>NC_136070.1:1173974008-1176469842 GCF_964261635.1 Lissotriton helveticus
TATCGCGTTTCCTTGATAATATGCCCCTGTGTCACTAAAAAAGAGACGATTCCTAATAGGAGTAGATTTAGTCGTGCACGCACACGTGTGTAATATAAATGTGTATTGGTTTGTTTCCACATTCTACAATTAAAAGGTGCAGATGAGCCACATTTGGAAGAATTGTAAACTTAATCCATTTGTTTACAGTGGTGCTTTTATGTTCCTCAATCGGTTATCCTATAGAATCAATCTGATCACAAAAGTAACAAAACTTTGTTAGCAAATATTACCTCTTTGAAGCTACATAATATATACGAGCCAGGAATGCGGAATGGTTTATTCATGTGTCCTTAATTTCTGTTTACCTTTCACTGCATTATGAAAGAACAGCTAATGCTCTAAGAAAAGAAAATTGATTTAGAAGTCTCATTGTTTTTATTATCTTCCCATTGGAGGTTATGTAGCACCTGCCACACCCCTTGTTACAGCCATTGCATATAGGTACATATTAATATTCCATGTCCCAAAAATATAAGGCACAACTGTCCTGCATGCACAATCCCACATATTTTTTTAATAGAGCGTAAAGGTCAAATGCTACATTATTATCACAGTATAGCGAAAGTGATATGAGAAAAACACTGTTAACATGGTCAAGGATGGCATGTCACAGTGATGTTGCACAGGGAAATAACCATCTTACTCAGGAGGCTACTTCAGTGTGATTTTACCATATTGTGCAGATGTAACCCTTAAATCCTGGTTTTGGTTAAGTACATTACTTTAAATCAATACATAGGACGAAGTGACACGGAATAAAAATGATGTGTGCATTATAATATGTATTACTATTATAGAGTGAGGGAAGAGGTATCATGACGCACTTAGGACCTTGTCTTCCATGAGTCATGTCCCCCAATCAGCTGAATGGGCAAATTTTGCGCAAAATTAGGTGAAATTACACAAAATGCAAATCCAACATTTTGTGCTATATTTGGTTATGAAATATATCCTCTCTTCAATTTTTGTCACAAGAACACATACAAGAAAAGCACTGTGAACAACTGCCACTGGTGTTCTATTGTTCCTGTGATTTCACTGTACATGATTTTGGTAAATTGTGGCAACCACTGAAAATAGTTACCGCAAATGGTGTTCAATTAAGTGAAGTGGCGTAATGCAGTAATTTGGGTAATTTTGATATGTTCGCAAATCCTGAAATTATGCAATTTTTGCAGGCACAATTGAAGTGCTGCCCACGCCTAATAAATAGCACATACGTGAGTGGGTGTGTGTGTGTGTGTGTGTGTGTGTGCACATGCATGTGTATGTGTGTGTAGTGGCATAACACAGGCCCCCGCCGCCCCGTTATGTGGGGGACCCCCAAGCTCCAAGGGCCCATCAGCACAGTGCTCTGGCTGCAAAGCTCCCAATTTAGTCCAGAGGGGGTCCCTCCACGTACCTTGCAGGGAGGACCCCTCAAGTTTCATTACACCTTTGTGTGTGTGAAAAACTGGATGACCCAGCAGGGTTAGAATGAGGTTTTATGTCTAGGTCACTGGAGGAAATTCATTAAGTTTGTTGACTGTTACGCTGTATACATGACCGGGTTTCTGATCTGCATTGAGTTCATGACATAATTCAAATAAATTCATACATAAAACAGTATTGCCTTGACAACATACATGAAACTTCCCGTTTCATATTAGGAATGGTGTTCGGATAGTGGGAAGGCAATACGAGTCATCCAGTAAAACCAGGCGGATGGTATTTCTATCTGATGGTGGAGGGTATTCCTATGTAATGAGTAGTAATGGACAGACATTAAATTAGCAAATCATGCTCTGTTTGGCAAGTGGGTCAGAAGGACAATCAGCATGTTTTTTGCATCTTGCTTCAAGACTACTACCTGGAGGAGGTGGATGGGTCTATATACATTTAGGAAATGTAGGGGCATATCATCAAGGTGTCCGATTGGCCCAAAAGGGGCAATGTTTTTATCGCTTCATTAGCAAGGTCACGATATTGCGTGAATCCTTGCCTTAGCTTCCTTTCTCTTAACGCCCAGCTTTGCATCTCTAATGAGGCGTTCCTTCCCAAAAGAGTTGTGAGAAATGTTGCTAACCAACATTTCTCCTATTATCTAACCTCACGCTAACCTGCAGAGCTATAAGAAAAGTAGCGCTAACCGCAATTATCGCTACTTTCCTTACGCCTGCTTTTCATCTGACTTAGCGATGATATCCAATGGAAGGTGGATATCATGGCTGAGTCTGCCCTGCCCTATCAACAAGCTATCTCCAAATGTTGTGCGATTATCGCTGGATTTCCAGCGCTAAACGCACATTTGGCAGCTTGCGTCTGGTATTTTATCGCTGTTGAGATAAGCGCTGCTGATAGCACCCTATCTCAGAAATAAAATTCAGCGTTAGCCGGCGATAATTATCCTCGCATCAAGCGGGCTGAGCGATAATTATCTCCAGTCCTTGCTGATATGCCCCTTAGCTACTTGAGTGACAGTGGCCATGTGGCAGCAACTCTGCCATATGATGACATTCTTTCTTCTTAACTAGACTATTTATGATGACAGTGCTTCCTTCCATACAGTAGGAAAATGTATGTAAAAAACGTAATACCTCCATAATAAGTTAGCCCACTTGGTGTTTCATTTTGATTCAGAGAAACACCCCCCCAAATAGGGGTTGTTTATATAACATTTTTAAAAAAAGTAGCTCTGATGAGTCAGGAGCTTTTTTCTAGCATTTGAGGGCCATTTCTGATTTTTAATGGTTTTGCCCGCTATGCTTCACATGTTGGAGAAGCTGCTAGCTTAAGCTTTCCAGTGGTGGGGCCAGCTTAGGCTTCACTGTCAAAAACCTGACAGTTCCCCCCAACACCAAGTGCAACAAGGGAGCCATGTGTTAGGCATGGATGAAAACCTACTGATTTATAGCAGTCCTCCTACCCTTGCCATACACATATTGACCACCTACTGCTTGCACTGGCGACTTCTTCAGTTATGCGTTATATCTCTTTGACCACTGTTCTGCTCGATTTTTGGGCTCTATTTATGAGTGATGGTGACTTTAAGCTTGCTACCATCCTGAATCTTTATTCTTGCCTTGTGTTGGTCCTTTTAAGGCCTTTTTGCCATACCTAGAAGCATAAACTAGAGGATAGCTGCTTAATATGATGATAGATCCCTTATTGTTGACTCTAATCCATCTATTGCCTATTGGCTTTGACATAATTATGTGTCCTTTCATGATTCTACCTATAGTAGAGGGTGGATCCTGTTGTCTTGACTTCATATTACATATTGGTATGGTTTGTGTAGGTACTCTGATAGAGCTAAGTGTTATTTCATCCTTCTCAGGCCTACAAGGCCCAGAACTAGAGAGACTCCATTTTGCTTTCTGTCCCTGCAGACTGAGATTCTTGCAGGGTAAAGGTAATGTTTTAGTTATGAGGTGTTGTTCGCTTGGAGAGAACCGGTTCAGGCCGGCCCTTGTCGAAGGATTGTATTTCTCTTCGTGCTGAAGACACAACATCGGGCCGGCCGGCTGGGGATGTGTCCTTGGTACGGGGAGGTGCAAGAATTTGGAGGGCGGCAGGCTGATGCCTGGAACTTTCCATGAGGAGACAGCATTCCATATTAGTGAAGTGCAGAGGCGGAGTCAGGGTGAAGGACTTTGGGTTGGAAGGAGTGCAGTCGTGGATTGGAACGGAGAGCGTTAGAGTGCAGAAGGAGAGGAGATGGAGCAGGGGAGAAGAGACAGTGGATGCTTGGAACAGAGGGAAGACAGACAGCCAGTGAGCTGGAACCAGAGAGAGAGAAACTAGAAGCAGTTGTGAGTAGATGGTGTTCTGAACAGAGAGAGATGAAGCAATGTTTGGAGCTGAAGACAGCAGTTAGAAGTAGTTACTTATCCGGAGGAGTTGTGATCAGCTGGAGTCTGAGGTGATGCCTTTTGGAAGAGACTGAAGTTATACTAATCTGTGAGAGCAGCTGGAGTGAATTGGACATTTGAACAGAGATAATCAGACAGAATGAAGAAGCTAGTGGAGCGAACGGTTAGACTGAAGCTGGAAGGCGGAGACAGTTCGTGGGGGAGAGGTGTCCAGTGCAGAGTGATCAGCGCAGATACACGTCCAAGAGTGCAGAGGAGAATCACAGACGAGGGAGGAATCCAGATGACAGCTAGAACAAGACTCCATACTAATCAGGTGATATCTGTCCTGTTATGTTAGTGTCCATGAAACATTATTACTAATCCTTTTCCTTTCAGCAGTGTGCAGTCTATTTACAGTCCCTGTTAGTTAGATGTGGATGTGGTCCTCACAGAGATCCTGCAGATCTGTGTATGTGTCTATTATGTGTTGTAATATGGTGTTATATGTTTGTTTATGGTAATGAGAAATAAAGATACCCCAGTTCTTAGTGAACCATTGTGCAGAACTTATTATGCTTAGTGAGGCTAACCTTTCTTCTAGTCAGGTGCAGGTGAACGGATGCATCTCCCGTCCATGTGGGTCTGAGCAAGGGGGTAGAGGAGAGCTTACATTTGATAATAACCTTTGCATGGTGAACCGGTGTGCTTCTTATTCTTGTATGAAAAGGTAACCTGTTCTTCTAGTCAGATGCTGCTATGTGAACAGATGCTAACCCTGATCAGGTAAGTGGTAACTGAATAAGGGAGAGAGGAGCTCTTGGATTGAAGGATAGGTGGTACATCACCTAATTTGGCAACTATTGTGTGATCCAGAATATTGTAGTACTATACCCCTGATGAATAATGAGACTGATCCCTTTATGTAATGGTAATCATAGGATATGCTGCCATCTGGGTAGGTTGTCTGGGTTCGAATGGGACCGCGAGATCGCCGATTCTGATACTGCCGTCTGGGTAGAGAGATCTGGGTTCGAATGGGACCGCGAGATCGCCGATTCTGATACTGCCGTCTGGGTAGAGAGATCTGGGTTCGAATGGGACCGCGAGATCGCCGATTCTGATACTGCCGTCTGGGTAGAGAGATCTGGGTTCGAATGGGACCGCGAGATCGCCGATTCTGATACTGCCGTCTGGGCAGAGAGATCTGGGTTCGAATGGGACCGCGAGATCGCCGATTCTGATACTGCCGTCTGGGTAGAGAGATCTGGGTTCGAATGGGACCGCGAGATCGCCGATTCTGATACTGCCGTCTGGGTAGAGAGATCTGGGTTCGAATGGGACCGCGAGATCGCCGATTCTGATACTGCCGTCTGGGTAGAGAGATCTGGGTTCGAATGGGACCGCGAGATCGCCGATTCTGATACTGCCGTCTGGGTAGAGAGATCTGGGTTCGAATGGGACCGCGAGATCGCCAAATCTGATACTGCCGTCTGGGTAGAGAGGTCTGGGTTCGAATGGGACCGCGAGATCGCCGATTCTGGTACTGCCAGCAGGGTAGAGAGGTCTGGGTCTGAGTGACCGCGAGGCCACTGATTGCCAATATTATAGGAGGTACATGGTATGTATCTTAGGAATTCCCTGTCCTTAGGGGGTAGATACCTGTTGTGAATAGGTCCTAGCGAGGGGCAGAGAGTAACGTTCTGGCTGGGTTAGTGAGGCTCTGATGAGCTGGTTCTATCTAATCAGGAAATCCAGGCAGAACATTTGGCATAGTCTGGCAGTTTTCGCACGAGATGCGGGGAGTGACCCCTGTTATGTAGTTGGACTTAAAACCCTTTCAAATTTGTCATCTGTGGACGGTCTGTGGATTGCATGGTGCGGTGTGGTCCCTGACCTATTGGCTTGAACAGTTGGAGTGTGAGGAGATTGCAGTATATCATGGCATCTGACTTATGCAGTGTAGGAGAAATGCTTTTCATCTTGGTGTTTGAACTGTCAGGCTTGAAGGGTGCCTGTGTATGAAAAAGGCTTGTAAATTGCTTATCAAATGGCTTGCTGCATTTGCTTATGCTGTGAAGTGTGAAATGTATTCTGTGATATAACTTGCTGAAAATCTTGTAAATAGCGCCTTCTGACTAACGCTTGTGTGCCTTGTGCATAGCGCTTTGTGCTTCTCACTTGTGAATAGTTTGTTGAATCCATGTGCATAGCGCCTCGGGTGTGACTAGTTGAATTATTTGTGAATTGCGAATCCATGTGCATAGCGCTTTGTGAGTGACTAGTTGAATTATTTGTGAATTGCGCCTTGTGCTTCTGACTTGTGAGTGGCTTTTTAAGGATCTTGTGCATAGCGCCTTCTAACTAAGGCTTGTGTTTCTTGTGAATAGCGCCGTGTGCTTAAGGCTTTTGAAACTTTGTGGATAGCGCCTTGTAAATATGGTCTGTAGTGCCTTGTATATTTGGCCTGTGATTAGCGTGTTATCATTGTGTTTCTTGTGAATAGCGCCTTGTGCTAAACATGTATGAGTGGCTTCTTCAGACCATGTGCATAGCGCTTTGTGCCTGAGATTAGTGAATAGTTTGCTCCATTGAGCAGGGAAGGGTTGGATCCTTTCTATCTGTTGGGGGAGAAAATGTGTTTTTGAAAGGAGCTCGACTGTTATGTGAGAACGTGAGAGATTAGTCCTGGGACTTTCCTTTGTGTCTGTTGCGCTCGGGGAAGGCTTAGGTTTCAGCTGCCAAAGGGTTGATATCTTGAATTGAGACAGCAGTGTTCATTTTTACGTACTGTTTGGAATGCATCCACGGGTTTCTGTGTGTCTTCCCTTTGTACACATGATTTAATGAGTTTGACTCGGAGGTGTACATCAACCTGTCGGAATGTGAGGGGGTGTTTTGATCGTTTTCAGCTGTGCACAGATGGTGCAATCTTCGGTTGTGGAAATGAAATTATTTCAATGTAGAATGTGCTTTAATTGGTGAAATGCAACCATGTGCTTTTACATGAAATGATGAATCTGGCCCTTTTTATAGGTAGAATGGAAAAGTTTGCACACTTAATTATGAATTCTTGGTTATGCAATGCAAAATGTTATGTTGCCCCTTGTTTAATTTGATGGTGTTTCACATGTTATAAAAGATGAAATGTGTCTGCATGCATTGTTGTTCTAATATTTTTTCCCTTTCAGCAAATAGTGAACCGTTATGAAGGAATTGTTTGATGTTCGTGTATACAGTCAAGGGTGGATATGAGGTTCTATTTTGATTTTGACTTTAATACACTCATATCCCTTACATCAGTTTAAAATTACTTTAGTGCAGAATGCCGTCTTTTGAATGTTGGTTAACTTTTCATATGGCTATAGAAAAATAATAGCTTAAGAACTTGATTACATTAGTTAGAGAAATACGGTGCTTGTCTGAAAGGAGAAGGGTAAAATACCAGCTGCATGGAGTTTCGTTTAAAAATGTGTGAGAAACTCCACAAAGCAGAAAATTGCTGTTGTAACCTTGAACGAGATAACTCAGGCCCGTCCTCTGCACGGCTCCTGCTTGTTATGGTTGGAGCTGGTTCAAAACTCTGAGCGCGACCATCTTTCTAGAGGGAGGGGCTGTTTCTCAAAGGAGTGAGAGAGTGACTAGGCCCCAGCCCTTCTGACTTGTGTAAAAAAAAAAATTGGGGATTTTGCCCAAACAAATTATGGTATAGGTAGAGTGTTCAAATTATCCCTTGGATTTAGAGAGTTCTTTTCAGGAACTAGGAGGTTTTCTTCTTACAGAAATGAAAAGCACTTGGGGTGCTTTTTTGAATGGAAAATTTTCTTTTATAAGATGATTGATGCTTATCTCTCGTTTCAGGTTGATGGCTTGTGCGGGAGTGCATGGATGGTCTGCCCCGCCCCGTTTGTTATTTTGTTTTTTTATTTTCTTGTTGTTATGTTAGTTTGTTATTTTCTGAAATGCAGAACCAGCTTGGGCCCAAACTACAACGGAGCTGATGGCGAGAAGCGGTGTCTTACGGCGGATAGCTGGAGTTCCATGGATAACAAGATCAGATGGGATTCCTTCCTGGCAAAGAACTTTGGAGCGGTGTGTCTTGCACACTGGAGAACTGTCATACCTGCTTTCTGTTTTAGAAAGAACAGACTAATTTTTTTGATAGAGACACTTTTAATTCCTAAGAGAAATTTTTTGGTGACAAAGCCAATAGTAAGGTCCTGTTTATGCTTTTGATTTTCCAGTTTGAAAGATGCAGTGCCACATTCATAATTTGGCCTTTGGTTTAATGATTCCTTTTGATATATGCAAATGATTTTGTTTGAAAGTCATAGGGTGCAGTATATAACTAGTGAGCTGCTTTAGTAATCTGATGCCCTGTGATACATGATATTTTGATCTTAGTATGCTATGTTATTACAGATTGACTTTACACTTGTTTATCTTTCACCTATTGGATAGTTTTCCTGTTTTCTGTAAAACAGTTTTGCCAATGAAAGGAAAGTAGTGTTCTGCATGATGGTGCACACAGGTGTTCCACAGATTGATACAGAGGGATTAGTGCACACTGTTTCCTGAGTTAGATGACTTATGACCTTTGCCTATTGACTTTGGCATGGTCTCCTATCACTTAGTTTTTCAAGTTTAAGTTTCAGCTATTTTAGCTATAGGGATTTCTGGACAGACTATGTCTGAATTATCTTTTAGAAGAGTATATGCACCACACTTAGATCACTGTTTCTGATTTCTTGCTTGATATGCATAGTGCTACACCAGCTATTTTGTAGGAATGGGGTTGTCCTTGTTTTACTGTTATTACGCTTTTACTTTGCTCCATCAACTTTTAATTGGAGCAGTGGGATTAGTTCCAAGGGTGGTCACCCTATACTTTAAGTTGTCCCGGGAGGTGTGTCATTTAGTTAGGTCATGTCCTAGATTTACTAGTAATAGTTGACCCTTTGTTATGTCTATTTGTCAGACTTTACCAAATCCTTTCTTAAGTTGACCGAAGTAGGTAGGCCTCATTTAGGCCCTTTGTTATTTTTACTTCACAGACATGTCCCTACATTGATAGATTTCATGAGTTAGTACTAGAAGTTGAGGCACATTTAGTTCAAGGGTGCTTAGGTTAGTTTCTTAAGTTGGCCGAAGTAGGTAGGCCTCATTTAGGCCCTTTGTTATTTTTACTTCACAGCTACATTAATAGATTTCGTGAGTTAGTACTAGAAGTTGAGGCACATTTAGTTTAAGGGTGCTTAAGTTAGTTTTTGTGGTTATCAGATATTTTGATTTGTTCTTTCGGTGGTATTTCCTTGGTTGTCATTCATTTTAGGGAGTCTTTTTGTTTTTGATTTTGTTGATAGATCATGTCAATGTTTGTTTATTTGGTTGTTGTTGTTTATAGATGTTAGCAAGTTAAAGTCAAAGGGTGCAATGTTCTGCTCGATTTTTGGGCTCTATTTATGAGTGATGGAGACTTTAAGCTTGCTACCATCCTGAATCTCTATTCTTGCCTTGTGTTGGTCTTTTTAAGGCCTTTTTGCCATACCTAGAAGCATAAACTAGAGGATAGCCGCTTAATATGATGATAGATCATGTCGATGTTTGTTTATTTGGTTGTTGTTGTTTATAGATGTTAGCAAGTTAAAGTCAAAGGGTGCAATGTTCTGCTCGATTTTTGGGCTCTATTTATGAGTGATGGTGACTTTAAGCTTGCTACCATCCTGAATCTTTATTCTTGCCTTGTGTTGGTCCTTTTAAGGCCTTTTTGCCATACCTAGAAGCATAAACTAGAGGATAGCTGCTTAATATGATGATAGATCCCTTATTGTTGACTCTAATCCATCTATTGCCTATTGGCTTTGACATAATTATGTGTCCTTTCATGATTCTACCTATAGTAGAGGGTGGATCCTGTTGTCTTGACTTCATATTACATATTGGTATGGTTTGTGTAGGTACTCTGATAGAGCTAAGTGTTATTTCATCCTTCTCAGGCCTACAAGGCCCAGAACTAGAGAGACTCCATTTTGCTTTCTGTCCCTGCAGACTGAGATGCTTGCAGGGTAAAGGTAATGTTTTAGTTATGAGGTGTTGTTCGCTTGGAGAGAACCGGTTTAGGCCGGCCCTTGTCGAAGGATTGTATTTCTCTTCGTGCTGAAGACACAACATCGGGCCGGCCGGCTGGGGATGTGTCCTTGGTACGGGGAGGTGCAAGAATTTGGAGGGCGGCAGGCTGATGCCTGGAACTTTCCATGAGGAGACAGCATTCCATATTAGTGAAGTGCAGAGGCGGAGTCAGGGAGAAGGACTTTGGGTTGGAAGGAGTGCAGTCGTGGATTGGAACGGAGAGCGTTAGAGTGCAGAAGGAGAGGAGATGGAGCAGGGGAGAAGAGACAGTGGATGCTTGGAACAGAGGGAAGACAGACAGCCAGTGAGCTGGAACCAGAGAGAGAGAAACTAGAAGCAGTTGTGAGTAGATGGTGTTCTGAACAGAGAGAGATGAAGCAATGTTTGGAGCTGAAGACAGCAGTTAGAAGTAGTTACTTATCCGGAGGAGTTTTGATCAGCTGGAGTCTGAGGTGATGCCTTTTGGAAGAGACTGAAGTTATACTAATCTGTGAGAGCAGCTGGAGTGAATTGGACATTTGAACAGAGATAATCAGACAGAATGAAGAAGCTAGTGGAGCGAACGGTTAGACTGAAGCTGGAAGGCGGAGACAGTTCGTGGGGGAGAGGTGTCCAGTGCAGAGTGATCAGCGCAGATACACGTCCAAGAGTGCAGAGGAGAATCACAGACGAGGGAGGAATCCAGATGACAGCTAGAACAAGACTCCATACTAATCAGGTGATATCTGTCCTGTTATGTTAGTGTCCATGAAACATTATTATTAATCCTTTTCCTTTCAGCAGTGTGCAGTCTATTTACAGTCCCTGTTAGTTAGATGTGCATGTGGTCCTCACAGAGACCCTGCAGATCTGTGTATGTGTCTATTATGTGTTGTAATATGGTGTTATATGTTTGTTTATGGTAATGAGAAATAAAGATACCCCAGTTCTTAGTGAACCATTGTGCAGAACTTATTATGCTTAGTGAGGCTAACCTTTCTTCTAGTCAGGTGCAGGTGAACGGATGCATCTCCCGTCCATGTGGGTCTGAGCAAGGGGGTAGAGGAGAGCTTACATTTGATAATAACCTTTGCATAGTGAACCGGTGTGCTTCTTATTCTTGTATGAAAAGGTAACCTGTTCTTCTAGTCAGATGCTGCTATGTGAACAGATGCTAACCCTGATCAGGTAAGTGGTAACTGAATAAGGGAGAGAGGAGCTCTTGGATTGAAGGATAGGTGGTACATCACCTAATTTGGCAACTATTGTGTGATCCAGAATATTGTAGTACTATACCCCTGATGAATAATGAGACTGATCCCTTTATGTAATGGTAATCATAGGATATGCTGCCGTCTGGGTAGGTTGTCTGGGTTCGAATGGGACCGCGAGATCGCCGATTCTGATACTGCCGTCTGGGTAGAGAGATCTGGGTTCGAATGGGATCGCGAGATCGCCGATTCTGATACTGCCGTCTGGGTAGAGAGATCTGGGTTCGAATGGGACCGCGAGATCGCCGATTCTGATACTGCCGTCTGGGTAGAGAGATCTGGGTTCGAATGGGACCGCAATATCGCCGATTCTGATACTGCCGTCTGGGCAGAGAGATCTGGGTTCGAATGGGACCGCGAGATCGCCGATTCTGATACTGCCGTCTGGGTAGAGAGATCTGGGTTCGAATGGGACCGCGAGATCGCCGATTCTGATACTGCCGTCTGGGTAGAGAGATCTGGGTTCGAATGGGACCGCGAGATCGCCGATTCTGATACTGCCGTCTGGGTAGAGAGATCTGGGTTCGAATGGGACCGCGAGATCGCCGATTCTGATACTGCCGTCTGGGTAGAGAGGTCTGGGTTTGAGTGACCGCGAGGCCACTGATTGCTAATATTATAGGAGGTACATGGTATGTATCTTAGGAATTCCCTGTCCTTAGGGGGTAGATACCTGTTGTGAATAGGTCCTAGGGAGGGGCAGAGAGTAACGTTCTGGCTGGGTTAGTGAGGCTCTGATGAGCTGGTTCTATCTAATCAGGAAATCCAGGCAGAACAACCACCTAACACCACATGTGCTAACACTAGGCCTGAGCTTTGAACTTCTCTCCGTTCATGGAGTTTGCGGAGTTTTCTGCATTCCGCGGAGCTCGCTGAGTGCAGAAAACTCTGCTTTGCGATGTGCAGCGGAGTTTTTTCCCCGCTCGCGATCGCGAAGAGCAAGTTCGAGATCGCAAATGATAAGTTTGCAAGCGCAAGCTGCTGCTCCGGTAGAATTTCTACCCGAGCGGCAGGAATACCAGCACAAACAGCAGTTTGCACTGCAATCCTCCACTCCTGCATCTTCTTGTAGTTTTTTTGTAACTTTGCGGAGATCCGCATAGCAAAACTCCACGAACTACACCCATGCCTAGCTAACACCAAATTTACAATTGAAATATGCTGACTTAAATATGGTTGGATGATCCCCTATCAGCACCTTTTGTGAATGAATAAAGAATTTCTGAATGAGGATACTGCCTGATCATCCACCAACATTGGTGACAGTGGCTCCAACTGAAGGTAGTTCCCTGTTGCTGAAAAACACTGTTTCAAAACCCCTTTCAGATGCCTGTGGGGCAAGAAAAGATTACTGGGTCCAACCATGGGTGTTGCGGTATTATATTTCTGATCTCCTGAGACCTGACCTACAATTAGTCCTCAAAACATGAGCCAAGAACTACTCCTTCAGCACTTGACTCTCAGTGGTAGTGTGAAACAATCAGTCCAAGGCACTATGGGAGAGGTGGGTGTATGGTGCACACAGGCACAAGACATAAAATAGACACACACAGTAACCGCAATAACTGTTTAACCAGTCAAATACAGGATTTGGTGATTTGATAGAAACCTATAAAGTATAAAAAACACACATTAAATAATATCCATGGTCTCTTAAGTTTGGTACACTAGCGTCGTCCTGAGCAATAACCATGAGTCCCTCTTTCTCTTCAAGTGGGGCTGGTTATATCCCCTTCAATAAAGGAGGTGATTTTCCGACGTGTCCCACACTAGTCACCACACAACAGAGTCTGAGTTTGGCCTCAAGAGTCAACTTCAGCAGCACTAGACGCAGGGTTCCTGTAAATCCCTGGGAGTCTGGGTGGCCTAGAACAGTCATACCCTACCTGATGGCAGCTGGTGTGTGCAGGAGGACCAGGGCATATCTTTGTAGATTCCAGCCCCATGATGCCGGATGACCACAGTCTCTCTCCATTTTTTCCCAATGATTCTGTTGGAGCCTGAAGCGTGCATACAATTTTTATTCTTTCCTCATACACTTACTCTCATTTACTTCTCTGACCATACTGTGCCCTTTACGATTAGACGAATGAAAACAAAACCACTGGGTCTGGGCTCCCACCGGCATCGCTTGCCACAAGCATATAATGAACAAAAACAGTGCAAATGCCGCAAAATTCAAAAATACACATTTGTTTGTATAAACATACGGCTTGAACAATATGTTTATTGAATAAATTCAAACTGATTTTTATATATTTTCTATTTTTCACTTCTATTTTGATAGTGATTTCCGCAAATCTTATACAAATATTAAAAACCCGGGGTGCACAACAATAATTATTTACAGTGATTACAAACTCATTGTTTGCCATTCAATCATCATTCATACCTCACTCATCCCACAACAAAACAACAACTCACTACAAAAACGTGAATGATTCAATAGGACCTTCTAGTAGCCAAATTGGTTCAATAATAATTGACGCAGAAACATTTGTTTATATCAAATTTATTGTGAAGTAAACATTGGCTTTTGTTGCTGTTTTTGTTAACAGCATTTATTGAATTATTGAATCATTCACGTTTTTGTAGTGAGTTGTTGTTTTGTTGTGGGATGAGTGAGGTATGAATGATGATTGAATGGCAAACAATGAGTTTGTAATCACTGTAAATAATTATTGTTGTGCACCCCAGGTTTTTAATATTTGTATAAGATTTGCGGAAATCACTATCAAAATAGAAGTGAAAAATTGAAAATATATAAAAATCAGTTTGAATTTATTCAATAAACATATTGTTCAAGCCGTACGTTTATACAAACAAATGTGTATTTTTGAATTTTGCGGCATTTGCACTGTTTTTGTTCATTATTTATTTCTTTACGATTAGACAGCCTAAAGCGTTTCCATTACCACAGAGGCAATGATCCTCTGATGAATTTTTCTCCGCCGATAGGAGGGTTGGAAATTAGGATGACCAAACTTCACATTAGCTGTCAAATAAGGACCATTAATTGACAGCCAACTCACAGGTTAGAAATCAGATTTGGGTACACCACTCTTAAGACCATACTTTAGAAATAAAGGAGAGCAACTGGGAGACCCAACCTCCTGAAGAAGTTAAGTTGAGTTAAGATTATGCCAACCAAAAGCTCAGCAATTGCAACACAGAATAAAAGAAGTAAAACATGATGTTCTGATAGAGCTCACTGATTCTCCCTACAGTGTATTTAAATTATCAGTACAGTAGCATAGTTTAAATGAAAGAACCAACAGGACTCCATAATAGACTCAGATAGACTTAGGTAAATTTGGCTATTGTATTAAAGAATCGAAATTCATGAAATGAGCAATTTCTTAAGAGCTTCAGTCAGGAATATTACAGCTTTCAATAAAGCACCTAAGATTTAGGCACATGTTTATCGAGTGGTTAAGAAATTCAGTTTCAGAGTTACAAAGTCCCTCACTACTCCCCAAAGCAGAAGGATGGTTACATTTTTTAACAGCTTAGGTCCTACAAAAAGGAAAGGATCCAGACTTAGAGTCCAATAGGGGCAAGTATTTAGTTTAGAGTTAAAGATATAATAGAAAGTGGAAAAAATAGAAATGGTTCGGCAAAGTAGTTCCTAGTCCATCAGTTACCGATTGTAGCATCGACAAACAGTCCAAAGTAAAAGATCAGTTAGTATTGTATCGTATTCACATGGGGAAAGAAAAGGTATAGTGTTCCAGCATTTATTAGAAGCAAAAACCAATAGTGTTGTATTGCCCCTCCTTTGCGGTTTCTTCTTTTATAGAGTTTATAGCAATCGAAAGATCATCACATGTTTATCTGTGCATCATGAACTCGTGAGATGATTAAAACATCAAGATGGTTTCCGCTAAACTAACATCAAATATATTAAAATTAAATTAATTAAAAAAGGCAGCATTTTTTATTTTTCACCAATTAATTATTATATGGAAATGGCTAACGCTAGAATGCCCTACTACTGCAATTTTTACAATATTCTTATAAATGCATCTTTTTCTAAATTCATCCTACAAAATTCATTTTTAGCGTTCCATAAATATAGAGTCTGTAATATCATATTGCATAATACCAAGCTTGTACTTTATTGCTAAACATTTTTACACCAACTTTTCTAACTGGTGCATTTTCAGCAAAGAGCATAAACAATACTAGGTCACTTCACTTAGCATCACAACATCACAACTCTCATCAATATATGTTAATAAGTAACATGTGCATTAAAATGTCACTATCGCAACTCATTTACTTGTATTAGTGTTGTCTTAGAAATATGTTTCCCTTATCTCACATTTTAAAGCATGCTTGTACGATGCTTCTAGTACAATTGTCTCTTTTCATGTGTCACTCTTTCTAACATGTGCAATGTGTCCTTTCAACCTTTTGTGTCTTCTGTGTATAAACATGTTGTGTATTATGACTTTTTAAAATCATGCTGCATCATTGCGTTTGGCCGCCAGAGTCCCTGAATGGCCCACATCGATGTTGGTTTTCCTGTGTGTCACTCCTTTTGCTGTCAGTGTGGGAAAGTGCCTCTTTTTGGGTCATCACCCCCATTTTTTGTGGTCTGATGCTGCCATTTTTTGACTTTGTGCACTCTGCTAACCCGGCCATAGTGCATGTGCTCTGACCCTAAAACATGCCAAAAATTGGTTACACTCCAATTTTAACTTACCTATAAATCCCTAGTGTATGGTACAAAATGTACCCAGGGTCTGTAAGTCAAATGTTTCTTGAAGACTGCAGCACCTATTGTGCCATCCACTACAGTGACAGTGTACATGTGGCTTCTGGCCTACCACTGTAGCCTGTCTGTGGCAGTTTAAACACTGCAATTGTACTTGTCAAAATAAACACTCATGGCAGATGAAACCTTCCTATTGAGTATTAATGAGTCATTCCTAGGTAGGCCTTACAGCTCATAAGGCAGGTTGCATGCTATTTTAAAGTATGGTATGTAGAATGTTAATATTATACATGTCCTAACAGTGATTCAAACCTAAAAGCTGTTTTCAGTGTTGTAAAGCTGACTTTTACATAGAGAGCCACTAGGGAATACTGTTACATTTAATAATTCTATCTTTGGCTAGGAAATATTTATAAATTCCATTCTTGGGCTCTTATTAATGTTTATTAAAAGCTTAAGTCACTGCTGAAGTTGAGTTTTTAATAACTATTAAGACAAAGCCACTCTTAACAAGTTACCTCTTACCTGCCTAATGTAAATTGTGTCAGCCTCCAGCTGCAGCCATCTGATAGCTTAACTTCTAAGGTGTAAAAACTGCTCCCAGAGAAGAGACGAAGGCCAAGGAGTGGGGAGATATTCTGTTTCTCTGGCAGGATGACAATTTGGTAGTGCATAAGAACTACATTAACTTCAAAGAGGCCCCCAATGTCACAGGCAATGAGGGCTACTGGGCAGGCTTCTTTCTTTGTTCCCCCAGTTAGGCAGGTTCCAATACCAGTGAGGAGGGATCAGCCTCAGAACTGGTATTAAGGATCACAGAGGAAGGGTTGCTCATTTCCCTGGTCCCATCTTTGGGGTAGACACACAGGCACTGCACAGCGGTAAAAGGGTTTCTCCGTCTTGGATTTAGGGTGAGAGGGGCACTGTGAAATTGCTTGCAGTAGGGCACACAGAAATGTAAATGTAAATGTAGTTGAGCTTATATAGCGCACAGCTACCCGCAGTGGGTTTCCTGGCGCTTGCTTAGGGAACCCGTCCTGATATTCCCCTGTGAGATAGCAGGGTATCCACAAGGTGAAAGTCAGGCATCCCGCCGCGAGGGGCCGTTGTGGAGATTAAGCAAGCTATTGCCCAGAGTCGCAGAGTGTGAACCCGTGAGTCGAGGAGGCACCGGGGCGAGAATTATCGATTCCGTGGAATTTTTAGCCCAAGACCCGCCGAGGTGGGGAATTGAACCCTGGTCCAGGACTGATCTCAGCTTCCGGGTCTGCTGCCTCTAACCCCTGAGCCACACTTCTCCACTATGCTGCATACATGTGTAGGGTTACCCCAGGGAAGTTTGGGCAAGCTTTACAAAAGAATAGCAACTTGTTAAATGGTCGCATTGTGGTTGGCGAACTGAAAAATGGACGTTCGCCATGTACAAAAGCCATTCACAATCAAAAATACATATGCAACCTGTTTGCGAGTCAGTATTGTTTTTGAGTAGAGAAAGTGATTCGGAAATAGGAAATCACAAATAGCGACTCGCAAATGGGATGTTTGAGGAAGTTGCAATTGGTGATTAGTCACTATTGACACAGTTGCACATGCAATTTACCCCCAGTTCAAACCAGGTAGTAACTGATTGCAAAATATAAAATCAGGCCCAGAATGCATTACGGCTGTCGTGGATGGCTGCCCTGTACATAATAGCCAGGAGGATGCGCATACTGGTTGCTCAGCAGAGAAGGAGGCGGAGACAAGAGAGGGTATTCAGAGTCAGACTGACAATTTTTGCCCAGAGGAAAAGATATATGACAAATACAGGCTAAGTAGCAGTGTAATTTTGGAGTTAATTGCCCTTTTAAAGTCACACCTAGAAAGCAGTACTCTTTGCCACAATTCCATCCCCGCCCATGTCCAGGTGTTGTGCTTGTTACACCTATTAGACACTGGCAGTTACCAGGATATGGTATGTGTTGCATGTGGGATATCGCAAATTGCACTTTTTCTTTACATCTACACATTCATTGATGCCATGCTTCTCAACATCCACTGCCACATAGACATGTCAAGGAATGATGAGGAATTTTACAAGATTGCTATTTTTCCTCAGGTCATATGGTATATAGATTGGACACATGTGCCCATATGCCCTCCATCTAATCTTGAATACCTTTTTAGGAACAGGAAAATATGCATCCCCTTAACATACATGTGTTTTGCAATGCCCACAAATTAATAACTGACATTGTGACACAATATCCACAGAGCACCCATGACTCCTTCATGTTTAGGCACAGCAGAATATACAGATGACTGGAAAGTGGGCAGTTTGCTGAAGGATACTTATTAGGTACTGACAATGAATGTAAATGCTGATATGTAAGTGCTCCATCCTCACAATATTTAAATTGTCTCACACTGGCATATGTGTTTCAGGTGACAGTTCGTATGCTCTATGACCCTGGATCCTGACACCCTACCTTTCTCCCACCAACCAAAATGCAAGACACTACAACACTGCACATTGTAACACCAGGACTGTGATAGAGCAGACATTTTAACTACTCAAATCGCATTTACGCTGCCTTCATAAGAGTGGGGGTGCCTTACAATATCTTCCAGAAACAGCTTATAAGATTGTAGCAACATTTGCTTTCCTTTACAATACTGCCTGCAGGAGAGGTCTACACATTACAGTGTCCTAACATGGTTTACAGGAGGAAGATCCTGGCCCACCAGTTCAGCAGCCAACAGAGGAGAGCAGATCAGGGAGGGGAGAAGGCGCAGGGACTACATTGCTACACATTACTTCTCAAGGTAAGACATTTTCATATCCACAATACTGTAACAAAATGGCACCACACTTGATTGGTTGCTCAAAGTAAAGATACCTTTAATGTCATGTGTAACTAAACATTTGACAGACAAGCTGTCATTGCCACGAATTTTCACATCATGAAGTCAACTTGTACATCTGTTACAACACTGACAAAAAAAGGAAAAAATGAATATAGCCACTTCCTGATTGGTATCCCTCAATTCTTTTTGTGACTGTGTCAAATAAGTGTTATGCCACAATGTCGAGGTGCAGGAATGTGGCTGCTACTGCATCGCAGTACACATGCACCTGGGGCAGTGATGCTGCTGACGCTGTCCAACTTCTCCATATCAGGACGCCCTGCACCCACACCACTAGTAATTTGTGCAGTTTAGATTGCCTCCACTGCAGCAGTTATCTTGCCAAGGCCCCTTCACACATCCCTACTGAAGTGGCCCATTTCCACCTGTGGCTTTATAGTATGCTTAGGTAGTGGTGGCCTATGTGAGCCTTCCAACTGACCTGGTTAAGGCATCAATGGACACAATACTGCTCCTCTCTCTACGCCTTTGAGTGCTATTGTCCTTTGAGATCTGAGTGCAGAGTTTTGCAAGGGCCCTTGTTAGAGGGTCCATTTTTGTGTCCATCTTTGTCTGATTGTCTGCCAACTCATTGGCCACTGTTTTGAACATGGATTATTGCATGGTCTGCAATTTCCTGTTGACCATTTTCATTTGTTTGTATTTACAATTTCTAAAGTTTTGTATTTACTTTGTTGATCGTTTACGCGCAGACGTGTCCAGGTTTGCAAAACCAATGACTGCTTTTGGCTCCAGGGTGGTCTCTACGTGCCTCCAGTGTAGTCGTTGTGGAGGCAGGTCAGGGTCTGTCTCCTGTGGCACCGGACTCGCTCTGGTGCATTGTCACCTTTTCCTTCATGCGAGATCGAAGGCCTTGCCAAATCTTGTGAATCTCTTCTACAGAGCGCTGTGCACATCTACAGCATGTATCTTCTGCTGCATCTCCTTTCATATCTTGAGCTTCTGTGCCTCAGGCACTGTCATAGATGACCAACCAAACAGGAGGTAATGGTTGTTGCAGCACTCCTCAGTATCTCAAGTTTCTGCTATGCGAACTTGAATTTTCACTTTCTCCCTCCTGCCTCCTTCTCTTGCTCCTGGCTGGCCATTGCTGGTATTGGGAAAACTGATGTTTGGGGTCCTCAGTTCACTGCCTGAGATCTTCAGGTCTCCAGCCTCTCTCTGCCTCCCAATCCTGGCTTCTGGGATCCTGCACTTCCTGCTTCAGTGGTCATCTTCTTGAACCGGTAAGCAGAATCGCTAATTTTCGAATGCAGCTACTATATGTGACTGCATTTGCAACCAATTTTGTAATCCTTAAAAGCGACTTTCAAAATTAAAAAGCGACTCATTTGCAAGTTGCAAATTGTAGCTGGCCAGCAACTACCACATTGCGATTTGTTAATATTTACAATTTGGATATCGCATATCGGATGTTTCGCATATCTAGCCCTTTATCCTTATTGGTTAGGGATAGGCAAGAGGTCACCCCAACCAACAAGGTAGTGGCAAGACGGACAGAAGAAAGTATATCCCTGCTGTTTAAGACAGGTGAGAATACCTCAAAGGCTGGACCAGCTCCCACATGCATCAACGTCAAAGAAGTGGCTCTAAAGGGTCAGCTGGCCACAGGACCACAACAAGCTGCAAGAAGCTGCCTTTTCCTGAAGAGTCCAGCTGAGCAATTCAAACTTCAGATGCCCTGGACCTTGCTGGTAATTTCTGGATGAGTGAGTCTTGAAACTCAATTCTGTTACTGAGGGTCTAGTTTTCCTGGCTGAATAAAAATGTACTCTGCCTAACATCCTGGAAAATCTGATGCTTTTGCTCGGGGTGTGGCTTAGGTGCCAAGAAAAGATGGCGGCGGACTTCTAAGCTCCATCTTTTCACGGAGTTTCAAAATGATTTTCGGCCATTTTGAGACCATGCCCAGCGATCCCAAAGCTGGTCTCACTCATTGCATTGCTGCGGCATTATCATGACCTGATTCTATGCACCCTTCCTTCACCTAATTTAGCCGCGAAGACGACTTTCCTCACATGCAAGCAGCCGCCATTTTGTCTGCGCACGGCTAGTATTCTTTTTTCTCTGGTTCTTTATGCGGCCAACAAGGCTTGGGTGAGCTTCCTTTTGTTCTTAACTTTTACTCATGCATCTTTGGAGAACTTATGTTATGGTTCAACCCTGAAGTATTGACTTTCCTCAAGATGTCCTTCTCCTTCATGGTTCCATGGTAAGGTTGCTACGTTACCAGTTTTCTTCAAGCCTTTAAGCATAACTACCCTTATATATACATAATTGTATATTATTATTGGCATTGTTGGACAAATGACAAGTGCTGCTTCGTGAGGCTGAGCCTGAGGGGATCTGAAGAAGGTCACACAAGCTGTGAGACGATACTACAGGAAACTCTCTTCTCCATGGATCCTTGCATGAAATCCTCTATAATTCTTCGATTCATGGCCTCCTGTGTTGTTGTGTCCCTGTCGCATATAATTAACTGCCCTCCTCTTTACCATTGTGTATAAATCATCGCACTACTTTATCGAAATCTCTCACACCAGTTCCTTATTGTATGGGAAGGCTCTCTACCATTAACAAAACGTACTCATTGACCGGTACGCATCACCAAGACGGCTATTGATTCCCTCAGCTTTGCTAAGGCATCTTTCTCCGGCACTAAACCTAAAAGAGCCAAAAATGACCCTCCATCTCCGATCCAGTCATCTCCTAAGCCGGTCCTGGACACAATTTTGGATGAGCTACGTGCACTTAAACCGTTCATGAATACCACCAACTAAAAACTGCGATAGATTGAACACCGATGGATCAATATGGAAGGCAAAATGTTTGAAATTGCACAACATGTGGGTATTCTTCAAGTTATTACCAATAAATACCCTTGCTGGAACAAGAAATTCATAACCTCTAGCTTCACACTGAAGACTTCAAAAACCGCAACAGACTGAACAACCTTCACCTGTACGGTTTACCAGAGAATGTTGAAGGCGCTTATCTGCATTCCTTCTCAAGGAAAGTTTTGCCTGATCTTCCATACCTCTAATCTTCTGCTCCTCTTAATATCGTCTTGGTCGTCCTCAGCCTCAATCTACTAGACCATGTCGTATTATATAATGCTCTTATTAGAATTCACTGACCTGATGCGTCTATTATAAAGTGCCAGTGAGAAACGTTATCTTGTTTGGTCTGGTCATAACATCTTCATCTCACAGGACCTTTGTAATGCAACCAACGCTAGATGTAAGGAATTCCTAGCGCTACGTACTCCACTGAGATGTCTGAACATCCGCTATGGCATACTTCACAATTGTCTTTGCAAAATTACTTATGAAGCCATCTCTCGCTCGTTTGAAGATCCGTCTAAACTAAAACTGTTTTTGCAATCAATCAATAAGTCACAAATGGACATAAATGCACAATGCCCTTGAATCATTAATTGTTCCTTGTTGTAATCTCTATTTTTGCTTGTCATATACAGGTTATATGGCCTGAATCTCTCTATCTTATTGCTGTCTCTTTTCTCTCTATTGCTACTCTTGCCTCAGAGTGCTGTCATGCCTGGTTCTCCCTGCTTTCTTCTTCCTTTTACTTAAGATCTGGCTTTTTGTCCTTGATCTGTCCTTTTTTTCCCCATCTTCTCAATTCGTCTCTCATTCCCTCTTTCTCTATGCCTTCCTTTCTATTCTCTTTCTGTTTATTTGTGTCATTTCCTCATGTTTATGGTAATTCCTCCATTTTACCCAGTTCTTGATGAACAGTGTTTCTATGATTCCATTGTGGTCTGTGCAGTGTGTCACCATTGTTCCTGTACCCCTATTTTTAGTCATCAACATGTTTAATGTTGTGTCGTGCAATGTCCGTGGTCTGGGTCAAAAGGGTCAAAAAGCGTCAAAAGGTACTTTCACATTTATCGAAACTTAATTGTCAGATTGCTTTCCTGCAAGAAACTCATTGGAATGATGTTGAATCCTCCAAACTTGAACGTCAATGGGTGGGCCAAGTTGTTTTTTCTCCGGCTATCCATCGTAAGGGTGGAGTTGCCACCTTATGTCATAAATCTCTAAAACTTCAAATGTTGTCAACTGAATGTGTCACGAGTGGACTATGGGTTACATACACTCAATGCTCTTATCTATAATAAACAGGCAACCTTTTCCAATATGTATGGACTGGTTAAGTTTGATCCAGACTTTTGGCATAATATTAGTATAACATGTTTAATGTTGTGCCGTGCAATGTCCGTGGTCTGGGTCAAAAGGGTCAAAAAGCGTCAAAAGGTACTTTCACATTTATCGAAACTTAATTGTCAGATTGCTTTCCTGCAAGAAACTCATTGGAATGATGTTGAATCCTCCAAACTTGAACGTCAATGGGTGGGCCAAGTTGTTTTTTCTCCGGCTATCCATCGTAAGGGTGGAGTTGCCACCTTATGTCATAAATCTCTAAAACTTCAAATGTTGTCAACTGAATGTGTCACAAGTGGACGATGGGTTACATACACTCAATGCTCTTATCTATAATAAACAGGCAACCTTTTCCAATATGTATGGACTGGTTAAGTTTGATCCAGACTTTTGGCATAATATTAGTATAACATTACTAACCCTAATATTATCGTTGCTGGAGACGTCAATAATTGGCTAGACCCTTTTTCTGATAGAAAATCAAATTGTAAATTTAAACCAGATATGTTGCATAAAGCATGTCAGTCTGCTATTGCCACTTGTCCACTATATGAAGCATGGAAGACCAGTAACCCTGATAAACATGAGTTTACATTCTTTTCAAATGTTCATCAATCCATGTCTCGTATTGATTATTTTGATCTCAAAACCCTTACTCCCTTCTCTTCAATCTTCTGAGATTGGCTCCCTTTCTATTTTCGATCATACCCCTGTTTTTTGATCTGTCCTTTGCCACCTCCAAACATGCCCGATGGAGATTTCACAACTCCCTATTATCCGATCAAACATATATTTTAGAAGCTCCCTCGTTTATAAGAGAATGTTTTCAGTTTAATAAACCTAGTGATACCTCTGTTCACAATAACTGGAATGCCTTTAAAGCCTCCTTTGGAGCCTTTAACATTGCCTACACTACCCGAAGGAAAAAGTTGTTGAATTCCAAATACCTCTCCACCTTTAAACATATTAAGACTCTTGAACACTCTTATTCTACTTCTAAATGTCCCTTTCACCTCCAGGACCTTATTAAAGCTAAATACAGTTTAAACAAACTGGCTACAATTGATGCTTGTGACATCCGACTTATAATCAAATCCAAGTGGGTAGAATGTTGGCCAATTATCTAAAAGTCAAAACGGAAAGGAAAACCATTGGAACCATTCGAAATGTTCTCACTAACAACTTACTATACTCTGACTCTGATATTGTTAATGCTTTTCAGTCCTATTGCATTTTATTATATAAGCAAAATACCCACTCTTCTGACAATGACACCCAGTAATTTTTCAATGGTCTTCCCTCTCCTTCTCCATACCTGATGCTATGGCTGTCCTTGAAAAAGATATCACCCTTCAGGAGATATTGGATTCTCTGTTACATGAATTCTCTTTTTATGATATTTGTCTTATGTCTAATTGCACTTTAATTTCTAAGCATCCTATCTTAAAATACTCCCAACATCTCAACATTCACTATTAACAGAGTGTACTAATTTTTATCAAGATTTTCTTGCCTCCCCATCTGGTATAACAGATTCATTAAGTTTCGCCACAAGTCATTATATTTCAAACACTGGAAAGGGAATGGTATTCTATATGTTCACCAACTAGTATCCCATAACTATGTTATACCCTTTACTACACTACAAAGACGCTATGATTTATCCTATTTTTTCTTACCCCAATACTCCAAACTATCAGAAGGACTTCAATCATTCTTATTAATCAAGAATTTTCCTACTCACTCCATTCCATTTACTCCTTTGACTCCTTTGCATAACATCTCTCCTGACTTTAACCCCAAAGCCTCTTTCATATATAAACATTTGTTTACTTCTATCTCTGATAAATTAAAATCCTAGATTGAAATTGCTTGACAGCAAGACCTCTTGATGTCCCTTTCGACTCAACAATGGAATAAATTATGGCAAAAAATCTTTGCCACCTCCAGAGCTGCAAAGTTCACCCAATCCCTATTTTTCTTATTCAATAGTGCGGTTCATACACCTGTCTTTATAAAATGAATCCCTCTATTTCTCCTCTTTGCTGGTCATGGCTTTCCTCTGATGGTACACTACTCCACTTAATATGTTATTGCATGATTTGTTTTTCAATTTTGGAAATCTATTAGGTCTAAATGCTCTAACATATTTAAATGTATCCCATCATCAATTCAAAATGTTTTTCTTGGATCCAGGTCAGTTGATTTTCATTGACACCCTCTCAATGTTAAGAATATTTGATCGTTTTATTGTTCTTGCATTCAAAGTTCTTCTCACTTGCAGGGAAGATCTTTCTAAAATATGTATGTTAACTTGGTGGAACCCTTTTTGTGATGAGCACAGAATTTCTACTGTTTCAGCAACTAGGCTATCCCAAAAAATCAAGTCTGATTTACTCTGGTTACCCTTTACAACTTTCTTATCTTCTCATTCATCTTTAAACTAATCACTATTTGACTATAACTTTCCCCTCCCCTCTCCTCTTCTATTCCTCTCATCCCACCTCTATCTTTTCTTATTCACTGTCTTAAAATATATAAATAATTTTTATTTGGTAGGTACTCTAATCTCTTTTAACTTTTCTTATAGCGTAGAGTTGCTTTTTACAATCTTTTTCTACCATGACAGTATCATTCCTTTTATCATAATATTGCTTAGTTATATGTATTCACTATGCTCTGTTTTTCCCTTATGCTGATTGTTTTCTTGATACTCTCTTATTAAGCCAATAACAATTTGGCTCCAAAAACATACAGAGGACCAGAACAAACCTGCTAATCAATTCAACCAAGTGTGTTGATGTTGGGCTGAAGATTCAGACCTTTCCTGCTCAGAGATTTTCAGCAAAAGCAAATCCATTACAGCTGGACCTCACAGAGAAGGAATCTTGTTGGGTTCTCTTAGCCTACAGCCTGCAGCCTTGCCCCGCGAGAGGAATCTAACCTCCAAAGTGGCTAAGACTGAAAGTAGAAAATTCGGTAGGGCAAAGAGGCCAAAAGTTCCCAGCCAGCAAGTGACATTCGCTGGACGTGAATTTTGAACATAACCAAGCCGGTCAATATTTGAATCAGCAATTATGTTACATAACACATGAATTACAGAGGCCTTCAAATTTAATGAAGTTTCAATTATAATCTCCTTGATATAGATAAAAGGTTGCTGGGGAGCTAAAAAATGTCACAATAAAACCAGTGATCCACAATATATATACACACACTCAGGGATGTAAATTATTTACTTATGTTTACAAGTCCAAATATACTTGCTCTTTGAGACTAAGATACTTTTCAGTGATCAGCCACTGATATATAATCAACATTTTGAACGTTTCCTACAATTCTAAGCCTCTAATCAGGAAGTGTAACTTGCCGTCTTGTTCATATACCTGCAAATTTATACCTAATACATTGAAGAGGAGGTGCCATCTAATTCCCCAAAGTTCATCCTGTACTGAGTTAGCAGTATCTACCACTAGAGCTATTACTATAGGTATTTCTGCTCATAGAAGCAGCTCTACTGTCATCCAGATGGCCAGTCGGAGCAAGGTAACAAGGCAAAACTGATACAGTTTGCTCTTATGAAGTATTTTAAAAGTTGTTTTTCACAACAGATTTCAAAAACCTTTCTTGAAGAGTGTAATGGAGCCCAGTGCGTAAATGCCCTACAAAGATGGCAACTCACAAATCTATCTATTAAAACTGTGTTCAAACCATATCTGTTTAATCAGCCCAAAGAGGTTGATAAGAAAGGAACATCGAAAAAGAGTCCCAATGAAAGGAGCACATCCTCATGAACAACCAGAGGGACTGCCTGTTTAGAATACCAGCAAACCATTGCCTGCTACAATAAGGTCACAGGACTCCACATTTATTCTCTGAGATGAGACTGCTTTAACAATTTATACATTTCCAAATTAAAAACTGAAAGTTCGCCTGGATCCATAAGTCACAGGAATCCATAAATCAATCTATCATTGTATTTTCTCTGTGACCTCTTGGCTATACTTGTAGGGGATCTTGTGAGATGCTGCTGACCAATTACTTTTCTCCCTGACTGTCGTTCACTGTATCACAGTTGCTATCTGTCCAATCCCTATACTATCCTCTTACAACAAATAGTTGGATTTCAATTGTAATCATTACAGTCAGGTTGCACATTGAACCGCTGCATTTATCAGAATGTGTAGTGTGTTGAAAAGTTCAACAACATCAACAAAATGTTTGATTTCTTTAATTTATTGGTTCAATGTAATACATTAGCAGTAAACGTTCACCTTTGTAGCTTCTATAGGTCATACTGAGCATACCAGTAGCATCCTCTGGCTACAAATTCAATTGCTATATTCGGTTATCTCTACCATACCATTTCTTTCCAATGCGGACAGGCAGTTCTGGGAAATAACTATATCATGGTGGGAATTGTGTGACATTCTATATTTTTCTCTAAGGATCTTGAAACTCCTTTGCTGAGATTAATATATCTATAAGTGCACTGTTGAACTCTAACAATAGATGGGAGGCAGCTTCATCCTTCTGTCTGTAGCCACGATTTTCTCCTGGCTCCATCAGGCCATCTGCACAGAAATCGAGCTGATCCCTTCAGGGACACAGCTACAAATCTCTCTCTCAAAGAGTAAAATTTGCAACCACTTCACTTCAGTGCTGAGTCCCGTCCCTATTATAGTAAAGTAGGAACCTTAATTAACTGAAATGATACAGCACAGAATCCCAGAACTACTTTTATTTAATTATTCATTGTATTGATCAGTAGATTTATTTCAGAGCACAGAAACGAACCCTCTGAAGAGTAATGCTGGCAGGCTGGGGATCACTGCTTTACTGTGGTCATTGTAATGTTTCAGGGACAGTTCCAGAAATCTTTTATGGTTTCATATTCAAGCAAACAAAGGTTTCTCAGGTTATTTCTTCTAAGAACAATATAACCCACAAATAAGAAATGCAACCTATCATCATTGCATTGAGTCTGCCAATAGTACAAAATGTACTGCAGCAGTGACTAGGAATTGTCCACAGGAGCACTTAAATGTTCCTTAGCAATAATGCCTTTGTTCAAATGTCATTTCAGGTGTTTCCTGTGCACTGAATTCCTCTACCCATGCACGTTAAATTCTATGCAAATCACACAACTTGCCAATAAGATTAGCCCTCAGCAGCCCTCAGCCCAGTGTGTTGCTACTGACAAATAATTACTTCTAGCAGAGCACATAAAAAATGCATGATTCAAAACTTAACTGTGTACACCTGTTGTTGAATGCAGCATAGTAACATGTTAACATTATACAACATAGTAACCTACATTCATTCACTTGATTGCCTACAGCAGGAAGAGAAAATGGGATCATCACTTCTTCAAATAACATTTTATCACAACGGCAATGAGATCACTGGTACCTTAATGACATCTGTTACCATGTCAATGATAGAGAAAGCAAGACAGAAAGAGGACATGAACAATGGCATTGTGTACTCTACATAATAGTTTCATATCATTTCTGAAATGCTTGAAGACACAGCAGCTAGTGGTGATTGAACAATTTTGCAAGTTGGGGTTCTAGCCATCATCTTAAGTACATAGTTTGTACTTTCTGTGCTGCTGATATACATTTTGAGAAAGTTGTACATCAAGCACGTTTTTATTCCTATGTTTTTGAAACGTTTGGGAATCCTGTGACATTCTCTTTTCACCTATAGCTCAGCAAACGTGTCACTGGTTAAATGTTCACTATATCCTAACATTTCCAGTCAGAGAAAGGAACACTAAACAAAGTTTTCTGTGTAAAAATAATTAGCAGCACTTTTGTCAAACAAAGTTGCCTTTCATGTGACCGTTTGAACTTGAACAAACAGTAAATGCTCCAAACTAATAGCTACTTCTTCATATGAAGCTCATGAAGGATATCCAGGGTGCTGCAGCCACCCCTTACTAGGTCTGCTTCCAGTGCCAACGACAGTAGGCATAGTTTCCTGAAAATCTGAAGAAAGCTGAGTTACAAAATCAGTCTATTGTATGAAGCAGTAGCTGGATTTTTCCAGATATGGTTTGGGGTGGACTAGCTTTGTGTTAATTTCATTACAAGGTTATCATTATGCATAAACCTTTATTGCTATCCCACATGCAGCCCTTTAACCGCTTGGGCGTGGCCGCGATTCTGCGCCTGTGCTGCCGTTTTAATGAGTGGGCGGGTTCATGACGGCCCCAGCTGTCATCAGCACACGCCCACCATGATGCATGACGGCTGGGGGCCGTCATCAGCATGGAAGGGGTTAAAGAACTTAAACATGTCATTAAGTAAAAATATTCTGTTCTGGAAACATAAAATGGTATATATGATGCCCATGTCACACAGCTATTTTCCTCTTTATTAGCTGCTCCTTACTCAGTTAAGTACATTACGCCGCGCACGCCGAGGGTCTGGCAGTCGATACCCTATCACAGGTTCGGCACTTTGCAGTTTACAATTCCTGCACCGATCTCAGGCACTGGGGCTGTTATCACATTCCGGGGGAACCTCGACGTTTGAAATACGATTAGAGGCTGGTATAATTTTAGTACTGAACGTACGTCCGGCCGGCACAGATTATTATGCTGAACCGTATCTTATCTTAAATCTTCTTTACTTCTTCGGAGTTTCAAGTTTACTATTTATCGCCCTAACGAAGTTCCAAAAGGCAAAGAGTGGAACGAAACGCGTTGGCTGTGCCTATGATGTTTGAAAGAATTTCTAAATAAAGAAGAATTTACATAAAAAAAGACAATTCCGGATATTGACTTTTCTTAGAGTGCACCTTCTATTCTGTCTCGATATTCTCAGTTAAGTACATTACTATTTTCTTGGCACTTTATTATTTAGATTGATGTATGCACTTAACTAAAATATATTGTGATAAGTTGTATAGATACTGTAAGAACATATTTGAGTTATTCAATCTATGGAGTAACTATTAGGCTCATAGGTTTTGTTTCCTCCTTAAAGTGCCTTTTTATGGTTTATTTATTTAATTTAATTTAATAATTTAATTGCGGGTTTATATAGCGCTAGGAATCGACTCCCGGAGGAGTATCTCCACGCTTCGACCGCTGGGGAACCCGTCCTGGCTCACCCTGAGAGATGGTCCCTGATGGGTATCTCTAAGGTGCGACCAAGCATCCCCGGCGGTCTGGGGGGCCGTTGTGAAGATGAGGCAAGCTGATGCCCAGAGTTGCCGAGTGTGGTTTCTGACTAGAGTAGGCACCAAGGCGAGAATTATCGAGTCCGCTGACCCTGGTCCACTACCCTGCCGCATCGGGAATCGAACCCTGGTCCCGGGCCGTTCTCTGCTTACGGGTCTGCCGCCTCTAACCAGTGAGCCACACTTCTCCACACTATTAAGGTGCCAATGGTGGCAGGATTACAGCAATTGCATTTCTCCAGCAAACTCCCAAACAAATTCAAATTCTCTAGGTTGCAAAGTTTACCAGCTGTTTTTATGCTTTAATCTTTATTGTGCTAGCGAGCGGATCACTCGCGTGAAGACCCTGTCATTGCAGGTTTCTTGGGGGCAAGACGGGCATCCTAGTTTTAGGGAAATACAGCCTGTTGGCTCCCCAGGCCCACATGTTTGCGACATCCCGACCAATCCCTCCCAGTGCACTAGAGGTGGGGGACCGTAAACAGGGAGGCAGCCACGTGCAATGCTTGTGCTGCCTTTCTCTGCACTTCAGCCAGTAGCGATGGTGATCAGAAGAATTATTTTGCCCTCAGCTGTTCATGCGGATCACAGTGTGGGTGCACAGACAAGAGTAATAGAAAGTGGACTGAATTTAGCGCCAATTTGAAATGGTGCAAGAAAATCATTACTGGCTACCATGGCAACGCCATTGTTTCAAAGGCAATCACCAATTATTACATAACTTTCAGTACTCATACTGTGTTTTGACTGGCTGACAGCTGGTGGTGCCCCTTTGTCTCCCCTGCGAAAATGTAACAATATTTTCACTATCCATGACCTAAAGTGGCCCCTTCTTTTTTTCTTGTCCATTTAAGCAGTGTTTAGCAAAGTATTAGGTAAGGTAGCTTGCAAAAACAAAATAACATATATTGGTAGATTGTACAATATTTAATAGATTTACGTTTATAGTTTAGATATTTATTACAATACTTATAAGATTTAGGTGTAAAGCTTAAATAATCAAAAAAATAAGAATCAATATAGTAACAATTATGGTTTTAGTAGTAAAATGGCTGAGAAAAGGAAACCCTTACGTTAGAGGTAAGTGAAGAGATGTTTAAAAGGTAGAGGGGTTTAGAGGGGTTAAAGACCTATATCAAAGAAGCGATGGAGGCTGCTATGTCCAAACCAAAGAGAAGCATTCCTTCAAACGAGTACTTCTCAACTTCTGAGGAAGACAGACACAGAAACCCTACTAAAAAGGGAGGAAAATCCCTTAAAAAGAAGAGGCATCTGAACAGACCTCTAAATACCTCTTCTTGGTCAGGAACAAGGAGGGAAGAAAAAAGGCCATCCTTATGAGGATGAGCCCAAAATTTGCTTAGTTGACCAATAAGGAGACAGAAAGTGACCTTGATGGTCTCCTATTCAGTCACAACTTCATCAAGTATCTAGGCAAGCATGTATCCACCTTTACAGCCTTGAGTAAGGCTCCATATAATATGAGATGTATGTTTTGTACACACATTTTTTGGAAGGGCAGACATCCGGGACCTGGTTGTTGCCATTGGTATCAGAAGGGCCCACTTTTATACACAGAATTCGTACTCCCAGAATTAAAGAGGATATGACAGAGGCTTCAACCCCTCAACAGCTTTCTACTCTCCAAGAGGACGATCTATGCCCAGAGGGGGGTAGAGCTAGATCTCAAGGTCCAGGACATGAAGGTGAGTACAAAGGATTGTATTGGTTCGTTCCAAGTAAAGGTAGCCGGAAGTCTAAAGCTATTTGCACACAAGTGGGTAGAAGGGACAAGCGACTCTTGGGTTCCAGAAACTATAAGAGCTTTCAGCAAAGCTATTTGGGGGGCTCCTATTCAAAGGTCTTAACCCCAAGAGATTATCTTTGAAAGGGAGAGAATTAACTTTGTGGATTTGGAAGTTGTCCAAATATTAGAAAAGGTTGCAATAGGAAAAGTATCAGACTTGACAGAAGGGTTTATGAGCACAATTTTCCTGGTAAAATAGAAAGGCAAGTGTTGGTGTCCAGTGATAATTATGAGGGATCTAAACAAGTATTTGTTCTATAGACACTTCAAGATTGAGAAAATCCATATTTTACACATTTTGTAGGAAAAGAATAGGTTAGTAAAACTGGATTTGAAGGACGCAAGTGTCACGATTCCTATCGAGGTAGATTTTCAGAAATATCTCTGTTTCACATGGAAAGGTGTATTGTGCCAGTTTTGTAGTCTACCCTTTGGGTTATCCTCCACTTCATGGTGGTTTCAGTTCATAATATATTTAGACGACATCTTGCTGATGGGTCATGAGAAAACAGTGTTAATAGATCATCTACAGATGCCAAGGGATCTTCTATAAGATCTAGTGTTCACTGTGAACATGAAGAAGTCAGTCTTGGTACCAAGTCAGTCTCTAGACTTTCTAGCTTTTCAGGTGGACACTTTACAAACTCAGCTACTTCTCCTTCAGAAAAATATAAAGAAACAATTAAGGTGCATTTTAGGAAGGGAGGTGGTAACAGTTAGAGACTTGGCAAGGACTATTGGTCTCCTATCTTCATCTATCCAAACAATCTGTCCGGGACCCCTGCATTACAGCGCTCTTCAGATTTTAAAGACATTAGGGGGCCTATTACGATTGCGTTTTTTCCGCATCCTCCGGGCCGGCGGAAGCCACTGCCGGCCCGGAGGATGCGGAAAAAACGCTGCGGACCCACCAAAGACCCACCGCCACATTATGGGGCCTATTACGATTGCGGTTTTTCCGCATCCTTCGGGCCGGCGGAAGCCACTGCCGGCCCGGAGGATGCGGAAAAACCGCAGCGGACCCACCAAAGACCCACCGCCACATTAGGATGGCTGGTGAGTCCTGGTTTCCGTTCTCAGCTTTTCCGCCGCGGTTGGCTTACAACCGTGGGGGAAAAGCTCTGATATGGTGACGGTGTCTCTCAGACACCGTCAGCCATATTAGGATGGGCTGTAAAAAATACTTTTCCGCGGCGGGTTTTCTGCCGTGGAAAAGCATGTTGCGGGCCCCCTGGGTGAAGGGGGGGGAGGGGGTGCACATGGGGGGTACCTATGGTACCCCCCTGCATTTGTATGCAGAAATCGGCAGGCACCGCACGGTGCCTGCCGCTTTCTGCATACAAATGCAATGTATGCATTTTTACCATTGCGGCGGATGCAGCTTGAAGCCGCACACGCCGCAAATGTAAAAATAGAGGATGTGACCGCCAGGGTGGCGGTCACATCCTAATTGCACAGGAGGGAACTCCGCAGGCCATGCGGAGGTTCCCTCCTACTCAATGGTGGCGGACGGCTCAGGTCCGTCCGCCACCATAATCGGCCCCTCAGTTTGAGGAAACGTTTATGGTACGCAGGCTCAATGACTTTGTCCCCGGAGCATCAATCAGATATGGAGTGGTGTGTAAACAGTCTGGAGATCTGGAATTGCAAAGCTATTTTTGGAAATGTGCAGAGTTTACTTTAGAGATAGCTGCTAGCACTTTAGGCTGCGGAGCTTGCCTGAGCAACCTAGACACAGAGGAGAGATGGGCGAGAGAAGAGAAGTTATTACATGTAAAGTGCTTTGAGTTGATGGCAGGACTGAATGTTTTGAGGAGCTTCAAGACCTCCTAAGCGAACGATGTTGTGCTAATTCATTTGGACAGTTTTCAGTGGTTTCTTACATCAATCACCTGCAGGAGTTCAAGGTCAAAGCAGTTAGCATATGTAATTAAGGAAATATGGTATTTCTGCTGAGAACACCGATTGTTTTGTAGGCAGGTCAAATTCCAGGTGCGCAGAATCAGAGGTCAGATTGGAATTTGTGTCACCTCTGAGAGCCTACTGATTTTCAGAAAATGCAAATGCTGTGGGGGCCAATGGAAGTAGCCCTGTGCACAAGCAGACTCACATGTCAAGTGGCAAGGAATTTCAGTTGGAGGCCAGATCCAGGGGCTATAGCAGTGGATGCTTTTGAACAAGATTGGTTTGCGGTGAGGGCTTATGCTTTCCCGCCATTTGCAATGATCGAGAGGGTATTATGGAAGGTTCGGAAGGAGAGGTGCAGGATAGTTCTAGTGACCCCATTTTGGACTTAGCAAGTTTGGTTACCAGGAGTTATGGAGCTTGCAGTAGAGGGACCACGTGTTATACCAGAACATCAGGGTTTACTGGTGGGCCCAGAAGTAGAAGAACATCCTATGGTGGTAGGAGAAAAGTTGAACCTTCTTGTTTGGAGTTTAGCAAGGGCTCTGGAAGATGCTCTGCCCTTTCAGGAAAGGCTAAGGATTCACTGGATGAATCTATCACACCAGGTACTAGGAAGCTATGCAAAGGGGTTTGGTGTTAGTGGAGTTGTTGGTGCATCAGAATATTTGACAATTTATCTAGCCAAATTATTTCAAACAGGTTTGTCTTATAGGACCATTAAATACCTTAGTAAGTGACATCGCAATTGGATGCAACACTCTAATTTGAAGAATGATGAAGGGGATCCGACATAAGAGACCTTCTAAGGCTCGTTATGTTTCCATATGAGACATTAATTTGGTATTCAAACTGTTTGTTTCATGGCCAGGTAATAGTTACCTCTCTCAGAAATAGATTTCTCAAATATTAGCCATACTTCTCGGCTTAGTCTCTTTCAGAAGGATTTCAAACATTAAAGTTCTAGAGACTGTTAATTGTCTGAAATTGAGCGTGGTAAATTGCATGAAAGTATATGAACAAAGGCTGCTAGAATTCAGACATAGTGGCGAGACTCAACTATTAATATCCTATGTGAAACCACATAAGGCGGTATCTACTGCCACAACATCTAGATGAGATAGAACAATAATGGTTGAGGCAGCTATAGATCTACCCAAATTTGGTGAACATTCAGCCAGAGGGGCAATGGCTAGTAAAGAATTTTGGGCTCCTGGTACTCTTCCTGAAATCATGAAAGCAGCAGACTGGTCAATTGCAGGTACCTTTGCAAGTATCTTCTTTAAACCAATGAAGCATGTAAGCAGTAAAGTTATGGAATGCTTTAAATATGGATAATGATAGCCTCCTGTCTGGTAATGAAATGTTGTTTCTAACCGAGGTTATCATCATCACACCTGCCACACAATAATGTAACATGTATTAGGGTCAGGTGTAAAAGAGTATGTTTTTTTTAAAAGGAGGGAAGAAAAAGGTGCTTATTTCCCTATGAGAAATGCATTTTGAATACTATCTGTTTCTGTGGCTATGATTTATTTATCTCTAATATGGAGAGGACACTGTGGGAGGCTACACTTTAATGGTTGTTTTCATGTTGACTACGATGTTTGAGATGTTTCAAGTTATTTCAAGATGTCTTGATGTCACAGTCTAAAAGAGGAAGATAGCTGTGTGACGCAGGCATATATACTGTGCTGTGATTCCAGAATGGAACATTTTTACTCTGTGACATGTTTAAGTTCTTTAAAGAGTTGCATGTGGGGCAGCAATAAAGGTTTGTGCATAATGATAGCATCTGTTATCTTTAATCAAGATTCTCTCTGCATGTCAACAGAATTTAGTTGTGACTCTTGAAGAGGGGAAGTTATGTAGATATTGAAAGGATGACAGTTAGAGATCACATTAAAAACCTTGTTTAGTAGAGTTAAAGTCTCACTAAATTTTACTGCAAACATTTGAAAGAAAGGCTTGTTAGAACATGACCTAACAGTTAGAGCTAGCTGCTGTTTTAGCAGAACCAAGACTGCTTTGCATACAGCTGATACCTTTATGATTCGGTATAGTGGGCATAGAAGATGGGCTGAAGTGCAACCTGCTAGTGGTTGAGGCATACACAAGCATTCACCTATCATTTTTTCTGAACTTAGGGTGATAGATGTCCTAAATGTGAATGACTATGACTAGATGTGGGATCCATGCTTGCAGGGCTGTAGGATTGCAGCTGCTTTTCACTGGTAAGGCTCAATAAGTTTGATACCGGGCGGTGTTGTACTAACCATGCCAGAATATCCCAACAAAATGACCAGAATATTGAGGGACAAAATATCGAAGGGTAAGTTTATATAGATTTTCTGTACCTAACTCTACATATAGGTAACTTGGTGATATATCTGCAAGATACATAGATGTGGAGTTAAAAATAGTAAATCCATAGCTCCCTCTGTCTACTTACTTCTTTGATAGTATGTCCCTCGATAGACGGATCATGACATTGTGAAGCTCTGATATTTAGGCTGTGATATACCCTACCACAATCATAATGAACTAGGGTTACTTGTGTTTCAATGGGGACATGGCCAGGCATGTCAGGCTAAACATTTTCTTTGTAGGTGGTCTCAAAACTAATTTACTGTAGATTGCATCCTGTCTGGAGTGGTGCAGTAGAAAAGAAATGATTAGATTGTGAAAGAATCGAAAGAAAGCAGAAATGTGTTTAGCACGACATAATGATAACATCGCTATATATGTCCATAGTTGCGTGGGAGCAAATAAAAAGTCAGTGCAAATTATCGGTAAAATGAAATGTACAGAATAGTTGACACAGTGCTGGATAGCAGACATGTCAACTTTACATTTAGCCAAAGGAACGCTTTCAGGGCTTGCAAAGAAATCCTCAGAGGTTCTACCTGGAAACATAATAATTGAAACCCATAACTTGCAATACTGATGGTAGCCTGCAAACAGCAATATCAAGTTTGGCAACTAGTCTAAACTTGTGTTTCGATATCAGAGCAGGATTGGAGATGTATTTATTTAGTTTCATAACAATCCCATTAGCACATTAGATTAACCAGAAAGAACTAATTTGACATAGAACAAAAGGCACAATCTCAGAAGGTACAATTTTTTTAAATGCCTAGAATAGATTCATCCATAATTACTGAGTTTTTTAAACCAGACTGACACTGTCTGTTCGGACAATTAAACATGCAGATGGAAAGGACATAAAGCTCCTCAAACATTAAAATGCTGGTGGTCACTAGTAATCAGTTCTCCGTGTACTAGAAAAGCAAGGGTGTATGACATCACTAATCATCCTCGACTCTTTAGGTAGAGGTGGATGAGTAGAAAAGGCGTAGCTCAAGTGTGGTTGTGTAGGGCATGTGTAGGTGTAGTACTACACTGGCACCTTCTGAGTTTGTATTTTTGTTCAATGCGTACAACAAATGTATCAATCTCTTCAAGTCATCACCCAATGTCAGGTGGTGTTTGACTCAGGGTTGCTTTTCAATCTGTAAGCCAATGAAGTAGAAGATCACCTGACGCAGGGATGGCACGCACCAGAGGGAGATCTATATTACCCAGCCCATATAAAGTGAGTCCAGGTACTTAGGCCAGACAAGTATACCAAATCTCTCTGGTCCTTCCACAATTGTCCTCTGTTAACATTAGCAAATGCTCAGGGTTGGTCTATAAATGCACCCTGCACAGTATTATTCCTAGCCACTGCATACTTAGATATAACAGAGTATACATTTAAACGTGACTCACCTTTTCCGAGAACTTGGATGAACACATAGGACCTTTAACACACTGACCATTTACCTGGGGAGATCGACAACAGTTTGGCACCAGCATGTTAAGTTGAGTAGTTTCACTTTGGTTGTCATAGTAATGTCTTACAAGGTTAGGTAGAATGGCTCAGCAATGAAGTTTCAAGCAACAATGTCTCCTATTAATTGACATAAGAAGGGGTCTTCCATTGTTATCATTGTTAGAATCCAACTATTAGTCATAGAGTCACTATTTAAGATTTCGTCCTATAGGAAATATATGCTTAGGGATCAAAGCTGAAAACCTCGGGCCATTTTGAAGTGTTTTCTTTTCCTAATGATTCCCAGGTTCAGCCACAGATTTTCCAATATGTGGCAATACAATTTGCAGGACATGCCCTCTTTGGACAGTAGCAGCTACAAGAGAAGGGGATATCATGATAACCTTAGTTTTTGTTACAATACTTAATATTGCTTTTTCTTAAACTCCCATCCTAGAAATGGTGCTGGCTAAGACTACTGTTAAATGTGATGCAGTAGAGTCAATCTCTGCATTGGCAGCAGATACTTCTTTTATTTGGTGATATGCCAAAAAAATGCCTTATTAGGCTCATTCCTGTTTTGATGATCACAAGAAACATGCTTAGCCTTAAGTTTGTCTATGTTTTTAAAGGAAGCAATTGTGCTGTGCTGCCTCTGTTTCCCAGGTATGCCTCTTCCCTTATCTGGACTAGGTGGTAAGAGCCAAATGTTATGCTGGGATGCCTTTTCCTCTCTCTGAAATTGGTTGTGGGTGCCAAATGTCATGCCGGAGATAGCATGCAAGTTTGATTCTGGGGCCTGAATTCAAGTGGGTGCACCATAAAGACGCAGGCAAGAGGGGTCCCACAATAGGAGAAGAGACTCTTACCACTGAAGGAGCAAGTGGAAGCAAGTAAGCAAATAAGCAGGCACGACTATAGTAGCCAAACTCAATCCCAATGGGGGAGTAGATGTGGCCTAACGGATAGAGCGGGCGACCTCAAAGCTGGGGTACCAGGTTTGAGTCTTGGCAAGTCACTCAACATCCTGTGATTCTGGGCTAATGCCTTAATCCCCCCCTTCCTAACAAAATGAATGTGTCCATCTGTAACACAACTGGTGCTCATGTAAAGCGCTGTTATGCCTTCGGGTCGAGCTCGCGCTATACAAACCCCCCCCCCCAAAATATGCATGCTGGTTTGGACTGAAACACTGCACGGAGCACACTTCTTATGCTCATAAGAGACTCCCCCTAACTAGAATTTGATGTTGGAACTGGATGTGAAATTCTGGGTGGTGTGGCCAGCATGAATCTTGGACTTCGTTCCCATGTTGGTAGCAAATGGAGACAAATAAGTCCAGAGCAAGGCCCTCTGTAGTCAGCCGCAACTGGGACAATCGTGAAATGACCACTCCTATTAGCAAAATCCTTCCACAATAACGGTGGTGATTGGGAATCAAATTCTGTGCACAGCATGTGTGAGTGTTTCCAAGGAATCTCCAACCTGGACTGGATTCATAGATCTCAGCTGTATGTCAAGCTACGGGTGCAATGTGAGTCTTATGACAGCAGCTGCAACCGGGGACAGGTACATATTTGTGCTGGTTGGAACAACACCCTCCCTGCATACATTAGAAACTTAGGGAAAGTAAGCAGTTAGCACCCCTTGTAGCACAGCTCCCTTTTGGGAGAGGTGGATATTGGGTTGAGGTAGGTTTCAGAGCTTTGCCCTGGGAAACCAGATGTGGAGAATTTCTGATGATCTCACAGACAGGGATACAAATTATATTGTTTGCTGAGTTAGATTTCCTTTTCAGAGGAATTAGGGGTGTAGGCTGGGTTTGTCCATGTTTATTTTGACAATTATTGCTTCAACATTATATAGATTGCAGTGGAGAAAGGCTAATTGTTATAAGTGAGGGCTTTGAATGTGATGCCTCTAATCTTAAACTCCATACTAACATCAAGTAGAGCTAATGGATGTCCACAAGGATTGGTGTAATGCGGTTAGGTGTTTTTGCTCTCGTGACCAGGTGTGAAACCCAACCCTGGTAGAGATAATCATGACAGAAAATGCATAGAAAGATCAGCCAGCTGAGTGTAGCTTTACGAGTTGTTCTTCTGAATTGACATGCAATTTTAGAGAATTCACAAGACTTTAGTCCCTGGAATACAATTTATATGTACGGAGAGAAATGTTTCATTTTCATAATGGTTGAAATAAAGATTGGGCTAGTTATTGATTTTTGTAGCCCTGATGAAGTTGAAGGGATATGTTCCCACTAGACGAAACATGTGTGAGTTGGAATTCAAAAAGGAAGGAATAAATATTGAGAAAATACACTTGGTGTGCGGACTATGTTTACAAATTTAAGTAGTGGTAAGTTTCATCCCTAATTCAAAGCCAGTCGAGCGGCAGGCTTCCCTCTGTGTCTGGCACCTATTTATAACTAAGCTGCACAGAAGAATAATGGAATGTGCACTCATTTGAGATATATTATGATGCACTCACAGAAATGGTGAGATAGTGTCTGTGAAGATGATCAAACCAATTACTGTACATAACACTCATAAGTGACTATTAAGTAACCCACAACTACTGTAGTCTAACAATCCTTATAAAATGCAAATCCTTGTTTCATGAAATGTTGAGTAATTGATGCAAATAATTCAGTGTGCATGTAAACATATTTCACTTCAGACTGTCACTAGCAGCAGTTGAATAGCACTGAATCCATTATGATTAATGCCTCTCTTCACACAACTATTCAGCACAATGTAGGCTGGAGAGTTCACAGTTTTGTAAACAATCAACTTCCTTTCACAAACATTTTGATTTGTATCTCATGTGTTTTCTTTGTTTCCATAAGGTGCTCATCAGTTCAATAATTCTTTGCAAATATTTAATATTCTCTTTGGATGAACTCCATGGCAATTATGGATTTTACTTCCTGAAGGAAAGAATTGGTTGAAACATACCCTGAAAAGAAGTTAAAGAAATGCAATTTAGCCACAGAAACCTGGGTATATACAACAAAAGAACAATAAATCACTCAGCATTGAGATGTAGGGTTCCTCATTCTTGTTTCTGTCCACTTGGTCTTTGCTTATGCATAGATGATTGTTGTTACTTCTATAACATACTTGTTTATCTAAACATTACTGGGCGATCATTTATTTTGTACCAGAAAAGCACTGACGGACGCTTGTAGCTTGGAATACGTGCGCCACACCCAGTAGGGGCTCCTCGAGGGAGTGACGTGAGGTCGTGGGGCGGGGTGGGGAGGGGCAGGGTGGGGGGTAGTAATCTCCGGCATACGGCCAAATGCAGGTAAGTACAGAAATAAATAAAATAAAAAAATTAAATTGCGCACGCTGCAACGCTAAATGGCGATGCAGCGCACGCAATGCAATTCATTTTATTCATTTATTTCTTTACTTACCTCCATTCGGCCATATGCCGGAGTTTACTGCCCACCACTCCCCCTCCCCCACCCCGCCCACCGCCCCGCAGCTCTCCCTCGAGGAGCCACTACTGGCCACACCTCACTTCACACGACATCATGCACATATATATCGGAAAATAAATGTAAAATAAAATATTGTTGGAGAGTACACGAGGACCTAGAGATTCTTATTCCAGCTGCAAATTTAGAGGTAGAGAAAATATTGAAGGAGAATACGAGTGGCTTAGAAATGAAGGAGTGCTTTATTTATTTATCGCTTGGTGCCTGAAGAATGCTCATCACTTGAAAAACACAACATTCAGTACTGAAGGTTATGTACCTTGCTGCAGTTAACTAGAAATGCTCAGTCTGAAGAGAATTTAAAAAGTGGAATACTTGAACTTGAGTAAAGTGGAAGGGAAAGTTGAAGAGAGGTAAGGAGGAGAGGGATTTAGGGCGGGACTGAGGGAGGAAGAAAGGAATGCATATGGAAGGAGGGAAGAAGAAATTAAGGAAAGGGAAGATATTGTGTGGGAGGGAAAGGGAAGATAGGGAAAGAGAAGTCAAGTGGAGGGGAGGTGAGGTGAGGAGAGGAGAAGGGAGTAAAGGGAAGGGAAGTGAAGGGAAGGGAAGGGAAGGGAAGGGAAGGGAAGGGGAAGGGAAGGAAAGGGAAGGAAAGGGAAGAGAGGGAGGGAAGGGAAGGGAGGGGAAGAGAAGGTACTTGAATACTTGTTGTAAAATAAAATAAGATTTGAATTTGGGTATTGTCAATTAGGTGCCCTTAACTTCTACATAAAATCCTTCATACTCGGGACACACTGAGATGTGTAAGCTGTGAGTGCATTCACTGTGATTTGCTACTTGTAGCCTTTAGGTTCCCGTTTGTAAGTGGGATTTGAAGTTATACCACGCTCTGATTTTAAGCTGACTACAGCAGCATACTCTAAGAAGTAAAACTGGAACGCTGAATGATTAAAGAGGAGTATCTGGAATTGTAGTGGTGTGACTGCTGCCTTGCTCTCCACCACTGAAAACATGTGTAAAGGAGTACTCAGATGTGTCACTGGGGGCACAATGTTTTATCTGCTTCACTTTATAAATGTATGTTCTCTGGCACAGCCTTTCATACAGCATTAGGTGCCCTTCTAAATGTAAGATAATACAATTTAAAAAAAAAGGTAAAATGTTAGCAGATTGCCAGGGCACAGTTCTAATATGATCAAAGAGCTTTCTTTGTATATATGTGTGTGGATTAATATTTTGGTGTGGAAAGTAGCAGTGTATTTTTCATTGCATTATAGTTTTGCTCCAAACATGGGAATATTTCTACCTCCCTCTGATTTGAGGCAGGAACTCTGGGAATCCTGCTTGCTTCTGCGCCTTCCTTCCCTCCCCAAATCAACAGAATTGCCAATGGCATCAACTAGATGCTTTGCAGCCTTAAACAATTGCAACCCAAATATCACTATTTTGAACAGAGTGCTGTGTCGAAATGAATAGAGCCATAACATTGACAGGCTGTGCTCCAAATGAAGTTCAGTAACTTGTTAAAAAGGCTACATGGCTTTCAGGTACCTATACGTGTATGGCAAAATAACTAAGGGTGTGCAAAATTTGTGTAATTTCCATTCATATATTCACAGGAAAATTATGCAAAATGATGCATAATTTTCAAAATTCTTCTACAGCATCTCACGTCTAAAAAATGACACTGAAGACGCATTTTGTGTACAAAAAAGCACTAATTTTTCTCCGCATTGTGCAAGCGCAAAACCTGCTCCGGCTCACTATTCATCCTGTTTGCAGCCCCATAGGCTACATTAATCTCCATCCACCCAATTCTGGTCCACTTCAAACCCTGTTTTTTAACTCTATTTTCACTTTTGCGTGCTGGTTCCTCAATGCCCCAGGGTGTTTGGTTTAGTTTGTAGCTCCTTTTTTTAGGTATCTCCATTACCCATCACAGATATTGCAGAGGCAGGCAGTGCTGCGTCTCTGAATCTTGCACCCCCTGTAGCGTAGGTGGCATGAGGTGTTGGGGGGTTTGTCCAAAATATCAAGTTTAAAATATTGAGTTAAAGAAATATCAGAGGGGTCGTGGTCTCGTGCTGCAGGATGATGGCGCCTTTCCCGTGAGCTCCATACGGCAGCGGGGCTCTTCAGCGGAATTCAGCCCTTTATTGGTCGCAACGGATCTTTCCCATGCCGGGCACATCTGTATGAAGGTGTGGGGAAGCGTTTGAGCCACTTCCTAGCTTCTGACTGCCACCGGGGACCAAAACAGCAACAAAGGAAATTTCTCCACTACAGATGTTAGCGGTGGCCGCCATCTTACGTTTTCTTTCTAAACGCGTGGCAACATGTAATTTTTGCTTTTTCTTTCCATTTTTTTTTTTAAAATAACTCCCTCACATTGCAAGGTATTGAGTATCTTGCCCCAACAATGTTACAGTCAGCGTATACAGTCCAAGTATGCTGCTGTTTTTTTAAAATGCCATCAGTACTTTTTGCTCCACATTTGTTCTCATGCTTAATTCTTTCTTCAGCCTATAAATGACCGAAGTTTTTTTTTTCCTTTATTCTCACTACTTTTATGGAGCTTATGGCATTTTTGTTCTACATTTGGTCACACCCCTTAGCCTCATGTACAAGTGGCTTGTGATTTACTACTTGCCCTATAGCTTTTAGTATATCCTTTACTTAGCGAATATGTGACAGGCGGGTGACGTCATTCTTTTTTAACTATATTTTTCTCCAGCGCCCTATACATTTCTGATTGCGTTTTTTATTTGGCTTATGGGCAGATTGAAAACTTTATTGAAGATTGCCTCTCACTCTCCTCACGATTTTAAGATGGCAAGTGAAACTTCGCACTCTGCAAGAGCCTCCTCAACAGGTACCAAGCCCAAAAGGAGCCAAAAATGACCCTCCTTCTCCAATTCTTTCATCTCAAAACCCTGTACTTGATATTATCTTGGATGAAGTTAGAGGTCTTAAATCTTTTATGTCCACGACCAACGAGAAGCTTCAACAAATAGAAGACAGATGGATTAGTATGGAAGCAAAGGTCCTAGATATGGAGCAACGTATCAGTGATTTGCACGGTGTTTCTACTAAAATTCTGCTTTGGGAGCAGGAAATTCAACGATTAAAGCTTCATACAGAGGACCCTGAAAACTGCAATAGACGCAATAATTTACGTCTTTATGGTCTAACAGAAAATCTCGAGGGTCCTGATATGCTTCTTTTCCTGAAGAAATTTCTGTCAGAACTTTTGGACCTTCCATTAGAACCTGCATTAAATATCCAATGTGCCCATAGACTTGACAGACTACAAACTCATGCTTCAAAACCTAGAGGAATAATTATGTTGTTTCTGGAACTACGATGTGTGTCCTCTCTGCTGCTAAAGCAAAACGTCATCTTAAATGGTCTGGCCATAACATTTTCATTTCTCAAGATTTATCCAATGCCACTAATGCTCGTAGAATGGAGTTTTTGGCCCTACGTCTGAGATGAGACAATTGAATATTAGATATGGTATTCTGCACCCTTGCTTATGTAAAATTACTCACAATGGTTCCACACGTTCATTTGACGATCCTCTTAAATTGCGGTCCTTTCTCCAAAGTATTTCTACAAATACCAAAGCTAACTCTTCTAGTCATCCTTAATGTTCCTGTTGCTTTTTCTGCTTATCTTATTCATTATGGCTGTGTATTCTTCTAGTACTTGTATCTTTTTCTCTGTTGTTCCATCACTTGTCGTTGCAGCTGTGTCCCATGCATTTTTTGCTTTTTTTTCTGCATAGATCTAGATATCTTTCCTTGATCTATCCTCTCTTTCTTCTGTTTTTCTTTTTGTTCTTTGTTTTCCCTTCTTCCTGGTTCTTCTATACCTATTTAATGGAGATTTCTTTCTCATTGCATGTGTACATCAGTAATGTTTATTTTTCTGTAGCATTTGTCATTTATGCATCTCATGTGTGGTGTGCTTCCTTTTTTAGATGTTTCCCAGACGTGTGTCAATTCTGTTCGTGTATCATCCCCCTCTCCTTCCACCATGTGTAAGTTTGTCACGTGGAATGGCCATGGCCTTTGAAATCCTGTCAAAAGACAAAAGGTATCATCCCACTTATCCAAACTAAATTCACAGGTTTCTTTTCTGCAGAAAATGCATTGTACTGAAGCTGAGTCGCATATATTGAAAAGACATTGGGTGGGTCAAGTTGTTTATTCTCCTGCCTCTAACAAGAAAAGGGGTGTTGCTATATTGTTTCATATGTCTTTATCTGTACAAATTGTGTCTACACAAAATGATGATGATGGACGCTGGGTAATGGTTGTTATATGAAACCAAACTACATTCCTACTAAACATCTATGGTCCTATTAAACCTGATACAAAGCTTTGGTCTGACATTAAGATTTTACTCTCTTCCATTGTTTGCCCTAACATTATTGTAGCTGGTGACTTCAATCAATGGATTGACCCCTATTCTGATAGATTATCTAAATGTAAATTTAACCCTGATAAATCCCATAAAGCGTTTCAATCGGCCATTGCCTCTTGTTCATTATATGATGTGTGGAAGATTTGTAATCCCAACTCTCTTGAATATACTTTTTTTTCCAATGTTCATCAAACACGTTCGAGAATTTAATACATTTTGGTTAGTAAATCCCTACTTCCTTCAATTCAGTCATCAGAAATTGGTTCCATTTTTATTTCTGATCATGCACCTGTCCATGCTTTATTGGACCTTTCACTTACCTCACAACAATTCAGTTGTTGGAAACGTAATAACTTTTTATTATCTGATACTGTTTACATCAAAGAGGCTACTACATTCATTACTGAATTTTTCAATTTCAATAATCCACTGGACACTTCTGTTCATAATAATTGGGATGCCTTAAACACCTCATTTTGTGCTTTTACTATTTCTTATGTCTCAAGAAAAAAGAAAGATACACAGAAAAAATATACTGCTCAACTACAACAACTTAAATTATTGGAACATACCTACTTTACTTACAAATCATCCTCCACTCTTCATGCATTGATTATGGCTGAAACTGAACTTAGCAAACTTGCTATGACGCCTGTAATATTCTTCTTAAAATTAAATCCAAATATCATGGTGGTCCAAATAAAGTGGGTAAGATGTTAGCTAATTATTTAAAAATCAAATCTGAGCGTAAAAATATTGGGCCCATCCTGAATGAATCCACTGACACTCTGGGGTCATCGGATGAAGATGTTGCTGAAGTTTTTCATGACTATTATCGATATCTTTATTCTGATGACACAAATCCTTCTAATCAAAACCTAGATACTTTTTTTCGGGATTTCGTTCTCCACCTTCTTTATCAGAAGATTTTAGCGCGTTAGAGAAGGAGATCACAGCTCAAGAAATAATTAATGCCATTAAATCCTTAAAAAAATCAAAAGCTCCTGGTCCGGATAGTTTATCTGTTGAATTTTATGACACCTTTACTTCTATTTTTGTACCCCAACTTCTAAACCTCTTTAATTCTTTTATAGTTGATGCTAAGGCATCTGGTTCTTTTATGGATGCCTTAATTATCTAATTCCTAAACTTGAAAAAGATCATTCTTTTTGCAAAAATGATCGCCCCATATCTTTAATTAATTATGATTGCAAAATATTTGCCAAGATACTTGCATCCTGTCTCGAGAATAATATTCCTTTACTGGTTAAAACTGACCAAGTTGGGTTTGTGAAAGTCAGGCTAGCATCGGATAATGCTCGAATGTTTGCAAATATTATTTCATATGGGAAAAAATATAATTCTTCCCTGGCCGCTCTGTCTTTAGATGCCGAAAAGGCTTTTGATCGTATTAATTGGCAATATATGTTCAGAACTCTCCAATGGTTTTGTTTTGGGCCTACATTTATTTTGTATATTAAATTATTGTATTCCTGCCCATGCACCAGTATTTTTGTAAACAATAATGTTTCCAGATTCTTCTCTTTATCTAGAGGCACTGGCCAAGAATGTCCTCTTTCCCCTCTCTTATTTGTTTTGTGCCTTGAACCATTTCTTGAGCGTATTTGTGTTAATTCAAACATTTCTGGTCCTACTTATTACTCCATAGAAACCAAAATATCAGCTTATGCGTATGATATATTACTTGTCATGTCAAATCCCCTTACCTCCCTTCTGCCTTTTTTGGATGAGGTCAGGTTTTCTGCTTCCATTTCTGCCACAATTAAACATATGTTTGCTGCATTAATTACTAAAATCCAATCGCTCCTTCTCACTTGGGGCCATATGTATCAAGCCGTTTTTGAATCGCAAAGGCCGAAATTCGCAGAATTTCGTCCTTTGCGACTCGCAAAACGGCCGTTTTGCATGTTTTGGGATGTATGAAACATTCCCAAAATAAGGAATTGCAAAGTTGTGCGATTCCTTATTTTGCCACAGCATTTAGGGAATCGCAATTTTGTGATTTCTTAAATGCTATGTATGTAGCATTTTTGGCTAGCGAATTATGGTTAAGAATTTGCAAATTACCACCAACTTTTAGTTGATGGTAACTTGCGAATTCTTTAAAAAATGCATATTTTGGCATTTTTTAAGGTGGCATGTGATGCACACACATGCCCATAGGGCTTGTATGTGCGCCATATGCACACACATGTACATTTCAGGGGTGCAGCAGGGTGTCTTTGAGACACCCCTGCACCCTTGAAATAATTCTTAAATTGCGATTAGCAAATTGCGAATTCGCAGTTTGAGAATTTTTTCGCAATCATTCCTATGGGCCTCTTGGCCCATAGGAATGCATTGGAAATTATTCCTTAATTGCAAATTCGCAAAATGCGAATTCGCAAATAAGGAAGATTAAGGAATCGCTAAAAAATAGCGATTTTTTTCATACATACCATTTTGCAATTCCTAAATAGCAATTCCTTAAAAATCGCTTTTTAGGAAATGCAAAATAGTTTGTTGATACATATGGCCCTTGGTCTCCTCTTTTTCTCTTCGGGTGTGGTAGGTTAGATACCATCAAAATGAGGATTGTGCCACATGTCCTTTGTACACTCTCTATGTTAGCAATCCGGATTCCCTTCTCTTATTTTTCTCAAATTAGCTCCATATGTATAACATTTTTATGGAACAAGAAACATCCACGAATTGCCCTTGCCAAACTTATTTGTCCTAAATCTGAAGTTGTAGTACATTTTCCAAATTTTAAAGCTTACCACTCAGCTTTTTTGATGAAGCAATCCTTCGTTTTATCCTATGATTTTGCTGATGTCCCTATTACCAGATGGATTGTCTTCGAATGATCACTACTAAAAGCCTTTTCTTTTCAGAATGTAATTTCTATGTTCAATAGTACTTTCATTTTCACTAACCCTATTTTAAAATATTCTCAGAGTTTACTTTATAATACATTTTCCAGTGGTTTAACTACATTTCAATGTTTTTTATCATCCACAGTATGGTACAATAAATCTCTTAAATAGAAAGGCAAATCATTTTATTACAAATACTGGAAGAAGGGAATTATATTTGTACACCAATTACTTCACCATAATTCTGTTATTCCTTTTCTTGACCTACAAGCACAATTTCAGTTACCTGATCGTTGCATTAATTAATATACCGTAATTTCAAATGCTTTACAAATGCAATTAGCATCTTTTGTCCTTCAAACTGATACACCTTCTCTCACTCCACACACTCCATTATATAGTTTATTCCCGATGCATAAAGCTGGTCTTGTATATAAGTTACTGTTATCAAATGTTACTGAAAGACCCAAATTCCCTGTTGAACTTTCGTGGGAAACTGATTTGTCCATATCTCTTTCTATTGAGGGTTGGGATACATTGTGGTCTAAGTTATTTAAAGTTTCTGCTGCTGCACGCATAACCCAATCTCTGTATTTAATTTATAACAGGGCTGTTATCACCCGAGTTTGTATTTCCAAGTTTTCCCCATCCTCTTCTTCATTATGTTGGTCATGCTCTAATGCTGTTGGTACTTTGAGACACATGCTTTATGACTGTTCAAATGTGTTAGCATTTTGGAGATCTGTTTGGAATATTTGTATGAAAATGTTCAAATGTGACTTAACATTGTCGATACAAAACATTTTTCTAGGTTCTTCTACAATTGATATCGATGACTTCTCCTCTATCTCCATGTTATTTGACCTTTTTATTGCAGTAGCCTTTATAGTTATTTTATCATCCTGGAAAGATAATTCTAAACTATCTTCATTATTATGATGGAATTTCATTTGTGATGAACATAGAATTGCTACTGTGTCTTCTATCTCTCTCTCTCATAAAATCAAATCTGATCTTCTTTGGTTACCTTTCACAACTTATCTTTTTTCACATGCTTCCTTACTCTAGTTCTTTTTTGCCCCTCACTCTTCTCATATATAATTATCTTTTCTCTTCCATTTATCTTTTCTTTTTGTCCCTTTCTTTCTTTCTCCTCTTTCTTTTGATATACTCATACTACATTTGCATATTTATTTGCTTAATTACACTTTGTAATATGTTTCTTTTACACATTTATGTACGCTTCTCCCTTTTGTTATTGTTTCCTTCTTTTTTTGTTCTTGAAAATTCTATAAAAAATTCTTAAACAAAAAAAAAATCAGAAAACATTTTTGAAAAACAAAAATATTGTGATGCAGAAATATCATTGCCAAGATATCGATTCTTCAGGTTAGTAATATTGAAGTCAAGATTATAGTTGTAAATATCATTTTCAAAAATATGATTGTAAAAAATATTGTTTTTTAATTGTGTTTTAGTTCATATATTATTGTTGTGTTATTGTTTGTATAATTGTTAATAATATTTTTACATATAGTTTGTAATTTTTAAGTGATCCATAATTTTTTATGTAATTGCTTATAGTAACTTATAGTGTTTTAGCAGGTTTATAGGTTTATAGGGGATTAGGGGGGAAAGATAAGTATAATGAATTAACAATTAATTATTAATTTATTAATTATTTATTGATTTATTTATTATGTGAAGTGTGTAATAATTAAATGTTTAAGATATATATTAGATGTGGGCTGCTGGGTTTGTAGGGGTATATGGCGGGAAGTTAAATATGTATGTAAGTTATGCAATAATCATATTTTATATATATTTGTTAGATTTGGGGGTCTCTAGTTGGCACAGGTAGGTACTTGTGACAAATAGGGACTCTTGCCTCTAGTCAGGATAAGGGGATTACACTCCTAAAATAACCCCTGCTCACCCCCTTGGTAACTTGGCACGAACGGACAGACTTATCTCAGAGGCAGCGTGTAAAGCTTATGTGAACACTTACAGTAACCCAGAGTCAAAACTACAGATGGACACCACACAAGTTTTTTTTTTTTTTTTGTAAAAAATAAGTATACTTTAAATAGATTTACCACAAGACCATAAGCGACAAAAATACACAATACTGTCACTTTAAGGTAGTAGATTTAGCTTAGTTTAGTTCAGTCCTTTGCGTTCAGTCATTTGCGTGAATGTACCTTACGATGCGTTGCGCTTCCACGACAAGCAATGTCGCAGGGAGGGAAATGCGGCAAAGTTCAGGTGCAAAGAAATAAAGACATGAAGATCTTCCAGATGTGGCACGCTTCTCCGGGGATGCAAGAAGTTCTCGGTTCGATGCGTGGACTGCAGCGGTGACACCCTTGTTCAGCGATGCGACGGCAACACCTCCAACTGTGACACTTTTCTTCCACGATGCGTGAAGCTTCCGCACGATGCGACAACTACAGCGGCGACATCCACGATGCGACGGCAGCAGCTCCGACGGCAGCGTGCTTCTCGGGGATGCGAGGTGCTTTTCTTCGATGCAGTGCAGTGCGACAGTTCCAGCGGCGACACCCTTGCTCAGAAGTGCGACGGCAGGCACAGAGACTGCGACACGCTCCAAACCTCGTTGCGAGACTCTTCTCTCGATGCAGTGCAGTGCGATAACTCCAGCGGCAACACCCTTGTTCAGAAGTGCAACTGCAGCAGCAGCGACGGCGACGCGCTTCCTCTTCGTTGCAGCACGCATTTCTCGATGCGGTGCGACAACTCCAGCGGCGACGCCCTTGTTCAGAAGTGCGAGGGCGGCAGCAGCGACAGCGACATGCTTCGATCTCGTTGCGTCGCGCTTCCAGCTCCTTGCGACACGTAGTTCCTCAGAAGGCCCAAAACAGCAGCAGGCCCTTTCACAAGACCTCTGGGGTGCTGGGGGTTGAAGTCTGTTATCCCTGAGACTTCAGCAGGAGGCAAGCTCTTCTTCAAGCCCTTGGAGATCCTTCACAAGTTGAAAGCAAAGTACACAAAGTTCCTTTCTCCTTCCTTTGGCAGTAAGGCAACCACTGCAGGCCAATCCCCCAAGCCATTACATAAAGGGTTGACCGAAAAGTACTGGGACCTGGGTATTCAATGTTGCAGAGAAAAGTGGTCCCAGTATACACTCTTAAAAGAACAAAAACAGATTCTTTATATTGTAAAAAAGGAAATTATACATTGAATTAGTGAGAGATGTTATTTATTCACATCCTCACAAGTTCAAGTTCAAGTTCAGGCATTTATAAAGCGCACTACTCACCCAGAGGGTCTCAAGGCGCTAGAGGGAGGGGTTCATTGTTTATCGAATAGCCAAGTTTTCAGTTCTTTTCTGAAGGAGATGTGATTCTGAGTAAGGCGGAAGTGGGTGGGGAGTGAGTTCCAGGTCTTGGCAGCCAGGAAGGAGAAGGATCTGCCACCCATGGTGGTTTTTTGGATGCGCGGGACTGCGGCGAGGGCTTGAATGGATGATCTTAGTTGGCGGGTGGGATAGTAGAAGGACAGTCGGGAGTTGAGGCATTCTGGTCCTAGATTATAAAGGGCCTTGTGTGCGTGGGTAAGAAGGCGGAAAGTAATTCTTTTGTTGACGGGAAGCCAGTGGAGGTTTTTTAAGTGACCGGTGATGTGCTCTTGGCGCGGGATGTCTAATATGAGTCTCGCTGATGCGTTTTGGATGCGCTGGAGCTTTTTCTGCAATTTTGTTGTAATTCCGGCGTAGAGAGTGTTGCCATAGTCTAGTCGACTCGTGACCAGTGCATGGGTGACAGTCTTTCTTGTTTCGAGGGGGATCCAGCGGAAGATCTTTTTGAGAATGCGAAGGACGTTGAAGCAGGAGGACGATACGGCGTTGACTTGTCTGGACATTGAGAGAGAGGAGTCTAGAATGAAGCCAAGGTTACGTGCATGGTCAGTGGGTGTGGGCGCTGATCCCAAAGCGGAAGGCCACCAAGAGTCGTCCCAAGCTGAGGGGGAGGATCCAAAGATGAGCACCTCAGTTTTGTCTGAGTTGAGTTTTAAGCGGCTCTGTTTCATCCAATCGGCTACTTCTTTCATACCTTCGTGAAGGTTGTCCTTGGCGGTGTTGGGGTCTTTCGTGAGTGAAAGTATCAGCTGGGTGTCGTCGGCGTCGGAGATGATGTTGAGGTTGTGTCGACGTGCGATGGAGGCGAGGGGACTCATGTAGACGTTGAAGAGGGTGGGACTGAGTGAGGAGCCTTGAGGTACGCCGCAGATGACTTCGGTGGGTTCTGAGTAGAAAGGGGGGAGTCGGACTCTCTGTGTTCTCCCGGCTAGGAACGAGATGATCCAGTCCAAGGCTTTTCCTTGTATGCCGATGTTGTTGAGGTGTTGTATGAGGGTGTTGTGACAGACAGTGTCGAAGGCGGCGGAGAGGTCGAGAAGAATGAGGGCCACTGTTTCACCGTTGTCCAGGAGTGCTCGGATGTCGTCGGTCACCGCAATGAGGGCAGTCTCGGTGCTGTGTTTGGCTCGAAAGCCGTTCTGTGAGGGATCCAGGGAGTTGTTGGATTCAAGGAAGGCTGCGAGTTGGCTGTTGATGGCTTTCTCGATGACTTTGGCCGGGAAAGGGAGGAGGGAGATGGGTCGGTAGTTTTTCAGTTCTGAGGGGTCTGCTGTTGGTTTTTTCAGAAGGGCGCTGAGTTCGGCGTGTTTCCATGTTTCTGGAAAGGTGGCTGAGTTGAAGGAGCAGTTGATGACATCGCGGAGTTGGGGAGCGATGATGGAGTCAGCTTTGTTGAAGATGTAGTGGGGGCAGGGGTCAGAAGGTGAGCCAGAGTGGATTGAGTTCATGAGGCGAATGGTATCTTCAATGGTGATTGGGTTCCAGGAATTGAGGTAGTTAGTTGGAGGGGTGGGATCAGAAGGGGGTGGGGTGAGTTGGTCATTGGGAGTGTTCTTGAAGCTGTTGTGGATGTCGGCAATTTTGTTGTAGAAGAAGGAGGATAGCGCATTGCAGAGGTCTTGGGAGTTAGTGATGTCGTTGGATGCTGCGGGAGGGTTGGTGAATTCTTTGACGATATTGAAGAGTTCCTTGCTGTTATGAGAATTGTTGTCGAGACGGTCCTTAAATGCTGATTTCTTGGCGGATCGAATCAGTTGGTGGTGTTTGCGGGTGGCTGTCTTGAGGGAGGTCATGTTGTCTGAGGTTGGTTCTTTTCTCCAATTCTTCTCCAGGGTGCGGCATGCCTTCTTGGATTTTTTAAGGTCATCATTGAACCAGGGAGCCTTTTTGCTGAATGATTTCAACTAGTGTTTTTTCAGGGGTGCTAGTTCGTCCGCACTGTGTGTAATCCATTGCCTGAGGTTTGTGGCCGCTTGGTCTGGGTCCGTTGTTAGAGTGGGAGTGTTTTGGCTGAGGGATGCGAGGAGTTGGTCGGTGGTGATTTTGTTCCATTTTCTTCGGGGAATGGGTTGTGGACGGTTGTGGGTCAGAGTTGTTTTGTAGCTGAAGTGAACACAGCTGTGATCCGTCCAGTGGAGAGCTGTAGTGTGATCGAAGGAGATGTGCTTGCTGGAGGTGAAGATAGGGTCGAGCGTGTGTCCGGCTGTGTGAGTGGGGGTGTCAACAAGTTGTTTGAGTCCGAGATTGGACAGGTTGTCCAGGAGGGTGGTGGTGTTGTTGTCGAGAATGTTGTCAAGGTGGTAGTTGAGGTCTCCTAGAAGAATGTAGTTCTCGGAGGCGAGGGCGTGCGGGCTGACGAAGTCAGTGATGTCGTCGCTGAATTGAGATCGGGTGCCTGGGGGCCTGTAGATGAGGGTTCCTCTAAGGGTGGTCCTGGGGTCGGTGTGGATCTGAAAGTGGAGGTGTTCGGCGGTTGCAAGATTGTCGTCAGAGCTGGTTGTAATTTTGATGGTGTTTCTATGGACGATGGCGATGCCTCCTCCAGTTTTTTTAATGGTGCGGTCTTTTCGAATGATCTTGTAAGTGTCCGGTATGGCTATGGCGATGTCGGGGGCAGAAGATGCGTTCATCCAAGTTTCAGTGAGGAAGGCGATGTCAGGTGACACAGTGTCGATTAGGTCCCAAAGTTCGGTTGCGTGTCTGTGGACCGAGCGGGTGTTCAGTAGGATGCATTTCAAGTCGTTGGGTTCGGAGCTGAGTGTGGAGGAAGTGTGTTTGGTGAGGGTCCTGACGCAGTTGAACTTACAGGAGAGGCAGGAGAATGGGCCGTGGGTACGTCCTGGGGTAGCTATGCAGCATAGTGGGGTGCGTCCTGCGTTGAAGGCGAGGAGAGTATAAGTGGATAGTGGAGGGGGCGGAGCGTGGGAGGGTCAGCTGGGAGGCGGGGAGCGGGGAGGAGCCACGGGCACAAGAAAATAAACAATAAGATGGCCGCTCGCTCTCAAAATCGAAACTGGGGCAGGGCTGGATTTCGAGTTCGAGTGAGGTTCCCTAATAAAGTAAATAGTCACGCTTCTTAGCCGCACTACAATGCTAGGTATGCAAATAAATTAAATGCTAAGTAGACCGATAGCGCGTGCATACAATGTCACATAAACAGCGCTTTGAAATTGATTAATAACGATACCAAGCGCTATAGATTGCGCAATGCGCTGTGTCAGGGCAGGCAGGCAGCAGGTCTCAGGACAGGCAGGCAGCTGGGAGAGAAGCCTCCGAAGTGCAAGCCGAGTGCAGGGTGAGCGACCACAATGGAGGGAATCCAGGTGGTCACAGAGAAGGAGAGGACGGGGCGATAGTAAACTATCCGTGTGTGGGAGGGTCAGCTGGGAGGCGGGGAGCGGGGAGGAGCCACGGGCACAAGAAAATAAACATCAAGATGGCCGCTCGCTCTCAAAATCGAAACTGGGGCAGGGCTGGATTTCGAGTTCGAGTGAGGTTCCCTAATAAAGTAAATAGTCACGCTTCTTAGCCGCACTACAATGCTAGGTATGCAAATAAATTAAATGCTAAGTAGACCGATAGCGCGTGCATACAATGTCACATAAACAGCGCTTTGAAATTGATTAATAACGATACCAAGCGCTATAGATTGCGCAATGCGCTGTGTCAGGGCAGGCAGGCAGCAGGTCTCAGGACAGGCAGGCAGCTGGGAGAGAAGCCTCCGAAGTGCAAGCCGAGTGCAGGGTGAGCGACCACAATGGAGGGAATCCAGGTGGTCACAAGAGCACATATATGAAAAAATACATTACACATGAACGTTGTGCCTGGAAGAGAGGGTGAGGTTGGGATAGTGGGGAAGGAAGGTGATTTTGTGAGGATTGAAGTAGTGTAGACAGTTCAAAGGGTTTGGTGTAGCCACAAAATCAACAGTTGACATCCCATAGGCATATCATTAGGCCACATAACATTTTCAAACAGTTGTTAGCCATGCCCATATGGTGAAACACTGTCACAATGAGATGTTGTTCTTGGGTTTCGGACGAAATACAAAAGTCGAGTCCTAAAAAGGCCCTCACCTCTGTCTGGGTTTTGGGTGGCTCCTAAGCCAGGATGGTTTCAATCTTGGGTTGTAGGGGCGCCACCTGGCCACTCCCAACTTGGTGTCCTAAGTACACACTGGCACTTACTCGCCTTGATCATGAGGCCTACCTTCCGCAGCGCCAATAACACTTCCCAGAGGTGGCGCTGATGTTCCTCCCAACTGGCAATGAACACTGCGTTGTCATCCAGGTAGGCGGCACTGAATTCATTCAGTCCAACCAACACCTGGTTGACCTACCTCTGAAAGGTGGCAGGGGCATTCGTCATCCCAAAGGGCATAACACGGAACTGGAAATGCCCATCTGGTGTGGAGAATGCTGACCTCTTCTTGGCCCCGTCAGTCAAGGCGATCTGCCAGTAACCAGAAGTTAAGTCAAATGTGCTGAGGTGCAGTTCAGCCCTATGTCGATCAAGGAGCTCATCGGCCCTGGGGATGGGGTGTGCGTCAGTCTTTGTGACTGAATTGAGCCCTCTGTAGTCCACACAGAACTAGAGTTCGGGTGTGACACCCGTCCTTGCCGCCCTTTGATATTTTGATATTTGATATTTACTAAAATTTGTAAAGCGCGACTATCGCTCCGGGAGGAGCATCTTGGCGCTGAGCACACAGAGAACCAGCGTTAGAGAGCAGGATCAGATAGCTGCGAGGACCAATGAGTCAGATTGAGCGAAGATCCAGGTCTTCAGGAGTTTCCTAAAGAGGCGTTCTGAAGGGGCATGCCTAAGGTTGGGGGGAAGACAATTCCATGCCTTAGCAGCCAGAAAAGCAAAAGTTTTCCCACCTTTAGTTTTCAGTTTAATTTTGGGTACTGAGATTAAATTGGCTCCTGAAGACCTCAGACAAGGCGTTGGAATATAGCGCGGAAAGCGCTTGATCAGGTAAGATGGGCCGGTGTGCCTGGTGGATTTGAACACAGTGACAAGGAGCTTAAAAAGAATTCTCTTATGGAGGGGCAGCCAGTGGAGAGTGTTAAGAGCTGCAGAGGCCGAGGACCTGCGGGGGAGCTTTAGAACAAGCCTGGCCGCTGCATGTTGCACACTTTGCAATTTCTTAAGGGAGGATTTCTTTATGCCTGCTAGGAGGCCATTGCAATAATTCAGCCGGGAGAGAATGAGGGCCACCGCGACTGATTTCCTGGCTGAGATGGGCAGAAAGTCAAAAAATTTCTTTAGCTGCCTAATCAGGCTAAAGCAGCGCCCAGCAGTAATGCGTACGTGCTTGTCGAAGCTAAGAGACGAGTCAAATTGGACTCCAAGATTGCGGGCTGAGGTGACCGCACACGGGAGTTCTGAGGCCACCAGTCTTTAGGGGAAAAGAGGATGTCCTTGCCTAGAGGTATTATTTCAGTTTTGGCACTGTTACATTTAAGATGGTTGAGGTTAAACCAGGAAAAACTTGGGAGAGGCAATTTTGAAATCCAAGGGCGGCGTCAGGGTGTCTTTTGTCAATGGTGACGACAAGCTGAGTGTCGTCAGCATAAGAAGTCACGAGGATCCCATGGGATTCGATCAACGTAAGAAGGGGAGCCATGTATATATTGAAGAGGAGAGGGCTCAGTATTGATCCCTGGGGCACACCTGAGGTGATGGGTCTTTCGCCGGAAAGAAAGGGGCCTAAGGATACAGTTTGCGATCGATTAGAAAGGAATGAAATTATCCAGGCCAGGGCGGAGCCTGCGACACCGATCTCACGCATTCTGTTAATGAGAATGGCATGAGAGATGGTGTCGAAGGCCGCGGTTAAGTCGAGCAGGATGAGAGCAGCTTGTCTGCCCCCATCCTGCAAGAACTTAATGGTGTCCGACAATTCGATGAGTGCAGTTTCTGTGGAGTGGCCCGGGCGAAAGCCGGATTGCTGTGGATGCAGGATGCGATTGTTTTCTACAAAAATTTTTAGTTCTTCGTGGACTAACTGCTCGGTGATTTTGCCGAGTACTGGGAGGAGGGAGATTGGGCGCATGTTGGATAAATCAGTTGGGGACTTGTTTAGTTTCTTCATGAGGGGCTTAACTGTAGCCTTCTTCCAATCAGCAGGGACAGTGCCGGAGTTAAGAGATTCATTAATAATGGCGTTGATTGATGGGGTGACAGCCTCGATGAGGTGCTGTAAAATAATCGGGGGACAGGAATCTGTGGGGGCTCCTGATCTGCAGGTCATAATGGCTTTTTGTGTTTGTGCCGAGGAGACTGAGGTAAAGTTGTTCAAAGAGGGAGTGGTTGTGCCACAGTCTTGTATGAAAGTAGGTGGAGCAGGGAAATCCTGATGGATATTCTTAATTTTATCAATGAAGAAGTCTGCTATTTGGTCGCAGAGGATTTGGGATGGGGGAATTTCAAGAGCCAGTGCCTTTGGGTGGGTGAAAGACTTTACTATGTCAAAAATGGTTTGTTGTTTCTGTTTGGCTGCGTCTATGGCTGATGTGAAGAATACTTTTTTTGCTTTTTTTATGCAAGAAAGGTAATGTTTCCTCTGAAGGATGTATATAGATCTGGATGAGGGGTCATACGTCTTCCTCCACTCTCTTTCCAGGACCCTACACTTTAGGTGACACTCAGTGAGGGCCTGGGTGTACCAAGGGGCATTAGGCTTCCTTTTGCCTTGGGCTGGTTTTTGGGTGGTGGGGTTGGAGTTGGCGGAAACCACACCATCCATCCACAAATGAAAGTTTATAGAATCCTGTGATGCCTCTCCCTCGATAGGGGGGGGGGGACAGGGGGCTGCGGGTTCAGTTTGATGCGCTCAGCTACTTTCTTCCAATTGGTGGGAAAGGTGGTGGGAAAGTGTTTAAGGCGCAATGACGAAGAGGGTTTGGTCAAAATGGAAAAGGGGATGAAACAGTGGTCTGTCCATATTTGCGGTAATGGGGAAGAGACTTCTAGGAAAGCCAGGTTAGAGCAGATGCCGTCAAGTGTATGTCCGGCCTGGTGGGTAGGGAGGTGGACCAATTGGGAAAGGCCGAAGATCTCCAATGAATGTAAGAAGTTGGAGGTGAGAGGGTCTGTGCGGGATTCCAAGGGAAGGTTGAAATCCCCGAGAAGGGTGAAGGTGGGATAGTGGGTCATGAGTGATCCCAGAGTCTCGTCAAGGGAGTCCAAGAATGATGTGGCATTCCCCGGGGGACGATAGACAAGTCCTCCTGATAGGGAGGAGGAGGAATTGATGTGGATCACAAAGCCAATGCTCTCGCAATCCTTGAGGGGGGCTAGATCGAATGTGTGGCACCTGAAGAGTTTCTTAATAATGATAGCCAGCCCACCTCCTCGACCGTTGGGCCTGTCCCGCCTGAGGATGGTAAAATCAGGAGGGAGGGCAGTTGCCAGGTCAGGGTTAGAAGCATCGTGTAGCCAGGATTCAGTGATGAATAGGGCGTCAAGACCGTGAGACAGGATAAGATCATGGATGTCTTGCCCATGGCAAGCTAAAGATCTGGCATTGATAAGACCGCAATTGAGGGAGACCGACTTGTGACGGGGAGGGGAAGGAGTGGAAGAAGTAGGGCGAGCGGGTGCCAAGGATACCCATCCGCAAGAGCGACAGGAAAAAGGGCCCCGGGAGAGGTCTGTGGGGGAGTGAACTTTACAGGTCAGGCTTGCTATTTCCGGGCGCAAGGAGAGCAGCGCGTTGGAGTCATACCTGGAAACAGGGAGGTTTAGGGCAGCGTGGCCCGCGCCCGGCGCGATCCTGGCGCGGACGGGCGCAGACGGGCTTGGCTTTGGCGCGGCTTCGGCGCGCAACCGGCGCGCCCGCTGCGCCAGCCCGCTGCGCCGTCTGGGGGGATGGCACATGATATAGGAAGGAGGAAGGGTGGGAGGCCGGCCCGACTTGAGCGCTGACCTCACCTTCCTCACTCAAGATGGCGCCCACCGCCGAGTGATGTAAATACAAAGCGGTTGGGCTGAAAGAAGAGGAAGTGAAGGTGTGTAGAGTGTCAGAGTGCCTGTCTACTCAATTCCCCTTATTGTAAAAGCCCCCATAGTAAAAATACGGCGGAATTACAAAACATTAAAAACGCTCCAAATTATATTTCAGAAAGGCTAAAAACAATGCGCATAAGATCGTAATTTGTCCTGGCTCCTCAGCAGCTCGCAGCCCCAGTTCCCCTCGCTAGGGAGAGCTTCTGTAAGGCAGGGAGCGCTGGGAAGGGCACGTCTAAATACAGTGGGAGGGCGGGAGGCCGGCCCGACTTGAGCGCTGACCTCGCCTTCCTCACTCAAGATGGCGCCCACCGCCGAGTGATGTAAATACAAAGCGGTTGGGCTGAAAGAAGAGGAAGTGAAGGTGTGTAGAGTGTCAGAGTGCCTGTCGACTCAATTCCCCTTATTGTAACAGCCCCCATAGTAAAAATACGGCGGAATTCCAAAACATTAAAAACGCTCCAAATTATATTTTAGAAAGGCTAAAAACAATGCGCATAAGATCGTAATTTGTCCTGGCTCCTCAGCAGCTCGCAGCCCCAGTTCCCCTCGCTAGGGAGAGCTTCTGTAAGGCAGGGAGCGCTGGGAAGGGCAGGTCTAAATAAAGTGGGAGGGCGGGAGGCTGGCCCGACTTGAGCGCTGACCTCGCCTTCCTCACTCAAGATGGCGCCCACCGCCGAGTGATGTAAATACAAAGCGGTTGGGCTGAAAGAAGAGGAAGTGAAGGTGTGTAGAGTGTCAGAGTGCCTGTCTACTCAATTCCCCTTATTGTAACAGCCCCTATAGTAAAAATACGGCGGAATTACAAAACATTAAAAACGCTCCAAATTATATTTTAGAAAGGCTAAAAACAATGCGCATAAGATCGTAATTTGTCCTGGCTCCTCAGCAGCTCGCAGCCCCAGTTCCCCTCGCTAGGGAGAGCTTCTGTAAGGCCAAGACCACTGGGCAGGCCCAAGGACTGCTAGAGGACTCAATCACCCCTAGTGCAAGCATCTTTGAGACCTCCTCTTTGATATAAGCCCTCACCCTATCAGTTACCCTGTAAGTTGTATGCTTAACAGGTAAGCTGTCTCCTGTGTCCACATCAGGGACACACCAATCTGTGACACCAGGAACCAGGGAGAACAGATCGGAAAACTGTCCCAGCAACTGGTGGCAGTCAGTCTATTGCTCATGGGTCAGGGTGGGAGAGAGGTTAACACCATCCACTGACCCATCTCGCTCTGAGGCCGACAGGAGGTTAGGAAGAGGCTCAGTGTCCTCCTCCATCTCAGCATCTGTTGCCAAGAGCATGCCCACTTCAGACCTCTCTAAGTGGGGCTTAAGGTGATTGACATGTAGGACCCTCAAGGGGATCCTAGGAGACCGCAAGTCCACCAAGTAGATAACTGGACTCTTGCGCTACACAACCTCAAAAGGTCTGGTCCACTTATCTTGGAGCGTACAGGGCTCCACTGGGGGCATGACCCACACCTTCTGTCCAGGTTGAAGCTCTACAAGAGTGGCATTATGGTCATATCAGCGCTTCATCTCCTCTTGGCTGGCTTCCAGATTCACCTCAGCAAGTTGCCTGAAACGCCTAGTCTGGTTCCTGAAGGCCAGCATGTAGCTAGATACATCCTGGGAGGTTTCCTGGGAGATTGCTCCCAGCCTTCTTTGACCAGACTCAGAGGTCCTCTGACTGGGTGTCCATAGGGAAGCTCAAAGGGACTGAACCCTATAGATTTCTGTGGCACCTCACGGTATGCAAAGAGTTGGCATGGTAAGAGGACGTCCCACTTACGCCTCATGGGTTCCTCAAGACCCATTATCATGCCCTTCAGGGTCCGGTTGAACCTTTCAACCAACCTGTTTCCTTGGGGGAGTTAAGGAGTGGTGAACTTGTAAGTTACACCTCACTCCTGCCACAGGGACTTCATATACTTAGAAATGAAGTTGGCCCCCTGGTCAGACACTACTTCGCGAGGGAATCCTACTCGGGAGAAAATTCCTATCAGTGCTCGTCCCACCACAGGGGCTGTCACTGGCCTCAGAGGTATGGCTTCCGGGTACCGGGTGGCATGGTCCACCATGAGGTTCCGTGAGAATCATTACGATGTTTCGAACATAAACGAATATGGGCAAGTAAGGTATCTATGACCCGTAAATGACGAGTTCAGTAAGTGTACGTGTTTTCGCTACACTACTTGGCGGGGTTCGCCTTATTTACGTGTTTCTGCATCTGAAGCCTTGGGTTCCATTTTAGATACGGCATCCATTGTGTTTCTTGCCCTCACGTAGTCAGCGAGCAGGAAACTGTCCGCCTCGTGACCCTTTAGGTCCCAAGCCTTACGGAAGATGCATATTCCTTTCATGCATCTTCTATGACCGGGGGAATGACACTGCGAAGGCAGATGGCTCCGCTTGAGGGTAATCCTCCCACGGAGGCCTATTGTTTCAGCCTTGCATGTGCTCGGCTTGAATCCTTTGATCCTGTGATTATGCCTTCCGATATTACCCTCACACTCTCTCCTCTACTGTTGTCTGACTTCCTTGCAGCTGTTCTTGTCTCTACCCTCATCCTTTTACAGCTAGAGTGGAATGTGCCTAATGGTGAGAAGATGTGCATTTACAGTTGGGAACCGGCAAACGTTATTATCAGTGTGTTCCGGGTTTCCGATGCCATGAATGAAGCCTTTGAAGTTTACTGTGGGAACTGTGTTGTAACCTTTTGTTCGTAATGTTAGTCTATGTCGAAAACTAGTATAAAAGGAGCGACCCACATATGCAATTTGAAGCAGACTCTCAGAACTTACAATTCGTTGTACTTCTTGTGACTTTTGCCTCCCTGCAGTAATAAACGCTGATCTTTGACGCCGAAGGAAGTGTCCCGTGTCTCTGTCACTCTAATGCAACTTGTACGACAATGTCAGCGAGATAGAGAAGAATCAGAAATTGAAGTCTCTACTAGATTACACCACATGAGGATAGACAAATGTTATCCGGCTTTACCAGCCAGTTCTGATAAGAAAGAGGAGGACCCTAAGGAGGATCCCCTGTTAACGTATTTCATGAACTCGCCACCTCCATATGCACAGGGTGCTACGGCTCCTGTTGTTCCTCCTGTAGTTCCTCCAGTAGTCCCTCCTGTTGTTCCGGCGGCTGCTGGTCAGCCCGTTGCCGGTCCTACAGTCGTCCCTCCTACTGCTCCCGTGCCTGTACCTCCTCAGCCTCGTATCACTGTCACCCCGACTACCTTGCCTGCTCCCACTATGCCTTCCTTCGCTTCTAATGTTGTTGCTCCTGCTCTTCTTTCTTCTTCTCCTTCTGTTCGTAATCGAATCCCTAACGCTGTTGCTACCCTTTATTCGCCGCTTACTGGTCAGTTATTCCCGTCTGATCTTTCCGAAACTCCCCAGAGACGGAGCCAGATCCCTAGTGGAAGGGAAAAAGAGACATTAGTGACTATGGCACATAGATGGATAAGACACCCTGCTAACTACACTCCACGCATGGTCTTCGACACGTTTTCTCAGTTTAATGAGCCTACGCAGAGATTCGTGTTTGAAGAAATGTGTAACTTTTTGAGAGAAGAATGGTATAATAATGATGTAGACATTGTACCGCCCGATATAACTGAGCTTCAGAGTCAATTTTCGAATGGTATGATTGTAGGTGGAGATGTACGACGTGCTTTAGAGCGATTGTTAGCCCATAGGTCGACAGTACCTTCTCGAGTGTCATTTGATGACGACTCTGAGAATTGGAAAGCGGCTCCTGGTCAGTATCCTATGAGAGAGGTTCCGCCACTTTGGGTGCCTGGTGATCCACAAGCTCACCCTCCGGTCTTACCGCACTTTCGAAGAGTGTGGATACACCTCCCATGGAAACGATCAGAAGTTTTGCAAGTGAAGCAATCTTTACCTGATCCACGTAAGAATCCGGCTGGTTATTATAAGGAACTATCCCAATTGGTGGAAGCTTCTGTTATGAACCTTGCCGACATCGACATGTTGTTTGGCAATGTCGTACCGCAACCAGTTTGGGCGAAAATTCGCCAAGCAAATCACGCAAATGAGTTAGGTGGTGATTGGGCTGCACTAATAGCGGCTGATGCATTACAAGTTGGTGGGGCTAAGCCTGAGCAGTTGATTTTAGATTTACCTCAGAAAATCATTACACTTATGAAAACTCTCATGCCGGCGATGAGGGTGAACTGGGATACATTATCAGCTTGTAAGCAAAAGAAAGACGAGAGTGTCTCGGATTTCTTTACAAGGTTTGAGGAAGCGTTTGTCGACCACAGCGGTCAGGACATGGGCTCCGAAGGAGGTCAGCGGTTATTTGTCGACAAATTTGTGTCGAATTTGTTGTCTGAGCTATGCACCAAACTGAAGAATTCAGAAAGTGCATGGGCTGTTTCAACCACCGCACAGATATTAGCGACGGCTCAATACTACGAGAATAGGGAGAAGGAAGACAGTGATCGTGCAGATAAGAAAACGAAGGAGCTCAAAATGAAGGTTTTGTTGCAGCAAGCGTATCCTCCGCGATCACATCAGAATGATTCGCAACAGCAGTATCGACCACGAGCACAGCCCAATAGGATGCAGCCACGCTCTGACAACTTTGACTATAGATCTTCACTTGGTTATAATCAGTGCGCATATTGTAGGCGGGAGGGCCATATCACGTATGATTGTCCTGCTCTACGTGATCGCCTTAATGGTGTGTCGACTAGAGGGGGTCGTGGTGGCCCCCAACAGCCATCTAGAGGTAGAGGTCGTGGTAGCGCTCAAAGTCAGAACGAGCGCCCGCTTAATTCATCGGACGCAAATAATTGTTTTGATCAGCGCAATGTGAAGTCCGATAGATCGGCACAGTACCATGTGGGCGATTATTACACGGAACATGAGATTGTGTCAGACGACCGTTACTAGGACAGCCACCGACAAAGAGAGGGAGTAGTGTCAGTTCCGGTTGATCAGAGAGGGCCTTACGTTGCAGTTGCCACATCTGGCGTCGTTGAGCCTTTTCTGTTAGACACTGGTGCAATGAAAAGTTCCATCATGCATTCAAAACTCCCTGGCGCACCTTTGTCCGGCTTAACAAATGTTTCCATTGGATTCTCTGGCGCCCCGGTTAGCAATCCTGTCTCCAGCCCTTTGCCCCTTACTATTGGTCCTCGTGAGCTGGAGGCTCCATTGATTCTATCTACTGGTTGTGGTGAGAATCTCTTGGGTCTGGATTTGTTAAAACGGTTATATGCGACTTTGTATTGCTCTCCTGAGGGAGTGGAGCTTACATTAGGTCGGAGAGTAATTTCTCCTATGTACTTATCGATCGATAAATTCCCACCGGAATTGAGCTCCCTTCCTGCGTCTCTATGGGCCACGGGTCCCAATGATGTGGGCCTACTGGACATCCCTCCTTATGTGATCCAATTAAAACCGAATGTACGATTGCCACGTATACCTCAATATCGTATCTCTCTTGATGGTGAACGAGCGCTATTAGCGATTGTTCACGACTTAATACAAAAAGGTGTCATTGAAGAGACTCGGGGAAATGTGTGTAACAGTCCTGTGCTACCTATTTTAAAACGAACTGATCCATCTAAACCTCCTGTGTATCGCTTCATAATCGATCTAAGAGAAGTGAATAAAATTGTGATTCCGCAGTTTCCCGTGGTACCTGATATCACGGCTTTGTTGACCCTGATTCCAGCCTCTGCTTCCTGGTTCACGGTGATCGATCTAAAGAATGCTTTCTTTAGCATCCCAATCGCTGAGGAAAGCAGAGACCTATTCGGATTCACATTAGGTGGTCGCAGTTTTAGGCTAAAACGCGCTCCACAGGGCTACTGTGAGAGTCCGTCAATCTACAGTCAAGCACTTAAAAGTCAGCTTGATGCCTTTGTGTTACCGGCAGGTGCGGCTTTGATTCAGTATGTTGATGACCTATTAGTAGCTGCAGATACTGAGATTATTTGCAGAACTGCTACCGTGTCGTTGTTACACCATTTGTGTGACTTACATCATAATGTGTCACCTTCCAAGCTGCAATATTGTTGTCAAGAAGTAACCTATTTAGGTCACTTATTGTCAAAAGAAGGGAGAAGGTTGACCCCAGAGAGAATTGCAGCGATTGCTCGAATGACTGTGCCAAGAACTCAGAGAGATGTACGTGCCTTTTTAGGTATCACGTCATACTGCAGACAATGGATTCCAAATTTTTCATTATTGGCGAAACCACTGTTAGCTCTCACGTGCAAGGATGTCCCGACTCCTTTGCCTTGGACTGAAGAGTGTCAGAAAGGGTTTTCTGAGTTACGTGATGCGTTGTGTTCGGCTCCTGTCTTAGGGACTCCTGACTACAGCAAGCCGTTTACACTATACGTTCACGAAAGGGATGGTTGCGCGTTGAGTGTTTTGACGCAACACTTTGGGGATAAGCAACGACCATGTGCATATTTTTCCTCGACCTTAGATCCAGTGGCTAGAGCATTGCCGAGTTGTTTAAGAGCGACAGCGGCAGCTGCGGTATCCATTCGACAGTCTGCTGGTTTGGTCATGAATAACATGCTTACGGTAATGGTTCCACACGCAGTCGATACTCTCTTAAACCGGACAAAAACTCAGCACTTGACAAGTGCAAGGTTGTCCGGCTACGAGCTGACGCTCTTGGCAAGTCATATACGGATAAAACGTTGTAATGTGTTAAATCCAGCAACGTTGTTACCGATTGGCATGGAATCAGATGATGTAGCACCGCATGACTGTTATTTAAGAACCGAGGAAGAGACAAAAGGTCGTGTCGACCTGAAAAACACTCCGTTGGTAGATCCCGATGGTACTTTGTATGTGGATGGTTCGTGTTTTAAGTTGCCAAATGGTGATGTAACGACTGCGTATGCTGTAGTGATGTTGAGTACGGTTGTGGAAACTGCGAGATTGAGTCAGAATTCGGCCCAAGCGGCCGAGTTAATTGCATTGACGAGAGCGTGTGTGCTGTCTAGGGGAAAACGGGTGAATGTGTTTACTGACAGCCAGTATGCATTTGGTGTGGCGCATAGTTTTGGGCGTTTGTGGAGAGAACGTGGATTCTTTACGTCACATGGCACGAAGATCCAGCATGGACAACTTGTGAATGATCTTTTGGAAGCACTTACTTTGCCAACAGAAGTGGCGATAGTTAAATGTAGTGCGCATCGGAAGGTGACGGATGATGTTGGCCGTGGTAATGCGTTTGCGGACGAGACTGCCAAGAAGACTGCTAGAGATTTGACAAATTGAATGTATGTTGCAAGTCCAGTGAGATGGCCGGCAGAATCCAGTGTTCGTGAGGACACAATTGAGAGTGTGAAGGAGATACAGAATGAGGCTACTGAAATGGAAAAGACTCGGTGGAAAGAAAGCACTGGGAAGTTAGACGAGAATGGATGTTGGACTGATTTGTCGGAAAAGCAGAGATGGATGTTACCGGATGCGTATGTACTTGCCGTTGTTACGATGGCTCATGGCACAGCACATATTAGCTCGAAAGGCATATGTAAGTTGTTGTCTCCTGTATGGAAGAATGATGGGATCAGTAAGTGTGCGGAGAGAGTGGTCAAGAATTGTATGGTGTGTCTGATGTATAACCCTGGTAAGGGCACTCCCACTCCACCTGGTCATTTCGCTCCCCCCACGTATCCATTTGAGGTCATTCAGTTAGATTTCATCCACATGGAGAGATGCCATAATTTGAAATATGTCTTAGTTGTGGTTTGTGCATTCTCCAGATGGATTGAAGCTTACCCCCTTAAGGATAATACTGCCTTGTCCACAGCAAAAGTTCTGCTCAAAGAGTATTTCACTAGGTATGGAATGCCTCGGGTTGTATGGTCGGACAACGGAAGTGAGTTCGTGGGAAGTGTGATGAAGAGTGTGTGTCGTGGCCTTGGTATCAATCAAAAATTTCACAGTGCCAATCATCCACAATCAGCGGGTTTGGTAGAAGGATACAATGGTACCCTGAAACTGAAACTTGCAAAAATTCAAGCAACTACTGGTTTATCATGGCCTGACGCTCTGCCCCTAGCTCTGTTATCGACAAGGGCGACCGTGCACTCTCGAGTAGGGCTTAGCCCATATGAAATTGTGTTCGGCCGTCCTGCTAATGTTTGGGGGGTTCCGAGGCCTAAAGAGTTTGATAGGATTGAATATCCAATGTTGATTGACTATCTTTATGATCTGATTGCTAAATTGAGTTTGATTCATCAACAGGTCTTTGAGGCACTACCGGCACAGACAGAGGGTCCTGGTCACCGGCTCCAACCCGGTGACTGGGTACTTACCAGGAATTTCGGCCGAAAACGGAATCTAGAGCCGAGATTCGTGGGTCCCCATCAAGTGCTACTTGCAACGAGGACAGCAGTCCGGCTGGAGGGGAGAAAGAACTGGGTTCATGCAACCCACACCAAGAAGATACCGCTTCCTTTACCAGCCGATACATGGGTGAAGAAGGGCATTTCATCGTCTCAGACTGATGTTCCGCTGCAATATGTGCCATTTGGTGATGCTCAGTTAATGAAGAACAACTCAGTGCAATCAGACCATCACGTTAATCAGCAGAAACTTTGACTTCGTCATCAGCATTGGAGAAGTCAAGCTCTGAACCGTTACCTGAACATTCGAATACTGTTTCATCATCAGAACAATTGTTTGAAGAGCAGACTCAACCTGGGAAAAGTCGATACTTTCTTCAACCGCGCGATAAAAACAAATAAAAGAGTTCTATTTTTTACTCCCCTTCGTGATTTTACAGCACCACTTACTGTTGCTATGAACATTGTGGACATTTTATATTGTGTTTATCTTTTCTCTTCATGCAGCTAAGGGACTATTATTGAATTAAAATAATTCATTTTCACCTATCATCTGGGTTGGCCGTAGGGCCGTGCGGGTACTTCCTTCTGTTTAGCAGCTATCGACACTAGGTCGGTTTCTTTTGTCGATTTCTGGGAACTCCTGGGAATTGGCAATCGCTACTCAGAACGAAGTGCGTCAAGAACGTCACGGACGGTTTTAGAAGATGGACTTCTCGAAGCTGTCGGAAAGAGAGAAAATGTCGGCGCAAAGATCAAAAGTGTTTTGCACAAAATGTTTTCTATTTCAGATCTGTATGTTGTTCCTAATTGTATCAATGCTTCTGGTGGGTGGAGTATATTTTGGGATTCAATTATTATTGCCTTCCATTTCACCTACTCCGCCTTTCTATAATCTGAATTTCGCTTCCACTGTTTCTCCACATTCCTTTCATCTTCTGCCCCAACATGAACAAGTCAGACGTGCTGAATTTAGGAACAATTCCTTCGTTCAACTCCTGCACCAGCATCAGTTGGTGGTTAATACTACTAATTGTTGGGTGTGTGGGTTAATGCCACATACCATGGATAGGGGTATTCCGTATTTGGTTCTTCCATATAGTTCCCAAGGGTCAGCACGAGCATTTCAAATTATGTTCCGTAGTGCATTAGATTCCTACCCCAATCGAGAGCCACGCTCAGCAAGTTTTGGTCCTGGTCCGTACCACAAGCCTCTGGCGACAGCGATCACTGATCTAGAAAGAGACATCTTTGACGTATCACTCATCCCAGAGGAGGAAGTACAGGCCTATAAATTCCTTAGCGAAGCTGAGTACAGCATATCAGTGAGTGATAGACAGCTCAAAAGCTCATCCCCGATCTGGATTGTGCCTCACCTGGGCCGTTTCTGTCTGCAGGGTCAGGGCCGAAATCCGAGAGCTCAGCTTGGGAAGAGTGCTTGTGTAGATACTTATGTTTTACCAATGCTCTCTTCCCCTGTCTTCCTGACTGCCAAGGGTACCTATTTTGTATGTTATGATCGCGCATATACGTGGTTGCCCCATGACTTTTCGGGGACGTGTTATATCGCGAATCTTTTGCCACCGACTTTCACTGTTGCCTCAGATTACCACAAGAGAACTGTAAGAGGCGTCATTAGTAAAGAAGATACTTCCGGTCAAGAAGCAGGAGACTTCTTTAAGGGTTTCCTTCCGTTCTGGGGCCCTATGGTTAATAGCAGGAATCTGAGACAGTTAACTCGCGTGGTAGAGTCGACTGCCAACATAACTGCAAGTGCCCTTGGTAACCTGACAGCAGAGCTTCAAGCGGATAGGCTTATGACGTTGCAGAACCGTATGGTTCTAGACGTAGTACTAGCAGATAGGGGAGGAGTCTGTAAGGTCATCCATTCTAGTTGTTGCATATTCATACCAGATAATGCTCCAACTGTTTATCAAGCCATCACGAAGTTGCATAAGATCTCAGAGTCCATACACGTGGACGAGGGAGATTGGATGCTACTAGGATGGTTTTGGGGTCTAATGTCGACGTGGGGTTGGAAAATTCTGATGGTCATAGGGGTTGTTGTGGCGTTCCTATTCACATGTTGTCTTTGTGTGCAGTGTGGTCCTGCCTTATGTGGCCTCTGTGCTACTACGTGTATAAGAAGGCCATCTGTTACCAAAGGGGCATTGATGGATAAAATAATATTCCAACAACATCTGAATGACCTGATGAATATCGAGATCGACTCTGACTTCGATTAGTTCTTGCCTACATGAGGGCAAAAGGAGCGTCTGAGGTTCCGTGAGAATCATTACGATGTTTCGAACATAAACGAATATGGGCAAGTAAGGTATCTATGACCCGTAAATGACGAGTTCAGTAAGTGTACGCGTTTTCGCTACACTACTTGGCGGGGTTCGCCTTATTTACGTGTTTCTGCATCTGAAGCCTTGGGTTCCATTTTAGATACGGCATCCATTGTGTTTCTTGCCCTCACGTAGTCAGCGAGCAGGAAACTGTCCGCCTCGTGACCCTTTAGGTCCCAAGCCTTACGGAAGATGCATATTCCATTCATGCATCTTCTATGACCGGGGGAATGACACTGCGAAGGCAGATGGCTCCGCTTGAGGGTAATCCTCCCACGGAGGCCTATTGTTTCAGCCTTGCATGTGCTCGGCTTGAATCCTTTGATCCTGTGATTATGCCTTCCGATATTACCCTCACACTCTCTCCTCTACTGTTGTCTGACTTCCTTGCAGCTGTTCTTGTCTCTACCCTCATCCTTTTACAGCTAGAGTGGAATGTGCCTAATGGTGAGAAGATGTGCATTTACAGTTGGGAACCGGCAAACGTTATTATCAGTGTGTTCCGGGTTTCCGATGCCATGAATGAAGCCTTTGAAGTTTACTGTGGGAACTGTGTTGTAACCTTTTGTTCGTAATGTTAGTCTATGTCGAAAACTAGTATAAAAGGAGCGACCCACATATGCAATTTGAAGCAGACTCTCAGAACTTACAATTCGTTGTACTTCTTGTGACTTTTGCCTCCCTGCAGTAATAAACGCTGATCTTTGACGCCGAAGGAAGTGTCCCGTGTCTCTGTCACTTGTGCGCCGAACAGGTATCCCATGAAGGTTATAGGTGTTGTTCCCTGGCACCGCTGGTTCTGTTAAAAGTCCAGTCCTTCAACCAAGGCCAGGATGAACCTGTTGCCCATGGCTGTCTTGCGATCAGGTGGCCCCACAATGTCAATCCCTACCCGCTCAAAGGGGGTACTGACCACAGGGAATGGCTCGAGAGGAGCCTTGTGCTTCCTACCACTCTTTCCACCTGCCTGGCAAGTCTGACAAGTTCTGCAATGAGTGTCTTAACTCTTGTGCATTTGGGGCCAATGAAACTGGGTGACAAGCCTTTCAAAGTTCTTCTTCTGCCCCGAATGTCTTGCTAACGGCACGTCATGAGCCAGCCCCAGTAGGAAGGCTCTGAACTCCTGGGGTACCACCAGCACACAGGCTGACGGAGTTTCAGCAACCTTAGGCTCCCTATACAGGAGATCATTCTCCCAGTAAATCAAATGTGATCCTGACTGATCACCTGCTGCCTGGCTTACAGCCTGTTGCCGCAAGCCCTCAAGAGAAGGGCTCTCTCTCTGCTCCATGCAGAATTCTTCCCTGGAGGGGCCTCCTTCTTGCTACCAATGGGTCATCTCAGGCAGTTCCCCCAGTTCAGCTACTTGCTCCACGGTTGGCTCCAGGGCATCCCCCTCAGGATCTGCCTCCTCCTGGGCCATGGGAACTTTGGGGGCCGATTTCCCGTGCCCCTTGCCACTTCTCTCTAAGGCAGGTTCCTGGGCCTCCCTCTCAGGCTCCAAGTTCTCTTGAGAACCCCTACTGGCTGACATTGACCGGGTGGTCACGCACGCCCAGTCAGGCAGTCCCACCATCTTCAAGTGAGTACTCTTCTCCATCTTTTCCCAAGGGGAGCTCTCCAAATCGTTCTCCAACAAACAGTCAACAGGCATGGCGGCCTCACAGCTACCTGAAGAGTACCAGAGACACCCCTCCACTCAAAGGGAACCTGAGCGATTGGACAAAGGCTCTCTGTGTTGTCGGTGGCAACAACTCGGCCAAATGCATGAGGGACAATCTGCTCTTGAGCCACCAGGTGACACCTGACAGCTGTCACACTGGCTCCTGTATCTCCAAGAGACTCCGCCTTTTGGCCATTGATGGTCACCCACTGCCCATATTTCTTAGTGTTTGTGGGCAGCTGAGCTTCTGAGACCATCACACAGTCTCCTAAAGAGATAAGGGTTATCTGTGCGGGACCCCACCCACCTTGGACATCAATCTCCTCCCCCAAGGCTACACTAGCCATCTGCCGGGGCGGAGCACCAGTGGGTGTTGGTTTACCAAACAGGAGGCATCTGGTATAATTCGCCTTATGACCCAGGTAACCACACTTATAACATTTCAGGGGTCTCTGTGGAACAGGACTACCTGTCTGGACCCCTTGCTTTCTCTCAGGGAAAGGCTGGGAACCTTTCCTTTGGTTCCCCTGGGGACTACTTTGGGGCCCTTTCCGGAACTCCTTTTGTTTACCTTGTCCCCCCCACTCTTCTGCTGGGGACCCTGCCTACCTTTAGCTGAATCTCCCATGTAAACCTTGTGGACCTGCGTGCTCACCCAGCGGTCCGCCTCCTCAGCAAGCTTCCTAGGGTTAGTCAGCTTGCTATCTATCAGATGCTGGTGCAGCTCTGGAAAACAATTATCAGACAAGTGCTCCCATGCAATCAAATCAAAGAGACCTTGAAAATCATTAACCTTGCTGCCCTTCACCCAACCATCCAATGCTCTGCAAAAGAAAGTGACATATTCAACCCAGGTTCTGTTTTCTAACTTTTTGCATTTCCTGAACCTCTATCTATAGAGTTCAGGGGTCAAACCATATCTAGACATCAATGCATCTTTCATGTGGCTTTATGAATTGTGGACTTCAGAAGGCAAGTCTAACAGTGTGTCCCGCCCCTCACTAAGGAACCTTCCCTTCAACCCTGCTCCCCAATCTCTCTCAGGGACCCGGTGGGAAGACATGGCTACCTCATAGGCTCTGAACCACTGACCAATATCATAATTTTTGTAAAACTCTTTCATCACATCCTTGGGAATATACACTCTACTCTCCACAGACACTGACGGTACGCTGCCACCAGAGGGAGTAACCTCCAAACTTGTGGTTTTAAACTCCAACCCCCTCAAAACTTGTTCATGCTCAAACTGTATTTTCTTTTCCTCTATATCTAACCTCCTATTTTCTATTTCCAGTTGCCTATTCAGCTTGAACTTGGTCATCTCCATGTCATGCCTTCTTGAGCTCTCTCTGTCCTCTAACTCCTCTGGAGACAGACTCTTGTTAGAAGCATTGCTACATGCGGGGAAAGGTACTCTCCTTCCTTCTAAGCCCAATGGCTCTTCCTGCTGTACCTCTGCATGGTCATCCCCCTCCTCAATTTCAGGGGTTTTACCTTGCTTCTACCCAGGCCCTCAGCGCCTTGTAGAACTCTTCCTTCTTTTTGAATCCAGCAGTGGAAACATTGAATTTCTTCTAGAAGTACTTAAGCTGTGATACTTTGTAGCATTCCAATTTCTCTTCTTCCCATTCAAGATCAATAGAGGCTACGGATTCTTCTCTCTACTATAACTCAATCAGGCATCTTTCACAAATAGAAAATTAAAAAAGGAATCTACCAAAAAGTATGTGGTTGCGTTATGGCCTGCACTCACTAAGTAGTGTTCACCAATCACTGTACATGTGTCAAAAATGCAAGTCAGAATCCTCACCACTGACCACCAGTGATAGATTTGGGGGTCTCTAGTTGGCACAGGTAGGTACTTGTGACAAATAGGGACCCTTGCCTCTAGTCATGATAAGGGGATTACACTCCTAAAATAACCCCTGCTCACCCCATTGGTAGCTTGGCACAAGCAGACAGGCTTATCTCAGAGGGAGTGTGTAAAGCATTTGTGAACACATACAGTAACCCAGTGACAACACTACAGATGGACACCACATAAGGTTTTATATATAAAACAAGTATACTTTATATAGATTTACCACAAGACCATAAACGAAAAAAATACACAATACTGTTACTTTAAGATGGTAGATTTAGCTTAGTTTAGTTCAGTTCTTAAGATGCAACACTTTGCGTCAATGTACCTTACGATGCGTTGCGCTTCCACAATGTCGCAGTGAGGGAAATTCGGCAAAGTTCAGGTGCAAAGAAATAAAGACGGGAAGATCTTCTAGATGTGGCACGCTTCTCCGGGGATGCGAGAAGTTCTCGGTTCTATGCGAGGACTGCAGCGGTGACACCCTTGTTCAGCGATGCGACGGCAACAGCTCCAACTGCGACACTTTTCTCCCACGATGCATGAATCTTCCGCACGATGCAACAACAACAGCGGCGTCATCCACGATATGACGACAGCAGCTCTGACGGCGGCACCCTTCTCGGGGATGCAAAGCGCTTTTCTCCAATGCGGGGCAGTGCGACAGTTCCAGCAGCGACACCCTTGCTTAGAAGTGCGACGGCAGGCACAGCGACTGTGACACGCTCCAACCTCGTTGCGAGACTCTTCTCTCGGTGCGGTGCAGTGCGACAACTCCAGCGGCGACACCCTTGTTCAGAAGTGCGACGACAGCAGCAGCGACGGCAACACACTTCCTCTTCATTGCGGCACGCTTCCCTCGATGCGGTGCAGTGGGACACCTCCAGCGGCGACACCCTTGTTCAGAAGTGCGACGGCAGTAGCAGCGACGGCGACACGCTTCGATCTTGTTGCGTCGTGCTTCTAGCTCCTTGCGACACGCAGTTCCTCAGAAGGCCCAAAACAGCAGCAGGTACTTCCAAAAGAACTCTGGGAAGCTGGGGGTTGAAGTCTGTTGTCCCTGAGACTTCAGCAGGAGGCAAGCTCTTCTCCAAGCCTTTGGAGATCCTTCACAAGTTGAAAGCAAAGTACACAAAGTTCCTTTCTCCTTCCTTTGGCACTAAGGCAACCACTGCAGGCCAATTCCCCAAGCAGCACTTCAGCTTAGGAATAGTCTCTCCTCAGTTTCTTCAGTTTCCTCTCCTCAGTAAAGGTTTCTTCTTGTAGTCCAAAGTGATCTAATTTCATGGGATCAGGGTCCCAATATTTATACCCCAAAATCCTTTGTTCTCTGAGGGAAGAGGGGCCTTTGCCCAGTCCAAACCAGTTCTGAAGCACTCTGTTTACCAAACTTCTCCTTTCCTTTCACAGTGAGGGGCAGAAACATCAGACACCCCACAGGAGGTGGATCCAGCATTGTGGAAGGCAAGTACAGTCCTGGATCACTTTGTTTACAGGACTCCTTCTCTTCTTTCAGAGTGCAGGGGAGAGACATCAGCCGCTCCCCGGGAGGTGGAGCCAGCATTGTGGAAGGTAGGCACAGCCCTATTCAAGGTTCAGGTGCAACTCCTCCCTCCCATCTAGATGCAGATCTCTCTATTCACCACTGGGCTGACTCATTCTGTCTCTTGGAATCCCCCAGCCCTATCACTCACAAAACCATACAAAGAAATACACAACCTAACAGAGGCAGGCCTGAAAGGTTAGGCAAGCAAATACCTACTTTCTAAAAGTGGTATTTGCAAACACAGAATGTTAAAACCAGCTTCACTAAAAGGTGTATTTTATCATTCTGAGATCAGGCATACTAAACTCGAATTTCTACCATGTTCTCTGAGACAGTTAGGATTATAAACATGTAATCATCTAACTGCCCATTCTGGCCTATGGAGAACAGGTAGCCTTGCAATAGTGAAAAAACGAAAATGGTTGTAATGCACTATTATGACATGCCACACACATCAGGGCGTGTCCTACCTTATACTTACAATGCACCCTGCCCTTGGGCCTACCATAGGGGTGACTGATATGAAGAAAAGTGAAGGATAAGGGACTGGCAAGTGGGTGTGCTTGCCCAGTCAGCATGACAGTACCAGACTGCACGCACGCTCTGCAATAGCAGACCTTAGACACAATTTACAAGACTGCTTCTGTGGGTGGCACAACCAGTGCTGCAGGCCCACCAGCAGCATTTGAATTTACATGCTTTGGGCACACTCAGTGCACTAGACTAGGGTCTGACAAGTAAACCAAATAGCCAAACATGGAACCACTGATTAATACATCAATTTACAATATGGAGCACTTGCACTGTGGCACTGGACAGCAGTGGCACAGTGCCCAAAGCCTCTAACACCTGCAAAAATACATGAGGCAACAGCAAAAATGGAAGGGAGACCCACGCCAATGGTGCCAAGTCTAACACTATTAGGTAAGGGGTGCTGGATTTTTAGCCTGTATGGGGTGGGAAGTTAAGTATTATATAATTTGTTAATTAACAATTCAATATTTTTTTACTAATATTTATTTAACTGATTATTCATTATGTACATTGTGTAGAAATTATATTTTCTGTTTTTATATTAGGTGCAGGCTGTTGGCTTGCAGGGGTAAGGGTGGGACGTTAATTAAAAATAAATTAACAATTAATTAACAATTTATTATCACTTATTTAATTGATTATTCATTATGTAAATTGTGTAATAATTAATATTTTGTAAGTTATATGTTTGGTGCTGGCTACTAGGTTTGTAGCGGTACAGGGTGGAAAGTTAAGTAATAATTAATTATTAATAAATATCAAACTGATTACTAATTAGGGTACTTGCTTTTTATTTATTTATTTATTTTTGTTATATTTGAAGAGTGGCTTGCTGGGCTTGTGGGGAGTATAGCATGGTAAGTTAATTAAGTAATAAATGAATGACATTTTTTAATTGATAATTTATTACAAATTTTTTTATAATCATGTAAATTGTTTAATTGTTTTTTATTTTTATAAATGACCAGACCGAAGTGGGAATCGTAAATCTTACCTATCTGAAGTCAAACACTTTCCCTACTTTTGCACAGACTAAAGTGGGAATAGTAAATGTTACCCCTCCGAAGACCAACACTTTCCCTACTGTTGCACAGACTGGAGTGGAAATAGGAGATCTTACCACTCCGAAGTCCAGCCCTTTCCCTACTGTTGCACAGATTGAAGTGGGAATAATACATTCAACCCCTCCAAAGTCCAACACTTCCCACTGTTGCACAGACTGGAGAGGGAATGGTAAATTTAACCACTCTGAAGTCCAACACTTTCCCTACTGTTGACACACTCGAGTGGGAATAGTATATTTTACCCCTCCAAAGTCGAGCATCTTCTCTACTGTTGCAAAGACTGGAGTGGGAATCGTAAATCTTACCTTTCCGAAGATCACTGTTGCAGAGACTGGAGTGGGAATAGTAGATCTATTATTCCCAGTGTTCAATACTTTTTTAATATTGTTTACATATATTTAACATTGTTATTTGTTTAATTTTATATTATTTGATTAAGTATATTTTTGCACATCTTTTGTATAATATTTTAACTTTTTTCTTTATTTTTGATATTTAATTAGCTTGGAAATGTATTCAATGTTTTGCAGTTAATTTGTTGATTGTTCATATGTTTTATATATATTCACTGTAAAAACCAAAGGTTTCAGGGACATTATAGTGAGAAATTAGCATTTAAAAGACCTTAGAAATGCACTGAAAATCACAGGTTTCAGGGACGTTATAGTTAGTTTGACATTTCACTCGTACAAAACCAGAGAAATTCCGCTTTTATAGTTAATTCAGCTAATGATAACTCGCACCCCTGCAATGCACTGCTAATGATGTCACATATTACATCACTCATGACATGATCAGTGACATCACTGATGACATCTCAAAGGACATCACTGATGACATCATCCAGTGACTGTGTGTTTCTGAAAAATGTAGATATGTTTTATACATATATATATTGCAAGGTGTATTGAAGAATGAGTGAGTGCATGAGTGTCTGAATGGATGATTTAGTAGGTGTATGACTGACTGTATAAGTGAGTGATTAAACGTGCCTTTCTGAATGTATGGGTTAGTGACCAATCTGTGTGAATGTCTGTATCAGTCTGTCAGTTGGTGTGTAAGTGGCTGCATGGGTTGGTGAGTAGCTGCATGAATGTCTATATGGGTTTTTGATTGGTTGTCTGAGTACCTGTATGGGTGCCTGAGTTTCTGTGTGTGTGGGTGAGAGGCTGTGTGACTACCTGCATGGATGTATGAGTGGGTAAATCCCTGGGTGTATGCATTCATGATTGCATGTGTGAGAGGATGTATGGGTGGGCGAGTGTGTGTTTGGCTGTGCTTCAGATTCAATGGATGTCTTACTGGTACATGTGTGCGTAGCTACATATGTGAAAGGCAGTACAATTGAGTGTTGAAGTATATAAATAACTATGTGTTAGAGTGAGTGATCGTGAGAGTGGCTGTATAGACGAGTATGTGTTTGTGTCACTGATTGTATACAAGAGTAATTATTTGTTAGTATATGTATCAATAAGTGAGGTGGTATGTGTATAACTGTATAGGTGAGTAAATGGGAGTGTGATTGATTCTTTGCATGACTGACTAAATGTTGGGCAACTCTATGGGTGAGTGGCGATGTGTAAGTGTCTGTATGGGTGTATGAGTGCATATGATAGAGGCTGTATTGATGAGTGACTGCATGTATGAGTGACTGTATGGGTGAGTAAGTGCCACAGAGCTGCATCGCAGAGAAGTGCTCCTAGGCCACACCCCTTTTTACACCTCTCTGCAACGCAACTCTGTGGTGCTTACTGGATGTACCTGGTGGACTAGTTGGCCCCCAGGGACCCTCTGAATTCAAGGGGACTCAATCCCACAGCTTAAAACACGCTACGGGGCACCTTTGCGCACTTGTCACATCAGGCCCCGCCCCCTCCCTTCATCACTGTGCAAACGCGCCCGTGGTGTGTTTTAAGTTGGGGGATTAAGTCCCCTTGAATCCTGAGGGTCCCTGGGATCTAACTAGCCCACCAAGTACCTCCAGTAAGTATACTTATTTCCTACTGGCGGTTGCCAGTAGGTAGTTATAGTTAGGACCAAAGTTTCCACTAAAAAAGTGTTTTGTTTTGCCAATAACTTTGGCAAAGCTTCAGGGCGATCCGTCAAGCTGAGCCAAACAAAACGGGGGGTCCCGAATTGTGTTTTCCCCATGTTATGTCTATGGGGATTTTTCATTTTTTGAACACGACTGCAGCCTGAACTGCTGAACAGGATTACACCAAATTTGGCAGATAGCTAGATGTTGCTTTGGAAAGCGTGCTTTTTTCTGATTTGGTATAAATCCGCTCAGTAGCTTCAGAGTTATTTAAGTTTAAAAAATATAGATATCTGGGTGTGCGAACCTTGCAGATCCTACTGAAATTTGATTGGCTGCCAACATTTCAACCAGGAAGTGTTGGTAGCCATCTTGGGACATTGGTTGAAGCTGTGTTCTAGAAAAATAGTTACAAAATAATCAAAAGAGGGCAGGAAATCAATACCCTGACCTCCCAGATATGATGGGTGGGGGTCCCATAGAAACCCAGCCTGGGGTAAAAAGTATTCTTTAGCTAATTTTGATGCAAATGTGCGGGTGGACCCATGGATCCACGGCAAAATAAAAAAAATGCATGGTCTCCTGTGCTTTTTTTTTTTCCCTGGGTGGGCCAAACCCCGTGGGCATATAAAAATCAAGGAAGGGGCTTTGAAAAGCCCTGGGGTCGCCACCTCCCCGGGCATTTAATTATGCAAATAGGGGCCCACCCAGCCCCTCGCAGCCCTGGGGCCTGCTATCTTCACGGGCCCAAAAGTATACAAATGTGGAGGCCCACCCACCTTCCCCACACCAGCAGAGACGCCACCTCCTCAGGTACTGAAATATTCAAATCCAGAGGGCTCACCTGCCCCTCCACAGCCCTCGGGACCACCACCTCTCCGGGGTGTATACATTTCTTCACTTTGCCTTCAAATTTACCCCATACTCTCCTTTTTCGATATGTTGAGCCTTACTTCTGTTTTCCCAGATAAAACATACCTTTCATAGCCACACCTCCTGCAAATCTCTCCTGATTGTCCTTCTATATTTTTTATTTTTAATCATTGAATTCTTGATTATTTGCAGTCCTATCTTCCCACGGCATCTCCTAATAATATAAGAGTATGCATCCTGTGAGATATCGGGGGAGGGAGGGGATGTAGAAAAATTCACCTTTTTGAACAACAACCCATAAAACCCTCGTCAAAAAGAGTAGAACTGTTCTCTATTGGTGAATTTGCTGAGGTGTCATACCTCCATGTATATTAACGCTGTTAGTGTTAGCTACATGCTACACTATTTACAATGTGCTTTTGAGTACACTATTATTCAGAACACCTTCCGAAGTTCTAGAAATAACAACTAATACATTTGTGTCATTGTCAGCCTATATATTTTTACATGTACAGAACAATGTTCAAGTTTGACAAAATTGTGCATGCAATTGTTTGCTGCTGTCTTTGGTGGCCCTTTCACTGGGGGAAATAAAGTGCTGTGTGGATTCAGTGCTCTCTGAGACAGATGTTGTGATACCTATGTTATTAATATCAATGCTTGCCAGTCTTCCAGCTCATAGCAGGGTTCTGCATGCTGTTGTACAACATTTTTTGCTCAAAAACAATTGTCGGCAAAAGTAATAAATGGTTGCTGATAGTTAAGCAGACAAACAAATCAAAATCACCTTGTGCTTGTTTCCAGTTAGTCACAAGCTTGCAAAACCATTCAATGTGTATGAAAGCAGAAGTACGAAAACAGAATAGCGTAAATACCACATTAATCTTAATCTCAGCAAAGGAACTCAAATAATAAAATAGTATTATTTAAACTTGTTCTGAAAAGACAAGGTGCATTTATTTTGTCTTTGGTCTTTGTCGTTCATTTGGAAAGTGCCTTCTCTATGCTCATTCAATCATTGCACCTTTGCTTTCAGTAAACATGGGAGTGAATTCTGTGAGTTGTAGATGATGGGCCTGATTTAGGTTTGACTGATGAAGTTTACTCCATCAGGATGGCGGAGGACAAAATCTCTGCCATTCCAAGGGACCTCCGCCCACCAACTTTAGAGTAGTACACCGGCCTTGCAGACAACTTGCTACATTGACAGGAACCACCATCATGGCTGTTACTGACAATGTAGGAAAGGTTAGACAGATGCTAAACTCTGTGATGATAGTCAGCTATCAAACTTTTCAAAGCTTTTTTGTTTTTCTAAAAGAAATGCTCAAAGCACAAGTTTGTTTTTGAATAATATGGTCATTATTATTATTTATTTTCTTTTCCCTTACCGCCAGACTTACCACCAGGTTTTCCTAGCGATGAAATACAGGAAACAATTACACCATCCACCCTAAATAGTGGGATGGTGTAAAGTCCTTTCTCGGATGACTCTGATTCCATTGGGCTGTTGGAGGGAGTATTTAGTTGACTGCCAACAGGGGCTCAATATACAGAATACCTATGATCTACCTGACTCTAAATGAGGACCAAGGGTTTAGCAGGCAGGGTACTCCTATATATTTGCGACAGTACCATGTCCACCAAACTCTGAATCAGGCCCTCTGTCTTCTTAGATAATGAATACAAATGGAAACAATTATTTGTGAAGGAAAAGAACAGGGCTGAATACACACCATTTGATGTAGGTGGGACACTTTGGAAGTCATAAGTGTGTCTCAAATCAGTATTAAATAATTGAAGTCAAATTTGCTAATTTATTTTTTATGTATGTATGTATTTATTTATTTACATGATTTTGCACTGCTGGGACCAGCCCTGTTGGGTTTAGGATTACTGCAGAACATGCAGGGTATATCTATATATATAGTTGTGAAACATTAATTAGAAACAAAGCATGATGAATTGCGCTGCTACACATTTATGATGATTGTGAAAAGGTCAGGGTAGAATCAAAAAGGCATGAGTGCTACACTGTTAAGAACAGATGATAAATCCAAAGTGTGCAATGACTAAACAGGCACAGATGTGTTATTTTTCCAAGTATGAGCAAGGAATTGATTAGTCACTGATTCAAGTTTTTTTCCTAACTCAAAGTTGATTTAATCTACAAGGGGTCGCAGTATAGATTGGACATGAAACCTACATACATACATTACTATTTATGTCTACTTATGCTGCTTGAGTGTTTCTGTATGCAATATGACTGTATGTGAGCCTCTTTGTTGTCTCTGTGTGTCAGGCTGTTTGAGTCATGTACATGGTCTTCAAGCTTTACCTGCTTTCATCTCTACAACAGTTTCCCATTCCCAAGTATTTATCAGTCTGCATAATTTTGTCTCCCTTGAATAGTATGCCTCATATCCTCTCCTGCTTACCTTCCCCTCCCAAAACCTAACTTCCATGCCAACCAGATACCAAAGGTTGGCTATTCACTGCAGCTCCATTTGGGGGATGATCACTGTTATGTTATGCTATGTCAATTTGTATAACACACAAATCACCATTGAGAGTATTCAGGTGCGTGAGCAGATGTGTAGGTGTGTGGTCACAGCAGAGCTATTCAAAGAGCTAGGTCTTCAGCTTCTTTCAGAACTCAATAAGCTCTGATGTCTTGCTGGAGGTTGTTCTATGTTTTGTGTGTGATATAGGAAAATAAGCGACCTCCTGCTCTGCTTTTGTGAATGCAGGGGTGTGTGCAAGAGAGAGTGAGGCTGGGCGTCGGTGTCTGGCAGACTGGTGAAAGTTTATGCAGCTGTTCAGGTATGCTAGTCGAGTGTTGTGCAAGGCTTTGTATCTGTGTGTGAGGGGTTTGAACTGCTTTGCTTGTTAATGAGGAGCCAGTAGAGCTCCCTGAGGTGTGGTATCATGTGGGTGCAGTATAGGAGCTGGAGTATGAGTTTTGCAGTTGTGTTTTAAATGGTCTGAAGTCTGCGTAGAAGCTTCTTGGAGACTCCGGTGTAGAGTGCATTACTGTAGTCAAGCCTGCTTGTGATGAGTGCTGGTGTGATGGTGGGTCTGGTGTTCTATGTGGCAGCAATTTGAAGATTTTGTTTGTAGCATGTGTAGGATGTGGAAGCAGGAAGCGCTCACTGCGTTGACTTGTGCATCATATTGAAGAGGTAGTCTAGGATTACCCCCAGGTTTCTGGTATTGTCATGGGTATTAGTGTTGGTCATAGCTCTGATGGCCACCAGGTGGCATTCCGTGGGGAGGTCATGTTTCTGAAGACCAGTACTTCCATTTTATCGGAGTTGAGCTCCAATCAGCTGGTTCTCATCCAACCTGCTACCGGGGTCATGCAGTTGGTGAAGTTGGTTCTGGTGGTGGTTGCCTTGTCTGTCAGCGGAAGGATTAGTTGGGTATCGTTGGTGTAGGAGATGATGGTGATGCCTTGGGATCGGATGATGATGCCAGCTAGTGGCGTCATGTAGATGTTGAACAGGGTTGGGCTAGGAGAGGACTCATGGGGGACTCTGCAGATCAGATTCTTGGTCTCCAATGTGAAGGGTGGCAATCTGACTCTTTGGGTTCTTCGTTTGAGGAAGGAGCGTAACCAGCTGAAAATGGGTCATTGGATACCTATCTTGTGGAATCTTCTAATGAGACTGTTGTGAGATACTGTGTCGAAGTCCTAGTGTCATTGGTGGATGCCATGATTGCTGTTTTGCTGCTGTAGTTTTTTCTGAATCCTGATTGGGTGTTCTTCAGTAGATGGTGTAGGGCGAGGTAGGTTGTGAGTTGTTTGCTGATGGCCTTCTCAATTATTTAACTGAGTAGGGTAGCCGGGAGATGGGCCAGACGTTATACAGTTGGTTGGAATGGGCTGAAGGTATCTTAAGGAGGGTGTTGACCTCTGCATGCCTCGTGTCTTCCAGGACACAATTGTTTCACATAATTCCCCCTTTCTTGCAATCTTCTTATCCTATCATATCTATTACTATAAGTGAACCTTAGAACAACATAGATAACTCAGCTCTTGCTCTATGTGTATGAGTGATTGCATGTCAGATTTACCACAAGACATGCTTAACCACAGCTCTGTGTTCAGGGGTGCAGTGGCTATAAGTCTATTCATTAGTCTGTGTGTTGGTATATGTAGACTATTTCAACTTTCATTTATGTCAATGTGTGCATTAATGCTGTGTGACTTTGTCTAGTGTGTGCACACCCTTCACAAAAGCTAACACTATTGGCTTTCTTGAGACTTGTTTACAAAGCTTTTGTGGAAAACACAGTGCTACAAACTATCCCCGAAAAAATCTCGATTCCAGTTCATCATTCAATCAAGCATAGTGAAATGCACAATTGATGCTGCCCGTGGCTCCCTCGCATGCTCATATGCTTCCTTGCCCTACATGAATAAAATTGCACTGATGGTTTTCTGCATTTAGCCAGCTCAACCCCTGCACAATTAAACAGCAACAATTAAATCTCAAACACGCACTATCAGACACCATGAACAGATCTGGTAGCGCGACAGTAATCGCCTATGCATGATGCTCTAATAGGAAAGGGCTCGCACTACTGTACTGGCGCGTCACCCGCAGTTAACTTCAAACCGAGGGCTAGAAGAGGTCTCAAAGAAAGAACGTAGGAAAGCTGTCCTCCTGCTCTCTCTCTTCATCTCGAAAACACAGCATCAGTACCACTAAGTATTCTAGCTAGTTTAAAGTCGGTGATGTGTAACACGACTAAACGCCCGCACTGTTTCAGGAGTAACAAAAAAATCCAATTAGATAAGGTCCAGAACAGGAGAGAAAAAATTGTAACTTAAAATGAAAAAGATGAGAAAAAAAACTAAAACATAAAAATATATTGGATCTGTGTGAGAAATGTTCCCATTCCGCCCTTTCACCCCAATTTCTGTGGGATTCAAATATGATGTTGGCAGGATTTTCACATCTTCTGTCCCATCCAAGTATTACATTGCGCAACAACCCCACAAATTCGTAAGTAATATTCATGTCACCAGGTGGGGGGGGACTATTGCATTTTCTGCTCCTCATTTCAACTCTACATCTAATAATAAAATCCTCCTTATTCTGCATATACCTAAATTACTAGGTTATTGAATTAGTTAAAACATAGGTTATTTGCTCAAAATCTCGGTTCTGCAGTTTTAGCACTTCGGTGGATTAATATTTGGAAAGACATTGTCGAATCATATTCTGTATTGAATCTTGCAATAGATCTTATACAACACGGCCAATAATCCACCGAGCTATACTCATGGAAAACGTGTTCCCTGCAGCTGCGGACTGACAAGCACAAAGTTTCACTGTTACAGGATCCACCAACACTATGTATAAAATCCAAGATTTTACCTGCACTCTGTGGCACGCTCTGTTCTTTGAACCGGTCCAGTCTCGTGTCTTGATTTGTTCACCACAATCTCTCGCTCTCTGGCCAATCTCACTCGAAACTGTGTTTTTGCCTGTGTTGGTGAACTTGGACTTGCTTCAGGGCATGCGGCGCTCTGGGTGAGCCCTGGAGATGTCTCACTTGCCTGCAGCACCCGTGTCCTCGTGTGAAAAAACTCTCGCGCTCCTGACTGGAGCAGGAACCCAGATACACCTCGTGCTGCGCTATGGAATAATCGAACTCTGTGTCGGTCTGTCTCTTGCAAAACAACGATTGACAGCCGAACAGTTTTGCTTTCCCACCTGTAGCGGTCAATATGCCCCGTGGCTGTCTCGTTTACTTGACCAGGGCAGTTGTCCTAAATTGCCTGGGCACGTCTCGCTTTCCTGCCTGGAGCAGTCGGTGCCTTGACCAGTCGTGCTGACTTAGCGCAGGAACATTAGGTATTGGATAACGCACTCCACGCTGGTGCCTGGACCAGCGTCTCTGAGATTCAGCGCGTCTTCACGCTGGCGACCTGATTGCTGCTGCCTTACAATTCCGTTCAGTTTCCCCACTCTGTGCACCTGTTTTCTAAAACACCAACTAGCGCCGTTCCATGCCCACAGATGCCTTTGCAACCTACCCAAATCCGTCTCTCGGCCAAGGTCAATGTTATCACTCCTGGCGCGCCTGGGATAGGTCAGTGATCCTGCCTGCAGCTGCGCTTCTGGGCAGCGCGGAGGTTATAGAGTATTTTTTCTCCACTGTTTCCTTGTGCGCACTCGTTTATTACCTTTCCCTTGTCTTTTCCTCCTCTTCTCTGATCCTCCACGCTTGCATCCAGCCCGCACTTCTCCCAGTTCTGTTCTGCTTGCTCTCCCGTATCTCTCGCGCGCGCTGTCTGCTTCGTGCCACTTGTCTGCGCTGGCGCTTAAAATCCTTAGGGCGCTGCTGAGAAAGCAGAGAGGAGATGTGAGCCGGCAACCGGAGAGCCTGGAGGGGGAGAGGCTGAGCAGCGTGCAGGGGGGAGGGAGGTGGAGTTTGTGGAGAAGAGGAGACGAGCTTCTGGGACGGATGAGCTCGCGCGCAAGATGCGGTTTCTCTTATTAATAAGTATCATAAACTAAAAACACGTTTTGTTTACTGAGGTACCGAGCCGCAGCCTGCTGAAACATAATGCTGCTAACCAGCTGTCCAACTCGCTTTACACTGCAGTGAAGAGCTTCCCTCGTATGTTATTAGCGCTCTGAGGTTGCAGGCGGAGGCTGGGCGCACACATCCACATCTTTAACAAGGCACACGCTCCAGACATATTACATTTCGGTGGTCCGGCTTTAACAGCAGTCCATGCCCTTCAGAGCATCACAGTATATACAAGCATTAGTAAAGTCAATAGGTCCAGTTTTAAAGTGCCAACGCATGCCAACACAAGCATTCACAAGCGCTGTTTGTAGGCGTTCCATGTACAAAACTAAGGCACGTTAAATCCATACCTATAGTCTTTATCTGTGCAAGAGGGGGGAAGAGGGCAGTAGCAAAAAAAGATACTTTCTGTGCAGGATTCGTATGGGAGGTAAATTATTTAATACGAAAAACATGTAGATGATTGAAGGTACTTTTTAGAAGTAAAAGAGTCCTTTTTGCATTTCAATGAAAGTACTTCCTTTAGGGTATAATGATACAGATACCCGAAACAGTCAATAGTGTGAGGTGATAGGGAATTACTCACATTGGAAGAGCCAAAACCCACTCTGTGTATATTGTAACTAATTGGTAAGATGTCATGCAGACACCTGCACTGTCAAGGCAAAGCTAAAAAATAAATTGTAGGAAAGTGTCCAGTACAATAAATGGAAGAAGACAGATAAACGTGTGCAATGCACCTGGAAAGTGCATGTTTCCTATCTCAGTTTTCTGGGTTCATCCTTGGCTAACATTACCTCTTCTTCTTGCCAAGTCTTTATCTTGTAGGAGGGGCATACGCCTCAAAGACAGGCAATCCACTACCAACTTAATTCAGATATTTTCTGGGTCCTCATGCTGGTAGCCTCTGCCCCTATGGCCGGGATGCCGCCACCCCCTCCCAACACATATCCCCAAGGATGGGAAGTCGGACAATAGTTGAACTTTTGGAAGACGGGAGGGAGTCACCCTCCCGGCCGTATTTATTAAAATATGAAACAAAATGTAAAACATTAAATAAAAGTTTCATCATTATGCATTATGTACAATTTGTCATTTATTACATTTCGATGCAGTCCTGTACTTTTGGCTAACATCCTGAAAATGCATACACTCTAATTCAAATTGTACATCCTAGCATTAAGGGCCAACGGCAAGGTCTTAACCGGTGTCAGATCCCTACTACCAAACTCCCGCCGTCACTGTGTGAGCGGCGCATGCGCAGAGGGCTCTACCCTCATTGCCAACTGTAACTTCCCTTGTCGTGGTGGGGGCCCCCTTTCTACTCGACGCCATCTTAAGGGTCGTCCGAGTTCCCGTATGAGGTCTCTGTAGGAAGGACAGCGTGGACTCTCCCCCCAACCCCACACTCTCTATCCGCCGTCGCGGATATCCGCCCCCCGGGAAATTAGTAAGGAGGGGCATATAACCGCCTCCCCCCTGGGAGGGGCCCATGGCCATCTCCCCCTAGGCGCACCATCCTTAGTGGGTGCCGCCTCCCCGTGGAAGGGGCCAATGGCCGTCTTCCCCCGGGCGCTCCCATCCATTGTGGATGGCGCCCCACTCTAGGGACCTTTAAATTACTGCTCACCGATCATGACCTTACCGCCACAGACCGGATGGTTGACTGACCATCCGGTCCCCCCCAACTCCTCCTATAGGTCATGCTTCCTCAAACCTCTCAGCCATGCAACCCAGTCTCCTATGAGTAAATCATTCCCCTCCCTGGACAGGTGAACCCCATCGTTCAGATACATCTGGTCACCCCGGATACACCCATGTGGAATGACATGCAACTGTGCAGAACGGAACAATCTACCAATCTTATTATTGACCCGTTTAACTGAATGGTTCAGAGCTGACACCGAAAGGCCCCCCTGCCACCTCCTTCTAGGAATCATGTGGGACCAGGCAATCGTGCACCCCGGGACTTTTTTAGCCAACCAGCTAACAGCCGACAAGATTCGTTCAAGTAACACTCGTCTACCCAGTGTCACCAAATCGTTGCCTCCCAGGTGTACTATGACTACAGATGGCGGTGACCTATGCCGCCCTAAAAGTCCCTCGAAAAATGACTCAAATTTGTCAAAAACGAGCCCTCCTTTCCCATGGAAAGCCACTCTGAACCCGTATTCCCCCAGGTGCGTGAATCGCGTCACCTTCCTTGAATACGTCACCGGCGCGCCTCACGTATGAGTGGCCCACGACCCATGCCATCCTCTCTCCAGTCGGTGATCTCTGACCGCTGGTCTCTTGATGCAGGGTCGACCTCCAATTCCGCCCTGCATGGCAGGCCCGCGAAACTGCAAAGTAAACAAAAGACAGAAAACGTGAGTGCATGTCAATTGATCACTTACAACATGTGCAAGCGCACATACCTCTTGAAGCAATTCGAGGACCAACGGCCCAATTGTTTCACTTCCTCAGCACTCTGACCCGTGGCTGTAGCCTCAGTAGCAGCCCCTATCCTAAAGGAGTGGGTCCCAAAATCGCACGGGTCCATGCCCGCGTCAGCGATTCCCAGTGCCAGCACCCTCTGAAACTGAAATCTCGTCAGTGGGGTGCCATCCTTGTGTCGTAGCAAGCTCCCCCCCAAGCGGCCGCTCTTAGCGCCAAATAATCTTCCACACATTTCAACGGGCAGACGGGGGACCCACGCTTGCGCTGTACGACCACACTATCTCCCATAGCCCCCTGGTCAGTCTGGGACCTGGCTATCATGATTACCATCGAATCACCCCTTATCTGGATGTGATCCCTGCACAAACCTCCCTCCATATCTCTCTTGTTCTTTGCGACAAGCTCGCTCACCCTCATGGCCCCATGGAATGCCAATGTGAACGCTGCCCGGAACAGAACTGTTTCGTAATGGGAGGAACACGTCTCATCCAGCTTTGCTAAAAGCAGAGACAGTCTGTCTAAGCCAATCGGGTGCCTCATATCTTTCTTGCAACCCTCAAGGCGCTGCCAGCCGCGAAGGGCTTTCTTCACCAAAAAAGAACCTGTAGGGTCTTTTATGCCGTGTACCTGGGCCATGAAGGAAATGGCCGCCCTATGCCTACCGGCCGTTGCCACTGATCGGCCCTCCCTGTGTAGTGCTACCAGGTACCCCAGGACGGATTCCTCCTGACCCCAATTCCGACTCCCTGCAGGACCCAAATATGTGCAATAGGAACGAAACGCTCCTTCGCATGCTTTCCTTGTCCTGGGGGCTAGACTCGCTGCCACGAGGTCTTGTAATCCGAGGCACCGATTAACCACATTGCTTCTGGGAATGGAGCTGCCTCTGGGTCTGCTGTGGGCAGATAACCCCTGAATGCCTGCATATGTGAACGAGAGAGTGCCTCAGCCGCATGGTTCAGTACACCTGGCACATGTCTTGCCCTGAACAGTACATCCAGTCTCATGCACAGCAGCACAATCTCTTTCAACAACCTCAAGATCATTTTGCAGCGTGCTGCCTGTTGGTTAATGCAATCAACAACCGTCATATTGTCGGACCAAAACACCACTGAGCGGCCCCTGAAGTCGTCAGCCCATGTCATCAGAGCAACCCAAATTGGGAATAACTCCAGGAACCCAATGTTACCTGTGAGACCGTTGGAGTGCCACATGTTGGCCATGTTTGCGCTGACCATCGATCACCTAAGATGGCGCCAAAACCCACGCTCCCTGCCGAGTCGGTCCATAGATCCAATTCCTCCGAAGACTCTGGCGGGGAGGTCCAGACGACTCGACCATTGAAGTCCGCCAGACATGCCAACCAAATACGCATATCCTGGCGAACCTCTCCAGACAGTCTCGTACGGTGGTGAGCCTCTTTGAGACCACCCATAGCTTGCGCGATAGAGCGCGAAAACGGGCGGGCCATAGGAATCACCCTCAAGGCAAAATTAAGCTGACCCACTGTTTGTTGTAACTGGTGCAGGGTCACTTTCTCCCCCCTAAGGCATTGCATCAAGGAAGCCTGAAACTTGATCACTTTGTCTACTGGTAGTCGGAAACACCCCTCCACAGAATCGAGCTCAATTCCCAGAAACTCCAGTGAAGTAGATGGTCCGACCGTCTTACCTGGTGCCAATGGGACACCAAATTCATTCATGAGGATGCAGAAATCATACAGCGCCTGTGCGCACATCGTATCCCCGGCTGCCCCCAAAAACAAAAAGTCATCCAGATAATGCATAACATGTCTATGCCCTGTAGCCTCAGTAAATGCCCATTCCAAAAAACAGCTAAACATCTCAAAATATGCACATGAAATGGAACAACCCATGGGCATGCATTTATCCATGTAATAACTTCCCTGAAATGCAAAACCTAGCAGGCACTGATCCTGCGGGTGCACCGGAAGCAACCGGAAAGCTGATTCGATATCACATTTCGCCATCAGCGCCCCAGGGCCTAGGTGGTTCAACATGGCCACGGCATCGTCGAACGATGCGTATCGTACTGAACAAACTTCTGGGTCAATGGCATCATTTACCGATGAACCCCTAGGAGCAGAAAGGTTATGTATGAGTCTAAACTCCCCCGGATCTTTCTTCGGGACAACCCCTAACGGGGAACAGATTAACTCGGCCACCAGCGGGCAAGAAAAGGGGCCAGCCACTCGCCCCATCCCAACCTCTTTTGCTATTTTCTTTTCTGCCACGCCTGGGTTGTGCCGTATCGATAATTGGTTTCTACAAAAGGAGTTCCCCCGAACCTCCCCCGCCGGGATGTGGAAGCCATGTAAGAATCCCTTCCTCAACACCCCAGCGGATACATGATCAGGATATTTGTTTAACCACGGAATCATAACCATGAGATCAACGGGTGTAGGCAATCGGTCACAAAGGTCCACCTCACTCCTGCTTAGGTCCACCTTTTCCTCCCGTCCCGCCATTTTTTGATCTACATGCATTTTCCGGGTGTGAGTAACTCCCACAGCCAGCACACACATGCTTAAACTTGCATGCCCCCTGTGGTGTGTTACAATTGCCTCGATTGAAGCCCCAACAGACCCCTCCTTTTCCGCCATTCCCGCCAACTCTGGGCTGATAGCCCCCACCTGTGCCTGCTCGAAAGGGCACCCCGGGGCTTTTGGCGGACCACTCCGGACCCGCTCCCGCCTGGCGAGGAAGTACCTGTCGCCCCTGGCAGGAGTTGTTTGTGCCATGACACCGAGTCCAAACAATCCCAAGACAAAGAAGTATCATATTCTTTTGCTTTACGGAACTTCATGTCATAGCCTTTCCATTCTTCCCCCTCATACATTGAATAAAAATCCATAATGCAATTCTGATAACAAACCAACTCAGTCATAACCTCAGGTTTACGTTCCCCCATAACTGCGGTAAATATAGAGAAGGCCTTAACCCAGTTCGTCACTGTCTCTTCCACCCTGAACTCGGCCATCTTGGCGCACCAGACACTAGGGTGCCACCAATCTTTCTGCGTTTTAGCATACTCCATCTCACGATGGTCCGTTAATAATGAAAACATGTTGACATACTTGTCTCCCCATATTAACTCTTTCGTGGCCAAGGGATTGTGCTGTGCAACCTTTTCCCGCCTTGAGGGTATCGAGCCCTCCCCCACCATCGGCAATGCGAGCTTACCCGGATCGGCTGTTGTTGCCGCCGTCTTTTCTTGACCAGCTGCTGGTACTCCCGGCTCCACCTGTGGGGGAACAAGAGGAACACTCGCCTTCGCGACATCTCTCGATTGCCGCAACTGCTTTATTAACACTCTGGCTTCTTCGGCCGGATCTCCCAGGGTCGCTGTGCCCCCCACCTTTGTTTTGAGCCATGCCGTCAACTGTGCGGCCAATTCTGGGGGTATTTCATCGTCCTCGACAGAGGTGATCACCACCGGGATAGGCTGGCCTACATCTGGGTTCTGAACCGGGTTATCGACCGGTACGAGGGGGGCGATGAGAGGTACCTCTGGAACTGGGACCCCCCCGACACCGCCCTTTCCTTGACCCGCTTCCCTCTTCCCCCAGGGACTATTCCCGGCAAAGCTGGGCCTATAACCTTTTTTGGCTGACCTGGGTCGTTCAATGCGGCCAATTGCTTCTTTACCTCCGCTAAACCTCTCCGAGCGATTGGACTTGTCCGAGCTTTCGGTCCATACAAGCCATCCGATTCGACAACAGGCGTAACATCCTCTCTGTCTCGGAACCCTTTCCTGCATTCTTGCTAGGCATGGTTTCGAGTCTTCCGCCCTTGGTCGATCCACGAGGTCCTGAAATCTGTGAGCCTTCGAAACTGAAAGAGAAAAAACAAGATTAACAAGTTCAAAATTTCTGCTTGTTCCGTCGAGGGCTCACGAGCAACGAGTGGGTGCAGCCTTCCGATCCGAGGAACAAGAGGACGATCTTCTGGATTCCCGCTCCTTTATCCTTCTGCGGGAGGGCGTGTACCCGTCCCCGATACGCCTACTGGGCGTGGTCTTCCATCGAGGTGTCTAGGACAACCCCTCTCGGGCGGGGGAAGGCGCGCCCCGGCCACGCCGCTTTGGGCATACCAGCCGGGCAACGCCCACCCCACCCAAAATTGTTTCCCGGGAGGTTCGGGCACCCATCCATACGTTCGGGGGGACCGAGCGGTCGCCCCTTTCCATTAATGTTGACGCGTGTATAAATGTTGGCCACCCAACCATACCTGTCATTTAGTATCTATCTTGGCAACATATGTACTGCTGTAAATGAATCAAAAAATCTTATTTGTATTACTTTCTCCTGGTCTGATGCTGGGCATGGGTGTGCAGGTATGGATGGCTGATGGTGCTGCTTGGGGTATTGATCGTTACCACACTTTGAAACATAAGGCAACTTGCTTCTCCTTCTATGTGGAGGATGGCGGACTGTGAAGTGTACACCATCATTTCTTATCCCTTTTGTCAGTGTCAAATTTATAAAAGAATATCTGGCTGTGCCCAAAGCTCTGCTCAGAAGTCCGAGCCCGGTGCTCTGAAATGTCTACATGCAGAATACCAAGGCTGCGTAGTATTAAATCCATCTCATGCCTCTTTAATCCACCTCAAGACACTCCATGCACTTTATCACACTCCTGCAGTTTCCTGCTTCTCTATATGTATTGTTTTCCATCTTTTTCTTCCTCCGTCTTTCTGTTTTGTGTGTTTTTCCCTCTATTGCTTTCAGTAAATGTGGGATGTGGAGTATTAAGTGTTGATCCCAAAACATGCATGCCAGTGCCCTCCACAGCACCCACGGGCTCAAATTAAGCACTGCCATTTGGTATGGATGCTAGAGGACGGCGACTTTGGTAAAACTCGTGTCACCATTGCTTGAGAGGGGCTTTGCCACAGTCTTATTCGTGGCTTTTCCATAGTGTTGTATCAGCACGTGCATTGTGGTGTCTGTACAATACTCCTTTCTCCGTCTTGCTGGCTTAAATAATGCATGTGGGCTCACAAAGAGAGGCTGTCATCAAAGTCTCTCTCTGGAGAGGTTATAGGTTGGGGAATGCATGAGATTGGTTCTCTAGGGGGGGGGTCCATGGCATACTCGGTTGTTGATGTCATGAGTAGGAGAAGCTGCAGTTTCAGCATGCAGGACTGGACAGGAGGGCTGCAGCTGGCCGACATATATTGGGCGTTTGATACTTTAGGTTTGGGTCCAGTCTATGTCTATGATTGGGTTAGTGGTGCTGATAGGCTGCAGGTGGTGGACTTACAGGTTTTTGCCTCTGCTCTTTCTAGGTTACAGTCTACAGTGGTGCATATCTATTGTGTTTTTGGAACGAGAAATAGCGAGAAAACACTTTCCATTTGTGTTTGAAGTTTCAAGTAAAACGGATGTATGACGTTACAATGCATACTTTTACAACGCCTACCTTTACAACGCATTTTTTACAACGCAACATCCATTACAACGCATTCCATTACAACGCATGCATTTACAACGAATTTTTAAAAACTACCTTTACAACGCATTCCATTACATCGCATACTACCTTTTCAACGCATACCATTACAACGCATTACATTACATTACATGTAAGGTAAGTATTGGATAGTGTAGGGGTAAAAATTACTATTCTAACTCCAGGGGGTGCAACAGTAGGGTAAGTGTTGGATAGTGTAGGGGTAAAAATTACTATTCTAACTCCAGGGGGTGCAACAGTAGGGTAAGTGTAGGATAGTGTAAGGGTACTATGTGTTGTAATGCTATGCGTTGTAATGGTATGCATTGTAATGACTGCGTTGTAATGACGTGCGTTGTAGTGGTGTGCGTTGTAGTGTCATGCGTTGTAATGGTTGCGTTGTAAATGCATGCGTTGTAATGGATGTTGCGTTGTAAAAGTTTTGTTGTAATGGTAGTGCGTTGTAAAAGTTGCGTTGTAAAGGTTGTTTCCCAAGTAAAACACCCTCATGGTAGGGTCCTCTAAAGTGATAACGTGGTGGTTATGTATCGTAGCTTTGAAGGTGAAGGTTTTCCAGAAAAGCACAATGATAAGGCTCCTGGTTCAAGGCACACTGCTCTGCAGACATTCCTTATACAATGTGAGGTAGCTGGATTTTGGGTTTCATGCACACTATTTCTGTAAAAGGACAAAGGGATAGTTATCTTATAGTTGTCATGATTATTTGTAAAAATGCCATTGTTGGTCTCATAAACCTCAAGTGATCAGTTGTGCAGGAAAGGTTTGGCAAAATATAATTCAATTCTCCCTCCAAGCTTCCACAGCCCTTTTTACTTAGGGAACATCTTCCATATGATGGTAATCTTTGAGCTTTCCAGGATGTGCGGATGGACTCTATGTTAGGCCAGTGGAAAACCTAGGTGATCATCAGCAGGTACGGGAGAGACTTCTCAGTGATTTCTCTAAATTCAATCTATGTCATAGCGGCTTGGGCATTAGACATAGTTTGTGGAAACCAGCATCTCAGATGTGTTGCAAAGAAATGTTTCTCCCATGTGCCTACCACAGAGAAGGAGCATGTGCGTCTATGTCCCTGCGCTTGCAATGAAAAAATCGATAAGTGGCTTTAACATTATTTTCAACTTCAAGTCTATGAATTGCCATTTGGATAACATTTATTTCCTAATGACCACCCTCCAGCACATTCTCCCCATATGTTCATGGCAACTATGTTCTGAAATGTCTATCTCCATGTTTTACAAGTCATATTTGTTTCCTTTGGAATTGGCCCTGGTTTGTTGACTGGCACAGTCTGCAGAGTAATAACATAGGAGATCTATGGTAGGAGGTAATGCGATTGTATAACTTTCTCTTCAGGTGGCAAAATGGCATGTGAACATTGGGCTACGCTGCACATGTGGTGGTTACTTGGTATGTGCTAAATAACTCAGATCGGGCTACACCCTCTTCTAGTCTCGGATCCTGACATCTGTCAAGATGTGCATGACTCTGATGTTGTAGCTGGCCCTGAAGAATGTGTCCACTACTGAAACTGATTTGTTCTTGGGCAAATTGTAAACCCCTGCCTCTAAGGACTTTACATGAGAGAGGTTGGGCAGTCATGTGGAGGACAACCTGAGCATGCATTTTCTTTCATGGCGTCACTCATAACACGATTCTGTGTTTTGCGGGTCCTTCATGGGTTTGGAACTCGATGAGTTTGCTACAAAATCAATACCTTGCTTCCCATATTCTGTTCTCACATCCAGGAGGAATTTACCTGGCAATGAAAAATCTTCCTTCCCTATAGCCTTCAGATCTCGTGTATGTCCTTCCTCCTTGTCTTCTGATTCCCCATCTTATGTTCATCAACAGGATGGAGGTTGTCTTTATGATCATCTGCCAAATATTTATCAGAGTTTGCACCTCTCAGAATAAATGTTAAGAAACGGTAATTCCAGCAGCAAGAGTTGCACAGGGGTTTAGCTTTGACTGTTCTAGCTTCCAAATGGCTGTCTGCATTGAAGGCTTCTTATCAATGGTGGGCATTGTGTAGTGCCTAGTGTAATAAGGGTCTTGGTGTTTGAGATTGTGAACCAACCAATGTCTTAGCATTTCTTCATCCGGCTTTTAAAATTAGCATGACATCTTCCATCTTTGGGGCTCCTTGGGATCTCTCTTTGGTGTTCACAGATCATCAGGGCCCATTGTTTCAGACTTGACAGTGTCAAATAAGATCATCTCAGTAGTGCAAATCTGTGGTAAGACTCTTGACGATAGAACACGTTTTGTCCTGGGACATATCATTGTGAAATGTATTGTACCAAGGCAGATGAGTATACATGGCTTTGTTTGACTTAATAAAGGCATGTGATAATGCAGAATAGTCTGTTTGCACATCCAAATCTGGAAGATAATTTGTCAATTACATCACTTTGGAGAAGACACGATAGCCCAGGCAACTTATACAAGAAATGCAAAAAAGATATTCAGATCTGAGAACTTGGCAAGTCAATACTTGGATGACTGCATCGAGTAGAAACCAAACTCTAGGTATCCTATAGTCACAGCACAGAAAAAAAAGAGGAAAACAGCCAAGTCTTAGCGCATTTGAAATCTATACTATGAAAAAAGTTACAGCTTCTAAATGTTAATCCCAAGCCATATGTGATCACAATCACTGCCAGAGAGGCATGGGTACAGGAGCACTAACATTGTGGCAGTGACAGAGAACACCATGATAGTTTAGTACTAACACATCCCAAAATGTGAATGGCTTTGCTACTGAAACCCATAAGTCTCTGGGTCTCTGTAAACATTCATAAAATTGAGCAATTGCTGTATTTTAAAGTAAAATGATGAAAAGAGAAAATACATATTTCTGTAATATTAAAATTTTGCAAATGAATAATAGTTTGTAAGTATGTCGCCTGGCACTGAGAATAAACTGTGGGAAAAAGCTGACAAAACCTGGCATCTCAGCTTGTGTCCTGAGGCACTGACAGGGCATTACTGGAGGAAGGTCACGCTGTGAATGCCCTGTGTTACTGGCAAGGAAAAGAAGAAAAGCTCACCTTGCAAGAGTAATCTTGTGCTGATAAGGCACTCCCAGAAGAAGCTAGTAGAACACGGACATACACAACTATTAATAAGGAACTTATATTTGTAACTTTTATGATTGGTATCCTTTAAATCTGAGAAGACACCTCTTTAAAAAAGAGGGACTGCAGGTAAGGTGAATGACAAGAATATTATTTCAAAAATATTGAGCTGCTAGAATATCCTGTCAAAAATATTGTCAAGTCAAAATATAGAGGAACAGAATATAGAAGATAATGTTTTTTTTCTATGTAATATATTTTACATTTATTGGTATACATCATTGTTAACTTTAATAAAGTTGTATTAAATATCTTTTTTAATTAATCTAACACATTTTTCTTATATTAATAATTGCAGGTGTCATTCCTATAATATTTGTTTGATATGTTTTGTAAGTTTGTAAGTTTTAATGTGCAATTATTTTTTTCATATAAATAGTAATTTATAATGTATTATCAGTTTATTGAGTTTGTAAAAATATGGTTAAAAATATTTAAATTATAATTATTTTTATTTAGAATTAATATTTTGTGCTGATTAAATATTCTTGTGTCGTAATTGTGTTTTGTGATGGTTAATGTGCAATTTAAATTCCTGTTGTTTAATTACAAATTTATAATTTTGTAGTGGATTGTGAGGTTATCAGGGGAATAGGGTTTGGAAATTATTTAAATTAGGATGTATTGTTTTTGGGGTTCCTTTATAATGCTCATTAAGCATTTGATTTGTTATTAAGTATTTAAATTCTTCAATTGATTCTTTCTTTTATTTGTATGTATTCATTTGATTATTAAAATAATCATAAAAGAACAACAGAGGTACCAATTATAAAATCACAGTTGTAAACTGACAAACACAACCATATTTGTTAGACCTGGCATCCTTGGTGTGGTTTCCATCTAAGATTTTACTTTCAACCCTCCTGTTTTGCTGACGTAGTTTTTGCTGGCCTGAGGAATCTGTGCCCTTTACCACAGCTATCCAGTGCTAAATTGCTTGTGCTCTCTTCTTAAAACATGATAGAATCGGCTTATGCCCAACTGGCATTTTTATTTTGTTTGTAAGTTCCTAGTAATGTGGCACTACCTCTGCACAGGGCCTGTATATTAAATTCTGCTAGTGGATCTGCAGCATTGATTGTGCTGCCCACTATAAGCCCTTTAAACAAGTCTCCGTTCTGGCATTTCAGGCTGTGAGTGCAGTTTTAAATTCCCATTATGACCTGATCAAAATACATTACTTTTCAGGTCCAAACCTCCCTTTTTAATGCTTATAATCAACCCTACCCTACAGTAGGCCCTGGACAGCCAAAAGGGCAGGGTGTAGTGCATTTAAAAAGCTGGACCTGCACGTTTTAGTTTTACATGTTCTGATAGTGAAAAACTCAAATTAGTTTTTCCCTACTGCAAGGCCTGCTTCTCCTATTAAATAGTATTGGAGTTACCTTAGTACATGTAATACGCTGTAACTTCCAAATGGGAACAGGTAGCCAATTTTTATTTGGTGTCTTTGGAATTGTAATACAAAATCCTCTCTTATAGTAAAGTCAGATTTAAAATTACAATTTTGAAAATGCCACTTTTAGAAGTTGATATTTTCCTCCCTTTGCCATTTAGTGCCTAGGGCCTGTCTCTGGGTCACATGACTGGTTGTAGCTTATGGTTGGGCTTTGTGTATTCCTCCTAGACAGTCACACATAATAAAGAGTTTTGATGTGCCTGATGGGCCATAAATGGCATGATGGGAGGGCAGAGCTAGGCACAGCTCGCCATACATTTGAATAGGCTGTGTACTGCCTCCACACAAAGGGCTGCATACCCAATGTAGTTAGTCTAGAGCCAGGCCATGGGAGGCAGGAAAAGTCTAGAAGCTTCTGCCTCTTGAAAGAAGGCACCTGGAATAAATATTGAACTTCAGACACCCACTCTTCAGTACACTTCTGTACATGTGGAGACTTGGCCAGGAAGAAGGACTGCTGTGGTGCTGAAAGGACTGGCACTCTTTTGGATTGCTGCCCTTCAGGATTACTGCTTTGCTGACCTGCTGCCTGTCTGGATTGCTGCCCTGCTACCCTTCTGCCTGATTTAGAGGGATTGGACCTTCAATTTAACCCAGGCGTCCCCGAGTGACTACAAAGGCTAGTCTGCTGGCCTCCCTTTTTGAGCCACAGGGATATACCAGGCTCCCTACCACTTGACCCAGCACCCAGATGCACCTGGAGCCAGTCCACGCCCCTCAAGTGGTGTCCCTTAGGTACTGGACCCCTTGGTGTGGCCAGAGTGGAGATGAATTGTAATTATTTTGCTTTTCACAACCACAAATTGACCTGTTGCTGGTAAAACCTTTTAGGCTCACACTGCATCCCAATAGGAATTTCCCTCCACCTGAATTTTTGCGCTATAGTAACTATCACTCGAGAGGACTATCACCACATAGCTCCGGCTTGACCATTCAAGATGGCAACTGATTTTTGCTCTGACTGGAAAAGGAAAGGGGCCCCCTGTTCATAGGATAAACCCTTAACAAGGAAAATACTTTTTGGGAAAGTGGGAAAAGGAATGCACTGGGCTTAGTGATAAAGAATACAAATTGCAGCTCTCAAATTATGGATCCAAATGTAAAACATACAGACATCCTATATCTTGTAGAAATATATATCTTATATTTCAATTCATTTGATGTATTTATTTTTTCTCCTTCTCTCATTTTATATTCTTTTTTGTTCATTTAAATTCACATTTTCTTAAAAATGTACATACAAATACATAAAAGCGATTCTCCACAAGACCACAAAATAGCACAAAACTTATAGTGTACTGAAGGACCAACAAATATGTCAACAATTGTCTCGATAATAATCTCAGTGTCTGAAAGACAATATAGATGTTGTGTTGTTAGACAGAATCCTATGTCAGTTCGTATACAAAATCATAGGCGGCTAGATTACAGATAACACTTGTTGCTAACACATTTGCACTGGATTAGACGACGTTGACCTTCACCTCGACAAATTTATGAATGAAAACTTTCAAGCCAATATGGGTCCAGGACGACAACACTGTATCATCTGCATATATGAACGTTGATAAAAATGTATCATTTATCTTTGGCAGATTGTGGCCTAGTAGAGTTAAAAGGGGACAAATCCTATTAGTATATAATAGGAAGAAAATGGATGCCAATACCCACCTTTTTCTAACTACTCAGTTAGGAAAATTAGTTGAGTACATTACTTTCCCTTCCTAGATCTAATGGAAGCAAAAATAACAGTGTGGAGTGCATGTAGGGCATCAACTAAAGAAATATCCATGCAAATCTAAAACGCAGGCCCTGTAATTTAGATATTTTTACCCAGTCAAACTCCCAGCTTAATTGATCTAATGCAATTGATTTTCATATCAATTGTGTACTTTATTTGTTGAAATAGTCTTCTTCTAATACATGATAGGTCATATTCTCAAAAGGCAAATATAAAACACATCCCACAGCAGGCGTGTTTTAAGGATACCCCTCTTTTTGAAGGCTGTAGGAAACATACAAATCAAGAAACAATTCTCAGACTTCATATATATATAAATAATTACTTTAATACACTTGAAAATGCTAAGGACTACACATAAAATTATCACATGTCCCTGATCTTAATTACAATACTACTTATTGCATATTCTGTTTAAGGAATAGACTCATGAAATGATGTAATATCCCATACAATGAGGACAAAATGACATAAGTACATCTTGGATATATTACCAGTACACCTTGTACCCGTAGCAATTTTTGTGTGAACGTATTTTATAAAGAATGTTTTAAGAACTCCCGCTATTTATAAGCATCAATATGTAAATATAAAAAACACATAAGAAAAAAATTCTTTAAGTGGCCTTATCAATTTACCACCACACTCCTGCATGAAACAAAACTGTCGGTAAATGTAGTGAAACTCACCTAAAACTCTCAAGTTTTACTGTGTGAGTCGAGTTAGAAGAAGAATGCATGTAGTCATTCTATGTGGTCATTTATATAAAAATATAAAGACCCACAGAGAGGAATTATAAAAATCACACACTTTGGTTTAGTTCTCCTATTCAATAAGATCTTCAAACCAAGAATGATTTGCTTACCAGGAGTGAATTAGCTGGAACACAGTCGTCTCTAGAAGTACAGGTAGGCCCTAAAACACACAGCACTGACCACTCTGTCAAAGAAGCCTCACAAATGGCAAGTAAGAGTAACAAGTGCTTGGAATCCAAGTGGCCATGGAGGATGGTTGCAAAAATACTGAATCCCTTATCACGTGAAATACCATGTCCGCTGAGTTAAAAACTAAACATAACTGTGGAAACAGTTACTGCATTGCTGATTGCCAAGCACAACAACTTGTGACATCTGACTGTCAAGCTACAATCTGACAACGTGGGGTTAATGGTGGGAGGGATTTTGTGGTGGAGGGAGTGCCTCAGGGCTTCTGAAGGATGGCATAATATTATTCCTAATCTACTTTTCTTTGCTGAGTTTTCTTAAACTCTCTGCTTTGGTTAATTTGCCTTTCAAAATGTGCAGTGACAGGTTGTTTACTGTGTAATATAGTAATGCAACAGCACAATAAGCCTGTAATTGATCCCAGCGATTTTCCTATCAGCGCCTGACAGTTGCTTGTTGCGATAAACCACAGCCACTGGACGGTCTTGGGGTCGGGTTCCTGTGATTCTGGTGCCTTACAGATGTTAGGCGGCGCCAGTCAAACCTTCTGTCATTGTCCCAGGTCTGTTGTGCCACTCTCATGCCCTTTATTCGAAGATACCTTGAGAAACAGCCCATCTGGAAGGTGAGAGCAGTAACCAGACTTAGATCAGCTGGGAACAAGGCTGGCTTTAGGGCAGTGCGACTGGTGCGGCCGCCCTGGCCGTTGACCTGTGGAGTGGGCGCCAAACTCAGGGAGGGTAGGGGGGCGGGCCCCGGTGTTTGGCAATAACTTATGATTGGAGAGATGAAGGGAACTTATGCTTGTGGTAGTGACAGAATCCAAGGAGGCGGTCATGGGATGTGGGGGCACCAAAAATGCTTCTCGCACTTGGCACTACCAGTGCTAAAGCCGGCCCTGGCTGGGAATTCATTTGGTCCAGTGAGTGGCCCTCCTCTATCTCTGTGTTTGTTCCGTCTGTGAGTTCTTCCCAGTTCATATGGTTTCCCAGTCTTGATGCGTATTCTTTCCTTTTCCAGTGTCTCCCTGCTCTACAATGCTAGATTGTGCCATCAGCAGGGGAAGGATACTACTTATGCAGTCAAAAGACGGTCATACCAAATTGCTCTTTTGGAATAGCAAACACTAAGATACGGAAGAAAGTAATCTACTGATGTTGAAACAAAGCCCAAGCTAAGTCTAATTAGCTCACTCTGTTGGATACTATAGTTCTCTTTACAATCCATAGGCAAGACCTAAAAAAGCACAAGGTGCTGACTTCAGGGGGCTCTGTGTTTGCAAGTTTGTTTTGGTTTTAAAAGCGCCTCTGCCACATTCCTTGCACCTAGCAATGTCCAGGAAACAATAAAAATGTCAAGCTAACTCCAGTGATTAGTGTTCTTCCGTGAGAGAGATTGGAGTTTTGTCTTGTTGAGGTTTTTCACTGATCATAAAGTAGCACGTGGATTAATATTCCTGCTGCAAAGAACGTGTACCAAGCAGATCACAAAGTGCATGTAATGTAAATAGGTCAGTGGGTTACTACTTTTCTAAGAGACATCCTTTTGTTTCTAGCAGTTTATAAATGAAAATCCTAATATAGAACAGGGAATTATTAACTGCCAGAGAACTGCATGGACTGTTGAAAGTATAGCTTACAACATAGATTAATGTTGCAAAAAATGTTCATTTAGGTTTAAATCGATTCTTATTATTAAAGAGAACCCCCAGCTGTGGTGTTCCGTTTTCAGTTCTGAGTTTCTGCTTCTCCAGACCAAGCTTTCTAAAACGGTGCTGCCTACCACTATGGATGACATGTCACCTCTACACCTTGCAGTCCTATGGCTTATGTAACAGTTCCTATGTGCTGATTTACTCACGTATGATTGATTCTTTCTGTGTAATGTATTTGTGATGCAAAGTGCTCTGACACCCTACACTGGTATGAGTGGCGCTATTTGACTAATTAAATGCATCTGAAAGAGAGTGGTTATGGAGACTTGAGGGGCACTGTTAAAAGGTGGTGGTGAGGGAATCTGTGGTGCATTTGGTCACCACCTCCACCATGGATGGGGGCACCATTAAACATTGTCACACAAGGTACCACTAGCAGTGGCATAACACAGGCTCTCACAGCCCCTGTGGGGCAGGGGGCCCGCAAGCTATATGGGGCTTGTCTGGCTGGAGAGCTGCCGATTGAGTCCAGAGGGGGACCCTCCACGTACCTGCGGGTGGGGGCCCCCTCAAGTTTCGTTACGCCGTGACCACCAGACCTAAAGCCGGGCCGTGTGTAATATTAATTGCAATAGGTACGTATTTGGAATTCAACAAATGTATTAAGGTTTTCCCTTAGTTGCTCCTGAAACTTTGGTGAATTCTAAAAAAGTGTAGCATTCTGTGTAAACTATAGGCACACATTTGAATGAGCTTCTATTCGACGTGTTTTGGAGACAGGCCCTCAGATATCTTACTGGCACACACCCTCTATCAGAGAGCACTGCTTTAATTCGGCAAATAGGCTACACTAGCTCAAAGAACAGCTCATGGAGGCAAAGCTAAAGGGGACTAAGAGAGAGTGGTACTAGAGACGTGAACTGGGAGGAAGCTGGAAGGGGATATTACTTATGCTAAACCTTGTTTCTGTACAGCTGCACCATGGCAAGTGGCTCCACCTGAGCCCATTGGATGAATTATCGCAGACAAAATGAACGCTGCACAAAACAACTTGAGAAGAGTGAAAAAAAGTAGGGTTTCAGTTGTAGGAGGAAATGTACGGACCCATGGAGAGAAACAGCCCGCATACTGAACACATTTAAATAAAACAGAAAATTAACCTTGTTACAATAAGGTAAAAATAAATTACTGCTTTCACAAGTTCTGCTGAAAAGTCTGCAGTTCACAGTTTTAAAAATACAAATGAGAACTTGGAAATTAACTGTCCGCCGTCATATCCCTGGCAAAGAGGAAGGCACAGGAAAAAAATAATTACCTCGGTTGAAATAAAAAATATCATTACACTCCTAAATTCTTGCAACTCTTTAGAATAAGATGATTTGCACTATAATAACACAAAATATCACATGATTGATGACGCACTCCAAATACTTAAAGTGACAGAAATGTATTGGTACACACAATGTACAATTATCAAACCACGTCATTCTTAAGTGTCCTCCCACATCCAGGACAACAACCTTCTCGACTCTCTTCAAGCTGGATTCCATCAGGCCACAGCACTGAGACTGGAGTTATGAAGATTGTGGTCAGTGACCTCCGTATCCTGGGCAAGGGCAGATTGTGGAAGATGCCCTCTGCATCCTAGACACGAGAAATTAATGTCTACTTGTGCTCCTTGGCCTCTCCGTGGCGTTTGACACAGTCAATCACCAGACACTGCCAGACACCCTGAAGCGTTGAATGGGTATCAATGGTGTCCTCCTTTTATGGTTCACCTCTTACCTAAATAATTGATTCCAAATTGTGAAAACTGGGAATGCCATCTCAGATCCAGTCGGCCTGCAACAATTCTCTACCCAACCCTTTTCAAACTCTACCTTGAACCCCTCTGCACAGTTCTCAGGAACTTGGGAGTCCTCTTTCACCTATACGTGATTGACACCCAAATCTACTTGAAGGTCTCATGCCCGAAAGACTGCACCACCTTTCCAACTCCTTAAAATGAATTCAAACTTGGATGGCTAACAAACACCTCAAACTAAACCCAGCAACACAAAATGTCTTCTCATCTCTCCAGAGAAAGTTAACTTGCCGGTCCAAAACTGGGTGTATTTCCTCCCTAATATGGATGGCCACCCTTCCATCATACAGAATGCCAAATCTCTGGTTTTCACTCTGTACAGATATCTTAACCTCAACAACTGTTACCGTATATCGTCCATGGCTGAGAGAGCCCTTTTCCAGTTAAGGCGTCGTTGGGTAATCAGGAACCCCATCCCAACATATACCTTAAATCTGTTGTCCAGGCAGTTGTGCTCTCCAGGCTTGACTATGGAATTACTCCTTTCTGGCATTCCCAAAGTTCACCTGGGTCCTCTCAGAGCAGTACTACATGTGACAGCCCATTTTGTGACAGAACATAAGTAATTCAGCTATAACTCCCCCATTCTACGCCCCCTTCAGTGGCTTTCTATTGAAGTGGGAGCTAAATTTAAAATTGCCCACATCACTTATAAAGCGTTGCACTCCTCTTCACCCTTATACCTCTCTGAGAAATGGATAATCTCAGGTTCTGACTTAGACACACAACACGCTACATTGCTCCTCCTTGAACCCACCTTCAAGCATGAGAAATACATGAATCAAACCTTCTCTGGAAGTGCCACAAGTCAAACTCTCTCCTGCTGAGCCTCCTCCTGACCACGTCAGGTCACCTTCAAACAATACATCAAATCTCTTCTCTTTTGAATGTCACCTGGCCTAACCTGCTCCTACCCATTCACACTCCCAACAAGTACAGACCAACCTCAACCAGCATGAACACATTTTGTCCAGCTCATGGCACTGAACCACCTACTTGCCAATGAAATGTTTTACAATAAATACGTGTTAAGCGCTCTACCTCACGAGGCTAACCTGTTCTTCTCTCCACCTTTAATGTTGTATGCATTTTCCCCATTTGTTATTAACCCATTCTGCTTTTCGTGAGGCACTTGTTTTGAATGAGGAGCAGGGTCAAGACTGATTTGCATATGGCTGGGTCCAAACTGAGGTGGCATGCTAAGCAAAAGAATGACGGGTTCCAGTGCTACCCCGAGTGATTGCCTGTGGTTAGACTTACTGCAAGTAGCCTCCCATCACATTTTGTGTGTTGCTTGTTTTGTATCACCGTCTTGTCGCTGCTATGTTTTGCAATGAATCCATGGTGCGTCTGCTTTTTGTAAAGTGCTCTGATACTTATAGGCCATGTCCACACTATGAAAAGAGAAAGCTAAACATATGTACAAATCGAAATCGTTGATTCTTTAAAGGATGGCAACCATCTGACGTTATGTGAGGACCTATACGAGAGAGAATTCAATACCTCTTGCAACCCATGTAGAGTGGGGTGATATCTTTGTTAGAGTGAGTTAGATTGCCACATAAACTGTCATTACAACTTTTGCGGTAATTCTGGTTTGGATGGAAACTACTATTCCAGTGGGTAGAGCCCAAGTAATAATATCCTATGCACTAATGCCACACGACATTTACTCTGGAACTTACTCATTTACTGCTCATTATGCTTGCAAGCAACCTCCAAAGATTTAGAGAATTCCCTCCTTTATTACTCAGTAAAATGTGAATAGGAAAAGGTACTCAAGGGCCGATCGGTGCATAAAAACAGATTTTCATAGCTATTCCAAATATAGAGCTCAAAAGCTCCTAATGAGGTAAAACGTCCATGTGGAACTTTCAGGTGATATCAGTTGTATTGGCTGCTCATATTTTTCTAAATAATATGTAATAGGGTCCATAATGTTGATGAATGACTAGGATCTTGAATTATGAAAAATGGGACCCTGGACACGTTCAAGAACATACTGGGGCTGGGTCTTGAAAACTGGAGCTGGAACGTACATGGGATCTGGAGATTGCTCACTCCTGGGGGAGAGATGGGGTGGGGGGCAGTATCAATTAAACTCACCATGGGATGCTATATTAAGGGAATCTTTTCTCCTCTTCAGGGGATGGAAATATAGTTAGATCAAGCCCATTGTATTCAGAAAATTCCTAGTGGTACTTATGCCTCCCTGGACACCTGTCTCTGCCATTGGTCAGGTGTAGAATGGAAGGATTATGATACAAATGAGGATTCCTAAATGTTGAAAGGGACAGATGTTAAACGCCTGCCAGGCACGTGGCTCCTTAGGGCTTCTCTCCAGATCTACTTGCCCCCCCCAGGCATTGGTTGACACCTTGAATACCTTCACAGCCAAGTTGAAGGAACAGCTTAGCAGTTGTCCCTCAACTTTGTCCAGTGCCAAAGGGAGGAATTTTTCGACTTGCTTGCACTTGCTAGTTCTGGTTGGAAATGAAGCAAATGCAGCTGCTAACATGTGGCCGTAGCTGCATCCCCTTTGGTTGGTTTCACGTCATGACTCGACTCCTGTCATAACTTTAGGCTAGGGTACTCTAGTTTCCGGTGGTGAAGACCTATATAGTTTTGCACCATGCCTATATAGACTACTGTAAACTTGCTCCCTTCCCCGTGGCACTGCCTCAATGGGGAAGTTCTGATAGAGCTGGCCATCCTCATATGTATGGCTGTCTTTAGGTTTCTTCCTCCTTGATTACAACTCTACTTTCTTGCAGTTCATCATCCCTAGTCAGGAAGAGAGGATTTATCCCATGTTTCACTAGGTAGCTATAGCCCTCCATGTCACCCATTGCATTAAGAGTACACTGCCTCTCGTGGTCATACCACCATTGCTTACTTCTGATGGGATCTGGCTGCCATGCAGTGACCATGCCACTTGGTGATCACTTCTCTTGCCCTTTCTCATTCCCCACTCTCTTTGTTGATGAGCTATAGGAGCATGCCATGGATACCCCCTCTCTTAAGACTGGTGGATCAAAATGTGGTCTACAGACTAGTAGGCTGTGCATACAACAAGACGAATGTAGTTTGCCAGGGCCTTTTTGGCAGTGCTGTGTTTAGGGGACTACACCTGTGGATAGGTGCCAGCAGGTGCCATAGGCTAATCACACTACCCTCGCATGCATGTCTATAGTACTGATTCCTTGCAGCTGATGTAGTGGACGGAGGGGACGCTATAATCTTGGCATAAAGGATCCAATACAAGCCAGTTCCAGTTAAAGGGCATTATATATTAATGGCGCTTTCACTTTCAGCAAGAAAATCAGTAGCAGCTTAAATAATTGTAAAAAGCAATGCTTTGAAATCAGATTAAAGTGCATCTTACTGCATATGAAAGAACAATGCTTTGAAGACAGTCTTCAGTTTCATGTGGTCATTTTCGATCGCCCTTTGTAATGTTCACATTATGTTCTTATGAATGTGTCTGTTATTACGAGAATAATTACAGATTTGTAGTTCCACCACTATTTAGTTTTTCTCGTCCTATTGATTTTTACAACCTACTTAGTTAGTGTTAACATCTCTCTTGGGTAAAATTATTCTCTGCACAGTGAAAAAGACTTCATACTGGAAGCATGTACTCATCAAAAGAGATGGCACCAGATAACCTGTTTCTGTTTTCTTTTTTTCTTTTTTACATAAAACAATATGATGATATACAGGGTAGGACTGAGTTGGTATTCGTAGTAGATTGAGGTGGAGAAGGAATATCAGAAAACCTAGGTTCAAAACGGGTCTATCTTAACAAAGACTTCTGAAAGATAACAAACATCCTACACTGGCACCACTGTATCACATCTGTAATTAGTTTATTAATGTTTTACACATGTATATGTAACTAGGTTTCTGTAGTTTTCAAAGATACACCAATGCAATATAGATAATAACTCCTTTGTAGTGATTCCAAAGAAACTAGAGATATTACTCATAACACAGTTTGAGTGGATACTTATTCAATGACCACTTCAGAGAACCCCAAGATGTGTCTCATGTGGTTAACACTAAACATGAATGTAAATTAAAAAAAATACATTGGCCCTAAGCAATTCTTTAAATTAGGGTAATTGAGTAGCATGTTATTTTAATCCATCCTGACGTAGAATGAAGCGGAAAGTTTTGTGGCGCGGTCTCTCTTTTGTACCATTCTGTAATTTGCATATATTTTAATGTTTGGGTGGGAATCAACGCTCATTAAACTGCTGTAAAAGGGTCTCAGCTTTGTCACCACATACCTAGTCCTAGGGACAAGGGGGCATATTACCAGGGGCCTTATCGCCGCTTTAGCGGGAATTTTTCCCGCTAAAGCGGCGATAATTTAATTGCCCTATTACCTAGCTGCCGCTAACACCAGTTAGCGACAGCTAATAGGAGATAGCGAGCTTCTGGAGGCCCACTTTGCATGTCAGCGATATATATCGCTAATGACATGCAAAGTGGGCGTGCCAAGATGTTAGCGACTGGAAACAGTCGCTAACATTGCTAACTCCTATTACCAACTTTTGGAAATAATCGCGCTAAGCGCGATTATCTCCAAAAGCTAACGTCTGCCCATAGCAGTTCTTAGCCATGTTATCCAATGGAAGGTGGATAACATGGCTAAGAGCATTGTCACGATAATGCATGAATATCGCAGATTTTTCAGCGATATTCATGCATTTCCCACGATTTTTACCACTTTTGAGATAAACCTTGATAATATCAAGGTATCTCAGCGGTAAAAATCGTCGGAGCACGGCATTATTATTATGCCCGCTAACCAAGCTTAGCGATAATTATCGCTAATGCTTGGTAATATGCCCCAAGGTTTGATGCATAGATAACTGCATTTCTTAGCAGTGGGTAACCTGGGAGTCATCGGCCCTAATGCAGGCAATGAAGCTAGGCCCCTTAGCCGGTATTAAAATGTTGCTATAAATGAGGTGCACCCCTGGACCCCGGTGTCACTGCACCTGCCATACTAATGTAATGTACTGGTCTACAAGTTCCTCATTCTACTCATCTTTCCTTCTCGCCTCCCAATCTCCACCCCACTTTCCACTCATCTTCATCCATTTAATGCTCTCCTCTCTATTCTCTTCCCCTGTCTCTCGCCCTTCTCCCTCCCCTCTCACTCATCCTCACATCCTTCCTACCTCCTCTCCTTATTACTGGTTTCTTTTCCTTCCTCTTCCTTGCTCACTTTCCTCATCCTCATTTCCTTTCTCCTCTCTCTGAACCTTACTTCCTTCTATCATTCTGTCACATTTTCCTGACCGCCTTCCTCTTCTTTCAGCCTCTCCTTTTCTTTCATCCCATCCTCACTTCTTTATTGTTCCCTTATTCTCTACTCCCTCTGTACTCGTTCCTCTAAAAGTAAGCACAGTCAAGCCCCTGACAAGCACAGTAGGTATAAAATGAAAAATCAGAACAGACAGCCTCTGAAATAACATCAGCTGGTGCAGGGCAGACTTGGCTCCCTCCTACCTCTGGGCACCAGTGCACTGCACCGGCAGCACCACTGCCAGCGATGCCCCAGTGTCTCATATCTGATTTGATGGCGGGATATCTAGTAAATAAGAGCATCTTATTATTAGATGTTCGTTCTCTCTTCCATAAAATGGATCCCTGCACACAGATATGTGGTGCCTTCAAAGGCGGTGAACTTGGGTTACTAGCATTGTTGTCAGGAAGGGTGAAAGTGGAGAGGGTACAGTGCTGCTACTTTGTTAAAACAAAAGTCAAAATATGGAAAAAATGGCGATCGGAGCAAAAAAGGTTGATGTTTACACATATACAAATTCTCTTTTTTTTCTACATAGTCCTAAGTACCAAAACACAACGTCACTTAGTACAAGATGTCATGCTTACTTCTTTGTCTGTTGCTTATTCAAGTTTGTTCTTACTTACAACTAGGTTGTTTTTAGTACCTGACTCTCCAGATCACTACTGTTCGGGTGGGAGTCTCGGTAAACATTAAAACTAATATTGAAGCGGTATCTGATGTGCGAATAAATGAATGGTACATGTGAAGTCTCTTTCATCTGTTTTAATTTACTTTAATATTGAATGCAATGCATGGGTGGCTTTTGCTTTCCTTAAACATCACTGAACCTATACCAGCATTAAAAAATACATAATAAATATAAATGATAATATAAAAAAAGAAAAAAAAGGTCTACAGTAAGCAAAGATTGACTAATAAAAATTCAAATAAGTATTTTAAATTACAGAACAATGATATAGGAATTTAGACTGGACCTCATATTAGACCTAGACGGAGAGGAATCATTAGGAGACCATGGAAAAGAGCATTGCCCATGTCTAGGAAAAATAATCAATTCCCACCATGCATTAACTGAGAGTAATGTAGCGTTTTTCCAATTACAGGTAATAGATTTGATTGTAGTAGAAATAAGGAAATCAAACAATTTACAATCCATAGAGGATAATATAGATTTAAAAAGAGAGGATTTGAAGATTAGAACATGAAAAGATAGAGTTGTTTGGATCTTAAGGATCTGAGTAATAATATTACATATGTCTGATAAAATCTGATGAGTAATAGAACAATTGAAAAATCAATGTTGTAGGTCACCAGTTGTAAAATGACAATGCCAACAATTTGGGGTATCTAGAAGTTTAGCTTTAAATAATTTGTCTGGAGTCCAAAAGCATTAATAAAGCAGGCAAATATTAGCTTGTATAAGAGTAGCCAGAAGTATACAGACTATTATTTGCCTGGATGAACACAGAAATACAAAACTCTATACCAGAGGACTGAGACATAATGGTTGTTTTATATTTCTTATATTTTGATATGTTCCTATACTCTACTGTTTGGTATTATTCTTTGTATTGTGTTTAATATGTATGAACATTTTATTCAATAAAACATTTTGACCATTAAAAAAATTCACTGAACCGCTACAGCAATCACATTCTTAAATTTGGTCTCCTGGGACTCAAAATGAGTATTGTATTACTATGAAGTGTATTTGCAATTTACTTCAGTCATGATAAAACTACGGGCCCGATACACAGAATTAACTTAAGACAAAATCCTAAACATACTACTTTTGGTATTCACAGAATGCACTTACTACTTTTGGTATTCACAGAATGGATTTACGACTACTGACTTTACGTCCGCACTCAGGCCGGAAATTCCAGCACGGAGGCGGGGCTACCGGCCCAGAGGCGGAGCTTCCGGCTTGGAGGCGGAGCTTGTGGCCCAGAGGCAAAGCTTGTGGCCCAGAGGCGGAGCTTCTGGCTCGGAGGTGGGGATTTTAGCCATGCCTGAAATCTCCACCTCTGGGCCGGAAGCTTCACCTCCGGGCTGGAAGCTCCGCCTCCGGACCGGAATTCCGGCCCGAGTGCGGACGTAAAGTTAGTAGTCGTAAATCCATTCTGTGAATACCAAGAGTAGTAAGCGCATTCTGTGAATACCAAAAGTAGTAAGTGCATTCTGTGAATACCAAAAGTAGTACGTTTAGGACTTTGTCTTAAGTTAGTTCTGTGAATCGGGCCCGGCCTGTGTTGAATTTGCATTAATAAGTGACGTCTTCCATGGTGAATTGTCCTCTATCTGTGATTACGCTTCTGTTCGGTAGCATTCAGTAACTGTATTTTTTTGTCTGAGTTGTTGGGTATTGTTAGACCTATCAAAAAAGAAGGGGGGAGTGCGAGGATATACAGGGGTTGTGCTCCTTAACAAGTATTTCATACACAAAAAGAAACCCAGCTATGTCACTGAATAAAACAGTTTTGATGTAAAACCCTCACCCACCATGGTTACCCCTTGGTGGGATCATTATCGGGTCTATCCCATTCGGCTACAGATCGGGGCATGCTGCGACCTACGAACTATGCAGGAGAACTTTTCTTGAAATACTACAATGAAAAGGAAGGTGTTAAAAAAGGAGTTTGTTTTATTGTGGTGGAGGGTAATTTAAAAATACCTGGTTAGTAGGTGTGTCCATTTATTCTGACCTTTAGTTTGTATAGTTAAAAGGTGGGTGGGGCATTTGGAAAGGAGGATATTATGTACCTACTTTCCTAAAGGTCGACATGTTTCAAGCCGTACCCCAATTGGCTTTTCTTCAGGTCCTCGGGAAACTAGTTCCATGGTACCACTCCTGTTAATTCACACTGGACGCACTCTTAAAGCATGCCAAAGAAAAAGGCATGTATACATTTACCACCCCTGACCATCCGCTTGACCCCAAATCTTGGTCTGGCTCCTAGCATGAAAGAAAAGTGACAGAGTTAAATGCCATGAAACAACTGATTTCTACTAGAAACATTTTTATTATTGGAATGTCAGAGAATCCTTTAGACACCAAGGTTTACTTTCTGCAGTTCCTTCTCTCAACTATTGTATGATCTCTCAACTGCTGCTTTTTCCTTCTATTGGGCAAGGTAGAGGAGAGTGCAAAACACAGCAGCCAATGATTATATGACACTGATTGTGGTGCAGGGGGAAAATGTTGGGCGGCTAATGATGGCTTTGTGCCAGTAATGAGGAGGCAATGGAGGGAAATTACCTTGCATTTCACAGCTTGCAAAATGACTGAGCAGGCTTGAGGAGAGTGCGGCGACTTACCACTGCCAGGAGACTTGAGAGCCGACATGCTGCATGCCTTCTCAGCTGCCTGCTGTAAGTGCAGAACTTGTACTATGCTGGTGGTTTGATGTGGGAGAACTCTGTCATCAGAAGAGGTCCATAGCAGCAGCTATGCCTGGAGGGAGTGCAGGCAGAGCAAGAACAAGTGCGGACAGGCCAAAGACGCCAGGATCAACTTTGTTTGAGGAGGAAGGGACAGTGAAGGTCCGGCAGCACTCCCCCATGGCCTCTGCAGTGAAGACAATGGAAAAGTATCAGATGGTCTCAAGAGGGGAGTGCTGGAAGGGGGAGCCCATGGTTGCATGGAGTCAGTGGATCCTCCTCTTGCCAGTCTAGGAGTACGCACACTAAATGGTCAGAAGCGTCACCAACCGAGGCTCCAAGCAGCTGAATACTCCTCCTCACTATTATCAAATAATAGGCGTTCTGGGGATCTTTGGGTCCTTATAAACAGAGGCAGTCCTGTGGGGGTCTTTGTCCTAGTGGGGTGGGGGCCTACTGTTGAAACTAGCTGAAATCGCTGTTAGCATCAGGTGAAGCCATTTTGTTTTTGGCAGCCATTTTAGTTAGCCATGTGCTCGTCATGTGCTTTCGCCCTCTTCACTGTTGCCTGCTCTTGTATTCTGCTTGTGTCATCTGTTACAGTTAATTCCTTCAGCATTGAGCCAGAGCACTGCACATGCTCAGAAAGGCCAGTAGTTGCTAGGATGCACCTGTTATACACTGTACTGTCAGGCTATTTTAACTAAACTCAGCAACTCTGTTACTCCTCCTACTTTGTTGACTAAGTATTTTCTGTTAGTCCATATATGTGTAATAACTATTCTTGTGTATACTTGTACCGCCTCTTTTTGAGTCTTCATGCTAACTCATCAATAAACTGGCCATAAAAGGCCCATGGTTTCGGTACTCCTTGGACTGCCTCTTACAGTGGCCTGAGGGTACTGTATTGACGCAGTCTCCCTCATGTGAAGTTAATACATTTGTTCTCTTGATATTACAGCTTCCGTGCCAATCTCTTTTTGTTGGTTTAAGGACCGGTGCATCAGTGAGCTCCTGAAAAGGCTTTTAATTCTACACTACCCTCTTGAATGCCGCTGCAGGTCTCCACAGAATATATCTAAGACACACATAGTGGGACCAGACGGGCCCTGGAAGGGTACAGAGGTCCTCAACCACGAGGTAAGAAGGGACACATCCTTCCTAATTCATGTACTTGAAACCTAATGTTTGTCCCTTAGGACAAAAAGCTGCTTGTTCCTTCAGAGATAGAAGAGGCAGGGGGGTGGGGGGGTTGGGGGTTCCTAAGTGATTGACGGTAAATCTCTCAAGTTGGGATTGCTGAGAGAATCTGATATGTAGCCAACCCATTATTACGAATGTGAAGGGAGGGAGACCCTTTTCTTTATATAGCCCTTACTCACTCTCGTAGTGACACGCTTCATCTTCGGGCTCAACCAACTCCTAAAGGTCTGGGTGGGCTCAACCATCTTCCAGGGAGCACTTATGATAAGGTGTATGAGTGCGTACCATTAAAGATAAAATTCCTCACCCACTCCTAAATTATCCTTTATTAATGGAGTGGGAGGGAAGATTAAAAACACTATAATCAGGAATCAGGACGTGATGGTCCTATGACCCTAGAATAGGCACCGACATGTTTCAGCCCTCCTTAATGGCCTAAATAAGTCCTGGGCTTTCGTCAGGGTGGGATGTAAAGAGGTTACTTCCCCCAAAGACATGAGTGCATTTACGCAATTTGCATAGGGCACATCTAGGTGAAAAAGTAGGAACAAGCCTAATACTTGCCGCCAGTTTCAGATGAGGAATTACCTATATAGAAAACAGCGACAAGGGAATATAATTCAAGTTTGCCGTTATGTACACTTAGGAAGACGCTACTGATGGTTGAAATACCATCAGACACGTAGTCCCCTCTGGAGCCATTGCTGTGACGGTGTCAGGGGTTGTGTTTTGTCACGCCACAAAACTTCAAAACATGCTTCTATGGTGAGGTCACACGTGGGTCATGATTTCCACATCATATTCACTTCTGTGTCTTTCACAAGTGCTGTGGGTTGAGCATACATGCATTATTTCTTTCACAATAAACATACATACTGTGTATCATTTCAAAACAACATACATACTCATTTCTAAAACATAGGGGCATATTAGCAAGGGCCATATCGCTGCTTTAGCAGGACTTTTTGCCGCTAAAGAGGTGATATTTTTATCGCCCTATCAGCAATCTGTCGCTAACAGCAGTTAGCGACAGCTTTTAGGCGATAGCGACTGGTTTGGGGCCCGCTTTGCATGTCAGCAATATTTATCGCTAATGACATGCAAAGTGGGCGTACCTAAACTCTTAGCGAGGCAGAAAAAGCGATAAAAAGAATCGCGCAAAGCGCGATTATCGCTCTAATCCAACGCCTGCTAAAAACATGACTTACCTGTTTATCCAATAGGAGGTGGATTTTCAGGTTAAGTCCCCATTGGCGTTAATGCATGAATATTGTTGGATTTTCAGCGATATTCACGCACTTCGCCGCTATCGCTGTATATTTTAGCACAATAGAGAAAAACGTTGCTAATAGCATGTTTTCTCCGCTAACAAATCCAGCGATAGGCAGCGATAAAAAAAATGCGCTAAGCGCATTTTGCGATAAATATCGCTATTCCTTGCTAATATGCCCCATCGTTTTTTAAGACTCAATGTCACTCACCCCATGTAATCAGGATTTCAATTCTCGATGGAGGACAGGAGGGAGGCCTTGTAGTCACACACTACAGATAAGAGAATAGTGGCCCTATCACTATTAGGATTGCGTAAAAGTGCAGGGAAATGTAGTGAAGCAAGCACCATGGCCTAACGCAGGCCTATTGAGTGGCACTTCATTTATGCGGAAAAGAGATCACTTACTTCATCTAAGGTCCAATCTTGCCATTACCTACTAGCTGCTCTGCTCCCTGGCTTGTACAAAGGCTGAGTGGAGTAGTCGCCATTAAATACCAGTGTTTACATGCTCTTTCAGGGGGCCCAGGTAGTGGCTGGTCATGCCCTCCTTTCAAAGCTCATCTTGTGATTGGGCTTTGACGGGTGCTCGGCTCATGTTGTAGCCATTGTGTGATGACAGGTTATTTGTCAGGTGGTATGCGCCTCTCCCCCTGTTTGGCAGGATGCGAGTGGCCGCACGTAAGGGTTCTGTTACGCATGCCGCGTCAGGAGGTTTGACGCATGTAGACAGTCCTTCCTTTCTACCGCGTAGCCTCGTTGATCTTCGCTTGCTTTCAGCTTATGGGAAACAAATACTGATGGATTTCTCTCTCTCTGATAGTGTAATGACTGATCCGGTCTCATTCCGTTATCACAAATTTAGAAACAGGGGGGGTTATGGTAGGGCAAGCCACCAAAGTGCTTTGGCCTAAATTATATTGTCTACCAAGAATGTTAAACCTGGTTCATATTCGCCACGGTATGCCCCTTATCTGGTGGTTACTACTTGTGGACCAAGTCAGTATTGACAATATTGGAATTTGAAACAACATAGTCACAAACTTATCAAACAGTTTGCAATACTGCATTGCCTACCCAGTATGTTGAACCTGGTTCATAATTGTCACATCATGCCCCATGTCTGGTGGTTACTTCTCATAGTGCTTCATTTGACCATTTCCGTATTGACAAATATTTGAATTTGAAGCGACAAAAACAAAGAAATTACCACCAATTTGCACTGGCTCGCCTTACATCTTCTACCCAGGTTATTGAGCTGGTTCCGGATACTGCAGTCTCAGGGGAAGGTGCCAGCTCGAGATGAGGTGGCAGGTGCGTGAGAACCAGAGGCAGAATGCAGCACCAAGCTGCTAGGATAGGTCATGCTTCAGTATAATTCAAAATTGTTCCCTCAATTCTTAAAAAAAAATCATGACTAGTACCAAGGGAAGCCTTAAAGAAACATGGAGTAATGAAGGCAATGGAAGTGGTTTAACCACCTCAGGATGCACCGGGGGGTTCACTTCCTAGCCCACTTAGTACCCCAGGGTGCTATACAGTGGAGTTATAGCATTGGTGGGTCATTTGGAGTAACAGTGGGAAATCGATATTCCACAATGGTATGCCCCCAGGTCAGACAGGTACATTGGTTAAGCAGATAGAGGGAAGTCCCCCAGCAAGATGCTCGACAGATCCCAAATGAAGTCAAGCAGATTTGTCGGGACTTGAATCAGGAGATGCAATGGCGATTTGCAATCTCTGAGTCAATCAGAAGGGCATTCAAGGAATTTGTCAAGTCAAATACTGAAGGCAAAGCTGAATTACATCTGCAAGAGGACCAAGGATCTAGAGGTGCAAGTGGAGTGGGAAGACCAAAAGGTAAAGAGGGATACCACAGATCTGGAGGTGCTTAAGTTGAAGAATCAGTACCTGCAAGATGAGTTAAAAGACTGGAAACTAATTCCAGAAGAAATACGTTAAAAGATTCTCAGTACCCCAGAGGAAGAGGAGTGAAGTAATCTGAAAGCCTTTGTGATTATTCTTCTCAGGGAGGGGGTCCTGAAGTATAAGCCAGACATGGACCTGGATAAAGAAATACAAAGGATCCATGGAAACCCCTTCAAGCATTCAGAGGGGAGGAAAAATCAAGGAAGATTCTCATTAATTTAATCGTACTCCACAAAGTAGCTGATCCTGAATCTGGCTCTGAGGCAAGGGGAGTTGGCTGCAAATGGTGTTTATATACAATAAGAGTAAAAGTTTTTAGGGCCACGGAACAGAGGCAGTGCGAGCTGAGCTATATGCAAATCTGTCTTGACCCTGTGCCTCATGGGAACAGTCCAGCCTGAACTTCAAAGCCATGTCTTCCCTGGACCAGAATCAAGCATCCTGGGACCGGTTTTGGGCTAACAGCCCTCATCAGCCAGGCTATCTTGAATCCAGTGGCAAAGTGACCAAAGGACCCACATCTGGGCATACCCTGCCAACTTAGGGCAAACAATGCAAACACAAGGGGATGATGGACGGAGCACTGAAACGTTTCAGACACTCACCCCCAGTCACAGATCTGGGTTGAACCCATTATCGTTCTTTAGCTGACTTCGCCACCCCAGTTTAGACACAGCTACATGCAAAGCAGTCTTGACCCTGTACCTCATGGGAACAGTCCAGCCCGAACTGCCAAGCCATGTCTTCCCTGGACTGGAAAAAAGCATCTTGGGAACGCTTTTGGGCTAACAGCCCTCATCAGCCAGGCTAGCTTGAATCCAGTGGCAAAGTGAGCAAGGGAACCACGTCTGGGCATACCCTGCCAACTTAGGGCAAACAAAGCAAACACATGGAGATGATGGACGGAGCGCTGAAACTTTTCAGTCACTCACCCCCAGTTGCAGATCTGAGTTGAATCCATCATCGTTCTTTAGCTCACTTCGCCACCCCAGTTCAGACACAGCTATATGCATATCAATCTTGACCCTGTGCCTCATGGGAGTAGTCCGTCCAGAACTGCCAAGCTATGTCTTCCCTAGACCAGGAACAAGCATCCTGGGACCAGTTTAGGGCTAACAGCCCTCATCAGCAAGGCTAGCTTGAATCCAGTGGCAAAGTAAGCAAGGTGGCCCGTCTGGGCATACCCTGCCAACTTAGGGCGACAAAGCAAACACATGGAGATGTTAGAAGGAGCACTGAAACTTTTCAGACACTCAGCCCCAGTCACAGATCTGGGTTGAATCCATCATCGTTCTTTAGCTGAGTTCGCCACTCCAGTTCAGACACAACTATATGCAAATCAGTCTTGACCCTGTGCCTCATGGGAGCAGTCCAGCCCGAACTGCCAAGCCATGTCTTCCCTGGACCGGAAACAAGCATCCTGGGACCGGCTTTGGACTAACAGCCCTCATCAGCCAGGCTATCTTGAATCCAGTGGTAAAGTGAGCAAGGGATCCACGTCTGGGCATACCCTGCCAACTTAGGGCAAACAAAGCAAACACAAGTAGATGATGGATGGAGCCCTGAAACTTTTCAGTCACAGATCTGCAAGGCAAGGCCCTCTTCTGTGGGCGAGGGTGGGTTCACCAGGTGACTTGCTCCAATCAAACCCTGTCCAATGAGGTTGCCACACTCAGCATTAGGCATAACACTGATATATCTTTGGTGGATATTAAAACTGATCATCCCGGTAGATGGGTCAATGGCAAGTTAACTTTAGGGCAGTATGTGTTTACATATGTGAGTTTTTATGGCCCGAATTGTGATGATATCTCCCTCCTTAGAGACTATGGGGATAAGTTGCTAGACTTTCCCTCTCCAGCAGTTATTGAGGATGACTTTTATATCTGCTTAGATGTAGAACTAGATAGAACATCAAAGAGGCAAGTGGAGTGTTTTCTAAAGTTAGGAAGTCTCTGAAGAATCTCATGCTCAATTTTAATTTGAGCGAAGTATGTATTAATAAAGTAGGTGTATACTTTCTTCATTAGCAGATATTGAAGCTTAACTAGGATTGACAACTTTGTAGCTCATAGATCATTGTTACGTGATATTGTTGGAGCAAGAACATATCCCAATTTATTATTCCAATTATTCTGCGATCATTTTGGAGATGAGAGGTTCGAATATACAGACTAACCCTAGGTGGATAGTGAATAGGGTATTATTGACAGATCAGGAAGTCCTGCAAGCACTTAGGGAGGAGAGCAGTGGGTATTTTAGATTGAATCTTGAGTTGTTCACTCTGGAGATAGTAAGGAACTCCTATTAGTCAGATGTTTGAAGGGTTCAACAAAATTAGGAAATTGTGTGAAGAAGATAGGAGAATTAAAGGAGAGATTGGGGCATTGGAAAGAGAGCTTTTGGCATCTGCCTCGGATGAGGTGGGTGGAGGAAGTCAAGAAGAGGCTATCTGAGAAATGTGTGGCCTTTATTCAGGTCATCGAGAGAGCAGGATGTGGGTAAAGTGACACAGCAGTAGTATAGTGCACCTGGATCAGAAAGGTTCTGTCCTGGTAGGGAGTTTAATAACCTTACCCGCCAAATGATAGTATCTACTGATATGGCCACAGTAAATATAGAACCATTGGACATAGTAACTATTGACAGTGGTAAGGCGTTTGATAGGGTTCAGTGGGAGTACATATGGGAGGTACTGGAGATCTTTGGTCTCACCTCTGGTTCATTGACTTTATATACAGTATCATCAACCCATATCCTCGTTAATGTAAATCTGATGAGGAGAATTATTATCTCTATGGGGACACGCTGGGGTAGGCCACTTTCCCCGCTACTCCTCAATCTGTATATACAGGCCTTCTGGGAAGATGGTGAGCTAGTACCCTTTGAGTCTCAGAAATACAAGATAAAGGTTAGCCTCAATGCAGATGATATAATTTTGTATACCAAGGATCCCTGGAAAACAGTGGGTCCAATGGAGGAAATTACTGCGGTATCAGCAGCCTATTCAATAAACCAGAGGAAGATCAAGGTATTTGCCTGGAGCTGAGATTGTGCAGCAATGCGTCCTGAAACTAGAAACAGGTATTTGGGGATTGCAGCGACACACGACCTAGAGGAGGTGCTGAAGCTCAATTTGACAGAGTGATGAAGGAGATTAAAGTATTATTAGTAAGATTGGGTACATCTACCATTGACTCTCCCCGGTAGGTTAAAGCTTGTTAGGAGGGCAATCACTCGCAAGTTGATATACCTGTTCGATAATATCCCCCTATCGTTCCCCAAGGATTCTCTAGCCAAGATACAGTAGAGATTAAGGTCTTTTATTTGGGCAGTCAGTTAGAAGAAAGTTGGAAGTAATTAAGGAAAAATATAGAAAAGGGTGGGGTAGCTTTCCCAGATGTCTTTTTGTACTATCTTGCCTTCTAATTCAGGAATTGCAGAATGTTCTTAGCCAGCCCTGACCACTCTAACAGGAGGATAATCTATGCATGGGTGTTGAACCCGATTGTCATGGACAGAGTCAGGTATAAATTTAGAGATCCCAGACTTTTTAGGAAGGTGCGGTTGAAGATGTTATCACGGGCTTTCCTGGAGACTTGGTGCTGTATCAGGAAAATCCTTCACATAGATTCCTATTTTGAGTTCGCCCCATCTGGAATTTCTGAGGTAACCCCCCATTTTTGGAGGATAAGTTGAGTACCTCATTGATTGAGGTAGGAATTAAGTGCTGGTGGCAGTTGTGCATTGGTTACCAATTATCTTGTGGCAAGCCCTGCCCTGAGGGAGGAAACCAAAGGTACTGTGTCCTGATATAAGTAGAAGAAACTGGCCTACTGGAGGTCAGAACTAGATGGGAAAGTGGGGAGAGATGGGAGTCTGGAGATAGGCTTCAGGAAGGAGGAAGTATCCATCTAGTACTGGGATTTAGTAAAGGCCGAAGATGTAAAAGGTAAGATCCCTGTCCAACCCGGGGAGTGGACCTGCCGGTAGACAAGCAACCAAACCTTTGGCAGAGTTGCCTACACCTCTTTTCCTTAATAGTAATGGCACCTCTTAGGAAAAAAATCATTCATCACACTTCACAGAATATATTTCACCCCAAAGAAGTTGGAGAAGTTCACCAAAGGGACTGTCTCTTATTGCAGCAGGTGTGAGGAGAAGGCTAACAATGTACATGTTTGCCTCCTGTCCTCGGATTCATAGTTTTTGGATGGTGTAAGCAGTGTATTTTTGGATGTCATAGGGAGTCGAATCACAGTAAACCCCACCTGTATTTTATTTGGAATGGGTGCTCAGTATGACTTGTGCATATCTCTTGGCCGGAAAATGTTCTTTTTTACTTGACTTTGGTGGCAGGAAGAGAGATCAGGGTGAACTGGTTGAAGGTTACTCCACCTGCTTTAGGGAATTAGATTAAGACTGCGGACAGACTTTGCAAAATATATGGTTACTATAACAGAAGTGGGTGGCAAGACGGGCCTTGGTCAATCTATATGGCATGGTGAGAATGCAACTCTGATTTCTTTTGTTCCTGTGAGTAAGCCAAAGTTGACAAATTAAGAGGGTGGAAGGTTTCTGTCTCTCATGAATTCGTCACAATCACTGCAAACGGTCAATGGACACCACTCAGGTTGGGGCCTTGTGTCTGATGGCATATGAGGACAAAACTAATTATTGAAATAACACTATATAGAAAAAACATCCCCAAACATAAATGTCACCAACAAATATTGAAAACAATAATAATATGACCCTATACTTAAATATTAAGCACACAGATATCGATGAAAACTATTGTTAAATAAATAAATAAAATAGAACACTATCATGAACAAAATTAAAGAAATTACTGTTGTCAATATTGTCAACATATTAAAACTAATGAAACATAACAATCATGAAAACATAAATATTGAACATCATATAATTGTTATTATTCTAAATAAACAAACATTATCACATTACAAAAAAACTAAAAAAAATCATATATAATAAATAATTAAGCAAGACATTTATTAACATTTATCCTAAAAATTGTAAAGAAAAATATCAAAGTAGCCTCACATTAACCAATTAAATTAAACTTAAAAACAGTTAACAAATAAAAGTGCTTCTTCAATTAATAGCCAGTTTACAAAATGTGAGGGAAATGCACAACAAATAGTTTCCTAAAAGGAATTATAGCAGGACAGTGTGACTGCTGAATTGCACAGCTGCAAAAGACTACATACCACTAATCTACTAAAGGCTACAAACACATTTTTTTTTGCCACACAATGAAAGCTAACAATATTAATAAATACCTAAAAGTATTTTAAAATAAAAAAATGAATTCATTTTTGCTACAATATATATTTCTCTAAGTTACAGGTACATTCTCAACAAGATTGAAAAAATGAAAAAGGAAAATAAAATAAAGAAACAGACACTAACTTGGATAAGAGATAGAATTCCTAAATATAAAAGGACCACATCGAAAGTAAGTAAAGTAACAAAGCACAAAGTAACATTAAAGTAAAAATACTACTTTAAAATAAACAAAATAAAAAAACATGCCCCTAACTGCATTTTCCATTAAAGAAAATAAACTGACAGCTAAAACAAAAATCCTCTCCACAAAGCGGGTATTTTCCCTGTTTGGCTGCATCCATGGGCAAGGTCAAGGCCATTATGTTTGTTTTTGTCCCGTGCCCTTTCCAAAATCTAGTTTGTGTTAGCGGTTCTCTTCAGCCCAAGTGGTTAAATCGTTTAGGAGGAGCCCTGCAAAATATTTAGCCTCGATGTCGATCAGAGTTATTAGGCGATAGTTTTTCGGCACAGACCTCACTCCTTGTTTATAACTTGTGCTTACAATTGAGCCTCTCCACGACTCAGGAATTATAGAATTTCTAACTGCATACTTAAAAACAGGTTCACGTGCATTGCTCCAGTAGTACAGGTCGTTTTTAAACAGCATTGGTGGAATGCCATTGGGACCGGGGGCTCCTGCTAGTCGACCCCTTGCTATTTGTTTCATTATCTGTTGGGTTGGTTGGGTGATATGCCCCTCCCCTAGTCTCCATACAGCATTTTGTGCAGAGGTTACAGTTACTACCCGTTGTTGTTGGTTTAGCATTATTCTTTTGCTATCCTCAGAGGAGGGCAGGCAGAGTAATGTTGGCTCCTTTGCGGTCCTGCTGGAACTCTTGGATCCTAAGCATTTGGGTTATGTAACTATTTGATCTGTGTCATTAAAATGGTTAAAAAAGTCTGACCAAACCTCTTCAGAAATGTGAGAGTTGATTCCGTGGTGATTTGGCCGATATATTTTATTTACAGATTGCCAAAATTTGGCGCTGTTTTTCTGTTTTGCATTGTGAAGTAGTTTAGCCCAAAATTAATTATTCATGGTCATTTTCCTGATCCATCTTCTTCTCTTAAAAAAGGGAATTTGAATCACGAAGAGACTGCTGCAAACTGATTTCCCAGGGCTCTCCGGAGCTGTCGTAGTAATTGCTTTATTGTTAATTTCAGTTTCTTGGAGACTGGGCTCTATCGTCATTGGAGGATCATTTGCGTTCTTTCGTTTTGGGCCTATTTTGGTGGGGAATTTGTTGCCAAGGGTACTGATACATTTTTCCCAAATTTCCAACGGTTGACTTAAGTTATCCTGTACTTGCTCAAACACTTCTTTTGCTGCTGCTACTATTTCTATGTTTATTGAGTTGCACCTTATACATTTAAGGTTTGTTGCTCCTACCAAAACGATGGATTTGTTGGCCTCCTGGAATAATGTTGACGCATAATGAAGTTTAATTTCTTGTGGCATGTGGTCACTAAGTGTGTTGTTGCCTATTTGAAATGAGGTTATCCTGTCAAACATGAATAATGTAGTAAATGTAAAGTCAAGGTAGGAAGATGCTTTGGTTGAGTGAAATGTAGGTGCCGGGGTGTTATCTTCCTTGAAGCGACCATTAACTGCCCTCCACTTCAGGTGCTCTAATTCTGAAAGAAGGTAGCTTGAACTCTTGGTTGGTTTGGTTTCCTTCGAAGGGCCTTGAGTCGGGACTCCCCATGTACTACTCAGATCTTGTGTAAGGTCGTCTTCCTGGCTATTCCCTAAAAGGTGCATGTTGAAGTCTCCTGCCAGGATGATATTATCTGTATCCTCCTCTTCTATAATTCTTGTGACTTCTTTAATCATTTCCTTGGATGTTTGTAGTTTGTGTTTAGGGTGTAGGTAGATGTTTATCAGTATTACCTTCTGTGCTGTCTGATTAAGAAACCACTTAACCGTTGAAGCCTGAATACAGCTTGGGGGGTGATGTATGTTTTTATAGGGTACATTTCACCAATTTTTGTTATAGAAGAGAGTAGGAGTAAACCCCCTGATCGGCATCCAAATATATATCCCTTAGTAGCTGGAATAAAGCTGGAGGTATAGCCCTGTAGATCAAAGGGTTTATATTCCCAGGTCTCCTGGAGTAAAATGATGTCGAAAGTTTTAAGATAATTCAAGAAATCATGGTCGCTTAGCTTGAAGTTTAAGCCGTTAATATTCCAGGTGCAGATTTTAACTTCGTTGGAGCCCAATCGAGGGTATGATGGAAATGGCATCCTGTGTCAATTTGGGTGCGTTAAGAAAATTGTACGCTATAGCCCCTGCCTTACGTTCATATACAAAGATTCCTTAGGGGGGGATTGGCCGGCTGTTGGAGTACAGCCCCTTGCTCCCCTTAGGACTGAAGTCGCTGATCTAGGTAGACTGTCTGTGGTTAGAAATGGAGCTGGGTATTGTGATTTAAGCACTGATTTTAGAGTGATCCCCCAACTTTGAAATCTTTTACTTTCTTGAATAATTCTACTAGCTATCTCCGATGTTTTCCATCTAGTTTTAGAGACTTCAGGATTTGGCAGTCCATTATTTGGTAAAAACTCAACGTACAATAGATCGGAGGTGTGAATATTAGCTAACTTTGGGATGGCTTGCAGGAGCCATAGTATGTTCCCTCTGTTTAAAATGTCTGTACGGCCTCGCGACTTGTGTAGGGGGGCAAAGATGATCATGTCAGACTCCGACTCTTGGGCAGGGTCCTGAGTCGGATGCACAGGGTAGTGACTAGTTCCACTTCCAACCTGATGTGGGCTAAAGATGTCAGGGACAAGGTATTACTACAGATGCTATCATTAGTAGTAGGTAATTGGCTTTGGCGATCCCAAGCTTTTTCTTCTGTGTCTCTGATTAGCGGTGAGTTTTTCGATAATAAATTACCTGATTCTCTGCTCTTGAGCTCTGGTGTTATGAATCTCTTGTTTTCCCTTACTGGGTTGCGCTCCTGTAGTAACTTGGCTGGGGCTCTTATCGTGTGTGAAGACTCCTGGACTTTGAATTTTGGGGTTATTTCTAGTAGCTGCTGGGATTATTTTTCTCCGTTACTTGCGCACTAGCCTCTATACTCGCAGCGTTTTTTTCAAGTGTGTAGAGTCGCCTTAATTGCCTTCTTCCAGTAATGAAACAGGGGAACTTTGATTATTTGTAGCTTTGGTATTCACATCTGCTGGTTGCCGTGGTAACCAATTAAACAGATGTTGGGCCTGAGCAGTGATTTTCTTTTTCCTCCCCTTCCTTTTATGCCTACAGCCAATATTCGTTGGTGTAATTTTTTTGCTTGTTTCAGATGGTTCTGTGCTGCTTTTTCTGGGGTTGCTGCGTCACGATATTGCGAGACCCTGCTCTCTTCTGTTTCTTCAGTCCCAATTTACGATAGCTTCTCGGTGTTTTGGGGTTCTATTTTTGTTCCCCTCTTTGCAGGTAAGTCCGCTGCTATTTGGGTTACAGTTGTTGCTGCAATAGATAGTAAGTCGCCATGTAGTGATGGTAACATGGATAGTTTGCCTACAATGGTGGCACATGTACATTCTTGCTGAAATAATTTGTCGTTGAGGGCTGCTTCTTGTCCTCTTTTTATCAATCCGTTTAGAACGGCCAGCTTCCTGTCAATTGCAGAGGTGAAATCTGCCAAGGTTTGAAGCACTGTCAGTTGTAAGTCCATTTTACGGGATTGATATTGTAGTGCTGCTGTTGATCATTGCATCGTGCCAAGTACTGTTTCCCAAAATGCGTCTTGGGTCAGTTTGCTTTTATCACTAAGTTCTGTCTTTACGCTGTTTGTTTTGTTTTGAACGTCATTGCTATATGAAGCTACTAGCTCCTCCCATTCTTGAGAAGCTAGAAAGGACATATGGCAGTTGGAATTATGGTGGGTGTTGTGGGTGGTCTCCTGACTGTGATCCGGCGGGATGTTTTTGTCAATTGTTTGTACTTCATTCTCTTGAGTACTTGGCCGATTCTGGTAATTTGCACGCTGAGTGCATTGGATTTTTGGTCTACTCTTTGTACTGTGCTGTTTAAGCTTGCCTGGAAGGTACTTAAGTGGGCCGTTAGAATTGGTCCTAGTTGTTCTGGGTTTTGGATGTTAACTGGAAGGTAAAATTCCTGAGGCTTTACGGGGTGCTGTTGAGGTTTAGTTGTTGTGCCTTTTTCTGCTGATTCTTGCTGAGGTGATGTTAGCGTGGCTAGCTCAGGTTCTCTGCTTATCGTGATCTAAGAGAGTTGGGCAAATTTGTTGGAGGAGGACCTGATGGGCCCTGTACCTGCCTGTGAATATAAAGGTGTTGAGTATTGTATTTGTATGTTGTCAATGTCAATATGTTTAGCGAAATCCCCTAGTTCCACTTTTTGATTGGTGGAGCCAGGTTCTGCTACGTTTTCTAGGTCTAGGTCTAAGTCCCTTGTCTTTTCTGAGTTGTTGTTTAGTTCTTGGTCATTAGTGGTCCTGGTGTTAATTAGGTATCTGATGCTTGATCCATTTAATTCTGGTTGTTGTTTTTTATGTGTTTTTTGTGGATCCATTGTGTGGATTTGTACTACTGTTTGTTTTGAGTTTGATTTTATGTCCGACTGAGAGAGGAAATTAAAAATGCTTGGTTGAAGAGGAGTTTGCAATCCTTTAATACCGCTAGTTTTTAAAAATATTACAGTGCCTGGGTCTTTCAAAAATGCAAATTTGGTGTAGATCTTGGGCTGGAAGTAATGTGGACTCTTCCGTTGGGAGGAGCCCTCTATTGTAATTCAGTTTTTAGTTCCCGGACTCGGCCTTAGGGTGGCCACTGGATTTAACTTGGTTACTTTAGTCGTTGCTTTTAATGGTGTCCTAGTCTGCGTTGGAGAGCATTGTAAGGAATTCTGCAAGGACTGTGGTTTACTGAGCTATCAGCGGAGGGGGTTGTTACGGCACTGCAGCACTCTACGAGCGGTGGTATGTCGCTACTTTTCCCGAGCTTACCACATTTGACTTTTTGGGAGTTTGAATCAGAGCCAAGGGGGTCGTCGACCTTGCTCCCATTGTCAGACAATTTTTTCCTTTTTGTTGGTTTTGTTATTTTTTGCATATACTTAGGAATGGTTGGGTTCTTTCTTACTCTACCGGACCTCATGTTTCCCCAATTGATATGCGTGGTTTATGTATTGGTTTTGTTGACTGGTTATGTCCCCCTGTGTCGGTCTTCGGTATTATAATTTGACTTGATTCCGATACCGATTTTTCGTTGTTGGGCTAAGTGGGTTAAGTGGGTCACCGGTACCTCGCTTGGCACGAGCCTACTGTGCGTGATGAAGATGAGGAAAGGGTAAGGTGAGGGGGTAGCTCGGCCCAACTTAAGACCCTTTGATCCAAAATTTGTGACAGCTCGTGACGGGAGGACTCCTGGGGGGTTTGCTGGGGAAGCGCTTGGCCACAGTCTTGAACTAAATGCCTAAATGGTCACCGCGACCACCGCTGACAGAGGCTGCCAAGCTCACCTAGCACAGTGACACAAACCCCTCCGCTTGCTGCTTGCCGCTCTCCCCTGCAGCGCACCCAGCCCAGCAGTTTCCTGCAAAGCCGCCGCTTAAATGCCCCTCTGTCCCGCTGCTACCAGCACACAATAGATGTTCCTGGGAGATGCTGCAACTCTACTCTATCCACTCCCCTGGACCATGGCAACTACGGGGCAGGGCAGAGGGAGGTCGAGGTCGGGGCACTGTTGCCAGCGAGAGCAACGCTGCAAACGATGATGAAGGAGGTGGAACAGAAACGCCCAACCAGTTCCCTGCTGCTCCACTCCACTCTGCTCTGCAACCGCAGCTGAAGCGTGTGGGCGGGGGAGCACCCATTCAGCCGGCCGACCCACCAGGGGCGGGGGTTCAGTCCGCTCGGTTCCCGCCGAGGAGGGGACGCTGTAGGGGACGCTGCAGCACGTCTTTTCCGGGCCTTCAGCGGGCCTCTTCGGACCTCTCCAGGCCTCTCCGGGCTTCTCCGGGCCGGCCCCGCTCCTCACAATGGAAGCGGCTGAGATGAAGACGGAGGGTGGTAGGTCGGAGTGCGGAGTGCTGAGCGAAGCCCTCGCAGCTCGCACAGCAGCGCAACAGACAGCAGCAGCAAACAACGGTGGCCAGAACCGGAACCGGAACGAGGCAGGGAAAAACCACAAAGGGAAAGTACCAGAGCAGAGTTGTTGAACAGATCGGAATCTAAGAGTGGCATTTTCATAATTTGAAATTTTAAATCTGACTTTACCATTAAAGAGGATTTATACTTACAATTTATTAGATACCAAACGTGAAATGCATGTCTGTTCCCAATCAAATCTTAACACTCATTAAATTTAATGAGGCAACCAGTTGTTATCATATGGGATAGGTAGGCCTCTAAGTAGTAAAGAATGAATTCAGGAGTTTTTCACTCCATCATATGTAAAGCATAAAAGTACAAGTCCAACCTTTTCATTACAACGCACCCTGACCTATGGGATACCTAGGGCCTACATTAGGGGTGACTTAAATGCACTAAAAGTGGAGTTTAAGACTTGGCAAGGGGTTTATATTGCCAAGTCAAACTGGCATATAAACCTGCTTTCAGGCTGCAATGGCAGACCTGGGACATATTTTAAGGAACTACTTAAGTGGCCGGCACAATAAGTACTGCAAGCTCACTAGTAGTATTTAATTTAAATATTTAGGGGAGTGAGCACAAGCACCCTAGCACTCTTTAGCAGTGGTAAAGTGCACAAAGTCCTAAGGCTAACAAAACACATTTCAGTAAAAGAAATGACAGGAAAGAGGCAACAATGTAATGCATTTCAGCGAAAAAAATGAAAGGAAAGTGTCAAAAAAGTATTGAGGAAGACCACCCGAAGGCTGACAGGTCTAACACATATGCTCACAAGTTCACATGTAACCATCCCAAAGCCTGTAATCCTAGCTGCCCAGCAGTCTCACCTTAAAAGGGAGACAATGGCATTTAGGACTTTCAATCCAACTGCCAGGAATTTACAGTGAGTGAGGCTCATGTACTGAATCAAAATCTAGGTAGATAAAACCAAAAAATCCTGGGGTATTAAATGGAACCGATTTGCTACAGATGCGTGTGTAAATTTGAGCTGTACAAGAGATCAGAGACTGTAATGATCATTCAGATCAACTTCAGGTGATGCCTGTGCCTGGATATATTATATGTGGGACTAATGATCAGTGAATGAACATATGAACCTATGCCTATTCATGTGGAAGTTGGGTCTGTGCATTTGAGGATGTGCTTGGGCACATGGAACAGTTTCTTGGTCCATGATGTTTGATGCTATGCATTTAAAGATAAGTCTGATCATCTAATGCTATTTTGATCTGAGTCTGCAATTGAGGTTGATGAAAACTATTGGTATAGTGAGTCTTGTGATGACCCTATTCCTGCACATCATGATCTCAGCAAATGTAATTTATTGCCAATAAATAAAATATACTTGTAAATGCTTTATTATGTCTTAATCTTGCCCACATATATTTTTCTATTTGATGATAATGCATGCTATGATGTCATAAGCGTTTCATTTTATGACATATTATGTTATGCTATGGGGAGCAAAGTTTATGAAATTTCACGTCCCAGGATATGAGAGTCTGCCAAGGAGCAACTGATGCAATTTTTAATTCTTCTGGTATTTTGTGACTAGACATCCATCAGGCATCTCCATTACAACATAGCCGAACTCTAACTTTGAGTTCAGACCTATATGTGATCAGGCCTGCAATATGATGCGTCTACAAAGACACACATAGCAGCAACATTGTCTATAGTTTCCCATTGTGCTTCAATCTTGAACAGAAACCTTTTTAAAGAACATCACAGCATAAGCCATCTAACATAACAATCAGATGTTGACTCTGTATTTGCCTTTACACAGCCTACTAACTGTAATTTAATTTGTCTGAGATAGCAGCTGCATCAGCGTGATGATGAAATAGCTATGATAGATGTGCTGATTCCCTGTAGCAGTCCAAACGTGTGAGACACACAAGTAGTGCGTTATGCTCCACTGACGACCTTACAGCGCTTGTTTTTAGTGTTGCAGGGTTGTTGTGTCTGCGGATGCTCCTACTCCTCGTCTGTCATCATCAGCAACTTGGCATGAACTCTAGTTGATGTCACTGTTCTCAGAGAGGAAGTGAATTCTAATACAAACTCATCTTTAGTTTTTGGCTCTTTGCCTGGCTCCTGCATCTGGGTCTGTGCAATGGCAACTTCAGACAGAGACCAGGCAGTGCTCGTGAAATAACTGCTCAGTTCCTTTTGCAGTCCTATGCTGCTGCAAAAAAGACCATTATCAGCACCTGATGTGTAAATGATTTGCAACAATCTCCCAGCAGTGACAACTTTTAATTAAAGTGCTCAGTGGGTGTGGGGCAGAGTCAGGGCATTTGAACATAATACCCTAAATACATGTTCTTTTCACGTTAGGGAATGTGGGTGTGGCACCACCTAGAAAACACCTTCCTCTTTTACCTAATGGTGTCGCATGGGGGAAATTGATCCCAGTGTGGCAGGTCTGAATGATGCATGTGAGGCCTTAGAGCCGTCCCCATCCTCAATACTAATATAAACAAGGCAAGTATTAAGGCACCTTTTTCATCATAGAAATTGGACTCCATTCACAATAATTACATTGTAGTGCACGTGCCTGCCACCTTGCTTGGTGTGCAGGTTGTCTCTTTTTCGCAGCAGGAAGCAGAGAGCACATGTAGATAAGATACAATGAGTCCTGAAGCCTGCCTTCTGCGCTGGTCCTCACATGCATCCTGGGCAGTGGTCGGTAAGGCAGAGACCAACCTGTATCAAAGCAAAGCTCTTCTCTCTGCTTTCCCACCTGTGGTGGTCTAGGTGCATGGAACACATCACAGTGGACCCTCAGCATCATCCGTGGATCACAGTGCTACTGCCAGTGTAATCCTGCCTAGCACCTGATGTGCAAGGGGCTCTAAGCCCAGTTCCAACCAGTTCTGGGGGGCACTCTACAAGTGCACAACAACATCCATTGTCAGTGTGAACCTGACCTCCAGACACACCACAGGGGGGCAGAGCCAGCATTGTGTTAGGCGGGCACAGCCCTATTCAGGTACAGGTGCGACTCCTCCCACCACTCCAAATGCAGATCAGGCCTATTCAGCCTAGTGTTGACTCATCCAGATTCCTGGAGCCACTGCACCTCCCCAGCCCCTGTTACTCCAACGCCAGACAGTCAATCCAAATACAGGCTGAGGCACACAGGATGATTGCACAAGAAAATAACCACTTTCTAAAAGTGTTATTTTCAAACACACTATTTAAAAACCATCTTTACTAAAAGATGTGTTATTAAATCCTGAGTTCAGGAATACCAAACTCCATTTTTATATCTTAGCCCCATGGGAAGATATGCTTGTAAAATGTTACAAAGCATTCCCCATTCTGTCATATGGGGCAAGATAGCTTTTCAATAGTAAAAAACTAAATTGGCAGTATTACACTATCAGGACATGTTACACACACCAGTACATGTCCTACCTATTACATACACTGCACCCTGTCCAGGGGGGTACCTTGGGCCTACCATGGGGGTGCCCTATATGTAAGAAAAGTGAAGGTTAGCGCCATGCAAGTGGGTGCACTTGCCAAGTCAACTTGGCAGTTACTAAACTGTGCTCAGGCACCACAATGGCAGGTCTGAGACATCTTTTCAGGGCTACTCATGTGGGTGGCACAATCAGTGCTGCAGCCCACTAGTAGCATTTGATTTACCAGCCCTGGCACACTCAGTGCACCTACTAGGTACCTACTGCCAATCAGGGAGAACCAATCACAATAACAATTTACACAAAGAACATATGCACTTTAGCGCTGATCAGCAGTGGTAAAGTGCCCAGAGTCCTATAGCCAACAAACACAGGTCAGGAAAAAATAAGAGGAAGAAGCGAAAAGTTTGGGGATAACCCTGCAAAAAGAGCCATTTCCAACAGTACTTTACTGCTTTCGTACCTGGTCGATGCTGCCTTTAGCATTTGCTTTGTATGGATGATGGCTCTGTGTTATGGGGCGGCCTGGTATCTCTTCTTTCGGTCTTACCAGCAGGTTCTGGCGGGCTTTTTGGATGTGCTCTTCTGCAGGGCTTTTAACTTCTTTGATGGCTGTGTATGGGGTGTAGTGTGGAATTGGCTCCACATTTGCCACTGACTGACTGTTTTGCAGTGATTCATGGCGCACATGTCATGCACGAGCAGTTTGCTGTATCGTTGCAAACTCTCAGGGAAAATTAGCCTTGTTTTTGCGGGGCACAAATCCTGTACTCATCTCCAGTTGTAGCATCTTCTTTAACCCAGGAGCATGCAAATTAACATGCCGCACACAGAGCTCTGCAACAGACTTTTTTATTCTTCAGCATACAATCCCTCACTGCATGTGTTGCATCATAACTTTTATATCCACACCTTAACACCTCCAAATAGCCTATGAAGTTCCTGCTTAGAGTCTGCCCAGAACCGCAAGGGTCATAGCGCGCGTATTCTCAAGACACTACATTTATAACTGTTTATAATTTATTGAAAAGTGAGCTTGTTTAGATGGAGCCAGCACAGATACAGACAGAGAAATAAGACATATTATATGCTATTGGAATACTCTTTGATGTAATGGCGAAGATGCAAACATTTATCAGATACTAATTATGCTGTGTGGCTAACTTAAAATACTCCATCTAAGTGTTACGGCAGGGCTCATCTGATGATAAAATCATTTTAAAATAGGTTGATTGAGCTAAATTTCACTCATTAAACATGCTTGCTCGGATTATGTTGGGCTTATCAACCCAAGCTATATAAAATCACACAGTGAGCTAGCTCACTACGACATTAGCACTGGATCCTGAAATATTTTGTTTTAATTTTAAACTATGTGAATCACTCTCTCTAGGGAGCAGCCGTACCATAATTAAATGAAATTTGTTTATAACATCGCTGATCATATCATGTTGAATCGCAGCGATTTACTGTTATTTTTTTGACAGACACAATTATCACGTTCCATTCTCACTAGTGGTTTATTCCCTTTCAGCTCTGTGACAGTTCTTTTATATATTAGTATCATCTAGTTCCAAATGTATCACAGAGGCTTAAGTGGCTTGATCCGTGATTGCTTGTGTTCATATGTTTTCTGATCTCTTTATTAACTTTGTGTTTTACCCACATCTGACTCTGTTTTGAAAAACAATGTTAATTTTGTGCCGTAGAATCAGTTTGTTCTGTTTATTAAGGGCCCTGCTCAGCACCTTGTTAAAATATATTTTCATCTGTAATAAATTACATGTCTAGCTTTCTGATAATTGTACTACTTTTTCTCATTATGTCCTCCATATATTTATATACTGTCAATGGGCATTCTGCTCAAATGGATTGCACAATTCTGTAGCTCATAACAACAATATTACTCATGTCCTTATATGCTCTTAAACCCCTTTAGTGCTGAGGCTGAAGATGGGGACAGTATGGAACCATGGCGGTCTCAGAATGTGATAGGGATCTTTTTGAACCTAGAGGTTCCCATGTGAGCAAACTGGTGTTGGTTGGAAATGCAGAAGTGGAGTGAGTGAAGGGCATTGCCAGTACATCTCATTCGAGACTCCAGGGTACATATCAGTCAAAGGCAGATAAGAGGTCCTGCAATATTATGAGTCAGGTGTTGTTGGACTTGGCCCTTTGGGCAGGTTCACCCTGAAACTTTTTGCATTTGCCTAGCCTGTTTCTGTAACCTGGTGTTGGTGATTTTAGGCCTCTGCGCACATTTTCACTGTGGTCCAGTGTAAAGTGTGTGCGCTCTCTGTGTATGTGTGGTGAGAGTGGCCTGCCCTCCCATAGGAATGCATGGGGAATATGTGTGTCCATGGTAGTTCCTGATGTATGGGGAGTGCAGGGTCGACTTTGGTATGTGCAAACTCATGTGATTAAATGATGCGCTATGATGTGCGCGGATTTATTGTGTCTAGTGTGGAAGTGCCACTTGTAGAAGTTGGCATGTCTGTGCAGTGAATGTGAATTGAGTGTCTGGCTTGTGATTAGCTGGAGCTGGCTGGTGTGCCTGGCTCCCGGAGTCAGGATGGGTCTGCCCCGGTGGTGACTGGAGAGATCTGCATGTTGATGGGAGGGAGGAGTGCACCTGGGACCTGAATAGGGTTAGGCCTTCCCTCCACAATGCTGGCTCCACCCCCTAGCGTGTGTCTGATGTCCCTGACCCATCCTGTAAATAGGCAGAGGGGCTGAGCAAAACAAAGTGCTCAAGAACCAGTTGCATCTGGTTCGCCCCTTGCCTGCACCTTTGACAACAAAGGGTTTCTGTGTATAAAAGAGGGGCTGTGACACCAAGTACAGGTTCTTGTTTCCAAATCGAATCTGTAAAGTGAACTATGTAAGAATCCTGCTGGTGCACAGGAACTATGAAATGAAAAACTGTAAGATGGCCTTTTTTTCAAACACCCTGCACAATTTAAATATCTGTAAAAAACAATACAAATATTTCAAATGAATCAGCAGCAAGAAAAGCACAAATGAGGCACATTTTTAACTCAGGATATGAAGTAAACAAAGGGCCCAATTCACAAAGAAAAACTTAGACTTGAAGTCAAAGTTTAGACCTGAAGTCTAACCTTAGACCTGATGTCTAAGTTTAGGCCTGAAGTCTAACCTTAGACTTCTGGTCTAAACTTAGACTTCAGGTCTAAGTTTAACTTTGTGAATCGGGCCCTAAGTTTACAACGTTTGGTATCCACAAAGGTAAGTTACTACTACTAACTTTACTATTAGTAATTTTATTAGTAGTAACTTTAGTACTAGTAACTTTGTAAATGCTAAAAAAGTAGTAAACTTAGACTTAAGTCAAAGTGTATCTTTGTGATACAGGCACAAAGAATTTAATAGGATCAAAACAAATAAAAGCACATTGGTGATCCTCAAATGAAACATTTTTGATGTAAAAGGTTTTCCACATGTAACGTGTGTGCTACATAGTTTTTTATCAGTCAAACTGTATGCACATGAAAATGTAATCGTTATTTCAATGGACAATATACTGATCCTGATTCACAAAGGTAAACTTACACTTTGGTGTAAGTTCGCAATTGTTTATCATTGATGAGGGAAGTATGAGTAATGTGTTTATAAGTCTCATAAAGATGGGCTTTGTATGAGCAGAGACTTCTCACTCATAAAAATACTACTCGCAAATCGCTTTGTGAATAGCAAACAATCATAAACTTACAGAAAAGTGTTAGTTTACCTTTGTGAATCAGTCCCACTGCCTGTAAATGACAATATACTACCACACCATGCTTTAGTGAGATATTTGAAAAAGTGCGCTCCAAAATGCACCACCTTAACACATGCTATATCCTTAGCATTCACCCGTATGGCAAATTTGGTACATATGTTCTTTGCATGACTCTTGAACCCTCTGAGTTCAGTAATATAACTTTTATAAGCAGCCCTTCTCTGAAAATGATTCCTATACTGCTGCTTCTGTTTTAATATTTAAAAATATATGACAGGAAACCAGGAACTCAAATTGGGGAAAGCCTGGTAGAAGAACCTTAGCTACCCTCCACTTATGACTATTTATCTGCTCTCTAATTAATGTTACCACTTCCCTCCAGGTCATTACGGACACTATTTCCAGTCCTAGACATTCTTGTGATAACCTAATGCATGCTGGGTGTTCTAATGTTGTTTTGCTTCAATAGCACTTAGAATAACATACAAGAAAACAATTATTTGTAGTGAAAAGTTCTAGACTAGAGACAATGTCCTTAATGACCTGGCGTGATCTGGTCACCCTGTCTCCAATCCCAATACTATGCAACTGTTAACCTTAATTTTCCCAAGCATTTATCTAACCTCTAAAGGCTTTATTGCCTAAAGATGTATCTATCTTGTAGTCCCCTTGCTACATGAACAGTCACCTAATTACATGATTTCTTGACTCTATCTAAATCAATTATAACCCAGATGTTTAGTGGCCATTCTATCTCCCGCTTACCATAGAATCATATTCAGCAACAGATAGTCGATCAGAACAGGAATTTATTAACACATACATTTGGTCCTAATTTTTGAAAGTTTCGTTAACTCACACGCGCTTACAATTTGAGAAGAATGTATAATCCCTGTGTTTGTGCATGAAATTGAGAAACACTTTTGCCGTCTGCCAGGTTTCTAAACATGATGAGTCTGGATTCATGTTGAGTGGTTAAAGAAAACCATCCAATATGAGGATACAGAGATGCCTTTTCTGATGGCCTTGTAGGTGAATGAGCTGGCCGTGAGGAAGATGTTGGCTTGGAGAGGAAGAAGCGCATTTTTCTCACCACGCCTTTGATAAGACGTGCTGCTGTGTGTAAAATATAATTCAGATACAGTGATTAATTAGATTTTGATGAAACCAACTTCATCATCCTGCACCTATAACAAATGTGAGTTCATAAAACGACAACAGAGATTCCTTCAACGGTTCATTTTTCTGTAGGTACTCAACACTAAATCAGATGTTATTGTGCAAGTAAGACATGCATATGTTTGTACACTATGCATAGAGATACCATGTACATTTATTTCTGTTTCTACCACAGTGAATCAAGCGTGCACTCCTCATGCACAAATTATGACTTTCAAAAGATGTTCGTTGGACTTCTGCACGTCATCTCACTTCAATGTTAGTGCTCTGCTTATTTACCCATTCTTCCCTCAATGTGTTACTTTCCCCTGATTCCTTCACCCCTAGTCTGTCTTCCTTGCTGAAGTTCTTACTCTAAGAGTTCGATTCTCACTTCAAACTGCCAGAGAAAAAGATGTTTTCTCTTTTCTGAGCTCTAATCGCTGAGGCTATACAAGGGAATCTCAACCCATGTATTTCCTTTGTTCCTCTTCCCACATGGAGGCAGGTAACTTTGCTCCAAGAGCAGTGGTGACTGGTGACTTTTGAAACTGGTGGGGCGTTAAAGTTCTTTCCAACTTTCACAGCAAGAGCAAGGCAACCACAAGATTCCAAGGTGGACCCTCAAATACTGCAACAACAAATTGATGGGTGTACTACTTAAATTAATATCAACTACTGGCAATCACTCAGGATGCATCCCAAACCATCATTTTTTGCCCACCATTCCACCTTAGTCTGCTTCGACCCAGCCATATGCAAATCAGCCTTTATTTGAACCAACTGTGTAGCAAATGGCACTAAAGACAAATTAAACAATGTAAAATGCAATAACCCCATTCATCATTTAGATCAATGTAAAGCAGAAAATGAAATGTACATTTAAGTCAAAATGCTTTTAGAGCACACAATTCATAAGGATGGAGTCATTTCAGTATATGATGTCATTTAGGGTATTTGGACTGTATTCGTATATGAACTGTTCACACTAAAAAGTTTCTCGGTTACCATGAAAGATATGCAATTCATGATAGCTGATTTCTATTTTTACTTATTAGACAAAGCAAGGTGCGCAGTGAATCAAAAATAGCAAAGAGTTTATCAAAAATGTCATGATCTACAAAGGCACTTTGGTGTGTTTTTGTGTTCAGGTACATTACGGCGCTTTTCTTTATACCAATGGCAGCCAGTTACACGGTTGGAATGCTCGTGCGGGGAATGAGATTTCGATATTAACTTATGATTGTGATAAATTTAATAAAGAATCCCATTCATCTGTTTGGACCGCTCGTATCTGTCATTGAGGAAAGGACCACCCTCGCATTTGTTAGATATACCCCATTAACTGACGCCACTCTGAAGAACCACTTACAACTGATAGAGTTTAAGGGTTTTATATAGAATTAATTTGAATGCGATACAATCCACTCAAGATAAAATCTCCAAATATACAAAATACAAATCGGTTACAATATCAGCCACTTAAGCTTCGGTGTGAAGTGGTTTCTTCCGCGTCATCTGTAATAAGATAAAGAAATCATCAAATTAATCTATCCCTATTCTATGCTATGTGACAACCCTACTTCGCAAGTTTCTTCCCTAAAAGGTGCCAGCAGTTTGACTCCCAAAGAAGTTCAAACTCTCTTAGCCTCTAAAGGAATCCTTAAGTTTCAGAAGCAGTACCCTATCTGCCTACCCATTCGATCTCTCTAAGGGTCCTCGGCCTACTGCTCCCTTGCGCTCTGATATCTCAGCGCATCTGCTCAATGCATCTACCTTCGCCTTTGCCCTGAGCAATTCGTCTCGCTGTTCCTAATCTCCCAATTGCTCATCGCTAATGGTTCTATTCTCACTAATGATTCTGCTCTCCTCCCCGGGGTGCTGTCCCTAATATACACAATCACAGTGTGGGTAGAACGCCCCTTGACGCCCACCACGGACTTTCCCCGATGATGTCAGCTTCTAGCTTCGTCCATTGCTTCATCTCTTTCGTCGTCCGTTAAGCTGACCTTTCTCCTTTAGATGTCATCTTCATCTTCTTATTGGTGACTTCATTCAAATTTACAATTGACATTTCAGAGCACAAGTCAACATCGTCAACAGAACTTTAAACTACGACTGTGATGTTGACCCTTCTAGGTCCTGTGAATGGACTTCTCAAAACAAGTTTCGAATTCTTAACGCTTCTCATCACGTTCAGGTCATAAACCTTGTCCAGCGTTGTCACCTTAAATCTAACAAGTGCTAGACTTCTTGGCTCTCATGTCCACATCAAGCTATTTACAACTCCTGTAAGTCCACTAAATTATATACATCGGACTGTACTCCTGCTAACCCTTGGTCAGTCTGGTTAGAATCACAAATGACCTAAACCTTTCTAACATTCCTACAAAAAGTCTTCTACACAATACAACTTTTAACACACATTTATATATTCATTTTTAGCAAAAGTCTTGATTATACTCGAATACAATTTACATAGAATATAACTACGTAGAGTATAACTTTATATTCTCATTCGCTATCTCGTGTTATATATGTTCTACATATTTCCTTACGTTTCATTTATCGCTGCTTCTCCATTTAAAGATTCACACGTACATGAATTCTACTTTGCACGTTCTACATTTCGTAAACATTTCTACACATTTCTACATCAGCCCACTACGTATACGGGCCTTCTAAATCTAACACATATTCTAAAGTGAATACAGTTACATTTTCTATATTGCTTCAGATTATATTGGTTATCTATATGCTATAAGTGTCACTTCACATTACGATATACATTTCGTTCCTACGTTATTCAATGTGCTTGTAAATATGCCCTATACATACTTTTTATTCAAATTTGCGCTCTCTCAGTCCCCCCTTTGATGACTTCTAGGAGTCATCACTAAATGCAATTTGAATAATATCTCTAAACAGAACTAGTTACGGTATTCCCTTTTTTCATCGTTTCGAGAGCTCTTAAGCTTTTGTACTGTTGATCTTGTAAAGCAGCTAGTCTCCTTTCTTGGTCTCTCATCGATCTTTGTAACTGGTTCGACCTGTACCATTTATACAATTTTACTAATCCTAATAATGTAATTATGCAAATTAATATTATTAATACAGGCTTCAAAATATACCAAACTATACCTTTGCCTAGATTAGCAAACCAACTTCCAACCTTTCCCACTCCATTTCCTACTTTTTCCCAAACATTTACTTTTGATAAATCTTCAATTTCTTGATGAATCTGTGTAATGTTCTGTATAACTTTCTCAAGTGGTTTTGAATTATCAGGAATATAAGTACAACATTCCTGAATTTTCAAAACTTTACAAACTCCGCCTTCTTTTGCTAATATCACATCTAAAGCAAGCCTGTTCTGCAAAACCATTGCTCTAATCGACTGCATCTCACCTTCTACTAACATCAATGATTTTGCAGTACTGGCCGACAACCTATCCACAACTGTTGCTAACCTTCTAATTTTGACGTCGTTAAGAACCAAACCTAACAATGGAAACATTGCTCCAAATACATCTCCTACTACTTCTGCATCTCCTACTTCCCTTTTCATTTTCCTCGAAGTCTTTCCTTCTATGATTGCTAAATCCTTTGCATGATATATTTTGGGGAAGACAATTGCCAAGTAACACGAACCGTACCAATTGTCAGGTAGTTTTACATAGGCATTTCTCCCACATACAAAATACACATTCGGAATAGCTTGCATTCCTTTCATAAAATCTTTCGTGTAGTACTCTAATTTAAAAGAGTGCTCGCAATTAACTTCACCTACAAATTCACTCTCATAATACGTTTTGCTTCGAGCTAAACATAACTTTCCCTTTTGCGTTCTATCCAACGCTATTGGACCATTACTACCTTTCTTTTTATGTAGCTTCTCTTCTTCGGTCCAATCTGTTTTCCATTGTCCTGACATTTTCAGAATTTTCTGCCGTCTGCATCGATCATCTACTTGTGCTATAAACCTTTTCTCTACCTCTGTTACTTTGCAAGTCAGATTATTTCTACGCGCATATGATGTATCTAATGTGTCCCAAGGAAGAAAGAATTTAGCTAGTCTATCCTCCTTTTTGTAGTAGTCCCACTTGTTCATCTGCTTATAATTCGGAACTTCAGGCAGTACCGAATCATAATTTGAAAAGTAGTACTCAAACCCTTCTCTACCATAAAATATACTGAGCAGTAAACTACATGTTATCCCATAAGTCAATGGGAGATGGTGATATCTAATGCCTTCGTCTACAGAAACCGGCAATTGCATACAAACGTAGCAATCTTTGGCCTCCATGGCATTGATATATTCATACAATAATTTGGCATATGCATTTGACCTAAAGTTTCCTTGTGACTCGTCTATGTGTAATTCACGAGCTTCCCCTGCAAGTAACGCCTTTTCATGCGTAACAGTGCTCTCCTCCTTCCTTCCCACAAGAGCAGGTTTCAAGGTCGTTACAACTTTTACATTCGCTATTCTTTTATCATTCTCATGTCCTGTCATGTAAGATATCGTTACTACTATGATTATGAGGAATATCACTATTGCTATAAGTGTACCTACTATACATCTAGCCTTTCTGTTTGGGTTGCCGTTCTCCATGTCATCAAACAGCGTACCTTGTTCTCTAGCGAAAATTCTCTTTTCCAGTCTTTGGTTGCTTGTTTGCTTTCACAGTTTTTAAAGTACTTTTTATCAACAGGTATCTTTTTCACCACAATATCTTTTCTCTTCTTTGCAGCAGACAACCCTAGCCCTTCTCCGTCCCCTAAATGTAATCCCTAATTTTATTCTTCTTTCCACTCGGTGCTAGGTTATCTTCTTCTTTATAATAATCGTACAAAAGTCCTTAAGCATCAACAATTATTTTCGGTCCTGCAGCTTTCACAACAATTATTAATAGTTCAAAGCGAATAACTTTTTCTTCTTCTTCTGTCATTTGCTGACCAACTGTTGGGAATTGCAATCTTTTTAGCACTAAATCTTGGATTTTACTCAGACATGGGGGTATGGGAAGTGTGAAAGTCAGTAACCCCTCAGTCTCGAGTCCAGGCGCCAACATCCATATCTCCACTGCCACAAATGGATCGAGATCGATTACTTTCACGCTCTTCACTCTCCCAGATTTCTGTCCCCAATACATCTGCTAGATAAGTCCACTCTGGGGTGGCGTACCTTCTGCAGGGCACACGTACCCTTCTCGATCTTCGTGGACTCTCAGTTCCTGAATCTGTCGTCTCTTCCTCCTGATCCGATTCTTCAGCGATCGGGACAAGAGTTCTTTTCTTTTCCCTTTCCGAACTTGGCCCTTTTCTTCTCTCTGGCCAACTGGCTTCGTCACTTTCCGTCTTTCCGCTCCTTGTTCCAGGACCCGTCTCTTGGTCACTCTCCGTTTGCTCGATATCTGTGTCGGACTCCCAATTACTTTCTTCTCCTGAGGCGACTTCGGTCCCACTAGTGTCCTGACCTTCGTCGTCCTGTTCCAACACAGTTCCAGCTTCTTCGATCACCTCCACAGCTTGGCTTTCCCCCTCTATGGCTTCTCCGCTTCCCGCCGGATTCTCATCCGAGAGAGGAGCTATATCTTCTAGAGGTGTTGGCACTCTTCGGGTGTGTGAGGCATGTATCCAGTTTGGCAGACCTCCACACTTCACTGCGGTATTCGTGACAAGTATGACTTGAAATGGTCCTCTCCAACGCACGTCTAAGCAATTCTTCCTGACATGCTTCTTCACCAGGACCCAGTCTCCTGGACTCAGGTCGTGGCACAAATCTTGTACTGATGGAACCTCTGCAGCCTGGACCTGGAGGGACACAGAATTTACGGCATCAGATAGTCCCTTACAGTAGTCCAAGATCAAATCGTCTGTGATATTCACTAGCGCTGCAGTCGGAACCGATGGCAATCTCATAGCTCTCCCCATTAGCACTTCATGTGGAGAGAGGCCTGTTCTTCTATCAGGTGTGCTACGTATGCTCATAAGAACTGCTGGAAGTGCGTCAGGCCAACTCAGGGATGTCGATGAACAAACTTTAGCCAGTCTGGACTTGATAGTACTGTTAATTTGCTCTACGATCCCTGAAGCTTCTGGTCGATAGCTGCAGTGTAACTTTTGATCGATATTTAAAGCCAAACACAGCATCTTCACCACTTCACTATTGAAATGAGTTCCTCTGTCCGATTCCAAAGAGGATGGCACCCCAAACCTCGGTATTAACTCTCTAAGTAACAATTTTGCCACTGTAAGTGTATCGCACCTACGTGTAGGGTAAGCCTCAACCCATCTAGAAAATATGCAGACGATCACTAACACGTATCTGAGTCTGTTGCATGGAGGCATTTCTATGAAGTCAATCTGCATCCTATTGAAAGGCCCCCCAGACCTTCCTATGTGACTCAAGGTAACTGGTGTTCTCTTTCCCACATTTAGTTGCTGACAGATCATACATCGCTGACACACTGCTTCTGCCGCTACTCTAAACTTAGGATTGAACCACGTTTGTCTGAATACTCTCACCATAGCATCTCTCCCTATATGTGCTGATCCATGCAATTTCCTTGCCATTGGACTAACAAGCTCATTTGGTAATACTGCTCTTCCGTCGGCAGAAACCCAGAAATTCATCTCACTTTTTTCACACCCTGCTGTTTCCCAGCTCTTTTTCTCATCAATAGGTGCATTTTCCTGTACAACTCTCAATTCATCCCATGTATCTACAGTGTCTAACAACATGGTCAATTCAGTTCTTTCCTGGATTCCCCCCACTTTTGCATCAGTGTGAGAATATCCCTGCTCTGCGCAATAACGCGCTACTTCATCTGCGTATTTGTTTCCTAGTGATACAAAATCCACATTTTTTGTATGCGCTACACATTTGACCACTGCTATGGCCATAGGTTTTTGCAAAGCCTCTAACAGTAGTTTCACGAATTCTCCATTCCTAATGGGAGAACCCGAGGAGGTCATATAACCTCTTTGAGACCATAACTGCCCGTAATCATGAACTACGCCGAACCCATATTGGCTATCGGTGTATATAGTGACTCGAAGTCTGTCGCCTGCTAGGCAAGCACGAGTCAAAGCCACAATTTCAGCTACCTGTGCGGAGTGTACTCCTTCCAGGCAAGCGGCTTCTATAACTCTGGTAATCGTGCATACTGCATAAGCGGCTCTCAGCTGACCGACATCGTTTCTTACACATGAACCATCGACGAAGAGAATTTCATCTGGGTCTGTCAATGGCTCATCTACGATATCAGGTCTCGGTTTGGTACATAGCTCAGTCACATCGAGGCAGTCATGCTCTGTACAAATTTCATCGTCCACTTCATTCGGAAGTGGCATCAAGGTTGCAGGATTCAAGACAGAGCATCTCTTTAGGGTTACATTCTCGGCGGCCAATATAACCTGCTCGTAGCGTGTAAGCCTGCTATTCGTCAGATGCTGAGTCTTAGTCCTGGTCATTAACAGTTCTACAGAATGTGGTACATATACTTCTAACTGGTGACCCATAACTACGCTTTCAGATCGTTCAATGCTGACACCCGTTGCAGCTACGGATTTGAGACATCCGGGCAACGCTGCGGCTACTGGATCTAATGTAGCCGAAAAGTACGCCACTGGCCTGCGCGCATCTCCGTGGACCTGTGCTAATACCGCTAACGCGCATCCCTCTCTCTCGCAGCAGTAAAGCAAAAAAGGTTTAGTGTAATCTGGCATTCCTAAAGCCGGGGCACGACATAAGTCCTCCCTCAGCTGCAAAAACGCCATCAAACAATTTTTGTCCCATGGTACCGGATCACTTACTCCTTTGTGCGTCAGTTGCAATAATGGTTTAGCCTTCAGTGAAAAGTTTGCTATCCACTGTCGACAATAACCGACCATGCCTAGAAACATCCTGACTTCTCTTTGTGTCGTAGGCGCGTTCATTTTCATAATCGCCTCTATTCTGTCTGGAGACACCTTCCGCTTTCCCTTTTCAATCCTATGGCCTAAGTATTGCACCTCAGTCTTACAATATTGCAATTTACTTGGAGACACCTTGTGTCCATTCTCGGCCAAGTGATTTAACAAGGTGATGGTGTCTTCTCTGCAAGTTTCCTCAGTTTCTGACGCAACTAGGAGGTCGTCTATGTACTGGACCAGAACTGAATTCTTGGGCAGTACCAGACTCTCAAGATTTCGTTTCAATAACTGGTTAAAGATCGATGGGCTCTCTGTATACCCCTGAGGGATACGACACCATGTTAAGACTCGATCTTCCAGCTTGAAAGCGAAAAGATACTGGCTCTCCTCATCTAACGGTATCGAAAAGAAAGCCTGACACAAATCTATCACGGTAAACCATTCAGCTTGGAATGGTATCTGAAATAATATCACTGATGGATTCGGTACCACTGGACAACATGAGACAACAATGTTATTAATCTTTCGAAGATCCTGCACTATTCTGTATTTTCCACTAGGCTTCTGCAAACCCATGATCGGGGAGTTACATGGACTTCCCACGATCTCCTTCAGAATTCCCTGCTTAATCATGGATTCGATCACAGGCTTGATCCCTGCAATTGTCTCTGGCGTTAGCTTATACTGTGGCGTTCTTGGATACTCAGCATGGGGTCTTACCAAGATTTTTACCGGTTCCACTCCTTTAATCAGTCCTATTTCTTCCCCAGTAAAATCCCATACCTCAGCTGAAACTTTCTCCCTCAAGTCCTGCGGAAGCTCCTCCACTGTTAAGGTAGGATATAATTCCACACACTCTTTTGAGTTTACTACTTTAAAATCAGCATCCTCATCCTTGGTCTGCACTTCTACTCCTTCAGGTGTGCAATGTATCGTGCAATTCAGCTTGCACAGCAAATCTCTCCCTAATAAGCACACAGGACTAGAATCGCAAATTACAAACTGATGTTCGTCACTGTAATTCCCTATCCTTACTGACACTGGTTCGGTCAAGGGATTGGTCATCCTTTTATTCGCGACTCCTACCACCTGAATTGTTTCTCCTGATATTGGCAGACCTGGGACCACCGCAGATCTTAATGTGGATCGAGTGGCTCCCGTATCTACCAAGAAGGTTGTAGGACATCCCGCTATTTCAGCCTCTACGTATGGTCCTCTCTGATCTACTTCCAAAGCGGCTCCTAGCGTACAATCTTCCTCCCTATTCGCCCGCTGCCCTGTAAGAGGATCAACGTAGTAGCATTCCTCTCCTCCTACAAACAATGGCATCTGTCTGTAGGTTTTCCCTCCGTTTGAGATGCGAGGTGGTTGAGGAAACGGGGCTCGAGGAGTCTGAGTCCCTCCTTTGACAAACTTGCCCTTCGGGACTGTGGCTCCCTTAACCACGTTATTCTGAACCTCTTCCTCCTCCTGTTCAAGATCCCCTGACTCAACATTGTAAGGACACTCGCGTCGCCAGTGTCCCACCTCGTTACACTGATGGCATCTCGTCGTCTTTTTCAGTGTCGCGATGTCCACTCTCGGTCTCGGTCTTTCTCCCTCATCTCTGCTTTGATTATTCTGTTTCTTTGCCTGCGTTCCTGTTCCCTGCTGCCACGGTTTATCCTTTCCAGCAGCTTGCATTTGCACTAGCATTAACTTTTCTTTAAGCTTCTTTGCCTTAGAGTCTATCTCGTCACTACAGTACCTTGCATACCTCAGAATTTCATCCAAAGGCTTATTCTGCCAACAGATCAGATGCTGCTGGATCATTAGACATATTTCTGGTCTTAATCCGAGGACAAACTTCGAAACAAACTGTCCTATGTCCTTGGGATCCATCACATCTAACCCGCTGTACTGCTTGAATGCTTTCAGTAATCTCTCATAGAACTCATGAACTGTCTCTTTCGGCTCCTGAGTAGTTCGATCTATCTTTACCCAGTCTATGTCTTGCACCGGCACTTTCTCTTTTAGCCATGTTATTACTCTCTCGTAATTTTCCATGACTCTGCCTGATGGACCATTCGTCCGGGTATCTCTCGGGGGCTCGCAAGTAGGCCATCCAACACTGAGCTTGCACGCCGTCCACAAATCTCCGGGTACTACGATATCGAACAGTGTGTTCAAATCGATCCACAGTACCTTCGAGATCTTCACGAATCTCTCTACCTGCTTGTACCACTCGACGGGATTATCTCTAAGCTTTGGGAAAGAATTGGTAAATGCCGCCAAATCCCCCCTACTCCAGGGCACATGAACGTAGCTTCCATTCGCGATTTCTCGCAAAGGGAAGGCTTCCATTCGCATCAAGTCTGCGTCCTGGGACTTCTCAAGCACACTCCGTCTAACGGAGCCCTTTCTAGACCATCTTTCCTCCCATTTATCTAGTTCTCTCCATATTCTTATATTTACGATCAATTCCCTTATGTGTACCTTCAGCGCAATCGTTCTACGGTCATCCAAGTCCTGATCCGTGCAAGTTAGCCTATGGTTACTCTGTAAAGCTTTAGTTCGTGACAGGTCTACCATGTACCTATTTGCTAAATTAGATAAGTTCTCATGAGCTGACCTCGCTCTCCGAGTAATATCTTTGGATATGAACAGTATCTCATCTGGTGTATACGAAGCTAATCTCTCTAATGAAACTGTACCATCAATCAATTCATCCAGATCTGTCTTCAAACTCATCACGTCAAGCCGTTTTGCTTTTATTTCCGCTTTTAGCATCTCAGTTCTATGTTCTTCTCTCATGTCCCTCTCACCTCCACTATGCGCCCTACGCCTGAGCACAGGTGAGTTATGAGGGATCTTCCTTTCTTCTCTTCGTTCCCACCCCTCTAGATCCCAAGCCTTTCCATCTTCGCGTGGGGTATGGTGGAATAATGCTCCGTCCCCCAACCCTATGTTCCGACTTTTCGGCTCAGTTTCTCCAGATGTGGGATAGGATCCACCGTTCGGTTCTAGCCCATTATAACTTGCTTGTTGTCTGGTGTCGCTTAATAGCCGATAGGTTCCGTCACGACCCTCCATGTTCCCGTGATCTCTTTCGCGATCACCGGATGGATGGCGAGACGTTTCGCAACTTCCTATGTTCTCCTGACTCCGTCCACTATCACCGGATGCATGTCGAGGCGCTTCGCGACTCTCCATGTTCCCGTGACTCCAATGTCTTACATTCTCACCTGGGGCATGATGTGTGCACCTAAAGGTATTCTGGTACTCCTGTGTCCTACGTTCCCCTTCACTGAAGGTGACGTGAGGCACTTCGCTATACCCTGCACTTCTGTCTTCGCCCGTTAGCCTATCGCTGTTATCGGTAGGATAAATATCTCTCCTGCTCTCTTGGCTTCCTCTCTCCCACTCGGGGCTGCTTTCGCCCGCTCCACAATGAGAGAGAATCCTGCTCCCCTGCTCTCTCCACTCGGATCCCGTTTCTAAACTTTTATTCCGAGCCTCTCCGGCAGCGTCCCATTCTCTCAGGTATTCCCTTAATTCCTTATGGGTTTTCGGTTTAGGACCCCTCAAATCCATTGGTCCTCTTCGACCTCCCTGTTCTACCCTGGGACCTATTGCGGAATCTAATGGGGTACTCCGACTTATTGGTGCTCGTATTTGCCTGTGGGGATTCATTGTGGCCTTCCTATTCTCCCCTTCTGTTCTTTCATTTTCCCATCGTGCCTGTTCCTCCTGCTGGACCCCTTCCGGGTTGTAGATAGACACAATAGGGCCTATGGTGACCGGGACTTGCAAAGCATCCGGCATTTGATATGTCCTAGCGCATTGCGTCTCCGGCACCTTCTGGACCACAAATCTTCCCACTACTCTCTGTTCAGAACTAGTTTGGGGTATTTCCTCAGTCCTATTAACGTCCCATTCTGTTACCGGGATCGACTTATACTCCCCCCACCTAGCTCCGTCCGTTTGCGGTAATATGGGGCTCGCAAGTTCCCCGCTATATGGAGGTGGTCTGTCTATCAATAGCCTCTCTATCAGATCCTCCTCCAACTCGCTTTCCTCATCTTCCTGTTCTATAGGTTTCCGTTCACCCGTAACATCCAACATCGGGTACAGTTTCTCTGCTTCTATCTTCTGCACCCTCCATTTCTTTGCTTCATCGTCCCATTTAGCATCCTGTACTGCTTTTACCGATCTTCTCACTCTTTCTTGTCGCCTCTTTACGCCCCTTTCGTGTGCTGTTCTAAACCACACACCAAGAGCTTCAAATTGTGTTGGCCTCGGTAAAGGTCTCATTGAAAGCATCGTTGCCTTCAATTGGTTCAACACTTCTAATTTAAACGTTCCAAATCTTGGAAACGCCAGTTCTTTTTGCCCTTCAGTTATCCTGTGCCACTCGGAAATCCATAATATCGAGTGTAAGCCTACATTTACTGCCATATGATATGCTGGTGTGCCTTCTGGTGGAGCTTCTTCTCCGACACATAAATTTTTCCTTTTTCTTTTAAAGATTTTTCCTAAACCCTTAAAACACTTCATTTTGATCACGTACGATATTTCTTACTTATTTGCGTCTTGCTAACAACCACCAATCCCTGTATGACTCTCGCTAATCAGCCTATCTCAGCACAGTTCTTATGCTAATTGACCAACCTCAGCACGGCTCTACGCTGACGTCACTTGTCTCTTCAGCAGCTTCCCTCGTTTCTCAACTCGTTCACGATGTCACATGCGTTTTCATTCATACCTTGAAAAATGACTACTTCCGTCCAAGCGATCACTTCTCTCTCTGACTGTACGGCCACAGTCTAACTGTAATTGCTACCCCAACTGGCACAGCGTCTTTCTTTTTACGGTCGGACACTTGCCTCCACTGATAGGTTACTTACACACAGTAAACGTACGACCAGCGTCCGCTACTCATTTGCTCACTCGTACGCTCCCCCTATCATCGGTCTGTCGGGAAATCAATGGTACCTCATGACCCCCTTTCAATGGTAGACAAATTACTCTGAGTGTTCGATACACCCGAACCACTTAAGTCCTCTGGACATAAGATTTCATCCGGTTGCGCGCGCTCACAACCTTACCACAATCACACTACAAGCATTCAACTCCGCTTGACATTACAACACAGGAACAACGTTAAACACCGCAATCTTACAACGCATGACCCTTATACTCACTCTTGACTGATTCTGTTGCTTTTCTCTCGACGCACCATCAACACCGTCTTCGGCTGCAATTCTTCTTCTGGTCGACGATGACTAGGGACCTTGGGGTAAACTAACCTGGCCTAGGTCGTCTTCCTCAAGAAGATAACCATCATTACTCTGCTACCAACTGCGGGGAATGAGATTTCGATATTAACTTATGATTGTGATAAATTTAATAAAGAATCCCATTCATCTGTTTGGACCGCTCGTATCTGTCATTGAGGAAAGGACCACCCTCGCATTTGTTAGATATACCCCATTAACTGACGCCACTCTGAAGAACCACTTACAACTGATAGAGTTTAAGGGTTTTATATAGAATTAATTTGAATGCGATACAATCCACTCAAGATAAAATCTCCAAATATACAAAATACAAATCGGTTACAATATCAGCCACTTAAGCTTCGGTGTGAAGTGGTTTCTTCCGCGTCATCTGTAATAAGATAAAGAAATCATCAAATTAATCTATCCCTATTCTATGCTATGTGACAACCCTACTTCGCAAGTTTCTTCCCTAAAAGGTGCCAGCAGTTTGACTCCCAAAGAAGTTCAAACTCTCTTAGCCTCTAAAGGAATCCTTAAGTTTCAGAAGCAGTACCCTATCTGCCTACCCATTCGATCTCTCTAAGGGTCCTCGGCCTACTGCTCCCTTGCGCTCTGATATCTCAGCGCATCTGCTCAATGCATCTACCTTCGCCTTTGCCCTGAGCAATTCGTCTCGCTGTTCCTAATCTCCCAATTGCTCATCGCTAATGGTTCTATTCTCACTAATGATTCTGCTCTCCTCCCCGGGGTGCTGTCCCTAATATACACAATCACAGTGTGGGTAGAACGCCCCTTGACGCCCACCACGGACTTTCCCCGATGATGTCAGCTTCTAGCTTCGTCCATTGCTTCATCTCTTTCGTCGTCCGTTAAGCTGACCTTTCTCCTTTAGATGTCATCTTCATCTTCTTATTGGTGACTTCATTCAAATTTACAATTGACATTTCAGAGCACAAGTCAACATCGTCAACAGAACTTTAAACTACGACTGTGATGTTGACCCTTCTAGGTCCTGTGAATGGACTTCTCAAAACAAGTTTCGAATTCTTAACGCTTCTCATCACGTTCAGGTCATAAACCTTGTCCAGCGTTGTCACCTTAAATCTAACAAGTGCTAGACTTCTTGGCTCTCATGTCCACATCAAGCTATTTACAACTCCTGTAAGTCCACTAAATTATATACATCGGACTGTACTCCTGCTAACCCTTGGTCAGTCTGGTTAGAATCACAAATGACCTAAACCTTTCTAACATTCCTACAAAAAGTCTTCTACACAATACAACTTTTAACACACATTTATATATTCATTTTTAGCAAAAGTCTTGATTATACTCGAATACAATTTACATAGAATATAACTACGTAGAGTATAACTTTATATTCTCATTCGCTATCTCGTGTTATATATGTTCTACATATTTCCTTACGTTTCATTTATCGCTGCTTCTCCATTTAAAGATTCACACGTACATGAATTCTACTTTGCACGTTCTACATTTCGTAAACATTTCTACACATTTCTACATCAGCCCACTACGTATACGGGCCTTCTAAATCTAACACATATTCTAAAGTGAATACAGTTACATTTTCTATATTGCTTCAGATTATATTGGTTATCTATATGCTATGTGTCACTTCACATTACGATATACATTTCGTTCCTACGTTATTCAATGTGCTTGTAAATATGCCCTATACATACTTTTTATTCAAATTTGCGCTCTCTCACTCGTTCATCAACATAGAGGTGTCAGAAAAGGAACTGCAAAGCAGGAATCCGATTGCAAGTTGTTCGTTTTGGTTGTCACTTGACAAACTATGTCAATCAATTTAGCTAATGACAGAACGGATGACAGTAATTGTACTTACAGACTAAACCAAAAACTACTCGCTTTGGCTGTGGAGTTTAAAGCAAATAACTGGTGATGTAAGCTCATTGGATGGGCAAAGGAGGCACATTTGCAGAGGAAAGCTAATACACTGGGTGCAATTTCACGAGATTAGGAAAAGGCTCGGCAATCCTTTATTTAGAAATAAAAAAGGGCTAGTATGTTTCTGCAACTGTTGTTTTTTTCAGCTGTACGGAGAAAACGAAGTTTGTATGCGCTCCTAAATTCAAAAATTCATATCCTTTATAGGTAATATCAGTGTATCGGAGAATATTATGAAAAACCAAACACAGGCATAGACTTAAGAAAGTAAGTGATTATTTTGAAAGACGTCACGTCTCTAAAAGTCATCTTGACAATGCCATGTTTTAATATTTACTAACTACTGGTTGCTGGGGCTGTGGCCACAGAGCATTGAGTGTTGTCAATGATGTCCCCAGCCCCTCCTGAGTCGCAGTGATACATTTGGCAGCGTTTGCAGCCTTTTTTTGTCCCGGGGCGGGGGGTTCCCGTTCCCTACCTTTGATGCAGGCCGGGGGACTGTCGAGGGGGCATGTTAGACACAGAGGGCAGCTTGGGCTGCTGTGTTCTTCCCTAACTGGAGTATTTCTCTCACATCCAAGCTACCCTCTGCACGCAGGCCCTCTGTTAGCCCTGGCTGCAGGGTCTAAACACGTGAGTGCCTAATGTGGCATTTCATCTGCAAAACCAGCTTTACTTTTTCCTTTTTAAACACGGTTCGGCCCTGAACTGCAACATGGCAGTTTTTTAGTTTCAGCAATTTTAATTAAGGAAATGGATGTCACTTAGAGAAATATATAGCCGTAGCAAATTGAATTCTATTACACACAATAAAAAAGGCCCTTAGATATTTCAGCATTAAGTCAAACATTAGCTCATGGATGAAAGCTAGAATGCTTTCCTGTGAAAGCCAAGGTAGAAGATAAGGAAAACGGAACAGCAGGTTATATCTAGAAATTAACTTGTCTTGCATCTCATGCAGCCTGCAGTCCTCCCCAGCCTTATATGGAGCAGTATACATCATGCCCATAGGTGATCCGTGTGACAAACGTTACTGATCAGCCAGCTCTTAAAGTCTCGAAGTATCATTCAAAAGGGGACCGGGCCAAATTACGCATCTTGTTGTCTATGTAAAGCAGTATCATAGCTTTCTGTGCTATGCGCTATATGTAACCAATAAATAAGTAAATACATAAATATTGAGTAATAGTTGTAAATAGTGTTTTGTTGTCTATGTAAAGCACTATCATAGCTTTCTGTGCTATGCGCTATATGTAACCAATAACTAAGTAAATACATAAATAATGAGTAATAGTTGTAAATAGTGTTACCATGTTTAGAGATCTTTGACAATTGGATACGATTAGATTTGATCTCCAATTGCCCACAAACGCTGCTCTTCTTTACTGTATCGATCCCACCAGGTTGGGATTTTGATTCCAACTTAAAAACTGTATGTGACCATATATAAAAAATAACCTGGTTGAAAGGACTAACATCGCACCCTCTGATAGTCGGAGATTTCGATGCTTACTTCAGTAGAAACATATAATTGAAAATGTGTTGTAAAGAATAAGGCAGTCGTGGCTCACGAGGAGGGGGATTGCCAGGGGGGGTCGCGCGCGAGGGGGGGGTCGGTTGAATAAATATAAAACAAAACTTACCTCACAGCCGGTCCGCGCCACCTCTGCTCCCCGTTGCTGCCTTCACGAACGGCCCTGGAGTGGACTGGCAGCCCCTCTCAGCCAATCCTGGCACTGCCAGCAGTGCCAGGATTGGCTTGGGGCACAGGTTTCTCTTCCCCCGCAGCACGCCTATTAGGAGACCGAGGGGCTCCTAATGAGCATGCGCAAACAAGTGAAAACACAAGTGCGCATGACTGGGCACGGGCTAAAAATTCCCCCTCTGTCCCCACTCATGCGCACTTGTGGTGCTGCCTGCTGCCCCTGGTGACACTTCAGACTCTGAAGGGGTGGGCGGTCTAGCGTCATGCTGACTGACATGATTGTCAGTTCTCCCGCGGCGTTTTTCAACTTAAGTAAACCGAGTCCGTTTACTAACGTTCAGAGATGCCAAGGGTGCTGCGGGTGGGGGGGGGCTACGCCCCGTCGCCCTAATGGACGCACAATGCCTGTCCAAGAGGACCCTTGCATCTATGTTCCTGTCCTTCTCTAACACCTCAAAATCTCAGGGTTCACACTTCTATTATCTTCATTGCGTTGGTTGTACCCTCTATGTTTACAACTCAGACCACCGTTTCTTGTGTATAGTGTCATATTTTACTTGCATACATTTGACAAGTGTATACTGGAACCCAGGGACACTCCTTACATGAAGCAGAACGAATTGGCAGACTCTCTGAAGCATGTATGTATGTATGTATGTATGTATGTATGTATGTATGTATGTATGTATTTCGATTTATATAGCGCACGAATCACCCAGGGGTCTCAAGGCGCTTGCTTAGGGAACCCGTCCTGGTATTCCCCTGTGAGATACCCCGGCAGGGAATTCACAAGGTGAAAGCCAGGCATCCCGCCGCGAGGGGCCGTAGTGGAGATTAAGCAAGCTATTGCCCAGAGTCGCAGAGTGTGACCCCGTGAGTCGAGTAGGCACCGGAGCGAGAATTATCGAGTCCGTGAAATTTTTGAGCCCGAGATCGAACCCTGGTCCACGGCTGATCTCAGCTTCCGGGTCTGCCGCCTCTAACCACTGAGCCACGCTTCTCCACTTCATGTGGGTGTTGATAGTCAAGGGACTTCCGTTTCTGGGTAGGCAAATTAATTTCAGTGCAAGCACCCCATCCGGTATGTCATCCAGTGACCATGCCTACTGTCCCCGCCATCTGAGTAGCCAGGAGCAGATTGGGCCCCTTTGTCTTGACTTTTTTTCCAAGTGGCGAATTTTAGGCCTCAGAAGGCTGAACATTGCTTGGTGCCATCACACTGAAGTCTGGAAAGAGGGCAGGAAATGCTCTTCACAACTGGCCCTTTGAGTTCGAAAACCGTTTCCCAGTCAGGGCCAACATGGCAAAACATTCATTCACTCTGTTTGGCAGTGGGCTGCTGCAGGAGCGGCTCTTCCACTAGAGTGGAGGACCATTGCCCCCCTGCTTTCTCTCAGTGCGAGAAACAGAAACATAATATGACAATAACTACCATTTCATTCTGCTTCTCACACTGCGAGAAGGAGAAGGGTTTGGTTGCGGGTGGGCAGGTGGGGCGGGCTGCTATCTGAGCAGGGCTGGGCAGGGAAGGAGTGGTGTTCCCACTCTGGAGTGCGCATGACTGGTTTGGTCGGTCCTCTGGGCACTCTGTCCTTCTCCATGCAAGTTGCAATGGAGCCTACATGGAGAACATAGAAACACATGTAGTATCCCAACTGGTATTATTGGTGGACAATTAGAAAGGATATGTCATAGACATTATCAGGAAAGAGATAAGGAGACTCTTTAGTTGTTTCAAATGTGCTCATAGCATCAAGTTTATCCAAAAACATGATTTGGCAAGTTACAGTTGTAGCAGCACTGTAAATAAACAAATAATACAACCCATAATTGTACTTGGTGCTCAAGATGTGCAAGTGATGTGCAAGGTGGCGACGCAAGTAACAATGGGATCAGCAAGTTCGGCGCATGGTGACTAGTGCATAAATATATACAGTGATTCAATGAAACAATATGGTTCCAGCTTAATTGTGGCGTTTGGTTCTAATTTGGATTGGCTTTAGTTTGGAAGAACCACATTGTGTGCTGCGCCTATAATTGCGTTGAATGTTCAACGGCGTTTCGATCCTCATTAATCGGGATCTTCATCAGGACTGGGTTGAAGAGCCAACAGTACTGTACATGGCGGGGATAGAAAAACGGGATTAGGAGGAGTTGGACAGGTAGAGCTGTAAGAGGCGCCAAAGTAGCGGGCACGGCGAGTATGTGCGGGGGTCTGGGCGGGGGGAGGGCTGGCAGTGCTACAGGAACGGAATGAGGACCTGGAGGCAGCGTGAGGAGTATTCCAAAAGTGCTAAGGAATACTGATGTTCAGTGGGATCGAGAAAAAGAGGAGTCGTGCGTGCTAGCAGTGGTGCTCTGGTGTACAAGTGAGCACACGGGCTGCTGGAGTGGAAGTAGGTATATTTAGAGTTGGGAGCATGCCAGAGGACGAAAAATAAATTACAGGTAACCTCCTGTGTGTGGGAGAGACAGGCGGGAAGCGTGTCTCGTTGCGGAAGGGGCACATGGATCAGAGCTGTACGGAGATAACATGGTAACTCTGTCAATGTGGCTTAGAATGGAGACGGGCGGGGCTGGCTATGAGGAGCCGTGTAGCGCTTGGGAAAGTGTATGGAGACAACAAGGTAACTCAGTCAATGTGGCATAGAACGGAGGTGGGCGGAGGGCGGCTATGAGGAGCCGAGTAGGGCGTGGGCAGGTGGCGCTGATCAATGAGCGGCTCAATACCTTGAAGGGAAATGAAATCCTGGCGAAATGGGCAAGGAACAAAGGTCGTCGGTATGACTAGGCTGGGCCTAAAACAAAAAGGAGGGCATGAGTAATGTGGATCGTAAGTGCTGGGTCCGAAGGTCCCGGCATGCGCGATCTGGCAATCGATCCGTAGCGTGATCCCACAGCGTCTCCTTGACAATGCTCGATTCACTCGGAGACAGACCCGTCCATGTCAACTAGTGAGGTACGTTCAGGACCATCGCTCCTTCCCGCTATTCACCCCCAGCTCCCCTGCCCTCCCCTAACTGTTCTCCTCGTGGCTTATTTTAGATTGATTCTCCTCCAAACGATCACGCTACGGATCGATTGCCAGATCGCGCATGCTGGGACCTTCGAACCCAGCACCGATACCCGGCCCTCAGGTGAGCTTGCCTACTTGCCAACTCGATCTGCACACCAGCGCTTACGATCCACATTACTTACGCCCTACTTTTTGTTTTAGGCCCGGCCAAGTCATACCGACGACCTTTGTTCCTTGCCCGTTTCGCCAGGATTTAATTTCCCTTCCAGGTATTGAGACGCTCATTGATCAGCGCCACCTGCCCACGCGCTACTCGGCTCCTCATAGCCACCCCCCGCCCGCCTCCGTTCTATGCCACATTGACTGAGTTACCTTGTTGTCTCCATACACTTTCCCAAGCACTACACGGCTCATCATAGCCGCCCCGCCCGTCTCCATTCTAAGCCACATTGACAGAGTTACCGCTCTTCTATCCCCCCATGTACAGCACTGTTGGCTCTTCAACCCAGTCCTGATGAATATCCCGATTAATGAGGATCGAAACGCTGTCGACCACTATAGGCGCAGCACACAATGTGGTTCTTCCAAACTACAGCCAATCCAAATTAGAACCAAGCTCCACAATTTAGCTTGAACCATATTCTTTCATTGACTCACTGGATATATTTATGCACTAGTCACCATGCGCCGAACTTACTGATCACATTGTCACTTGCGTCGCCACCTTGCACATCACTTGCACATCTTGAGCATCAAGTACTATTTTGGGTTGTATTATTTGTTTATTTACAGTGCTGCTACAACTATAACTTGCCTATCCCTGTGTTTGGATAAACTTGATGCTATGAGCACATTTAAAACAACTAAAGAGTCTTCTTATTTCTTTCCTGATAATGTCTATGACATATCCTTTCTAATTGTCCACCAATGATACCAGTTGGGATACTACATGTTTTTCTAGATTACCTACCCCAATCCCAACGTGGTTGATGGGTTTTTGCTCCTGTGCTTTATACTACATGGAGAACATGGCCGGGCCACTAGCCCCTAGCTGGGTGGTGTCCTGACCAATCACAATGCTGCTTGCAATGTTGTGATTGGCTTAGGGTGGTGTTTTGCTTCCTGTTCCTGTTTGGAACCTGGAGCTCTCATACAGCTCGGATAAAATCCTCTGTGACCTGGGCCTTCCTGGGCCCTGTTTAGGTGCTTCCACAATGTGGTGCTGACTGTTTCCCTTTTCCTTGAGGATAACAAAAATGTCTGCAGCCTTACTTAAGCTCTACTGATTTGCACTGGTGATGACATTGGCTGCCGGGAATCCTCCAGTCATCAAGGTGTCCAGAGATATGGATATAGAGTTTACTGAACCTTTCACAAGAGGTAGGGAAGGGCTGCATCAACAATCCACTGCTACAAATGAAGATGAGCTGAGTGGTGAGTCTATCTGGCATGTACTCTCCATTCCTTCATCACATTTTTTGATTGCATCACCCTCCTTTTTTGTTGAATTCCAATACCTAGTTCCACTGCAAGACAGTTGAATTGGGAAGGCCTGTGTGGCCCTAATATATGCCTTGTGTCCTGTTGGGCTCAATTCCCATTGTTCTTGTGGCTTGGACTGCAGCAGCCCCCTTCATTACTTGAGTCAGGCCCCTGTATTTATGGAGCCACTGACCTGGAATCTCTAGGGCAGGGCCAGCTTTAGCACTGGTGGCACCTAGTGCAACAATCTTTTTTTGGCGGCTCCCCATACGACTTCCTCCTCGGATTCCCTCACTACCACCCAGCAAAAGTGTCCCTCATCTCTCCATACCGCCTCTCGGAAATACATTTCATTTATTTAAAGTGCTGGTAAAGGATGTCTTTTCTAATCTACTCAGCAATCCACATAAAATACAGATCTGTTCTTTGTAGCAGGCAGATTAACCCTCTGAGCTACTTTATGGTGAGACAAAACTGCCACTAGACAAAACTCAGATCACCCTCTCTCTAGCAGGAACATTAATCGTAAGAGATATCTTGACATTTTCATGCAGCCTGGAAGCTGGATGCACAAGCAACTCTGCAGCTGGTGCTTTTAAATCCTATGTGTGAGAAAATGGGGTTCTGTTGCAGTACCCCTAACATTTTGCCTGACTTTTGATGTAGCTTTGACTGTAGAGTACTGAGACCCTACTAGCCAGGTTCCCAGTACCAGTTTTCTTTCCCTAAACACTTGCCCACAATTGGTACTTATGCCTCCTGTAAGTCCCTTATAATTGGTACCCTGGGTACCAAGGGTTTGGAGCCTGAAGAGGGTCCACTGGAACCCCCTCACTAGGTAAGTCACCTGTTAGCAGGCCTTATCAGCCCTAAGGCAGGGTGCACTAAATCCCAGGTGTGAGAATATCTTCATGAGCAGCCATGTCCCTACAGTATTAGAGTCTATTCCTTAATATTGTAAATGCCAGGGAAGCCATAGAGAGTACACGGGCTGGGAACTTGACAACTCTAGTTCCAAAGCACCATGATGGCTTCACTGAACCCAGGAGTGTTTGATACCTAACAGCTCCTAGTAATAAATCCATACTGATGCAAGTGTGAGATTTATTCCACCCTGCACCCAGAGGGCACCTTGGAGGTGGCTCCTGATCCCTACTAGCCCTAGGTGTGGCCCGTGACCGGCCGTAGGCAGCCAGCCACCACCAAACATGTTTCTGGAACCCTGGGTAGAGAACCCCTGCTCTCTGGGACCAGGAACAATGTATATCTTGGACAGAGGTCTCATGCTCCTCCCCCAGGATGGGCCAGTGCAGGAAGGGGGATGCTTTAAAGGGCTACTACCTTTGTAATGTGATCCCAACCCCCTGCTGCTAGCAGCAGACGGCTGCCCCTAGTTTACACCCCTACTTTGGGCTGGTAAACCAGTGGGAAAATTAAAAAAGATAGGAGGTGTGCCAACCCCACCCCTGAGGTGGGGGAAGCGAGGTGAAGCACAACTTTCTGTCCCCACCATCTTGAAGATTGTGGACCCCTCCAATCAGGGCTAGGTCAATGCCCCCTCCCATAGGAGGAGGGCATAATAGAGGGTGTAGTCACGCCAGGTGAGGTGCCCATTGGCCCTACCTGCTACTCCCTTAAAACTCACCCTAAACTTAAGCATTTAGGTGGCTCCCCAGACCTGGCCCTCAGATTCGATGGACCAAAGAAGAAGATGGAAGATGACCGCTGGAGGACCAGGAACTGAACTGCTGCAGACAAAACCTGTCAAGAACCCCACCACCGGCAACAGGTTAGAACACTGGACCTGCTGTTCTTCCAAAAACTGTGCAAGACCTCCAAAAAACTCCGGAGACCCTTCAACCTTCACCAAAGTGCCAAGAACCTCCCTTCGGACTTAAGGCTCTAGTCCCCGGCATCCACCAGCTCCACAACTGCAGTGGTGAGGACCGACCTTTGGGTTGACATGACTCAAAGCTACCAAAAAACTCCGAACCACAGTGGTTAGGGCCAACCCTTGTGTTGACGCGACTCACTTCTACCAAAAAACTCCCGACCGCGGTGGAGGACAAGCAGTTGTGTCTACTCGACACTACCCTCGCAGCAGGACAGCCTCCATGTCCTTGAGGGATCCTCTCGGCCCCATGACCTGAGCTGTGTCCAGCCTGGTTCCTGAGAGCCAGTACCCTCTTGGTACTGGCCCAGCCAGCCACCTAATGCCCCTCTTCCAATTCCCGCCCGACCACAAACTCCCCATGATGGTCCAATGATGGCAGAAATTCTCCATCCGTTTGACAGCAGCCAACTGCCGGCGACCGTGATTGTAACTGTTTTGGCGGTTTGCTGAAAACCAACATGCTACATTACTATCCACGGACCGTGAGGGTAAATATAATTGCCAGTATCGACCGCCGTGGAGGAGATATCAAATCCAGCACCTGTGGGTGCCCCAGCCCCCCACGACTGACATTGACTACAGTTTTGGCCTGAGACACCCGGAAACTGGACTGGAGCTGTAAGTGGTATATGTACCTGTTACAAGGCACAATTGTTTTCCTCCGCATGATAATATTGAACTGCTCTGAAATTTGCACTGTCAAACCTCTGAAACCCAAAAAGTATTATTAAGGAGAATCGTACATACCTTAATGTGAAGACCCTGGTCTTAAAATAAAATATAAACAAAGGATAATTTTCTTAAATTGGACTCCTTCTTGAATCGTATGTCCATTATTGATCACTGTTATAAATGTTTTACACTCCTCTGTGTTAGGCCTAAGGCTGCTCAACCACACTACCTCAAATAGAACAGTTTGGGTATTACATAAAACCATTTACACTTTTGGGGAACCCTGGACTCTTCGCACAATATTACCACCTAGTGGGAATATCCTATAAAGAGTCAACTTCCTACACTATATATTGCTAAATATACCACCATGCCAGATTAGTGCCCCCTTTACAGGTGAGCGCCCAGTGCAGCTGCACCGGTTGCACCGCCCTAAAGCCGGCCATGTTCTAGAGACCCAAGGTCATTGAATGTCATTGACCCAAGGTCATTGACTAAAACCGATTCCCTTAGAACAGGAAGAAGCAGGCCCAAATCTTGGCCTCTACTCAACAGCATGCATTTGTGGCTTAAAAGAAATGCATATTATTGTCCATTTTATTGTAAAACAATCTAATGGCCTTGGACAAGGTTCACGTTATAAAACCCTGCAAAAATATACCCTGGTTTAAAGAGCCAACAATTATCAACAGATTAGGAGAATGGTTGTATCATCCCAGTTCCTTTATTCCAATTTCTGGAGCTCCAAGTCACTGCTCCTTTTATGTGTTCTTATGGATGCACTGTTTCTCAGTGGCCACTGTGTTTTCTTTGTTTCACTTTTTGTAGTTTGCCATCATTATGATTACAAACATTAAGGGTTGTAAACCAGTAACAAGGAGGCTGATTACGATGTCGGGCGAACTTGAGTCTGCCCGCCATCGTAGTGGGAGCGGGACTACCCGCCTGTAATGCGGTGGTCCAGCACCCCTAATTAAGATGCGACCACCACCGCGGTGATCACATCTGGCAATTTAACATTGTGGCAGGTGCTGCTGGCTGCAGCACCCGCCGCAATGTTAAATGGCCATGTTGTGCATTTCCCTGTACAACTTTGCAAGGACCACACGGTGCCTGCCACCTTGTGCACTGAAATGCAGGGAGGTACCAAGGGTACCCCCAGTGCACAACTGGCCCCCCTACCACAGAGGGGGGCCATCCAAAGCCAGCCTCCGCCAGCCTTTCCATGGCGGTTCCACTGCCATGGAAAGGCTGGATGACACCAGCATTCTGATGGATCGGGCGGTGCCTGCAAGGCATCGCCACGATATGTCCAGTCTGATCTGCTCCTCCAGGCAATCACAACGATTGTCTGTGGCGAAAGTGTGGTGGATGCTCTTTGCACCCGCCACACATGCGGAACGATTCCCCCCACCATCCTGATGTGGCATGGGGAAATGGGCATTCAGATCGGGGAGGGACTGCCACCGCACAGCTGGCGGTGGCGAACCCATCATAATCAGCCCCAAAATAACTATATTTTGGCAGAAGGATTGCAGTCCTCCATTTTACACGGTATTGTCTACAGTGGTATTCCCAAAGGTTACTTATTTTTTTACATATTCCGAATCATCTGTTTTAGAGTAACAGAATTGCGGTCCTTCTGTTAGTCTGTTTTTCATTAGTTCTCTGGTGTGCATGATGGTCTAGTGATCGTATACAGGATATACTTCGATCTGTGCACTTGTTTAAAATTTGGTATTTGTTTTTTTGATTAATATATTTAAATATTTTGCGATTTCATTGCATTGTTGTATCTTTGAAAACATGCACAGCCCTGTCTGGACATTGACATCTATATTCTTCCTGTGATAACTGGTTTGTACTGTTCCTTGACATATCCTCACACCACCTTAGCAAAGCCTTGATTGCTTATCCAGCACTCTCACCTTTGATATTGATTGCTTGTCCCTACAATTGCAAGAATAGTCGAAAAGCCTGACATATGACAAAGGCATTAAAGGTTAATTCATAGAGGTACAACAATCACCTCAAATGTTACATCATAAAATGAACAAAAACTTCCTCAGGTGTTCAACCAATGCAAGAGCTGAATTCCACAATCAGGCGAGATTAGCTGTGCGGCCCTTGCCACCTGTGGCCCCAGGAGAAACTGTCGCAGTAGGTTCTGGCACACTCCTTCCACTTGAAAGTGCATTTTGTAAAAAAACAGTAATTGTTCACCCTATTTGCCACTGAATATCTTAGTCAGCAGGTTGTGCAGAAGGTGTGTGCATGCAAAATCTATATTTATAAAGAAAATTGCCTCAGAGAATTTTAAAAAGATTCATCCGACAGAATATGATGTACAGGAAATGATTTATAACACTCAGCTCTTTTCGCAATGTCACTGCTTGTCTTGGCTGCTAAGTTCTAAAACAGAAATATTTCACATTTAAACTAATCCCCTTAATAATACATTTGACTATTCCTCCAAGCAATTCCTAACCATAATATGCTCCCAAAAATAATTCAGTACTGTTTTTTGTTTTTAACCAGGCCGATTTACTAATTATTAACACAGCACAGCAACTATATCTATTAGGGTTGACCTGATGGTGCACTGATGCTGTCAAAATATTCCTTGTGTGATGCACAGTCTTGCAGGGGAGTATGTGCGCTGCTGACCAATGAATTGGAAGCACACTTTTCAAAACAAATTCCCATGTCTAGACAAACATAGAAGGAACCCCGCCTCTGGATGTAGGTTGTGTACCTCAGCACACTTGCAATGCTTGGGTTTTCCCAAGGTTGTGAGATATCTTAGTTTCAGTGTCCAACAACTATGATAAACGTGTTCGCTCCATATAGACTTGTGTTGATTCCATTCAGACCAGAATATTTCACACTCTGTTTGCCAAAAGCAAAAGAATATAACCGAAAATCTTCTGTAGGAGAATTTTGCTCTTCAATGCAGAATCCTGCGGTTATCAGTTATTTTTTCAACAAGGAGTATCCTCTCACATTTAATTTCTATACGTGATCACAGCAAAGATCTCCACTGGAATGGTGTGGCACTATTTAATGGATGATATAGAGCCTAAATGCCTAATAGAGGTATGTTTTTCTTTAACTGCTGAATGGGCTCAATCATCCAATCCATCATAAATCATATAAAGTGCCATAAAACATTAAGGGGCAGATTTACAATAAGTGGCGCATCCCTGCATATTAGCCGGGATGCCCCACTTTTTATGCGCCATGCCTCTGCCACCACTGATGCGCCACATTTACAATGCGGCGCAACAATGGGCAAAAACGGCAAAAACAGCACAGATGCGTGTTGCATCTGTGCCGTAAAGGCGGCGCATTGCTAGAGTTGCGTCGCAAGCGCTACGCAGCTCCAGCAAGGCTCTGGGGGGCCCTATCTTGTTAATGCTGCATCAATCTTTATGCCTGCTTCAAGCAGGCGCAGGGTTTTGACGCAGCATGGGCCCCAAAGTGACTGAGTGAAATCTTGTAGGTTTCACTGAGCCACTTTTAGGAGGCGTTCCTGCGCCGGAAGCCTCCCCTGCACAGAACACCTCCTTCTGGCGCAGGGCTTTACAACGTGACGCATCTCCCAGATGCGTCACGTTGTAAGTACCCCACACCATGGCTCAACTTTTGCGCCGCCGCTGCGTCACAAAAGTGGCGCAACGGCAGCATAAAAGGGGCGCAAGAGGCTTGTAAATCTGCCCCTAAGTACCCATTTATCAACAAGGAGACAGGGAAACAAAAAGACCAAGGCCTAGACAAGGGAAAATAAGATCACTAGTCTGTTCCTGGATCTAGAAAAAGAGCTAGAATACCTTGTGTTTACTGGTATTGCCATCCACTGTATACTTCCTAGAACTTGGACCATCCTCAATCACATTTCTTTCCTATGTAACTTCGGAATTGACAGTCATGAATTCTGATCTTAAGGAATTCACTTGTACAAGTGGAGAAGTGTGGCTCAATGGTTAGAGCGGCAGACCCTGATGCAGAGGTCTGGCCCGGGACCAGGGTTCGATTCCCGCCTTGGCTGGTCTCGGCGGATCTTGGGCTCATATTTCCTCGGACCCGATTTCTCGCCTCGGTGCCTACTCTAAGCATGGGTCCCACGCTGCAACTCTGGGCAATAGCTTGCTTAGTCTCCACAACAGCCCCCTACAGCACTAGGGATGCCTGGTGGCACCCTGGGGATGCCCAGGAGTGGACATTTCACGGGGAAAAACCAGGAAGGGTTCCCTAGCGGTATGAGTACAGCGCCAGGACACTCAGGAGTATCAGTGCGCTTTACAAGTACGGCTACATTTACAAGTACGGCTACATTTACAAGGTCTGCAGCCCCTTGTATTTAATGAGCCAAAACATTTTGATGTATAGATTGTATTGTATTGTTATTGCATTTATATACCACTTACTACTCCTGACAAGGCGTCAAAGCGCTTTTTCGACGAGTAGCATGCTACTCCAGAACCCATAAAGGATTGGTGCTGAATTAGTATAGTGAAATATGAAAGTGATTTAAGTGGAGGATAGGTTAGTCAATTATTTGGATTCAGAAGGATAGCAGAAGGATGGAAGAGGGAAAAAAGGTTTGTATTTATATAGCGCTTGTTACCCCTGATGGAGTGTTGGAGGGATTTTTTTTTGGGGCGATTAGCACGCTACTCCGGAAACCCATAAAGTATTAGTGGTGAATTAGTATAGTCAAATATGAAAGCAATTTGAGTGGTGGATATTAGTCAGTTATTTGGAGTGAGAAAGATAGTGGATGGATAGAAGAGGAAAAATAGGTTTGCATTTATATAGCTCTTGTTATCCCTGATGGGGTGTTGACACGCTTTTTTGGTGAGTAGCACCCTACTCCAGAACCAGTAAAGGATTATTGTTGAAAATTAGTATAGTGAAATATGAAAGTAATTTGAGTGGTGGATATGTTATTCAGTTATTTGGATAGAGAAGGGTAGCAGTGGGATAGAAGAGGGAAAAGCGGTGAATTACTGTAGGGAAATATGAAATTTGAGAAGTGAACATGTTAGTCTGTTATTTTGATTTAAAAGGATAGTAGAGGGATAGAGGAGTGAAGGATTTAGACTTTCTTTTGGGGGAGTCATAGCAGAAGGAAGATGCTTTGGGATGATTAAAAAGGGGGGGAGGAGGGGAAGAGTCAGAGGGAAGAGTTTAGAAAGGCTTGTTTTGGGAGATCTGTATAGTGAAAGAGGTGTCAGATGATGCAAGGAGGGATAGAGTATGGGAGAGTCTAGAAAGGTTATTTTGGGGATCATAGTGATGGTATGGGGTTGGGACAAATGAGAGAGTCAATGTAAATTATATATTGATAGAAGTATAGGGTGAGAAATAGGGTTGTGCATTGGAAAGAGTAGTAGAAAGAAGTTTGAGATGAGTCAGAAAGTTGGGGTAGAAGATATATTGAGAGAAGTATAGGGTGAGAAATAGGATAGTGCATTGGATATGCTGAATTGAAAAAAAGTGATAAATATATTTATCCATAAGTACATGGAAAGTATATAGATGCATGAAGGAGGTAGGTATATGTAAATGAAAGATATTGATAGAGGTAAAGGATGAGAAATAGGGTAGTGCATTGGGCGATGTTTTTTAGGAGAAAAGTAATACATATATTGATCCAAGTACATGGAAGGTATATAGATGCATGAAGGAATTACAAATATGCATTAGATAAACTCTGGTTTTCAAGTGCTGATGTACTTTAAAAATATATTTGTATTTTTTTTAACAACATATTTATTCTACATGTTTATAAAAAAGCAATACACAAAGATAGGTACATATCTATAGTAAAATAAATGCTTATATACATAGGGATATGCTGTAAATTTCTGTTTGCGTTTGGTGCTAATGTGCGGAAGAGCCAATTCTTGAGTAGTTTTCCGAAGATAAGGTGGCTTTCCATGGATCTTATGTTGGGGGTAAAGAGTTCCATAGTTTGAATACTTGAACAGAGAAGGATATGCCACCCATGTTTTTTTCTTGTATCTTGGGTTTTTGAGGCGAGGTGCCACTTTAGAGCGGAGGTTCCTTTGTTGAATATGTTTGGTGATTTTATTCGTGATGAAGAGCGGTCCCATTCCATGTATTGCTTTGTGGGTAATACAAAGCAGGTTAAACGTTGATCTTTTGGCAACTGGTAACCAATGCAGCATTTTTTATAGTGATAAAGCTTGATCTTGCTAGTTTGTCCACTTGGGCATTCATCGATAGTTTGGAGTCCATGGTCATTCCGAGGTTTTTTACTTCCTTTGATACTTTAGCCAGTGATCCCAGTTCATCAGGCCAGGTGGCAAGCGGGTCATAATGTTTCCAATCGCCACGCATGAGTATTTCCATTTTTGGAAGCATTCAATTTGAGATGGCTTCAAATCATCCACTGATCCACGGCTCTGAGACAACTGAAAATTGTAGAGTTTGCAATGTCTTTGGGGCATTCCAATTGAAGAAGTATTTGTCTGTCATCTGCATAGTTATAGCATGTGAGGTGAAATTGATTGATCAGTACTGGTCATGACTTCTTGTAGATGTTGAAAAGCATGGGCGAGATGATTGAGTCCTGAGGGACCCCTGCGTTTGTGGAGTGTGGTTTGGACGAGAAAGGTGGGGCATGGATGACATTAGTTCTGTTTCAAAGATAGGACACGATCCAGTCTAGAGCAGTTCTCTCTATGCCGGCTTCATAGAGTCTTTGTTTCAGAGTGTCATGGTCAACCGTGTCAAAGGCAGCGAGAGGTCTAAGAGTAGTAGTGCGGCAAACCAGTTGCGATCTACTGTATTCTTCAGGTCGTCCCAGATGGCAAGTAGGGTAGATTCTTTGCCTCTTCCTGGACGGATTCCTGTTTGGAAGTCAGACAGTATGGCATTCTCTTCAATGAATTGTGACATCTGGGCAAACTCTGCTCTTTCTATCAGTTTTTCCCAGAAAAGGTCCATTTGTAATGGGTCAGTAGCTGTCAGGGTTCAGTTTGTTTTCTTCAGTAAAGAGCATATGTATGACTTTTTTAGTTATTCTGGAAAAATTCTGGTAGTTAAGGAATCGCAGAGGCTGTTAAAAGAGTTGTCTTGAAAGTTTGCTGTGGACAAAGGTCAGAAGGGCTGCTGGCAGGACTGCTTGCTTTGACCAGGTCCATAAATTCATTGTGTGAGATGTGTTGGAAGGAACGGAAAGGCTGGATTACAATATTCTTGGATTGTTATTTTGCAACAGTTTGTCTGTAAAATCTTGAGTTCCTTTTAGGCAATTTGGTTTAAAAAATCCATTGAGTATTTTATAGAATTCTTGATTTGCACATTTAGCATTTAGAATTCTGTCTGAATAGTACATTTTCTTAGCTTTTTTAATAGCTGACTTGTATAATCTGTTAGTTTTCTGTAGGTGAAGTTTGTCTTGTTAGGCGTTTGTTTTGAGCCGGGTACATTGCAGCTTTCTAATTAGTTGTTTTATGTCTTTTATCTCTATATTTCTCCAAGGCGCTTTTTTTCATTTGTTCAGTTGTGTGGTTTTGAGTGGTATCAGGATGTCAAAAGCTTCCTGTAGCCACTCTTATAGTTTTTTAACAGAAATTATTGTTTTCAGATCAGTACTGGATGTTAGTTGTGTTTCCAACTGTTCTAAATTGAGTTTGTTCCATGGCCGATAGGTGGATGCATGTAAGACATTTTTAGGTGAGTCACTTAGGGGCACATTAGGATGGCGGACGGACCTTCGTCCGTCCGCCACCCCAGAGGAGGAGGGACCGTCCGCAGGGGCAGCGGCGGTCCCTCCGTGCCAATTAGGATGTGACCGCCACCCTGGCGGTCACATCCTGTATTTTTAACATTGCGGCGGATGCTGCTTGAAGCAGCACACGCTGCAATGTTAAAAAAACATGTTTTCCTTTGCGTGCACGAAGCTGCAGGCACCGCGTGGTGCCTGCAGCTTCGTGCACGCAAAGGCAGGGGGGTACCATAGGTACCCCCATGTGCACCCCCCCACCCCCCCTTCACCCCTGGGGGCCCGCAATGGGCCCCCAAAGAAAAGTCCGTATGCCTTTGCACGGCGGTAATGCCGCCGTGTAAAGGCATAGTACTCCAGACATCCTAATATGCCTGGCGGTGTCTGATAGACACTGCCAGACATGTTAGAGCTTTTCCGCCACGGTTGTAAGCCGACCGCGGCGGAAAAGCGGCGGACTTAAACCAAGACCCACCAGCCATCCTAATTTGGCGGTGGGTCTTTGGTGGGTCCGCAGCGGATTTCACGCATCCTCCGGGCCGGCTGTGGCTTCCGCCGGCCCGTAGGATGCGGGAAATCCGCGATCCTAATCGACCCCTAAGTGTTGATTTTCTTGGAAAGCAAGCAAATGGTGGTCTGACCATGTGACTGGAGTTATAATTTGAAAAGTAACTAGTTTGGTATTAGCAAAAATGACATCTGGGATATGTCCAGTGATGTGTGTGGGTTTGTGGACAATCTGATGCAGGTTCAGTGCATCTAGGTCAGTGATTATTGTTTTTGGATGGGTCATATTGGGTTTGTCAATCCAAATGTTGAGGTCACTCAGAACGCATAGGTTGGAGTGTATTGTTATCAAGTTTGAAACTATGTCTCGAAGTGTGCCTGGTAATATCGCCTTGGTAGGTGGAGGTCTGTAAAGGAACAGAAAATGACAGGAAGAAGACGGTGCATCTGGTGAGAAGAGCCTCACAAGTCTTTATGGAGATGTCGTCAACTTTAGAGATATGTAATGTTTGCCTGAACACAACAGTTAGACCACCTCCATTTTTACCTATACAATTTTGGGTGATTGTTTGACAGCCTCGAGGAATGGCTTAATGCATCTCTCAACTATGATTCAGTTATGAATAGTATGTCTGGTTTTGCATCAGTGAGAAGGTTGTATATGTGATGTTTGTTTTTAGAGAGCGATCAAGCATTTATTAGTAGACAGTTTAGAGAATGTGCTTTGGTGTCAGTGAGACTTTGTTTTGTACAAGAGTGATGGGTTTGCAGCAGTTGTGTTTTTAGTGCTGTTATTAGCTGTATTAGGATAACAATTGTGTAGCTGTTCTGTAATGGGGTCTTCATCCAGCAGCCTAAGAAGGCATTTTGATGTGTCTGTGTGTGTAAGTGGTGGAGACGGGTTTTGAGAGTGAGTTGTTATGCTGTGTTGTTTTCGTGGTATAACATTCTTGTGCAGAAGACATGGAGAAGTGAAGTAGTGAGGTGTGATACGTTGCTCATATTGTTTGTGTGTGTTTAGGGCTGAGGGTGTATGAGTCAGGGGTAGTGGTACAGCATGTGGATCATGTAGTAAATAAGGTTCTAAATTGTGCAATGGATGAGAGGCAGTTGGAAGAGAGTTGCTGTGTTGCTGTAGGTGTGGTGGACGAGAGAAAGCTTGGCATTGTAGTTTGCTCCTTTGTGTAGTTTGAAAGGTGAGTGTATGTTTGTATTTTGTGATAAGGATTATGAGATGTTGGGCTTGAGAGATTTTGTGGTGCTGGTGTGCGTGATACGTTTTCTTTTTGAGGAGTAGTGAAAAGAGGTGCTGTTGTATTTGTTTCATGAGATGGATTTGTTTGTATAGTATTGTTTGCGAGGGGAAGTTGTAAGGTAGAGGGGGTGGTGATGTGTTTATGAGTAGAGGGTTTGGGGGGAATGAAGTAGAGGTAAGAGTGTTTGTCTTAGACTGGTTTGTTGCAAGAGTTAAAATGTGGGGTGTTGTGCAGTGTATGTGTTGTGTTATTTTGGTAGAAAGAAGAGGATGGTGTTGGTTGGATAATTGATGGAAGGCTGAGTATGGGTTTGTTAGTGATAAAATGGGTTCGGTTTGGAGTAACTAGAGCAGGAAGTGTGTGTCTGGATGGGATATAGTTAAGGATGGTGTGGAATGGGGTTGTGTTAGTGATGAGTGGATTCGTTCATGGTATAGGATAGAGTCATGTACTGTTTGTACGTGATGGTGGAAATGTGTGGTAGCTGGGATAGAAGGGTGTATAGATATGGTTTGTGTGGTTTAACAGTGTATGTGTGTACATTGATTTGAGCAGGGGCTTGTTTGTAGTAGGTGTGTGGTGTACATTTGGACTGAGTTTATTACTCTGTGGATGTGGATCGTGCAGGGTGGGTATTACTGAATGAGAAAAAGGGCAGCATTTCTAGCCCTGGTCCCAACCAGTCCCCAACAGGCTCAAACAGGCAACTGCAATTGTCCTCTCCGCCCTTAGCCTCAATCCCCTGGCTGAGACGCCCTAAGCCTGGACCTTTTATAGCCCAAGTAGTCAGGTGACCCTTTCAGCCAATGGGAACCCTAGCCCTAGCCCTATCCACTCACAACATTAGCCCTAAAATCTAGAACCAATAGGAGATCAGGACCTTACAGCCAATCTTAGCCCTAGTCCAAGCACTCAATCAGGTTCAAAAACCCTAATTTCTACGCCCAATAGAGGCCCTAGCACTAGCAGTAGTCCCAACATAACCCCTGCAACCAATGACACACGAAACACTAGTACCTACTTCCAATAGAAAGCCTAACCCTAGCCGCTCCCCTTCATTGATCAAATTGAAGGCCCAGAAACCAACCAGAACCCTCAAATACCCAACCAATGGGAACGCTAACTCTAATCCAATAGAAACACCAGATACAACCACCAATCAGTGCACACATCTACCATCCAATAACAGACTATTTACGTTCCCAGCAACCTTAAACAAGGTTTGCTGGCCAGGGAGTTGGAAGTAGCTCCTTTATTCGGAATCTCCTAGACAGACAGACAGGCTCAATTCCCAGTTTGAACTTCTGCAGGTAAAGGCCTAACAAATGTAGTCCTCTAGCAATACTGTGTGTATAAAACTTCACTCTCTCTCGTAGCCAAAAACAAAGTGCACAATCCCTATAAAACACAGCTTAAACACATCACAGCAGATTACTGTTCTCTTAGAGCACCCTCTGTTCTCTCTCTGATATAAAAAATCCCCCTTGCTAGAGGGGAAGGAGGGGCTGGATTCACTCACTTGCTAACACAAAATGGGAGCTGGGGGTGGACTGCTTAACATACAGGTCTTAGCACAGACCAAGGGAGACATTTGGAGGGAGAAACTGATAGTCACAGGGAATGATAGGGAAAAACTACAGAGTATGGACTGCAAATCCCACAATTCAACACGCTAAATGGAAGCAGTCACAGGCAAGTAAAAACCACAAGTTTAAACATAAAACAGGTGATAAATGATGCAATCTTGGGCAGGTTAAAACTACAACTTTACACTGTAACAACCACAGGCAAAGACAGTTATTTTTTGTTTTAAATGATGCAATCACGGACAGACAAAAATTGCTTTTTAAATTTTAGGAAAGAGACAGCACTAGTCTGCCTCCTTACCACCCCCAGGCTTTGCTTCACTGTAATCTGGGGCACGGAGGTCAAAACTTCACTCACCTGGCAATTGGAAGTCAGTTGAGTATTTGAAGTAGCAAGCTAATACATTCATGGTCACAAGGGCTATACATTCTAAAATGTGGCATGTCTTATTTTAGGGCTATGGAGGATGCGATAAATATGCAGTAATTCAAACACAAGTCCACTGTGATTCATGATGTGTCAGCTCCACTTTCTTGTAAAAAAGAAAAGTTTGAGGTTTGCCAACTGAGAGAGATGACACTCAAAGTTTCTAATTAAGTAGTTGCCATGTTTGTCTATCGACTTCTGGCCATCAAAGGGCACCCTAAAGCACACAAGAGGAAAGAGCAGTCACCAAACTTCCAGACCTGATGAAACTCAGAAAATGTTCTTAGTAATTCTAGACTGTTCAACAGCTCAGTCTTATTTGGAAAAATTCACAGCATTTGTTCTTCGATCACAGAGGAAGGTTAGGGGTCTGGACACACTGCAGTGTAATACATTAGTTGAAGCACTAAGGCCAGTCTTAACAGCTTGTGATATCCTACCAGAGAAGAAAGAGTGAAACAGTCTAAGGGATTAAACAGACAGTGCTCCCACCAATTATAATCATTTGAACAGTATGTTGTATTTGATGGCATCATCCCAGCACAGACGACAAACAGCACAGTCAATGCTGTCGGACCCTCATGTGCAATCATAAGAAGGTGTCCTAGAAGAGATTGGTGAAGAAAGTGGATTTTTGTATCACTTTCTTCAGTATTTTACAAGAAAAGGGGTCCATGCAATTGACCTACAACTTGTGGGACTGTTAGGTTAATTAGTGGCAATATTCCAGGGACATTGAGAGGCATTTTTGTACGACAGCTTTGCTTATACTCACTTTAGATGTAGCTATTTTGTGGTTGAATTCTTGACAATTGGTCCCCACTTACTTTAATGTATTTCCATGATATTAGCCAGTATGTAGCATTGATCAAGATCTACAAATGGTGATTTATCTGCTTTTTATTTAAGTTTTCCTAAGAATACCTTGCTTAGTTTCATTGTTGCAAACATCATCTGACCTTCTACATCTTGGCTAGGCAAATATATTTCTGTATTCAAATAAAGTACTTAGCAGATCCTCTACTGCACAACTGATCACCAGAAGGGAAACAAACCCCTTGTATAAAGTTGCTAAGCGGGACATTTGAAAAGCACTTTGAAATTTTGGTTGCTTGCTTCACTCGCAACCCTCCCCTGGTATGACTACTCACATACCGTGCAGAAGTTTCTTTTAACATGTACTTATTTTTTTTGCGTTGAAGCACAATAATAAAGAATAGAACTGGCATCATATAGATCACCATCAATATGCACTGGGAACCTCAATATTCAGTGGTGAATGCTCATGGAACATCAATAGGGTACCTTATGCGATTCGCAAGAGGAATGTGAAGCAGAGTAATAGAACTTTTTTCTAAGATACACAAGAACATATTAGGCATATGGCCCTGATTCACAAACTGTATCTGTAGTACATAAAGTAGCACCACAGTAGTACTGCTTATTAACTACAATTGCAATTTACTAACCTACGCGTCGAATCTCCTTCTTTCTGCAGTGAGTTCCTTCCATATTTAAGTTTACTACTTATCAGAACATGTGTGGAAACACCAGGGGATGTGGCTGGAAAATGGAGAATTCTTACAACTAAGGACCTGATCATGATGTTGGTCAGAAAACCTCTGACCGACAGTTGTATTCCACTAGAACTTGTCCGAATCCATCCGCCCAACTCAGTTGGAAACAATTCCTACCGACCGATTACGATGCTCGTGGTTGGAAGGTGAACCGTTCGGTCAATCTGAATCGGTTCTGAGCAGCATTCAGAGAATCAGAGTCGGTCGAAGCTGATTCGTACAGCTCAATGGACAAAGTTTCCGACCGAACGTTTACGATGTCAGATTCCAACAGCCTTACGGACTCAGTCTGTCCGACACGAAAAGGCTATCGGAAACTGACTTTGGGGGCACCTAGCAGACTCCCCTTCATCCTAAGTTCTCCGGTTTGGGGTCGAGGGGGTACCCAAGGAGCCCCCTGTAAAACCATGCATAGAGTGGCATGCACCATGGGGTGCCTGCAACAGGGAGCAAGGTTTTCCACAGACACCCATTTCCCCATAGAAGCCTGTGTTGTCCGTCGAAACACAGGCTCCCATTGAAGTCAATGGGAGTCCTTCCAATGAGTGTTTGGAAGCATCATAATCGTTCGGGTGGAACTGCTGACTGCGAGTCAGTCAGAACTGAATCCGTCAAGGAGTCGGGTGGTATTGTTTCCGACCGACATCATAATGAGGCCCTTAGTGAATGGTTTAGAGAGTGCTAGGTTGGGTTTTAGGGATGGACAGACAACCTTTCACAAAAGAGTAAGCCCATTGGTATTCACAAATTGCATTTCTAAATTTACTACAGCCAAAAGGTACACCAAACAATAATGAATGTACTCCAGCTCAGGCATGGAGTGAATCCAGCACCACATGTGGCCAACCACTGCTACTGCAACATTATCTTAAAGAAAATGTTGGAGGCAGAGTCTTAAAATAAAACCCCATGGAAATAATGAAAACTAATAAACTAAGTCAATCAAAAATATATATTAAATTAATTTAATGTTTCTAATTATTTTGAAATCAAAATATAAATTATAATAGTTTAAATAGATCAATAAGTTTTTAAATAGAAAATTTAATATGACCATATTTTAAATTAGATTGATTTAAACTAATTCTATACATATATAGAATTTATAATACATAAGTAAATACAAACATTGTAATTTAGGTGGATTTTTTTTTAAATAAATCTTTACAAATCTTACAATCTTACAAATAAATGTAATATTATTTAAGCTGTCCTAAGCTAAAAAGACCTTCTTTGAAACAAGGATCAAGGAGGCAGACAACAAAGCCAAGGAAATCTTGAAAATTGCCAAGTCCTTTCTGCGTCCCAAAGTCATATCTTGAGTAAGTACACCGACTGTTGAGTTGTGCATTGAATTTGACTTACTTTTTTCATGAAAGATCATGACCATCCAGAACAATTTATTTAACAATGCCCAAATACAGGTGTCTCCTCTGAAGGAGCCATTACCCTTCTACACGCCCTCCTCCCTGGACAAGTTTGCTCCTCTTCCTCCCGAACTGTCACTATCAGCGATGGAAGGCCTGAAGTCCGGCTACCCTTTAGTCCCTTGCCCTGCTACCTTGCTAACATTGGCTGCCCAATCCATTAATCCTATAGTGAACAGCATACTTAACACCTTGCTGGCAACAGGTGTGGTCCCAGTAGGCTGGAAAAGGGTTAAAGTGATCCCTCTGTCCCCATATGCCTCTCAAACCAGAACCCTGACTGTGGGTGTACCCCAGGGTTCTGCCCCTAGCCCCACCCTGTTTAACATTTACCTCACACCCTTGGCTATACTGGAAGAGTCATTGGGTGCTAAAGTTGTTTCTTATGCTGATGATATGCAGCTTCTCTTCTCCTGTGGGAAGGGAAGGGAATTGGATGGGGAGCTTATCTCTCAGTGTTTCGCCAGGGTGTTTCAGTGGTTGGCCCTGCACCAACTCAATTACAACCCGGACAAGACCGAGATTGTGGTCTTCGGAGATGTATCCCACAATCTATTGAGAACTTGCTGACTAAATGATGCACCTCAGCCTGGCCCCTTCAAAACTCTGTGAAGAAATGTAGGTATTAAATTTGACAGCACCCTCTCTTTCCAACCACAGATTCAAGCTATAACCGGCTCTTGCCTCAGCACTCTCTGCATGCTAAAAAAGAATTCTACCTCTCCTGTCGGAGTCAGCAGGCGAAAAGGTCATTTAGGCTCTGATCATGATGAAGCTGAATTATGGGAATACCCTCTATTGCAGACTCCCTTAGTTCCTACTTAACAGACTCCAGGAGGTGCAGAATTCAGCAGCCAGACTGCTACTCAAACTCCCACCTAGGTCTCACATGTATTTTCATCTGACGGCCCTACACTGGCTCCCTATAAAAAAAGGACACTTTTTAAGGCCATGGTTTGTTTTAATGCATAAGGCCTTGTGCGACACGGTTGCGGTATACCTCAAAGAGAGGATTAATAAATACATCCCAGCATGTACCCTGCGATCTTTCTCCACTTGCCTGGCTAGTGTGTCCTGGATCAACCAACTTAGAGTGGGCGGGAGATCTTTCTCCTACCTCACCTGGAAGAAACTCCTGAAAGACCTCCGCATGGTGATCAATTTTCTGCCTTCAATAAGAAACTGAAGACAAGGCTTTTTATGCAGGCAATCTAGGTATCCAGGTCTGCTGCCCTTAGCCTGAGCACCAGGATACTCTGTTGAGTAGCTGTGCGCTTTACAAGTCGTGATAACATAACATATTATTTAAACTAATTTTATTATGATTCAAAATTGATAGTGAGGTCTTTATTGGAAAGAAAAATGCTAACACTCCATGAGTTGTCCTGTGTCTTTTGTTTGTAGTCCTGGTTCATTCTCTACCCCACCCTTTTTCTCATCATCTCACTGTGGGTCAGGTTGGTGCCCACAACTTCTCTGGTCTCCCTCCTTTTCAATTCAGATCAGGTGATTTCCCCTCTTGCTTTGCCCCACACTGCATTTCACTGCAGCCCATTGCAGCACCTGCTCTACCCCAAATTGTTGCTTGTGGTGGATTGGGAGCCAGAACTGATTTTTAAAGGATTTTGCCCTGCTGCTGGTGAATGCACTTTTGTACTGCTACTCCCCCTATCCTGCACATTTCATCACCTGTATGTCTTCAACTACTGCCATTTACACCACTACTACTACTAACAGCAGTACTTACACAGTCACTACTAGTAACACTACCACTAATGATACCACCATCATTATCACCTCTACCAAGCCCTACTACAACAACCATCACAACCACCTCTATTTCCACCACCACCATTACCAATACCACTAGCAATGTTGCACTACTACGACCCCGCTGTTACCTGTACCATAGCCACCATCATTAAACTACCACAATTACTACCACTGCCACCACTATCGTCCCTCAACAACTTCATTGCAAATGCAACCTTGCCTCCATTATCATCACCACTACCATTATCACCAATATTACTATGTTAATTGACACCACCACCATCATTGACACCATCACCACTACCAGTACCACTATAATTACCATCAGCATTGCCTATGTTAGCACCAAGATGACAAACATCACTAAAACCACCATTTTCAAAACCAACAATGCTACTACCATTACCACCTCTATCACAATTACCACTGCTCCTACAAACATTACACCCTCATTATCACCATCACTATAATTCTTGTTCAAAAGTGACTCTAACTCGCACCCTCGCCATGCACTGCTAATTACCCCACATATTACCTCACAAATGAAATATTCTAATTTCTACCTTTACTGATGACAATTGAACTTTTATTTAATGACAACACTGTGCATGACGGGTCGTGAGTTATGGTTAATTTATGACACCAGTCATGGTTACTAGAGATAACTAAAAATGGTGAATTTCAGTAGTTTTTTTTTTTGTTTAAAATGTTACTTTGTCATTGAAATTGTCACCTAACTCTGACCCTACTTTAATTTAAAGGTTTGAAGCACACGCTATTCAATTAATTACAGTTTTCTACAAATTATCACCAGAATTAATAAAAAGACAAGTGATCCTTGTGTTTTATTTGATCTTATTCAGATGATCTTCTTTTAGCCTCAGCCAACACGTGTGTCGTCGTATCCGAGAAATATCCCTACGACTTCCTCAGGGCTAAATGTAATGCAAATTGCGACGTTGTGTAGAACCAATACATGTGACAAATTTGTGAGACAAAAGTGTCACAAGGACACAGACTGAATTGTCCTTCACCTTGTAAATTTGGGTTTTATGATAGACCTAAGGATATTCCACGTTTGTCACACAAGTTGTCACATGTCACCATAGCTCTATAAATGTGCTTGAGTTCAATGCGACCGATGTTTTTTTCAGTTTGTGCATGACTTGTATTGGTTCCTACACAGTATGTCCCAGGAATATAGTACTATCAACCTTTGATATGAATTTGGCATGGGTTTCCACATTGGCAATGACATTCGATTTACACATTGAGTGTGATGGTGCTGTAAGCGCCTGAAGTTTGGTTAAGAGCATGCATTGTAATCGCTCTATTTAAAAAGTATTATATATATTTTTAAATACAAGATTGCCATTTGCATTTCTTTTAGCCCTGACGAAGTCATAGGAATATTTCACGTATACAACGAAACACATGTTGGCTAATTCTAAAAGATTGTCTGAAGAAGATGAAATAACACACATCACCTGAAGACCAGACAACAGATCATCTGTCTATTTATTATTTCTGATGATACTTTGTACAAAACTGTAATTGATTGAATGGCATGTGCTTCAAACCTTTAAATTATTGTTCACCATTCCTAGGATAGTATTAGGGTAGTAGGGTGTAACTTCCCATCATTGAATGCACCGCGGGCACTTATTCTGTTCGACAAACACACATAAACAACACTTTAGGAGCACTTGACACTTCACCAACACCCAATTCTAAAACTTATAACCATACTTTGACCTTTGTTTTTTTCAGTGAATATGTACATACATATATATTTACTGAAAAAAATGGTTAAAGAGACATTATAGTTAAGAATTGTAATTATGTCTTACTTTACATTAAAAATCCTTAGAAATTCAATGAACAAAACAAAGGTTAAAGGCACATTATAGTGAGGTGAAAATGTCAGTTAAAACATACTATTTTGAAATAACAAAAACAACAGTGATCTCAAGTAGTTATAGCTCATGCCCAAGCCATTCTGTCCTCAATTATGTAATTTCAGATGTTATCAGTGATGTTATCCATGATTTCATAGAACATGTCATGACTGGTGTAATATAGGAAGTAATTAGCAGTGCATGACCAAGTCCAATTTCCTAAAATGCTCACTGCAACATTTTTTGTCATCTTGTAGCTAGCCAATCATTGGGCAAGCTGTCACAGGACATTTAGGAGTGAGACAGTCCTCTAGACCTATCAGCAAACTTTATTTTTGATTTTATGCAACCCCAGGACGCTCGTAAGACTCTCATAAATCCAGCCATCCAGAGAAACAAATATTTTTGGACTTGATTTCTCAAAAAATGCTGAACTGATTTACACCAAGTCACAAAAAGCACACTTTCTGGACCAAGATCTAGCATCCTGCCAAATTTGGTGCAATTTTGTTTTCACTGTAGCCCTTTTCAATAAATTCTATGAGAAAAGCATGGGGATTCTGTTCAGATTCAAAACTAAAGCCATCTGATTGAATGAGGGGAAGTTTTTGCCATCAGTCGTTGTGCTCCCATGGGAGTGAGAGGCCCTGTGGCAGTTCATGCTCTGATTGGGTGGCCACAACATGAAGAGAAAGGTTGTGGCTGCCATTTCAAGACAAGGGAACTTGGCCTCAGCCTCCTGAAAATAAAAATAAATAAATAAAGAACACGGGGACAAGAGAGGGGTGACCTGACCTGTCATGATTCACCTACCATGCCCCCTTTGCGCAGCAGGAAAAAAGTGATGTTTTCCCCATCAGAAAACCCACCCCTGTCCCGTGCACCCAGCACGCCATAGAATGTGAATAATGCAATGTGTGTGCTTTGTGTGCAGAAACGTTTTGCTGAGGTTTTCATGAGTAAGTGATGACATGGTTTATGTTTCTCTGCTTTGGTTATCGTTTTGACTGTAGCGTGTATTCAGAGTTAGGCTATATACTTTAAATGCAACTTAGTTTCCAAAGCTCTGTTATTTTCATTTCGCAAACTTGTTATTATTGTGCGGAGCATCAGGAGAGGTTTGCCGTCGGGACGGGCGAGGCGCTGTTGACGCACACGCACGCAGGTAAATGGTGCGCAAGGCGTCCTCTTCTCCCGGGTGTGGCTCAGCTATAAAAAGCCACACCCAGGACTTCTCGATGCTTCGTCTTCCGCAAGGCTCCAGAGGACAACGCACCTGAAGCTCTCTTTCTGCCCTCGGACGACTGCAGCAACTTGAAAGGCTTCCGAAGGTCTTCCCGCTTGGAGTTCAACGCGCGCAGCTGCAGAAAGGAAAAACAAAAGCTAAGTGAAAACTTCTACTTTTAAATTAAGGCGCCCAACGCAAGCGAGCAGCAAAATACTTAAAGACTTGAACTTACCTGGCAACATTGCTGAGACTTTTGAGACATTCTGGAAGGGGACATTTTATGTCCTGAAATAATGTAATCAAGGCTTTGAGAGGAATATCAAAGTATTTGGTGATTGAAGAACTATTGTTGGAATATTGTGTTTGCAAATTGTGTTTTCTTGTAAAATATTGTTCCCATCTAGGAGGTGAAGGCGAGAAGAGATATCACTGAATACAATAAGTGAGTGATATGTACAAGGAGAAGGGGGAGAGTTAGAGAGTAAAACTGAGAAGTAAAAGTGAAGGAAGTAACTTATTCTTGTGTGATTATTTTTTCCTAGGAGAAAGAACAGATTTCTCCTTTTGAAATTCTAACTCCTCAACTTCAAGAGCCCACGTCACTTCACCCCCTCGACGACGACACGGACGCGACGCCTAGATACTTATTGTCGCAGGTAGGCCTTTTACAAGTTTAACTAGAAGCCTTCCTGGAAAAGTACTAGAAATAGACGAATGTTGGAGATAAGGATTTTAGTTACATAGGTCTCTTTGTTGCCTCGCAGGTCGACGACTCAGGAACCAGGTAGCGTCCAGTATCCCGCCCTCCTCCCTATTTTCTATTTAATTACCTAGGTGTTTTATTACAAGTCACTAGGTGTTGCCTAGGAATTTGGGAAGTCGGTCCATAACGTCTCTGCGAAATCTAGCTACAAGCAACTCACAGGTAAGAGTGCTTGTGGTCTTGACATGACCACCAGGACAATTTTGTGGCACTGAAAGAAAACAATAGGGGTTTCGTGATACTGTGGTTGCCCTGATCAATCCACTGAGTGCCATGGACTCACGTGGGATCTCGTGAGTGCTTCTGTCATGGTATTCCTAAAGTAGTAAAACAATATATTTGAAAAAGGCATTGCACAGTGGGGGCAGGGGTAGGCAAAGTCCAGTAGAAGGTAGGCCAAGCCCTGCAGCCAACCCCATGTTGCGCACAAATTCTCAGAATGAAGCAATATCTTGAGCTACAACAATAATTTTCTGAACAGACTGAATTAGCAGAGTTAATGTGTACTATTAAAAAGGAATGCTACAAAAAGGATTCAGAAGATGAACTTTGTGTTATAAGTTGTGAAGTTAAAATGAATACTATTGCATAGTAGACACTCTTGTTAATGGACAAATATTTTCTCTGCACCTGTACAAAAGGCTGTCTTTACTTCACGAACAACAAAATCTACAAATCCAACAACATGGTATCATGACAGCAAAGTAAAATAGTGCAGGTCTAAAGTTAGACATTGTGAATCAGGCCCTATGTGTTGTAGCTAGTCTGTCATCAACATTTGGGTATACTGTGCTGATGAGTGTATTTGCTTACTGTACTGCATGAGATGTGTGTGACAGGTCTTTGGACTCAGGAGGAAGCAGACTGTGATTGCACCTGCTGGCCACAGCTCAACAAGGATGATGCTGTCATAGAGGAAGCCCACAATGCCTATCCTTACTTTACAGAAGGGGTAAATGCTGAATAAAGACAAAGATCAGTGGTGTAGGCTATGCCAATGAAATTTAAATGGTAAGAGCGCTTGCTGAATCTACCAAGATCAAAAGGGCATATTTCCTTAACCCCCCCTCTAGCTTTCAGGCAGGGTAGGCTGTACGGACATCCTGCACTGTTTCAAAAAAAGAAAAAAGAAAAAAGAAAGTAAGTAACCAACAGGTTAGGCTTATCTCAAAAGCTTAACGGAGGAGGGCTTTAGCCCACTTTGCCCACGCCTTAAAATGTAGTAACCAACAGCAAAAATAAGTGTTGGATGCCAAACACTAAAGAGGTTGGGGGGCTGGTGGTAGTTGTACCATTTTCTGAGGGCAGAGGCTCTGCTTCTTATAAATGCAGCACTTCTCCAAGATCTCAATGTGGAAGAAAAAGCGATAGTATAAAGAGAATCGGAAATCAGCCAATTGAAGTCCTGTTTTCGAACCTCACTCTAAATGAGACTATTAATGTCTTGTTCTGTAAATAATGATATTCCAGCAGAACCCAATCACAAAAGCTTTCCATCAGTATCATTTCATAGGTTCTGTGACTTACGCCCAAACCAAATCAATTAAACCCTGTAGACCCTGATTGTACGCACACTACAACAAAGGCGAACAGACACCGCAGCTCCACAGGGCAGTATAGAATGTAGAATATGCAAAAGGTGATATTTATTTTGTGCTCTCCAGTGGTTGGGGGCTCTGGAATAGGGCAAGAAGTATCTGAGTACATCACTTGAACCCACTTCCTGAGGATCAGAGTCTATCTCACAGCCACACAGGGAAATATCCTGGAGAAATGAAGTACAAAGGCTTAACAACCTGAGATTTTCCATGAAACTTAATATTTTAACTCTCTTTAACTTCAGACTGAAACAAACAGACTCAGGGCCAGATGTAGGAGCCCTAATACCGGTCGGAAACGGCCGATTTCGGCCGTTTCCGACCGGTATTAGGGTTTTCAGATGTAGGGGGCTGAAATTACAGAATCGGTATATTTACCGATTCGGTAAAATTACTGATTCTGTAAATTACCGAATCGGTAAATATACCGGTTCGGTAATTCCAAATGTAGGTGGCACAGTTTACAGTGCCACAGGCCCTTAAGAGTCGGTATTTTACCACACAATCCTATTGTGTGGTAAAATACCAAATTCAGGTGTGCATGCACATCTGTGCATGCACACCTGTGCAATGTGACACACAGACATGCCCTTAGGGCATGTATGTGTGCCACATGTCACACAAGCCTGTACTTGGGGTGCTAGAGGGTGTCAAAGTGACACCCCCTGCACCCTTACAGGATTCGGTATTTACCGATTCTGTAAATACAGAATCGGTATTTCCCATTGATTCCTATGGGCTTCAAAGCCCATAGGAATCAACGGGAAATACCGATTCTGTATTTACAGAATCGGTAAATACCGAATGTTACAGATTCGGTAATTCTGAATTTAAAATTACCTACATCTGCCTCCTTCCTATTTACCTACTCTTAAATACCGAATCGGTAACATTCGGTATTTAAGAGTAGGTACATCGGAATTACCTACATCTAGCCCTTAGTGTTTCTGTTTTTGGATCAATATGTACTTAAAATGCAAATATGCAAAGTTAGTATGATAGAGATGCACGGCAAATCAGTGGTGCTGGAAACATTTTCAGAGTGAAGGTGCAGGGCATCATGGTCACCTTCTTGAAATGACATGTTCTGGATAGTACAGCTCTACTAATTAAAGAACAAATCCACTGAAGAAACCTAACCTGTTCAGCAAGAGAATGAGCGAGTGGTAGTGGAGCTGCAATCATGTATTTTAGTATGCATTTGTATCAATATATTGCTAGAACATTAAGTGATAGGGTACTGTCATTGATTAAAAAAGTTGATGATTTTTTTAAACTTTCACCACATTTGTTGGCCTCTCAAAAAAGCAAAGTGCTCTCTAGTGCCAACTACACCTGTTGATTTTTGATTTCTACTGTGTTAATAATTTAATGCATTATTTATTTATCTTCTATCTTTATTTGTGGTTATTAAAAACATGAATTGCACCTTTTTTAATGATACCTCCTCACCAGTTTGTCACATCCTGAAAATTAAGGGGACTAATCGCAAACTGCATTTTGTTGTATGTTTAGTAATACTACCCTAGTATTGCTAACATACTGCAAAATGCAATTCACAAACCTAAGTGCAGATGGACCGCCTTCACCTCTCCTACATTTTTCCGTGCAAGGATATTCTCCCTCATCTGCAGACTTTTCATGTAACTAATTATGGGAGGGACAGATGGGAGTGGCTGGACTACTTACTACAAAATGGGAGGAGGTAAGGAGCGAAAAAGGAGCAGTTCACGAATTAACTTTTGCCCAGAGTAAGCTCATTACTATTCACAAACTCCAATTCTAAAGTTACTACAGCCAAACAGTTGTAAATGTTCTCCATCTCAGACCTGGAATACTCCAACACCACACACAGCCAATCAATGGTACTGCAACACCCTCACTTTGAACATAACGGAGGTAGGGACCTACAATAGAAACCCACAGGAAATAATATTAAATTAAACTAGTAAAAATATAAATAAATTTAAAATATGGTTAAAACATATCTAAAAACCAAAGATATTTCATACTTTAATTTCACATATTTTCAAAATCATCTGTGATTTAAAAATAAATGTTAGATTAAAATATATTTACATTACTTTTTATTAAGTATATACATAGCTTTAAATGATTCTATTATTAAAATGAATGTATGCATTTATTTATCATTGTTATTTTACATTGTTTTTCTCTTTTTAATATTTAATAATCATTTCCTTATACCTTACCTTACCCAGTGGCGGAGAGCTCTGCCTCCTTGTGAAAAGTTATTAGTAGTAATACATTTACACCCCAAAATGGTGAATAGGCAAAAGTAGTAAATGTACTACATAGTGTAAAACTAAAGTTACATGTGTTCATTTACATGTGTAAATTTACCTTTGTGAATGGGTTCCAATGTGGCTTAAAAAGAAGCTCCCTCTCTCTATCTCTTACATTCTCTCTCTAGCAATGAAGAATATCAGTTCACAATTTCCAAAGCAAAGTAAATGTGGCAAAATGTGGGGGAGTTACTTGCTACTTCCACCTGGATTGTGGAAAAGATTTGCATAACTGTGTTGGAGGAGGTGTAATAATTTATAGTCCCTACTATTTGGTTGTGTGGGGCCAAACATATCAAAAGTCGAAAAAACAGATCCTGCTGGTGTAAAATATTGGGAAATGATGAAACAAAACAGCCAAACATACTTTTCGAGCTATGCCATCTCATGCTCCCTAATTAAGGTTGCCAGAGTTATTTATTGTTGAAATCCTAGAACTGAAAAGATGGGGTCAGACCAACATGAAGCAATCTGATGTCCCTATGTGTCCTATGTGTCCTTACTGCTAACACCCTGGCAGCACACAACCTATGTTGAGCAGATCCTTGCCTAATTGTCTACACTGCATCTTACCCAAGGTCAGTATCTTCAGAGATATAGAGGTTACAGCAGATCCCATGTGATTGGAAGATTAACTCATCCTAGCCTACCTCCTTCCATCCCACTAAGCCTTCACATCCCAAAGAGAATGTAATATACATACATTAATTGCTCAATGTAACAATGATCCATTAAATATGTAATAATTCATCATTACATTTGGAACTAGTGGGTACCTGATATTTGTTGTATAACTGCACTACATGTTAAATCATATGATTTTAATTATAAAAGTTCCATTTAAATAAATAAAAATTGGACTGAAAACATTAATTATTTTTATATATTATAGAAACGATCATTTGTTAAGTACTATATTTCTGATTCTTACTAATAAAATAAAGAATTAAGCTGCCTAAACATATGAGTAAAAGAGCAGGAAGGAATGCTATATTCAACATTTCATCAACACCTATTGCTTATTGTTAGAAGAGAAAAAAACAACGTATGTAGAAAATAACATAAAGTATGATACTGTGAAACAACGTGGAATGTCAAAGATCAGCAGTTTTGAGCTCTACATCCAGATTTAACTTTTTGTGTTTTGATAAAACTGAGACATGTTGTGCAGTAACACAGTTATTGAAGTAATTGAAACAATTATGTAATGTTTTAAAAAAACAAGGCCAAAGACTGCATTTTACATACATTGTCTAAAAAAGCTAGATATTAGAAGGGGCACTAATTATTAAAGGTTGCATGTTTGGAACTCACAATATTTATTTTGCCTCTCACCATGTTTGCACTGCATGACATTGCAGGGTACCACAAGCCCATTAGTGGGATTTACTAAGCCACAAAACACCTACTTTTGTGACTCTGTGTGCTTTAGTAAATCCAAGGTAACACAAGACTGTGCATGTTGTTGCCTTGTGTTACGTTGTGGCAGGGAGGCACTCTATGGGTGTTCCCATGCATCCACCCATAGATTTCAGCCCATTCACAGATTTACAGAGTTGTAACCCTGGGAATGCATCAAAATGGTAAGCGTCCCAGACCCAGGCATAACAAGGAGTAATATCCTTTTCCCCTTTTCCTATGTGTGAGGTACTCTGCATCACACATAGGTAAAGGGAATGTGCCTTTAAGGATTGTATTTGTGCAGAAAGGTGTTAATTCTTGCACAAAAACAATCCTACTCATAATGCAGGCCCCTTTGCACCATGGTGCAAGGGTGCCTCCATTGGCACTAGGCAGCACACAGTATACCAGCACAAGTAGGCATCAGAAATGTGACATATATTTGTAAATATGGTGCATTTCTGATTTCTCCTTATCATGCAACACAATGCAGCAATGTCCCTTGCTACGCTGCGTTGCGTGAAATGTAAGCAAATCTTCCACTATATTTCTGCTTTTAAACAGACTTTAGAACAGTGAAAGTGATACACCTCAATAGTTTAATGTTGCTTCTCCTCTATTAATATTTTATATTGCTTATTATGCATTGGATTGTTTCAAACATTTATTCATGTGCAGAAAACAAGGCCTCTGCAAAATGCATTTCTTGTGAGACAATAATTATAAGTAGACCGTTTTTAGTAAAAATAGGAAGTTCAAGTAAACAATGATGTGTTTTTGACTCAGCTTAGAAATGCTGCAAATTTTTTATGACGCACCATATAATTAAGAAATTAACATAAATAATATAGTTTTTTAATTTCTTGATTAGTATTTATAATTTATAGTGCTGATATTAGCGCCAAGCAAGTGTATCTCATTACTATCATCTCGCAGGCTCAGAAGTGCATTCTGAAGAATCAACCAAACGAACAAAAACTAACTCAGTAGTCAGATTGCAGTGCCGTACAAGGAACATTGTTTACATCATTGGGCTTGAGAATCATTTAAAAAACAAAAGTGAAGGTGTTGATCTAAAAATGGGATAGATGCATGTTCCGAAAGCAATAGTTAAGTAGACGTAGTCACGTCTCACATCCCTCTTTCCATCAATTGCCATTGGGGGATCATAGGAAACTTTACTCTCATTCAGGGAGGAAAGATGCACGCATATTGTCAAAACCGTAACGTGAGAGCACTCCAGCAAATTTCCTCTATGGTGGTCTCTCAGAATTCTAAGATTTCAAGGCAAATCAGTATTCATCACACACCACTGAAGTCGACCGCTTCGCCTGTTTATGCTTTGTCTTTCTCAGCCCAAATCTACAACTCTCTTTATCTAAATTCATATGAAGGTGCATGTCAGGACTTCTGTACCAGTAGAACTTGATCAATTAATCTAGTTTTCTGGCTTGCCTTTTTTAAGTCTGGGCCTAAGGGGCACATGCATCATTGTAGGATTTTACACTTCCTAAATTGCGATTCCTTAATTTTCGCAATTTGCAAAATCCTATGCATCAAGAAATCCTAAAAGTTTTTAGGATTTCTTAATTTTCGGAAATTGCGATTCCTTAATTGCGAATCGCAATTAAGGAATGGCATTACATTGATTCCTATGGGCCTAGAGGCCCATAGGAATCAATGCCTTTTTGCGAATTTTTTTGTTGCAAATGAAATTTTGATGATGCATTGCAAGGGTGCTGAGGGGGGTTCAAAGGACCCCCCCCCTGCACCCTTGAAATGTTTGTTTTAGTGCAAGTTTCACACACACATGTCCAAAGGACATTTGTGTGTGTAACATGACACTTTCCAAAATGCATTTTTGTGCTTTTTTTCGGAATTTCGCAAATTAACACGAGGGTCAATCTCGTGTTAATTTGCACTTCCTATTTCAAAATTAGCATTTTTTTAAAAATTCATGCATTGCATTTAAGGAATCGCACAAATGTGATTCCTTAAATGCAATCGCATTTTTAGGAATTGCAAAAAAATTGGGATTTCCAAAAATTGTTTCATGCACCCCAAAAACTTATTTAGGAAGCGCAAACGGCCGAATTTACCGATTCGCACCGTTTGCACATCCTAAATAGGTTGATGCATGTGCCCCTCAGACATAGAATGTATTTCTAAGACGTCAATTGCCCTGTTTTCTAGTAAGCTCTTATAATACATCAGTGCTCTCTTCCCAATACCTGCTGAGAGGAATGGCAGCCGCAGAACAAGTGTAATAGGGGGCGTGGCTGCGGCGCCAAGGAAGATGGCCGCAGATCCGGAGAGCTCCGTTACGATGTGAGGTGACGGGAGCTCTGCCGGGCGATTTCTTCATTTTTGGATTACCGGACCAGTACTGAAGCACGGCGGAAGGTGCGCGGCGCATCTCCATGTGCTTTCCAGCACACAGAAAGCTGTCCTTACCGGTATTTCCTACTTTTCAGTTCCTGACGGCTCGCATTTGAACTGCGGCCGCCATTTTGGTTGCATCTTTTTGCAGTTTTTGCCGCATTTGCACTAATGGACTTCCTCATTCCTTGACATGCTGGCTATTTATTTCTATTTTGATGAATTCTGGAAATTGGTTGCTTTTTCCTAAATTTTCCTGTTTTTGTGTCTCTCATGCTGAGTAAATAGCATGTTTCTACTTCTCCTCAAGAAACGGCCGCCATTTTGATTTTGATGCTTTCCTCACTTTGACCTCAGGGTGATCGTTTACAGCCTGCTGTATCTACTGTGACCTCTTCTTGCTTCCAAATAGAGCTTAGTTTTGCTCCCTGTCACTATTACTCAGAGGCAGGTGCCCTTGTTTGATCCATTACTGCTTTTTCAAGAATTTTTCTGTCATTTATCCTCCCTATAGTGACAGACTTGTGCTGGTCTCTCCTTTTTGACGCAGTGTGTTTTTCAATTGACTTATCTATACAATGGCAACGTCACGTACCAACCGTGCTGCTGTTCTTAAACAACGCTCTGCTTCTCATGTATCTTTGGAGGATAATAACCCTTACAGTGTTTTGCAGGACTCATTCGATGATTCACAATCTGATACTGTTACCATCAAGGTTTCTGCTAATCCTACTTTGCGCTCCACAAAGCCACTTTCCAAAGCTTCCTCTCCATCTCGGAATCCTAATTCAGGAAAGAGGCCTAAGGCCAATCCTCCTTCTCCTACAGGCATGTCGAATACCATTTCTATGGAGCTTATCTTGGAGCAGATTCGAGCTCTTAAGCCTTATATGTCAGAGACTAATTCCCGCCTCCAGAGTCTTGAAGATAATTGGTCTCACACGCAGCAGAGAGTGGTGGATCTTGAGGGTTCCTTGGCTTCAGCTCAAACGGTCCTTGTCCAGGTTCCTACTATGCAGAATGAGATTGCTTCGCTCAAACAGAAAGTTGAGAATTTGGAAAATCGAAACAGACGTAATAACCTACGTATTTATGGCCTTGCCGAAAATCTTGAGGGGTCAAATTCCATTTCGTTTTTTCAGTCTTTTCTTCCCACTCTTCTCAACGTTCCAACTCCACCTCCTATGAATATTCAGCGTGCTCACCGTCTAGGCCCAGCATCTCATTCATCAACCCACTCTTCTTCCATAAAACCTAGAGGTGTCATCCTGTACTTTCTGGAGCATACTGATCTTCTTCGAGTCCTTCATGCAGCCAAACAAAAAGGAAAAATTTCATACAATGGTTCTAATCTTTTCTTTGCTCAGGACTATGCCAAGCTACTGCAGACCGTCGTAAGAGATTTTTGGACATGAGACCAGCTTTACGGGCCTTAAATGCCCGCTACGGATTATTTCATCCTTGCATCTTTAGGGTCACCTATAATAACAAGACGACATCTTATGAAGATCCTGTTCGCCTGCAGCAGTTCCTGGATTCCTGTCATGCCGAATCGAAGGACATACCGCAACCATGATTATTGTTGGCTTTACTGTCTTTCTTTGTGATGTCCCCTCTGTTCCTAATGTTGGTTGGCTTGTAAAGGTGTTATGTCATATAGCTGCTGTGTCTTAACCTCATATTTTGTTAAACATATTTGTTATTTTTCTCTCATGTATTCCTTTAGTTGCTGGTCTTGTGGTCTCTACGTTTTGTTTTTCATTTGTTCTTCTTCAATCGCCCGGTGGTTCCTCTCCTTGCCGCGTCTCCGTGGAGTCTTTGGTCCGTCCTATGCATCAAGAAATCCTAAAAGTTTTTAGGATTTCTTAATTTTCGGAAATTGCGATTCCGTAATTGCGAATCGCAATTAAGGAATGGCATTACATTGATTCCTATGGGCCTAGAGGCCCATAGGAATCAATGCCTTTTTGCAAATTTTTTTGTTGCAAATGAAATTTTGATAATGCATTGCAAGGGTGCTGAGGGGGGTTCAAAGGACCCCCCCCCCCCTGCACCCTTGAAATGTTTGTTTTAGTGCAAGTTTCACACACACATGTCCAAAGGACATGTGTGTGTGTAACATGACACTTTCCAAAATGCATTTTTGTGCTTTTTTTCGGAATTTCGCAAATTAACACGAGGGTCAACCTCGTGTTAATTTGCACTTCCTATTTCAAAATTAGCATTTTTTTTTAAATTCATGCATTGCATTTAAGGAATCGCACAAATGCGATTCCTTAAATGCAATCGCATTTTTAGGAATTGCAAAAAAAATGCGGATTTCCAAAAATTGTTTCATGCATCCCAAAAACTTATTTAGGAAGCGCAAACGGCCGAATTTACCGATTCGCACCGTTTGCACTTCCTAAATAGGTTGATGCATGTGCCCCTCAGACATAGAATGTATTTCTAAGACGTCAATTGCCCTGTTTTCTAGTAAGCTCTTATAATACATCAGTGCTCTCTTCCCAATACCTGCTGAGAGGAATGTCAGTCGCAGAACAAGTGTAATAGGGGGCGTGGCTACGGCGCCAAGGAAGATGGCCGCAGAACCGGAGAGCTCCGTTACGACGTGAGGTGACGGGAGCTCTGCCGGGCGATTTCTTCCTTTTGGATTACTGGACCAGTACTGAAGTACGGCGGAAGGTGCGCGGCGCATCTCCATGTGCTTTCCAGCACACAGAAAGCTGTCCTTACCTGTATTTCCTACTTTTCAGTTCCTGACGGCTCGCATTTGAACTGCGGCCGCCATTTTGGTTGCATCTTTTTGCAGTTTTTGCCGCATTTGCGCTAATGGACTTCCTCATTCTTTGACATGCTGGCTATTTATTTCTATTTTGAATAATTCTGGAAATTGGTTGCTTTTTCCTAAATTTTCCTATTTTTGTGTCTCTCATGCTGAGTAAATAGCATGTTTCTACTTCTCCTCAAGAAACGGCCGCCATTTTGATTTTGATGCTTTCCTCACTTTGACCTCAGGGTGATCGTTTACAGCCTGCTGTATCTACTGTGACCTCTTCTTGCTTCCAAATAGAGCTTAGTTTTGCTCCCTGTCACTATTACTCAGAGGCAGGTGCCCTTGTTTGATCCATTACTGCTTTTTCAAGAATTTTTCTGTCATTTATCCTCCCTATAGTGACAGACTTGTGCTGGTCTCTCCTTTTTGACGCAGTGTCTTTTTCAATTGACTTATCTATACAATGGCAACGTCACGTACCAACCGTGCTGCTGTTCTTAAACAACGCTCTGCTTCTCATGTATCTTTGGAGGATAATAACCCTTACAGTGTTTTGCAGGACTCATTCGATGATTCACAATCTGATACTGTTACCATCAAGGTTTCTGCTAATCCTACTTTGCGCTCCACAAAGCCACTTTCCAAAGCTTCCTCTCCATCTCGGAATCCTAATTTAGGAAAGAGGCCTAAGGCCAATCCTCCTTCTCCTACAGGCATGTCGAATACCATTTCTATGGAGCTTATCTTGGAGCAGATTCGAGCTCTTAAGCCTTATATGTCAGAGACTAATTCCCGCCTCCAGAGTCTTGAAGATAATTGGTCTCACACGCAGCAGAGAGTGGTGGATCTTGAGGGTTCCTTGGCTTCAGCTCAAACGGTCCTTGTCCAGGTTCCTACTATGCAGAATGAGATTGCTTCGCTCAAACAGAAAGTTGAGAATTTGGAAAATCGAAACAGACGTAATAACCTACGTATTTATGGCCTTGCCGAAAATCTTGAGGGGTCAAATTCCATTTCGTTTTTTCAGTCTTTTCTTCCCACTCTTCTCAACGTTCCAACTCCACCTCCTATGAATATTCAGCGTGCTCACCGTCTAGGCCCAGCATCTCATTCATCAACCTCCTCTTCTTCCATAAAACCTAGAGGTGTCATCCTGTACTTTCTGGAGCATACTGATCTTCTTCGAGTCCTTCATGCAGCCAAACAAAAAGGAAAAATTTCATACAATGGTTCTAATCTTTTCTTTGCTCAGGACTATGCCAAGCTACTGCAGACCGTCGTAAGAGATTTTTGGACATGAGACCAGCTTTACGGGCCTTAAATGCCCGCTACGGATTATTTCATCCTTGCATCTTTAGGGTCACCTATAATAACAAGACGACATCTTATGAAGATCCTGTTCGCCTGCAGCAGTTCCTGGATTCCTGTCATGCCGAATCGATGGACATACCGCAACCATGATTATTGTTGGCTTTACTGTCTTTCTTTGTGATGTCCCCTCTGTTCCTAATGTTGGTTGGCTTGTAAAGGTGTTATGTCATATAGCTGCTGTGTCTTAACCTCATATTTTGTTAAACATATTTGTTATTTTTCTCTCATGTATTCCTTTAGTTGCTGGTCTTGTGGTCTCTACGTTTTGTTTTTCATTTGTTCTTCTTCAATCGCCCGGTGGTTCCTCTCCTTGCCGCGTCTCCGTGGAGTCTTTGGTCCGTCCTATGCATCAAGAAATCCTAAAAGTTTTTAGGATTTCTTAATTTTCGGAAATTGCGATTCCTTAATTGCGAATCGCAATTAAGGAATGGCATTACATTGATTCCTATGGGCCTAGAGGCCCATAGGAATCAATGCCTTTTTGCAAATTTTTTTGTTGCAAATGAAATTTTGATAATGCATTGCAAGGGTGCTGAGGGGGGTTCAAAGGACCCCCCCCCCCTGCACCCTTGAAATGTTTGTTTTAGTGCAAGTTTCACACACACATGTCCAAAGGACATGTGTGTGTGTAACATGACACTTTCCAAAATGCATTTTTGTGCTTTTTTTCGGAATTTCGCAAATTAACACGAGGGTCAACCTCATGTTAATTTGCACTTCCTATTTCAAAATTAGCATTTTTTTTAAAATTCATGCATTGCATTTAAGGAATCGCACAAATGCGATTCCTTAAATGCAATCGCATTTTTAGGAATTGCAAAAAAAATGCGGATTTCCAAAAATTGTTTCATGCATCCCAAAAACTTATTTAGGAAGCGCAAACGGCCGAATTTACCGATTCGCACCATTTGCACTTCCTAAATAGGTTGATGCATGTGCCCCTCAGACATAGAATGTATTTCTAAGACGTCAATTGCCCTGTTTTCTAGTAAGCTCTTATAATACATCAGTGCTCTCTTCCCAATACCTGCTGAGAGGAATGTCAGTCGCAGAACAAGTGTAATAGGGGGCGTGGCTACGGCGCCAAGGAAGATGGCCGCAGAACCGGAGAGCTCCGTTACGACGTGAGGTGACGGGAGCTCTGCCGGGCGATTTCTTCATTTTGGATTACTGGACCAGTACTGAAGTACGGCGGAAGGTGCGCGGCGCATCTCCATGTGCTTTCCAGCACACAGAAAGCTGTCCTTACCTGTATTTCCTACTTTTCAGTTCCTGACGGCTCGCATTTGAACTGCGGCCGCCATTTTGGTTGCATCTTTTTGCAGTTTTTGCCGCATTTGCGCTAATGGACTTCCTCATTCTTTGACATGCTGGCTATTTATTTCTATTTTGAATAATTCTGGAAATTGGTTGCTTTTTACTAAATTTTCCTGTTTTTGTGTCTCTCATGCTGAGTAAATAGCATGTTTCTACTTCTCCTCAAGAAACGGCCGCCATTTTGATTTTGATGCTTTCCTCACTTTGACCTCAGGGTGATCGTTTACAGCCTGCTGTATCTACTGTGACCTCTTCTTGCTTCCAAATAGAGCTTAGTTTTGCTCCCTGTCACTATTACTCAGAGGCAGGTGCCCTTGTTTGATCCATTACTGCTTTTTCAAGAATTTTTCTGTCATTTATCCTCCCTATAGTGACAGACTTGTGCTGGTCTCTCCTTTTTGACGCAGTGCGTTTTTCAATTGACTTATCTATACAATGGCAACGTCACGTACCAACCGTGCTGCTGTTCTTCAACAACGCTCTGCTTCTCATGTATCTTTGGAGGATAATAACCCTTACAGTGTTTTGCAGGACTCATTCGATGATTCACAATCTGATACTGTTACCATCAAGGTTTCTGCTAATCCTACTTCGCGCTCCACAAAGCCACTTTCCAAAGCTTCCTCTCCATCTCGGAATCCTAATTCAGGAAAGAGGCCTAAGGCCAATCCTCCTTCTCCTACAGGCATGTCGAATACCATTTCTATGGAGCTTATCTTGGAGGAGATTCGAGCTCTTAAGCCTTGAAGATAATTGGTCTCACACGCTGCAGAGAGTGGTGGATCTTGAGGGTTCCTTGGCTTCAGCTCAAACGGTCCTTGTCCAGGTTCCTACTATGCAGAATGAGATTGCTTCGCTCAAACAGAAAGTTGAGAATTTGGAAAATCGAAACAGACGTAATAACCTACGTATTTATGGCCTTGCCGAAAATCTTGAGGGGTCAAATTCCATTTCGTTTTTTCAGTCTTTTCTTCCCACTCTTCTCAACCTTCCAACTCCACCTCTTCTTCCATAAAACCTAGAGGTGTCATCCTGTACTTTTTGGAGTATACTGATCTTCTTCGAGTCCTTCATGCAGCCAAACAAAAAGGAAAAATTTCATACAATGGTTCTAATCTTTTCTGTGCTCAGGACTATGCCAAGGCTACTGCAGACCGTCGTAAGAGATTTTTGGACATGAGACCAGCTTTACGGGCCTTAAATGCCCGCTACGGATTATTTCATCCTTGCATCTTTAGGGTCACCTATAATAACAAGACGACATCTTATGAAGATCCTGTTCGCCTGCAGCAGTTCCTGGATTCCTGTCATGCCGAATCGATGGACATACCGCAACCATGATTATTGTTGGCTTTACTCTCTTTCTTTGTGATGTCCCCTCTGTTCCTAATGTTGGTTGGCTTGTAAAGGTGTTATGTCATATAGATGCTGTGTCTTAACCTCATATTTTGTTTAACATATTTGTTATTTTTCTCTCATGTATTCCTTTAGTTGCTGGTCTTGTGGTCTCTACGTTTTGTTTTTCATTTGTTCTTCTTCAATCGCCCGGTGGTTCCTCCCCTTGCCGCGTCTCCGTGGAGTCTTTGGTCCGTTGTGCTCCCTTCCTTATGGCTCCTCCATCCCCAGTGCTTTTGGATTTTTACGGTATGTGTTTTGCTATTACATAGATCTTCTGTTTTTGTCTTCTTTTTGTACCCTCTTTCCTATTCTTTCCTTTGCTTTTTCTCAGCTTTCTTTCTTTCTTTTCTTCAATTTCTTGTTTCTTGCATCTTTTCTCTCCACTTTCATCCACCATTCTTCTCTTTCTTTTATTGCGTTTTTCCACTTTTCCTTACTTCTTACATGACTCCTTCATATTTTCTTTCTTTTATGTCTTCTTTTTCTTTTTTCTTCTCTCCATTTTCTTGTGTACTTGCATTTTTTCCGGTTATCGCTCGTTGTTGGGTTGTTTTGCTGGTTATTGTTTTCATATGTTTCAAATTTTTCTTACATTTTTAAATGACAATCAATGTAATTTCTTGGAATGTTAAAGGTTTGGGTTTCCCAATTAAGAGACAGCGTGTTCTTTCCCACTTAGCTCATCTAAATGGAGATATAGTGTTATTACAAGAAATTCATATCAAAGATGTTGAGGTCTCTAAACTACGCCGTAATTGGGTGGGTCAAGTTTTTGCTTCACCTGGGACGGGAAAACGCAATGGTGTTGCTATTCTCTGTCATAAACGTTTGCATGTTCAGCTACTTAAACAGGATAATGACACGGAGGGTAGGTGGGTTGTTGTTTCATTGTTGGTTAACAAAATTCCCTTGACTATTTTTAATGTATATGCTCCTACTGTTCCTGATAAGTTGTTCTGGCCCCAAATTCTTTCTTCCACGATGCAATACCCTGATGATTATTTTATTTTGGGTGGGGACTGTAACATGATTATGGACCCCTTCCTTTATCGTGAATCCAACTCCCACTTTTCAACTTCCCTATCCCATACTCAATTCACTTCTGTTATTTCTCAAAGGTCCCTAGTTGATTCATGGAGGCTCTGCAACCCTACCTTGCAAGAATATACATATTTTTCCCCAGTCCACTCATCTCAATCCCGTATTGATTATCTTTTCATTTCCAAAGCTCTTACGCAACTCATCACTCACTCTGATATAGGTTCCATTTTAATTTCGGACCATGCCCCTGTTTCCCTTCAACTTGATTCACTTCCTCCTACTAAAGGTAATAAGAGATGGAGATTCAACAACTCCCTAAGTTTGGACGCCTCTTTCTCTGGTGCTTTTCTTAATTTTGCTTCCCTTTTCTTTGCTGACAATGAATCTCCTCAAACATCCCCTCAATTGGTTTGGGACGCCTTTAAGGCTGCCTCTATAGATTTCATAATTTCATTTGTTGCCAAAAAGAGACGCTTAGCCACGCAATCTATGTCCACTCTTACTTCCCGTATTAAACACCTGGAACATCAATATTACTCATCTAAATCCCAGTCCGACCTTAATGATCTCCTCTCTGCCAAACTTTCCTTCAATAAGATATCCACCGAATCCGCCAATTTAATTTTACTCAAATCCAGTGGCAAGTATTATTCCTCAAAGAAAAAAGCTGGAAATATGTTGGCGAATTATCTTAAGATTAAAAAAGAACGTACGAAAATTGACTCGATTGTCTCCTCCTCTAATTCCGTCCTCCATACGGATGAAGATATTGTGGTTGAGTTTTCTAATTTTTACCAGACTCTTTATACTCCTGAATCTCCCCCTCTGTCTTCCACCATTGATCGATATTTGTCTTCCATTCCTTCTCCCTCAGTCTCTGATGTAGATTTTTCTTCCTTGGACAAGGGTATTACCTCTACAGATATCTTAGAGGCCATTCGTGTTATTAAAAAAGGGAAAGCTCCTGGTCCAGATGGCTTCTCCATTGAGTTTTACTCTCATTTTTCTACTTTTCTTGTCCCTAAATTACATCAACTTTTTTCTTTCTTTATATCCTCTCAAAAATCTGAAGGTTCCTTTCAGGAAGCGTTGATTTGACTTCTTCCCAAGGACAATAAAGATCACACCTTGTGTAAAAATTATAGACCTATTTCTTTGATTATTCTCGATTATAAAATTTTTGCAAAAATTCTAGCTTTACGTTTAGACAAGATTTTACCCCAGCTAATAGGTAGAGGACAATGTGGTTTCATCAAGGGTCGTCATCTTTCAGATAATACTCGGTTATTCTTCAATGTCCTTAGCAAATCGCAAACCTCACCTCACTCCTTGGCTGCTATAGCCTTAGACGCAGAGAAGGCTTTTGATAGGGTTAATTGGCCTTTTCTTCTGTCTTCTCTTAAATGGTTTGGTTTTGGGTCTAAATTTCTCTCTTATGTCTCCCTATTGTATTCTTTTCCTAGATCCTTTATTTTCGCTAATGGTCTTACCTCTCCTTCCTTTCCCCTATTTCGTGGAGTTCGTCAGGGTTGTCCTCTCTCACCTCTTCTTTTTATTCTTGCTTTAGAACCATTCCTAACAAAAATTCGGTTTAACACTAATATTTCTGGGTTCTCTTATGGTGAACAACAAGTAAAGTTATCTGCTTATGCCGATGACATACTTCTCTTCATCTCTAATCCTCAAATCTCTGTCCCTGCTTTCCTTTCTAAGGTTTCTGATTTTGCGGCTGTTTCAGGTTATAAATTGAATGTCGATAAATGTGAAATTCTTCCTCTTAATAAATTTTGTTTTCATGCTGATTTTCTGGCTTCGTCCTTTCATTGGAGTCCGTCTAAAATCAAGTATCTGGGTCTCTGGTTTGCTCCTTCAATCAAGGAAACTGTCTCCCTTAATATTAAACATTTACACACCATTCTCAGGGATTCCACGACAAGATGGCACCCTTTATTTCTATCTTGGTGGGGGAGATTGGACTCAATTAAAATGATGCTAGTCCCTAATATTTTTTTTTTTTTCTAATCTCCCTATTAACGTTCCAAAATCTTGTTATAAAACTATTTATTCTATTTTGTCTCGTTTTTTTATGGCAGAACAAAAGAGCCAGCATGTCTTTCTCCAAGCTTAGGCGTCGCAAGCATTTGGGAGGAGTTAATTTTCCTGATTTCTCATCGTATCATACTTCCTTTTTTCTTTCTCACTCTGTTTCTTTTTTATCTGATTCACTAACCGACGCTGCCTCTTTTCCCTTGTTGCCGCTCCGCGTTTGATGATCAAGGTTCTCTGGTTACCATGCCGTCTTTTTGTCTCTTCAGGATACATATCTGAATTGACAGATCTTCTACATTGTGCTTGAATCATGAAAATTTCCTGTCTTAAATAGGTCCTTAAAGACTATTTTCTAGAGCCCTGAAGAAGTTTCATTTTTGAGACGAAACGCATTGGCTAAAAAAAGAGAAATCTACTTTGATACTGGATCATTTTTTCTACTGATTGAATACCACAATAAAGAATTGAAAAGCAACTATTCGCAAGTCCGGACCTGTTCATTTGGAGTGAATTCTGTCAAATTTACTAAAGGTTTCTAAAAGACTATTGAAGAGACTTTTTTGATGGCTGCTGATTCCACATTTCTTGTTTTGTAGTTAAGGGTTTTCCCTTAAAGGAATAGACAGGCTTGTATTCCTTGGTTTCTTGGGCACCATCGTCATATTACAAAGTCACGGACTGCAACAGGTGCAGGTCTCATTGCCTCAACCGTTGTGTATATGTTTATATCTTTTCCCTTGTGGGTTGACATTGAATCCTCCTTTTTTCATCCTTATTCTTTTAAGGAGTTTGTCTTATTACCTCGTGTTCCAAAGCAGATGTCTTTTTCTAAAAAATTCTAGGAAACTTTTCCTCCCTTTGTTTCTGAATGGTCTTGATGAACATACACGATTTTTACAGTCTCCCCTTTGGTGTAATCCTCTTATTAAAATCAATAATAGAACTCTTTTCTGGAAGGCCTGGTATACCCGAGGCCTTTTTTTGGGTTCATCAACTTTTTTCACACAGTACTTGTATTTCCTTTTCTACTCTTCAAACCCGTTTTTCTCTTCCTTTGTGCTTTCTTCCCAAATATCACTTATTACTTGCTGTTGTTCAGACAAGTTATGATTCTCTTGCCTCCTCCGTCACCTGTACTTCCTCCTCGTCTTCTCTTTCCTTACCCTTTTTGATATCCTCTTCTTCTGCCTCACAGATTTATAAAAAATTACATGAATCCTCTGCTGACAGACACAAGTCGGAAGCGGAACAGGCGTGGGAATTGGACTTGGAAGAATCTTTTTCTATCTCGTTGTGGCAAGAGATACGGAGGTCTTCTAGAGCAGCCAATACTACCCAAACGTTATTTTTTATTTATAATCGCCTCATGCTCACTCCTGCCAAGTTGAATACAATAAATCCCTCTCTTCCCTCCAAATGTTGGTCTTGCTCGGAACTTCGGGCAGATCTCAAACGCATGCTTTTCTTCTGCCCTCTGGTTCGTGTTTTTTGGTCTAAAGTTTGGCAGCAACTTAATACACTTTTCTCTACTGATTTTCCCCTTTCTTTTACACATATTTTACTGGGCAGCCTTTCAGATATATGGTCCTCCTCTACTTTTAACACTTCTATTGTTGATCTTCTCCTTGCAGTAGCATTTCAACAAATTACCAAAGCATGGAAGGATACGTCGTCCATTTCCTTTCAAGCTTGAGGGCATGGTGTCTGCTTTAATCACAGATTAGATAGAGCATATGTTTATCCTGTTACGATTGCTATCAAACGTGATTTATTGTGGTTACCTGTTACTACCTTTTTGGATTCCTCTGCCAAATCCTCCTTGCTCCACTCCCCACGTACTGAAGAAGTACCCAAACCCCCATGATATGTTCTTGTTTACTTTTTTGCTTTCCTTTCTATGTATGCATTTTCTCCCTACATTTATACCACTTTTTATGGAATATTGCAAGTTTTATTTCAACGTGTTGCATTTTAAAGGTTGATATTGTATTTTCTTTGCTGAGTTCCCTTTCTTATCTCTCTCCCACTCTTTCTCTCTCTTTTTTCTTTCTCTCTTCCTTGTTTTCCCTTTTTCTTATTCTTATAGTTTTTGCTTGCTTTGTTTTTTGATATCAATATTGTACCTTGCTTTCTCATTGCTTTTTTATACCCAATAAAGATTTCCTTAAACTTGAAAGAACAAGTGTAATAAGTCTGCTGGAGTTTGGAAGCATCTCAAACATCTGTCAGTGAATTCTTGAAACGTCTATGTAGTCTGTGAAGACTAAAATTATATTTTAACTAAAATATATGCAAAAATGAAAACATGTGAGGACATCAAAATGTAAAGGGAAAACAAACAGCAAAGCTAGATAGTATCATGGTAATAAAAAAGTTTGTTTAATTGTGCGCTGCTAGCATTAGGTAAATATGTTCTCAGAGTTGAAGAGGTTAAAAACTCAGACACATCAGCACAGTCATATTAAGAAACTAAGGGCCAGATGTAGGAAGCTTAATTCAGGTCGGTAATGGCCGAAATTACCAAATTTCGGCCGTTACCTACCGGAATTAGGCTTTTCAGATGTAGGTGGCAAATTGTAGGATTCGGTAATTTACCGAATCGGTAACTTAGGGAATCGGTAAAATACCAAGGGGGGGCACAGACTCGGAAAAAACCGAATCGTTAAGATTCGGTATTTACCGATTCTGTAAATACCGATTCGGTAATGCCCATTGATTCCTATGGGCATTGAAGCCCATGGGAATCAATGGACATTACCGAATCGGTAAATTTACCGAATCTGTAAAATGATGCCCCTACATCCCAAATACCCGTTTACCGACCGGTCGGTAAATGGCCTCCTACATCTGGCTCCAAATTCTTAACATACCGATTCGGTAAATTACCGAATCCTTAATGTAGAGAGCACTCAAGTGAGTGCTTTTTACATTTAAGGATTCGTTATTTACCACCAACTATTAGTTGGTGGTAAATTCCGAATACCTTTCAAAAAGCAATTTTTAGCTTTTTATTCAGTGCCATGTGGCAGACATACATGCCCTTAGGGCATGTATGTCTGCCACATGTGCACCCATGCACTATACAGGGGTGCAACAGGCTGTCAATGTGACAACCTGCCACCCTTGTAGGACTACCCGCTATTACTAATTCTCATTCATTCCTATGGGCCTCCAGTCCCATAGGAACGAATGGGGAATACCGATTCGGTAAATACCGAATCGGTATTTACCGAATTTTACTGATTCGGTAAAATTTACAGAATCATTACCTACATATCGTTTACCGATTCTAAAATACAGAATCGGTAAAATTCTGTATTTTAGAATCAGTAATTGATATTAACCTACATCTGGCCCAAAGGGCCTAATTATCACAGCAGTCGGTCGGACCAGTGTCCACTATTGCACCGGTCAGGAGACTGCCCGGCAAGCATGCAGCGTTTGGACCGTCACATTACGATTCCACCACAGGGTTGGCAGTCGGAAAGTGCTCAGAACCCCGGCAGTGGCATGCTGCGGCCAAGGAAAAGGGCCGCAGCACAAGCCTCTGCTGTGCCTCATCTCCAGCACGTCCATGCACTGTGTGCCATGCATCATGTCATGCATGGCACATGGTGCATGAAGGTGAGTGGGGGGACTGCATGTGCCACCACAACCACTTTTTAGTGGCCTATGATGGCAGGAGGCCCTCTTGGAGCTCCCATATCACTTTCCCTTAACTCTTTCATGACAGAGTTCCAGTCATGAACAGGCTGTCAGAAAGGGATATGCAAACCGTGATGGCAGTACCTACCTCGGCACTGCTGCCATTCAGGGATACAACTCGGACCAGTGTCCTGTCAGGATTTCATGTACTGGCAGTCTTCCTTCTGGCCGCTTTGACAATTGTAGTCCTGCAGTCGGACCGAAGGGGTGTCGCACCGCCATCAACGGCCTTTCGGAGTGCAGTCCAACCCCTATCATAATCAGACCCTAATTATACAATGCATGAATTGAAAAAAATATGGCACTTCAAAGGTGTATGATATTGCCATTCGACTGAATAATACTCAGTTTCATACATCACTTAAATGACAAATTGTTACAACAATATACAAACATCAGAGCCCTTTTAAGCCATCCAGAACTCTGCAAGTATGTTTTTGCTGGCCCTTGTTAAAAGTAATGCATCATGGGATAATATTTATCCTCTTTACTTGCAAACTTAACTTGTAAGAGAAAAACAGAACAAAAAGAGATATTTACCAGAGTATAACAGGACTGATCCAGAAAGTTAAATTTAAACTGTCATGTACATTTACTCTTTTTCGGTAGTCACAAACAATTATTTATTCATAACTTTATTGCTGCAGAGACTCCACTGTCGGGGAGGAAACCTCTGTGCATAAATAGATAGGCCTGATACTTTTGTGAATCAGGCCCTGAACTTTCTCCTTATTGAGAAATCCATCACCTTCTGCATAAACTGAAGAAAAACATGGACCTTAACGTTGTAGGACACTGTCCTTTGTTTTGATGATATAATGTGAAAGCATTTAGTTTTGAAAAAGTATAACACATATGGGTAAATAATAATACTATCAGCAGTATTCTGAGCTTACAAGCAGCCAAACAATGATCTTATCTATTGAAAGAAGTGCTTCATTAAGTGTCATGTGCACTAATATATATATTTTATTGCAGGCTGTGTACATTTTTCTATTAATGTAGAAGACTTCAGAAGCAAATATGATCACATAAAGGAGTGGCAACAGTAGTATGAAGTGCTATAATACAGATACAACATTCAGAATAAATAAAAAGCTAGGGTCTACAAGGGTTAACTAAAGTTCTTCCCAGTTTGGAAAATAAAGTAAGAAATGATTGTAAGAGGAGAAGCAACAAACCAGCCCACTGCCCCTTATAAACCCTGTTTTAGATAGGAATGTATACATGTGAGTGTGTAAGCTTTACATGTGATAAGGCAATCAATGAAATGTGATAGACTTGTTAAGCTTAGTATTACAGTTATTTTGGTTAAACTCAATTAATGTGTTAAAGGTTTTTTTGATTATTAATATAGAGATTAGGACTGGTTAATAGTAAAATCTGTTCTCCATAGCGCATACAAACAAACAAAATGCTCTACGAAGTCTACTTTATATGTTTTTATGTGAAGGGTTGGTGAAAAAGTGTAGTTTTAGAATAAAAATTTAGGAGTCATATATGTAAACCATACAGGAGTTTTCTGTGAAAGGGTGGGTGGCTAACACAGTGAGGAAAATAATGCCTGTGGCTCCATATTAGCATAGATATTAGTGCAACTTCTGAACATTAACAAGTTTTTGTAAAGACTCTCTAGAGGCCATTTCATCCATTTGCATGCGTTCCCTCACTTGTCTTCGCTTTTTAATTCAATTAGCCACCTGCTGAGCCAATGCTGTCGTAAACAATACTAATTTAAAGCACAAAGAAAAAACACAGGCACAGAAAAGCAAATAGGGTCACTGTCTGCAAGACAGCTGTCTGCATGCAAGCAAGAAAAGCAAAGTGTTATACTACTGAAGTGTATTAGCAACATTAATTATTTACGACTCTTCAAAAGATAACACTGTCTTATAAAGCACTATGTTAAGAATAGTGGTCAAACAATGCCATTCAAAAGAAAAATCTCACATGGTGTGGTTTGCAGTTTTCAATAAAAAAAACGTCCTGCTTTGTGTAGGGGGGGAATTCGTTTTGCATTTTTCAAAAAACTCACTACTAATTTGTGGGTTTGTTTTTGAAAAAAATGTAAAACTTTGGAAAAGTTTGAGTGCCAGCCATCATCTTACATGGAGCCATCCGTTAAACTTTTCCAACTTTGACAGAAACGCCCATGATGGCAGCTCCTTCCCATGTATAGAGAACTCTGCTGCCCAGGGGACACCTCTGAGTTAGATGGACAGGGTCTATGCGTCAGGGAGACAGAGTAAAGTTCTCTGTCACCTTTACGGACATTAAAGCTTCCTCAAAATTCTAAATCAGGCTCATAATGCATTGGCATTTGTTGTGAGACAATGGTATTAAAGCATATCATTTTCAATAGATGTAGGAGATTTGAGCAAATAATCATTACAAATGGAAAAAGTGTTTCAGGAAGTGCCACATAATCAAAATGTTAACAGGAATTGTATCGTATTCTGAACATAAATACAGGAACAAAAACGTGTAGGTGACATGGAAAACATAAATGAAAAACTGCATAGCAAACCTAAATAGAACACTGCGAATACATTTGAAAAAAGTGCTACAGTGTGCTAGTAGTGTTAGGTAAAGATGTTTTAGGAGTTGCATAGTACAAAACCAGTAATGCATTAACTCTTTCCGTTTTCTTCATTTATTTATGCTTCATATGAATTGAACAAACATACATGTGCATCAGAGCCGTAACACACTGTCATTTGTTGTATTCTAGTTAATAACACACATCTGTTTGCGACAGTGCTTTGAAATATCATATTGTTACAAGGAGTTAAAAACACCAGAGCACTTTATGGTTACCTCAGTCTGCAGACAGCACGGTCGCTAACAATTACTGGAAATTGTACATAATGGAATAAGATTTCTGCACATTTCTTGTAAAGATGTTAGAAGAGCAGAGTAGGACAAAAACCAAAAAGAACCAGCACACTCCAGTTTTTTGATATTATGAAATTAAGGGGCAGATTTACTAAAATCTCACACAACACAGCACATCAGGCAAAAAAAGCTTGTCTGTTTTGCGTGAGAAGAGGACAGTAGGAGAGCACCGTATTTACAGAAATATAGCACTCTCTCACCCTCCCCCTAGTGCTGGACCTAAAATTAGCTGTCATATGCCATGCACACATCTTTGCACTATAGTGTAAGGGTGTTTGTGTGAGTCTCCCATAGGTTTTGTACTTGAAGGATAGCCTTCCAGTACAAAATACTGTGCTAAGACTAACTGTAAGCCATTTCCCACTTTGTATGTGTGCTGTACAATGCAGCACATATACAAAGTCAGAAAAGGAAGGAGAAATAAAAGCCTTTCTCCGTGATAGCACCTACTCGAAATTAGTGCTATTTTTTTAGGCTAAACTCAGTCTACTTTTTTAAGTAAATAGGAAATAGGGTCTGAAAGCTTGAATGGTTGCATGGGAATGCCCATGCACCACACTTGGTACGCCCCCTTGGTGCTGAGTAATACAAAGTGCTTGGCTGGGTGTGTGAGTGCCTGAGGGGGTCTGTGAGTGGGTATCTCAGTGAGTGTCTGAGTGATTATGTGAGTAGGTATTAGAATATCTGAGTGGGTTGGCGAGTGCCGCTAGGAGTGTGTGAGTCAGTCTGTGAGTGAGTGCAAGAGTGTCTGAATGGATCTGTGAGTGGGTGCATGAGTGTCTGAGTATGTCTGTAAGTGGGAGCATGAGTGGGTCTATTAGTGTATAAGAGTGTCTGAGTGGTTCTATGAGGGGGTGCATGAGTACCTAAGTTGGTTTGTGAGTGGGTGTGAGAGTGTATGATTAGGTTTGTGAGTTGGCATGAGAGTGGGTTTGTGAGTGTATATGTTATGTGAGTGCCTGAATGAGTCAGTAAATGGGTGTATCAGTGTCTGAGTTGGCCTGTCAGTGTGTATGTGTGTGTGTGACTGAGTGTGTGAGTGGGTGTCTGGGTGTGTCAGTAGATGTGTGAGTGACTGGGCCACAATGGAACTGCAGCTAAGACCTAATCCAACAAGACTGCACAGTTTTTCACAAAACATCTACCAAGTAGAGTGCTTTCTACTGGTTGGGTAAATGTCCAATATGTATTCTGCATTAGAGCTGCGTAATGAAGCATGAGGAAATGTCAGCACTGATCTTATGTGTGTTTTGGTAATGTGATTGTTCCTGGTGCATCCTGGTGCATCTTTATCCATAAATATGTGAGGTCTCTTCAGAAGACTCTCTAAAGGCTGCCTATGGAGTATCGGAGAACCGTGGTCCAGGGATTGATACTCTCCTGAGTGGAGTACGGCATTTAACTCTACCTGAGCAGTCCGTCATATATCATTAAAAAGCTGCAGGTCACCCAGAATGCTGCAGCTAGAGCATTGATGGGACTGTCCAAAACACATTCTGCACAAGCAGCCTTGGTGCAATTTCATTGTCTGCCAATAAAAAAGCGAGTAAGGTGTAAGGCCCTTTGCATAGCCTAAAGGGCAAAATACTTTCAGGGGCAACATGCTTTAACATCTTGTCACTCCCTATACTACCTCTAGAGGCTTGATATCAAACAATCTTTCTCTGCTAATCACTCCCAGAGTTAGGAGAGAAAGAGGGGGTTGATAGTTCTCCAGGTACCTTTCAAAACTCTGAAACACTCTTCCCATTAATCTAAGATCAGACCAAAATGTATTCAACTTTAGGAAACAGCTTTAGGAGACAGCTGAAAACTCACACATGTCCACACTGTGTTGCTGCCTGCGCTGGGAAGACTATATTTGGGTATTTGTGCTCTCTCTATATATTTTATTTAAATAATTACATACATCTTCCTACAGAGAAGACACCGAGACCACAAAGAGGTAAATCTCCACCAAACAATGGTCTGTCTTCTTAACTACATGAAACAAGTGCTTCTTTGCTGGGTGGAGATATCCTTATATTCCTTGACATGAGCAATGCTTCACTAAAATCGATGGGAAACAGGCTGGAGGCCCCATGTTAAACTGTTCATTATCTTAGCAAAAGGCAGGCAGATCTTTGCATACTACTAAGGTGGGTGGGGAAAACAGTGAAGCTTCCAAGTGATTTGTACATTTTAATAGTTACCAGGGAGGGCAAGAAAGGACTCACAGTTACTGCAGATTGCCTCCAATAGCTCAACAAATCAACTCTACAAAGCATTTCAGATTGTCTTTCAATAAGAATTGTTGTGAATAAACACTTGCTTTGTCTTTGCCAATCCAGGAGATAGAATAATTTGTCCTTTAACCTCTTGGATGCTCGGCATATTTCCCTGCTGTGCTGAGAAATCGTAAATCCCACACATCATGACGAGCTGGGCTCGTCATGAGCGTGCGAGGAGGCTACTTCATGACGAGCCCAGCTCGTCATGAGCGTGGAAGGGGTTAAAGACATTGAGCTTAAACTGGGGCAGCTGCTATGTCTATATTTGTAAGTGTTTGATGCTGAGGTTTACTTTCTGTGAAATGAATCTCCGGGCCAAAAACGCCAAGGGGACCCCATCCCCCAAGGTCTGGCCACAACTTGATCGGGGAGGGGGCTGTGTGGGCCTCCTCCTTGGGCTGATTTTGGCCGCCGGGACCCTGGGACAGGGGGGTCCACGCCCCATATCTATTTTTAATTTTAAAGCCCTGGGGAGATGATGGTCCCTAGGGCATGGAGGGGATTTGCGTTGCCCCCTGCATAAATAGAAACATGAGCCCCGAGGAGGTGGTGGTCCCAGGGCATAAATAAACCTTAGGAGGGGAGTCCCTTGCGTCCCACTCCTTTTTAATTTATCTACATATGCTCTAGAGACCTGGCCAGGGGCAATATTAAAAGCAAGCTCAGGAGACCTCATTTGTTTATTTTATTTTAATTTACTGCGATATTTGACAACATTCACATATTTCACCATGCTGAGGTCCCCAGAAACAAGCCTGGGTGTTAGGGTGTGCATACCCTGCCCCCTTTTCTTTTTTTAAAAACATTTTTTAGGACTCAGCTCAAACCGAATCCAAAGATGGCTGCCAACACTTCCTGGTTGAAGTGTTAGCAGCCAATCCGAGCTCTGCAGTTCTCTGCATGAGTGTGTCATTATATGTGAAGGCTTCGCGGTTGTAGTTATAACATTGTTGATTTTCTTTCTTTTCTCACAAACTGCTGAATGGATTTACACTGAATAATTGAAAGTGTGATCTGCGAACTGAAAGCTAATTTTTTTCCAAATCTGGTGTAATTCCATCCGGCTGTAGTCTTGGTCAAAGCCGCGATGGGAATTAACACGGGAAGCCCCCCTTGAAAGATCACCCCGAAAGTTTCCATGAACAACAGGACTCACTGTGGCACTTTTTTGGGAACATTTCGAAAAGATTCACTAAACAGCGCTAAAGATATGGGCAAGTCAAAAAGCGCTTTTCCTATGGAACATGGTCCTAATTATTAACGGCAGTGCGAGGTGAGTTTATTAAATGCTTTCCATGCCCGCCATGACGCGTTTCAGCTTTCAAGAGGCCTTTATCACATGTATATATAAATTCACTGAAAAAAGAACTATAGGTTTCAAGGGTGTTATAGTTAGCTGGACATTTCACTCATACAAACCCATTGAAATTCCTCCGTTATAGTTAGTTGTACTAACTGTAACTCTCACACCCGCAATCCACTGCTGATGATGTCACATATTACATAATTCATGACATGGTCAGTGACATCACAGATGACATCACTAATGACATCTCAAATGACATCCCTGATGACATCACTGATGACATCATCCAGTGAATGTGGTTTAGTTTGTTATTTAAATATATATTATATAGATATAGCAATCTGCATTGAAGAATGAGTGGATATATAAATATCTGGATAGAGGATTTAGTAGCAGTGTGATTGACTGTTTACTTGACTAATTTATAGTGTCTCACTAAATATATTGGATAGTGACTAAATTGTGTAAATATCTGTATTACTTTGTCAGTTGTTGTGTAAACTGCTGCACCAGTTGGTTACTAGCTATGTGAAAGTCTATATTAGTTATTGATTAGTTAACTGAGTATTTGTATGGGAGAGTGAATGTGTGTGTGGTTCGGTGGGGGTAGTGTGACTGCCCAAAGATGTGGGAATAGTTGATTCAGTAGGTATATGATGTAAAGACTACATGTTATAATAGTTGTTTGGGTGAGTGAGTATCTTTATAGGTGTGCTGGTGTGCAAATATATCTCTCAATGGTACAAATCCAGCAAACTAGAATAATAAAAGGCAGTGTATGTGACATTTGTTGTATATAAATAAGTGTATATAAGACTCAGTGATTGCATGAGTGACTGTATGGATAGCTGTATACTTGTAATACTGATTTTATAACACACTAAGTATGAGTTACCATCTATATGAATAAATGAAGTGGTGTTTGTATAAGTGTGTAACTGACTAAATGTAAGTATGATCCATTGTTTGCAAACGTGAGTAGGATGACTGTATAAGTGTATAGGATGTGTGCTGGTGTGTAATGTCAATATAGGTGTATAAGTATAATTGATAGTGTTCTATTGATCATTGACAGCATGTATGAGTGAATCTATAGATAATTGATTAGATGTGTGTGTTGATCTAGGAATCACTGAGGGGGTTTTTAGATACTTGTATTGGTGTGTCAATGGATTCAAATAGGGTACTCTGTATTTTACAGTGAGTAATGAAAGGTTATACTAGTGTATGATGAGGTGTATCTAATTGTCACGTGGATGATGTCATCAGTGATGTCATTTAAGATGTCATCAGTGATGTTATCAGTGATGTCCCTGACGATGTTGTGAATGATGTAATATGTGACATCATCAGCAGTGGATTGCGGGCGCAAGAGTTACAGTTAGTACAACTAACTATAACGGAGGAATTTCAATGGTTTTGTATGAGCGAAATGTCTAGCTATCTATAACACCCATGAAACCTATGGTTTTGTAGTGAATTTCTAAGGTTTTTAAAATGATAATTCCTAACTATAACCTGCCTGAAACCTATGTTTTTTCAGTGATATTCAAAGGTTTTTTAAATGATAATCCTAATTATAATGTTCATTAAGCATATCTGTTTTTTTCTATCTTTTTTAATTATCATCCCATTCTCAACCTAGTAAAAACTGCAAATATTACCACTCTTTAATTTATTCTTTCCTACAACAAAATCGCTACAAACCAGAACCACAACTAACATTAATAATATACAAAGTAGGGGGCATATTAGCGCCTAGAGACCCTTACGGGTGATTGTGCGCTTTACAAATGTGGACTTTTACTTTTATTAGCAAAAACCTCGTTAAAATGATCACTGTTTTAGCGGCAGGAAACTGCTAATATGCGTTATAGAATTGTAATACAAGCCCAGGTTAGATGTGCAGGACATCTCACCTGGGCTTCTATTGGAATTCTATAACGCATATTAGCAAGCCCATCATCGCCGTTTTGGAGGCAGTTTCCTGCCTCTAAAACAGCGATAATTTTAAAGAGGTTCTTGCTAACACTAAGTATGAGTTACTATCTATATGAATAAATGAAGTGGTGTTTGTATAAGTGTGTAACTGACTAAATGTAAGTATGATCCATTGTTTGTAAACGTGAGTAGGATGACTGCATAAGTGAATAGGATGTGTGCTGGTGTGTAATGTCAATATAGGTGTATAAGTATATTTGATAGTGTTCTATTGATCATTGACAGCATGTATGAGTGAATCTATAGATAATTGATTAGATGTGTGTGTTGATCTAGGAATCACTGAGGGGGGGTTTAGATACTTGTATTGTTGTGTCAATGGATTCAAATAGGGTACTCTGTATTTTACAGTGAGTAATGAAAGGTTATACTAGTGTATGATGAGGTGTATCTGATTGTCACGTGGATGATGTCATCAGTGATGTCATCAGTGATGTCATTTAAGATGTCATCAGTGATGTTATCAGTGATGTCCCTGACCATGTCATGAATGATGTAATATGTGACATCATCAGCAGTGGATTGCGGGCGCAAGAGTTACAGTTAGTACAACTAACTATAACGGAGGAATTTCAATGGTTTTGTATGAGTGAAATGTCTAGCTAACTATAACACCCTTGAAACCTATGGTTTCGTAGTGAATTTCTAAGGTTTTAAAAATGATAATTCTTAACTATACCCTGCCTGAAACCTATTTTTTTCAGTGATATTCAAAGGTTTTTTAAATGAGAATTCCTAATTATAATGTTCATTAGCATATCTGTTTTTTTTAATCTTTTTTAATTATCATCCCATTCTCAACCTAGTCAAAATTGCAAATATTACCACTCTTCAATTTATTCTTTCCTACAACAAAATCGCTACAAACCAGAACAACAACTAACGTTAATAATATACAAACTAGGGGGCATATTAGCAAGAACCTCGTTAAAATGATCACCATTTTAGCAGGAGGAAACTGCTAATGTGCGTTATAGAATTGTAATAGAAGCCCAGGTTAGATGTGCAGGACATCTAACCTGGGCTTTTATTGGAATTCTATAGCGCATATTAGCAAGCCCATCATCGCAGTTTTGGAGGAAGTTTCCTGCCGCTAAAACGGCGATAATTTTAACGAGGTTCTTGCTAGCATGCCCCTAGGAGTTCCTGTAGAAACAAAAGAAAAAAACATCACTTCCCCATACTTTCAACAGCAAGCCAAATCTCCAATTCTACCTAAAAAAACAGACGATAGTTCCGTTTACCACTAACAAATTAACATCAATATTTAACTAGTGTAAGGACGTCGACTATGTACTGCGTGAATTACATCCAGCTCACACCCAGCTCACACCCATATTTAAAGACCAATATATGATAGAGGTACTAATTATGCACTTCCGACACTCAACAAAATCACAACACCCAGCGCCACCAGCACTACAACCCCCCCTCCTGACCCCTCCCCCTCTACTACCTCAGAGGCAGTGCAAAACAGGACAACAAACCTTCCCAAAATAATATATCCCCTCAACAGCACACTAGCTCAATGTTCAGATATGTGGCAATCAACTATGTATAAGGGAAGGATCTCGCACATCAACAATAATGTACACATTGCTAATACTACCGGTGATATGCTATACACGACACACTATAGAAACCAAAAACTTTTCCGTGTGTAGATATACCATTAATACGTGCAGTATACTACACAGTGGACGCAACCATATTATCTCAGACACTGGGGAATATCTCAGTCATGTAGCTATGTTGCCCCCCCTGAAGCAGAAGCGGAGTGGGCTCGTCCAAAGTACGCAACCCCAGCGTAAGAGTATAAATAATTAGGCTCAGTCTTGGGCGTGGTTCACTTGTGCAAAGAGAAAAGACTCTGCCACAGCGAAGGTCCTCACCCTGCTACACGGCTGCCGCCATCACCACGTGCCTCCTCGATACAGGCCCATTGCGATCTCAGCACCACGGCAGACTTATGTCTGTATCGACTACTGCCTTCGATCTCCACTGCGGACAACAGGGTTCACAACTTGAATTCAGCTTTGGATCTACACTACGCACAGCATTGAAGTTATCATTCATTTATGTAAGGCAGAGACAATTCTAGTCTATGTCCTCAGACTTTGTTAAAATAAGTGATAAAAACATTTCGTCTGTATCTGTGGTGAGTACTGCCTTCTTTCTACAATACGGTCAGTGGAGTTGACAAATTGATACCAGTTGCACATCAGCACTACAGAGAACATTGAATTCAGTCTCGACTATTTAAAGCAGAGACAATTGTACTATGTCATTAGATTTTGTTAAAGTATGAACAATAGGAAATTCAGCCTCCATTTATTTAATGCAGAGACAATTCTACTATATGTCTTCAGATTTTGTTTAAATAAGTGACAAAAAAGCATTCCTCCATGTCTGTGTCAACAACTGCCTTTGATCTAAACTACGGACAGCAGGGTTCGCAACTTGAATTCAGCTTTCCATCTACACTATGGACAGCATTCAAGTTAGCCTTGATTTATGTAAGGCAGAGACAATTTTGTTAATGGATGCCACAAAAAACATTCCTCAATGTCTGTACTAAGTACTGCCTTCAAATGTACACTACGATCAACAGAGTTCACCACTTGATACCAGAAGCGCTTAAGCACTACAGACAACATTGAATTCATTCTCGATTTATTTAAGGCAATTGCACTGTGTCCTCGGATTTTGTTAACGTATGTGACAGAAAAGCATTTGTCGATGTTTGTGTCGACTACTGACTTCAATTTACATTTTGAGTGCTCCCGATTCAAGTGGAATGGCGATTTCACATGACGCATTGCAGTAGGCAAGAGACATTGTACCAGTGCGACCCGCCTGAACCACAAATCATCGCAGGGTGCGCACACACTCAGTTCTTCAGGTACCACTAACTCACTGCACCACAAGTCATCTCCCCATGGCCTTAATAAGGCAGAATTCACTAGTCAAAAAACATTCCCCCACTGCGGCCTGCCCGGACCACGCATCATCGCAGGTCACGTGCATGCTTAGTGCCAAAGCAACTACTAACTCAGTGCACCATAATTCATCGCCACGTGACCGTATTGAGTCAGATGTCTTATTTGGAAGAAAACATATCATAGTTTTTGGAGATCTACTGCAACTTACTCCCGTGTAAGGACAACCAGTATTTATAGGAAAATTTAATTTTAAAGACTTTGCTACCAGTGCGTCCTGCTCGGACCACGCATCATCGCAGGCTCCACAGAACTTTGTTGCTTCAGGTGCCACTAAGTCTGTGCACTACTTATCATCGCTGGCTGCACACACACTAAATTACCAATACTGTGCAGCTCTACTCAATGCCACGTGGTCGTGGGTTCTTGCTAACCGCTGCCTCCTCCCTACACTGTGGTCATCAGAGCTCACAATTAATTACACTGTTGATTTATTATTTGCAGAGTACAATACCAAACTAAGTATAACATTTATCAAACCCTATACAATATCCCTTAATTATGCTTTCTTTAAGAACTTCTTTTATATCACTTATAGATTTATTTGAATAATAAAATTCACGCTGCAAGTGCAAAGGTACACTTAATGATAGTCTACACTGTGGACAGCATAGGTCTCAATTTGAACCTCACTTTTTCTTCATTGAAAACCTGAATTTCTTTTTTGGAGACAAAAATGTCTACACCACTGGAAGAATCATCTGATTCTGAACACTTTTTTATGCTGAAGAATTTTTTCCCCTCAAAGTACATGCAGTCCAGTATGCAACAGTCAATGCTTTGAGTGCATCCCGTTCAGACCACGCATCATCGCAGGGTGAGCACACGCTAAACACCAAACATACCACTAATTCAGTACACCATAAATAATCACCGCAAGGCTTTATTAAGGCAAAATTCTGTTGTCAAAAAAACATCCCCAGTGGGGCCTGCGCGGACCACACATCATCACAGGATATGTACACGCTCAGTCCTAAAGGTACTACTAACTCAGTGCACCATAATTCATCGCCACATGGCCATATTCAGGCAGAATTCAACTGATTCTTCATTCAATATTTATAAAGTGCAGTACCAAACAAAATAACGTCCCTCTAACCTACACAAAATCGCCACGTGGCCTTACTAAGCCAGAATTCACAAGACAAAAAACATTACTATCAGTATGGCCTGCCCAGACCACACATCATCACAGGCTACACAGGACCTCGTTGTTACAGGTACCACTAACTCAGTGCAAACCAAACTAAGTATAACACCTGTCAAACCCTACACAATATATTGACAATTATATCACTTATAGATTTAGTTGAATAATAAAATTCACGCTGCATACATGTTCGATCTTCCACTTAAATCATGATTGCAGATGATGCACTCCACCATAAGATCTACACTGCGGACAGCAGGGTTTACAACTTGAATTCAGCTTTGGATCTACACTATAGACAGTGGGGAATTCAACCTTGATTTATTTAATGCTGAGACAATTATACTGTATGTATTCAGATTTTGTTAAAATAAGGGAAAATCATTGTTCTATAACTGTACTGACTATTGGCTTCGATGTACACTGCTGACAGTAGGGTTCACAACTTGAATTTACCTTTAGATCTATACTACAGACAGCATTAAATTCAGCCTTGATTTATTTAAAGCAGAGAAAAAAATAGTGCCGTTGCACTGCTAGTATGCGCAAGCACCTTCAATCGCTGCATCCTGTGAACTATGGTCACAAAGAATGTGGAAGATTGCGCCAAAATGTACCTCCACCACCGGCAATACCAAGTACCTCTGGGGTATCACCTTCAACATCACCACCAGATATACGTCCCCAATTTGTGTGAATTGGAATTGTTTAATTTGTTATGGGGAGCAACCAGTGTACCTAGTTTGCACAGCAATTGATAACCATTGATGCTAGGTTTTTTCCCCCCTCAAACTTCATATAGTCCAGTATGCAACAGTGAATGGTTTGAGTACAGCCCGTTCAGACCACGCATCATCGCAGGATGAGCACATGGTAAACACCAGAGGTACCACTAACTCAGTACACCATAAATAATAACCACATGCCCTTGTTAAGGCAAAATTCAATAGTCAAAACACATTTTTATCAGTGCGGTCTGCCTAGAACCATGCATCATCGCAGGATCCACACAAACCGCCCCTACCTCAATGCACCATAACTCACGAACCCTTTAGGATAGAATCTTCTCTGTATTATTTCACATATAGTGCAGGGTTTAGACAAATGGTGGGTACAATGGACCAGGTGTTCAGATTCTTCATGATCTATTGGAAAGTAGTAATTTTAGGTAAAGGCAGTTTGTATTTGGCCTTCATAGATCTGAAGACTGTATTTGACCTGGTGCCACGAGATAAACTTTGGTATGTCCTCCAACCATTAGGTATACCTCCCCTGGTTCTCGATATTTTGCAACGTTTTAACAATGACAACTATGCAAAAATCAGGTGGGGGGCTGAGGGACAGTTGACAGAGAGGATCGTGATGAACAGGGGGTTCCGCCAGGGTTGCGTTCTGTCTCTGACCCTGTTTTCTTTATATATTAACGGGGTGGTTGATTTTCTAAGGCAAGATCCAGCAGACGCCCCAACCCTGGCGGGGGAAAAGACACTAACCCTCCTCTTCGCAGACAACACCCTCCTGATCTCTAAATCCCCTGGGGGACTTCAGAAATTCTTGAACAAGTTTAACGACTTCTACAATTCTCGGGGGTTGATAATTAATACATAAAAAATAAAACTTATGACTATCAACCCATCTAAACGTTTCAGAAATGGCATTTCTTTAAATGGACACTGTTGAGTGTTTCGACTATTTGGGAATCCGTATCTCTAAGAATATGAGGTCGGGCTCCCATCTAGCCAAGATGCTTCTATGCCACAAGAGGGTCTGAGGGGCAATCATTAGACAGCAACATCTATCTAGGAGTAGGCAAGTAGCCCCTGCACTTGCAGTCTATGATGGCAAAGCACTCCCTTCGGCTCTCTATGGGTCTGAACTTTGGGGCTTCGAGAACGTTACTGAGCTCGCCAAATCTGAAAATAAATTCATGAGAGATCTTATCACCCTTCCTGTCTCAACCCCTCTGAAATCCTTATTCTATGATATGGGTAGACGTTCCATCCACGACATTGTTCGACTGCACCCGCTGAATTGTCCAATTATGCGGCAGCCCTAGATGAATTGATATTAGCAGATACTGGCAGCAGGATTAAATGGATAGCAGACCTGAGACAGCTCTTAACAGACATAGGCCTAAGGGAGGCCTAGGTTAGCCAGGTCCCCCCGACAAAGCAGGTTTATCGGGATTGGGTCCAGACAAATGAGATCTTGAACCCCAAATTAGGGAAACTCACTGAGGGTTTTTTCGAACATAAAACAGTTTGCAGTTTTGAACCCTATCTGGACTTTATACAGGTCCCTAGGGATAGGGCACTGTTTCTGAAGCTGAGATTAGGGACCCTTCCTATTATTAGTGTGACCGCTTCCGGGAAGGGGCTACATTCAACATCCTTGCCCTGCCGGGGATGCAATTTCCAAAATGAGTCTTCTGCGCACCTTTTGTTTGCATGCCCAGCTTACAGATCGGCTACAGCCAAGTGGCTCAAGCCAGTCTGCCAAATGTTGGGCCCAATGAACCACCGAGCTGCACTACGCATTCTGTGTACAGATACATCTTCATTGACACTGATCTGCGGGGAGGCCAACAAGATTTTAGGATGTGCATGGCTGACAAGAGATAAGATCTTGGCAAAAAAGTCAGTCTGTGAAACCGGTCCCATTGTGTTATGAGATTTGAGCTGGGTTCTGAGTTCTGAGTGCCTTAGGTTCAATCTAACTGCTGCTATGTTTTTGTTATATGCTCCTAATCTTTTAAAATGTGGCCTATGTTCAATAGCTTGTATCTTTTCCTACGGATGTTTTTTTTAAAATAATGCAAATTAGTAATGCAAAGTGTAGTATGCCGCATGTCTTATTTTAAAACTGGTTGTGTAATCTCTTTTTTAACTTTTTAACTTTTTCTTGTAAATTGTACATGCTTTTATGATCTTTTTTGTATTGAATAAAGCTCATACTACCACTACTACAGGTAGTGCTCCAACCTTTGTACAGCAGAAATCATAAACCGTTTATGATTAAATATCTGTGTATGATATCATGATTACTGTTCTACTTGTTACCAACAGCAAATTAATAAAATGGAGTTGAGCAAATGTGCCCGTACCCACTTCAACTATCCATCTGTGCCTGTGTATTTATTATGTTTGGAAAATGCTGTTCCTGCGCCCTACCACATTATATTGTGCTATAAATAGCGTATGCAACCATCTTACCTCTGACAGTAAGTGTAAGCTATTCCATTGTTTTTATTTTATTTTTTTAGCATATTTCTATAGCGCAAAATCAACCCAAAACTAAATCAGCAATTTACATGACCACCGTATTTACAGTACAATCCAGGCACGCGTAGATTACGTCATTACTCTACAATAACAGGATGTGGACGCAACTCCGAACCTCGAACACTGATTTCCAGCACCAAGTTCGACAGTGTACCTGAATGACCACATACGTATATATATTATCTGCCCTTCATGTACCAAAAACAGCAACTTAAACCTTCCACAGCCCTGTATTACTACAGCTACAACACTCCACTGAATGTTCAACAAACATTAATAATCGCAGAAATGCGTCATGTCCACCATCTTTTATGTATGCAACTATGAATGAATATAGAGTCAGTGATACCCCGTACCTTCCATGTTGGCCAAGTTGTGGAACTTTACAGATATGACACATTTGCGTTTAAGACCCGGGTGATGTCAGCAATACAAAACGGACACCCGAATCACTGGATTTCTCATATTGCTAATGACGAAACCATGCCCATAGCTCCGTAATCATTGTTCACAGCCTCGCGTAGCACTGGCAAACGTCAGGCAAGCCCTCTCCACATACGCTTCCAGGAAAAAAAACACAACATAGCCCAGATTTCCATTGTACTGATTTCTTAGTTCCAGGTCTAGTTGTCAGAACGGCACACACACACTCCCTCATGCCTGGTATACACCCACACCACACCCATCCAGCACATGCGTCAATACACACGTGACCCTACCAATAAAAAAGACAGGGCACACGTGCTCTACGCCATGTTAGAGTTGCTCCCATCGCAAGCACTGTGATGGCCCGTCCTAGTGGTTCGGACGCCTCATGTAGGCCCGAACCACCGAGTACAAGGGCCTACCACTACGTACGTGGCCTCTTTGGTCACTGAGTTAGTAGTACCGCAAGGACTGAGCGGGTGGAGTCCATATCACATTTTGTTTATTATATTGTTTTCTTAAAGTTATGTTTCTAGTTATTTATTATATTGTTATCTTTAAGTTCTGTTTCTACTTATTTATTGTTGTTTTAATAAAAGTTAATAAAAACAAGTGTATACATCTTCTTTTTCTGACAACATTTCACTTTTATTTAGTATGATATTATTTTACTTAGAAAGTATTTAAAAATATAAATGATTTTTATAACTAGAAGTATAATACTGAGGCTAACTCTTTACAGCTTTTTACCAGAGTCTATAGCTACGACTATCAGTTCCTATAGAAAACTTTTAAAGCTCCAGCACAGTAACTGTTTCGATTAGCAACATTGTGTGGTGAACTTCTAACCTCTGTGCTCACTTAAGTATTCCATGAACTGTTACTATGGTAACAGGCAGTAAGCAGTTTGGGGGAAGGGTTGAAAGGTACTGGCTGTACAGAAACCGTTATATTTACCCAGGATCCTCTACATGACAGAAAGGAAAGCAAAGTAAGACAGAACACTGTGTAGCAGATTTACAAGCCCCTTGCGCCACTTTTGCGCCACTTTTCCCATCTTAAAAGTGATGCAATAGTAACACAATAAACTTGTAAATCTGCCCCTTTGCACATTACGAGCAAAAGAAGTACACAACTCTTTCAATTCATTATCGATCACAATTAGACAGTGTTCCATCACGAATCACAACGCACTCCAATAAATACTTTTGTGCCTATTTAAATGGGAGACGAGATTGTTGAAATTACAAAACTTAGGGGCATATTTACAAAGACAGCGTTAAAATTGTTGTTGCTTTAACAGCGGCAAACTACAACAAAAACGCTGAAAAAGGACTTCAAAATCCTTTGTTATCTTACCGGAAGATTTCTTCAACATTGTGGTTTGCTATGCAAGAGTGAAAAACACCCCCCCAGGGCTATAAAATAAATGGATGGGGGGCTCTAAAGCCCTCCCACCCCCTGCAAAATTAGAAGTGGCCCCCCAAGCCCTGAGGACTACTACCCCTCAGGGATTTGTGTATTGTGGGAGGGGAGCTGCGTGCCCCCCACCTGGAGCCCTCGAGGGCCCTGGGGACCGCCACCCTCCAGGGCCGGCTCCTGCAGTGTCCCGGGGTGCCTACCCCCAGGACACTGCTGTTTGCTATGAGAGGACGAGAGTCTCGCGGCTCCCGCACTCCCATAGCAAACTTGGTTTGGATTTTGAAAGAGAGAGCAGGGAAATCTGTTCTCTCTTTAAAAATCCAAACCAGTTGCTTTTCCACATACATGTTAGCAGCTCCCCATATGGAAAAGCAATGCCGGCTCCCGAAGAACGCGGGAAGCCGGCGAACTGTGGGGGCATTGGGGCTCCCCCCACGGTCCCCAATGTTTTTATAAGACCCAGGGATAGGACTCCCGGGGATATTACAAATTACTGATAGGGGCTATTTTTTTTACTGTAAAATTAGAAGTCGCACACCCAGCGTGGCGCTCAGTGCAGCCCCCTGGTGTGCACACGTTGGATGCACGACTCATAATCTGTAGGGTGCGCGACTCCAGCGCATTTGGTGCACAACTTCAACGCGTTTGGGAGCCGGCATTGCTTTTCCGCATGGGGAGCTGCTAACATTCAGCTCCCCATGTGGAAAAGCAATCTGGTTTGGATTTTGAAAGTGAGAGAACAGATTATCTTGTTCTCTCTTTCAAAATCCATATCAAGTTTGCTATGGGAGGGCGGGAGCAGTATCCCGGGGATGGGCACCTCATACACTGCAAGAGCCGGCCCTGGGGGTGGTGGTCCACAGCTCCCTCGAGTGCTCCAGGAGAGGAGCCACGCAGCCCCCTCCCACAATACATAAATCCCTGGGGGTGGTGGTCCCCAGGGCTTTGGGAACCTTAGAGCCCCCTCAACCATTTATTTTTTTGTAGCCCCGGGGGGTGACGGTCCCCGGTGCCCCTCTATCCCCCCATAAAATGTTATCATTTTTCCCCCGGGATGTGGCGCACCCTACCCGCACTTGCCATTTTTTCCCCCCAAAAAATTAGCGGGACCCCCTAAGCAGGTCTAGAGGGTCAAAGTATTTCTACCCTGCCCCCTTTATACGTTTTGAGCACTTGTTCTAGTGAATTCTTCAGCCTCGCTTCTACCATGGCATAAAATGGCTGCCAACAGTTCCTGGTCTCGAATGTTGACAACCACTTGACAGCCAATTAGCATTCAGGGCGTAATCTGAAGGGTGCGCTTCTGCTGCGTTCACGATGCGATCAGAGTCCGCGGATCCACAGCGCTCATATATATATTTATGCTTTTAACTGTAATTTTCTCAGGAATTAGAGAACAGATTGACACCATTTAAGAAAAAGGCACAAGTCTGAACTGAGGACTACATATCTGCCAAATTTGGCGTAATTGCGTTCATCAGTTCAGGCTGTAGATGTGGCTAAAGGTCCTATGGGAAATTGCATGGGGAAAACACGTTTTGGGACCCCCTTTTTTCTCGGTCCCCGCTTGAAGAATCACCCCCAAACTTTTAGGAAAGGAGCGGAATGGAGCTGGCCATTAGTTTTGAAAATTTTGCAAAGATTTATCAACCAGCGCCAAAGTTATTCCCAATAGAATGTTGCAGATTTCCGATGGAAAATAGGTCCTAACTATAACAACCTATTGGCAATCGCCAGTAGGTATTATATATATATATAAAAAAAAAATATATATAAATATAGGTATATATATATTTATATATATTGCCCCCTCACAACACACAGTCAATTATTTCTTTGCAAATGTACGCCGGCAATCCAGTAGGGCATTTGCCTGACAAATGAGATCGATATCTATATATATATTACCTAACGGTGGTGGCCGGTAGTAAGTTATGGTTAAGACCTGTTTTCCATAAGAAAAAATGTTTTTGTTTTGCTAATATCTTTGGTGCCATTTGACAAATATTCATGAATTTTCAAACTGAGTATCATGCTCAGTTCATCTGCTGTGTTGAAATTTTAAGGCTGATCCATCAGGCAGGAGCCAAGAAAAAAGGGGTTCTCCTAAATCAGTTTTGCCTCATGTTAATTCCCGTAGATATTTTAGACATGACTACAGTCCGAACCACTGGACGAAATTCCATCAAATTCGGCAGAAAGGTAGCTCTTGGTCCAAAAAGAACCCTTTTGTTATTTGGTGGAAATCCATTCAGTAGTTATCAAGCTATTTAACCCCTCCATGCTCATGACTAGCTCAGCTCGTCATGGCATGTACCTCTCAGGTGCTCATGACGAGCTGAGCTTGTCATGACCACACCCGTTTTCGTTGCTGTCCAGCACAGATGGGGAAACTCTCAAGCAGCGATGTGGTTAAAGAAAAACACATTTGCATATCTAGAAGCACAAATACTTCATGATGAATCGTGAATGTACTCTACAACAGGAATGCCGGGATTGGCTGGCCACAACCTGAGAAGAAAATTGCAGCCGTCATTTCATGTAAAGGGACACAGTCTCAAGGGCTCTAAATATTTAATCAAAGTAATAGAGAGGATCAAGGTAGAGGTACCCTGACCCCATGGCTGGAATATGTGGGCGTTTTGAGGGATCCGTTATGTGTAAAACACATTAAAAAACAGTTTTTCTCCTCCATGTGAGATATTTGCGACTGCGTCATGACACTCAGCATGGCCCCGTGTATTGTCTTGAGAAATTTGTGAATATCGCAAAAAATAAACAAAGAAATACATTCACAAAGTCATTCTGAGGCTCATGCACCCAGTCACACATGCACTCAGAGACTCATGCACCTACTCAAAGTCCTATTCATCTACTCAGAGACCCAGTGAGACTCTATTGCACCCACTCAAATACCTACTCAGAGACTTATGCACCCAGTCACAGACTCAGACACTGATGCATGCACTCACAGACCTACTGAGACACTCAAGTACCCACTTACAGACCTACTCAGACAGTCATGCACCCACTCATAGGCCTACTCGATGAGTCACACACCCACTCACAGACCCACTCAGAGAGTCACACACCCACTCACAGACCCACTAAGAGACACATGCTCAAACTCACTGATCTGCTCAAACACTCATGCATCTACTCATACTCACTCAAAGGCTTGCACACTCACGTACAGACCCACTTAGAGACTCACACACCCACTCAGAGACTCACAGTCCCACTCAGAGACTCACAAACCCAGTCACACACCCACCCAGAGACTAATGCGCCCACTCACAGACCTACTCAGAGACTCCCACATTCACTCACACACCTACTCAAATAACCACAAAGAGACTCATGCTCCCACTCATAGACCAATGTGCCCACTCAGAGACCCGGTGATACACTGGTGCACCCACTCACAGACAAACTTAGAGACTCATACACCCTCTCATGCACCCACTCACAGACTCATGTACCCATTCACAGATCCATGCAGTCACGCACCCAGTCACAGACCCACTCACAGACTGATATATTCACTCACAGACACACTCAGAGACTAATGCACCCACTCACAGACCCAGTCAGAGACTCACACAACCACTCATAGACCCACTCAGAAACTAATGCACCCACTCACAGAGCCACTCAGAGACTCACACACCCACTCACACACCCACTCAGAGACTCGTGCACTCACTCACAGACCAATGAACCCACTCAGAGACCCAGGGAAACACTCATACACCCACTCAGACCCACTCAGAGACTCATACACCCACTCATGCACCAACTTACAGACTAAAGTACCCACTCAGAGACACACTCATAGAGTCATAAACCCAGTCACAGACTTACTCACAGACTGATACATTCAATTACAGACCGACTCAGAGACTCAAGCACCCACTTACAGACTGATTCAGAGACTCATGCAACCACTCATAGACTCACTCAGGGACTCTCACACCCACTCACAGACCGACTGAGACACTTATGTACCCACTCACTGACCCATGAGACAGCCATGCACCCACTCACAGACCAACTCAGACAGTCATGCATCTACCCACTCACCCACTCAGAAACACTTGCATCCACTCACAGACTCATTCAACACTCCCATTCCCACTCACATACCTACTCAGAGACTAAAGAACCAACTCACATAATCACTCAGACACTGATGCTCACAGTCACAGATCCACTCAGAGACTCATGCACTCACTCACAGTCCCACTGAGACAGTCATACACCCACTCAGGGACCTAGTGAGACACTCACATACCCAGTCACAGACACAGTTAGACTCTGATGCATGCATTCACAGGCCCACTCAGAGACTTATATACCCACAGACCACCTCAGAGAGGCAAGCACCCAGGCACAGAACCATTCAGGGACCCATGAACCCACTCAGAAACACACTGAGACACTCACACACCCAGTCACAGACCCACTTAGACATTGATGCATGCACTCACAGACCCTCTCAGAGACTCATGCACCAACTGACATACCCAATTAGAGACTCACACGCCCACTTACATAGCCACTCAGAGACTCATGTACCCACACACAGAGCCACTCAGACTCACACACCCATTCATACACCCACTCAGAGACTCATGCATTAACTTGTACTGAAGTAGTGATACTCCTAATCACCCGTGCAGACAAGTAGCCCAACAATATGTGTTAGGCCTGCTACTGCTCATCCTGTGTGCAGTTTAACTGGTAGGTGCAGTTGCATTTAAAACTACATGCCAAACTTTACAATTCCCTTGTACTACAAATAGGTTACCCCCAAGTTAGGGTGCACATAGGCCACAGGGCAGAGTGCTATGTGCTTAGAAAGTAAGACATGCACTTTAAAGTCTCATTCAGTCACATGTGTCGTTTGAGACCCGTAGGCACAGTAACAGATCCATTGTCTCACCAAAACTGCAACTTACATACATATTACAAAACTAGAGTCATTTACCTAGCCAGTCTGAGAAAGACTCACTAATACATCCAGTAAGCAATCCATATAGCCCTTTACATACACACTCATAGTGATACTAAGTGAAAAGATCACTCAACAGTACTGATGCATGCAGCCACCTCCAGCTTCTCTCTCTTGTTCCGACTTCCTCTTCATAAAAATAGATTCTAAACCCACAGTTCAAAATTCTCTATTACATAGCAATAGAATCTCGAAAATTGCAGCAACTCTTCACATCTCCCTCGTTTACATGAATTAAACCAAAAGAAGTTAACAATGATCAGAGATATACAACAAATCAAAACAGTTAGCATATAAAAAGTTATACTATAATAGCATTAACACAATAATAGGTATAGCTATAGATATAACTGTAAAGGACAGGTTTGAACACCACAAAATCTCCTGTGATGTTTTCGGGAAGTAATGCTTATGAGAACCCAGCAGAGACCCACCAGTGGTTAGATGCTTCAGGTGTACAACCAGCAGGGGTAAGCTGCCTCATGGGCTTGGTTCCATGTTTTGAGGGATACACAAGGTTGTAAAGATATTCTTCATGAATTTCAGGTCGTTTTTGCAAAAACTCCGAAGGTTTTCCTAGTTCCACATGAGCTGGGGATTAGAGTGAAATCAATTTTCTTTGCATGCAAGTGCAATTTGTGTTGAACCTTTCTAGGGAACAGCTAATGCCACTATAGATATGTTTACAAAATGCTCACAGGCTATTGATGCAACACAGTTTCAGAGCACATGGGGACAAGGGCTAAGCATAGTATGCACCTCTTTCAAAACACTTGCTGGCTACTTGCACCAAATAGCACAGATTAGCACTTGTGTTAGGAAAAGAAACACACTCTATCAGTGTACACTTGCTTACTAAAATGTTTGTACACTTAGGCCCAGATTTAGAAATGTGTTACGGAATGCAGTGCAGCACCCAAAGTTGCTGCCCCGCATTGCATTGAGAGGGAGAGAGCAGGGAAGTATCCTATCTGCTAAGATATGGCATTGTCCTGGTGTCCCCCTGGTGTTGGTGTACAATTATGCTACCTACCACCACAGACACATCTTTGCACCATAGAGCAAAGACATGTGCGTGAGGTCTATCATAGCGTTTGCACTGGAAGGCTACCCTACGTGTACAAAATACTATGCCAAGTCAAAGTTGAAACTATTTCCCACTTCAAATGGACGCTGTACTGTACAGCACACGTACAAATTGGAAACAATTGGGAGAAATTAAAGCGTTTTTCCTTTTTTTTGCCTGCTTCAATGTGCTATTACCTTTTGGTGCAAAACTCTGTCCCAGATTTAGAAACACGTAATGGAACCTTGTCTACCATTGTTATTAGATAGTGTGTTGTGCTATAAACCATGAAAACACCCATTGAACACCCACAGAACACCCTCTGCCAGCACAAAACAAGTTTTGCACTGGAAATTAAATCCAAAACAACGACGTTTTGTGCCATTCTTCAACACTTTTGTGACACAAACCCAACGCAAAATGTTTCTAAATCTGCCCATCAATGTCTTTTCAGCCATTGTTTTGAAGTTTGTTGATGAGTAAAGGCAGAGGCAACATGTGTCCATCGAAGTTGATAATTGGACGGTATCTACTACTGTTTAGAGAAGACATTAATCTTTTTGAGCATTCCTACCTCTTTTTGAGTATTTCTCACCCCTAGCACCAGAATACCATCCTAGATGAGAGGGTGCTGTACGAATCTCCATGAGATAACCTTTAATTTCCTTAGTATACTTCTGCTTTGATAATTGACATCTTATCAGCTTGAGGCTAGTGCCCTGTGTGCAGGTACATTTGCTGTGCCCAAAAAATTAATAAAAAATGTGTTTCATGTTGCCATAAATACATCTCTGGTGATGCAACTACAAACATCTGCATAAGTTGTGCATAGTTGGTTAAAGTTCAGTTACAACATCTGTTATCTGTCAATAGTAGCGAAAGGCGGGTCTCCCAAGAACTCTACAAATATGCCTGTGAAATTTGAGATACAAAAGACATACAAACATTTTCCCACTTGCATCTGAAAATGAAAAAAAAGGAAATCCTAGGTTTTGCAGGACGGTTCATGCGCTTCCTTTTTATGGAAGTGTGGTTCAGACAAAGCCCCCTATATTGCTAAATTCTATTAAGACATTCTATACATTTCAAATGTGTGATGGCACATATTATTCAATGGGTCGCAAATAATGCAAACACTGGATACTTATTTCTAGGGAAGTGAAACTTGATTTCGACACAGCCAGAGTATATTCCCTTTATAAGCAAATGTATAATGCATGCCACTTTGTTTGCGAGGGAATCCTTTCTCAGACAATGGTGCCACACTCAGCACAGAATAAAGTTCAGATGGAACTGGTAGGTTGAAATATTCTCGTATCCATAATGTAAGTAACTGTGCTGGCAGGAACCTGTGTGTGGCCATATTTCTTCTTGGTGTAATACAATGGAATTACCCAGAAAAACACATTGGGTCAAGCAGGTGTGAGAATTTACCATGATTTGCTCATGATTCTTTGCCAATTTTAGAAATATTTAACTGTTTAAGTTCCTATTCTAGATTTTGGAAAAGATTGGGATCGGAGGATGTTACAAAAGTATCGTCCAATCAAGCCCTCGCCGCAGTCCCGCGATTCCGGAAATCCACCATGGGAGGAAGATCCTTCTCCTTCCTGGCAGCCAAGACCTGGAACTCACTCCCCACTCACCTCCGCCTTACCCAAAACCACATCTCCTTCAGAAAAGAACTTAAAACCTGGCTATTCGACAAATAATTGTTCACATTCCCAAGCGCCTTGAGACCCTCTGGGTGAGTAGTGCGCTTTATAAATGCCCGAACTTGAACTTGAACAATGGTGCAAAGAGGAGATTTTGCACAGCGATTTAAAATAGGCCAAGGTGATTAGAATGAAATTGTGCGCAATGTGTAAAAGCCTAAAAGTAAAATTTGACCAGGTGACACTGTCGGTTGAAGCCTCAAATGGGGAGCTTAGAACAGCAGGAAGAGAAGTATCCAGGCAAAATGACATGATATACCTGAGAAAGAAAGTATCAGTCAATTATATGATGAATAGCTGGGAGAATGATATGTGGTACCCCTATTTGGATACACTACCTAATGCTGGACTAAGAGCTGAAGTGCTCAGAGGGAGAATAGGGGTTAACCATTGGGCATCTCATGGAAATAGAAAAGCAGAATTGGTACAACCTGACGGTAAATGTTGCTGTGGATTAGGTATTAAGTGTGACAATTTACATATTTTGCTAGACTTCCATAAAATTTGTGTCACAGCGGAAATTGTTTTTACGACCTATGTTTTTAAAATATGGTATATTTGAGCGCCCGCTAGCAATTAATCTACTTACTGACATGCCAAATCTTGACATCGCAATCGCCATGGCAAAATATATGAAGGCGGTGAAAAGGACTCTGCTGGAACCAAATATGATTGGATAGAAATTGGCATGGAAATATAGTGGGACACGCTCAAAGTAAATTGTGTTTAGGTGGAAATACTATCCTTACATTAGCGTGACTGTTGCTCGTTGCAATTTTAGGAGTATTGTTAAATTACATTTTTAAGCTGTGGGAGGGAGGTAGTAACTGTCTGTGAAGGTAACGCCTTTTTAAAGTATCAGCGAAATTGTTTTGTATATGTTTTATGCTATTTATTATAATATGTAGCATGTTGTGTAGAGACCAATGGTCTAATAAACATACTTTTACTACTACTATTCTAGACCCATTTCGAGAAGAGAACTTGATTTGTACATATCAAAATAAGAATATTAATTACCCTGTTTGCTGCTATAAGGGATTCATGTCTTTCAGCCTGCATATTCGAGAAAGGTATGTCAAGTTTTGCACTTGATTCGTAGAAGACAGAACTGGTCTACAGTTCTAGCAGTACTAGTCTCTTGCTGAACCCCAAAGACCTAAGACTCAAGGTCCAGCAATGAGAGCCTATCTGCCTCTTCAAATAATGACCTGGATAAGAAAGAGTATGAGGTATGATTCTGCTGAGTACTAACCAATAATCAGATTACCTTGATACTTTCTTTATTGCCAAGTCATAATGACATTTCCTCCCTAATCCAATATGTTTATGTTCTTGTTTGAATAAGCCTTGAGTTGAGGCTCAAAAGAGATTATGGGCCAGATGTACAACCCGTTTTTGCATGCGCAAACGGATTTGCGAACCTGTTGGCACATGCAAAAAAATTATAGGCCCTGTACATAGCCTATTTAGCAAGTCCAAATTTGTTTGCGACTCACTAAATAGGTTTTGCGATTCGCTATTTGAAAGGGGCGTCCCCTTCCAAATAGCGAGTCTCAAAACAATGTAGTAATGTTTTGCGACCGCAATTGCGATTGCAAAACACTCACAATTGCCTCCTACTTCAAGTAGGTGATAATGAATTTCCAAATGGGAAGGGGTCCCCAGGGTACCCCTTCCCCTGTGCAAATGCATGCGAAATAATTTTTCAAGGGCAGGCAGTCATCCCAAGGACCACTGCTAACCCTTAAAAAATGAAACGAAAACGTTTCAATTTTTTTTATGCATCCCGTTTTCCTGAATAATAAAAAATGCTACTTTATTAAAAAGCAGTCCCTGACATTCACAAAGGGCTCGCAAATTGCAATAGGCTCATTAATATTAATGAGCCTTGTAATTTGCGACCCCATTGGGAATCACAAAACAGTGTAAACACACTGTTGTACATTTCATTTAGCACCTCACAATTTGTGACTCGTAATGTGTCGCAAATTGCGAGACGCTAAATGAAAGGGTTGTACATCTGGCCCTATGGGGTTTATTTAAAAGTGCCGCCGGTGCGTCACATCTTATATGGGAAAAAGTGACACACTGGCGGCGCAAGAGGCTTGTAAATAAGCCCCTGTGAGTGCTGGGAGGACCTCACAGCATTTCTAGCAGTAAGAAGCATGCAGATCCAAAATGCATGGCATTTGTATATCTTCAAACCTGTTATATTATTTTTCAGTCAATGTATCTTAGACAATTGATGCTAAAGAAAATAAAGCAATCTTTTGTCCACTAGCATTCATTTTTCAAAAGCTTTTGCCAGTGCTCACTCCCCTTTGTTGCTAGGTTACTCAAAGTAATATAGTACCTCATGAATTCAAGTAGAGATGGAGGTAGGCATTCAAAGAGCCAATAAAACAAGTGTGAGATTAAAATACGCATGTGAACCGATCCAATATACAATTGACAATGAGCTAAAAACTCAATCACAAAATCAGCTTAAGGCTGACTGAGCCGTCTCGAAGCTCATTGAATTGATTAAAAGGTACAGTATGCTTGCCAAGAATGGTGTGACTACCATGGACATCAAACCAGAGCAGTGCATATGTTTAACTTTGAAGTTCCTGTAGGCAACAGGTTGTCTGTCACGTGATGCAGATGCTGTTCGCTGAGTAGAGACTTATGGTGCTTAATTTGTAAAAAAAAAATAAGTGCTAATGATCTCAACAGGAGGCGACTGCAGCTTGCACCACACATTGCTCCTGTTATAATGCCAATGACAGTAACAACACAACTACTGTTACTCCTACAAGTGTTACAATCCGGACTAATTCAGGCTCCCAACCTATAAGAATGCCTTGGGTGGAACGTAATAGTCATTTTTAATGTATATTGAATGAATAATGAACTGTTGGGGTGTTCATCTCTAAATTAACCAGACAGCACGCTCTGTGGCAGACTGTCACAAGCCCCGGTGTTGACAATTACGTGCCAGTGCTGAGCACCGGAAACAACCGGCTCAAGTTATGCCCTGGAGGCTGTTAGAGGAGGAGGAAGGAAGGATACTGCTTGATTCCCTTATGACATTATTGCATATCTGTTGATTAATGTAATTAATACTTTAGGCTTAATTGGAATATTATGCCAAGACAACCTGCATCATTAACTATAAAGTAATCCCAGTATACCTAACATCATTTTCTCTTGAAGCTGTTATTATCTGTTTTCTCGTGCTTGATCGTATTGTAAAGCCCTGCGGTTTCTGATGTCTGATCCTGTTAGGGCATCTGTGCTTTTCTGCTGCGAAGTCCTATAATTAATTTAGAGTTCATATTCTATCCATTCCCATTATTACTTCGATCATCATCTGCCAGCTGATAAAAATATTCCCTGAGTGTTCAGCTGCTGTTGGGTTTCAATATTCCCTCCGTGTTCACCCTCTGTCTGATATTGTTACTCTTTTTAATAACCAGTGCCTGCTGCAATTACCGCATTATGAAAATACAGGTCGATATTTTTATGACCTAAGTGGATTTATGCCTGCGGCTCCCATTCATAAATAAGTGTGTTCTAGCTAATATTTAATTTAACGATTATTGTAGTGTTTATCTAAAACTTTAGGTATGTCGTGTTGTTTTTTTCTATTTGAACCACATTTGGGCAGAGATCAATTCTTGTCTTATTCTATTATGACCTTTGAGTATTTCTGTGATCTGATCATTTATGACTGGCTTATTGTCCTGTCTCAATATTGCCTAGATGTGTCTTCTTTGTAATTCCAATCATGCATCACTATTTATACGTGCTCTAATACCTATTACTACATTATGTGATAAATAATTTTCCTTGGTGTTTGCTATAAATCTTATTCTACACATTATGTGTGTCTTATTTAGGAAAGGATATGCCAAGAGCAAAGTCGTTATTTTCCATGTGCACCACATGAAACATGATGCAGGTGCTGTACCAAAAGGTAAGTAAGATAATGTTCTGAGCTAAGTGCAATGGATGTACCCTGTGCGACAAAGCTTGTTGGTGCCCCCTCATTCATGGTGGTGGTGGTGACCACCTCCACCACTGATTCCTGCACCTTTTAACATTGCCCCTCAAGTCTCCATAACCATTATCTCTCACATGCATTTAATTAGTTATTTAGCGCCACTTATACCAGTGTAGGGGGTCTGAGACAATCAATCACACGTGTGTGAATCAACATATAAGAAATGTGACATGACCCAGAGGACTACAAGGTGTAGGAGTGACATCCAGAATGCACTGCTCTTGTAGAAATTAAAATGATATACTGGGGCAGGGGCTCTCGGGTAATAGCAGAAGGTCATATAGTTCACAAAGACACTATACAGATGATGTGTGAAGGCAGAATAGACACTGGTAGTAAGGTTATAATAATGAGTGAAAAATGACTACTATTTTTTCAGTAATAGGCTACCATGTCAAATTAACCATGATTTATGGGAGAAATGAACATCTCACGGGAAAGGGTCTTATCGCCAAAATAAGTGGTTCCCTTTTGGTTGGATAACAACCAGAATGAAAGCAAACTTGGCACAGACTGTGATGTTTATTAAAAATCTCCTTAGACTGATAACATAATTGGTTCCTCGTTAACCAGTGAGACACCCTCAAGATGAAAGCTGGTATAGGACGGGAAAACTTCAACGCACATGTGCAAACACAAAGGGAGCCCGATCACGAAATCACAACCACGGGTCACGTGACAGGAAAGAAGACGTGCTAAGCAGGGATACCGAGGCAGAGCACCGGTACCTACACGGCGTTAAGAGGAGATTGACTGTGGGTGGCGGCCTTACCTTGATGAAGTACGGAGGAAGTGGGGGGGTGGGGGCTACCGGATGATATTTAGGGGGATTAAAGCCTTAAACAACGGTCACTTGGCAATAATACCTTAAAACATTTTAGGGAAGGCATAAGAATAGACAATTTGGAATGACCCATGAACATTTTAACACATCTAAAACTCACCGGTCAGGATTAAATGAGGTTTACAACGAAACCTTGGAGAAAATATAGACTAAGATATAGATTAGAGCTAGCATGACAGAGTGCTTTAATTTCAATTATATGTATTACCTCCTACTACAACCAGTGTTTGACAATAGGGAGCCGCCATCGCTCCCCTGTCCTTTCAAGCTTCAACAACTGTGAAACTTGGTAAGAAAGATTTGGTTTAAAGTGTGTAAAGACATCCCCACTTCTGGTGATACTTGATGTGTTTTTTTCCTCGTGAGGGTAACATCTAAATGCAAAGCATTGGAAATTTATAAAAACACTATAACATACAGGTGAAAACAAGGACCTGGATTCAGGTTAACCGTGGGAGAATGCAAACTAGAGCACCTTGTTTATCTATGTTTGCAATGAGCAAATAAGTGGCCAGAGAGAGTTTGCATATGGCATTTTTCACATGCACTACTTGTTTATACTATGTAGACAACTAGTATATGATAAAAACAAAAAGAATAACGAATATCTTTTCACCTACAGGTACTACTGCAGTGTGATTACACAACTCTAAACCACAGAGGGTCTATCCTCGAACTACTGCAGTAAGGTAGGAAAGGAGGGTAACATAGAGGGGTTCTTTTGGTGCAGACAAAAGCTATACAAGACAAGTTGCATACATTAAGATAGGAGGGGTGAATGGTAACTAATCAGCCCTATCACTACCATCCTTCATTCTCTTTTAACACCTTGGCTGCGCCGCCGATTTTAAGGAAGTGCGGCCCTTCCGCACAACTGGCGGGGCCGCGTCGGCCATTAGCCGATGGCAGCACCAGCGAGGTAGCGTTGCCGTCGGCCAATGGCCGATGGCAGCATGGAAGGAGTTGATCCTGACTGGGAAATCCGGGAATAAAGTAGTAATGTGGATATTCCCGAGCCAGTTTTAAACTCTATAATCTGCACTTAGATGTCTTTATTTATCCCTATTATTCGTTATATTTTATGTTTGTATTGTCTTCCTCTTTTGCTCCACCCCAGGCATTGATCTGCATAGCAGTGTTATTTAGCAAGCCCTATGATGAAGCATGCAACAAATTTGTGGGCGAGGGCAGTTTTTCAAACAGACAACACTTGCCACTAAACTTTATAGCGTAATTAGTTATGCTCCTTCTTCTCGTTTTGTGTTTTTGGTAGGAGTGACATGTCATCCATACTGGTATGGTAGGCAGCATAGTTTAAGAGTGCTTGGTCTTGAGAAGCACAAACTCAGACTTAAAAACAGAACACCATAGTGGGGTGTTCACTTTAATGTTACAAATCAATTTCGGCCCAAATGAACCCTTTTTTCAACATTAATCTATGCTTTAGTCTATACTTTGCAGTGTGCATGCAGTTCTTTGATGCCATTTAATAATTCACTGTTCTATATTAGGATTTTAACTTATATACAGCAAGTAACAAAAGGATGTCTCTTAGAAAACCAGTAACCCACTGACATCTTTACATGATATGCACTTGTGATCTGCATGGAACACGTTCTTTGCAGCAGGCATATTCACCCTCTGTGCTATTTTATGATCAGTCAAAACCTGAAGTAGACAAAACTCCGATCTCTTCCCAGTAAGAACATTAATCACCAGAGTTATCTTGACATATTTGTTGTTGCTGGGAAATTGCTGGAGGCAGCATTTGCTTTTAAACCCAAAATAAACTTGCACACATGATGCCCCCTGAAGTCAGCACCCAGTGAAGTAGTACCGGTTGCACCCACCCTACAGCCAGCCCTGACTGCTTACAGTATTCTGATGCAGAGCCAGGCTGCTTGTGACCACCTATTTGAATGTATATTGACAGTACATCCCAATGCATTGACAGCCCACAACCCATCTTCACCTGTAACTAGATGAATGTATGCTTGTCTTTGACCATGTACAGCAGTGCACTGCCTTTGGTCTAGGTTCTCACTTTAGAAGAATCACACACATGCCTACATACATACATAGATACATTGACTTAGCCATTTACACTTCTGACAAACACAAGGTATTGTGGATGGGTAAGGTGCAGTCAATAGCTGAGGACGTTCACTAGGGTGAGGTAAAGCTTCTATAAGCATTGCACAGGTCCAGAGCAATATATCAGAAATGAATGCAGTGGTCAGCTAAGTGCAAAAAGGATAATTGCATCGGCCAACATGTTTACAAATAGATTTTGTTCACAGACAAATCTTATGAGAAGGATGTTTACACTCTTTGACTGGTGCATAAACTTGCATATTTGCCATGCTCCGGTACAATGTTGACTGGACGAATTCTTTCATTTGAATGAAAATAAATACATTGGGGCTGTGTTGAATCTGAAGACAATCCATTGCAAAGAAACATTATTGATAGGGTCTGATGAGCTGGGTATGTGAATAAAAATGGATTTGGGGGACGAATGTGCAAACATTTTTACAGTTATATAGCATGCTATTGGCCACTTCACAGGTTTTTTGATTGCATTCGTAGTGTAGGCTTGCTTTTGACGTGAACGTGGACTCAAACAGGTTAGTTCCTCTTACTCAGGTTAGTCAGTGAGGTACACAACTAGTTTCAGTGATTTGGCCACTGGTATGCATAGGAAGGTACATCAAATTAATAGACCTATGGTGGGCTGATTGACAGAGCTCCTACAGAGGAAGCAGAATTTTGCTATTTTAAAGAATCCCAGCAATAGTGCTTCTTAGTTTAGCAACTGCTGAAATGTTGGATGGGACAAGAAGGAAGGGTTAAAGGCTCAGGGCCCTCCACAGTCAATGTACTACTAGTTCTTTTGACTTCCCCCCATGGAAACCAGAACACGAATGGACATGGTGAATATCAGAAGTGAATCGTCCTGCTATCTGCCTGTGAACAGGACTGGGCCTCGTAGACAAGAAATATAAGTGTTTCTCAAGAGGGTTAGGACAGCTATGATCTACAGTTAGATAAACATAAAGAACAAGAGGGGGCTCCTTTGAAGAAGGACCGAGCAAGTCTAGAAGTCCTGTGGAACTGGACTATGGCTGTCACCTTACAGAACCAGGACAAAGTGGGGATCAAACATTTGCCTGCAAGCAGAAGTAGCATAGGATTCAATGTTCCCTTGAAATCAGTTTCCTATGTCCACTTAATAAAACTCTTTGGTAATTGGAAGAAACTGAGTTTACTGCCTGTGAGAAATTGGGTTGTTGATTGACTGGGTTGTGAGCCCTGGTCAAGCAACAGCCACAATCCCTTGCAGGGGAACCACAAGAAGTCACCAAATTAACATGGGCTTAACACAGCATAAAAAATAGTCAGGCTTAACTTAGAGACAATGTGTAAAGTATTTATGCAGCACGCAAGCAGCAATAAAGTGGAAACAAAACACAGGAGAAATCCCTCACCAACTTAAAAAAAATAGAGTAAATGTTAATACACTATTTGACACCAAAACAACAAAAATCCATTGGGAGAACTGGAGTTATGATTTCTTAAGGATTTTAGTAAACATAATGCAAAGCACAATGCACCAGCTACAGATATCTGGTTGCTCTGGATTGGGTCAAAGTCAAAAATATAAGCCAACCGCAATGGAGCACAAGCTGGCTACAGTCACCAGATTAGTCCTGCAGAAAGTTTACCTTCTCAGATCTGTGTCAAGAGTCCTGATCACTGTGGAGGGGAACTCGAGGAGCTGAAAAAATGCTGCAGGAGACTGCCGGAGTAGCGAAAAGAGCAGCCCAGGTTTTTCGAAAGGGCATTGTTGGTGCTTCGTGTTCGCGGTCCCAACTAGCGGACAATGTTGTAAAGTGAAAAGGCAGTTGCTGAAACTTTACATTCAATGCTGGCATGAGAGGCAGTGTCTTGGCAAGAATAGGCCCATTTGCAGTAACGAAGTGCTCAAAAACTTCAATACAGCTCTCTGAGGCCACCCCAAGGGTCAAGGACCTGAGGGACACCACTTGAGGGTCAGGAACTCACTTCAGTTGGGTCCAGGTGTTGGTGCAGGAAGTTGGGGAGTCTTTTATGTCCCAGAGGCTCAGTTCAGGAGTCCAGCAGACTAGCCGTTAGAGTCACACTGGTAAACCTAGGTTCAATATGAAGTTGCATTACCAGTTATTCTTCCCCAGGCAGCAATTCAGCAATGGAACAACAGGTCTGCAGTCCAGCAGAGTGACAGTCCTTTCAGCAACACAGCAGTCCTTCTCCTGGTAGAGTATCCATTGGTCCAGAAGTCTACTGAAGAGTTGGTGTCTGAGGTTATTACCTGGTGCCCTCCTTTTGGAGGGTGGAAGAAACATCTAAACTGTGGCTTTGAAGTGCATAACATTTCTGGATTCCCCTGCCATGGCTCAAAGTTGGCTGCAGTGACAATGGGTAGGCGTTGGGCCCTTTGTGTAAGGGAGTAGCACTTCCTATTCAGTTGCAAATGGGGCTGCTCTCAGCTCCGCCCCTCAACCTGCCAGCAGATAGCCCTTTTAGACATACCTAATTCCTCTGTTATGTGGCTGTCTGTAAGGAATTCAAAACGTTTAACTGTCAGTTGCACCCAGTCATTTGACCTAAGACAGAAACCAGGCATAAAAGAACTGAGGGCATTTTTAACATTTTAATAAAAATCCTGACTTTACCAAGGGCTTTCATTACAAATCCAAAGACACCAACCAAGAAATAGCTACCTGCCCCGATTGGAAATTACATTTTATTACATGTAATAAGGAATCCCCTATGTTATGTTATTGGAGAGGCAGGCCTCAGAGTATAGAAAAATGAATTTGGGAGTTTTTAACCACCAGGACATGTAAAACTTAAAAGGGCATTCCAACCTTTTAATGACACAGCACTCAGCCCCATGGCCTATATTCAGCCTACCTTACGGGTGAAATATGTGATAAAAGGGGTATTTAGAGCTTGGGAATGGGTGTATTTGCCAAGTTGACATGGCAGTTTCAAACTGCACTCAGGCTGCAGTAGTAGGCCTGGGAAGGATTACTGACATAATATAGAATGACAAAATATAGACTTACCAAAATATAGTCACCAAAATATTGAATGCCAAAATATCGAATTCCTATCTACAAACAGGTACGTTCAAAAATATCGAATCCAAAATATAGTCTGTAAAAAATATAGTTAGTCAAAATATCGAATTTTTTTAAATGTCTTAAAAGTAATTTAAAATGAATGAAATAATAAATATAATTAACTAAAACATACTTAAAAATACTCAAATAACCTTAAAATTAAGATATAATTAATTTAAGTTATTAATAAAAAATTTACAATATTTTACCGTTGGATAGCAGGAGGGTAACATTTAATATTACCACTCCAGTGAGTGCAACAGTAGGGAAAGCGTTGGATAGCGTAGGGGTAAAAAATACTATTCCCACTCCAGTGAGTGCAACAGTAGGGAAAGCGTTGGATAGCGTAGGGGTAAAAAATACTATTCCCACTCCAGAGAGTGCAACAGTAGGGAAAGCGTTGGATAGCGTAGGGGTAAAAATTACTATTCCCACTCCAGAGAGTGCAACAGTAGGGAAAGCGTTGGATAGCGTAGGGGTAAAAAATACTATTCCCACTCCAGTGAGTGCAACAGTAGGGAAAGCGTTGGATAGCGTAAAGGTAAAAAATACCTTTCCTACTCCAGAGAGTGCAACAGTAGGGAAAGCGTTGGATAGCGGGAGGGTAAAAAATACTATTCCCACTCCAGTGAGTGCAACAGTAGGGAAAGCGTTGGATAGCTTAGGGGTAAAAAATACTATTCCCACTCCAGAGAGTGCAACAGTAGGGAAAGCGTTGGATAGCGTAGGGGTAAAAATTATTATTCCCACTCCAGTGAGTGCAACAGTAGGGAAAGCGTTGGATAGCGTAGGGGTAAAAAATACTATTCCCACTCCAGTGAGTGCAACAGTAGGGAAAGCGTTGGATAGCGTAGGGGTAAAAAATACTATTCCCACTCCAGAGAGTGCAACAGTAGGGAAAGCGTTGGATAGCGTAGGGGTAAAAATTATTATTCCCACTCCAGAGAGTGCAACAGTAGGGAAAGCGTTGGATAGCGTAGGGGTAAAAATACTATTGCCACTCCAGTGAGTGCAACTGTAGGGAAGCGTTGGATAGCATAAGGTTAAAAATTACTATTCCCACTCCAGAGAGTGCAACAGTAGGGAAAGCGTTGGATAGCGGGAGGGTAAAAATTACTATTCCCACTCCAGAGAGTGCAACAGTAGGGAAAGCGTTAGATAGCGTAGGGGTAAAAAAATACTATTCCCACTCCAGAGAGTGCAACAGTAGGGAAAGCGTTGGATAGCGGGAGTGTGAAAATTACTATTCACACTCCAGATAGTGCAACAGTAGGGAAAGCTTTGGATAGCGTAGGGGTAAAAATTACTATTCCCACTCGAGAGAGTGCAACAGTAGGGAAAGCGTTGGATAGCGTAGGGGTAAAAAATACTATTCCCACTCCAGTGAGTTTAACAGTAGGGTAAATAATGATTTAATATATTATTAAAAATAAATTAAATATCAATACCAATAAAACATTAATTAAAATTAATAACCAATTTAACATTATGTAATAATTAATTAGAAATACAACTACATATTAGTTATTAAAAATTAATAACCTATTCATAATTATTTAACAACTAATTAATTTGCAATAACAAAAACTAATTATTAATAAAAATTAATACCAATTAAAAATTAACAGTAAATTAATTATCAATACACAAAAAATATTTTTAATATGTAATTAATTACAATTACATTACTTCCCGCCCTATTCCCCTATAAACCCACATCCCACTACAGAAAATACCTTAATACAATTATCAAATATTTAATTAATAAAAAATAATTACCAATTAATAAAAATTAATTGCCAATTAATAGAAATTAATTACCAATTAAAAATTGATTAACAATAAATTTAAAATCAATACAAATAAATGAAAAAAATGATTTACTTAAGTACAATTAAATTACTTCCCACCCTATTCCCCTATAAACCCACAACCCGCTGCAGAAAATAAATTTAGAAAATTAACATAATTAACAATTAATCAAATTATACAAATTAATTGGCAATTAATAAAAATTAATTACCAATTAAAAAATAACAATACATTCAAAATGAATACCAATAAATAAATAAAAATATTTAATTAATTACAATTAAATTACTTCCCACCCTATTCCCCTATAAACCCACAACCCGCTACAGAACTAAAAAGCAAAATGTATTTAAAAAAAAAAAATTGCTAAAAATTAATATTTAATTTAATATAATTAAATTACTTCCCACCCTATTCCCCTATAAACCCACAACCCGCTACAGAATTAAATTACGCAAAAATTAAATAACATAAAATTCATTATTTAAAATACATTAAACATACATTACAAAAATTAATATACACTTTTCACACATATACTAACATACAAAACACTAAATTTATATTATTAAAAAATCGATATATTTATTGCCTATATTGTATACTTCGATATTTTGACTTCTATATTTTGAAAATCGATATTACTTACCTTAAATTCGATATTTTTGACCACTATATTGTGTCCATTCGATATTTTGTTCATTCTATATTTGTACTTCGATATTATGTCCATTCTATATTTTGGAATCGATATTATGACTGTTTACCGCCTGGGACATGTTTTATGGGCTACATAAGTGGTTGGCCCAATAAGTGATACAGGTCCACTGATAACATTTAGTTTACAGGCCTTGGTTATCTGGTATACCACTGCACAAGGGACTTACAAGTATATTAAATAATTGGGCCTGAGCCCATGTAACAATGTTTTAAAGGCATGAGCACAAGCACTTTTGCACTTGTTAGCAGTGTTAACGTGCATAGAGTCCTAAGGACAACAAAAACGCATTCAGAAAAAATTGGAGGGTAAAAGGCAAAACATTTGAGGTGACTCTGCAGAGAGAGACAGGTATAACACTACCCTAAAAGTTCATCATCTCTGCCCTACTTCTCCAGCCTTTATGGGGCACAAACAATCTACTGGTAGCTGTAGTTCATTTTTTAGCAAGGGTATTCTCAGTTGGTCACTTGTTGGTAATCCATATAGGCTAACATTGCCCTTTACACCCCTGTTATTTCCTAAGTGTTTTTGCAACACTGTCTTATTACATTTATATGTTGCCATTCCTATATCAATTTCAGTTGTTTTGATCTTAATACAAATGTTAAATTAGTCTTTTTACTAATTTATTATGGAATGCTGCTTATTAGATTTATGGCTTTTGCATTGTTATCGCCCCCACTGAAAAACTTGCACTTTTCTGAGGAAAGGCCTGCTGTTTTATATATTACTATCTGGGGTAATTACTCTCAACGTTTCTTAATAAAACACTAGGTACATAATAAGCACCACATTATTACTTTGGTCACAGCCTTTACCCCTAAGCACAAATCTATTCTTTTGTAACCACCATGTGCCTAATGTCAAAACATTGATGTAAAAAAATGCATACTGGAAAACAAAAGCGATTTCATCCTCATTACTGGTGAAAATATTACATAATACATAACATAATCAACCATTCGCATACCCTCCTATTGCGAAAATGCCAAACAAATCACTGCTAAGGTTTATTCTGAGATGACAAATTTAACAACTAATCCACTTACCTAAATAGAATAGTAAATCAAGATACCCTTAGAAATGTAAAATGCTGGACAATTTAATTCTGAATTTCTTCTATTTGAGGAGGAGAAAAAAGTAACGTTTTTAAATAGTTCAAACATTTGGCATCCTGTCAAAACATTTATGAGCAGGTCCAAGCAAAACGTTAAATTGACTCGCTAAATTTGCAAAATTCATATGTTACTCATTACACAAAATGTCCAGTATTTTGAATTACGCAGTTATGAGTTGTATTATCTGCTCAAGCCAATGTCTTGCCGGTATCTTACATCTCTTCACATGCTGTATAACCTCAAATGAAAATTTTTGATGAGATACCCGCAAAACCACATTTTACACCATTTGGAAAACTTAGCATAACTTCCCCTAATTGTCATGAAATTATGATAAATCCCACGAAAAAATATGTAATTTTGTACGACCTTACCTAAGACTTTTCCACAACATATTTTTTCAATTGTCTAAAATACATTTAAAAAAAAAATCAATGACTGTACCTTAATCTCCACTACAATGTGACCTAAGAGTAGCAACTTCTTCAACATCTGTTTTTTTTACCAACTGAATACATGATGAAAGATTAGGCCCTTAAAATTTCTATAATAAATTTGAAAGTGCAAAATTCAAGATTTTGGGTATGAAATAAATCTTTCACTTTTGCATACATTCCTCCAGAGAAAGTTTCTGAGCTGTGAGACCTGGATCCTTATTCTGATTGGCTCGCTAGTACTTGTGATAATTGGTGGTCCAGCTGTACGATATTAGCGAAGCACCTATGTGTCGTAAGATAACAGCGAAGCAGTAGAAGTCTTGAGTGATTTGAGGAAGTAGAGGTGGGGACCTGGCACTGACCAGTGAGCATCCTGGAGGAAGCTGGCAGCATATGCAGATTTCAAAAGGATGAGCAGCATCTACGCCCTGCTACTATTGCATGTATGGGATCCCAGCCAATCATGCAGGTGCGTGCAGGACCCCGTGCTCTTCATATCCATATACTGTTGGGCTCATTATCCTGTGAGTGTGTTTGACTGTCACAGATCAAAGTGGAGTCCCTACACTCAGCTCTGATAAAAGGCTCTTATTGAGGCATCCCTCATCAAAATGTATGTAATCAGCCACAAATCTGTTGTTGGTTTGCAGGAAGTCACACTAGACTATGCATAGCCCCCAACCTGTAGCAAAAGGAGATACGAGTTTAGAGTCTACTATATCTGTTGTACTCAAATCTAAACACAAACACTTAGACTATATATACAGGGCACAAAATGTATTATTTGAATGTGCTAAAATTATATGGCTGAATTAGAAAACACCTACCTGCAAGGCCTGCCTCACTGCCAACCCATCTCATAAACTCACCCATTACAGAAATGCCTCATAGGATGTGAACTAGCCCCATGCAATGGGGCATTGCCAATGCTGAGCATAATCAGCACTGCTCTTCTACCCCTGCACCTGAAGCATCTGTACTTGACCTTTACTGTGCCATTGTCGTCTCACCTTTAGTAATGGTGAATAACCACGCCTCAAAACATCTACTCCTTACTGATGTGATAAGATAGAACAAACCAACCACCTCCACAAATGCTTCAAAGAATCGTACATGACACTGAAACCATTCTCAAGGAAATAACTTCAGTGGGGGTGACAGTGAACCCATTAAAACAGAAAATGGAACATATTTCTGTGGATGTCAAATCTCTATAAACTGACCTTGCAAACGTTGATATCTAAGCTGACCAAATAGAGATGTGGAAGCTCAGTGTGAGACATACGCTCTGAGACAAGCGCTCAATATTATCCCAAATTGGGGACAAGGAGTATGGGTATTTGGCCAAAATATCGGGAGACAGAAATATCGGAAAAAGTAATGTTTTACGAAAATATTGGGATGCAGAAATATCGCTGCCTCGAAGAAAAAAAATGTAGGTAAGTAATATCGTTGTCAAGAATATTTAAAAAAAATATATATTTATCAATGATATAATTGTTAACAATATTGTTTTTTGATTAGTTCAATGTGTTTTAGTGCATACATTAATTTTATGTGTTATTGCTTGTGTAATTGTTATTAATTGTTTTAAATATAGTTTGAAATGTTTAGTGATTTAAAGTTTTCAATGTAATTGCTTATAGCAATTTATTGTGTTGGAGCAGGTTAATGTGTATGAAGGGGAAAATGATAATGTGACCAAAACCCCAGAGTGGTCGAAATTCGCCGCCTTTGTGCCCAATGAACTGGATCCATAACTGGAGTGGCTCCTTTTTCTCACCGCAAACTTGGTGAGAACTAATTGTGCATATATGTATAAATATATATAAATATATATATTTATAAAACATTAAATATTTGTGGACTTTATTTAACTTACATTTTATTAAATGAATGCATTAAAACCTTTAACATTTCCAACTTTACAACTATATTTATGTATTCAAAAAATCTATATTCTTGTATATTTCTTGAAGATTTTAGGGTCAAAAACATTTTTTCTCGATATTTTTTGCTATTTTAAAGAATCCCAGCAATAGTGCTTCTTAGTTTAGCAACTGCTGAAATGTTGGATGGGACAAGAAGGAAGGGTTAAAGGCTCAGGGCCCTCCACAGTCAATGTACTACTAGTTCTTTTGACTTCCCCCCATGGAAACCAGAACACGAATGGACATGGTGAATATCAGAAGTGAATCGTCCTGCTATCTGCCTGTGAACAGGACTGGGCCTCGTAGACAAGAAATATAAGTGTTTCTCAAGAGGGTTAGGACAGCTATGATCTACAGTTAGATAAACATAAAGAACAAGAGGGGGCTCCTTTGAAGAAGGACCGAGCAAGTCTAGAAGTCCTGTGGAACTGGACTATGGCTGTCACCTTACAGAACCAGGACAAAGTGGGGATCAAACATTTGCCTGCAAGCAGAAGTAGCATAGGATTCAATGTTCCCTTGAAATCAGTTTCCTATGTCCACTTAATAAAACTCTTTGGTAATTGGAAGAAACTGAGTTTACTGCCTGTGAGAAATTGGGTTGTTGATTGACTGGGTTGTGAGCCCTGGTCAAGCAACAGCCACAATCCCTTGCAGGGGAACCACACGAAGTCACCAAATTAACATGGGCTTAACACAGCATAAAAAATAGTCAGGCTTAACTTAGAGACAATGTGTAAAGTATTTATGCAGCACGCAAGCAGCAATAAAGTGGAAACAAAACACAGGAGAAATCCCTCACCAACTTAAAAAAAATAGAGTAAATGTTAATACACTATTTGACACCAAAACAACAAAAATCCATTGGGAGAACTGGAGTTATGATTTCTTAAGGATTTTAGTAAACATAATGCAAAGCACAATGCACCAGCTACAGATATCTGGTTGCTCTGGATTGGGTCAAAGTCAAAAATATAAGCCAACCGCAATGGAGCACAAGCTGGCTACAGTCACCAGATTAGTCCTGCAGAAAGTTTACCTTCTCAGATCTCTGTCAAGAGTCCTGATCACTGTGGAGGGGAACTCGAGGAGCTGAAAAAATGCTGCAGGAGACTGCCGGAGTAGCGAAAAGAGCAGCCCAGGTTTTTCGAAAGGGCATTGTTGGTGCTTCGTGTTCGCGGTCCCAACTAGCGGACAATGTTGTAAAGTGAAAAGGCAGTTGCTGAAACTTTACATTCAATGCTGGCATGAGAGGCAGTGTCTTGGCAAGAATAGGCCCATTTGCAGTAACGAAGTGCTCAAAAACTTCAATACAGCTCTCTGAGGCCACCCCAAGGGTCAAGGACCTGAGGGACACCACTTGAGGGTCAGGAACTCACTTCAGTTGGGTCCAGGTGTTGGTGCAGGAAGTTGGGGAGTCTTTTATGTCCCAGAGGCTCAGTTCAGGAGTCCAGCAGACTAGCCGTTAGAGTCACACTGGTAAACCTAGGTTCAATATGAAGTTGCATTACCAGTTATTCTTCCCCAGGCAGCAATTCAGCAATGGAACAACAGGTCTGCAGTCCAGCAGAGTGACAGTCCTTTCAGCAACACAGCAGTCCTTCTCCTGGTAGAGTATCCATTGGTCCAGAAGTCTACTGAAGAGTTGGTGTCTGAGGTTATTACCTGGTGCCCTCCTTTTGGAGGGTGGAAGAAACATCTAAACTGTGGCTTTGAAGTGCATAACATTTCTGGATTCCCCTGCCATGGCTCAAAGTTGGCTGCAGTGACAATGGGTAGGCGTTGGGCCCTTTGTGTAAGGGAGTAGCACTTCCTATTCAGTTGCAAATGGGGCTGCTCTCAGCTCCGCCCCTCAACCTGCCAGCAGATAGCCCTTTTAGACATACCTAATTCCTCTGTTATGTGGCTGTCTGTAAGGAATTCAAAACGTTTAACTGTCAGTTGCACCCAGTCATTTGACCTAAGACAGAAACCAGGCATAAAAGAACTGAGGGCATTTTTAACATTTTAATCAAAATCCTGACTTTACCAAGGGCTTTCATTACAAATCCAAAGACACCAACCAAGAAATAGCTACCTGCCCCGATTGGAAATTACATTTTATTACATGTAATAAGGAATCCCCTATGTTATGTTATTGGAGAGGCAGGCCTCAGAGTATAGAAAAATGAATTTGGGAGTTTTTAACCACCAGGACATGTAAAACTTAAAAGGGCATTCCAACCTTTTAATGACACAGCACTCAGCCCCATGGCCTATATTCAGCCTACCTTACGGGTGAAATATGTGATAAAAGGGGTATTTAGAGCTTGGGAATGGGTGTATTTGCCAAGTTGACATGGCAGTTTCAAACTGCACTCAGGCTGCAGTAGTAGGCCTGGGAAGGATCACTGACATAATATAGAATGACAAAATATAGACTTACCAAAATATAGTCACCAAAATATTGAATGCCAAAATATCGAATTCCTATCTACAAACAGGTAAGTTCAAAAATATCGAATCCAAAATATAGTCTGTAAAAAATATAGTTAGTCAAAATATCGAATTTTTTTAAATGTCTTAAAAGTAATTTAAAATGAATGAAATAATAAATATAATTAACTAAAACATACTTAAAAATACTCAAATAACCTTAAAATTAAGATATAATTAATTTAAGTTATTAATAAAAAATTTACAATATTTTACCGTTGGATAGCAGGAGGGTAACATTTAATATTACCACTCCAGTGAGTGCAACAGTAGGGAAAGCGTTGGATAGCGTAGGGGTAAAAAATACTATTCCCACTCCAGTGAGTGCAACAGTAGGGAAAGCGTTGGATAGCGTAGGGGTAAAAAATACTATTCCCACTCCAGAGAGTGCAACAGTAGGGAAAGCGTTGGATAGCGTAGGGGTAAAAATTACTATTCCCACTCCAGAGAGTGCAACAGTAGGGAAAGCGTTGGATAGCGTAGGGGTAAAAAATACTATTCCCACTCCAGTGAGTGCAACAGTAGGGAAAGCGTTGGATAGCGTAAAGGTAAAAAATACCTTTCCTACTCCAGAGAGTGCAACAGTAGGGAAAGCGTTGGATAGCGGAAGGGTAAAAAATACTATTCCCACTCCAGTGAGTGCAACAGTAGGGAAAGCGTTGGATAGCTTAGGGGTAAAAAATACTATTCCCACTCCAGAGAGTGCAACAGTAGGGAAAGCGTTGGATAGCGTAGGGGTAAAAATTATTATTCCCACTCCAGTGAGTGCAACAGTAGGGAAAGCGTTGGATAGCGTAGGGGTAAAAAATACTATTCCCACTCCAGTGAGTGCAACAGTAGGGAAAGCGTTGGATAGCGTAGGGGTAAAAAATACTATTCCCACTCCAGAGAGTGCAACAGTAGGGAAAGCGTTGGATAGCGTAGGGGTAAAAATTACTATTCCCACTCCAGAGAGTGCAACAGTAGGGAAAGCGTTGGATAGCGTAGGGGTAAAAAATACTATTCCCACTCCAGTGAGTGCAACAGTAGGGAAAGCGTTGGATAGCGTAAAGGTAAAAAATACCTTTCCTACTCCAGAGAGTGCAACAGTAGGGAAAGCGTTGGATAGCGGGAGGGTAAAAAATACTATTCCCACTCCAGTGAGTGCAACAGTAGGGAAAGAGTTGGATAGCTTAGGGGTAAAAAATACTATTCCCACTCCAGAGAGTGCAACAGTAGGGAAAGCGTTGGATAGCGTAGGGGTAAAAATTATTATTCCCACTCCAGAGAGTGCAACAGTAGGGAAAGCGTTGGATAGCGTAGGGGTAAAAATACTATTGCCACTCCAGTGAGTGCAACAGTAGGGAAAGCGTTGGATAGCATAAGGTTAAAAATTACTATTCCCACTCCAGAGAGTGCAACAGTAGGGAAAGCGTTGGATAGCGGGAGGGTAAAAATTACTATTCCCACTCCAGAGAGTGCAACAGTAGGGAAAGCGTTAGATAGCGTAGGGGTAAAAAATACTATTCCCACTCCAGAGAGTGCAACAGTAGGGAAAGCGTTGGATAGCGGGAGTGTGAAAATTACTATTCCCACTCCAGATAGTGCAACAGTAGGGAAAGCTTTGGATAGCGTAGGGGTAAAAATTACTATTCCCACTCGAGAGAGTGCAACAGTAGGGAAAGCGTTGGATAGCGTAGGGGTAAAAAATACTATTCCCACTCCAGTGAGTTTAACAGTAGGGTAAATAATGATTTAATATATTATTAAAAATAAATTAAATATCAATACCAATAAAACATTAATTAAAATTAATAACCAATTTAACATTATGTAATAATTAATTAGAAATACAACTACATATTAGTTATTAAAAATTAATAACCTATTCATAATTATTTAACAACTAATTAATTTGCAATAACAAAAACTAATTATTAATAAAAATTAATACCAATTAAAAATTAACAGTAAATTAATTATCAATACACAAAAAATATTTTTAATATGTAATTAATTACAATTACATTACTTCCCGCCCTATTCCCCTATAAACCCACATCCCACTACAGAAAATACCTTAATACAATTATCAAATATTTAATTAATAAAAAATAATTACCAATTAATAAAAATTAATTGCCAATTAATAGAAATTAATTACCAATTAAAAATTGATTAACAATAAATTTAAAATCAATACAAATAAATGAAAAAAATGATTTACTTAAGTACAATTAAATTACTTCCCACCCTATTCCCCTATAAACCCACAACCCGCTGCAGAAAATAAATTTAGAAAATTAACATAATTAACAATTAATCAAATTATACAAATTAATTGGCAATTAATAAAAATTAATTACCAATTAAAAAATAACAATACATTCAAAATGAATACCAATAAATAAATAAAAATATTTAATTAATTACAATTAAATTACTTCCCACCCTATTCCCCTATAAACCCACAACCCGCTACAGAACTAAAAAGCAAAATGTATTTAAAAAAAAAAAATTGCTAAAAATTAATATTTAATTTAATATAATTAAATTACTTCCCACCCTATTCCCCTATAAACCCACAACCCGCTACAGAATTAAATTACGCAAAAATTAAATAACATAAAATTCATTATTTAAAATACATTAAACATACATTACAAAAATTAATATACACTTTTCACACATATACTAACATACAAAACACTAAATTTATATTATTAAAAAATCGATATATTTATTGCCTATATTGTATACTTCGATATTTTGACTTCTATATTTTGAAAATCGATATTACTTACCTTAAATTCGATATTTTTAACCACTATATTGTGTCCATTCGATATTTTGTTCATTCTATATTTGTACTTCGATATTATGTCCATTCTATATTTTGGAATCGATATTATGACTGTTTACCGCCTGGGACATGTTTTATGGGCTACATAAGTGGTTGGCCCAATAAGTGATACAGGTCCACTGATAACATTTAGTTTACAGGCCTTGGTTATCTGGTATACCACTGCACAAGGGACTTACAAGTATATTAAATAATTGGGCCTGAGCCAATGTAACAATGTTTTAAAGGCATGAGCACAAGCACTTTTGCACTTGTTAGCAGTGTTAACGTGCATAGAGTCCTAAGGACAACAAAAACGCATTCAGAAAAAATTGGAGGGTAAAAGGCAAAACATTTGAGGTGACTCTGCAGAGAGAGACAGGTATAACACTACCCTAAAAGTTCATCATCTCTGCCCTACTTCTCCAGCCTTTATGGGGCACAAACAATCTACTGGTAGCTGTAGTTCATTTTTTAGCAAGGGTATTCTCAGTTGGTCACTTGTTGGTAATCCATATAGGCTAACATTGCCCTTTACACCCCTGTTATTTCCTAAGTGTTTTTGCAACACTGTCCTATTACATTTATATGTTGCCATTCCTATATCAATTTCAGTTGTTTTGATCTTAATACAAATGTTAAATTAGTCTTTTTACTAATTTATTATGGAATGCTGCTTATTAGATTTATGGCTTTTGCATTGTTATCGCCCCCACTGAAAAACTTGCACTTTTCTGAGGAAAGGCCTGCTGTTTTATATATTACTATCTGGGGTAATTACTCTCAACGTTTCTTAATAAAACACTAGGTACATAATAAGCACCACATTATTACTTTGGTCACAGCCTTTACCCCTAAGCACAAATCTATTCTTTTGTAACCACCATGTGCCTAATGTCAAAACATTGATGTAAAAAAATGCATACTGGAAAACAAAAGCGATTTCATCCTCATTACTGGTGAAAATATTACATAATACATAACATAATCAACCATTCGCATACCCTCCTATTGCGAAAATGCCAAACAAATCACTGCTAAGGTTTATTCTGAGATGACAAATTTAACAACTAATCCACTTACCTAAATAGAATAGTAAATCAAGATACCCTTAGAAATGTAAAATGCTGGACAATTTAATTCTGAATTTCTTCTATTTGAGGAGGAGAAAAAAGTAACGTTTTTAAATAGTTCAAACATTTGGCATCCTGTCAAAACATTTATGAGCAGGTCCAAGCAAAACGTTAAATTGACTCGCTAAATTTGCAAAATTCATATGTTACTCATTACACAAAATGTCCAGTATTTTGAATTACGCAGTTATGAGTTGTATTATCTGCTCAAGCCAATGTCTTGCCGGTATCTTACATCTCTTCACATGCTGTATAACCTCAAATGAAAATTTTTGATGAGATACCCGCAAAACCACATTTTACACCATTTGGAAAACTTAGCATAACTTCCCCTAATTGTCATGAAATTATGATAAATCCCACGAAAAAATATGTAATTTTGTACGACCTTACCTAAGACTTTTCCACAACATATTTTTTCAATTGTCTAAAATACATTTAAAAAAAAAATCAATGACTGTACCTTAATCTCCACTACAATGTGACCTAAGAGTAGCAACTTCTTCAACATCTGTTTTTTTTACCAACTGAATACATGATGAAAGATTAGGCCCTTAAAATTTCTATAATAAATTTGAAAGTGCAAAATTCAAGATTTTGGGTATGAAATAAATCTTTCACTTTTGCATACATTCCTCCAGAGAAGGTTTCTGAGCTGTGAGACCTGGATCCTTATTCTGATTGGCTCGCTAGTACTTGTGATAATTGGTGGTCCAGCTGTACGATATTAGCGAAGCACCTATGTGTCGTAAGATAACAGCGAAGCAGTAGAAGTCTTGAGTGATTTGAGGAAGTAGAGGTGGGGACCTGGCACTGACCAGTGAGCATCCTGGAGGAAGCTGGCAGCATATGCAGATTTCAAAAGGATGAGCAGCATCTACGCCCTGCTACTATTGCATGTATGGGATCCCAGCCAATCATGCAGGTGCATGCAGGACCCCGTGCTCTTCATATCCATATACTGTTGGGCTCATTATCCTGTGAGTGTGTTTGACTGTCACAGATCAAAGTGGAGTCCCTACACTCAGCTCTGATAAAAGGCTCTTATTGAGGCATCCCTCATCAAAATGTATGTAATCAGCCACAAATCTGTTGTTGGTTTGCAGGAAGTCACACTAGACTATGCATAGCCCCCAACCTGTAGCAAAAGGAGATACGAGTTTAGAGTCTACTATATCTGTTGTACTCAAATCTAAACACAAACACTTAGACTATATATACAGGGCACAAAATGTATTATTTGAATGTGCTAAAATTATATGGCTGAATTAGAAAACACCTACCTGCAAGACCTGCCTCACTGCCAACCCATCTCATAAACTCACCCATTACAGAAATGCCTCATAGGATGTGAACTAGCCCCATGCAATGGGGCATTGCCAATGCTGAGCATAATCAGCACTGCTCTTCTACCCCTGCACCTGAAGCATCTGTACTTGACCTTTACTGTGCCATTGTCGTCTCACCTTTAGTAATGGTGAATAACCACGCCTCAAAACATCTACTCCTTTCTAATGTGATAAGATAGAACAAACCAACCACCTCCACAAATGCTTCAAAGAATCGTACATGACACTGAAACCATTCTCAAGGAAATAACTTCAGTGGGGGTGACAGTGAACCCATTAAAACAGAAAATGGAACATATTTCTGTGGATGTCAAATCTCTATAAACTGACCTTGCAAACGTTGATATCTAAGCTGACCAAATAGAGATGTGGAAGCTCAGTGTGAGACATACGCTCTGAGACAAGCGCTCAATATTATCCCAAATTGGGGACAAGGAGTATGGGTATTTGGCCAAAATATCGGGAGACAGAAATATCGGAAAAAGTAATGTTTTACGAAAATATTGGGATGCAGAAATATCGCTGCCTCGAAGAAAAAAAATGTAGGTAAGTAATATCGTTGTCAAGAATATTTAAAAAAAATATATATTTATCAATGATATAATTGTTAACAATATTGTTTTTTGATTAGTTCAATGTGTTTTAGTGCATACATTAATTTTATGTGTTATTGCTTGTGTAATTGTTATTAATTTTTTTAAATATAGTTTGAAATGTTTAGTGATTTAAAGTTTTCAATGTAATTGCTTATAGCAATTTATTGTGTTGGAGCAGGTTAATGTGTATGAAGGGGAAAATGATAATGTGACCAAAACCCCAGAGTGGTCGAAATTCGCCGCCTTTGTGCCCAATGAACTGGATCCATAACTGGAGTGGCTCGTTTTTCTCACCGCAAACTTGGTGAGAACTAATTGTGCATATATGTATAAATATATATAAATATATATATTTATAAAACATTAAATATTTGTGGACTTTATTTAACTTACATTTTATTAAATGAATGCATTAAAACCTTTAACATTTCCAACTTTACAACTATATTTATGTATTCAAAAAATCTATATTCTTGTATATTTCTTGAAGATTTTAGGGTCAAAAACATTTTTTCTCGATATTTTTGAACTGACAATTATAAGAATAGAGACAGAGTATTTTTATTAAACAAGATTTTAGACACAATCTTTGTGTCAAACGATTTTGTTTTCCTTGATTTTGTGTCAGTGACAACCAAGAAGAGCTTGCAAAAGGCCTGGTGGAAGGTTTCTTGGTCACCTTCGTACCTTGGCTCTTGCAGAGAGACTTTGGTGTCTGGCCCTGAACTGCAGAGAACCCATTAAATTGGATCACTCAAAATGAACAAAGCAAATTGCACACAACCTATCATAGCATGCTTCTTATACCATGAACAAAGGGAGACAGGTCTTGCAGGCTGAAAAAAAGCTGGTGGCTGCGCAAACGAGTGCCATAAGATATAGTTGCCAGCAGATTTCCCTTCTGATACTAATACTAAATGGAAGAAATTAGTGACATTAAAGCTACAGTTGAGGAAAAGAGACCTAAAACATGTTTTACTTGACCCAGCCTTGATGGTTATCACTGTAGACAGGAGGACTTTGAAGTTCAAGGACGACTTTAAGAAATGTTTTATAAATGACAGAACCAGTGGATATAGACCTACACGCCCTCAGTAATATTGAACAAACGGATGATTACAACTGAGCTCACAAGACAGGAAGCACAATTGACAAACAGTCAGGCATTCCGACAAGGAAGGAAGACAAAGGGTGGTAAATGCCTCTTCTAGAGTTGAGGGCAAATTAAGGTCACCACTGCATCCATCAACTGATTTTGATAATCACAAACTCCCTGTGACAGCAACCTAACAGAAAGTTACTTTTGCAATCATGATAACTCTATGTTGTTTTTCTCTCTCCTTATGTACCCTATTCTTCTGTTTTCGTATATAGAATTTGATCAGTGTAATGCACCCTCCAAAAGTACATATACTCACATTCTGCTCAAATGGAGCAGTGGCTGACCCATCAGACACTGGTGGACGACCCTGCCAATGCAGGAGAGATGATTATGCGAGAATAGTACAGTTTCAGGACATAAGAATGCCTCTATTACATGCATATTTACCCACAAGAGAAACTCTGATTCTAACGAATACAACTACATAAATTGGTACTCCACATCATATGCAATCCTGTTGTTGCTCACTGAACCCTCTAAGAAGTGACAAGGTCCCCCCTTGAAAACTGTTATTTGTTGTCTATTAGACCCTTTTGCTGCTTGTTGCTTGTATTACTACTTCGCACTTTCATGCCTAAAAATGACCCCATATGCAGAAGATGCTCCTGAATTGCCAATGACTTATTTATAAGGTGCAAAAGAGCCAGATCTCTGGAAGCAAAATTAGGCATGCTGGTTTAGGTGGTTAAGTGGGTATCCCATATCTCAAGGTAACAATCAATCCTTCTCAAATCTCTCCTCCATATAACACATGTTGAAAGGCTCTCTCACTGGATACAATCAGATAGCTTCATTCACTCATAATTGTCCCTTAACCTTTGACCACTTACATTCCCATCCTCTTTATTCACTAATTGACCTAATGATTTAGATGTAACATCCCTGCACCTATGACACCACAAACAAAACCATTACAGATTCTATCTCTATATATCAGAGGGGTATTACTTTGTGTAAAAAAAGATTACATGGGCACTAAAGATGCAGATAAGGCCCAGTTGCAACACAAACATTTGACACCAACACAAAGGGACTGTGGATTCCGCTGTTCACAGCAGCTGCATGGGTCACGAAGGGACAACACAACCACGTAATGTGTGTCAAAATATTATGGGATGGGATTCTTATTAAAATCCTGGACAGACCCGAGTGGCTTTTGACAAAGTGAAAATTGTAAATTAATTACTGATGATAGATGAATCAATGCACCCAACATTTCACAAATCCACTTTCTTACGACCATCGGCCATCTTCTTATAGGGTTTGGTAAAACTAGGATAATCATTGGAGGTGACTGGAACCCAGCTGTGGACCCTATTTTGAACAGAATAGGCACCCAGCTGAGGACCCTATTTTGAACAGAATAGTCCCCCCTCAACCTGGAATAATTACTCATACACCACTAATAATTACAATTTTATTAGACTTGGCGGTTTTTGCATCAGTGGGACAAGGAGTATATCCTTTTCCCCTTTGTTCAATGTTCCAGTTCCAATATTGACTACTTTATGACCATAAGATTTCTGTCTCCAAGAATACTGAAATGTGAAATAGTGGAACAGGGACTACTTGATCACACCCCAATACAGCTTGAAATAGTCAGAAGAATTACTCAACCCCTACCTATCAGGTGAATAAAAACTTGAAAATACAGTCTACTAGAAGATACAAAATAAGTATGTGCCCTTGTGAAACAATATGAGAAGAAAATGAGAAGTAATTTGCTTTAGCTCAATCATTGTTGCGGCAGGGGAAGCAAAAATAAAAGGTTCTCTGATGAGGAAAAGCACTTTAGCTTGGAGGAGAGCTAAAATACAACTGACAGAACTAGAATTCACAGTTAAAAATCACATGCTACTTTACAACGAGGATCCTACTAAAGATCGACTACACCTACTGGAAAAGTAGAAACTGCCTCTGAATTCCCTTTTCACAGACAAAGCATTACATGTGTTGCATAGATTACATTATCGTCATTAGGAGCATACTGCTCAGTCTGGTGGTTTACGAGGTTGTCCCGCTAGCAGAAGCTATGGGGCGGAGCCATCGTCAGAGTGCCCTGAGGTAACGGGTTTTTAGGAACCCGGTGGTGCCAGGGGATAACACCCGAAGACCTCTGAGTTCTCCCTGTTCCGGACCACAGAAACACGGAGTCTTCTAGCTGATGTCAGAGATCGAGTTTTATTGGTAGCTACCAAGTAACACGTGTCCTAGAAACACGACAACCCGGGTCGCGTATTCCCAGGAGACTGTTCGTTTTTACAGAACCAGCTTTCTCCTTATATACAGAAATAATAGCTGCAGGCAAGAATTCTTGAGTTTACGATATGGTTATACACATATTTCTACAATAATACAAAGAGCGAAGTCATGTAGACCAACCCACATTTCAGACGTCCAGTTCGTGACGGATTACCCGGCCAGGCCCGGAACTCCCATCAGATATCGATGAAACCCCAATAAAGCAGGGTACCTCCTAGTCATAAAACTGGCCATAAACAAGGAACATGGACAGGTGTGTGTGTGTGTAGAAAACATGTTCTGTACGTAGTGAATGGTTCGTGGCATGTTATGCATTGATGCTATCTTATTCGGCCACTGGGCGAGGAGCTGCCCAAACAGGTTCCGCTGGAGGCAATGGAGTCAGTTGGGACAGGTCAGGGGGAAGTCAGGGAAGGTGGACGTGTCCTTTTAGATCAAGCTCGACCTTACTCCATTGACTTATCATGAGGGCAAGATACAAGATGGATGTCGTTTACAAAATGGAGTCTAAGGGGTTGGGGACGGAAACTACGATTTAGGGGTGTTGGCATCCCTCAATCATGATGCAAATGTATAGGGATGATGTCCTAATCATTACCGGTCCGTCGACACCAAATTCGTCATGGTACGTTGATATTTTGGCACGAGTGTTGTATCTCGATACCGGGATAACAGCAGGGTCCAGAATTTCAGAACCACAGACCCTCCTTTTGCCCTCATATAATGCAATAACTCACGTTAATCTGAGTCCAAATCTGTATAAATGAATTTGTGGAGATGCTGCTGTAGCATCATTCTGTTGCTCAGTTCGTCCCTTGACACAGGCTTCCTTACACATGGAGTAGCACAGAGGCCACATAGTGCAGGAGCGCACTGTGCACATAGGCAGAACATAAACAGAAGCGCTAAGATCATCCCAATGAAGATCAGTGTTTTCCATCCCCAGGCAGTGATCAGTTCCCAGAACCACCCTAGCAGCGACCAATCCCCTTTTTCTACGTGAAGGGAACCAGATATTTCGTGTAGCTTAGAGATGGCCTGGTACACTGTCGGTGCATTATCAGGGATGAAAATGCAGCAACTGGATTGGATCACTCTACATACACCATCACGGTCTGCAAGTATGATATCTAGGGCAACCCTGTTCTGAAGGGTCATAAGTCGATCTGACTGAAGCTCAGTCGTTAAGTTGCCAAGGGCTCCGGCCGTTTCAGTCACGGCGGATTCAACTATCCTTGATAACTGGCGAATGTTCCTGCTGTTCACCATAGGCCCCCAAAATGGAAGAAAACCCTTTGCGAAGTCTGCAAATTCCTGACCCGCAGTGTCGTCTTTACTCACGACACCCCTAGCTGTTCTTGTCCGATGGTAATCGGCCCTGGCCGTGTAGGTGGGTGGCAGCAGAAATGAGATAAAACACGTGCCCGAGAAGTCGGGGGGCAACCATGTATAGGCTTGGTCATGGCAGACGAAATAGGTGCCTTTAGCTGCCAAGAATAGAGGGGAAGTTCGGGAAGCAAATACATATGTTTCTGTGCATATGCTCTTCCCTAATTGTGCTTTAGGATCCCTGCCGATACCTCGCAGACATAGGTGACCTCGGTGGGGCACTATCCATACTGGGCGGGATTTCTTCGCTGTCTGGCCCTTACTCAAGGAAACCCCATACTTAGTTACGTTCCAACGACTGTATGGAGTGAGTTCATCTTTGGGAATTGCTTGATATGTGTCAATATCCCTACTCATATTTCTTATCCCTGCCACTAGTGCCTTGTTGCTGGAGTCGCTCTCAGTGGAACGGGGCGGGTATGGTTCTAGGGCGAACAGGAACAGAGTCTGGAAAGCCCACAGAGAACCATAATAACTGAATGGCAGGATGAAGTATGGGATACCCTTATCAGTTGTGTGTGGCATGAGTCCGCATATCCAACAGTTCGAAGTGTTCATTATGGACTGGTGTTGGTGTAGGAGTTGGATGAATGAGTTATTTATAAATTCGAGTCTTCTGGCAGACTCGTGTTCAGGTAGAGGGTGAAAGAAGTGTGGAGAGATAGTAGGAGGAGGTGTTGGCTGAGTGTCATTTGCAAAGGTAACTTGAAATACGAATAGAGTATAGCCAATCAAGAACATCGTTATGCTGCACAACATTAAAATACATATTATCAAAAACCTTTTTCTGGCCAGTACTGTGCATAATTGCCTTTCAAAGTTCGTGAATCTGGTAGGTCTCTCTACCCTTGGAAACCCCATCCTCTAGTTGCTGCCCGCGGTGGTAGATTGATTCTGCCAGGGAGTGCGCTCTGTTCAGTCCGGGGTAACTCCCTTGGACCAACCAGAACTGTTGACCTAAACATCCCCAGCTGCACTCCCCAGACTTCAACCGCGACCCTAGCAGCAGAACCGGATGGCGGTTCGAAAATCAAAAATGAGCAAGTTTCCTGGGCGAGAGAGCTGAAAAATCAAAAATAGTTCTTGGGGGAAAGGAAAATCCCATTAATTTGCCTTTTTATTAGTCTCTTTGTTTCGACCTTAGATTATATCATTGTTTCCCATGTACGGTGTGGTCTTCAAACAATGTCTCAGGTTCTGTAGTGTCCAACTGCATTGACGGTGGCACAAGTCCTTGTAAAATATAATCACTCTCCTTTTCGGTACCAGTTCCTTTCAAAAGTGCATCGCTGAAAGGGATGAAGCGATGTATGGACTCTGTCTCTGAGTCGGCAATTCCTTCCTTGACCCACGGGTCATATGGAAGGGGCAGAGGGACCCATTTACAGTGGGTCCCGTGGATCCAGTTCTTCTTTCCTTCCACCCGAACGGCTGATCTCGTGGACAGAAGAACAAGGTATGGTCCGGCCCACCTGGGCTGTTCGTTGTTCGTGCGCTGAAAATTCCGCACCAGCACCCAGGTGCCGGGTTCGATGGAGTGACCTGGATCATCAGAGGCTGGCGGAGAGGAACTGTGAACCTGTTGGTGTAAAACACGCAATTTAGTTGTTAATTCGCACAAATAGTCAAGCAGTACGGGGTGCTCTATTTCGCTGAGTTTCTTTGGCCTTGGCACGCCCCAGACGTTGGCTGGGCGGCCAAACACTATTTCATGGGGGCTAAGTCCTAATCTGGAATGGACAGTCGTTCTGGTTGACAGGAGTGCTAGAGGCAGGGCGTCAGGCCATTTAAGACCTGTACTGGCTTGGATCTTGGCTAGTTTGAGTTTTAACGTGCCATTGTAGCACTTCACCAATCCAGCTGATTGGGGGTGATTTACAGAGTGGAATTTCTGGTGTATGTCTAGACACTCACACACTCTCCTCATCACACGTCCCACGAATTCACTTCCATTATCACTCCAAACGATTCTAGGCATACCGAATCTAGGGAAGAACTCCTTGACAAGGGCTTTGGCAGTTGACAAGGCGGTGTTGTCCTTAAGGGGGTACGCTTCCACCCACCTGGAGAAAGCGCAAACAACAACGAGCACATACTTCAGATTGTTGCACCTCTCCATGTGGATGAAATCGAGCTGCAAAACCTCGAACGGATACGTTGGAGGCGCAAAATGACCAGCTGGAGTTGGGGTTCCCCTACCGGGATTGTGCTTCAAACACACCATACAGTTTCTGACCACATTCTCTGCACATTTTGGGATATTACTATTCTGCCATACTGGGGCCAATAGTTTACAGATTCCTTTCGTACTGATGTGCGCAATTCCATGGTCCATTGTTACCACTGCAAGTACATATGCGTTAGGTAATAGCCATCGCTGGTGTTCTGACAATTCGACCCAACAACCATTCGCATCTAATCTAGCCTGGCTTTCTCTCCATTCATTCACCTCTTTCTCGGTGGCCTCAGCTTGGATAGTTTTCACGCTTTCGATGGTGTCCTCACACATCCCCACATCAGTAATCCATCTAGCGGGACCTACAACATACATCCGACTCATTGTGTTCCTTGCAGTCTCTTTCGCAACCTCATCTGCAAATGCATTCCCACGGCCAACATCGTCTTGAATTTTTCTGTGTGCACTGCATTTTATAATTGCAACTTGTAGTGGCAAGGTCAGTGACTCGAGGAGCTCATTAACTAGCTGACCATGTTGTATCTTTCCACCATGCGACGTCAGGAACCCACGTTCACGCCATAATCTCCCAAAACAGTGAGCCACGCCAAAGGCGTATTGGCTGTCAGTGTACACATTCACTCGCTTTCCTTTCGCCAACACACATGCTCTTGTAAGTGCGATTAGTTCTGCGGCTTGTGCGGAATTGTGGGAAATGCGCGCGGTTTCTATAATGCTGTGTGTTATGTCGTTACGGCATATGCTGCAGTCGTATCCCCATTCGGCAACTTGAAACATGAACCATCAACTCATAAAGTATCATTGCATTCAGGAAGGGGAGTGTCCTGTAAGTCTACTCTCCCTTTGGTCTCTTCTTCTGTCCTAAAGCAGCAGTCATGTTTTTCAACCTCGTCTGTCTCTGCCGGGATGGGTAGTAGCGTAGCGGGATTAAGTGTATCACACCTCTTTATGTGAATGTGACTTGCTAATAGTGTTAGTTCGTAACTGGATAGTCGAGCGCCAGTAAGATGTTGTGTCTTCGTCCTGTTTAGCAAAATGTCTACTGCATGCGGAACCATAACGATCAGAGTATTATTCATGACTAACCCAGCGGACTGTCGAATGCAGACAGCCGCTGCGGCGGTGGCCCTCAGACAACTTGGTAGTGCCTTAGCCACAGGATCTAGAGTTTCCGAAAAATATGCACATGGGCGCTGTTTGTCCCCAAAGTATTGTGTTAGGACTGATAATGCACAACCTTCCTTCTCATGGACATATAATGTAAAAGGCTTACTGTAGTTGGGGTTTCCCAACACAGGAGCCGAACATAATGCATCACGCAACTCGTGGAAACTTGTCTGACAATCTTCAGACCAGGGCATGGGATTGGGCGTGTCTTTACAGAGTAGTGCCAGCAAGGGTTTAGCTAGTAGTGAGAAATTCGGTAACCATTGTCTACAGTAAGATGTTATGCCCAAGAAGGCCCGAACCTCTCTTTGTGTCCTTGGGGCACTCAGGTCTGCAATTGCCTGTATTCTTTCTAGTGTCAGTCTCCTTCCCTCCTTCGATAAGATGTGACCTAGGTAGGTTACTTCTTGTCGACAAAATTGCAGTTTTGAAAGGGAGACTGTGTGCTTCATGTCACATAAGTGACGCAATAAGGACAATGTAGCTTGCTTGCAAATTTCTTCAGTGTCTGCAGCGATCAGCAGATCGTCGACATACTGAATCAGAGTTGACCCATTAGGTAGAATAATTGTGTCTAGTTGTGTTCTCAGGGCCTGACTGAATATTGATGGGCTTTCGCAGTAGCCTTGAGGAGCGCACTTGAAGCGGAAGCTTCGTCCTCCTAAATTGAAGCCAAAAATATCTCTACTCTCCTCAGCAATCGGGATGCTGACGAAAGCGTTCTTCAGGTCAATCACCGAAAACCAAGCTGCTGACGCTGGAACCATTGTTAACAAGGCAGTAATGTCGGGGACAACTGGAAACTGTGGAATAACCACCTTATTTACTTCTCTGAGGTCGATCACGAACCTGTACACAGGGGGCTGTGAAGGATCGGTACGCTTTAAAACGGGCAAAACTGGACTGTTACAAACGTTGCCTGCTGTTTCTTCGATGATATCTTTCTCGATTAGATCATAAATAATCGTCAACAACGCCTTTTCGCATTCGCTAGATATTTTGTATTGGGGAATACGTGGCAACCTAACGTTGGCTTTCAATGTTATGACATACGGTGCTATCTCTAAACGGCCTACATCATTGGAACCATTAGCCCAGAGTATATCCGGAAGAGATGACAATTCAGTTGGAATATTTTCCTTTGACAAATACATTGGAGAAATGACTTTCTTACCTAAAGTGAGTTGTACTCCCAAGGGAGAACAGTACAAAGTCGCATATAATCTCTTTAGCAAATCAAAACCTAACAAATTTTCACCGCAACCTGTTGTAAGAATGAGGGGTGCTTCTAATTCGCATGGGCCAACAGAAAGGGACATGGGACTAGAGATCGGGTTTCTAACAGGGGCGCCAGAGAAACCTACTGAAACATTCATTTCGCCAGACAAAGGTGCGCCAGGAAGTTTCGAGTGCATGATATAACTTTTTGTAGCACCAGTATCCAGCAGAAATGGCTCTGATACTCCTGAGGTAATCACCTCGACATAAGGTCCATTCTGATCTACTGAAACTGAAACAACTCCCGCTCTTTGTCCATGGCTGTCCTAGCAATTATTTCCCTCATTCTCGTTTTCGGTGTAATAGTCGTCAGCATAGTACTGAGCTGACCTAGACGGTGCATTATTCTGTTGGTCAAAGCTGTTCATGGAATTCTGAGGCGGAAAAGAAGTTGTATTCTGGGGGAAATTTCCACGGCCCCTACCCCGAGGAGCATGTTGAACACCTCTACCCCTTATACCTGAAATACCGTTTAAACGTCGGATAAGAGAGCCGGACAATTACCTTTAAAGTGACCCTCTTCCTTGCAATACGCACATTGATTCGGGCCATACGGAAGACGCTGATGGGAAAACTCGTTTCCTTGCGCGTTTCTCGAATACTGCTGTGGTTGATGATAATTAGGCTGACTAGCCGTACGAGGCGGATAGGCCTGCTGGAGAAGAACTTTAGTTTTTAAATCTTTCGTCTTTTTGTCTACCTTATCTAGCTCGTCTTTGCGCCTATTTTCATAGTACTGGGCTGTAGCTAAAATCTGTGCTGACGTAGAGACAGCCCAAGCACTCTCTGAATCTTTCAGTTTATTACACAGTTCAGGAAGCAGATTATGTACAAATTTGTCTACAAACAATCTTTGACCACCCTCGGTAGCCATATCCTGACCACTATGATCCGTAAAAGTCTCCTCAAATCTCGTGAAAAAGTCAGACACATTCTCATCTTTCTTCTGCTTGCACGCAGATAGCTTGTCTCAATTTACACGTAATTCAGGCATTAATGTTTTCATGTATGCGATAATCCTACCGGGAAGTTCGGCTATTAACGGCTCAGGTTTCGAACCACCTATTTGTCTAGCATCTATAGTGGTAATATTAGCCCATGAGTCACCTAGTTCTTGATCATGATCCGTATGACGTATTTTACTCCATAAAGGATGTGGAACAACATTCCCAAACAACATATCTACATCCGCTAAATTCATTATACATGAGCTGGCAGTCTGCGATAACTCTTTATAATACCCAGTCGGATTTTTACGGGGATCAGGTAATGTCTGCTTGAGTGCTAAGACTTCGGATCTTTTCCAGGGGACATGTACCCATACACGCTGGAAATGTGGCAGAATTGGTGGGTTTACATTCGCATCACCTTCCCTCCAAACCGGAGGAACCTCTCTCATGGGGTACTGTCTCGCTTTCTTTCTACCTGATACGTCGTCTTCGTACAATGATCTAGAGACGCTTCCCTTACTCTTATAAGAGAAGAATAAATCTATCGCTTCCTCAACTTCGGCACCTATAATCATACCTTCATGGAACTTAAAACGCGTACGCCATAGTTCGTTCATTTTGCGTTTGGGATCATTTGTCTCCAAGTCTTCACACAGATATACACACATCCCTTCGAATACGTATCTCTGAGTGGGTGCATCCCATTGACGGAAAACTTCCATAACAGACTGAACATCATATCTAACAGTGTCCGTAATCCATTTGCGTGCTAGCTCATTCAGCACTTCTCTTTCCTCGTAATCAGGCAGCTGACTACGTAACTGTCTACGTTCTGTTTTAGGGGTCGTTTTAGGTGGCCCAAAGAAAGGTGAAAGCAGACCAGTGACAGTACCTGCCACTCTCTGTCTAATAGAAGGAGAAGCTTGCGGAGGGGCAGATGCGTCAGAAAGAACAGGCTGATGCGAAGAAGAAATCGAGGCAATAGCAGAGGAAGTTGAAGCAGTGGCAGACGTAGTATCATAGGGAACAGTTGGAGCGGTAGGCAAAGTAGTAGAAGTAGATGGAGTATGTAGCAGAGGCGGCGGCCCTTGAGAAGGCTGCGCCGGAGAAGTAGGAACCAGCTGAAGAGTAGCTGGCGTGTGTGCAAGAGCTGTGTTTCGTGCGCCGGGGCGCGGTATAATAAAATGCTTTGGGGGTGCGGTAGCGTCTAACGCATACGGCGGTGGTGAGCTTAATAGGTGGGACATCAATGGATCTTTCTCGGATCTCTCCTCTTGACCTTGTCCCTTATGAGGTAACATTGGGTAGCATTTATCTACTGCTAGTTTCTTGCTCCTAAGCACTTGTTCGCTTTCTTGCTCTTCCTCGTTATCCTTGTATGCAACGGCAGCTTGCACCATCGACATACCTCTTTTATTCCTTTTTGATAATTTTATTTCTTTCTGTTTGGCTTCTTTGCGCCATAAGCGAAAAGAGTCAAACATCGCCGGCCGGGCTTTTTTCTTGAACAATTTGACCTCGAGGTTATCTAAAATTTCTGAGTCAAAAGTACCATATTGGGGCCATTTTAGAACACCATCCTTGCGGGTGTATTTTATCCACACTTCATTATATGTGATAGGACCTACGCCATGTTTTACATATAACTCATATGTTGGAGTTCCAATCGGAGGAACTGGACAAGAATCCTCTAATCGGGAGTCCTTACTACAACCAAGACAAAACAAGTTTCCAAGTCTGCTAAAACCAGGCATCTTTGCTCACTAGTCTAGCTTCAAACTTCAAAGGATTTATCGATCACGATATTTCTCGTGAATACACGAGTCCTTCGGCTTTGGGGCTTGCAAGTACCAAATCAAAACGTATCTCAAGGATACCAAAAACTAAGGATCAAACTAAGGACTGGGAGATGCTCCACTTATACTTAACTGAAGTATTTGAAGATCGATGACGTCACTAGAAGACTCGTCTATCGTTTCGCTCTACCAAGGATCACTGGGTCCAAAACAAGGCGATAGTCAGGGCAGCAGTCCTTCGTAGCCATCGGGACGCAGGGAAGCTCGCAGCAAAGACCTTCGGAACCACGTCGACATACAGGGGTCGCTGAAGTGGCTGGCCGTCCTCTGGAATTTTCACACGAAGCTCCTCACGAACATCTGGCTTGGACCGTCGCCACTTGATACCGCCCCGAGTTGGGCGCCAACTGAGGTAACGGGTTTTTAGGAACCCGGTGGTGCCAGGGGATAACACCCGAAGACCTCTGAGTTCTCCCTGTTCCGGACCACAGAAACACGGAGTCTTCTAGCTGATGTCAGAGATCGAGTTTTATTGGTAGCTACCAAGTAACACGTGTCCTAGAAACACGACAACCCGGGTCGCGTATTCCCAGGAGACTGTTCGTTTTTACAGAACCAGCTTTCTCCTTATATACAGAAATAATAGCTGCAGGCAAGAATTCTTGAGTTTACGATATGGTTATACACATATTTCTACAATAATACAAAGAGCGAAGTCATGTAGACTAACCCACATTTCAGATGTCCAGTTCGTGACGGATTACCCGGCCAGGCCCGGAACTCCCATCAGATATCGATGAAACCCCAATAAAGCAGGGTACCTCCTAGTCATAAAACTGGCCATAAACAAGGAACATGGACAGGTGTGTGTGTGTGTAGAAAACATGTTCTGTACGTAGTGAATGGTTCGTGGCATGTTATGCATTGATGCTATCTTATTCGGCCACTGGGCGAGGAGCTGCCCAAACAGGTTCCGCTGGAGGCAATGGAGTCAGTTGGGACAGGTCAGGGGGAAGTCAGGGAAGGTGGACGTGTCCTTTTAGATCAAGCTCGACCTTACTCCATTGACTTATCATGAGGGCAAGATACAAGATGGATGTCGTTTACAAAATGGAGTCTAAGGGGTTGGGGACGGAAACTACGATTTAGGGGTGTTGGCATCCCTCAATCATGATGCAAATGTATAGGGATGATGTCCTAATCATTACCGGTCCGTCGACACCAAATTCGTCATGGTACGTTGATATTTTGGCACGAGTGTTGTATCTCGATACCGGGATAACAGCAGGGTCCAGAATTTCAGAACCACAGACCCTCCTTTTGCCCTCATATAAGGCAATAACTCACGTTAATCTGAGTCCAAATCTGTATAAATGAATTCGTGGAGATGCTGCTGTAGCATCATTCTGTTGCTCAGTTCGTCCCTTGACACAGGCTTCCTTACACATGGAGTAGCACAGAGGCCACATAGTGCAGGAGCGCACTGTGCACATAGGCAGAACATAAACAGAAGCGCTAAGATCATCCCAATGAAGATCGGTGTTTTCCATCCCCAGGCAGTGATCAGTTCCCAGAACCACCCTAGCAGCGACCAATCCCCTTTTTCTACGTGAAGGGAACCAGATATTTCGTGTAGCTTAGAGATGGCCTGGTACACTGTTGGTGCATTATCAGGGATGAAAATGCAGCAACTGGATTGGATCACTCTACATACACCATCACGGTCTGCAAGTATGATATCTAGGGCAACCCTGTTCTGAAGGGTCATAAGTCGATCTGACTGAAGCTCAGTCGTTAAGTTGCCAAGGGCTCCGGCCGTTTCAGTCACGGCGGATTCAACTATCCTTGATAACTGGCGAATGTTCCTGCTGTTCACCATAGGCCCCCAAAATGGAAGAAAACCCTTTGCGAAGTCTGCAAATTCCTGACCCGCAGTGTCGTCTTTACTCACGACACCCCTAGCTGTTCTTGTCCGATGGTAATCGGCCCTGGCCGTGTAGGTGGGTGGCAGCAGAAATGAGATAAAACACGTGCCCGAGAAGTCGGGGGGCAACCATGTATAGGCTTGGTCATGGCAGACGAAATAGGTGCCTTTAGCTGCCAAGAATAGAGGGGAAGTTCGGGAAGCAAATACATATGTTTCTGTGCATATGCTCTTCCCTAATTGTGCTTTAGGATCCCTGCCGATACCTCGCAGACATAGGTGACCTCGGTGGGGCACTATCCATACTGGGCGGGATTTCTTCGCTGTCTGGCCCTTACTCAAGGAAACCCCATACTTAGTTACGTTCCAACGACTGTATGGAGTGAGTTCATCTTTGGGAATTGCTTGATATGTGTCAATATCCCTACTCATATTTCTTATCCCTGCCACTAGTGCCTTGTTGCTGGAGTCGCTCTCAGTGGAACGGGGCGGGTATGGTTCTAGGGCGAACAGGAACAGAGTCTGGAAAGCCCACAGAGAACCATAATAACTGAATGGCAGGATGAAGTATGGGATACCCTTATCAGTTGTGTGTGGCATGAGTCCGCATATCCAACAGTTCGAAGTGTTCATTATGGACTGGTGTTGGTGTAGGAGTTGGATGAATGAGTTATTTATAAATTCGAGTCTTCTGGCAGACTCGTGTTCAGGTAGAGGGTGAAAGAAGTGTGGAGAGATAGTAGGAGGACGTCCAGTTTGTGACGGATTACCCGGCCAGGCCCGGAACTCCCATCAGATATCGATGAAACCCCAATAAAGCAGGGTACCTCCTAGTCATAAAACTGGCCATAAACAAGGAACATGGACATGTGTGTGTGTGTGTAGAAAACATGTTCTGTACGTAGTGAATGGTTTGTGGCATGTTATGCATTGATGCTATCTTATTCGGCCACTGGGCGAGGAGCTGCCCAAACAGGTTCGGCTGGAGGCAATGGAGTCAGTTGGGACAGGTCAGGGGGAAGTCAGTGAAGGTGGACGTGTCCTTTTAGATCAAGCTCGACCTTACTCCATTGACTTATCATGAGGGCAAGATACAAGATGGATGTCGTTTACAAAATGGAGTCTAAGGGGTCGGGGACGGAAACTACGATTTAGGGGTGTTGGCATCCCTCAATCATGATGCAAATGTATAGGGATGATGTCCTAATCATTACCGGTCCGTCGACACCAAATTCGTCATGGTACGTTGATATTTTGGCACAAGTGTTGTATCTCGATACCGGGATAACAGCAGGGTCCAGAATTTCAGAACCACAGCCCCCACAGAGACCCCAGTAATGGCTGTTCTAAGCAGCATTCCTGACATGTCGGGTGGAACTGGAGGAGGTCAACTACATTATTTGCAAAAACTTGGAGACTGGCACCGACCCTTTTTTTAGCTGTGGTCCCACAGCACATTATTAGGGGCCTGCTCCCCTGCTGCTAAATTCAGTAGGTTAGCGAGACCCTCAGTGAAGCCACGTTGGGCATTTCTTTTTCTCCCGTGTTGCAAGCATCCCTTGAGTCCCTGGTTGCTGCAGGAGGTCCACCTTGGCAGGTGGAATCATCCGAGGTATCATCTAACGGGCCCATTCGTTCCTCATAGGAAGAAGAGAATCCATCTTAATGCGAGTGCCGCTTCGCCGCTCTCAAAGAGTTGTTAGGGTGATAGTGAGCACCACCTTAGGTTTTCTCAAGGAGTGTACCTGTTCCACACTGCGATTTTTGCTTTCATGAGGATTCAATGATAAAAAGGATACAGACACTACAATCCTTTGCACACATTCATGCTTGTTTGGCAATTGTCTCTAAGGCAACCCACTGCTTGCTGCTGGCGGAGCTGCGCTCTTTAAGTGCTTGTTTCAGCAGTCAAGCTTGGTTAAATTAAATGAAGCAATGCTGTTTGCAGAAATCCCCATAGAAGGTGAAGGACTCTTTTGATGCCAGTAATTGTAAGCGTACCTCTTCTACTGCAGGTGCTACGTACTTTAATGTGTGGGCCAAAATAGCTTTTTTCACCTATTAGGCCCTTTCCAAAGGACTGTATAAGGACTTACAGCACACAATCATTGACTTTACTAACGCAGGACTCTCATCAGTTAACACAATTCCCGAAGGTGGCATGACTCTGCAAGTGGATAAGCCAGAACCTACTGAGGAATCCCAGGATGTGGCAAGTGAGGGTCATTAATATCCCCTTTATGGTCTATCGAAGTGCATGAAGCACCCTGTTACTACCTTCTGTATTGCTTTAGATTAGAGTCATCACAGTCTGCTCCATTGGCCATTTTGGGATCAAACTCTCAGGCTCTAACAATTTTTCCCTGAAATATTGTCTGCTAATGCATGATAAAGGTGAGGAATTTTTGGCAGGTTCACTGGGTATGAGATTAACGAAGAAAAAGATAATGAGCGGACACCAGAGTTGCAGGGACATAGCAAGCGTTGCAGAAATGACATATTTGTGGATAAAAATAACTCAACATATAGAAAAATAGTAACAGCGAATCTTGAAAAGACAGGCTGTGACGTAGAAGGGCTGTTAAAAAGATGGCAGAACCTTCCACTCTCTATACATGGGGGGATTAACCTAGTGAAAATGTCTGTTCTACCCATGTTCACTTACCTGTTTGATAACATTCTGTTCAATTTTGATATAAAGACTCTCCTGAAATTGCATGGGGAGATCATATCACTTTATTTGGGCTAGCAAGGGAATATGATTTTCTTGGAAGAAATTGAAGAGGAAAACAGAAAGCTTCTTCTACACCCGGATGAGATCTTGTTGGGGTAATGTTTAGGGCTATGCTTTAAGGCTTGCCTGAGAAAGGCTTCTTCTATAAATTTGGGAACCAATAGTCTTCAAAATGTTTAGACTAAATTGTTACAGGCCGCAGAAAGAGCATGGTGTGAGGTCAGGTCACTCCTGGGTATTACCTGTTACAACAGGTTGTCCCCAATATGGGATTCCCTAGAAACTATAGATTGGCATTAAATGGGGGCTGATGGAAAGTGGTTAACTTGAGATTATTGGAAAAACAAGAGAGACGGAGCCATCTCCAGGTTTAAAATCTATCAAGTCAATGCCTAGTTCAAGAGCCCGGGTTGGCCTGGTTCAGAGTCTGGGCAAATGGAAATAGATTTCCAGGATCACCGGGTCATGACGAAGGAAGTGGCACACTGGTACCAGCATCTACTGATGGCAGCTGAGGACAAGATGAAAGTTCCACATTCTGCATTGGACGGATACTTGCTGGAGAGTTATGGAAAGTATCTTTGTCTACACTTTACTTGATGTTTAAACCTTAGTAAGGATGATTTTTACATTCTGAGTGCCTTTGCTGGTTTGTGGCTTGACTGTCTGGCTTTGTAGTGGCAGGGCTTGGAGACGTGCATTCACTGTAGAAAGCCACTGGGGGGTGAGGTGTGTCCTGCCTTTCCTTGATGAGTCAGTGCTGGGCTGAATAGACCTGGGTTGCATTTAGAGGAGGGGCAGGAGATTTCCTTTCACCTGAATGGGCCTGGTTTGCCTTACACAATGCTGTCTCCACCACCTGCTGGGCAGTTTGCCCAGAGAGGACAGAACTGGGTTTGACTGAGGACAGAGCCTCTCTGCTACCAGAGAGCAAAGACAAATGCTGTATAAACATTGGGGCCCAGACCCTAGAACTTTGGATTACTGCTGAACTAAGGAACCTGCCAAGAATAACAGCAGAGAAAGCTGAAAAAGAAGTGCTGCCCCCGTGCTGTGTGCTGTTGGGTTGGCCTGCAGTGGTTGCTTCTGTCTTGTGCAGGGAAAGGACTGGACTGTACTTTCATCAGCCTGCTGTTAGAGTTTTTTCCAAGGGCTTGAAGTGCAGCTTACCTCCTATTTGGAAGTCTCAGGTATAGAATAGACTTCAGAGAATACTTCTGGACTCAAGAGGAACCTCTGCCAAGGAGAAGATCTGGCAAAGCTGAAGGAGAATTACTGCCCCTTTGCTGTCTGGGGTTGGCCTCCAGTGCCTGTTTCTGCCAAATAGAGGATAAAGACGTTTCTATGTGCTGTGTCCCCTGCTTGAATAAGATCTCAAAGGGCTTGAAGTAGAGCTTGCCTCCTGTTCTGAAGTCTCAGTGACACAAATACTTCAGCACCAGCTCCCCTGAACTTCCTTGCTGGGAGTTCTGATATGCCATGAGGTGCCTGCTGCTGTGTTGGGACTCTGGAGGTTGTTCCTGCTGTTAGGAGCTGTAGAAGAGACGCAATGAGAAGAAGTGTGATGCATCTGCACCTCTTTCCGATGCATTGCCGTCATGCAGGAAGAATTTCCACGCATCGCCATCATGCTGCTGAAGAAACCAACGCAGCACCTGCCCGCAGATGGAGAAATCGCTGCATGCCGAGTCTCATGCACCGATCTCCGAAGTCCAAGATTATTGCACCAACTCTGACGTAGGCCCTGCTGTGCGACTGCAAAAACTGACGTATCATGGGACCGCGGTCGGAGAGATCGAAGCAGCGCTGTTTCCTCATCGAGAACCGCTGCATCCCTGAATCCCTAATCATCGAACTGGAGCACCAATTCTACAAGAACACCAGGCGGTAGTAAGAAGCCAATGCATCACCTCCCAGCACGGTAAGAAACCAACACATCACCTCCGCTTCAGTAAAGAACCGATGCGTCACCTCCCCTGTGTGGCAGTAAGAACCAACATATCACCTCCTCCGGATTAAGGAACCAATGCATCACCTTCCCTGGGGGAAAGGATCCTACATATCACCTTCCCTGCAGCTATTTTTGTTTATGATTTTGAAGCATCACACTTTGTGCTGAAAGTGTCATATCTATAGTTTGCTATGGATAGAACGGTTTTTAGCTTCTATGAAGTCATATTTTGATTAATGCAATGTTGGATTTTTGTCGTTTTGGTCTTGTTTGGTTTAGATAAAGATTACTTATTTTTATAAATTGGTGTGGTATACATTTGTAGTTTTTTCACTGTATTACTGAATGTGTGCACACATGCTTTAAATACTGCCTCTGAGATAACCCTGTCTGCTCATGCCTAGCTACCAAGGGGGTGATCAGAGGTCATTTTAGAAGTGTATCCCTCTTACCCTGACTAGGAGCAAGCGTCGCTACTTGGAAAAAGGTGCAAACCATTGCCAACTAGAGACCCCCATTTAAAACAGTAAAGGTGACAACTACCAGGGGCAGCCTTTGTGATTTGGTTAAGGAGCGAATAGTCAGCCCACTCTAACCAATCCTGGTGCTTCTCTCATGCTAGTTAATATTATTCACAGCATGAGGGGAGAGGTTGTGGCCTAATGGCTATAGCGGTCGAACTCGAAGTTGAGGATCAGGTTCAAGTCTCGGCAGGGACGCTCAACATCCTGTGATTGTGGGCAAATCACTTAATCTCCCCGTGTCTAACAAAAAATGAATGTGTCCATCTGTAATGCAACTTGTGTCATGTAAAGCACTCTGATACCTTCGGGTCAAGTTCATACTAAATGAAACAATGAAAGAATAAAAAATCAGAGCAGCATCTGGATTGATAGAGGGGAGTTGGCTCCGGGACCCTCACTCGGAGCCACCAAAAGTTGGGTAAAAAGAGAATAACACTAAGGATAGTGGGTAAGTAAACATATTTCATTCTCTCATGTTGTGTGTCACCTTTTTGAACCACTGACAGGGACTGTGAGAAACTTGCACTGCCTTCAACCTCAGCTCCAGAGCTCTTAATCGTGGCCAGTTGTAAACAAAACACTGTTAACGAGCCATGATTGAGAGCTTTGCTATTGAGCCTAACATCATTTTTTGTTTCTCAAGGTGCCTGTCGCTGGGTTAAAATATGCGCTGCACCACTTTCAAATGTCACCACCGACCACTGAGTGAAAGAGAGGGTTGGTTGAGTTGTGGATTCATGCATAGCATAGAGTCATTTTTGTGCTGTCCATTCATATCCCATATGAATTGTTTACCTATAATGTTGCATGCCGTAGACACTCAATGTTTGCTGTCCCTGGGACATCCAGGGTGACTTTCTGGATATATATTAGAAAACAAGCTAAAGTGAAAGTGTTTTAGTGCAGAGAACAGTTTTCAAAATCATTTGCAATATTCACTTCACTTTATCCCTCCATATACTCCCCCATTGTCACAATGCAGGCAATTAACACATTGCAGTCCTTATTGCACGCCTACATTCTGGGATTCTTTACCTTTCCAGTTACCCTCTGGGGCATCTCTGATGGCATTCAGCGAGCTCTAAAAACGTGGCTTTTCCACAAGCTTTTTCGTAATTCTTCTGGTTGACTGTCCGGTAGCACACTTCATTCTATGCACGTAGATCCCCATGGTGATATTGTGCAACATAAGTGCTAAATAACCAGAAAGAGAATACGTGGTTTGAGAGCCACCAGATTCTATACAAAATATTTTGCAATAGACATAAAACTAACAAGATATTATAAATCTGCCAGAAATATTGCAAATAAGGCAGTCCCTGCTTTTTGCTGTATTTACAATTTCGAAGTCGGTTACACCTTTAGCTGTATTTATTCAATTCAATTTTATTATTAAATATGTTTTGGAACTCCGTGGAGATCCACATATTATACAATTACAGAAGACAATGAAAAAATTTTGACCATATAAAACAACTCATGCAGACAGTAATTATACAAAAGTAATTTACCATTCTATTAATAAAGTTCCAAGAAACATTTAAAAAAAGTAAAAATTTTGTTACAAAAAATTCCATTCGGGGGGCTAATAATAGCATCCAACAGAGCAGTTGCAGAAGAAATACCAAACTGAATACAAGCCGGTTTTATCCAGAGGCGCCGGTAAGACAATAATGCAGGACAAGCTAACAGGGCATGTTTGGAGTCTTGAATTGCTAGGTTACAGAAATTACATACATTGGATATTCCGTACCATTTGGCCAACAACTTGTTCAAGGGGAGCAAGTCCTGCCTGAGAAGTAGCCAAAAGCGGCGTAAGCCATGCGGGATGTTCCATGACAGATAGGGTTGTATCTGTCTGATTGAATAGGAATCAACAACTTGAGTGGCCCCCTTTTTTTGTGTTGTTAGATTCCGATCCCTCTCATAGCTTAGCTTCCATGTAGCTTGCTTTAGTTGTGATTTCAATTGATTCATGGAAAGCTCTAAGATGGAAGCTTCCTCCAACTCCAAGAGAGTGATAGCTTTCCTATAGTTCTTTATTAGGATCGAGTATGCATTTAGGGGGCCCATCAACTCTTTTGTGATAAGGAATCTGAGAGTGGATGGCTTTCCTTTAATCAGACTAATGACCCAGCGGATCACTCCTGCAAGTCCCTGAGCCCAACTACTCCTAAGGCCGAGTTCTAGACGCAGGGTAGCCGAGCTACAACTATTATTAACCGAGGTTAAATTTCTCAGTAGGGAGCCCTCCACTGAGTCTAAAAAGCCCCATTCTGCTAGGTCAATTAATTCTACCCCGTAGAGCAGAGTCGGGGGAACTTTTGCCCGAAAGGCCTCCAACAGATGAACGAAGTGTCTCTGACCTGTTGATTTATACAGAGTTCTTAGGCCTTTACCCTGTGACTTTGCTTTTCGAGAACTACTTTCAATGTGTAATTTATTACTTAAATTACTAGTGACTACCATACCTAGAAAGACATACGATTTTACTCTTTCTAATTTCTGACCTCCCAATTCCCAACTAATGTGGTCCAGTTTTAGTTTGTTTCGTCCCTCCAAGCACATTATCTTACTTTTAGAAATATTTATTTTCAAAAAGTGTTCTTCAGAGAAGATATGTAGTGCATGCAGACGGTTATTAAGACCCTTGGGGGAGAGATCTAATATTAAAATGTCGTCTGCATACATTAGGCAGGGGATGTGTCTTTCGCCTAAACGTGGAGCAATTCCTACACATGTTGATAAAGTAAGGGGAAGGTCACTAACATAAAGGGAAAATAGGAGGGGAGCTAGTAGACAGCCCTGTTTGAGGCCATTTGCAGATGGAATGAGCCCGGAAAGACCTCTTTCTCCTCCCAGCAAAACCTTGCACCATGTATCGTCATGCAGGTCCTGGACCAAGCGTAAGAGGCTATGTGGCATTCCTAAGATGTGTAGCTTTCTCCACAATACCTGACGGTCGACCTTGTCAAAGGCCGTGGAGAAATCTATGAATGCCACATAGACTCTACCCTTCCTTGCTCTTATGTACTTATCAACTATTACCTGGAGGGCAGTTAGATTATCCATGGTCCCATGGTTTTTTCTAAAGCCTGTCTGCTCAAGTGGAAGGATATTTGCAGATTCAACCCAGGCATTTATCCGTTTGAGCAGACATCTGGTAAAAACTTTGCCGATTGCATCCAACAATGCAATCTGGCGATAGTTCTGGGGGAGAAGACGATCACCCTTTTTGTACAATGGGACCAGGATGCTTCCCTTCCAGGAAGGTAGGACCTTTCCGCTAAATATGCAGGAATTAAAAATAGGGCATAAGAGCTTGCTCCATTTGGCCCTATTCTGCTTTAACACATTGATTGGGACTTCGTCGGGGCCCATAGCCCCTGAGCGTCTCATTTCCCCAATTGCGAGTTCTATGTCTTTTTCTGAAAAGGACTCTATCGATGGGCTAATATCTAAAACCCGTACTTGAGGGGAAACTGAATGGTTACTGGCATAGAGATTAGAGACAAAATCCCTCCATATGTGTTCCTCGATAGGGATGGGGAGCGGAATGGATCTCGTTCCGCACCCTTCACCTATAAGGGACCAAAACTGTCTCAATTCTCCATTAGTTGCAGCTTCCCTTATTTTTACCCAGATGGTATCCTCTTTTTCTTTTTGAAGAGCGTGTAAGAGTCGCCTCCTTCTCCTTTTTAGAGTTGTTATTTGTCGGGATTTATCCTCAGTTCTATTTAAGTATTGGGCCCTTATAAGTTTATTCAGGTCTACATTGAGCGATTTTAAAGGACAGTGGGTTACTTTGGTGATTTTTTTCTTATTCTGCTTTTCAACCCCTGTTATTATTGAACTCAGAAATAAGGAAAAAAGCTCGTTTTCACGGCCATACCAAGAGGGGAGCTCAGAGATTGCTATATCTAGCATATCCTCCAGGTAACGATGAGCCCTTGCATTCCAATAACATCTTCCCGAACTGTTACCAAAATTTATTTGGTTGCTGTTCAAGGACCATTGGTCACATTTAGGGAGATGTACATTCATTAAGATTGAAATGATTTTATGATCGCTGAAGATGGTATCAATTACAGCGATATCCTTTAGTAACTCAAATGAATGAGACCCTATTATAACATAATCAAGAATTGATTCCCCTTGATACGATCTGTGGGTAAAGTTTGCTGGAGAGTCTGAGGGGAGACGCCCGTTAGCGATTATCCCATCGATTTCTACCAACTCGTTTAGTAATAATTTACCCCGTTTATTTGTTAATATATTTTCAGGGAACGTTGCCCGAGGAATATGGAGTGTATCTTCTCTGATTTTGTCAGAAAATAGATTTAAGCTAAAATTGGAGATTTTACAATTCAAGTCCCCGGTTAGGATAATGACCGTTCCAGGATCTTTCTCCTTAATGCTCTGTATATGAAGGAAGATTTTATTTAAAATTGTGTTAAAACCCGTTTCAGGAGGGATGTAGGCATTTATCAAGGCCAGATGGATTCCAGCTAAAAGGTTGCCTGACCCAAACAAGGTAACCACCTGGAAAAGTTTACTTGAGTCCAGGAAATGGTTGTAGTCCCAGTTTATACGGTTGGATAATAGGCAGGCTATGCCCCCGCTGGCGTGGCCTTTTTTGTTCGCAGTAGCACTGCCTTCTAGAACAATATAGTCCTTCCCTATTTGGAGATTTTCGTTGCACCATGTCTCCTGGAGGCATATGATGTTTGCTTCTAGGGATAGGAGAAATTGTGTTTTCTCCATATTATTTTTTAGACCTGCTAAATTCCACGATATTATAGATAAGTCCGTGCTAAAGGAACTGATTAGATAATGGTTTTCCTGAAGATTTGTCGGCTAATACTTTGGGCAGCCAATTCCAGAGATCCTTTTCCTCTCTAGGGGTAGTTTGATAAGTTGAGGAGGAGGTTTGAGCATATGATACCACTCGAGAATCACTAGACTTGCTTATTTTTAATTCTTTGATTTCACCCAAGTTATTTATATTGCCTGCTGCGGCAAGCAGCATAGAAGACGGGGGGTTCCGTTGGTTTAGCGTTTTAACAGCCTTATTCCGACAAGAGGGCAGTAAAACAGGAATTACATCTATTCCCCTACTCTGGAGGTCTTCAGCCCGTTGCAAGATGAGATTAGCAACCAGTTTAGAATAAAACTTCACCCTCGTAACCTTCCCTGCTTCAGACTCTTGTTGTAAAACTATATCTAGGTCGGCTGATTGAATAAGTTTCAGATTGGCGGACTCTTGGAAGTATTTCAACAAGAGGGATCTGTTCAGAATACAGTCAGGTTCAAAAAGGGGAAAGAAGTCTACCCATACAGTATCTATATTATTTTCTATGTGTTCTTTGTCCAAAGTAACCTTTGCAGGAGCTTCCGTGGGTGTAATTACAAAGGGATTGAAAGAAGACATTTTTTCGACAGGGAAATTATGTTCTTGCCCTAATAAAGTTGGTTTATCTGCTTCTTGGTTCGATGAGCCTTGGGAAGGAGCACCCTGAGCTGTTACACCCTGGAAGACGGGTGCGAAGGGATTAAGTGCCATGGTTACTTGGGTAAGTGGCTTTAAAACCTGACATGGGGATGTCGATTTATGTGCCACTTTTATAACCCTAGTATTATTGCTTTGTTGGCCAAAGGTAAATATGTTAGTGATTGCTGACAAGGGGGATGTATGGGTAGGTAAGAAGGGAGATTTTGCCTTGGGAGTTAAGGAGGTGTTTTCTTTGGCTAACATGTTGACGGGGTTTTTGTTATTTCCCACTGCCATCTGTGCTAGGGGTGATACTTCCGGTGGAGGAAAGTTTAAGTTTTTCCTAAATAAAATTTTCCTCCGCCTATTTTTATCTATCCGTCTTAACAGTTTCCTTTTGTGCTTTCCGTTCTTTTTTAAAGGCCCTATTTTCTCTCTATTATCAGTTTCCCCCTGAATAGCTTCCTCCTCTATTTCCCCGTCACCCTTCTGTTTCTTAAAAATTGAAAATAAATTATTTCCAGTTTTTAGCAGGTTTTCCCCATGGGGTTTTATTACAAAGTCGTGATTTACTGAACCATTTAAATTGGGAAATGGAAAGGGAGCACCTATTTTTTCTTGCACTATTTTTGAAGTAGTTGTAGCTACTAGGGGTTGCTCATTTATGCCGATCTGATCTGGGGCCGTGGGAGGGGAGGAGGGCCCCTTCCCGCCCGCTTCATTCTCTTTTTGGGACCTCAGCAGGACTTTTAGAATTTGGGTCACTGTGTCAAGCACGCAATCGGATCCCCCCACAAATTTTTCCAGTAAGTGTAAGATAGAGGCCAATAAATGTTCTAAGATGCAGAGGGAGTCGGAAAGCGGTTTGTCAGGCCCCTTGCATTGGGAGGAATTTATTCCGAACAAATTTAAAGTTGGGCTAGAGGAAAAGTGAGAGTGTGAGGTTTTAGAGGGGGTACTGCTGTAAAGTTGTAGGCCGGCATGATTTGACATTAGCGGAGTATTCTGGGGTAACTCAACTGCTGAGGGATCGGTTTCTAAATACCGTTGACATAGGACTTCATCTAGAATCAGTGGAGACAAACCATTGTGAAATGAAGTTTTGGTTAGAGAACTGTTTGCAGGCTGAGTAGCTTCATCGTGGGGAATTGCCATGATGTTTAAATTGTCTTGCTCTATATCTTTTTTTGTTTTTATGATTACCTCTGGTACTAGGACAATATTATTTTTCAGGGTAGAAAACAGGGGGGGTGAGAAATCACTCTTGGGGGGGAATTGTAGCGTCCTAGCTGGACTTGAGTCCGCCTTAGCTTTTTTGATTTCAAGATTTTCTGAAACATCATTTAAGGTAAAGTCTAAATGGATAACTCCGGGATCTTTTGGGTCCATTGCTTTGTTAGCTGACCCTAAGGCTTTGTTTTTACCCTTTTCCCAAAAGTTAAAGAGCTGGCAGGTACTTTTCATGTTGGTAGATTGGCTATGTTTGTTACGAAGGGGATTTGATTTCGTTTTGGAGCTGGATCTTCCTACTATTATTTTACCAGATCTTAGTTTCTTTGTCATCTTGGCTGGGAAACACTATCGTGAGTGCGCTGTGAAGGAGCAAGTTTTATGTCGATCTGGAATTCTGGGATTATACTGCAGTAAGTGTTACTAATGGAAAGGAACTTAAATACCTACCCGGCTGCAGATTAGCTTTAGGTGTAGTCTCACAGGTAGTTTACAATAAGGTATGACTTACCAGGCCTAAGGGAATGGGCCTAGCCTAGCCTTCTCGTGCCTCTGAGGGCCTCAGAGGGCCCGCCCTTGTCCCGGGCTTCTCCCGGGCGCTACCCGCGCGCTACCGCGCTGCGGTGTGCAGACACTCTATTAATACGTCACGATGGACTCGAGGGCGTGGCCTACAGGGAGAGCGTCACCGGGTGTAATTGGTGATTCACACTGCTGGGACTCTTGGGAGACTGAGTCCAGCAGTGCACACGCTCGCAGCCCTGAAAGCCTTCAGCCCAGAAGAAGTGGAGACAGACTGCAGCTGTGAAGCGGGACCCGCGGAGCGGGTCCGGCGAAAAGTAGCGCCTAGCAAAGCGCTTCCAAGTAGAATAGCAGAGCGCTTCCAAGGGGTCAAGCAGAGCTTCCTCTGACCTCCAGCGCCAAAGCACAGTCACGAACACCGCAGGAAACAACAGGATGAAAATCCACAGATTAGGCAGATCCGGAGCCTTTTCTCCTCACAGCTGGGGGCGTGGCCTACAGGGAGAGCGTCACCGGGTGTAATTGGTGATTCACACTGCTGGGACTCTTGGGAGACTGAGTCCAGCAGTGCACACGCTCGCAGCCCTGAAAGCCTTCAGCCCAGAAGAAGTGGAGACAGACTGCAGCTGTGAAGCGGGACCCGCGGAGCGGGTCCGGCGAAAAGTAGCGCCTAGCAAAGCGCTTCCAAGTAGAATAGCAGAGCGCTTCCAAGGGGTCAAGCAGAGCTTCCTCTGACCTCCAGCGCCAAAGCACAGTCACGAACACCGCAGGAAACAACAGGATGAAAATCCACAGATTAGGCAGATCCGGAGCCTTTTCTCCTCACAGCTGGGGGCGTGGCCTACAGGGAGAGCGTCACCGGGTGTAATTGGTGATTCACACTGCTGGGACTCTTGGGAGACTGAGTCCAGCAGTGCACACGCTCGCAGCCCTGAAAGCCTTCAGCCCAGAAGAAGTGGAGACAGACTGCAGCTGTGAAGCGGGACCCGCGGAGCGGGTCCGGCGAAAAGTAGCGCCTAGCAAAGCGCTTCCAAGTAGAATAGCAGAGCGCTTCCAAGGGGTCAAGCAGAGCTTCCTCTGACCTCCAGCGCCAAAGCACAGTCACGAACACCGCAGGAAACAACAGGATGAAAATCCACAGATTAGGCAGATCCGGAGCCTTTTCTCCTCACAGCTGGGGGCGTGGCCTACAGGGAGAGCGTCACCGGGTGTAATTGGTGATTCACACTGCTGGGACTCTTGGGAGACTGAGTCCAGCAGTGCACACGCTCGCAGCCCTGAAAGCCTTCAGCCCAGAAGAAGTGGAGACAGACTGCAGCTGTGAAGCGGGACCCGCGGAGCGGGTCCGGCGAAAAGTAGCGCCTAGCAAAGCGCTTCCAAGTAGAATAGCAGAGCGCTTCCAAGGGGTCAAGCAGAGCTTCCTCTGACCTCCAGCGCCAAAGCACAGTCACGAACACCGCAGGAAACAACAGGATGAAAATCCACAGATTAGGCAGATCCGGAGCCTTTTCTCCTCACAGCTGGGGGCGTGGCCTACAGGGAGAGCGTCACCAGGTGTAATTGGTGATTCACACTGCTGGGACTCTTGGGAGACTGAGTCCAGCAGTGCACACGCTCGCAGCCCTGAAAGCCTTCAGCCCAGAAGAAGTGGAGACAGACTGCAGCTGTGAAGCGGGACCCGCGGAGCGGGTCCGGCGAAAAGTAGCGCCTAGCAAAGCGCTTCCAAGTAGAATAGCAGAGCGCTTCCAAGGGGTCAAGCAGAGCTTCCTCTGACCTCCAGCGCCAAAGCACAGTCACGAACACCGCAGGAAACAACAGGATGAAAATCCACAGATTAGGCAGATCCGGAGCCTTTTCTCCTCACAGCTGGGGGCGTGGCCTACAGGGAGAGCGTCACCGGGTGTAATTGGTGATTCACACTGCTGGGACTCTTGGGAGACTGAGTCCAGCAGTGCACACGCTCGCAGCCCTGAAAGCCTTCAGCCCAGAAGAAGTGGAGACAGACTGCAGCTGTGAAGCGGGACCCGCGGAGCGGGTCCGGCGAAAAGTAGCGCCTAGCAAAGCGCTTCCAAGTAGAATAGCAGAGCGCTTCCAAGGGGTCAAGCAGAGCTTCCTCTGACCTCCAGCGCCAAAGCACAGTCACGAACACCGCAGGAAACAACAGGATGAAAATCACCTTTAGCTGTAGTACTATATTGTAGTTGATTTCAACATTTTTACTTTGGAAGGTTCTTATTAATCGTCACTCACAAAGGTACTTACATATTGGGGTTCTCAGAGTATTTTTTTATCTCTACTAGCAGAAATAGACGTTATACAAGTTTCCTGCTGGAAAATGACTATTAGAATATGTTATATTCAGATGCTAATTTACCTTTCTTTCTGACGTGAATGAATCTGCACATGATAAGAGCTCAGGGCAGCACTGCAGTTTATGGTGACTGATGATGTGATTGGCCTTGCCGATGTCACAGGGATCTAGGGCACCCTGAAGTTGGGTATTTCATCTTTTTAGGGAACTTTTATAGAAGAGAAGAGACACAGATTCTGTACACTGTCACACTATGCAGCACAACCTCCTAAGAGGCTGTGCAGTGTTGCGAGGCAGGGAGGGAGCACGAGAGCGCCATATTCAGAGAGAAATGGCACTCTCCTCCCTTCTCCCTAGCGCCGGTGCTGTTTTTAGCTGCCAGGCACATACCTTAGGGTCCAAATGTATTTCCTAGTTTGTATGTGTGCTGCACAGTGCAGCAGGAATGCAAAGTCGGAAAGGAAATGGAGAAAGGTAAACATGTCTCCATTTAATGCCAGCTTTTCAGTGGTGTAAATGTTTGGCTCTAAACCCTTTCCATAATGTTAGTGAATCGTGTTTAGCATCAAAAAGCATGGGTGCTTGCATAGGAACGCCCATGTACCACCCATGTAACACCTCCTTAACGCAAAAAAAAGCAAAGCAGCATTTTGCTCTGCTTTGCATTACTTTTCAGTAAAACCATTGCAAATATTTAGTTGCATTGTTTTGTGAACCAAAAAACAGGTTTAGCATTAAAAAAGTAACCCTAACCCGATGCTAAACGTTTCAGAATCTAGGCCGGAAACAACTTCTTGGAACAGACGTTTTGTGTCACTACAGAGCCTGATACATATAAAATATACAGGATATTAAATAAAGAGTTTAGTTATTTATTGGAATATCACCAAACAGCTTTGCAGTACAGTACTCATGAAAGAGCTAGTGGATAAATACCAAGGTAGCAAGTAGTTTTAAATTCTATTATGGTCAAGGGAAGAATTAGCCTCATCCTGCTGCTCTTTGCAACCCTAGAGATTTTGGAGATGTTCTTGATTTCATTACAAGACCGGAGGCTATCAGTAGTCATAGGCAGAGATGATTGTTGTCTTATTTGGAAGTATTCTTGATTTCATTACAAGACCGGAGGCTATCAATAATTATAGGCAGGGATGATTAAAGTCTCATTTGGAACTAATTGTGTAATAACTTGTCCTTGGGATTTTTCTAAATGTTGTCATTTGAGCGTTCTTTCCTGAACGCTGGGGGGGTGGAGTTCTGAATCTCGAGAAATATTGCATGATATTTCTTGTTATTGTGAAGGAAGGCGTTTTCTGGAGAGATTCTGCACTGCCGGTATGAGGCAACCACAGAATATGATTAGTTTGTGGGGCAGTTAGTTTGCCGTTATCCTATGCATGGCCTTGCGAACAATACAGGTCTGGTTGAATAAGCTTCCAACCTGATATGAGATCATTTTCGCGTAAGTAGGACTTGGATGATATAGCATGACCTGTTGGCACTGGATATTGGGAGTAGCCACACTGAAGACTGCATTTAATGTGGGGTGGTTTATTCTAGGTATGCTGGTTGATACAGAGTTACCCTAGTGTATAGCCTAGATAGTACAGGTTATTGAAAACTCTTGTGAAGTCTTTCTTAGGGGTGAAGCTGTGTGTTTCACAAGTAGAATTGCAACACTGAGACTCATTGTGCATGCCAATATCCCTGCACACAAAATGAGGCAGCAGTGAGTGGACTGGGGGTGGGGTGGGGGAACTGGTGCAGCTCCACCCATACCACTCCTGCCAGGGCAGTCTCGGAATTTTTCCCCACTGCTGAATGAGCGGAATATTCGGCATAGGCGAGCTTTATAGGACGACCAACCCTGCTGTCACTGCGCTGTCAGAGTCGCTGCATGCCAGCTGACGCCTGCCCAGCCTTACGGGGGCATGTAGTCTTGCTGCAACGCATAAACCCATATAAGCGGTTATTTCACTACCCTCCCACAAAGATGATTGTCCTTGGACTTACCTTAGTGCCCTGATTTTGTAATAGTCCCCTTAGCGCCACCATGCTCCTAAGCTCTCTAGCAAATACGCATACTGGGTACGTTTAGTAGACTGTGTCATGGCGATATTTTGTTATGTCTTTGTATTACTGACAGCGTACACGGCCTGAAGCCCCTGCCCCCGACTGCCGAGTGGGCCAAGGCTCTGATAGCTAGGTTTGCATTGGTCAGGTGCAGTGTTGTGGGAAGAACTTTTTTTAGCGTTCAGCTTGTGGTTGTGTAATGAAATCCATGGCTGAAAACCACCTAATGCCTCTGCAAGATCTGCTATGTCCCCTGGAGATGAGACTTTGAAGTACAGCTGAAAATCGCCAGTATATAGATGTAAAGAAATGCTTTAGCATGTTAAACACTATTAACCCCGGAATGGAGGCATGGAGGACACCTTATTGGAGAGGTATGCATCTAGAGATAGAGCTTGATAGTTTAACTTGTTGAAAGTATTTGATCTGAATATAAATAATTTGAACATGTGCCGATAATGAAATCGATATTCTTACTGTATGCAGGGGATGCAGTTTTAATGGAGCATCCCCATAGAATTTGGAGTTACTGATTGGAGCATTATGGAAGTGCATTTCCCGGTTAGACTTGGAAGCTGAATTTAATAAACCTCAACTGATGGCATGTGACCCAGCACTTCTGCTTTGCTATCTCTATCCATTGCCGGAAATACATTGTCAACTGTAACACAAATTCCTTACCTAGGGATCATTTTTCAATCTTCCTATTCATGGAGTCATAACCTTGCTGTTAGGAGCCAGAAATGTAGTCTGTCAATGAGTGTTAAATGTACCATCTGTCATTTGACGTAAGCACCTTACCCCGTTATTAGAGCTATATAAGAATCAATGTGTGCCTATGACAAAGCCCAGGTATAAAACTCCTCTCTCTTCGTGGAGTTTGCGGTATTCAACAACCCTGTATTCTGTGGAGAAAACGGAGTAACCATTAAACTCTGCATTCCGCAACAAAGCAGAGACTTTCTTTGATATGCGGGACATGTTCTATGCCAGCCTCAAAAAGATTCATCATTTTGATGCTTGATTAAGAACTATGGATCAACTGCTTTGGCTGCCTACATTATGTGACAGTTTAATCTTTCGCAAGCTCCCATTGGGCACTCCTATCATTGACAACAGAATTACACCTGAGTGATAACATCTCCAGTTAAGAGCATTAGGGTAGTTATAGAAGGTATTTGTCATTTAAGGCCTAGAGATATGATGTGCACTTTCACGAAATTGCAATTTAGAAATATGCCTGGAGCAAGGCTACCAAATGTAAGATGTGTTAGGATAAGCACTCTGTTCAAGTTTATGTAATTTGCTTTATTGGAGAGATCTTGGTACAGCATATGAGAAATACCTTCATCAGCGCCTGTCTCAGTGCATCGCATCTAATGACGGTCCACCAGCTGACCTGGTCAACGTTCCACATGACATACTTAACACTCCACACTGACATAGCTAATACTCTACCTTCACTACACATATTCCCTTTATACCATTCAAAAGAAAATATAGAACAACAAACATCAATAAAAAAAACAAGGAACAATAATAAAATCAATTTCTTTAGTTCAAAACTGTACTTTTAAAGATAATCCCATAAGAAACATAAGTTCTTTAGTCACATATGTAATCATTCAATCTGGTAGGTTTCCTCACCACTCTCCCAAACCTTTCAGTTTTAACCTTGTCATCCTTATCACATGCAATGGGAGAAGCTGCATCTCCAACATTAGGAACTTCAGGGGAAGCTGCAATCCCACCACTATGAGCAAATGGGGTACAGAAGCTCTCTCTATTACCTTCCTTCTCTCCACATAACCAAACGGAGTTTCCCCCTCCTTCCAGGACTTTTCGCTTATTATATATAGATAAGGAATGTATGTGTCTTACTCTTATTTTTGGTAGGATGGGGCAAAAGTTTGTCTCGGGAACTGAATCTGGATGCACGTGGCGCGTAAGCTGCACTAAAAACTTCGCCCTGGAAGGCAAGATGGCATCAGCGTGAGTGGTTGCAGTGGCAGTGCGCTGCTGTGCTGGGCTGTTTCTTTCTTATAGAGAGATGCTTTTCTGAAATATTGAACACTGAATATTGAAAAAAGAAACGATGATGAAGATACCACACTTCCGCATTTTGGTTCCGCTTATTCTTTGACTGCTACATGAGGAACACCAGAAACACCAGAGAACGCTAGAGAACCCTGGGGAACATCGATTCGAGCTTTGGCTGTCAGCTGCGGGATACCGGAGTGTCGAGTGTCGAAGCCTGGTCTGACCTGTCTGCTGTCTGCCGTTGAGGTATTGGAACGACGAGTGCTAAGAGCACTGCTATCTATCGGAGAGAAGTGTGGTGAATTACGAGTCGGGCTGAGCAGCACATCACCTAAATGCACGCCATCTACGCCGGACTGGACAGAGGCTGCAAGTGGTACTTTCCTTCTACATCCGTTAATTGTATACATAAAGACTCTGCTTTTGTTTTTGCTTTCATTTACTATAAGCTGTTAAGGAAGGCGATTTCTAGCACTAAAGGAAGCGCTTTGAAGACACTCTCCAGCTCTCCACTTATACTGTTAGCCAGCTCGCCTCACTCGCCGCACCTCTCTCTTCCCTTCTTTGCTACGCGCTGCTGAAGCCTCAATCAATCGGCTGCTCGCCTCAGATCATGGGCGTGGGCATGGGCGTCATCTGCAGACACAAAGGTACGGGCTTATAGCTCCGTAGCATTCATCACGTGTTCGGTTTCCAGGGAGACGCTAACGCTAACACAGAGGGTGAAATTGGCAAAACGAATGGTGCTGCTCAGAATCAGATTTAAAACAGGGGGAGAGAGGTTCTTCTTCGGATTTGTGACTGGCTCATCAGTTTTACCTGTATTTCCTGCTTTAAACACACTTCCCGGTTCTGTAACTGTTACCTCACAAATTTCTTTAGTGGTAATTATACCCGATATACTTGTCAAGCGTCCCCGTGCTACTGGTCTCTCATATGGAGATCTAATTGCCTCAAAGACTACGGAGAGAATCATTTACTTAAAAAAACTTTCAGAGATACGAAATTCCGGAGGAGAAGTAATGCTGTTTTGAAAGGGTTCTACTATAGCCATAAGAGTGAATCTCAAGGTAGAATTCTGCAGCTTTTACAGACGCCAATAAATTGGATGGTGATGCCCAATAAAGCTACAGGCATGGAAGGGGGTATCAGAGAGGTTAAAGGGGCTACCTTACCAAAGGAACAGAAGACAGAACAGAAAGGACAGAAACCCCAAACAGATGCAGTATTAAGTGAGAAGGGGGGCGAAGTAGGTGAGCTCCCACAGGGAGAGGCACCAGAAGAGGCACCAATATCAACCGAACAATACCTAGAGAATGAGGACATCGAGACGACACCTGTACAGCACACAACCAACAGACATAAAGGCCCGGAGACTAGAGGGACCAGAGCAAAGGAGAAAGAACTGGTAAAGGACTCGACAAAGGACCCGACACGAATAGAGCACCAAGAAAAAGAAAAAGAAAAAGGGAAGGCGAAAATGAAAGATAAGAACATTGAAAAAAAACTGGAAAAGGAAAAAGAAAAAGCGAAACGAAAAGAGAAAGAGAGAGAGAAAGAGAAGGAGAAGGAGAAAGAGGAAGAAAAAGCAGCTAAGCACAACGAGGAGGAGGACGAGGAGGAGGACGAGGACGAGGGTGAAACAGAAAATAATGCCCAAATGGAGCTAATGGCCAAAAAAGCACAGAGATTACAGTCTATAAAGAATATTAAAGCATCTGCAAAGAATACCGGCATACATGTGTCATCTCAACCAAAAATCTCAAATATATTTAGCCCTCTACAAAAAGAAGGCCAGAATGATGTAATAACTAATGGAAAAACACAGACTGTACTCCAAAACAAGACCTCCAAAGAGCGGAGTGGCAGCAATAAAGATGTCCAATGCATGCCCTCAACCAACTTGGAGGAAAGGCAGACTATACGGCCCAGCGAAGGTATTTGGAATGCAGACCCAGATGCTGAAATAAATACAAGGAGTAAAAAGACAAGGTCACCCATAGAAGTAGACGCAACGCTATTGAACCAGAAAGAGCAGACTGAGCAACCTAACGGAAAAAATATAGCTGAAGAATTAGGGAACCTACACCCTTCTCCGAATCAGGCCGCATCTCCAGCTGGGAAAGAGTCGCATTTAGTAAACCTTTCTCTCTCAAATGAAGACTCCGAATCTGATATATACGAGACAGGGTTGTCTATCTCAAGCGACTCAAGCGAATCAAATGGCTCCAGCAATTTGAGCGATTCAAGAGAATCTAGTCCAAGCGCACAAATGGACATTGCACAAGAAGAGTACTCCGGTTCTAATGACTCGAGATTACTTAGCAAAGTCAATGTAAGGAAAAAAAAAATAAGCGGGGGGGGGGAAAGGTCAAAAAACAAAAAAGAACAAAACTGGTTGAATGAGGAAACCACAGATCCTGGCAATAATACGGATTATGTAAAAAGTAGATCTAATCCTCCCCGAAGGAGTCCAAAGAGCCAAACATCGGGAGAGACACAACTTCAAACCTCGGACGTACATGAGAATACAGATAGATATAAAAAAAACAACGGAGCCCACATTGAGCGAGGTGCTTAGCTCAATCAAAAACTTTCACACGGATGTGAAGAAGGACAGCCAAAAGAACCGTTTGGCCATTGAAAAACTACAAGGCGCAGTAAAAAAGTGGGTAATATCTGCTCTGAGATCTCTGAGAGAATGGTTATGATTGAAACTCGCACAGAGAACCTTGAAACCCATTTCGCGATGCTTCAGAAAAAAGGAAAAGAACAAGATGGAGTAATAAGAGATCTCATGCTCAAAATGGAAGATCAGGAAAACAGATCTAGAAGGAATAACTTAAGATTCCTTGGAATCCCGGAGAACTTAGAGGGTAGCGACGCGAGAGGGGCAATGATTGACATTCTCAAAACATCATTTCCGGAGTTGGAAGCCTGGGATATGGAAAGGGAAGTACAGCGGGCCCATCGTTTTCCTTTAATGCTATCAAAGCATTCCAACAAGCAAAATCAATATCCCAGGGCAATGTTGGTCTGTTTTGGGAATTTCACTCCCCAGGAAAAAATTTATGATCTAGCAAGACCTACCGCTCAAAGAGACTACAAGGGGTTCAAATTTTTTGTAAGACTGGACTTTGCCCACGCTACCGTGGAGCGAAGATGGAAAATGCGTCAGCTATTTGAACCGTTTAAAAAACTTGGAGCAAAAGTATTCTTGCAAAATCCAGCACGCTTAAAAATAATATTCAAAGGCACAACTAGAAGCTTTAATAATGAAATACAGGCAGAAGACTATCTATGTGAAATTTCTGAGTCTGGCTCTCGGCACTCAGGAAAATAATCTCAACTATATTAAATGAAGCATGAAAGAAGGAGCGGATAGGTTGAATTAAATATCTCAATGTATATTTGGAAATGTGGGCAATAAACTGAATGGCTAGGGCAGCCTTTGAAACTAAATCTGAGACATTATCAGAGGAATCGGGCTTATTGGCTAAACCAGTAACAGATAAGCATATCACTTATATTTATATTCTAGCCCAGTCCACAGGGCCCTCTAGCGCGGAGGTCACACCCCTGGTCCAGATAGGCCCAGGTAACCCTCAAAGGTGGTGGTGGGTGGGGGGAGGGGAAGGGGGAAGGCAGGACAGGTTAGACATACAGAGTAAAAAATCTTACAGGGAAAGACATACAGAGATCATAGGAAATCAGACAGTTCAGGATAAATATTATGGCATCTTCTCATTTGCAGTATGGCCGGGATAAAAATACTATCTCTGAATATTTGTGGTCTGAACGATCTTAAAAAAAGACAAACAGTAGCAATTGGCCTACAAAACTGGGGAGAAAATATTATATGTATGCAGGAGACGCATATTGTAGGGTCCCAGAGCCAGCTGTTAAATACATTAGGGTATAAATTGGTGTGTGCTACCACACAAGGTGCAAAAACTCGGGGGTCGCTATTCTGGCTAAAGGGAGCGGAATGGTGTTTAATAAATATAAAACTGATAAGTTTGGCCGCTGGGCTATCACCGAATGCTGCTACCAAACAGGGCAGAAATTGACAATCTGTGCTATTTAAGGGAGTAATACAGATGACCCTGTGGTTTTTAATGAGGTCTCCAATGAATTGCCACATTGGTCTCTTCCGGTGATGGTTTGTGGGGACTTTAATATAAACCTACTGACAAATTGGTCCCTGAATGATGACTGGGTGTATAAAGGTCGTAAACCCAAAGTATTTCGCTCTCTTAAAGATTTGTGTCTCGTACACGGACTTGTGGATAGCTGGCAAACTCATAATACCAATATTGGTGACCCTGGCTACATCTTTTATTCAAATGCACACCGTACGCATGCTAGAATTGATTACACATTACTTTCAAACTCACTAATTAAGAATTGCCATACTGTCAAATTACCCAGAGTATTATCTGACCACAACCCCCTTTTATGTACATTGACTAATTTACCAATCAAATTAGAGCCTAAGCAATGGACATTTGAAAAAGCATTACTGAATGACCCTCAGTATCGTCTCCATATGAAAGACTGGATCCCCAAGTTCCTAGCCGAAAACATTGGCAGCATGTCAATAGAGGTAGTATGGGACACTTTAAAAGCCGGGGTTCGGGGCAAGACGTTGTCATATTCACTTAGGTCCAACAGGCAAGAGAAAGAAGAAACACGGAGGCTGCAGGAAGAGCTTATGTTAGTAGAAGTAGGACTCGCTAACGCCATCAGTAATAGGGACAGGATATCTCTAGCATCTTAGCCAAAGTAGCAATTGCAAAGGCAGCCATCACAAATATATTTACGGATAAGGCAATACGGAAAGCCACGGCACAAAAAGAATTAATTTATGAGGTCAATGAGCAAGTGGGCCATCAATTGGCCGCGCGAATGCGACAACAGGTCAATTCCAACTTAATTAGGGAGATTATAGATCTTGTGGTAGGGCAGATAAAAGACTCAGAACAGATCCGGCAAGCATTTTGGAGGTTCTATAAAGAACTATATATGGAGAATTGTAAAGGGGACACAATCGAAATTGAAAGGTACTTACAGAACTATGAGAGTGTAAGCCTTGAGACAAATACACAGCAGACACTAGAAGAAGCACCTAGCATGGAAGAGGTTCTAACAGCAGTTAAGAGCCTCCCTACAGGGAAGGCAACAGGTCTGGATAGTATCCCCTCAGAGTTCTATGTTACATTCATAGATTAAATTAAACATGTTTTGAGTGATCTAATTATCCATATCTTTTCTGGGGGTGAACCGCCCAACTCTTGGTCCAGATGCAAAATTGTAATTTTTGCTAAAAAAGGGAAACCCCCAGAACATCTAGGGTCTTATCGTCCTATAACTCTAATAAATGCTGATTCGAAAATATTCTCTAAAGTCTTGGCAAACCAAATTGCACCTATAATACACCAGGTAATAGCCAAAAGCCAGCACGGTTTTGTTCCTGGAAGGTCAACGATAAATCATATCCAGAGAGTGATTACGCTCTTTGATGGAACAGAAACTACAGGAGACCCTATGGCCCTAATTCTGCTCGATGCAGAGAAGGCTTTTGATAGGGTCTCCTGGCAGTTTCTCTGGAAAGCAATGGTGATAATGGGATTTCGGACTAAATTTATACAGGCGATACAAAAAATGTATATCAATCCTAGAGCCGTTGTTTCCGTTAATGGAATCTTAACCAAGGAAATTATTATTTCCAGGGGAACTCGCCAGGGGTGCCCATACTCCCCATTGCTCTTTGCAATATACATAGACTCCTTTATTCGCTATCTCAAGAAAAACAGCAATATAACACCTATTAGATCACAGGGTTATGCTACAAAAACATTAGCATATGCTGATGATATTTCCATAGTCATGGCAGATCCCATAACAGCAATGATCACTATCGAGGCTGAAGCCAGGAAATTTGGGCTGGTCTCTGGCTACGCGCTAAATGAGAGTAAGACACAAATCGTCCTGAACTCAAATATTGCTATGGATGATCTAAGGGTGGTGAAGGGAGCGACATACTTGGGAGTTACAATTTCCTCAAAGCTGAATGAGGTTGTGGACATAAACCTTAAGCCAATGTTGAACACAATACAAAAGGATTTACGACGTCTAGATAATCTCCACTTGTCTATCATTGGGAGGGCAAATGCAATTAAAATGGTGTACTTTCCCAAAATACAATACCTATTTAGGGCTGTGTGTCTAGAGTTCTCTAGTCAGTGGTTCACAGCGATAGAGTGTACCTTTTCCCGCCAGGCGTATAAATATCTTACCCTTCCCAAGAACAGAGGTGGGCTAGCTCTTCCCAATTTAAGGAGATATTACTGGGCATGTGTATTGCTCTATAGTAAGGAATTACTGCGAGGGGGAGAAAACCCAGAGGAACACACCGCTTCTATTTTTCAGCTATTAGTGGGGAATGCTAGCTATGGTTATTTTTTTAGGCACACTCACGACAGCTACCACAAAAAAGTCAAATTTAAGACACTTTATAGTATTTTTAAAGTATGGAAGGTCGTAAAGAAAATATTAGGAATAGGACCAATCTCATATTATACTCCAGTTCTGAATAATCCTATTCTTCCACCAATAATTTTTAAGGACAACTATGTAAATAAATGGTATAATCTAGGAATAACACAACTAGGGGACTTCTATTCTACTCAGGGAAATAAATCCTTTAATATGTTGAAGGAAGAATTTGACTTAGACTGGCGGGACTTTTTCAAATACCTTCAAATAAGGGATTTCTTAATTCATAAACTTGGGGCAAGGATACCTGTTGAAAAATCTACAGTAGTAGAGATAATTATACACTCTAAGACAGACTCAATAGGCGGGGTGTATGGGCCACTACTGGATACACTCTCGGATGATTTAGATAAAACTGCAATGAAGTGGCAAAGTAAACTTAATATCTCAAAGGAAGGATTTCTATATTCCTATCAGTTAGCCCAAACCATTCTTATTTCCACCAAACTTCAAGGACAATTTTACAAAACCTGCTTTTTTCTCTACTATACGCCTGATCAAATTGCAAAATGGGTAATTGGCAAAGGGACTCGCTGCCCTAGATGTAATTTACTTAAAGCAGATTCGGTTCATATTTTTGCCTCCTGTCCAGTACTATTACCACTAATACAAGAAATAGAGAGGTTCTTAAGCTCAGTTCTTTGTAGAAGTGTTATTTTGTCACATGAAGCAATAGTACTTGGGTTGGAAGATCCAGATAACCCTGAGAGTGGTCACTGTTTTATATTCATTGCTATGGCAGTTCTGCGGCTATGCCTAGCCTCGGCCTGGCTTGACCCGCTAACACCCTCCTTTCAACAGTGGCTAGCCAGGCTTTTAGCTGTGCATAACATCGATATAGCTATATATAAACGAAAAGGCAGATCGCAACGTAACAGAGGCATGAAAATTTGGACTGCTCTTACACAATGGAGAGACACACAAAATTAATTAATATTGATGCTGTCATGTATTTATGTTATTGCATCTTATTTTCTGTAAATTTCATATAATGATTATGTACATATGTCAAAAACAATGTAAAGAATGTCTACCTGTCCAGGGGAGGTGGGGAGAATAAATATGTAAAAAATTCAATAAAAATATAAAAAAAAAAAAAAAAAAACTTTGCCCTGCAAAATGCAGAAACTAAACAGCGGACAGTTGTGTGTGAAAGGCTTGCAAGATCACTAGAGGAGGCCAGTGACCCTGGGGCATGGTTGAGTCAGAACTGCCCAGTGTGTTCTGAGAGCAGCCGGAGCCTGGAGCCTACCAGGTAAATGCCACAGTGGCAGAATGCCCAGACACCCCTTGCCTCAGCCTGGCCCGGGTCAGCGGCTGCAGGTCGAAATCTGCAGCAATACTGGGCAAGGGCAGCTTGTGTGGTTGCCATGTTCAGCCTGGGCATTCAAAGGGTGCCATGGTTTATCAGTAGCTACCTGGGATGCACATTACCAATGGCATCTGGCATACACAAACACACGTTGCCTTGTATAATGCACAGTACTGGTCTACTGTCCCCAAAAGTGGGATCTTTTGTTTCAGACCTCCATGATGCTGGGAGGCAGGTACACCTTGCAGGTAAACACCACAACTCTCACAATTAACTGTTTGGGTCTACAGGAAAGTCTACAAGCAAACATCACCCTTTTACTCTCATGTGACTGTCACATACCTGTCATCAGCTTAAAAAAAAAAAATTAAAACAAGTGTCTTACTTTTCCATTGCTCAAAAGTGTGGCATTACAAAATACTTTCTCCATCCTATGGGGTCTGAAAGTTCTTTTTACTTTCGCCACTTCACCAACATGTAGTTCAACATGCTTATAACCATGCTTCCTGTCATAATATGTTTCATACATTTGTTTCGCTTTGTTCACTTTGTCTTTACCACCTCAGGGTCCCATGCTACCCTTTTGGTCTTGGGCATCCAGCCATTTGCATCTTTCGAAAATGTGGTCCTACCCCTCATCAATTCGAAAGATGAAAGTTCAGTGGTGCTATCCTAAAACACCCACATCGTGTGCAACAATTCTACCTCCCAATTCAGGCTGTTGTTCTTAGCTAACTGAACTGCACCTTTAACCACCCTGTTGAATCTTTCTACAACACCATTCCCTGCAGGATGATATAGTGCATTTTTTAAAGCTTCTGCAATGAACTGTGCATCATTGTCAGTCACAATTGACTTGGGCAGCCCTTACGTTAGAAAAATTGTATCTAAAACTCTGATGTCTGCCCCAGTGTCAATACTTTTTACCATTTCTACCTCTGGCCATTTAAAAAACGATCAACAGTTACAATGATGTACTTCTGCACCTCTCCATCATAAATCGGTCCCGTTATGTCCACTCCTGTTTTCTCCTAAGGCATTCCAGGAACACTGATGGGACTCAATGATGATCTAAGCGTGACTTGACTCTTGTCAGAATTTATATAGGCTATGCAATCCCTGACTATCCTTTCTATAGCCATTCCCATTCCTGGCCACCAATACAATTCTTTTTTATGTGGTTTTTAGTTTTAGTGATACCTAAATGCCCTTCATGGCACAAATTCACAACTCTGGTTCACAACTTTTCAGGTGGAACAATTCTGCAGTTCCTCAGTACCAAGTTATCCTCCAGAGATAGGTCATGACTCAACTCCCAAAATGCTTGTAAATCATTTCTCACATTATTTTTTGTAGGCCACCCATCTGAAATTCTGACCTTCACTCTCTCAAAACAGAATCCTCCTCATGCGCTTCTCGTCATTCCACATCCACATCCACACCTTCTACCACCACTGCTAAGCTATACTACTCAATGTCATCCCCGGGTACTTTGGTCACAGAAAGCGGCAACCTACTGAACAAATCAACAACTGTGTTCCTCACACCTGGTAAATACTGCACACTGTACTTGTAATCCAGACATTTTACTGATAATCTTGCTAGCCAGGGAGATGCATTTTACAGCCCTTTTGTAGATAGAACATTCGTAAGTGGCTTGTGATCGCTTCTTAACGCCATATGGCTTCTCCAAACAAATGGTCCATAGGATTCCAACCCCCTACACACAGGCCAAAGCTTCCCATTCAATCACTGAGTACTTTTCCTCAGTGGGTGTTAACGATCCTGCCAAAAAGCTACTACACACTCTTCCCCTTGATCGTTTATTTGCGTGAGGGCAGCCCGTATACCTTTGCAACTAGTATCAGTGGTAACAATGGATTTGAATTTGGGGTCAAAACCCTTCAAAGGTGTTGCTGAACACATTTCTTGTTTGACCCCTCCCCTGCTGATGACGGAACTGCTCCGTCATCAGCCGCGGTCGCGCTGTGCTGATGACGGAGCGGTTCCGTCAAGGCCCGCTCGGCACACCTGCACGGCGCGGATTCTGCACCTGCGCTGAGCGTTCTATTGAGCGGGCGGGGCCGTGACGGAACCGCTCCGTCATAAGCACAGCGCAACCGACGCTGGTGACGGAGCGCTTCCGTCACCAGCATGCACCCGCCGCTCTTCCGCCCCGCCCCCTTAGCACTGCGGCGGAATAGCCCCCGCAGTGAAGGGGTTATTGGAAAGAAATGCTTGCTGACACTCAGTGCCCATATACATTTTTTCTTGTTCTTAAGAAGTTGTCTTATATTATAGATTTTTCTTGAGAAATTCAGTATAAACTTTGAGTAAAACTTTACTAAACCTAAAAATGCCCTGACCTCATCTTTACTGTATGGTAGGGACAACCTTTCTACTGCTTCTAAAAATTGTTTTTTAGGTTTTGATAATCCACTGAGACTTTGTGCCCCAGATATGTTACACTTTCCCTAGAAAATTAGTATTTTTTTAAATCCGCTGTCAATCCTCTGGAGCTCAAAATGTCGATCACTTACCTGACAGTCGTATCATGGTCATGTTTTGTTTTCCCCATAATTGGAAGGTCATCCTGAAAGAAGGTCATGTTCTTAACACTCTTGGAAAATTCATACATTAAACGCTGAAACATTGCCGCTGCTGAAGCCAAACCAAACGGTACCCTCACATACCTAAAACAACCAAACAGGGTAATGGAGTTTGTTAAGCTACGACTTTCCATGTGCAGCGGAACTTGGTAGTAAGCTGCAGTGAGGTCAATGACAGCAAGCCAATTCATCCCCTAGGTGACTGAACGCATTTCTCTTATTTGGGTAATGAAAATTCATCGACAATATTGTTCTTGTTCGGGTCTCTCATTTCAACACATAAATTGAGTTTTCTATTCGCCCTCCGAGCAACCACCAACAGAGACACCCATTCAGATGCTTCCACTGTCTCTAATACACCCTCAGTGCATAATTATTTTAAAGCCTGTTTGAATTCCTCTTTCAAAGCTAAAGGTATACTCCTCACTTTATGTACTTGAGGTACCGTGTTTTTTTAATGTATGATCTTATATTGGAATCCTTCCTACTTCCCGATAGATCCTGAAAATACCCTAGGGTATTCCTTCAAGATTTCCTGTTCCAGTGTATCATATTGTTGCACCACCAACACTGGGTCTGGATTATTGGGGTCCGGAATGATCTTCAACTCTCTTTGATCACCCAATCTCAGGACTGAGGGCCCTGCAACAGCAGCATACAACTTACACATTGTATGCCTGTCTTTTAACTCAAATAGCAAAACCTTCATTCCCACCATTTGTATGTCCTCACCAGTAAATGTTTTTGGACATGTATCAGCAGGTTCTAGCATTTTTCCTAAAACTGGGACAACATTTTTACACCCCTCCATAACGTCACATTTAGTTTTTTTCTTGTGGTGTTCCCCCACCTCTAGAACCACCTCATCAATACATAGAATGCACATGTTTAAGTAATCATCATCTGAGTCTTCCGACTGCATATTTAAATCTTGCATGAGGAGGTTCACTTTTCTATCTTTCTGTCCCCTACACACCTTCTGGTAATACCTTCTCATGCCACACCCTGAACATTTTGGATTCCTTGCAGGACATCTTTTGATATGTGCAAAGTGCCCTTTGTGCCCACATCTAAAACAACTGCCTCTTCTATCATTAAATGTGACTTGGCTCGCACAATCACACTACTTTCCTCCTAGTATCTCTCCTCAAACTTGGCTTAATTACATTCTTATGCACATTCTTAGCACATACTTTTGCAAGCACAGTTTTATAATTTCCTTCTCTACTGGGAGTGACAGCTCTTGCACACCTACCAGTTATTTCTGATTATTTCACTACCTCAATCACATCCTGCAGTGTGTATTCATCCATGGTCCACAACTTGTTTCGAATATTCGAATTCTCAGTTTGCATTGACAATATGATCATATATACACTCATCATGTAAATTCGCAAATGTACAAGTTAGTGCTAGATTCTTTAAAGCTGCCACATATTCTTCAACTGGTTCATTCTCCTCCTGCTTCCTACGAAAAAACGTATATCTAACCACTGACACGCAGCCTATGGGATTGAAATATGTGTCTAAATCCTCCAACGCATATTTATACACGTCATTTTGCTATGTGGGTCTGACTTTATTTTGTATTTGGTTGTAGACTTTTAAACCGACAGCCCCTAAGCAATGCAGTAATATTTTGTTCTTTTCAGCTGAGGTTAAATCCTCATCATCGTCACAGGTTGAAACGTAGTTTTCAAAGTGTTCTTTCCTTTCCTTTCTCTTTAGTAATGGTTCTCCATTTGCTGCTAAAAAAGGGTTGAGGAGTGAGGGATTCCACACATTCACAGAAGCCATGCTCACCTCAAAGTATTTATGAACCAACTTACACTTTAACTTAAATGTATCTGGACTGTGTATGATCCCCACCAAAAAATATATTAGATATGTTCAGTGGAGTACCTTATTGTCAATTGTTTTGCCTGCTTGAAGAATAAATTGTAGACCGGCATACAGACTCAAGCTTGCCAGTCGCTGTGATGTTAAAAACATAACTTGACTTATAACAGACTGGTATGCTGAAACCAAGTGTGTCTGTGGCAGAAGAGGTGTGATAGAGATCCGATAGCAGTGGCGAAAAATCTCCGTTCACCAAAATATGGCCGCCTAACCTCATCTAACCTTATTCTTTAAAGGTGGTGGAGAACATCATATGCAATCTGCAGTTGAATCCAGAATGCGCGCATGCGCCTCCAACGACGTGAGCTCTCTTCACAGATTCTCTTTACAGCAGCTACAACGGGCCCTGAAATGCATTCATGTGCCTAGCCTGGTTTGAGCTTTCCTCTCGAGACATTCTTAGTAGGAGTCACGCGTACACCGGCCGTCACTCAACGAGCTGTTGAATAAGGTAAAATTAATAAATACCTTAAAGATGAACTTGTCCTGAATCCAGTTGTGATGAACACAGATAAGCGGCGGTACGGGTAGGTCGTGCATCGAGGCTCTGCTTTGACAAAGGGACACTACAGTTGCGTGTCTCCACACCGCCGCTTCCAGATGAGGCTGGTCCTAATACCACTTTAGGTGGCCAATTGTCCCTAAAAGGATTTCCCTAGTTGGACTTAACAAGTGGCAAGTATTACTTTAACACTTTCCACCACACATCTGTAGATAGCACACACTAATTCATCCTTTCACCCGGTCCTGAAGAATAGCCCTAGATCTCTCCTAGACTACCAGATGGCGAGAAACATGTTGACCACTAGGGAGTAGAGTAGAGGTTCCTGCACGCAAATCAGAGAACACATTTCCCTCCCTATTATATTTTAACATAGGTAAGGTACCTAATTGAATAAAGTATCACTAAGGATTCCTTAACCTATTTTTAACTCACTACACCGACATCTACATTAGGCTAGGCCCCTCACCCCCACTTCACCCTTACGGCGGAACAAAAGATCTCCAATAAAGAGCCCCTTTAAGGGTGCCCGTTGGGCATTGCAGCGCCGGCCCAACGAGGAGCAGGCTCAAATGATGAAGCATGACACCTAGCTTGCTGGGTGTGTGAGAGCCCTAGTTCCACAAGGAGGAATTCCTCTCCTCCTTCCACTTGTTTTTTCGCCCATGTACAGTCACGTCTGAGCATACCCGTCCCACTCGGGGTGACAAAAGCAAAAACAACAGGTGATGGACAGAATGCAGAACAATGTCATACATTCACCCCAGTACAGAGATGTGGGCCTAAATCCATCGTTTTTTTGCTCACCATGCCTTTCCAGTTTGAACCCAGCCATATGCAAATCAGTCTTGACCCTCTGCCCCATGGGAACAGTCCAGCCCGAACTGCCAAGCCAGGTCCTCGCTGGACTGGAAACAAGCATCCAAGGACCGGTTTCGGGCTTTCAGCCCTCATCAGCCTGGATAGCTTGATTCCAGTGGCATGGAGAGCCCGGGACTCACGTCTGAGCATAGCCGTCCCACTCGGGGTGACAAAAGCAAAAACAACAGGTGATGGACAGAATGCAGAACAATGTCGTACATTCACCCCAGTACAGAGATCTGGGCCTTAATCCATCGTTTTTTTGCTCACCATGCCTTTCCAGTTTGAACCCAGCCATATGCAAATCAGTCTTGACCCTGTGCCCCATGGGAACAGTCCAGCCGAACTGCCAAGCCAGGTCCTCCCTGGACTGGAAACAAGCATCCAAGGGCTGGTTTTGGGCTTTCAGCCCTCATCAGCCTGGATAGCCTGATTCCAGTGGCATGGAGAGCACGGGACTCACGTCTGAGCATACCCGTCCCACTCGGGGTGACAAAAGCAAAAACAACAGGTGATGGACAGAATGCAGAACAATGTCATACATTCACCCCAGTACAGAGATCTGGGCCTAAATCCATCGTTTTTTTGCTCACCATGCCTTTCCAGTTTGAACCCAGCCATATGCAAATCAGTCTTGACCCTGTGCCCCATGGGAACAGTCCAGCCCGAACTGCCAAGCCAGGTCCTCCCTGGACTGGAATCAAGCATCCGAGGACCGGTTTCGGGCTTTCAGCCCTCATCAGCCTGGATAGCTTGATTCCAGTGGCATGGAGAGCACGGGACTCACGTCTGAGCATACCCGTCCCACTCGGGGTGACAAAAGCAAAAACAACAGGTGATGGACAGAATGCAGAACAATGTCATACATTCACCCCAGTACAGAGATCTGGGCCTAAATCCGTCGTTTTTTTGCTCACCATGCCTTTCCAGTTTGAACCCAGCCATATGCAAATCAGTCTTGACCCTGTGCCCCATGGGAATAGTCGAGCCCGAACTGCCAAGCCAGGTCCTCCCTGGACTGGAAACATGCATCCAAGGACCGGTTTCGGGCTTTCAGCCCTCATCAGCCTGGATAGCTTCATTCCAGTGGCATGGAGAGCACGGGACTCATGTCTGAGCATACCCGCAAAAACAACAGGTGATGGACAGAATGCAGAACAATGTCATACATTCACCCCAGTACAGAGATCTGGGCCTAAATCCATCCTCCGGGATGCTTCGCTATTGGTCTTTGTTCTCTGCTCCATGGAACGGTTGGGCGGGGTTGATGACGAGGCCCACATTGGGTGTTGGGGGATGGTGTCGGTAACTACCCTGCCGAAACAGAGGCGACTTGGAGGAACTCCTGTGGTGCAGTGGGGTGTCACCTGTATTCGCGTAGGAATTGGTAGAGGTCTAGCTCCAGACTCTGGCCGTCCGCTAGTGCAATCTGAACACTCTTGTTCAGAGTCCTCATTAGTCTCTCGACTTTCCCGTTGGCTTGAGGCCATCGAGGGGTTATGCGTCGGTGTTTGACACGATGGGACAGCAGGTACTCAGCCAGCTCGGCGCCGTTGAAGGGTGGACCATTGTCTGTGCGCAGCTCCCCAATGAGACCATGGGTGGCGATTATCTTTTCCAGCTTGGGAATGACTTCGATGGCAGCAGTCGAGGACAGGATTTCCACTTCGGGGTATCGCGAGAAGTCGTCCACTACCACGAACATGTATTTCCCCCCGGGGAGGCTGCCGAAATCCGCACTGGCTCATGTCCAAGGAGACGTCGGTCCTTCCTCTGTGATCACTGGCGCCGGAGGGTTGGGCAGGCTGGTTGCACATACAGGACATCGCTGGACGATTTCTTCAACAACTTTGTCAAGGCCTGGGAACCAGAGTTTGCTCCGAAGGCGGTTTTTAGACTTTACGATGCCTTGGTGCGCACCGTGCGCCAGGAAGGCTGCCTGTTGGGTGACACAGTCGGGTAGCACCAGGCGGAGGCCTCTCAGGAGACATCTCTCCGAGACACAGACAGTTCGTTTCGGACTTGGTGGAGCGCCTTCAGCGTTGCTTGGGCACTGGGCGTGCGGAAAGATGCCGGGCTTTGGAGTGGTTTCCAGTTTCCCGATGCGATGGCCTGGATGGCGATCTGCAGGCAGTCGTCGTCTTTGGTGGCCCGTGCCACTTCCTCCAGGGAGATTGGCAGAGGCCTTGACCTTTTTACGATCATCCGGACATACTCTTCCGTGGCAGCGGCTTCTGCAGCTTCCGATTCCGTGACCGGGCGGGCGCGTCTCGATAAGAAATCGGCTGGGTTTTGGGTGCCCGGTCGATACTCCACGGTGAACTGGAATTCCTGGAGCTGGAGCACCCATTTCTCAATCCGAGGAGGAGGACGTGAGGCAGATCCCTGAAACAGCGGAACAAGGGGTTTGTGATCTGTGATTACCACAAAAGGATGTCCATATAAGTAGATGTGGAAGTGCCGGCATCCCCACAGGATGGCGATGGCTTCCCTTTCAATCTGCGAGTACCGCTGTTCAGTTGGCGTGAGGGTTCTGCTGGCATATGCGACGGGGGCCCACTCTCCGCATGCTTGTTGCTGGGTTAGTACTGCCCCCAGGCCAGTCGGGCTGGCGTCCACCACGAGTTGTGATTAGTTTCGGGGGTCGAAGTAGGCTAGGGTCGTGCCCGCTGAGAGCGCCGCCTTGGTCTTCTGGAACGATTCTTGCTGTTCCGGGCCCCACTCCCAGGTGGCATTGGATTTTGTGAGGTCGCGGAGAGGGCCGGTGAGGTCGGACAGGTCCTTGATGAAACGCCCACAGTAGGGGACCATCCCAAGAAAACTGCGGACTGCTGTCACCGATGTTGGGGCGGGAGCTTCATGGATGACCTTTTCCGGGTCCGGGCCAATTCCCTGGTCGTAGAACCTGTAGCCAAAGAAACTAATGTCCTTACGTAGCAAGTCGCATTTTTCCCTGTGGAGGGTTAGACCTCGCTCTTGAAGCCTAGCCCTTGCAGGACGTTCTGGATGATGTTCTGACACCCCTCCGCTGCACTCAATATCCCAAAGTTGAGCCGGGTGTATCGCCAGAGGCCGGTGTGAGTGGAGAAGGTGGTAATCAGGCGTCAGTCTGGGTGTAGGGGAATTTGGTGGTACCCAGACCTCAGGTCTATCTTCGAGAACCATTTCGAGCCTGACAACTCTCCAATGATGTCATCTATAGTTGGCGTCAGGTGGCACTCACGCTTGATAGCGAGGTTGGGGATGCGCATGTCAACGCAGATCCGCACGGCGTCTGGTTGCTTCGGTTTTTTGGCTACCACGATGGGCGACACCCATGGAGTGGGCCCGCTTACCCTTTACCGATGATTCCAGCCCGCTCGAGTACATGCAGTTCCGCTTCTACCTTGGGTCGTAGGTGGAACGTGATACGTCAGTGCCGGAGTGCCACTGGGGCGACTGATTTGTCTATGTGGAGATGGATGGCGGGTCCCTTCAAACAGCCGATCCCCTCAAACAGCGAGGTGTGTTCTAGTACGAGATGGTCGAGGCTGTGGGCTTGGACTGTGAGTGCGAAATGTATCAGCCCGAGGTCTTGGGCTGTTCTGCACCAAAGCAGGAACCCGGATCCCTCTTGTGACATGTAGATTTTGGTTTGCAGGTGAGTGGAGTTGTGTGACAGGGCCGTCCGGAACACCCCACACAGGCGTAGTGGGCGACTGGTGCCGTAGGCGTATACTTGCACTCTCGTGGGATGGAGTGCCGGTGCATTCTCTAATGCCCTGTACACTCTGGCCGCCATTAGATTGATCGTCGCGCCGGTGTCGATTAGGGCCGCCACTGCTTGGTCCTGCATGTTGACAGTGCACATGGGTTCTGCGGATGGCGTGGCTGCTAGGGTGTTGAGCATCCGCACGACGTGGACGGAGGCCGTGTCTGCCTCGTCATCGTCCATGTCACTGCTGGTAGAGGTGTTTGGCAGTGGCTCTAGCTGTCTCACTCTTCTGGGCGGACCACCTTGCTTCTTCTTCTGTGTCGACAGACACACGCTTGCAAAGTGGTTGGCTTTTCCACAGGTGCTGCAGATCTTGCCATGTGCCGGACATGCTCCGTTGTGGGGCGTTGCTCCTCCGCACCATGCACAGGCGCGGTCGTGGGAGGACTGAGCTGGTCTTGGTCTTCCTCGCCGGGGTTGTTTCGTGCAGTTCTCGGTGGCACTGGTCTTGATGATGCACACCGGCTCCGTTTTGACTGCGACCGCTGGCTTTGGCTCCATGTGCGCGGCTCTAGCCTTAGACAACTCCTTGGACCGCCCTAACGCAAGGATGTCGCGCATGGACATGTTGTCCGTTTCCAAAACCCTTTTGCGCAGTTTGAATGAACTGAGCGCGGATCTCGTCGTCCACATCGGGGAGGGTGCACGTGCTGGCCAGCTTCTTCAGTCTAGCGTAAAAGACGTCCACAGACTCTTCCAGGAGCAGGCGGGCCTGGCGGAGCAGGAATCTTTCATAATCTGCGCTGGCGAAAGGTTCAAAATACGCCGTTATGGCGTCGTGTAATGTGGCGTAGTTTCGGGGCGGGCCACCCTCCGCTACGTCCTTCGATATGTCGTGGATCGCCTCACCTCGGAGATGCAGCAGCATGGCATGCCGTCGCTCAGCCGCGATTTCCGCCGCCACGAAGTAGTTCTCTAGGCGTTCCACCCATTTCCTCCACCGTGCCGCCTGCGACGGAGGCGTGCCGGTGACTGTGAATGGCTCCAGGGGGGGCACGTTGGCCATGGCTGCTGGGGGCGGGTGCAGGCGTAGTTGGCAGGCTCTATGGACTGCACAGATGACCAGATGCTCTCGGGCAGGCAGGAGGTGCGATCTAGGGCTTCAAAACGGGCCAAATGACATCTCACGCGAGATGCATGAAGAATGGCAGGGCCGGGTCGGTCGCATTGCATGCGAGAAGCGTGAGGTTTGGCAGGGCGGCTGTGTAGTTCCGCGGGAGCGGCTTTCGCCGAGACCGAAGGTTGCTGGGCTGGTGGGAGGCAATTACTGGGCCTTACTGAGCTGCTGGGAGACGGAAATGATGGGGCACAAAGGCGGCAGCGCTTGTGTAAGTGCGCGCTCACCTTTGAGTCCACTTGCAAAATGCCACTGGCAGGAGAGGCTGGGTCATGGCAGGGAGAGTGCCCCGGCGTGTCCGGGAGCGCCGAGGGAGGCAGCGGTGAGACCGGGAGGGTGCACAGGGCACCAGGCAGCTGGGGGTCCCCCTCGGTGACGCAGCTCGCCAGGCGAAGGAGCAGTCCCCGATGGGAGGGAGACTGTAGGGGCTCCGGTGGTTTGCTCCGTGGGCCAGAGTGAGGTGAAGCAGGGCACGCGATGGGGTGGCGAGACCACCTCGTCGCCAATGTGGTGTTGCAACCTGGGGCCTAGGAATAACGCACACCATACACGTTGCTTTCGCTGGTGGCCAGTAATTACCCTGGTCACGCCCAGTCCTCCGGGCTATTTAATACCTAACTTGCGTGCCCTCGGTGCGGACGCTGGGTCAGCCCCCACCAGCACGCACAAGGGGTGGAGTCATAGAACATCCCCTTGGGACCCCACAACTTGGTATGGCCCTAATGGGCAACATTACAGAGGATTCCCTGAGACAGTCTCAGGCAGAGGTGTACTGCAGACACCATGAAGCCCATGTGGAACGGGTGGGGGGGGGCAACCTTTCAAGTATATCCAGGACTTCAGGGGCCCCCATTCAGTCCACGAACAATGACTATCTGTGATATATGGGAGATTTAGGTGCCACTCTGCACATTCTGCCGGACAGGGAGGGCTTAATTTACCGTACTCAACTGGTCCGGGGAATCTGTACGTCTGACGGACTGGGTTGAAGCAAATTTTGCAACATTTACCTGAAGTATAATTTTGGAACCATATCTCATCGGATTTACTCACAATTTAAGATTTTTCGCGAATAGATAAACGTTTTATTTTAAATGTATACATCTGTCAGACCACCAAAGTGATTTGTATGTGTTATCTTTTCTAATGGGTCTGATGGTGCTTCTATCTAGTTTTCTCAGTTACAGCAGCTTTTTATGACACTGAAGACAAGGATGACTTGCTGTTAACCCTGTTTACGTGTACACTATGCATAAACATCTCATACCTACTGGCACATAGGATTGTGCTTAACTTGGGATGCTGTGGAAAAATGTTCGAAGTTTTCGACTTCTTCACAGTTGTTCTGAATTCTTGGTGGAATGGAAAGCTACATGCTCAGTGGCAGTAATTATTTTGAGATGTATTCTAGATAAGAGTGTAGGGGCAGTTTTATTACGTAGGCAAGCAACGCTGTGCAGCAAGCTAGTTACATGAATGGGTGAGAGCTAAAAAGTGCCATATACACAAATATATAATGCTCTGCAGCTCTCTCCCTGCACTGGAGCCACCTTGATGCAAAAGTGCCGGCATTATGGGCAGGCTTGTTTTGTGAAGGAAGGCACACCTTCTGGAACAAAAACATCGGGGCATATTATCAAGAACAGCGTTAAAATTATTGCCACTTTTGAACATGGGCTTTTATGGGAATTCTCTATGGCGTATTATCAAGCCCATTATCGCCGATTTTAGCGGCGATCATTTTAACACCGTTCTTGATAATATGCCCCATCCTTCCTGTCTCCAGCACACCTGGAACCAGGAAGCAACGTGGATATAGCTCATTGTTACGCCTCTTTGGGTAGGTGCACCATTTTGGCGCAAATCCAGGTTTAAAAATCTTTGCAAATTTGGGTTTGCGTCAAAATACGTGGGTGGATGCATGGGATTGCCCAGACTACACCCATGTAATGACTACACAATGCAAAGTAATGAAAGGCAGCGCATTGCATCACTTTGTATTTACTAAACCACTCAAAGTTATTCAAAATGACTTTGTGTGGTCTAGTAAATGTGATAGATAATTTTTTATGTCGGGCTGCGCCACAAAGATGAAGCAATTCTGACACAAATTCGTAGTAAATATGCCCCTCAATTTATAGCCTGCCCAACAGACACAAGCTACAAATGAAAATACTGACACCACACCACTTTGATTCTGCATTGTTTGCTCCCGAAATGTCAAGTTCCATTTTAAATCTAGCACTGCTCCTAATCTAACAGAAGAAATCAAAAATGTTCCTCCTCCTGTATCTCACATTATTAAGTACTTCACTCAAATGCCCTAAAATTGCAATTTTTATTCCTTTACTGCAGAAATGGAGGCGTCAACTGGTATGTGATTGAACTTTGCTTTGATTTTTGTTAATTATGTGCACACTTTTTTAAAAGGCAATTAGAGGAGAAAAAATTCTTAAAACCGAAAATCAAACTCTTTTGTTATCGATCCTGCAATCTACGTAATTGCACATCCTAAGAGGATTTTTCAAGATGGAGAGGGCAGTAGCAACAGTTTTCTTACATAATTCTTCAATTTAAGGCAGATTGTAGCGTAAAGTAGGAAAATGTGTGATATATTTAGTTGTAATGCTGAAACAGAACATGAAACAGAAGTAAATGTTTAAACCAACTGCGTACATTTCTAACACTTCGTTTGATAAATATATTTCAACTTGCACATTGCACAAAGTACAACTTCTTTATTGATTCCAAAATTAAACTCATGATCATTGAATACGTCCCCAGAAAAATAATCAAAATCAACTAATATTAAAAATGTTCATTGAAACTAAACATCCTCAACATCTCCGAAGTTTCTTAAAGATAATATTACATGTATTATTCTATAACCAACTCAAAATCTAAACAGAAACTGCAGAAATTAGCATTTCAAATGACCATTCCAACTCACGTCTAAAAAAGTATCAAAATGCATACATTAGGAGAGAGAATGTATGGTCAGACTTACAATTTTTACTCCCATCCAAAACACATCTGTGAAAGATCATATATTTGTGGGTTCAAATGTACTACTCTTTCTTCAGTCCAACAAACATTGGACAAAGTGCATACGTTTGAGGGGATGGGGGTGGGGGTTGTTCCTTTATTTCTGCAATACCTTAACCCCTTTGAATTCCTTAAGTTCTTTAATAAATGCATTTATCACTTCAGGATTGCCACTGTCCTTAGCATGGCCAGCTTGAGGATGTTATGTTAGGTTAGATTATGCAGATTTGTAAAGTGCACTATCACCGGAAGGGTATCCTGGCACTAAGCAGGTGTGAGTGTCGTCTGACCTAGTGTGTAGTGAGAATACTGGAAAAGCCAGGTCTGCAGCTTCATTCAGAAAGTCAAGAAGTGAGGAGAAGGCTCTTATGTGTAGCAGGAGGAAAGTCAATGTTTTAGGAGCAATGTGGGATGCTCAAATGATACACCTCTTTTTCTACATGGGATTTATGCAAGTAGGAGTCCGGACGAGAGGAGGGGTATGGAAGATTTTGAAAGCAGATACAGTTGTTAAGGTATGCTGGGCCAATGGTATGTAGTACCTTGCAAGTGTAGGTGAGGAGTTTGAATTGTGCTAATTTGTGAATGACAAGCCAGTGAAGCTCTTTCAAGTGTGGTGTGATATTAGTGCGGAGTGGGATGTTGTGAGCGTGTCTGGCAGCCGAGTTATGAATGGTCGGCAGCCTTTGGTGAGTTTTTTGATCTTGGCGTTGAGGGTGTTCCTATAGTCCAGCATGCTTGAGACCGATGCCATTCTGAAAATCTCCTTTAAAAATCCTTCTCAGCGGGGGCGTGGCTTGGCGCCCGTTGGCAATGGCGGCACTGGTGTGAGGCTCCGCAGAGGCTTGGGAGCTTCGCTGCGATAACCATCACCTCTCTCCTGCTGGATAGCCTTTCCAGACGTCAGAACATCCCTGGAGGCTGGCGCGGCTGTTCCCGACCGAAAGCAATGCCCTGACGACTCGAACTTCATAATTGCAATTTTCGCCGCTTCAGGTACGATGCGGCCGCCATTTTGTGACGACGCATTTTTCCTGCTCTAACTTCACCTTATAATGCGTCCTTCGTTATTCTCACCCTTAATGACACGCAAACTCCTCGTATCGTCAGCACCCTTCAGCCATTAATATAGAGCCACGCACTATTCCCTCGCCTTGTTCCTGCGGCTATATAAGCCTGACCTTCACAGCCCGACATCGGCTAACCGCCATTTTAAATGACTTTCTTCTTATCTTGATTTTATCAGAGATATGGTGGTGTGGCAGTGCTGGAGTAAGCGGTGATACTGTTTCCCTAAGGATTAAATGACTTGCTAGCTTTCCTTTTCCACATATCTAGGTGATTTACTACCTGGATTTCTTTACTGTGTTAGCTGGCTATTGCTATGATATTCACCACTGAATTACCTCGCTAATTGCGCAGCTGCTACTGGACGGAGTGTCCGCTGCCCTCTATCTCTGACTTCCGCCACAAGGCTGGTTCATGGTTCTGAGATTGAGACGAATTATCATATTTTCAAGGGCATTTCCCATATCTACTATGCGCACATCCTTCTGCCTTCCTACTTGGTCTAAGGTGACGACGCTCAAGCCATTACTTTCGTAATGCTGTTCACTGCATAACAGCCATTGCTCCTATCCACTTCATGGAATTTTGAGTTTGTTTGTACCAATTTTATTTCATAGCTGTACACCCCATGGTATTCACTTCTTCTCTGCCTCTCATTTTGCTTTGCTGTTTTTGACGTTACTGATGATGTGCAGAACTCTAATTGTAACTTACTGCAAAGCTTCTTATCTTAAGGAGTGCCTTTTTGGATTGTTCTTGCCTCATGCTCTTCTTTGCCTCCTTGACCTAGTACCATACCTATTTACAAAGGCAGTACGCATTCCATGGACTAAGATAGTTTCTTATAATTTATATGGGACGATTGAAATCCATGTCCCGCTCATCTTCTAAAACCAAAACAAAGGTGGCCTTTGTGAAAAACTCCAAACTGTTCTCAGAGTTTTCCAAATTAAAGAATTCTCTCACTTCATCAAGGTCGGATACTGTCATGGATCCTTCTCAGTCAGCATCAGGGAAAGCTACCACCAAGAGACTAAAAAAAGATCCTACCTCACCTCTCAAATCATCTGCGCCTGTTTCTATGGAACTTTTGCTGGAAGAAATAAGATCCTTCCGCCCTTTTTTGGAAGAAATTGGGACCTTGCATCCTTTTATCGAGGAAACTAATGTTAAGCTTCAAGCTCTTATGGACAATTGGTCACAAATTGAAACCAGAGTCTCTTCAGTCGAGCAGTCTGTTGCTTCATTCCAGGAAACTCGTACAACAGTTTCTCACTTAACTTCGCAGGTTGGCGCCCTCCAGAAGCAGGTGGAGGAGTTGGAAAACAGGAACAGACGAAATAACCTACGCATTTACGGCCTAGTGGAAGGTCTTGTGGGTTCGGACTCAATCGCTTTCTTCAGCTCTTTCCTCCCTAAATTGCTCCATCTACCAGAAGGAATGTCTCTCAACATTCAAAGAGCTCATCGATTGGGTCGTCTGCCGACATCTGCTTCCATGTCGCAGCGCCCACGAGGTGTTATTCTTTATTTTTTGGAATACACTGATCTTCTGAAGGTTCTTATGGCGGCTAAGGCTTCACCAAAACTAACTTGGTCTGGTTCTCCTCTGTTCTTTGCTCAAGACTATGCTAAAGCGACTGCCAATCGACGGCAGGCCTTTTTAGGCATGAGAGATGTCCTTCGCTCCATGGGCGCCAGATATGGGCTATACCATCCCTGCTTGTTCAAAGTCACCTATAATAATAAGACGACTACCTACGAGGATCCAGTGTGGTTACAAGGTTTCATTACTGCACACAAAACTACTGCTATGGACTCCTCTGGACCTTCTTCATCTCACCCTGGCTGATCAGATTCTTTGAATGCTATTGCTCTGCTGATGTTCTTGTTTTGACCATGTTTGCCTTTCTTCCTCGTTTTGTTCTCCTGTTGATCATCCTCTCTCTCTCATATTGTTGTTGATTACTTTCTCTTTCCTATGTTCCCCGTGTGTAATTGTTTTCGTATTTCCCCATTTTGCTTCCACAGGTTTCCTTCTTCGTTTGGTGATGTCTCCCCGGTTCTCTGCTTGGCCAAGCACGATGTTGTTGCCTTGCCTCAGTGGCTCCCCCCCCCCCAGCTTCATTTTTGTCTTCTCCTTTTGTAGGTATGTTTTCCCCTTATTCTTATTCGTTCTTTCTTTCCCTTCTATCCTTACCCTTCCCTTTCTATCTGAGCTCCCTTGTTCATGTGGAAGATATGACTTCTTCTTTTACAGGTTGTAGTTCTCCTCAGATTGTCCCTTTACTTCCATTACTTTTTCTGAGCTTTTCGCTCCTTTTTGCTTACAATGTATTTTTTGCATATTTGTTTCTAATGTGTCTTTTTGATCTTACCCATTTTATTTCTCTCTTTCCTTTCTTATTCTCTACTCTATCTTTACCTTCTTTTTCCTTTTCCTTCTTCATGGATTTTTATTTTGCTTTGGTATACGTTCTATTTATAGCCTATCTTTTACGCGATTTTTCTGCAGTTATTATGAACTCATTATTTTAATGTACATGTTATGTCACTGAATATAACTTCATGGAATGTTAAGGGTATCAATTCCCCAATTAAGCGCCAACGCATTTTAGCTCATCTAGCGAAATTAAACGTTGACATTGCATTTCTTCAAGAAACTCACCTTTCGGGGAGAACATGGCGGCGGTCGGCTGACTCGCCGCAGTACTCCGTGACCTACGCTCTTGTAATTGAGCCTTCCCTTTCACAGACATGACACTACTTACCGAAAGTCCTGATTTTGCTGTGTAGGAGTGTTTTCTGGCCCCCAAGGAGTTCCTGTCGGAGACGTGCCGGTGAGATGACGGCGGATTGAGGGTCCCGAATGCGGGCTGAGTCTTGCGGTGTCTCGAGCTTCCCAGGTGTTTACCGGCTCAGCTTCGCTCGAGGAGGCGGGGCGGAGTCTGCTTTCTATGCCGGATTCTACGCAGAGAAACGGAGGAGGCTACATTTATCGTCTAGAGCCCCAAGGGAGGTTTGATTTTAGTTTGTTTTGCCGACCTGAGCCAGTGCGCCCCCGGGTATCTCCGGGGCTGCAAAAGTGGGTGGTGGCCGCCCTGGAGTTGCGAAGGGGTAGGAGAGTGCGAAGTTTGATCCCAGCGGTTGGGGACAAGACCGGTATGGCGCAGGGGCGAGATAGCAGCTTTGAAGTAACTCTGCCTGAGGCTGTGCCTGTCTCTTTGCCTGAAATCACGGCGGAAGGTGGTACTGAGATGTCTCTCAGGAGGGATTGTGATGAAGGGGCTAAAAAGGTGTGCAACATTTAGCTTTATCCCTCTCCTCTCCTAAGCCTCGTAAAGCAAAAGGCAGACGAGGGCGAAAGAAGAAAGAGGTGCCTAAGGAAGCAATTGTGGAAGTCGAGGTGGATGATCTTCCTACTCTCCCAGGCAGGTCTGAGTTTATGAAAAAGAAGGCCTCATCCTATCTGTTTACAGAGGTCAAAGCAAAGAGCCTAAGATCTGGCAAATCCTCTAGAATTCTAGGGGGTAACCTGGGCGCAGGCTCAAAAATTACGCCTTCGCTCCGTTTCTATTTTAAGGTTGTCCCACAGGTGCTTGACTTAGGAGAGGATACTCTTAAGATGGCTACACTACCTGCTACATTGCCTGCATTATCTGCATTGCCTGCATTGTCTGGGTGTGAGACTGTGACCCCTCCATCTGATGTTGCCCTCTCTCCTAACCAAAATTGTCTGTCCTCCCCCCAGGGATCTTTGGGCCCAGTGTCAACAGTCATGGTGTTAGCCCTCTTGCCTGGCTCATCTGTCTCAGTCCTTAATCCTATTAGCCCTGATTCTCAGGTGGGTCTGCAGGGTGATTTTCCTGATCAGCAAACACCTGTTATACCCACGGGGGCCCTAGTAGGGTTGGTCTACCTGAAAATGGACATCCAGGACCCTCAGTGCAGATATCTACCTATGCAACAGACGGGCAGGCTGCTATTTTAGACCCCCTGGCAGTAATGTTTTCTTCTTTGTCTCAGGACATAAAAAAGGGGTTTGAGGAGTCTTCGGCTAACCAGCTGGAGATTAGGAACTATTGTGAGCTGCTGGACAATAAGATAGATGGTCTTACTGCCAGAACCGGAGCCCTGGAAGAGACGGTAGCTGTTTTAATGGTTCACTTGGACCAGGCTAAAGATGACATCTCTAAACTTAAAAAAATGGATATGGATTTAGCTGATAGAATGGAATCGTTGGAAAACAACTCAAGGCGAAGCAATATCCGCATTCTTAATGTCCCGGAGGGCTCTGAAGGGTCCGAAATTAAGCAATTTATTGTCCTTCTGTTAAAGGAGTCTTTGCCCCTAACCCACTCAGTGGAGGATCTTGCCCTTGATATCCAACGAGTACATAGGGACCCCTTTCGACGTAACCCCCAAAGGACCAAACCACACAAAATTCTAGTGAATTTCCATACGTACGCTTTGAAGGAGCATATTCTAAATCTTGCCCTGAAACACCGTTCACTGGAAGGTAAAGTATTTGCCTTCCTAATAAGATCTGATTTATCACGCACCACACTTGAAAAACAATGGGAATTCGGGAGGCGTTTGGATGTATTTAGAGGGCTGGGGGCAACAGCGCCATTGATGTTCCCGGCGGCTTTGAAAGTTATGCACAATAATAAAATGTTTAACTTAAGATCTGTGCAGGCGGCCAACGAGCTCTTACTGTTATTGGGTAGCAAATCTTAGCAGATCCCGAGTAAGTTCTTGTGTATCAGGAGTAGGGTATGGGTAAGCATCAATAGACAGAATAGGGTCAGTAGTGAAATATGTTTAAAAAAAAAAAGGAGATTTTTTTGTGTAAAATATATAAAAAATAGAAGGAAAACAAGAAAAAATGGGTTTAGGAAAACACAAATTAGAGTGTGTATTTCACTATTTATATATGGTGTTGACATCTTTAAATTCTGGTCTCCGTTTTGTTTTTAGGCACATATAGAGAGTTAGGGGGGCTCTTGCAGGAGCGCAGGGAGGGGTGCTATTCTACTGGAATTTTCCGGTTAGTTATAGCAAGGGTTCTCCATGGGGAGGGGGGAGGTGAGGGAAGAGGGCACAGGGGTTTGTGGGTGGGGGGGTTGGTAGAAAAAAAACTAAAAATCCTCATTTTTCAAGTCTTAGTTTATTTGTATTTATGGTGGTCCATTTTGGCATTTTCATTGTGTTGGTTTAAATATAGAATGGTCATAGGGTTAAGGCGGATGGTTTTTCTTCATGGGAGATATTAAAATCATTTCCTGGAACGTTAATGGTTTGCGTTCTAAACCAAGAGCTAATAAAATATGGCAGTATCTACGTGACTCCGAGGCTCAGATAATAATACTCCAGGAAACCCACTTGACCCTTGCTGAATCTACGGCAGAGATCAATAAAAAGAGGTGGATTGACTTTGCAGTCTCCACTTCGCAAAATCTTAATATCAGAGGGGTATCGATTATCTTTAAAAAACAGCTTAAAGCGAGGATGGTAAAGCAGATCGTCGACCCAGGTGGCAGATGGGCAATTGTTACGGTCTGTATTGCCGATGCCCAGTACACTCTAGTCGGCTACTATGGCCCTAATATAGATGATCCCTCCTTTTTGGAGACTATTGTGTTCCATCTTTTGTCATGTCCAAATCCCATCATATGGGCAGGAGATTTTAACATTGTCTTGGACCCTTGTTTGGACAAATCTCCTAGCAGCCGCCCCTTGGTTCCTTCCAAATCCAGGTTATTTCTTCTTGCATCTATGAGGCAATATGCCTATGTAGATATCTGGAGATTAAGATCAGAAAAGCAGCAGGGTGTTTCTTTTAGGAACTTTAAGTACCACCACAAGTCTAGGATCGACTTTGTGCTGATACGCCAAAGTTTGACTGACGCTGTAAAATCTATTACTTACCTTCCCCTACACCTGTCAGATCATTCAGCGATTTTTTTGGTGTATAAAGGGTTGTCTAGGACAGTTCCAAGAGGTTGGTCCTTTGATCGCTCTCTCCTCACGAACTCTGAGGATGTCTCCTATCTCAAAGCTGAGGTCCAAAGTTTTATTAGCATTAATGTTGGCTCAGCTGCCTTGGATGTTGTTTGGGACTCCCTAAAGGCATGTTTGAGAGGTCTGATCACAGGAAAGTGTCTTTCCGTGCTAAACAATACAGGGAGGAGGTCGCTACCATTGAGGCAGAGATAGTTAAGATCCAAGCTGATATCGATTTACTGTCAACCCCGTCTGAGGCTGTATACAAGCCGCTTAGAGAGAAATTGTTTAGTTTAAAATCATCTCTGGGGACAGTTCTTGGTAGGAGAATTCAGCAGAGATGGGAGGCCAGTAGGTTGGCGCATTGTGAGTATGGTGAGGGTGCAGGCAAGCTATTGGCATGGAAGGCCAAATCAGAGCAGGTTCGGAACAACATTGCCACAATAGTTTCTGGAGGTTCTATAATCTCCTCAGACGAAGGTATTAGATCTGCATTTAGAGATTTTTTTAACGGGATATATCATGAAGATAAATCCATTAACCCTGCTTTAGCCAAACAGTGGCTCGGTAAAATCTCTCTTCCTGCCCTATCTGCCGAGAAAAGTATGCTTCTAGATAGAAACATTTCAGAGGAGGAGGTCAGGAATGCCATTCGGAGCAGTAAAAAAGGCAGAGCTTCAGGACCGGATGGTCTCCCGGCTGAAATGTTTAAACTTCTAGAGCAAGAGATAACACCTCTGCTGGTCGCTCTATTTAATTACATCTTGATAGAGGGTCATTCTCCCCCTGAGTCATGGAATGGTGCCTCCATTACGCTAATTCTGAAACCGGGCAAGCCCGCCACATCATGCGGGTCCTATAGGCCAATTTCTATACTTAATGCAGACTATAAGATATTTACTACAATATTGGCCAGGCGGTTGGCAGGGGTTGCTCCTGAGCTGTTACATCAGGACCAGAAGGGGTTTGTAAAAGGACGACAGCTGTACGAGTTAACCTACGATCTTATTGGGGCCATTGATATGGCCACGACTGCGTCCCTCCCCCTGGCAGCTATAACATTGGATGCCACCAAGGCCTTCGTTATGGTAAATTGGATCTACCTTGCGGAGGCCTTGGTGAAATTTAACATCGGGGAGGGTTTTCGGCGCACTATTGAACTTCTGTACAAAAGGCCCTTTGCTCGAGTCCTGGTTAATGGGGTACTTTTGGACCCGTTTAATATCTCTAGAGGGACGAGGCAGGGCTGTCCCCTTTCCCCTTTACTTTTTGATTTATATATCGAGCCCTAGCACAACGCCTGAGGGATGCCCCAATAATTAAGCCTTTTGTATATCATGGCTGGGAGTGTAAAGTTGCACTCTATGCGGACGATGTGCCTATTTTGACATCTAATGCACAATCTGCACTCCCAGAAGCTCTTTCAATAGCTCAGGAGTTTGGGGATATAGCGAGCTATGAGGTGAACGCTTCAAAAACGGAAGTCCTGGTTTGGAATGATGACATCGGCGACACTAACATCTTGCCAGGGTCTTCAATGCGATACTTGGGCTTAAATATCCCAAAGGATATAAATAATCTTGTTACATCTAATTTTTCTGCTGTAGCAAAGCATTTCCGCCAGTTAATGCGTTCTTGGGAAATGCTTCCATTAACTCTTTTAGGAAGGGTTAATGTAGTCAAAATGACCATCCTACCTAAAATTTCTTTTTTATTTAATACAATACCATAATACTTTGAACCTGCCATGATTGCAAAATTCCAGTCGGACATTACATCTTTTATCTGGAACAGGAAACAATCACGGATCTCCTGGAAAAAACTTAGGAGGCGTGGAGAGAAAGGGGGGTTGGTGGCCCCGGACCTCCAGCTCTACGCCTGGGCTTTTCAATTATCGCATGTTAGAATGCTTTTAAAGATGCCATTAGATTCGGGGGTAGGTGCCTTGTTGTCAGACTTGATTGATGGGGGGGGTTTAGGTAATTCAGGTTTATTATTTAAATTTGGAAATCAACGTTTAAAAAAAAATTAAGTTAAAGATCTTACAGGGTGTATCCAAAACATGGGCCAAACTGATGGGCACATTAAAAATAGGCTAGTATTGCGAAAAGACTCCCTTATGGGGACTGCCGGAAAGTCTGGAGTGGCTAGGTGATAGCTTGGCGATTCCGATTAAGGAGGCAGGGCTGCTGGTTTGGGGGGACTTGTTCTCTGAGGGCAGCCTCCTCCCATGGGAGTGCTTGAGAGAGAAAGTGGGTCCTAACTTGTCAAGATTTAAATATCTTCAGATATCAGGTTGGACGCAAGCCTTCTTAGCGCGGCCATCTTTACTGAATAGGTTTCCTATTGGAGGCTATAGTTATCTGGTCTCACAGCTAGTCGACACTCCACCGTCTAAGAAAGAAGTCTCCTTGTGGTACAACTTGATGCTGGATGAACTTGATGGCGACTTTTTGTTAACAGAACAACTTTGGGGTTCTACGTTACCGGGTCATAAGGTGACCGAGTTGTGGTCCATCTCATTTAAAACATTGTGGGAGTTTGTAAAACCGGCTGGGTTACGTAGGAACCACCTATATACGTTGCATAGGGCCTACTACTCCCCACTCAGGCTCTCGAAATTCAATCCCGGATACCCTGTAATGTGCCCAAAATGTGGATCACCGTTGGCGTCAGATGCCCATATGTTCTTTGAATGTCCCTCTCTAAAACTTTTTGGGGAAGATATTGGCCGTTTCCTTTCAGATGCTCTTGGAACTGTAATTACCTTTGATTTGGCTATGGTTATCTTTGGGCTCTCGCCTGAGGTCCAAGGACAGGCAAAAACTCTTTTGTTCTATGCTGCTCTGCTTGCCCGGAGAGAGATCTGCAAAAAGTGGAAGGAGGTTACACCACCTGCATTTTTAGATTGTCAGATCTCGGTTTTACATGTTTCAAGAATAGATCTAGAAAGATCTGGCCAAGAGAGCCTTTTGGCACCGTTCGGTATGGGTAAACTGAAGCCCGGGGTGGGGGTTTCTTTTTTTTTTCCCCCGGTCCAATGATTATTCACTGTTGGGGTTTCCGAACCTGAATACCTGGACTCTTTGTTTGGTGTCTTTGGTTAATATCAGCCCCATCAGCCGGGCATGGTGGTGGTGGCACTTACCCCTTCCTATCTTGATTCCACATTAGATGGCCCCTGAAGGCATATCTTTCTGAGGGTGGTGTTCAACCTTGTGTTGTTACAACCTATACCCTGCCTGGTTTTTAACCTGAGACGGACTGTTGTGTTCTTGTAGGTGGCCACATCTGGAATCAATAGTGATTAATGAGGACAAAAAAAAAAAGAAACTCACCTTTCTGACATAGAATCTGCTAAGCTTAAAAGAGGTTGGGTAGGTGAAGTCTTTTACTCGCAAGGTGATGGTAAACGCAATGGTGTTGCAATTTTATGTCGTAGGTCTCTCCCTTTCACAATTATTTCCCAAGAATCTGATACCAATGGCAGATGGACATATGTCAGTGTATCGCTTAGAGGTGTTCCAATCTCTCTCCTTAAAGTCTATGGTCCGACTAATGGTGAACCCCTTTTTTGGGCTGAATTTTCTCCCCGCATTACCCAATTCATGGATGACAATTTCATCCTTGCGGGAGATTGTAACCAGCCTCTTGATCCATTTATCGATAGGAAATCTGATGCCTCCTATGTCCCTACTAAATCACACAAACTTTTCACCCAGGCTATTTCCCAACATAAGCTTGTTGACTCCTGGCGACTTTGTAACCCAACTTTGCAGGAGTATACCTTTTACTCACCGTATCACTGTTCACAATCACGGATTGACTACATTTTTGTTTCCCACGATCTTGCTCAAACACTTCACTCAGCGGACATTGGTCCGATATTGCTTTCGGATCATGCCCCTGTTATGGTCAGTCTTGATGTGCTCCCTAAAGTTGATTAGCCCAGAAGATGGCGTTTTAATAATACCCTCCTTTTGGATCCAAAATTTTCCACTTCTTTCACTGCCTTCTTTGACGAATTTTTTCTATTGAGCGACATTCCGCCCGTCTCTAAACACATTGTTTGGGATACTTTTAAAGCAGCTGCACGTGACTTCATTATTAACTATGTTGCCAAGAAGCGCAGAACTGCTCGCCACTCCACTAAAACCCTCCTTCTTGACATTAAGCGATTGGAACACGCCTATTATACCTCACATTCCAAAGATAGTCTGACAACTCTGGTCGCTGCCAAACTCAAATTTAATGAAAATTCTACTGAAGATGCCTCCTTATATTTACTTAAGTCAAGTGCTAAATTTTATGGTGGTACGAACAAAGTCGGGAACATCCTTGCTAATTACCTGAAGGTTAAGCATAACAAGATGACTATTGAATCTGTTTATGACACTACTGCACATTTACAACACAAAGATGCCGATATTCTTGCTACACTTTCCGCTTTTATGAGACCTTATACACCTCTGACACCCAACCCTCTCTTCACTCTCTTATGCATTTCTTCTCAACTATTCAAACACCTGCACATTTCCCTATTGATCTTTCCTCTTTGGAAACTGACATTTCACAGACGGAGCTGCTTACTGCACTTCAACGTCTTAAACTTAACAAAGCTCCTGGCCCAGACGGTTTCACTGTTGAGTTTTACCTTAATTTCTCCAAAATACTGATTCCGAAGCTATATCTCCTTCTTCATTCCTTTGCTAAGTCGGGTGCCTCTTCAGGGACCTTTTCAGATGCACACATTTGTTTAATACCTAAACCCGGAAAAGATGTGCAATATTGTAAAAACTACAGACCCATATCTCTTGTAAATATTGATTATAAAATCTTCGCTAAATCATTGGCAATAAGATTGGACCATCTACTCCCTGACCTCTTAGGAGAAGAACAATCTGGCTTTGTTAAAGGTTGTTACATTACTGATAACACCAGGCTTCTATTTAATATATTATCAAAATCCTCCCACCTCCAACATTCCCTAGCAGCAATAGCCCTAGATGCTGAGAAGGCCTTCGATAGGGTTGAATGGCCTTACCTCTTTCATACTCTTGAATGGTTCGGATTTGGTCCTAAATTTATTTCTCTAATCTCACTGCTATATTCTCACCCAAAGGCTGCAGTTTATGCTAATGGTCAGATCTCCCCCTACTTTGATCTTGGTAGAGGAGTTCGCCAAGGTTGCCCTCTCTCCCCTTTTCTTTTCAATCTTGCCTTAGAACCTTTCTTGTCCAGGCTACGCCAGAACCCTGACATACATGGCTTTTAGACCACGGAATCCCCCATCAAACTTGCCGCTTACGCAGATGATATTTTACTCTTCATCTCAAATCCAATAGTTTCCATTCCCACTTTCCTGGAGGAAGTTCGGCAATATTCCTTAATTTCTGGTTACAAACTTCATAATGATAAGTGCGAGATCCTTCCCCTAACAAAATTCACTTTTAAACCTGACTTTAATGCTTCCAATTTTACTTGGAGCCCCTCCCACATCAAATATTTGGGATTGCACATTACCCCCTCCATTCCTGACACTATTTCCCTATCCAAAAAATAGAGGTAGAGGATGCACAGCAAGTGTACTTGAGTGTGCGTAAAAAGTTAATCAGTTGGGTGCACTCTTTGGAGGCGTTTCCGTCCAAACGCCCAAGTCGTGATCAAAAGAGTTGTGTGCGCATGAACATGCGGGTACATCCCAAGAAGGTACACCAGGGTGGTTCAAAGAATTGATTCCATGTTTTAAACGTATTTGTTTATTTTCATTATGTAGAAGAATTAATCATGATATTGTCGTCATATCGATAGTAATTTTACGGCAAAAGATCCATAATTGGTTATTCAACAAACGCTCCGATGCATTTCGGGCGGGCTGCCCTTTGTCAAGGAGCACTGAAAGAAGAAGAAACGAGTCTAAGTAAAAAGAAAAGCGGGTGGACGTCTAAAACGTGCATGGTGATAGAGAGGAAATAGTCGTCGTGATGGGGTGTGAAACGGAGTAGGTAAAGAACCATATCAGTTATAGTAGACGAATAACGTGCTGGCTGAAGGTACATGCAAACAATTGTAAGCGCGACCAGCGAGTAAGAATTGGTGTGTAAGGCGTGCCGGGCTTGAACGACCAGGTAATCTTAAAAAGTCGGAGAGTGGATGTTAACACTAAAGTGTGCCGGGCTTAAAACGAGTGGGTGATCTTCAGAGAGAAAATACAGTTTAGGAAAGTGCAACGGTTAACATCTACTTCGTGGTAGCAGGGTTAAGCGGACAGGTGATTGAAAAAGATCGGAGAGTGAAAGTTAACGTTAAACCGTGCCGGGCTTTAAAGGAAAAGCAGTTCAGGGTGGTGCAGCAGTTAACACTTACTTCGTGATGGAAACGCCAGTGGGCGAAGGTACGGTCACTGGGTGATCAGGTGATCAGTGGGAGAACCCGGTGGATTGAAATAGAGTAGGTGAAGCATAGTAATAGAAAGAGGACTGGTGAGGAGTGTGAAAAAAAATTTGGCGGCCATCTTAGATAAGTACAATTCGTGATGGACAAAGTGCCAAGGGGGAGGTAAAGTAAATTACAGAGCAATGCGAGATATCAACCAATCCAGTACATATAAAATTGACATCTATAGGTAACAACTATATTCAACGCGGTCATTTAGTTCATGCGGCTTAAGGGTTTGTAGACGATAAATCCATTCTAGTTCTCTCTTAAGTAGAAATTTACGATTGTCTGTTCCTTTGTTTTTTGTGATGGTTTCTAGAACGATGAATTGTAGTTGAGCGATCGTGTGATGAGATGCATTGAAGTGGGCTGCTACATTGGATTTCTAATTTTTAGTACGGATGTTAGATTTATGTTCGTTCATGCGTGTCTTGACTTTTCTCTCAGTTTTGCCTACGTATAGTTGGCCACAGGGGCATTTGATGGCATAAATCAAGTTCATAGAGTCACAGGTGGCATTGACGTGTAGTTTAATGGGATGGCCTTTCATGGGATGCCTTTTGATGTTCACTTTGATGACACAATTGCAGTTACTGCAGTTTTTGCACGGCAAGCTTCCTTTGTACTCAGTATGAGTGAGAGGTTTCTTCATGAGGATTTCCTTCATGTTACTGCTACGGGTGTATGCAAACAGTGGGGGAGTTTGAAAACAGTCCCTGAAATCGGGTTCCATTTGTAAAATTGGCCAATGTTTGAGGATAATTTTCTTGTAGGTGGCACTTGTGGTTGAGTGTTTGGATACTAGTACCATACGTTGATCAGTGGTTTTGATTCTTTTGGTAAGACTTTCTTGTCTGCTAATGGCTGCAACTCGGGTGTAGGCTTCATTAAGAATGGTTTGAGGGTAACCTCTATCAGAGAATCGATCATGCATTTCTTTGAGTCTGAGGTTGAATGTATTTTCGTCGGAGACAATGCGCTTCACGCGTAGCATTTGAGAAAATGGTAGGTGCCTTTTAAGGGATCCTTGGTGGAAGCTCGTGTAGTGTAACGTATTGTTACGGTCAGTGGCTTTTCGGTGTAAATCACTAGTGATCCCTTTGTCGGTGATCTTGACGGTGACGTCAAGGAATGAGATTTCTGTGTCACTCATCTGCCAGGTCAATTTGATTTGCTCATCCTTAGTGTTCAATTCGCTAAGGGCATTATTGAGAGAATCTTTTGTGTCTGTCCACATGAAAAAAAGGTCATCGATGTACCTGACGTACATCTTCATTTTGTGATAGAAGTTGGTGTTCCCATAGATGTAAAGGTTTTCAAAATTTTGCATATACATATTAGCGTACGTGGGAGCCGCACAGTTCCCCATCGCCATTCCAGATAGCTGGAGATACCACTTATCATCTTGTTGAAAATAACTATGGTATAAAGTATATACCATGAGTTCCATTAAGAAAGTTTGCATGGGCATGTCAATGTCACTTTGTAGTAAGGCTTGTTCAATTGCATCAATACCCCCTTGGTGGGGTATGGAGGTATACAAGGAACTGACGTCGGCTGTACATACAATCAGAGATTTGTTCATGTTGATGTCCATTTGTGCCAGTTTGAGTAGAAATTTGGTTATGTCCTTAATGTAGCTTGTCATTTTAATGACCAAGGGCTGCAGGTATCTGTCAATAAATTTGCCGACGGGCTCATGTATTGATCCTTTAGTGGAGACAATTGGTCTAAAAGGAGGATCCAGTAAATTTTCTATGAATCTTGGGTGCCATGTGTATAACAGGGCTTTTGGGATGGTCACGTAGCAAGTAGTTTTTGGTACGGTCTTCAATAATGCCAGCTTCATGTGCTTTAACTACCAAGTTCTGTAAAGTGGTTTGAAATTCCCTGGTGGGGTTGTGGTCTAGTTGCATGTAAGTATTCACATCCTGAATGTGTTCATATAGGCGTTGGATGTACATGCTGGTATTCAAGATCACGAGGGCGCCGCCCTTGTCTGCTTTAACACATTTTATTTGTGCATTATTCGCCAAGCTTTTGAGGGTGTCCGCATCCTTCTGTGTGAGATTTTTACATTTGGAAGTTTTTTTGAAGTTTATTTTTTGACAGATCCTGACGAACCAAATTTTCAAAGAGATCAATACACTTATGGCTGTTCGGGGCTTGATATGTGCTAGGTGGGCGTAAACCTTTGAGTTGATCTGGTCTCTCATTGGTATTGGTAGAGAGGATGTTGTCAAAAAAATGTCGCAGCCTAAGTTTGCGGGTCAATTTGAAAGTGGATACTTCGAGTTCAAGTAAATTGGTGTGAGTCACCGGAATGAATGACGTGCCTTTTTCAAGTAGGTTCATTTGATGGTTAGTGAGACTCGTATCGGAGATGTTGATGGCTAGGTGGGTTTTTTTTGGTTTGGGGTCCTTCTTGGTAACTGTGTTTCTGGTCATGGGAGGACTTTTTTCTATCTCCTTTCTTCTTGCCCCTCCTGGGTCTTCTGGGGCTTCTTGGCCTGACGCTAAAAAATGAACCAGGGATGGTTGTTGTGGTCCAGTTGTGGATCTACTTGCTTGGTTGTTAGTTGTGGTCTCGCTCATACCTGTAGCAGTAGTAGTATTTTGTGTCCGGCGGTATGTAGAATCACTCCCGGAAGATGAAGTGTCCGTTTGGGTGTTAGAAGGTCTGTTGCGGCGTCGTTGGGCATACACGTCGGCCCAAGTGTACACTTCATCTAATTTATAGTCTAAAGTATCTCTTCTAAACTTCCTGACTTTGCGGTCGTTGATGTCTTTACTATGTTTTTCAAGTATTTGTTTGATGTCTTCAAGAGTAGTTGTAAGTTCTTCCGGGGTTAACAAATCTTTTAGTTCGCGGTCAGTTTCTGAGATTTCCTTCTCCAAGTCTTTAAGGATACCTGAAAGTTCTTCCACTATGAGTAAGATCAGGTCAAGGCTGCATTTATTCAGAATGCCATCCCATTTTTCTCTGAATGTTTTAGAATTCTTACAGAGTGAGGGCTTAAGGGCTATTCTTAATCCGCGTGGGATTCTGAGGGCTCGATGGTACTTAAGTAGTTTGCTCGCATGGAGCTTCTGGTTAATGTGCCGTTTGGAAAGATATAATAGTTGTTTCAGGCATTGCTCTTTGGTGCGGGAAGCTGAGATGGGGCTGATGTCTTCTTCGATCAATGAGTAGATACGTTTGCATTCATCTTCATTGTATGCAAGAGTGTGAGCTCTAGCTTCAGTGGTTTTGCTAATCTCGTCAAATTGCATGACGATGGCGTGCTACCCTTAAGTAGGGCGGATGGAGGAACTGACAAAAAATAGAGGTAGAGGATGCACAGCAAGTGTCAAAAGTCAAGTCAAAAGGTTTTTATTGATTAGGTACTCAACTGAGGACCACAATTTATAAAACAGAAATTTTCGATACAATTCAATATAATAATAAAAGAGGTTTTAAAAATTTGTAGAGATTGTAGCAAACAAATTCATTAGGGGGGTGTTTGCATGCAGTTACAAAACCTTTTGCAGTAATTATTTTACAGTTGCGATATATAGGGTCTAAATATCTTGATCTTGCAGTTACTACATTTGCAGAAGGGCATATGAATAAAAGATGCTCTATGGTCTGGTTTCCCCCATGACAGACAGGACATAACGGGGATCTATCCACAAACCATCTGCAAGTAAAAGTTAACACTGGCAGAATACCCAGGCGCATCATTGCAATTGTTCTCCTGGCGCCATGGGTGAGAGAATACCCTAAATATGGATGTTCTTGCTTGTATTCCAATAGTTCAATGAATGGTTTATACAGAGATAGTTTACCGCAGTGGGAAAAATCTAGATCAAAGCTCAGTTTGGGGGTAAAACATTTTAAGAAAAGTTTAAGTTGTGATGGTGTCCAAGACAACAGAAGATCAGAAGTAATATTGGCTAGTTAGAATGCCACTGTCATGTTGCTTCGGAATATTGAATATGAAGCTTTTTCGTCGAAAGACTCTATCTTTAGTAGGAATCGTATTGTACCTTCTTTAGCATGAAGGATGTTATAGGCCCACCTAATTATGCTGGCTACCGCTGTTGCATATGCGCTGGTGATCGAAAATTCAAGTCTTAGCGCTTGCACCGGTGTTGCTGTTGAGACTTTCAAAATTTTCTTTAATATTTTTCCTTCTTTTAGATCCATATAGGACCACTGTTTGATGGCAAAGTGTTCAGTGGCGTACGATAAGACCGGGGGTATTTTTGCTCTGTACACCTTTAATAGTGTGGAAAAATGTCTATTCCCTGTATTGGAATACAGTCTCAGTAGAGCACCGGCGTGAAGGTCTGATTTGATTTTTAGGTGATTAATTTGTTTGAGGTTTTTCAGGTTCTTTGAAAAGATCCTACCTAAGTATGTATATTCCTCAACCTCTTCTATGTATTCTTCTCCCAGCTTCCATCGGTACTTTACTTTCTTTTTCTTAGTGGTGAATGCGACCACTTTTGTTTTGTTTAGATTGGGTAGTAAAAAGTTGTCTTTCGAATATTTGTGTAAGCTATCAAGACGGCATTGTAATCCAAAGGGCGTTAAATCCAACATGACTATGTCATCGGCATATAGTAAAGCATGTATGCTTTGTGTGGCGATCTTAGGGGGCAAGCTGGAGCTTTGTTGCAAATAAAGTGGAAGATCATTAAGATACAGAGAAAATAAAATCGGTGCTAAGAGACATCCTTGTTTGAGGCCGTTGAACGTGCTAATTGTATTGGTCAAACCTTTTTCTCTCCCCATCTGGACTTGGCACCATGTGTTGTTGTGGAGATTGACAACAACCCTTAGTAGTTGTTCGGGGATACCCAGCCTCCTCAATTTATTCCACAGTGTTGGTCTATCCACCCGGTCAAAAGCTGTTGAGTAATCAATGAAGGCTGCATATATTGGTTGAGACCTACCTACTGTGTATTTGTCTAATATAGACTGAAGAGTTGCTATGTTGTCTATCACAGAGTGGTTGGGTCTAAATCCTGCTTGGAACATTGGTATGAGACCCTGCGAGAATGCCCAAGATTTTAAACGATCTAATACTTCTGCAGCAAAAATTTTCCCAGACGCATCCATCAAAGCTATTTGCCGATAATTGCTGGCTGTATTTTTGTTCCCTTTTTTATATATTGGAATAATTATACTACCCAGCCAGGATTTCGGCATTTCTCCGGTTTCGAAGATGTGGTTAAAAAGAGGAGAAAACAGCAGGCTCCATTCCTTGGGGTCAATTTGAAGGGCCTTGATGGGTATTTGGTCCGGTCCGGAAGCAGCCGTGCTTCTCGCTTTTCTAATGTGGTTTGCGATAGAGTTTGAGGTGGTCTTAATGGTTTTAGTATTGTTCCATTCCAGTATGAAATCGGAAATCTGCCCTGAAAGGTTGGGTAAGTTGGGTTTATATAAATCATGTAGATATATTGCCCAGTCCTTTGGTGAGACTGGAATAGCATCGAGTTTCTTTTTGGATCCAGTCATATTAGCTATTAAAGACCAGTATTTTCGATGGTTATGATCTCTAGCGGCTATTTGGATATCTACCCAGTTACGGTCATGCAGTATTTTTTTCTGCTTATTTTTTACTCTTTGTCTTTGGTTTTTAAGTCGATTAATTTCTGCCTGTGTTGTTATTGAAGGATTCAGATATTGCGCTCGAATGAGTTGATTGAGTTTTTTTGCAGCCGGAAAATTCCGATTTTTATTTTTATTGTTATTACTTGTTATACTTTTCCCAAGTTTGGTTTGTTGTGTTTTGTTCAGAAGTGCGTTTTTAAGGTTTTTAATTATATATTCAAAATTTGTGATCGGATCGTCTGAGTGTATAGTAGATAGTAATTGAGTTTGAGTAACCAAAGTAGTAGTGTTATCCAAAGTAGAGGAGTTCCAAAAGATCCGCCTCTGGCTGATGTTAATTTTAGTTGTGCTTTTCTGGAATGGTGCCTGTTTAGTGAAGGAGGTATGTGCCATCCATAGAGTAGTTAGATGTAACAGTGCGTGGTCACTTTCCTCGTTAAAGTAGATATTCAGATGCGTGACTGAGTCCTTTAGATCCAACCCACAAATTAGGTAGTCGAGAATAGAAGGTGTTCCGTTTCCCCGTCTGGTCTGTAATGCAGGTATATCACCTTCGGTGTTACCGTTAAGTATTATCCCGTTTATACATGGTAAAAAAGATAAGAGCGACCTACCTCTTTTATCAGATTTATTACCCTTAGGGAATATTGGAAATGGCATTAACAACGATTCTTCTTTAGCTTGGCCCATTTTCTGATTTCGCTATTTGATATTTTTCCATTCAAATCGCTCATTATTAGGAATGGCGTTTGGGTATGATCATCAAGGATATAGCTAATTTTGTCCGTTATTTCGTCGAAGAGGGCATCGTAATTGTTTCCAGGTGGAGCGTAAATATTGAAATGCAAGATTGCTTTTCGAGGACCTGTGGATAGTGAGCTCAGTGACACCTTGATACACTGCAGGTTTTCACACTTTGTGTCTATATTTTGTTGGTACCATAGGTACTTTTCACTTAGGAGGATTGCCAATCCGCCCCTTGCGTGGCCACGATTTGATTTCTTTGCGGGAATGTCGTAAACATAAAAACCTTTCTGACAGAAGGTTGTGGTTGCCCAAGTTTACTGAAGGGCCAGGATATCAGGATGGTTTTTTATGGCGTCGGACATTTTGTTGATAGTTTTCCCTGCCATATTCCATGATGTGATGCTCAAGCCATTACTAAACACAATATTGCTGTTGGTTAATTATTTTGTTACTGTTAAGTGTCTCTGATATCCAGTCCCAAGATTTTGGTGATTTTCCGACAATATTTCCTTCTGAATCTTTACTCCATACTATCCTTTCTCCTTCGTTTACTTGGATTAGTAAAGTGTTATTGCCCAGATCGTATGGAGCTGAATCTTCCCAGTTGTTAAATGATTTGAGTTGTCGTTTGCTTAATGTGGGGGGGTTAAAAAGACCGTTAAATCCTTTGTTATGTTTAATATTCCTGGGATCAGATCTTGCAATTATGTCATAACCATTTTTGTGTAGTGTTTCTTTCTCACTTAGAATTATCCCTGGGAGTACTGGTGACCAGAAAAGTACCAATGCTAGTTTGTTATTTTCTTTTTTGGGAAAAGTCACTAAATCTATCTCGTTACTTGTGAGCGAGTGTAGGGAAGGTATTTGTTGTAGGAGGTTGACTATTCTTCCGCGGTTCAGTGGCACATTGTCAGTGGGAAAAAGTTCTTCAATTAGGAGATATTTTGATGTTGTTCCTTCCCCAAGTATAGATTTACTGGTGTCTTTTTCTGCTATTCCTTTAGTTAACAGTCCAGTTTTACAGAGTGGTGTGACCGGAGAATATACATCTGCTCTTGGGTTTAAAGGTATCGCTTTCAATGTACTTTGGATAGAGGGAGATACCTCAGTTTTTGTAGCATTAGAGTTTATGATAACTTTTTTTTCCTCAGCAGTTGTTATCGAAGTTGTTTGTTTTTGGAATCTAAGTTCGCTCGCCTTTTTTTGTGAATTCTTCTTAGTAACTTTCTTTTCTTTTTGTTCCCTTTTGTGCTTATGACTCCATCTATGTCTGAGGGTTCATCCTTGTGATCATTTTCAAGGGCTTTTTGTGTGATTATTACATGAGTATCACCAACCTGCTCAAGTTCGTGCGAGACAGATTTGTGCGTGGATTTCGAGAAGATAGGATACTGCATAGTGTTATTTTTTGGTTCCTCTTTGAAGAGTTTCTTAAGTGAGTAAGTTGTAGTTGATGTGTTATTTCTTTTTGAATCTTTTGTTTTTGTATCCGGTTTTCCTACTTTAAATGTTTGTGTGCTTTTGTCAAGTTTGTCAAGGGATTCTGTTTTTGTAGTACTATTAGCCAATTGACCGTCGGGGTTTAACATCTTGTCATGCTCTTGTTGTTTTTTTGTTGCGTTTGATGAGTCGTTTTTCCTTTTTTCCTCGACCAGATATTTAAGTATTCCAATTTGAACATCAAGGGTATCGTCTGAATTTACTAGAATATGACCTAGGTGGGTCAGAACTGATTCCAGTATTTCCTGCAAGATGAAAAGGGCTTTTGACGTAGGTGTTACAGGTGTTGTTAAATTTTGGTTTGGAAAAAAAGGATCTAGAAAAGACTCATGTGCTGAGTGTTGATGAATTGATTTTCCTACAGAACTGATATTTAAAATATCTAGAGTTATTATTTAGTGACTTTGTGTTGTTGCACAGAGAAACTTCGAGGCAGGTTTGACTCCCTGAAGATTTTATCAACTTTAAAGGTGTAGAGTGAGATACCTCGTGATCCATTTTAAATTTGTCCTCAATTAGCAGCTTTTCTATTTGGTTGCCCTCACAGTCTGTGGCACTTAAGTTATGTGCGAGTTGTTGGTTCGGAGACAGTAAAAGTTGTTCCTCCTTGTCTTCCATGAGGTCAATGATGTTTCCTGCTTCAGAGTTAGTAGAGAGTATTTGCTTATTCGGGGATAGAGCAGTGAAGTATTTTGTGATTGCAGAAGTACTAGATATTTTATTGTGCTTCAAAGCTTTCACAGAGGATTTCCTAAGGGCTTCTTCAGTTCCCAAACGTTTCATATATATAGTGCGCGATCGTAGTTTTTTCAAGGCCATTGGAGTTACATGAATGTCCGCTAATGAGAGGGAGGATAACTATGGCTCCACTAGGACGGGTTCAAACAAATTCCTAGGATACTTGCCGCGACCCTGCTTGTCTCTCTCCCTCGTCGAGGCTTTCAGTCCGCCAGTCCGCCAGTCCGCCTTCCGCGAGCAGTGGAGTTAGGAGGATTAGAACTGAGGCTCAATAAATCGCAGCAACAGCGACCAAAGCAAAAGGAATCCAGCAAGTGTAATTGTGTGTGCGTAAAAAGTTAACCAGTTGGGTGCACTTTTTGGAGGCGTTTCCGTCCAAACGCCCAAGTCGTGACTCAAAAGAGTTGTGTGCGCATGAACTTGCGGGTACATCCCAAGGAGGCACACCAGGGTGGTTCAAAGAATTTAAACGTATTTGTTTATTTTCATTATGTAGAAGAATTAATCATGATATTGTCGTCATATCGATAGTAATTTTACGGCAAAAGATCCATAATTGGTTATTCAACAAATGCTCCGATGCATTTCGGGCGGGCTGCCCTTTGTCAAGGAGCACTGAAAGAAGAAGAAACAAGTCTAAGTAAAAAGCAAAGCGGGTGGACGTCTAAAACGTGCATGGTGATAGAGAGGAAATAGTCGTCGTGATGGGGTGTGAAACGGAGTAGGTAAAGAACCATATCGGTTATAGTAGACGAATAACGTGCTGGCTGAAGGTAAATGCAAACAATTGTAGGCGCGACCAGTGAGTAAGAATTGGTGTGTAAGGCGTGCCGGGCTTGAACGACCAGGTAATCTTAAAAAGTCGGAGAGTGGAAGTTAACACTAAAGTGTGCCGGGCTTAAAATGAGTGGGTGATCTTCAGAGAGAAAATACAGTTTAGGAAAGTGCAACGGTTAACATCTACTTCGTGGTAGCAGGGTTAAGCGGACAGGTGATCGAAAAAGATCGGAGAGTGAAAGTTAACGTTAAACCGTGCCGGGCTTTAAAGGAAAAGCAGTTCAGGGTGGTGCAGCAGTTAACACTTACTTTGTGATGGAAACGCCAGTGGGCGAAGGTACGGTCACTGGGTGATCAGGTGATCAGTGGGAGAACCCGGTGGATTGAAATAGAGTACATGATGCTGGCTAGGGTGGTCATGTATGCTGAGAAGAGGGTCGGGCTCAGGGAGGATCCCTGTGGAACTCCACACATGAGGAAATGGGTGTTCGAGTTGCATGGTGGAGTCAAGAAAAAGCAGATCCATCTGAGAGTGTGCCATTGAATTTCAATGTTGTGTAGGTATTGGGTGAGGATGGGTGTGTCAGATGCTACAGAGAGGTTAAGGAGGATAGGGTCACTATGTCACCTTTGTTTAGAGGAAGGTGGATATCATCCATGACAGTGATGAGGGCAGTTACTATGCTGTTGTTGGGTCTGAAGCCAGAGTAAGTGGTGTTGAGGAGTTGGTGGTCATTGAGGTAAGTAATGAGCTATCTGTTGATTATATTCTTTAAAACATTCGCCCAGAATTGTAGGAGAGAAATAGGTCTGTAGTTTGTGATCCTTGAAAGGTCCACAGAGGGTTTCTTCACCGATGGGAGGACAGCTGTGTGTTTCCAAGCATCTGGGAAGGTTGTAGGAGAGGTGGAGGCAAACAGAATGGGTGTGAGCTTGGTGCCCATGTGTTGCAGTCCTCTAGATTAGGCGTGAAGGGCAGTGATTTGATGGGGCCCCTGACTGGATGGATGGCCATGTAGTTAGCATTGGTTCTTTGGATAAAATAGTGAGGTATTTGACAAGGTAGTTGGGTCCAGTTGCGGGATGAAGTTGCTGTAAATTGTGGTGATTTTGTTTCTGATGAAGTGAGAGAGATTGTTGCCGAGGACCTGTGATGTGGTGATTAAATTTAGGCGGCCCATGATGAAGTGAAATCTTTCACAATGGCAAAGATTTCTTTGCTTCTGTTTGTGCTAACATCAATGCAATACACCAAAGCAGTTCTTTTGTTTTTCCGGATTATTAGGTGGTAGCGTCTTAGGTAAGATTTGAATGTGCGCCAGTCAGCATTGACCTGGCTCTTTCTCCATTTACCCTCCAGTTGTTTGCAGTGGCATTTCATTTGTCAAGGAGCAGGCACATGAGTTCATTCAATTGTTGAAATTCTTTGATGGCTTTTAGAGGCTTTTGTAGTTTTTGGGCCGGTGTGTGTTGTGAGTACTATTCCAGTCCTTGTCAATTATGGTCCAGTTTAAGCAGGCTGGTCTGGCGGTGGTGCATGGACCAGGATGGGAATGCTGAACCTGACAAAGGCATGGTTGGTCTAGGGGACTTGTAAGAGCTCATTGGATGCTGTTGAAATTGGTTAAAATATGATTCAGGAAGTGTCCAGCAACTTGGGTAGACCCCTTTACTTTTTGGGTGAGGCCCAGGCTTCCAAGTTCTTCGGCAAATGCTCTTGAGTTGGGTTTGGCATGGTCTTCCAGACAAAAATTCAGGTCTCCAAATAAGATGTAATTCCTAGCATCAAAAGCAAGTGGTGCAATAAAGCCTGTGATGGTGTCAGTGAAGTTGGTGCATGGTACCAGTGGTCTGTAGATGAAAGTGCCTCTTAGGGTTAAGATGACTTTGAAGTGGAACTTGGATAACAGGTGTTCCATGTTGGAGGATGACATGTCCATGAATGTGTTGCAGCTGAAGGTGTTCTTGTAGATGATGGTAATTCCTCATCTGGGCTTACAGAGTCAGTCTTGCCTGCCAATCTTGTAGCCAAGGGGGCCACTGTAGCGATGTCAGGTGCTGATGCAGAATTCCGCCTGGTTTCTGTGAGGAAAAGTGATCCAGGGGCATTGTTTTGCAGCAGATCCCCAATCTCTGTGGTGTGGTTGGTGAGTGGACCATTTCTGAGGAGCATGCATGGAATTTGGCGTGTTGTGTGAGTAAATGCAAGACTGTGTGAGTGTGAGAGAGTAGGGTGTTGAGTACTGTTGGCGCAGTGAGTGTTGGATGTATGTAAGTGCATGAAAACCTGCAGAGAGCACAGGAGAATGCTTCCTCAGCGCTGTGTGGGGCAGTGAGGAATTAGCATTTGGAGCAGTTGCATGGGTTGAGGATGTGGATGGTAGCAGTGTGGTAGCGGCAGGAGGGCGGAAATCCAGGGTTCCTGGCCTGGGTGTGGTTCAAGTACAGACGTCCTCAGCCAGGGTTGCCAGTGATATCACTTCCTGTGCCAATTGATGCTGGGAAATACAATGGTATACAAAAACGATAATGCCTTGGGATAAATTACCAATTCTAAGTAGGCTGTAGAGATACTCAAATTAACTCTCCCTCTCGATACTAATCTTTAGACCAAATCTGAAGATTTAAAAGGAATCACTAGCCAAACGTTAACTCAAAACAAATTTCAAATGCTTTAGATAGCCAAGTGTTTATTTATTATCACTTTTCTTTCTTTCTTTCATATGTTCTAGTAAAGACTCACCAAAAAGTAATACTCTGACTTACATATATATATGCACAAACATGTACAACACATAGACATATAAATACAAGATATTTATGGTGTCTTCAATTATACTGTTGACGCGTATCAACCCATCAACTTTCGGGCCTCATCAGGACTTGGGCTTCAGAGTAACCACTTTTTTTCAAACATCACCTACAATATCAAAAACACCTTATTTGTCTTCCTTTAGCTACAAATATTCATCTCACAAATGAAATATGCTAATTCAAACAAATGAAAGTATACATAGGAACATACATACAAGTATTTTGTAGGATACTGAAGTGGCGGCCGGACAGCCGCCACTTATTTTGCTACCAGTGTGGATCACATGAGTGTGAGGACAGGGAGCGTGGCTGAATCTGCAGGATGGATACTGAGTCTACAGTGCACATGTTGAATTGGTGGGCTGTCTTGCGATGGCCAGCCCGACATGGGCAATGTAGACCCAGCAATCTCCAGGCTGTAAAACAGCTCGGAGATTGCTGTCAGAGGCCCCCTTCTCAAAATGAGCGCTGGGTTAGCCTGCTCCACCTAATACTGGATCTGCTGTCATGATAAAACAATATGAGAGCAGCTCCAAGATTGGTTGGATTTACGTTCCACTGGGCAGGATGCTTGTGAACACCACAACGGGGGCGCAGCAGGGGTGCCAGTATTTATGATGATTTGTGCGCCAGCACGCCCAAACATATTTATGTATTGCTAGCCACCAGTGGGGGCCTGAGCAAGTCGGGCCAGTTCTGTGATGTAAATAGTTCAAACCAGTACCTAAACTAAAACTCAATACTCAGTTAAAGTAATACTCAAACAGTAATACAGTAATAGTAAGCAGGAAAAATGGTAATTAATCGCTCATGTTATTGCATGTTCATTAACCAATAGTGTAAATATGGTGCTAATAACACTGACAGGCCCCTAGCTAACAATATTTGTGACAGGATAATTTGCTCCAGTCATTTGCCTTTAGGTTTTATACTTAACTCCATAAATATATCACATTACATCTCTCTCAATATTATATTTGTTCAGCAAATGATTCACCTATTTTACAAGTTGAGTCATGTATGCTAAATATTGAAGTCAGAATCCAAAGCATAGGAAATATCGAGGACAATATATTGAAAAAAAATATCGACAAGTAAGTAATTATAGATTTTCTATACCTAATTCCACATACATATATGTTACTACGCAATACATATATCTTCAAGGTACATAGAGTTGAAGTTCAGAAGTGTAAATCCATACTTACCCAGAGGCACTTACGTTTCGATCTTTTGTCCCTCAATATTCTGTCCTCGTTATTCTTGTATTTCGATATTTTTATTTCGATATTCAGTGGCATAATCGTCTGCTTCCTCTTATTTTGTAATACCTGCCTAAACTTTTATCCCTGCCTTCTCTTCCACCATCTGTTTCTGTATCTTTCTTTCATCTGTTCTTTCTTTTGCAGCCTAACATAATGCCTTATTCATCAAATGAAACTTTTTGCATATCATGGCTAAGGGGCATATGTAGGTAGGCGTTTGCGACTCACAAACGGCCTCTTGGTATGTAGGTGCCACATATCAAAATAAGAAATCTCAAAAATTGCAATTCCTTATTTTGCTCAAGCATTTAAGGAATCGCAATTTTGCGATTCCTTAACTGCTATGTAGGAGTGCCTTTGACATTGCGAATATGTCTTAAGGAATCACAAAATGCCACCTACTCCAAGTAGATGGTATTTTGCGATTTCCTTCCAAAATGATTTTTTTTTTTTTATTCAAAGTGCCATGTGGCGCACAGACATGCCCTGAGGGCATGTATGTGCGCCACATGTACTTACAGGCACATTCCAGGGGTGCAACAGGTGTCCTTTGGATGCCCTGGCACCCTTGGAATTGCGATTCTCAAATTGCGATTTTCTCATGTGAGTTTGGCCCACTTATTGCACCTTTGGTTTAATTTCATATTACAGGAGTCACAAACCCTTGAGTGTCTCCTTCCCTAATGTGGATAGCACAGGTGCATATTTAGCACATTTAGAGGGGCTAGACGGTGTTTTCTTGCATGTAGGGGATGGAACCACAGGCAAATGTAGGAGCAGGAAACAAGGATAACGAGTTTCAAGAGGGAAGAACCGAGGAGGTGGTGCACAGTTTCTGCACCACTAGAATGCATCCTTTAGGATGGAGCACTGAGGGTCCCAGGGTACCCCTGGTGATCTTCTCTGGGCCTGGTGAAGGAGGGTGCTGTAACAAATTACACCCAGTGATTGAAGGATACCTGCTTTACTCTAGGGGAAGCCCTGGACATCTTAGAAATCTAGCCATTTAAATTTTCCAACTATTCCGAGTTTCTGAAGAAGCCCCTCTTGGTCACTTCTAAGGCTCAGAGGACAGCACTTAGGGGACAGGACTTACTCCAGCAGAGGCCACCAGCAGGGTCCACTCCAGGCCAAATGCTACTTGTAAGCTGGTCACTTTAGGAAAAGGCTCCTTGCAGCTTGCTGTGCGTCAGTAGCCACAGAGGAGGTCAGACACCTGCCCCTTGGAATCAATGTCTTTATTCTGGGAACAAGTGGGAGCAGGACCAAGCTTCAGGTCTTTACAAAGGTCTAAAACAGCAGGTCCAGTCGTCTTCCTTTCCACGGGTCCAGAGAGTTTTCTGATGAACTGTGAGTGAGGTGCCTGCCTAAGTCATTGTTTCTGCTATGTGGGCAGTGTTTACACCTCATTAAGGAGAAGCACTGGCAGGGCCATCTGCCTGTAGGTCAATGATATTTTGCTTACTTGTGGATCAGGCAGGTCAAGTGTAACTTCTTTGAAAGTCACATTTTCTACATTTTTACTAAAAATCGAACTTCACCATTGAACTGGCTGCTTATGAAACATAAAAAATAGTATTTGAATTATTCAAGTGGCTCGGTCCAAACAGAGATAGCAGGTTTATGGTTTTATTTTGAACGCTATTTTTTTCATTTGATAGCTACAGCCCTTTACTATGAAAATAACTCTTGCAGCTTGTCATTGCAGGTACTACTTTGAAATAAGAGGTACCTACCTTATGAGACATGAAGCATAAGTAGTGGTGACATGTTCAATATTTAAAAGTAGAAGTCTTTTCTGGCAAAAGGGTTATTTGTGCAGGATTGCCAGCAGCTTTAACATCTGCAGGAGTCATACTCCATGGGTAGGCCTGAAGCCATATTTTCTTTGTCAGTGCCTCAAGCCATGTTTTCTTTGTAATTCTAGTGAATGGCACAATATGTGCTGCAGGCCCCAGTGTGTAGACTTCAGATAAAGCAATACAAGTCCACAAACAATGGTTGTGACCAATCAAACAGGGGCAGATTTTAGAATTATGGATTTCCTTCTGTATAGGAGCAATTACACCACCATATCAACAAGATCTCTGAGAGTCATTCCACTTAGAGCACAAGGTCAGTCCCAATCCCTATGGGCAGGTGGAGACAATGCACACCAAGAGGTCTGCTGATGAGGGGTACATGTTAACGGAAGGCATATTAACGTTCAGCAGTTCATAAAATGAATATAGACTGATTTGGGGTGCCGCTCACAGCCAGACTTTTATGCTTTCTCTGCCTGCCGAGCTTGGGGGACTACACCGACCAGGAGCCCACTCACGCCACACACCTGGGCTTGCAGATTCTCCCGCCCACATCGCTACTTGAAGGCTCGCGGCCCCCGCTGCGCGGGCACCCCTCGCAGCCAGACTTTTGTGCTTTCTCTGCCTGCCATGCTTGGGGCACTACACGGACCAGGAGCCCACTCACGCCACACACCTGGGCTTGCAGATTCTCCCGCCCACAGCTCTACTTGAAGGCTCGCTGCCCCCGCTTCGCGGGAGCTGCTCGCAGCCAGACTTTTGTGCATTATCTGCCTGCCATGCTTGGGGGACTACACGGACCAGGAGCCCACTCACTCCACACACCTGGGCTTGCAGATTCTCCTGCCCACCGCGCTACTTCAAGGCTCGCGGCCCCCGCTTCGACGGATGCGTGCTGGCACGCGCCAGGGAAGCCCGGGCCAAGGGCGTGCCCGTTTTAGCCCGTTTGAGCACGGACGAGAACGGGACGGGCCCCCCGTTACATCTCCAATTCAACCTACACACGAAGGTGAGTACCCTTTTGTTGGAAGATTAGACCGTTTTGGTTACCTCTGTTTCTATATTTTAGTTGTTTTGCAACCCCCGTGAAGTAATGACTACCATCAAGGTGGGGAAGGGCAGGAAGTCCATACCCGGTGGGTCGATTGTGGGCACATTGGATCAATTTCTAACTAGGGCATCATCCATATTGGCCCATGAAATAGAAATGACCGAAAGGAGGTCATCCCTGGATCCTGCTTTCGATAAACGGTCGTACTTGGGCAGGTTGGCTCAGGCTCCCTCACCAAAGCGACAACCAATTCCAGATATTGCTTTAACAGGCAATGCAGGCGATGGTAGCCAGCTATCACAAGTTATCGGACGTCTGCCCAGTTCTTCTGCTAGCTTGGATGTTGCACCAGCTGCTCTATGTGCTTCACTGCAAAACCACGAGCACCCTGGACCACCAGCTCCGAGACTGCAAACACGGTCTGCAAGTAGTTCTCACATGAATGTGGGGGCCAATCATTCTGTAGTGGATCCAATATCTAAAAGGAAGTGCGGAGAAGCTCCTTTGAAAAATAGAAAAGCGAAAATCCAGAAATGTAGCAATGTGGGGGATAGTCCAACAACAAAAACATCAGCCGGTCCCGACCTGGGCCACCTACCTGAACAAGCGTCCACGGCGATATCAAGTACTGGTGATGTGTTTCCTACCGAGGCTGGATCAGACTTTTGGGCTACAATGGAAATCATATTTACTAAGACATGTCTTCCCTTTTATGACAGACTATAGAAGCTAGACTCACGCACCTTGAACTATTGTTTGCTTCCACCCAGGCTAAGGATCCTATACGGGATGAATGTGGTACTGGGAATCCAGATAGGCCAACAAACGTAGTTTGTAACTCGACTGCCCCCAACAACGTTGCGGTATTAGCCACCCCATTGTACCGTTCAATGTTCTCCCACTCCAATCTAGCAATAATGCCGATTTACAAACGAGCATGTGTGGAGAATGGGGGGGTAGAGGGACTGAGAATCAAGAATTTCCAGCAAAAAGCACCACGACTTATAATGTGTTGATGAAAGTATTACCATGCATTGAGTCTTCCTCCTGAGTCGATACCGTATGTCGTGGTGCTTGTAGGGTTTCCAGTTCTGAGCCAGGGGAAAGTGGAGGCATATATTGAGCTAAAAAATAAATGCATGCACTGGCTGAACTATAACAGGCCACTCCCCAATCAGGCATCAAGTGAAATTCTTTTTGCTCGAAGAGTGGACTGGGTGGGGCCTCGGAAAAAAAAACATCAAGGGTGATTGCGTTGTAATTAATGTTAGGAACAGATGGGCTGTTGAGCATATATGCAACTGGGACCTAGCATATTCAGCAATGCAAATCCAATCCCTTCCCCTAACCTACTTTTACCCTGCTACGCCTAATCATTTCAATTCTAACCTTAATAGAAGAAGGCAGACCTGGGGGAATTGGGATAGGGAGGGTCTTAGTGCCCAGGCAGGTTATGCCAACCGGTAGGTAGAAAACAACCATATCCCTGTATTGGCTAAACTTTCTGAAAATAACAGATTCAGGGGCATATTATCAAGGGGGTTTATCTCCGCTTTTTTGGCTTTAAAAGCCAAGAAAGCAGAGATAAAATGATCTCCCTATTACCTAGCTGTCGCTAACACCAGTTAGCGACAGCTAGTAGGAGATAGCGACCATCTTGGGCCCCACTTTGCATGTCAGTGATATTTATCACTAATGACATGAAAAGTGGGCGTGCCAAGATGTTAGCGACTGGAAACAGTCGCTAACATCGCTATCCGCTATTACCAACTTTTGGAGATATTCGCGCTAAGCACGAATATCTCCAAAAGCTAACACCTGCCCTGAGCAGTTCTTAGCCATGTTATCCAATGGGAGGTGGATAACATGGCTAAGAGCATTAGCTCGGTAAGGCATGAATATCGCGGACTTTTCAGAGATATTCATGCATTGCGGCCGTTTTTTATCGCATTTGCGATAAACCTTGGTAATACCAAGGTTAATCTGCGATAAAAATCGCCGCAGCTCAGCGGTAAATTTTTGTCTCTAACCAAGCAATAGCGATAATTATCGCTATTGCTTGGTAATATGCCCCACAGTGTTCTGGACCAAGTAGACTGACGGTCGAGGAGTAGTCAGGCTCTGTCCCCCAATGCTGATGAACAGGCCCCATTAGACGTTAGGGAGGATTTTGTGGCAAATGAATGTTCTACTGTCCTACCTAGCTCTCAGGGGGGTGAAAGGGCCCTTGAGGCCAATAGGGAAAACGAAAAGCGGGTTAGTAGGAGCAAGTATGCTGGTGTACTGTTAGGTGCTACGTCTCCAGTATTTCAGGAGGGGGCAAGCAGTGTGGTAGTTACCAACTTTTGGAGATATTCGCGCTAAGCGCGAATATCTCCAAAAGCTAACACCTGCCCTGAGCAGTTCTTAGCCATGTTATCCAATGGGAGGTGGATAACATGGCTAAGAGCATTTGCTCGATAATGCATTAATATCGCTGACTTTTCAGCAATATTCATGCATTGCGGCCGTTTTTTATCGCATTTGCGATAAACCTTGCTAATAGCAAGGTTTATCTGCGATAAAAATCGCCGATGTGCGGCGATAATTTTTGTCTCTAAACAAGTTAGAGACAAAAATTATCGCTAGTTGTTGGTAATATGCCCCTAAGGGAGAAGGGGCCAAACCATAGTAGGGTGGGGATGCACATTGACGGGCCACTAGTTGGGGTTGACAGTCACATCATGGCACAGAAGAAAACTCAAACAGGGGAGGTTAAGGCAATATTACAATTCTCTCCTGGAATTTGGCTGTAATTAAAAACAAACTACCATGCCCAGATTGGGGTTCGTTTGTAGAGGAGTGTGATGTCTGTCTAATGCAGGAGATGTGGGCTTTGGAAGACTACCAGAGAAGAGGGTTTGGCACTTTCAGTATATTGGCCACAACGGTGGGTAGGGGTAGACCATCGGGTGGCCTAAGCACCTGGGTGGGCACGCACCTGGGTGTCATAGCAGAGCAGATACCAACAAATTCCCTGGATGTACAATGTGTCCTCCTAACATTGCCAGATAACATACAAATTACCCTACTCAACATCTATTCTAGGCCAGTGCAGAGCGGGCAGGAGTCGGGAGTGATTGAATATTTGAGGCAGTTAATTTTGACTCTTGACCCAGCAGTTATTCTAATAATAGCGGGTGATTTTAATTGTCAATTGAGCCCCTAACTAATGCTAGTTCGGATGGTTTAGACGATGAGGACCAGCTTTGGCATATACCGGAACCCCAGATTCCACCAGTTAAAGCTTGGACGCCTCTGGTCCTTCAAATAAATTCCCTTGCCCTTTTATCATCTCTGAGGGCATGTAATGGGAGGACAAAATCGGATAGACCTGGCCTACCCACCTTCAACAGAGAAGGACAAAACCCGATTATAGATTATATTTTGGTTGAAGCCAGAATATGGGCTAGGGTATTGGACTTTAGGATTCACCCGAGAAAAGACAGTGATCATAACGCTTTAGTTATGACACTTAAATCAGGGAGCTGGGGCCTGTCAAACCCCATACCAGTGACTAATTTAGCACAACATCCATTGCCACTACACAATAACAGGCGGAGAGTACAGTAGCCCCATATACAGGGTTCTCCAAATAAACTTGTATCATTTACCAGCAGGTTGTGCCATACCTAAGTGAAATGGGGGAGGTCGGGTCAATGGACATGCATTCAGGGATGGGTGACAGGCCTTTAGAAATACACAAACAGTTGACCTCCAAATTGTTTGATGTGTTCTACCCGGAAGGAAGTAATAGGGTTAAATTTGCCCCAGTCCATCCGTGGTATAATGCCAATTGCTGCAAATCTAAAGCAGATTTGCTGAATGCAGTAAAGGCTAAGGATAAGCCGAGGACTACGCTTTGCCGGCTTAAGTATAGGCGGGTCACCCATTTGGAAAAGAAAGAGTGGGAAGCTGATAAATGGGAGGAACTTAGAACTGCCCTTAAGACTAAGGACCTGAAATCATTTTGGGCAATAGTTAGCTCTGTGGGGAGGGAGTGTAGACCAGCGATAGAACCCAATATAGCCCCAGCAGTTTGGGAAGCAGACTTTGGAGCTCTGTATGCAAACGTGGGCCATGACGGTATTTCAACTTCGATTACAAGCCTCCTCCATGAGTACCGATTGGAGGAGGCTTGGGAGATTACTCCCATCGTTAAATTACTACCAAATAAGGCGCCGGGTTTAGACAAGCTCCCTGGGGATCTTTTCCGGTCAGAACCAAAAATCTGGGCACCATACCTGTGTGTTCTGTTTAATACTATTCTAAAGGGCAAGGACCCGCCGGACACCTGGCGTGGCGCAGAGATAGTCCCAATCCACAAAAAAGGTTGTCCTCTTTTACCGTCCAACTACAGGCCTATCAGCCTGATAGATATTACTCAAAAATTGATGGGACGGATTATTTTAGATAGAGTCCAGGGTTGGATTGAGGAAAATGAGATTTTGAGTCCTTTCCAGGCTGGCTTTAGGATGAGTACATCGACTATTGACTTGATTTTCAGACTTCAGGGTGGCAGCCTCTACCTCATCTTTGTTGACCTGAAGTCTGCGTTTCATCTGGTCCCTAGGGAGAAACTGTGGAGTGTATTGTGTGATCTTGGCATCCCACCATATCTTCTGGAAGTGCTAATGAGGCTCCACACGGAGACTTATGCACAAGTTAGGTGCGGGAAGCATGGAGAATTGTCAGCTCGCTTCCCGCTGAAACAGGGGGTGCGCCAGGGCTGCGTCCTGGCCCCCATATTATTTTGCCTATATATTAATGTGCTTATAGATCACCTACTTGGGGTCAAGGACATCGATGCCCCGAGCCTAGTATCAGGTAGGGTGCCTGCGTTGATGACCGCGGATGACACTCTGTTGTTGTCCAAGACATCAACGGGTATCCAACACACCCTGGACGGCTTTGCCGACTTTTGTGCATTGAGAGGCCTGGAGATAAATCTAACTAAAACTAAATTTATGATCTTCAACCCTCCTAGGTTGACCCGCCCAAACCCGCTTTTGGACGGTACTCCCCTGGAGAGAGTGAAGACTTTCGAGTATCTGGGCATTACCCTATCAGATCACCTGGAATGGGATACCCAGTTAGCAAAGGCAGCTCTAAAGTTAACCCAAGTGGTGGGGGGATACAGAAAATGCACAGAATGTCTGAGTTCCAGCCAGCTGCCCCTGTCATCGAAATTTACAAACTACATGCCAGGGCGGCCACGATGTCTGGGGCGGAACTCTGGGGGCACCAAAAGCCTATTAACCTCATGAAGGTAGAGCATACATTCATGAGAAATTTGTTGGGACTTCCAGTTAGCACTCCACTAGTCCCCCTCCCTATGGACCTAGGGCTACTCCCTATTGAGGAGGAAGTGGCATTACAGCAAATTACGTATTGGAGAAGATTATGGTCAGTCCCTGAATTAGCGTCTTATAGAAGCGAATTTATGGAGGTTTGGGCTGCTATGAGGTGTAAGAAAACACCGAGGTTAAAACATATTAAGGTAATAAGCAGCAGGATTGGACTGCTCAAGCTCTGGGAAACACCAGATGTAGCATGCCCAGCAATAACCAGGGTCGACATGGTTCGCCACTATGGCCATTAAAATGTATTGTTTCTCCATGAGAACTCCACAGTTGGAAGATTGACAATTGAGTTTCTCAGAGTAAAAGAACATTACAGAAAGGAAGACTTCCTAGACTTGATTTATTCATCATTGGCGAGGTAATTATACATGCAATTCAGGATGGGCTATCGTGCTGCACGCAAACGTTGGGTGTTACCTATTTGTAGAAACCTAGGTTTTAGACATTGCTTCCAAGCTTTCAGAGTCCTGAGGTATGATACCCGCCCGCCTATTGTTTTCGCTGTCTCCTGTTTTTTAAACGGGATGTGGCTTAAACGTAGAAGTTTCTTAAACTAATCGCCTTCTGTGGCAAACCTGTTTTCTGTTTTTTATATTTCTGGCAAAGGGAAATTTTCGAGTCGTCATAACAACTCGAAAGCTGGAATATTTGTACAAAACTTAATGATTATTGTCGATAACTATATTATATTGAACTTGATTTTATGATGGGTTGGACAAATGATTAGTTTTAACCTTGTCATTAATGTACATATATGAGCATGAATTTCCTTGCATTGTTTCATGTTATTTATTCATTTTTTTTTTTTGTATGTATGCATTTTACCTTGCACTTTTATGGTCCGATGTGACCGAAATAAAGTTATCGATTGAATTGGTCGATATTGAAAGTTCTTTGCTGTAATGCTTGTCATTGGGGATCTCCTACAATCATTACTGCTTGAATGGGCAAGTTCAACAATCTTATGGTTTCACTAGGAAGTTATTGCATTGGCAACTCAGTACGCAAGTCAGATTTGTATTATATAATTTATTCCAATTCTTACAATAATCCAAGTGATCAAAATATCAGAATTTAAAAACAAACTCAGTAAAAATACAAACTTAAAAAGACTAAAATGTACAGTATCCACAAGGTGGGTGCTGCTTCAATGTTATATCAGTATTTGGGAAGGTAAGAAGTGAGTCCCTTGATTGTTATGTCAAAAAACACAACCTCTGCTTCTGTTAACCTTAATTCTAATTGCCTCGATTTAGGTTCTATCTTTCTTGAACAGCCATAAAAAATCATAAAATATCTCTCTCACATCATCCAAATGAGGGCAAAAACATAGGATGTGGGCCTGTAAATAATTGATGTACCCACATGGCCTGCAGAATGTATTACTCATCCATGCCAGGGTCCCAGGAAAAACAGATCTTTATACATGTATTTCAAATATTAGAAGCACAGTTAAGAATGTTGATGAGCAATCCTAATCTAAATAGGTGGCCCACTCTAACTGTATTTTTTTTACGAAGATCTTTGTGATCTAGTCATTGACTAAAATATTTTAAGTTATTTTTCAAACCCTCTTCAGCATGATTGACATGTTCCTGTCTTTCCACAGAACTTTACTATTAGAAGAGTATACACTCGCACACACTTTTGTTCGCTGTTTTAAATTCTGTTGCATGCTCCCGGGTGTACACTCTGTTGTGCACGTAGAAACTATGGCCCCCACGATGTAGTCCATCATCTATTTTACCTCATAATAGTTAGATCCATTAAGGGCACAAGCACGATTCTCCCATCGCAACCGTCTAACACAGAACCGTCACGAAGATTTAGACAAGTAAGTCTCAGCGCTCCTTATCATATTGTAGAACTTGGCTTATGCACGACCAAGGCCACGTGCATAATTCAAAGACCCGTTCACAGTAGCTCAATTTATAATTCACTTTAGAGTCGGTTCCACTAAGCGTGCACCGTAGCTTGTTTTTAAACATCCCGTGCAGCGCACTGTTGTGGTTAAATGATCAGGGCAGCACCGAGGATCACTGAGAGACATCACCCTTCTCAGGAGCTTTAATGTGAAGAAGTGTGGCTCAATGGTTAGATTGGCAGACCCTGATGCAGAGGTCTAGCCCGGGACCAGGGTTCAATTCCCCGCCTCGGCGGGTCTTGAGCTAAAAAATTCCACGGACCTGATAATTCTCTGCAACTCTGGGCAATAGCTTGCTTAATCTCCGCAACGGCCCCCACAACGCTAAGGATGCCTGGCCTCCACCTTGGGGTTGCCCAGGAGTGGACACCTCACAGGGAAAGCGAGGATGGGTTCCACAGCGGTATTCGTACAAGCGCCTTGAGACCCTTGCGGGTGAGTAGTGCGCTATACAAGTATCAATTTACAATTACTAGACACCTCGCATTGATTACTATTTTACGGCGTTAACACGAGAACGGAGCACTTTAGCACCGATACTACGGCTGTCATTCTATAACGGAATACTCCAGGACAAATACAGGCACAGAGCACCATAGTCACGAGTAAATTAGGCTGCACTTCACTTCTATTTACACATTTACGACACTGTATCATGGTTTAACCAAGTATATTTGTGTATGATGTATATCTATTAATACGACTACTTTACCTTTAGATAAATGTTCCCTGATGAAGGCTTGTACAGCTGAAATACATTGGATTTTTCTTAATTTGCATTTGAAAAAATAAAAAGATGTGCTAAAAAAGAGTGAATAACAACTCCAAAAAAAGCAATTGAATGATCAAAAGATTACAGATATAATCAAACAAACAAGTGGATTAAGTGATTCATTTTACATAACCAAGGATTGAAACTTTACAGCCCCCAAGGGGGAAAGAGCGTTGACCTGGGGACATTCCCCAAGTTAGGGGCACACTTGGCAACAATATTTCCACAGAACTTTGACATCAACTTGGTTTATATCATACTTCATATATGTCGTACATGGCCTGATGTTGCCAATTTGCATTGGACATTTTTTTTTATAGTAACCATATCAAAGTATTGGGTTCTGCAGCCTGCAAGTGGCAGCAATACTTTAGAAAATGTTTTGTTGTGACCTGTGATTGGTGCAAATGGCCAAATTATAGCTGTATCCGACTGTGGGACTGCAGATTGTGAGAGACCAAACATAGAGTGAAACAAGTTGCAGAGTAAAGAAATACTTTAAACCATCTTCATTATTGGCTGGGTAGTGGGACTGGGTACATGCAGGTAGGCTGTCTTAACAGAAGATTCAGCTTCGCCCCGAGTCAGACGCTGTATTCGCCGCGGGACAGACCGACAGACTACGGACCTGAACCCAGCTCTGATTCTGGATGTGATTCTAGCAAAGGGATTTCAACCCATACACTACTGCTGTAAACTTTTGTCCTATCACCTAAGTGATTCGTCCTATATGAAACTCCACATACTAATCTTTGAAGATACACCAATGTCTGTCCCAGCCTAAAATCGGCGTAGCAATCTTTTACTCATAGCGCTACAGCGCTTTCATATCGCCTCTTCTTGCCATAAACCGCCGAACAATCCACCGACACCCTGACTGGGTCGGAATTATCACCAGTTGTGGGGGATTGACTGTACCTATCCATTAGGATTTAGCCCTGAAGATTTGGAGTGTATTACACTCCAATGAAACACTTGTCGGCTGCCGCATTAAAACAACACGTTCAACAAACATCAACTGCCCTTCTCCGTTTTCTAAAGATATAACTAACACATTACTTGTTGTTGATATTTATGTGTGTGCACAGGTTTTGTTGTACTAATTGTAGATGTATGCATAGCATAACATTGACAAGGGGTTGTTAGGGTCACTCCTTTCCTAGTAGCACCCCACCAGTAGACCTAGATCAGTTACCTGGCCAATTATCCAGCGGAGCGCAACTATTCCCTCATACTAAGAACCCTTATCGTCAGTTCCCCAAGTCAGGGGCACGCTTGGCAACAATATTTCCACAGAACTTTGACATCAACTTGGTCTATATCATACTTCATATATGTCGTACATGGCCTGATGTTGCCAATTTGCATTGGACATATTTTTTTTATAGTAACCATATCAAAGTATTGGGCTCTGCAGCATGCAAGTGGCAGCAATACTTTAGAAAATGTTTTGTTGTGACCTGTGATTGGGTCAAATGGCCAAATTATAGCTGTATCCGACTGTGGGACTGCAGATTGTGAGAGACCAAACATAGAGTGAAACAAGTTGCAGAGTAAAAAAATACTTTAAACCATCTGTATTATTGGCTGGCTAGTGGGACTGGGTAAATGCAGGTATGCTGTCTTAACAGAAGATTCAGCTTAGTTGCTTTAACCTTTAACATGAAAATGTATTTCCTCAAGTTGCCATTTTCACCAAATTACACTTCGAAATAACAACAGCCTGTATTGACATTAATTATCTGGTACTCACATTATTCTCTGGCCATCTAAAGTTTTAAGCACTTTTCAGTGAGTCCCACGAGTTAGAAAATATTACTATTCTGGCCTTTGATAGATTTTAAATAATATAGTTGAAGTTTTTGTGCCTAGCCAATGGTGTCACTAAGCTCTGTAGAAATATAATGTTTCAGTCCACAAGGACTGTGTCATCTGATTTTGTAGAAGGCCCACCAGGCACTGGGCAGTTTTAGGAGGAAATGAACAGTCTTCTAAAAGACACTTGCCCATATCGGCCATGTATAAATTAAAAAGCAGGGTTGCTGAAACACACCTGTGCTTGAAACCTCTATTTGTTCCCTCCCATCTTCCTCGATTGTTGGTTACACATGCTCATGAAATTTTTTGCATATAAGGCAATTACTGCAAACAAACACAATAATTGCATTTTTCCAGAGTAGTCGTCAACATATGCCATCAAAGCCTATTTTAAAATTAATAAAACAGAGATACATTCTTCCCTGTTTTCTATTCAGATCATTATTAGAGAAATAAGAGCCATAATCTTGTTTAAGGTGAATGTTGGAAATGGGGTTTCTGGTTGTCCGAGTATGCACCCTGTACAAGCTAGAACCACCACTCTAGTCAGGGTAAGCTAGATACACACTAAAATATAACCTGTGTTCACCCTCTAGTGGCTAGGCACAGAGCAGTCAGGCTTATATAAGGAGGCAATGTGTAAAGTAGTTGTGCAACACACAAACAGTAACACAATGAAAACACTACACAAATACTCCACACAGGGTTAGAATACTAGATTATATTTGTGTGAGTTAAACAAGGCCAATTCAACAAAATTCCAATAAGTAAAACTGGAGTTATTAATTTTTAAAGATTTAACCAATTTATAGTGCTTAGAGTCATAAAACACTAACCAGGGGCATCTGACGTGCTAGACTGGGGTAAATCCAAAGTTCAGCCAGACTACGAGGGAGGGCAGGATAACTACAGGACTCATGCAGCTCCCTCTGAACAAGTGCCTTGGATGGAGAAAGCGTCTACGTTGAAGACTAGATGCAAGGAGCAGAGGAGGTGATGTGTCATCTTCAATGCTGTGGATGCAGGCGATGGGTCAGTTCCAATCTGCGCAGTCGATAAAGACTTCATTGAACCCATTAACAATGCAGGCAATGCATTGTCGTCAAGTATCACAGTTTGTTGTTGACGATGAAAGGTCTAACAGTGAATATGCCACAGCTGAAATCAATCTCATATGTGGGTCTGGTATATGGGACCAGTTAATTAGTCAGCATAGTTCTTGAGTTCAGACAATAAGAAACTCTTGGGTCCAATATAACGGCAGGCGGATCCCCACCGCCCTTATGGTGGTTGCGACCCCCCTGCCATTATCCACCGCCCACCTGCAATTTACCCCCTGCCTGATTATGTTGACGGGGGTACCGCAGCACACGGGAAGACCTCCTCCGCTTTTCTGCCCGGTTGATGAGTCGACCGGGCGGAAAAGGTTTGAATATGGTGGCGGTGTCTGTTAGACACCGCCATCCACATTACTATTCATGCAGGGATCAGCCTTGTGGATTGTGCAGTTGGGGACCCTTTGCAGGTCCCAGTATGTTAGGGAGGTGGGGGCACCATAGGTACCCCACTGCATTTGCATGCACAACGTGGCATGCACCACTCAGTGCCTGCCAAGTTGTGCATGCAAATGCACAATGTGCAGTCACAGCATTGTCGCGGGCGGTGCTGTGTGCACCGCCCGCCACAATGATGTGGATGGGGGATGCCACTGCCACCGTGGCATCCTTATTGCCAGTGCGGTACCGCCGCACCACTGGTGGAGGGTCCCAGCACCGCAAGGGTGGTGGGCGGATGTAAGTCCGCTCGCCATCCTAATAGGCCCCTATGAGTTCATTTGGTTTTGTGGTCTAGTAGGGAAATTCATCTGTAGATCCCCAAATCACTTTATGGTTGTCACTTGTGTGATAATGCATTTCATTGAGCTAAATATTTCTTCCTAGCTGTTATAAACTTTTTCAAAAATATTTTAATGCTTATCTTTATTTTTTGGGTGTTTAATAATTAAAATTGAAAGGTATACAAATTAGAGAGTTTTTAAATACTTGTAATATTTCAGTTTAATGTAATAATAAAATAATTAGTTAAAGATAAATTAAACTATTTCAATAAGTATATACATTATGTAAATAGTATTTTACATATTATTTTAACGGTTCTTAATTTACAAATGTAAGTGGTGTATTTGTTAAGTCATTGGAATATTTTATAATATTTGTTTATATGTTTGCGATTAGCATTTTGAATATTTAATGTGACACCACCAAATTATTGCACTTGCCCCTATATTTGCTATGCTGGAATAATACTAGAATATATGACCCCCCCCCCAAAACAGATGCACTTTTGCATTGACTCTTCGACTGGAGTAAGCCTAGTAAATCTGTCCTCTCCCCCCCCTCACAAATATACATATGTTCCCCAGTCTTGGTTGAACTGGAGTTAATATAGTAAACCTGCCCTCGAAAGTAAACAGTTGCTCAATATTATTTGGGTTAGAATAGAGAATCTAAACCCTCTCAAATATATGCACCGTTCCCACTGTTTGTTAAACAGACAAAAGAATTGTAATTCTGAACCCAAAAATATGTGCACTTTGGACGGGAGTAAACATAGTAAATCTGACCACACATCCTCTCCAGCCTAATGTATGCATTTTTATTGTTTCATGTAGTGGAGTTTCAATATTGCATTTGAAGTGTTAATTTATATAGCTTCTGTGAGCTGGTTCTCGATTAATAGATGTGAAATCCTCTTAAAAACCTTTCGAAATTTGAAGCAAGTTCAATTTCGATAAACCTTGTTTATATTGGGTGATTTTGATTGTTTTATTCTTTAAAGTTAGCAATTTTGTAATATTTTTAAGTATATCGCTTTGTCAGATACAAAATAATGGTATAAAATATTAATATATGTGATTATATTTTTTTATTTTCTATATGTTATTTTATTATAAAATTTTGTTTGTATTACTCTATATTTCTTCTGTATATTTTTAAAATTGATTACACTTTAAAAAAATATGTATATAACTTTTGTTTTATATTTAAATACTGCAATTTATAAATAAATGTATATATTTACTAATTGTTTTCATTGACATTTTAGACCACAATAGATTTGTAGTTAATTTTTTGGTAGTTTACATTATAAGTATATAAAGTTGATATTTTTCATGTTAGTAGATTGAGATCAATATTACGGCACCACGATATATTGTGCCAGATATTTTACCATACAACCCCATTGGTGGATTTTCACGAAAAATTGATCTTCTTAAATTGAAATGGGAAAAGATTTAGCAACACGGTGATCGATCTTGTGTCATGTGATTTTTTATTTTGGGTGAAGGCAGGCTTGCACTTGTCTTCACTGGTCTAGGGCTGCCACTGAAACACTTGCTAGCTCTTTTTGAGACCATAGTGAAATCTGCATGGGCTGCTTGACAAATCACTATTGCCTTACTCTCTAGCATAACACCAGCACTTTCAGCAGTGCAATTCAGGGTCAGGTTTTCAGCATCCTCAATCCGTCTGTCTGCTCTATTAATAATTATTTTGCTCCAGTCCATGTTTGTCAATCTCAGTTTTATTTCTCTGCAAACTTTTTAGATTATTAGTTGCTTCAGTTATCTGATAGAGAAAGTAAGATGACTCTTCTACGTGTCAGGCCAGAACCTATCTGTGTTGAGGAAGACCTGAGAGTCGCTTCTGACGTTTCCTCTTGAAGCTGCAAACTCCCAACTCCCTCAAGGATCAATTAACACAATCAGGAATTCAACTCTGACTGAATCAACTTTTCCCTAAGGGAAAGGGGAAGTGGACAGAGCAACTAACAACATATAAATAAACACTGGCTTCAGCTGTTGTTTCTCAAGGTAGTGTTCCAGGCCGATGACCTTTCTTAAAGATGCGCTTCACAGGTTTCACGCAATTCTGTTGTTCAAAGATTAACAACTATTAAAACCACTAATCAAACTCCTCTGTTACTGACCATAGGTTTTTGTGGCCCTTGATCACACTCAATTTGATATCAGGATTAGCTCAGCCTTAATCTCTATACTCTTTAAAAGGAAAAAATTACACTTCAGTAAATAGCATCTCCTAATCAATGAGTTAGTTTGTTAATTAGGTTTAGTGAACAGAACTAGAATTAATCATGCAAAGATTCATACCTGAAGATTTCAGCTACTCTTCAATTTGTTGGAATCTGCAGTTTGGAGATAGGAAAAACAACTACCTACTCCTATTTAACAGCTGCAATTAAGTTCTGACTCTGGAAGTTTACCTTAAAATTAAACCTACTTTACAGAGACTTTTACGGAATTCCTATATACACTTTTAAGGAAATAACATTTCAGGTTTTCTATTACAATTGTTTCTTTGCCTTTGCCAAGGCTTGTTTTCTTTCACAGGAGTTAGAATTCTTCCCCATAGAGAAGTCTCATAAACGCTAACTAACCCCTCAGTCTGTTTACAAATTATCCCTTGACCTTGCCAAGGTTTGTTTCTTCAGACCGCTAATGTTATGTAAATGACTTCTTCCAGTACAGCGTTGAACTTAGGTCCAGTAATCATAACGTTGAAGTCTTGAAGCAATAAGCTCAGCAGTTCCCTTCAAAAGAATAAATAAATCTTACTGTCCTTTTAACACGTTTTCATGTGAAGACTGGAGCCACGAACTGCCTTCAGCGAAGGGGAAATGTAACTTGATATCTCTGCAGACGCGGAGAAAAAGACTCGGATTCTCGGCTTCAGCGAAGCCACGAATAAATCAAGAACTGTCAACTAGATTTTAGGCACGAGTAGGGTTTGATAATTCTAGTTGATTTAAGGGGTCATTGGAATGAACTAAGGACTGGATAACGATCGAAGAGACGAACCGTCATAACAGGAGCAGATGCGCTCATCAGGGCAGCAACGAGACGAAGCGCCGAACCGTTGGGGTTTAAGTCAATTTATTAACAAAGCACAGTCACGAGAGCAGCGCGAGCTCTCTCCTCATGAAGATTCCAATCACGAGAGCCAGCGCGAGCCTCTCTCTAAATGAGCGCACAAACTTGTATGTTAAACTCTAGGACTTAACACAAGGACTAAAAATCAACAAGCATTGTTAAATGGAATTTCCTAAACAGCAAATTACATTGACTAAAAATAGAAAGTTATATACATTAAACAACCCCTGTGTTTTATACTAACAAAAAATTGAACTGATATTTTAATTTATACATGAACAGAACTTAAATCACACTGAATTAAGTAAGACGACTAGTAGCACGCCTAACAGTTCCTCCCCCCAAAGGTCGTCTTACAGGTCGAGGTTTGTCAGGATGTAAAGCATGAAAAGACCTAACAAGTCTAGGGGCATGAACATTCTTTTCAGGTTCCCAAGATCGCTCTGAAGGATCATAACCCTTCCAATCAACCAAATAAAACAAGGTACCCCGTATTCTCCTAGAATCTAAAATAGATTTAACCTCATATTCAACATGATCACCTATTATCACTGGCGGAGGTGGAGTATCAGGTCGAGTAGAAGGTTCAAAAGGTTTCAAAAGGGAAACATGAAATACAGGATGAATAGCATATTCTTCAGGCAAAACTAATTTCACAGACACAGGATTCAGAATTTTCTTAATTTGAAAAGGCCCTATATACCTAGGTTTCAACTTTCTAGGACCCTCTAACTGAATGTTTCTAGTAGATAGCCAAACTAACTGACCTTCCTTGTACAAAGGAGAAGGTTTACGATGAGAATCAGCTGTTCTTTTCATAGTCAACTTACTTTTAATCCACTGCTTTCTAGCCTTTTCCTGAATATCCATCAGTGAAGTCAACCTGTCTGTAACTGCTGGCATAGACTGCTGTTCCTCAGGTAAGAGAATAGGGAGAGATCTTGGATGTTGACCAGTGAGAAAATAAAAGGGAGAACAACCCAAAGCCGAATGAGTGGTGTTATTATAAGAAAATTCCGCCCAAGGCAAAACTTCATCCCAAGGACTAGAAGAAGTAGTTAACAAACATCTTAAACCCTGGCCTACATGCTGATTAACTTTTTCAGTTTGTCCATCAGTCTGAGGATGAAAAGAGGAGGACAGAGCTAACTCAATTCCTAGCTGTTTACTGAGTTGCGACCAAAACTTTGATATAAACTGAGGACCTCTATCTGAAATAATCTTTGAGGGAAGACCATGAAGTTTTACAATATTAGATAAAAACACAGTACTAAATTCTGCTGCAGATGGAATCTTGTGTAAAGGAATAAAATGTCCCATTTTAGATAACAAATCTACCACTGCAAGAACCGTTGTATAACCATTAGATTTAGGAAGATCAGTAATAAAATCTAGACTGATTGTGTGCCAAGGTTGAGGAGGTATAGTCATCGGACGAAGTAAACCCATAGGAGCTGCATGTAAGGCCTTTTGTCGTGAACAAAATGGACAAGCTTTCACAAATTGCTGAATTACAGGAATCATCTTTTCCCACCAAAAATGACGCTGAGATAAATCCAAGGTTTTATTAATACCAGGATGTGCAGCAATTGCCAAATCATGATTCCATTGCATAACCTTATCTTGTAAATCTTTTGTGGGAATAAATAATTTATTGTTGTGATAGAAAAGACCCTCTCTGATAGAATTCCCTTTCTTTGATAACCATTCATGAAAATTAAAGGATTTTAATTCTTTCTTAATAGAGTCTAAGAAACTTTCAGAATGGATCTCAGCAGCTATTTTTTCCATGGGCAAAATACTTGGCGGTTCTTTAACAGAATTAAATTCTTTTTCACAAACTAATCGTGAAAGTGTGTCTGATAACAACTGCTTATTACCAGGCTGATACATAATCAAGAAATCAAATTCGCTAAAAAATTGTAGCCATCTCATCTGTCTGGGAGTAAAAGCCTTAACAGTGGAATAAAATTGTAAATTTTTATGGTCAGAATATACGGTGATAGTGTGTTTAGCCCCCAAGAGATGATGTCTCCATTCCTGAAACACATCTTTAATAGCTAACAGTTCTCGTTCCGCAATAGTATAATTCTGCTCAGCTAATAATAACTTCCTAGAAAAGAAAGCGATGGGATGTAAATGACCAGAATTTGAATCCTTTTGCAGCAACACACCACCAATAGCTGTCTGCGAAGCATCCGCTTCCACAAAAAATGGCCTATCAGGATCAGGATGAACCAAGATAGGAGCAGAGGTAAAAGTCCTTTTCAACAAAGAAAAAGCTTGATCAGCTTCCTCAGTCCAAGAGAAAACTTTCCCCTTTTTTAATAACTGAGTAATGGGAGTAAAAATTTCTGAAAATTTGGAAATGAATTGCCTATAAAAATTGGCAAATCCAAGAATTCTTTGTGTGTCTTTTATTGAAACAGGAATTGGCCAGGTTAAAATTGCTTCTACTTTCCTAGGATCCATATGGATCCCCTCAGGTGACAAGCAATAGCCAAGAAATTCCACTTTGGAGGCATTAAAGACACATTTTTCCAATTTAGCAAATAATGAGTGGTCCCTCAGTCTCTGTAAAACAGACTGAACATGTTGCACATGCTCTTCCGAATTCTTAGAATAAATTAAGATGTCGTCAATATAAACTATGCAACAGACATCCAACAGATCATGCAAGACCTCATTGATGAAATATTGAAAGGCTGCCGGAGCGTTGCAAAGACCAAACGGCATAACAGTATACTCAAAAAGACCAAATTTTGTACGAAAAGCGGTCTTCCACTCATCACCTTCTTTGACTCTAATCAAATGATATGCTCCTCTAAGATCCAGTTTGGTATAAATACTGGAACCCTTAATTTGATTTAGAAGCACAGGAATCAGAGGTAATGGATATCTATTTTTATTTGTCGCTTTGTTTACAGCTCTATAATCAATACAAGCCCTCAAATCACCAGTCTTCTTAGCAACGAAGAAAAGCGGAGACAAGACTGGAGAAGTGGAATGACGGATAAAACCTAATTCTAAAAGTTCATCCAGATACTTCCTCAAATAATCATTTTCTGGTTCAGTTAAGGCGTAAATCCTACTGCAAGGTAGAACAGCACCAGGTACTAAATCAATCCTGCAATCATAAATTCTGTGCGGTGGTAATTTAGTTGCTTCAACAGGATCAAAAACCTTTGAAAAATTCCTACACTCAACTGAAAGTCTATTAATTTCAGGATTTAAAGTAGCACAAAAAAGAGGCATTACCGGATCTCTGGTCTCTTGATAACAATGCAACTTACAAAAAGAAGACTCTAAGGTAAAAGTTCTTTTAATCCAATCAATTTTGGGATTGTGTAATTCTAACCAAGGAATGCCCAAGATAACTCCAAAAGTTGGTGCATCGATAAGATCAAAGACCATCTTTTCAGTATGCCCATTATCTGCCACTAAGGTCAATGGCTCTGTGTTAAATCGAATCATCCCAGAAGACAAAACCGAACCATCAACAGCCCTCACAGGCTCTGGTTCCTCCTTGGCAACAAATTTTAAATTTAATTTATGGGCAAACTCAATATCGAAAACATTTCCTGTGGCCCTAGAGTCCAATAGTACAGGAATACTATGTCTTTGAAGAGTAGTTAAAATAAAAACCATCCGAATAGTAAAATGTTTTGGAATATGTGTAGTTACATTTGTGACAAATTGGGAGATCTTAGAAGAAGATTTACTCAAAGAAACGATCTCTGCTTTCCTCGAGAATACTAGTTTTCCGACAGATTTGTTGAAGGGGTTTCAATCACTAGGACTTTCTTTTTAGCAGGTTTTACTGTACAATCCTTAGCAAAATGCCCAGGCTTGCCACAGTACAAACACAAGTTACCCTTACGTCTTCGTTCTTTTTCCTCAGGAGTTAGAGGTCCTTTAAAACCTCCTGATAGAATTGGTTCAACTAAAATATTCTTAACTTCTGACTCCTTTTTTCCTTACACTCCCCAGGCAGATTAACTATGTGTGCAAGAGAATCTTTCAAATCATCCTTAAGACCTCTATAAAACAAAGAAAATCTTTTCTCTTCAGTCCAATGAGTTTCAGTCAAAAGTCTATTGAAAGTAGTAATGTAAGAAATAAGATCCTTGGTCCCTTGACGAAGACTCAATAACTCATTATCTGAAGACTGAACAAAGGTATGCTTAGCAAACAAATTGGACATGGCTATTTTGAAATCTTGCAGATTATGAAGCAAGGGATCATCATTATCTACCAAAGGCATAGCCCAATTTGCAGCCACCCCTCCAAGATAAGAAATAATAAATGCAACCTTAGCTGTGTCAGAAGAAAAAATCTGAGGTTTACACATGAAATGTAATTGACATTGACTAAGTAAAGTAGCAAATCTACTATTATCTCCGGAAAATCTTTCTGGGTTTGCCAAAGGCACAGGTGTTGGGGTAACTACCGTGACTTGGACTGGTTGACTTTCAGACTGATCACCTGAGGAATGTGACTGACGAATCTCAGTTCCAAATCTAGTTGGCGTTAAAACTGTTTTTTTCTCCTTAACGGGATCCCTCCAAACAGAAAACCCTGCTTTAGTTTCATCTAACTCTTGACGAAGCGATTGATTCTCCAACCGTAAATTCTCCATTTCCACAGTCATTTTCTGCACTAACTGTGTCAACTGTGAGACATCCATGAGGGTGAGTTTACTAACTCGAGAGGAAACGATTTTTTTTTTAAAAGATAGGCTTCGTCTACTGTTTAGGAAGACCCAAGAGTCGCTTCTGACGTTTCCTCTTGAAGCTGCAAACTCCCAACTCCCTCAAGGATCAATTAACACAATCAGGAATTCAACTCTGACTGAATCAACTTTTCCCTAAGGGAAAGGGGAAGTGGACAGAGAAACTAACAACATATAAATAAACACTGGCTTCAGCTGTTGTTTCTCAAGGTAGTGTTCCAGGCCGATGACCTTTCTTAAAGATGCGCTTCACAGGTTTCACGCAATTCTGTTGTTCAAAGATTAACAACTATTAAAACCACTAATCAAACTTCTTAACTCTGAATTTGATTAAACACCTCTGTAACTGACCATAGGTTTTTGTGGCCCTTGTTTACACTCAATTTGATATCTGGATTAGCTCAGCCTTAATCTCTATACTCTTTAAAAGGAAAAAATTACACTTCAGTAAATAGCATCCCCTAATCAATGAGTTAGTTTGTTAATTAGGTTTAGTGAACAGAACTAGAATTAATCATGCAAGATTCATACCTGGAGATTTCAGCTACTCTTCAATTTGTTGGAATCTGCAGTTTGGAGATAAGAAAAACAACTACCTACTCCTATTTAACAGCTGCAATTAAGTACTGACTCTGGAAGTTTATCTTAACATTAAACTTACTTTACAGAGACTTTTACAGAATTCCTATATACACTTTTACGGAAATAACATTTCAGGTTTTCTAGTACAATTGTTTCTTTGCCTTTGCCAAGGCTTGTTTTCTTTCACAGGAGTTAGAATTCTTCCCTATAGAGAAGTCTCATAAACGCTAACTAACCCCTCAGTCTGTTTACAAATTATCCCTTGACCTTGCCAAGGTTTGTTTCTTCAGACCGCTAATGTTATGTAAATGACTTCTTCCAGTACAGCGTTGAACTTAGGTCCACTAATCATAACGTTGAAGTCTTGAAGCAATAAGCTCAGCAGTTCCCTTCAAAAGAATAAATAAATCTTACTGTCCTTTTAACACGTTTTCATGTGAAGACTGGAGCCACGAACTGCCTTCAGCGAAGGGGAAATGTAACTTGATATCTCTGGAGACGCGGAGAAAAAGACTCGGATTCTCGGCTTCAGCGAAGCCACGAATAAATCAAGAACTGTCAACTAGATTTTAGGCACGAGTAGGGTTTGATAATTCTAGTTGATTTAAGGGGTCATTGGAATGAACTAAGGACTGGATAACGATCGAAGAGACGAACCGTCATAACAGGAGCAGATGCGCTCATCAGGGCAGCAACGAGACGAAGCGCCAAACCGTTGGGGTTTAAGTCAATTTATTAACAAAGCACAGTCACGAGAGCAGCGCGAGCTCTCTCCTCGTGAAGATTCCAATCACGAGAGCCAGCGCAAGCCTCTCTCTAAATGAGCGCACAATCTTGTATGTTAAACTCTAGGACTTAACACAAGGACTAAAAATCAACAAGCATTGTTAAATGCAATTTCTTAAACAGCAAATTACATTGACTAAAAATAGAAAGTTATATACATTAAACAACCCCTGTGTTTTATACTAACAAAAAATTTAACTGATATTTTAATTCATACATGAACAGAACTTAAATCACACTGGATTAAGTAAGACGACCAGTAGCACCCCTAACAGCCTGTCAGCTGTTTTCAAATGGCTTTGTGATTCAGACCTTAAGTGCTATGAGGATAAGTCATAATTCCTCCTGTACGGATCCTTTTCCCATTTCAGAGGGCCAACCTGTAAACAATCTGGTTCAATGAGGATCTCAGGTTTACCACTCAGATAAAAAACTAGCCGGAAAATGTTTTGGTGTCCTAAATTCTCTTAGGAAATTTCTGCCACTGCTACCACAGCCGGCTAAAGAGATGGTTATTTGCGCCCTAATACTACCACACATTGACTATGCGAATGCTCTTTATGTGGACGTTCCTGGTTACCAGTTGAAAAAACTCCAGACTATCCAGAATGCCGCAGCCAGGGTTTTATTGGATATTCCTTGAAGGTCAAGCATACAACAAAATCTGCATGATCTCAACTGGCTGCCTGTTGCGGAAAGAGTGAGATTTAACGCCCTTACCACAGTGCACGCAGCCCTGTATCAGTCTGACCCTGGCTACCTTAGGAAGCATTTTCAATTGAACGTGCCCCCAAGAAACCTACGTTCTATGACACAGCTTCTTGCAGTGATTCCATGTTTCTGCCGGATGAGAATAGGTGGTAGCTCTCTGGCTTATAGGACTGCTGTGGCTTGGAACGCACTTCCTCTAGAACTGCGCTGCATCCAAGATGTGAAGCTGTTGAAGACACTGCTCTTTCTTTAGAACTCCATTGACGGACTCCCATTTGCCCGCAAGGTACCGCGCTGGGACACCTCCGAGGAGCCATGCGCGATATAAATGCATATAACATAACATATCTCAAGAACTAAGGTGCACAAACAACTTTTCTCTGTTATTTCACTCTGCTTTCCGCTGCCTCCCTTAACTTTCATTAACACGCTTAGTTTGGTATATTTCCCCACTACGCTATTTACCAACGTTCAAAGTCATTCTATGTGTGTTCACTGTTGAGTCCGAAGTGGCATGTAAATTCTGAATTAGGGACCTCATTTATCCCACCAATTATGTGACCTGATTTCTGACATGGTCCTTTGTGGGCATATTTAGCAATAAATAACCCCTTTGTGTGCCTCAAGTTCTTTAACAATAGATGCGTTCATCATTTCAAGGTTACTACTGGTAGACTATCCTTGGGCATGATCAGCTTGGTGGTGGTGGTGGTGGCAGTGACTGTATTCACTTCTGTAAGGGTAGTGCATTCTCCAATCTCCTTAACAGTGGTAAATACTTGAGGTAAAAGCAGCTATATTCCTTACTGCCAGTAGTTGTAGGCTGGGCCTTCAGTTTGTTGGATTCATTATGCGCCACACCCATGCTTTGTCTTAGCCTGAGATCCATTTTGAGGAAGCTTTAGGTGACCACCACCTTGTCCACTGCTGTCATTAGTTTACATAAGAAACAGCTTATCTAAAGCTTTGTTCCCTCAAACTGCATCTGCCAAGTCCAAAGAAAGGGTTTCAGCCATTTGCCCATTGGCCAGAATTTATTTTTGCAAATGCGCAAAATAAATCAGTAGACAAGTGGAGATTTGAAAAGGGCACACTGTAAGTAAGTAAATGCCTGGAATAAATACCTTACCTTCTTTGGACCTCAGTTGAGAAGAAGACAATGAGTTGTTCCGGCTCCCTTACTGTTACCCCTCTCCAATTTGTAAAAGTGCATTGTCCATTCAGGCAAAGATGAAAGTGTTACAAACTTATCATAGAACAGTTAAGCAATCTCCTGTTACTATCTTACCAAAATGCCCTTCTTTGATGTTCACTCTTCTCAGTTGTGCAAAGCCACAAGCCACACTGGATGTCACCAATGTGCCCTCCAGATTCTCTGACTAACTTGATTTCTTATATCCTCAAAGTATAGGCAGACCCGCCCCATAATCCTCCTCTGCCTTCTGCCCATTACGCAAAACGGAACACAGCAAATGGGGTAAAGGTTATTGGCAGTAGGATGCTAGCGTAACCTCCAGCAAAAGCTCCTGTGCGGGGACACAGGAGCCACTATGGATACTGTTAGGTGCCTTCTGGTGTCCTCAGAGCAATTAAATCCATAATGTATTCCACCAGTTTGGTAGCAGACAACAGTGAAAGTCACTATCCTGTGGTTCTGGTTCCCTTTCAATGGAGGGGGTCTCAGGCTTCTTAAGGATGACTGTCAGTCCAGCCATGTCTGGGAATTGTCTGTGGTAAGGACATGGAGCACACCATCTGGAAGGAGGTGGAATTCTGGTCTCCCCTGAAGATGTAAGAATTGCCTCAGTGGGTGTGCCTGATCAGACAGTCCACAATCAACAGGGCCTGGAGCCTGGAAGAAGACAAATACATGTCAAATGAGAGGGGGCAGAATGTGTGGAAACCCCCCTCCTGATGCTCCCACAGTCTGGTATGAGGCTGAGACTGAGGGGGATGCCCCAGAACCTACAAGGCAGGACATTGCCATCCTGGACGTCCTGCTTGTGCTGGCTAGCTGGCAAGAGGAAGGGGTCCTTCCAGTGAGGAATTTAGCAAGGCTCATAAAAAGTGGCCTACTTTTTATGGTCTATGGTGGCAGGCCAAAGCCAAGCAGCTGGTTACATCTTTGGTCATCACCTGATTTACTAGTAGAATGATCTCCTGTATAGTGATGGTAAGGTTCCCTGATCCTGGTAAAACCCATGTATTGGTGGCCCCCAGTGATACAAGGCCTTCCTACAGGGTCTGGCTCATGGTGTACCCCTGACCGGTCCTCTGGGGCAATACAAGCCCATTGCCAGGCTGGACACAAACTTTTACTTGCCCCAGATGCGTGTGTTTTCAGATGCATCCTGCAGGTCTCATCGAAGCTTCCAGGCAGTGGGAAGTCAGGACAAAAGTGCACCGTTCCCCTGCTTTACCTTCCAGTTGTTGGCAGGCCCTTTAAAATGGTGGGGATCGACATGGTTAGGCCCCTTCCCCAAGACTGCTCTAGCTAGCAGATTCAGTGCTTCAGGCCCTGCAACAGGCAGGCCTGACAATTAAGGCCAACAGAACTTGGGCAGTGAAGAACTTGGGACTTTTCTTCTTAAGACTCACAACTGTGTTCATACAAACCACAGACCCCCTCAGATGCCTCATGCAGATGAGGAATGAGATCTCAAACTGTTGAGGTGCTCCATCGCCCTACAACAAATGGGCTTTATGGTGGACCATCACCCTGGAACTGACCACACCAATGCTAATGGTATTCTAGGCTCTGCCTCCTTAGTGATGAGAACAGTCATGAGTAGTTCTCTCTGCATTCTGCTTGGGAGGGGTGCACGTATTAGACCCGACATGCTTGGCGTGGTATTCCCCCAAATGTTTTGCCTTCACTCCTCCTGGTTTCTGAATGTGTTTTCTGTTGGCATTAGGACTCAGCACAATTTACCATTCCTAACCACTGCTAAAGTGCTTGTGCTGTCTCTCTAAAACATAGTAAAATTGCCTGATATGCATATGTAATTATCTTGTAAGTTGCATTACTTTATATTGATCTGTATAACGCACTATTCACCCGAGAGGGTATCCAGGTGCTTGGACATATGTGTAGGTTTGTGGTCCCCAAGATGCTTATATGAAAAGCCAGGTCTTTAGTTTCTTGTGGAACTCAAGTGAGGAGGAGGCTCTGACGTGCTAAGAGATGTTGTTCCATATCTTGGGTGTGATTTAGGAGAATGAGCGACCTCCAGTTTTGCTTTTGCCAATGAGCGAAAAGTGTGTGAGGGAGAGTGAGGCAGAGTATAGGTATCTGTTGGGTTAGTGAAAGTGTATGTAGCTGTTCAGATGTTCTAGTCCTGTGTTTTGTAGGGCTTTATATGTGTGTGTGAGAAGTTTGAATTGGCTGCGCTTGTAAATGGGGAGCCAGGGAAGCTTCCTGGGATGCAGTGTGACAAGGGTGCATCATGGGAGGTCAAGTATGAGTCTTGCAGCAGTGCTCTGGATGATCTGTAGTGTGTGTAGGAATTGTTTGAAGATTCCGGTGTGGAGAGTGTTGCTACAGTCCATCCTGCTGCTGATGAGTGCTTGACTGACAGTGTGTCAAGTGTTGTTAAGCAACCATTTGAGATTTTTCACAGCATGTGTAGGATGTGGAAGCAGGAGGATCACACAGCGTTGACTTGAGATGTCATGTTGAACTTGTCATCCAGGATGATACCTAGATTTATTGCATGGTCCGTCGGTGTGGGTGTTGGTCCTAGCTCTGACAGCCACCATGCAGAGTCCCATGGGGAGGTCTTGTTGCTGATGACCAGTACTTTTGTCTTGTTGGAGTTTAGCTGCAGGCAGTTGGTTCACATCCAATCTGCTACCATGGTCATGCAGTTGGAGAGGATGAGTTGGGTTTTATTGGGCTAGGGGATGACAGAGATGGCTTGTGGTTGTATGATGTTGGCGAGTGGCGTCATGTATATTTTGAAAAGGGTGGGGCTGATGGACATTCCCTGTGAGACTTCACATATCCATTCCCATTTCTTTGTCTCTGATGTCAAGGGTTTGCCACCTGAGCTTTGCGTCCTTCCCATGAGAAAGGAACATATCCATTTGAGGGTAGATCATTGTTTGCCACCCCTAGTCCCTTGTAAAATGGTACTATATGTACTCAGGGCCTACACATCTAATTCAACTGGTGGGCATGCAGCACTCACTGTGGCGCTGACCTAAGCAACACTTTAAGCATGTCCCAGGACTGCCACTGCAGTTAACTGCCATTTTGACCTGGTAAAATAAACCTGTTTAAAAGCCTAAACCATCCTTTTCAAAACATATACATCACCCCTAAGGTAGCCTCAAATGGCCCATAGGGCAGACTACATTATATAAAAAAAAAGCAGAACATATGTTCTTAAGTAATACATTTCCTGGTAGCAAAAAAAAACAAATTCAATTTTCACTACTGTAAGGCCTACTTCTTGTTGGGAGTGCCATAACAGTTATTCAGGCCAAAGACCCTTAAAGTATGTCAGTGCATGAGTGTGTCCCCATTTTCCTGCACTATGCAATGCCAACACACATGCAATGTGCCATAGCACTTGTAACGTTATGCTATTCTCAATACAAGACTACAGAACATGACCTGTTCTTTCGGTGTGGTGGGCGTGGCTAACTTGGGGCTCTCCGGAGTCGATAGCTTGGGGGTGTGGTTGGGTGTGGTTGGCTATTTAAGCTCTGGCCAATCACAGATGAGCAATTACTATTCAGAACATTACCTGAAGGAGGAAGTAGGCTAGGCTAGGTCAGGGGCTGATGCTGTATGCCAGAATCAAGAGGAGTTCCCTGTTTTATCACAACCTTTGGAACAATTTAAAAGACCTTGCACAAGTGTTAAACTCAACAGAAACTTGTGATTAATTAATCGATCAGGTGGTTAAACTCTACCATTGTTTAGCAGAAAGGCATCATCACTAATGGCTGTTAGATTCTAAGATGATCATAGTCGGGCATAGGAAACCAGATGAACCAAAAAACTCAGTTTAGGATGTGGAACCTATGTAAATAGGAGGTATTCTGGGATCAGTGTTGAATGAGGCAAGGCAACGTATGCTTGAAAACAAGCCATATTTGTATTGTGGAAAAGGTAGGAACTTTCTGAAAGACTGAACAGTAAACCAAACGAAAGGCATAAACCAGTGGAGCCTGTCAAAGCCGAAGGAGGAAAGTAAGAAGTCCAGTTTACCAAGGCTCTCTAGGTGGTGTTCTCCTGGAGATCCCAATCATGTTTGCACAAACCTGTGCTGAAGATGGGAGGTTGCATATGTTCAACTCAGTACTTTTAAAGTGGGATCAGAAGATTCCAAGAAAGGCTGTGATGCTTCTAGATTCTGGTTTTCTCGATATTAACTTTGCCCAGCGCTTAGAAATTCTAAAGGTGTCGAAAAAGACACACAAGATAGTAGGAACTATTGAAGGAAGTAAACTCATGTCAACACCTATCATAAGTATTACTACAGTCATGACAATAGCTATTTAAGACAATCACACTGAAACAATTCTGTTTGATCCAATTAGTGCCCCTCAGTTTAAGCAGATCTTGGGCATACCGTGATTACAGGAATGTTGGATAAAGATGAACACAGCTATTCCAGCTATAACCCACCTACCCCCTCACAGACCTTTTGTTTGTGGGATAGATTTACAGCCTTGATCACAACTTCCATGCAGTCATGTCCATACCTTAAAAAAGAAGATGTATACTTACTCCAGTATTTTGATCAAATGCTTGAAATTTGGTTCACTCGACCCTCAGGGTCCCTAGAATCCTCTTCCCTTATTACTTATTCCCAAGCAGGGGGGAGACCTTTGGAAATGCATTGACTATTGGTCCTTGAATAGGATCACAATCAAAAATGTTATCCTCTGTCACCTTGGTTGACTATGTGAAGAAGTTCACTATCTATTCAAAATTACATCTGCAGGAGGCCTACCATCTTCTAAGGATCTAGGAGGGCGATTGGTGGAAGTAGGCACTTCATACTAAGTTTGGTCTTTATGAATATCTTTTTTTTTAATTTTAAATTGAATTCTAAAATGTGTGTGTCCTCCTTTGCGACAGGATAGAAGAACCCAGGTGAGGTGTTGACAGGGAATAGCACCCTTATCTTAACCTGGTCGTCCCCTCCTGGTCAGGATCTCATCTCACATTGATAGGACTTTTGTGGGGGGCCCAGTAATCCTTAAATGTTGATTCTTTGGTCATAATCATTGGACACCGGGGGCACTCCCTTATAGATATTTTGATGTTTATACTTTATGAGTGTTTTCCAACCACAATTCCTCCAATAGTCCCCACATTTCTGCCCTTTTGGTAGATTTCCAATTATGATAGAGCCTACTGGCTAAATGAGATGAAATTACCCATTTTCTAGTTCCCAGAGGTAAAGGGAAACCCATTTCATGTATATCTCCCTTCTTGCCAGCAGAATTAAAGTACATATTATTGATCTCTGTTTCTTATATAACGTTATAGTAGGCTTGTCACTCTCTAGAATTAAAAAAATCACAGGTGCAAGGTTTATCTTGATTTTTCATCCGAGAATCTCTGACAGAGTCTTACCCACTTCTTACCAGAAAAGTTGGATGGCACGACACTGCCAAAAAATGTGCACGTTGTCAGCAATCTCCATACCACACTGAAAGCAAGACTTTGTCCCTCAATCTCCTAGGCTTGCCAGCGTTTTATGGTCCAATAGGCTATGTGTATGGTGAATAGATGGTTTTTATTGGGAGTTGCAGATTTTACCTGCCATACGAATGTCAATTCCGGCATCAGCAGGTCCCTTCTCTAACTCTCCTCCGGTAAGGTGAAGGCTCCATCGACACTTTGCACTTTGCATCCAATATCACTTTGCCACCTCTCATTGCACTTTGCATCCAATATCACTTTGCCACCTCTCATTTTGGGGAGAGACTTCCTTGCAATTTTTATTCACATTCCAAGTTTCTGTCCCCCCCCTTACCCAACTCAATTCAATTCAATTCAGTTCAATTAATATTTATTTCGGCTTACCAAACCATAAAAGATACACATTAACAAATTACACATCGCAATAAAAACACTTCATAACATAATGTTTCAAAAAGGTACCGCTAGACCAAGGCATACATTTTAGACTCATGTTTCTAATCTAAGACCTTTGTTAATCCTTAAAAAATAAATATCAATAAAACAATTTTTGCAAATTTTAAAAAGATCATGACAATAAGATATTGAGGAGTTAAAACAAATTTAATTTTAAAATACCAGCAACCAAACTTATTAGTTCTGAATTCCTTAAAATAGACTTCCGGATCTTTAAAGTACTATTAATACAAAACAAAATATATATGCCCAATATAATGTTCTAACAGATTTTCCTTTATAATACCTTACCCAACTCATATATTCAACTAGTTAACTGATAATACCTGACTCCGGATAACCTCTTATCGTCATCCAAATAATCTTTTCCCAGGATACCAGGTTGCCATCCCTTATAAATGTGGCCCCATCTATTTAAGACAGCTCGTCTTTTCAAGGGTCTTGAACTGTCCTGCAAACAGCATTCAGGGTCTTTAAACTAATAATTTTTAAGAACTTGGGGTGACCAAATTTATATAGAAAGTGATTAACACATATGGCAGATTTTTCATCATAGCATGGAACATAGGGGCTATACTTCAGCATTCATCTGATATTTTTTAGTTGAAAGGCCCAACAGCTCCGAAAACAATTCCAACGAACAATCCTCTCCACCGCCCTCAGAACCTAAACCGCCCTCCAACCACCTCAACGCCTGGAACCCAATCACCACTGAAGACACCATCCGCCTAATGAATTCCATTCACTCTGGCTCGCCAACCGACCCATGTCCCCACCACATCTACAACAAAGCAGACTCCATCATCGCACCCCATCTCCGGGATGTCATCAACCGTTCCTTCAACTCTGCTACCTTCCCAGAAAGTTGGAAACATGCCGAAGTCAGCGCCCTCCTGAAGAAACCCACAGCAGACCCCTCTGAACTTAAAAACTACCGCCCCATATCCCTCCTCCCATTCCCGGCCAAAGTCATTGAAAAAGCTGTCAATAGCCAACTCGCCACCTTCCTGGAATCCAACAACTCCCTCGATCCATCACAATCCGGCTTTCGAGCCAAACACAGCACCGAAACCGCCCTCATCGCAGCAACAGACGACATCCGAACACTACTGGACAACGGAGAAACAGTGGCCCTCATTCTACTCGACCTCTCCGCCGCCTTCGACACTGTCTGTCACAACACCCTCATACAACGCCTCAGCAACATTGGCATAAAAGGTAAAGCCTTGGACTGGATCATCTCGTTCCTCGCCGGAAGAACCCAGAGAGTACGCCTTCCCCCATTCAAATCAGAGGCCACCGAAGTCATCTGCGGTGTACCACAAGGATCATCACTTAGTCCCACCCTCTTCAACGTCTACATGAGTCCACTCGCCTCCATTGCGCGCCAACACAACCTCAACATCATCTCCTACGCTGACGACACCCAGCTGATCCTTTCCCTCACCAAAGACCCCCAACACCGCCAAAACCAATCTTCACGAAGGCATGAAAGAAGTAGCCATATGGATGAAAAACAGCCGCCTAAATCTTAACTCAGACAAAACTGAAGTGCTCATCCTAGGATCATCCCCCTCTGCCTGGGACGACTCATGGTGGCCTTCGGACCTGGGCTCCGTACCCATACCCACGGACCACGCACGCAATCTAGGCTTCATCCTAGACTCCTCCCTCTCGATGACCAGACAAGTCAACGCCGTCTCATCCTCCTGCTTCAACGTACTTTGTATGCTCCAAAAAATCTTCCATTGGATCCCCATCGAGACAAGAAAGACTGTCACCCACGCACTGGTTACGAGTCGACTAGACTACGGAAACACCCTCTACGCCGGAATTACAGCCAAACTACAGAAAAAACTCCAACGCATCCAAAACGCATCGGCGAGACTCATTTTGGACATCCCTCGCCAAGAACATATTACCGGCCACCTGAAAGACCTCCACTGGCTTCCCGTCAACAAGAGAATAACATTCCGTCTCCTCACCCACGCACACAAGGCCCTCTACAAACTAGGACCCGATTGCCTCAACTCTCGAATATCCTTCTATACACCCAACCGCCAACTAAGATCCTCCAATCAAGGCCTCGCCGCAGTCCCGCGTATCCAAAGATCCACCATGGGAGGTAGATCCTTCTCCTACTTAGCGGCCAAGTCCAGGAACTCAATCCCCACTCACCTCCACCTCAAACAGAACCACATCTCCTTCAGAAAAGAACTTAAAACCTGGCTATTCGATAAATAATGAACCCCCTCCCCAAGCGCCTTGAGACCCTCTGGGTGAGTAGCGCGCTATACGAATCCTTGAACAGTAAACCCGAAATTCTGGGCCGGCTATACCTCCTTCGAATCTGTTCCTGCTGAGATTTTTCCATGCAGTTTTCACACTTTTAGACGACCAGCTGATTATGTCACTCCGCAGTTTCTTAAACCACTCTGTTCTAAAAGGTAATGGGATTGTATTAAAAATAAAGGTGAACTTTGGAAGTATTGCCATCTTGATCATATTTGTTCTTGCAAAACTCGTGAGAAAATTGCCCCATGATGTAGATTTTTTCTAGTCTCCATCATTACTTTATCAAAGTTTACTTGAGCCATCTTATCTAAATCCTGTACTACCTGAATCCCAAGGTATCCTATTTCCTTCTTTACCAGGAGGCTCTAATATTGAGTGTTCCATTCCATTATTTCTGTCTTTTGTTGGTTCACCAGATAATAGGAGACCTTCCCAAATTCCTCCAACATTTGCAGAATAGCTGGGTATCAACCTGCTAGATCTTGAGTATATGTCATTAAGTGATCTGCACATAACTCCACTTTCTTTACTCAAACATTCAAAAGGGACAATATCAAGATGTCCTATAATTCTACTTGATGGAGGCTCAATGTACAAATCAAAAAGTAAAGGAGAGAAAGCGCATCCTTGCTGTCTCCTCTCCATATTAAAATCAGTTTAGTCAGTTGTTCATTCACAACAATTTCCCCCGCAGGACTTTATAGATTAGCCGAATTGCTAGTGGAAATTCTTTACCTATGCCAAATTGTTTAATCACACCACATAGGAATGATCGCCTCACTCTATCAAAAGCAGCATCAAATGTTAGTACTGTTAATAGCATTCCCCCTTCAATTACTCACATCCACTAACATACCATTCATGTAGTTGCTGCCCCTTGAAGTGTGTAGATCTCATAATAATTATTTGACTGTGAAATTGGCCTGTAAGACCCAAGATGTATAATCCATATTGGGTTTTGATAGCATACTAATTGTGGCTTCATCCCAAGATCATGGTGCGGTATGACTTCCTGTGAAAATGCCTGCTAATAGATTCGTTATTACAGGGATTAATTAATCTGTCAATGCAATATATAGCATATATGATAAATCATCCATGCCTGATGATTTCCTTCCTCCTGACTTATCTCCTTATTCAATCTCTGCTTTGAGTCAAGTCCTAGTTTTGGAAGAGAATCCTTTCCAAGCCAGTTTTCTATGTGATCCTCCAAAACTAGATCTTCTGTATAGTTTCTGGAACAAGCTTGTAACGGTCTGCTCGATATTTGTGTCATCTGAACACCATTGACCAGTTTGTTTAACTTCAATCCCCTTAATGGTGTCTCTAACATTTTCTACATTTGTTTTCAAGGCCAGTAGTCAAGTCAAGAAACTTTATTCGGTTGTTCTTATTGACAACCATAAAAGCATTTACATTATACAATTATTAACACAATTATTCGTTAAAAGAAGAAATCAGATAAAAATAGAGTCATAAACAAGACAGATCTGCATTAAGCATTCAGAATATTTAAAAAAGTCCTTAAAAGAAACAGGAAATAATATTTCATGTATCAATACCGTTAACCTTCCATACTGTTTCTAAATTTCATTGCCAATTTTAAAAAACTACATATATACAAGGTGTATTCACTTCTTAGCAGCTGAAGGAAGTGTAGAGCAGGGCGAAATTGTAGAAAATTCAGCTTTTTCAAGCAGGGTTTTAAATATAACTTCCTCGGTATAACATAATAGGGACAAAAAAACAGAAAGTGTGCCAGGTCTTGCGGAGACTGATCGTCGCAGCCGCAAGCCGGCAACACTTGCCCACGATGAGATCCCCTAGGAACAGCCAACAGTAAATGAAACAGGTTAAACCTGAACCTTGTCAATAGAAAACGGTCATAACTAGATATTTGCCATGTTAGGTACGGTTCCAAAAGCAATGTACTTTTTATTAGTACGTGGTTTCGTACACTATCTTTTTTTAATTCACATGACTCCCTGTCCTGGTATCTAGAATCAATAAAAGCCTTCTTGACCGCAATAACATCCGATTTAGTAATAGATTCAGGAAATAAGAAAAGTTCAGGACGACCTATATCAGTAAAGCACTTATGCAAGTACTTTAACCAGGGAACCTTCATCCTGTTATCCCATGTAAGTGCTTCTCTTAATATAAGCTGGGTGAGTGGTATGTTGTCATTTAGCCAACAATTCATCCAACATAATAGGGGATTTACTGCAATTTTGTCACATATGAAAGGGACCCCCAATTCCTCGTGCACAGAGAAATTTGCCGTACCCCTGGGAACCCTTAATATTTGTTTTAGAAAGTTATTTTCAACTATCTCTAGGGCTTCCAGAGGAACATATCCCCATATTTCACTACCGTAGCATGCTATAGTAACACTTTTGGCCTGGTAAAGTTGGAGTAATGCGGCAACTGGGCTGTTTCCCATTTTCCTGGAAAAGTCCATTATAGCCACATTTGCCCTGATAACCTCTCCCTTCTTTTTTTGAATCACGGGTCCCCAATTTAATTGAGTGTCAAAAAGGACCCCAAGGTAAGAGAATGTGTTTGTTACAGGGATTTGTACTCCATTTACATTTAAGCGATTTGGTTTTTTGCTTCCTTGGCCAACTTTCATTATGTAGGATTTAGAATTGTTAATACTTAAATCTCTATTTTTCATAAAAGAAAAAAAAGAGTCTAATAAAATTTGAAGTCCATTGGCGGTCCTAGATAAAAGGACTGCGTCATCCGCATATAGCAGAACCGGCAGTCCCTTTCGTCCAATGTACGGGTAGTCTGTATTAGTGCTTAAAAGGTGCTCTTCCAAATCATTTATGTAGAGGTTAAAAAGGAACGGGGCCAGAATGCATCCTTGTCGAACACCCCGATACACTCCAAAGTCTTTTGTCACATTTAGATCTTGTGTGTATCTGACATTCGCTTTCGTGTCAGAATGCATATCTTCTAGCAAATTAACTAAGTTCTGGTCCACACCCATTTTTGCCATGGCGCCCCAGAGTTTCCCGCGACTCACACAATCGAAAGCCGAGGAAAGATCCATGAACGCCATGTGGATCGTTCCTTGCCGGGCCTTAGTATACTTCCCAATGATAAGGTATAAATTTAAACATTGAGAGATCGTAGAATGCCCAGGCCTAAATCCGTATTGGATTGAGGATATTATTTTGTTTTCCTCCGACCACCTGACCAATCTATTCAAAATTACTCCTCCCACGACTTTAACCACGGAGTTTATTAGTGATATTGGTCTATAGCAAAGAGGACTATTACGGTCTCCTTTCTTAAATACGGGCACAATAGTAGATACCCCCCATGATTTTGAGCATCCACATGACACAGCCGCATTAAGTACTGCTGTGAGGACCGGTGCCCAAAGTACTATACGAGATTTAAAAAGGTCGGGAGGAAGGCCATCAGGTCCTGGGGCCTTGTTGTTTGCTAGCCCTTCAATTCCCTTTATTACCTCATCAATTGAGAAGAGCAATACATTTTCACTACTTTCATTTGATCTGTATTCTGCTTGCGACTCATTATTTTTAAAAATAGAGCTGAAATGTTTAATCCATTCTTCCTCTGGGATGTTAGTGCCCACATTGGAAATACTAGTGTGGTCAAATATAGGCTTATTAATAATCTCCCAGAACTTCGAGCTGTTTTTCAAGGTCTCGGGGTCTAGCAAAGACTCCCATAGACTTTTTTTTCCCGCTCGCTTGCGATTGGCACATGACTTCTTATACCTAACCCGCAAGTCCCTGACAAGCATTAGGTCTCTAGGTTTTATTTTTAGAGCTTTTTTAAGTTCACGACTGGCCTTCGAACAATCACTGTCAAACCATTTTGGATTACTGTTTGGGTTGACTTTCCCTTTGGTAGGTACCGTTAAGATTGACTCCACCTTTTTGGCAATCTCCTTGAAAGATGCTAAGATTTGTAATGGCGCTGATACAGGAGATGTACATACTGACAGTTCATAGTTACACACATTATTAATAGAGGAGTAAAACTGTTCACAATCCACCATTGACCATTTTAAGCGTTGTTTACCGTTAATACATTTTATAAGACCTCGATCCTCACGGGGATTGCGTTTTTCAAATGTATTCACACCCATTTCAATGCATATAGGGTTATGATCGCTTTAAATGCTCAATTGAATCGAGAAATCCTCAACAATATTAACAAAGTCTGCCGATAGTAAAATATGGTCTATGTATGTCCCTGTCGCGTGACCTTTAAATGTGGGGATTGGGAAAACAGTTAGCTCCGATACTATTGACATTGCTATAAAGAAATTATTTTCATTCAGCAAATCATTTAGTTCTGTTCCCCTCCGTGAGTGATCAAAATGAATTCCTTCCATACTATTACAACCCATTTGACCAACAATTATCATACTAGGATTCCCACATAAATGTGTGTTAAAATCACCTACTATTATCTTTTGTCGAGGCAAAGAACCGACATTTGCCCTTAGGAATTCACGCAAAGACTCAATATTACAATCTCCGGACTGATTCACTGCGTTGTAAAAGTTAATCAGTACAAGTTTTGTTTTACCCCCTCCTGAACTCTAAAACCTGAATATTACTGTTACCAGAATGGTGTTCAACTTTATGGCATACAAGTGTCAAGCTAACAAAAATTGCCAAACCCCCTTTTGCTCTTCCGCTAGCTGATGGAACTGCAGGAATAATAAAACTCTGGTAGCCTTCAATATGTACATTTTTTCCTGCTACCCAAGTTTCTTGGAGACATATTATCGGATATTCTTTGACAAAAGACAACCATCCTTTATCACTCAGTTTGTCATGGAGTCCTGCTATGTTCCACGATAATAACCTCTCCTCGCATTTTTGCAGTTCACATTGTGTTGTGTCAGCTTTCTCGTATACATCTAAACTAGTGGGTATTGGACCTGTACTGCAACATACCCGTTCTATCACAGAATTGGCCGTAGTATGTACTGGGAAGGGGACTGAATTTATATCATTATGTGGTCTAGTTATATCAGTTAACTGATTCGCAACTCCCAACATCGCAACATTACTACCTTGCAATTCTAGGATTTGATTGTCATTTCCTAAACCTACGTCTTCTGACAGGCAATCATTGTGGTCAGGATTAAGAGGTGTATCAGGTAGTCATTCCACCCCTTCCAGCCCACCCTCATCAAGAAAGACATCATACCTGTTGGAAATGGGGATGTTAAATCGGTTATTGAAGTGGCTAGGATGTTGATGATCTTGTTGATGTGTCCGTAATGGACGTTCCCTTCTTTCCAAACTGTAACCCCAGTTATTAGTTGGTACACCAAAACCCCAGCCATTAATTGTTTCTGGCCAAATTGGCCTGATATGGGTATGACTTGGCTTAGGGTATGTCATACTCCGTTGTTTTTTGCCAAAAAATTCTAGGGTGAGAGGAATGATGGTACCTCTCCTGCGCTGTGGCGGCAGGATGTTTGGTAGAATGTTTGGTAAAACAGCAGAGTTTACAAAATGTATAATTATACAGTCCCCTTTAAATTTTTTGGGGTTTTGCCCTATCCACGAAACCCGTCTGGCTGACTTAATGTCTCCAGCTAGCTGTTGTTTCCCCCATGGGGCCAACTGCATGTTTCCAGATAACCAATGCAGGGCCTTACTTGTTAGCGCCGTGGGGGATTCTGATTGATCTGTTGCTAGTGGGGGGGCATTTGCTAGTACCAGCACTAATGGTGCCGCATCTTCTATAAAGTGTAGTGTATCTTCTTCTACTCCTGGTGCGGACAATACAGGGGGGTTTAGGGGCTGAACCTCTCTTGACAATGAATGATTAGACACGGTATTTGGGGTCTGTTCCAATAGAATTGCTTGTGTAGTATTGGAATTTATGCCTCCCTCTATTCCAAGTCCAAAAGTCTCTTTTACGGGTGAAGCCAAATTTGTGACTGTTACAGATATGTTTAACACCTCTTCTACTATCTTTTTCTGATCTGCGCCTAATTTCTTTACATCCGCAGATAGCTTATCCAGTTTAGCCACTACTGGTTTAATTAAAGCTTTAAATTTAATATCAATTAATTCTGCTATCCTGGATAATAGCTCTTCATCCACGTTCAACTTCTCAGCAACTTCTCCTTTCCCCCTACTTTTTTCCTTGCTTCTCACAGGTGACACAGCCCTCTTCCTCCCAGAGTGAGCTCCACCACGATGTATTTGTGGTTTTCTACACTTTCTGATAGCACGAGTAGCAGGGACTTGAGCTGGGGGATCAGCATCGTTATTTATCTGTTCACTCTCCAGCACATTTAAATCTTGTTCAGTATCAACTATCTGGGAATCGGAGTCATTTTCCAGAGCTGAGTCTTGTCCTTGTGTTATGTGAACACTCTGGTTTAAGGTACCATTATCGTGTGTATCAGTATCTAGGATTACACTACCCTCAGCCTGAGAAGGTATATCAATCCACGGTGAGTCTGGAGATGGGCTTAGGGGGGATAGAATAGGGGATTGACTAAGGCCTAAGGATTGTCTCCTTTCATTATTAATCTTTGACACTACATGCACCATATAATTGTCCATGGTATTACCCCCCGCCACAGGAATCTTTTTTGGCATTCTTGTTTATACTAATATTGATACCCACTCTATATCAATCGGAAAACAAGAGAGGGCATAAGTAATACAATACAAGTATATCCAGGGTTTAAATTATAGTCAAGGGTACAAAGTCTTACTGCAACCAAACAAAACCGGGTCAGCAGGGGCAGAGTGGCGCGCCCAGTCCAGTCTCAGTCTGTCTCGGACTGTCTAAGACTGTCCGCCCTTAGTCCGGGCTTTGTCCCGGGGTAGGTCCCGCACACGCGTCCCGCTAACGCGTGGTCTGCCCAAGTTAAATACGGATCCTGGTTTTAGGGGGCGGAGACACGGGAAGAGGCAACTGGTGTGCTCGCTGGACCACGCACAGCCTGATGGGCCTCGCAGTCCCGTCCTCCAGCGCCTACACTCTCCCACGCAGCTTCAATGCCCTACGGGGCTCCTGGCAGGCAAAACGAGACACAGAGTACCCAGGCGTCAAACTTCACAAACTCCTCGGCGAGCGGCACCCGCGGAGCGGGGGCCGCGAGGAGTGTAAGGGCACAGGCAGGGGGGCGGAGACACGGGAAGAGGCAACAGGTGTGCTCGCTGGACCACGCACAGCCTGATGGGCCTCGCAGTCCCGTCCTCCAGCACCTACACTCTCCCACGCAGCTTCAATGCCCTACGGGGCTCCTGGCAGGCAAAACGAGACACAGAGTTCCCAGGCGTCAAACTTCACAAACTCCTCGGCGAGCAGCACCCGCGGAGCGGGGGCCGTGAGGAGTATAAGGGCACAGGCTGAATTTTATTTTAATTTATTTGAAAAAATGTATATAGCGCAGATGTAACTCTCTCAGGTATCCGAGTGCTTTACAAATGATTGAGGGCGGAGAAGTAAAAACAATATTGTTACACTCTCTAATAGTATATGGCAAGGAAACACTTTAGCAGAATGATCTGCCAAGAGCTTAGGAATGTGAATTATCTTGTTGACTTTACTGACCAATCCAGCATCAACAAGAAGACGTCAATTCTGGAGTATTGGCAATATTTCTTATTATGAAAGGTAAAGCATTTATCCCCATTAGCCCTTCATTAAAACGCAAATCTTTCATCAGTTGCAGCATATGTGCCAGCATCTTTCGGGAGTTTGCAATACATCTTATGGTGGATTTGCAGAGAGCTTTGTTCGCCCTAAGTGTGGCAGGGTATGCTCAGACGTGAGTCCCTTGTTCACTTGGCCACTGGATTCAAGATAGCCTGGCTGATGAGGATTATGAATCCGAAACCGGTCCCAGGATGCTTGTTTCCGGTCCAGGGAAGACATGGCTTGGCAGTTCGGGCTGGACTGTTCCCATTAGGCACAGGGTCAGACTGATTTGCATATAGCCATGTCTGAACTGGGGTGGCTGAGTGAACTAAAGAATGGTGATGGATTAAACCCAGATCAGTTGACTGGGGGTGAGTGTTTGATTTGTTCAAACGCTCCGTCCATCATCCCCTTTTGTATCGCAGCATATGTGCCAGCATCTTTGGGGAGTTTGCAATACATCTTATGGTGGATTTGCAGAGAGCTAGGTCTATCAAAACATTGAAATCCCCTTTATCACTATAGGGACTGTTGCTTCCAGCAACTGACAGTATAAGACCTGGAGGAGCCTTCGATCATTGATGTTCAGCCATAGTACACAACTAATGCGTATCTTACAATATGTATCTGAATTTTTGCTATTAACCACTGCCCCCCAGGATCTGCTATATGTTCCCCCAAGATTGCCTGAGATGAGTTTTTTATCACAATGGCACTCCCTTGGTGCAAAACAATTGATCAGTGCATACAAAGTTCCTAATCCCTTTTTGCTTCTTAAGGATTTCCTTGCATGCATTCCTTTTTCAGTAAATGGCCCTTTTTTAATATTACTATCCACCTCTCTAAATGCCTTAAATATTCCAAGATCTTTCTCTTTCTGCTCCTTACCCTAGACTAATCATATTACATGACAAGATCCTCTGGATACATTTCTTATTAGCATATGTAATTAGACCCCCCTTTCTCTGTGGATCACTTGCCACACTCTGGGGCATATTATCAAGAAAGGGCGTTACATTATCGCCGCTTTTATCGGCAGGAAACTGCCGATAAAGCGGCGATAATGGGCTTGATAATATGCTCTATGAATTCCAATCGAAGCCCATGTTAGATGTAAAGACATCTAACATGGGCTTCGATTGGAATTCATAGAGCATATTATCAAGCCCATTATCGCCGTTTTATCGGCAGTTTCCTGCTGATAAAAGCGGCGATAATGTAACGCCCATTCTTGATAATATGCCCCTCTGTTCTTATACTTTATGTTACCTTTCACAAATAAAGGCCCCATTTATAAATCATTTTCACCTAGATGCTCCCACCCAGTTCCGTCTCCCCTCTCCTCTAGCCGTGTCAAAACCGTTTCCCTACCATCCCTGGTGAACCCTCCCTTCTTTCCTTTTGGATATCCTCATTATACCCTCTTGAGCCTCTCCCTCCGCCAGTGTCAAGTTTACATCTGGTGCAATTTGATCTGTTTGAGTAGATTGTCCACCTCCCATGGTTCTCTTACTTTGTACATTTTATTGACCACATAATTTTAAGGGTTGCAGGGAACTTCAGTTGTGCTGTGACTTCCAGCTTCCTAAGTTCTTGAATATACTTTCCTCTACTACCATTGCCTATCCTTTGTGGCCCTTGAACTATCTGATGTGATGCAAAAATACCACTCATCTTTTTTAAAACTACCTGTATTTAGGGCCTCCGAGTGGATCTGTTCTTTTAGGGTATAAGACTTGGAGTTAATCAGGATCTTCCTTGCCTTTTTCCTATTCAGGTTTTTCCAAATGGATCTTAGTGTATTCTGTACATGTCTACAGCCAATTCTCTAAGATGCAGTGACAGGATGAACTCATGAATGGTAGTGTAATAATCATATAGCTCCCCTTAAACACCTAAGGGATGTTCAAGATTCTCAAATTATTCTGCATTGCCTTATTCTCTAAGGACTGTATTTTCCGGGGAGCTCTTTTTCCCCTGGTTTCTGCACTTATATCTCCTTGAGTTTAGCCCCAACCTCCTCCTTAAGTTCTTCTAGGAAGGATCTTATAACAGTCATCCACTCAATTTAATTTAGTTTTGTATTAATGTTTAGACTCTTGTCTTTCAAACATAAATATATATAAAAACAAGTTAAAATTAGTCATTTATTTAGACCCCCTCCCAGTCACCACCTCCGCAATACAGGCACAATATTTTTGTCTTAGCCCAGCAGACAGACACTTAAATGCACAATATCAATTCCTTCTTCCATAGCTCCCTAAACTCTGGATTATCCAACTAAATGATCTTTCATCAAGGCTCCTTATATAACTACTCCAAGCATTTTAAAAAAAGTTTGCCAAGGCCCACACAACATCTAAAAATTCCATGTTCAAGAAAAGTGCAAGTGCATTATTGTCACGATTTATATCATATTTTTTAAAAGATTTAAAAAAGAAATATCAATTAAATCCCTTCTTCTATAACCCCTAAACTCCGGATTATCCAACCAAATGATCTTTGATTGAGGCTCCTTGGAACACTAGCATATTTTAAAAAAGTTTGCCAAGTCACACAAAACATCTAAAAATTCCATGTTCAACGTAAGTGCATTAATACTATGATTTATATTGTATTTTATAAAAAAAGTTTCAGAATTAAGTGATGGGTCTTATAAAAAATGATGGCCCTTAGAGTATCCATCTTGCCCTCTAAGGACTCACAAGCGCCTTGGATACTTGCGTGGTTCTCGACAAAATTGTACAGTTAGATTTAGTCACTTCTGTCAGGGTCATTGGGAGTTTTACTAACACTATCTGATCTGTGGGGTCTTGTGTCTTCCCCTGTGCATATTGGGATTGCGACTCTTTAATCTGATACAAAACTGGAGCTTTATCTGTGAGTATGTGAACACTTGCTATACTTCCCTCTGCACCCTCTCTTCCAGCCTCCATGATAGAACTACTTTTTTGTCGAATACCTGGAGAATCTTGTAGACAGTGTTGAGAATATGGAGTTGGTATACTTGCATCATTTTTAGCCTAGACTTTGAAAAAGGACCTCAGGGAGGGAGTAATCTTTGCACTGTGTAGGGGCTCTGCCACACCTTGTCTTTTCTCTGCTCACAGAGGCGGTCAATATACCCCAGGACCAAGACAGAATCTTGAGAGCTAGGAAAGTTTGTGGACTTTTCTTCAGAATTGGTCAATTCTATAGCTATGTCCAAAGCAGGAGGGGAACTCAGGATCCATCCCTCATTTGTACCCCGCTGCTCTGCATCATTCTCTGCTACTGCAGGAGTCTCTTCTAATGTTTTGCAACTGTGCAATGCATATCTCCCATGTGGCCCCCACCACCACCAATTGCACTGACCTTTTGCATCTAGTTTCCTGTACAATAGAAGGCTGTATTGATGATTCCCAGGGTTTGTACTTGCAGCTATGTGCAGCCCCCAAGTATTACTCATGGAGCGTCTATTAAGTATGGCAATCTCTCTCTGTCTGCTCTGACATCACAGTGACGAGTCAGTAAGCAGCTGCCAGCTTGTGCTCACGCCACCATGCAATTCCCGAAAAGAGATCTGTTCCAAAGCCCACCAATCCTTTGTGAGCCTCAGCTCAACCTTCTTCCACAGGGGTACCCTGCTGCTTCAAACTCTCCCAAAAGGACACCACTGGTCCTCCATCTTGTCTCCATGGGTCATCATCGTATCTCCAAATCAGACCGCAGGTAGGACTAAAGTGTTTGCGCCACTGCTCCCCCTTTCAAAGTTATTTATTTAGCATGATGTGGCACTAGAGGAGGAGAGCTCCCATCTGGCCCCCTTTAGCTGACCCCTGTGGTCCCCTGCCAACCGCTCTTTAGGAATGTCTTGTCTATTCGAACTGTGCAGCGCCCTGCTGCGTTTCAGTACTTCATTAATGAGGCACTAAGGGATTTCATTGATAGGTGCACTGTGGTCTATTTAGATGACATCTTGATCAATTAGATATATTTGATGAACACATTCAGCACATTCAGGCCATTTCGCAAAGGCTGTGGAGAGCCATCTTTATTTATTTTATTTTATTTATTTTTTCAATTTGTAGGGCGCAACAGCTACCCAAAAAGGGTTTCCCGGCACCTAGACACAGCTAGTTAGAAAGACAGGAGAAGGGTTTTGGCTATTGAGATTATTGTTCAAATAGCCAGGTCTTGACATGCCTTCTAAACCTGGCATAATTTTCCTCCTTTCGGATGAAGGGAGGGAGTGTGTTCCAGAGGGATGGTCCCAGGTGGGCAAAAGATCTGCCACCTACTCTTGCCAATTTGAATCTCGGCACACCGAAATAGGCCGCTGATTGCGACCGCAGATTACGCTTGGGAGTGTATGGGAGGGCTAGAGCTAGAAGGTATTTAGGTGCTGTGCCCGCCTTAATTCTGAACATATAGTTCAGGGCTTTAAAGCGGATTCTGTTTTCAACCCTGGGCCAATGGAGTTCCTGGCGGTGACTCGAGACTCCGGAGTTTTTTGGAATTTTACACAGTAGACGGACTGCTGCGTTCAGGACCAATTGTAGTCGGCCAACTACTGATTTGTTAGCGCCCAGATACAGAATGTTGCCGTAGTCAAGCCACGATGTTATAAGGGCATTGACTACGGTCTTTTGCGTGGGGAGAGGCAGCATCCAGAGGATTTTCCTCAACCATTTGACTATGGTGAGGCATAGACCAGTAACTTTACTGGCCTGTTGATTCATGGAAAGGGAATTGTCCAGAATGAATCCCAGGTTCTGAATATGAGTTACCGGGGTAGGAAGAGCTCTCATCTGATCGGGCCAGTGTAAGGGATTCCACAAATCTCGATGTTTTCCCAGGACCAAGATCTCTGTCTTGTCACCGTTGAGTTTTAATTGGTTTCTCGTCATCCAATTCAGGATATTTTGGAGTCCTGTTTTAAGTAGAGAAGGGGAATTAGGACAGGATTGGGATAGGGAAAAAATGATTTGGGAGTCGTCGGCGTAGGTCATAAGGGTGAGACCAGATTGTTCAACAAGGTCAGCCAGGGGTCTAAGATATAAATTAAAGAAAAGAGGACTAAGAATAGATCCCTGCGGCACTCCATGGGGTGCCGACAGGGTGTCCGAAAAGGCTCGTGAGGAAGTAATTTGGAAGGTTCGTTCCGCCAGGAAGGACCGGATCCATTCAAGGGCCTTTCCGCGTACACCATTTTTATGCAGTTCCTTAATGAGAGTTTCGTGGGAAATGGTGTCGAAGGCCGCGCTTAGGTCTAATAGCACGAGCGCGACCGTCTGACCTTGGTCAAGGAGCTTTCGGATATGTTCAGTAACTCCAAGCAGGGCGGTTTCTGTAGAGAAACCAGCCCTGAAACCCGACTGTGAGGGGTGCAGAAGTGAATTTTTTTCTGCAAAAGTGGATAGAACTGAGTGCACGTGCCTCTCCAAACATTTGGAGAAGGCAGGGAGCAGGAATATGGGTCTGTAGTTGGCAAGGATTTCCGGGTTTGCTGTAGGTTTTTTTAAAAGAGGCGTGACCATGGCAAGTTTCCATATGGCTGGAACAGTGGCCAGGTCAAGAGAAGAGTTCAGAAGATATGCAATGATTTCCAAGGAGCTGTCATCAAGTTGCTTGATGATTTTGATTGGAATAGGGTCCCTGGGGGAGCCGGATTTGATGGTCTTAAGAATCACTTTCAGTTTGTCTACTGAGAGGGCAGGCCAGGATTCCAGTATATTGGCACAGGAAGGAGTTAATTCTGAGTCAGAGGGAGGGGGTGGTTCTTTATTGTTGACATTAATGTCTAGGATGATGTTATCAATTTTTTCCGTGAAAAAACATGCTAAAGCCTGGCATTGTTGAGTGTTTAATGGGGGTGCTGCAGTTATAGTGTGAGCGCCAGCCAGTTCTTTGACTTTGTTGAATAGGGTTTTGGGCATATTAGTGGCTTCCATGATGGTTTTTGAGACGAATGCAGCTCGTGCTTTTGCACAGGCCGTGTGATAAAGATTCCTAGCTTCATGATAGCTTTGTTTAGCATCAGGGGTGTAGTTTTTTCGCCATTTGCGCTCAAGTGCTTTACATTTTGATTTTTCGGTTTTTAAGATATCATTAAACCATGGAGCCGGGTGGCGGTGTCTGCTCCCTTTTATGCAAGAAGAGGGCAGGCATTGGTTAGCGGCATCGCTAAGCCATTTTTGTGCAGCAGCCGCTAAGCTATCCATATTATGGCTGTTCCTCGGAGGGTTGTCTTGTAGTGCCGAGTTTAACATTTCTAGGTCCACTAATTTCCAAATTTTTCCAGATGTGTCAGGGAAATCATATTGCAAATTGGGGGTGGGTGGGAGAGTAATGCTGAATTTTATGAGATGATGGTCAGACCAGCATATGGGCGTGGTGGCGAGACATTTTAGCTCTTTGATATTGGAGATTATAGGGTCCAGCAAATGGCCGGCTGTATGAGTAGGGCCAGAGTTGATCAGGGACAGGTTAAGGGCCTTCAAGTCATCAAGTAAATTAGAGCAGGAGGGGATAGAGGGGTCCTCTAGGTGCAAATTAAAATCGCCCAGCAGGGAAAAATTACTTAAGGTGATATAATGTGGGGTGATAAGGTTAGCTAGATTTGATGCCCATTGGGAGGAGTTTCCAGGGGGGCGGTAGATCAAAAGGCCTGACATCGTGAAATTTGGGTTTAAGGAGATTTTGAAAAAGCCCGCTTCACAATCTGGGATAGTTACAGGTTCAAGAGTGCATTTTAGATCTCTATTAAAGATAATTGCTATTCCGCCACCTAGCTGTTGTTTTTGTCTATCCTGGCGATGGCGTAATTGTCAGGGAGGGGGGTAGCAACGTCCGGTCCGGCGCTGTCGTGTAGCCATGTCTCAGTTAAAAAGAGGACGCTGGGATTATTATCTAGTAACAGGTTAAAAATGTCATGTTTGTGTTTCGATAGTGAGCGACAGTTGGTACTGTAAACCACGTAATTTAAAGGCTCTTTTTTATGCGATAGTTTGCATTTTCTGTGTCTTCTGGGGGTGTCAGGGTGGGGTTGACATATTGCAATGGTTTGTTTGCAGTTAGCGCAGGAGCGTACTCCGGTTTTATGAAGATTAAGTGTAGTGCACCTAAGGTTAGAGGTAGGGCGTAGCGCTTTCAATTCCGCCGAAGATCTTACCAGCCTTATTTGTGCAGGTGGAGCATGAGCCTCTGCCCCGTGCCTGGCACGGACGGGCACAGACCGGCTCGTCTTTGGCGTGTCTTCGGCGTGCCGATGGTGTGCCCGCTGCACTCGTCCGCTGCGCTTCCGAGGAGTGAGCATGGTAATAAGGTGGAGGAGGGGGCGTGGCTACTTGGGAGGGGCGTGGCCCCGACTCACATGGGTGATGACGTTCTCAGGGAAATTAATCTTCCCACAACAACAGCGCTCGAGTAAGTACAGCTAAATTTACACAGACTTCGTTTTTAAAATCAACATAAAGCAGTGCAAAGTGAAAGTACAAGTTTAAAATTGAAGAGCAACACCCCCGGCTTCTGCCTCAAGGGTAGCTAGCAGGTCAACACCGGCTGCGATTCAGCGCGGTGATTTTAAGCCTCCGGGAGGGGGCGTGGCTACTTGGGAGGGGCGTGGCCCCGACTCACGTGGGTGATGACGTTCTCAGGGAAATTAATCTTCCCACAACAACAGCGCTCGAGTAAGTACAGCTACATTTACACAGACTTCGTTTTTAAAATCAACATAAAGCAGTGCAAAGTGAAAATACAAGTTTAAAATTGAAGAGCAACACCCCCGGCTTCCGCCTCAAGGGTAGCTAGCAGGTCAACACCGGCTGCGATTCAGCGCGGTGATTTTAAGCCTCCAGGAGGGGGCGTGGCTACTTGGGAGGGGCGTGGCCCCGACTCACGTGGGTGATGACGTTCTCAGGGAAATTAATCTTCCCACAACAACAGCGCTCGAGTAAGTACAGCTAAATTTACACAGACTTCGTTTTTAAAATCAACATAAAGCAGTGCAAAGTGGAAGTACAAGTTTAAAATTGAAGAGCAACACCCCCGGCTTCCGCCTCAAGGGTAGCTAGCGGGTCAACACCGGCTGCGACTCAGCGCGGTGATTTTAAGCCTCCGGGAGGGGGCGTGGCTACTTGGGAGGGGCGTGGCCCCGACTCACGTGGGTGATGACGTTCTCAGGGAAATTAATCTTCCCACAACAACAGCGCTCGAGTAAGTACAGCTAAATTTACACAGACTTCGTTTTTAAAATCAACATAAAGCAGTGCAAAGTGAAAATACAAGTTTAAAATTGAAGAGCAACACCCCCGGCTTCCGCCTCAAGGGTAGCTAGCAGGTCAAAACCTGAACTTGAGAAGTTCATTTTTCATGTACAAAATGTAGAATTCCTGGGATGTATCATTTCTCCATCTGGGTTTCAAATGGATCATAAAAAGGTAGGTAGAAGCTATTAAGCACTTGAGGTTTCCACGAAACGTCAAGGAAAGTTTTTGAGGTTCACAAATTTTTATTGCAGATTTATTGATAATTTTTCTAGCATTGCGACCCCAATCACTACACTTCTAAGGAATTAGCTAAGTTGTTGTGGGGTAAGAAGCAGACCAAACTTTTAACACTCAGAAAGATTAGTTCATAACAGCACCATTTTAATCCACCCAGATCCTACTCAGCCTTTCAAAGTGGGATCAGATGCATCCTAAACAGCAATGGGGGGTTCTTTCCCAAAGGTACAGTGAAACAAGCCAGCTGCACCCTGCAGCCTAATTTTCTCATAAGGTAAGCCCTGCATATACCCATTATTCAGTGGCCAATAGAGAACTTCTAGCTATTAAAAGAGCGATCGAAGAGTCGAGGCATGATTTACTAGGAGCCTAGCACATAGTTACAATTTTGACTAATGACAGAAACCTATAGTTTCTTTTAATCAGCCCGACACTATCAGCAAGACAACTTTTTTTAATAGACTCACTTTTTTAGTGACTATGATTTTGTAATCGAAATCCAACCTGGGCAGGAAAATGGTATGATGTATGTCTTATCCAAGTATGGTCATATGATTTCAGAACACACATCAGAACCACCGTTAACAATCCCTCAGGAACAATTGATTGGGGCGATAAGTGTAGATAGATTCCTTAGTGAAGTCCTAAAGGATCAAACGACTACAGAATAAAAACACCTCATTACCAAAATGGAGTGGGCATTACAGAATGATGTTTTTTTTTTAAAAGGATGCATTGTTTCTACAAACTGAATCCACTCAGTCAAAAGCCTTGCAATGATGCCATTCAAACACATTAGCAGGTCACCCTGAAGCTCGAAAGACCGTTGAATTGTTACACCCATATGTTTGGTGACCATCTATGTCCAAAGATGTAAAGTGGTTGATTGACGGGTGAATTGCATGTGCCCAAGGGAAAAGTTCCCAAGGGAATTGCCTGTGCCCAAGAGAAAAGTTACTGTAGGTCCCTTACAGTCCATCCCTACCCCTCCTAAACCCTGCCACACTGTGCCTTTAGATTTATTAGTGAAGCTATCCTGAAATCAGGATGGTTATACCACAGTCTTAGTAGTAGTCGATCACCTTACAAAAATGGCCCACTTTATTCCTCTGAATTCCTTGCCCACTTGTATAAAACTAGCTTCGGTTTTTCTGCAGGAAGTTGTGAAACTGAATGGAATTCCAAACACTATTCATTCCCAATTGTAGTCCACAATTTGTGTCCACATATTGGCAATCTCTTCTCAATTTCATGGTCATAGATGGCCGACTCTCGTCTAGCCATCGTCCATCAACAGATGGGCAGAGGGAATGAATCAACCAGTGCATGGAACAGTTCTTACGATGTTAACAATCTGGTCAGGTGTGAACTATTTCTTATGGGCTACAGAATTCACCTACAATAATACCTTACACACTTCAATAGGTTGTTCACAATTTTGTTGCATTTATGGATTTCATTCTCGAATGATTGACTTTGATGTACCCACAAAACATTTACCACCTGCAGTATAGGAATGCCATGAACTTCTAACTCAAAAATAAAGAAGTTCACGACAATTTTACTGTAGCTAAAGAACAACGCAAACTACATCTGATACAAATTGATGACCTATGCCAAATCTAAAAAGGGGGCACTTTGTTCGGTTGTCCATGAAACATTTGTGTTTGAAAGGTCGCAATAAATTCCACCCAAAGGACATTGGTGCTTTTAAAATTCTAAAACAATTCGACAAAGTGGCCTCTAGACTTTCATTACCGGCAACCATGGCATTAAACCCAGCCTTCCATCTGTTATTAATAAAACCAATGTTTGAAGGAGCCCATCTACCAGAACGTCCCCCTCCAGTTGGAGTGGAAGGTCATCAAGAATTTGAAGTAAAGAAAATTCTAGACTCCAAGAGAGTAAGCAAAGATTACTAGCTAATAACCTGGGAGGATTATGGTCCAGAGTATAGAACGTGGGGATTTAACAGGCCGTGTGCAGTTCCCTGCACTATGCAATGCCAACACATGAGCAATATGCCGTATCACTTGTAACTTTATGCGATCTTCATTTTAGGACTAGAGAACATGGGCTGTTCTATGGGTGTGGAGACAGTTGAAATTGTGGAGCGGAATGTTTTCATTCATACTGCACATCGTATGAAATACATTAACTGACTAATGCGAACAGCTTTTTGATTATTGTTTGTGGGCATTTTATTGTCTTCTTTTCATGTGATGTCATTGTATAATCGCAACGTAAATGTCTTATGTTTGAGAATGGATTATATTTGTAACATACCAAGTTTACAGGTTTATTCTTTGTGGGCTGCTTTATACGATTAGGGAAGGGTTTGACACACGTTTCCAGCGTTTTTGTTGGTTTTGAGCATTATGGGCATTAAAGTTTTAAGAGAGAGGGCGTGTTTACTATTAAAACAATGTCGGAGGGAATCCATTTTGGGTTTTGGGTATTTAAGCATGAAGGACAGATCGGGTAGAAGGATTTTCATGAAAGAAGTTAGAGCTGGAGGAGACTACGAGAGGCTGCTAAAAGCGGCGTTTAAGAGGTAACGGGCTGTTAAAATAACATAGTTGATAGTACAAGGAAGGGTCAAAGCAATTCATGAAAAGTTTCGAAGGTGGGATGGTGTTCAGTTTGAGGGAGATGGACGGGTAGCACTTAGAGGTTGTCGAGTATTTTGAGGTGATAATTGGGCAAACGATTTAGTTTGAAAGTTTGTTCTGTAATCGGGCGGTCATGGGTTGAGACATTTTCATTTTAATTTTAATTCATGCTCACGGTCTTGTTTAGGCACTGTTATTTTGTTTTAAAGTATGGATCAGTGAAGTTGTTCTCTTTATTCCATTATAGTAACCCCTGACGAAGAGCCTATCAGGCTCGAAATGCATTGGGTTTGGAAGTGTGTTGTCTACTCCATGTGATGCATCTGTAATTAACGAGCCGGTGTACAAAGCCCGAACAGGCATACAGTCGGAAAAAGAAAAGTTGAATAAAAAATGCAGATGTATTCTTACCGTCTCCTTGGTGATGAATTAAGTTTGAATAAGGATATGTCAAAAATCAGGAATGTTAAAAAGGCTTCAATGGATCACTTTTTGAGTACTGAGATGAATTGGTTACACGTGGGGAATGTATACCATTTTTCGGCAGTGCAACAGCGAGGAGCGCGAGACACGTGCCCATGTTTTGTCAGTTTTACAAATACTATGGGTGTTGTTGGCATGGCTGACTTGGGGCGTGGTCAAGTGTGGTTGGCTCTTTAAGTTCCGCCCAGCCGCACACAAGCACTTACCTTAAGTAAAGGAGGAAGCAGCTGGTGCTCTGTCTCTCGCATCGGTGCCTGTAGACTATTATCAATATAACTGCTACAATGGTTCTGGGAAAGAATTTGTACAAAAGAAAAAAAAAACTATAATACTTCTATGGCACAATCACTCCATACAAATAAGACAAAACATTAAGACAGATAATAATAATATTGTACCGACAACAGTTGTTTGAAAAATTTGTTGTTATTGCAAAATGTTCATAAAAACATAAATATTAGCGTTCAAAGTGTAAATGAAAGACAATGACAGAGGGAAAAGAATATAAAAATAGGTCTGTCTAATGACAGGAATAAAATGCAGTATATGCTTCCTTTTTAATTTGACATCAAAAAGACGTTGATGGTGTTTCGACCTTATTGATTCATTAGTTCATCATCAGGACAAAGGGCAATTGTAGAAAGCAACCAGGAAAATCAATTTGTAAAGTCTTAATCAAAAGTATATCAGTTGAGGAAAACCCCCACCCTGCCCCTCCCCTGCCCACGTCACCGCCCTGCTGAAACTCCTACTGCCCACCGCTACTGCTAGTAGCAAGCATAATTACTAAATGCAGCAAGCACATTAAAACGTTTAAACTTCTGCAAATAAACTTTGCTATCAGTGTCTTTTTCTGTACTCAAACTCACAGAAGAACAATATTTGTATTGCAGTGATATTTACAGACTTTTTGGGTAGTAAGCTATCATGTTAACTGAATACCTGTGTGCTACCATGCAGATGTAAAGTATAATCTGTCTACGTTAGAACATGGGTCTCTAGTTGGCAGAGGTATGCACCCTGTCCAAGCAGGGACCACACTCCTAGTCAGGGTAAGCTAGATACACACTAAAAGATAACCTATGCTCACCATCTGGTAGCTTTACAAAGTGCCGTAAGGCTTATCTAAAGAGGCAATGTGTAAAGACACACACATAGTAACACAATATAAACACCACAAAAATACTCCACACTAAATTCGAACGATAGATTATATTTTTATTAGTAAACCAGGACCAAAACAACCCAATTCCAATAAGTAGAATCAGAGTTATACATTCTTAAAGAATAAATCAAAAGGTAGTGCTTAGAAATAAATAATGCTTGGGGGTTACTTGAGGTCGCGCGATAAAAGGCAGACCAGCTACAGGACCCAAGCAGGGCCCGCTGAAAAAGTACCCCTGGGCGGAGTAAGCGTCGGCATTGAAGACTCAATGCGTTTGTTCTGATTCATGCAGTCGGGTTGATGTGTCATCGTCATGCCTCACAGTTGGGTCCTGCATCGTGGTTCAACACCTTATGATACAGAAGCTGCATCACCATTGAACCTCGCAGTTGGATCCCACACCGTTCTCAAGCTGCGTAGGGATGTCCTCGGATCTGCACTGTGTCAACGTAGAAAGGCACTGTGTCAGTTCCAATTGGCGAAAAGTCATCACTGCATCGGTTCTGATGTTTCTAGACAGAAGAAATCAACTTTCAGGGGCCCAGGCCTAGATTGGCACAACTCGGTGGGGCATTACTCACAGATGGCAGAGTCCAGGTGCTGTTGCAGAGTTGCAGGATATTTTTGGTGGCCATGAGGCTTCAGAACAGCAGGCAAGCCTTTGGAGTCACTCTGGTTTCAAGTGAAAGTCCTTGTATTCAGCAGGGAAGAGATCAGCAGGCTGCGGGGGAGTTCAGCAAAGCAAAAAGCAGTACCTTCAGAGCAGCAGACAGACAGGACGGCAATCCTTGTAGCACAGCAGGGCTTACTCCTGTCATAGTTTTTCACAGGTCCAGTAGTGCCCTGTCTTGGTAAGGTCAAGACCCCAGTTGTACCTTTTAAGTGTGGGTAATTAGCCCTGTCTGAGGGAAACAAGAGACTGCCTATGCAGGTATACATGTCAATCCTCCCCCATCCCCTATCTGGCCATGAAGAGCTATCAAGACGCAGAAAAATGCAGATGAGTTCTCTGTCACACCCACCCTTCCTATGATTCTAGTTGTCTAGAGTGAATGCACAAAGTGTAACTGTCACCCACCCCAGACGTGTATTGGGGCAGGCTACAAGCACAAAGAGCAGTAAGAACAAAGATGTGCCCACTGTCTAAAAGTGGCATTTCTAAAACGGTACTGTTAAATCCAACTTTACCATCAACATAGATTTATCATTACCATTGGAAAGATATAAAATATGATTCAGCTACTCCTCTCTGATCAGGAATTGCAGCTTAAAAGTGTTTTAAGGATTACCCAATGTTAGCCTATGAGAGGAGTAGGCCTCACATTAGGGAAAAAAGAATTTAGCTGTTTGTCACAGCCAGGACATGCAACACTTAAAAGTACTTGACCTACCTTTTAGTATGGGCTATCTCTGGCCTATCTTAGGTGTGCAATATGTGTAATCAAAGGGGAATTTAAGGCTTGGCAAGCAGTTTTAAATGCCAGCTCTTCGTAGTAGTAAACTGCATACACAGGCAGTGCAGTGGCAGGCCTGAGACATGTTTGAAAGGCTACTTATGTGAGTTGCCCAATCAGTGCTGCAGGCCCACCACTAGCATTTAATTTACTGGCCCTGTGTGTTTGGCATACCATTTTACAAGGGACTTACAAGTAAATTAAATATGCCAAACAGATGGGAACCAATTATACAATGCTTAGAGAAGAGAGCACATGCACTTTAGCACTGGTCACCAGTGGTAAAGCGCTCAGAGTCCAAAAGCCAACAGAAAGAATCATCAAGAAGAGAAGGAGGAAGACAAAATATTTAGGGTGAACTTTCAAAGAGCACCATTTTCCAACAGCCTAGAATGAGGCTCCTGAAGTAATAAGTGAGAAAGATGTATGCATAACATTATGTATTTCTGAAAGAAAAAGTTGAGAAGCAGATTTCTAACAAATGCAGTGAAAAGATCGTAGGTGGGAATCATTTGCATTTGAGTCCCACTAATTGGTGGGTAGTGTGAGTGAGGGCAGGTCAAATGTTTTTCTCATTTATGTTAGAAACACACCCTGTCTAGAATCATCATCAGAGAGAGTGAGAGAGCCCATTATCCAATATAATGGGGAAGGGGGTATTTAAAGGTGAGAAAATGTACCATCACAAATTATCAATATCCGTAGCAAGGAATACATTGTTTCAAGTAACTAACAACTTCCATTATATTTTCATCCAACAGCAGGTGCAGACGTCATTCAGCCAATCCGCTTCTCCAAATCAGAAACCTAGGAGTGAATTGAGTTCATTGAGAAGTGACCATGCCCATGTGAAATTCTTCTTTTTCTCTCTCTCATCCCAGCCCAATGGAATTGGGATCTAGCATCTCAGAGACTCATTTTGCAGGCGATAAATCAGGTTAGCGCAAGTGATTTTCAGACAACTCTCTCATTGAATATCATTGGGTTACCTTATTACACTTAATGTGTGCTAAGTTTAGATTGGGAATAAGTAGAAATATCATGTTTGGAATCAAACTAATTGTAAATATAGATCCTCTTTAATGGAATCGTCACATTTTAAGTCACAGTGTCAAAAATGCCACTTTTAGAAGGTTGGCATTTTCTTGCCCTACCCAATAGGTGCCTTCTGCCAATGCCCTCAATAACATGGCTGTGAATGGCTCTACTGCTAGTGTTTGTGCACTCCTGCTAGACAAAGGGAACATGGTGCAGGCAGAATGGGTGGTGATGTTCCCTCCCCCACTTACACATCAAAGGGGTTGCCTTCAGCACACACAAAGAAACTTAACACCAGTCTTTTGTCGCCCAGGCTTCTTGGAACCTTGGCTTGGGAAGGAAAGTACTTACCAGAACCATCAGAAGGGGTAACATATGGAATTCCCCCCACTTCAAAGGCTGGCACCACGTATGAACATTGGACTATCAGAACAACTCTCAGTACAATTCTGGACCTGCGGACACTGCAAAAAACGAACTATCTTTTTTCCCATGGGGACTTCCCTGCAGCTACCAGAGGACTGCCCTGCTGTTTGAGGCCTACCTTGTTGCCCAGAGGACTGCCCTGCTGTTTGAGTCCTGCTCTGATCTCTGAGGAGGAAGACTGGACAACCTCCCTGAATCCCTGACTACCTGAGTGACTCCAAGGGTCAGTTGGCTGACCTCCTGTTCTGATCTACAGGGAAAAAAAATTCAAGAGGCCTCACTGCAACTGCTCAGCTGACCTGCTGCAACTGGACCTGCCTGAGGCCTTGTGGCATCAGCTATAATGAGGCCCTGATCTCCAAATGGTGCCTGCCCAGGTCCTGGACTCTTGGCTGGCATCGGAGTGCACTCCTCTTTGAGAAAAGGATAAATCCTGTAGTTTGGGGCTACTTGTGATGGTGAGCAAGCCCATTCGCTCTAAAACTCTGCCGCCTGTGATGACAATCAAAGCTCCATTGTGGTCGGCCTGAATTTGTGACTTTGTCCCAGTCCGGCGTAACCAGATAACTGTGAGTGGTGCTTTGTGCTTGTGGGTGCTAAACCTACTTAAAATCTTAAGGTATTGTACTCTATTATCCTAAAGTGTGATTTTCTTGTGTTTTGTTTTTTCTTTATTACAGTTTGTGTGCTAAATACATACTTTACTCATTACCTCTAAGTTAAGCCTGACTGCTTTTGTGCCAAGATACTAGAGGGTTAAGCACAGGTTAATTTAGTGACTTTTGTGGTTCACTTTGACAAGGATTGTGGTTGTTGCCTGATTGGAGCTTACCCCCCTCAAACAATTACCCGATTTCTTACACCCTCACAGAATATTATTCTTTTTCAGCACATCAATCACCTATTTTACATGCTGACACTGTTTCTTCTTGTGCTGTATGACCTTTCGAAACTTTTGTCCCTGCATTCTATCCCGCCATCTGTTTCTGTATCTTTCTTGTTCTTATTCTGTCTTTTGTAGCATAACCTCATGCCTTACTCACCAAACGAAACTATTCCCACCTCATGACTGAGTCATTAACTTATTTTTCATATCTGATACTAATTCAATAAGGAAACCGAAAACAATGCTATTGAACAAAGAGCACTCAGTGTACTTGTCATGACAGATGGTGCTCGTAATTGCCGTATAGTTTAGCATTGCATCTCATAAAGTGTTAAGTGAGCCAGTTCTCTGCAGTTCTGAAAGATATTTCCGCACAAAATCCTGCTGGATGCAAATAGGTTGAATCAGGACCTTAACAAACACCCACAAAACCAGGTTTATGCAAATTTGAAACGGGTAGTAATTTGAACACAAGGAGACATTTGGGATTATATTCAGATGCAATTCTCAGATCCATATATTTAAATTCTAATGCCTTTTTTCATGCAAGGAACACTTCACAGCCTAGGAATTCAGCTGTGTTGTCGAAATCCTTCCATTCTTTCTTGAAATATTTGCTCCATCGCTTTCCAATCCAGGACGTGGACTACTGCTGCAGTGATAGTGCATCAGCGTTATTTAAGAGCAAGAACATTCTATTCAATATGTTAATTTTATTGTAAGTGACACCTCGAGCTGGATTAAAAATGTGTTCATAAGTGCAACTCTGAGTTTGGTCCACTTTTTGCACCTTCCGGCCAATTTAATCCTATAGGAGTCTCCGACCCTTGAGTGTCTCCTCACCAAATGCCTATATGTAGTGCAGGTGCACATTTAGCACGTCTAGAGAGATGAAGGGGTGTACTCTCATATGCAAGGGAATGGAATGCCATGCAAATGTATGAGCACTTTTGTTTGGAAAATTTCATCACGATACCTACAGGGAAACTGGGGCAACAAGTCTCAATGGAGATGAATGTACTGTGCAACCATTAAGAAGGGGTGCACTGTTACAGCGTCACCAGAAGGCAACCCTTGGGATAGAGCACTAACAGGCAGATTTACAAGCCCCTTGCGCCTCATTTACGCCGCCGTTGCGTCACTTTTGTGATGCAGCGGCGGTGCAAATCCTGCTCCATGGTGTGGGGGTACTTACAAAGTGATGTATCTGGGAGATGCGTCACGTTGTAATGCCCTGCGCCACATGTAGGCGTTCCTTTGCAGGAGGGGGGCATTCCGGCGCAGGAACGCCTCCTATAAGTGGCTGAGTGAAATCTACAAGATTTCACTTAGTCACTTTTAGGCCCATGCTGCGTCTAAACCCTGCGCCTGCCTGAAGCAGGCTTAAGGATTGACGCAGCATTAACTCGATAGGGCCCCCGGAGCATTGCTGGAGCTGTGTCGCGCTTGTGACGCAACTCCAGCAATGCGTCACTTTTACGGCACAGATGCCTCACGCTGTGCATTGTACCGTGCATTGTAAATGCGGCGCATCCATAATGGCGGAGCTGTGGCGCACAATAACTGGCGAAACCCTGCTGATTTGCAGGGATGCGCCAGTTGTTGTAAATATGCCCCTAAGGGTTACAGGCCACAACGACCTTGAGTGTGGGGGGGGGCGGAGGGTGCTGCCTCGGGGGGAGGAGGGTGCTGCCACATATTCCAAATCCCAGTTTGAATATTGACAGTTCTCCGGGATACTGTTTTTGTGGCCAGTGCCAGATGGTTAATGGACATGCTAAATGAATCTAAACTAGCCATTTGCTGGTGATGGTTGTGTCTTTTGAGTGACTTGGTCTTGTTGCAAGGTATTTACCAATGTATTTGCAAATTCAGTCATATTTTCTATATGCTGACTACTAATTAGTTGCCAATCCTCCTCATCAGATTTTCTAAACTTCTCTTGGCTTCTGCCAATTGTGACGCAATCGAGTGTCAATACCTAATAATTTTGCACAGAAAACATTGACGCCTCTAAGCCCCCAAACAAGCGTGAGGTCTCGGCAACTTCTTCATTTGCAAGGAGTCTGGGATTTCAAACAGTACTGTTCTTATTCTGTCTTTTGTAGCATAACCTCATGCCTTACTCACCAAACGAAACTATTCCCACCTCATGACTGAGTCATTAACTTATTTTTCATATCTGATACTAATTCAATAAGGAAACCGAAAACAATGCTATTGAACAAAGAGCACTCAGTGTACTTGTCATGACAGATGGTGCTCGTAATTGCTGTATAGTTTAGCATTGCATCTCATAAAGTGTTAAGTGAGCCAGTTCTCTGCAGTTCTGAAAGATATTTCCGCACAAAATCCTGCTGGATGCAAATAGGTTGAATCAGGACCTTAACAAACACCCACAAAACCAGGTTTATGCAAATTTGAAACGGGTAGTAATTTGAACACAAAGAGACATTTGGGATTATATTCAGATGCAATTCTCAGATCCATATATTTAAATTCTAATGCCTTTTTTCATGCAAGGAACACTTCACAGCCTAGGAATTCAGCTGTGTTGTCGAAATCCTTCCATTCTTTCTTGAAATATTTGCTCCATCGCTTTCCAATCCAGGACGTGGACTACTGCTGCAGTGATAGTGCATCAGCGTTATTTAAGAGCAAGAACATTCTATTCAATATGTTAATTTTATTGTAAGTGACACCTCGAGCTGGATTAAAAATGTGTTCATAAGTGCAACTCTGAGTTTGGTCCACTTTTTGCACCTTCCGGCCAATTTAATCCTATAGGAGTCTCCGACCCTTGAGTGTCTCCTCACCAAATGCCTGTATGTAGTGCAGGTGCACATTTAGCACGTCTAGAGAGATGAAGGGGTGTACTCTCATATGCAAGGGAATAGAATGCCATGCAAATGTATGAGCACTTTTGTTTGGAAAATTTCATCACGATACCTACAGGGAAACTGGGGCAACAAGTCTCAATGGAGATGAATGTACTGTGCAACCATTAAGAAGGGGTGCACTGTTACAGCGTCACCAGAAGGCAACCCTTGGGATAGAGCACTAACAGGCAGATTTACAAGCCCCTTGCGCCTCATTTACGCCGCCGTTGCGTCACTTTTGTGATGCAGCGGCGGTGCAAATCCTGCTCCATGGTGTGGGGGTACTTACAAAGTGACGTATCTGGGAGATGCGTCACGTTGTAATGCCCTGCGCCACATGTAGGCGTTCCTTTGCAGGAGGGGGGCATTCCGGCGCAGGAACGCCTCCTATAAGTGGCTGAGTGAAATCTACAAGATTTCACTTAGTCACTGTTAGGCCCATGCTGCGTCAAAACCCTGCGCCTGCCTGAAGCAGGCTTAAGGATTGACGCAGCATTAACTCGATAGGGCCCCCGGAGCATTGCTGGAGCTGTGTCGCGCTTGCGACGCAACTCCAGCAATGCGTCACTTTTACGGCACAGATGCCTCACGCTGTCCATTGTACCGTGCATTGTAAATGCGGCGCATCCATGATGGCGGAGCTGTGGCGCACAATAACTGGCGAAACCCTGCTGATTTGCAGGGATGCGCCAGTTGTTGTAAATATGCCCCTAAGGGTTACAGGCCACAACGACCTTGAGTGTGGGGGGGGGCGGAGGGTGCTGCCTCGGGGGGGAGGAGGGTGCTGCCACATATTCCAAATCCCAGTTTGAATATTGACAGTTCTCCGGGATACTGTTTTTGTGGCCAGTGCCAGATGGTTAATGGACATGCTAAATGAATCTAAACTAGCCATTTGCTGGTGATGGTTGTGTCTTTTGAGTGACTTGGTCTTGTTGCAAGGTATTTACCAATGTATTTGCAAATTCAGTCATATTTTCTATATGCTGACTACTAATTAGTTGCCAATCCTCCTCATCAGATTTTCTAAACTTCTCTTGGCTTCTGCCAATTGTGACGCAATCGAGTGTCAATACCTGATAATTTTGCACAGAAAACATTGACGCCTCTAAGCCCCCAAACAAGCGTGAGGTCTCGGCAACTTCTTCATTTGCAAGGAGTCTGGGATTTCAAACAGTACTGAGTGAGTGACGACATTGCATACGTCTCCACCGCATCTGTCTCCCTCTCCAGGTTATAAGTGTGTTTTTTACTGGCTGTGGTGGGCTCAGCAGACACGTCAGTGAATTTGGACAGTCATGAAACTTCAGCTCTGTGTCTGAATGGGAGTCCTTCCCACGGTATTGCTGGTTCATCTCTGGCTTCCTCCGTGTCAGATGGACTTTGTGGAGTCACCTCTTCCTTCCTTCCATATTATCTCTGAGGTGCTACATGTGTGAGGAACATATATATTTATATTACTGTTATGATTTTGGATTACATACTGTTGCTTCAAATATTGTTTTAAATGTATATTATGTGTGATGAGGTTTTATAATAAACAACTAAACTTCAATATTTGGACTACAGCTCCAATTATCTAATATACGTTTTGAAAATAGCATTACAATTGATTTTCCTTTCACAAAATATGTTATTCACAACAATTAGGACCTTAAACATGATTTCTTACCTAAGGTCATAGATGGTGGGTTGGAAGTATCTATGGTACATAAACGTAGAACACTGTCTGTCTGGAGAGTTGACTTCATTAGAGTTTCCTTGGGGGTTGGTGGTGGTTGTTGTGAGGGTCCTCCACCTGTGCCACATGCCTCTGTCAGATGATTAGCTACCTTCTCTCATGTTCTTGAGCTTAAAATACCACCTTTTAGGTATTTCTGGTATGCTACGCTGTGTGACTACAATGGAGTTAATTTTATAAAATATATACATCCATATTTTGTTTTTCTTGAATTCTGGAACGCTGACAAAGCTCTTCCCATGAAGGTTTTCGTTGTGAGCAACACATTCTTCAGTTAAGACCTCCAGCTTCATCTCACTAAATTTTAATTTTCGCTTTCTTTCACCAACATCCTTCTTTTTCTCTGGTCCAGGGAGGACTTGGCCTGGCATTTTGGGCTAGACTGTCTCCATGTGGAACAGGGTGAAGACTGATTTGCATATGGCTGGGTCTAAAGTGGAATGGCATGGCATCCAAAAAAAAGGATGGATTTAACCAAGATCTGTGACTGGGGATGAATGCTTGATTTATTCAGCATTCCTTCCATCATCAGTTCTTTTTGCCCTTACCGATTATCCAAGGGCTCCCAGTGCACCCTGTACTACCTACTAGGACTTGGATTTTAATTTGTAGGATTCTGTATATTCACACAACAATCTGGAAGTTTTGTTTCAGATGCATTTGCACGAGGTCTGTTTGTTGATATGCAATTCAGCAAGGTAACAGCTTTTCTAAATTATCCATGTCATGCTTGTTTTAGGATTACAAGGCCTGTTCTTGGAGAGAAATAAACCCACGTTACTCTTCAGATGTCCTAGAACTGTTAGAATTAACATTCCTGTACGTAGAGGTCCTGATAGTGATCCCCTATATTTGAACCTTTCAAAAGTTGTTGAACTTGCACCCACCACCTGATTTTTTAAGGGAAAAATGCTACATTATTGAAGAGGGAAACCTGTTAAAATAAAGGAAAATATCTCGACACATGCTATCCTTATGTAAGATTTCTCCTCTAAAATCGCAGGCAGATGTAGGCAAAGTTCAAAAGTTTAGCATCTGTAGGAAGTAAAAACATTAAGAGTTCTTCTGATGGTGGGATTGAAATTCTGCTCACTCTTAAACAGAAACCTATTATTGTATGTTTTCCCATTATGTACAGCAAGCAGATAAGGTTTTTGAATGGCCTGCATATCTCGGTAATAAGAGATGAACACAGTCTTAGGGCACACAGCGTACTGGCATGCGAGATACACAGATCTTGGGTAAGGGTAATGAATTAAAGTCTATCATAATGCACAAATGTTCCTTGTAAAGGTCAATACTAACAGAGCTGCATGCCAAAGGCTACAGATGGAAAGGCTCATCATTGAGTCAATTGATAAATTGAACTGTGATTCGTTTTCCAGTCATTTGAAGTGAATGCCAAATATGCAAAATCCCAGTTTGTAGGAATGACTTTGCTTAATGAGCTAAAAAAAATCATAAAAGGTGCAGATTGTACTGTGTGATCACTTTGGATTTCAAGAGTTGAATATCTAATTTTCCCTTTTAGCATTTGGCAAAACCTTGCATATCTTACAATTAAGTTGAATCTGTTAGGACAACCTACAGGTGGTAATCCATTCTGGAAATGTGCTTGAAATGTTCTTGAACCTTTTGCTTCTGGGATTGCCCAGTATAAGGGGCTTTGTTAAAGTAAATCAAGAAATATGATGAGAATGGTTGCAGTAGCAAATGTGCAATTTCTGAATGGTCACCCCAGATGTTATACCTTTTTTCTGTGCACTGTTACACTTCTATTAAGTAAAACAGTGTGTGCACAGTGTGGGAATAGAACACATCGGTTTCACAAAATTGGTTTGTGTAACTTTCCTGTAAGACCATATTTAATGGCAGCAAAAATACACTACTGATGTGCGAGCTAAAAGTCATATTTGGGCTGCAGTATTAATTTACAGCACCCACATATAGAGCAAAAATGTATGGCTACACAGAGCACAACAATGCTCTGGCTGAGATGCAGATTAGAGGCTTTGCATGGAACGTATGCTAAGGAACATGTCTTTACTATGTAGGAAATCTATATTTATAAACCTAGTATTAGATATACATTTTACTGTAAGGTGTGCTTTGTAAACCCACAAAAAATGGTGCTTGATATATAAGAAGTGGCACTCTGCATTCCAAAAGTGTTTCCTCACTGTGACTGAATCTCAAAACGTATTTCACCATGTAGGGTCAGCTACATTTCCCGTAGGACAGATGTAGGTGTGACTAGAATATTTATTTCTGAATCTCCACCAGAAAAATGCTGGTAATGGTGAAATCAGACTTTAGTAACTTGATTGGGAAAGTTATTTTATTAAAATGTTGCTTCAGATTTCCTGCTCCTAAAGCAAGTTCTGCTACTCCTGGTAACGTCAGAGCTGGAGTACATATCCTTGGCTGGGATAGATACCAAATCTGACTCAGATGACAAAAACGTGCCTCTGTGCCTAGGAAGAACAAGGTGGTGTTAAATGTGGACCCTCAACCAAGGATTAGGTCTGATTAGCTGACAGGAACAGCTAGAAGAACAAAGTATAACCTAGCACTACTTTTTTTGATTTGGAGATGGCAGGGAGGGCTTCTCCTATTCATTCTCAGGCATTTTCTATATTACCAGGTTCCAGTCTCAGTTGTTAATGTTTATAATATTTAAACATTTAGAGCGCACTGTTACCCTGGGATGTCCTGGCGCTAGCTCCCTGAATGAGACCTACTTGAAACCTAATTGCAAAAAAGCCAGGTTTTTAAGGGCTATCGAAAAGGCCAGCAAATTTGGGGCAGCTCTGCTAAATAAGGGTAGTTCATTCCAGGCCTTGACTGTGCCAGTGAAGAAGCTTCTACTTCCCCAGTAGCCTTTTTTCGACCTAGGAACCACCAAGGTTTTAGCACTAGCCGACTGAAGTGCCTTGCTGGGTACATACCAATTGAACTTCTTTGTAAGATATGACAGTCCTATTGATGGAGCAAGGACTCGTAGAAAAGAGACTTGCTTGGAAGCAATCTTCTCCTTTAACTTCCTAACATGTTCTTAATTACGTATTGTGTGAAACTAATATGCACCACATCAAATAAAGGGACAGAGAAGTTTGCTTATGTCTTTAATAACATGAGGTCGATACTGAGATGCTGTGAGCTGTGGGTGCTGTTGGAGAGATACTGTGAGATGCTGATGAAGAACTGAATGCAGAACCTACTATCCTAATTATTAGGCTTAGAAAGAAGATGTCGGAAGAATCTCGAGGATGAAGAGTGTGTCAGAGAGGGATGAGACGTGATCGTCGGCGTTAGAGAGGTCATCTATCCTGTCCTGAATCCTGTCCTGAAGTCTTTGTCTCCTGAACTATCCCGGGGGACCCCTACCAGCCCTTTGGCCAGGTGGATGGTCTTCACACCATCCTAGGTAATTATCGATTTTGTGAGGTTTCAGATGTTCTCTTCTCTCTGTCCTCTCCTTTCAGTGCATAAGTCATTGCAAGTTTGATGTATGAGTAAATGATTTGATTAATTCAATTTTCTCTCCTATGAGTGATAGTGAATGTACTGTACTTTGGAGTAGATCACACACAAATAATTTAGATAAAGATTTAAAACTTTCCAGAGTCTATGGTTATTTCGCTTAAAGTGTAAAGGTTAGAATTCAGTTAGAATTATTTTCACCATCAACTAGTTCAACTAATGGTCCATCGACCAGAGGAAAGAACTTTTTTATTAGTGAAAGGTGGATTAGGAATAAGAGATAATCAATCTTAAAGTGTGGAAAAATAATAAACTTTGACTCCAGCGGTTTACTCAATTTGTGTGTGTGTTTATGGGCCAAGGTGAGTATATGGTTTTGGAGTATTTGTTACTGGTATGCCTCTGGATCACTATGTTGTGAAGTGCCTTGTAGGCAATGTAGAGTGATTTATATGTTACCCTATTTCTCACTGGCAAACAATGGAGGTTTTGGTTCACAGTTTTAACTGAACCAAATTTGGGGGTGCAAGACAAAAGTCACTTCTCCATGTGTTGTTGCTGTATGTTCCTATACAGACTGTTACAATCATCTATACTAGACAAAATCAAGGCTGATATTAATGTTTTGGGGGAGTCTAGGAGGATGAAATCTAAGACCGTTTTAATTATTCTTAGAATAAAGAAAGTCGATGTAGTCAAGGCAATCAACTGATTGCCAAAGGAGAGCTTATTGTCTATGAGCACTCCCAGATCTTTGGCTTTCACAACTGGAGTAGGTAGTGATCCCAAATCATCTGGCCAAAACCCCAGGGACCAGAAGAAGGTGTTGTTTCCAAATAGTACAACCTACATTTGGTGGAGTTAAGTTTTAGGCAGTTACTGCTCATCCAAGAGCAGTACCACTTGGATCGGACCAGTTTGTAACCAGTTTGGACCCTGTCAGGTGGGAGTAGAGCTCATCTAAATGAGGGAGAGAAAATAGATAAACACAGGCTTGGTAGATAGCAGAAAGAGTTCTGCCATGTTGAAAAATGGGCTCCTGTCTAATTTACAGTAAGGCAAAGAGAAAGTGCCACAAAAAGAGGCTGAGCAATACAAATAGGTTTGGGTATTAGCATTTTTCCAATCTCTGCCTAGTGTATAGGATAAATCTGGCACATAATTTCTTATATCCTTAGATCCTTTCTGGACCTAGAAAAACCTTTGCAGAAGAAGGCCGGGCTGGAACAAAGAAGACTTCTTGTGAGAAAGTGAATTATTAATTGGGCTGAATGCTAGCAAACCACAAGTAATAATAACCAACTTATTAGGTACAACACAAGGTTTCAATAATTGTAACTTGAGATCGACCCTGGCAGCTATTGCACAAAATACATACATTTTACTTGGAGAAAACGTGTAAATCATTTAGAAGTACCAAACACCATCATAACACACAAAAACACAATGTGAGAAGTATCCCATTCCAATTCATAAGAATGGAAGAAAATCTACTTAACATAATGAGAACAAAACAACAGAAATGCAATAACAAAACAACAGAAATGCTATAAGGGGATCCGGATATATGAATATTTAAAGATTTAAGAAGAAAAGCACCTATATAAAGTCCTGTTTGCTTGTAACTGGGACTTGGGAGTGATTTCAGGATGACCATGATAGAGCACAGCTTCGACACACCAAGCAGATTCTTTCCAGTCAAAGTTTTTAACGCCTGACTTAAAGGCTGGAGTAGAAGTCCGAATCCTCCAGTGAGGAAAGGCATCAGGCTGTAGTCAGTAAAGTCCCTTTGAAATCAGATAATCATTGAATGAGTCCCTGCTGAAGCTGTTGGTTTTAGCAGGAAATGCTCTGAGTGGGAAAAGTCAAATTTCATGCCCAGGGAAGTCTTTGGACTGAGACTTTTGGCACCTTTGACAGTTTAATTTTTATACCAGTAGACATAAGGCCTAATTTAGAGTTCAGCACACGGGCTAATTCATCACAAATGTGACGGCCATCTCACCAGTCATATTACAAGTGTCATTGGATATAATGCACTTATCATAAGGCAGACGGGCTAAAAGTCCCATTTATGATGAAGTAACCTGCTGACCATACTCTAAATCAGACCTCGAGTCTCATTTTTGTAGTTTGGATGCTTCCAGTGGGACAGAGCAGCAGACTGTATCCAGGAAGGTCACACCGAAGTTGGATAGGCTTGCCGGGGAGGGGTGGGGGGGTTCTTTTAAACTGGATTTTAAGAGCAAAAAGTTTCCTGTGAGACTAGCAATATTTTCTTTTCCAGCGAAGTCCCAACTTGGATGGATTAAGTTGGGTGGTTGGTCCCACTCATCACTAAGATTCCCAGGGCCTCAGGGATAGTAGAGGACTAACTTGAGCAAGGACAACCAGAATGGGTCCAGTTTACTTCTAGTTGTAACTGGATATTGATAATTCCATGTAAAAGGCTTTTTACAGCTTGTCATGTGCCTGTAGCCATACAGGTTTGTCAGAAAACTGACCCTTGAAGTCCCATTCTTTGCCCTGAGTACATGTGGGAGAGGGCTCAGCCCTTAAGATCTTCACAGATGTTTCATAATAATTTCAGCCCTCTTCCTTTCTTTGGCAGGTCCAAAAAGTGTTCAATGGAACTAGTGAAGAGGTCCACTTTTTTACAATGCAGCAGCCAGTGGATGGAGATGTCTCCTGGGCACTCCCTCACAAATGGCGAAAAGGATCTAGACAACCCTACCCACTTTCAGCACATCATGATTTTTTTTATGGCATACTAACCTGGAATGCACTATTCAAAGAGTCTGTGGGTAAGCCGCTGGTGTGCTTCGTGAATTGAGCAGTCCCCTGCTCCTCAGCTACTCTAAACTGGCTCTGAGACAAGACCTCCCTCCACTGGGATGGTGCCCAACAGATACAGCTACAGAGTGCCTAAAACACAAATATCTTTCCCCCCTCAGGTCTTCCCTTATACTGATTTCGAATGGGTAGGCACCACCCTTGCTCTTTGAAGTTAATGAAGTTCCTGGCACCTCCTCAGCTGACCTTCCTGAGCTAATAGGTATCACATGGTCCACACCCAGCCCATCACATCACCAGGTATATGTCATTATGATTGTGGTTTTCACATCTCATTAAGGTCAAGCACTTGTTGTGCAGCTACTGGCATGCAAATGCAAATTAGCCCCCAGGAGTTTCAACTACAGAAAAGGTACCATAGTAAAAGTTATTTTTTCTACATATATATCAAAAATCCAATGTCACTGTTAAATTTGAATTTTAATAAACACTAGTACTACACTTGACTCACTTCTCTGGTTGTCTAAACTCAGAGAACGCAAAATGTATATTTTATTCTGTAATGTAGCCTAATCTGCATTCTAGGCATGCACCTTGCCTTGTGGGCTGCAAGGCCTACATAGGGGTGATGTTTTAATGTTTAAAAGGAAACTTTCCATACCGCCAAAAGTTTTATTTTGAGAGGTCTGACTATTGGTTCAACTCCAGCAGTCAGGCTACAACGGGAGGCCTAAGTCATGTTTTACTGAAATCACTGACAGAAAATCGACTCAAAGTATATCGACCAACAGAAACATCGACGCTGGAATATCGAAGGCAAGTACATCGTCATCCTATTTACAACAAGGTAAGTACAAAAATATCGAAAATAAAATATCGACGTTAAACATATCGTAATTAAAAATATCTTTTTTTTCTGTTAAAAATAAATGTGTAAAATAAATAAATATTACTAATAAATAAAATAAACATAGTTAAAAATATTTAATAATGTTTACAATTAAGAGATAATACACATATAATATTACAACATTAATTAAACACATACATAAAATATATACTTGATTAATAATAACTTTTAATAATTATTTTAATTACTTATAAATTATTTATAAATACTATAAATTACAAATACATCTACACACATAAAATATTAACATGAATAAAAAGTAAATACTTATTTTATTAAATTCAAAAATATATATATATAAACTTTCAAAATATGTAAAATTATTTAAATACTACATTATCTAAAATAGTACAAAAAATATTAAATAGATAAATAAAACTACTATTTAAAGTCCCCAAAAAACTACAGTAATGAAAACATTGGATAGCGTAGAACGTAAAATTACTATTCCCTCTCCAGAAAATGCAACAGTAGGGAATGCGTTGAATAGCGTAGGGGTAAAAATTACTATTCCAACTCCAGAGAGTGAAACAGTAGGGAAAGTGTTGGACAGCGTAGGGGTAAAATTTACTATTTCCACTCCAGAGAGTGCAACAGTAGGGAAAGCGTTGGACAGAGGGTGGGTAAAAATTACTATTCCCACTCCAGTGAGTGCAACAGTAAGGAAAGCGTTGGATAGCGTAGGGGTAAACATTACTATTCCTACTCCAAAAAGTGCAACAGTAAGGAAAGCGTTGGATAGCGGGAAGGTAAAAATTACTATTCCCACTCCAGAGAGTGCAACAGTAGGGAAAGCGTTGGATAGCGTAGGGGTAAAAATTACTATTCCCACTCCAGAGTGTGCAACAGTAGGGAAAGCGTTGGATAGCATAGGGGTAAAAATTACTATTCCCACTCCAAAGAGTGCAACAGTATGGAAAGCGTTGGATAGCAGGAAGGTAAAAATTACTATTCCCTCCTCCAGAGAGTGCAACAGTAGGGAAAGCGTTGGGTAGCGTGGGGTAAAAATTACTATTCCAACTCCAGAGAGTGAAATAGTAGGGAAAGCGTTGGATAGCATAGGGGTAAAAATTACTATTCCCACTCCAGAGAGTGCAACAGTAGGGAAAGCGTTGGATAGCATAGGGGTAAAAATTACTATTCCCACTCCAGTGAGTGCAACAGTAGGGAAAGCGTTGGATAGCGGGTTGGTAAAAATTACTATTCCAACTCCAAAGAGTGCAGCAGTAGGGAAAGCATTGGATAGCATAGAAATTAAATATGACATACTTATAAATAATGTTCGTATTTAAACTAATTAATCATTAAATTTGAAATAACTCAACATCATTTACAAATACCCATTAATAATTATTAAAAACATATTTACAATTGAATAATTTATTACCAATAAATTAACAATAAATACCAAAAAATTAAAATAATTAATATTAGTTACCAAATAATAAATATTGAACAATTAAATATTTTTCAAAACAAAAACATCTTTATTATTAAAAATTGATTAGCAATTAAAAAACTTTAAAAAATAAAAAATTTCGACCAACAAATATTTGTTATAAATCATTAATTACCAATTAATGAAAAATAACTTCCATTTAAAAAAAAATGAATTACCAATTAAAAAAGTGAATTACCAATTAAAAAAATTAATTACCAATTACAAATATTAATTGACAATTAAAAAATTAATTACCAATTACAAACATTAATTATCAATTAAAAAGATGAATTACCAATTAAAAAATAATAATTGCATATTATAAACATTAATTACCAATTACAAATATTAATTGACAATTAAAAAATTAATTACCAACTACAGACATTAATTATCAATTTAAATAATTAATTACCAATTAAAAAAAGAAATTGCCTATTATAAACATTAATTACCAATTACAAATATTAATTGACAATTAAGATATTAATTACCAATTACAAACATTAATTACCAATTTAAAAAATAAATTAACAATTACAATAATTAATTACCTATTAATAATTAGTTAAAAATTAATTAATTATCAATAGCAATAAATTAAAATAAATCATTACTTAATTACAATTAAAATACTTCCCACCCAATTCCCTTATAAACCCACTACCCGCTACAAAACTTAAATGCAAAAATTAATTTAAATTAATTTGTAATTCCCCAAAAATTATAATTATTGTAATGTATTTAAATTACTTCCCACCCTATTCCCCTATAAACCCACAACCCGCTCCAGTACTAAAATATAAAATTGACTTAAAAATATCATTATTAATATATAAAAATAGTACACATATAATTTAAAACAAGTAAAATACTTAACAAAAAACAACACATACATATTAAATGCATAATAAAATACATAACAGTAATACAAATATCGATATTAGTAACATAGAAATTAGTAACATCGATATATTTGAGATCGATATTACTGATTTCGATATTACTTACATGGATATAAAAAAATGTATATTACTTACCTTAGGGTCGATATTCTGTCCAACGATATTCTTGAGCTCGATATTCTTTACCTTCGATATTTCAGACTCGATATTTCTGTAGGTCGATATTACAAACTCAATATTTAGACTGTGTACCGTTTTACTGGTCATGCATTCTGGACATATGCTATTGACTTATAGGACTGATAAATAAGCCAAGTAGGAGTTAGACAATTTGACCATATTTTAGGAGTCAGAGCACATGCACTGGGGAATGATTAGCAGTGTTCCAGTGCAGACAGTCAATAGTGTAAAGAGTTAATAGCTAGCAGAATCAGTCTGAAAAGTATGAGGATGACCACACATAATTGGGCAATTTCACACACTCTGGGTTCCTGACTTTTGCTGGAGGAAGATTACTCACTCTAGGACTTTGGATTCCGACTGCCATCCAGCAACTGCAATAACTCCCCAAGAGTCAAATATTTGGCCTCCTGATCATCTGTTCAGGGACTAAAAAAGTAGGACTCATGATCCCAGAGGGCCCGGTGACTTAGATGACAGTGCCCTGAAAGAGCGCCAATACAAGCACCCTTGCACCATGGTGCAAGGGTGTCAGTGTTGCATGCAGGATTGTTTGTGGGCAGTAAGGGGCAGCTTCCTGCACAAAAACTATTCTTCTTTGTATGTGTGCATTAAAATGCAGCACACATAGAAAGAGAAAGTAATGAGGAGAAATAAAGATATTCCTCCTCGTTATGCCTCCCCTATGAAGGCCTAGCTTTAACAGGTCTACCACTTTTGATAAATCTGGGAATGCATCAACAACTATGGGAGTTGCATGGGAACAACCACACAATGCCTACGGAATGCCTTCCCAGGGTAGAGTAACACATCGCACCGATTGCACTGCGTCACATTACTCCATCCATATTTATTAACCACTCCGGGCCACACAGAGTGCCCTTGTATGGCTTCATAAAATGCATTTTGGGATTGCGTAGCTTTTAAATCACATTGCATGGTGCAAGAGTGATGCAAACACCTTCATGAATATGTAAAATGCACAAGGCAGTAGTGATGGCTATCACAGTCGCACATCAAATTCTCTCAATAACCCAGCCTTGTCTGTAATCAGTGTTTGAATGTACAGAAATTACGGTGCCATTCAAGGTAACATAGGCATCCCACTACCAAGGATGTCTGATCCACAGGTATGAAATACCTGTAGTTAAATGTCTTAACGATTAGTTGTACCTCGGCACTCTAGAATTTAAACTTAAGCAATTTGCAAATTTGGTCATTGAATATTGAGCTAAATGGCCAGTGTTCAGAGTCCTACAGCAACATTTGCCTCATAAGTAAAAGAACATCGTAGTTGTATCCAACAAGAAGAGAACATCAGAAAGATCCTGTATTTAACATATTTCATTTAATTTATACTCAAAGGTATTTGGAGATCAAGAGGCAGTGCATGTGGTATTGACATTAGGTACATAGTTTGTTGTTTCATTGAGCACTACAAACAAGAACAAGAGTAGCGGGCAAGCGGGGAGTCCTAGTCCTAGGGCCTTCCCAGTCCTGGTGGTTGAAAAACAGCCAATGACAGCCAACACGTGTTTCGTTACATACGTGTAACTTTCTCAAGGCTTAACTCTCTGTACGTTTAAATAAATAGTACTGCAATGGACAATTTGCATATTTTTTCAACTTATTACTTGATGTATAGAGCGAAATCCGGAATTCGCAAGTCATATGTTTCTCCTTTTAATTTAGAGTTGGGATTACCATGCAGTGTAGAAAGTGACTAAACAAGATCCGTCATCCAGATGCCTGGTACGTGGATTAGTAGGACATCACCCCGTTATCATTCCCAACCAGTCAGTGGGAAAGTTTTAAAGATATGCCATATATCCTCATTTAGTAAGGCATCTGTAAGTGTGTGCAAAAAATGTGTTTATTATGGCAACCACAGACTTTAAGTACGTCCTTGCGAGAAGAGCCAGTATGGTCTGACATTCGGGGCATACCTACACGGTATGTGGAGACCTTCATAAATATGCTTGAGGTCCAAAGGTGAAGACTTTGACTCGGATGACCTGATTGGTGTCTCTGCCCTTCGAACCATTGATGTTAGCAAGAAATTATGCCTAGGTCACAGTCACCTGCGAACTGTTGTTTTTCAATGGTATTTTTCTTCTCTGAGAACTTTTTGCTTCTACTACTTATCCAGTTTTGACAATCTCTGAGTCTTCTTGGTCAATAAAAGTGTCTGTATTTTTTTTACTTTGTTTTGGAATGTTATTGTGTTGTGTTTTAAAATTGTTGGTACTAACTGAACATATCACCTGTTCCTCTTGGGAGTGCCTGTTGCTTGTGCCACAGACACCTGGGGTTCAGCAAAGAGTCTCCAGAATAATATTTTGTCCTAACCATATTGCGTTTATTAAGTTAGTGAGGGACGCCCTTACCCTCCTCCAACTGCACACAATCCACCTATTCTCCATATTCCAGGTCCCTAGTTTCCCTCCCCCTTGTTTTTCTTCTCTTTTTTTTCTTCTTTTCCTCTGTTTTCTTTTCATTTCTTTTCTTTAATTTTACTTCTTTTTCTTCTTTTCTTCTCACTTTTACATTACACTTTTCTTCTCACCCCTTTTCTTCTTAAACCCTCCCACTCAAGGAATGCATCAACTATGGGAGTTGCATGGGTACAACCACACAATGCCTATGGAATGCCTTCCCAGGGCAGAGTAACACATCGCACCGATTTCCACTGCGTTACATTACTCCATATTTATTATTACTCTCACTCTTCCCCTGCTGCGCTCCCTCTCTTCCCCTCTTTCCCTTATTTATTCTCTCCCCCTCACCTTCTCCCCCTCGGACATGTGTTAATACAACATGGGACCCATTGTGCCCTGCAGATCCACACATGCCAGCTCCCTCTTCTCTTATCACCGCTTTTTGCCGATACCACGGGACTACTTCCCACCCTGCTCACCATTCCCCCTACACCCCCTCTCCCTCATGTGAATCTGCATCCTACCAGCCAGATATTTTCCTGCTGCGCTTCTCTCAGTCGTTCAGTTAGGATTGCCCCTATTCAGTACTGAAATTTGTCCTCTCAATGGTACTGTGTGTGGTATTATGCTCTTCTTGTTTTTATTCCTTCCTTTGTATTCTGCGCCTTGCTGCTCATCCATAGTGTGAGTGATGTCATAGTATGTTCTTGTGTGAGTGGTTGAGTGAAATGTCAGTTGGAGTATGTGGGCTGGGATGATGCTACTTATACTTGTCTTGGCTGCTATCCATCCCCCAGGAGTTTCACGTCCCTGATGCCCAGTCAGTGAGTGTGGTAATTGGATGGTTGGAATGTTAAAAGTGTTTGTGCTTGGATGAGTGGACAGTTGGATTGCGAATAACTGCTGGAGCTCTACCTGATTTACTTATGATCTGGTCTGAACCTAATAAACCTACATCTTTTATAACCTACAAGATCACATCTTTGATTGTAACACTGGCAACAAGCAGAAAATAAGCTATGCATAAAAAACAAGAAATTAAGAAGAATTTAAAGAAACTAAGAAGAAACTAGAGTATTACAAAGAAAACGAGTTTGAAGCCTGTAAGGAATAATTGAGCCTGGTAGCCCCACCAGTATCTATGAACATCAGACAGCCTGCAGTGCAGGGCAATTGAACAGGCCAGTGCACTGTGTGCAGCAGACCTAGAGGGTGGCAGCTAAGTTAAAAGGGATTTGTTATCAACAAGATTGAAGTTGGTATGTACAAGAAGAGTTCATGATTTGGCTAGTCATGACAGAGGTAAGTGAACAGACAGCGCTATGATACAAATAATGCAGCAAGTTGTGAAGTGAGCGAACTGGCAGCGTGAGTTTTACTTATGTCCAGGCGTTTGCATGAGCTATGAGTGAATATTGACATCAGTGAAAATTGTTGCTCAGCTTTATTGGACCAGACAAGATTACAGCGGCTCAGTGACTGGTGTTGAATGATTATCACACCACAATTACATCACTTTGGGACAGTGGAGGGCCAAGCATTTGAACCTGGGGAGGGAGGTTACCACATGCATGGAGCACATTGCGGAGTCATTTTGAAGGCACTGAACTGCAACTGCTGATCCTCTTGAGGCAACTGGGAATTGAACTGTTCCGATTGGTCTTATTGCTGGTATTCAGGGTTGGATGTCAGTTGAGAGGTCGCTCACAGGTGTAGGGGTTTCTTGATGTGTTACCTCAGTTTATGTTTTTAATGCCATGCTTAATTCTCTTCCCAGTCATGTTGGGTATGCCGAAGAAGGAGTGTGTGTACAGTGATATGGTGGTCCTAAAGTGTGACCATGTTGTGATGTGTTGGCCCTGGAGTGTGACTGTGTTGGATGAGTGACATTGATGTGATGTGTGATTTTTACCAACCTTCCTAAGGGGTTAAGGGTGTAGGGGTAAGTGTTTAGCCCAACGTTTAACCCTTCCTAAGGGGTTAAGGGTATAGGGGCATGTGTTTAGACCAAAGTTTCATCCTTCCTAAGGGTTTAAGGGTGTTGGGGCTTGTGTTTAGCCCAAGATTGTACAAGTGTACATTTTCCCTGTCCTGTTTACTTTGTAGGAAGATGGAGTGTTTGGAGTGTGCATAGTGCATAAAGTATTACTCTGTGAAGTTTCCCTGTGCTTGAGAAAGAGTTAGGGATTGAGTTTGGGTCTGTTGTGAGACCAGGTGAGGTGTTTGAGACTGTGTGTGGTGTGCTTCATTTTTATGAGGTCCCCTGTGTGAATGAGAATGAGATGGGGTTTTGAAAGATACATTTTGCTAATTTTTTCTGAGATTCCCTGTGTTAGTAGGAATGTAAGGGGGTTAAAGATACCATGTGATTGAATGGGTTTAAAGACACCCTGTTATGGTATGGGTTGAAAGATACCCTTTGCGGAGGTCCTGAGGTGAGACCTGGGCCTGCCGTGAGTTGTTTAAGTAAGTACAGTAGAGGGTTTGGAATCCCTGGTCCTGCTGTGAGAGAGAATGCAGTAGAAGGAGTAGAGTTCCCGGTCCTGTTATGAGTTGAATGCATGCAGTAGAGGGAATGTGGTCTCTGGTTCTATATGTGTTGTGTAAGTGCAGCAGAAGGTGTGGGTTCCTGGGTCTTGCTGTGAGAGTGAGTGCAGTAGAGGCTTCTGTTGTCCTTCCTGAGTGGTTAAGGATATAGTGTAGGGGTATGTGTATTGCACCCTTATGTTAGTGTTGTCCCTTTTTTAGTGATTAAGGGCGTGTTACAGGAGAATGTGTGTTGCACCTTGATGTTGTGAGGTGAATGACTTAGGGGTGTTATTAGTTTCTTAGTTCTACTGAGGATTGCATGTTATTATCTATGTATTCTAATGTTCATGGAACTGTTTTATCATATTGAGGCATTTCTTGTCCTTTTGATTTGATGTAGAAGTAATATTTAGGGGATTCAATGGTAGTTTTACTTGAATGTTCTATTGTTTCTTTGACAGAGAGAGATGTGTTGTGACATGTCTTCATTACTATGCATCACCAGGAGTTCCAAGTCCCTGCTGCTCAGCCAGTGAGTGAGGTCACTGGATGGTTAGAATGTTAAGAGTGTTTGTGCTTGGATAAGTGGGCAGTTGGATTGAGAAGGGCTGAGCAGCAGAATGCTGCTTCTGGTGGGGCTCTACCTGATTTCATTGTGACCTGGTCTGAACCTAATAAATGTACATCTTTTATAACCTACAAGAATACATCTTTGATTGTAACACTGTCTATTGCACCCATGACCCACTGTTCCAATATTCAATAACAAATTACAACGCACAAAAAAATGAATATAGAATAAAGATTAAAATAACACCATCTGAAAATATGGTTAAGGAGATCAGGAGATTTTTTTTTTAAATAGCAAGACAAGGCAATTTCAAATTATAGGAAACCAAAAGGACAATGTTATCACATGGAGTTTTATCTAGTGGGACCTATGCATATTTTGTGGTAGGCCACATTGGACAAAGGGTCAGGTAATTGATAGTAAATTTTCCTAGTCAAGTTTTACATTCAGACGTAGAAACCTCACAAAGGCAGATTTTTTTTGGTGCTCCCTCACTAGCTTTGAAATTTGCACTTTTAAGCACAATACCATGGATTCCAATGAGCAAGTTATTTCACTCACTTTTCTACTTTAAATGTCCATTTACAAGGGGAACTGATCATTTTCTTCAAATGTCACAGAGGACACTCTCATTTGGGGTGTTTAAAGCTTCCCAGCCCGGAGGGTATTTAGGGTGTGGCAGTGGTCAATCTTGGAAAGTCTTGAATCCCCTCTCTCTTTGTGGGGTTTTCAAAAGACCAGTAGCTCCTGGAATTTAGAAAATGAAACTGATGGAAATCTGAAATTAATCAGTATACACTCCTCTACTATTCAATCAGCATTTAGTAAAATCAGGGATGTATTCTGTTCTTCTCTGTTGCTGCAGCATTTGGCTTTGGAATTGATCGAGCCTATCTTTGCAGGTATAACCCACTATTTATTAGGTGATTTTTCCTAATCATAACAATGAACTTCCTATGCATTCTCCTCAAGCTTCTTTATGTACATACTGTGCTGTATGATAGACCTATTACCATAGATCATTATGTTCTGATTTCCCAAGATAACTCCACAAAGGATTTATGAAAGACTCTCTCCATGCTACTTTATTGAAAATCTTAGTCCACCCAGTTCAGCCCACTATTGATCATCTAAAAACACACCACTCCTGTTAGTTGTTTTCTTGGTCAGATACCATATAATGTTCACACTGCAAACATAACCACTTTCATGAAATCATAATTTTATAGAAAATTAAATCTACCTTTAACACTAAAAACAAAGCCAAATTCTTATAATTAGGAATGTTTAACATACTGGAAATCATATAACATACAATGGCACAACAAAATAAAGTACATTAAACCGAAAAGTAGCCAATTACTTACCATTTGGTACACCTAATACACTACTTATCTACTAGAAACACACCACTCCGGTTAGATGGCTTTTTTCGGGGGCGGGGTAGATTTAAATTTCACATTGCAAACTTAACTGTATTCTAGCAAATCAAAATTCTCGCCTTCTAGCTGTCATGCATCCCTCAGAGAGAGGTGAGAGAGTGTCTCTACTGTTCCTTTCTTCAAATAATTTACTTGCAATTGTTACCTTTAATCATATGTATTCTATGACAAATGTCAGTTAATTTAATTGCAGGAGAGATGCATGATGGCAATCTTCCTTACTTTGCAAGTGTTTACTATATGCACACCGTTAATATTGAGTTAGATATATGTTTGAGTCTTTTTAATATTAAGATGCTAAATATTGTATATAATGCCATTTATTATATTTTTAAAGTAATTTGTATGTAATTATTTCATTTAATATTTCACTATACATGTTATTTTTTTGTACACATTTTAAGAGCATGTTATAAGATTAATAATGCAATTGGGTAGAAAGTTATTAAACAGTTTTTTTGTTTATTTATATTATGATGATATTTTATTCTTCAAATTTATGATTGGCATTCTTTTTCTGTGTTTCGATCAATGTGTATCGATTTTATATTCATATTTCCTTTTTCAATTGTACGTATTTCATTATTGTTCTCTTAATATTAATATTAATTATTAGTTATATATGTTTTTAAATATTCGGATTATTACACTGTTTTATTTTTAACTTTTATAATTCTTTTATTTATGTAACCTATTTTCATGAAATAATTACATATTTTTTAAAAAAGTAAACATTTGTTTTTGACTTTGATTACATTTTTGGGAGTATTGTTTTTGATCATTTATAATTCGTTTTATTTTGTGAATGCAAAAATATTTACACTGTTGTCTTTGTTTTATTTAGTTTTAATGTAAAATAGAATTTTAAGGATGTTTTATATATAATTTGTTTTCTTTAATGACATGTTTAATTTATTTGTCTTTTATTGTAATCTGATTTCGCCTATTTGTGAGTTAGTTGGTCCTAATTGTAAGGTAAGTTAATTTTTTGTGTAAATAGTTACATATACATTTCTTTAAAATGTTGATTTGCTAGAATGTGGATAAGTTGGCAGTGTGGTAATTAAATCTACTCTCACCCAAAAAAATCATTTGACACATTATCTATGAGATATGTGAATGAATGTAAACATAGAAACGGAAAAACTACTTTGGAAGAAACCAAACCAGGAATACAATTAAGGATATCCCATTTTAGGAAAATACAAATAATTTAAAAATTAAAGGAAATATTTTAAAGGAAATATAGTCTTACGGTATTATTAAACTGTGATGAATTTTAGGGGTATGAGGAATATTTGAGTTCAAGGATGGATGACATTTAAGGGTGAAGGTGTGTTTTTAGGAGATTAGAAAAGAGGAGATTTCAAGTATAGGTAGAGGTTAAATGCATCCCCATGGACAAAGTCAATCATTTTCCCCAATGTGGTTAGTTTTGCTGTGGGAAGAATAAATCTAGCCCACCCAAAGTCGTGCGCTTTTCATAATGTGTTTGAGTTGGAATGAGAGTAGTAAATGGAACCCCCATGAAATTCTAACACATTCTCCAATGTGGTTAAGTTTGAAGTGGGAGAAGTGAATGTAACCCTCACAAAATCTACATATCTCACTCTGTAGGTAAAGTGGGAATAGTAAATCTAATGGCACCAAAGTCCAAGAGTTCTCCAATATATTTAGATTTGGAGTGAGAATAGTTAATCTAACTCTACCAAAGTCCAACTCATTCACAAATGTGGTTAAGCATGTGGTGGGAATAGTAAATGTAACCCCTTCTGAAGTTCCTCAAACACTTTCATCAATGTAGTTCAATTCAAGTCAGTTTACTTTCTGATTACTAAAAACCATAACAAAACGTCTGATTCCTTTCCGACCGAGCCCATTGGAATGGCTCGGTCAGAAAGGAATCTGGCCGCAGTGACTGATTCGGTCGGAAGGGCTTCGAACATGGTTCGGAGCCCTTCTGGCCGAAATCGGAATCGGCCCCAAACTGTGGAGTTTTGTAATAATAATAATAATAATCTTTATTTAGATATAAAACATATCTTTAAAAGAATTTACAAATTCACAGCCTGACCAAATATTGGGATAAAAACTTCTAGGAAATAACAACACAATATAGATATAAAAGCACAATCCATTAACAATCATTATAAAAACAGGGATTTTGTCTCATAATATATTTTAAAATCACAAAAATTTAAACAGGGAACCAGCTTGCATTGGGTATCACCAGATTATGTCTAACATTACTGAGAATAATGCCAGTTATTACTGATTTCAGTGAGAGAAAAAAATTCAGCACTTTAACATGGTCTCCTTAAGTTAAAGGTGTAATATGCTCGCTGAACAAATTTTGTAAATTTTATGTTTAGCACTGTATTTTCCGGGTTTAAAGCTGCCATGATGGCTTGCCTGCAGGTTCGAACCCCCAGCCTGTTCCATTCTAATTTTAGTCCGGACCTGCGTTCTGTATTAAGGGCTGGGCAGAGGCAACTTACATGCAACATGGTTTCCGCTGTTTTCCCACACCCTCTACAGGAGAGATCTTCCGATGTACGTCGCCATGATGGTAAGTCCTGCAAGAAACGCCAGTCGCCCAGGCTGATGGCAATAAAGCCGCGTTTCAAGTATAATGAGTATGTGCTGGCCAGATAACAGACTGGGACTGGGTGTCTGTAGGAATTTATCATGGCCCAGGCATGGCTACGTTTCAGAAAAAGTGCTTTATCAGTGAGACAAGAAGTCATTCTCACACTTTTTATAGCTTTTTTAAAGGCTATCTGGCCTGGGTTTAGGGCCCACAGATCGCTTGCTGACATTTGCCGTACAAACCCCTTGGGTTAATCTGGCTGATTTCTTGCCAGACTAGGAATTCTAAAGTGCCTGGCTCAGCTTGTCTTAACTTGTGACACAGGTTAAGGTATGCCCCAGTGGCTGAAGCCTCGTAGTTTATCAGCCCCATTTCCAACCTAATCTGTGCTGCGGAGGCAGTCTTTGGCAGCCGGAGCACCCTTTTGTAAATTGTAGTTGTCTGTTGGTTCAGGGTTGTGTTCATTTTGCCACAGAAAATCTCAATGCCGTAGGATAAAGTGGGGCCAACCTTTGCTCTCATTTCCTCCAAGAGGGGAGCTAAGGTTGGACCGGAAAGATCTTTTGCAAGTTTGCCTAGTGACACCATTAGGGTCACTGCTTTGGCTCCGATCTCTCCACGCTGTTTTTGTAGCCACATTTTGAGTCCAGGTGGACGCCTAGGTATTTATAGGACTGGCCAATTTCTAAACTGACATTATTGAATGACCAACCGCCCCCTGTGTATCATTTCTTGCCAAATGTAACTACTTGCGTTTTCTTTAGGTTAACCTCGAGTTGGTTGTTGATCGTATAATCAAACAATTTGTCGAGGAGTCTTTGTAACCCTACCCTGGTTAAACTGAAGAGAGCCAAGTCATCGGCATATAAAAGATTGCTTAGAATCATGCCACCCACCTTCGGAGAGTGACTGTTAGTGTCGTCTAGGGCCGCCGACAGATCTGCTACAAATAGATTAAAAAGAAGAGGGGCCAGCACACATCCCTGCTTCACTCCTCTGGTTGTCATTATTTTACGTGAGAGATGTGTGCCGGTCCCCAACTTCACCCGCACCCACGTCCTAGTATGGAGCTGAATTATTCCCTCTAGTAGTTTCTCTGGAATCCCCCACATCTTTAGTTTGGCCCATAGGGCCTCCCTGGGGACTCTGTCGAATGCTGCTTTGAAGTCGACAAAGCAGCAATGAACTAATCTTGAGGTTACAACTGCCCTGTTAACTACAGTTGGTATTGCTAGCAAATTGGTACGGGTTCCTGAATTTGCCACAAACCCTGCCTGGTTCATTGGCAATAGCTTATTGTCCTTTACCCATAACCTTAGGTCCTTTAATAGAAGACCTGCATAGTGCTTTGCTTCTATGTCCAGGAGGGCAATGAGTCTGTAATTGCTCGGTTGTGCATGGGATCCGGATTTATAAATCGGGTGTATTATTGCTCCCCGCCATGACTCTGGTATTGTGGCTGTTCTTAATGTGTAGTTGAAAAGATTGGCCAATGTTCCTGACCAGAGGGCGATATCTGAGTTAAACAAAGTCTGTGGCAGGCCATTTGGGCCTGGCGCCCCGTCCCATCTTGCTTTTGACAATGATTTCGAGACCCTTTCCTGTGTTATACTCCACGTAGGACCATGCCCTTGGCTAGTCTCAGTTACGGTGATGTTTCCAATGGGGCTTGGGTAATCAGGAGACTTAAAGTGATCGAATAGGAAATTTGCCCAGTCTGTTTCCAGGATATTAGCCGATCCCGTACACACTGTTCCTAAGCTGGTGTGGTTAATAAGCGCCCAGAATTTCCTTGAATTTTTTTGCTTGCTTTCCCACACCAGTTTACTCCAGAATTGATTTTCCTGTACCCGTTTATCCTTTTCAGTCGCTCGCTTGAGTTATTTTTGCGAGATTTGATAATTGGATATGCAATCACTGTTTCCCGGGGATTTGGCCAGTGCCCGCAGGGCCTCATTTCTCACTTTCTTTAGTGACTTCGTCGTCTGGGATAATGTAAATTGATGCGTCGAAGTTACCTTTTGGGCTTGATGCCTTGCAGGAAATAGATGAATCAGTTGGGAGCATAACATGGACCATAGTTCAGTTGGACTGACCTCTTGCTCCTGGCCCAGTCTTATTATATCCGAGCTTGCCTGAAGAATATTCAAGCTAGTTTCTTCTGTCCACTTTAGGCGCTTTAAGTTTTCTGTGTAGGTTCCCCGAAATGTCGATGGTGCCATTTTGTGATGCTCTGGGTTTATGTTAAAAACTGTGACCTGGGGCCTATGATCACTTTCAGTTCTTGGGTGTATTCTAAAATCAATAATGCAATTTAACAGGGGTGCGGTGTAGATCGTGTAATCCAGATGTGATTGCTTTGAGCCGTTTGTCCATGTCCACTTTGGTGGAGTGTCCCCGGCTGTTCTGCCATTGATAACAAGATAACCTGCACTATAAAATTGGCTCACATATAAGTCGCCTTGGTTACTTTGAGTTTGTATTAACGGTTTGGTTTGCATTGTGGCCTCAGTAATTTGGATTAAAGGGGGGCCGACGTTGTCTGCTGCGTTCCCCTGAAATAGGTAGGTGTTAAAATCCCCAGTAACTATGCAGTCTGAATTGGGTTGGTCCGTGACTATATCGTTCATAATCTCGGTTAGACGAGCGAGATGGTTCTTTTTAGTGCGTGTACTGGCGTTGATATACACATTTAGGAGAAAGAGGGGACGATGTTTCCGCCAGGGTTCGATCTTAACCCCTAAGATCCAGTCTTCCTTCAGTGGTCATCGTGTGATTCGGCTTTTAAAGAGTTTGATACATAAGTTGCCAGTCCGCCTTTCGAGTGACCAAAGCGACTGTCCCTGGTTGCTGGACTCCATGTCTCAGTGAACCCAGGCACTGGGCACCCCTGTAAAGCCCAGGTTTCCTGTAGTGCTATAACTGAGTGATTCCGCAAGAAGGATTGCGTATCTGGGTCCCCAATTTTTTAATGTAAACCGCTTATGTTCCAGGAGCATAATAAGGTAATTTGTTCCGATGGTAAATTGAATGCTGCTCCTGACTGTGGTGGCTGCGCTGGGATTTTTGTGCCGGTAGACATGATCATAGGATTAGATGGTCATTCGTGCCTTTTAGTTGATAAAATTGCTGGGAGCCAGTCCCATCTTTGACCAATGTCTTTAATGGCTACATCTCTGAGTTGAATGTCTTCTTCTGGCCCTGAGGCATTTTTTAGAATTGAGTAGGTTTTTTCTTGACCCTTCTGCCTTGTTATCCTGGTTTTTTGAGGTGGTGTTCGCTGGTTAAGGAGTGTAATTGGATAGCCCGGCATAGAGTATGGGTAGACTCGAATACCCCATTCCCTTAGAGTTGCTTTGTTGTTCAAAAACGTGGATGCCCACTTTGTCTCCTTAAATGTCACCAGAGTTACCTCCGATAGTTGTGTTCCTCTTGGTGGGAGGAACTCAATAGCCTCAATTTCATCCAATACTAAACCCGTGAATGTAGGGATCCCCTCTATCAGTTTGAGTATGTTTGCTCTGTTGAGGATGTGGTGGCGGCCCTTTGATTTATATTCAGGGGCTAATATGATGTAAGAGTATGATGTAACATTGGCAGTCTCAGTTTGATGGTGGCACATTATGTTTTTGTTGGATGTCGATCCTTCATTATGCTTGTTCTCCTGAGCTATCAAGTTGGTCCTGATCTTTGGGGACAAGCGATGATTTATAAGGTGGTCTGGTCTCTGGTTGTGGATCGTTTTAGTCAAATTCTGACCCATCATTGAAACGTCACCCTGAGCTGGGGGTGTAAAGTACCCTGTTTTTAGGGACCCTTGGGTTTCTTTGGGTCTAAATATCCCTTTTTCGACTTTTGTCGTGTCCTTATTTACTAAAGCCGGACCGGGCTCTTTTTTGGCTAGTCGCATTGAAGGATCACTTATTTCCTGGGGGCTCCCCATTATAAATTGGTTGTTAATTACTGATGAGTCCTCTTTTGGCTTGGGCGCGGCAGGGTGTCCTAGCAAAGGTGGTGCGTCTGTCGCACTCGGAGCCCGTTTGCTTGATGCTGTTGAAAAGAGCAGGTAGTATCCCGGGTTGGCAGCAATTGTTAATGCCTTGGCCTTATTTCTTTGTTTGCGTTGGCGCTTACGTTCTCTTTTGCTTAACTGGGGTTCAAACCCTGGCTGTTTGTCCTGGGTGGTAAGAGCCAAACACTGAGGGCTGACCAGTAGGCCCTTCGGGGAATTAACCGAACTGGTGGTACCTCTATATGGCGACCCCGTCTTTCCCTGCTCGGCTTCTGCCTGGTCAGGTTGTGTGTGACCTGGATTTGGTTGGTCCCTTGCCTGGTTTAAGCGGGAGTCTATGCCCTCAGTTGCCTTGTTGCCTTCTTTGGCATCTGTCTGGGAAGTGGCATAATCCTGGGTCCGATATGATGACTTTTGGGTTGAAGCTCCCGGTGTGGTGCCTGGATTGCTGCCCCTCGACATCCTTACCTCCTTTAAAACACTGGCCAGGAAGTCAGGGAGCGATGATAGAGAGTCAATTATTGGGGAGCAGCAGCATACCGACTGAATTAGTTTTGTCGACGCTTGGGCACCTATAATTAGATTGTTCAGTTGGTCTAATTTATTATCTATCCCTGCCGTAAATACGGCTAGCGTGTTTAGGAGATCAACCTGTACATCCAGTTTGTCCGAATGGTAGTGTAGGGCGTTGACTGTTTGTTGAAATGTCTGCAAAAGTTGGGGCCAAACGTTGGTGGCTGTATGAACATCATGATTAGGGTTTGAGATGGTAGGAGAATCATTTGCGGGGTTTTGGGTATCTTTGAAAAAGTAGGACAGATCTGCTAAAAGCTGGTCACTTGGGTCGATTGTGTTAGGAGTCTTTTGGGACGGAGGCATTGTTAGTTCATATGGTACAAATGAATGCAGAACCGTGGGCAATGGACTTGGCTCCGTCGGTTGAGAAGTAGGTGTACTAATTAAATGAGGAGTTTGAGCAGTACTATTACTCAGTGCGGTGCTTTGGGCGTGGATTTGAGCACAAATTAACTTCCGATGTGGGTCCGGCAAATCTTCTATTACGGTGACATGTTCTTCTTCTCCTTGGGAGGTTGCCAAAGTACTTTGTTTCTGGGTTTGTGCTATGGAACCAGTCAGTGTTATCAATGGGCTCATTGATGGGGTTTGCGACAGGAACCCACCCTGGGTGTCTGCCGCCAGATGAGCCGGTTGCTGGCCCAGAGCCTCACCCAGGGATGGGTCCTGTTGGCTGTTGACATTACATGATTCTGGATTGGCACCACCCCGACTTCCGAGACTTCCGAGGCTGGGCAGTGGTTTGATTGGAGTGGCGCCAAAGGTAAATACCTCCCTGGCTTGAGCGGACTTATTATATTCGCCTTCCCAAGGCTGGGCGTTCGACTGTTGTTGAAGAGGGGAAGTTGATTTCCACTCCCAAAGCGGATTCCTGCTCCTGGTTACGTCCTGGAGCTGAGGCTGTTGAAAGATTTTGGGTGTAGTTAAAAAATAGTTTGACAGATCCGACTGCTTTCCTTCATGTGATTTAATCTTGGTCGTGGCCTTTTGGGAAGAACCGCCGCACCCTTCAGGTGGGATTCCGTCCGCTGATAGGGTTTCACTGGCTGGATGGGAGACCCTGGCCGATGTCGGTTGCCTGGTCCCTTTTCGTTTTGGGACCGATACCGCCTTCCTTACTTTCCCGGACCTCATCTTTATTGGGAATTTTTGTTGCAGCTTCGCTCTTCACGCCGAGGTTTTAAGTAATCCTCGGCAAAGTTCAATAGCCTGTAAGCAAGGCTGCGTTCACTAGTAGTAGGGTTATATAGGTCTGGTCATCTGCACTCGGCTTGTGTGGTTGGTTTGATTTTCCCCCTTCTGTCTTCTCTTTTTTTGCCTACTGTGTGGCTGCTTTATGGCACCCCCCCTCCCTATTTATCCCGCCCCGGCTAGTCAACTCAAGCCGGCTGACCCAACACCTGCCCCAGTGTGGGCTAAGGGGTTATGGAGCCTCCCCGGCTCGACCCAACCTGGGTAGGTGCCAGGAGAAGGGTTCCTCTCAGGCCACACACCCCTTTTTGCCCAGCTGATGGGGCCCGGCCGAGTGGGCCGACCCGGGCCGACCAGGACGGGGATGTAGGGTATGGGAGGAGGGAGCAGTCCCAGTTCTAGCGGTGCAGAATGTCACCCCCACCGGCCACCAGGGGAGCTGAGCAGCGGGTGGAAAAATGCGTGGGGGGACGGCACCGGTGGGGCAGCGAGCTGATGGAGGCAGGGATTGCAGGGATTACTGGGAGCACAAGGGTTCGTGGGATAATGAGGAGCACCGCGCACGGCTGGGAGGGGGAGGTACGACACAGGCCCGGCACAGGCTCTGGCCAGATAGGCTCAAGCAGGCCTTAGCCTTTTGGTCAGTAGTACCCTGACCGACTCCACAACCCCCGACTTACCGCCGTGCTTCCCATCCCTTGTCCCGGCTTCCGACCTCGCTTTGTCCCGCTACTCCAGCAGCTCACCAGGCAACTCACCGCTCCAGTCATCTACCACTCCCACTCTCCACTCTCCACCACGCATGCGCAGCGTCTGATGACACAGCAACGGAAACACCGGCACAGCACAACTACGACGCGGCCACTAAGCAGCACACAAGACCCTGTGGAGTTTTGGAATTTTGAAATATTCACCTAAAATCATCCGGACAACGAATTCCGATTTACTCACCTGTTATCATGAGAGAACCCAGTGCTGCATCTTTTAGCCCAGCACTGACCCTGAAAAGTAATTCTAACCGTACTTACCAGTAACTTGTATTCCTTCCATAGGAATCCATTGTCTGGTTTTCACCAGAAAAGTTTCTAAGTGTCTATTTTCACAAACTACAAATATTCCTTAAAAATTGACAGTATGACTTAAACGCATTCTTTCAACTGCTTACAGGAGATGCACCAGTTCTGGTTCCAGGATGCACCACTGAGTAAGAAAAAGTAACAATAACACTAATTACCTGCTGAGTGAATTCCCTCGCATAGGATAACATTGGTGATTCTATGTGAAAAAGTTTTTGTGTCAACTTTTAAAATACAATAATATTCCTTAAAAATGACTACTGTAACCAAAACACTTGTACTCAACTGCTTACAGGAGATGTCCCAGGACTGAATCTAGGATCCAGTCATGCGGTTAGAAAAGTAATCCATAAAGTAAATAATTGCATTTAACTAGAAATTCCCATTCAGCTCAATGTTGCATTGTGTTTGAAATTGTGTTGCCCATTGCAACAACTGTAACTACTGTACTTAAAAGTCTATTGCCTATTTGCAAAGTATTTAAAGTAAAGTTATTCATTCTGAGAAAGTATATTTTGTAACGTAATATATAAAAATAAAATATCTAAAAACAAATAGTGTAAAAACATGTAGTAAATCAGTATCAAAAACATAAATGTAACAATTAATACATTTAAAAATTGTCATTTACCAAACCTTTGAAATTCACTGAAAAAACCATAGGTGTCAGACATGTTATAGTTAGGATTTAGCATTTAATAAACCTTTGAAATTCTCAAAAAAAATCCATAGGTTTCAGACATGTTATAGTTAGAAATTAGCATTTAAAAAATCTTAGAAATTCACTGTAAAAACCATAGGTTTTAGGGGTGTTATAGTTAGCTGGACATTTCACTCGTACAAAACTATTGAAATTCCTCCGTTATAGTTAATTGTAATAAGTATAACACGCGCATCCGCAATCCACTGCTGATGATGCCACATATTACTGACTCGATAGGACATTTGATATCGTTCCGGGCGTTATCGCCTAAAAGGCCGGGACTTATCATGGTTTTGACATCCCTTTGAAATATCTGCTGGCTATGATGTTATATTGTCCATAAGGCATGAGAGGACAACGCTAATACACATTAGATCGGCGGTGACATTGGTGACTTCGCCAATTGTGATAGTAGAGTAGAAGTGCTATACTTGGACCTGACGGATTGTCATTTAACTACTAATTTGTCTAACAATCCCCAGTTTGTTATTGGTGATGACACCGTTTCTTAATGTAGAATAGGTGTGCCACAGTACGTGAAGGAGTGTTGCATATGCCTCTTTGGTGTACCAACTCATAACTTATTATTAACGACTGTGAAGATTATTCCTAAATGGTGGCTTTCTGTGAATGTCACCCCACACTGGTGACCAGGCCTAGTTCCTACATCGTTTGACTTCAGGACATTATACAACTATCGTTGCCTTTCAAAAAGTCTTCTTGAAAAGACGAAACACGTGTCGGCAAGTCATGTGCTGGGAAATTTTATTGAAGTGATTTTGGAATAAAAATGATCAAGACTGCTACATGCCTCGGATCCTTATATTTTGAGTATTGTTGTTGTTAATATTTCTAAATTGTAGTTGAATGGGTTAATCTATACCCATTGATGTGATTTACATTTGTATGACTGAACAGTGTCTATAAGTGTGCTGTCCAAGCCCTTCTTCTTCTTATGTCATTCATGACATGGTCAGTGACATCACGGATGACATCACTGATGACATCTCAAATGACATCACTGATGACATCTCTGATTACATCATCCATGTGACAATCTGATACATCGTATTATACACTAGTATAACCTTACAACACTCATTATAAAATATGGAGTACCATATTTGAAACCAATGACACACCAAAACAAGCTACCACCCGATCCCATTGAAAAACAGTATCCCATATGGCGAATTCACACGTATGAAACGGAACTGCTCCAAAGAGGACGATGCAGAGAAAGAAATACAAGAAACAATGGCCAGGCTAAAAGCACGTGGATACAATGCAAGGACTCTGAAAAAATGCAAGAAAAAAATTGATATGAAATGAAGGAGTGAGACCTTGATTCCTAAAACTGAAAAGAAGGAAAATACAAAACAACAGGCACTACGATTTATAACCACCTATAGTAAGGAAAGTGGTGTAATTTTGAATAAGATAAGGAAATACTGGCACCTCATCTCTGGGGATAAAGACATTGGAAAAATCTAAGGCCAGAAACCTGCTGTAACATATAGAAAAACAAAGTCTCTGAAAGACATGATAACTTCGAGTCACTTTCAACAAAATCTAAAACCAACTGGCCGGTGGACCAACAGAAAGAATTCTGGAAATGTAATGCATGCAAGGCATGCAAGATTGGGAAGAACATGAAAACTATCAATTAAGTAAATGGAAATCTAACGAACATTGATCAGAACATTACCTGCACCTCCCGCCCGAGTGTGATTGCAGAATGAAAAACATTGGAAGCACAATGTGTATGCTCAAAAAACGGATACTGGAGCATATATGTGCTGTTCAGAATAAAGAGATGACATATGCCACCGCTAAACACATGCAAAAAAACACATGCAAAAATGCCAAAATGTAAAAAGATGTGCTATTGTGGAATTAATATGGTACCAGCTCGAGAACGTGGAGGAGATTGAATCAAACTACTGCGACAAACAGAATCTCGATACATCGTGAGGCTCAGAATAAAGGCCCCCAGCGGCATCAATAATGACGAAGAACTTTATGTACACCTTTGAAGGAAGAGCCTTGCCCTAAATGAGGTTGAAAGGAACATTGAACTGTGAATGGTAAGAACATGTTCTATACCAATTATTGAAAGAGACTCATGAAATATGCTGCCTTGAAACTAGAGGGTCCACTGTTAGATATTATATCACAGAATCTGACGATATGAACAACACAATCAGAGGTTGAACTCACTATGTAACACAAACTGTGCTTCATCTACCTGTACTACACCGAACTAAATAGAATAATAATGTGTTACGTAAGTGTTACATAAATGCCCTAAAACTGCCCAGTCACTATAACAACACAAAGGTTAATTAAAAATATAAAAAATGGGGGAGGAGCTTCGCGCGCATCCAAGATGGCCGCGTGAGCTTAGGGCTCCCGAGACCCTCGTAGCCCCCCCGAATATATCCTGTCATTTATCCTGACTACTGTGGAGTGCTTTTTGCAGAGGAACCGAAGGAGACTCGAAAGCTGAAAACCGCTTCTCGAACGTTCCTCAGAAACTGGAGTTACAGGATCGCAAAGTTTGAGGCCCGTTCCCCTCAGACGACTGGTGATTTCGTTGGCACTGTGCCCGAGTGGTAATGCAACAACATCTATTATTTATTTTATTTATTTAGTAGTTTTGTATAGCGCTGGCTAGACCAGAAGGTATCAGAGCGCTTCACAACATGTAACTCGTATACAAAAGTTAGCAAATGTTCAATTGTACAGAATAGGTCATCTAAGTGATTGGTCCCAGGTGGAATCTTGAGTTGAGACCCTGATGATCGTCTTGAAGTCTTAGAAAAAAAAAAAAAAAAAATTGGAGAGACACTGGAGGTGGTCTGGGGTCTGTCAGTTCCCTCGAGCATGGTCGAGGAAGAGGGCTTTTAGTAGTCTCTTGAATTTAGAGAACGAGGGTATTGTTCTGATGTGAGGAGGAATGGAGTTCCAGATTTTCGGAGCGTTACCAGCAAAGGATTTGGCTAAGGTTCTGTGCTTGCGAGCTTTCATGGGGATGAGCAGTAGAGAGTGGGAACTCCTGAGGTTCCTGGACTGGCCTGCCCTGGTGAGCTTGGCTGCCAGGTATTCTGGTTTGCCTGTGTGCAGGGCTTTGTGGGTGATGCAGGCTGTTCTGAAATTGGCTCGCAACTCCACTGGGAGCCATCTGAGTTCTTTAAGGGCTGGAGAGATGTGCTCAAATTTCTTAATTCCGGAGACCATTCTCGCTGCTGCGTTGAGTGTCGTCTTCAAGGGGGCAAGGTGGGATTTTGCTGTCCCTGTCAGGGTTGCGATCCCGTAGTCTATTCTGGAGAGGACTAATGCTTGGGTGGCTTGCTGAAGGTCCTTGGGGGGGAGGAAGGGTTTTATTTTGTAAAGTAATTTTAGGTTGAGAAAGGCACTTTTAGCAGATTTTGAGATGTGTTCTTCATGTCAAGTTTTGGGTCTAGGGTGATCCCTAGAGATTTCACCGAGTCTGCTAGAGAGAGGTCGCCATTGAGGGCATCGATGGCTTTGAGCCATTCTTTGATTTGAGGGTTATCATCTTTGTTAGAAATGAGTAGTATTTCTGTCTTGTCTTGGTTTAGTTTCAGGTGATTGGTTGTGAGCCAGTCTTGTACCTCCTTGAGCGTATTGTTTAGTCTCTGGATGTCATTAATTGAGGTAGTTTCCAGATAGAGCTGAGTGTCGTCCGCATATAGATGAAATGGGATATTGGATTTTCTTAGTAGAGAGGTGAGGGGTTCGATGTAGATATTGAAGAGCTGAGGGGAGAGTACAGACCCTTGAGGAACGCCTCTGATGACCAGATGAAGGTCGGATTCGAAGTTTTTGATTTTTATTCTCTGTGATCGGTTGTGAAGAAAGGAGGAGAACCATTGGAGGACTGTCTCTTGTAAACCGACTCTATCTTGAAGAACCCTTAGGAGCAGGTTGTGGTTGACTCTATCGAATGCAGCCGATAGGTCTTGGAGGACGAGAAGGCAGCATTGATCGGAGTCGAGTGACTTGAGTAGGTCATCTATGACGTTGAGGATTGCAGATTCAGTACTACATCCCTTTCTGAATCCCGATTGATGGGGATCTAGAAATTTGATGTTTTCAAGGTGAAGGGTTAGCTGGGGGAGCACGCATCTTTCCATGATTTTGGCCAAAAATGGAAGGTTCGAGACCGGTCTGAAATTATTCAGATCTTCAGTGTCTAGGCCTGGTTTTTTTAATAGTGGTGTGACTTGCCCTACCTTGAGGCAGTCTGGAACATCAGCTTTTGGCACCGGAAGTGACTGGCTTTGCTCTGCTTCTCCTCTTGGTTTTACTTTCGATTTCGCCTGAGACACACTTGGGTCCACTCTAGATCATCTTAGACCCTTATCGGCGACAACTGTGCCTTGCCCTGACATAGCTGCAACAGACGGCTGCCCTCTGGATTGGCGTTTGAGGAGTTTTGGCTGATTACTGCGCCACACAGATTACTCAATATTACGTAGCCACGAGAGGCCAATGTACTTCCATAAGATTTGACAACGAAGGGCGTGTTGCTGGTCCGAATATTGGAAGTTTCGATCGCTATTTCCCCAGAGCCGGACAGTGAACGTTGAATTGTCTCACAATGGCGACCAAGCCGGACGGAGAGAAGCGACAATCGAAAGCCGTCAGAGGGGGGAGGTATAGCCAATCTAATAACATGGACCGATATGCTCAGTCGAAGGGGTCGCCGAGTCGACTGGGCAAATCTTAAGAAGGGCTTAAAGACACCTCTGTCCTGGAACCGGAGCTGACGTTGCAAGATGTTATGGCCGCCATTGATGGTGTCAAGTCCACTCTCGGACTAAAGATGGAGACTCTTGCGCATAAGTTGGACACTGTATCTATTGAAGTGAATCTGATTCGGGCAGACCTCACGAAAACTAGTGAGAGGGTGAAATCTCTGGACATAAAGACTGCCAGTCTTACGACTGATGTCACGGAATTGCAAACAGAAGTCCGGAATTTGACGGCCTCAAATTACCTGACTCTCCGTAGACTGGAGGATTTCGAAGGGCGAGCCCGGAGGAACAATGTACGTATTATTGGTGTACCGGAAAAAGCAGAGGGACAGTCTGCGGACCTCTTTGTTGAAGAGTTGGTACTAAAGCATCTTCTGCCCAAGGGACTTGGAATTTTTTTTACTGTTGAAAGAGCGCACAGGATTCCCAGCGGTAGGCCTCATGTTGGCGGGCCGTCTCGACCTTTGATAGCGAGAATCTTTAATTTCAGGGACAGAGATGCGATCCTCCAGGCCTCTAGATCTAAAGGCCCTTTGCAATACGAAAACTCATCCATCAGTTTTTCTCCGGACTTCACACAAGTAGTCCAAAAGAAGGAGCTTCATGGGGGTTAAAAGGAAGCTTCACGACAAGGGGCTCAAATACGCGATGATGTACCCTGCCAAGTTGAGAATTGAACATGGCGAGAAGGTCTATTTTTTTGATAAGCCCAAAATCGCGGCGGACTGGTTGGACACGCTAGTAGCTCAAGAGGATCCTCGCAGACAGAGTGGAGATGAAAGAAGGGGTGTGCAGGAACAGGAATAAGTACTGTTGCCGTGAGAACTCTGAAACTTGGGGAACGGACTATGGTTCTGCTCTTTATAATATCATGTTCTGCCACAGTAATTTGGGAGGGTTAACGGGCTGTCCGTGAGTCACTTTCCTCCTCATATTCACCTTTTTTGTAGTGTAGTTTAGATGTTGGGGCGACAGGCACACTGCGAGTTGGGGTGGCTGGATAGTCGTGAGCAGGGGTGCAGGGTGCAAGGTGGGGGGTGGCGTAACTGTTAATTCACTGGGGGGTGGGGGAATGTTGTTTTTTTGTTTTGTTTTTGTGTTCTTTATGTTTTTCCAAGGCATTGTTTATCAGAATTGCTTCATGACGGTGCGAGGACTGGAGGAGGGTTGGGCCCCCTTTTTTATGTTTATTGATGGGGGGTAGAGGGCTGAGAGTATTGAGTTGGAATGTGAATGGGCTGGGGGATAAAATTAAACGCAGTGTGGTTCTACAATTCCTCAAGAGACAATCTCCGGATGTAGTTCTACTTCAGGAGACTCATTTGGTGGGAAATGCTTGCAATGCGATGCATAGAAAAGGCTACCGTCTGGTGGCACATGCCGGATTTACTTCGGGGTCGAGGGGAGTTGGGATCCTCCTTAGAAAATCTCTTCCGTTTGTAGTTGACTCCATCACAGCAGATGATCGGGGTGGATATGGAGCAGTATCAGGATGTTGGGAGGGATACACTCTCTCCCTTGTTTCGATTTATGTTCCCCCCCGGGTTTACAAACCACTACCTATGCTGAACTGGGGAAACTTGTTTTAGATCTCCCAAGAGGGTTACTGATCATGGGTGGGTATTTCAATGCTGTAGTCTCGGGCACCATGGACAGATCCCTGTGACACGGGACGGGCACATAGATGGCTTCCTGATTTTCTAGAGGCTTTGGGCTTGATAGATAGCTGGAGATTGTTCTATCCTAATCAGCGACAGTATACTTTCCACTCCGGTGCTCATGGTAGTCTCTTGCGCATTGATTATAGTTTAGTACCGGCTGCCCAGGCGTCGTATTTTATTGAGGTGAAACATCTTGCTAGAGGAATTTCGGATCACTCGCGGCTCTGGATCAGATTTGAAATGACCCTGGGTACTGGTGGTAGGATCACCCCTATAAATCCCTGGTATTTGCGTAATCCTAAGGTTGGCAAGGAACTTTTGAAAGTGTTGGACCACTATTTCCAAGCCAATGAGGGTTCGGTTTCTTCGTCGGTCTCGTTGTGGGAGGCCTTCAAAACAGTGATTCGAGGTCAAGCCTTGTCCCTGATTTCGGGAGTTAAAAAACAGACAGAGGAAGAGGTGGTGGGGGTTGAATCGGACATAGCTAATATTGAATTGGAACTGGAGCAGGGGACTACCCGTGCTAAACTACATGCCTTGCAACTTAAACAGCTTGAGTATAGGGCGTTGGTTACTGATAGTGCGAAGGCCCAGAGTCGAGAACAACAGGGGCGTTTATATGATGTGGGTGATAAAGCTGGTAAGCTGATTGCTTGGCTGGACAGGAGGGATGGTGCAAATCGGGTGGTTCCTGAGATTGAGAATGCGGGAGGTGATCGTATAACTGATCCACAAGGGATAGTGGATGGTTTTGCAGATTACTTCAGTAATGTGTATACCTCTGTGCCAGTTGCTTAGGGATATCCAGCTTCCCTGTTTGGCTGAGGAGGACCGCGATTTCATGGATAGTAAGCTTACCGTGGATGAGATTGCTTTGGCGGTGCTCTCTCTGAATTCTGAAAAAGCAATGGGTCCCAATGGTCTTCCGATCAAGTTATATAAGCTTCGGCTGAACAGGATTGCCCCGTATCTAAGAGATATGTTTTTGGAAGCTCGAGAGCCTGGGGTCCTACCCCTAGATCAGAGAGTGGCCTCGATAGTAGTTATACCCAAGGATGGGAAGCCAAAATCTTGTTGTGCCTCGTACAGGCCGATTTCGTTGCTGAATTCGGAACCTAAGATATTGGCTAAAGTGTTGTCCGATAGGTTGATCAAGGTTATTAGTGAACTGGTACATCCCGATCAGTCTGGCTTTATTCCTCATAGGAACACGGTTTTAAATCTGCTTCAGATTGCACGGAGTTCTTGCTAGGGCGCATACCTTACGAGAACCGGCCGTATTAGCTTCACTTGACGCTACGATGGCTTTTGATACGGTGGAGTGGCCATATTTGTGGGCGGTTTTAGCTAAATTCGGTTTTGGTCCTGAGTTCGTTAGCTGGGTGCGGCTCCTGTATACCGAACCTCTGGCCCAAGTTGTTGTGAACAATCGGGTGTCGGCGCCATTTTGTCTTGGGCATGGCACTAGACAGGGATGTTCGCTATCCCCCCTTCTTTTCTCGCTGGCTCTAGAGCCCCTGGCGGCTTGGATCCGTTGGGAGCCCTTGATAAAGGGTATCCGTTGGACACCGCAGTTCGAAGATCGGATTTCTTTATATGCCGATGACATATTACTTTATCTGACTTCGCCCAAGAAGTCCCTTAACGTTGTCTGCGATGTTTTAACCTATGGTAGGAACTCGGGATGGAAAATAAATTGGATGAAGTCCTATCTTTACGTGTTGTGTGGCGAGGTCCCAGTCCTCCCTCGTAATTGTCCTATAGAGAGAGCTAGGGACGGATTTAAATATCTTGGGATTTATATATCACTCGATCCCGCAATTCGATATGATAAGAACCTTCTTACTCCACTGGCCCGCTTGAAAAGCGACGTGGCAGGCTGGAAGAAACTCCAGCTGTCGCTGTTAGGACGTGCGGCCCTGTTTAAAATGATGTCTTTCCCCTGGTTCCTCTATGCTCTTCAAAACACTTTGGATGTGGTACCAGCTAGTTACTTTCGGGAGGTGGAGGGATTGCAGCGTAGTTTGCTTTGGGACGGTCGATCACGTATAGCGCTGGCTAAGCTGACGCTCCCATGGTACAACGGGGGAATTGCCCTCCCCGATATTAGAAGATACTACTGGGCGTCTCAATTGGGAGCTATAAATCATGGAACCTATGGGTCCACTGCGGATCCGGGCTATGCAATGGATAGATGGATGCTCCCTGTTGGTAATTACAACAGAGCGCTGTATACTAGAGCTGGGGAGAAAAGTTTAACAAGCCCGACTAGAGTGGCAGTACGTATATGGCACGATGTTACCTGTTCATTGGGATGGAAAAACTGTTTGACTCTGGCTACTCCTTCATTTGGTTCGGATAGGCTGGGCCGATTGTGGAACACGAAGGGTTTTGATAGATGGGACTTGATAGGGATTTCTACTGTGGGCGATGTTTGGGCGAAGGGAAGAATGAAGTCATTTGTGAAACTACAGACTGAATATGATTTGAATGGGACGGAATATTTTCGCTATGCGCAGGTGCGGCATGCACTGAAGTCGATATCCCCCGAGGGGGAGATTATACCAAAATCATCCCGTTAGAAGACCGAATACTACATGGGCATCTGCCAGAAAGGACCATCTCACTTATTTAGAAAAAAAATGATAAATCACAGAGCTGATCTATTGGCGGAATTAACCACTTGGATGCTAAGGTGTTTTATGGCTTCGCATGTAATTTCCATTGAAGTCAATGGAAACTCCATGACGAGTTACCCTTATCATTAGCAGCGAAGGGGTTAAGGAACAAATGGACGCAGGAGGGTGTTGACGATGAAGACTGGCAATCCGCGATTTCTTCCCCTAAGGAAGTCGCGATACCGGCGAGATTGAGACTCGTCCAGTTAAAATTTTTGCATAGGGTCTATGTCACCGGTCCTCGTCTGATTATAATGGGGTTCTCGGAAGATGGCTTGTGTAAGCGTGGATGTGGTCAGGTGGGAACGCTTTTCCATATACTGTGGGAATGTCGATATATGGTGGAGTACTGGAACAGGGTACATACTGTTATGCATGAAGTGACGGGTGTGCAGCTCTTACTAGAAGCTAGGAGATGCTTATTAAATATTTGGGAGCCCACAGACCTAAACGCTGCACAAATTCAATGGGTCACTCATGGGGTCATGATTGCAAAGTGGAATATTGCACAGCTGTGGGGGTCTGCTAGGCCACCTACGCTGGACGGATGGAAAGAAAGTATGGATTGGTGTATGTTCCGTGAAAAAACTGTCTACCTAGCTAGGGGTCGCCTTTGAAAGTGGAACAGTATTTGGGGGCCTTGGAACCAAAATAGGGGAAATATTTGTTCACCACCTGCAAATGTTGAACTTGACGATCCTCTTTCCCCATGATCCTTGCCTATGAATCTACCTGTCCTTTGTACCCCGTACTCCCTTCCCCCCCATCGCCAATATTTTTGCACTATATATTGCATTTGTGAGCGACCCTCTTCTATCGTATGCACTGCTGTATCTTGTTGATGCCTTGTTTTAATAAAAAGAAATATTAAAAATATATATATATTAAAAATGTGGTAACAATAGTAATAACGTGAAGAAAATGCAATGATAAAACTGACATAAATTGCAGTTCTTTTCTTTATTTAAATTTAATTTGTCAATAAAGTTTTTTACAATACACTACATATCCCACAATGCCCCATAAAGGGTAGATAAAGGACTCACTGACTGTGAGAAAAGCCGTGGGTAGGCTGAAACGAGTTTTTTTGTGGAAGTTGCCAAGAATAGATTGAGCTAAAACCAGTTCCAGAGTCACGCGTCATTTGTCCTGTTTAAAAAAAAAATATATATATATATATATATATGTTTGTGCCCGAATAAATATCTATACTGTACCTGGCTGGTGTGGCTTGTCATCCTTTTGCTGATCAACAGGAGGAATTTGTGGATATATATATATATATATATATATATATATATATATATATATATATATATATATATATATATATATATATATATATATATATTCACTGAAAAAACCATAGGTTATAGACCATATATAGTTAGGAATTAGCATTTAAAAAACCTTATTTTACTCACACAAAACCATTGAAATTCCATATATAGTTAGTTGCACTAACTATATATCGCGCACCCGCAATCCACTGCTGATGATGTCACATATTACATCATTCATGACATGGTCAGTGACATCACTGATGACATCACTGATGACATCTCAAATGACATCACTGATGACATCACTGATGACAACATCCAGTGACTGTATGTTTCTGTAAAGTTAAAATGTGTCTTACATATTGAAGAATGAGTGGAAGTATAAGTGTCTGGACAAAGGATTTAGTAGGTGCATGACTGAATGTATGAGTGAGTGATTAAATGTGTCTCACTGAGTGCATGGGTTAGTGACTAAACTGTCTTAATTTGTGCATCATTATGTCTGTTGTTCTGTAAACTGCTGCATGTGTTGATCAGTAGCTATATGATTAACTATATGGGTTACTGATTGATTGTCCAAGTATTTGTATGGGAGACTGAGTGTGTGTGTGGCTGGCTGGGAGGTGTGTGACTCTGTGCAGATCAATGTGTACTTGTATCAATGATTGTATAAGAAGGTAAGTATGTGTTAGTATATGTTTGAAAATGTAAGGTGCTCTATGTTTAACTGTATAGACAAGAAAATGGAAGTGTCATTGATTCTTTACAGGACTGACTAGGTGTGTGAGTAACTCCATGGATGAGTGGCAGAGTGTGAGTGTCTGTATAGGTGTATGAGTGCATATGATAGTGTTGTAAAGATGAGTGATTGTATGTATGAATGATTGTATGGGTGAATGAGTGAATGTGTGTGTAGACGTAGGAATCAGTGAGTGCGTATGTAGTAACTAGTATTGGTGTGTCAATGGTTTCAAAAATTATACTCTGTATTTAACACTGGGTGAAACAGAGGTTATATTAAAATGTGAGGAGATGCATTGTATTGTCACATGAATGATATCATCAGTGATGTGGTCATTGATGTCAAATGAGATGTCATCAGTGATGTCATCAGTGATGTCATTTGAGATGTCATCAGTGATGTCATCAGTGATGTCACTGACCATGTCATGAATGATGTAATATGTGACATCATCAGCAGTGGATTGCGGGTGCGCGATATATAGTTAGTGCAACTAACTATATATGGAATTTCAATGGTTTTGTGTGAGTAAAATAAGGTTTTTTAAATGCTAATTCCTAACTATATATGGTCTATAACCTATGGTTTTTTCAGTGAATTTTCAAGGTTTAGTAAATGCTAATTCCTAACTATATATGGTCTATAACCTATGGTTTTTTCAGTGAATTTCAATGGTTTTTTAATAGCAAATATCATAAGCTGTCGAATGTCAAGTACGTGGTAAGTGAAAACATTTTCGTGTTTATGCACACTGATCTGCTTTGAATGGTGCCCCCCCCTCATTTCTATTAGGAGTACTCTCTCTTTGCAGATAGTGAAAGGTAGTTAACGCAGGCCTTTGCCCCCGTTGTAATCCGTCGTGCCTGCTTCTCTCTCCATTTGATTGATTGTTATCCAAGTATTTACTGTTTTAGAATTAGTTCTCTTTGGTTCATTCTCTATTTACAAACAAACACAGAGTCGCAATACTCTGTTTAGTCTTTGCAGATAACGAAAAATCGTGTAAAAAAAAAGAAAAGGAATCGAGTAAAATCAGTAGGCCACTCATGGGATCTCTTTTTGACCTCGCTAAAATAGAAACATTAGGAACAACCCCTCATGACAAATACAAAACTAGTGAGATGAACTGAACTCCACACAATGATGGCTGCAAAACAGCTCGGCTCCGCCACCCACCCCGCCCAAAATAACGATAAAGAGCGGCTGCCATGATTGGTTGCGGAATGGCCACAACGGAGCTACGAAATGGTGGTGCTCTCATGCTAACCCCAGCTTCAGTCTGAAACATCCAGAAACACTGTAGACTACCAATTCGATCAGTTCCGGTAGCGCCCCAATGTAACCCGGTAGAGAAGAACTAGCCCTCCCCTCTTTGACTGATGGTTCTTGTTGCCTGTCCCTTCTGTTGTCATTTAACAGAACTATTTAGCCTGCTGAAAGGGGTTGTGTTTCGACCGCTGGTTGGTGGAGACATTTTGACTATATTCTGGACCTGCGTTGTCGCGTAATGCGTCATATGACGCGCCGCGTTAGCGCATCCGGAAGTCATCCGGGGCACGCAGCGCGTAACGTAAGCATAACAAGTCATGTGACTTGTTAATAAAACTTTTCATTGGTTCATTTTACTTTTCTTATTCTAATGATGAAAGCCTTGGTCATATCACCTAAAAATTACGCTTTTAATTACTTCCGAACATTATTTTTTCTTAAATATATGTTATAATGTTCCAGGCTAATGTACTTTCCCGGAAATTTTACAACTGTCCTGCAAGTAAAATATATTCTTTTTTCGAGAAAAAGAGCGTTTCTTCGTCCCATGACGGAGCCGTTGAGCAAAAGAGGGTCGACCTGCTGTCTTAGTCGCCGATACGCCTGAATATGAGATTCTTATCGATCACTTTATGTTGCAGGAATAGAAAACACAACAGCCCTTGACCATTTATCTTTACTGCGTTCCTTCGTATTATACCTTTTACCCTTCATGTAATTGGTCTGCTTTATTTCACTTGCCTTTTAATGATTCTAAAACAGTGACTATTATTAAAAACTTTACCAATGTATATACTACTACCATGTTTTCTTTTAAAAACCTTTATTGTGAAAATTTCATTATACAAATACGAGCCTATAACCACGTGGGCCTGCCACGGAGCAAACTGTAATCGTATATGATGAATAGACATTTACACTGTAGAGGAACGTAACGGGCGGGCCATTAGGTTGCAAGAACTAAGGTGTCTAACAGTTACGGAATCGGTGGACGTACATTTTATAATTAAAATACGACAGGGCCAGTTACAATAAAATTATCTAGATATACATTTGCGGGCAAGTACCATGGGTGACGTTAATTCGAATTTTCAACAGTACAGTAATCAATAACACATCAGAACTTAATATCAATAGGGATGTCGAAATATTCAATCAATTCTCGTCCCCGCCCGCCATGTGCTTCAAAACTGCATACGTATCTCGTGATTTCAAGGTTCTGCAACCAGTACACAACAAGGAGTTACGAGTCCCATTTATTCCGGCGCCATTTTGGGCGAGGACGGGCAGGTCCAGGATATAGTCAAAATGTCTCTACCAACCATCGACTATGATGATGTTCATATGCTGTATTTATTAGAGTAACACTCATCTGTCCACATGAAATTAATTTACCACAATCTAAACATGTCATTTTAATCTTTCCAAAGTTCTTCTAAATATTTGGGACCGTTTCCCTTGCCTCTGAAGCTCTCAGTGCCACTTCTTTGATGAATGTACTAGCAGGTCAGGGGTTCTCCTCCAAATCTCTCTTTTATGCAGCACTATAATTAATTGGTGCCACCTCTCCATATGACGATGCATGGTATAGTTACCACAACTATATTTTTTTTCGGTTCCTCTGGAGAGTTCATCGTGGCAGATGAAGCGTGTAACGTACCGGGCATTTACCTTTTTTTGCATGTACAGGAAAGGAAAAAAAAATCGAGCGTCCGAGTTCTAAGGTGTCCCAGGGCCATTTTAGTGGACCAGGCCCAAATCCAAAGAACAGGCCGCCATTTTGAGAGTCCTCTTGCAGCCGCCTGTCGCTGTAGCATCAAGAGCAGCCGAAACTCAGCTGAATGGCAACTGAAACTGTAAATGGGCGCCCCACTACATTTCAGCATTGTAGGATGACCACACCAGTACAGCAACTTGCTAGACATCACCTCGGTGCCATCCGGATCTCGGCGCCCCACTGCAGATGAAGTGCCTCTCAACTATGAAACCACCACGGTGACATCCGGATCTTGGCGCGTTGTGCTGCCTTCGGCCTATTCGCACATCGGTCCGCTACTGACGCCATCTCACAGGCTAATGGGGTGACCCACGCCGAGTTTCAGCATTGTAGGATGACCACAACCAACTTGCTAGACATCACCTCGGTGCCATCCGAATCTTGGCATCTCAACGCCTAGTGGTATCTTCCATACAGAAAATATTGTTACGCTGCCTTTGGCCCCATTCGCACATCAGTCCGCAACTTAGACATCACCTCGGTGCCATCCGGATCTTGGCATCTCAGCGCCTTGTGGTGTCAGTCAGAAAATATTGTTGCGCTGCCTTTGGCACCATTCGCACATCAGTCCGCTACTGACACCATCTCACAGGCCAATAGGGCACCCCACGCCGACTTTTACCATTGTACGATGGCCACACCAGTGGCACAACTTGCTAGACATTACCTCGGTGCCATCCGAATCTTGGCATCTCAACGCCTAGTGGTATCTTCCATACAGAAAATCTTGTTACGCTACCTTTGGCCCCATTCGCACATCGGTCCGCAACTTAGACATCACCTCGGTGCCATCCGGATCTTGGCATCTCAGCGCCTTGTGGTGTATTCTCTTCAGAAAATATTGTTGCGCTGCCTTTGGCCCCATTCGCACATCGGTCCGCAACTTAGACATCACCTCGGTGCCATCCGGATCTTGGCATCTCAGCGCCTTGTGGTGTCTTCTACTCCGAAAATATTGTAGAAAATATTGTTGCGCTGCCTTTGGCCCCATTCACACATCAGTCCGCTACTGACACCATCTCACAGGCCAACAGGGCGCCCCACGCCGACTTTTACCATTGTACGATGGCCACACCAGTGCCACAACTTGCTAGACACCACCTCGGTGCCATCCGGATCTTGGCATCTCAGCGCCTTGTGGTGTCTTCAAATCAGAAAATATTGTTGCGCTGCCTTCGGCCCCATTCACACATCGGTCCGCTACTGACGCCATCTCACAGGCCAACGGGGCGCCCCACGCCGACTTTCAGCATTGTAGGATGGCCACACCAGTGCGGCAACTTACTAGACACCACCTCGGTGCCATCCGGATCTTGGCGCGTTGTGCTGCCTTCGGCCTATTCGCACATCGGTCCGCTACTGACGCAAACTCACAGGCCAACGGGGCGCCCCACGCCGACTTTCAGCATTGTTGGATGGCCACACCAGTGCGGCAACTTACTAGACACCACCTCGGTGCCATCCGGATCTTGGCGCGTTGTGCTGCCTTCGGCCTATTCGCACATCGGTCCGCTACTGACGCAAACACACAGGCCAACGGGGCGCCCCACGCCGACTTTCAGCATTGTAGGATGGCCACACCAGTGCACCTTACTAGACACCACCTCGGTGCCATCCGGATCTTGGCGCGTAGTGAAGCTGCAGCAGCTGCAAATAAGCTTCAGACAGTGTTACAACCGCTGCTCAGAACTCTCAACTATGACACCACCTCGGTGCCATCCGGATCTTGGCGCGTTGTATTGCCTTCGGCCTATTCGCACATCGGTCCGCTACTGACGCCGCCTCACGTGCCAACGTATTTTCTCCGCATTTTACACCCTATGCCGCATAACAGGTCATGTGACTTGTTTATAAAACTTTTCATTGGTTCATTTTACTTTTGGTTTCCTAATGATGGAAGGCTTGATCATGTGACCTAAAAACAACACTTTTCATTGGATGAAAACTTTTTTTTTTTCCCAAACGATGAAAGCCCCACCTTGTTTCTGGATGTTTCAGACTGAAGCTGGCGTCAGCATGAGAGCACCACCATCTCGTAGCTCAGTCGTGGTCATTCCGCGAGCAATCATGGCAGCCGCTCCCCACCAGAAGCCTGCAGGAGTCGGAGCCCCCAAAACTTTTGATGAATTCTCAAGGCGGAGGGGACGCTTTCGAGAATGGGGTCCAAGACCTAGCAGACAAGCGTCCGATTTCCAAGGTGTCCCAGGGCCATTTCAGTGGACCAGGCCCAAAAAGGTAACAGCCTGCCGCCATTTTGAGAGTCCTGTGACAGCCGCCTATCGCTGCACCGCAAGAGTGGGCGCAACTCAGCTGAATTGCGGCTTTTGACACAGTGGACCAAAAACGGACGGAATGGCAACTGAAACGGTAAAGGGGCGCCCCACTACAACAGATGACACTCCACCTGGAGAGGCCCGTTCACGCCGCCTCCCCCGGGGCGCCCCACGCCGTTATTCGGAGCAGCATTGTAGGATACCAAAACCAGTGCGGCAACTTACTGGACATCACCTTGGTGCCATCGTTCTGCTGCCTTGGAACTATTCGCGCAACAGTTTGCTACTGATGACCCACCCCCCGCGACGCCCCATGCCGTTATTTGCTGGGTGGCAACTTACTAGACATCACTTTCGTGTCATCTAGATTTCAGCGCGTTCTGCTGCCTTGGAACTATTCGCACAACAGTTTGCTACTGATGACCCACCCCCCGCGACGCCCCACGCCGGAAATCTGGACGTTGTGCTGCGTTGGGACTATTCGCACAGCCGACCGCTACTTCGTTGTTTTTCCCTAAAAATGTTTATATGTTATTACTATTTTTGTTTTCTTGTATATATTTATAAATTATAAAAGTTTTATAATTTTACTACTTTGTCGGAGTGCTATATATTTTTAATGTGACACATAATTGTAAAAACTTTGATGTACAAAGAGTCATCCCTGGAATCTTCCGCTTCAGGCTCGGTCCCCTTCCCAATCACAATACAGGATGGTTTTCAGATAATAGCAACGCTTCTGCTGTGACGGATCTCATCGAGTGTGGGCCTTGATCTACTATAACTCCTTTGAAGAGGGGTGATTCTTTACAGCTGTGGCCATAAACTACATCTGCAGGGCTAGCTGATACCCTAGGACCAGCCTGGACAATTGGACACAGAGGAAAAGGAGTGTCAGAGGGTGCGGTAGTGAATAGGGCGAAAGGGAGGTGTCGGGCGGGCACAGGGTGTGATTCTCAGGGAAGAGCAGCGCAGATGGGGGGAGGTTTATTACCCATGCATAAGACAGAGAGCGGGGGTGACCACTGCCTGGGGGAGATGCTTGCGAGGGTGGGGAGCCATGCTAAGGATCGACAGCGTGCACAGAGTGGGTCTGGTCAAGGCATCTAAAATGGCTGCCGTGCACGACAAAAGTGTGGCATTTGAAAAAAGACAAGATGGGGCAGACAATGTTTTTCAACACTTCCTGATTTCCTTCGAATCGAACGTTAACAGACGTTGGGGCATATTACCAAAGTTAAGCGATATTTATCCCTAACGATGCTTAGCAACGATTTTTTTACCGTCAGAAATTATCGCAGATAAACCTTGCTATTATCAAGGTTTATCGGAAATACGATAAAAAACGACCGCAATGCATTAATATCGCTGAAAACTCAGCGATATTCATGCATTACCGAGCTAATGCTCTTAGCCATGTTATCCACCTCCCATTGGATAACATGGCTAAGAACTGCTCAGGGCAGGTGGTAGCTTTTGGAGATATTCGCGCTTATCTCGAATATTTCCAAAAGTTGATAATAGGAGATAGCGATGTTAGCGACTGTTTCCAGTCGCTAACATCTTGGCATGCCCACTTTGCATGTCATTAGTGATAAATATCACTCACATGCAAAGTGGGGCCCAAGATGGTCGCTATCTTCTACTAGCCGTCGCTAACTGGTGTTAGCAACAGCTAGGTAATACACATATAATTTGATCTCCGCGGAGCGCTGTTACAGATATATATCTTGTTTTTGAACGTTAATTTCTCAAAATGCACTGAAGCACATATATTGAGACCAGCAAAGGCACATCGGGCTACCAGTCCCTACAATTTTGCCAAGTTTCGTGCAAATCCATTCAGCTGTTCGATCCTACCGAGAGACAAGATGGCGGCCGCTACGGACTGTTTGGAATGTTTACAGACACCGGAGAGCCAATCAGCTTCGCTTCGCAAAGCTCCGTAACGCGAAAAGTACGCGAAGCGGTGCGCTGTTACAGATATATATCTTTTTTTGAACGTTAATTTCTCAAAATCCACTGGAGCACATATATTGAGATCTAGCAAAGGCACATCGGGCTACCAGTCCCTACAATTTTGCCAAGTTTCGTGCAAATCCATTCAGCTGTTCGATTATTATTATTTTTATTTTTTTTTGCCCCGCGGGGCCCTTTTAAAACCTCCACATCAAACCTAGGGGGTCAGCGACAATGTACTATGCCCCCTTATGGTCATTTGCCCCTTCGCTTTGGCCTCCTCTTGTCTCTCGATCCTACCGAGAGACAAGATGGCGGCCGCTACGGACTGTTTGGAATGTTGACAGACGCCGGAGAACCAATCAGCTTCGCTTCACAAAGCTCCGTTGCGCGAAAAGTACGCGTCCTGGGGCGCTGCCCGGTCCGCTGTTACAGATATATATCTTTTTTTAAACGTTAATTTCTCAAAATCCACTGGAGCACATATATTGAGACCTACAAAAGGCACATCGGGCTACCAGTCCCTACAATTTTGCCAAGTTTCGTGCAAATCCATTCAGCCGTTCGGGCTAAAAGTGAGGCCAACCGCCCTATGGAAATTAACATGGGAAAAACGCGTTTTGGGACCCCCCTTTTTTCTCGGCCCCCCCTTGACGAACCCCCCCAAAAGTTTCAGGGGCTGCTCAGAAACAAAATGTGCCATTTTCCTGAAAATTTCAGCCAATTCCGTCCACAAACGCCAAAGTTATTAGACATAGAATTTTCAAAAATCCCATAGGGAAAAAATCCTAACTATATATACCTACTGGCGACCGCCAGTAGGTAATATATATATATATATATATATATCCTAACTATATATTACCTACTGGCGGTCGCCAGTAGGTATATATAGTCAGGATTTTTTCTCTATAGGATTTTTGAAAATTCTATGTCTAATAACTTTGGCGTTTGTGGACGGAATTGGCTGAAATTTTCAGGAAAATGGCACATTTTGTTTCTGAGCAGCCCCTGAAAATTGGGGCAGGGTTCGTCCAGGGGGGGTCGAGAAAAAAGGGGGGTCCCAAAACGTGTTTTTAACATTGAGTTTTCCATAGGGCGGTTGGCCTCACTTTTAGCCCGAACGGCTGAATGGATTTGCACGAAACTTGGCAAAATTGTAGGGACTGGTAGCCCGATGTGCCTTTTGTAGGTCTCAATATATGTGCTACAGTGGATTTTGAGAAATTAACGTTTAAAAAAAGATATATATCTGTAACAGCGGACCGGGCAGCGCTCCAGTACGCGTACTTTTCGCGCAACGGAGCTTTGTGAAGCGAAGCTGATTGGTTCTCCGGCGTCTGTAAACATTCCAAACAGTCCGTAGCGGCCGCCATCTTGTCTCTCGGTAGGATCGAGAGACAAGAGGAGGCCAAAGCGAAGGGGCAAATGACCATAAGGGGGCATAGTAGATCCTCGCTGACCCCCTAGGTTTGATGTGGAGGTTTTAAAAGGGCCCCGCGGGGCAAAAAAAAAAAATAATAATAACAATCGAACGGCTGAATGGATTTGCACGAAACTTGGTAAAATATTAGGGACTGGTAGCCCGATGTGCCTTTGCTAGGTCTCAATATATGTGCTCCAGTGGATTTTGAGAAATTAACGTTCAAAAAAAGATATATATCTGTAACAGCGCTCCGCTTCGCGTAACGGAGGTTTGCGAAGCTGATTGGTCATTCTGTCACTGGGCTATAGTTGGGCTACATCTGGCTGATATTTGGGCTACATTTGTTTTTTTTGTCTCTGGCGGCCATCTTTGGGCTACATTGGGCTACATTGGGCTTCATTGGGCTTCATTGGGCTACATTGGGCTACATTTGGGCTCCAACATATATATAGGCCAATGTAGCCCAATATATATTTTTCAAAGTTAATTTTCGTAAAAACCACTGGAGCATATATCTTGAGACATAGCAAAGGCACATCGGGCTACCAGTCCCTACAATTTTGCCAAGTTTCGTGGAAATCCATTCAGCCGTTCGAGCTAAAAGTGAGTCCAACCGCCCTATGGAAATGAAGGAAATGAATGGGTAATATGTAATTAGCAAATAGCTCATCGCAAACTAGGAATGGTAAAGAATCGCTATTTATTCCTTAAAGTTCGCTATTTAGGAAATGCAAAAAACTTTGATGATACATATGGCGGTTCATCTCTAACAAGATAAGAAGCATAGGGATAGATTTATGATGACTGGCGCATCACCAGGGATGTGTTAGTCATTCTGTGCCGCTGTTCCGTCACCTATGGTGTGCTGCATTTACAATGCGGCGCATCATGGGGCAAAAACAGCACAGATGCGTGATGTATCTGTGCCGTAAAGGTGGCGCATTGCTGGAGTTGTATCGCAAGTGTGATGAAGCTCCAGCAAGGGTCGGGGGTGCCCCTGTCGCAGGGTTTCTGTTCTCACACAGAACTGTGGACAGAGGATTGGAACCTCGGCGAATTAGGGTGCCCCAAAACTCACCTTAGTAATCAAAAACCCCTTAGCAAGCTAGGTACAGTGTCACATTGGATATAACAAACTCTCAATGTTTAGACAATCCAGAATATGAACTTATAGTACCTCAGGATACGTGGAACTCATGAACAGTCGGTCGTTATATATTTCTTAGAAACCAGAACATGGAGTTAAGAAGAACACATGTGTATTTGAAATGTTTATTTACTAATGCCGTCTTCTCAGGCGTAGTATCTTAGATAATACAAGTACACATATTATCAGTAGCAAAACTACCAGCATAGTTACTAGTACATAAAAAGCGAATGGTGACAGTATGTTAACATGCTGTAAATGAATAAGAGTTAGCAACACTTATAAGCAGCCACGGGCCGTGGAGGGAGTTACGGTGGGGCAGGGAGGCGGGGAGGGGGAGGGGCAGGGTGGAGAGGGCTCCACCCTGCCCCTCCCCCTCCCCGCCTCCCTGCCCCACCGTAACCCCCTCCACGGCCCGCGGCTGCTTATATCTCACCCTCCCTAATACACATATTATATTATTTGCTAAGAAGGTCTGTTTGTGTTGGTTTAGGGCGTGCCCATACTTTAGTGTCTTAGATTTGAAGGAATCACATCAGCATACACCAGCTCTCTCTTCATGTGAACCGCATCAACTGTTGTGTATGTGTGTTCGGCAAAGCAATATAAAACCCGCCTCATGCCCCGAATTGGCAGAAGCTGCACTTATGTTATGAGTATGAAGTCGTGGAGATCAGACCTCATAACAATTCTGTATCGTGTTGTTCTTGAAACTTCAGCACTCGCTGTACAGATATAGTTTAACAAGCAAAGCAGATAGTAGAGCAATAACATATTATTCTCATGTAAACCACGATGAACTACTAGGTTGAAAGCTAAAGCAACAACTAAGTGTCGTGTGCAGAAGTTGCAAAAAAGGAAAAATGGCGTTTAAACCGGTAATGAGCCCATGCTAACTTAACACGGTGTAAAGATATCCAGGACCTAGATGACACCTCCCCATGATCCGGAAACGAACTGAATAAGATAATAGAAGTGCCATCTCATGAGAGCAGATTGCAACTTTATATGTGGACGGTCCGCAAGGTAAAACATTAAAAACTAGGAAAATTTAATGCTAAAGAAAAATAAAACAGCCAAGTACTTTATCGAGTCTTAAGCCAATAGGCAAGCTAAATAATAAAAACTTGACAAATAAGTCAATGAATTGTCAATGAAATGCTAGTACTCAGCATATCAAACATGAAAAAGGTCTATGACATAACTGTGTATGCAAAATAAGCTGCAACAGCCTCCAATAGGAAGTCACCGTCTTCATTCGAAAAGAGTTCAGCCATCCAATTTAAAAGCGGAAAAGAACATACGTGCTCTCCCATCACCGGATCCTCTATCACCATCAGAGGACAGCTCGGTGGGTTTTCAAGAAAGCTCTGTTCCAAGAAAGACTGTGTTGCCGCCAGTAAATTCCAGGGACCAATTAGTCCATGCATCAATGCCACAGCCATAATCCTTTCGCCAGGACAAACCAACTCGTGATTAATGATAGGAGTCATCAGCTGATTAAAGTCGACGTCAGGAGAAACCGGTCCGCAGAGACACAAATCAATGGCCCAATCGAAATCACAAGTCAGGCAGTGAAATACAGGCTGGACACAGGTGAAGTAGGAGAATCATCCATATGCCGTGCTTAATATCGCCAACGGCATTGTGCCATAATATTCTAGCATGCGATTGCGGAACAGTGTCAGCAGCTGCAGGGCGGGAGCTTGCACAGGAGGGACATCCATATTTAAAAATGTAAAAAAGCACAAGAGCGTCCGCTGGTAATGCAAGTAAAAATGGGAATCCACGAAGCACAGTGGAAAAAATAGAATGAAAGAAAGCAGGGATGACTCCAAAGATTTTCTCAAATGAAGTCACGAGACCACTGGTAACAACTTTAAAAAAGTGCGCCAGGGCCTTTGTGGAGGAAGCGTTAAAGATAGTCCGAACCATCTTGCTGAAATGGAAAGGCGAATCAGTATTGAAAAGGGTCTGCACCTCTGTACGGGTGTTCGCTATGTGAAGCACGAAAGTTTCACGGGCCGAACTCAAGGCCACCTCTCTTTGAGACAAAAAAGCTCTTATTCTTGCCATGCCGTTGAAATCTGCTCCCAAGGTTGGTATTTGTGGCCAGATTGAAAACTCCCTATGTTCATGTGTGGGAGGAAATAGAACATTTCTGCAGCAAATAACCCGTTCACTTACTGTTACGATAAAAGGAATACTTTTAATTAACCCAGAACAATCTTCATTATTGAGCATCAAATAACTACCATTTTCCAACAACTTGAACGTGGGGATGATAGCAGGAACTGGCGTGCCTTGCAACACGCAAGCCATATTTGGTCGGTGTTTGTTGCATGAACCGTGTAACTGTATGTGCCTACACATTAGTGAATGATCTGGCGTCTCAGTGCATTCCTCTCCATTCAGATAAACTTCTTGATCATCTTTGAAACATCTGTATGTGTATGGAAGCGACCAGACCTCATGAAGAAAAGCACTACCTAAAGGTTCATAACGACCTATTGGTATATATTTCATACAATTTGAAAACTTATATAAAGCAAAAGGCAGCGTTATTAAACCGTGGATAAGGCACGTTGCCAAAAAACCCGCAATCCTCTGCTGATGATGTCACTGAGCATGTCATGAATGATGTAATATATGACATCATCAGCAGTGGATTACGGGTAATAGTATCTCTAGTTTACTCCCCTATAGCTGTCTTTCTTTTAACATAAGTGTCTGTTTCCTTCCCTTATACTTACTGTTCTTTTTTAAAAAAAAAATTTTTGGTTCACTTCCGGTTCGCGTACCGGCGAGCGAACTGGGAAGCGAACTACGAGAAATAGAGGTTGGCACAGTTCCAAATATTGTACCAATTTTTTAATAACGGGGAGGTAGTTCTGAAAAGAACTTTTTTTTTATTGTTTTTGTTGTTTTATATTTTTTTATTATTTTTCTGAACATTTTTTTACTTTTTTTGAATTTTTCTGAACAGTTTTATATTTTTGGGGGTTTTTCTTGGAGGGGGCAATGAAAACGATTCATTGTAAAGGGCTCAACAGGAGCAACAAAACAAAAAAAAAGTATTTATTATTTGGGGCGTTTCGTACAAACTTGCATATGATAGTCAATAGCTCTGTTGATCAGAGTGATGCTTCTTTCTCCGTAGCAAATGAATCCACTGCAATATACGCAGACTTGTTTTACTTCATGAAATCTCGTTTGTATATTTGGCACCATCTCCCTGCCCTCTGGTCCCGTTACTTCCGGTACAACAGATCTTCTGGCCATAATAGGGAGATTATCTAGGTCGTTACGAAACTGTGCAGCACTGTAGTTGTTAGGATGCCACCTAGTCATATGGCGATGCATTGTGTAGTTTCCGAAACTGTATTTTTTGTCGGTTCCTCTGGACAGTCTATCTTGACATATAAGGCAAGTTACGTATCTTGCATTTACTTTTTTCTGACCTTTGGGAATTTAAAAAAATTGCCAAATGAAGTTTTCTTTCCGGTGAGACGTCCTGGGCTCCTCAGGCAAAAAGTGCCTCTCTTCGTGCTCGTCGTCCTGTTCCTCTTCTTCCTCTTCTTGCTGAATTATAACTTGAGCAGGTGGTCCACTCTTCCTTGGATGTGGTGGAGGTGGTGGGGAAGCACCAGCTGAAGCTACTAAAGAAGCCATTGCTCACTGGTAACAAAGGGTCTTTCTCTCACAATGATGAAAGTCAGAGTGAGGAAAGAAGGAGGGATTTTCATCATTTGGGTAAAACAATAGTTCTCATCCAATGAAAAGTGTTCATTTTAGATTATATGACCTAGTCTTACATCATTAGGAAACCAAAAGTGAAATGAACCAATGAAAAGTGTTATTAGTCACATGACCTGCTGTGTTTACGTTAAGCGCTTTGCAGGGCCTCCCGGTTTGCTTCCAGAAACCTGTGCTTTGCGACTCGGTAAGCGTACCAGTTCGCTAACGTAGCACGTCATATGACGTACCACGCGACAACACGAAACGTCATGCGGACGGGAGGCGTCACGATGTTGTTTTCTAACGCGGCAGTTGTGGTAAAGAAACGTTTACCGGCTCGCGGTCTATTTCGCGGCATCAAGGTCAGCTAACGGGAAGCTTCCCGATTCGCGAAGCGGGAACGAAGAAAAAAAAATATTTAAAAAAAAAATTATTAATAAACATATAAAATATATTTTTGGATTTAAAGAAGAATACATTTTACAGCTACAGATATTAGCTGTTAAAAAACCAATGAAATTCACTGAAAAAACCATAGGTTATAGACCATATATACTTAGGAATTAGCATTTACAAAACCTTGAAAATTCACTGAAAAAACCATAGGTTATAGACCATATATAGTTAGGAATTAGCATTTAGAAAACCTTATTTTACTCACACAAAACCATTGAAATTCCATATATAGTTAGTTGCACTAACTATATATCGCGCACCCGCAATCCACTGCTGATGATGTCACATATTACATCATTCATGACATGGTCAGTGACATCACTGATGACATCTCAAATGACATCACTGATGACATCACTGATGACATCTCAAATGACATCACTGATGACATCATGACACACCAATACCAGTTACTACATACGCACTCACTGATTCCTACGTCTACACACACATTCACTCATTCACCCATACAATCACTCATACATACAGTCACTCATTATTACAACACTATCATATGCACTCATACACCTATGCAGACAGTCACACACTGCCACTCATCCATGGAGTTACTCACACACCAAGTCAGTCCTGTAAAGAATCAATCACACTTCCATTTCTTCATCTATACAGTTAAACACAGAACACCATACTTCAGTGACATCACTGATGACATCACTAATGACATCTGAAATGACATCACTGATGACATCTCAAATGACATCACTGATGACATCATGACACACCAATACCAGTTACTACATACGCACTCACTGATTCGTACGTCTACACACACATTCACTCATTCACCCATACAATTACTCATACATACAGTCAGTTATTATTAGAACACTATCATATGCACTCATACACCTAGTCAGTCCTGTGAAGAATCAATCACACTTCGATTTCCTCATCTATAGTTAAACACAGAACACCATACTTTTCACGCATATACTAACACATACTTACTCTCTTATACAATCACTGATACAAGTACACATTGATATGCACAGCGTCACACACCTCCCAGCCAGCCACACACACACTCAGTCTTCCATCCATCCAGTCATTCTTCAATATGTAAAACGTATTTAAACTTTACAAAAACACACAGACACTAGATGATGTCATCAGTGATGTCATCAGTGATGTCACTGACCATGTCATGAATGATGTAATATGTGACATCATCAGCAGTGGATTGCGGGTGCGCGATATATAGTTAGTGCAACTAACTATATATGGAATTTCAATGGTTTTGTGTGAGTAAAATAAGGTTTTCTAAATGCTAATTCCTAACTATATATGGTCTATAACCTATGGTTTTTTCAGTGAATTTTCAAGGTTTTGTAAATGCTAATTCCTAACTATATATGGTCTATAACCTATGTTTTTTTCAGTGAAAATATATATATATATATATAACGACCTAGTAATTTGGCTGCGCCCAAACCTCTTCAAGCGGCGGGCACACGGCGGGGTAGCTACCCCTATAAATCCATCAAAATCCACTGAACACAATCCTTGATGCCAAGAAAAAACTTGAGCCGTGGCCTCTATTCACAAACTTGTTTAAATTGCAACGCAAACGTTTCAGGATTGTGCATTGCAATTAAAACACGTTCGTGAATAGTGGCCACGGCTCCGGTGTTTTCTTGATATCAAGGATTGTGTTCACTGGATTTTGGTTGATATATATATATATATATATATATATATATATATATATATACATATATACTTACATTTCGGATTTTAGCACCATTGCAATTGCCTAATTGACTGGCAGCTTGCAGACATCTTGAATTCATTGGAATAAGCTGTTCCCTGATGCCTCACTCCGAATTCCATACATCTGAAACTAGGTACAAGCGGAAGTGTCAAAGACACTATGTGTCTGGTGTGAGCGCTGCATTGAATGGCAGCCGAGGGTACCTGAAAACATGACTGACACCCAGGTGAGATACGTAGCAAAAGTGATGCTCGGATTGCTGATATTTTGCTGCTTGCTCTCTGTGACCAGTCTAAGGCTTACGCTTGAGGAAACCTTCACTTTGGACTACCGCTCACTTTGTATATACATTATTGCGCTCGTAAGAAACCACTCACCAATGTGATCATGAATGAAATTGATAAAATGAGATTCCAAGAGGAACAAGTACTGTTCAAAGAGAAAAGCAAGGTCGTTATACCTCTGGAACAGGACAGTCAGTACAGTGAAAACAGGTGACAAAATTATCAAACAGCAACAGACAGTACTTGCGAAACTGTCCAAATGGAAAATCAATATATGGTGGGAAGCATCTTCACTTCAAAATTACATTGAGGCGACCTCAAGTTCTGAGGGCCGTAATCATACCAACCTATAGGAAGCCACACCCGGATCTTCTTAAAGAGTAGGTCTTGGGGGCGCTGGTGAGCTCGTGGCAAGACAGCTTCTCCCTAGTGCAGCTCTGCCGGACGGAATCAGTAATTGGTCAGATATCGGTATACATGGTGCTAATCAGCAGCTCTGGACCAAGGGTTTAAGAGGTGTAGGGTAAAAGAGACTTGGGCACCTGAAAAACACTGGAAGCAGAGCATATTGAGGAACAGCAAAGCAGCAGGACACTGAGCACAAACCTCTGTGACTTAAAATTGCAGCCTCCAAGCGAGCACTGTGGTGAGCAAGCGACTGCACTTCGTGTATGCAGCGGCTCGCCCTGGCAGCTGGTACACTCGCACAGTTTGGCACCCTTGTGTGGCCCCGGTGTGGGACCTGTGGTGGCGCAGGGTGACGGCTGAACGGAGGCTGCCCAAGGTGTGCATGCACAGGCCTGAGGAGGCTGCGGCAGGCTCCCTGCCTGCACTGCACAGATGAGAGGTGCCCTATGGCTCCACAATATAATGTCCTACTGGATTCTCTGCTCTGGTCCGGTGAGTGGTGCAGAGCTGGGACGCCATGGCGAACCGGAGAAGGTGAGCTTGCTATTACCTACACATTGATAGTATCTTTGGTGTGTTACAGCTTAATGCCTGACCAATGGGGCCCCGGTGAGCTGATCTGTATGTGAGTTAGGCGCCTTGATGCCCGATGGGCTAAGTCAGCGCTTTATAAATTTGTTTTCATTTCTTTCATTTCATGAGTGGCTCCTTGGAGGCCAGCGGTTGGGAAGTTCTGCCCTCCTCCTTGAATGTGGGCTAACTGCGGGGTATAGAATCCTCGTGTGCAGCCTCAGAGGTGACCGTGCTAGGCTCCCTGGTTCTGGAGCCACTATGGGCAGGAGGGCACGGGGAGTGTGAAGAGTCCCCATTTGGCCTGGTGGTCACCAGGGCGAGGCTGGGACCATGCGGTACACTTGCACCCACCTACCTTATTACTCAAGATAGGCGGTGGCTGCCATTGACTGTATTGCTTTAAGGTATGTCTATAGTGGGCGGCAGCTGAGCTGATCGGAGGTGCCCCGTGCTATAGTATAGTTTCAGGCGGAGGTCTGGGTGCCTGTGGGTGCACAGAGGTCATTGCATGCTGCAAGAGTAGTGCGGGGCCCCGCTGACCTTCTGGCTGCCAACCTGGATAAGCAGGCAGCCTTTTCACAACAGTAGAACAGCACATATCCATAGTAAAGGATGAATCCCATGAGACGGCCCGCAAATTCTGCATCATTGAAAAGATCCTGGAGTTTATTAGAGGGAAAATTAAGATTTGGAAGTGCGCTCTCGGCGCAGCAATCTTCAAATCATGAGTGTCCCCGAGAGTACATACATGGGCCGCCTGGATGACTACATCAAGGCGATGCTAAAGTAGGTCTTTGGCACAGAACATCTCTCCCAGGTCCTTATTATTGAGAGAGCATATGGGTCACTTGACCCCAGGCTGGCACCGGGACCCCCCCAGGCTCTTAAACTATTGTGACTGTGATGCTGTTTTGCACCTGGCACGGGAAAAGCAGAACACCAGCTTTCAAGGAAACGATGTATCTTTCTTTCCGGATTTTACTATCGCTGCCCAGACAGCCCGCAGAATGCTATATCCTGATCGGCTGCGCATTACACAAGAGGGTAAAACAAGGATCTTCACCACATCGGGCGCAGCTTCTGAATTCCTAAAACACCTGAAACACACGCATCTCAGCCCTAGGCGGTCACTTTCTTTACACATTCGGACTGATCATGGCTCTGGAGTGACACCTTGGTGGGATCTGGACACATTTTCAACAGGAAGCATAAGTCTGTTGCTGGCATGAAGTTATTATTCTCCTAATGCATTCACTGTTGCCGGTAAAACGTTTGAAGTTATAATGTGACACAGCGCAGAACTGCAAATTAGTCTAACAGTGGCACGTGAGCACTGAGCTCTGATAATATATTGTCTATATGACCATAGCATCTGTTTTACTGTGTCTATGCTGGCTCCCCGGGCCGGTGTCTCTACATCGGGTGCTGGGCCTAAGCAATAGTATTCCTCTAGGGGATAATCATGGTGTCCAACAGGTTGTCAATCTTTCCCGCCACCCCCAGGTCACAGGTGGGTTATGAGGCTCCTAACTGCCCCTTAGCGGGTTCTCCCCACACTGGTTGTTTTTGTACGCTTTCAGAAAATGTGTTTTATCAGTATTTAATGGATGAATCGAATATTATTTGATGTTATGTTTCTTAGGAAATGCCTTTGGCATGTTTGGGATGCTGAAGTGGGAGGGGAGATATTGGGCTGTTTGCAGTTTGAGGTATGCAAAGAGCATCATGGACTTGTACACACTTCTACTGCACAGGTACAGTTAGATGGGTTCCAAGGTGGAGTCCACCTCAGGCCCAGAGTCAGTGAAGTCAATATCAGAGAAGGTTAGACTTATGACTTGCAATGATAGAGGGCTGAATAATCCCAGAAACCTTAGGCAGGTATTGGCTTATTTGGATAGGCACCACGTTAATCTGGCACTACTACAGGAAAAGTATATAAAGGGGCATATCTCTCGAGTCCCCATCTGTCGCACTGCTGAAAGAGGGATGCTTCTTCACATTTGTCCATTTCCTCATTAGTTATCTTTATTTTAACCACTGTAGTCCAAACGTTTCATGTTTTTCAAAATCTTCTTCCATCATTCCTATTTATATACTTTGAAAGTTGCAGTGATGTTGGACGGTTCACAACATCTGGACGCACGCAACATTAAATACAGTTTTCTATGAATGTTTACGGATAAGGGAAGGAGTGCATTTTCACATGCATTTTCACACTTACTTGTCTTTTACTGCTACAAGAGAACCACCTCACGAGAATAGGAGATAAGCGGGTGGGGGCTAAATGGTTGGTGTTCCGAGCAGCATTCTCATACTCAACATATGTTAGGGGGGTGCTCGTATTAGTGAAAATGGGCCCACTCTTTTTGATTACTCATACAGAGTCAGATGACCTTGTCGCTTTGCGCATACACAAGTCAATCTCAAAGGAATGTCAATTACTGTCTTCAGTTTGTTCGTAAATTGGAGAGTAAGTTGTACACTCATTAACCAGAAATATTACTATGGGGAGGGGCTCTCAATACCTATTTCAATTCCAACATGGGTCGTAGTGCGGTCACAGGGTGACAGGGTAAATATTCAGCACGGGTCACTCATGAAATTATCCGCACCCATAATTTAATTGATATATGGAGAGCGCTATATCCAACGGTACAGGAAGACACACATATCTCCTCAGTCCACCAGACGTGGTCCAGATTGGATTATTGGCTTATTGGCTTCTCTCTGAGGTGGTAGCTCTGTGTGTGAAAGTGGTTGCACATTTTCCACGTACTCTTTTGGACCACTCACCCGTGGTGTTAGTTTTGGGGATCTCCATAGGGTTGGCTCAAACCTTTCAGTGGAGAGTGCAGGCATCATGGCTCCCAGATCCTGTTTACAAAGAGGGTGTGCAGAAGGCTTTTATTTGTTACTTACCAGAGAATGAGGGTGCAGTGGAGGGGGCTGGCACACTTTGGGACGCTTTCAAGGCAACCATTTGGGGTGCATGGATTGGATTGCAGGCAGGAATGCTAAGGGATTTATGCTTTAAGATGCACACAATTGAGCGGACCCTAGCAGGATTGGAGAGGCAATATGAGGAGAACCACAATATGGAAACCCTGGCAGAAATGAGGGAACTAATCACTGAATATAACTAGACAGCGGGTCAATAAATAAAGCATATGTCCAGGCGCTGGGTGGCTAGAGCCTATGGTGACAGGGGTAGGCCCGGACGTAGTCTGGCCTCTAAGATCAGGGCACCTTGAACACAAGAATTCATTACAGAGTTGGATCTCCCGGACGGGTCAAAATGCTTCTCCATGTCTGAAATATTGAACCAATTTGTAGATTACTACTCAGAATTATATGGCCCCCGAGATGCAGCTAATGGGGAAGAGACGCTTACCTATTTTGAGGACATTGCTCTAGCCTGGTTGTCCCTGGGGCAGCAAGAATATCAAGTACAGGCAATTACAGTTGTTGAGGTGAAGGAGGCCATCCAAATGCTGCCCGGCGATAAGGCATCAGCAGCGATGGGCTGCCTAGTGAATTCTATAAAACATGCTTGAATCTACTAGCGCTGCACCTACATAAAATGTATGCTGAAGTCTATGAGGCACAAATGCTTCCCCAACGCTGCCCGAGGAACTAGTGATTACTCTATTAAAGCCAGGCAAAAATCTGGAGCAATGTGAATGGTACAGGCAGGCCCCTATAACTTCTGAATATTTACACGAAGATTATAGCTAAAGTTATAGTGTTGAGGCAGCGTCTGCTACTCACGGCTCTGGTGCTCGCAGACCATGCTGGGTTCGTCATACGCTGATTTTGTTCATTTGGCATGGTATTGTGAGGGTGTACAGGATTTTTGGGTACAGGTTACTAAGGCGTTGTCAGACTTGGTTGTGAAGTATGCCAGGAAAGACTCAGAAACAACCAGAGTGAAATTGCTCAACTGAAGGCTGACATTGGCCAATGTTAGGGGTATAAGAATGTAAAAGAATTCCTGTTCATCCAGGACGAGAAGCTAAAGCTGTTTGAGGATGAAATAAAAAAATAAGAAAAGGCCAAAGTTTGTAAGAGACAAGAATGATTACGTCAAAGGGTGAATTCTAATCTTTGGAAGAAGATTTGATATACCCCAACAGCAACTTAGGATAGCACCATTAGTCACAAGCCATGATGTATCTTCAGCAGCATCCAGTTTGGTTGTAAGTTCACTGGCAGACAGCGCAACAAGTATCTTAGTCAGCACTACCACTCTAAGGGGGTCATTATGATTGCGGAATTCCCGCATCCTCTGGGCCGGCTGAAGCCACCGCCGGCCCGGAGGATGCCGGAAAACCGCAGCGGAGCCTCCACAGACCCACCGCCAAATTAGGATGGCTGGTGGGTCTGATAATCTGTCCGCAGCTTTTCCGCCGCGGTCGGAAGGCGACCGCGGCAGAAAAGCACTAACATGTCTGGTGGTGTCTATCAGACACCGCCAGGCATATTAGGATGTCTGCAATTCTATGCTTTTCCACGGCGGCTTTTCCGCCGTGAAAAAGCATACGGACCTTCACTTCGGGGGCCCGTTGCGGGCCCCCTGGGTGAAGGGGTGGTGGGGGGTGCACATGGGGGGTACCTATGGTACCCCCCTGCATTTGCGTGCACAATGCAGCAGGCACCGCGCGGTGCCTGCCGCTTTGTGCACGCAAATGCTGTGCATGCATTTTTTACATTGGGGCGGGTTCAGCTTGAAGCTGCACCCGCTGCAATGTTAGAGATAGAGGATGTGACCGCCACCCTGGCGGTCACATCCTAATCAGATCGGAGGGAACGCCGCAGCCCATGCGGACGTTCCCTCCTCCTCAGGGGTCGACTTGAGTCCATCCGCGATCCTAATCGACCCCTTAATACGTTTTTGGAGGAGTTCGAACTGCTAAAACAAAACCTATATTCATCAAAACAGTGCAAATCAAGAGGCAGGGGCAGAAGAGGTGCTGGCAGAGGTCGAAGAAAACAAGAAGAAGAGGGGATGGCCAACAGACAAAGGCTATGGTGAGAATTCAAGAGGAAAAATCAGGATGACTGACTGGTGAACAGATGAAGAGAAGCCTATACTAGAATTGGGTCTTATATTATCCATTTCATCTACACACAATGGAGGACTGATCTCTTCCTGTTCTGTTGCAAACCCTAAAATTACATAAGATGTGAATATTGCCCACAAGGGAGGGCATCACTCAGACAGATGCAGGAGTGGACAATTTCTGCATTAATGACGCCACTCAGTTGGTATCCATACATGGACTGCACACCAACCGAGGAAGCAACTATGACAATTTTACAAGACACTCACAAGGCTCCCTGGCACACAAACATGAGTTCTGGGACTCCTTGGAACATGGTGGGGATAATGATGTGGCTATTATTGATTTATACAGACACTACATCTATAAGTGGCTTCAAAACCATTAGCCAAACTACTCCCAACACTCCACATAATGCCATCAGTTAGTTTCAAGATCTCATGATCATAGAACTAAGGAAACTGAGAGATCAAACATATTCAAGAGAATATAATTTGACTAAAGGTCAGAAACAGGCAATTGACATACAGGCCAGTGATAAAAACTTTGTGATTAAGCCCTCAGACAAGGGGGAAACATTGTCATTCTGGACATTGAGCAGTAATGTAAGGAAGGGCATAGACAATTGGGTGATAGGAAATATTTTGTGGTAATCAACCAAACTGAATATAGGAGATCTATTGTTGAATATATTGTTTTTTTGCAAATGTGGTTGGATAAGGGAATCATTGATGATGATGAATTTAGATTTTTAAAGGTATATTATCCTTGGATATCCACTATATACTTTTTACCTAAAGTACATACGCACTATACTAAACCTCCGAGAAGATCGATAGTTTCAGCAAATGGAAGTTTACTTGAACCCACAGCTATGTTCTTAAACCTCTTCCTAGCCCCACATGTACTGGTGCCGGCATCAAACTGTAAAGAGACCACAGAGTTCCTCACTTAAATTGAAATCTATGAGATTCACTTGGAAGACACATACCTGATGAGGCCCCTAGAAGTTAACTCTCTCTACAAGGGATACATGCATGTGTCTCATTCCTAAGAAGCCGATCTATAAAGCTCCTTGATCACACTCTTATGCTGAGCAAAATGTTGTCCTTTTGTTTCAATCAGGACATATTTCGCGTTGATGATGTGTATTACCACAAAGTAACTGAGTCTTCGATGGGCACCTGCTTTGCACTCCAGCTTTGCAAACTTGGTCCTTGGCTTGTAGGAGAAGCAAGGGGTCTGTACAGAAGAGTATGCATTATACACCTCCTACATCATTAAGTGAAAATGATACATTGACAACATGTTCGTCATATGTGATTGGTGAAAAAACACTTGCCACAGAATTTGTAAACACACTACAGGATAACAATCTAAATCTCACTTTCAGTCATAAGATCAGCAATGCAAGCATTGAGAACTTAGAAATCTGTCTCACAGTGAGGGGAGGACAGTTAACTACCAAACCCCACAGAAAGGAGTTGATAGCAGCATACCACATCCTGGAAGCTACCATCCTATGAATCGGAAATGAAGCATTTCATATGGCGAGCTCCTTCAAGCAAAAAAGAATCGCTCAAATGAGGAAGCATATAAAACACAGTGAAATTAAATGAAACAGCATTTTTAGGGTGCACGTCTACTTGGAGGTGTGTCCCAGCATAAAAAGGTTGTCTGTACACCAAGACTGGACAAATTGCTTAATTTGCTAAAAAGCCATGTTTCTAACTTTTTCCTTAAACTTCCTGAAGTTCCGAGGTCACTCAAAGTGTCAGCGGAAATTGATTCCAGGCTTTCCTGAAGTTCCGAGGTGAGTCGAAGTGTCAGCGGAAATTGATTCCAGGATATGTCACCAAGATAAGAGTACAATCTTCCACTGATTCTAGCCCGGAGCACTAAGATGGACAGGTTTCATGATAGAAGGTACCCCAACAAAGTACTCAAGTAGGCCAAAGGCAGAGTGGCAGACCTTAGAAGGAGGACATCCACTTTAAGAAAAAGAAAAAGAAAACTGAGAACACAAGCACAATAAGGTTCATCAGTGACTTCAGCAACAAGTCAGGTGACATCGAAAGACTAATGAAACAAGCATTTGCAATGCAATAGGTCTCGCATTAGTAAAGTTAGAGCAATTGGCATTGTAAATGATGAATGTTTTATTTATGTTTTTTTTTTAAATACTTAAAGTAATAGCTGTGTTATTTACAATGGCAACTTTTGTAAATAAAATATGCATATTGAAGTTGTTGTCTAGTTTGTGAATTTTTGCAAAGGGTGTCTTGCAATTATTAGTAGTTATGAAAAGGCTGACATAAAAATGTATGTGTAAGAAGTGTTATTTATTGTGTACAGGCAAAGTAGAATAAGAAACATGTTTTGAATTTGTTATTGTTGATAAGAAGGCTAATGCTGTACATGGCTGAAAGTTAATTAAAGTTAGCAAGTATTTTTATAACAGTCAAAGAAAGGAACAAGGCTTATGTTTTTTTGGAAATATAAGGCAAAATCAATGATAGTTTAACAACTTTTTTATTTGTAAGTGTATGTACAGTAATAGAATATATTTTGTTCAGCATATGTTACATTTGTATATATAAGCATTGGAATTATTCCTGTTACAACATTATACATTTAAATGAAGTAAGGAAATCTATATATACGTAGTTCTGTTGAATTGGCATTATTGTGCAATTTTTAAAGTTACAAACAATGTTAATGCACTTTTGCTAAATACTAATGTTTAGTTGTTCAATATTTGTTGAGAAGTAGGATGCATATGGTAAGGAAGTTATAATTGTTTGGAACAAATATGGAAGAAAAATGTATATGATATAAGGCAATACATTTTTAGTTTTACATAAAACATGGCAATTATTTTTGGTAATATACTTTTTGTTAAGCATGTCCAAAATTTGAATAAATTGTAACAGAAATACTTGTATAAAAGTAGACAATGCAAATAAAGTAATGTATTGTAAAACATAAACAATTGTGCATAAACATTATGATATAAAACGTGCAGATGCAAAGCAGTATCTGAAAATGCAATAAAATAATTTGTTTCTTTTGTTTTTGTAAACACAGTTTGTAGTGCAGTAAAAAAATGTTTTTAATGCCATTACAGTTGCTTAATTATATCTGTAATGCATCCATTACAAAATAATACATTCAATGATATAGGTAAATTTGGCATTAATGCTTTTTCGAAGTCCATTAAAGTTGTACTGTTTACATCTATTGATTGGATATGGTCACTTCCTTCTATTTGCACTGCCATTGTGCTTTTTTCTTCATGTGTTTTTTCAAGTCCAAATAATGTGACGTTAATGTCTTCGATAGGTGGTTGTTTTTCCTGTAGAGAGAGTGTTTTAATACTAATTTTTTATTTTTTTTGCAGTATAATAGCTGTTTAAATAATTTTTACTTACTTGTATTGTAGTATGTCTAGTTGTGTTTAATATTTTTTCTCCATTGAACTCGTGTACAGACAAGTGTGTTAACTGTACGTATCTTCCTATGTCCGTAGTAAAGTCAGTCGCTTCTCTCCAGAGACTAATTTTGACTGAGTCTGTAGTATCATTAATTGTAATGCTTCTGATCTTTGTGTCTTGTCCATTCACAAAGATAGTTTTTGTATCTTCTACCTGCAGTATGTAAAATAATAATTTGTTTCTGTGTTTTATATATTTACATTAAGGTAATATTAATATGTGTAGTACATTTGGCTTAATATTTATATTGCTTATGTTGTTAGGAAGCATACAAAAGAAATTAGTATAATTTCTCTACATATTATGTAAAGTATACAATAGTGAATTAAATACATATAAGGCCTATACATTACATAACATTGCTTTATATATGTTGTTGTTCCTTAAAATAAATGCAGTTCACATGTGTTTGTCATCTTTTTGGTTTTTTTGTCCAAATAGTGTTATATAGAAATCTTTTACTTACTTGTTATTGTTGCATAATTGGCAAAGGGGCATAGTTTATACAAAGTAACCTGCTTTTAAGGGGTGTGAGTTTCAGGCATATAGAGTACAGCAGGCACATACAAATCATTGCGAGTTTAGTAACACATAAATTTGCTGCATATAGAGTAACTTGCTGCTATTTTGATGCATTTATGGAAGTAAGTGATAGTGATGGTGGGCATATTAAGAGAGTGGTGTAGTTATAGTAATTACTTGTTGCAATTAGCTTAGTACAATGTGTTTCTTTGTACAAGTAGCTGTTTTAAACAAGTAATTGTCAGGGTAATGACATGCTGCTGACAGGCTTATGGAGCTGGAGTATGCAGTAACATGTTAACATGCAGGTGTAAGTGGAGAAGGCAGTAATAGGGTGACATAACTGTTGGGCTCTAGAAAAGTGGTGACATGCTGACTGAATTGTGGGTATGGATAAGGACAGTGACATGCTGTTACGTTTGAGAAGTTGGAGAAGGGCAGTGATATGCTGAGAGGCTGTTGGAGTTGGATAATGCCGTTACATGATGAGGAAAGTGTTGGCTGGAGAAGGAAGTGACATGCTGACATGCTGGTTGGACCTAAGAAGGTAGTTACATGCTGACATGTTGATGATGACAGAGAAGGGTAGTGATATGCTGACGGGCTGGTAGTACTGGAGAAGGGGTAATGATATGCTGATAGTGATAGGCTGTTGGTGGTAGAGAAGGCAGTGATATAGTGACAGACTGGTAATATATAGATGAAAATAGTAAAATATAGAAACTTTTTTACTTACGTTGTATTGGTAATTAATAGCATGTTTTTGTAATTGGGTAGCATTTACTTGTTGCAATTAACATTGTACAATGTTATTTTATTGCACAAATACTTATTTGAAACAAGAGAATGCTTTATTAGTGAGTATTATTAAGCTTTTCTTGATAGAAGTATATAGAAAGGTTTTTACTTACGTTGTATTGATAATTAATAGCTGCTCTCTTTACGTTGTAGGCTGTTCTGATATGTCATCATGTGTAATTAAATTGAAAAAAGCACATATGTTACGAATGTAGAAGTTGATGTGTATTTACTGCAGGCAGATACATATGGCTTCAGTTTTGAAAGTACGCTTTATAAGGGACTTATTTATTATTAATGGCGTGGCTTTTGTTAACAGTTTGCGTTAAGTATGTTTGCTACACATAGTCTGTTTTTGCTATTACAAACGTTACAGTTTTGTAAAGTTATGTAAAGCATTCTCTAAGAAATACAGACACAAATTCTACGCTTTTGCTGCTATTGCTGCTTGTTACTTTGCTAAGTGTGTCTTGTAGTGGAGCTGCGTCTATGTTCTTTCTTATCTTGACAATGTTGGGATGGGCTGTTATTATGATTGCAAAGTAAGAGTATCTATGTCTTTTGGCTACTGTTGTTATGTTTGTGTAGTTATATGTACAGAAGAGTGTATTTATATTGTTGTTTAGCAAGTATTGAGTTTGCTTAGTTGGTGTAGTTATAGTAATTACTTGTTGCAATTAGCTTAGTACAATGTATTTTTTTGTACAAGTAGCTGTTTTAAACAAGTAATTGTCAGGGTAGTGACATGCTGCTGACAGGCTTATGGAGTTGGAGTATGCAGTAACATGTTAACATGCAGGTGTAAATGGAGAAGGCAGTAATAGGGTGACATAATTGTGGGGCTCTAGAAAAGTGGTGACATGCTGACTGAATTGTGGGTATGGATAAGGACAGTGACATGCTGTTAGTTTGAGAAGTTGGAGAAGGGCAGTGATATGCTGAGAGGCTGTTGGAGTTGGATAATGCCGTTACATGATGAGGAGAGTGTTGGCTGGAGAAGAAAGTGGCATGCTGACATGCTGGTTGGACCTAAGAAGGTAGTGACATGCTGAGATGTTGATAATGACGGAGAAGGGTAGTGATATGCTGACGGGCTGGTAGTACTAGAGAAGGGGTAATGATATGCTGATAGTGATAGGCTGTTGGTAGTAGAGAAGGCAGTGATATAGTGACAGGCTGGTAAAATATAAATGAAAATAGTAAAATATAGAATAGTTTTTACTTACGTTGTATTGGTAATTAATAGCTTGTTTTTTGTAATTGGGTAGCATTTACTTGTTGCAATTAACATTGTACAATGTTATTTTGTTGTACAAATACTTGTTTGAAACAAGAGAATGCTTTATTAGTGACTATTATTAAGCTTTTCTTGATAGAAGTATATAGAAAGGTTTTTACTTACGTTGTATTGGTAATTAATAGTTGCTCTTTTTATGTTGTAGGCTGTTTCAATATCTAAACACATTTTTCCTTTGAATTTTCATTTAACATTTTAAAATAGTCCCTTGAAAATCATTACTGGTATATTGTAAGTTATGTTTTTACATGTTATTACAATCATTTGTAAGTCTATATCAATGGATACAATTTGTTATAGTTACACAGTTGTAAAATTGAGCAGCACATAAAAGTAATTAATTGGTAGTACATCAAGAAGTGATAAAATGCAACTTACCTTTGTTATCGTCCCTGAGACACTCATAACTGTCTTTACAGCAGCTCCATGGACAGTCTTTATGGGAGATACAGGTGGTGCCAGTGGCTGTAGAATTTGTTCAGCTTCCTGAATTATACCTGTGTAAATTGTAAGTGGTGGCATGTTTGGAATTTTTGTTTGCTTTGTTATCAACAATATACCATTCTTTTACAAATAATTACGTATCATTATTCCATGTTGTTCTTTTGTTTGCATATAGTATTCTTCATCATAACATGTTGCTTTTATAGTACCAGTTTCATCTGCTAAAGCCATGTGGTACAAAACTCTATTTTCTTGCTTTGCATTGCGATAATAAGTCTTTGTTGAACATTTAATGATGTTGACACGTAGTGCTTTTTGATATGGCTTTGTATCGGCTTGATTGCTGTTTTTCAATTCTTCAATGGAAATCATCTGTAAAACATAATGCAGTTATTAAGTATATTGTAATCAATAATGGTAAAAACATTACTTTGCATTACAAAAGTTTAATGCATTTTTTTAAATAGCTATCCATATTGGTTTGTGATCACTGTAATATGATTCTAATGTGCCGTAATTGGTATGATCTGCATTTGAAAAAATTTGGTCTAGTAAAGAGTTGTAATCTGTTGTAGGTGTGTTTATTTTTTGTTTGCAATTAAAATGTATTTGCATGTAAGTTATTAGGAATTTGCTATTGTGTGTTGCTTGTTGTATATCAGTATTAAAATCACCCATGATGATATATTTATGATGTGGATATGCATTCAATATCATACTCAAAATTGTTAACAATGTTTGTATTGCAACTTTAGGTGGCTTGTATATAATTACTATTAGGTATTGTATGTTGTTGATTTCTTGTATGAAATGTACAATGTCAATTTGTTGTTCAGTTGTGAATATTGGATGTATTACATGATGTTTTTTGTAATATATAGCTATTCCATGTTTTGTATGTTTGTTATAAAATTGGTCAAATATTATACAATTGTAATGATCAATATTGTATGTTTCAGGAGGTGCTTTGTATGTAATGTTTATTTCAGTTAGACATAGTATGTCAGCATTTAAGATATTAGTATCAGCTTGCATTGCTTTAAAATGTTTTTGCAGTGATCTTATGTTATGTACTATAAGTGTACATTTTTTGTCATATTGATGTATTTGTGGTATAGATATTTGTAATAACATATATGTTCTTAAGCGAAACATTTCTTCATGGACTTTAATGTGTGTTAAAATGTTGCTTTCATTAAAGTTTTTAAGGTATATGTTTTTTAAAGACTTTGCTCTGCTGATTGCTACATAATGTAAATGATGTGTTTTGCTGTTATTAAAATGTATATATAATGGTTCTATTGTTGCACCTTGCGTTCTGTGTATAGTGCGTGCAGATGATTGTCGTAATGGGAATTGTTTTCGTATTATTGTTATGAACTTCTTACTGTATTGGAAATGTCGAGAAATTGGTAGTATAGGTGTCCAAGTATGAGAAATATTTGCATTGTATAGGTGTTTATTTTGTTGTCTTGTTTGTTTGCCTATTTTGTCATTGACAAATTGTACCCAAACAATAATTGGAATGTTATTTGTAGTATCTACATATTCAACTATACCTGTTGCACCATTAGTTAAACCGTCATTTACATTAATATTAGAAGTTAGATCATAACGTAATTTAGTGGCAATATTTAATATTTTTGGCAAGCCCATTGTTTGTGTTGCGTTTGTAGGTAATTTTTGTAATATTGTTTCTTTTACCTCTGCAGTGAAGTCTCCTGCTACTGTATCTATAGCTACTGTAGTATACATTGTGTAGTTTTTTATGTGTTGCATCAAAACATTGTTATTTATTTCATTTACTTCGTTGTTAGTAGCCATTATATATGGTATAGATTCTATTAATGTTGAGTCTGGTTCTATTTCGCGAGATTTTAAAGTTTGAATATCATTGCTTGTTTGCTCACCTATTCTTAGTCTATTAAGCATTTCTGCGAATGGTAAATCATTAATTTGTCTCATAATTTTGGTGAGTTCATATAATTGAAAATATGTTTGCCATAAGTTTGTAGTTAATGGTCCATACAAATGCTTAGAGTTTTTAAATATATATGTATCAAACACTGGTTTCAATTGGTAAAAGTCTCCAATTGCTATTATAGATATTCCTCCAAACGGTTCAGTAGATGATTTTATTTCTTGCATTCTATTGTGTATGAAAGTGAACATATTTGTTCCTACCATTGATATTTCATCTATTATTAATACTTTTAAATGCATTAATTTACTTTGTAATGTAGCTCTGTTTTCATGTGTTAATTGCTTATATGTTAATGTTTGAGAGACTGGAATTTTAAATGTACTATGTAATGTTTGTCCTTGTATATTATGTGCTGCTTTTCCTGTTGGTGCTGTTAGTAATATGTGAAAGTTGTCTGGATTTGCGCCTGCTTTAGTATTGTAGTATCGTAGTAATGTTTGGTGAAGTGCAGTTATTAAGAAACTTTTGCCTACTCCTGCACCACCAGTACAAAAAGTATAGAAGGCTGTTGTTTTTGTTTTTAACCAATTTAAATGATGATATAAAAAATCCAGTTGTTCAGTTGTTAAATTTTGCATGATACTACCATATTCTTCTTGTGGTAGTATATTTTGTACTAATAATTCTTCTTCTGTAGTAGTTCTAATTCTTAAATCTAGTGATAAGTCATATGTTGCATCTTTTTGATAGTCTTGCATAGTTTGGTCTTCAGTATCTATTGATATTAGTGTTGTAGGTGATGTTGGGGGTATTAGCATATCATTATCATTATATGTTTCTTCATCATTAATGATTATGTTTGCCTTATTATATAAGTAATAGTTTGTGTCAACTTCTGTTTGTACTTCTAAGTATCTATCATAGTATGTACTTTTTTGCGAAATTATATTAGTTTCTATTCTCCATGGGTAGTAAAGCATTAGTAATTCTCTGTAATAATTTTCAGTATCATTAAGCTTATTAAATTTACAGTAACGTATAATCTTGTTTTTTTTGCGTTCCTTGTATGTTATATTGTCTAACATATTAGATAATGTATTTATTTCAAGTTCTTCGTCATCTGAGCTATAAAAATGAGTTTCTAAAAGTAAGTCATCATAAGTACTTTGCACTTTTTTGTTGCTTATTTTTTGTTTAGTATTGAATTTTGATGCATAATCAGCTAAAGTATATTTTTCTAATGTTATTGGGCGTTTACTATACTTGTTAACAACATTGTGAAATTGTACCTCTGTTGATGTTTCCGGCATTTTTTTAATTGTATTGATGTCTTTCATTAGGTATGTCCGTTTTTCTGGCATACTTGTATTGATAAATACAAAAGATCGTGAACTTTTTCTTAATGGTATTTGCAATATAAGGTAAGCGGCTTCTTGTGCACTAATTTCAGTACAATTTAGAAATTTATTGCTGATGTACTTTAATTGTTCTTTAACGTGTACATTATGAGTCACTTCTTTTGCAGCTTGTGCTATAATTTTACTTAGTCCACGTTGAGATTTACTAATATATGATACAATATATACAGCACAAGCATATGCATCTAAAACATACTGTATATCTATGTTAGCTTGCCATGCTTGTAAAATTATTTTATTGTAATTGTTAATATAACAAACAGCTGGCGTTCTTTTCAATACAATCGGTGTTTTTTTATTTGTGATTGTATGCATGTTATATATTGGTCTTCAGTCAATTTCACTTGTTGTAAAAAGTCTTCATATGTGGAATTTGCAAATTTTTCTGTATTCATTGTGGAATGAATAACATCTATGTGTTCTTTTAATATAGTATGTGTTTCTTCTAATTGTAATGGCTATAATATCATTGTGCAAGCCATAGGATATCTTGGGAATTGATATTTGCATGTTCTTTGATGCTTAATACGGCAATTTTTGGTATGTCCATGTTTTTGTAATGGCAGTAAAAAGTTTATAGATGTGTCTTCTGTTTTTGTACATGTTATGTGTTTGTTGATAAAATTAATTACTTTGTCATCTTTGTCTATGCTATATTGTGCTGCATTATTAATCCATAACAATGCATGTATGTGTGGTGATCCTCTTTGTTGAAATTCAACTCTGTAAAAGTAATCTGTTACTTTACCTATTGGATTTTTTGTGTGTAATAAAACGCAATTAAATAATTTTCCTACTTGATAATCAAAGTGGCGTGCACATGTTATTGGGTCTTGTTGTATTAAAGCGCATTTTGTTTCCCATTACATATTTTTAAATTCTTCTCTGGTACATTCTTTTGCTTTTTTAATACGTAATAATATATTAATTAAATGGTACCATTTTGTTTCTGCTGCTGACAAAGTTAGGAAAAATGTTGGAATACCCAATTGTCTTATCATTGCAAACAAATCTTTTTTGCAATTTTCCCAGTAAGGAGGAGAACTTCTTATTGTTTTTAATATTTTGTAACCTTCATTATATTGTAATATGCTTTGTAAGTTGTCTTTTATATCTTTTACTGTAATAATTTTTCCATCTGTGAAATACTTTCTAAGTGATATAAAAATGTTGTCTTGTATTTGTTTAATTTGTACTTTTTTTAATTTAAAGAATAGATTAGTTATACAATTGGCAACTCTTTTGTCATAACATCTTAATTCCCATTTACATATAGTACTATAATGTACAGTTATATGTCTATCTTTATTATCTGTTCTACGTTTTCCACAAAAAATTGTTGGAAATGCTAAATATTCTGAATCTTTATCTTCATATAGTCCACGTGGTGTATTATGTTCAGCTGGAGCTAAACTTAATACATTAATGTTATCTGCTGAAATTGTTTCATTTGTTAATAATGTATCAAAATTACCTACAGGTATGTTATCTGAACTACTTGAAGTCATATTTGCATCAGATGTATCTTTATCAGTATTTTCTTAATGTGGCGTATATTTCCAATTTGGATTTATGGTTATTCCATATTCTTGAAACAAATCACTATTGGAAGCTAAATATATAGCAGCATTTTTTACTTTATTAGGTCTTACATTTTCATAATGTGTGTATGATTTATCACGTAACTTTCTCTTTAATTTAATAGGTATTGTCATATCATCACTTATTTGTCTCGGTAATATTGTAATAGTTGTCATAACATCAGCTGGTACATTGACAACAGCACCTGTTAATGCTTTTTGAAATCCACGTGGTAATGTTTTAATTTGTAAAAAAGGTATTCTTGGAGATATTAATCTTTCTTCTAAATTATGCAAACAGAGTTCAGGTGGTATTTTTGGGAAACTCATTCCATTGTAGACTGAACATGGTGGTATTTTTTTTTTAATTATGTATTGATAGCATGTACTACATATATAATTTGTTTGATAATCACTTATGTTACACAACAAGAAAGTTTTGTCATTAGTAATATTTTGTATATCTTTAACTGTTTGTTTGTGCCACATTTGGTTACAAATAGTACATACATATTCAGGCCCATATTGTATTTCATTATGAAAGTTATCTATTATAGATAATGTTTGTAACAAGTCTATGTTAATATTTTGTATTGTACTTGTATTAATATTGTTAGTTGTATTACCTTTTTGGTTTAAATTGCTTTCAATTGTTGCTTTATTTTGTGAGGTATTAATTATCATAGTTGGAATGATGTCACTTTCAATACTGTCACTTTTTTCTAGATTAATATCATGTTGTATGTTTGGGCAAACATTTGTTATCTTTGCATCATCAGTAGTTTTAAGTAAAGATGTTGATTGTTCACTGTAATGTATAAGCATTTTTTCAATGCATTTTGTTTTATTTTTTAAATTATATCTTGTTTGTGTTTTTTTAAATGATGATCTAAGAATTGTAGTTACAGTAAAAGGTATAATTTTGAGTGTTATTCTATCTTTATTATGTGACCCTATTGTATGTGTTAGTATAGATAAGCATTGCATAAAATTTGTATATATTTGTATGTTTTTATCTATTGGTATAATATTAGTACTAATGTTTTGCTTAATTTGTTCTTGGTGTGAATAATAAATGCAATAGTTTGTGCTTTCTTTAATAATAACAATTAAAAAAGAATTTATAACTATTATTATAGAGTCATATATATTTAATGCATTTTCTATAGTTAATTTTATGTTTATTTCTAGAGCATCATTTAGTAACATTTGATGCAACTTTTGTTTTTGCATTTGTATTGAAAATATTTCATTATTGTATTTAATATAGTTAGGTACATTTTCAATGGTTATGTTTTGTTTTTTATAAAAAGTTATCATATCTATATATAATTTTTTGCTAAGTTGCATAATATTATGCATATCTTCTGTAGTCCATTTGTTCGTATTTATTTTTTTATTATAAATAATAGCGAATACAATATTGCAAATACATATACTTTCTGATTCATTTATGTCTAATTGTGTATGAATTACATTATTGTTAAAATTAACTTCTATTACTGAGTCAATATTTGTATCTTTACCATTAAAAATATTAGTTTTAGTTTAATTTAATTTATATGCTGCATTTGGTTTTATTTCATGACTATCTTCTTTTTTGTTAATAACTTTTGTTGCTTGTTTATTGTTAATATCTGTTTGTATAGTTGTTTTTACTAACTTCAGAATATTTTTGGGGGCGTTTTTATTTTTTTCTATTGGTACTTCTTGATTGCATATTGTATTAATATGCTTTTTTTCAGTATTTGCTAAGTTTTTTTTCAGTATACTTGCATATGTTTCTTTGTCTATATTTGTTGTTTGCTGACTTGTAACATCTTGTTCTAACAGTGTGTTACTTTTTGTCTTTTTAGGAACTTTATAATTAATTTTATTTGTGTTATGTCTTTTGTTATCTCTTTTTTTGTGTAATAGTTTGTGGTAGTGTATTTAATATTGATCTTGCTTTTTCTGGGTATGTAGTTATGTTTGTCTGTTTTATTTGTAACTCATATATTGTTGCTTGTTCACTTATTGTACTTTGATTATTTGTGTATGTTACAATATTTGTGTTATGTACAAAAAATTTACTTTTATGTATAGTATTTTGTTCTTTTCTATAAGCTTGTTGAAATGTATTTCTTTGTATTTTGTTAATATCTATTGGTGTTCATTCAAATTGTACATCTACTGCATTAAATGATTTTATGTAATTTGCTAAGTTAGAAATAAAATGTAGTACATCTTGAAAAGTTTTTTTTTGCATTAATATACATGTGCCATTTGGATGTGGCATGCCAGTTTTATCACGACTATGTGAATCAAATATAAAGTACTTATCTTCAATTTTAAATATAGAAATTACATAAACATCCATACAAAGTAACCCTCCAGAATGTGCTATTGCTAGATTTAATGCTTCTTGTATGTCTGGATATGACAAATCAAACCGTTCAAATATATTACCATAGTATGGTTGTCTAGGTTGAATTGAATATATATCATTTCCATGTGTAATATATTTTGGCAGATCATCAGGATGCATAAAATCTTGTTTGTTAATAGAATGCATGTTTATATATAATGCATCTCCAAGGTCCATTATATAATGCAAATCTTCTGCATCCCATATATATGCGTTTTTAGTGTAGTTGTGTATAATAGCAAATAAACTATTCAGCAAGCATTGTTTGCCTCTGGAATTTTGTGAAAATTTGTCATGTGCTTGATTATATTGAGCTTGTATGATGTTATGCATTTGTATATATTAATATGTGACTGTGTATTAAAAAATTATTTAGGAATTGTTGCAAGTTACTGTTTTTGTATATTTTATCTAGGTTATAAATGGTGTAGTTATATATGAAATATATTAATGTTATGTTGTATTGTTAAAGAGAAAGTGAGTTATGATTTTAACTGTATTAATTGTATAGTTATGTAAAAATTATAGTATGTTATATAGTATTTAAAAAATAGTAATATTTATCTAAAGGTGTTTGTAATAAACTGTAAGTAACATGCAATAGTAAGCAATATTACAATATATATATATATATATATATATATATATATATATATATATACACAATGATGTGCAAGTTACATTTATGTATTTTTATAAAAATTAATTACCTTGCTGTTAGCTTCTTCTTTTTTATAACCTGTAATAAAAAACAAAGAATTAATTAACTTTTTCTGTTTAATTATTTATATTACAGTTGTAAATTAAACAGTGATATATATATATATAATGCATTTCAACAATGTAATTTGACTTATGAAATTTTTCTTTATATTACTGTTTGTAATAACAATATATTTGCATAGTGAAAGTCATTAATAGATATTTATAAAAATAGATGTATAAAACTATAGTAATAAATAATATGTAAGAACTAAGAGGAAATTATAGTAATACAGATATGGGGGTTGATTAAGATGATGGATGGACTTGTGTGTGTCTGCCATCTCAGAGGTGGAGGTACTGTTTGCACTGCTGCTGCCTGTGTTGTACTTGCTCCGTGTATGAGGGAAGTTTGTATTGCTCCTGCCTGTGCTGTACCTGTTCCATGTGTGAAGATAGTTTGCACTGCTGCTGCCAGTGCTGTACCTATTCTGTGTATGAGGGAAGCTTGCACTTCTGCTGCCTGTGCTGTACTTGCTCTATGTGTGAGGGAAGTTTGCATTTCTGCCGCCTGTGTTGTGCCTGCTCTGTGTGTGAGGTAAGCTTGCACAGCTTGCACTGCTGCTGCCTGTGTTATACTTGCTTTGTGTGTGAGGGAAGCTTGCACTGCTGCTGCCTGTGTTGTACCTGTTCTATGTGTGAGGAAAGCTTGCACTGTTACTGCCTGTGTTGTATCTGTTCTATGTGTGTTGGAAGCTTGCACTGCTGCTGCCTGTGTTGTACCTGCTTTGTGTGTGAGGGAAGCTTGCACTGCTGCCGCCTGTGTTGTACCTGTTCTATGTATGTTGTGGGCTTGCAGTGCTGCTGCCTGTGTTGTACCTGCTCTGTTTGTGAGGGAAGCTTGCACTGCTGCTGCCTGTGCTGTACCTGTTTTATGTGTGATGGAAGCTTGTAGTGCTGCCACCTGTGTTGTACCTGTCCTATGCGTGAGGGAAGCTTGCTTTATATGTATGTTATATGTAAGTTAAATATTTGTTTTTTTATATGTGCTGTATTAAATATAATATTATTTAGCTTCCCTTTTGAATTGCCCTGTCTTATGTGTATGTTTACATGTTATGTAATGTGTGTGTAGTTTTTTAAAATTAGCTGTATTATGTGTGTGTTTTGTATCTGTTGACTCCCGCATGGTATTGAATAATTGTGTGTTTTTTAAAAATGGCGGACGCAATGCGTCATCTTAACGCTACCAACGTTTAATAGGTTAGCGTTCTAGTTTTTTTTTGTTTTTTTGTATCGTCACTGATTAGTTTTGATGGACGTCTATTTTTAGCCAATCGGAGCGCTACGTTTTTGACGTAGCGTTCCGTTTTGCATATGTCATAGGTGGAATTTTCCAGAACATCGAGAATCGTGGGATGCGGAAGGCGTGTTCTTCTTCGTGACCTGTTGCTGCGTCATATAATAGGTAAGAATTTTTTTCTAAGTGTTTTTTGTAATCTAAATTAATGTAGTATTGATAGTATGCATAAATTAGTTAATGATTATGAGTGTATGTATATAAATAGTGATATATTGTGTTAGCGATTGTAATTATTTTTAGTTATTTATTTGTTATATGTAAGTAAATGTTTTCATTGTTAATATATATTGTATATATTAGTGATAACTGTAATTTTATGCTTTTTGTAGCTGTTCCTTATTTTACATACATGAACTGTTTTTAGCATTTAGAAAAGCTATTTCTTACAGTTTGTTTGTGTTAAGCGGATGTACTGTAATCTAATGTGTTTATTATCATTTTTTTACAAACTATGTGATGTGGAGAACTTTTTTGAAGGTGGGAAAAGAGGCAGGTGGAACGGGAATAATTGCTAGCCCTTAGAACTATATTTTTAAAGAGGTTGTCATTTAATTTAAATGAGAATTTAGGTGGATGTTTTTGACGTGTAAAAGGTGAGAGCTGTTGCGTTTAAGGTAGCGTGATAAAGCAGGGTAAACTTATGTTGTTGTGAATTTGATATTACGGAGAGAAGTTATTATTTGTGAGTTAATTAATAGCGAGAAAGCAAAGGAGCGAGTAATGGAGAAGTACAAAATCTAATGTCTGAGGTGACACTGGCTTGCTATTTGGTAGGGTTATTAGTTTACGGCAAGGTATTTTGTTACTCAAGATAAAAAAAAGGAGTAGGTGTTAGTGGCTGGGAGTACAAAACAACGTGCAAAGAGGAGGTACATGGTGTAATGAATGTAAACGCTAAGAGTGTACTAGAGGTAGCTTCTAAGTATTGTACAGTGGCGAGTTAAGTTTCTAAGTATGTCTGGCACTTTTACCACAAGCCTTACATAATGAATGTGCCACCAAATTAGCATGTGACATTAGATATTAGCAAGCTTCCCAAAATGCAGTGTTTAGCAGCTATTCGACATCACGCTGTTCTAAGCATACTGCAAACTTTCCCACCCCTGAGTAAATTGCTCCAAAACAACACCTCGTAAGATAGCAGCACTATATGTTAAAAAGATACTGATTCGTAAATTTGCATGGCACCAACTTTAGAATACAATACACTAACAGTGATAGAAAAAAGTAACACCTCTTAAACAGCTGCTGACAAACTGGTCGCTATTTGCATGGCGCCAACTGAGTAAAGCCTACTTTTTTAGCAACACTTTGTTGTTACGACGTAAAAAATGTTTTCAAAAATGTAAACTGCTTAATTTGTCATTGTTTTGCACTTGCATAGCATCATTGGAAGAATGTCACCCAAAAAAGTGAGCATATTAATTTTGTATGTTTGTAATATGTTCATTTAATAATAAGGACTTGTGTGTTAAGCGTTAATGGAAACGAAACGTTAAAGGTAAAATATAATTTGGAAGGAGTTTAGTTTCTTTGAAATTGACTTAGTTACTGAGGAATGTAGACAAGTTTCTTGAAAATTGAAACGTAACTTATTTTTTAGTATGTTTGTTTTCTATTTATTGAATAATACTATTGTCGAGTTATTGTTTGTTGGAGCAAATGTTAGTCTTTTTGCAGAAGTAATAGAGTGTTGTGTAACGGCTGATGCCGCGTACAATTGTAAATGCACGTTATTTCATATGGTAATAATATACATAGACAATATAATATTTGAAAAATGTATTTACTGTTATTTCATTGTGCGTAGCTTGGCGTATAAAAAGTGTGAGATAAGGTAGAAAAAGGAGTGGGCTTGTTATGTTGTAATGTGGAATGTGTAAAAAAGAACGACTTAAAGAAGGGCATTGGGCACTGGAGGGGGGGAGCGGTGGGGGTGGGCTGAGGCTGTATGGGGCTGAGTAGTAGTGGCTGGAAAAAGAGAGCAAGGCGCAAGGAAAGCGATAGATAATGCCGCAAGTGAATATTAAGAGCAAACAGGAGGGAGGCCTGAACGATCGTTTAGTTATTGTTTGTTTGAGCAAATGTGAGGCAGAATTAATGGGGTGCTGTGTAAAGGCTGGCGCCGCGTACAATTGTAAGTGCATGTTACTTTCATGTTAATAATATACATATGCAATATAATGGAAACGTATTTCTACAGTTATTTTGATGTGTGCAGTTCGGCGCATAGAAAGTGCTAGGCGAGGTAAAGAGAGACGAACTTGTTATGCTGTAATATAAAGCGTGTGAAAAAGCACGAATAGAAGAAGGACAGTAGAAGGGGGGGGTGCGCATGGTAACTGGTAGCAGAAAGCGAGGCGCAAGAACAGCGGGAATTAATACTATGGAAATAAATGTTAAGAGTGGACAGGGAGCAGGTATTTAATATTGCAGATATTGGGGCAAATTTATGAAGGCTTTGCGCTGCTGGTGCGTCACTTTTTCCCATGGTAAAAGTGACGTTCCTCTAGCGCAAATCCTTTATACATCTGCCCCTTAGTGTTTGTTTGCGTAAATGTAAGGCTGTTTGCGGTACTAATAAGGTGCTGTCTGAAAGTCTGATGCCTCGTGTGAGCATAAACAGGTATAAGTAAGCGTACCAAAGGCATTGCAAAATAATAGTAGCAGGCAATAATTAACTTTTTTTATAGTTTGCGATGCAAACAAAGCCTTTCGTACGTAAATACAAAGTACATTAAAGTTATTTAAAACACATACAATTTTAGATGGCCGTTACTTTATATATTAACAAATTGCATCATAAATACAATAATGTCAACCCATTTTTCCAGTTATTTTAATGTGCGCAGCTCGGCATGTAGAAAGTGTGAGGTGAAGTGGAGAGAGTATTGTTGTGGTGTAATATAGTGCGTGTAAAAGAGAATAAGTATAAATGCTTTTAAATTATGTGTTTGACAACTTGCAAGCGGTGCATAAAGCATGCCCTTTCTACTTGTAGTTATGTTAACTTAATAGCACCAAGATATTTTGTTTTGGTAGTGTTTGATAACGCTATACGAATGTTCATTTAAAAATTAATTGCATTAAAATGATTATAATTATTAATATGAAGGAGACTCTCGTTGTACTGAGACTAATGGAAGCTTGTGTGCAACTGTTTGTGCTGTATCCTGGTGTGTGAGAGAAACAAGCAGTGCTGTTGTCAGTGCTAGAATATTCAACATGAAGAAAGCTTGCACAGCTGCTGCCTGTGTTGTAACTGTTCTCTATGCAGAGAATGGTGTTGGGGTGGGGGGAGTGTGTGTGTATGTGTGCATGCACACCCTGCTGCTGTCTGTGCTGCACCAGTTATACAAGGAATTCTTGAACTGATGCTGCCTGTGTTATATCTGTGTGTGTGTGTGAGTTTGAAAGAGAAGAAACAAGTAGAACTTCTGGCTGAGCTTTACATGTTTTATGTGTGAAGGAAGCTTGCATTGCTCCTGCCTGTGCTGTACCTGTTCCATGTGTGAGGGACGCTTGCACTGCTGCTGCTTGTGCTATACTTGCTCTGTGTGTGAGGGAAGCTTGCAGTACTGCTGCTTGTGCTGTACCTGCTCTGTGTGTGAGGGAAGCTTGCACTGCTGCTGCTTGTGCTGTACCTGTTCTATATGTGAGGGAAGCTTGCACTGCTACTGACTGTGCTGCACTTGTTCTATATGTGAGGGAAGCTTGCACTGCTGCTGCCTGTGCTGCACTTGTTCTATGTATGTTGGAAGCTTGCACTGCTGCTACCTGTGTTGTACTTGCTCTGTGTGTGAGGGAAGCTTGCACTGCTGCCACTTGTGCTGTACCTGTTCCGTGTGTGAGGGAAGCTTGCATTGCTGCTGCCTGTGCTGTGCTTGCTCTGTGTGTAAAGTAAGCTTCACAGCTTGCATTGCTGCTGTCTGTGCTGTACCTGCTCTGTGTGTGAGGGAAGCTTGCACAGCTTGCACTACTGCTGCCTGTACTGTACCTGCTGTGTGTGTGAGGGAAGCTTGCAGTGTTGCTGCCTGTGCTGTATGTGTTCTATGTGTAAGGGAAGCTTGCACTGCTACTGCCTGTGTTGTACTTGTTCTATGTGTTTTGGAAGCTTGCACTGCTGCCGCCTGTGTTGTACCTGCTCTGTGTGTGTGTGAGGGAAGCTTGCACTACTGCTGCCTGTGTTATACCTGTTATATGTGTGTTAGAAGCTTGCACTGCTGCTGCCTATGTTGTACCTGCTCTCTGTATGAAGGAAGCTTGCACTGCTGCTGCCTGTGCTGGGCTTGCTCTATGTGTGAGGGAAGCTTGCACAGCTTGCACTGCTGCTGTCTGTGCTGTACCTGCTCTGTGTGTAAGGAAAGCTTGTAGTGCTGCTGCCTGTGTTGTACCTGTTTTATGTGTTTTGGATGCTTGCACTGCTGCTGCCTGTGTTGTACCTGTTCTGTGTATGAGTGAAGCTTGCACTGCTGCTGCCTGTGCTGTATGTGTTCTATGTGTGATGGAAGCTTGCACTGCTGCTGCCTGTGCTGTACCTACTCTGTGTGTGAGGGAAGCTTGCATTGCTGTTCCCTGTGCTGTACCTGTCCTCTGCATGAGGAAAGCTTACTTTATGTGTATGTTTATATGTAAATTAAATGTTTGTTTTCAGCATTTACAAAAGCTATTTCTTACAGTTTGTTTGTGTTAAGCGGATGTACTGTAATCTAATATGTTTATTATAATTTTTTTACAAACTATGTGATGTGGAGAACTTTTTTGAAGGTGGGAAAAGAGGCAAGTAAAACGGAAATAATTGCTAGCCCTTAGAACTATATTTTTAAAGAGGTTGTCATTTAATTTAAATGAGAAGTTAGGTGGATGTTTTTGACGTGTAAAAGGTGAGAGCTGTTGCGTTTGAGGTAGCGTGATAAAGCAGGGTAACCTTATGTTGTTGTGAATTTGATATTACGGAGATAAGTTATTATTTGTGAGTTAATTAGTAGCGAGAAAGCAAAGGAGTGGGTAATGGAGAAGTACAAAATCTAATGTTTGGGGTGACACTAGCTTGCTTTTTGGTAGGGTTATTAGTTTACGGCAAGGTATTATGTTACTCAAGATAAAAAAAGGAGTAGGTGTTAGTGACTGGGAGTACAAAACGACGTGCAAAGAGGGAGTGTGTGTAATGAAAGTAAATGATAATAGTGGACTAGAGGCAGCTTGTAAGTATTGTAGAGTTATTAATAGTTTGAATGTAAGACTGTTTGCTGTTGTAATAAAATAATGTTAGAGTGGCTAGTAACGCAAGTAAGAAAAGGCATCAGGAAGTTGTAAATAGGAATAACAAAGCATAGTGCACAGAGATAATGTAGTAAATAAGAAAGCACGCTAAATGAATGGCAGTCTTCCAAATATAATTGTAGCAGGTAATAGTTAACGTATTTGTATAATTTACTATGCAAACAAAAGTATTTTACAGCTAACTCCAAAGTACATTAATGTTATTTGAAAGGCATACAAATGTAAATTTGCATTACTTTACATACTAATAATTTACATTGCAAAAACAATAATTTGAATGTATTTTCCAGTATTTTTTATTTGCATAACGCGGCATGTACAAAGTGCGACATAAGGTGAATGGATGTGCGGGCTTTGTACGTTGTAATATGTAACGTTAAGAAATAATGATTGAAAAAAAAGGGTACTAGGCAATAGGGGTGGGTTGTATAATGGTAGCTGGAAACGTAGAACGAGGCGCAAGAAAAAGGTAGATAATGCTGTGCAAGTGAATGTTAACAGCGGGCGGGGGGCAGACCTCTGGAGCATTCTCATTATCCGGCTGAACTGTGCCTCAATTCATGAACACTGAAGGATGAAGAGCTGGGTAGGCCACATCCTGCAGTAGCCAGAGGACACGCGGATCTGTGTAGGTGGGGCATTAAATACCTTGGCTAAATTCAAGATTAATGATGGACGATCTTCAAATAGGCATTGCACCGACACTGCATACGAAAGCGGTTAGGAAACGGGCTTTGCTCCGGCTGTTTTTAATGCTTCCGTTTGAGCACACACACTGGTGCTCGCCGACAATTGCACCTTGCACAACTCTGTATACACTGCAGGCCAAGCTTCAATGGAAGCGTAACGCATCCATATTTACAAAGCTCTGAGGCGTTCCCAGTGTGGTGTATGACTGAGCTGTTTTCATAGCAATTAACCATGGAGCGTTCTCATTATCCGGCTGAACTGTGCCTCAATTTATCAACACTGTAGGCCACATCCTGCAGTAGCCAGAGGACACGCGGATCTGTGTAGGTGGGGCATTAAATCCCTTGGCTAAATTCCAGATTAATGATGGAAGATCTTCAAATAGGCAACTATTTCCCTAAAACATTCTATTATTAAATTTAAAACAGAGACAGGCGAGCCTGCCATTACTAGCAGCTTGCCTCATTTAGGTGAAAACGAGTGGACCTACTCTACAAAGTACGAGTGTCGCATGCAAGATGGCAAAGGAAGTGCAAGTAGTAAAAGTTTATATTATCTACGAGCAGCTTAAATTAGTGTATGTTAAAACATAGAAATGTGCACACATAAATAGCAAACGTACCCCAAAAATTATCAGGAACAGGCGAGCCTGCAATTACCAACAGCTGCCTCATTTACGTCAAGTTATGTGAAAACCAATGCTTTTACAATGCTTTTACAATGCTTTTACATTTGTTGTGCGCGATGCATCTAATTTGGTGCTAATTGGTGCTGTTGCGCGCAACTGTATTTTTCAACCTTTGAACATTACATTTTAAAGAAGCAATAGTATTAGATTAACACCCCCTTCGCATTACGACATTTTTGCACGAATAAAAAGGAAGCTAATTTTTAGAACTGCGAAGAACCCGTTTCTGGAGTGCACACGTAAATGGCAAACTGAAAGTAATGTAGCTAAAGTGTTAAAAATAAGTGTAAAATATAGTAGACTGAAAAAGATAACTAAAAGCAATGGGTAAATTAACTAAAAGCAATGGGTAAAAAGGTAGAATTTTGAGGACGTAAATAGCTATCGTACATGTAGTTTCCCTCAGTGAAAACAGCAATCTAAAAAACTCAAATGTGAATATTTCTGCAGTAGTTTAAAAAAACATTGTATACTTTGTTAAAAAAAAACAGGAACAGGTATAGATTTTTGAAAATAAATTATTTCAAGTACAGAGAGTAAAGGAAGAAGTACAAAGAAATGCAAACACGCTAATACGAGAGCCTATTTTCTTTTACCAAGCACAAAGTTAATTACTGTTTTAGGTAACACGAATAAGTCCGCTGTCCCGAAGTATACCTGGCGGTGTCCTTTCCAGAAAGGTTTCCGACGGTTGCATTACAGGTTTAAATAGTGTGAAATGAAAAAAAATGTCTGTTACTTAAATTAAATAAATTACCAACAGCTGCCTCATTTACGTCAATTACGTCAATTAAGGTGAAAACAAATGTTTTAACATTTTGTGGTGCGTGATGCATCCTTAGCGATAAAAATGCAGAAAGCAGACAAAATGCAGTGTTTAGCACCTATTCGACACCACCATGTTACTTTAAAGGCAACAGCAGAAAAAGAAAATAATGAAAGCCCCAAAAAAAAAAAAAAAAAAACGCATGTTCATTACTAGGCACCTTGCAAATAATTATTTAAAGACTGCTTTGGAAATCATGCAAATATCGAGCATGTTATTCAAAAGCCAGATTTACCGAAAATGTTAACAGCAAGCGTGTTCATTGTAAGCCTGCCTCGGGAAAACGAAACTAATGAGAAGCTAATTGTAAGCCAGCCTCGGGAAAACGAAACGCGAAACTGACACTGCACAAACAACAAGAAGCACGTTCACGAGGTGAAAACTGAGCTACTCTGCGCTCGTGCACCCTTTCCTGTCCACGTTCACGAGGTGAAAACTGAGCTACTCTGCGCTCGTGCACCCTTTCCTGTCCACATTCCCGAAAACGGGCGACATAAGGTCTTTCGCTAACGCGAGACCTAAAAAAATTGGGGGGTCTTGAAGGCAGACCCAAAACTAAAATCTATTGTGGGGCCCGACACAGGCAAACCCTACAGGAGAGCCAGATCAGTCAGGGGCACTCTGATACACAGCCACTTCCAAAACTTGACCGAAGGGGGATGATTCTTGAAGTGTGGCAAGTGCAAGGCTTGCAGTCACAGTAACAATCTCAATACTTTCCAACTACCCAATGGGTAGGAGAGACAGATCACGTTTCCTCACATGCACATCAGATCACTGTGTCTATGTGTTGGAATGCGCATGTACACTAGTGTATAGGGAGCACAACCTTCCCCGTTAAAAGGAGAATATTGGAACACCTCCAAGCTATACAAAACCATGATGAAACATACTCAGTTGCTAGACACTTTTATTCAAAACATCACAGTAACCTGATTCTCCTACAATTTTTGGGTATTGTCAGGGTTGACAAGCCAACTAGAGGAGAAGACAGATAAAAGTCACTGTGTATCATGGAATCCCATCTAATCATTGAGCTGGACACTAAGGTACCACGTGGGGTGGGTAAAGAATTGACAGTAGACATTGTTCTGGTTGCTAACCCCATACCTACTAACATCTTGAGAGTATTTTTGAATATGCCAGATCCCACGTAGGGACTTTTATGGATAATTTATACCATCATCGTGTCAACTCCTTTCACCAAATGCCTTGTTAATTTTCATATCTCTTATTTTCCATGTTAAAATGTTTTTATTTATTTATGTATACTCACCATATCTATATATGTTTGAACACATTTCTCATGAAAAAGGCGAACATTGGTGCAGGTGGATCTGTACGTGACATTAATATATGGATCCCATTGGCCCAGTTGGGGGTAATTGTAGTCACGTATGAAACACTGATCACAATAGTTGCCATAACCTCTCCTCCCTGATGGACCTCCGACCGCCCCTGGCTCCAGGCTGTACACTACATGACTTAACCTTAACCCCAAAGGATGCTATGCTGCGTTGCTCACATTGTAACAGCGCGATATTAACAAACATCGTCAGAACGCACGCCAAGATACAAACTAAAGGCAGAGAAACACCTATTGTTATGGCCCTTATTAACGCGCGCTCACTGTGCAAACATAGTCAGGAAATAGCTGATCTTATAATCGACTTTAACCTGGACCTCCTCTTCATTACGGAGACATGGACTGACGATTCTTCAGATCCAGATCTAGTGATCACTACACCTAGTGGTTACAAAGTCTATAGACAGGACAGAGTCAGGAAAAAAGGTGGAGGGCTAGCTATTATAGCCAGGGAAAGGTTCGCTGTTATAACTTCACACATTCCAGGCACTTCATGTGAAGCCCTGCAGTTTGGAATTAAGCTTAGTGCTCTTTGCAACTTTAAGGGGATACTTTTATATCGACCCCCAGGAGTTAACACAGGCTTTCTAGCTAGCCTAAGTACAATACTGGATTCACTTGCCACCGAGGATTCCTTCACGGTCCTGGGCGACATGAACTTCCACTTAGAAGACAATAACCAGAAAGACACTTCTGCTCTTATCTCTGATATGGAAACTTTGGGGCTTAGACAACTGGTCGCCTCAGCCACCCATTTGGCGGGGCACACCTTAGACGGCATATTTTCCAATGTTGAGGGTCTACAAGGTATCAGACATTCTACCGATGCCATGGACCGATCATTATGCCGTATCCAGTACTATGACAATTAAGGCCCCCTCGAGCAAGAAAGTCATCCCCCCCGGTCTTGGCTCTTTCAAAGCCTGGAAGAACATAAACCAGCTAGATCTAAAAATACAGTTGGATAGTACGTGACCACTGGTTTCCTCTGAACCGATTACGGCAACACAACAATTCCAGGACTGGCTAGGCCATGCCACTAATCTTCTGGTTCCTATCAAGTCTATATCCAAGAATAGATCTATTCCAACTGCCCCGTGGTATACGGATGAACTAAAAACGCAAAAACAACACAACAGGAACTGCGAAAGGCATTGGAGGAAAACGTATGATATAGCAAGTAGGACCCGCTACAAAGAATTATTGGCTGTTTATAAAGCAATGATCGTAAAGGCCAAAAAGTCATTCTACTCAGATCAAATCGAGCAAGCCAAGAACTCTAGCAAACAACCATATGAGATCACCAAAACTTTGTCAGGCAACGTTCCCGACTTGATTCCACCCTCATCCCAAGTAATGTGTGATGCGCTGGCCAATTTCTTCTTCGCTAAAGTGGATGATATCTACCAAAGCCTTTACCTCTAATTCCACTATAACGAACCCCTCTCCTTCCAATACACATCCAGCAGTTGCCTTCGCTAGCTTCAAACCTCTAACGAATGACCATATAAGAACTATTGTCTCCACAATTAAAACAGGATCAGCATTGGACCCCTGTCCTTTCTCTGTCCTTCCTCCAGTGATGGACTCCATTATTCCGGTCATCACACAAGTATGCAATTCAATTCTGAGCTCAGGGATATATCCCAACTCTCTAAAAAACACACTACTGAAACCTCTTCTAAAGAAACCAAGCCTCGACAAAACCGAACTAAAAAATTACAGGCCAATAGCCAGCCTCCCTTTCATAGCTAAAGTGGCTGAAAAAGCCATGAATTCACAACTGTCGGAGCACATCGAGATACACCGATTGCTGGACGATACACAATTCGGATTCCGAAAATATCATGGTACCGAAACTGCCTTAATTAAAGCTGCAGATGAAGTGAGAGCAATTCGAGACCAGGGTGGGACAGCAGTTTTGGTATTGCTTGAATTATTCCGTGTCGGAAAGATCGGCGTTTGTCAAACTGCAAGAGATCTGCTCGCCACGTTTCTCACAGACAGAACCCAGGCCGTCGCTTTGGGGCCTTACCAATCTGCTAAGCTCTCTTTGCCATGTGGGGTACCTCAAGGCTCATCCCTCAGTCCGACACTATGTAATATCTATGTGTCGGACCTTGCTAATGTCATCAAAGCACATGGGATGAGCCTAACCTCTTATTCGGATGACACGCAATTGGTACTGGCCATTAAAGATGACAGAGGGGAGGTGGCCCAGCGCTTCCAAAACGGAATGCTGGAAATAGGAGAGTGGATGACAACAAATTGCCTGAAGCTCAATTCTGAAAAAACTGAGGTAGTTATTTTCGGACCTCTTTCACCAGTTTGGTCATCATCTTGGTGGCCACCCACATTTGGAGCACTCCCAACTCCAGCAGCTAAGGTTAGGAACTTGGGAGTCACCTTTGATGATGGCCTTAATTTCATGGATCATGTGAACCAAGTGGCTACTACAGCCCACTATAAATTACACATGATTAGAAAAATCAGTCCGTTCCTGCCAGTAGCAGCCACCAAAACTCTGGTTAGTTCCTTGGTCCTATCGTCCCTTGACTACTGCAACGGCCTATTTTTAAACACTCAGGTCAGGGTCACAAGGAAGTTGCAGTGGATACAAAATGCTGCAGCACGTCTCCTTTCTGGAACCCGAACTCCACTGGCGGATGTATGATGTTACAACGCATACTTTTACAACGCATACCGTTACAACGCATTTTTTACAACGCAAAAACTTTTACAACGCATACCATTACAACGCATGTTTTTACAACGCAAGTACTTTTACAACGCATGCCATTACAATGTAAGTATTGGTAAGTATTTATTATATTTTTTTTTAATTAATTGTAATTAATATAATTTATTTTAATTTAATTTATTTAATTTAATTTTTTTACCCTGTACCCCTTTATCCCCAAAACCCAAATTAACCCAGAAACCTAAAAATACCCCTGTACCCCAAAAACCCAAAACTGTCCCTGAACCCAAAAAATACCCCTGTATCCCATAAACCCAAAACTGTCCCTGAACCCTAAAAATACCCCTGTACCCAAAAACTGAAAACTAACCCTGAACCCTAAAAATACCCCTGTACCCAAAAACTGAAAACTGACCCTGAACCCTAAAAATACCCCTTTACCCAAAAACTGAAAACTGACCCTGAACCCTAAAAATACCCTTTTACCCAAAAACTGAAAACTGACCCTGAACCCTAAAAATACCCTTTTACCCAAAAACTGAAAACTGACCCTGAACCCTAAAAATACCCATTTACCCAAAAACTGAAAACTGACCCTGAACCCTAAAAATACCCCTTTACCCAAAAACTGAAAACTGACCCTGAACCCTAAAAATACCCCTTTACCCAAAAACTGAAAACTGACCCTAAACCCTAAAAATACCCCTTTACCCAAAAACTGAAAACTGACCCTGAACCCTAAAAATACCCCTTTACCCAAAAACTGAAAACTGACCCTGAACCCTAAAAATACCCCTTTACCCAAAAACTGAAAACTGACCCTAAACCCTAAAAATACCCCTTTACCCAAAAACTGAAAACTGACCCTGAACCCTAAAAATACCCCTTTACCCAAAAACTGAAAACTGACCCTAAACCCTAAAAATACCCCTTTACCCAAAAACTGAAAACGTTAAAAAAAACCAAACATATAAAATATTAAATACTTACCAATACTTACATTGTAATGGCATGCGTTGTAAAAGTACTTGCGTTGTAAAAACATGCGTTGTAATGGTATGCGTTGTAAAAGTTTTTGCGTTGTAAAAAATGCGTTGTAATGGTAGTGCGTTGTAAAAGTTGCGTTGTAAATGTTGTTTACCCCACTGGCTGACGATCCAGAACAGGATCAAGTTCAAATCACTATGTATAGTGTATAAAGCCCTAAACAATCAAGGTCCGCACTTTCTAAAGGACCAGCTGGTTCCATATCATCCTTCCAGACAGCTCCGGTCCTCCAATCGTAACCAGCTAGTGATCCCTCGCTCCAAAACAGTGTCCTGGGGCGATCACCACTTTTTGATCGCAGCCCCTAAATTATGGAACACCTTGCCTCAAGACATCAGACTAAGCCCTTCACTTATTCAGTTTCGCAAGAGACTAAAGACTTGGCTGTTTAACCAATAGCTTCCATTAAAAGAAAGGTAATCTGTTGGAGCATATAACATCGAGCTGAATTAATGCAAATGGTCTAGCGCCGAGATGCCTGCGGGTATTTGTTGCGCTTTATAAATGGCAATAAATAAATAAATAAATAAATAAATAAATAACCTGCAGTGGAATAGTCTTAGCACTTATTCTTCACAATTGATTTTCCATTACAACAATTTCAGGCAATCAATGCCATGTAGATTACTTGGGCTAAAAATCAGATATAGCCCTCTACACACATTGCATTGTGAAGAGGAATCATTATTGAACAATAGCACTGTGTTCATATGGCCCATATAGGTTAGAAATAGGTTCTAGAAATATGAAGGCTGTGGCGCAAATGTCTTGCAAAATGCATGGTGTGCATCATACCATTGCTGGCATTCCATTATGTTCAGGTAAACTCAAAAGAGTAAGTCAAGCATCACACATGTTAACATGTCAAATCAAAAACATAAGCGGTGCTTCCAATTATTATTTCCATTATTGATTTCATTTTCATAATACAATTTTGTTCAGACTCAGAGTGTCACACCGCAGTAGAAAGACAGACCCTACCTGATGAATTCCGATGTGCCATGATGTTCATATACACTTAAGGAGTGAATTATGCATTACACTAGTGAATTAGGTGAACAACACTTACAACGAAACTTTTACAACGCACTACCATTACAACGCGGTCATTACAACGCAAACTATTACAACGCATTGCTCTGGGGGGCGCTCTAGGATAGGGAATAGGTTAATTTACTATCCAATAACCTTCCCTAGTGTCCACGGGGACTGGAGTTGGAATAGTAAATTAAACTATTCACTATCCAGCACCCCAAAGCGCTATGCATTGTAATGGACTGCGATGTAAAAACCGCGTTGTAAAGGCAGGCGTTGTAATAGCCTGCGTTGTAACGTCATACATCCAGTGAATTAGTAAATTTGGACAGCAGCGGGTGCATCTAAATGATCTTTTCCATTATGGTTTAATTTGTACAGTGTAATTTTGTTCTGATCAAAATAGGAATGTATTTGCATTTTACAAAGCCATTGATGCCATTGTTTGGTTTGTTGGGTATAATCTGTCTACTAAGCCCTTTTTATGTAAGTGACTGGTTGATCTAGTTATTTTCAAAAGGTGATAAAACCTAAACTTGAGAAAGGCTGTAAAGCAAAAACATGATGTCATTAACATCGCATAAACTTGATATTCTCACTGTGAGAATTGTGTCTGATTGTTCACTATGAACAATCATATATTACCTACTGGCGGTCCCCAGTATCTAGTTATAGTAAGGACCATATTTGCATAAGTACAGCATTTTTTGACTTGCCTATATCTTTGGTGCTGTTTGATGAATCTTCACTAAATTTTCCCCAAAAAATGTACTGATGAATCTTGTTGCAGATGGAAATTTTGGGGTGGTCCGTTAAGTAGAGGCTGAGAAAAAGGAGGGTTAAAAAAGTGTGTATCGTATAGGGATTTTGAAGATGACTACGGCCCGAAAATCTGGTCAGAATTACCCCAAATGTGACAAAAAGCTAGCTCTTGGTCCAGAAAGAGTGTTTTTTCCGTACTTGGTGTTAATCCATTCAGTAGTTTTAGAGATATTTAAAGAAATCCAAATTTGGCTATCTAGGGATGCAAAGGCTCCACAAACCCTCCCAATCTAGTGCTGAGATTAAGCAGGAAGTGTTGGAAGCCATCTTTGGACTAGACTTCAGCCATGTCCCGGAACAAAGTTTATAATGCAGAAGTAACCAGATGGGGATTGTCTGTAGTGAAAATGTATAATGCTTATGTGGTGCAGCTGACAGAGACAGTCCTTGTGGTTTTGGAAAAGAGGTTTCTTCTTGGTTACTCCCAAAATCCAGAAAGGAAGTGTTAATAGTATTTATTTAATTATTTAATAAGCTTATAGAGCGCGACAGCAAACCAATGGGTTTCTCGGCGCTGAAAAGACAGTGAGCAAATGACTCGAGAAGTTCCTACGTACTAGAGATTATTGATTAAACAGCCAGGTCTTGATAGCTCTGCGAAAACGGGAATCACTGCTCTCTGTACGGATGTGGTAGAGTATTCCAAAGTTTTGGACCTAAAAAAGAAAAAGACCTACCTCCCATTCTGGCGATTCTATACTTGGGCACTTTAAAAAAGCCTTGAGATGAAGATCGGAGGCAGCTTGCAGGAGTATAGGTGTGGACCAGGGATTGAAGGTAGCGGGGGGCAGTCCCCCACTTTATTTTATGCATGTAACTCAAAGTTTTGAATTTAACCCGGCTCTCCACTCTCAGCCGGATGTATGACGTTACAACGCATACTTTTACTCCGCATACCATTACAACGCGGTATTTACAACGAATACCGTTACAACGCATAGCGCTTTGGGGTGCTGGATAGTGGTAAGTATAATTTACTATTCTAACTCCAGTCCCCGTGGACCCTAGGGAAGGTGTTGGATAGTAAATTAAACTTACCTCTTATCCTAGAGCGCCCCCCAGCGCAATGCGTTGTAATGTCATGCGTTGTAATGCCCGCGTTGTAATGGTAGTGCGGAGTAAAAGTTGCGTCGTAACGGGTGTATACCCTCTCAGCCAGTGTAGATCACGGAGGTACCCTGCGGCTTTTGCATAACAGTCTCAAAGCGGCATTTTGAACAAGTTGGAGGCGTCTAGTGACTGCCTTAATAGCCCCTAGGTAAAGGACATTGCCGTAATCCAACCAAGAGGTTATCAGGGCATTAACGACAGACTTTTGGATGTCAGGCGGCAGCATCCAGATTATTTTTTTTAACCAACGCAAAATGGTAAAACAGGTGGCTGCCACCTTATTTACTTGACACTGCATAGTTAGGCCATTGTCGATAGTGACCCCCAGGTTACGCACGTGTTCAGACGGAAGAGGGAGGTCACCCATCTCTGAAGGCCAATGCTTAGAACTCCAACGGTCATGTTTTTGACCGAGAACTAGGACTTCAGTTTTTCCTCCATTGAATTTAAGCAGGTTTTGATTCACCCAGTTAGATATTTTCTTTAGGCCTGACTGGAGATGGGAGGTGGAGGCTTGATCCGAATGAGATAGGGAAAAGACAATCTGAGAGTCATCGGCGTATGTAAATAGATTAAGACCTTCTTGTTCCGCAATGTGGGCTAGGGGCGTGACATATAGATTAAATAGAAGGGGACTAAGAATCGAGCCCTGGTGAACACCATAAGGGGACGCATGGATATTAGAAGTAGCAGTATTGGAAAAGATTTGGAAGGTCCGGTGAGCAAGAAAAGATGTCAGCCAACCCAGAGCCAGGCCTCCGATGCCCATAGCAGCAAGGGACATTATGAGTATGGTGTAAGAAATGGAGTCAAAAGCTGCGCTGAGATCGAGAGGAATCAGCGCAGCTGTATCTCCTCTATCCAAAAGATGCAGGAGATTTTCTGTAACACCCAGCAGAGTTGTTTCAGTGGAAAACCCCGGGCGGAAACCAGATTGAGAAAAGTGAAGTAAATCATTCCCCGCGACGAATTGGGCAAGATGGAAATGAATATGCCTCTCCAAACATTTGGAAAAGGCCGGCAGCAGAGAAATGGGACGGAAATTTGAAAGAACTTTAGGATCAGCAGTAGGCTTTTTCAAAATGGTAGTAATGGTGCCTTATGAATAAAAAATTTCAAAATGGTAGTAATGGTGCCTAAGGCTTATGAATCACAGTCGAACAATGAAGCTTAAAGGTAACTTTCTTGCACTGAACTGTGCAATTGGGGATACGATCCATGAGGGCCGATATGACTTTGTGACACTTATTTCATGTATTGAAGGTGGATTGCAAGTAAATATGAGAACAATTGGGCATCACTGGATGCAAAGAGCACATTTGGCCCCATCGCTGGATGAATATTTAACTACCTTTCATGATGTGCTACTTTAACGTAAGTCATTTTCCTGATTTGGGACAAATGCCATCATTTCAGACTAGTAGGAGCTGGAGACCGGGATGCCCCTTCTCTTCACTCTTCTGTGCCCTGGTAGTTGATTTGTGTATTCATTTTAAGGAAGACTATGGGACAAAGGAGCTAGGAAAGGAATAGTAAATATTGTTACATCTCATTCCTGTTTCTCTGTGCCCAGTAGCCATCCTCTGTATTTCACTTTCCAACGAAAACAATAATGAATGAATGAAAAGGATCTTATCTTGCGCAGACTTAGCCCCAAGGGCGTCAAGGCGCCTAAATCAAATATATCAGCTACGCCCCCTACAGTAACACTCAGCAGCATGCTCTCATTGGTAGGCCCTCTTAAAGAGACAGGTTTTAAGAGCTTTTTTAAATAGCTCAATTGTGGGAAGGGTTTTTATATCAAGAGGGATAGAATTCCAAAGCTGAGGGGCAACCACGGAAAACGCTCTGGCTCCCCATCTGGCTAGTTTGAAACGCGGAACAACCAATTGACAGAGTCCCGCAGACCGAAGGCCTCTTGTAGGGACGTAGCGCATAAGGAGAGAGCCAATGGCACTGGAGGAACCTTCCGTAACAGCTCTGTAGGCTAAGCACAGAATTTTAAAAGAGATTCTGTACTGCACCGGTAGCCAGTGGAGTTCTTTCCTAGCTGCAGTGGCAGAGGAGGTTTTAGGAAGGGCCAAGACAAAACGAGCTGCAGCGTTCTGCACAACCTGCAATCGATGCAAAAGGCTTTTATTGACTTCCGTATAAAGGGAATTGCAATAATCCAATCTCGATCCTACCAAGGCAACTGCAACCTGCTTACGAGCCTGAAGGGAAAGATACCCACGGATTTTATTGAGTATCCTAATCACACCCCAGCAAGTGGCCACGGTCCTGTTGACTTGGAGGGAAAGGGAAAGCGAGGTGTCAAAAATTACGCCAAGGTTTCTGGCAGATTGGGAGGGGGTGGGGCAGATGCCAAGAGAAGATGGCCACCACTCACTTGACCAAACATCTTGGTCCTTCCCAAAAATCAACACCTCCGTCTTTTCGCCGTTCAGTTTCAGGGAATTTATAGTCATCCAGTCTGCCACATACTGCATGCATACCCTGAAACAGGCGGCTGATGTCCTAACAGAAGAGTGAGTCAGTGACACCATGATCTGAGTGTCATCTGCATAGGATACCACCTCCATCCCCTGCGATCTTACTAGTCTTGCCAAGGGAGCCACATAGATGTTGAATAGGGTCGGACTTAAAGCCGACCCTTGTGGCACCCCTCACTGCAATGACTTGGCAGGGGAGAGGGGGTTCCCCAGCATCACTCTCTGCTCCCTGTCCAACAGAAAAGAGTTGAGGAGACTCAAGGCCGTTCCCCTGACACCAACTTCCCTAAGCCAAGATGTCAGAATGGCCGGGGAGAGGGTGTCGAACGCGGCCGTGAGGTCCAACAAAACCAGGACCGTGGTTTGACCTGAGTCCACTTTAAGTCGGATGTTATTGACCACACAAGTGAGAGCGGACTCAGTGCTGTGGTGCTTTCTGAAGCCATGTTGCGTGTTGTCAAGGTATTTGGATGATTCAAGGAAGGAGGACAGATGAAAATTCAGATGCGCCTCAAGCATCTTGGCAGGGGCAGGGAGGAGGGAGATAGGCCTAAAGTTCTTCAATAAGGCCGGATCTAGGGACGGCTTCTTGAGGAGCGGTTTTACAATCGCCTTCTTCCACACAGCAGGGAAGGAACCCTGAGTAATAGCCATGTTCATTACCTCAAGCATAGGAGGAAGAAGGCTATTCCTACACTCTTTAAGTTTTTTCAGAGGTAGGGGGTCCAGAGGGGAAGCAGATTTAGTTCTGTCAAGCAACAGGTTCAGTTCTTCCAGGGATAAAGATGGAAAATCCATAAGAAAGGAGGAGGGAACTGTACCTAAGGAATCAAGACTAGAAATAGCAGAACATACGCTTTGATCCAGGTCATGACAGTGAGCTTCCAATGATAAGTGAATGCCAAGAATTTTATTGTGGAAGAAGTCAGAGATATTGTCGCAGAGTTCTTGCAAACTGACTACGGGGTCTGGGAGTTGCAGGGAGCATAAGGTGTCAGCAATTTTAAAAAGCTCCCTGGAGGAGGAGAGTGAGCTGGTAAGGTTGGAAAAATAGTCCTGCTTCACTATCACTACACTCCGTTTATACTCCCGCAGTGCGGACTTGTGAGCCTCCCGATCATTGGCGTCCCAAGATTTCCTCCAATTTCTCTCACTACTCCTACATCTCTGCCTCATGAGACGCAGCTGATCAGTAAACCAAGGTGCTGTAGGCTTTCGACGTGTGACATAGCGCAGAGAAGGAGGAGCAAGTTGTTCCACTGCCCTAGATATAGAATCCGTCAGGTGTTGAGCTACCACCGCTACGTCTTTAGATGATAGAGATTCGGGGGTGGAGACAAGCGGGATAAGGGCCTCATCCGATATCGTCCTGAAGTTTCTCCTAAGGATAAATGGAGACGTTCCCACATTAATAATCCCTAGGGCAGGAAGGGAAAGTTCTAATGGCACGGCACAGTGATCAGACCAAACCAGTGGTAACGGAGGGCCAGTAGAAATCCTGACGTCGTTGGAAAATACTCCGTCAAGTATGTGCCCAGCCTTATGGGTGGGACTACTCACAAGTTGGGCTAGGTCACATGCACCTAGAGAATCAACCAGCGATATTGTATCCTTTGAGTAGACCTCATCCAAGTGAAAATTAAAGTCACCCAAAATAGTGAAAGCCGTTTTCCCAAAGTAAGGTTCCAAGAGTGTCAATAGTTCAGAAGGGAAACTAGCTCTGGGACCGGGAGGCCTATAAATCAAAATACCAGTGAAAGAGGCTGATGGAGAGAGGGTAATACAAAAGTATAGGGCTTCGAATCGATCTGACGGCGTCGATAGAGATTTAGTGCAGCAATAAAGAGAGGATTTAAGAAGGATGGCAATGCCACCTCCTCTGCGAAGGGATCTGTCCTGTCTATAAAGAGAATAACCATCAGGAATGGCCAGAATCAGGTCATGTCCTGAGGTATCGGAGGCCCAAGTCTCCGTGATAAACACCCAATCCGGCTGTCGCTCATCCACGAAATCGTGAAAGGCGACATTGTGCTTAATAAGCGAACGGGCATTAATCAGAAAGCCAGATCTAGAGGGAGCATCAGGTTGTTTAAGCGGAAGAGAAGATGTTACACAACCAGTGCCGGAAAAAGCAAAAGGGGCCGTACAGGCCCTGCACCTATAATAGCGCAGGATCCCCTCAGGCGAATAACGATGTAGACAGGGCTGGGATACAGGTCTAAGTGACAGAAAATCAGATCTTGAATATCGCCTAATAAAAAAAAAAAAAAGTGTTTGTAGTGAGGTAATGCACTGAATGGGATTGTTATCAATTCCCTACAAGCACCTATTGAGGTCTCTGTATTCACGGTTGCAATATTAGTGCAGAAAATGTTTATATTATTAACATTAATGGCAAAGCATGCACATTGAGGTATTAGTTGCACAAGAGCATTGTACTTACTTTGCATGGGAAGGTCACTTCTACTGTTGTCCAAAAACTAAACATTGTTGCCTGCATCCTGGGCTACCAACACTCTATTTCCCAGTATTAAGGCACACCAGTGTTGTTTAGAACGAGCGTTAGATCTTAAGTTTTCAATGGTACCTTGGGGTGGGGCTGCTCCACAAACTGGACCAAGTATGGAAATATACAAGGGGCTCATCACAACAACGAAACAATTGGCAGGAATGTACCAGCTGCCCAGATGTTCGGTTATTCATACATACAGGGCTTTTTCGCTTGTAAGTTATGGGACTGAATATAACATTCATATAGCCGTATTGTAATGTGTCACTCTAGATGTCACCATCACCTTGACATGATCTCATCGATGGTATATAGTGTATCTCTCTATTTCATGCATAATCCTAGTTCCTGGGTTAGAACAAGATATTCTTTGCAGCCTCTATTGCAGTTTGAGATTATTCATCCAGTGCAGGCATTAGATGCTTAGAAACAGGTTTATGTGAAGGTTTCTGGGCCATACCTCGAAACTGGCGCCGCAGCTGCCACCCTTCCCTGCATCTCCAGGGAGCCATCATCATTCACTCGTCAGAAACGCATCCCTTGCTGCACAGTTCAACAGGGTTAGCTCTTCATTTTCCAGAGAAGCACTGGATTACGATTCTAACAGGCACAATTTGCAGTCGAGACCCTTTCTAATTAACCCCCCTGTGACCCTTTTGATTTGCATAATTGAAACCTGATGGCATGCTGACTCGAACACTTCTTTGATCTTCCCCATCTATCGGCGCGCCGCCATGCTCCTGGATTCTTTATAAGCCTCAGGTTAGGAGCAGGAGAGCATGGGCTCCTCTCCGAGCACGGCAATTTATCTGTGACATTGAGCGCAGGCGATGGAGTTGCTCCTTTCACTGACATTTCAGAGATATTCAGTGCAGGTGCAACCGGTTTCCTGTGTGTATTATATTCAGGTTCACATGGTTAATTAATTAGTGAATCCACGCATGATCTATCTTTGAAGGATTTATCTTAGGTTTTCAAACACTATGCATATCCACGGAACCAGGCCGCCCAAAATGTGCAAACCAGTCTTCGTGCATTTACTTCTTAATAATGTTTTTTTTTTTTTACAAGTCTGCAGTAATGAGAGCAGTCTAATCAGACAGCTGCCGAGTGGGTGAGTGAACACACGTTAGATGGGAAAATAAGAAAGGGAACAGGTGGTAGATAATGACAATGTGAGTGCAAATATGTGTTTTGGAGATTGTGGCGTATTATTATTGTTATTATTGGTGCATTTTGTGTTTCAGCCAGTTCACGCAATGATTTTGAATGTGTTGAAGTTACAGTGTTTTTGTGTTTACCTCATAAGTCAATCAGTCTAAATTCTTTATTTTGCAATGTTTCCAAAGCATATTAAGTACACAAGATAATAACGGCATGAAAAATAAACATATAATATATCATACTTATTAAAAAGAGTGGCGACAATCCATATTTAAAACAATATAAAGCCATAAAGAAGAACATCATCATAAGATTTATGAAGTGCATACTGTCATCCAGATTCATTCATTAATAAACTCACTGCTATTATCCTCAGGGCTCCTATTCTATATTACCTCTCTTACTATTCAAGGAAGACCAGAGAAACGAGGCTGTTGCATGACGTGCAAATTAATTACCCAGTTGTTTGATACAATAAAGGGTTGGGCGACATTGCCTAATATTGTATTTGTGCAAAAGAGGGAGAACAAACATCTTACAGGACAGGCTGACAAATCATTTAATGAATACATATTGTTGGAAAGCCCATCATCAGAAGAATATAATTAATAAGAAACCACACTAAATTGAAACGATGTTCAGGTTTTGTCACAAACACTTAGGGTCTCATTACGATTTCATCAGAAACTGAACCACCAGACTCCTTGTCGGTTTCAGTTCTGACCAACTCACGGTCGGCGGTAACGCCCAGCCGATTATGATGCTTGCGAACACCGTTCGAAAGGACTCCCATTGACTTCAAAATGAGCCTTTGTTCAGACTGAAAACACAGACTCCTATGGGGAAAATGGTTGTCTGCGGAAAACCTTGCACCCTGTCATGGGCACCCCACGGTGCCTGCCACACTGTGCATGGTTTTACTGGGGGGTCCCCAACCCCAAACCAGAAAACTGAGGATGAATGGGGTCTGCTAGGGGCCTCCAAAGTCAGTTTCCAACAGCCTTTTTGTGCAGGACAGACCGAGTTGAAAAGGGTGTTGGAATCCGACATCGTAATTGGTAGGTCGGAAACACTTTCTGTTGAGCTGTAAGAATCGGCTCCCACTGACTCCTTTTCTCCTAAAGCCAGTTGGAACTGATTCGGAATGAATGAATGTTTCCTCTTCCGACCGCGAGCATCATAATCGGTTGGTCGGGATTGTTTCCGACCGAATAGGCGGATGGGTTCCGACACGGTCTAGGAGGATCCGACTGTCGATCGGTGGCTTTCCAACCGACATCGTAATGAGGCCCTAAATACAATTCATCAACCTGAGTGATGGGAGGGCATGAGGTACAGATTTACTGAGAATTTTATTCGATTTGATTCCTCTCTCTCACACATAACCTTTGCTAAAAATATTTCTATAATTCTCATCTTGGGCATAGTCATGAGATTGGGTGGATTTGTATATAACTCATCCAAACCCAGAGCTCCCAGTGTACACTTCACATATTGCAGCCAGGCAATCTTATGTACATGGTCTAGGTTTAGACAGTCCTTGATGATATTTTGGGTCAAATTAACATTGTCCCTTCTCCAGATCTAATGCCATAGCAATATGGGTGCTAACCGGACAACATAAGAACGATATGGGGCACCACATTCAGTATGGAAATTATAATTTGAACAGCTGTGTGGTACCCGTTTATAAAATCCATCCTCCACTCCTTTGTAAGGGGTCTATTGCCACCATCCTCCATACCCCTGCTCCATATATTGCTGTAGAAATGGTTTTGGTAGAGAATACCTTTTTTATTACCTCAATAGGCTTAGACCCGAGCTTCTAAATAAAACTGAAAATGGCTATTATGCATTTTCAATAACAAGAACTCTATTGTCCACCATATTTGACCAGGAGTGCTTTCTGTCGAAAAGAACCCCAAGATAGGAAAATGTATCCACTACTTCCAGCCTATGTGTCTCTATATAAAATGGTGGAAGTTTATTAGGGCGTGGCCCTGCCACTAATACAAAAGATTTTGCTTGTTTGACACGAAGGTCCAGACGTTTCATACATTTTAAGTAGGCCTCAATAAGTTTCTGCAGTGCTAACCCTGTTCTTGCAATTACACGTCATTATCATCTAAAAGCAGTATTTTTAGGGGGACTGCATTAAAAACTGGTATGTCTTTTGTGGACCCGGTCATGGCTACCTGCACCCCATTTGTGTAGTTTGAAAAGAGAATTGGGGCAAGGATGCAACTCTGTCTCACACCCCGTTTAATAAAAAAAGGACTTGGGCACTCCTAATCTCTACCATAGCGAATGCAAGCGGTCACTTGTGAATACATCTGTTGTGATCTACTATAACTTGGAGTGTTTGACACAGCCGAAGGCTGCCAACAAATCCATGAAAGCCATATAGATCTGTCCCGGCTTCACCATCATGTATTTGGTCATAGTCAAGCTCAAATTGAGGCATTTATCCATGATCCCCTTGCCTTTTTGGTAAACCATACTGAGATGGTATCAGTATATTCCTCTCACTGGCCCATCCTCTAACCGATTCAACAATAGGCGTAAAATCAATTTTGCAGTTCTATCTCACAAAGGGAAAGGTCTACAACTTTGAGACTTGTCCCCCTTTTTATAGATGAGAATTATCATTGTACATTTCCAAGAGGCTGAAGGACCCACCTTGCTAATAGCGTAAAAAATATTAGTCAAAAGTGGGACCCAGAGCTCTGGATGGTCTAAAAAGAAATATATTGCAGCCCTATTGGGACCCAGGGCCTTTGTGGCACTACATTGGGCCATTCCACACCTCACCTCAGCCAAATCAAAAACCAAGAAATCCTCATATGCTGCCTGCAGGATATTGGATTGAGAGGCCAGGGATACATCCGCCGGCCAATATATTTGTTCAAAATAAGCCACCCAGTCTTCCTCACCAACATGTGAATCAAGTATCAGGCCGCTATCACCTTTAAGAAAGGGAGCATTGATCACTCTTCAAAAATCCCTACTGTTTTTGATGGTCACTACTTAGGACTAATTCACTCATACTTCCTCCCTCACTCCCCTTATTCTGGCTTTCCGTGCCTCTCCATATAGCAGAACTAAAGACTGTACCAGTTCTAAGAACAGCATGCAAATCCCTTAAGGCCTTTGATTATGGCGCATCAAACCAGCGCCCAACAGAATCATCTTGGAAGAATTAGACCAAAACAAATTGCTTTTGACTTCCACCAGTATCTCAGAAAATGCCAAATTCCAGGTTACAATTCAGATTTAGGCATATCAATACCTCACTTAATTTTTTAAAAATTATCGATTGCCCAACTCTGACTTTATTGATTTTTTTCCCCACTTTAATAAATAGCCTTTCTTCCTTGCTAAATTCAGCTTAGGGACCTTGGCTGATGTAGACTTATTACCCACCTCCCATACCATGTAGCAAAACAAGGCCGCATGATTACTATTTTTAGAAAATATTGGTTTTCCTTGGGTTAGTCTCCCATGGAGAGATTCAGGGACTAATATATGATGTAAAGGTGGAGCCAAGCTCCATCCTCCCAAATGTCTTTGGGAATGGGTCTGACGGAGAGCCGGAGTGGATTGTGCTCATAGTCTTGATGGTGTCATCAATGCTCACGCTGGTCCAGGCTAGCAAGGGGACGTGGTCGATGGTGTGTGGAGGGTCTGTAGTGTTGCTGTCTGTTGGGGCCCAGATACCAAAATAAAAGTGTCAATGATTTGCAAATAGCAAAAAAATTGGCCCATCTTCGGAAATCAGGGCAGTTTTGAACTTGCACTTACACACGTATAGGAATTTTGCAAGATATGGGAGAGTGCATGCATTTGTGCTTGCTGCAGACAATGTTTGTAGTAATATGAGAGTATGAGGGAAATTAACAGTAAAAACCAACAGCAAAAACCAGTCCACAAAACCATAAAACATTTTGCCAGGTCCTAAACCTTCCTTTTTAATACATATAAGCCACCCCTCAGTAGGCCCTAACAACCCAAAGGGCAGATTGCGGTGAATTTAAAAAGTTGGACATGTAGTTTTAAGTTTTACATTTCATAGTAGTGAAAAACTCTTTCATTTGTTTTTCAATACTGCAAGGCCTATCTCTCCCTTATGCTAACATTGCAGTTACCTTATTACATGTAATACTATTTAACTTCAATATGGTAACAGGTAACCACTTCATGTATGTTGTCTTTGGAATTGCAATCAAAGGTTTCTCTTATGGTAACGCCTGATTTTAAATTACAATTTTGAAAGCACCACTTTTAGAAAGTTGGCAGTTTTTTGCCTTAGCCATTAAATGCCTGCATTCAGGTTCTGGGTCACATGACTGAGTGTCGCTGACAGTCACACACCAAGGAGAGCTTGGGTGTGCCTGAATGGGCCATTACTGTCTGGATGGGAAGGTGGAGCTGGGCACAGCCCTACTTACAGATCAATAGGTTGTATCCAATCTCCAAACAAAAGGCTGCACACCTCCTGAAATTAAGCTGGAGCCAGGTCAGGTGAGGCAGGAAACCTGTGCACTTTCAAGGGAAACCTTTAGAAGCTATTCCCACTTCAATGAAGGCACCAGGTATAAATATTGAACCTCAGAGACCAACCCTTCAGTACACTTATGGACCTGTAGAGCCTCTGTCACGAAGAAGGACTGCTGTGCTGCTGAAAGGACTGTCCCTCTGCAGTAATGCTGCCCTGCTGGACTACTGCCTTGGTGGATGGCTGCCTTGCTGGATTGGTGCCCTGCTGTCCTGCTGCCATCTTGCATGAGTCAGAGGGATTGGACCTGCATCTGACACCAGTACTTCCAGATTGACTCCAATGGCTAGTCTGGTGGCCTCCTGTCCTGAGCAACAGGGACATATCAGGCTCCCAACCATCTGAACCAGCACCCAGATCCAGTTGGAGCCAGCCCCTGACTCCCACGTGATGCCAATCAGTTCCTGCATCCTTGGTGTGGCCTCAGTGGAGCTGAATTGAAGTTTTGCACTCTTATTGACTGTGAACGGGCCTCTTGGTGCCATAACCTTGTAGCTGGCTGAACCCACCAAAGCGAACTTCAGTCCACCCAACCCTTCACACTACAGCATCGACCACTCACAGGGAGTGCCACCACGATGCTGTGGTCTGACCTTTCATGACGACAGCAGGATTTTAGTGATACAGCGACAACCGTCTGTGAATTCAGGCCTGCTCTTCGCAATGTATGAACAACTGTCCTCAACGTTGACCTGCTCCTTCTGACCCCGGCTACAGTGAATGGGACTCTTTGCGCTTGACTGAGAAGGTAACTTATAACGGGGCTAACCTAGTCCCTGTATCCGACTGCGCTCCATCGTAGTCAGCCGAAACTTATGACTTTTTTCAGATCTCGCAAAACCAGATATTCGCAAGTGGCACTTTGGACCATTTGCAACTACCTTGACTTAAATCTTTAAGGTTGCATATCTCCGGTTCGACTGATGGGATTTATATTGTTATGGTCTTGATTTATTTATTGGAGTCTACTCTATTTTTCTAAATTGGTGTAGGACTTTTCTTGTGTTGTGCTTTCACTTTAATGCTGTTGGAATCATTGCACAAATATCTTACGCATTGCCCCTAAATTATGCTAAACTGCTCTGTGCCAAGCTACCAGAGTGTTGAGCACCGGCTAATTTGGGGTTTGCTTGGGACTACACTCTGACAAGAATTCACCCCTTCAACCAGTAACCAAATTCCTTACTCAGACTCACCAAATCACACCATGTGTCACAAGATATTGGCTTCCTTCACATGGTCACTAGGTTAATATCATACGCTGGCAGGGAAAACACACTTGAAACCACTGCAAAGAGTGGACTCCCAGCTCATCTTTCAAGACTTTGACCAGCCAAAGTCCAGTAGAGGGAGGGCAAATACACCAGGGCCTTGGCACCAGCCTCTTTTGGGGCAGAGGATGTGGCGGTTTGATGGAGGAAGGGGGTTAAAGTGTTTTTTTTAATCTTAAATAGCTTTTCCAGCATTCCGTCCTTACTTCTAAGTCTTTGCTCCTGAATGACCTTCCTCACTATCTGCGTTTCTCCCTTATACTTGATCTAGGGATGTAACATCCTTTAGTCGCCTAACTGCTTTATAAAAAGCTATGAATAAAATAAATATAAACTATACTTGAAAAGTAAAGTAGATTTCAAACCAACAGGGTAGACTTACCTAGTGAATTTGGACCAGGGTGAGGCTGGGATAGAAAATAGGCCTGAGCACCATAATACTATTATTCTTCATCAGAGAATATGCTAACAAAAAAAACTTCCCACGTTTTCAGCTGGGGGCAGATTTAAATTTGGAAAAACACATGCTTTATAGGTACTTAGCAATGTATGAGAGTCTAGAATAATTTGTGCTTTTTGCAGGCAAAGTTTGTCATAATCAACAGTTAAAACCAGCCCTCCAGATCATAAAGGAGACCAGACCCACAAACAGTAAAAACACACACTACCTACACACTGACCTGTGAGATCACTCATTTTTGCACTGCCATATTGCCCTATAGGCCAGTCTGATCCTGCTTAGGGTCGGTGGTAGTCAGTCCTTACAAATGTGGATTTCCCATAACTTGGCAGTCCTATCCAATCTGGCTTTAAGACCTCAACCTTGAGGATAAAGGAGTGGCCTGGAGACAGTGGCAGATCGCAGTCTGATGTATGGTTTGTGAGACCAGAGGACACACTGTACACACTGGAACCATCCATGCACTTGATCAGGCTTGCATGCAGGCCAGACTTCTAGCGACCTCTGCATACCTAGACAGTGCCAATGGGGATCAAACACAAGAAAATGTGGCATAGAGGAAACATATCACCTAAAAGCAGAGGGGATAAAGTTACATAGACAATGAGATTTGGACTGCAATGGTTGCTAAATGTTTTGTACTCTTACCCGACGCTAACCTCCTCAAAGTTGATTTAAGGAAACCTAAGATCCTCATCATGGGAAGAAAAATCAATAAAGCAGGCAGTTGGCAATTTAATGGCAATTAAGACATCAAAGAACAGACATACAAATATATTGGTGTTACTATCCAATTAGGGTGCTCCTTTGACCGTCATATGGAAGCTGTAGAAACAAAGGCCCTGGCTGTTCTGCTCTCCTTCTCAAAGCTGTTAAGCTCATTGTGGGGAATGAGCCTTGATTTATTTTTGAAGGTAATGAGGGCTAAAATGATCCCATCCTTAGTTTATGGCAGCGAGATTGTGCTGTGGAAGGATGGCAAGTGTCTAAATAATTTGGTCATCAAGATTTACAAGGTCTCTCTTCGATTGCCGAGATCCTTATGAGACATGGAGATCCGATTGCATCTTGGCCTTCTTGACCAACGGCCGGCAAGAACAGGTGCGTAAAATCCGGCTTGCAAGGAGACAAAGTTTGGAGGCCCTAAATAAGATGAAATTCAACCAGGCAGTGCCAGACAACCTCACACCCTGAACCTTGAGGACTGATACAACCTTGTGAATCACAAAGAGCTCCAGGCTTCACGTGTCCCAAAACGTCTTCAAGCTAAGCATTAAAAGGTGAGTACAACTTCTCTCACAACAGACTGACATGGAAGCTTAGGCACTATTGGGCAGTTATCAACTCCTACTACCTGAGGCATCAACAAACTTATTCGGCCTGCACGCACTCAAAACATGAAAAACTAAAGTTGTTGCCTCTTATGCTAGGAGACGGGCCATTTCTGAAACACCTAGCCAGGAGGTGCATGCCTTTGGAAGCAATAACGTGTAGATGCTGCTGTGTGTACTAGGAATTGCTCCAACACACCTGCATTGTCAGAGAAACTGAAAGTACTCCTAAGGCCAGAATGGAACAAATTAGGCATTCGTACATGCCAGCAGGCCATTTTTAATGCCCTTAATCCTGAAAACTTCACTTTGAATGTGATAATGCAAGATTTAAAATTCATAATACTCAACACATTCACCGATTAAAGATCTGAAAAGCTGAAAATGCACTTGGCACATGTTAGGCACAGTGTCACATGAAACTGAGACAAGTGTAGTAGAAGCACTGTAAAAGTGTGCTTTAAAATACAAGGTGGAGAAAACATATATACAAAGCAATACTAATACATATAAACAAGTTACACTTATTATAATTTCTCATGAATATGTTGTTTGTTAGCATGTATTGAATAAAACTGTGCTATTAATAAGTGGCCTAGTGTTTCTAATGCCTTCTGTTAGAATGCACCATTTAGAAAAGTTGGTGTAAAACTGTGTAAAAATGAGGTACGATCTTGAAATTTAGCACAATTATACTAGAGTCTATAGTTTAGGAAAAATGGAAAATGCAATTTGTGATGTGAATTTAGAAAATCATATACTTCTATGAATATAGAGAAGAATTGTGGAAGTGGGGCATTTCTAACGTTAGCTATTGCCATGTAATAATGTCTGGTGAAAGTTCTATATATTCCCTGTTTGAATCAATTTTATTACACTATAGTTGATACTGATTTAAATGTTATTTAATTAAAAATGTGTAATGCCAATTTAAAGGCTTTTTTCGCAAATGCTTTTTCTCTAACGCTCACAGTTCCCCAGACCTAATACAATCGTCCTTTTATAACGAGTGACATGTTGCTTTACTTGTTTTGTACATGTGTAACCTTTAACATTCCTAAATTTTTCTTCAATGTTCATATTGAAGTATTCCTTTTGGAACAGGATTCCAGATGTTACTGTAGACTGTTATTTCTTTTTCAGCAATGTTAGGCTTATGTAGACTTTCAAATCTCTAGTTGCTCATGCCTAGCATGGGAAAGCATCTTACTGTTGTGAGTGTCCAAGGTGACATTATGTGAATCTGAACATATGACAATCTTCGTGGCTGGTGTGATGATTTCTAAGAACTATCATTTTACTTTTGGACTGCTTTGCTGATGCTACAGTTGGTAGCTGATGGACTGAACCTTTTTTGCCGAACCATTTCAATATAATTTTGCTTTATTTCTTTGTTCTATGGTAATGAACTTGCCCTTAATGGACTTTAAATCTGAACACTTTCCCCTTCTTCGGAGGATTTGAGCTGTTAGGCAAATAAATGATCCTTCTGTTTTTAATGGTAATGAGACTCTGTAAACTGGTTTTTATAATGACCATTCGATAAAGCCTTGCCTAAATGTTTGACCCTTTAATGCAAGCCGTGATATTTTTAACTGATATTCTCAAAAGATTGCACTCTGCTATGGATTTTGAATATTTAATACAATAACCAAATTCATATATTACCTGCCTCAGTCTATTATTGAGTCTTGTTGACTCTTTCATTGATACTGTGCTATTTTACAAATTATGTAAATGCGTTGTAGGGAGAATCAGTGATATTTTACAGAACATCAAGTATTACTTATTTTGTTCTGTGTTGCTGTTGCATACCCTTTGGGCTGCATAATTCTAGTCCGACTAAACTTCTTCAAGAGGTTGGGACTTCCTGGTGTGATTTTTTATTTTACAGCATGAGCTTGAGAGTGGTGTACCTAAATATGATCTCGAATTTGTGACTTAGCTGTCAATTAATGGTCCCCATTGGACAGATAATGTGGTGTTTTGGCCCAAAGGGAAGAATTAGCTCTCATAAATAACATTGATAAAAGTCTGCTGCTTTTTTGCCCTTTGTACTTTACATTTTTTCATCCATTGGAAAAGTCTGCCGCTACCCTGCTCTCGTGTTACTGATCAATATAAATGCCTCAACCTTTTTGGATATGAAATGTTAATGATGTTTATACTAATTATTATTAGTATGTAAACAATTGAATGGAGTGGTGTACCAGACGAAAGGATTGCCAAGAGACTGATGCTCTCAATTTAAATAGAAGTTTATTTCGTATCAAGTAATAACGGACCCACAGTAGAGAGCGTTAGGGCAGTCAAAGGAGAGTAGAAGAATGAATCCAGAGATTCTACAAAGAACAAGGATAGAAATAGTAGAAAGAGACAAGAGCAGATAAGACAGACAAGAGCAGATAAGAACAGAACATTACAAGTGGCTAAACCTTTTCCAAAGTTTAGGTGAGAGGTGCCCCAATATGGATCAAACCAGGGGTACCATTCACGCTGAATCACAGACTCATACACTGGGAAGGTAGTTGGGTGATAGTAGGTGGAGACAACATATTACAATGGCACGCATCACCGCATTAACATTGGAAAAACTAGTGCACTGAGAGGAACTAAGAGCACATCTTTCCAGACTGGTCCACACACCCTTGAGCATTAGTATAATCTTTACTGAAGGTCCATAAAAACTACCCCTGTTAATACTTCGAGAAACATCCAGACAAAAAGGAATACACTGTTTATATAACTTGCAACAATAATCAGCATATGTGCCATACACATCGCAGTGCCATCATAATATTATATGTATAGATGAGAACAAGTGGCAGCGTCCCTGAAAGAATGTCCTATTATATGCCAGCTTTCTGTATTAAGCTTCTTGTTTTACAATTTTCCACATCATATTTTGTAATACTCACAGTCTATGGAGTGCTCAATTGAATTTTTCTGCTCTAATTCAGACATAGCAAGGTATAAAAATGTAACTAACCTAGTCATCATCTTCATGTCCTCACCCTCTATGCATTCGGTCAGAGCATTGCAGATGTTTTAATTTCCAGTGCGATTGAACACTGGTCGCAATAAGATTTTGCTTTCGCATATAAGGCATGAACAAATGCAAATGATATGTAAAATGTATTCGTACCATTAACTACAGAGTCTACAGCAATTATACCGGAAGGCGATTTGATGTTTCCAGTTGGCCCTTAGCTCAGCTCGTGAAAGGAGCTGAAACAGATATCCCAGGACTTTGCCTCTAACAGATGATTCTAGATTGTTTAATAGGTAAAGTTGCTGAGTCGGTCTGGAAAATGTGATGAGAATGATTGTTTCCATTTTTTTGTCTTATCGCCTACTGGGTGTTCTCGCAATCAGACAACAGTTCAGATTAGATGCCAAGAATGCATGTTTTTTCAAACCTTATATTCCATCTTGTTTTCCTAGTCTTCTAGAATTGTCAATTTGAAAAGAATTTGACGTACATTATTGATGCCATATATTCGTTGAGGAAAAGAGTGGTTTATTATGACATTCAAAATGAAGTTGCTTTGTAGAGATTGTTAGAAATTGGCTTCTAAGTTGACTAGGTTATGAGTCCATATGAGCCCATATCAGGAAGCAACCACAATCCCTATTTGTGCAACAATTCAAACAGCTGGGCCTAAGTCATTACCTATAACCACAACGTTTATTAAATCAGGAGTATTTTAGATAAACATTGGCAGATCTTAACAACTGAACAGTCTTTAAGAGGGGTTTTGAGGAATCACCCTAATATGACATTCAGAAATGGAAAGACCTTCAGTTCCAGCCATTACCTAAGCTTCAAGAAAGCCTATACTATCATCGGCAGATTAAGCTCACAAGTAGACCTGCCTGCATTTGTCTTCCTAGTTAGCTCGGCAACAAACCCTGTGTGTGTGTGTGTGAGGGGGAGAGCTGCCACAGAACGACTTTAGACTGGCCGCAAGCATGTTATCATAAGCACACCTCTGGGTGCGCACAGGGATGTCTTACCAGGGGTGGAAAGGTTCTGCCACATTGAATGTTGGTAGAGAAGGAGATAATGTCCAGAACAGCTCACAGAAAGTGCTGCAAAAGTGGGCAAGGTCACCCATAGGAATTTTTTCTTCATTTGTTTGGGAGTGGTCAGGAACTTTACCCACCCACATGCTGGCATTGGGAATACATGTACCCTCCTCAGATCACTTCTGGATGCATGGAAGAGCAATAAAGTCTGCACTTGCTTTGTATTACCTTAGAAGAGCCTTAAAGACTGGATGTGTTTGCCCTCTTGTACCCACAAAAAAATAGGAAAACTCCAAGGGTAAAAAGCTGACTCTCCCCCCGTTTGGCTACAGGGATAAAACAAGCTCCAAGAGGTCTTTTCCTTCACTCCCAGCTGACCAGTTCAAATTGGACCTTCCACAGACCTTGCTGCTAGCCTCTGCCGGAGTGAGTCTTGACCCCCAAGCACTATCTCCAAAGACCCTGGATCCTTGGCTGGTATAAAAGTGTAGTCCTCCTGCAGTGTCTTGAAACCTAAGACTTTGAAAGTTTTGGTCAACTTTTAACTCTGAGACCTGAAGGAAAACTGGGACAAACTCACCAAGCCAATCTGAAGAAGGTTCATAGCCACTGGGTCAACGATTCTGGTTGTTCCTGCTACGTTCCTCTGCACAGCAGCACCTCTGATCTAAAAGGACATGGCAGAGAATGTTTCCATCCTCGTGAAGACCTCTGCAGCTACAGCCTGCTGTCTTGCCCTGCTGGAAGAATCCAAGCTCAAAGTTGAAGGTAGAAATCTTCAACCGGCCAAGGTGTGAAAAGTATCGGGCTGGCAAGGATCTATGCTGGGTGCGAAATTCAAAGTTCTCACACTCTGAGCTTTCCCATCCAAATGCAACAGCTTCACTGCTGAGACCTTGTCCAGCTGCAATCCGATGATGCAGAGCCCTCATCTGCCACAGCCTTCTGCCTTGCCCTGCTAAGGATTTCTGACTTACATTCCAGAGCTTGAGTCTGAAGGTAAACATTTTCACTTTGATGAACCTTGTCCCTTTGTCCTATCCACGCTCCATTGTGGTTGTACTGATTTTGGTCATTTTTATATCATTTTATTTATTTTAATTTACTTTACATTTCTAAATTAGTTTATGATTTTTCTTGTGTTGTATTTCCTCTGTATTACTGTTTGTGTACTGCATGCATACTTTACACATTGCATCTAAGTTAAGGCTGACTGCCAAGCTACCAATTAAGCACAGGCTTACTTAGTGAGTTTTGTGGTTCACCCAAACCATGATTGTGATCAGTATTTTAGGTGGGTTCACGCCCCCTAAACTAATAAACCAATCTCTTGCAGTAAGGACATATATTAGAGACTCTGAGAGATCTAAAGGAAGAGGCCCTGTTGACATTGAAGAGCCAGGAAAGCCCATGATAGAATGAGGGCCTGATAATTATGTTGACGGTATGGATATTCCGTTTCAACGGTGACCGTGTTTTCATACCACCAAGTCTGTGGTACACATGCCCAATGTAAATAAGGGTGAACTTTTCTTTACACACAGCAGAGACTACGTTATCTCTGTCATGATTAAACCCCTTCGATAGCCCGACGGAGTAAGGACCATCAGAAGTTGACCTCTAATTCCGCTCACCAAATTTAGACGTCAATTTTGACTGCCCGTCACCACCAGAAAAACTGTGGGGGTGGGGAAGTGAAAAATACTAAATTATCTTGATGGCATGGAAGATAACTCCAATGGAGAGGGAAGCATTTAAAAAAAATACTTTGATGGTTGACGGAGCTGTGCCCCAAATTTTAAACAACATTGACAGGAACTGCCATGATGGCCTTTCCTGCCAATGCTTTAGAAATGACCACTGACTTGGCGGGCATTTCTAAATTTGGTGGGCAGAGTACTCTCGACTTGGCAGACATTAAGTCCTTTGCTAGTTCAGCATAGATTACTCTATCTGCCAAATAATTAATTGGGCACATAGTGAGTAACTGAAAGGCACTTGAGGCCAAGAGAGAACTTTGAGGCCTGAGATGCATGTGAGACGTGCAGATGATCAAATTGGTCTTTGAGACCATAAGGAACCTTGTAAACTCTTGAAATGCCCAGGCAAAGCTCTTTAAAGGTCTTCAAATGCCCTCCAGGACCCAGGTGTAGATGGAGACTGCCAATGATAATAGAGATCCAATGAAACCTTAAGACCCCTAAAGAAGATCAAAGAGCACCTGATAGGATCCCTATGGTGGCATAAAGAGACAATGGGAGAACACATTTGTGAAGAGAGCTATGCCAGTTCAACAGATGCCCTCAATGGGACCGGTGCAGAAGAAAACAAAAACAGTGTGAGAAACTAGCCTAGGCAGAGAGACACTGAGGCCATATGCTGACAAATCCACCTTTTTTGGCAATGGGAGACATAGAATAGCTCTGGTGCCCACAGTATCCAGAAAGAGGTCAAAGAATGCTTAAGGAACAGGAGAGGCCCTGTTAGCTATGAAACATAGAGAGCATTATCAATAAGGGGAATATGTTAAGTCCTAAAGTGGCAAACATTGACCCAAGAAGCCAGCAGAAGTCGATGTCGCAACAGAAACAATGGACCCACGGAATCTGCTGAATGGTCAAAACAAGCCTAAAGGAAACAGAAAAGCCAAGGTGGGTCCAAAAAGGCAATGAAAGTTAAGAGGGGTTATAGCAGACAAAGACAAGTCAAAAGCTATTGACAAAAGAGTTTTGAGAATAAGAATGTCAGCTGCTAATTCCTTTAATCTTTAGAATGACATAAAGAGAAGATATTATGATATTCTATGCATCTCTAAAGTCATGAGAATATTACCTAAAGAGAGAGATGGTCAATGAACACACAAAATATATTCAAAGGAAATTTAGAAGGAGCCTTCATTAAGTTTAGATGAAGTCCAGAGCCTCTGAATATGTCAATGCATGGACATTTATACTCTCCTTTGAAAGCTTCCTCTCTAACCACCATAACCACACATTAATGTCAATTAGGTACTCTCACATTTTTTAGGTTGGTTGTAATGTTTTACATCTGGCCTTGCTCATTCATATTCTCTTGGCATTACTGGTGACATCATCCATGTGCAATAGGACTTGTGAAGGGATCCCTATACAGACCATTCAGTATGGATCGGAGAAAAAGCAGTAAATGACGGCACATGAATTAGTGACCAATGTTGACAACCTCCTCCACTTGCCTCTTCTAAGTCTAATTCATTATGCTCTTGCAGCACTGGGAGGGAATGTGAAAAGAGTGGAGGGTTGATATTTATATCCACTCCTCCTATATCTCCAATTGCATTTAATTGTTTCTTACACCTCAACATACATCTCCTTTATTTAAGTCTCAAATCTCTGGCCCTCCCTCCACACACCTCAAAAAATATAACTGAGTACCAGCCATGAGCTGAGCACGAAAGTGAAAGATCTCTCAGCAATTCCAGAGCCTTGGCCGATGGTTGAGACACCAAAGGATGGTGGCAGGGATGTTAGAGAGTTGTGTTTGCCCTTTAGTTCCCCTTCTAGACCATCCACACATAGGAATATTGGCCGGTGGGTGTAGGAAAGAGTCAGTAGCAGAGAGCTCTGTGCCCAGATCCAACCCTAGCCATCTTTATCCAAACGTTCTTATTTTCACGGGAGAACTTCAGAAGGGTTTGAAAATCCTTTGTCATGCCATGGCAATGTAAGAATAGTATAACTTACTGCTTTTAACTACATTTGTCTTATTTTTGGAGGGAATTCTAAGAGGAGTTAAGATCAATAATTACACATTTACCTTAGTGAAGCAGTGGTTGCAATATTATCCCCATGAAAATTATTGCATACAATAATTTAACCCGCTGACACCATTCCTTCGAATGTAATCCTACCCTCAACAAATGTATCCAATTTGCCATTAAATCTTTTTTCTGGGAGTAACCTCCAAATGTCCAAATCTACTTCATTTCTTTGATGACTACTACATTTTCAGAACCTTAGCTATGAAGAAATTAATAACTGATATAAAAAAAACTTTGATGATCCACATGGGCCACAAATAACAAATCTTTTTATTTCACAGCCTTTCTGTTCTTTCTTTCAACAACATGGTTTTCTGCTTTCTTGCTCTCAGCATTTTTCTTTGTTGTTTCCCCTCACACCTGCAGCTAAATGTCTGCCATCCTTTTTCTTCGTATAATACTTTAGACGATTGGGTTTGATGCCCTTTTCTCCTGGCACTTATTACAAATTGAATAAACCCTGCAAAATGATTCATCTTGCAATACAATGTCACCAACACTGTTGTTGCTAAGGTCGGTGATTATAAGTTTACATTTGACATCAAAGTTCTTCTCACAGGCACATTTATTATCCTTCTTCGGAATGATTGATGAACTCACCCACACAACAATACTTTCAAATATCTCACTTCCTTATTAGTTCGAACAAACCTTTTATCTTATCTTAAAACATTCTTTTGTCTTTATCACAATATTGGGCAAATTCAAAGACTAAGAACAGCTTACCTTTATCTAGAGTAATAGGAACATCAGTCTCCCATTCATGTTAACTTCATGCCCAAGAAAATTCACTTCATTATCTCCTATTTTGCAAATATCCTTCTTGATGGCAGTGATAGCCAATCCACTTTTCCTTCGGATTTCCACCATCAGATTCAATCTAATATCATCTTTGTGTTTTCGAGCCCCAAACAACAGCATATCACATTGAAAATGTTGAGAGAATGTTGATTCTGTGCATCCTGACGATAATGAATGGGTGCGTTATGAAGATGTTGAATAGGGTCAGACTGAGAGACAATCTTTGAGACACTCCACAGATGATGTTCCTGTCTTTCAAAATTTAGGGTGGAATGATGAATTTCTGTATTCTTCCAGTGAGGAAGGAGCAGATCCAGTTGAGGGATGGTATTTGGATGCCTGCCTAGTGAAGTGATCAGGGTTCGGTAGGAGATGGTGTCAAATGCTGCTGAGAGGTCAAGCAGCATGAAGGACGCTGTTTCCCTTCGCTCAATGGTCATCCTGATGTCACTGGTTGCAGATATGAAGCTGTCTTGATGGCGTGGTTGATGATAAAACCTGACTGAGTGGTGTCCAGGAGCTGTTGTGGGTTGATGTGGTCTGTGAGGTGCTTGTCGATTGCTTTTTCCATGACCTTGGCTTGGACTGGTATTAGGGAGACCAAGCAGTAGTTTGATAGCTGGGTGGGGTCTGCCAAAGGTTTCTTTAGATGTGCATTAACTGCTGAGTGTTTCCAGGCTTACAGGAAGGTGGCAGTAGTGATGGAGATGTTTAAGATGCAGTTGAGTGCTTTTTTGATCGGGGAGACCCCATATTGTGAATGTGGTGGGGGCAAGGGTCCATTGGGGTGCTGGAGTAGATGGTTCTCATGATGTTAACTGTTTCTTCCTTGGTGATTGATTTCCAAGTATTCATTGTGTTTCCTGGGCTTTCTGTGGGCAGGCTGGAGGTGAGACACCTGGGGTTCAGTTAAGGGTCAATGTTATTGTAGATAGTTACAATTCTGTTGCTGAAGAATACCGATAGTTTGTCACAAAGGTCTTGGGAGGGTATGATACTGTTGGTGGTGGATGCCAGTGTTTGCATGGTGTTTATGTCTGTTGCCATGCTAGTCTCTGTAAACTGTGCTCCTTGCTCTTTTTATGTACAGAGCTATCACCACTAATGGTGTTTTGTGCTGAAAAAACATTAACTAACTAAATGTATGAATAATGTGGATATAACCTACTTAATTGTTTTAGATCTAGCCTGGCAGTACACCTGTCACAAGACATTGTGTGGTCAACAACAAATGTTCTTTAAAAAGTACTACTGAGGCAGAGGCTTAAGAAGTACTAAAGAGAGAGTATCTACCCACATATTGTTTACCTTGCGTGTAGCACTTGATTGAGCAGAAGTTGTGTACTTCCATTGAAAATAAAATGTTTGTGCTGAAGCTATAGCCTTGTAGGAATGCTTATGCTCCATGCAGCAGAATTGTGTTGGTTATTGTGACAAGCCACTGATCAAGCATATGTCACAGTCAAGGGTCTATTGTTATCACTCTGTATTACTGCCCACATGCCATAGGATGTTTTATGAACTCTTCATATTAGCGTAGTAGGAGAGGATTGTGGTCTTGGTTGCTTACCCCTGTGACAAGCCCTGGTGACAGAAGATTTGCTCTGTATTTTCGGAGTGTGTGCAATTTGCATAATTAGCTTTGATGCAAGTATGCGAAATTACTGCATTGCTTAACCATTCAAAGACGGACAATACATTACTCATAAATGTGGCAGCAATGCTTGAACTTTAACACAAGATTGTACCGTGTACTATGTCACTGCAAGACAGCCACTTACTGCTGTGATTAATTTTATTTATTATTGCAAGCACATGCCCACCACATTTAGACAGTAATTTGTTTATAATTACTCAGCTTTTAACATTTTCATTTATCTTGTATAGGCTGTGGAGTTTGTGTGTGTGGTTTGGAGTGATTGTATATGTGAGTGAAGCAATAATGAGTCAGTAGGTAGATGAATTATTGTATGATTGCAAGAATGAGTGACAGAGTGCTTTACTTATTTATTGAATAGCTTTAATGTATTATTGAACCTTTTCGACCACATCCTATTTAGTTTCTTTATGATTCTGAAGTGTTTCAAATTGAAGTGGGATTATTGTGATGTAAAATGAAAAAAGGTTTTCATGCTACATTCAAAGGTTCAGAGTTGTCTACAGGAAAACTATCAGTATCACTTCCTCTTCACATTCAAGTTCATTTTGCAGTTGCAAAATGCATCGAGTAATAAAGATAAATCCATTACTATGAAGATCAGGGATTATTTGTCCTCCTTTGTATAATAATTTGTTTTTCAGCGTGGGTTTTGAACCCCTGCATTTTATTAGCAGAAATGTTCCCAGCGGTTTGTGGGCTGCACGGTGCTGGAGAACTTCTAATCAGATTATGTAGGTTTCTGTGATGAATGCACAGCATGCATAGATGCCTTAGACATTTCCGTATTGGAAATGTGTTTCCCGAAGAAGAATGAAATACTGTTGTCTCTTTGTTTATGTACCACTCACTAATTTGCTAATTCATGCACACATAATGCCACAGCCAATGTACACAGCGCTTTTGTTATGATGTCCAGTTGTTCTTTATTTACATTTAAAAAACAATATTTATTTATTTCGTTTTACATAATTCAAACATTTCCATATGCTATTTTATATTTATTTCATTTGAAAAAAACAAACGTGCCCTTCGATAACAGCAAGGTTATTAAAGCGCTTTAGAGGGAACTAATTGCTACGGATAACAGAAAGAGGGTAGAATTAAGATTGTATAAAATAGAGGTTGACGAGATATGCTTTCAAGTTCTTTCTGAAAGCTAGGTGGCTTGAGATCAGTTGTGCAAGTGCTGTTTCACCATCTGGGTTGAAAAAACCCGAAAAGGGATGGGATACAAGTTTTCCTTTTACTCACTGCAGGTATTTCCAGAGCCAGAAAGGAATCATTTCTTTTAGATATGAAGAGAGACTAGCATGCCTAGCTTTGGGAGCTATACAAGTACCTTTGTTTGCAAACTTCTTTTTATAGGGTTAATGGGTCTAGTTTATTTTTGGGCTCCTGTGGAAAACCTAGTTGCCGCTTGTAGGGTTTCGATGAAGGGTGAGATGGCCCGTTCAAGGCGCCGTCAGGAACTGTGGGGGCAGGACTTTGTGTTTAGGAACTGTGGGGGCCCTGATCACAGAAAGCACTAAATGTGGCCCCATAGAGAGATTCACGGACATTCCCAGTAAGACGCCTGGAGAGCAACGCCAGCTGCAGGTTTCCAGGCATATATATTAGCAGGAGAACGCCAGGTGCATTTACGAAAATTCTCCCTTCCCCTCTTTACAGCGCCCTCCACAGTGGCAGAAATCAGCTCAGACGTTAATGGGCTGGCGTCTTCCAGGAATCCTTTAGTGAACTTCATGGCTGGCATAAAAAAGTGAATTCAGAAATAAACGTACTGAAGTAATGTTATGATAAGCTTTATTCGAACATCAAACAATGTTCATAAAAGCATAAACGTTAAAACATCACTAGATAAAAAAACAGTACCATAAAAGCATCATTATACGACCCACGCACTTACAAATATTCAAATAATCATATAATCGCAATTATGCAATCATATCAAATCATAGACGCGCACAAACTCCCACCAGTAACAACAATAAATGAATCAGAATGTCACGATTAGAAATCCAAATCATTGCTTGCACGTAAAGTACTTTAAGGAACAAGCAGACATTAACACAGATCTCGGGGGTTTTGCAAATATAGCAGGACAACTTTACATTTATTAAAACCTAATTCTCTTAAAACAGGTTTTTTAAATCGCCAAATACAACAATCAGGAAAATCACAGAAGAAAACAAAATGTAGCAGGCTTTGCAGGGATCTTTAGTCACATGGGCAAAGCTGGGTGAAAGAGTGGGCCAACTGCCCAAGGGGAATACATAATTGTCATCTATTAAGTCCTAGTAAAAACCTTGAAAGAAGAAACCTCTCCCAAGAGTGAAATATAGGATCCAAATAATGGTCTGCCCTGTTAGAAATGAGGTTTCTGGTTGGCAGAGGTATGCACCTTGTCCAAGCAGGAACCACCACTCTAGTCATAGTCAAGGTGAGGAAGAGGTGTGGCGCAGCAGCCAGAGCAGGTGACTCTGGAACGTGGGGCTCATGCTTTAATCTCCGGCGGCAGCTCAGCATCATGTGAGTCTGTGCAATAGCTCACTTAATCTCCCCGACAGCCCCCCATTGCCTGAATACCCTTAGGGGTGATACGTTTGCGCTTGACAAAAATGTGGAATTATATATACATACACACTAAAAAATAACCTGTGCTCCCCCTCTGGTAGCTTGGCATAGATCAGTCAGGCTTATCTAAAGAGGCAATGGGTAAAGTATTTGTGCAACACACACAATGAAACCACCACAGAAAATACTCCACAAAGAGGTAGAAACATCGATACAATTTTATGAGTAAAACAAAACCAAAGCCAAAAATATCTAATAAGTAGAACTGGAGTGATGAATTTTTAAAGATTACATTCAATTATAGTGCTTAGAGTCATAAAACGCCAACAGGGGACGTCTGGACGTGCTAAATCAGAGCAGAGTAAATCCAAATTTCAGCCCGACCACGATCAATGCAGACCAGCTACTGGACTCACGCAGGCCCAGCTGAAAAAGTACCTAAATTAGTAATACAATTGATAGGGACTTTTGCAGGGGCTGGCCTTGAGTTGAGATGGTCCGTTATAACTTGTATTCCTCCCACCAGGGGTGTATTGGTGTACACAGGTTCAATATCTAATGTCACCAAAATTCAATCCCAGGGTTGAAAAGTACTGTCTCATTGAGATTGTTAAATTAGATGGTGTCTTTCACATAGGTGGTGGTCACTGGGACTATGTCTTTCATAAAGAAATCAATATATCGACCGAGGGGTAAAAGGATGGAGCACCAGCCTGATAGTATGGACCTATCCGTGGAGTTTAATGATTTTGTGGATTTTAGGATGTGTGTACAGGACAGGTGTAGGGGATTTTGGTTGTTGGGGAATTCATACTCATTATTGCTGTTGAACACTAACACTACTTTCTCAGCTCTAAATGTCAGCTTGTACATCAGTCAAATCCCATTTTTTTTTCATTTGATTGTTATACGCCCCCACAGATAATTCCATGACCAAGTTACCGGTCTATTTTTCCCTGAGTTGCAGCATCTCTGAATATGTGCACATGTCAACGCGTATTTTAATTCCCGCCTATGGCGCCAACTCGTAGATGCCAGGACTACGCTGGTTCCGAGCAGAACAGTGCGCCTAACTGACCTGGCTGCCTATGTGTTACTGATTGACTGAGGTAAGCGTGCCTCCCTCGTGTCTAATTAATTTTGCTCAATACACACTGATTGAGTCTTTTTATTAGTACTGCTCCGATTATAGCAGTGCTGCGTCGATCCCTCTTTACTTAGCTGGCAGATTCCGCATGTACCGCAGCGCCTTTTTTTACGAGGTTCAATTAACACCTGCGTATTTTGCATCATCAGTCCCCCCCCGTGGGTGATTATGTAGCATGTACAGCTACTTATGACAATTCATTGTATCCTTATGAACTTCACTTTAGGTTATTTTTTTAAACCCCCAGGACTCATCACTCACATTGGAACCGTTTGATCTAGGGCAAGATAGCCTACACTACAGTCCTCTCCTTAGGACAGCTGGCCACGAGGATAAGCATATATTCCACAATTGTTCCATAGTACGACCAAATTCCTTTCCATAAGGTAATCACTCACACCCGGGTTGCAGCCTCATATGACGCTTGCATAAAGCCCAATGTGGTTCACATCCCGTGGCTTACACTGTTTCTTTTGGTCTATGACACTAATTGATGCCTCTTCTGCACTTCCACCAATTATTGAAAGAAGTCTGATTCTCCTCATACCAGGCAAGTTGAGATCATTAGCAGTATCCGTAATGGGAAGGTTTTCTCCCCCACTATATTCTTACTTTGTTTTTCTCCAAAATCATTAGATATTGGGCCCTCTTGCTCCCATCCTGATGTTGACCTCAACTTAAAGGAGGTCAAAACACCACAACAGACCTATAGAGACTCCTGCCAAATTGTTAAAAATTGTGTATAAAAGTAGTCATACGTCTTTTTATTAGTGATGCACTTTGCTTTTTGCTTCTTTCATTACCTTTCTTCACTGAAAGCATGAGCACCAGATCCCCTTTATGCGCCAAAGTATACATTTGATTTAAACATGCCATGAATAAATTAATTGCAAAAGAACTTATCTCTTTCAGCCTGTTTTGGTTTTTTAAATTGTATACACTCTCAGTCTTCGACTACGAGAAACAAGTGTAGTTTGCTGTAGAGATTCAAATCTAGGAACCATTGTTTATTAAACATAACTTTCTAAAAGGGGAATTTTCAGAATTGTAATTTAAAATCTAACTTCACCATGTTAGGATTTTACATTTCTATTCCAGAGACACCATAAATTGAAGGGTACCTGCTCCCATTTGGAAATTATACTTTTAAAAAGTAAAACAGTAATTCCAGTGTCATTCTATAGAAGAAGTAGGTCTTGCAGTAGTAAAAAACAAATGTAAGTGTTTTTCACTACTAGGATATATACTGTACAACTTAAAAGTACATGTCAAACTTTTTAAATACACTGCATCCTGCCCTCACGGCTGTCTAGGACCTATCCTAAGGTGTCACTTTTATGTATTACAAAGGAAGGTTTTGGCCTGGCAAAAGGTTTATTTTACTAGGTTGACAAGGCAGTTCAAACTTGCACACACACAGACTGCAATGGCAGACCTGAGACATGTTTCAAGTGGTTTGCACAATCAATGCTGCAAGCCCACTAGTAGCTTTCATTTACAGGCCCTGGGCATAAGTGGAGCCACTTCATTAGGGACTCACAAGTAATTTAAATATGTCAATTTGGTATGAGCCAATCTAACATTTAAGGTTAGACTCTGAGTGCTGGTGAACACCTGCTTGCACCTGCTCAGAGGAACTACATCATCCAGAAATCCCTGGCCTAAGATGAGGAGGTGCCTGTCACCAGCCAACTCCCACAATTGCCGATGCGCTGTTAAAGCACTTTAGTACCTCCCATGATGCGACAGGAAGAGGCAGGGCCGGGCCACCCCTGTTTGATTCTGCACTTGTCCGATGGATGAACTTTCAAGTAGGTGAATGGACCCTTTGTAGTTGGACATGGTGTAAAGGTATTATAGGTTCTCGCACTGTTAACGGAGCACTTTCAATGCTGAGACTGTGATTAGGCTTAACAAACATTGGGAACTGGTGGGTTTACGTAGTTGGAAGTTGAGCGCCCAAGGTAGAGCTGGTGAAGTTGGCATTGTACCATGATTTAGATGTCTTAAACTCAATTCAATTCAATGAGTCCTGACTCCTTTTAACCCCTTCGACGCTCTTGACGAGCTGGGCTCGTCATGAGGTAGCCTCCCAGCACGCTCATGACGAGCCCAGCTCGTCATGAATAATGGGTTTTTTAAAACATGAGCACAGGAGCGGAATTTCGCTAGCGCTCATGTGGTTAAATGTGACTGTGTGAACTTGGATTGGGTACAACTTTTCTTTCGAAACACTAAATTGTCTTGTTTTGCTGTTTTAGTTTGTTTCCTTTGCTCAGTCCACACCACTGTAACGTAGTGATACCATTTGTCATGATTTGAACACTGTCTTAGTGCACTGCAGAGGAGAACTAAAGATCAAACAAGCACTACAACTAGTGGAAATGACCAGTAGCTGGTATTTCTAGCATGGGCAAGAGAAAGGCCACAGAGGTTACGACAGGCAAAGGGAATGTAATGTTAATTTTAATGTTAATGTTAGTGGCAATTTATAAAGCGCACGTACACCGTTTGGCTTCATGGTGCTGATAGGCTCACTAGCTATCCAGAGGTGATTCAGTTGTATGCTTGCTGGAACATCCAGGCCTTAAGAGATTTCCTGAATTGCAAAAGGTCAGTGTTAGATCGAATTTCCCATGGAAAGGAGTTCCAGAGTTTGGGGGCGAGGACTGCAAATCTGCAACCTCCTTGACGAACTCAGGATGGTAAGGAGTGAGAGGTGGGCAGAACGGAGATTGCGGACGGGGGTATGTCTAGATATCAGCTTATTGATAAATGCAGGGCTACTGCCATGCAGACCCTTAAAGACAAGACATCCTGTTTTAAAGGCACATCGCTGGATGATGGGAAGCCAATGCAATTTCTTTAGCAGGGATGTAGCTGAAAGCCAACGTGGCTGTCAATAGACCAGCTGAGCTGCATTGTTTTGGACCAGTTGCAGTCGTTTGAACAGATATAGTGGCATGCCCAGATATACCGAATTGGCATAGTCTAGGTGGGACAGGACAGTTGCCACTATAATAAGGTAGCGAAAACAAGTAAGAGTTCAGCGGAGAGCTGCATTGTTGCTGTGATCGATGACTTATTCGAGGAGATTGAGGCAATACTAGCTGATAAACGGAAAGTGGCTATGTCGTGCACTAAAAAGATACCAGCCTTCTACAAAAAGCTGGAAAGCGCACATTCCCCAGATATTGCTGAACATAGTACTATTGTAGAAATTGCTTCCCATGATGAAGGTCCTTTAGATTCATTGCCTTCCTCCTCTAGTTTGAGTAATAGAAAGGGGTTACATTCTGACATTTCCCCCAAAGTTACGTATACTTGTAGAAATGTGAAAGGGGGGTCCAATTTTCATAAGCTGCTCAAATAGATATGCGTCATTAGCCTCCCTGGAAGGGTCAGAAGGCATTGAAATGAATTCTTCTGTCTACAAGTGCAATTCAAATTAACATGATTGTGGACAACACACAGCCCACATTCCTGTAAGAGTCCACTGACAGAACCTGTAAACCCTAATACAACGATGGCAGAGCTCCACTCAAGACTTTATGTGCTTACCAAAGAGGTTTAGGCTTAAAAAACGAGTTGGAAAATTGATGGTTCAAACTAGCAATGCTAGATTCAACATCACTGAAATGGCTGAATGCATACTGATGAGTATTCTGAGTATCCCAGATAGAAAGATTGGTCTATCGCCCATGAAATCTTGATGGGAAGAAAATGAGACTGCCTGCCGTACCTGCAAATGCACTTTTGATACTTGATTACTACAAAGGATTAGCTAATGTGGTCAGTTGTGTTACACCTGCCACAAAAGATTCTCAGCAAGAACAGTGTCACAATCTCAAATCTGGTTATAGGGTCATGATAAAGAAGCACATGTAGAAGACCTGCTTGGAATCAAGATGGAAAGGACCCTTCCAGATAATTCTGGTGATGAATACTGCTGCTAAGCGTGCTGGAGTTCTAAACTGGGTGCATGCCTCTCACACCAAGAAACTGATAATCCTAGAAGAGGCAACAGTGTTCTTTGATCCAGAGCAAAGAGTATTGGTGACTGCACTACCACCTGAGAGACCATCAAGGTCAATGGTACAATTAGCACAACAGCAACAGGAAGAAGAAAGGGGTGAAGATTTGAAAATTGAAAAACAAAATAGAAGCAGAGATTGATCCCCAAAACAAAAATATAACGGATATTTCATCAGTACAATCAGAAGATCCAGGAGGAGAAACATGCACTGGAATAAGGAGAGTCACCCACAGAGCTGAATGGCCACAGAACTATAGACAATAAAGATTAATTCAAAGTACTTCACACGATCGAATACCAGCAACTGTACCTGAAGAGACTGAATAAAGTGATGAAAGTGGTATAGAACCAACAATCTTTAAGAAGATCAAAGAGAGCAAGAGTTCCTTGTCTGAGGTATTTAATCAATCAATCAATCAGGGTTTGGTAAAGCGCGCTATTCACCCATGAGGATCTCAAGGCGATTGGGGAGGAAAAGCGGGGCTGCTCTGGTCAGTTGAAAAGCCAGGTCTTGAGAGCCCGTCTGAAAGTGTTCAGGGTTGGAGAGCCTCTTAGTTCTACTGGGAGAGTGTTCCATGCTGTGGCTGTGGTGTAGGAGAAAGTTCTCCCTCCAGCTCTGCTTCTGTGGATGTGGGGGACCTCTGCCCGGGCGAGGTCGGCTGAGCGGAGGTTCCTCTTGGGTGCGTGGAAACTCATTCGTTTTTCAGGTATTTGGGTCCGATATTGTTGAGGAATTTGTAGGCATGTGTGAGTAGTTTGTAGGTGATCCTCTTATCGATGGGGAGCCAGTGGAGTTCTCGCAGGTGCGTAGTCATATGTTTGTGGCGCGGTATCCCTAGGATGAGCCTGGTGGCCGTGTTTTAGATGGTTTGGAGCTTGCGTAGTAGGGATTTGTTGATTCCGGCGTAGATGGCGTTGCCGTAGTTGAGCCTGCTGGTGATGAGTGCATGGGTGGCGGTCCTTCTGCAGTCTGAGGGGATCCACTTGAAGGTTTTTCGTAGGATCCGGAGGCAGTTGAAACTGGCAGAGGAGATAGGGTTGATTTGGCAGTTCATGGAGAGGGAGGAGTCAGGGATTATGCCGAGGTTCCGAGCGTGGTCTGTCGGGGTGGGTGAGGCCCCGAGGGCGGGAGGCCACCAGGAGTTGCTCCAGGCGGAGGGGCAGGGTCCGAAGATGAGAACTTCGGTCTTTTCGGAGTTGAGTTTGAGGCAGCTGTCCTTCATCCAGGTGGCCACGTTTCTCATTCCTTCCTGGAAGCTGAGTCTAGTGTCTTCCGGATTCTTGGTGAGGGAGAGGATGAGCTGGGTGTCGTCGGCGTAGGATATGATGCTGAGCCCATGCTACCTGACGATGGCGGCGATGGGGGCCATGTAGATGTTAAATAGAGCCGGGCTCAGAGTAGATCCCTGGGGTACTCAGCAGATGATGTCGGTGGGCTTGGAGAGGAAAGGGGGAGCATGACCCTCTGTGTTCTGCTGGAGAGGAAGGATCGGATCCAGTTCAGGGCGTCCCCCTGAATTCCCGCTTTGTGGAGCCTTGTGGTTAGTGTGTGGTGTGAGACGGTGTCGAAGGCTGCGTAGAGGTCCAGGAGGATGGTGGCTGCGGTGTGGCCCTGGTCGAGCAGCATGCGGATGTCGTCGATGGCGGCGAGCAGGGCTGTCTCGGTGCTGTGGTTGCTGCGGAAACCGGATTGGGAGGGTCCAGGATGCAGTTATCTTTGATGAAGGTGGTCAGTTAGGCATTCACAAGCCTTTCTGTGACTTTGACAGCGAAGGGGAGGAGGGTGATGGGTTGGTAGTTCTTGAGGTCAGTTGGGTCAGCCAATGGTTTTTTGAGGAGGGGCTTCACTTCTGCGCATTTCCAGTCCATGGGGCAGGTGCCGGAGGCCAGGGAGGAGTTGATGGTGCGGGCTAGCTCGGGGGTGATGGCCGTGGAGGCTCTGGGGAAGATGTGTGGGGGGCACAGGTCCGTAGGGGCTCCTGAGTGAGTTTTCTTCATGGTGGTGGTGATAAGTTTGATGGATGCGGGGTTTCAGGTGGTGATGGTTGCCGAGTCGGTGGTGGTGGGTCGAGGGGTGAAGGCAATAGTTGGCTTGCTGAAGTTGTCGTAAAGAGTCATGATCTTCTGGTGGAAGAAGGCCCTGAGCTTGTTGCAGAGATCTTGGGACGGTGTGATGTCAGTGGCTTCGCATGAGGGTTTGGTGAGCTGCTTGACGACATTGAAAAGTTTCCTTGTGTTGGATGAGTTGGTGTTGATTTCTTCCCTGATAATGGTTCTTTTGGTGTCCCTTATCAGCTGGTGGTAGTTCTTAATGGCAATCTTGTGGTCAGTGTGGGCTTCAGTGGTCTTCTGGTTCCTCCACCTTTTTTCGAGGCATCTGCAGGCGTGTCTGGCCTCTAGGAGTTCGGTGGTGAACCAGGCAGCCTTAGGAGGGCGTTTAGTGGATGTCTGCGGGAGAGGTGCTAGTTTGTCGGCGCAATTGGCGATCCACCGGCGGAGTTCCTTGGCAGCGGCGTTGGTGTCAGTGGTGGCTGAGAGGGGGTCGTGGAGGAGGGTGGTGGTACGAAGTTCTTCGGTGATCTTACTCCAGTTCCATCTAGGTGGGCGCGGGGCTGGTTTGGGTGCGGTGTGGGATGTGAAAGTGAAGTTGATGCAGTGGTGGTCTTACCAGGAGGGCCGGGTGGTGTGGGTGAACCGGATGCTTGACCCTTCCGCGAAGATGGGGTCCACAGTGTGTCCTGCAATGTGGGTGGGTGTGCTTACCAGTTGATTTAGTCCCAGGTTGGCGAGATTCTCGAGAAGTGCATTGGAGTCGGGGTCCTGGCGGTTCTCAAGGTGGAAATTTAGATCTCCGAGCAGGATGTAGCCACTGAAGGTGATGGCGTGGGATGCAGCAAGTTATGTGATTGTGTTAGTGGGCTGGGTGCGAGGTCCTGTAGTCTGTAGATGAGCGTGCCCCATAGCATTGTCCTGGGGTTGGTATGGACCTGGAAGTGGAGGTGTTCTATGTTGGGAAGAGTGCTGCTTGGGCTGGAGGTGGAGAGTTGGAGGGAGGTTTTGTGTGCGATGGTGAGGCCTCCCCCTGGGTGGTTTGGGTGGTCTTTTCTCTGGAGATTGTAGCCGTCCGGTATAGCCGAGGCGATGTCTGGTCCGGAGGTGGCGTTAATCAAGGTCTCAGTGAAAAAGGCGACGTCTGGAGCGAGTGTGGCGAGCGAGCATGTCCCATATCTCCATGGTGTGCCGGTGAAGGGATCGTACGTTGAGAAGGATGCAGTTAATGGTGTCGCAGGGTCTGGTGGCAGGCGGTACTTTAGTGTCTGTAGGCGTAGCGCCTATGGAGAAGGAGCTCTGGCAGTGGACGCACGAGAAGGCTCCTGGAGTGTTGTCGGGCCAGGCTTGTACGCAGTCCACGAGGTGCCTGGGCTTGAGTGCGAGGAGGCTTGCAAAGGTGTAGCGGTGGGGGCTTGGAGAGCCAGGGTTCCTGGCGCTGGGCACGGTCCAGACGCAGACGTGCGTAGACAGGCTTGCCTTAGGCGCGCCTTTGGTGAGCCAGCGGCACGCCCGCTGTGCGCGTCTGCTGCAGTCGCCATAATGAAGGGGAGGGGGCATGATCGAGGCGGAGGCAGGCGAGAGTCTAGTAGGGGGGCAGGGCTAAGTAGAGAGGGCGACGGAGCTTATGGGCGGGAGGCGCGATGGGCTAAGGATTAGAAGCAGAGACCTGTGGAAGTAAAACACAACACAGCAAAACACAAAAGTTACACACAGCGCTGGTTTGAGCGTGATGTCCCAAAATGAAGCAGAACCTGTGGCAGAGTTGAGCGCGAGGCTCGAACTCTGCTGCTGGGGCTGCTGTAGGAGGTGAGCGTCTGGCGGAGCTGCCGGAGAGAATGCTGCCTAGATCGAAGTCAGGTCAACACATGTGCTCCCCCGTAGCGGTCGCCGCAATGAAGGGGAGGGGGGCGAGATCGAGGCGGAGGCGGACGGGAGTCTGGTAGGGGGGTGGGGCTAAGTGGAGAGGGCGTTGGAGCTTGAGGGCGGGAGGCGCGATGTGCTAAGGATTAGAAGCAGAGACCTGTGGAAGTAAAACACAACACAGCAAAACACAAAAGTTACACACAGCGCTGAATGGTCATGTTACATGGACAGAGTACTAAATGTCACATTAGATGAATTGAGATATGTTTCAAAAGACCAAACTAGGCCCGAGTGTGCTGTAGAAAAGTAGGGATAACAATATAGAAGAACACAGAGAAGGGTCAAGTATTGTCTAATTAGAGATCTGAACTTCTGAAAACAAATCATCCTGAAAAGCTACTTACAGAATTCAATCATTGTAATAACATTCATAATGATTGCTATAGTACTAGTAGGATCTTATTTAACCTGAGAAGTAGAGCCTAGAACAAGGAAAATAACTGAACCATATACATACATTAATGATTAAGACCAACTAAGTGATTCTTTTGTTAGATACCGAAAAGGATTTCTCCACTAAGAATGCACTCATGCTATAGATGCAAAAGTTTGTTATGTGTGTGGTCACTTACAAACATCTGCATCAGAAGTCACTTATTATCACATGCCATTATCATGCTCTATGTCTTGTAGTATTTTGCTTTCACTTGTTTATAGGCAAGAACATTTTGAACATTTATATTCTATTTATGATCTTATACTTTCAAGAGACCTTTAATAGAAAGTATACATTTACATCCACAAGCAAAAGAAATGGACACAGCTTTGTATTACGTCTTATCCCATATACCTATAAATAGTTTTAAGGCTTATAAAAGCAATTTAACCTGCTTAATAAGACCATTAGAGAAGATTTACATAATGGCTTTACAAGAAAAATACATGAACATAACACATACTAACGATATAAACAGATTGATTGTTAGAAAGTGGATTCTTAGTAGTGGTAAATACATATCTACCAGTGGCAATAAGGCCACTATCACAGTCCAGGGCTCAGAATAGGTCTCATAACATTATTCCCATGCTCAACACTTGGTAGCTTGGCTGCAAGCAGGCAGGCTTAACTTTAAAGACAGGTATGTAAAGCATTTAAAAGCACCAATTCAGTAAATAATTAAGACACAACACACCATAAAAATACAACGCCAATTTATAAAACAGGCAACATTTTTATCTTTAAAATGACTCCAAAATGAAAGAAATCCAATGTAGGAAACCTGAGATATGTATTTTTTTTAAGGCTAAAGATTTTCTAACACTTAGTAACCTTGTGGAGTATTTTTCCAAAGATGCTCCAAACTTCTGGGTCTTCTTCCTGAAGTTCCTCTTGAGGGCCCAATGGGTCCAAAACACAATCCCAGTGTCTGGAAGCTCCAAGATGGTCCTGGAAAGCTTGGAACAACAATTCACACAATGCACCTGGCCAAAACCCTTAAACGTCTACTGGATGCACTCTAGGCAAGGGACTCTTGGTGGAGTTGGCACAGGTGAACACTGTTAAAATGTAGCTTACAGGGAGCCCCCTCTTTATCCCTCTGAAATCAAGGTACATCCAAAGGGCAGTAGTTACAGATAATGCAGCAGGTGCAGTCAGTCGGAATGCAGGGCTTGAAGGTGCAAACCAAGTTTTCAGCTCAATGTCCACTCTTTATTCCTCTTGAAGCAAGGTACATCCAAACAGCTGTAGTTTCGATAATGCAGCAGGTACAGTCAGTCAGAATGCAGGGTCTGATGGTGCAAATCAGATTTCCATACTGGCAATGCTTCTTCTTCTCTCAGTTTCAAGAAGCAGAGCTGAGAGGCTCTGCCTCTCTCAGATACTTATTCAGTGTTTCTGGGGTCAATCAGTAGGGAACTCCTGTCCATTGAGGTGCAGAGCAACACCCCAGAGCATGACCACGTCCTACAAAGTTTTACCCAGTGGTCTCCCACTATTTCCCACTATTTCTACAAAATTCAATATGGCTGAAGTCTGAGCAGAGAAGCAAGAGCTAGCTAAACCAACCTCTTGGATGGCTCATTTCAATATCTCCCCTCCCTCCAACATCTGAACATTCCTTACTTAAGCCTGCCATCTGCCTGGGTTCAGAGTGGAAAGGTTGTAGGTGGGCATGGCTGTCTCTCCCTGTCCCCTTCTTCCTTTGAATCTGAAGCTTTACAACCCTCCCCTCCTGCTCTGGCATTACTTTGGAGCATAGTCCTCTTACAAGAGATAGCCTTTCCACCATGGGTGCAACTTATCACTTCATTAAAGCAGCCGGACTAATCCACCTAACTCTGACCAATCAGGGCAGAAACTTGAAGTTTGGATTTTGTCTTACAGACAAGAAAGTCTTATAACTTCTTTTCTGTACATTTTAGGATAAATTCAACAATAGTAAATTATTGTATTTATCAACACCATTCTCCTAAGTCCTTGAATTATTTTCTTCGTTTGCCCCTTGCTATAGTTATTAATTCATAAACTATTGCAATGTTATCCAATGTGGCTGGGGATCTACAATGAAGAATATGAAATGACCAAATTCCTCTAATAATGCTTTTATAAGGACTCTGCTTATAACCTAGAAGAAAAGTTTGGGGTTCTGAATATGTAGAAATAATGCAGATGCTCACACCACAGTGCTCCTAGCACAAAAGTCGATTTTGGGAAGCATTTTACCACAATGATAGAAGTGAAACGTGCATTTTTTCTATCCCCAAAGCTTACAAAACATCAGTCAGTTACCACCAGTACCAGTCAGCAAACAATGGTGGTGCCCAGGGCAGAGGATGACTTTGCAACAGTGATGTTTTGAAAATGTTTGGAAGAAAGAAGAAGATCAATTTTAAAAGAAAATGGTTTACCCCAAGCTAAGGTTAGATAGTCAACACAAAGGAAAACTTTCTGTGTGCAGAGGGAGAACACCCAGATAAACTAGACATGTAGGGATTAGTAACTCTGAACACAGGTTTGAATTAACAAGAGGAACAATGAACATTTTACAGGGAAAAGAATCTTCAATTTTCAAAGTTTGATTTATTTGTGGAAAAAATGCTTATTTCTTGCTACCTGCTGACTGGGAGAGTATTTTTTATTTAGGTGCACTAATTCCTAAGATGTACCATGTACAATGACATCAGCACACAGACACAAACATAGGGGCCGATTAGGATGGCGGACGGATCGCCACCGCCATGCCGGTGGTGCCGATCCATCCGCCATCAGTGCCCGTCTGCCACCTATTTCCCCCCGCCATATTACAATGGCGGGGGGACCGTGGCGGACGGGAAAACCGTCCGACGCTTTTCCGCCGCGGTCGCCTTGGTCTAATATGGTCGCAGTGTCTATCGGACACCGCCAGCCATATTAGGATGTGCTGTGGGCAATGCCGCCACAAAAAGGCATACGGTCTTTGCTTTGGGGTCCCGTTGCGGGCCCCCAGGGTGAAGGGGGGGTGCACATGTGGGGTACCTATGGTACCCCCCTGCGTTTCAAAATACAACATGGCAGGCACCGCACGGTGCCTGTCATGTTGTGCTTTGAAACGCACAACATGCTTTTTTAGCATTTCGGCGGGCGGTGCTTTCAGCACCGCCCGCTGCAATGTTAAAAATGCGGGATGCACCCGCCACTGTGGCGGGTGCATCCTAATTCGAGGCACGGGACCTCCGCCCCTGTGGCGGACGGTCCCGTTCTCCGACAGGATGGCGGACGGACTTTGTCTGTCTGCCATCCTAATTGACCCCCAAGTATGGAAACTGGACCTGAATTAGTAGGATACATATGTGCTGAAATTATTCCACCTGTAGCCATGATATTAAATAACAAAAAGATTAGGAAACTATCAACTGCTGCAGATAAGTTGGCAACAAGTACTTCTGGAGCTTTGCTAATAGTGAATACTTAGCTAATGGTCATACGTTCAATGGGTTTGCAGGATCACCTAGCATTAGACATATTACTTGCTGATAAAGGCAGAGTTTGCAAAATTCTTAAATTAAACCATACATGGTTTTGCAGAGAACATTTCTAATCTAGAACCTGAGTTAAAAGACTTGGAAACACCTAGTGGATTTGAAAACTTTGGAAAGTGACTTTGTACAATCGTAAATTGGTTTAAAACAGCAGGAGGAGGTATTTATGAAAATAATAATTATAGGGCTTTGTCTGCTATTTATTTATGCTTTGTTCATGAGCTGTAGATTTATTTTATGCAAAAGAAGAGAAAGAGAACTTAATAAGAGTTTTGAAAAAGAATTTGGATTAGATTGTTTGATTAATGATAATTACATGAAATTATTGAAATTTCGGGGTCAGAAAGAAAAAGGCAAGACTCAACAGATGATGAAAGTGCTCTCTGAACAAACTCACATGTGAAAGGAAATTAGTATGATGGCTAAGATACCATCAGATGGGGGAACTGAGAAAGCTGACATTTTAAATTAAAAAAAATATTAACAAAGCTGATAATTTGCCTTAAATATTAACGTGCAAACACACTGTAAAATGTGTAAACTGCATTAGGCAACCATATTCACTGGTAGGCCCCTATTATATTTTTCTTTAACCAATAGAAGGTTTAGACATTGCTGAACTATGCACAAATGTTTTTGATAGTCTGATCTCAATGTGACGTGCTTGGAATCATCATTACTGCAAAATGTTACAGATTCATTAAATGTATTATCTTCCTTAATTTACATGTTCTCATTTGCATCAAGCTTGAACTTTGTATCCATCTCCTGTTCATATAATAATGAATAGAGAATCTCATATTTTAACAATACCTCTCACTTACATAAACTACAAAAAGCATTACCTAACTAGAAATCTTCCACTAAATGTTTCTGTATTTATTATAGTTCATAGTCTTGCAGTGAAACATCGAATACATTATAGAACAGACTCTGCATTAAAATTCCCTGAAAACCAAGGTTAACGTTTCCAGAAACACAAATGCTTAGTGATGTCTGTTACACATTTGATAGTAGATTGTCGAATTCATGCATTTTTAATGGCAAAGGAAGAAAGAAGCCATTCACTATCGAAAGATGTCTTCCCATTGGACCGGAAGGATCTCATCTGCAACAATGTTGTTTACATGTGTTCTTGTCTTTTATAATAGTGCGTGTTTCTATCTAGTGAGAGCAATCTCTCTTCTTTCGAGAACCATATCTGAAGCCACTTCTTGAGGAAACGTTCAACTATCATTCTGTCCCTGACGGCTATAGCTACTTCTGCATCTGTTGCCCCATATTTCCCTGTTGAGGCGTTATTTGCAAAATTTGCTACTGAAACTGTGTGCTGATGCTCTTTGTATATTGAGATCTGGCTGAGTTTCATGAACTACTCTTAATGGGAAGTCTGACTACTTAATTTGAATATGAACTTTATACTCCTTTGACCCCACTCTTTTCTCAAACTCTTTATGGGTTCTATTAAGTTCTATTAAGTTTTATTTCTGGACCTTTATTTAGAATATGAATTAATTCCTATATGGAACATGCTTGTAGTTTTCATTATTAGTGACTCTAACCATATTTTTTTTTTCCATTTCCGTAAACTGATTTTACCTGACTTACTAACTGCATAAAAAGAAAAAGAAGATTACCAATCTTTTTATGCGAACAGAGGTTTTGGAAATCAATTTAAAAACTTTCATTATTGACTGAACTTAATATCTGATTGATTTGATATTGATTGATTTGATTTAATGTAGCTTTCATTCAAAAATGGTGACAATGATCTGTTGCCTAGAAGAAGTACTTGTCGCAGAGTTGGAGCCCACTCTTAAAATTCACTAATTTAACTGGTACTGGAAGTAACATTTTGGACTCTTTCCACGCTATCAGCTGTAAATGGCATTTAAAATAAAGAAAGGTAAGGTGTCAGCTACAGAAAACCAAATGGAGGATTCTGATGAGAGAATAGGATGCATAGGCATGAAGCCTTGGTACATATGCAGTGGAAGAGCTGGAAGGGTCTTCAAAGCTCAAAGTCAGCAAGCATCTCTCAGATTTCCCTCCTAGATTCTGTAGCAAGCTCATCTCTACTCTAAGTAACATATACAAATATAATTCAACTAAAAATAATTTGCAACATTTCTCTGCATCCCTACTCTCAGGAACCAATCTGTCTTCTGTAATGGCTGCGAGCAAGTAAACTCACAGTTTCCCACGTCTTCACAATGGATCACACAACCATGTCCTTGGTTTGCTCTTTTTAACTGAATCTTGTGGTTCATACAGTTCTTCCTACAAGTCTCATTTCCTGCTATCTGCCCCCCTCCCGGTGAGAACCTCACTATCGGTTGCCTAATATATAACAAATTCCTATTCAATAGCTAACAGAAGGCTTCTGGAAAATTATAGCATCAGCAAGTAGGAAAAGAGAGATAAAATATCTTGAGCAAAACAACTGGTTTAATGTGTAACCAAGCCTTTTAGCCTTAAACGTGGAAGTTGACATTCAAAATGGCATCAGCACTTAAGCAAACTTAGGGGTCAATTATGTTGGCGATCCGTCTGCCATCCTTGCCCGGCCGCCACCTATTTCCCCCCTGCCATATTATAATGGCGGGGGGACCGTCCGCCGCTTTTCTGCCGCGGTCGCCTGGTCTAATATGGTGGCGGTGTCTATCAGACACCGCCAGCCATATTAGGATGGGCTGAGGGGATTGCCTTTCCGTGGCGGCAATGCCGCCACGAAAAGGCATACGGTCCTTGCTTTGGGGGCCTGTTGCGGGCCCCCAGGGTGAAGGGGGGTGTGGGGTGCACATGGGGGGTACCTATGGTACCCCCCCTGCATGTTCAAAATACAACATGGCAGGCCCCGCGCGGTGCCTGTCATGTTGTGCTTTGAAACGCACAACATGCATTTTTTGCATTGCGGTGTGCGGTGCTTTCAGCACCGCCCGCCGCAATGTAAAAAATGCGGGATGCACCCAACACTGTGGCGGGTGCATCCTAATTCGAGGCACGGGACATCCGCCCCTGTGGTGGACGGTCCCGTCCTTCGACAGGATGGCGGACGGACAAAGCAGGATGGCGGACGGACTTTTTCCGTCCGCCATCCTAATTGACCCCTTAATACGTTAATTTGAGTGTTTGCTTATAAAGTCTAAGTGTGATTATCAATTACAGATTTTGCGTTAATTGTTTATGCTATTCGACAATGAACTTATCACTTTACAATTAAATGTGTTTAATTTGCAACCTGACGAAATTCGCTCTGTCAGTAGTGTTTTATATTCCACTGTTTATTCTTGCTGGAGATGGATTCCTTTTCAAATCACCAGTGGAAAATTGGTAACTGCAAGATAGTCTTGTCAGCTTACTGAAGATATTACTGTCTGCTTTGAAAATTTGTCTGCAAAATTGCACTACTGAGGTTATTTTTTACAAAACAATTTTTGGGAGGCCTGAGCATCATCTCGTAGGAAGAGTTTGTCTCATGAGCTAAACTTGCTTGTTTAGTAACAGTGAAATTCTACGCGGTCCCTATTATATTATATGTATGAGATGAAGCCCCCGGCCCACCCCATTCTTCCGAAAATTGTTCCAGAACCTCTGCCAAGTATACTTATTTTGCACCAGGATGGGGAGAGACGAATCATTGTAACAACAGAATGACATCTATGAGAGAGCGCAAACTGACCTAAATGTATGAGTGCATCACACTTACTCGTAGTAAGCACAAATCATGAGGAGAAATGCCATGAGTGCTAGTAGTATCTGCAATTATATTCTGAATGTATAGCTAATGTAGAGATTTAAGTAGAAGTGGGACTAATACAGAAATGTGTGACACTATATGATTTTATTAGATGTGATTATTCCTCAATCCATGTCGTGTAGCTGTTAAAATGTAAGATGGCATGTGGTTAAATGCAGAATGTGGTAGGCCTCAGGGCCAGTGCTAGAAGGGAAGGGGAAGGTGTTTCTTTTCACGACATAGATTGTACTAATGTTTTGGTCATTGCATTAATGAGCCATGATTTATAGATGTGTTTACTGAATAATAGAATAAGAGTATTAACATGCTTATTTAATGAAGAAGTTGAATGCTATAATCATTATGAGAAATATTGTAGGCCTGAAATGTTTTAACGTTGGTTTACACGTACATGTCTGGGCCAAGAAATGTTGCGAACCTTTTTGGAAGTCTATGAGAGTTGGGATCTTGGCTGCAGATGTCTGTCTGCAAGAGAAAAGGGGGAATCCAATTATAAATAAAATGAATAGAGGTCTGTTCAGGAGACGGCCCAGACATGGAGGAGGGTTCCGGAATGTTTTAAGGGGTATCAGCGGGCCGGAGAAGAGTCTGAGAAGCAAGGTCAACTCCAACGTATGAGGCCCAATACAAAGCAGCATGGAAAAAGCCAGAAGCTACACCACGTGAGGGGCGTCTCATGAGGGGCGTCTCAAATGTTGTTGACTGTTTTGTATTAGGGACAGCACCCCTGGGTGGAGTTAGAGCAGATACCTGAGGACCCTTTAGAGAGCGGATGGGTAGGCAGAGAGGGGTCATGACTGGAGAACTATAGGTTTTCACCAAGAGACTAAGAGTGAGTGACTTCCCTTGGGGGTCATTCACTGCTGACACCTTTGTTAGGTTGGGATTTGGTTAAGTAGGGATACCATCTAGAGCAGGGTAGGGACAGCCTAACCTGTGTGTTTTCCTCCAACTTAAATGAAGGAGAGATATGCGTCAATGCTGATAGCTTTATTATTCTTAGAACTTGTGTTGGTAATTTCCGTTGCTCGTCTGAGGGCTTTCAGAGAGCACATGTATGTAGTTGGACCTGTGTATCTCGTGAATCTCATTCTGAGATGCCTGTATTTGCAGCTTATCCTATCCTTACAATAAACTTTTGAAAGCTAGAAGTTGTTTGTGATCTTTTGGAGCGGGGTCCTTTATTGGGTGAACTAGCTTGGTAACAGAGGCACTTTCTTCCTTCAATGACAGGCAACAAAGGTTCAGTCGACCAGATCGGGGTTTAGATCAATAGTGATAAGGTATCGATCAAAATCTCGCCCTTCCAGTTGGTAGCTATAGAGGATGGTTGCCTTCTTGAGGACGGTGACCTAGGCCAGGTTAGCTTACCCCAAGGCCCCTAGAAATCGATGATCGGAAGAACCGCCCGCTGAAGAAGATCCGGATGACGTGAGACAGAAAAGCAGCAGTATCGGTCGAGAGTGAGTATAAAGGGTCATGCGTGTTAGATTGCGGTGTTTTTGTATTGTATCTATGTTGTAATGTCTGGCGGAGTTGGAATGTCTGTAGAGTGACTGTGGAACAGGTTGTGAGCGCGCGCAACCGGTGGAAATCTTAAGTTCAAGGAGAGCTTAAGTGGTTCGGGTGTATCGGACACCCAGAGTAATTGTCAAATAGTGTGAAGGGATTCATGAGGTACCATTGATCACCCGAAAGACCGAGATAGGGGGAACGTAAGAGTGAGTGCGTGAGTAACGGACGCTGGTCGGAGGTTACTGTGTGTGTAAGCAACCTATCAGAGAGACGATAGACATTTCGTCAGTTGTGTTGACAATTACATATAGACTGTGGACGTACAGTCGAGGGAAGTGACCGCTTGGTCGGAAGTAGTCATTTTTCGGTGTATGAATGGGACGCATGCATGACCGGGAGACGAGTTGAGAAAGGAGGGGTGCTGCTGCGAAGCGGAGAAAAGTGACGTCAGGAAGTGTCGCGACGTGATTGGCCGACAGGAGAAAGACCGCGCTGTGATAGGCCAGCTAGCAAAGACGTCAGAAAGTGTCGCTCTGTGATTGGCCGACCGGAGAAAGACCGCGCTGCGATAGGCCAAGTTAGCAAAGCCGCGACAGGATTGGTGGATTGTCATCAGGAAGTAAACAGAGTAGCGAGGCTGGATATTGTGCGCATAATTATGAAGTGTTTTAAATGGCTGAGAGCGGCGTTTAAAAAAGAGAAGCGGGGATCGTATGAGGGGGAAGAAGCCCCGCCGGAGGGTACGCCGGCTCGTTACATGGCAGTGAATGTTGGGCTGCATACGATCCTTTGGATATCAGAGTGGAGTAAGATTACGGAAGGAAATGAGGAACTGACGTTCCCGAAGTACGGGACGTTCAGATTAGAGGTGTTACATCGATTAAAATCAGTCATGACCTCAATGAGACCCTTGCCTAGACCGACCCAGTTTGAAGCTCTTGATGCATGGATTAGGGCAGCGCATGAAAAGAATATGAACAGACGACAAGAAAGGGTGAAACGATCGGTAAGGGCAGTGCAGGATGCCAGGTGGGATGCGGATGCTAAAAGATGGAGAGTGCATAACATGGAAGTAAATAAACTGTACCCGGTGTTAGAGGTGCCCGGAAATAAAAGCCCCCTAGAAGAAGATGATGAGAGCGAAACAGAGGACAGCCTGATAAACAGATTATTGACAGACAGGCCACCCCCGTATAATAGAGCAGGGGGGGAGGTCGAGCATAGTGAAAGAGAAAAGGGGGGCAATGCAGGGGAGCATGGACCGCTTCCCAGTTCAGAGTGGGATCCTGAGGCAAAGAAAGATCTGTCCCAGCCTAGTCAGGTGCAACAGGTAGTCGGGAGGTTTGTGGTACAAAGAGCGCCGGAAACGGAGAGCGCCACATCCTACGCATTACCAGATGCACTACAGGTACCTGTTACCATAGGTCCTATAATATCGATATATGACCAAGAAAGAGCAAGAGGGGAAGAACGGGTACGGAAGGACAGAGAAAGAGCAGGGACGGCAAGGAGGAACGATACGATTAATTCCCCAAGTCAGATGCCGATACCAAGAGAGTGGAGCACCCCGATGCACACAGCAGGGGATCCAGGAGGGGACCCTGGGGGCCCTAGATGGCCAGTGGATCTGAGGGGATCTGGACGAAAATCCTTTCAAGAGCTAAATGAGTACATGAAGAAGTGGGATGAGGCAGTGGAGGCTCACAAGAGCATCATAGCTGCAGAAGCTGAAAGGGAAAGTCAGGACAGCAGAGCTCGGACTCACTGCGGGGCTGGGGAGAGCAACCCGGAGTGGGACGGGAGAGCGAGAGATAGTAGGGGAGTCACCCATTGGGCCCGGAGTGGGGATAGAACAGACCTGGAAAACGGGGGCCCCGGGAGTGGAGGGGTGGCGTGCCCAATTCTCAGTGAAGGGGAGAGGAGAGCGCAAGAGTACAGAAACAGCTTTAAGTGTCCACACTGTGTGCCCGGCACCAGAGAACTGAATGGGAGTTGTGAGAGGTCGCATCATAGTCCCTGTGATGACGGAAATGAGCGCAGCCCAGGGAATATGGGGAACCAGGAAGGATCGTATCGGATACTGAGCGATACTAGGCAAAGGGAGAGTAGCGACCAGAGGGAAAATAACAGAGAGGCGTACGGTGAAAGGAGAGAAGAAGAAGAGAGTGGGCAGAGCAAGAGTGGGGGTAACAGGCCCGTGTTCCATCACCTTCCAAGATCGGATGGCCGAGCATGGGACCTGGAGAGATGGGAGCAAGGGAGAGCACTCATTAACTCTCCCGAGCCCAAACGTAGAGCTCGGAGTTGGGATGGTAGGGAGACCAGTGAGCCCCCTTCGAAAGACATATTGCGAGCTGAGATAAAAGCTAAGAGACTCGATGTCGCCAGCTTAAGGTCAGACCTGGATGACATGATAGATGGTACCCTGCCTTTAGAAAGAATAGAAATGTATGAGCAGGATGAAATACTGTATATGGCAAAGGACATCACTCGAAAAGCGAGAGCAATCCATGAGAAGTTAGTCGAACTAGCAGGCAAATATATGGTGGACCTGTCAAGAACCAAAGCATTACAGGGTAACCACAGGCTACATTACACAGATCGAGACCTAGATGGGAGGAGAACGATTGGGCTGAAAACGCACATAAGGGAACTGATCACTGGAATAAGGACATGGAGGGCACTAGATAAGTGGGAAGAGAGGTGGTCCAAGAAAGGGACCGTCAGGAGAAGCACGCTTGGTATGACACCAGGAAGGCTGCAGGGAATAGAAGCATACCCTTTGCGTGAAGTCGCCAATGGGAACTATGTGCATGTCCCTTGGAGTAGGGGAGATTTAGCTGCTTTTACCACCTCCTTCCCCAAATTGCGGGAAAACCCAGTGGAGTGGTACAAGCAAGTCGAGAGATTTGTAAAAATCTCAAAGGTCCTATGGATAGATCTGAACACGCTGTTCGACATTGTAGTACCAGGAGATCTGTGGACAGCATGCAAGGTTAGCGCTGAGTGGCCCACAACGGAGCCGGAGAGAGATGCTAAGACTAATGGGCCGTCCGAGATTGTGATGGCAAAATTCGAGAGAGTGATGACTTGGCTGAAAGAGAAAGTGCCAATGCAAGACATAGATTGGGTCAGAATAGACCGAACCAGACAGGAACCCAAAGAGACCGTCCACGAATATTACGAGAGATTGCTGAAGGCGTTTAAACAGTATAGCGGCCTGGATGTAATGGATCCAAAAGACATAGGGCAATTCGTGTCCAAGTTCGTCCTGGGACTGAGACCGGATATTAGTTTAATGATTCAGCAACACTCGATTTGTTGGCAAAATAAACCCCTAGACGAAATACTGAGGTATGCCAGGTACTGCTGTGATGAGATAGACTCCAAGGCTAAGAAACTAAAAGAAAAGTTGATGGTGGTACAGATGCAGGCAGCAGGAAAGGGGGGACAGCAGCAACAGCAGCAAGGAATAGGTACAGGAGGAAAGAAACAGTACAGTCAGAACAAGGGCAATGAGGAGAGTTCCACCTTTAGACCCAGATTAGACATAGCTGCCTTGAAGAAAACGACTAGGTGCCACCAGTGTAACGAGGTGGGGCATTGGAAACGCGAGTGTCCCTACAATGTAGAGATAGGAGAACAAGAGATAGAGGAGGAAGAGGTCCAGAGCGCGCCTACAAGAGGGGTGACGCCATACCAGGGAAAGGCGCTCAAAGGGGGGGGGGCTCCTCCCCGAGCCCAGTTCCCGCAACCTCCTCGAGTAGGGACTATGGGTAAGACCTATAGACAGATGCCTCTGTTTGTAGAAGGAGAAGAGTGCTATTATGTGGACCCATTAACCGGACAGAGAGTGGAAAGAGAAGACTGCACCCTCGGGGCAGCCTTGGAGGTGGACCAGAGGGGACCCTATGTCGAAGCAGAAGTAGCAGGGTGCCCCACGACATTTCTGGTGGACACAGGAGCCACTAGGTCCACGATCAGATCAGCTGCAGTTCCAGACCTGCCCATGTCTGGAGAGACCATACAAGTGGTGGGGGTCGCAAACAGGAGAATAACCAGCCAATTGACAGAACCGGTACAGGTGAAAATAGGGAAGTACAGCGATGAGCACCAGTTTGTGGTTTGCGATTCAAGTCCTGTGTGTCTGCTAGGCAGAGACCTGTTGTGTAAATTGAATTGTACTATATACTGTACACCTCAGGGAGTGGAGGTATTGACCAATGATGATGACGCAGACTTCAAAGTTGCAAACTCAAGAATATGCGTGGAGCTGTACCCTACTTTGACAGTAGATGAGCTCCCCTGGGACTTGAGAGAGACAGTGGCACCAGAAGTATGGGATTTCACTGGGGAAGAGATAGGATTGGTCAAAGGGGTGGACCCAGTGAAAATTGTAGTGAAACCGCATGCTGAGTTCCCAAGAACACCCCAATATAAATTGACTCCAGAAACGATTGCAGGCATAAAACCCGTGATCGAGTCCATGATTAAACAGGGAATACTGAAAGAAATCGTGGGTAGTCCATGCAACTCCCCGATTATGGGTCTGCAGAAACCAAATGGGAAATTCCGGATAGTACAGGACCTTCGAAAGATTAATAACATAGTCGTTTCGTGTTGTCCAGTGGTACCGAATCCATCAGTGATACTGTTTCAGATTCCATTCCAAGCTGAGTGGTTCACTGTGATTGATCTTTGTCAGGCTTTCTTTTCGATCCCTCTGGACGAAGAAAGCCATTTTCTTTTCGCATTTAAGCTGGAAGGTCGCGTTCTAACATGGTGTCGTATTCCTCAGGGGTATACAGAGAGCCCATCGATCTTTAACCAGCTTTTGAAGAAAAATCTTGAAAGTCTAGTGCTGCCCCAGAAGTCAGTTCTGGTCCAGTACATAGACGACCTCCTCGTGGCGTCAGAAACAGAAGAAGCTTGCAGGGAGGACTCCATTGCTTTGTTAAATCACCTAGCTGCCAATGGGCACAAGGTGTCCCCGGGAAAGTTGCAGTACTGCCTGACAGAAGTGCAGTACTTGGGACACAGAATAGAGAAAGGCAAGCGAAAGGTGTCACCAGACAGGATAGAGGCGATCATGAAAATGAATGCGCCTAAGACACAGAGAGAGGTCAGGATGTTCCTAGGGATGGTGGGTTATTGCCGACAGTGGATCGCGAACTTTTCACTGAAAGCAAAGCCCTTGCAAAAACTGACGCATAAGGAGGTGAGCGATCCGGTACCATGGGACAAAGACTGTTTGATGGCATTCCTACAGCTGCGAGAGGACCTGTGTCGTGCTCCGGCATTGGGAATGCCTGATTATAATAAACCATTTTTGCTTTACTGTTGTGAGAGAGAAGGTTGCGCGTTGTCTGTGTTAGTCCAAATCCATGGGAATGCCCGTAGACCAGTTGCTTATTTCTCGGCTACTTTAGACCCAGTAGCCGCAGCGTTGCCCGGATGTCTCAAATCCGTTGCTGCAACGGGTGTCAGCATTGAAAGATGTGAAAATATCGTCATGGGGCACCCGTTAGAGGTGTGCGTGCCCCATTCTGTTGAACTGTTGATGACCAGGACCAAAACACAGCATCTGACCAACAGCAGGCTCACGCGCTATGAGCAAGTTATTCTTGCTGCAGAGAATGTGACCCTCAGGAGATGCTCTGTTTTGAACCCTGCCACCTTGATGCCACTCCCAAATGATATCGAGGATGATGATGAATGTACAGACCATGACTGCCTCGATGTGACTGAACTATGCACCAAACCCAGACCCGACATCGTAGATGAGCCACTGACCGACCCAGACGAAATTTTCTTTGTCGATGGCTCATGTGTAAGAGACGAAGTTGGGCAGTTGAGAGCAGCTTACGCTGTTTGTACAATTACTGGAGTTGTAGAAGCTGGGTGCCTGGAAGGAGTACACTCCGCTCAGGTAGCCGAGATTATTGCCTTGACACGTGCTTGCTTGGCAAGCAATCAAATTCGAGTCACCATATACACCGACAGCCAATATGGTTATGGGGTGGTTCATGATTACGGGCAGTTATGGTCTCAAAGAGGGTTCATGACCTCTTCAGGCTCTCCCATTCGCAATGGAGAGTTTGTGCGCCTGTTGTTAGAGGCGTTGCAATGCCCAGCAGGTATCGCAGTTGTAAAGTGCACCGCACATACCAGAAATGAGGACTTCGTTTCGAAAGGCAATAGATATGCTGATGAAGTTGCGCGGTATTGCGCGGAGCAAGGGTACTCTTTCACAGAGGTGGAAGTGGGTGGAATAAATGTAAGGACTGAATTAGCCATGATATTGGAAACTGTTGATACTTGGGACGAACTGGCAAACATGCAAGAAAATGCTCCTGATTTTGAAAAAGAAACATGGGAAAAGGCAGGATGTGTAATGGGTGAGTCCCATTTTTGGGTCTCAGCAGACGGCAGAGCAGTGTTGCCCAATGAGATGGTGAGTCCAATGGCCAGACTCATACATGGTCCCGTACACTTAGGGAGAGACGCTATGCTGAGAGTGTTTAGACAGACTTGGTACAATCCTAAGTTTAGAATAGCAGCAGAAGCAGTGTGCCAGCGTTGTGTGACCTGTCAGCAGCTGAACGTAGGAAAAAGAACACCAGTTGCACTGAGTCACATAGGAAGGTCTGGAGGTCCATTCAATCGAATGCAGATAGATTTCATTGAAATGCCGAGGTGCAACCGCCTCCGCTATGTCCTGGTGGTTGTTTGTGTATTCTCCAGATGGGTTGAGGCATACCCTACACGTAGGTGCGACACCCTCACAGTGGCCAAGTTACTGCTTAGGGAACTCATTCCGCGCTTCGGGGTGCCGGCCTCTTTGGAATCAGATAGGGGAACGCATTTCAACAGCGAGCTTGTGAAGATGATTTGTGCGGCTCTGAACATAGATCAGAAATTGCATTGCAGTTACCGACCAGAAGCCTCAGGAATTGTGGAGCAGATCAATGGCACGATCAAGGCCAGAATTGCAAAAGTGTGTTCCTCAACGACCCTGAGTTGGCCTGACGCCCTGCCATTGGTCCTCATGAGCCTTCGTAGTACCCCAGAAAGAAGAACGGGGTTGTCACCACATGAGGTGTTAATGGGGAGAGCAATGAGGCTGCCATCTGTCCCAACTACTGCACTGTTAAATATCACAGATGATATGATCCTGGACTATTGTAAGGGGCTGTCTGACGCCATTCGTTCTGTGTCCCTTCAGGTGCAGGCTGCCGAGGTTCCATCGTGCCAGGGCCCGTGCCATGACCTGTATCCTGGGGACTGGGTCCTGGTGAAAAAACATGTGAGAAGAAGCTGCTTGGATGTTCGTTGGCGTGGGCCCTTCCAGATCATCCTGATCACGAACACGGCTGTGAAGGTGGGAGGCCTGCCCAATTGGATCCACGCGTCACATACGCGAAGGGTTCCAGCACCTCTGGAAGAAACAGCTCCTCTCTCGGATAGACGTCCAACAGAGGACCGAGAAGCCATAGAGGGGGCTAGCCAAGCTGTAGAGGTGCCAGCGGAAGCAGGGAACGAGTCTGACCAAGCTGAGGACGGTCAGTACAACAGCGAAACAGACGACGCTACAGAAGGAGAAAGTAGCTGGGAGTACGAGTCAGACACTGACAGGTCTGACAGAGAGCGAGAGCAAACAAGAAGGAGAAGGAGTAGAAGGGCACGTGGAGAAGCTAATTGGCCGCAAAGAAGGAGCTCTAGCCTGAGGTCAACTCCAGAGATAACCCTCCCTCCGATATCAGAAGACTCAGACCCGGAAGAAGGTGCTCAGGGCGCTGAAGCACCGGACCGAAGAAGGTCAAGAAGAGTGCGTGTGCCTAGCAGAAGATACTCCACCCCTGAGTGGACATATCTGGCGACAAATGTCTTTGAAACAGGAGACAGGGAGGATTCGAGCGGTGGTGGTGTCCAGTTCTGAGCCCATCGTCACCGTGGAAATACGACTGTTGGTACCCGGAGTCGAACAAGAAGGGTCACTAACATTCATGCTTCCCAGACCTCCCCGCCTCAGCAAGTTAAAACATATGTTTCTTTCAGAATTGCAATTCCCCGACTTTGGTACAACGATAACAGCCCATGAAGAGCACAATCTTCGTTTGGAAATACTGAACTTTGCTATCGAAGCTGCAGGTACAAACCTGATAGTAGATGCTTAAAGGACTTTGTAAATAAAGCGAGTAGAAAAAGAAGATTACCTAGCGCCCAGGAAGCAGAGAATATTAGGGAACTTCCCTTGAGTTGATGGAGAAGGGCTAGGGTTGTCTTTATTGAACTGTTAAAGGACTTTTGCGAAAAAGGTTGTCAGCTTCCAGTTGTGTGGATTCTAAAGACAAAAAGAGTAAAAAGAGACTGTAAAGGAACGAGAAGAAAAGAACTTTTTGCCAAGATAAGAGAGAGCCATATTGTCTGACGAAATGGAAGCCGGCACCCAGAACCGCAGAGCTAAATGTATAATAGGTACACTAATAGTAGGAGTGATAATATTGATAGCTTTAGTGGTAACAATTTCTTATGTAAAGGGACATGAGGAAGAGGCGAAGGTAACTGATGTGAAATCTGTAGAAACACTTACACCCACTGTTGCTGGTGAGAAAAGGGAAAACACTCAAGAGAAAGCGTTATTAGCTGCAGAAGCCCGCAGGTTACACGTAGATGAGTCCCAAGGAGACTTTAGGTCAAATGCTTATGCTAAACTCTTATATGAATACGTGGATGCCATGGAGGTTAAGGACTGTTACGTCTGCATGCAGTTGCCGGCGTCTGTAGATGAAGGCATTAGATATCATCACCTCCCGCTGACATATGGCATTACATGTAGCTTATTGCTTAGTATATTTTATGAGAGAGATAGTTTTGAATACTATTTCTCCAACTATGATTCAGTGTTGCCAGAAGTCCCAAATTATAAGCAGATGAACAAATGGGACTACTGGAAGAGTGAAGACAGATTGGCCAAGTTCTTCATTCCTTGGATTACCTTAGATACTTCACATGCCCGTAGAAATAACCTGACATGCAAAGTGTCAGAAGTCGAGAAGAAGTTCATAGGGCAGGTGGATGATCGTTACAGGAGACAAAAGATTTTGAAAAAATCAGGACAATGGAAAACAGATTGGACCGAGGAAGAGAAGGCACACAAGAGAAAGGGTAGTAGTGGTCCAATAGCTTTAGATAAGACGCAGAGAGGAAAGCTATGTCTTCACCGAGCCAAAACGTATTATGAAAATATATACGTGGGAGAAGTCGACTGTGAACATGCTTTCAATATAGAGTACTATACTAAGGATTTCCTGAAGGGAATGCAAGTGATTCCAAATGTGTATTTTGTATGTGGAAGAAATGCCTACGTGAGACTACCTGACAACTGGTATGGATCATGTTACCTAGCAATTGTCTTCCCCAAAATATATCATGCACAAGACTTAGTGATCATCGAGGGCAAGACATCATCGAGGGGAAGGAGAGATATAGGTGATGCAGAAATGGTTGGAGATGTCTTTGGAGCTATGTTCCCTCTTTTGGGTCTAATCCTTAATGATGTTAAAATTAGACGACTGGCAACAGTCGTCGACAGGTTGTCTGCCAGCACTGCTCAGTCCTTAATGCTGGTAGAAGGAGAGATGCAATCGATAAGGGCTATGGTTCTTCAGAACCGTCTTGCGTTAGACGTCCTACTAGCAAAAGAGGGCGGAGTCTGTAAGGCTTTGAAGGTCCAGGAATGTTGTACTTACATTCCAGACAATTCGAAGCCCCTTGAGAAAGTTATTAGGAACATAACTGATATTCACAAGGAGATCGAAGACTTGAGTAGAGAAAATGTCTGGGAAAAGGTGGGCCACGGAATGAGTGAAGTTGGAGGGTGGATTTCCACCCTAGGCAAAAGCTTTGTGTGGTATATACTAAAACCTATCATCATAATATTGATCTGTGGGATCATATTGTGGGGATTGGTGAGGGTATTCAAATGGTACAGAGCAAGAAGGTCAGAAAGGGCCCAAAGAGAGCAGCTGCAGAGATTGGCTGCCATACAAGATAATCAGTACAGGAGTCTGAGGGCTCTGGAAGCGCAGAGACAAGTTATGCTAGCAATAACTGCAGTTTAAATGTTAGTGATGACCCCGAGAGGTCATCAAAGGGGGGAACTGAGAGAGCGCAAACTGACCTAAATGTATGAGTGCATCACACTTACTCGTAGTAAGCACAAATCATGAGGAGAAATGCCATGAGTGCTAGTAGTATCTGCAATTATATTCTGAATGTATAGCTAATGTAGAGATTTAAGTAGAAGTGGGACTAATACAGAAATGTGTGACACTATATGATTTTATTAGATGTGATTATTCCTGAATCCATGTCGTGTAGCTGTTAAAATGTAAGATGGCATGTGGTTAAACGCAGAATGTGGTAGGCCTCAGGGCCAGTGCTAGAAGGGAAGGGGAAGGTGTTTCTTTTCACGACATAGATTGTACTAATGTTTTGGTCATTGCATTAATGAGCCATGATTTATAGATGTGTTTACTGAATAATAGAATAAGAGTATTAACATGCTTATTTAATGAAGAAGTTGAATGCTATAATCATTATGAGAAATATTGTAGGCCTGAAATGTTTTAACGTTGGTTTACACGTACATGTCTGGGCCAAGAAATGTTGCGAACCTTTTTGGAAGTCTATGAGAGTTGGGATCTTGGCTGCAGATGTCTGTCTGCAAGAGAAAAGGGGGAATCCAATTATAAATAAAATGAATAGAGGTCTGTTCAGGAGACGGCCCAGACATGGAGGAGGGTTCCGGAATGTTTTAAGGGGTATCAGCGGGCCGGAGAAGAGTCTGAGAAGCAAGGTCAACTCCAACGTATGAGGCCCAATACAAAGCAGCATGGAAAAAGCCAGAAGCTACACCACGTGAGGGGCGTCTCATGAGGGGCGTCTCAAATGTTGTTGACTGTTTTGTATTAGGGACAGCACCCCTGGGTGGAGTTAGAGCAGATACCTGAGGACCCTTTAGAGAGCGGATGGGTAGGCAGAGAGGGGTCATGACTGGAGAACTATAGGTTTTCACCAAGAGACTAAGAGTGAGTGACTTCCCTTGGGGGTCATTCACTGCTGACACCTTTGTTAGGTTGGGATTTGGTTAAGTAGGGATACCATCTAGAGCAGGGTAGGGACAGCCTAACCTGTGTGTTTTCCTCCAACTTAAATGAAGGAGAGATATGCGTCAATGCTGATAGCTTTATTATTCTTAGAACTTGTGTTGGTAATTTCCGTTGCTCGTCTGAGGGCTTTCAGAGAGCACATGTATGTAGTTGGACCTGTGTATCTCGTGAATCTCATTCTGAGATGCCTGTATTTGCAGCTTATCCTATCCTTACAATAAACTTTTGAAAGCTAGAAGTTGTTTGTGATCTTTTGGAGCGGGGTCCTTTATTGGGTGAACTAGCTTGGTAACAGAGGCACTTTCTTCCTTCAATGACAGGCAACAAAGGTTCAGTCGACCAGATCGGGGTTTAGATCAATAGTGATAAGGTATCGATCAAAATCTCGCCCTTCCATCTACAAAAGTGTAATCGTGTCTGCATTCTGTTGATTTATATGTTTACATTAGTTTCTGATTCAAAGAAATAACACATTTCAAGAGAAAGCGGATAGTTCCAGCTCCCCACACTGTCTCCTGCACCTCTCATTCTGCCATTTCCCTCGAGCGCACCAAGACTCTGAAATCTCAGTTGCCACTTAATCAAAAATGCCTCCTTCTGCTGAGAAACAATTCCCTGTCTTTTCATCTTCGAGAGTGGACCTTACTGCCGCAGTGATTTGATTCCTGGCTGAAGGCAAAAATTATTTCCTGCCGGTGATAAGCTAGAAAGAATCATTCTTTGGCGAATATGCAATCAGTTCGTGGGCACCCGAACAGAAACGACTGACCTTAATTAGCACTTCATGTAACTCAGCTGCATAGGCTCAGACTTTACTATCGTGGATAACTTATTTCACTGCTAGAGTCAATTGACCATAGCACTTGCAAAAAATAGTACATCAGAATTCTCTATCCACAAAACTTGTTGAATTTTAATAGAGACAAAGGCAGTAATGTCTGAAAGAAATCAAACGAAATAAAGCGAATTTGAAACCTCTGTCACCTTAGCAATGTCAAAACAATTTGGACCTAGTTTAGAGATATGAGCTATCTTCAATAAAATAGCCAAATGGGATAAAACGTTTATCCTGACTCACTGGTACTGTAAACAGAAACAAGGGTACATCTGACAGGAAAGGACAAATGGTCCAGGTGTATTCAGCACAAATCGGGACAGTACAGTGTAAAAATGCACTCAGAGCATGTGGGTATAAGGGCAGTTTGTACCAAGCCGGGTGGTTAACGCAAAGCCCTGGCCGTACAGTCCCTGTGGTGTTGGGGGGAGGGGGAGTGGAGACCCTTAGGAGCCCATCAGCCCTTGAGGGTATCCCAGTCAGCCCAATGCCAATGAATATCTATGTGATATGGGAGACTCAGGGGCCCCTGTATACATTCTGCAAGGGGGGGGGAGCATCATTTGTGTTATGCCACTCTTTGCGTGGATAAGCATGCGACGATGGATGATGGAGAAGTAATTTCATTCTCCTGCTTTGATTTTCACTTACAGAAGGACTAGTATAGCTGATCACCCTGCCTGCAAGCTTATTGTGTGACTAACATCCCTCCTAGGGGTGATTTGGGCTTTCCTTGGAACCCCTGGGGGGATTCCTAAAAGGCAGACAAGGAATATGTTCTCACAGTACGCCACTTCTTAGGCTGTAGGAGTGTATCACTAAGGAAGGCATTCCTGTTCTTCCAGATGATCGCATCACAACACAACTAGGGAGTACCCACTTGCCGCTGCACTCCAATGAATTGTGCACATGCACAATTAGTTTTACAGCAACCCTTCTGTGATATGGAAGTGGCCTAGAGGTTGAAAAAACAACACCAAACCCCCACTGTTACCTCCTTGTACTTCAATTATCCAAGACCAGATGGACAAAATAGCAATTATTTAATCAAGCAAAAAGTTGCACAGTGTGTGCACACATGGATATGGCCACTGGATATTTTAGCACATGACTAAATAGTGCATCTACAATAAGTAATGCGAACTCGTGACTGCCGGGCTAGAGTAAAGAGATGGTGCGACCGCTAACTAATACTTTGCAGAACTTCCAAATGACCCCCTCACTGCAGTTGCAATTTCTACCAGCAGAGCGATAGAGCCAAACCACCACTACTATCTGAAGAGTAGACACCCAACCAATTTAGCGAACAGGACCTAGCTGCAAGTTGGAGGATACTGCAGGTCCCACGTGATCAGTTATGTGGTTACGGATGAGGTGAAATGCGAAGCTTTCTTCGCTGGTCACCTCATGAGGAGGTGTAGCTGTCAAACTTACGACAGGCAGCGAGAAAGCACAAGGTCAAACGTTAATGCTGAAGCTTCCTTTCCTCACAGCAGGGTGAATATCAGAAAATGCTGGAATCACTAGCAAGGCATACCCTTTGCTATGCCTACTGCTTTTGCCATTGAAGATGACCATATGTATTGCAGGCATGGATGGAATCTCATAAAGGCTGGTGGGTGGTATTACCTGAAAGGAGATTCATAAACTATTATGTTTTTACACAACTGAGTACTCAGTCATCTAAATTCGCTACCCAAGGTTAGTCTAGAATTGCAGGTGTAATAAAGGGAACTTGCAATCGCACCATGAGGATGACAGCGATGCAGTAGAAGAATGCGCAGGGCCCCGTCCAACACCAGCCAAAGTGCCAGTCTCCCTGAATGCAATGCAACACCTACATGTCCGATAATACCAGCACGAAATGGACATTACTGCAGCACCAGAAGACGTATCACATCTGGTCTGGAACCATCCTTGCAGGTGGTGTCTGGCAATGATGAGAAGGAGACATAATACTTGGCTCTTGAGTGCCCAGGAAATGGATACTTGTACACACATACTATATTTGAGGATGACATACACACCCTTCCCTCAACATTGTTCTTTCCCCATTAGGCATTTTGCTGGAACCCATTCTCTTGACAAATATGTCCTTCTGACAACATAGAAAGCCACTAGAGCCATTGAAGGTATTCACAAAGCCATTACACAAAGGAGAGTACCATGACCAAGTAATCTAACTGGTGGCAAAGAAGTGAACACAGTGACAAGAGCAACTAGTGGATCAGGAGATAGACAATCATACACTTCTGTTGTCTCCCACTGTGATATTTATGGGAAAAATTGCCTCTGGGGCAGTACTTAATTTGTGCCAGTAGTTGCTGTGGGGGCTGCCAGCACTTATTTTTGGGGACGGGCACTTATTTTACTTCATCGGACATTTACTGAGAGCAAGAGAGGGAAAAACACAAAAAGGGGAAAGGTGGAGTAATAGAAAGATGGAAAAACCGTCACAAAAAGAGCATGTCCTAACCTGGCAGGGTAAGATGAAGGGCCTGTGAAAGTCTGGTAGTGGATTAAAATGGAATGAGGTGCTCCTAAGATTATGCAGACATTTCTTAGCACCAGCACAAGATTCTGAGCAGAGCGTAGGGCATGAGCACTTATTCTTGTACACATTAGGCACTGCTCTGGGGCTATAATTATGAGTGGCTGTAATCCACTTGGAGTGGTAACTCCAGGTGAAAATAGCGCAGCTTGCCATTCAGAGTGATCTGATGTTTCTGGGTCTGGTAATCCTGGTTTCAGAAACTCTTGACGTGATACTTCAAGTCCCAGAGCATGGAGCGCACTTTAATGAGTGAGACTATGCACTTGATGAATCTCCTGCAGAGATAAGAACAGGGGGGAAGGGTTGTGCACAGGTTTGACCTTCACAAACCTATGCACCATTACAGGTGGCATACAAATTCCCTCCTATTCAAGCCCTGAAGCCCCCTTCCGTCCCTCTAGCCCCCTCACCCTCCTGAAAAAGGACATCCCCAGGCCAATTACAGAGACCGTGGCTGATTCTCTAACTGCCGCCCAGACTACAACACAGGGGAAGGATACATTGCATACTGGATCGCTCCAGCATTCCCTGACTTCTTCAACCCCGGCTCCTGAGCCCAACTGGGCCACACGCTGACCTTTTCCTCTTCGTCTTTGCAGCAATATTAAAAAGTCCTGAAACACAGGTGGAAGCTCAGGACCCTCAAATTCATATGCCTTGAACATCAAAGCGTGTACACATCTGCACAGAATGGTGGATGTAGGCTTGAACACTCACTTTATGTGACCTCACATGCACTAGAATCAGTCATGCACTCTAGGTAATACAAGATATCACATCTAAGCGCAGCTAGACATTGAATAGGCCATTTACTCACCTGGGGAAGTAGAACATCCTGAAGTGAAGTCAGCAGTCTGGTCATAAACAAAGGCCACTGCATCCACTTCAGTGAATCCTCCCTAAATGGCTCAAAAGGCAATAGTAACTAGAACTTTGTATTGAAAGAAGATTTCTCTGCCCAAAAGAGGATCTTGCCCACCAGATATGCCAATAGGCAAACAAGTCATGGTGATTGACTTAGGATCGTGCAAAAGTATTTTCCGTTTCAACAAAATGGGATAACTTCTCCTGCAGAAAGGAGGACATGCTAAAGGACCCTTCTTGCAGTTCCTTCTGGATGGAAGATTGCAACTTCTCTGAATTGACCCAATGCTCCTGAACCTCCATTCTGTTGAAAGATGTCCCTGAACAGACAAACATGTATTGGTCACTATAACAAATGGTGTACATGGGCTCATGTTTTCTTCCCTCCTCAAGATGCAGACACTAATGCAGGCAATGGCCAAGATGAACCTCCGGCAGTTTATTTATTTATTTATTTACTGTCATTTATAAAGCGCGACAAATACCCGCAGGCGTCTCGGCGCTAAAATATTTGCGTAAACACCGCTCAGTGTAGCTTGCATCATCTGCGTGTCTTTCCAGGGGGGCACTATTGGTTAAACAACCAGGTTTTTAATTTCTTGCGGAACTGCAAGAGTGAAGGACTTAGTCTGATGTCCTGCGGCAAAGCATTCCATAATTTAGGTGCCGCTATCAGAAAGCGACGATCACCCCAGGACACTGTTTTGGACCGGGGGATCACTAGCTGGTTGAGGTTAGAGGACCGAAGCTGTCTAAGGGGGTGATATGGCACCAGCTGGTCCATTAGAAATTGGGGACCTTGATTGTTCAAAGATTTATACACTATGCATAACGATTTGAATTTGATCCTATTTTGGATCGTCAGCCAGTGTAGTTGTTTTATTGTGTCAGATATGGCCGCAAATTTAGGGATTCCTAAAAGTAGACGTGCTGCAGCATTTTGTATTGACTGCAGCTTTTTTAAGACCCTGACCTGGGCATTTAAAAACAAACCATTACAATAGTCGAGGGCCGTAAGAGACCAAGGAGCTAACCAAAGTTTTAATGGCAGTTGCTGGTAGAAACGGTAGAAACTGGTAGAAACGGACTTATCTTTCTGATCATGCGTAATTTATAGTGAGCTGTAGTTGCAACTTTGTTCGCATGATCCATAAAAGTAAGGCCGTCGTCAAAGGTGACTCCTAGGTTTCTGACCTTGGCTGCCGGAGTAGGTGGTGCTCCGAATGTGGATGGCCACCAAAATGAAGACCACGCTGGTAAAAGTGGGCCGAAGATAACTACCTCGGTTTTTTCAAGCAATTTGTTGCCATCCACTCTCCTATTTTCAGCAGTCCATTTTGGAAGCGTTGGGCCACGTCCCCTCCGTCACCTTTAATGGCCAATACCAATTGCGTGTCATCTACATACGAGGTTAGGCTCATCGCATAGCTTTTGATGACAGCGGCAAGGTCCGACACATAGATATTGAATAGTGTCAGACTGAGGGATGAGCCTTCGGGTACTCCACAAGGCAGAGACAACTGAGCAGATTGGTATGGCCCCAAGGTGACGGCCTGGGTTCTGTCTTTGAGAAACGAGGCAAGCAGATTTATTGCTGTTTGGCAAACGCCCATTTGGCCGACACGGTCGACCAGGATCTTATGGTCGACCGTGTCGAAAGCCGCAGACAGATCCAGCAATACCAAGACTGCCGTCCCACCCTGGTCTCGGATTGCTCTCACATCGTCGGCAGCTTTGATTAAGGCGGTTTTGGTCCCATGATATCTGCAGAATCCGAATTGTGTGTCATCCAGCAGTCTGTGTTTCTCAATGTACTCCGACAGCTGTGAGTTCATAGCCTTTTCGACCACTTTTGCTATAAAAGGGAGACTGGCTATAGGCCTATAGTTTTTTAGTTCAGTTTTGTCGAGGCCCGGTTTCTTTAAAAGCGGTTTCAGTAATGTATTTTTTAAGGCTTTGGGATATATTCCTGAACTCAAAATGGAGTTGCATACTTGAGTAATGGTCGGTATAATGGCATCCATCACAGGAGGGAGGACAAAAAAAGGGCAGGGATCCAGTGCCGATCCTGTTTTGATTGTGGTGATAAAAGCTCTTGCCTGGTCCTGGGTTAAGGGGTTAAAACTAGCAAAGATGGCTAGATGTGTGTTGGGGGGAGTAGGGCTAGTTATAATGGAGTTAGAGGCAAAAGCTTGATAAATATCATCTACTTTGGAAAAGAAAAAGCTGGCAAGCTTGTCGCACATTGCTTGTGATGGGGGTGGGGTGAGGTCCGGGACGTTACCTGACAATGTTTTAGTTATTTCGTAAGCTGTTTGCTGGAGTGCTTAGCTTGCTCAATTTGGTCGGAGTAAAAAGACTTCTTAGCTTTTACTATCATCGCTTTATAGACCGCAAGTGATTCTTTATAGCGCATTATGCTTGCTAAGTCGTACGTTTTCCTCCACTGCCTTTCGCAGTTCCTATTATGTTGTTTTTGTGTTTTTAATTCATCCGTGTACCACGGGGCTGTTGGACTGGATCTGTTCCGAGATATGGATTTAATTGGGACCAAAAGATTAGTGGCATGGCCTAGCCAGTCCTGGAATTGCAGTGTTGCCGTGTCTGGTTCGGAAGAGATCAGCGGTGGCGTACTGTCTAACTGATTTTTAAGATCTTGCTGATTTATGTTCTTCCAAGCTTTAAAAGAATTAGGGGCATGAGGGAAGACTTTCTTGTGCTCAGGGGCTGTAATCGTCATAGTGCTGAAAACGGCGTAATGATCGGTCCACTGCATTGGTAGAATGTCTGAAACCTGTAGGCCCTCGACATTGGAAAATATGCCGTCTAATGTATGCCCCGCCAAATGAGTGGGTGAGGTAACCAATTGTCTGAGGCCTAGTGTTTCCATATCCGAGAGCAGGTCAAGGGTATCTCTCTGATTTTTGTCTTCCAAGTGGAAGTTCATATCACCCAGGACCGTGCAAGAGTCCTCGGTAGCCAGCGATTCCAGTATGGTACTTAAGCCAGGTAGAAAGCCTGCCCTGGTTCCTGGGGGTTGGTAGAGAAGTATCCCTTTAAAATTGTAAAGGGCACTGAGTTTAATTCTAAACTGCAGAGCTTCACATGAGATATCTGGGATGTGTGAGGTTGTGATAACAAACCTTTCCCTGGCTATAATAGCTAGCCCACCTCCTCTCTTTCTGATTCTGTCCTGTCTATAGATTTTATAACCATTGGGAGTAGCAACCACTAGATCCCGTTCTGAAGAGTTATCAGTCCATGTTTCCGTTATAAAGAGAAGGTCTAGATTATAGTCGGTTATGAGGTCGGCTATTTCCTGTCTGTGTTTGCAGAGCGAACGAGCATTAATAAGGGCCAAAGCTATGGGTGTCTCTCTGCCTTTAGTCTGTGTCTTGGTGTGCTTTCTGACCTTGTTCGTTAATATCATTTCATTACAGTATGAACAATGCAACACAGCATCCTTTGGGGTTAGTGTCGGGTCATATTGGGTACACCCGGGTGCCTGAGGTGGTCGTAGGTCCATCAAAGATGCGCGGGAATAGACCATGTGCCGATTGTTATATATTGGGCCAGGGGTCGTGGCCCTGGGCCCGGTCCCGGCACGGACGGGCGCAGACGGGCTTGCCTTCGGCGCGCCGCCGGCGCGCCCGCTGCGCCCGCCCGCTGCGCGGGCGAGAGGGTCTGTTGTTTTTATCCATAATTAGATCGGTGGGAGGAGGGTGGGAGGGACGATCAGCTAGACCGCCAGCCTTCCCCTACGCAAGATGGCGGCTAAAGTGGCTGGAATGGGTTAGCAGCGCCTAGTAACACAGGCGCTGTGCCAGGCAAGTCGAAAAACAACCTCGCGCGACGCAAGTCTCGCACCAAGGTAGGAACTGGTATTTAAAAATGAGCTGGTAAAATATTTACACTATTTTAAAACGTTATTCTTAAATCAATAACAGACAGCATACAATGTAAAGTTGCACCAGAGCGCGCAGAGAACCCCCGGCTTCCGCCTCAAGGGTGAAAATAGGCAAATATCACGAGGCGATGTAGGCGCGCCCTTAAGTATCCTGGGAGGGCGGGAGGGACGATCAGCTAGACCGCCAGCCTTCTCCTACGCAAGATGGCGGGTAAAGTGGCTGGAATGGGTTAGCAGCGCCTAGTAACACAGGCGCTGTGCCAGGCAAGTCGAAAAACAACCTCAGGCGACGCAAGTCTCGCACCAAGGTAGGAACTGGTATTTAAAAATGAGCTGCTAAAATATTTACACTATTTTAAAACGTTATTCTTAAATCAATAACAGACAGCATACAATGTAAAGTTGCACCAGAGCGCGCAGAGAACCCCCGGCTTCCGCCTCAAGGGTGAAAATAGGCAAATATCACGGGGCGATGTAGGCGCGCCCTTAAGTATCTTGGGAGGGCGGGAGGGACGATCAGCTAGACCGCCAGCCTTCCCCTACACAAGATGGCGGCTAAAGTGGCTGGAATGGGCCAGCAGCGCCTAGCAACACAGGCGCTGTGCCAGGCAAGTCGAAAAACAACCTCGGGCGACGCAAGTCTCGCACCAAGGTAGGAACTGGTATTTAAAAATGAGCTGGTAAAATATTTACACTATTTTAAAACGTTATTCTTAAATCAATAACAGACAGCATACAATGTAAAGTTGCACCAGAGCGCGCAGAGAACCCCCGGCTTCCACCTCAAGGGTGAAAATAGGCAGTTAATAGTCATTGTCCTCCAGTTCTGGGCACCAGGAGGGCATTAAATCCTGCACCAAGAGCTTCAGATGACAACATCCCTAAAGATCATCAAGATGGTGGAAGTCATGTAAACCCACACCATCAGCCACTCTCCCACAGGAGCTAACCCAGGCTCCAACAGAGATGAGCAATGGGATTGGAGTCCAAAAACCCTGTGGTCTGTCAAACACATTCTCCACACGTCTGAGGAAAAGTCGATACTGGCAGCTAGGGCTCAAATGGAAAACTGGAGACACATCTGGTGAAGCACTCTGAGTGCCACAAGGAGCAACGGGAGATTAGTAGTCCATGTGTTAAGGATCTTGAGCTCCAGAACCAACCTGAAACCTCTTGTAACATTTTCTGAGCCCTTTGCTTGAAAAGATCCCTGAATGAAATGTGTATACCAATCCTGATATTTCATGAGATGAGGAAAACTTAATGAAGTAACTGCTGTAAACAGTGGACAGGACTCAAAGGTTATGAACCGAAATGTCGGAAACAGATGCAGATGATCCCCAACTTAAACAACTGGAAGTAGGGTAAACAGGCAGTCAAGACCATGATCAATTATTCTGTCCCAAAGCCTGAGAACGTGACTTAGAGCACTTTTTGTCTTATTTGTGGGACAGTGGGAGCGTCTGTAACATTTAGGAGAGGAGAACTCGGAACAAGCAGCAGCCACTCTTAACTTCGCAGAGTTATAGTTGGACTTGTCCTGGAAGGAGATAACAAAGTTCTGGTTTCTAAATACTAAGCAAACCATGTACCCCAACACAACATAACTTCTGTATCTCGATAGGTACATAATGGAGGAAACCCTCTGACTAGCATTAGTATGCCCTTCATGAAAGTAGATAGTTCTCATGGTAGTTAATATGGAACCCTGCAAAGGCTGTTTCAGGGATGAAGCAAAAGGCTGTATCTCACAAAAAAATGCTACCTAAGATTTTTCATAAATTGCACAATCTAACAGTGTAATTTATCCTGAATCATTTGAAGCACAGAATAACAACGATGTTTTATAGACTTGACCATACCAGCAGAGCACAGACCACTCTTGCTGATAAATTGCACTAAGAACTCAGAGTCTCAAAAGCACTCAACTTGTAACTCAGTAAGTCCCTACAGGCGATGTCACCTGTACCATTGTATGCCTATCGAATCAAGCTGTGGAGAATGGAATCAACAGGCACTGCATCTGCCAAATTCAGTTCCTCGCTATCTATAAGATATGTTTTAGAGATGAATTTAGGAATGGTGAACTGTGAATTCCTTAGGATGAATCCACTTACCCAATGCAACACACTCAAATCCTTGGCCATCTTGCATGACTGGGCCCCAACATTCTGCTCAGTGGAAAACTGGGGTACCTCAGATTGGTCCTCGGAAGATCCAGATCTATACCGGTGCTGTAGCAGCAGGGCAGAGCTTGAGCAGGAGAGGTGACATACTGAAGTATCTATCTGATTCTCATCAGATTTTCAGTGACCACCCTCCCTCAATAGCAGCGACAGGTGCACAAATGTGGTCTGCAAGCAACAAATGCCAACAGCAGTTATTGGCACTGCAAGCAATAATTATAGCCCAAACAGAACCTGGTCAGAGTCACTGCAATGGATGGATGTTCACTATCCCTCTTGTGCCCCAGAAGCACCTGGAAATTATGTCACAGCCCTAACAACTGTCTGACATGACTGAGAAGGCACAGCCCAGGCACCATTCAAAACACCAACAAGCGTCTAAAGGATCAGTCAGAAAATCCATGGGGGACTGTGCAGGCGCCCAAACTCAAACAAGCTGCATTTCTCAACTTCCACCTCAATTGTTCGGAGGACAGATAACAAATCAGTAGAGCATTTCCTTATGATCCCCGGGTAGGAATTGGCAGGGGTGAAGTAAAACCCCTGGCCAAGTAACAAAGGAAATGAAGAAAATATAGAATTCTGCTTATGAAGCCAGAGGCTTCAAAACATCTGTTGTGGAGACAGCATGCCTCAATTAGTCATCGTTGTAATGCAGAAGAAGGAGACAGTGGAAAAGTCAATCAGGTTTCATTTCATATGTTAGCAAGTATCCTTCTAAATGCTTTCTCTAAGGTAAAGTGTCTGCTCAGTGCCACAGCTTCCAGCAGCTGGGCTCAGGTTTAAAGCATTGAAATCTTTGACCCCCTACTAATAAACCCCTGTTCCATATTTATAATTCATTATTTTGTATTTTCTGACAATGTCTATACCCCCTTCCTCCTGATATTGTTGCTGCTGCTATTTGTAGCAAATAGAGATGTTACTCAACAAATTCTTTGTACGACTGAAGGTAGTGTCTGTTGCCAAACATGTCTGTCCTTTCAGGTGTTTCCTATAGCCCTCTTGAGTCATCATCGACTTCTTTTCAGGGATATTAAGTGCCCTTGAATTGAATTTAAAGTCCTATTACGAGCATTGACAGTGTCATGCTTGTTTGCAAGTTAAGTCCGTGCCAAGAGGCAAAGAAAATACAAAATAAAGAACTCTACTGATGAAGCCAGAATCTTCAAAACATCTGTTGTGGAGGCAACATGTCGCAGTTAGTGTACTGAGGAAGGAGACACTGGAAATGTCAATCTGGTTTCATTGTACATGTGAGCATGGAGCCTTGGGGACACCCATTCATATTGCTGGTGTGGCTGCCTGACATCAAAATAGTGTTTCTGGTGAGCATTCAAGGACATTCTGAACTGTAACACCCACTTGGGATTACACTCACAAATTCATGTACCGAAAGTTTCATTTATCAGTCCACGGCCATCAATAAACTATTTGAGATAGCATAACTCCGTAATATACATCTGTGCAGGCTAAGAAAATACATGCGCATGCCAATCTCATTTCCACTCGACAATTCAACAGGTGAGAAATTACTATCCCACTTCTATTCATATGACACTCTTTCAGTAAATAAGGACATCATTTTGAAATTACATTTCCATGTAGATCCTCTTCCCTGTACTTACACAGGATCTTCATGTGAGACCACATATTTTTTGGGGGTATTCCATTTCACTTTCAAATTGCATGTTCACACCATTAGACAATTAGAGTTTGCCAAGGTAAATGTGTGATTGTTGTGTTACATAAGCGGGAGCCTGGACAGTCAAGGCCATGTGGGCATCCTCAAATCTCGATTATTAATGTGTGGCGTCTGCCGCATGTTGAGTACCTCGTTTGTTACACCCCTTGGTGGTCCCTGCCAGCTTGTGCCACCACTGGTTTCCGCTCTTTCATAAAACATGAGGACACCAGTTTGTTACTTGTATCTATGTTTGGTGTTGACTTGGCAGACTGCCAAAACTTCTGAGCTAGTGTTTATTTTATTTTATAGCACCACTGTGCATTGTGTTTTTGTGCAGACTATTTGTACAGTTGTGTGTACATGCATCTTGTTTTCTGGAATGATTTAAAATTATTATCAAATGTGTACAGTAATTTGGCATGTAGTTTCTGGACAGACTGACTATTAATTGTGAGAAAATGCCCCTTTTTTGTGGTCACCCCCATTTGTTTGCTGAATTTTATTGCGGTTTTTAGACTCTGCAGACTGGGGTTCTGCTGTCCAGGGGCCATTGTATGTGCTCTGACCCCCAAAAAATGTAGAAATTGGCTAATCCCTAATTGGCATATTTAACTCTACTACGAGGTCATAGTATATGGTGCAAAAACTGTACCCATGGTATGGAAAGATAAATATTACCTGCACCATCCACTAGTGTTAATATGAAAAAAAACAATGCTAGTATGGAAAATGATACTTTCAGGTATGGGGACTAAATTGCATCTTTATTAACAAAATCGCAGTAACCCCAATTCGCAAATGCATTGTCAGGCAAGCACTGAGACCTGGACCCAAGGGTATTGATTGTTAGGTCACAGGTGGGATGGCGCATAGCCAGCAGACAAATGCACGGACAGGAAATCTTACATGAATCCCACAGACAGGCACAGAGACATTACAATGGTCAAGGGAGATTGGCCCCAAGAAAGCACTGATATAACTGATACAGAGCATGGCGGGCCACATTTAATTCATACAGGCACCGAATACGGAAAGCCCTGAGAGATATATTCCCTGACCGCCCAGATGTAGGAGGGTTAATGGCAGGAGGGTTAATGGCAATGAAGCCAGGGAAAGCGTAAGAGATTTCCTGAGGTGAAGGAGGGAATGATGGTGACACGACAGGACAGCCATGGACCGATGTAGACCCACGAGTTGTATTTTTCTACAATATCCTTAAAAGGGGGTTTCCCACTGAGATACCGGGATAGTGTAGTTGGTTTGGACACCAAACCCTGGCGGCAGATACAAGCCCATATATTAAACCACCACTAAAAGAATCAAGTGAATTGGTTCAACACAAATTGAAAAAGAGTGTCCTCTAAGGGGCAACGTTGCCCACAATGGTGCAAATGGCACCAGTCTCAATGGTGGTCCACCACAAAACCCCAGAGTGTTCCAATCCAGCTATGGCAGTAGAGGACAGAGAGGTTGGCTGCAACCAGACTCTAGGGAATGCTACTATTGCCACAGGCTGGGCCACCTGGCAGACAGATGCCGGTTAAAAGCATACCATGAACAGAGATCGAGGAGCCAGGGCCAGCCACCGCAGAACCCCACGGATGTCCATCTGCAAAACCAAGCATAGGGGAATCAGAATGCCCCCTACACTCAGCTTCAGGGAGGTCCGCCATCAGCCGCACCCCTGCAGCAGGATCAGGTAATTGGAAAAACACATAGCAGCAGCAACAACAGTCAGAGAACTCAGACCAACATCGACCAGGGCCACAACTCCGGCAGGGAGAGGAACTGTATGGGAAGGTAAGCCCGCGAGCAGTCACAGAACCAAAATGCTCAGTAAGATAAACCCCCAGCATAAGCAGGAACTACGGTAACAACTTAAATCTTAGGCCCGGACTACGACTTTTCAGCAGAGCGGAGGAGTGGCAGTGCATGCCACAGTGGCAACCTCTCTGCCGGAGATCACCGCCGCCCACCCGATTATGACTTTTCAGCAGTCTGGCAGGCGGGTGGTGTGGTGGTCCAATGGCGGTGCTTCTTTTAAAGGCTTCTCTGCCTTTGAAAAAGGCACTGCAATGAGACCGCACTATAGGGTTCCTATAGGGTTCCTGCATGCCAGGGACTTGAAAGTGCACGCCGTGTAGGGACCTATGTGCATGCACACAGGGGGCACATCGTATGCTCCCCTTTGTGCATCCACATGCAGTTCAGGCACATGGGGACCCTGTAGGGTCTCTTTGTTTCCTCTCCTCCAAGGTTTACTTGGAGGAAGAACCTCCATGTGTACCCTGGAGGAGAGGAAACTCGTAATATGCTTGGTGGAACTGTGACAGTCCCGCCAAGGATATTGCAGCCTCTGACTGCCGCTCCGATGCCAAGGAACAGCGGTTTCTTGGAATAGCTCATGGTCCAAGGGTGATCCACTGTCCAACTCATAATGAGGCAGTCAGACCGCGATCAGCAGTGGCTGGATCCACCCCCAGCACACCACGAGTCTGCCTCTACTTGGTGGTTAAAAACTAGTCACACTTTCCTTCTTTCCCAAAAAACTGTACCAAAGCAAAAGAAAAGACAAATAAGACAACAGTGGTAATTAACATTTTTACTTTGGTCTAGATTCAGAGCAACTGAGAGCTGTGTCGGCCAGTATACTCACTAGAGTTCGACATCAATGGCAATCCCAGAGGAGCATGGAATAATCAGGTTACCTAAAGCGCCTCCAAGAGCAAAGGCCCCATCCTGCTGCTGGTCCCTCAAGCCGGGGTTTGCTGGCTATGCCCCAGGAGAAGGGCAGTCTGACAAGGGGGCAGGGCGGCACCCAGATAATGTATTTAAAAAAACAGACATCCATGCCCCCATGTCTAAAGTCAATAAGGATGGTTCCATTCACCAAACACAAGGTGAGGCAAGTTCTTGGAACACTAGTGAGGCCCATGGAAACCCTGCTTAAACATGATGAAACCACCATGATCATGGGACCACCCCACAAATATATCTTGCAATAATCTTAACATCCAGTGATGAATGGAGGGGGGTCTCAATGACTGATGAAAAGATTAATCTGGCTTGATAACCAATAATTACCCTTATTCCCCCAAAACTATAAAAAATATACCCAACAGGGGTCCCCTTTTAGTATCTCTCTAATTGGCGATTAGTGGAGTGTGGAGGATACAACCCTAGGATAAAAATACAGGAACTCCAGAAACCATTGATTACGGTGCACATGTAGAGGCCGATTACGATACAGCCCGTAAAGGCTCTGACCTGCAGTCCGAGCCTTTAGGGTCAGTTCACTTTCCGACCGCCTCATTATGTTGGAGATAGTCAGAAAGTAAACCAGCTGTTCATTCTGGCTGGCTTCCGATGGGCTCGAAGAGCCTGTCTGCCAGGCGGAAGCCGGCACGTAATCTAAAGGGTGGGTCTTTCCCCCCTTGAGAATATGATCACGATTTCGGATATGGTTTCCATGCCGGTCTGCCCGACATGGAAACCATGTCAGAAAGCTTGCTTGGGGGCACCCAGCAGGGCCCACTTTGGTGCATGGCTCTGGCTGGAGGGCGAGGGGGCACCTATAGTGCCCCAGTTGATCCCTGCACTTGTGTCAGGCACCATGAAGTGCTTACCACGGCGTGCAGGGATGAACTGCACCTCCCTTTCCTCAATGGAAGCTTGTGTTATGGCCGGTTTACAGCCATACCACAAGCTCCCATTGAGGAAATGGTCCATGCAACCGAACTGTGTTCAGTCGCATTGAAATCAGTGGGTCGGGACCGCTGACCAGGTGTCGGTCAGTTCCTTGACCAAGTCGGTGTCGGGCGTAAGTGATTCCACCCAACATCATAATAAGCCTTGTAATGTTTAATGAACCAAGTTCTTATTTGCACAGGCCAACCACAGAATCTTCAAGTGCATCAACACCCAGCTGCCATATCAAACACCCCAGCCTGGACAAGGAGTGTACATTCAAAACTATGAACTAACACCACAAACATTTTTGTTTAAACTGATGAGGGAAATCACAGCCACTAGGGCACAACAGATGCCTCCTAGGGGTTCCATTCCAAGACCTGCCATGCCAAATGAAAAGTTATGCATGATCGCTTTGTTTTGTGCCCTCTGTCTACTATGGTAGATACTGCACTGATTCACTGTAGAGGTACTGCAGAGTAAAATGGAGTCTATTCAAATGTTACCACAGTGCTTGCATAGAGACCTCTCCCATGTCACCTACAATTAATTACACTAAGCAGAACACCAGCCTCCCACATGCACTACGCAGCACTCTGTTGCACAACACATGGTACCAGCACATGACCGCACTTGGCTCCCAAACCTCTTCCAGGTCATGTTACTTCTGTTTGTTGTTTCCGCAAGCAGTAGGCACAGACAGCCTTTACTTGTCCCAAGAGAAAGCCTCAGAGAAAGCAAACATCCTTATTCACCTATATCTATGCAGAACAGGAGCCAAGATCCAACCCACCAAGGTAGAACCACATAGGGTAGTAGTAAATGTGACCTGTTATGAAGCTAACTCAACTGTGTTAAACCTCTTCTCTGAACCTAGGGCTATCCAAACCAAACTGGACAGGATGCATAGAAAGGCCACAATAGGGGAGGAAACATTTTGGCCTCAAGATTTCCCAGAGAAAAGATTCTTGGAGATAGCAAAACACAAACACGTCTGCTCCTGCATCCATCTATGGACTGAGGGTGGCCCTTTAGTGTATCTGGGGTGGTTTTCTTTTACAACAAGTGGTCCACGACATGGAGTTCCTGTGCTGGGCTGTTCAGCACGAGGATAGAATAGAGAATGAGTCACATGGAAAGGGCTGAACAAGATCATGACCTCTCCATTTCATGAAATCTGGGACACCACAGTTGGTGGATACACTTAGTTTGAAGGGAAGGGGTATTCCCTAATTGTATGGAAACGTACCCTGTATTCCTTATGTTTCAGAGGTAAAGGAACATTTCTACCAGGCACGAATGCTAAATGTGGAGTGATCATGCATATTCCGAACATGCAATGGGGCACTTCCAAGCTTGTCTATATTCAGCTTCTCCCAGGAAGGCATGGACTCTGTTCCCTGGTAACCATACACACCCGATCCTGGTCATTCCCAGAGAAGAACATTTGGACTTCTACCAGCACCCATTAAGGAAAAAGACAACTTTGCTGCATCAAGCTTGTGAAAAGAGGCCTGCAAACCACATTTGCTGGGCTCAGTTCAAAGGCATTACAGAAAAAGTCCAACTGTTCACAGGCTCACAAGTATCAGCTGGAGAATCCATACCCTTCTTTACTCTACAGACAAAGGCTAGTGCCCACTGGCTTCAAATAACCAGGTGGGAGATGCTTAAAATAACGAACAGCACTGAGCTTGGCTTCATTTCAATCAAGGAAGAACTGCGTGTGGCCTGCCTCATGGTGATGCAGCACCGATATGTATTAGACTTAATGACTGCAATGGAGGGAGACGTGTGTGCCAAGATTGGTATGGCTCGCTGCGCGTTCATCCCAGGGAACTGCGCAGACAAAGGACTATTGACACTTGCCATCCAATCATTGCACCATTTACAAAGAGATATGTGTGAGGACAGAGCTGCCCCTGAGCTGGAGTGGTTTCTGAATTGATTCTCCTGGCTCCCCCGGTGGATGTCCAGTTTGTGCAAATATCTGTTGCCATATTTAATTGTGTTACTGTTTCTATGTGGGTCTGTACAGTTGGGGAACACCTGCTGTAAAAACGCAGGCTTCAAACTGGGCAAAAGGCAAGTAACTAGGAAGTAGTGGATGTCGAAAGCGAGCATGAAGAACAATAGGCCCCCAATAAAATAACTGTCAAAAAGTATGGGTTAGATAGTGTAGTTGAAGAATCAACTGGAGCAAGGAATATTAATATGGAAAAAATCAATACTAGTATGGAAAACGATACAGTCATGTATGAGAACAAAACAGCGTCTTTATTAATGAAATCGCTTGTTGTAAGCTCAACATCAACCCGACCCGCAAGTAAGTACTCAGGTAAGCATTGAGACCAGGCCAGAGGTTGTTGATTAATAGGTCAGAGGTAGGATGGCGCATAGCCGGCAGATAAACGCTTAAACAGTAAACCTTTGGTCAATCCCACTCTAGCTGCAGTGACATTACAATTGTCAAGGGAGATTGGCCCCAATAAAGCACTCATGACCAGAGGGGGTACACACACTCCTAAACACCATAAAGTCAGATGCCACATGAGTTTGGAACATATAGCCAATCAGGACACCAAACATGCAGTGATCATGTGCTCCCCATGCCAGACATCTGGACACGTCACCAACTGGTCACATTTAAGTATGGGTGAAATTTGCAGATTTGCAGTCCGCAAATTCGCGCGAAATTGCAAAAAAAATCCGCGAGATCGCGAAAAAACCCGCGGATTTGCAGTTTTGCACAAATAGCACTCACTGATTAGCCAGTAGAAGTACTTTCTGTACTTCTACTGGCTAATCAATAAGTGCTACCTCGTTGGGTAAATGTATAGTGCTTTTCCTACACTACAGCTCCGCAAAGTGCCAGAAGAGTTGTGTCCAGTGACCATGTGTGTGTTGCTACGCCATCGCGCCGAAGGGCGCAGGGGTCCCTAGAGTGAGCTGTCCATCATAGTGGGTAAATGGCGGGAAGATGGTGCACACAGCTAGAGTGTGGGCGGGGCCAAACGGGCGGGCTTCTATGCGAGTTCACATGCCTCTTGTGTGTATAAAATAATAGGTCAGAGACCGATCAGAGCAGCAGATGAGGAGAAAGAAGCTCCTGGTCACAGGAACTGTACGGGGATTGCGCTCGCGAAAGTGAAGGATGTAAAGGCCTCTATCCAGCATCACAGCTAATTTTCGACGCTAGATATGGGGAGAAAACACACCTGCCAATCCTCGACAAAGATCACAATTGTTTTTGGGCTGATGAATGTGTTACTGAATTTGAGCTTCAACTCGGGCACCTATCTGTAAGTGCTTCCTGTTGAGGTTTAATTTTTTGTGACAGGAGCATCATTCCAGAATGAACCCTGCCGTTTATCCAAGAATACGCCATCATTTTGTGCGATACCTCTACTCAACTGGAGTACTTTCTACTGGCTAATCAGTAAGTGCTACCTCGTTCGGTAAATGTATAGTGCTTTTCCTACACTACAGCTGCGTAAAGTGCCAAAAGAGTTGTCTCCAGTGACCATGTGTGTGTTACTATGCCATCACGCTGAAGGGCGCAGGGGTCCCTTGAGTGAGCTGTCCATCATAGTGGGTAAATGGCGGGAAGACGGTGCATACCGCGGGTGTGTTGGCGGGGCCAAACGGGTGGGCTTTCTATGCGAGTTCACATGCCTCTTGTGTGTATAAATAGTCAGAGACCGATCAGAGCAGCAGATGAGGAGAAAGAAGCTCCTGGTTACAGGAACTGCAAAGGGATTGCGCTTGAGAAAGTGAAGGATGTAAAGGCCTCTATCCAGCATCATAGCTAATTTTTGACGGTAGATATGGGGAGAAAGCACACCTGCCATGCCTCGACAAAGCTCATGATTGTTTTTGAGCTGATGAATGCGTTACTGAATTTGAGTTTCAACTCGGGCACCTATCTGTAAGTGCTTCCTGTTGAGGTTTAATTCTTATGACAGGAGCAGCGTGCCAGAATGAACCCTGCCCTTTATCCAAGAATACGCCATCATTTTGTGCGATACCTCTACTCAACTGGAGTACTTTCTACTGGCTAATCAGTAAGTGCTACCTCGTTGGGTAAATGTATAGTGCTTCCCCTACACTACAGCTGCGTAAAGTGCCAGAAGAGTTGTCTCCAGTGACCATGTGTGTGTTACCATGCCATCGCGCTGAAGGGCGCAGGGGTCCCTTGAGTGAGCTGTCCATCATAGTGGGTAAATGGCGGAAAGACGGTGCATACCGCGAGTGTGTTGGCGGGGCCAAACGGGTGGGCTTTCTATGCGAGTTCACATGCCTCTTGTGTGTATAAATGGTCAGAGACCAATCAGAGCAGCAGATGAGGAGAAAGAAGCTCCTGGTCACAGGAACTGCAGAGGGATTGCGCTTGAGAAAGTGAAGGATGTAAAGGCCTCTATCCAGCATCATAGCTAATTTTCGACGGTAGATATGGGGAGAAAGTACACCTGTCCTGCCTCGACAAAGCTCACGATTGTTTTTGAGCTGATGAATGCGTTACTGAATTAGAGCTTCAACTCGGGCACCTATCTGTAAGTGCTTCCTGTTGAGGTTTAATTCTTGTGACAGGAGCATCGTGCCAGAATGAACCCTGCCCTTCATATTCATCCAAGAAGACGCCACTGGTTTGCGCTTAACTGCCCAAAATCCGCCCGCGAGCGGATTCGCGAATTTTTCAGCCATTTCACGAGATTGGAGGATGCCGAAATTGCCTAAAATCCACAAAATATGCGCGCGGAACGGATTTTTCGCCCACCCTTAGTCACATTGCGACCACGCGAGGTCAAGGCCCACCTGTATTTTCCATTAGACAATTCATTGATGACTCCAAAGGTAGTAACTTACTTTCTTCACCATATATGGATAATCAGAAACCTTTATAACCTACGATGAACTGTATAAAAGATGGCAACAGACCGAATGTAAATTGAGGCAGTCCTCAAACCCTGTTTCAGCAACTGTTCTACTGTCTGTTATGTTTAATTAAACAAACTGTTCCTGTTTTGCTAAACACTTGCTGTCTCTTGTTTTTGTCAAGGTACTTTGTGCTCAAGTAACAGTGTGACAAGGACAACATTGCTTCAGATTTACCATTATAACTTGACTGGTGCCATTGAATCCTGTAGTATCAACTGTTTACATAACCCTTTTTTGACAAGTAAAATCCTCCTATTTAAATATTAGCAATTCACCCCATGTAGGCCTGAATGACCACAAGGTAGGGTTCATGGTATTTAAAAGTGGATATTTTTATTGTGGGAAGCCTTGCATTCCTGTGTAAAAAACAGATTACATTTTAAAACACAATACTGCTTCCTTGGTAAAGGAAAATAGTAGAATACAAATAGGATGGTAGATGTGGGAAGGAGGGTGTCTGCAACCTGAGGTTTTATTCCCCCACTTTAAAATACCTAATAGGCCAAAGGGATCTCAGGAACAAGTGGGTGACTCCTGCCAGTTTAATGGCTTGAAGCAAGACCTACTCCAGGCCACAGATTGAAGCATCCACCAGCTAGTGTACAGCCAGGGGCCTGCTTCCAGACACTGAAAGCTGTCAGTGACCTCTTTTATTTACTTACCTTTTGAGCAGTGCTGACTCTTGCTTGGGGAGAGAAGCCTGATATATGAAGCAGGATGAGCCAAATCACCTTGTTGGTAATGACAACCCCATTCACTTACTGTGAGGCATGTGTGGGTAGGATAGGATTATCTCTATGCAACATACCAAAATAAAATTAAATGATAGATGGAGTGTTGAAACATTTTCAAACACTCACCCCCAGTCACAGATCTGGGTTTAATCCATCATTATTTTGCTTCCCTTATCACCCTAGTTTGGATCCAGTCATAGGCAAATCAGTCTTGACCCTGCTCACCATGGGAACAGTCCACCGTGAACTGCCAAGCCAGGTCCTCCCTGGACCAGAAACAAGCATCCTGGGACCGGTCTCGGGGTATCACCCCTCATCAGCCAGGCTTGCTTTAATCCACTGGTGCAGTGAGCAAGGTATGTGATGTTGTTAGGATTAGCACTATCCCAGGTTGGGCCTGCAGATAAGTAGGATTTTCCTTGGACCAGGTTAGTGTTTGGGACTGAGCTTGATAGAGTGGTCGTACTGTCAATGACAGAACTTGAAGGTAGGGCCAAAACAGTTGAAATAATGCTACTCCCCACACAGGATGGAACTAGCATTGGGATGTAAGGTTGAAACTGACTACGCCAATACAGAGGACCTTTCTTCATCATTTCTGCTATAGAAATCAATGAGAACTGTCAAAGGAATAGCTGCTGCTTTGTGCCTTTTTAGCTAGGGAGGGCCTGTGTGAGCACATTCACATTTTTGGGTGGTAAGCCTATTTGTTGCTGAACTTTATTGCTCCTTTTTGAGACTCTGCACATTGGGAAACCGCTGTCAAATGCCCAGTGTATGTGCTGTGACACCAAATACATGAAGAACTGAGCAAATCCTTGATTGTCTTATTTAACTCACCTATGAAGCCATAGTATATGGTGTATAAATTGCACCGATGGCATGGAAAGTTAAATGTCACTTATTGAATGCAGTGCTTCCTGTGCTAACCACTAGTGTGACAAGGAAAACATGGCTTCAAGCCTACCATTGTAGCCTGCCTGCGGTAGTTTCAACCTGCAGTACAGTCTATTTAAATAGGCCTTTTTTTGACATATAATATCTTCCCTTTTAAATATTAGTAGGCCACCCCGTTCAAGTCCTAGTAGCCCACAGGGTGCATGGTATTTAAAAGAAGAGCTTGTAGAAAATGTATGTTAACATCTCCCTATGTTGACAAGACCCTCAAAGCTATTTTCACTGTGGCATGCCTTGCTGTCCTACATCAAAACTAGAGTACATATTAAAATACTAATACTGCCAATTCGGGAAAGGGACTAGCTAGAAGAATGATTAAAACACTGCTTTTACCAATAATTAAAAATCCAATTCAATGATAAAGGTGGATGTTTAATAAACATTATGGTAAAGTAACTTTTATAAAGATACACTTTGCCTGGCTGAGCTTTCAGAAGGCTAGTTAGCCTAAGACTCTGTCAAATTCCAGCCTTTCCTCAGCCTTGAATGAGGTATGAACTAGGTGTGAAATTCCTCCCAGGAGATACACAATAGGTTGACCTGAATGGATATGGTTGACTCCCCTGACCGCTGCAGAATCCTCAGGGTGGGGCGGGGGTAACCTCTTGATATTACAGTGCCAAATCCTGCCTTACCGATCTGCTTGAGCCACCTGTAACACAGTGGTGCGCTTGAAAGAAAGAAAAAAGGATGCCAGGACAGTTCTTGTTCATCCCCTGCCATGGTGTGGTGGGACCATGCCTTTATCCTACCAGAGTTCTGTCTCCTAGTTGTTGTGGGGTAAGGGCCTGGTTCAAACTGGAGTTTAGTGTTAGATGTGGGAGAAAACTAGTGATTACCATAGAGCACTTCCCTACGCACCAACAACCATCACAGTCCAATTTTAGTGTGGCAGAAGACTTTCCCCTTTCTGAAAATGCCCTTACAAATGGCATCCTAAGCATGTTTGCAGTAAGGTAAACTGGAATTACTGAAATCTGGTTGCCCCCAAGAACTTTTATGCAATTGTTTGGAGAGTGCCCATGAGTCATCCCCACCCACTAGATAGTGCCGGGCATAAATGTATGTGGCACCCCAAGCCAACAGAAAACTTTCTGGACCTGCTGAAGAAAAGAGGAGGACTGGACTCACCTGACAGGAGCCCTGAAGGACTGGACCTGGCTGAACACATGTGTGGCTATATTGATCCAGCAAACTACAAGAGGCTTTTTTCTGGAAATTCCCAGCTGACCAGTGGCAACCGGAACTTGGACTTCACTTTGCTGGTGCCCGCTTGCTGACACCATGCACGTCTCTAAGTGTTCATTTGAGGCCATGGAGACCTTAGGTGTATTCCCCTGGGGTTGTTTGGGCACTAGAAGATAATATGGTAACTTTTAAAAATATTTACCCTAGACCAGTGAAGCTTAGAAACTTTTTTGAAATTTTCGACTTAGTCTTTCATTGGGATCAATTATTTGGTGTATCTGATCCAGGCTCCATTGCCAACACCTGGTCCCAGACCACTTTAATCACTGGCCATCATCAGTAATTTCATTCACATCTTTAAAAATTCACATCTACAGTTCGCCTAAATGGATTTTGGTAATTTCTGCATTTTTATGTAATTTACCTTATTAAACATCTTTTTCTATCTTTTAATAAATAGGAAGTTTTTTTGTTTTTACTCTTTAACTACGTTAGTACTATTAAATGCTTTACACATTTTTTCTAAGTCAAACTGCCTGTTCTGTGCCACAGCTACCAGGCATAAACACAGGTTTAAATTACTGAAATCTTTGAGTGGACCTAAGAGGATAGTACCTTTATGACTTGTGGTGGACACCAATCCACCCCAACTAATAAAAAAACGTTCTCATTTATAATTCAGTATTTTGTATTTTCTGCCTAAACAGGTACCCCCTTACTCCTGCTTTTATTTATGCGTGTGTTTGTTGAAAACAGAGATGCAGATATTACTCAACAAATTCTCTGTGCTGATGAAGGTAGTGCCTGTTGCCAAACATGGCATATCTGTCAGGTGTATCTACTGATAGCCCTCTTCTGCCATAAATCATCTTCCGTTCAGTGACATTGAGTGCTGTTGCATTGGACTTGACGCCATTTGTCGTCCTTTTACTAGCATTGACTGTGCCATGTTGGTTTCAATGTTTTTTTTTCTGACCCAACCTTTTTATTTGCATGCTTTATTGATCTTTTCATTGCTGGTCAGATTTTCTGCTTTGGATACACAAGATGTTGAGTGCAAAAAGTTATTGCAGTGATTTCAGGTGTGATGGTAGGTTGACTGACCATTGTTGTTGGTGTATGTTTTGTGTTTGCCTGGTGCCTTTATGTGTCATTCCCCCAGTGAGGTGTTTTCCTACATATTATGTTTTATGTTATGTTATTTTAAATTTTAAACAGGGCACAGCTACTTGGAAGTGCCCCGGCGCTTACAACAAAAAGGCAGAACAAATGCACAATTATCCAATTAAAACAGCAGGGTGTTTAAGGTTTTCCTGAACAGAAGAGGATCCTGGATGGCCCTCAAAGCCAAGGGCAGCGTATTCCAGGCCAGACAAGCTTTGTGCGCAAAGGAGTTGCCCCCAGTCGCTGACGCTTAAACTTAGGAGTCTGCAAATGCCAAAGTCTTTACCCAGACTGAGCACAAGAATGCACAGATGGAGTGTCATGCTATAACTAACTTGGAAGCTACCTTATGATGAGATGACTGATCTATGACAATGAAGATCAATTTGCATCCCTCGGCAACATGGCAACCAACACACAAGTACAGCAAGAGGATGCAGGTAACTAAAAGTATGTTGGAATTCCATGTGGTAATTCCTGGTGGCTGGAATTATTATTACCATTTGGTATCTCCACATAGAATTCCGCAAATCTTGAGTTAGACCCATCAGAATGAGAAATAACTTTGTGGGCACTGAATTACAGTGAGGAATGCCATGCAGTATTCCCTATTCAGAGACCTTTAACACCCAAATGTATTATAACATGCTTTGAGCTGGTCATAAATATATGCAGTTGGGCTCTGATTTAAGGCAAGGGAAGTAAGTATGGTCGGGGTAGGGGAAGGAAAGTGAATCAGAGTCATGACGGGATAGCATTGTGTGATATGAACCCCTAAAGCTTTTTTATTGGCCAGTTTTTCTGGATGGTTAATCAGTCCTGGTGTTCTACCTGGAAAAACTAGGTGTGCAAACACCAGGTTGTCAGTGATCAAGTGGAGTGCAAATCCACATGGGAATTGCACTTTGTCCGACTCAAAATCTGGCACAGACATTTCTTCCTGGAGACTGTAGAGAAGGGGGTAGTCATATAATTCATCTTTAGTAATACCACCACCAGTTGTTTTAAGAACTAATGAGCAATTGAATGATCTGATAATGACCCTCATTGTTGTATCGTTTGTGGGGCTTAATTTGAAGCGTGTGGTGGTGGGGAGTTCAGCATAGACATAGAGTATATAGTCATTGTTTACATATTATTATTTGTGTTGGATAAAAACCTTTTATAGATAAAACATTTATTAAAGAGAAACTACAAAACAGAAATGACAATTTCTATTTTTAATATGAAATATAGGGGTGTAATTGTCACATGTCAATTACAGTGGGGCGATTAGGATGATGAGTACACCAGCAAGGAATTGAATCTTGCTGCACATTATTAATTACAAAATGTAAGTAACACCGGTACGGAAAGGACTGTTGATTCATCCTTCGATATTCTCATTAGGACCCATCCTATAATGTATATCAGTAACATCCAGTGGTACAGTTGTGCCCCAGGAAGGAATCGTTGTTCTGAGTGTGTGTCTTATTAGATGAGAGGTGCCTGTCTGTACTCTATCAGCTTCCAATAGCCACTCCTTGGTATACACATTGCAACACGCGGATATTTTACTGTTCAAAATGCATTTCTTTGCATTTTCCAGAAGTACCATTGTAGATAAGATGTGCCTAGGATTCTTTGACTGTATTTTTCATGCAGCCGCGACCTTTGCTGAGTACAGTAACTGTTTTTTGCATTGTTATTGCCCATCTCATGTGCCGCTTCTAAGACTGGATTTGAGTACTTTACTTAATTGCTCAACAAATTAGTTCTTGGATTTCAACTTATTTTTCACTATGCCAGCTTTTCAAACTTGTGTAGTTAAATATTTTGGGCTTGTTGCTCAAATCATAATCTTTGTTTGACAATACTAAAGGTGATCACGTATGAAAGTGTTGCAGTACTGTAATACAGATACTGTCTTACGCAAATGCCTTTTGCTTGGATGTTTATGCAGGTGCAATGTTATATCTGGAGAGGAAACTGTCAGATCGTTTCTCTCCACCCTAGTAGACCAATAATAGAGGATATCTCACCATTGAATTCTCTGCTGGATTCAGCATTTCGATCATAGTTTCCATTATCACTAGACTTTAAGTAAGGTCTAACAGTAGAATTACTCACACAAACCTCTTAATCCAAGCAAATCATTTATTAATGCAAATCAACATTTGAGCATTCCCAATGCTTGGTCTTTTGGGCCTCATCTACAAGAAAGTCATTAGCTGAGCCGTTCTGCGTCGTTTTCTAAGCACTGGGATGCATCATTTTAACAACAATACAACACATTCCTGCGCTTTTTCCTTCATATGCGCACGATTGACATCCATGCGGCTGCGCAGTCACCCTTGTGGGATTTTGCAAGGGTGCCCGGGCTGCGGGCATGATTGTTTTTGTGCAGGAAGGGACACCTTCCTGAACAAAAACAATCATTAAGGCATTTTCCTCTTTCTATGGGTGCTGCAGAATGCACCAGAGGAATCTTTAAAAAACGGATAGTCTGACACATGCCACTTGCAGAAAATTGAACATTACAAAATACACCATGCAACTAAAGGAAGGTAATGGCACTGGGATGTGTGGCAGTGTGCTTCTACCTCCCCTTACTGTTGAAAAATGCTGGTGTGAGCCTACAATCTGACAAGCTTCGGAACTCCTGCATTCGCAGAGTGGTATTGATCTGAGAAAATTTGTAACAGTATGTCTAGCAACCCCAGAATAATTCTCTACTGATGATGGAATTATCCAGAAACGTGCCTAGAAATTCTGCAATGACTGCGCCAACTTTGCAAATGATATTTTGAACTTTGATGCAAACACGAAATCCCGTACTACAATAACTAGGATGCAAAGGGGTAAAGGTGTTGCAATGTGAGGCAAGGTGCTCCTAACCGCTCTTACTATTTAAAAATTCCCCCATGACCCTACAAGTTGACGCGTTTCAGAGCTCCTCCATGCAAGGAGGGGCATTGATCTGAGGAAATGTGTTTGAAATGTGTTTGAGCATTTCCAGCAACCCAAGAATAATTCCATATTGATGACAGAATAATCAAGGAACTCTTAGATTTTGGAGGGACAGAGTTAGTTTGTGCTGTTTTCTATGGCCCTAACATCGATGATCCTACTAACGTATCTAACCTTCATTGGAACTTAATGGAAGTCACAGCCCCTAAAATAATTGGGGGGATTTCAATGTTTTACTTGACCCTGGTAGGTCAAATAGGAGTCTTCACGATAATGCTCTTGGGTCCGTCAGACATTAAACAATATGATGTATGAATTGGCATGATTGGATGTATGGAGGGTTAAGAGGGTAGACAGCCAAGGCTTTACCTTTCATAGTAAAAAGCACAGGCATTTCTTAAGGTGAGATTACCTTTAATATTATCCCTAGTCATATTTCGGACCATGCCCTGACTTGTGTCTCCCTTGTAGGGAGAGATAGTATGGTAAAGCCTCAGTCCCTGATGCACTCCCCAACAAATTATATAATCGTTTAATAGAGGATTTGGTACAGATTCTGGAAACTCTGTTTAATTCGATCTACTGACATGGGGGACAAGTTCCTAGATCTTGGAAAGAGGCTACAATTCTACTTATATCTGAAAGCCTCCAAAGACCCAACTAGGGCTGATTCTTATAGGCCAATCTCCCCGCTGAATGCAGATTATAAGATCTTTATGAGTATTTTAGTAGGGAGAATGGCTAACATTGCTCCACAGTTAATACGTCTTGACCACAAGAGCTTTATCCCGAAGAGGTATATACAGGAGCAGACCCAACAGCTTATCGGCAAGATAGATCTTGCCATCGAACGTTCCGCACCCTTGGCCGTAGTGGTCTTGGACGCTGCCAAAGCATTTGATAGTGTGTTGGGAGTTCCTGTCGGAGGTGATGCGAGCAATGGGCTTTTGGCCCGCCCTCTTATATACACTAAAAACTATCTATGAGGGTGTGTTGGCTAGGATCCTGTTTAATGGTGTTCTGACTCCTAGTTTTAGTATATTACAAGGGATATGGTAGTGTTGTCCCCTTTCACCTTTGTTATTCGATATATATATATATATAGAGCCGGTGGCCCAACTGTTGAGATCTGATTCTTCCGTAATTCCTTTTAGCTGTCAGTCCTATGTTAGTAAGGTTGCGCTTTATGCTGACAATTTATTCATCTACACTTCCCGAGGGTGGAAAATCTATTTGAGGAATTTGGTCTGGTAGGATACCCAGACCTGGGCGAATGCAGTGGCCTCAGGACGGACAGCTTGACGGAGCGGATCTTTGAAGTATTGCAGGCGCTTTCTGGTGATATGAGGATTAAAAACAAAAATAATTTTTTAAAGGAATATTTAGGAAACACATGTGTCTAGAGGTACGGCAATGACTGCACCAGCTTTGGTAAAACTTATGATGAATTTTGATGCAAGTGTGAACTCCCGTACAACACTAACTAGGATAAAAAGGGGTAATGACCCTGGAATGTGAGGCAGTGTACTCCTACTCCCCCATACTCCCATGAGCCTACACGCTAACAAGCTTTGTCGCTGCTGCATGCTCAGAGTGATATTAACCTGAGAAAAGTTGTGGCAGCATGTCCAGCAACCCCAGAATAATTCTCTACTGATGACGAAATAATCCAGAAACACGTGTCTAGAGATCCAGCAATGACTACATCAGCTATGGTAAAAATCATGATGAACTTTGATGCAAGCGCAAAGTTCTGTACTAAAGTAAACAGGATGCAAAGGGGTAATGGTGCTGGGATGTAAGGCAGGGTGCTCCTACCCACCCTTAATGTTTGAAAATACCCAAGTGAGAGGGGGTGTGGCTTGATGCCTACAGATGATGGCGGCTGTCCTGTGAGCTCCGGCGCAACGGCACAAGTGGCGGCTGTTTTTCGTGGGTCCCGTGACCTGTTTTCTTCATTAGGTGCGGTTTACTGACCATTAACCACCCGACGTCCTTCTGGTAGTGCAAGCAGCATGCCAGCAACCACCTAATGCAGGTATTTTCTCTTCGCTGAGGCTGCCTCAGACATGCCTGCCATTTTGCGATGCGGCCACTGCAGTCATACGCCTCACAATGCTGAAGTGGCGCATTTAATCTTCCTCATCTTTTGGCATCTACGAATACTGTGAGCTCCCTTCAACATGACATAATCTATTTTTAATGTCTTTGAAAGAGGCTTCTGTTGCTACCAGACACATAAACATTGCAAGTGTGATGCGCTTCCATATTAAAACGACCGTCACTTTCTCCTTCACGAGTGCGGTTGCTTCATTTGCATTTCTGCTCTGCTGAGGTTCAGCGCCTTTGTAGCCTCATTAATTTTTACTTATTAACATTTTGCGGAACAACGCCTACTTCCAACAGCAAGCAGGATCTTTTTCATTAATAACAGAAGTTCTTCCTGTTACTACAAGGAGCTGTTCTCCAACAATTTAAATATTATTTAATTTTATATTACTTTTTTGTGTTTCTCATCTTTTATTGCTTATTATTTTTTGACACTCCTGCTATTCCTATTTGGATATAAGAACTTACATTTCGTTCAACGATATCCCCACATAGTTTATGGGGCGACTACGGAGGTTTAATTCACCTACCTCACCTCCTATATGCAAATTTATCAAAAACTCTATGGTTTTCACAAAACTGGCTGCAATGGAGTCTGCCTCAGCTCCTCAATTGAAGGTTGGCACTACCTCATACACGTTATTGATACCCACTTCGGCGAGTTCTGCGGAAGCTAATCCTTACTCCCCTGCAAAGTCACCTCCTCCTGTCACGTTAGACTTGTTGTTGGAGGAAATCCGTCTCTTAAAGCCCTTTATGGAAGAAACAAATTACAAACTTCAATGTCTGACTGTCTATTGATCCCAACTAGATGAGAGACTTGTCGTAGTGGAGCAGAGTGTTTCTTCTTGCAGGGCAACTGAAAGTAAAGTTCATATTCTTCAATCACAAGTAACCTCCTTACAGAGGCACGTTGAAGATTGAGAAAATAGAAATCCAAGAAATAACCTGCACATTTGTGGTTTATCAGAGAACACAGATGGGGCGCGTACCCTATCACCTTCTTTAAATCCTTTCTACCTAAAGTGTTGGGTCTACCTGCAGACACTATTCTAAACATTTAATGTGCACATAGATTGGGTCGTCAGCATGCAGACACTTCTGGTTCAAATTTCCCAGGAGTCGTTATCCTGTACTTTTTGGAGTATACAGATGTTCTTACGGTCCTTTCAGCTTTGAAAAAGTCACCATGTCTTTCATTGTTAGGTCATATGTTGTTTTTTATCACAGGAGCATGCTAAAAGTGCTGCAGATCGTCGCACGGAATTTCTTAATATGAGGCCGGATCTTCGTGCACTAGGTGCTAGCTATGGCCTTTTTCACCCCTGTCTCTTCAAGTTCACGTGTAGGATCAAAACAACATCCTATGATGATCCTGTTCAACTGAAAAGTTTTCTTAACACGTGTAGTGTTGGAATTTTGGATACTTCTGGTGCCTCATCCTCTCATCTTGCTTGAACGTACGGTTCTGCTTTATTGATGCTGTTATTTCTATTTTTCATGCCTTCAAATAACGTATTCTCTCTTCTCCAATTGCAGTAGTTCATGTTTTTCCTGATTATATTGTGTTTCACCTGTTATTTATTCATAGTTTAATCATTTCTCTTTTCTCCTGTAGGCTTCCCTGTTGTATTTTTACCCTGTTGTTTTGCACCATGTAATATCCAGTCGTCCTTGTGCCCCCCTCTGTGAGATCTGGTTGCCCCCCTCTTCCATGTGGTTTCACCCATCCTCACCCTCATTTTTGGACTTTTTGTAGGTATGTGTTTTTCCTTTTGTATTTTCTTTTCTTTGGTGTTCGTTTTCTTCTCTCATCTTTTGTCACTCTTCCTTCATGTAGAACTTCTTTTTTCCTTTTATTCTCTCTCACTATCTGTTTCTATATTATGTTTTTTTTTCTTTTTTTTTATCATCATTTGCCTCCTAAAAGAAAAAGCACCATTCCACCTACACCAGTAAAATGGAAAGTACCATGCCCGTCTGTACATTTATGCTGGAAACTAGAAGAGAGGAGAGAGGAGACACCTTCTTCAAATCTTTGCCGCCCTGGTTTAAAATGAAGCGCCGTCTTCCATCCTCGACTTCCTCGCTATCACTACTCTGCATTCCCCCATGAGCCAAAGCACAGATTGGGAAGCAGGAAAGGAGAGAAAACCAGACCAGCCATACCAGGCAGGTAGGGCATAATCATTGGATATCAGCATTCCTTTGTTGCTCGTACCACTCAAAAAACGGGAGACCAAAAGTTGTGCTTTTTAAAAACCTTCATGTCTAGACTGGCCACATATTTATTAGAAGACACCCAATCAAGAAACTTGGGAGGGGATGTAGATATCCACTGCTTACATATTTCTCTGCGTGCTAGTAGCATAGAGTAAAAAAACAGCCTTGCCTTGTTCTCTGTGGATCCTGCAAGTGAGTCTTCACTGCCAAAAATAATCGAAAGAACGCTTACCTTGATGTCAGTAACCAGCATAGACGGCAAATCCTTACTCAAGCCAGACCAGAATATCTGGATCTCAGGGCAGTCCACAAACATATGCACATCATCTTCTTTCAAGCTACCGCACTTAGTGCAGGCTACATCACCTCCTCTCCCGAACTTTGACAACCTCCGTTGCGACCAATAGGCTCTGTGGATGGAGAAAAGGTGATTTCTCCTTAGGTGCGCATGTTTTACAATTTTAAAAAGCATAGACATTGATACTTGCCACTTATTTTCCAGCGAAGACCCCGGCAAGCATCTTCCCCATAATTCTGCGGGTAATGTAAAAACTCCGTCCTCCAGCTCAACCAACAGCCAGTAGATCATCGCAAGCTTTTTTTTAGTGGTTGCCTCATCCAGAAGCCTGTCCTCCAATTCATTCGTGTTTCCTATCTCCAACCTTGGATCTTGGAACCAGCTCTGTATTTGTATATATTTAAATCTAGATACTTGTTGATTTGACAGGTGATTTCTATATTATCGTTCTATTTCAATTCTTTCTCACTAATCTTCCATCTTTGATATTCCCTATATTCTTTTCCCCCTTCATATATTGTTAAATGTTTCCTTATTTACAAAATGTTGTGGTTTATCATATTTCAACTTTTTTTTATAATATCTGGTCTAGTTCAACTTGTGCTCTTAATTGTTATTATATGTCTTTAAATATTGTTACCTGGAATGTCCAAGGTTTGCACTCACTGATCAAACGGCAACGCGTGCTTTCGCATTTATCTAAACTGAAAGCTGATATAGCAATGATTCAGGAGTCTTATCTCACCGACTCCGAATCTTTAAAGTTAAAAAGAGATTGGGTTGGTGATGTTTTCTTTTCTCCAGGTGATGGTAAGCGTAATGGTGTTAATACATTATGCCACAAATCTCTCCATGTTTAGCTTGTGTCTCGAGAAAAAGATGATGTAGGTCGTTGGTTACTAACATATTTATTGATTGGGGTGGTTCCACTCTCTTTGTTTAATATTTATGCACCAAGTGCAGGTGACTCCCTTTTTTGGTCCCACCTAGAAGGAAAATTGATGCAGCTCTCTCATGACAACCTGATCCTGACTGGAGATTGTAACCAAATAATAGATCCCTCATAGACCATAATTCCCCTTCTTCTTTTACATCTTCCAAAGCTCATAAGTCATTCATACACTCCTTTCACAATAGTCATTTAGTTGACGCATGGAGATTGTGTAATCCCACCCTGGAGGAGTATACTTACTTTTCCCCAGTCCATCATACGCAGTCATCATTGATCACATTTTTATTTCTCATGGCATTTCCCAGTACATATGATCTGCAGATATTGGCTCTATCCTGATTTCTGATCATCCCCCAGTATCCATTTCTTTAGATATATTCCACAAGCCTTCTGTTCCTAGACGTTGGCCTTTTAACAATTCATTGCTGCTTGGCCCTGTTTTTACCTCCTCTTTCACCTCTTTTTTTGAAGAATATTTCTGTTTTAATGAATCAGACACTCTCCCTTTCTATGTCATTTGGAACGCTTTTAAAGCAGCTGCCTGTGACTTTATCATTAACTAAGTTTCTAAGAAATGCCATACAGCCCGGAAAATCGCCACAGACCTTTTTGCCAAGATAAAGAGATTGGAACATTCCTACTACAGTACTAAGTCAAAGATTTGTTTAACAGATCTTATAGCTACCAAACTTCAATTCAATAAGGAATCTACTGAAAATGCTTCTTTATACTTGCTCAAATCCAGTGCAAAATTATATGGTGGCCAAAATAAATCAGGCAAACTATTGGCAAATTATCTTAAAGTTATAAAACATAGATTTAACATGGAAATGATCCTTGATGTTCAACAAATACTCACATTTAAAGATTCAGAGATATTACAAGAATTCTACATGTTTTATAATTCTCTGTATACACCAGAAAATACACTTACAGATTATTCCATTTCAGACCATCTTTCTTCTACTGTTAAATCTTTTGAAACTCACTTGAATTTTGATTAATTGGAGCCTGATATTTGACTGAACTACGCACTACTTTATTTACTCTTAAGAGAGATAAGGCTCCAGGTCAGGATGGCTTTACTGTGGAATTTGTTTCACATTTTTCTCAACTTCTCCTTCCCAAACTACACAAAATTTTAGGTTCCTTTCTTTAGGCCCTAATCTGCCTTACACCCAACGAAGATAAAGACCCACGCTTATGTAAAAATTAAAGACCATTTTCATTATTGAATATAGATGATAACATGTTCTCGAAATCCCTGGCCTTAAGATTAGAATCCTTTCTCCCTGACCTCTTAGATAAGGAACAGTCAGGTTTTGTGAAAGGTCGCTTTTCTGAGTCTCTAGCGGCCATAGCTTTCGATGCAGAAAAAGCCTTTGATAGAGTTTATTGGCCTTTTATTCTATTTTTTCAATACTTAAGTGGCTTGGGTTTGGCCACAAAATTATTCATTTAATTTCTCTGTTATATTCAAGTTCTAAAGCAGCTATTTTCGCTAATGGTCTTACCTCTTGGTATTTTACTTTAGGAAGAGGTGTTAGGCAGGGATGTCCCTTAGTCCCTTTTTTGTTTAATCTAGCTTTAGAACCCTTCCTATTTAGACTTCATTAGAATCTAGAATTCCATGGTTTTAACTACGAGAGCACACATATTAAACTGGCGGCATATGCAGACAATATTTTGTTATTCCTCTTTAATCCCCTTTCTTCTCTTCCTGCTTGTCTTTCAGAGATAGAGGCTTACTCTTCAATCTCTGGTTACAAATTTAACAATGAAAAAGGCAAGATTTTACCTTGAACTAAATTTACTTTTAAAGATGATTTTAAAATAACTAAGTTCAAATGGAACACTAACCATATAAAGTACTTAGGTGTATATTTCTCTACTTCAAATAAATCATCAGTTTCCATTAACTTAGATAAATGTTCCTTAAACATGTATTCCCTAATTGAAAAAGGGCATCCTCTATACTTATCCTGGTGGGTAAGGTTGGACACAATAAAAATGATGTCTCCGTTTGTTCTCTTTACTGTTTCTAACATTCCAGTTGCCATACCCCAAAAATTCTTCAAGAAAGTTAGGGCCATATGTATCAAAATCGAAATTTGCGAATCTCAAATTGCGACTTTTTGCAAATCGCATTTTGAGAATCACAATACGCGATGAAAAAATGAAGTTCCCTAACATTTAGCGATTCTCTAAAATTCGTAGAAAATTAATGCACATACCTAAATTGCGATTCCTTAATTGTGAAATCGCAAATAAGGAATCGCAAATCTGCTAATCTGCAATTCAGGTGTAGCTTGATAACATTACAACCAGTAAGGGTGACTGCCCATGCTGCACCTGATTGCCAGAAGCTGAGCGAGAGGCTGGGAGGAGAGCTGAGACACGTGTGCACTGCATCTGAGTGAAGGAGACATGGACACACAGGACAAGCAGCAGGAGGAGAATGCCAGTAAAAGAAAACAAAGTTCAGTGAAAGGAAGCAGGAGGTGCTCTTACAAGATATGGTGGTGAGCCATGAGCTCCTGTTTGGCAAGCAATCACTGCGTGTGCCAGAGGTACACAAAAGGAAAATTTGGGCAGACATACAGGAAAAGGTGAACGTCATTTGCGTGACCCACCGCACCGTAAAAGACCTCAGCAAAAGGTGGTATGATATGCGCAAGAGATCCAGAGAAAAGGTGGCTACAAGGCTGGCTGAGGCAAAGAAGACCAGTGGTGGGACATCCACTGCTACTGATTCCATGCCTTTGGAGGAGTCGCTTGAGGGCACCCTGCTGCCGGAGCGTGTGAGTGGCGTGGCTGACGTGGACTGCTCCGAACCCTAAAACACCAGACAAGGTAAGAAGCATGCTATCACTCCCCTGATATATCACCACATCATCACATCACCCACAAACCCAGAAAAGATCAAGGCAACAAACATGAATGCAACTCCAGTGCATGCACACAAGCACTCCCAGCAATGCAGTATGGGAGATGTAGTCACATGCACCAGCAGTGGAGCAGTGACACCCAGCAAGGTACAATCAGAATGTGTGTATCAGGAAAGGCAAAAAACAGACAGATAGGACCCATGTAACTCCAAACTGAAACATTTATTGCATAACCAAAACGAGGCAGGACACCAAATTAATGTGTGCATTTACATTCACAGCACCACCAGAAACACTGGAACCTATGGCAGGAGGCGAGAATGCATCCCACACCGAAGAACAGGCAGGGCAAGAGGAGAAGGAGGAAGGCAGCCCAGTAATCGTGGTGACACGCAGATGTCGCCACATAGTACCACCACTACCACCACTGGAGGTAGATCCTCTGGACACAAGTAGGGAGGATCAGCAAGTCCATGGCCAGTGTGCCTCACTTCACACAGCACAGTACACTGCCCGTCCTACTCCAGGAATGTCATCTAGGCACAGGGCACGGCCGTCCACCTGCACAAATGCCGTAGGCGAAGGCACGGTGTTTGCAGGGCTAGAAGGCAACATGCTAAAGGTACAGTGCCTGCAAGCAAAGGCAATGAAATCAATACAGCTCCAGTTTTCAGAGCACAATAACAACATGACTCAAATGAGGGAGGGCTTCTTGGGCATGACAGCTGCACTGGAAGCACTGTGCTCAGAGATGCGGAGAGACCATGCAGCCAGGCGCAGGGAGAGACAGCCCTTCCACACCCACCTGGACATTTACACAAAGGCTGTAAACCGGCTGTCCACTGCCACATCAGTGCTGGCACGTCGATGTGTCAGCACGCAGCATGAGAAGGCACACTGATGCCAGGATGTAGCCAGGGGCCTGGTGCAAGTAACATATGCGGTGGACCGGCTGCGGGCAGCAGCCACAGGTGGCACAGGATCCCTTAGCTCACTGGAGGATGATGGGCAATCCAGAAAGAGCAGCATCACTCCACCCATACCACAGGACAGACGTTGTAGTGCGCATCAGGGGAGAACAACCGATGCCTCAGGGTAGGGCAGTGCGTACCCTGAGCGAGGGACAACAAGCCATGCACCAGACAGGGAAGAGCCATGAGTGGTACATGGCAATGGGTGAGGTAACCCATTGCATACTGACTTATGTTCGTGAAAAAGACTTGCACTGTGTGTTAAACATGTTTAAGCAATTTGGACTTGCATAGTGTGCTCGCCAGGCTGCGTGACGGATATTTTCCTGCACTGAAGGAAATAAAAACACAATTTTGCACCAATCTGTAGCATTGTGTCATCATTACTCACCTAGAAATAGATCTGTGTGATCTCATCTTGCCTCTGGCGACCGGCAGCCGCACAGACACCACCTGCTGCATTGTGGAGCTGGTCCCTCCTCATCTGATGAGTCTGAATCTGTGAGCTCCACTGGGGTGCCTTTTCTGGTGGTGATGTTGTGTAGCATGGCACACGTGACCACGATTTTGCAACATGTCTCGGGGCTGTACTGTAGTCTGCTCTTGAGTATTCCAAATGTCCTTTCAATGGCACAGCGGGTGGCTCTGTGAGCACTGTTGTACCTTTGATCCCCAGCAGTGGCTGGATTCATGTACGGAGTCAGGATGAAGTCACGTACAGCATATGCACTGTCACCTGCAGGGTGAGAAGAATAAGGTTAAACACTGTCCTGCCACTTCTGTGCTTTACTGGTGTGTCCTTGTGACCAATGCATTTACCTAGCAGGTAGCCTTCACCAAACTCCCCATCTGTGAGTTGTCGGTGAATTCCACTGTGGGGAAACATGAATGAGTTGTGGGTGCTGCCTGGGTATTTTGCAAAAATGTCAGTGATTATATGATTGGTATTGCACACTACCTGTATGTTCAGTCAATGACAGGACTTGCGATTCCTGAACACATACACATTCTGTGAGGGGGAGAAATAGCGACATGGGTCCCATCTATGCAGCCAATTACGTGGCGGAACTGGGCTGTCTGGTAGAACTACTGCTTGGTCTGGTCTAGTGCCTGTTGTGTGCTGGGGAATTGGATGTGGTGATGCAGCCTCTGTACCATTGCATCAAGGAAAGCATGGAAGAAGCTCAACAGTGCACTCCTAGAGACCCCTTCTGCTGTGGCTATCACCCCCTGAAAACTCCCTGATGCCAGTAAGTGCAGTGAGCACAAAATCTGTACGTGGGTGTGGATGGTGTGTGTCATGCATGTGGGGTGTTCTACTATGGGTTTGAGCTCTGCTGTTCAGGATGCTGGGTTCGTCCAGCCTGTGGTTCACATGGATCTCCTCCACAGCTCTGAAGATCCTTTCCTGGCGTCTCCCTCTCTGTGCAGCAGCTCTGATTCACAGCCTCCTGGCTATCACATACAGCCCAGCCATTGTGGATAACCCCTGTGGCATTGTGGGCCTCTTTAAATAGGTTGCACCTGGTTACCACCTGTTCAGACTTGATGGTAATTGCGATTAGCAAAATTGCGAATTTCGCTAAATCGCAAATTGCGATTTTTTCAAGCATCTCATTTTGTGAATTCTCGATTTGCTAACACCTTAATTGCGATTTTCACAATTAACATGTCGGAGATTGCAAGTTCGCCAATTTATTTGCAGAATCTATGCCTCGCAAAATTGGTAATTGCTAATTTAGCGATTAGCAATTTTGCACACAGGATAGGTCCTATACATAGGGATTGTCTGTATTGCAATCACATACACCATTTTTTTGCAATTCCCATTGTTTTCAATCACAAAACAGCTTCATACATATGGCCCATAATTCCTTATTATCTTCCTTTCTTTGGAGTAAAATAAGAGCACTTATGTCACTTAAACAACTTATTCAACCAAAATTAGAAGGTGGTGTTAATTTTCCCGGCTTTCCTATTGCGTCAGTCTTCTCATTGGCTCATAGGTTCCTCATCAGATTCCCCTCTTTAGGTTTTCCTTGAACACTCATTTCTCGCCCCCTTCTCCTTTCAAGAATACTAATAATTTACTCAAAAGTCTCAGAAGTTATTTACTCCTATTGTTAATTATTAAATACACTCTTATAAGACAGTTCTACTGACATGAAATCACATTTCTACAATCTTCCATATGGCACAACAATCGGACAATGATTAAAGGCAAGCCCATCTATTTGAAAACATGGAGGCGGAAGGGTCTTCTTTGGGTCCACCAGCTAATTCAAAATGATAAAATTATATCCTTTCACCATGCTAGAATTACTTTTGGCCTTCCTGTCTCATTCTGTAATAAATATCAATCACTCTAGCGATTAACCAATCTGTGCCAACTTCAGGTTAATCCACTAAAAAAAAAAAAGGAATGAGAACTTCTCCAGGACAACCAGATCCAAGAAGGGAGGGCAAGAAGGGGGACTGATGTTGATATTTTTGTGAATCTGTTCAAGTTTGTTAGATTATTAAAACTGAAAGATCATTTTGTGCGTAATCCATCAATTTGTACTAGAAATGTAGAGGAACACTTGGCACCATCTCACATTTTCTCTGATGTGAATGTTTTCCAGATGACGATGTCTCTACAATAAGAAATGCCGGTTGATGATAATTGTATTAGAGCAGAACTCAATATCAATGAGGATTATGAAATGGATAGCGGTCTAAAAACCTGTTCTAAATACATCGCGGTAGGAATACATCCAAACATTGACCAATTTAAAGAGAAAGTCACACATGGTTTTTATAAGCTTCTGGAAAACTCCACCCCACCAACCAAAATCAATAAGAATCTCACTGTGGCAGAAAAAAAGGCCCTTAAGGATTTAAGAACTGCTGCTGCCATTGTCATATTGGAGGCAGATAAGAAGGGAAATGTGGTGGTCATGGACAGGATAAATTACATGCAGGAAATTGAATGCCAACTAGCAGACGCAATCTGTTACACTTGACTCTCTGAAAACCCTGTGAAGGCACTTAGCACCCATATTAACATGAGGTTAATGGAATGGCGGGAGAGCGGGCTTCTGAGTGAGGCAGAATGTAATTATCTAATGGTAAGGGAACCGACCTCCCCTTGAATATGTGTACTACCAAAAATCCACAAGTGGGGTTCCTTTCCCTCTGGTCACCCCATTATCTCTGGGGTGAACTCTCCAACAGAAAGACTCTCGGAGGATGTGGATAAATACTTACAGCCCCTTCTTCTGAATTTGCCTGCCTATATCAAGGATTGTAAAGATATTCTTGTAAAATGTGATGGTTTTACTTGGTCAGAGAGTCTCTACTTTGTAACAATGGACGTTGCTAGTCTGTACACCTGCATCAAAAAGGAATTTGGAGTAAAAGCACTAGAATTATTCTTGGGTCAGAGGTCGGTGGACCACTATATGCACAACTCAGTACTGAGGTACATGACTTACATTATCCTGTCCCCCCAAAAATTCTTGCATGACTTTTATTGGTACCACCAAATACAGGGTACAGCGATGGGCTCCAGGTTTGAGCCTGCTTATGCCGGGGTCTTTATGGGCTGGTACGAGCTGGAGCATGCCTGGGGCCGTCACACGGCCCGTTGGATGGAACACATCATATTCTGGGGCAGGTACATCGATGAAATAAACAAGCTTTGGGATGGACCTGCCCCAGACCTCTTGGATTATGATGCTTATCTAAATGATAACCCTTTCAATGTAAAGCTTACTGCTGATTATAGCAGGGATCAAATTAATTTTTGGGACATCAAGTTCTATGTTGAAAATAACTGCATACACAGTACGACCCACCGCAAAAGCATTGCCTGCAATAGTACCCTACATTTTAAAAGTGCCCATCCTCATCATGTGATTAATAACATCCCGTATGGCGAAATGGTTGGCATACGGAGAAATTGTAGTACTGATGAGACTTTTAATAAGAATATCAATGAGACAAAACCTTGTTTCCTCATGAGGGGCTACAACTAAAACATTGTGGAGAAGGCTCACAAGAGGATTAACAAAACACCTAGGGAAAATACCCTTAGGCCCAACCCTGTAAAAGAGAACAGAAAGGCCCCTGTGGCTTTCAACACACAGTATAACGATTGTAGCAATAAAATATATAATGTTCTGAGAAAATATTGGCACCTATTACTAGAAATTCCCACACTCAATGAATCAGTGTCCCCTAGGCCTAGGGTGACATATAGTAGAGGACAGAACTTGGGGAATATGCTTTGCCCAAGTTATGTTACCACGCCAAAGACAGTGTCTTGGTTGCCCCACAATATCAAAGGCTTTTACATCTGTGGGGATTGTAATATCTGTAAACTAGGGAAAAATAGAACCAAGACTTTTAGCTTTAACATTGCACATATAATATTAACTACATGATCAATTGCAAGACTAAGCATGTCACGTATGTGTTGGGCTGCCCTTGCAACAGAATCTATGTGGGCAGCACTACAAGGCATTCAGGAGCATCTGAGGGCCATACGCAATGGGGACCTTAGATACCCTTTAACATATCATATGCAAGAAAAGCATAGAACTGATGAAGACTGCTGGTTCGTAGGCATTGATCATGTCCCACTCCACCCAAGGGGAGGAGATAGGGAACTAACATTGAGAAAAAATTAAGCCGGATGGATATGTAAATTGAGATGCATAGAAATGGGCCATAATAGTGATGATGAGATGCACTATTTTATATAGAGATCTGATATTGCTATAGTGCTTGACCGGAATTGCTGTAGCTGAATTATTCTATAGTGCCTGATAGGAACTGTAGCATCTGTAACAATTTTATTGCTGTGTTATTTGTAAATTACCACACTATGGGGCACATTAGGATGGCGGGCGATCCCATCGTAAAAAGGAACCGCCCGCCATAAGGACGGGGGTCGCGTGTGTGCCATTAGGATGAGCTCGCCAAGGTGGCGGGCGCATCCTGCCTCCCTAACATTGTGGCGGGCGGTGCACTCAGCACTACCCGCCACAATGCCAGGGAGGCATGTTGTGCACTTCCATGCACAACATGGCAGGCACTGTGCGGTGCCTGCCATGTTGTGAATGGAAATTCAGGGGGGTACCATAGGTACCTCCCATGTGCACCCCCCATCCCCCCAGAGTCCCTGGGGGCCCAATGTGCCCCCCCAAGCAGACTCCGCATGCCTTTAGGCATTTCAAACCCGACATCCTAACATGGCTGGAGGTGTCTTTCAGACACCACCACCATATTAAACCCTTTTCCGCCCGGTCGACATGTCGACTGGGCGGAAAAGCAGTGGACGGACAGCATGGATGGCGGGCAGGTCGCCCCCGTCGGGCCGGCGGTGGCTACCGCCGGGCCGCCAGGGGTGATCCGCCCGCCGTCATATTGAGGCCCTATATGTGTACCAGCCCTTCTCTGTATCATGGTATGCTGACTTACCTGAAGACTTTCCAGATAAGACAATATGGTTAAGTCTGTATGTGAATCGCATATCCATGATTTCTTTTTGTCAAACATGTCTTTATGCTTGAGATGTGTTTGTTTACAGGATAACCTGTGACTTCTTCTCATTTCCTTATACTATCTCTTGCTATTTTGTCTTATCACCGTTTTTTAGATTGCTCCCACAAGGACTTTAAGATATTATTTTTTGACCATGTAAGGAATACCGGGAGCCAGGATTCCCACAATATTTTACCTTCTCCCTTACCGCCTGAGCTGGAGTCATATCCATGTTTCTTTAATTGAAACTGCCGGTCCTGGCCTTACTCAGTACCCTGTTTTGGAACCAATTATACATATGCGCATGTGGCATATATTTGTCCTACAAACCCAGATGGTTTGTCACCTGCACATTATGGAATCAGTCTTTGCATTATAACGAGGCTGCTGAAATTAGTAGCTTATTATACTCTTATTAATATGCAGGCATAATTCTCATTTATATCATTGTCCGCTTTTGGTAACACTCCTCCCTATGAATAAAACATTTTCTTAGGGTCATAAACTGATGGAGATTTGGCATAATTATGTGCCCTGGGCTTTTGAACCTGACCAACCTTGTTTAAAGATTTGGCATAATTTTGTGCCTTGGGCTCTTGAATTTGACTAACTTTGTTTGGGCATGGCACGACTATGTTTTTTACTCATGGCCCAATTAACACTCTCCTTTTCTTGTTTTTATTTTATGTTGTTAAGACAACAGACAGCAGTCATGTTAGCCATATGCTTGGGCTACTGTTATTTTGGGACACAGACCTCTTCCCTCTTTCCGGGGAAACGCAATATTATATTTGACATCATCACAAGATGGCGGCCGCCATATTGTTCCAACACTCTGGGTGGGACTTGATTTCTTTTCTGCCCATACCGACTATTGTTCATAAAGTGATCTCTGTGCGCGGAATTGATCAGGATTGCACATATGTCTTGGTCCCATCTTGTGGGTAACTCTGTGACTCATTATACTTCTCCTATGAGAACGGGCATTTAATCCGCCAAAACAAGTTCATATCCACTCGATATGTATATTTTTAGCTTCCCAATCCTTTTTTTTTTTTAGTGGTGTGTATTTTTGTACAATTGACTCTAGTCTCTTACACTGAGGCTCAGTCACTCTCTGCAGATATTTAGCCATTCCCACATTGATTGCCATACAAGATAACAAGATACACCACTGTAAGATGCCGGCTGTCAAAAAGGCCGCAAAACCCGGAAGCTTTTCGCCGTACCCAGCTGTTTCTGATAATCGGGAGTTAGATGTCGACTGATTCTGGTGAGTGATCTATGCTGTATACGACATGGCCTGTCGTGAATTTTTCTGAATAATAGGTTCTTAATAGAGCATTACCACTTATCGTTTGGGGGGGGGGGCTCTTTCACTGCGCTTGACTTTATAGCCTTTAAATAAACAGGGTTCTTGGCTTCCCACATTGGATGTTTAATTGTATGCCTGATGATGGAGAGGTGCTTTGATTATGCATACATCCTCTTTTTTTCTTTAGGAACATGGCTTTGTGAGTGCATTATTTACGGCGCATGGCTGTTTTTCAAATTTTGACAGGTTGCCCTTGGTCAAGGGTAATTGGGCGTACTGCCATTTAGTACAACGTGGGGCTTGTCTGGGGTCATTTCTATTGATATGTTTTCCTCATATGATGTGTACCTGCTACCTCCTGGGCAGTGAACTGTTTTAAAATTTAGATTAACTAATTTTTCTTGCTTTACCAATGTTTTGGATACATTGTCTTTGAACTCAGCCAAAGTCCTTTAGCTTTATCGCGGTCGGCAGTTAAACAGTGTTTTACTAGATATTTGAAATTTGGGTAGCTATGTATCATAATGGTATGGTGTACATGGCAGTTTTTTCTCTTAAAACGAATCCTTTTGATGTGTGCAACAATTCGACCTATTCCTGAACAGGCAATGCCTGTGAAACTTTTCAGATAAGAATATGTGGTAGCAGGATTTGTGATATTTGTACCTTAAACTACTGTGGTTCCACTCTGTGCTTATTTACTTTATCCAGGTCACGTATCTGTGATATAGAAATAAATGCATTTGCACTCATCACATGGCATATATTTAACTCAGACTTAGCTATTGCCAAACCTTATGATGCATTTTTTAACCAAACATCTTGGTATAACCGTATACATTTATCTTGATACAGGTCGGTGTTGCAACTGAGGAACCTTTTTTCATATCTCATCGAGTTCCCTGACCTGGAACTTTGGATTGCTTCTATTGCGAGTTATCATACTCCCCTGTTTCCCTTCACCTAAACAGATTAAGGGTACCAATGGAAAATTTTTGACCTAATAAGTATTGGGTTATATACTCTAGCATATATATATATATAAATATATAGCGGTCCTGATCTAGCTTTGGGAATATTAACCCTAAAAATCTTTTTCTTCACTATAGACATATTAAGGGCGCAAGTAACTGGTTACTACACTCTTGATTTACCTTACGGTCTATATACCATTGATGCTAGTATAAATGACTCATCTTGGTGGGTATTACGACTTGATTAAAGTGCTCTCAGATTCCTCCATGGATGCAGATTTAAAACACTTACTTTTTACCTGCCTATTTGCACATAACGTTTGGAAAAGTGTTTGGAAACAAATTACCCTAATCTTTCAATATGTGGTACCCTTCTCTGTTGCCAATGTTTTCTTAGGTTCTCTCTCCGATGATTGGTTTCAATGTCCCTTAAACATGCATGTTTTGGAATAACTTTCGGGAGTAACATTTCAACAAATTACTAAACATTGGAAAAATCTGTCTGACCTCTCATTCCAGACCTAGTGGTATGCTATTTGTCACAACCATATGTTAGACACTATGTATGTATATCCAATGTCTCTGGCTGTAAAACCCTTACATATATGGTCCCCAGTTACGACTTTTATTGATGGTCATGCTAAGCTTTAACATGCATGCACTGTTTCAGAACAAAAGGTTTTAAAACCCCCATGACATTCTCTTTCTTTCTCTATTTTTCGCATTATTTCAATAGATTTCATAGAATTATGCTCCTATGTCTCATATAAATGACCAGATTTGTTTTGTGCTTCCATATACCTTTTAATTTTCTATTGTTCAAATAACCACTCATTCTTGTATAATGATATGTTTTCTTGTTATATTATATATGCATTTTTTTTACTGTATTCCCTTTCTCTTTCCCATTCCCCTTTATTTTAATACTCTTTTAAAACTTAAAAAAAATACCTAAGTGAGAATACAAGCTGACAAGCTTCAGGGCTCCTGCATACCTGGAGTGGTATTAGCCTGAGGATATTGGTGGCAGCATGTCCAGAAACCCCAGAATAATTCTCTACTGATGGCAGAATAATCCAGAAACGCTTGTCTAGAGATACGACAATGACTGAGCCAGCTGATGAACTTTAATGCAAGCAGGAACTACTGTACTACACTGACCAGGATGCAAAGGGGTAAAGGCGCTGGGGATGTGAGGCAGCGTGCCCCTACCCCCCTGACTGACTAAAGGTAGTTTCCCTGTTTACTTCATTCTCTAGAGAGGTTTTCCATTCTGTGTTTTCTATGTACAACTTTTTCAGATGTTTTAATCTACTTGGTTCAGATTTAGTGTGCCAAGACCGACAATTCTAGAATGCATTAGGTTTTTGAACCAAAAGATCTACAGAGAAATTAGCCCACTTGATTGCACTGTTTTTGCTACAAATACAGACTAGAGGAGAATGTGGGACGGCTTCACTGGGGAGTTCACATCTCCTGTTCCATGTGCTGATAAGACATGTAAAATGAAAAAACCAAGGGAGAAAGTACAATGGCCACTTCTGCTTCAAGTCAGACGAGACTCTGCCAGCTGCAGTCATCTCACATCTTACAGAAATATATAACTGTATACCTTGGCCCCATCCCCAGCAGTGTCAAACCACTCATCTCCTTTTAGAGTTTCATTTGAAACATCTTCATAAATATTACATCTCTTCATCAAGTTTTACATTAAAAACTCGTCTGCCTAAGCATATAAAATTGTCAAAATCGAAAATGTTGTTCATAGATGCCTGTTGTTACTCTCAACTTCCGCAGTCCCATGTGTACTGTGCATTTTGTCTTTATGAACACCAACACATGGTATCTTTCAAGCATCGGTATGGAGAGCATGGTGGTCTTTGTCACATCACCTGCATTTGCTGACTCAGCCCAGTGCCGTCCAAATTATCCAATTGTAGTGGCATCTACAGGTAGTGTGTATCTCTAAGCTTGTCCGAGTCCCTGTTTGGTATGAGTCAGGGGCATAACACAAGCCCCTGCGGTGCAGGGGAGACCAATCCTTAAAAGGCATTGCACGGCCTGGGCCCTCAATGTATGATCCCTCTTTTCCAGTGGTACAAGCCAGTGCGTGCTCTAAGATCAGCCGAGCAGGGGCTGGCAGTAGTCCCTAGAGTAAGGAAAGCCCACTGGGGAGGCAGAAGCCTATCCTTGGGAGCCGCCAAGGCTTGGAATGCGTTGCCTTCCAGCCTCAGACAGATTCCCGATCTGCTCAAATTTAGGAAAGCACTCAAAACTCTGCTCTTTACCCGCTAACCCCCATATCCTCACCCGCTAGTGATCAATCAGCGCCAGGACACCTCTGGGTAGCAGCGCGCTTTAAAAATGTCAAAAATAAATAAATAAATAACCTTTCAGGAGCCTCCCATTCAGGCCAAGGTCAATGAATATCTGTGAGATATAGGTGCCTGGGGTCCCTCATAACAATCTGCAGAGGGTCCCCATCATTGTGCGCTATGCCACAGGTGGAACTCACTTGTTGGTGCCACCTCTACTCACCATTTAATAATGATTGTGTCCTGTGACGTTCTGTGAAGAGTCAGAGTGAATCCAGCTTGGGAGCTTCCTATGTTGTGGCTTTCAGGTTTCACATGAAGTCCACAGCAGGTCGGCGTCAATAAGTTAAAGCCATGACCCTACAGGTGGAACTACCAGTGCCCCTGATCACAGTGAGTTTATGCATGTTGCCCACCAGGCTATATATGTGTCATCCTGTGGGCCGAAGTGTGGGGGAAAATAGAGAAAAGCATTTAACACCCACCAAAGGCTTTTGAGGTGAGAGGTAAGCTTGCATATATGTGCACTAATGGAAATCGATTCCAAAACCACCTATCCTCCGTGTAGAGCGTTTGTCCTAAATAGTGAAACCTCGAGTTTTTGAGGTTTTCTCCCAGCTCAGTACCATTGTATTTTTGTTTCCATGCAGGAAAGATCAATGCCAGTAAGGGGCACCCTATGGTAACAGAACAGATCAGTAATAGTCTTTCAATTATTGTATATCTGTTTGGTAAATGTGCATCGGTCCTACTAGACCTTACTAGTCTCGAGTTTAATAGAATATTGGAAGACTGCTTTAAAAATGTTTAGTTCCGAGAATATGTGTCAAGTTTCAGTTTGCTGTGGTGTCCATTTTTCCTCATTTACAAAGTTCTGCACTGGAACGTTTTATCACCGATTTCCATGTGTGCTTTGGATATACTTCTAAAGATTCAACATTTCATGCTAAACCGCCAGCTAGAAGGAAAGCAATAAAATATGAACCATTGAAGTTGCTAACTTGTACAGACATGTAAAAGACAATTTTCTGCTTATAGTAAAAAAAGAAAATCCAGTGAAACATTAATTAAGCCTCTCAAACTAATCGCTTTTGCTGGAATATGATGTCCCTTTCAATAGTTTCATAATGGTAATCCCCTAGTTTCAGTAAACAGAAATCTTTTTATAGCTAGAATTCAACTTTTTGTGTAGCAGAGATAGAATATTACAAACTTCTTTATAAAGTAGGCTTTTTACCGACATAGAACTTAATTTTTTTTATAATTGTGCGCTGTTAATGTTGCTTGTAAAATGCAGTGTAACTAATTACTTTTACATTTTAATGAGAGCAACAACATGTTCTTCCGGGTGCAAACTTTGCTACTTTGCAAGGCTTTGGCCCATCCTTTGTTAGGCAAGATTATGAGTGTTGAAAGTTTCAAGGCTGCTTTATTATATCCTTTGTGAAGATAATGGAAACTTTTAAATTTTGATTCACCATATGGTCCTTCTTGACATTTACTCTGAATATATCCCATTATCACTGAAATAAGATGGTATTGTTCGTTTCCTTTGACATTTGTACACCTAGCTTAACTGTGTATCATTATGACGCACACACTCGTCGGATTTTTGCCACCCAATAGTAGATATTGATGTCATGAGAAACTTTTTGAGAGGCGCTCTCGATCTTGTAATTAGATGCTGTGGTTGGCTATGTGTTCAAATGTTTAAATGAGTGTGATGGAAGTGCACCACCATGATTTCTTCCGTTATCCTCTGCATCATTATGGCAATTATCATTGCCCTAGTGGAAGTGTTGCAAAAGAGAACAGCATTGGGATCTTGGGGACCCTTGGCAAAAACACATTTTGGGATCCACTTTTGGAACACTTAGAAATAAGTGAGGTGTCATTTATCAAGGGAGTTGTGTCACTTTTGCACCACACAATGTGGTGCATGTGCAACCCTAAATGTGATTTATCAAGCCCCCGAATGGCACTTTAAAAAAAATCTGTATTAACGCAGCACATCGCAAATCATTGCGTTGCGTTGCTCTGCCCATGGATTTTGATGAATTCCCAGATTTATCATTACTGTTCGACCTGGGAATATTCAAAAATGCTTCGCCTCTCCAGGGGAGGTGTACCGAGGAGAAATATCTTTAGTACTCCTTGTTACATCTACTTTCTATATGTGCTGCATTCTGATGGAGGAAAAGTCCTCAGGGAATTGTTTTTGTGCAGGAATGTACCCCTACCTGCACAAAAGCAATCCTGCATGAACTAGTTGGCACTAGGCAGTCCTGTCGTGTTTTGGCAGCTCCTGAGTTAGCGTTTAGCACAGCTACACGGTCTTTTCTGTTAACTTGACCAAAACGAACGGGGGCCATTTTGAATCCCTCTGACTTCCGTTTCCTATGAACACGCTGCCTCGTGGTCAGTGTGCCCTTTCGTCCTTTCTCGATACCCATGGTCACTAGTCTGCTCGGCAACAGGCTATTTTTAGTACTGGTCAAGCACACATGCGCATTACGCACCAATTGGTCACTCTTTAGGAATGTTCACACTAACTGACCAGTGCTGTTGAAGCTCCTCCCACACGTTGGCTGTGTTCCAAAAATGACCTTATATGTACCTAAAATGTGTAACTTGTAACCGCCTATCTTTTTATTACTATTAAACTGTATAAAAGAGGTCGCGCACCAATGTTCGGTGTGCTACTTCTTACATTGCCGAAGGGTGCTGTAGGAATGTATCACCACCCCATGGGGTCTTAATAAACTTGTCTTTTACCTTTTCCAGTGTCCGTGCCAACTTCTATACTAAGGTGTTAGAGAGTTTAGCAGAGTATGTAGGCCTGATTTGAACCCAACACCAAAATTGGCGACCACGAAGGGACTCATCGGCGACTCGGATGCCCGAAGGAGAGGTCGTGACGAAGGTCAGGAAACTCGCCATGGACGCGTACGCTGCCACTGAGTGACCCGAGTCTCGGCACCCGCGGTGGGTTTTCCCGTCCTTCCGATCTGACCTTCCAGGTGGCGCCGGTCTTCGACTGAGATTCTGATCTTGGATTGTCGTGATGTGCCGTTTTGGCTGATTTGACCACAGAATTTGGCAGGTGGACGTTGGACGTTTGAAAATAGTTGGTAAGCTTTTGAGCGGTGAGGTAGTCTACTGACACTTACTGTGGCCTTTTGAATTTTGAATTTGAATTTGAATTTGTTAGCTAACGTTTTGAATCTTTGAATTTGAATTTGAATATGTGAAGTGCACCTCACATAGGCAGGCATGTAGGGATATTTCTCTGATTTATTTGATTTGAACAGTGCACCGTGTTAGGTGGCATTTTTGTAGTATCGCGTTTTCGTGGTACTTTTTGAAACATGCCTGTTTTTAGCACACTCCGTAGGATGTGCTGTTCCGAAAATGGTACCAATTATCGATTAAGTGAAAAACAGCCGGCTCCCCCAGAGGGGACTCCAAATCGTGAAATGTATATCAAATTCGGTATTCCACCTATAATGTATAGTACATTATGGCATAAGTATACTAAGACTGATCGTGAATTACAGTGGCCACTATATGGGTCGTTTGACCTTCGAAAGGTACAGTATGTAGAACAGTGTTTGTTTCAGCGAAGGTCTAGACAAGATATGTTTGATTGTGTGCGTATGTGGGAGAAAGAGGTGCGTGAACGAGCGAAGCGTGAGGAAGCCTTGGCGGAGAAAGTGCAGCGGAAGGCTGCACATGACAAAGCTTTACAGCTACAGGAGAAGGAATTACAGGAAAAGAAAGAGAGGGAGAGACGAGAACGAAATTTACAGGTTAATGGTCAATTCCCTATCAGGCGTCCCCTTTATCCGGTCCTTACTAATGAAATAGATGATTTTTCCTTACTAGATCGTTGTCCGCCTCCGTACGTCGTACCTACGGCTCCGAACGAGGACTCGGACGAGGATAGTGATCGAACACAGCGTACCAGGTTATATACGGAACGAGCTGCGGAATTGCGCTCAATTGCGCGAAAGCTAAATATTAATACTGTTACTGTTTCTGATGTTACTAAACAAATGGAACAGTGGTCTGATAAGGAACGACTGTATTTTTTAGATCATTTTGGAGATGAAGTTGTTGAGCGGTATAGAAAATATTCTCTCGAGTTAGAACCAAAGGAGATATCCAAGGATCGTGAGAATTTTCGTAAAGGTCTTTTTGTTCTTTCAGATGCGGACGACTTCTTCAAGCGTTTGCTTGAACTGCGTAATGAGACGACACGGCTACGGGAGTTGGAAAAGTCGAAGAATTCGTCTACGTCCGGAGTGACGGGGATATCCAAAGAATGCCCTATCTTTGAAACAGATAAGATCGCTGCGATTAATGTTAGACCTATGCGAGAAGCTGCGCCTTTATATGTCCCTCATAAAGGGGATGGCACAGATGATGATAAAGGATCCAAAGACGCGAAATGTTGAAAGTGCAATTTCTTCATGTATCATGACGTTAGTTGATATTGATCTATTTTTCGGGTTGATATTGCCCCCTGATATGTGGAGAGCGATTCGTAGGTTTGATGACCTCACGACTCTCAGGGCCACTTGGAAAGATCTTGTTCAGGCTGATTTAAATAGAGAACCAGCATGTAAGCCGTGTCAATTAATATTAGACCTTCCAGGGGCCATACTAACAAAACTAAAGACTCTTGCTCCTGCTAAAAAGATTGATTGGACTATATTAGCCTCTTGTAAGCAGAAAGCGGATGAATCAGTTTCCGATTTTTTCTCTCGCTTCGAGGAAGCGTTCCATGATTACAGCGGTCAATTATTGACAGAAGATACTGGCAGGCATTTATTCGTTGATAAGTACGTGGCTAATCTCCTACCGGAGATTGCGAAACGATTGAAAGCGAGTGAAAGTTCATGGACCACAGCAACCCCTGCTTCTTTATTGACTATGGCTCAATATTATGAAAGACAGGAATTGGAGGCGAAGGAAAGTAGTGAAAAGAAGGCGAAGGAATTGAAAACGAAGGTAATGTTAGCTCAGGTTCAGGCTACGAGAGGAAACAGTAGAGGAGGGCGAGGATCATATAGTAATGCTCCTCCCCCTCGTTCTGACATTTCTGTGAATCAATGTGCATACTGCAAACAGTTTGGGCATTGGATTGCAGACTGTCCGGTGTTTCGAGAGCAGCGTAATTTGAGGGGACGAGGAAGTGGAAGGTCTAGGAATTATTATGGAGGGTCAAGAGGAGGTTATGGCACGAATGATCGAGGAGGTTATGGCACGAATGATCGTGGAGGATATGGAGCAAGGGGTTGTGGTCAGTCAGATTATAATACGTTTGATAATCGCAATCAATATCAGATAAATGAGGGTGGTCCTGCTGAACTACAGGATGAGCATTACGCATAGGATTGCGTAGGATGGGGTGTGGAATCGGTTGAGGTACCAGTTGATCAAAGGGGTCCATACATAGAAGCACATGTTCTGGGTTCCACTGATCAATTTCTGGTCGATACAGGAGCTACTCGTAGCGCTTTGTCCAAACACTTGGTTCCAAGGGCTCCCCTGTCTGGCGAGGTAATTACAGCAATAGGGTTCGATGGAACACCTACTTCTAGCCCATTGTCTCAACCAGTTGCATTTCATGTTGATAAATTTGCTGCCCCATGTCCCTTTTTGTTGTCTCCAAATACACCAGATAATATTATTGGACTCGATATGTTAAAACACTTTCGAGCTACTATTCGCTGTGCCCCAGAAGGAGTGCGAGTTGTGTTGAATGAGAATTACCCGGAATTGGAGCGAGTGTGTTTTGTCCATGAATCTGAAGTTCTGGCCTCCTTACCGAAAACGTTGTGGGCCACTTCCGATACGGATGTAGGGCAGATGCTAATCCCTCCAGTACGTATTACTGTAAAGGAGGGAGTGTCTCTACCACGTGTCCCACAATATAAGATTTCCAGAGAAGGAGAACTTGCTTTGATGAACATTGTGAACGATTTGATTTTGGCAGGAGTAGTTGAGGAAGTCCCCTACAATGTTTGCAATAGCCCCATTTTACCCATTCTTAAAAGAGATACAGATGCCAAGGTTTACCGTTTCATTATTGATTTGAGGGAAATAAACAAGATAGTAGTGCCTCAGTACCCGGTGGTGTCTGACATCACCACGTTGCTTACGTTGGTCCCATCGACGGCAACTACTTTTACAGTCATCGATTTGAAGAATGCCTTCTTTTCGATCCCTGTACATCCTGACAGTCGATATCTATTCGGCTTTACATTAAATAATAAATCGTACAGATTCTGTCGAATTCCTCAAGGCTATACTGAAAGTCCTAGCATTTATAGTCAGGCATTAAAAAGACAGCTTGATTCTTTTGACTTACAAGAGGGAGTGGTTCTCATTCAATATGTAGACGATATTTTACTTGCTGCAGACACGCCAGAACAATGTGAGAAGAGTACCTTTTCTTTGCTTTCCTTCCTGGCCAAACATAATCATAAAGTTTCGAAGAAAAAGCTACAATATTGTAGACCAAAGGTGACCTACCTCGGTCATCTTTTGTCTAAGGAGGGCCGTGCATTGACACCAGATCGAATTCAAGCAATCCTAGATACTCCAGTCCCTCGCACTCAGAAGGATGTTCGCGCCTTTATAGGTTTGACGTCTTTTTGTAGGCAATGGATACTGGGTTTTTCACATGTCGTTAAACCTTTGTTGGCATTATTGTCTAAAGATACACCGATTCCCATTGAATGGACGGATGAATGTCAGAATGCTTTTGAGCAATTGAGACAAGCTCTTTGTTCTGCACCAGTGTTGGGTACACCTGATTACACGAAGATCTTTACATTATATGTACACGAGAAGGATGGGTGCGCATTGTCAATGTTAGTGCAGACACACGGAGACAAACAGAGGCCTTGTGCATACTTCTCGGCGGTACTCGACCCTGTGGCTCGAGGATTGCCCGGATGTTTTCGAGCCGTTGCAGCAACAGCAGTTGCGATACGACAAAGTGAGGGAATAGTTTTGTCACACAAATTGTTGGTGCTAGTTCCCCATGCGGTAGATGCGTTACTGAATCAAACAAGAACGCAGCATCTAACCAGTGCCCGTTTGACAGGATATGAGTTAACATTGTTGGCGCCGCACATCACACTAAAGCGATGTGCGACACTAAATCCTGCTACTTTACTGCCGGATCCTGTTGCTGAGACCCAGAAGGAAGAACAACATGATTGTGTTTTTCTGACTGAGGAACAGACAAAGGGTCGTATCGACTTACAGGATACGCCATTTCCAGATGTAGATGGGGAACTGTGGGTTGATGGATCGTGCGTGAGGTTACCAGATGGTACGACTTCCGCAGCTTATGCGATCACGACACTTAAGACTGTGGTAGAAGCAGCACGGATACCCCAAAAATCGGCTCAAGCGGCTGAGTTGATAGCCTTAACGAAGGCATGTGAGTTAAGTGCTGGACTATGTGTGAACATTTACACGGATAGTCGTTACGCTTTCGGAGTAGTGCATGATTTTGGCCTACTTTGGAAGGAACGAGGATTCCTGACTTCACACGGAGTACACATCATGCATGGAGAGTTGGTACGTGATCTCCTGAATGCACTGTTATGCCCAAAGAAAGTTGCAATAGTCAAGTGTAGTGCACACAAAAAGGTGACGGACAAAATAGGGCAAGGCAATGCCTTTGCAGACCGCATTGCAAGGGAGACCGCTATGCTGCAAAATAATTTCCCCATGTATGTGGTGAAGTCACAAGCTGAGCGGTGGCATGATGCTAGAGAAGAAATACTAGATATACAGAAGTCAGCATCAGAGGCAGAACTTGTGAAATGGGCCACTGAGGGAGTATTAGATGATGAGGGTTGCTGGCGTAGTAAAGATATGGAGAGATGGAAACTACCCATGGCCTATTTACAAACAATGGTGCAAATGACACACGGGCTGGCACACATTGGAGCTCTCGCAATTACTAAATTGCTTACACGAGTTTGGGAAAATGCTGACATTGCTAGTACGGCTAAGAGAGTAGTGCAGACCTGTCTGATATGCTTGCAGCACAATCCTGGACAAGGGACTCATACTCCTAAAGGTGGGTTTGTTCCACCTACTGCACCATTCGAAGTACTACAAATGGATTACATCCAGCTGGAGCGCTGTAATAATCTCAAGTATGTTCTAGTGGTGGTGTGTGCCTTCAGCAAATGGATTGAGGCTTACCCTACGAAAGACAATACAGCATTGACAACAGCTAAGGTGTTACTGAAGGAGTACTTCCCGCGCTACGGTGTTTGTAAACTTATGTGGAGTGATAATGGCCCTCATTTCATTGGAAAAGTAGTGGAATATGTCCTGAAAGGATTGGGAATCAAACAACGATTCCATGCTGTCTTTCATCCGCAATCAGCAGGTTTAGTAGAGAGATACAATGCAACTCTGAAGCTGAAGCTAGCAAAGATAGTGGCATCGACATCTCTGAAATGGCCGGACGCTTTGCCTCTGGCATTGCTGTCCATTAGATCAGTGCCCCATTCTCGGTCTGGCCTCACACCCTATGAAGTGGTGTTTGGAAGGCCTATGAATATCTGGGGAGTTCCGAAACCTCGTTTGATACATGATATGCCTTGTATAATGATGAACGATTATCTGGCACGATTAACAAATTATTTGCTTTCTATTCATCAACAGGTTCGAGAGGCGCTCCCTGATAACTCCACTGGTGAGGCTCACGATCTCCGCCCTGGGGACCACGTGATGGTCAAAGTCTTTGAGCGATCCAGCAGTTTGGAACCGAGATGGCATGGCCCTGAGCAAGTGCTGCTGGCTACGCGAACTGCTGTGAGAGTCACCAACAAGAAGCGGTGGATACATTCAACGCACTGCCGACGTGTCTCTCCGGATCTGGTGAGCCCTGTGGTGCTATCCGACTACAGAAAGATTTTGGATACAGAAAAGAGCCCAGCTGTCACGCCTGATGAATTGGAGGGAGCCTTCCCGGACCACGTTGTTTCTGATAAAGTGAAATATAATCTACGCCCCAGGAAATAAGATTTCTTTTGTGCTCTTTTTGAAACTGGTTGGTGACCGCTCTGAGGTTTGTGAAACGGAAGCCGGGAATATCAAGGGGGGGGGATCAGTTCTGCCCAGTGTAGCGACACCCGTCTTGAATCCCGGAGAACAAATCAACGGCAGCCTCGGTTCAGAACCATCGTTTTTATTTTTCCCGCTTAGTGTTGTTTTTAAAGAGTATTGTTTTATGAACTATGGCATCTCCTTCGACACGAAAGAGGAGAATTCTTGGTGTTGTTTTGTTTGTCTTGACCATAGTGGTGATCGCAGTATTAGCTTGGACTATAGAACTGTTGTTTCCTGTACGAGAACATTTACTGCCCACCACTCCAAGTCCGTCTGAACATTTTCATTTCACTCTGCCTTTTCACGAAGAAAGGCATAGGCAGACTTATTTGAATAACAGTTTTATTAAAATTTTGCATCATACTCATAACATGACCAATACGTCCAATTGTTGGGTATGTGGAATGTTGCCCGGACACCAGAAGAAGGGAGGAACACCACTCATTCCTCTCCCGTTTTCTCATAATGGTTCTTGTCATGCTTGGTACACTCTTCTTTTTACTCTGCGATGGCCGACGAAAGGTGGATTACTTTTTCGGTTGAATAAAATATGCTATAACGATAAAGATGGCTATCCACACGCTGAAGGAACTAAATTCGAATGGGAAGAATATCGTCCGGACAATGTTTCTACACCTCGTGTATATACGAATCAAAGACTTATAAATGTGACGAACTCGCATATAATAACCGTTATCGATACAAAAGCAGATTTGTGTATTAGAAATAAAGGTACAATCCCTGTAGGCCGCAGTGAATGTAATATTACACTTACCTTTGATACACCGACTGGAATTGCATTTGTAGCTTCACATAACACATATTTCGTTTGTGGAAATAAGGGATACCATCGTCTACCATTGGGATGGTTGGGAACGTGTTATATAGCATTTGTATTACCACCTGTGTTTATTGCTCCTCCCATGTATCACAATGATTATGTTTTGTACCATGATTTCATATTGAATAGAGTGAAACGAGCACTAGATCTTGATGAAATAGACCAGACTGATACCACTTTACAACAATATGTAGATTTTAATTTGGGGTTATTTTCATTTGTAGGATCTGCACTGAATAGCAGGAAGATAAGGCGGCTTACACGTGTGGTGGAAGCCGTCGTTAACGAAACTGCCTCTGCTTTAGGGAATATTACTGAGGAATTACAAATTACCAGAATTGTAGCGCTCCAGAATCGAATGGTTCTAGATGTGATACTAGCTGATAGGGGTGGAGCATGCCGCGTCATCGGAAGTAGTTGTTGCGTGTACGTACCAGATAACTCACCTTCTGTATATGATTCAATTACAAAATTACATAAGATAGCTGCTGAGATCCACCCAGAAAATGGAACATGGACCTTTTCTGGTTGGTTCTGGACCCTGCTTAGTACTTGGGGTTGGAAATTATTAACGATTCTCTGTGTTTTTATTGGAATACTATTTTTCCTTTGTCTATGTATTCAATGTGGCCCTACATTATGTTCTGTATGTATCACAGCCTGTATTCCGTCCAAACGAGCTATTGTTAAGCAAGAGAAACTGATCAATGATGAAGTATTGAAAATAATGGCTATTAACATTGAAGATGAACATTCTGACTATGTCCACTATGAGGTAGCTTTTGCTAAACGCTAAAAGGGCCGTCTGTCGTGTTTTGGCAGCTCCTGAGTTAGCGTTTAGCACAGCTACACGGTCTTTTCTGTTAACTTGACCAAAACGAACGGGGGCCATTTTGAATCCCTCTGACTTCCGTTTCCTATGAACACGCTGCCTCGTGGTCAGTGTGCCCTTTCGTCCTTTCTCGATACCCATGGTCACTAGTCTGCTCGGCAACAGGCTATTTTTAGTACTGGTCAAGCGCACATGCGCATTACGCACCAATTGGTCACTCTTTAGGAATGTTCACACTAACTGACCAGTGCTGTTGAAGCTCCTCCCACACGTTGGCTGTGTTCCAAAAATGACCTTATATGTACCTAAAATGTGTAACTTGTAACCGCCTATCTTTTTATTACTATTAAACTGTATAAAAGAGGTCGCGCACCAATGTTCGGTGTGCTACTTCTTACATTGCCGAAGGGTGCTGTAGGAATGTATCACCACCCCATGGGGTCTTAATAAACTTGTCTTTTACCTTTTCCAGTGTCCGTGCCAACTTCTATACTAAGGTGTTAGAGAGTTTAGCAGAGTATGTAGGCCTGATTTGAACCCAACACCAAAGTCCCTTGTGCGCCAGCTCTTGGAAAGGTCAGGCATGCGCTGTATTGTGATCAATACAGTGCATTTCTGCCCTTTCCCTGTAAATTAGTACAGCAAGGTGACTTGCTGTGCTGCATTATGTCTACATAAATATTGCCTCAGTATAAAAAAATAACATATTTTACGACCTTTTAGTCTTCCATGTCGTCATGTATGAAGATAAGTTGTATCGAGGTCAAGACCAAGGGCCTCATCATGATAGCAGTGGGAGTATAAAAAAAAAATTGTACAACCTTTTAGTCTTCCATTTCATCATAAAGGAAGATAAGTTGTATCAAGATCAAGAACAAAGGGCCTCATCATGATGGCGATGGGACAGCCACAATCAGGCCTTGGTTGGCGGTCTCACTGCCATTGGACCCTGCATGACCGCAGGCCGCATTATGATGGTGGACAGATGGATGGCGGGCAGAGAGAATGACCATCACACATTCGACGGGCTCAAGGAGCCCGTTGTTGTGTCAGAGAGACTGCGATCCCTACAACAGTGGTGGTGCCTGCTGTAGGGATTACAATGACCCTTTCCGCTGGCTGTTTCATGGCTGTAAACCCGCTATGAAAAGACAGATGGAAAGGGACTTGGGGGCCCAAAGCGGGCCACCTTTCCTCCCTGTCCCTCCGATATGGGCCTTGGGTGCCCACTACTTATTACTACACCATGTAGCAGGCACCGCATTGTGCCTCCCACATGGTGCAGGGAAATGTGCATTTTGTTTATTTTGGGCTGCGGTGTGTGCTGCAGCCCGTAGCCCATGCCGCAATACAAAATATACAGATTGCAGCAGCCTTGAAGGCGGTCCCATCTTAATCCCTATGGTGGGACTGCCAACAGCTAGTTGAGCAATCCTGTTCCCAACAAGATTGCGGTCAGATGCTCATACGAACGCCATCATAATCGGGCCCAAAGTTTTTTAGGAACAGAAATTCTTCAGCCATTGGCTACATTTGATGTCTTATTTATTTGCTAGTAATTCTTGTCAAAGAATAATTTTTGAAAAAAGATCTGTGTTGCAATGTTGCAGGACGTCTCTACTTGAGTATCATATCATACGTGGCAATACCGATTGCATCCTAAGGATTGGTCTATGGACATTTTGAATTATAGAGAAAGTGTCGTGAAGGTTTGTGTTTTTGAAAAAACTAACTTTTAACTATTCCTTGCATGTGAAGGGAGGGGGTGGATTTAAAGGACAATCGAATATTTCTATATATTTCATGGACACTCTGTGCAAGATATTTGATTTCCAACCAGAGTACAAACTGCTAATAGCAAGACATATCAGAGTGTTTATGGTGTTCCTCATTTTTCAGTTCTAAAGGTGTCAAGTAGAAACTATGCTAAACTTCAAATTAAGCATAAACTGGCAACGCTTGTGATGTCTGGCTTCTAGTTAATCCTCCACATATGGTTAGTGCAAGCCTGACACTTCCACCTTTAATCCTTTCAGGCCACTGCTCTCCACCCCATCTGTAAAGCTGACCCCAGCAAAATTTTACAAAGGAATTCACTGACCTCGTCAGCACCTCATCCATCATCTTCTCCACCAATATCATTTTGTGGACTTCAAACTTTCAGGCTATTCCTCCACTCACAAATGTCAATACAAAACACACCAAACCACATTAGTGCTCCTTTATGTACTTGCACTTGACAACTTTCATGCAGGAGCCCATCACCTGGAAATCACAATTGCCTTCAAAGCCGATGTAAACTTTTCCCTGAATTTAATCAACCACCTTTGATAAAGGTGATAAAGAAACCTCACTGATAACAAATGAGCTCTAAATGATAAAAGAGATGGCACAAAAACCAAACCTGAGAGTGGAATCTCCCCACTCTTCACACAGAAACATCTTCTCTGCATCAAAAGCTACCTATAAAAAGTCAACAATTATGTTGAATCTTCAAGGCTATTTTCTAAGCCATCGGATACTTCCTAAAGCTACCATGATGCTGCACTCAAGTGGCAGTTGCAATGCCATTGATCACATAATCACCAAAACAAGACCAGATCTATTACCACCTCCATACCACAAATCAGGCTACTCTATCTATAGAGCACACTGAAGAGAAGCTCCTAAAAGTTCCTTCTCATATGACAACATTTTCACATCCCCCATCATTAAATAGCTCTACAGAGAAGCGCAGTCACCAAGCAGCATACATTATGTATCCCTTGCGTAACGCCTCTTTCCTAATGTAATCAAACCTCAGAAAGGTTAATCCCTACCATCAAAATCCTGTCTTCTTCTAATCCCCTGCGCACCTACCATACCCTCAAATACATAATTAAGTAAGCAGCCACTATTAAACCAAAAGATACAGCCAACATCAATTCTATCCTACAAGACTACACATGTAGTTTCAAATGACGGCACAGCACAGCACTTAAACAGCAAACATGCAAGTAATGGATGAACCTATTTTAATCATATAACTGGACCTATGGCCTCTTGTCCTTCCTTTACCTTCCAGCAAACAAAGGTACCACCACCACCACAAATCCCATTTCAGTATCCTTTCACCACAAATGTATGTGAATGACAGGCCATTATGCTGGGTCTCGCTCTCTCTCTCTGCATCGTTACAGCTAACTCCAGCTTTATTGGATAGGCACATTGGGTCCCATAAATGACTGGTAACTTCAGAAGTACAAAGTATAGAAATATCTCAATGTATTGCATACTTGTAATGTATCAAATATTGTGGTCTCAAATAGTTCAAGCTTAGTGTGCCACTGAAACTACATTCTTTCAGCTTCAAATTAAATCTTTAGATCATGTAAAGCACAAATAAGAATCTGAGATGTATCTCAGAAGTGTGATGCCAGCTATTGAGTAATCAATGATTCCGTACACAAGACATCCGTAGGTATATATTCTGTTAAAAAATGATTTGGTTTCTTCAACATACATATTTAAGGCTCATGATATATATACATATATATATATATATATATATATATATATATATATATATATATATATATATATATATATATATATATAAATATATATATGTATATATATATATATATATATATATATATGTATATATATATATATATATATATATATATATATATATATATATATATATATATATATATATATATGTACACACACACAAAAGGAGAGAGTGAGGATTACTATTGGGGTGTGTCCCTATTCCCAAAATATTATTAACAAACAAAGTGGACAAACCCACTAATAAAGACAACTCAGTTTCACTATTCGAGTGCCAGAAACCCACTAGGTTTGTAAAAAGAACTCTCACCCACCAACCTAGTTGGTGGCATGCTTCATCATAGGGTTCCCAACCTGGTGGCCGAATGCACCCTGTTGTGCTTCAAAGCCTGATTACAGTGGAGCGGGATTGGTGTTGTGTGTGAAGGAAGTGCTAATAAAGTTGTGCAAATTAAAAATGTATCTGGGAGCCCTTACTGATTAATTTTTTATTCCCAGCGGTCCTGGACAAGGTTAAAATAAAAATGAGGAAAACATCAAGATTAATTGGTCTTGGTTACCCAAGTGGTAAACATGTTTCAGGAACTTCAAAGAGAATTTGGAGGCTTTCTTTAGGACTAAGCTACTTAAAAAACAAGTGATATTGTGGCAAAAACACCCCACATGGGATTTTTTTCAGCACGCACGCTGAGGTGTGCTGTACATGCAGTGGTGTCTACGTACTTACGGACCCACTGGAAAAATGTAAAAAAACCTGTAAGAAAAAACGACATACATCAGTAACAATCATTTTACTCCCCTTATGAGTGTCTATAGTGGTCTAGCATACTGTGAGTCAATCAATTCATAGTGCCAACCATGTGGCCGGCATTAGTGCAACGCACACCAGTGTACTGTGCTCTTCAATCATTGTGCATGCTTTGCTGGAAAAGTAGGTTATGCATTGGGGTGCAGTTGTTGCATACTTTGGCAGTTGTAATTCTTTATACTGCCAGGTAACTTAGAAACTGTAGCGGCACTGTAGATGTGCCAATCATGTGTCCCGATGAGGTAGTTTGTGCTAGATAATGTTTTATATCTATTGCATTTCTTTTTAACGGAAAATAGTAACAAGAGGTAAAAAGAACATATATACACTGGCTACGTGTTGTTATAGCTTTAAGCAGTTCCCTTTCCACTTTCACCCCCCAGTGTGTGACAACAGGCGTTCGCCCATTCCAGGAACTGGTTACCAGGTTGGGAAACCTATGATGAAGCATGCCACCAAATAGGTTGATGGGTGAGGGTTCTTTTTACAAACCTAGTGGGTTTCTGCCATTCAAAAAGCGAAACTGAGTCATCTTCATGTTTTATATATCGACAATCCAGTCTAGAAATGTTGGTTCAATAAACAATTTTAGTAATGCTCCGAAATATTTTTGGGGAAGCACTTCAGCAGGGATCCTTTCATTTCAGATATAAAATGTCAATGCCTGCAATTAAAGAGTAAAACAACCCACATAAACAGGTGCATAGATATAGAATGCAGACATAAGTAAGATCCATAGAGTTTAAGCATAGGGTACTGTTAGTCTACAAATAATGGTGTTATTCTGAATTCAAAACGGAAATGGAGCGATGTCAAAGTTGGGCATATTGTATAGATAAAAATAGTAAAGAGTGTAGAGATGTATAAAACTCTTGGTCAACCACTTTACATGTCAGTACATGGCTCAGGTTACTAGCAATTTCTATGCCCAAAAAGCACAGAATTGGTTGGACCATACACCTGTTCTGAAATGCATTCTATATTGAGAGGCTTGGAATGCGAGATCTGAGAACTATGATAGCATGTTAAAAACAATGTAGTGTTAAAGTGTTATTTGTATATTTATATTTGTATATATAAAACTATCATCTGACAAAGTAGTTCCTTTAGGAAAGGACTTTTGAAAAACGTAAATGTCAATAACTATATGTTAGTGGTCAGGCTATCAGATAGAATGCAGTAGCAGTTTGGTAGGAGTGCAAAGACTTGGCTTGTTGTTTCAATAAGAGAAATGTTCCCTCCACGGCCACAATTATTCAAAATATGTATGTATCATATTCCTCATATAAATAGTGACAAATGTACAACAACCATGTTTTTTCAGTTTTTAAAAAAAATATGTATCAGTTATTTTTTTATTCTTTTAAATATTAGCATTGCTCTCAAGAATACATTATAGTGTACATTATTAGAAAATACAAAAACACATTAAATCACAAAATCAATATATCAAGAAGATTTACATAGTTCATACAAAAAAGAGAAAACCAATGTTATAATAACATTACACAAAAGAAGTAAATATGAAACAAGAGAATATATATGTAAAAAAGAAGAACAATTCATGTGTCCCTAGAGGTTCTCACCCAAAAAACAACATACACACTCATACATACACATTCACATACACTACAAATGTAAAAAGGAATCTGGGTACTAGTGAACAGGGAGCCCCCTGCCACTAGAGCGGTCTCAAAATGAAATGTGAGACCCGCACTCTGGTAGTCGACGCGCGTTTCGGCGGCTCTCGGCCACCTTCCTCAGGACCTTTTTCCAGATGAACAGAAACCCAATGAGACCCAAGGGGACACTGTAAGATCTTGGTTTATATTCTAGGCAGTGGTAGCAAGCCAATATACCACAGGAAGGATGACTCTCATTCTAATCAATCCCTCTTTGTCAATTTGGAGATGTCTCTATGAAGATACCGAATTGATGTAAAAATGATGTCACACACGTTTTGGGGCTAAGTCCATATTTTACTAGGATGAACTACAGTTGTATATAAGGATGCGTATTTTCTATAACAGGGAATTCCTTGAGTTTTTCAACGAAAACGTATCAATCAGTTTCCGACCGAAGACCCACAAAGGAGGATTCAAGTGTATGCACTACGTGCAGGGTCAAACGGGAACTCCACGAAAACCGGCGACATCAGTTGGGCATATTGTATAGATAAAAATAGTCAAGAGTGTAGAGATGTATAAAACTCTTGGTCAACCACTTTACATGTCAGTACATGGCTCAGGTTACTAGTTTAAGCATAGGGTACTGTTAGTCTACAAATAATGGTGTTATTCTGAATTAAAAACGGAAATGGAGCGATGTCAAAGTTGGGCATATTGTATAGATAAAAATAGTCAAGAGTGTAGAGATGTATAAAACTCTTGGTCAACCACTTTACATGTCAGTACATGGCTCAGGTTACTAGCAATTTCTATGCCCAAAAAGCACAGAATTGGTTGGACCATACACCTGTTCTGAAATGCATTCTATATTGAGAGGCTTGGAATGCGAGATCTGAGAACTATGATAGCATGTTAAAAACAATGTAGTGTTAAAGTATTATTTGTATATTTATATTTGTATATATAAAACTATCATCTGACAAAGTAGTTCCTTTAGGAAAGGACTTTTGAAAAACGTAAATGTCAATAACTATCGGCCTGATTCATGTAGGTAAATTGCACTCGCAAAGGGCCAGATTCTGAGAATCTGGCCCTTTGCGAGTGCGATTATTGCATTTGGTATTCATGATACCAAATGCAAAAATCGCTATGTAAGAATTCGCATATTTGCGTGGAATGGCATTTAAGGAATCTCTAATAGAGATTCCTCAAATGCTATTCATGACACAAAACAAAATAGCGATTTTGGACTTTTGGGGCCGCTATTTACCGACAGGTCAGACCTGTCGGTAAATAGCAAAAACTCAGAAAAATGCTTTTAAAAGCATTTTTCAAAGTTGCATGTAGCACACACACATGTCCTTTGGACATGTGTGTGCGCAACACCTGTCCAAAAGTGCATTTTAGGGGTGCTACAGGGCGTCCTTTGGACACCCCTGCCACCCTTAAAATCGCTATCTTAGTTGCGAGTAGCAAATTGCTACTCGCAAATCCCCATTCATTCCTATGGGCCTCTTGGCCCATAGGAATGAATGGGGAGTACTCGCAAATAAAGAACATGTAGGAATCGCTATTTAAGTAGCAATTCCTACATGAATGCCGTTTTGCGTGTCCTCAATAGCGAATCGCTATGATTCGCTATTAGGGACACGCAAAACGGCATGTACTTGAATCAGGCTGTATATGTTAGTGGTCAGGCTATCAGATAGAATGCAGTAGCAGTTTGGTAGGAGTGCGAAGACTTGGCTTGTTGTTTCCACACAGTTATGAAGTACATAGATTAGAACTTGGATCGTCCAGGGCAATTTTTTCAGGCCATCTTAGGTGACATAGTCACAATTTGGATCGCTATACTAAATTACATATCTCTACATAGTGAGAGCTGAAACTTTAACATGTAGGACATGTAAAGTTGTTGATAATTTTTTGAGTCCATTGTGAGGCTGCCAATGTACATTAGTGCATGAATAATACAGTGTAGTAATATTTAAGATTACAGATTAAATAAACATCCTAATTAGAGGAAATCATTCTATGATATTTGTTGGAATATGATTTATTAGTAGCAGTAAGTATGTACCTACCACTAGTGATAAGGCCATAATCACGATATAAGGTTCAGTCAAGGTCTCAATAAATTATTCAGTTGCTTAACCCTTGGTAGCTGACTGCAAGCAGGCAGGCTTAACTTAGCAGGCAGGTGTGTAAATCATTTAAAAAAACAAAATACATGAAAGAAGTAAGACACAAAACAAAATATATATCCAACACCAAATTATAAAATTTGGTTATTTGTTTATTTGTTTATTTTTAAAATGACACCAAAACAACAAATATCCAATGTAGGGAACCAGGGATATGATTTTTTTAAAGATTAAAAGTCAAACCAGTGCTAAGAAACAAATAACGCTCAAAGGGTTAAAAAAATGGTTGTGATGGACCGGGACAAAGTCAAGAGTTCTTTACACTTACTTCCAGAAGTGTTTCTTGATGCAGGAAAGTGGTTACCAGCCAAGGCTTTAGATGCTCTGTTTTGCCTCTTGGGGTCTGGGACTAAAACTCCTTCAATGCACCTGACCAGTTATGGAACATTTTACAAAAGTTGCTACAAACTTCTGGAACTTCTTCCTGAATTTCCTCTTGTGGGTTCAAATTGCCCGAAACACCAATCCAATGGATTAGAAGCTCTGAGATGGTCCTTGGGATGTTGGGACTACATGTCCCACAATGCACCTGCTCAACTTCTTAAAAGTCCCCTGGAAGCACTATATGATGGAAACATCTTGGTGGAGATGATGCAGGTAGACTCTGTTGCCCTGTAGCTTTCAGATAATCCACTCCTTAATCCCTGTGAAGCCAGGCAAAGTCCTTAGGGCTGTAGTAAGAGATTGTGCAGCAGCTGCTTTCTTTCAGAATGAAGTCCTTTGGGTGCAAATCAGGATCGACCAGGGTAATCATTCTTCTCCATTGTTTCCGGCAGCAGATCCGAGTTGCTTGGCAACTCTCCCATATTTGTTCAGTTTTCTTGGGCGTCAAGCAGGGGGACACTCCTGACCAATGGGATGCAGGGTTCCACCCAGGTATATGATTACTTCCTCCAAAGTGTGGACTTTCTTGTCCCAAAATGGAGAAGGTCTATCCAGAAGAGTTAGATGTGGCTAACTTAAACCACTGGTGTGGTTATGATTCCCTAACAATCCCCTTCCTGCCCCTCACTAATCTAATTAATGGGGGTCCTGTCTACCTAGGGGTGCAGGATGTGGGGGTGAGGCTGTGTTCTATACAAAATTCATTCCCTCTTTGAAGACTAGTTTGGCACTACCACCCCCTTCCTGCCTTCTTCAGTATGGCCAATCAGAGAATGGCTGCTGGAAGGTTGGATTTTGGACCACAGAAAAGAAAGTTCTAAAACGTATTGTCTGTAATAGTTATAACAAATCTAACAATGACACATTTTTGGGATTTATCAGAACTCTTCATTTAAGTCCTTGAAATATGTTTAAGAATTTCCTCTTGTGGGTTCAAATTGCCCGAAACACCAATCCAATGGATTAGAAGCTCTGAGATGGTCCTTGGGATGTTGGGACTACATGTCCCACAATGCACCTGCTCAACTTCTTAAAAGTCCCCTGGAAGCACTATATGATGGAAACATCTTGGTGGAGATGATGCAGGTAGACTCTGTTGCCCTGTAGCTTTCAGATAATCCACTCCTTAATCCCTGTGAAGCCAGGCAAAGTCCTTAGGGCTGTAGTAAGAGATTGTGCAGCAGCTGCTTTCTTTCAGAATGAAGTCCTTTGGGTGCAAATCAGGATCGACCAGGGTAATCATTCTTCTCCATTGTTTCCGGCAGCAGATCCGAGTTGCTTGGCAACTCTCCCATATTTGTTCAGTTTTCTTGGGCGTCAAGCAGGGGGACACTCCTGACCAATGGGATGCAGGGTTCCACCCAGGTATATGATTACTTCCTCCAAAGTGTGGACTTTCTTGTCCCAAAATGGAGAAGGTCTATCCAGAAGAGTTAGATGTGGCTAACTTAAACCACTGGTGTGGTTATGATTCCCTAACAATCCCCTTCCTGCCCCTCACTAATCTAATTAATGGGGGTCCTGTCTACCTAGGGGTGCAGGATGTGGGGGTGAGGCTGTGTTCTATACAAAATTCATTCCCTCTTTGAAGACTAGTTTGGCACTACCACCCCCTTCCTGCCTTCTTCAGTATGGCCAATCAGAGAATGGCTGCTGGAAGGTTGGATTTTGGACCACAGAAAAGAAAGTTCTAAAACGTATTGTCTGTAATAGTTATAACAAATCTAACAATGACACATTTTTGGGATTTATCAGAACTCTTCATTTAAGTCCTTGAAATATGTTTAAGCACCTTTTTCTCAATAGTTATACTTTATTAAAGTATCCCATGTTAGCATATAGAGCCAATGCATTACAAAGGGGAACACAAAATAGGCTGTTTTTCCCTCACCAGGGCATAGAAAACATGTTTTATAACAATGGGGGCACAAAATGGGGAGACACTGCAAACAGGTCCTGTTTTTTCACAATGTTCTATTGTGGGAGGCCAGTAGTTGAGGTCTAGTTGTCACTAATGTTAGTAACAATGGAAACATTGATTAAAAAAACAACAATACAATCATACAAGCTCTTTGGCTGCAAGCTAACAATGTTTTTAACCAAAATGGCCCTCATTCTAGAAACAAGTGATTGTTATCTCTGACAGTTTCTTTCCTAACTTTCTCAAATACTAGTTCCCATAAGTAGCAATCATTAAGCCCCACAGTGCCACCAATACAAACAAAGGCAGGGGCATCAAAATGTTCCTTAGTGAACATTGAATAGGCAAATCACAGGGAACGATGTATTGTGTAGTCCTAGATCCAGTGGTTATCTGGTTGTGTCCCATTCTTGCCGTTATAGAGGTCCAGGCTCAAGATCCACACCCTGTGGTTAGGGTACAAACTGACAATGGTATAAGGCAGCCCACTTTTATTGTGGATTGTCTAGGCATTGTGGTAGGCATGGTATAAGGCAGTCCTCATTGATCTATCATAAACATCAAAAGCATCATATTGGCCCTCCTTGGCAAATGGTGGCTCTGGCATTAGGTGGAGACTCAAAACATATTAATAAATATAGAAGAAATACTATCAGCTACAAATCATTTTTAAAATTCACTTTAGGGTTAGTTATGGTTCTTCTTTGATGTGTTTGGTGTTCTTTTTAGATGTTAACTTTTGAGATCACAGTTTCAGCAGTGTTACTTTCCAAAGTTGAGATGTTGTTGGGATTGGCCACTACTGGCTCAAGAACATTTACATTCTTCAGTTGACATTTGAAATCCGGATTTTAAGAATATTACATCACAAATGTTTTTAGTTTTTGGCTTAAATTCCAATACTTTTGTCAAACTATTGAAAGATAATGTTGAATGGACCATCATGTTGCTAGAGTGTAGACTTAATCAAAAACACAGGTCTGACAAGACTACTCTGTAATAGTCTATAGGCCATCACACATGATAGTCTCCCCAACATTAGCTGTCTATAGTTTTGAGCTGTAAAATACCTTTGTGGATAGCCCCACAGCGTTTATAAAAAAATTACATAGATGTACACTGCATTTTCATTTCTACTCTTAAATACGACACAAGTAATTGAGTCTTCTTTTAGAGAGAACATTACTGAATGCAAGAACATGGAAGGACACACTGAATGCAGGAACGTGGTGCAGGCAGAGTAATTCTTGTTCAAGAAGTTATTGTGATGTGAGAGATTTATAATGTCACACAATAAAACAAAAATGTGTTGAGCAATAGTTAACAAGCACTGTATCAATGAACATTAATATGAATTTCTCACTAATTCCAGCTTAATATGTCCACATCTTATTACTGGTATTTGTAACATTAGCCAGTACAGTATGTCCCACTGTCTTTAGCATAAATAAACTGTGCACACTTTGCTCTCATATGCATGAATTGATAACTTGCTTTTATTCTGCGATTCATACCACTGTTTTGTACATTCTAGGCACTTTAAATAACAGTTATTACTTTCACCATATTTTATGATACTCACTGAGATTATATTTCAAGCAACATTACCCATCATTGGACATAATTTTGTAAACATTTTACAGAGAGCAGTTGTGTGATCAACATTCCATCTGCTATATTTTTTAACCATTTGGGTTCTGGAACTTTGCTGTGAGTCATACTAATTGAGTCTAACTCACTGTAAGCTTCTGCTAAAAGGGCTTTGAGTGACTGCTCACCACCTATGCCTGCCTTTCAAAATATGGTCTTAAGCTGTGCAGCTGGGGTAAGAGGCTTTGTGCAGGATAAGCAAGCATGACTGCTGTCTAACTCAGTGCAGTATCCAAAAAACAGGTAGCCGGTCACTGATGGGCCTTTTAATACATTAACCGTGACAAGTGATGGCCTTATAATTTAATTGGGCATCCACAAAAGTGCCCATTTCTTTTTAACTATAATGTGAGATTTTTTAGTGCATTACTATGATTCCGTAGTGCTTCTCTATAGGTCTGTAGTTCTTCATTGTATGCATATTGTTGGTGAAAATTGAGCTAAAAAAATATTTTCCGCTTTACATTGAAGAAGGATTGAAGTCTAGTTCCTATTTTTAAAAAGGTCCTGAATGCAAATTTAATACTATATGATAGTATTTTGGCTATACTTGCACTACGAGTTTTGCATCATTTTCCTTTCAACTCTTAATGAGATTCCGGTTTGAACAACCCACCTAAACAAAATAATTACTCTGCTGGTGAAGGACGAAGCAGGTTACTTACAACCACCTGCTAAGCCTTCCCAAGAATGAAGAGTCGGTCAGACAGTAGAGAATACAAATACAAATAGTTAGTTTGTTAGCAATACTCTGCAGAGGAGTCCGTCATGATGTGCACCTGAAGATGTCTGCCGAGGAACTGGCCCCCCAAACAGCCTACAGTGGATAATCACTCCTCTCGTGAAGCCCCCAACCACGCCCACCAGGGAAAACTACTGGCCTTAGCCGAACATGAACAAAGAGGCACAGTAGTATGAGCTAACACCTGCCAGATGGGTACACGTTATCAAGGCCTAAAGGCCACGGTGCTGGATCTCAGCATCTCCTGACGTGGGAGCAGAAACTACCCATTCAGATAAGTATGGCAGGCCAGAATTGCCTATTCATTAGCAAGTCAGAAAACAGCCTCGAGCAGCAGGTAAAATAATAACGAAATGCAGTGTTCCGCTGAGGCAAGCAACATGAGCAATGAGGCCTAACTCGTGCCCAGTCTAAGCAGCCTAATAAGGATTATGAAATGCAAAATGGAGTCACACTTGCTAACTGAAGCTTGCACATCATGGAGATAACTCAGTGAGTTGCATAACGTGAACACAAATGGCGTCTATTTAGCCATGCACTGCTAACCTAAATTAGCATGGGATGAGTGCGATGCAGGGATAGGAATTTCAAACCTAACACTTGCCCGCAGGTAAATCAAAGTCTCCCTCAAACAGAAGACCTATATGGAGGGGTTAGCCTTCACCTTAGAGAAGAAGAGGGCGTGGGAAGGATCTGCAAGCACTAATTAACTCACACTTACTGATAAGCTTCAGCATGCAATTTCTACAGTGACAATAGGGTTACAGCCAGATCTCTGGTACTAGTCACACTATGAGACCCCTTTGAAGGTATGGAGTGAAGAAAGCAGTTAGTCTGTGTCATTCTGGGTGGGGTTATATGCTCTGGAAAGGATGTGATTAACCAAAGCTGATTTGACCATTTTGGAAAATACTAGGATGCTGACTGTGGGATAGATTGGGGTAAAGAGATTGTGTGCTATTTCTGGATTGGGCGAAGCACTCACCACCTCTACTTTTTAACCTCTGCACAGGGAAGATCTCTCAGAACAAACCCCCAGATTCATCAAGAACACATTTTGCTAATCCTTAATAGCGAAAAATACCGAATCGCTATTAAGGAATAGCAAAATGCTATGCATCAAGAAATCACTAAAAAAATTGCGATTTCTAATAATTCCTTAATTGCGACTCGCAAATTGCGAGTTGCATTTAAGGAATATCTCTCCATTCATTCCTATGGGCCTAGAGGCCCATAGGAATGAATGGGAAGACAATCTTAATTAGCTAATCGCAATTAGCGATTCGCAAATTGAGATTGCAATTTCAAGGGTGTCCAAAGGACACCCTGTTGCACCCCTGAAATGACGTGTGCACATATGTTGCGCACACACATGCCCTTAGGGCATGTGTGTGCGCAACATGAAACTTTGAAAAATGCACTTTAGTGCTGTGATATGGCCCCTCGGGAGGCGACCCCGGGGACACCGTCACGTAAACCGCCAGGGCTACCGCCCCTGAGACACTCGCCTTTCCTGGCGGATCAGTCCGCAACAGCGTCCATGACTACGGAAACCCCTCCCCTCTCTGGTTTGCAGGAACCAACCCAGGGAAGCCGAGAACCGGAAGCACAACCGCCTGACCCCGGAAGTCCCGCCTCCCCGCCGCCGGCAACAGACAGAAAACACGGAAGCGGAAGACCAGAAGGCGTCGGAAGATCGTGGCAGGAGATTGCGACTGGAGAGGAGGAAGAGAGCGGAGAAAACGGAGAAGTAGAAGATTGGTGCGAGGACTGGTGGAGTCCCCAGGAGGAAGCTGAAGAGCGGCCGCAACTCACCCGGAGAGTTGTGGCGGAGCGCGTGAGTAACACCTAGCCTCTCTGTTGCACCTTAAGTGCTTGTATATAGTATAGAACGTTTGACTTACCTACTTATCACTGTTTAGGCATGCCCTGCTAGCTCACTGTAATTACGTGTAGAGCACCTATTCTGTATATATCCCTGGAAAACTAACCACCCCCCCCGACACGTCTCACGCGGCTGCCCTAGCCTCTTTATCTCCGCCCTTACCCCTGCCGTCCTAGTAACCCCTTCCCTTCTCCCCTCACGATACCGTTTCAAGCCCCTCACGGCCCGGTGTTGGTAGAGGTTCTACTGTGCCCAGTACGGTGGGACTAACGGCTCCTTTTCTGTTTCCTCTTACTGCCCTCCGGAGAACTCCCCGGCACGGAGCTGACCTCCATCCCAAGACCCGGACCTTCACCCAAGACCCGGATCTTCACCCGAGACCCGGAGCTTCATCTCCAGACCCGGATTCCTCAGAGTCCTTCCTTGCCTTACCGAACACCCACAGCAGAATTATCGTTTCTTTGGTATCTGTCCTCCCTCACACCACTTGGACTACGTTACAAGGACTCTCAGTACATGAAATAAAACCACAGTATTGCACGCTATATCCGGCCTCCTTTTCCAGCCAGCCGACCGCCCACGACCACAAGTGCATTTTTCAAAGTTTTTGCAAATTACCATGAAGTTGTAATTCATGGTAATTTGCGTTGCATTGCATTTAAGGAATCTCAATTTGAGATTCCTTAAATGCAAAGAATCGCAATTTAGCGAATTCTTAATTAGCGATTTTTGCATTTGGGATGATGCATCCCAAATGCAAAAATACCGCTCGCAAAGTGCCAGATTCTCAGAATCTGGCCCTTTGCGAGCGGATTTTTGTTTGATGAATCTGGCTGAAAGATTCACTGCAGAGGAAGGAGAACTGATGAACCAGAGGACTCCAAAACATAAGTCTAGGATCTCTGTTGAACTTTTATCTCGAGGGCCAGTGGCAATGGCATACCCACTCCTTCGGGAAGATAGTAAAGTATGTAATTATTGGGTACACTGAAGGAAAGGGTTTCTTTGGAAATTTGAAAACTGGTGTTGTGGTGGGTACCCCTGGAGTAGACCTCACTGCCCCTTTGCTTGAATATTTGTTCCAGTTCAGAGTGCTGTGGAAAGTAACTTAGGCTTTGGTAAGCGTTTTCTTTTAAATGTTGACACTTCCTCATTCATGAACTCCAGCAGCTATTGTCTTTTTTTAAGTACTATATCTAGTCTTCTGTGCTACGTGCAAGCTGAATTTCTTACAACAGACCTTTTAATTCAGTTCACAATTTAATGCATGAAAAGGTTTTAAAAAATTAACTACGCAAAGTATAAAGATTGAACATATTGAATTCAGTGTTCATTTTATGTTGCATAAAGATATGTGTTTGGTGCTCCTCCAGTATTCTTAAAATGTTTTTTTCAACTTTTTATTATCATCTCTATACAAATAACAATTTGCAAAGCCTATACATTGTCTCTCAGATAACAAAGGCATTGCCAGTGCTTGTTGAATATTGAAAACAATATCGACGTGCATTTATGACATCAAATCACTGCATGCACTGTTTTATGTCATAAAGATGTTCTCTAATTCTTAAGGGTTTTGAATATTAATTGGAATTTCTCCTGAAAATATATTTTGCTGTTGATTTTTGTGGTGACACAGTTCAACAATATTAAAAGACCTGGTAAAGAAGCAATAGCTGACATATTTCATTCAGAGCTAGTTAGGGTCAATTAGGGGTCCAATAAAGCAATCGGTTCCATTCCATCACTGAATAAGACTGAAACTGAGATGATTCAACCCATGGAGTCAGGTCTTTATTATTGTTGGCGACAAGCCAACCCTAATAGAAAGATTGGGACTAGTCGACCCTAAAAGAAAACATAAACATTGAGTATTGTTGTGTATATATTAACTCCACAGTAATTCAGACTACATTAGACAAACTTAATAATTATCAGTTTACACACAAGTATTTCATCCAAAATTAAACACAGTGGGCCATATGTATGAACACATTTTCCCATAGACACAGAATGGGCAAAACCCTTTGATCCATCTGGCCCAGTATCATCTTTGTTAAGGTCTTTATGGATGCTGTACGTCTAGGTACAGGACCATAACTTGGATTGTATGTTTACCTATCACAGACCTTCTGAAATCAATAGAGCTGGGAAACTGATGATCGGCCTTACCCTCAATCAAAAGATTATCAAAGAACAGGGAGTAGAAGGATCCGGGTATTGGTTGAAGCTCAATTTATTGCAATAAATAGGAGGGTGAATGCATCTATCTCCTAGATAACTTTTGCGAATTCATGTCTTTCCCACACAAGCCTTGCCCATTCAAGTCTATGTCTATTCACGTCTTACCCACACAGACTTGTTCATTCAAGTCTTTGTCTATGCCTGTCTTGCCCCAAACAAGCCATGCCCATTCAAGTCTCTGTCTGTTCCTGTTTTGCCCCACAAGCCTTGCCCATTCAATCATTTGTCTATTCATGTCTTGCTCCACACAACCCATGTCCATTCAATTCTTTGCCTTTTCCCGTCTCGCCCCACACAAGCCATGTCCATTTAAGTCTTTCCCTATTCACGTCTTGCCCACACAAGCCTTGCCCATTCAAGTCTTTGCCTATTCACATCTTGTCGACACAAGCCATGCACATTTAAGTCATTGTCTATTCCTGTCTTGGCGACACGAGCCATGCCTGTTCAAGTCTTTGCTTATTCACATCTTGTCGACACAAGCCATGCCCATTCACGTCTTTGTCTATTCCTATTTTGCCCCATAAGCCTTGTCGATTCCATCATTTCTCTATTCACGCCTTGCTCCCCAAAAAGAAATCCTCGGCCAGTTAAACATGAATTGGTGACTACAATTCATTTCAGCAAACCTTTACTCATAAGCAAAAAATCAACAACTCTGCAAGATAAACAAGTGATGTGGAATGACCTGCCGAGCATTTAACAAGATAAATCCATATGTAATATTAGTGTTGTATTGCTTGAATAATTAATTCATTATTCATTTTGAGAATTTTTTTTGGGGGAAAATATGCAATATGAATATGGAAAATTCACCCAAGCTCAGGTAAGTTTACAGCTGACTATTTTTAAGTAAGTCTAGCCATGTTGAATATTTGACTAATATGTGTATCTTACTACAACACTGACATCATTCTCTGAAGTCTCTGGGGCATATTCCCAAGGACTTATCGCCGAGTTAACGGCTCTTTATCACAGCCAAAGTGGTGATGAAAATATCGCCCCATTCACAAGCTGGTGTTAACAGCCCATAACACCAGTTTACCTGTGATAGCAGCCTAAAAACATTGCCACAGACGACCCCCGCAAGTATCGCTAATGAGATGAAGAGTAGGCGTTTCCGTGACAAAAGCTGCGACAACACAATTCCGCAACATTCTCAACGCCCAGCCAGATAGGCAATAAGATCCACAAAAATGTGATAAGGCGCATTAGCAGCGAAATTAACACCTGCTCTGACCTGGTGTAAAGTCCGACGGAAGCCTGCACCACAAAAAGGATCTCTGCCCAGAGCCACACCTGAAGGGCAACAGATGCCATGGAGCAAACAATCATGCAGTGCGGAGCCCCAACAGGGCCACAACACCCACCGCCAACCCCCCGGACCTCCGGTCGGATCAACACTGAGGCAGCGCAGACAAAGACAGCAACCCTCAAAAAATGCACAAACGTCACAGACCCAACACCAGAGAATGTCAGTGCCCACTACATGCTCAAAGGGACAGCCATCCTCCACTACCTGACAACCATTGTCCACAGGCTGACGGTACCAACACAGAGGACAACCAACATCATGGCTCAGACAAAGCTGCTGGCCGTGCTGCACGTGTCGGCATTTGATACCTTCCAATCAACAACCGCCTACATCATAGGAGTCACACAGCCAGCCCAATCCAAGTCCCTCACAACGGTCATGGATGACACTATCAGCTTAGTACCCCACTATCTAAACTTCCCCAACACTGCCCAGGAACAGCCGGACACCAAGGAAGGTGTCTATGCCACAGCTGGCTTGCCGCACGTGTCAGGGGGCAATTGACTGCACACATGTCCTACTTGTGCACCTTGCCGACATTGCACACAATACCCGCAACAGAAAGCGCACATATTCCACCAATGTCCAGGCAATATTGGACCACCGGGGAATCTCCACCAATATCGTCGCCAACCACCCAGGCAGTGTGCATGATGCCTACATCTTCCGACAGTCCATCATCAACCTGCGACACCAGGATGGCACCCACGGAAATGCATTGCTCGTTGGCAAATACCAAATGAACACACCACACACCTCAACTCCACAATCATGTAACTCTCAACACTGGAAATGCACACGTCACAAGCTCACATACAACTTGCCAAACAACATGCACACCCACCAGACACAACAGCACAACTTACTGTGGGAACCTGGGCATCCATGTACATTAGCCCCCAATATATTGGCACCTCAGCCACACAATAGCAGAATGTGGGAAGAGGTGGGGATCAAGCGTGTGCGAAGGGGGCAAGTGACCCATGAATGAGAATGTACACAATACCAAGTATGGCATGGATATGCTGGCCAGACTACAGTATGCAAACCACACACAAATCCTTGTCGACACACACTGCTGGTGTTTGAAGTTTAGTGGACAGTAGACGCAACCATGTCAACTCAGCCAGTGGAGAAGATCGCGGAAATGTAGCTGTTATGTCCCCCCATAAGCGTTAGCGGAGTGGGCTGGCCCGGTGTACACCAGGCCAGCGTAGGGGTGTGGATAAAATGCACGTAACATTGGGCATGGTTCTCGTCTGGAATGCCCAACGTCTCTGCCAGGGCAGCGCCTCTCATCCCGCCATGAGGCCAACGGGGTTGCCTGCTATCCTTTGCACTTGCTGTACCCCGGGCCACTGGCCCCCGAAACTGTCTTGCCTGCCGCTGTGCACCCATGCCTCAATGCCCACCTGCCGATCCAGGTGTGTGTTGAAGAGGGCCCACCACGTGCTGGTGCAGGCTCCAAGCCTGAGGCTCGCAGCCTCAGTAGCCTCCTCAGACCATCACCGCCTCCGCACACAATTGTGGGTCAGTTGATGGTAGTGTTCTGTCACCTCCTTGACGCTGATCTGGTTTTGCTGCGGACTGCACCCCGTCTTCCTCTCCCTCTTCGCCTTGGCTTTCCCCGACCCCGTTGTTCCTTGCTGGTGGTCTGTGGGGCTTGTGGGGTTGGCGTTGGCCTCTGCACTTGGTCAGGGTGCCTCCATGTTGCTACGCACTTTGGATTGTTTTGAGTGTGTTGTTTTTGTTGCTTTTATAGTGCATTTTCCTGCCAGACACCTGGGATTTGCAGGCCTGCAGCTGGTTTAAGCTGCTTTTGCATCGCGATTGGCCACATCACAAGTTTTCTTGCGTTCGTGTTTCGCAATATTGCGGCATCGCGTTGACTTTATCACGGACATTTGACACGTTGTTGGGGCCTATTGCATGGTGCCTCCGTGTTGTGAGTACTTAGTTAACACTGCACCTTTTTCCAGCGATAGACTGCGATGTTGAAAGTTGCTTTAAGTTACTTTTGCAATGGTTATCACACGTTCTTGAGAATATGCTCCTCTGTCTCTCTTGAGAAAAACAGACACCAGACCATTTATACATCACAGAATCAGACATGCGAAACTTTTCAATCCAGTAATCAGTAGAAATCTAGTTAAAGGTCGCAAAATTTATGATTTGCAATGTATGAAATCGTGGAAGGCATGCTTTTCATTATTTTCAATAATGATGATTAATTAACACACATAACTCCTTTTATATTCTCCACAGCTTACCACCAAGAGGAAGCAGGTGGTCACCATGTGGAGAATATAAAAGGAGACTCAGAATGCATTATACTTTTTCACAATATAAGCCCTCTATGCAACGGTGTGGAAAATGCACTTTTTACACTTCATCAAAGGAGAAGGCCGAGGTAAGAAAGAGAGAGTTTACATGCAGCATGTGCTGCTGCTTGAAAAATGCGACAAAGAAATATATGGAAATCACATTTTGAGCAGGCGGGTAACTTTAAAACTAACGCATGATTTACCTCTGTTTTGAGTAGGAGGATCTGCATACACAGGCTAAACCTACCCCAATTCAGGTAACACATTCTATTGCGAGCTTGAACGAGTTCTAAGGGCATTGAATCTGTTACAGGTCAAATATTACAAATCAATCTTTCACGTGTATTTAGATATCTTCTGGATGCACTTCTAATTATGTATTTCGGAAATTTATAATAGGACTTGCAGGAAACTATGTTAAAGTTCTATGTATTGCTAGGTTCCCTATTACCATTGGGTACGTAGATGGTCCAAATGTGTTCACATCAGCAGCAGAGTTCCTTTAGCACAATTTGAGAAAGCCAACGTTCAATCATTGTATAGGTTGTGTGTAATTCAGTCTGTCTAGAGAAGGGGGGAAAATAGATCATGCTCAGTAGTGGAGTGTACAAGTGAGCTAATGGAAGCCACATTTAGGTGTCTACACAAAAGAGAGGGGTGGGGTAATGCAGTAGGCACCCGGCCCGTTGTAAAAGTTTAGCTTCTGTGCTATCTTACATAACAGCAACATTAGAAGACTTCCTATTGTGACTGGTAATGTTGACTTTTTTGATTGTGATATACAGCCCCTTCAAGAAATACCCACAATTTATTGCGCTACAAGTGCTGCTGCTGAATAAAGAGCTTCTCCAACCCATATTATAAACAAACATATTTTTGCATGAAATATAACAAATTCAACTTTAACATGTTTTAACTGAAATGTGTGGTCACGCACAGGTGAAACAATATAAACAACAAAAAACAAATGCTATGCATGGCTAGTGCTCTGTTGTGCAGCTCAGGGTACATATAATTTCTTTTGAAGTATTATTAAACTTACCTACATATCATTTGTGGAGTAAACTTATGTCTGCATTTGCCTCTGCCTACTGTGGGCCTCTCTGCACCACTGGCATCCTCAGCACTGTCTCCCTCAACTGCCCTTTAGTATATGAACAATATATGTGGTGGCTTTGGCACGGATATACTACTGGGGCTTAATTCCTCTTCTCTCAGACGTCTCAGTACTCTCTTGTGATGCTATGTGAGCTGTTAGCAGTCGCTCTAAGGTGTTAGTATTTTTTTCTAATCCCATTACAAACCTCTCCTCTGAAGTGGCACATTTCAATTTTGAGGTTTACAGTCTTTCTAGGCGGATGCATTCCAGTGAATGTTGTTAGTCTGCCTACAGACCCCCGAGGCTCTCGCAAACTAAACGTATTTTGTATTTCATAAAGTCACACACTAATTTCCCCAGTTAAATATTTCATTCAGTATGTTATTTCTCTTTGGTCCTTTGCTAAAGTTGTAAAATCATTCTTCATAATTTTTCCAAGGCCTTCTGTTGGAGTACCCATTAATTTCATTGCTTTAAGTTGACCTTGCTGCACAGAAAACATTAGTTTTTATTTTAGTTTCAATTCCATGGCTTTTGGTACTGTTTCACCAACTCATTCTCCTATAGAAGAGAATTAATTTAAATTAAATTAATTATGTTAAAAAACATTAAAGTTACATTTATTTTTAAATGTAAAAAGGTATTCTCCCCTTGGAAAAGATAAAAGAGGTGGAGGTGTAAATTTACATTGTTGGGTTGTGTACTGTACATATCACAAAATATAGTTTGTGAATTGGGCTCATTATGTTTATGCTTCAACTGTTTGAGAGAATATACTATAGTTTGGGCCTCATTAATATTAATGAGATTTATTTCACACATCCAGGGGGCATGTCATTAGATCGTACCTGTTTGGTCCATGGACAGAGACCGTGCCTTCTGATGGTAGTTTAGGCAGAAATACATCCATGTTGGTAATTTATTGTAAGAATGACCAAATGTTTTGGAACCAGCGTGTTTTAAGACACGATGTTTCCCTGCACGACTTTTTGAAAAGGCCACAGAACCAAAAGGACCCAGAGAATAAACGTGCAAATTAAAAAATTGGTATCTGTCGTTACCCGATAGTGTGGGTGACGGACAGTAGGGCGTTAGGACCCTGTGGGCAGAGTGACCAGGTCACCGGACACCAGATCCGGTGACGACACAGGAAAGGAGACAGACAATGACCAGGACAGGGACGGGGACGGATGTGCGGACCAGCAGCTGCACGAGATGCTAACTAGCAGTAATGAGAGATGCCAATAAAGAAATGTGAAACTAACCTGCGTCCCGTGTATGGTGTACCTCCCGGCGCACACGAAGAACACGACAACTGGCGACGAGGGAAAGTGACGAACGACGCGTGGGAAGGCTGGAGACACACCAGGAGCCCACCCTGGAAGGGTAGGAGACACGAGAAAGTCTGCCCGTTGAGCAGCGAGGCGGGAGCTCACCCCGACTGCCACCGGTGAAGATGATGCGGTAAGCGCTGAGGGAAAAAGGAATAAATTGGAAAGGCTGGCGGGAGCCATCGCGAGAATATGAAGAGTCTCGGCGGCCATATTAGAAGGAGGCGAGCTGAGCCAATGGGCAGTGAGAACAGCGGTGGCGGCCATCTTAAGAACAGGCAATACGATTAGGACCGCGAAATTGCGCGAAAACAGCGGCGGCCATCTTAGATCAGGAAAGAAAGATAGACAATAATGGAGCGGCCATTTTAAGGCCAAATAACGTCGAAAAAGAAGGAAATGAGAAAGGAAAGACGACGAGAAGTAGAAATAAACAAAACAAAGGCAGAAATAAGGAGAATAAAGGAGCATATTAAGGACAAGAAAGGACAAAGAAGACCAAAGTGACATTTTGAAGGGGACATTCAAGGAAAGGTCATAGGAAAAAGGAGAGCAGCCATTTCAAAGCCAGGCAAAGGGCAAAGAAGAAGAAGAACATAAGACAAGGTGAATTAAGAAGAACGCGAGCAAGAAGAAAAGACAGGAAGAAAAAGAAGATAAAGAAGAAAAGAAAGATAAGCACGGAAAAGGTCTGAAAAGGGAGACAAAGGAAATAAATGTTTTGATTGAAGAATAAAGGACAAATAGAGAAAGAGAAAGAAGAAAACAATATATATACACATATGAGAAAGAAGAACAAGAGAGTGGAAGAAGCCAGAGAAGGCTAAATAAAAGACAGAAAAGAGAAACAACAAAGAAAAGAAAACAAAACAAAAGAAAAGAAAGTAGAGCAACAAAGAGAAATAAAAGGACAAAGATCGCACAAGGACAAAGAAAGAGCAAAAGAGAAGTTACAAGGCAATAAAGAAAAGAAGAAAGAGGAGTAAAATAACGAGGAAAGAAGGGACCAAAGAAAGAGAAAAGGAAAGGAGAACACGAAAGAAAAGGAAAGAGGAGTAAAATAACGAGGAAAGAAGGGACCAAAGAAACAGAAAAGGAAAGGAGAACACGAAAGAAAATAAAATAAAAGGAAAGACATAAATATAAGAAATAAGTCGCAGGAAAGATGCAAAGATGAGAAAACAAGGAAATAAAGAAGAAAAAGACTAGGAAAGCCCGGAAGAGGCCAAATAAGAATTTTGTAAAAATAAAGAAAAGAAGGAAGGACAAATAAGAAAGAAGCAAAAAGAAAAAAAGAAAGGAAAAGCCAGAGATAAGGCTAAATAAAGGACAGAAAAAAGAAATAACAAAAAGAGAAGGACAAAGACCCACAGAGAAAAAGGAAAGAGAAAAGGAGAACATAAAAGAAAAAGGGAACAAAAGGAAAGACACAAAGACAACGGAAAGAAATAGGGTAAAAAGGAGTAACACGAGAGGACTTTGGCGCAGGAGAAACAACAGCAAAAAGGAAGGACAAAGACATACCGCAGGAGAAAGAGCAGCAAAAAGAAAGGACAAAGACATACAATGAGCAGAGCGGACAAGCGCCACCAAGGAAATAAAGGCAAGAGGCACCGTATGGGCAGGACCAAAGGTGTTGAGACAGAAACAATATAGATGATAAGACAACAAGTTCTCCAAAGAGTCACTGGCGGTGACGAAAGTGAAAGGATCGATGATAACGGCTGTCTACGACCAACAACGAATAACAAGAAAGAGATATCATTTCAAGGACAAAGAATCGGAGAAAAAAAATGGCAGCGACAACTGCAGCCACATGGAAGGTAGAAGATAGAGGACAAGGAAGCGATGGAGACACTAGATTCACAAAGGACATGCAGTAAACAACAGAGACTCATTGAAGAAATGTAGAACGACAAGTACTCTCTCTCTCTCTCTCTTTCTCTCTCTCTCTATCTCCATATCTCTCTCTCTCTCTCTCTCGTTCGTTCACCTCCATCAATATAATTGTGAATGAGGACTATGGTAAATGTATCACAAACATTTGTTTGCAACAAGGGGGGAGATGTCGTGACCCGACAGTGTGGGCGACGGACAGTAGGGCGTTAGGACCCTGTGGGCAGAGTGACCAGGTCACCGGACACCAGATCCGGTGACGACACAGGAAAGGAGACAGACAATGACCAGGACAGGGACGGAGACGGATGTGCGGACCAGCAGCTGCACGAGATGCTAACTAGCAGTAATGAGAGATGCCAATAAAGAAATGTGAAACTAACCTGCGTCCCGTGTATGGTGTACCTCCCGGCGCACACGAAGAACACGACAGTATCTTGGATTCACAAACACCGTGCACGAAGATAATTCGGTAAGAGGTTAAACCTTATTAGTTGACCTGAGAAAAAGAACAGTTCAGTGTATGCTTTAACTGGGCATGAGGAAATACTGTCAAGTGTACCAAAGAGCTTTCATCTTACAAAGTATATATCACAGGTGAAACTAGATCCGGTTCAACCACATAGACATTGGACCTACATAATACTGGCCAATTAGCGCTTTTGATTTTAAAGAAATATGTACCATAGATATTTTAATTCTAAAAAGAGAGAGTTTTCCCAAGCAAACCCAGAAAGGACCGGGAAATGTCACAATCAAAAAAGGGGATTCCTTTCTGTGTGTTTAAACTCTTATATTCAAATTAATTACAAAAAAACATTTGTTTAGGCCAATTTCAAACTATGCACAGCCCTATATAAACATTTTGATCACAACATAAACATGTATGTATCTTAATGATTTTTATTAAAAGAAGTTTAGGTTTAAAATGAATGCATATTTGTTAACAATACATTAACATCAAAATACACATATTATTCACAGTAACAACATTATATTCAATTCTTATACATTTTATTGTGAATCAGTACATATTTCACAGTACACATCATTCTAAAATAATTTTGCTTAAAAACTTTTTTTGTACATATAAGAAGGTCCGTATGTCGACGCGTTTCGGTGCTTCGCTTTTATAGAACACCTTCCTCAGGACAGTATGGTTTAAAAACATCAAATCTTCTTTTTATTATTTATTATAATCTTTCGGGTACCAGATGAGTATCCCTGGGGTCACAATAGATGAAGAACCTCAACTTCAATTCTCTATTTCATCAGAGAATTTAATGCATGGTGTGCCATGCTTTGCTTTCGACTACACTTCTCTTGCAATTCTCAGGCTTTATCAATGCTTGCCTTTGATGGCAGGGGGGTATTTTTCCTCCTCTTTCGTATCCAAAGTTGATCCCTCTTTTTGCTTTAAGAGGATCCTGAATGCCTTTGGTAGATGTGGCACTGGTTCACCTTCCCGGTCTCCCTGGTTTCCCGAGTGATCAAAATGTTTATATAGGGCTGTGCATAGTTTGAAATTGCCCGAAATAGATATTTTAATCACAGAGAGTACAATCGTATGTAGTCTTGATAAAGAAGGTCTAACCATACTATAACTTCGAAAGGCGCCAACGCCTGTTCACCATAAACCCACCGGTCTCAATTCACCCCAAATATTGATGAATTTCGAAACATTGGGGTGGTTGTGTATAGACCTCTGGTATTGGTTGTAGTACCTAATGACAAAAATCTAATGTCTTTATTATCTCTTGTGTTGTATTTTTAATGAATATATTGTGAAATTGTTGATTTATTGCTTTAGGCTTCTCTCTTCATATGAAATATTTTAAATTTTGTATTACAATTTTAATAAAGTCAGCATATCAATGCATCAATTGTAGGTTTCTGTGCCAACACATAGATCATTTGTGTTCCCCGTTATATTCTCGATTGAATGGTTAAGGATAGTTGTATGAATGAAAACGTTGTCTGTGAAGGAATACTGTGCAATTCGAATTTAGTACTCCCAGAGGATACTTACTTTAAAATTTCGTGAATGAAATACTAGTCCTTTAGGTTTCATAGGGCCCCTCTCTTTTTTTAATAAGTAATTAAGAGGACCCGCTGCACACCGATTATTTTACCACTCAACTTGTTCTTGTACAATGTTAAAATCTTCATTCATTTCTCATATTGTTTCATTTCTGACAGTCTCATATTGTCATTGAATGTATATATTGTACACAACTCTACACGTCTGCCTCACAACTCACAGCATTATTTGAAAACTGCCACACCTTTAACCATGACATCACTAGGGTAGCCGCCCAACAATAAAGCAATTGCAGAGATTTGTACAAAACCAGATCTCCCCCAAAAGTACTCCCTGATGGCTGATAAACTACATCAGTGTGGGTAACCACATCTGATTCTTTCCTGCTGCTGCTAATGAGCACTCAATAATGAGTTCAAGGGGTGTGTATTGATGCTCACAAATCTCTGAGTGTACATTCAGGGTGCTTTTATGATGGTGCCTGGTGATCTATGAAAGTGATGGGGCACAACGCTTGCCCTGAATTCCAGTGAGTTGGAGAAACTAGCCAGCCCAAATGTTAGTAGGGCTCAGGGGATTTCCCATCCAGAAAATGATAAACATTAGGTAAAATAGTGTATTTTAAAATAGAATTTTGACATAAATGTACTAAAAACACATATGCACGGAAAAGGCTCTCATTAAATATTTAAGTAGTTGGCCACATTCTTTTCAGCATATGCAGTAGTTTCCAACTGTATGTGAATAATTATCTCCATTGACCCAGAGCTAGGATTGTGTAATGGATGCTACCCATTTCTGTGGGTGTCCTCTCATCTACATTCAACATACCAGTGACAGAATGTTGACATAGATTGCATCCATGTACTATGGGTGACCAGTATGTCAAATATAACCACTAGTATGTTAGAGCATGCATTTTGTTATGGATGCCTTCCATATGCCACGGATGCCAACTTCTTTTAAAGTTACATATAATATACCCATGCCAGAATTTTTCATTTTTCGATTGACTACATTCATATACCATGAGTGACTCAAAAGTCAAACATTACCTTTTGTAGCCAGTGCCACCATTTCTGCCATACGTCCAGTAAGCCAGTTAATGCATCCTGCCATGAGTTGCCAAAACCAACATTGAGCATACCAGAACCAACATTTTATCACATAAACCACATATTACCTCTAGTATGCCAGAGCCAGCATTGTTTCATTGGTACTACGGATGCCAAGAATTGCCTCGAAAATGTGTGTACCAGCATTTTGCCATGGATTCTCCTTATACCAAACATTATGTCCAGTATGCAAGAAACAGCATTTCCCCGCAGGTATCTCATAAGACAAGCACCTTGTGTGCCAGTGTCATCATTTTCTCTGGGGTATCTCTTATGCCAAGAATTTCAACCAAAATGCCAGCATTTTGCCATGGATGCTTACAGTATGCCACTGGCAGACTCACCAAGTGTTACACACTCTCTATCATTCACTCATGTTCACTTATATTCACTCTCATTCTGATTCACTCACTCCATCTAACTCACTCTTCAAGCTCTCTCTCGCTGTCTTACACTCATTTTTATTGACTGTTACTCTCATTCAACCTTTCTCATTGACTCTCACAGCCTCATGCTCACCTTCTCAGTCAGTTCCACCAATTCTCACTCAGTCTCATTCACATAGTCACTCACTCTGTGCCATTCATTCTCATTTATTCACCTTCACACAAACACAGAGGCACACACACTCCCACATACACTCTCAGCAACATATGATAACTTCCATTCACGTACTCATACTCTTTGTTACTCCCACTCTCTCAGCATCATTCATTCTCACTCAGCCATTCTCACTAATGCACACTTACACTCACTGGTGCTCACACTCACTCTCATTCTAATTTAGTCTCATGGTTTTTCACTCACTCAGACTCTCATTGTCACTCACATTTACACTGGCACTTCTCAATCCTCCTATCACTCATTCTCTCTCGCTCTCTCTCTTTCACACACACACACATACTCACTGTGTCACATGCACACAAACATAGCATTTGAAAGCTTTTTTTTTTTTACTTAACATCAACTACCTGGGCTGGTATGCTTAAGCTGCCGCTGCTTGGTAGACCCTCAAGGCAGGAACACAGCTTTCTCTCGCTGAAACAATTGAAGCAAAAAGGTGAAACCAGAAATATGTGCATTGATGCATAGGCTCCAGATTTCATTTTGATTTCTCACCTCACCCTCTCTAATCTTGTTAGATGATGGGATAGGGTAAAGTGAAGGTCCTGACTCCATTCACCCTGAGCCCACCCTCACGCGATGATGAGATGGGAGAGGCTGAAGTGACACCCATATTGATGGCTTAAACCTAAAGCACTCTGGGCTACCTGTACAGATGATGTTACAGTACACCACTGATCAAGAGGTCCTGAGGCCTGGGCTGGGACTTCGCCGGTTATGGACAATCTGATCTGTCTAAAGGCAGTTGCAAGTGTCTCTATGCTCCTGTGTCCGTCATGAGACAGGTTTATGCTGAATAATACAATATTCACTGATGCAATAATAAAATGTGATTATACCAGTAATTAATAATAGGATATTACTGAGTTTTTGTATAATAAAAATCGAGAAGAATTGCGATTCTCCTTCTACCATGACCAGAGATCTGGATTTCATTAAAGACACGTAGGCTACCATTATGCATTATTTCTTTAATGCAACTTCAATCTAGCCTTGTTGCCATTGTAACATATGAGTATTCTATTCTAGAGCTTTGGTTTGTGATGTATTGTTAACTTTAAAATGGCTGCTTGAAGTTGCATTAAAGCAATAATGCATAATGGTAGCCTCCGATCTTGTAATGAAATCGGAAAGCTGATGCCCATAGGGGCAAGTAACTCATGAGCTGTTAGTGAATCCATCCTGCAGCTCTCTGGCCTGCCCACTGGCTTCGGAAGGCTCTTAGGGCCTAATTTATGAGGCCTTGCGTCAGTTTTGCGCTTCCGATGTGTCACTTTTTGTGACGCATCGGCGGCGTAAAACATGCCTCCTGATGCGCACTATTTACAAAGTGACGCATCTAAGCAGATGCGTCACTTTGTAAACCCCTGCGCTACATTATACCTGCGTCAGGTATAATGTATCCAGAGGGGGCGTTCACCCGCAAAAAGACTCGTAATAGTGATGCAGTGAAATCTATGAGATTTCACTGCGTCACTTCTAGGATGCTGTTGCGTCAAAATCTTGTGCCTGCCTCACAGCAGGCGTAAGATTGACGCAAGCCCGTTTCACATGGGGCTTTCCCCATGTGAAAGGAAGCATTGCTGGAGTTGCGTCACTTTTGTGACACACTCCAGCAATGCGTAACTTTTGCACCTACAGATACATCAGAAATACTGACGTATCTGTAACTCCTTGCGACATGATGCGTCATATTATAAATATGACGCATCAATCATGTCGCAGGGAGAGCGCAGTGAAAAGTGACGCATCGCTGTTTTCACGCAGCGATGCGTCACTTTTCATAAATGAGGCCCCAGGTCTCTTAGAAATTGGCTTAGAAAATGCTATATTCCTTCAAACTTAACTAAGCTAAAGAAAACTCTTACTTTCTAAAATAGTCAATAAAATGTTATGTGTTATTGAGTTGTTTAACTGGGAAGCATGAAGTTCAAAATAAGTAATATTCAGCATAAAGAAAGCATTGTGATTGGGCACTTATGTTGCATAAAATAGATATAAAGATTGCTTGACTCACCTCATAAGCCTCATATCAGAATAAAACTGTATAGCTAGAGGCTGATCAACATTTCTGTTCTCCAAGCAATACATGAAATACAAGCTAAAGGACATGCTCTCCCTCAGAAATAGACAGTCTGCATCCAATCAGTGCCGTAGGGAAATAAGGGAAATCAATTCACTAAATCAGTCTCCACCTCCCATCTCAGGATTTTCAGCCTGACGAATCCTATCTTCTGAATGAGGATTTAGGTATCAGTTCCATGTGACTGAAGCCAAACACTTTCAATCACACATCCTACACTGCCCGACTGACAACAATACTTGTTCATTTCTTTCGTGAGAGCCCGATCTGTTCTTTGCTAGTTATGTTTAAAGGACACAAGGAAAGAATTAGAAACAGCTTGTGGTACTGTAATCTATTCCAATACCATTCTTGGCTGTAAAGAGGATTATGTAGAAAAGCTCAATTTAATAGTTGCTGTAGACAAGCCAATTCCATCTATACAAGTTTCCTTGGATGGCTTGTTCCGGATTCATATGTTGTCAACTATTGCCTGAGTGAGGAACAGGGCCGTTTCTATGTGTTTTGCCGCCCTAGGTGAGAATTGAAAAATGCCCCACCCCCTTCCCTTTTACCACCTTCACTCTGACTCTCTCCCCCTGTCTTAAGAAGCCACCGGCTGTCTATGCAATAAAACGGTCTAGGCTCCAAAACTGAGAGCGCCCTGCCCAGCTATAAAGTACTATATAGACTCTTGCGCACGTATTATTCAGAAGCATCCGAGTAGGCTGAGGTAACAGCGAGCAGACAGACTGCCTCTCTGGCCCCACTAAAGCCCTCGTCTCTCCTTCGCTCAAGCCCATTCTTCAAGAAATGCCGGCCACCCACATCAGTGGACTGCAGGCAAGGAGCGACCTCCAGGGAAATGTCTTTACTCTGTCCTTCATTTAAATTTCTGGACTGGACTAGACTGTCATGGGGTCCTCTTGCTGAAACAATACCACTGAAAGAAAGGAGGGGTACTGCAACCCCAGGGCACCAAAGATGCATACACCCTCTGGAAAGATTCGGCTATACAAGGATCTGTCATGACGCTGACACACAGCTCTGCTTCATTTTTATGCAAATTATACTGGTCTCTTTTCAGTAAGCTACTTGGCTCAATGCTTCTTTCTAAAGAAAGTACAATTCCAGTCCCAATCACGATCCCAAGTAACAAAACAATAATCGACTCCTAACATAGCACAAACACAAACTGAAAGTTTTACATGCAGATCTCTGCCCCAGGTACACTAATCCACTGAGCTGTCCAGTCCGCACTGGGCGGCCCTTTCTTTAGCTGTCTAAGCATTGGAAGTGTTAAGTTGAAAGGTTTCGTACACAGACACTGAGCCAAACTTTGCATCAATATCAAAGCAAAGAAGTCCAAGCACTCGGAAGCAGCCCTGTGCTGAATGCAGTGTTGAACTCACAAAAACAATCTTGGAGTAGGGCATTTAATGGGTTTCTTTTATCTTACTTTAGTGAAAATGTATTAAGCTCAAACCCTTCAAAACCCCATCCTTCTAGGCACTTTGTCTCACTGAAATATCTTGTCAGTTCAATTACACACGATAGGGGGTCCGATGTCAAATGGTGCAGTTTTCTATTCTGCAGTGTGGGAAACTAGTTTCATATTTTTGAAGAGTATTTGCCAAGTCTGTATGGCTTGGCTATGGATGAGAAGAGGGCATCTACACTTCAGCATGACACTTGTAAATAAGAGACACCAAGATCCACAGCTGCCCTCAAAAAAAGTTTGTCGCTGTATTCCAACCTGTCCCCTAATCCCTCACTTCCTCCCACATACTCTCCTAACCCATCCCGGCACTCTCGCACATTACTCAAGTCACACTCAGCACCCCAAGTCCCCTAGAGGACCTTCACCACCACCTCCTATATGCTCACACTTGAGGTTTTCACTCTTCACATCTCCCGTAGCACCTTGTGATCAACCTCCCTTCTAGGCTCTCGAAGTGCCCACAGCTGGCCTCCTAGATGCCTCACTGTACCCCACTTCAGCTCCTCCACATCCTGTCAGCACCCCTCATCTGTCCACACACACTCTCCCACACCCCTCACATGCCCTCCTACACAACACTCCTGCATCCCTTCTGGACAATCTTTCTGCAACCCTACACCTCCCTGCACCCCCCTCCTGGCGAACTGCAGCCCCGCTGCCAACCTGAAACTGACCTGAGGCCTGTGCTGTGTCTCTTCTGGGGAGATGTAACACTGCAGGATAATGTACTCGAGACCTGTGATGTGTCTTCTGGGGGAGAGGGGATGGAGCATGGAAGGATAATGCACCGAGGCCTGTGCTGTGAGTCTTCTGGGGGAGATGTAGCACTGCAGGAAAATGCACATGAAGAGAGAGGCTTTATAATGGAGAAAGGAGTCCTCGGGCAGGCCAGGGGAGTATCCAGAAAGTGCTGAATAAGCCACAAAGGGGGAAAAAAGCAGTTTTGAAATGTCTTGGGACATAATTACTGGGTCCTCAAACTCCAGACCCGATAATTATGGCCCCAGAGATAACTGACCCAGAAGCATCAGCATATCTGTGGGACTGCATCAGTTGCGGTGCCTTGGCCCATTGCGCCTGCATGTTTTAGCATGAGAGCAGTAGAACATTCTCCCCTCCAAGTGAAAAAATAGAATCCTTTTCCTCCCACCAGGCGACCTCCTCCTTCCACTCACTCACAAGCAGGAGAGAATACAGGCAACGCAAGAGCTACAATTCATGAGCATCAATCACACTACGAGACAACTGCCAACATGAAGCTACAACAACCATCAGTGGCGCTTGATTGGCTCTTTGCCACTACAGTGAAGACTGTCCATGACCTGCTATTCTTACTACAGAAACTACCGTCTCAGCCTCCTCCTCGCGGCCTCATCCAACATGAGCAGAACTCTTTGCGCTGGGCTTAGTAGGTAACTTGTCGGCAGGATGAATTTGCTCCCTGTACCCTCCATGCTCTCCATCACAGTCAGCCTGAAGTTGTGACTTTCCTCACGTCTAGCATGACCAGATGATCGTGAGTGATGGTTTGTGCTATTAGGAGCAATTTTCACTAAAAACATTGAAATTGAATATCTATGGTTCAACTGATTTGATTTTTGTCATTCGATTATCATTTTATTAATTAAAATGCACTCAATTTTTGAGATTTTTCATGTGTTGTGTTTTCACTTTCTTACTGTTTGTGTGCTGCATAAATATTTTACACGTTGGCTCTGAGTTAAGCCTGACTGCTTTGAACTAAGGTATTCCATTATGTGCACATGAGCACTAAATCCCACTGCTGTAAACAGTATAGTGATTTCCTTATTTTTTCTAGCTCAGCCCCTTAAGCACATAGGCAGATATTAGAGGTGTCATTTGAAAGGGGAGAATCTCCCCTTTCCATTGGTACCCTTTCCTAAGCAAAATATGATTTTTGTAGCTACATTTTAGGGTTACAGGGGATCCACGCAAGCCACAGCTCCCTGGACTACCACGGGTGTCCAGTTCTCAGAAAAGTGTGGGTTTGGTAGGTTTCCCTAGATGGCCGCCGAGCCCGGGACCAAAAAACGCAGGTGTCCCTTGCAAAACCAAGTCATTTTGTGACAGATCATTTTAATATCTCCAGAATAACTTTTGGGCCCTTGCGTGTCGCGGGTACTTGACCCACTTACAGAAGTGAGGTACCACTTTTATCAGGAGACCTGTGGGAACATTGGGTGGTAGGACATTTTTGTCAGCCAGGTTATGCAACAACTTTCCCACACAGAAATGTGTGAAAAATGTAATTTTTTCAGCTAAATATGAAGTTTGCAGGGGATTTTGGGTAGGAAAACGTTGGGGGATCCATGCAAGTTACACCTCGCTGGACTCCCTCAGGTGACTAGTTTTCAGAAATGTCTGATATTGGTAGGTTTCCCTTGATGGCCAATGAGCCCTGGATCAAAAACGCAGGTGACTCCCTTGCAAAGAAGGTCTTTTTGTAATCGATCATTTTGAAGTCTCCACAATAGGTTTTTGACTGTTTCCTGTTGCGGGCACTAGGCCTACCCACAGAAGGGAGGCACCTTTCTCATCAGGGCACTTGGGGAAATCTTGGATTGGGGGAAGTTTGTGGCTCCCCTTAGATTCCAGAACATTTCATAACAGAAATGTGTGGTAAATGTGTTTTTTTTGACAACGTTAGATGTTTGCAAGGGATTCTCCCCATCCTGGATTCCTCTGTTTGTCTAGTTTTTAATAATGTACAGGTTTGTTATGTTTTCCTTAGTGCCGGCTGAGCTAGGTCCCACAATCCACAGCTAGGCACATTGAAAAAAAATTGTCAGTTTTTAGTTAAAAAATATGATGTGTCCACGTTGTGTTTTAGGGCGTACCTGTCAAGGGTACTAGGCTTACTCACACAAGTGAGATACCATTTTTGTAGGGAGACTTGGGGGAATGCTGGGTGGGTGGAAGCCTGTGGCTCCAAGTAGATTCCAGAACTTTCTATCTCAGAAAATGTGAGTAAAATGATCCCCCTTGATGTCTAGTATTCTAAAATGTATAGCTTTGCTAAGTTTCCTTAGGTGCAGGCACAGCTAGGGTCCAAAATCCACAGCTGGGCACATTGTGAAAAAAAGGTCTGTTGATGTGTTTAATTTGTGTTTTGGGCTGTTTCCTGTCGCTGGTACTAGGCCTACCCACACAAGTGAAGTACCATTCGTAGTCTACCTCATGGAAATCATCACAGCCAAAGCCTCTCAGAACGCCAATTACATTTTTCTTGGCGACTTCAACTTGCACTGGAACGACCCCAAGGACCCGTAGATCAACGCCATCAGAGACTTCCTGGCCAACCAAGTCCTTACCCAAGCCGGCTCCCTCCCTACTCACTCAAAAGGGGCGGCATTAGACTCGATCATCTCCAAGGAATCTGTGATCAAACTAATTTCCATAGATCCCCTTGACTGGTCGGACCACCACGCTATCACCTTTTGTCTTCCTGGCACTCACAAGCCATGGACACCACAACCGGTGATCCCCAAAAAATGGATCAGGGACACCAAGAACCTGGTTCACGGGAAATTGGCTGCCTGCTGCGCAACTGACCTCCCTCCTCCCCCCCATATCACCACGGTCAACAACCTCACTGAATATTATTCCACAACGATAGCCAATATAATTGATGACCTTGCCCCGCTAAAATTGAAACGAACAAAGATCAAAGACAGGAACCCCTGGTTCAATGGATCCCTTAACAATGAGAGGAGAGGAGGAGGAGCTTCGCGGGCATCCAAGATGGTCGCGTGAGCACAGAGCTCCCGAGACCCTCGCCGTCCTTCGCGACTATCCTGACATATATCCTGATTTCGCAGATGGGCTTTTGAAGATGCGCTTTGGCTGATCTCAATATTCTTTTAAAAATTTCATTCGGACGTCGGGAACCGCTGCTACATCGACTTTCACTTCTGCGGCCTGCCCCGGGACTTGGCCGGGGGCTCGATTTGCTAGCAAGCCGTTGAGTAGTTGAACAACATCGTCCGGAGGGATTTCCCCCAGACGGCCTCATCCCAACTTTCGGTTTCGTTTTCCTACTCCAGGCATGTTCGATTGGAGAACGACTCTGATTCATCCTTGGTCCGGCTTGCTTGCCCTTTCACTGAGTGTTTCCTCTGTGAGCATTTTGCCTTCGATCTCCCTGGCATTTATCACACTTTGACTCACTTTTTTTTACTTTTGGCCTCGCCATCACCGGCCATTTTCACCATTTTCACCAGGTCTCGCGGGCCCCTTCGGGGCACCTTATTCAATATGGCCACCAGACCTGACCCTGAAAAGCGCAAGACTAAAACACCTCTCCGAGGGGGACAGATTCAAACTAATGTTATGGATCGTTATACCCTTCCTAAGGGGTCACCCGGTGGTACCGGCCGCCCTCCTGAGGATCCGAGTGCTGAATCTGCCGCTTCTTCTGGGTGTTATGAGCGCTATCGCCGGCGTGAAGGCTTCGATGGGTCACCAATACGAGGCCCTTGCATCAAAGATCGATACGGTGGCCATCGATGTTACTTTGATCAGAGCGGACCTGGCGAAAACAAAAGAGAGGGTCAAGTCCCTGGATTTGAAGACCTCCAGCCTGACCACTGACGTCTCCGACATACAGGCTGAAGTCGGCAACCTACGTGCCTCGAACGACTTGATGGCACACCGGCTCAAGGATTTTGAAAACAGGGCACGGCGTAATAATGTACGCATTATTGGAGTTCCGGAGAACCATGAATACGCTTCCGTCGATCTCCTGGTGGAAGATCTGGTTTTAAATCACCTTGCCCCTTCCGGGCTCAGCAAATTCTTCACCGTTGAGAGGGCGCATCGAATTCCGGGTGGAAGACCAAAAGTAGGTGCCCCCCGAGGCCTATCATCGCAAGACTTTTTCACTTTCGTGATAGAGATGCTATCCTGCAGGCCTCTCGGGTGAGCGGCCCGGTGAAGTTTGAGAACACATCTGTCTCCTTCTACCCTGATTTTACCCAGTTGGTTCAAAGGCAGAGAATGGGTTTTCAGGGTGTTAAACGGCGGTTGTGTGACTTGGGTCTCAAGTATGCCATGCTGTTGGGGGGCGTGGCTTGGCGCGCAAACGGAATGGCCGCTTGAGTGAGCGGCTCCCGTCTCCTACGCTGCTGATCCTTTAGAAATCCTTGCTGTCTGGCGGAAACTCTGGCCCTGTAATAGCGGAACCGATGCCCTCCAGCCTAGTCCGCACTCGATCCGACTTTGGGCCCGCTGTGAGTTACCCTCGAGGACTTATCCTTTTTAAAACTTTCACCGGTGCGCTCCCGGATCACGCCTGGATGCGGACATCGGCCTCCGATGCTCACGCAAGCCCGGGGCGGACCACGAGGTGCAGGGCCCCAGGCAAGTGCCTGACCGCTGAAACCCGCTGAGCCCTGGTTCAAAGCACTGGACTACGCTGCACGGCCCTCGACTGCGGCGGACACCCCTAGGGAGCTGCTCCCACCCTCCTACTAACGGCCTGGCAGAGGGTGCTGGCTGCCATACCAGTAGCGCTGCAGCTTGCGGCGGAAGACGGGCATCTGGTAATGGCGGCGGCTGTGAATGGGAACGCGGAGGAGAACTACGCCGGTGCAGCGGCCCGCCTGCTATTGGAGTCCGGCCCCACGCAGTGAGTAGCAGACCACGTCTTGGGCATCCTGGGCAGTACTCGGCTGGGACTACTGTTATCTGGTGTGATTGACTGCCGAAAGTGGGCGCCTCTTCGGTGGACGGCTTGACCTCCCCCTGTCGCGGAGGCCGACCGGAGCTGCGGACTAGTCTGCCCCCTTCATCCTGCTCAGTGTGGCCGGCTGCCTTTCTGCGCTGTGTGTCCGCTCACCGGGGGGCCCTGGAAGGACGTCTGCTGACCCGCAATTTTCCAGCCCGTGAGGGTCGTGTGGTTGCTGCGTGACTTGTGGTTCCCCATCCCCCGGCCATACCACACTGCCTGCTGGTATGTTTGACTGCTGAAAGTGGGCGCCTCTTCGGTGGACGGCTTGACCTCCCCCTGTCGCGGAGGCTGACCGAAGCTGCGGACTAGTCTGCCCCCTTCATCCTGCTCAGTGTGGCCGGCTGCCTTTCTGCGCTGTGTGTCCGATCACTGGGGGGCCCTGGAAGGACGTCTGCTGACCCGCAATTTTCCGGCCCGTGAGGGTCGTGTGGTTGCTGCGTGACTTGTGGTTCCCCATCCCCCCGGCCATACCACACTGCCTGCTGCGGGGACCACTGAGGACGACCCTAACTGCTTTCTTTGCCCAGGGAGTGGCCGGTACTTGCCCTATCGGACCTCACGCCGGTGGCTCACGAGCTGTGCAAGGGCACGATGGTGCGCCAGGAGCACCGGCAAGCTCAGCTCAGCTTTGACACCGCCAAGAAGACCTCAAAGGCGCCTGGAGGGGACCCGGGGCCTAGCGGCGCGGGCTCTGCGCCCTCCCCCACGACCGCGTCTGATCTCCGAGGCCTGTTCCAGGAAATGCGCCAAGGCTTTGCCACGGTGGTGGAGAAGGTGGATGGTATCTCATCTAGGCTGGACGCACTAGTCCATAAAGTTGACCAACATGAGGAGAGACTTGCTGCAACGGAGCAACGTATATCGGACACCGACGACCTCACTGCCACTCACACCTCCCAACTTGCTCGTATGGATAGCCTGCTTAGGGTCATAGCGGCCAAGAATGAGGATTTGGAAGCCCGTAGCAGACGCAACAACATCCGCGTCACGGGAATTCCGGAATCCACGGCTACTGGCAGAATGGAACTATACATTGAGTCCCTCCTCCGGGCGTCCATAGGGGAAGATGCCTTCTCCTCTCAGTTCATTGTGGAGAGGGCGCACAGATCCCTGGCTCCTGTGCCGCAGCCTGGACTCCCACCCAGACCTATCATAGCCCGACTGCTGAACTATCGAGACCGGGATGTCGCCTTGAGAGCTGCCAGAACCAAACGCACCCTGCAATACAATGGAGTCGCTTTCTCTCTCTATCCTGACTTTACCCCTATTGTGCAGGAGGAACGACGGAAATTTTTGGCAATCAAGAAAAAATTGAGAGAGGCTCAGATAGACTATGCTTTGCTATATCCGGCCAGGCTGAGAGTGACACACCAGGGTAGGCAACGCTTCTTCACGGACCCACATAAGGCTGAGGACTTCCTGAAACATCATCTCAGAACGCAGAGGGAGCGACGAGAGGATCGTGAGGAACCCGAGGAGGACATGCCTCCGGCAGCTCATGAAGATTGACGGAATCCACCTTCTCCATAAGTATCTGTCTTCTACCTGCCTTTCTGTCATTGACCTCTAACTGACGCAGACCTTGGTGCAGGTATGGGTCCGGTGGGCTGGAAGAGATCGAGACACCAGAGAGTTACAGATTAGTAGGAACTGCCCCTACCATCCCAGCCTCTTCCATGGATGGTTTCGATTGTGAGGAGGTGGGAGGAGGGGGCAGCTGTGTGCCTTTGCTGATGTTTCCCCTACGGGAGTACCCCGATGTTCTATCCAAGTTGTGGGAATTTCTGGGGAGTGGGCGGTGGGAGGGCGTAGTTGGGAATGGCTACTGGCATGATTGGGATGCAGTGGTGGGTGGTAGGGTGGGGGCTGGTTCGGGATTGGTTGGTTTGTTGAGGGCGACAATTGAGCGGCAATTACCGGTGTCTAGTGCTCTTGTGTATAGAATGTTGCATTTTGGGTGTCCGAGATGGCGCAGTGTTATAGTTGGGCCCTGTTTGGATAATGGCTAACTCTGGGGCTACTATACCTTTGCACTGCTTGTCGTGGAACGTCCGTGGGCTCAATGATGCAAAAAAATGTAGAAATGTAATTGCATATTTAGATCGCCAACAGGTACAAATTGCTATGTTGCAGGAAACGCATCTGGCCCCACAGGGGCGTTCTACCTTTGGTTGTAAGTGGGCTACTGCTCGATCTTTCTCGTCCTACTCCTCCTATGCTAGAGGGGTTGTCATCCTGGTTAAACGTAATGTCCCCTTTCAGGTGTGCGGGGAGTTAACGGACAAGGAGGGCCGCTACGTCATACTCTGGGGGCGAATGGGCCGCGACACAGTCACGTTGGTTAACTGCTATGCCCCAAATGTTGATGAGCCTCGTTTCTTTACAATACTGTGGGGTAAGATCATGGAGGTTGGGTCCCGTCATATCCTGTGGGGAGGAGATTTCAATATAGCGCTGGCGCCACACTTAGATAGGGCTGATGGTGCGACACTATACAAGCCCAGAGCACGAGAGGCATTGGAGGGGGTGCTCTCGGAGGGCAGTCTACTGGATGCCTGGCGACAGCTACACCCTGGCCGTAGGGAAGGCACACACTTCACGTCACAGACTGGTACCTGGGCACGCCTTGATTACTTCTTTCTGACCTGTGTAACCATGACTGGGGTGAATGCGGTGGCCCACCTCCCGCGCACTTATTCGGATCACAGCCCTGTGCTGCTGTCTGTTTCACTGCCGGGATGGGGTCACCCTCGGATGCGTTGGCGACTGCAGCCTACGGCTCTACTGGATGAAGTTTTTCGGGTGGAGCTGGAGGATGAGATCACTGCCTTCTTCCCCCGAAACAAGGGCTCTGTTGCCTCCATCGAGACTATTTGGGAGGCGTTTAAGGTCACGATTAGGGGTCACTGCATGTCTAAGAGCTTTGGGGTGCTGCGTGACATACAGCGCACGATTCGGAAGCTTGAGGATGAGCTACGGGCGTTGGAAGCGAAGATGGTGGAGGGCGATCACACTGCTGCGCATGCTGAGTTCAGGGACAAGCTCACACACTATGAAGAGGAGGCGTCCAGGGAGACCAGGTTCAGAAACAAACATTGGCAGGCGAGGAAATATTGTGAAGGCGACAGGCCTGGCAAGGCGTTGGCTATACTGACGGGCCCGTCGCGAGTAGGTAATACTGTTGTTGAAGTGGTCAATGGCCAAGGAAAGACTGTTAGAGACTCGGACGATTTGCTGGAAGCCTTTGTCTCCCACTATCGTACCCTGTACACCACAGTCACCACTCCTGACGTCCAGTACGACGATTTTTTTCGTGACATAGCCTTATGCTGGTTAAGCGACGTCGACAGGCAATTCCTTGCGGCCCCTTTCGAATTGGAGGAGATAAGGGATGCCATCATGTCACTGCGTAATGGGAAAGCACCTGGCCTGGACGGTCTTCCCGCAGAATTCTACAAAACTTATGTGAATATCATGGCTCCGGTCCTCCGAGAGGTTTTCACAGAGTCCTTTGAGGATGGTGTCCTCCCTGGGTCCATGCGCGAGGTGGTCATCACCTCGTTGTTGAAACCTGGTAAAGCACCCACATCCTGTGACTCGTATCGCCCCCTGTCGCTCTTGAATTGCGACGTTAAAATCCTGGCAAAAGTCCTTGCCACTAGGTTATCCCTCCTTATGACTCGGATAATACTACCCGACCAGTCTGGCTTTGTCCCTGGCCGCTCCACTTCGCATAATCTTCGCACCCTTTTTTCCCTACTACATACGATACATCCTGACCTCCCTGTTGCAGCGATCTTTTTGGATGCTTCCAAAGCATTTGACTCCGTTGAGTGGCCTTATTTATTTGCTGTTCTTACCCGCATGGGATTCCCCCCCATCTTTATCTCCTGGGTACGTTTGTTATATACCCGGCCTACCGCCCGGGTGCTGATCAATGGTCATCTCTCCACGTCGCTTGATATCTCCAGGGGCACGCGGCAAGGATGCCCTTTATCCCCCTTATTATTTGCAATTGCTGTCGAACCCCTGGCTTGTCGGATCCGCCAACTCCATGGTGAGGGAGCATTTCGCTGCCTCCAACGCCAAATTGATGTCTCCCTATATGCGGACGACATGACCCTGTTTGTTAAAGACCCAGTGCATAATCTGAACCCTCTACTCAGGGAATTCGTGGTTTTTGGCCGCCTGTCGGGGGTTCAAATCAACTGGACGAAATCTCAATTTTTTCCGCTCACGGCCGCTGTCCCGGACTTTCCCTTGGATTACCCCCTAGAGAGATGCAGTTCTGATCTTAAATATCTGGGCGTACAGATATCGCGAGACAAGGATGAGATTCTTCGCTCTAATTATGGGGTGGCTATGGCAAAACTCACCACCCTGGTTGACCGCTGGATCACCTTACCCATCTCCATGGCAGGCAGGGCTTCCCTGATCAAGATGGTGGTGCTCCCACGCTTCCTCTATCTTTTTCTTAATATCCCCTTTTACCCGGGGGCCTATTTTTTCAAGACACTGCGATCGGAGCTGCGTCGCCTCTTCTGGGGTGGCAAGGGCCCGCGACTTAAATGGTCACTGTTGACCCAGCCGTACGATAAAGGGGGGTTTGACCTCCCCGACTTCGAGGCCTATTATCTTTGTGCACAGGCACATTATGTGTACCATTGGCTTCGCCCCACTCCCTTTATGCCTCAGCTGGCGGTTGAGGACTGGATTGCTGCTCCCCTGCCATTGCAGGGACTGCTGCACTGTCAGCCCTCCGCCGTTACGACACCTCACACGTCGGTCACATGCACAATTGATGCTTGGTGTCGCCTGGCTAAGAGACTGCGTTGTGAACTTTTGTACTCTCCTTTGCTGCCACTCACGTATCATCCCGCCCTCGCACTCCTGCAGGAGAAAGGCTTTCAGCGACTTTGTGCGACCCTGAAGGTCGTGTGCTGGGGGGACATGTTTACTGGAGGCCAATTTAAATCCGCTGATGCATTCTTCAAGGAACATGCGCGCACTCCTCTTGAGGTGTTCTATTATCTGCGACTCCGACAGGGAATGCGGGCAATACTCCCTGACTATCCCGCGGAGCCTGTGGTCTCGCCTCCACTTCACTTCCTGCTAACCTCGAGCGATGGTTCGCACTTGGTCTCGGGACTGTACCGCCATCTCCGCGCGGATAGCCCGCAGCCTATGGTGTCTGCGAGATCGCGATGGGCTTCCGAACTAGCGATCGACATCACTGAGGACCAATGGGTATACTGTTGTACTCTTACGGCTCGTATATCGGCGAGCAGTAGGCTCAAATTAATACACTATAAATACTTACAGCGCTTGTACTATACCCCTGTTAAAAAATTTCAGTTTCACTTAGCTGACACGGATCGCTGTGACCGCTGCCGCGCGGAACATGCAGACTTCTTGCATCTAGCTTGGGACTGCCCCCCCTTACAGACCTATTGGCAGCAAATACATGCTGCTCTTGAATCCATGATTGGGTCGTCCATACAGCCTGACCCTCTGCTCATGCTATTGGGGCACACGCCGCATATTCCCTCAATACACAGAAAATTTGTGGACACTGCGCTCCTACTGGCGAAGAGGCGCGTAGCTTGCAGATGGGGACGTGGCAGGGCTCCCAAGTTCAAGGAATGGATTGCAGATATGATATACAGTCAGGAACAGCACACAACATTTACTGACCTACTTCCAGCACCCAGTAGACCGAGAGACATATGGCAGCCCCTGGTTACTTATCTTCTAGCCCGGAATGCTTGCGATGACACACTACCGGGAGATCCCACTGGTGATGGTACAGATGGCCTAGCGTGAGATGCAACAGTCCCTAGATCTTATGTCTTGCTTCAGTTGTTGTGCCTGCTGCATTGTCCATCAAATCTGTATGCTGTGATGCACTCCTAACACTTACATGATGTAATGTTGATGTCCCGGACGTATCATGTATAGCCCCGATGAATGCTCCCTATGCTTGATTATCATTGATATGCTCCTGTTTCTGATGTATAATCTGCTTATCGCTGCATTGATGCTGCCCCAGCCGTTTAGGGGTACCTCACTGTGCTGAGGTTCCTGACCCCATTTTGATGTTGCTTTATACACCACGGACTCCAACCGCTGTAATGTCGCTCTGTATGTACTGTCTTGTTTGAAAAACCTCCAATAAACAAAGTTTTCAAAAAAAAAAAAAGTATGCCATGCTGTTCCCAACTAGACTCCGTGTCGAATATGAGGATCGGACAATTTTTTTCGATCGCCTGGAGAATGTCAGTGACTGGCTTGACTCTTTACCTAAAAGGGACGATCGATCCGAGCACTCTGGTGGTGCGGAGGGCGGCTTGCCGGATCAGGAGTGACACCGTGGTTCCTGATGTCTGAACTTTTAATTAGTATTTCAGCTGAGTTTAATATTTTGGTCTTCTTCTGTCCTGTTATATTGAGCCGGGGTGGCGGGGGGTGAATCGGGGCTCTTTCCTCCTCCTGGGTTTCTTTGTTTAGATTAGTTTAATGGCTGGGCGACAGGCACACTGCAAGTTGGGGTGGCTATTGAGTCTTACGCAGGGGTGCAGGGTGGGGGGAGTTGTAACGGGTTCCTGTTTGGGGTTGGTGGTGGGGTGTTTGTCTGTTTTTTCATTTTCGCAAGGCATCGCATTGTACTTTCCATTATTTCGATTAGTGTGCTCTGTGTGGAGTGTGCTCTGTAGTCTTCTCGGGAATGGGGGGTAGTGAGTTGAGACTGTTGTCTTGGAATGTCAACGGGTTGGGGGATAAGATAAAACCGGGGGTTGTGCTGCAGTTTTTGAGACGCCATGCTCCTGATTTTGTCCTCCTGCAGGAGACACACTTAATTGGTAACGTTTACCAAGCCATGAATAGACGAGGGTACCGCTTGGTTGCCCATTCTGGATTCACTTCAGGCTCTAGGGGGGTGGGTATTCTGGTCTGCGCTTCCCTTCCCTTTGAGATTGATGATGTAATACTTGATGATAGGGGGCGCTACGCCGCGCTCACGGGTAGCTGGGAGGGGAAGACGCTCTCTATACTCTCTATTTATGTCCCCCCTGGCCTACAGACTCTCACTTTTGCTGATGTTGGAAGGGTGGTTCTGGGGCTTCCTGAAGGTCTCCTCATCTTGGGTGGGGACTTTAACTCTGTTGTTTCTGGAACTTCGGACGCTACCCTCCCAGAGATTTGACCAGCTCTCAGTCATGGATGAGTGGGTTTCTAGACACTTTCGGATTGGTGGATAGTTGGAGGTTGATGGACCCCGTACAGTTAGAATTTACCTTCCATTCTGGTGTCCATGGGAGCCTCTCCAGGCTTGATTATTTCCTACTGCCGGCGGCCCAGTCTTCCTCGATCAGGGAAGTTCGGCACCTCCCCAGGGGCATTTCAGATCATTCCCCCTTGTGACTTTGTGTGGAGGCTGGAGTGCGCAGCGAGGGAAGGATCGCTCCCATCAACCCTTGGTATCTCCGTAATCCTAAAATTTGCTCGGAGCTGATAAAATCCATTGATCATTATCTCCTCGATAATGTGGGATCTGTTTCCTCATCTGTGTCATTGTGGGAGGCTTTTAAGACTGTCATACGTGGACACTCATTGTCGTTGATTACTGGCACCAAGAAGGCTAAATGTGAGGAACTGGTACGCATTGAAGCTGAAATAACTGTGCTGGAGAGTGCCCTAGAGACGGGTGTCACCCGTGCTAAACTTCACTCCCTCAGCCTGAAACAATCTGAATATAAAGCCCTGGTGACCGACATTGCTAAGGTTATGAACAGAGAGCAACAAGGTAGGCTGTATGATGTGGGTGACAATTCTGGTAAACGGCTTGCTTGGCTGGATAAGAAAGAGAGAGCGAGTCGTGTGGTTCCTATGATTGAAAGGTCGGATGGAGTATATGTGACTGACCAGAGTGGTATCATTGACTGTTTTGTGGATCATTTTCGTACTGTGTATTCTCCAGTGTGTGATAGGGATGAGGAGGATTCTCATTTGTTACTGCGTGACATTGCATTGCCCTGTCTCTCTGATGTCGATATGGAGTTCATGGACGCACCGCTTTCGACAGACGAGATAGCAGTTGCCATCCGCTCCCTTCGCTCTGGCAAGGCTATGGCCCCAATGGCTTGCCTATTGAGTTGTATAAATTGCGGCCCGAAAAAATGGCGCCCTATCTGAGGGAGATGTTCCTTGAGGCGCTGGAGTCTGGTTCCCTCCCTGCTGATCAACGGCTGGCCTCCATCGTGGTAATACACAAGGAGGGTAAGCCGCAAGACCGTTGCGCCTCTTACAGGCCCATCTCCCTTTTAAACGCTGAACCCAAATTTTTGGCCAAATTGTTGGCTAACCGCTTGGTTAAGGTGATGGGTGACTTGATCCATCCGGATCAATCCAGTTTTATCCCGCATCGCAAACTGCCCTTAACCTCTGACGACTTCATGGAGTTCTCGCGAGAGCCGCGACCCTCTCATTTTGGCTTCCTTGCATGCCACCATGGCCTTTGATACAATCGAATGGCCTTATCTCTGGGCGGCCCTCGCCAAATTAGGTTTCGGCCCTGCATTCATCGCATGGGTGAAACTTCTTTATGAGAAACCCTTGGCTCAGGTGGTGGTCAATGGGAAGGCATCTGGCGTTTTCACTCTTGGACGGGGCACTCGGCAGGGTTGCCCACTGTCTCCCTTGCTTTTTGCCCTTGCGCTCGAACCTCTAGCTGCGTGGCTCCGTTGGGAACCCTTGATAAAGGGCATCAGATGGACTCCTGACTTTGAAGACCGTATCTCATTATATGCGGATGACATTATTTTGTACCTCACATCCCCCCAGAAATCCCTGAATGTGCTCTTCGATGTTTTGACTTCATTTGGGAAGAACTCAGGACTCGTTATTAACTGGACGAAATCCTGTGTTTATGTATTAGCAGGAGGGTTCCCCGCGCTGCCTCGCAGATTCCCGATCCAGCTCTCTGAGTCAGGATTCAAGGATTTGGGGATTTATGTCTCCCTGGATCCTGTGGTTCGCTACAAGCGCAACTTACTTCCCCCGCTTCAACGACTGAAACTTGATGTCTCGCGCTGGCGTCGCTTGCCGCTGTCACCGCTAGGGCGTGCAGCTTTGTTTAAAATGATGTCGTTACCGAGATTTTTGTACGCTTTGCAAAACTCCTTTGATCCTATTCACTCCGTATTTTTTCTGGAGGTGGAGAGCCTACAGCGTCGTTTGTTTTGGGACGGACGTGCTCGTATTGCTCTCCCCAAGCTCACGCTTCCTTGGTACGACGGGGGCATTGCTCTCCCCGACATTAAGCGTTACTATTGGGCCTCTCAACTAAGTGCGATTAATCATGCTACTTACTCTCCGGGTCCTTCGCCGGCTTTTGATATGGATAAACACCTTTTACCGGGCGGGACCTTCTCTAGGGCGCTTTATTCTAGGGGTATTGGTAGGACATTAACTGGGCCCACTAAGATTGCTGTGCGTATTTGGCATGATGCGAATGTTGCTTTGGGATGGGGTGATAGATTGACTCGTGCTACTCCATTGTATGCCTCTGAAAAATTGGGTTGTTTGTGGAGAACGAAAGGGTTTGATAAATGGGACATGATTGGCATCAGTAGAGTGGGTGACCTCTGGACCAAGGGTAACGTCAAAACCTATGAGGCGTTGCGGACGGAATATGAGCTCGGAGACGCAGAGTTTTCCAGATACGTTCAAGTGCGCCATGCTTTGTTGTCGGTTTTCACTGTGGGCACTGATGTCCCCGAGTCCTTCCCTCTGGAGGACCGTATATTGGACGGTTACGTTCCTGACAGCACGATCTCATTGATTTATAAAAAATTGATAAACAATCGTGCTGATTTACTTGTGCGTCTCAGAGCGGTCTGGACCGAGGATGGGTTGGAATTAGATGACGAAGACTGGCAATCCGCATTGTCGTCCCCTAAGGAGGTTGCCATTCCTGCCCGTCTCCGCTTTGTCCAACTTAAGATCCTTCACCGTATCCATGTTACTGGTTCGAGTCTGGTGCGAATGGGCTACTCTTTGGATGGGTTGTGTAAGCGTGGTTGCGGCATGCCTGGAACTTTCCTCCATATTCTTTGGGAATGTTCGGGGGTGGTGACGTTTTGGACGCGAGTGCATGCGGTGATGGAGAGGGTTACAGGAGTGTCTCTTCTCCTGAAGCTAGGCGCTGCCTCCTGAATGTATGGGAACCAAATGATTATACTGTGGCTCAGATCCGCTGGGCGACCCTTGGTAACATGATAGCTAAGAGAGACATCGCACAGCTGTGGGGTTCCCAGAGGTCGCCCACGGTCTTGGTATGGAAGGAGGGCATGGACTGGTGCATGTTCAGGGAGAAAACGGTGTATCTGGCCAGGGGAAGACCTAGGCAGTGGAATAGGGTCTGGTCTCAGTGGAATGCTTATCGTGGGAATATTTGCACTCCTCCACCAGACCTACTGCCTGATACCCCCTTGACCCCATAAATGGCATTCCACGTATTGTTTGCTACTGTGATTGCTGCATTCTTTTCCCACTGCCCCCCTCCCTCCTGACGTATTGTATGTATATAACTTAACCTAACCATTAGGGTAATGCTCTCTGAGGACACATTATCGTCTGTACTGTATCTTCAATGCCTTGACTGTTGTTATTATGTTTTATTGTTAATAAAAGTTTATAAAAATACAAAAAAAAACACTGAGAGGAGGTCCCTCCGACAAACAGAACGGAACTGGAAAAAACACCCTACCGCCGACCATCTTAAACTTCTCCGTCTGGCCAGAAACGTCAACAACAAAAAAATCATCAATTCTAAAAAAGAATTCTTCAGAGCTGAACTGGATAATGCTAAGACCTCGCAAATTATTCGAGTTGGTCAAACACCGATCAAACAAAGTTGCTAAATCAACCAAAGAAACCCCTATTTCAACAATCCCATGCAAGCAATTCTCCTCCTTCTTTTGTGATAACATTTCTGCCCTAGGAAAGGAACTCATATCTGCTACCTATTCCCAAACCCCTCCTGTTCTGCATCCCCTCTCAGCGCTGCCCTCCCAGACCTCCCCCAAAAACCAAGCGTCATGGTCCAACTTCAATGTCTACGATGAACACTCGATCTTAAAAACTCTTTCCACCTTAAGCCCCAATAATCACTTCCATGACACTCTGCCCTCAAACCGCCTTGCCTCTGTTTCTCAGGCTATCATCCCTTCTTGGACGACTATAATCAACTCCTCTCTCCTACAGGGATCAATTCCGGACTCTCTCAAAGCCAGCCAGGTGGTCCCCATTCTAAAAAAAAACACTTTAGATCCTGCCTCCCCTGACAATTACAGACCTATCTCTAACATCCCTCTCCTAGTTAAAGTGCTGGAAAAATGTGTATAGCAACCGCTAAGCCGACACATCTTCAACTTCCACCTTCTAGATGACTTGCAATCTGGTTTCAGACTTGTGCACAGCACGGAAACCACACTCCTCCACATTGTGGATGATGCCCTTCAAGCCCTTGACCAAGGCAAAACCTGTCTCTTGATCCTCCTTGACCTATCCTCGGCTTTTGACACTTAATCATGAAATTCTCCTGAATCGCCTCAAACTTAGGATGGGCCTAGATGGCACCGTTCTGGCTTGGTTCCGATCCTTCCTCCAGAACCGCTCGCAGAGAGTCCTGATCAACGGCAACCTATCCGCCTCATCTCCGATCACCGTTGGAGTCCCCCAAGGATCAACCTTATCCCCTACCCTCTTCAATCTGTACCTCAAACCACTCTCAGAGGTGCTGCGCCCTGCCAATATCTCCTACCACATGTATGCCTACGACACACATATCTACATCAATATCTCTTCTCCAGAGGATATCCATTCCCTGAATGAGGCCTTGAAACTGACTGTTCATTGGCTCACATCCAACCAGCTTAAACTCAACGCCAAAAAAACAGAGTTCCTCTTAATCTCTCCACCAAACGCCAATACATACATTCAAGTTTGGACCAAGGCTATCACAGTGCTAAACTCCTCTCCTACCATTGTGGACTCTGCTAAATCCCTGGGAAATACCGGCAACCTGAACATGCGGGCCATATCAACGCAATGGCTAAAACCGCCAGATTTCACCTGAACTACCTATGAAACTTGAAACCTTTCCTCGACCCTCCTGATCTAAAATCGGCCAGGCCTTAGTCATCTCTCGACTAGAATATGGTTGCTCCACTCTCGCAGGCCTACCCAAGATCTCTCTAGCACCCTTGAAAGCCTGCCTCAACGCCGCCGCCTGACTTCTAACTGGCTCCAAGCAGTTTGACCACATCTCGCCCCACCGTAAAGCTCTGAACTGGCTTTCGCTTGAGGCCAGAATCCAGTTCAAACTGGCTTGCATCACCCACAAGGCTCTCTATTCAAAGTCCCCTGCTTTTCTCGCACAGAAACTTGCATAAGCTCCCGGTCCGTCAAAACCCTTTTGTGCCAGCCCGCACGCTTCAAGAAAAAAAGAACATACAATCGGGCTATCTCTGTGGCCGCCCCAAGAATATGGAACTCACTCCCACCCGCCATTAGAAGAATACCGTCTCTAGCCCACTTCAAAAAGGAGACCAACTCTTTCCTAATGGGCAAATTCGTCTCCTAAAGCTCACTCTACAATCACCCCCTCAACCTGACTTTACCTATCATCACTGCACTATTCCTTGGCTGCCTTCCCCTATGTTACCCAACCTGCACTTTGAACAATCCTTCAGGGTGATGAGACTGCTTTTCTAGTGTATTGCATCGTTTTTGCTCCTATCCCTTATAGTAGTCAAATATTATGACTGTTTGTTTTACCATATACTATTTCTATTTGTTTCCTTATCCCTGGACTCTCCCCCCCTTTGTTCTGTATCCCACCTGATACTACTGTAAAGTGCTCTGATACCCTCACGGGTCTGATTTGTGCTCTATAAAACACTAAATAAATAAATAAAATAATTAAATCTGGAGACTGGTGGGAATGCTGTGTGGCTGGAGGTCTGTGGCTCCCTTTAGATTCCTGAACTTTCCATCACAGAAATGTGAGGAAAATGTTTATTTGGACTGTGTTTGAAGTTTGCAAGGGATTCAGGGTAACAACACCTGGTGAGAGGCACACAAGTCACCCCATCCTGGATTTTCCTGGGTGTCTAGTTTTAAAAAATGTATAGGTTTGCTATGTTTCCTTGGATGTCGGCTGAGCTAGGGTTTGAAATCCACAGCTAGGCACATTGCAAAAAAGGGTAAGTTTTCTGTGGAAATATTTGATGTGTCCACGTTGTGTTTTGGACTGTTTCCTGTCACAGGTACTAGGCCCACCCAAACATGTGAAGTCCTATTATCATTCGGAGACTTGGGGGAATGGTGGGTGGGTGGAGGTTTGTGGCTCCCCACAAATTCCAGAACTTACCATCACAGAAATGCGAGAAAAATGTGTGTTTTTATTTTACAAAGTTTGAGTTTTGCAAGGGACTCAGGATAACAGAACCTAGTGAGAGGCACACAAGTCACCTGGATTCCCCTGGGTGTTTAGTTTTAAAAAATGTATAGGTTTTCCTAGGTCCGACTGACCTCGTATACTGAATCCACAGCTAGGCACATTGCAAAAATAGGGTCAGTATTCACTGGAAAAATGTGATGTGTCCACGTTGTGTTTTACGCTAATTCCTGTTGCAGGCACTAGGCATACACACACAAGTGGAGTACCATTTTTATTGTGAGACTTAGGGGAAAACAGAATAGGAGAATAAGTGTTATTGCCAATTGACTTTCTTTGCATTTCTACCTTCCAAATGTGAGACAATGTGTATGGTATCCACAATTTCAGAGATGTGCAAATAACCACTGCTTCTAAACTCTACATTCCATTCCAATTTCTGAAATATATAGCTTTCCTTGGTACCTATTTTTAACTCTTCATATTTTGCCAAATGAATTGCTATATACCCGGAACACAATGAAAAATCATTGCAAGATACAGCTCAGTTATTGGCTCTGGGTTCCTCAGATTCTTGGTGAACCTACAAGTGTAATATATCACTGAAACCAGAAAGGTCCAGTGGATAAGCACCATAGTGCTTTAAATAATTTGCCATACTTGGAAGAAGTTACAGGTGAAAACGTTGGCACAATATGCTATTTTTTCCAACTGAATTTCAATATATTTTTTTTCACTTGTTAGTTTCTATAAAATAACCTGGAAGGATTTACTCAAATGACCCCTTTCCGTATTTATAATTTTATGTACTTTTCAGAAATGTAATGTTTTCTAGGATCCACTTTTGCTTTCACACACATTTCTACCACTAACTGAATGGAGGTTAAACGCAAAAAAATAGGAAAACTAGGTTATGTCCCAGTAAAATGCCAAAACTTTGTAGAAAATATTTGTTTTCTCACAAAAGTCTTCCTGTTTCTGAAAGCTGGGAAGATGATGATGATAGCTTCAGCAACCCTTTGTTGATTTTTGCAGGGAAAAAAACAGCCACTTTTTTTCTGCAGCACTTTTGTCAAATCATTCTGAAAACCCTTCAAAAAAGAGTTGCAGTATTATTTGCACACAATGTATATTTTACATGCTTTTTATAATTTCCTTCTATTTGTTTTAGAAAAGATGTCCATGCCATTGCACGTTCGTAGAAAGTCAGTACTGACAAAAACGAAAAGAACTGGAGAAGTAAAAAGAATAATTGAAACCGGATCTCTCTTGGAGGGTCTAACCTCCAATAGGCCTTCAAGGGCCAGATGTAGGTAATTCTATTTTACCGACTCATAAATACCGAATTTTACCGATTCGGTATTTATGAATCGGTAAAATAGAAGTACCGAGATGTAGGTAAATCCAGATGTGGATTTACCGAATCTTTAAAAGTCGGTATTTACCGATTCGGTAAATACCGACCGGTAATGCTCCATTCATTCCTATGGGCTTTGAAGCCCATAGGAATGAATGGGGCATTACCGGTCGGTATTTACCGAATCGGTAAATACCGATTTTGACAAGGGTGCAGGGGGTGTCACTTTGACACCCTCTAGCACCCCCAAAAAAGGTACGGGGGCCATGTGGCAGGCATACCTGCCCTAAGGGCAGGTCTGCCTGTCATATGGCACAGGTGTGCATGCACACATGTGCATGCACACCTTAATCGGTATTTCACCATCAAATTGAATTTGATGGTAAAATACCGATTTCTTAGGCCTTGTGGGACTCATAAGAGTCCCACCTACATATCAATTTTACCGATTCTGTAAAAATACCGGTCGGTAAATTTACCGACCGGTATATTTACAGAATCGGTAAAATTACCGATTTGCCCAGTTTCTGTCCTCCTACATCTCGGTAGCCAAATACCGGTCGGTAACGGCCGAATTCGGCCGTTACCGACCGGTATTTGGCTACCTACATCTGGCCCCAAATGTATTAATTACATTCCCTCACATTTTTATATTTGGATTAACCACTTAATGTCAAGTTAATTTAGCCTCCTCCATAGAGAAGGTTTCCAATACAACACATTCCATCCCAGCAGCATGGCATTCAGGAGTGTCTGAAATTAGTACTTAGCACTTTGTTTGAGCCTTTGTACTGTGTCATTACACTACAAAAGAACACCAGGGAAGCTGCTGCTGGAAGCATTTTTTCAGTCAGCATGCCTGGCTAATTTTCACACATGAACGTGAAAGATATTTGTGAATTTACAGAAAATATGCTCATGGCAGTGCTCTAGTGTACTAGCCATAATTCCATGATAAACTGAAACCCCTATTCTGTCAATTTACTGCAGTCTTCTCTGTAGGAAATCATTTCAATTCTTTAGCTCTTATTGCAGTAGCACTGCATTCAGAAGTGCCTCACTTTTATCACAGATAGAGATTGGTAGCACTGTGGTTGGTCATTAGAACCATATTGTGAGGCTGCAAGAGAATGCTAGAGAATCAACTGACAGTCTGCTGCTAGAGGTACATGTTTCACTTAGCATCTCAGAATTGTCCTCAAATGAATGAGGAAGATATTTGTGAATTTATAAAGAATGTGTTCTTGTTTAGCTTCTGTGTCCTTTAGCTTCTGGCCCTTCTGGCGTAGTGCAATCTGATGGATTTCACTGCACCACTCACACCTCACTTTCACACAGAAATTCATCAGAAGCAGGGTGACTGGATGGAGCTTCTGCCAAGTAGTTAAGGGTCATTTGGTGCCAGGGGCACCTCCAACTGTACTCAAGGGGAAGTGGGAGAGAGGGCACTTTTCTCTGTACCAAATACCTAGTGAAGATCCAGATATCTATTTATGGGAGGAGTTCTGGCCAATTAGCTAGAACTGCCCACCTTGGAGGTTGCGGAACCAAGTTTGAGTCCTAACCTCAGCTCAACATCATGTGATTCTGTGCACACCACTAAGCATCCCCAGTGTGGTTCATTTCTGCTGTAAATCACTCCAATGCTCTTGAGTCAGGTGTTCACTGTAAAATAACTGCAAAAACGGGAGGGCCTCCAGGCTTGGGAAGGGCCTCTGGTCATATTTCAGGCCCTGGGGCTTCCCTTTTCAACTGTAGAGGACTCCTGGTCTAGACCAGAATACTGCTCACAGGTCAGATCTGGGAAGGGCAGTAGTTCTCTGCCAAGGAAGGTGACAACCATGGGGAGGTCCAACACCTGGCAGGCATTAAGCTAATTTGGGTGGTCCTAGGACAGGTAGCACTCTTAAAACAGGACCAGAAGTGAGTATCAACAATGAGATTGATCTCCATGGATCTCGATGTGGAGATCCAAGTATGCACTAAGGGGGTTGCCGTTCGCTTGGTAAATGGCAACAACCTCTGTTTCATGAGACCTTTTATACTGGGCCTCCACATCTAGTTCAAGCCCAAGTGGGTAGGCAGAGGGTGCTGGCCCCACTAAATGAAAGGTACTAGGTCTCTGCCTTTGCTGTCATCTATCAACAAGCAAAAAACGTGCTGATTGCAAAAGTTGCAGAGTGTATGCTTGAAGACCTACACTGTTCAAGGTTTGGTACTCTCAAGGTAATGGATGTTCTGCATTATGTCACTCCTCACAATCCCTCCATCCCAGGCAGGCTCATAAAAGGTGGAGGGCCCTCTTTTCCTGTTTAACCCCAACCAGGGCTCTTGTTCACTTCCTGCCCTAAACCCACTTCACCAGACAGAGTCTGTATTTATATAGAACGGTCAAGACGAAGAAAATAATGGACCATTCTACTGTTTATCAGCAGCATAATTAGTAGAATACAGTAAATATCATAGTGACACAAACACAAATTATATATAGATTTCAAAGTTAAGACATAAAGTAGAGCTAACATGATACATTGGAGAGTTCATGCCTTTTGGAAATGTGTTTTATTCTTCTTGTTCAAAGGTGTCTGGTCCAAAGTTTGCCATTATATTTTCAGGTATTTTAAGACACAGAGCCCAGCTCCTACTGCGTTCAAGCTGCCCCATATCAAATGTTCCAACATCTAATAGAAACTGTAGGTTCTAGCACTCAGGAACCTGTGGTTGGAAGAATGTTGTCTGGGTGTATGCAGCGCCTAAAACAACAACGGGGAGGACAAGAATTACTGCTTGCCTGCCCTGTGTTCATACCCATTAATGCATGAACTTGAATAAGGGGTCAAACTAGTAACTCGGGACTCTGGAGTAGAGGCAGTTGAGCCCAATTTTGATTGTTTTTGAGCCCGGTTCCCACCCTCTTCCACCCACAGCTGCTCGCATACCGAGCTCGGATGTATTGAGGAGGAGAAGAAAGCTCACTTGAAAACTGCCACCCACTGTGCGACAAAAGCAAAGGACGTGAATTGTTCCTCTGAGCTCTTACGGCTGGCCTTGTTTGCTTTTTTAGTATAAGAAACAAGTTGTACCCTGGCGGTCATACTCAAACAGAAGTGCAGAGGAGGCGCACAGCTCACTAGGCTTTCCCTGCTGGCATTTGACAGTGGAGGAGCAATGCTGGTTGCCTGTGCACATTCTGACCACTCCGGAGGGCTCAGATGCTCTTGTGGCACAGGGGCACGCCACGCCGGTTTAAGTGCACACGCACACCACTAGGACCAGGTGTGCGGCTATTTTGAATCTGCCCAGCCACAGCATCATTATGTTTGGCAGTGGCAGCCATCTTGGGTAAGTAAGCAAATACCCCAATGAGAGAACATGAGTGAATAAATCAGCAGAACCACAAGGCGTCTCCCCAACCAAATCTTGTAAGGAGAAAGTTTAACACGGTTGAATCAAAGTTTTTGTCTCAGTAGTGTTTCATGCTTCTGATGATCACATGAGGTCATTCGAAAGCTAAGCTGTCCAGACAAACTTAAAGAAACTCACAAAGCCTTCACCTTTTTTCCTGCTCTAATTCGATAATATCTATGATGAAAGAGGAATAACTGGTATTTTCTTCTTCAGCAACGTATTAGTGCCCAATGCAGAAATGTAATCGTATGTTCCTAGTAAATAAAGCTGAGTGGGATGGTGACTAGTCCATGGCTAACTGCATACTTCTTGTGACAGGCAAGGCAGCTACAGGAGACAGAGTGCCGAGCTGTGCAGCTCTCTGAGCAAAGTGCGGGTAAAACCATAGCAAAGCGATCCACTACACATTATTAGACAGCACTCAAGGTTTGGGCATTGACACCAAGTATTGAGATGTTCCTGAATTGTGCTTCAGGAAATACCATCTTCAAATTGTGAGTTGGACGGCCGGATGCTAGGATGGTATGATGAATTTTGCACATAGTGGATAAAGCTTACGCAATGACCTACTCTTGAGATGTAACTCTGAAATTTTCACAGTCGCGATATTGAATACTGGGGCTCAAATTGCATTTCCCTTCCTGGTCATCAAAGGTGAGGGTCACTGACTACCCTCTATAGCACATTATCAGTTGGTGCACTGGTTACCGGAACTGATAGGGGACTGTTCACAATAGTGCAGTGCTAAAAACATCATTGATTTGAGGCTCTGCAGTGATCACCGAAGTCATATGAGGCAGCCAGGACATAGTAAAAAAATTCAATATACAACAGTGTCTCAGACACTGTTTACGATTCCCCAAGGGGTCGCAAATTGCAAGCCTCATGAATAGTAATGAGGCTGTCGCAATTTGCGAACCCATTGGGAATGGCTATCACTCCTAGGGATGGTGGCCTGCTGGGGTCAGCAGACTACCGACTACCATGTCTGGGACAGCTTTGTCAATAAAGCAGTTTTTTAAAAAATGCATCCCGTTTTCCCTAAAGGAAAATGGGATGCATTTAAAAAAAAAAAGAAACTTTTCAGTTTCATTTTTTAAGGGCAGGCAGTGGTCCCTGGGGCCACTGCCTACTCTTGAAAAATATTTTTACACCCATTCACACAGAGGAAGGGGTCCCCTGGGGGCACCTTCCTATTTGTGAAGGGTTTACCACCTACTTGAAGTAGGTGCAAAAATCGCAAATTAAGAAACCGCTAAATTGCTATTATTTGCATTTAAGGAATCTCAAATTGAGATTCCTTAAATGCAATGCATGAAAGTTAAAAAAATAGCGAATTCGCTAATAGGGCACGCAAATTACCATGAAGTACAACTTCATGGTAATTTGCAAAAACTTTGAAAAATGCACTAAAGTGCATTTTTCAAAGTTTCATGCTGCGCACACACACATGCCCTGAGGGCATGTGTGTGCGCAACATATGTGCACAGATCAATTTCAGGGGTGCAACAGGGTGTCCTTTGGACACCCCTGCACCCTTGAAATCGCAATCTCAATTTGCAATTCGCTGATTGCAATTCGCAAATTGCAATTGTCTTCCCATTCATTCCAATGGGCCTGTAGGCCCATAGGAATGAATGGGGAGGTATTCCTTAATTGCTACTCGCAATTTGCGAGTCGCAATTAAGGAATTCTAAGAAATCGCTATTTTTTTTGTGATTTCTTGATGCATTCCATTTTGCTATTCCTTAATAGCGAATCGGTATTTTTTGCTCTTAAGGAATCGCAAAATGGGTTGTTGATGCATCTGGGGGTTAAAGTTTGCATTATCGCTTCTCATTCTAGAATTCTGAATGTCTTCTGTACTTGAGAAACGTGTCTGCATTTACCGGGGTCGAACAGAACGCGGATGTTCTTTTTGACTGCAGATCTCGGGATTTAGGACATTGTATACGTTTCCTTTGCCCACAGTATTGGGTGGTTTTCCCCTAGCACCCACAGAGCTGGGTAGCTATTTTAAAGATTTAAATGGAAAGGTAGGTATTGAAAGTTAAAACTATCCTCTTCTTTGACCAGGATCAGGAACCCTTATAAATGATGTAAATACTTAGCATCATGGTCTGTGCGTAGATGGACTGTGAAATGGGTTTTCAGGCCCTCTAAAATATTGGTCTTCTTCAATCCTAAATGGAGGTGATGAGAGCTCCAGGGGAATGCAGCATTGAACTTGTCCACATAGGAACTAGTGTCTCCTGCAGTGATAGTGTCTGAGAAGAAGCAAGCACCAAGAAAATTAGATGGGACATCAGCAGCTAGGCTGAGAAACAACCCCACAGGTTATTTGGGCCATCATTAGCGGTAGCTAGCAGGGTCAACTCAACCTGCCCATGTGTACGGTTTCTCAAAAGCAACACTAAAAGGTTTACAGTTCTTTCTGATGCATTACATGTCCAACTTCACTAGCAAGACCTTTCTACATTTTTCAAACTACTGTCATTCCTTTTTAAAATTGTCTTTTGAGGAAAGGGTTAACACAGCAGGTGAAATAGCAATTATAGAGAGATGAACCATCATTAGAAGCAAGGAAAGCAACCAGGGAGAGTAATGACAAAACTGTAGAACAAAATGTGAAATCTTTTATTAAACTATTCCCAAAGGTGTCCGGAGAAATGACTTCATAAAAAGCAATAAGGGCTAAATATGGCTTGTATCGATCTGTCATGACATTTGGTTTGAGAAGTTAAGATGAAGGAACATGTGTGTGTGTGTGGGGGGTGAGTATGTGTGAGCAGGTGTCCTTCTGTGTCTGTGTATGGACAAGATGCAATGGGAGACAGACAGAGAGAAAGCCTTATTTTGTATGCTCCCACCTACGCACAAAACAAAAGAAACGCCATAAGGCATTGACAAGGACATTTAGAGGCTCATGTAGGGACGAAGTTAATTTATTTATTTATTTGAAAGGTTTTATATAGTGCTGGCTAGACCCAGGGGGTATCAGAGCGCTTTACATGAGTAACAGACCATAGTTGTAGGTTACATCGTTACAAAGGTTACACAGTTATTAGAGCATAGCTACATAGTTACATGTTAGGTCGAGACAAACAATAAGGACGATATGCATAAGGGAAATAGAAGGCAAGGGGAGAGAATTCAGGGGAGAGGGGGTAGGAGCAGGGGAAGTAGACAGCGAATGAAGGAGGGAAAGAGGAGGGGGAGGGGGAGAGACACAGCATGAACGAAGAGAGGTAGGGTGACGGGGCACAAACCGCTAGACGAGTAATAACTGCGTCCAAAGTCCAGTAAGCTGTGATCCCAGGGGAAGTGGTATCATTCCACCCAACTCTGTTGTGAGAGGCTCCCTTTACGCAGTGGACTCTCTCAGAGGGGTCTCTGAGACTCCAAGGCCTACCTACGGAATCCTTCCCCAAAAAGGGGAGAGGGAGTGCTTTGGCAAGGGGCGCCATACCATACCTCAACTGTGAGTGGCCCCATTGGTGCAGAGGGCTCACTGAGATTCCAGAATATAAGTAATTGGAACTTTCCCCAAACAAGGGAAGAAGGAGTGCTTAGTTAAAGGGCACAAGGGGCATGGGGGCTAGGCAGCGTAGCAGGCAAGGGAAGACATTAAGGTGAGAGGGGATGGGGCAGAGGAAGTAGACAAAGAGGGAAAGCGGTAGTGGATGGTGGGAGAGAGCATGAAAGGCGGATGATGAAGGGGGCACAAACCGGTAAATGGGTAAAATCCTCGTCCAAGGTCCAATAGGCTTTGATCCCAGGGGAAGTGGTATCATTCCCACATCTCCGCTGCGTGAGACTCCCTTTACGCAGTTGACTCTCTCAGAGGGGTATCTGAGGCTCCAAGGCCTACCTACTGGATCCTTCCCCAACAAGGGGAGAGGGAGTGCTTTGGTAAGGGGCGCATACCATACTTCAGCATGGTTCCCTTGACACTGTGGACTCTCTCAGAGGGGTCACTGAGACTCCAGTGTAAGAATATTGGCTTTTTCCCCAACAAGGGGACAAGGAGTGTTGAGTCAAAGGGCAACAAGGGGCAGGGGGCTAGGAGGCGGGTCAGAACTGCAATTCAACAGAGGGGGAACAAACGGCAAAAGAAAATCGCATTAATTCCAGAAATATAACACGTTCAATACCAGGAAAGGCAAGGGTCATGGAGGACAAAGCGAGGGATTCAGCGAGTTGAAGAATCCCACAGGGAAGAGATACGGATAGCAGAAAAGGAAATGTAAATGTTGTAGAGTAACTCGGGAAAGAGATTTTAGGCAGTCAGTTTCAGATTGTACACCTTTCACAGCCCATCTCCTCTCTCTATAGCTATCAAGTAGCTCCACCGGACATCCGGCCAAAGAGCTAGGTCTCCACGGTCCGAGGTAGGTTCACAGATTTGGTATCCTGAAGGGTAGGCGGATGGGGATTGAGTTTGAGGTCTGGTTGAAGTCCGGTTTATTCTCAGAGGAGTAACACAAAGTGGTAGGGAACACAGTGGCAGCCATTTTGGGGTCAGCAAGGGATCAACAGGTAGTAACAGGGAGGTCCCAATGCCCTTCACTACAGACCTGGCTTTGGGGCACATCCATCGAAGAACCAAAAGTATGCAGCAGAAGCTCAGTGCGTGGAACATGGACATGCTTGAAACATGCAAAATAGGTGGGATCCATCGCTACCTCAAGAAGGAATGTGGGTATAAAGCACGTCAGGCCCCCTTTGTGCAGAGTCCGACGATCAGTCATGATGAGTCAATGGGTGCCACTACCAACACAGCAACCGGGATGACCGGAGCAGCTGGGCGCCTTCCACCAGTCACGGCCAGCGAACTCTGCATGTAGGAACGTAGTTAATGTAGTGGGTATAGATATCCTGGCTAAAAAAACATTCAGAGAGGAGAGGTTGGTACTCTTAATTCTTTGGAATGGTATGGGCCGCATTCCAGGGAGTGTACTTCTCACTTTAGTTAGTGGCCATCATTAAACCAATATTAAAGTATTGTTGCCACACATCAAACACATTTTACCAGAAATTAGATAATGTTGAGTCGTTTGCTCCTTTATTTCGTACTTGTATTGATAACGATCTATAATAGTACTGAATTGTATACCTTTCTTAATGCATTCAAATAATCTATATGTATACTGCTGTATATTCGGTGGATTTATAGTTATTTGATTGAAGTGTACACTTTTATGTATCTCCATAACAAATTGAGAACTGTATCGATATAAAACCATTAAATAAATGCAAGTGAGATCAGCATAAACAATAATATCAACATAATATTGTAAGGAACTGTAAGCAGCACATGAAGATTGTTATTGAATTACTTCCTGAGCAGAAGCTGTGCCCAAAATAATTTTAGGGCCAGATGTATCAATATTGTATTTTGCGAGACCTTTTTAGAGAATTTTACCGATTCGCTATTATGGACTTGAAAAATGCAATGTATGTAGGTTTCACAAATAAAATTGCAATTCCTACATATTCCTTAATAGCGAATCGCAATCACTACTAAGCAATGCCTTTCCTATTTATTCCTATGGGCTAAAGACCCATAGGAATGAATAGGATTACATTCGCAATTTGCGAGTACCAAATAGGTAAGTATGCACATGTGGCGCACATAAATGCCCTAAGGGTATGTGTGTGCACCACATAGCACTTAGAAAAATCGAAACATCTGCATTTTTCTTGGAATTTGCAATTTACCACCAATTTGAAGTTGGTGGTAATTTGCGATTCCTAAATGCAAATTTGCTTACGATTGATACATGAATTGCATTTAGCGGATCACAAGTTGCGATTCCCTAACTGCATTCGCAATTTAGGTAATTGCAAAAAATTGTGATTACCCATATTGCGAATGCCAAGAGTTTGATACATTGCAAAAAGCATTTTTGCATTCGCAAACAGGCCGATTCTGTGATTTGGGCCGTTTGCGAACGTAAAAAGCATTGATACATCTGGCCCTCAGTCTTTCACTTAAATAATAATGCAGATCCAAAAATCGAACCCTTCAATCACTACTAGATGTATGCACCTAATCTGATCTCCTCAAACTACTAAGATGCCCCTGCGATACAGCTCAGAGCAGTTGAGAAACTTAAAGACATATAGAGCCAAATTCTCAAAGGTTTAGCGTTGTTTAGTGTTACAATTTTTAACACTAAACCTGTTTTGGCATTAACAAACCAATGCAAATTGTTATTTGTTTTAGTTTGTATGGAAAAGTAACACAAATCACAGTGAATCGCCACTTTGCATTACTTTCCTTCAAAGGGGCGTTTCATGCAATGATCCACGCTTTTTAAAGCAAAATTCAATTGACTAATATTGGTAGACAGGGTTTAGCGTAAAAAATGGACGCCGCTGGAAAGATAGAGGAATGTTGTAACTTCTCCTTGCTTTTCTGACTTTGCATGCATGCTGCACTATGCTACACACATAACAAGAATGAAAAGCTTTGAATTGTATCTATGCAAAGTATTTTGTACTGGAAGAGTACCGTTCCAGTACAAAACATATGGTAGACTCAGGGACGCACTTCAGCACTATGGGCAAAGGTGTGTGGCTGGTACACGGCAGCTTAAATCAGGGCTGGTGGGCGGGAGAGGGGAGGAGAGTGCAATATCTCTGTAAATATGGCGTTCTCCTGCTCTCTCCCTCTCACGCAACGCAGCACAGCCTCTTTGGATGCTACGCTGTGTTGTCAGACAGTTTTGGGAATCTGGGCCATAGAGTTGAGACAGAATTCATAATGTCTGATAAAGTGGTAGTAAAGGACTATGGGTCACACATCAGCAATTGGTTTATCTCTCTGTGAGTGAGGAGCAGCTTTGTGAGAAAGCACAGGGTTCTCACGTCAGAAAAAGAAGTCCCTTTCAGACGCTTGTGGTCTTTGTGTTTTTTTACCTTTGTAACACATTGTTTCTTTTTTTAAATTTTTCAAACTTTGCAATGACTCCCCAAATTCTGCTACTGGTCCCCCTCCACTGCTTATAGTGTGATGTATTTTGCGCACCACTGCTTGTGGCTGCCATCTTTGTAAATCAGCTTTCAACCCATTGAACTGTGGTGACCATTCTGTGCAACTGCAGGTGTGTGTGTGCATTCATGTGCACACAGTGGTAGCCATCTTTGAAGGGTTTGTAAAATGTTATTACACAAACATTCAAAGACATCTGCAACTGCTTATGCACACATTTATATTGTTAAACCAGCCATTATTAACATAATTAATTCCTCACTCCAATCAGCTGAAGTACCCATGGACTGGAAAATAGCTGCAGTCAAACCCCTTCAGAAATAGGAAATATCTGATCCTACTGCTCTTTCCAACCTCTGACCCATCTCTTTTTACCTAGCCTCAGTAAAATTAGCAAGAAATTAGTCAATAGTCAACTGACTACCTTTATAAAAGAGGCTGTTATTCTGCATCCTAGCAAGTCGGGCTTCAGGCCTAATCATTCCACAGAATCTGCAATATTACAAATTACTGAGACTCTCAAATTTGCTTTAGATGCTGGGGAAAATGCTCTGCTGATTCTATTAGATCTATCTTCCCCATTTGACACCATCTCCCATGATATTCTTGTTCATCGCCTGAAGACTTGTGGCATCTCTCACCTGGCCCTGGCCTGACTGAAGTCATTCCTGACCAACCGTAGGTAAGTAGTCACTCTAGGACACTACCAATCAACTGATAAAGCGTGAACTCAGGTGTCCTGCAGGGTTCAGCCCTCAGCCGGGTGCTACTTAATATATACATGGCTTCCCTTTTAGCACTGATATCATCACTCTGCCTCATTGTTGTTGGGCGACGCCAGTAACCAGAACCCATTGCTGGCAAGGGGAGGAGCTGACACGCGCATAAAGGCGCGAACCGCCACCCGCGACGTGGGAACCAAAGTCCGCTGCCCGCACTCTGCCTCATTGTTGTTGGGGGACTCCAGTAAGCGGAACCCATTGCTGGCAAGGGGGCGGAGCTGACACGCGCATAAAGGCGCGCACCACCACGCGCGACAGGGAAACCAAAGTCCGCTGCCCGCACTCTGCCTCATTGTTGTTGGGGGACTCCAGTAACCAGAACCCATTGCTGGCAAGGGGAGGAGCTGACACGCGCATAAAGGCGCGGACCGCCACCGGCGACGCGGGACGCATGCGGGCAGTGATGGGCAGGCCCGTCCTTGCCCGTCAAAGCCCGGATAAGGCTGTGCTGGGCCACCCCCCTGACATTTTGACCAGTAGAGCAGCTTGTTATCCTCTTATACTGGTAAGATACTGTGACTCTTACAGATCTATGACTAAAGGAACATTTTATTGTAATAATTTCAAACAAAAACATCCTTTATTTTAAAAGTGACATGATTTATGGATTTCTTGTTTTTACATTTTCTTGGATTATTTTTGTAACACTTATGTATTCTTGCTGAACTATTGAACATAAGCTCTTCCTACCCATTACATCTGCTATTATTGATGGTAACTAGTGTTATACTCTTATCTGGTGTAAAGAAATCCGCGTCAGTACACATTATACATTGCCCACTTGTTTATACCTGGGAACCTACGCTGTCTACTTAGTATTCCTCTAATCTATACACGCACTAGCTTTAAGTGTTTTTAGGCCAATAATGGGGAAAAGGAAAGCAGCAGAAGCGATAACAGGCAGGAAAAAGATGCCAAGGACACAGAAACAGCCTAAATTAGCAGCTGAGAATTGTACATTAGCTGCCATTGACAACCTTATTGAAGAGGTAGAGAATATGTTGTCTAATGGCAAAGAGTCTAACCCAAAGGGGAGAAATAAAATCTCATCGTATTATAGCAAAAAAGACAAAATAACTATTGAAGAGTCTAATTGTCATATAGTTACAGTTCATCAAAGCCATGAAAAGGCTTTGTTGCCTGCAACAGCTGTTTCTAACTCAAAAACTGGAACAATCACAAGTGAAATAACCACCCTTAGGAACAAGGTCACAGATAATTCAGATAAAGATCGTGACAGTGATTTGCAGGAAGAGATTATAACTATTGAGTGCTCTAATAAATACTCTGTACTAGCAGAAAATCCAGATGCAACACTAGTGTCACAATCTAGGAGGGAGTATATAGCTAGCAGAAGTCTGCCTAACCTACCTCCTTTAGATGCCCATGCACAGGCACATACTATTGACACACATAGACTTGTGCTAGACTTGACTATAAAATTAAATATTGTCAAGGAAGAGGTTAAAGCGATTAAAACAATTATAGAAACTCTTACCAGCAACTTACATACAAGTCAAAGGGGTGGTAGCCACTCCACTTGGTGCTAGTACACCCATAGACATTAGGGTGAATGACATTAACACCAGAAATGATATGCCTAGGAAACAGATTGAAGGAACATTAAATCACCCCCAAATTCACACAGCTCACTAGCGTAACAATATAGACCATGTATATGGTCTTCGACCAAATTTGGGGCGTCCAGTGACTAATCTGCAGGAACATCATAGAGCCCACAGGGCACAGCAAATGTCGCCTTATACAAAATGGTACCCAGATAGACTACCCTCAATTAGAATGCAACAGGGGGACTGGGGCTGTGGGAACGGACAGAGAGATGAAGCATGGCAACGGGAGCCATGTAGAGAACCCCTCCAGTGGGCACATGGAGGTATTACACCCTATAATGGATTCCTTACTAATGTCCCAAGACTAAAACCAGGTACCATGGAGGATGAAGACTCCTTGGTTAACAAGGTTATACATTGGATAAGAACTAAACAACAATGTCTTTCCGTGATCAGAACTGACATAAAGAGTGCTGTACGGTTATAACAAGAGGAAGGGGATCTAGATGATGTCAGGCTAATGTTTTATTTAAAAACTATAGCTGATAACTCATTTACTTTGAATTTAGGAACCCATTCCTTATTTGATTCAAAAATCTGTATTAGGCAAAATAAAACTGGTATATCCAGTAGTGGTGCTACCCCGAATTCTTTGATGGCCCAAACCAAGGCTGGTGCTCCTCCGAATTCTTTAATGGCCCAAAACAATGTTGAAGCATTGGATTGACTGAACCTGTGCAACAATCAGATTCTGATAAGATCCGGGACACAGTATCACCTACCTGAGGACCAGGATCTAGCTGCAATGGATAGGCAAAATAGTAATGAAGTACCTACTGCAGGGTTTAGCCCTAATGCAAACCAAGGAATTAATAAATCTCAGGCTGGAGGGGTCATTATTTCAGAGAGTAGTGTCTCCAAAATAAATGCAGTCAAGATCTTGTCCTGGAATATAGCTGGACTCACAAAAAAACTCCAGGAACCTGACTGGCAGGACTATATAGACATTTATGATCTCTGTCTTTTTCAAGAGACCTGGGCGTTGGAACCACTATATAAGGGGGGTTGCAGAACATTTAGTATAGTGGCTGAACAACCAAAGAGAGGAAGGTGGACTCCTAATATCGGTTAAAAATTACGCAAATGTTGTGATGGAAATTTTACCTATCGGTTCAGATGACATCCAGGGATTAAGCTTAAATCTTCCCATTAAAACTAGGATTTCTTTATCCAACATATATATAAAACCAAGAGATCGCTCTAAAGAATCACCACTAATTAAACAGCTGGAAGTAATGATTGATTCAACTGTACCCAATGGCCTCATTATAATTGGTGGTGATTTTAACTGTTGCTATGAACCATTCAGGTAATTGCAAACACAACAGTGATGGACAGAATGTGGATCCATGTCACACATTCACCCCAGTCCAAAGATCTGGGCCCAAATCCATCGTTTTTCCACTCCACACCACCCTGGGTTAGACAATGGCAATATGCAAATCAGCGCTGACCCTGTGCCCCATGGGAACAGTCCAGTCCGAACTACAAAAGCCATGTCCTTCCCAGAACGGAATCAAGCATCCGAGGACCGGTCCGGTTTCGAGGTAACACCTCTCATCAGCCCGGCTAGCTTGACTCCAGTGGTGTGGAGTGCCTGGGACTCACGTCTGAGCATCCCCAGTACACTTAGAGCGGTAATTGCAAACACAACAGTGACCGGCCCGTGTTACCTCGAAACCGGGCCGGTCCTCGGATGCTTGATTCCGTTCTGGGAAGGACATGGCTTTTGTAGTTCGGACTGGACTGCTCCCATGGGGCACAGGGTCAGCGCTGATTTGCATATTGCCATTGTCTAACCCAGGGTGGTGTGGAGTGGAAAAACGATGGATTTGGGCCCAGATCTTTGGACTGGGGTGAATGTGTGACATTGATCCACATTCTGTCCATCACTGTTGTGTTTGCAATTACCGCTCTAAGTGTACTGGGGATGCTCAGACGTGAATCCCAGGCACTCCACACCACTGGAGTCAAGCTAGCCGGGCTGATGAGAGGTGTTACCTCGAAACCGGGCCGGTCCTCGGATGCTTGATTTCGTTCTGGGAAGGACATGGCTTTTGTAGTTCGGACTGGACTGTTCCCATGGGGTACAGGGTCAGCGCTGATTTGCATATTGCCATTGTCTAACCCAGGGTGGTGTGGAGTGGGAAAACGATGGATTTGGGCCCAGATCTTTGGACTGGGGTGAATGTGTGACATTGATCCACATTCTGTCCATCACTGTTGTGTTTGCAATTACCGCTCTAAGTGTACTGGGGATGCTCAGACGTGAGTCCCAGGCACTCCACACCACTGGAGTCAAGCTAGCTGGGCTGATGAGAGGTGTTACCTCGAAACCGGGCCGGTCCTCGGATGCTTGATTCCGTTCTGGGAAGGACATGGCTTTTGTAGTTCGGACTGGACTGTTCCCATGGGGCACAGGGCCAGCGCTGATTTGCATATTGCCATTGTCTAACCCAGGGTGGTGTGGAGTGGAAAAACGATGGATTTGGGCCCAGGTCTTTGGACTGGGGTGAATGTGTGACATTGATCCACATTCTGTCCATCACTGTTGTGTTTGCAATTACCGCTCTAAGTGTACTGGGGATGCTCAGACGTGAGTCCCAGGCACTCCACACCACTGGAGTCAAGCTAGCTGGGCTGATGAGAGGTGTTACCTCGAAACCAGGCCGGTCCTCGGATGCTTGATTCCGTTCTGGGAAGGACCTGGCTTTTGTAGTTCGGACTGGACTGTTCCCATGGGGCACAGGGTCAGCGCTGATTTGCATATTGCCATTGTCTAACCCAGGGTGGTGTGGAGTGGAAAAACGATGGATTTGGGCCCAGATCTTTGGACTGGGGTGAATGTGTGACATTGATCCACATTCTGTCCATCACTGTTGTGTTTGCAATTACCGCTCTAAGTGTACTGGGGATGCTCAGACGTGAGTCCCAGGCACTCCACACCACTGGATTCAAGCTAGCCGGGCTGATGAGAGGTGTTACCTCGAAACCGGGCCGGTCCTCGGATGCTTGTTTCCGTTCTGGGAAGGACATGGCTTTTGTAGTTCGGACTGGACTGTTCCCATGGGGCACAGGGTCAGCGCTGATTTGCATATTGCCATTGTCTAACCCAGGGTGGTGTGGAGTGGAAAAACGATGGATTTGGGCCCAGATCTTTGGACTGGGGTGAATGTGTGACATTGATCCACATTCTGTCCATCACTGTTGTGTTTGCAATTACCGCTCTAAGTGTACTGGGGATGCTCAGACGTGAGTCCCAGGCACTCCACACCACTGGATTCAAGCTAGACGGGCTGATGAGAGGTGTTACCTCGAAACCGGGCCGGTCCTCGGATGCTTGTTTCCGTTCTGGGAAGGACATGGCTTTTGTAGTTCGGACTGGACTGTTCCCATGGGGCACAGGGTCAGCGCTGATTTGCATATCGCCATTGTCTAACACAGGGTGGTGTGGAGTGGAAAAACGATGGATTTGGGCCCAGATCTTTGGACTGGGGTGAATGTGTGACATTGATCCACATTCTGTCCATCACTGTTGTGTTTGCATGAACCATTAAGGGGCATGGAAACTATATTTGAAGAGGAAGATTTGTCATTGGGCATCCCACTACTCAGAACAGAAAGATCTATGGGGTGTACTGTTTCTGCACTACAGATCCTTGATTTAACTAAAGAAAAAGGTCCTGTAATGGAAGATGCCCTTCTGACTTTGCACGTGCAAGTACATTCCCAAGGGGTCAATCGTCCTCTTGTATAAAGTATATTATGATAAGTGCCGCATACTGGGCCTACGTGACTGATTTTAGAGTCGAGACCAGAAGGGAAAGTGATCACTTTCCTCTGTGTTTAGTTCTTGAAGGGAAATATTTCCAGAACCAACCTAGACTAGGCTTGGAGGACCTACAGCCCATAATGTGTAATAATAAAAGGGCAGTTAAATGGCCATCTATATTAGGAAAACTTGAACCCCTTACTTCTATCTACAATATTTTGGTGATCTTTTATCTTTCTTCTTTTTAAACGAGAATTCGAATCCCATACCAATTACTCAAATCCATTCAATACTAGTAGAACATATAAAACCTCATCTCACTAAAGCAGGGAGAGGGAAGGCTTATAACACCAACAATATGTCATCGTATAATCCCTGGTTTAATGAAGATTGTAGAGAAGCAAAAGAGAGTTTAACCAAGGCTCTAAAGCTGAAAGAGCCTGAGATAATCAGGCAAGAAAGGAAACTTTATAACCAGGTATTAAAAGTAGCACGCAGAAACTGGGAGGATTCCAGCTGGGAAGATCTGCTAGCTGCTGCAAAGACAGGAGACCAAACCTTATTTTGGCGAATCATTGGCAATAAGATCAGCAAACCGACTCAGGATTACAATTTAGATCCTAACACATGGTTTAGACATTTTGCACATTTATATATGCATGTCCGGGATTACCATCAAGTGACCACTTATTCACCATTAAAGAGCTAATAACGTCGAGTGAGATGGAACCACTACATTTTAGTATTGCAGACACTAAGCAGGCTATAGCTGCTATTTAGTTGTCTAAAGTGCCTGGCCCAGATAATATTTCTGAATACCTCTTTAGACATGCCCCCGAGGTATGGGCACCATACCTCAACTTAATATGTAATGCGATAAGCAGAGTACAGCCCATCCCCTTGTCATGGAAGGGCGTGGAGATCGTCCAGATATATAAAAAGGGCAGCAGGGACAATCCCGCTAATTATAGACCTATCAGTTTGATAGTTATTACCCAAAAGGTCTATTCCAAACAGATATTGGGCAAATTAAATGAATGGTTAGTCAAAAATTAAATATTATCTCCACGCCAGGCAGGGTTCAGAAAAAGAACCAGTACCATAGACCAGGTATTTAGGTTACTAACCATTGCCTGGAAATACACCAAACTAAGATCAGTCAATCTGTATGCGGCCTTTATTGATTTAAAGGCTGCATTTGATTCAATTCCAAGAGATATGTTGTGGGTAAATCTGTTGAAACAAGGGGTTCCAAAAAATATACTAGTCCAACTCACTAGACTTCACGAAGATAACTTTGCAAAGGTGCACTGGGGAAAGGTAAGGAGCTCACAGAAGAAATACCAGTCAAGAGAAGGGTGTGCCAGGGGTGTGTCCTGGCGCCCACCTTGTTCCTCCTCCATGACAACGACATGGTTGAGTTTCTACAAAAGGCAAATCACGATTCCCCAAAGTTAGGAGGTACCCACATATGAGCCCTGACATTTGCAGATGACACTATTTTGCTCTCACAGACACCCAGGGGATTGCAAAACCTATTGAATAAATTTGATGTGTACTGCAAATTAAAAGGTTTGGAAATAAACCCTGTGAAAACAAAATACATGTCTATTAGGCCCCACAAAAGCTTTAAGAATAATATAATGTTGAATGGTGCAATTTCAGAGCCGATCCATACTTTTGTTTATTTGGGGGTTACTATAGATTCCAAACTTTCATGGTACCCACACATAAAAAAAATCCAGAACCATTTTAATGCAAAATACAGTACCCATCTTGAAAAAACTCCATGCTACTGGAACAAAGGCTATTACAATTGCACTGGAAGTGTACAAATCCAGGGCCCAAACTGCAGCTCTGTATGGCTCTGAGTTGTGGGGAGGGGAACAACTTTCTGCCCTAATTGTGGGAGAAAACGGGGCTTTAAGGGCAATGGTCCCCCTCCCCCAAAATACACCGGTGATTCCTTACATGTATGATCTGGGGTTAAAACGCATCGAGCATAGGGCAGTCTGGATGACATTGTCATATTGGATAACGATATGGGTCCTTGATGAACATTTCACCTACAGGCAGGCACTGGGTGAATTACTTGCAGTAGACACTCATGCCACATTTCCCTGGTTGGCTAATGTTCGTAAATGGCTTTTAGACCTGGGCCTAGTTACATTTTGGAATCACCCTACCATGCTGACTGCTGAATCAAAAAGGGAAATTAAAAATGTCTATTGGAATTTTATCATGCACAAAGTCATCTTAAATTGTGGATCTGGTTCACTTACAACCGAATTTTTAATCTTTAAGCCAACTCCACATTTTGAATTATTCTTAGAGCAAATAGAACCCCAACTCGCAAAGATACTCTACCTGAAATTCAGGTACGGTTTTCTCCGAGTTAAAACCTTTACATCTAAACGGGGAAAGCTACAGAACGGGGGGGAAGACAGCAAGTGTAAAATGTGTCACCTGGGTAAACAGGAGGATGTAGCACACGTCCTATTTTTCTGCCCTACTTACCTTAATGCTAGAAAAGAAAGTGGATAAAACCGCTCGGCAGGAAATTGGGCGTTAGGAAGTACAATGATATGCTATGTATCCTAAAAACCGATAATACACAGCTTATTGTATTTGGCATTAGTAGATTTTTATTGGCCACCAGTTTTATGAGAACGAAGAAAGGATTGAAGTTTTAACCATCTACTTGCACCAGAGCACTTTAGCATATTAATTGTGTACTGTAGGAATAATGTGTCGAACATTTTATTGTATTTTGCACTTTGCACTTTATATTGGAGTACTCGATGAAAGTAGATTTTCATGTATTTATTTGATTTTATGATTAATGATTAAGGGGATTACGTACTCACTGTGAAATTGTAACATGGCACCTTAGCACTTTATCATCTTAATTGTGTCCTGTATGCTGACTTTGATGAATATGTCTCTCGCACTCTGCACTTTAGTAAAGAACTATATACTTGGGTAACTGTAACGATCAGCAAATCCACGCAGGGCTTTTTTAAACATTTTTAGAGGATCAATGTATTAGTTTGATATGATGCAACTAAAGTATTGTTTGTTCTTTTATGATTCTATGAATCAAATAAAGATGTTTTTGATGATGATATCATCTTATAATATTAACACCACCTCTTATGCTGATGACACTCAGTCAATCCTAGTGTTAGACAAGGACTCTACCAATGCAGAAGAGAATTCCAAGCTATTTCTTACAGAAGTCATTCACTGGATGCAATGTAATCATGTTAAATGTATTACTACAAAAACTGAGATCATGCTACTAGGAAATTCCAATTCTTTTACACCCAGCTTATGGTGTCCTAAAGATACTCCCACTCCACTTTACACAGTAGATGTGGTAAAGAGTCTAGGAGTAACATTTGACACTACATTATCCTTTCGTCGACAAGCTCTAGCGGTGGCTGGTTGGTGGTTCCAGCTGTAAAAGCCATAAAAAAGTTCTTTGATTTGATCCTGTGCACATCAAGAGAGACTGTGGTTATTGCCCTAATTACTTTCAGACTGGAGTACTACAATAGCCTATATTCGTGGACTAACAAGACAATCTTAAAAAAGCTACAGACAGTTCAACATGCGGCAGCAAGCCCAGTGCTCAAACTACCTCACCGTTTCCGTGCCTTAGCAGCCCTAAAGTCTCTGCAAGGGATACCCATTCATAAAAGTGTGCTATTTAATATCCTAGTAATCACCTTTAGAGCTATTAGAGAATCAGGACCAAAATATTTATTGGACTGGTTTACACCCTATGTCACTGCACACCTGCTCAGATCCTCATCATAGTCGTACTCTTGCAGTAACAACTCCCACCTCTCGAAGCTCGGGTTTCCGATGATAGTGAGCAACGCTTTGTGGCCTGTGATAATAGTAAAATGTTTCCCATATAAAAACACATGAAAATGTTGGCAGGCCCCCATAACAGCCAGACTTTCCTTCTTTGGCTGAGACTAGGCACATTCTGTTTCAGACAGACTACTACTGACATAGGCTACAATATGTCTTTGGGCATTCGGATGGCCAATATGTTGAGCAAGGATGCCCCCAGCCCACTGGGGTTGCATCTACTGTGTTCTCAGTATGCAACTTGGGGTCAAAGTAGGCTATTTAGGTTGCATTCTCAATCGCATGTTTTATGTCTTTAAAACTTTGGTTGAATTCAGAAGACCACTAGAATGGGACATTTTGCTTTTTTGAGTCTCTCAACGTGGAACTCACTGTAGCATAGTCACAAATGTATTTTGAGCAGTACCTATACCTGCCTAAGAATGATCGCAGCATGGTTACATCATGTGGGGGGCAAGCAGATGACAATGCTTGACTTTATCTGGGTCAGGAGCCATCACCCCATCAGAAAATATGTGCCCCTGGAACTTGAGTTTGGTCTAGTGAAACTCACACTTTGCAGCATATAAATTGTGACCTGCATCAGCAAGTAATTGGCACACTTGTTTAAGAGCCTTATCATGCTTCTTTTGTGTTGTCCCAAATATCAGTATGTCATCGCTGTAATTGAAAGCATCCTGAAATATCTCCACTGCCGAAGACGCTCCAAAAAACTAAATCTTTTAGTATCCAAACAAGCCAACATGAGTAAAAAGAGTAGTAATGTACCTACAGTTCTCTTCCAACTTGAGTGGATGGAATCCTTTGTTCAGGTCAAGATGGGATAAGATTTTGGCTCATCTCAGCTGCATGATCATGTCCGCAATGTGGGGAAGGGAATGTCTTCCTCTCTTGATTGCTTTGTTGGCCTCGCACATATCAATGCAAATGTGCAATGCACCTCCACTGTCCTTTGTTGGCACCACAGCTATGGGAAAAACCCACGGTGTAGGACCGGTAGAGCGATCAATGATGTCATGGTTCAACAATGTTTCTAGATTTTCTGAACGGCTTCTTGTAAGTAAAAAGAGACACTGCGGTGCCGTTGAGCAACAGGGCGAATGTCCTCATTCAAATGAAGTTGCACTTTCATTGTCTTGAGCCTTTCGAGGCCATGAAACAAAAATGGGAACTGACTTACAACTTCAGACTGAGCACATATGTGGTAGTTGAGAGATATAAGTCCCATGTCAGCAGCAGTGGCATAGCTAAATAGGCAGGCACTCAAAGTTTCCTTAGGAACATGAATTGGCTCTTGCACTGATGTCGTATTATGTCTCCCGGTTGCTGTAAATGACCCTTGACTCTGTAACGGTTTAGACACAGCCCATGTGGGTAACGCATGGCACAGAAAATAAGCTGTTACATTTCTCTACTTGCAATATATTAATCAACGCACCACTGTATATGATGAAAGTTATAGTGTAATCGTTCAACTTTAATGTAATTATAGGACTTTGTCTAAATGAAACTTTTTGCACCGTTAGGGGCTTTACAGTTGACTTTTGTTCTTTTTTGCAAGTAGCTAATTCAGCATTTGAACGCTTTTCTGTGGTAGATATCATCAATGTACATCTGTCTTTTTTACTTGCACTGTTTACTGACATTGACAAATCTTTATATGATGGCTTTGATGACATCTAACTTTGTTTTGTTTCTACTTGTCGTATCTGATGTTGCCTTTTGGCTTTGTGGGCATGGTGAAAATGGTGAGAATGCTTCTGGAACTTTCTGGTGCCTATTTATTATTCTCGCTGTGACACATTTGGTTTCTCTTTCACTTTGCAGACTATTCAAAAGTCGTTTTCTTTCCCACAGCCCTTGCATGTTTGTCCCATGACTGGGCATTTACCTTCATAGGGAAATGTGGACCTACATCAGAAACACAACTTTTCATTTTTCGGAGGCTTTGACTTGCACACATCTGTTTTGTGTTTATGCTTACATTTCATGATGAACGCGGATTCATTTCATGCTGTTCCTGCTTCCATATCAGCAGCTTCTCGATCTGCTCATTCTTCTGCCCTCGAAGCCTTTAGCATTTTCCCTAAATTTGGTGTCTCGCTGAACATGCGTCTTCTGAACCAGTTGTAGAGACAACCATCAATGACTATGAGATAAATTACTTCTTCATCATTGAAATCACGAAACGTACAGTGTTTAACCCCTTGCGTGCTCATGACAGCCGGGAGCCGTCACATGTCATGGTAGGCGTGTGCGGAGGACAGCACAGTGCACGCAAGGGGTTAATAGGTGAGTCAAGTCTCTCAACAAGCTAATACTTCATTTCACCAGCCTGCTGTCGTGCTTGGTTGAAAAAGTGCCTTTCATAATTGACATTCAGGGTTGGATTGAACTTGGCTTCTGAAGCTTCTTTTATCTTTGGTATGACATTGCATCCATTCATGAGACTTTCTTTGGCACTTTTTTAACTCCATCACCGGCAAGGTTTTTTAGATATTTAACAATTTTCTTATCGTCTTTTTCACTAGTGCGTCTATGAAGTCATCGAATGTTTCAGAACCAATGTTCTGTTTCTTTGCCGTGCCAAAACAAGGTGGTGGCTTATGGAATGTAGCAGCAGCGTATCTCATGCTCCTTTCAGCCTCTGTGCTTAAACCTGGGCCGTCTCGCCCAATCAAAGTTCGTACAGCACTCTTTTTGCTCTTGACGGTGAGTGCATTTTCTGTCTCTCTTACATAGTAATCATTGCCTTCGTCTTTTTGCATCATAATAATTGCTCAGTGTTTGGGCGTTGCACGGTCTCTGTGCCTCAAGCCATGTCAGCAAGTTACTGTCAGATTTCTTGAGTGCACTCCTCTGCAGGGATTTCAACTTCTTTGATTACAATGTATGGGATGGAGCGGGCTTCAAATTCACATACGAAAACCCCAGGTTGCTTTGCATCCATTTGTGGTACACTGGGCACACATAAACAGTTTGCTGCACCTTTGAAAACTCTCAGGTAAAGCAATCTTGATTCTTTAGGGCATATATCCCAACCTCGTCGCCATATGTAGTGTCTTCCCCAGCCTAGGAGCATGCAAATTAAATGCACCACACACGGATCTCTGCAATACATGTCTTTATTCTTTCACATACAACTACACACTGTACGCATTGCGTCATAACTTTTATACCAGCACCTTAACAACTCACAGCAGAATACATAATTTAGAGTCAGCCCAGAAAAGCAAGGGCCCTTTCGAGCATAATTACAAGACAATACATCCCACACAGAACTATGGACCAGATTTACAAAATACTTCTTTTGTATTTCCTAAATAGTGATTCCTTAGAAATCACTATTTAGAAAATGCTAAATGGTATGTACAAAAATAGAGATTCGGATTCTGAGATAAAGAAATCACTATTTAGGTAATACCAACCATTCGTTCACATGGACCTAAAGGCTCGTAGGTATGAAGGGTATTATATTTGCTGAATTCTGATTTCTTAATGGGAAATCGCAATAAGGAAATGCTAAAGCAAGGGTGACGTGTAGCCTAAGATCCTCCTTTCTGCACCACAAAAAATGTGGTGCTTCTATAATGCACGGAAATGCCTCAGGGGTATGTGTGCGCTTTGTTGCACTTAAAAAAAATCTTTTCTGGAGTGCTGTTTTTAAACTGCATGTGGTTACTATCAACTTTGAGTCGATGGCAATGGCATTTCATAAATGCCCAATTCGCATTTTGGAAATGCTTTTTACATGTGCATAGGAAACAGTAAATTGGAAATCCCTATTTGTGATTTCCTATTTGAGTGTCACAAAATGTGATATCTACTGGGCAGAAATCGCATTTTGAGATTCCTAAATGGCTTTTGTACATGCCAAAGGCTATTTAGGATTTCTTAAACGGCCTAAATGGAGATTCAGCCCATTAAGAAATGCTAAATAGCTTCCTACATCTGGCCCAATGTTACATTTTGAGAGGTTTTATAGGAGTCACAAGGCAGGCAGGATTTTCTTGGCACAAAATGTAATAATGAGAGCCTTTTATCACTGGTGTCCTGGGCGTTATCTTACAGTTGGACCCACAACTGAACATCAAGTGCATGTATGCCAAGGCTTACTCAGGGATGTCGTGAAGGCTAGAAACTAAAAGCTCAATGAGGCACATAACAGTAATTAATAAGTCATTGTCTAGCATGTGAACTTTACATGAGAAAAGGTTTGCTTTAATTCTACTGACAAAATTAACTATTGTACATATACTTTCACAGGCTGAAACACTGCACACAATTATAATGGTAACACTCACTGGAAGAGGGAACAAGTCTGTATTAGTGGATGTTCTTCCCAATACTGAAGTAGTGTATAATATTGTAAGAACAACCTAGAGTCCACTGTCCTCCAGTGGAAAATGGTGAATGGAGATCTTCTGACTCGTTGCGGATTGCGGTCTGCCCCTCCAACTTGAAATATGGCAATTTAATCCATACCAGTTCCTAAAGTCACAATTCTCCTGTAAAGATGATCCGTGTAATGTTTTAGTCCAGAGCAGGATGGCCCTCTTCTGCTACCTGAGAACAGCCCTGCATGGCTCTGACTTGTCCTGGCCCCACTGTCTCTGCTTCTGTGTCTGGCCTTGGGTCTTGTGATGTGATGTGATGTGATGTGATTGGGTTCTTGTATAGTGCACTATCACTCCGAGGAGTATCTTGGCGCTGAGGCTTCCTGTATCTAGCTGATGATAATGTCTAGACCGTTCGAGAAACTGGAAAGGGTCATATTAAGGTTTTACACATTGTGTCTGGTAGTGAGTAGAGCCATGTTTTTAGTTGTTTCCTGAAGCTTAATTCTGTGTTGGTTGCACGGAGAGATTGGGGTAGTTTATTCCATGCTTTCGTACCAATCACCGATAAGGATTTTCCACCCTTCGTCGTCAGCCTGAACTTTGGGACGGTAAGCAGATTTAATGAGGAAGATCTCAGTTCACGTGTAGGATGATATTGTTTAAAATATTTTTGTAGATAGGCTGGTCCTTCATGATGAAAAGCTTTGAAAGAGATTGTCAGGACTTTGAACAGAATGCGCTTTTGTATTGGGAGCCAGTGTAGTGCGTCTAGCGCGGCAGAGGCTGAAGATGTTCTTGCTCAGCCTAGAACTAGCCTAGCCGCGGCATGCTGTACCATCTGCAGTCTATGCAGGGCAGATCTATTTAGCCCTGCATACAGACTGTTGCAGTAGTCCAACCGAGATGTAATCAGTGCCACTGCAACAGTCCGCCTGGCACTCAGAGGAAGCAGCTTGAAAAATGTTCTCAGACCTCTGATAATATTGAAACAGTTTCCAGCTACTTCTCTGGTTTGTTGGTTAATAGACAAAGGGGGTCATTATGATGGCGGATTTTCCACATACTCCGGGCCGGCGGAAGCCACCGCCGGCCCGGAGTATGCGGGAAATCCGCCGAGGAGGCCTGAAAGACCCACCGCCAAATTAGGATGGCTGGTGGGTCTCACAATCTGTCCGCTGCTTTTCCGCCGCGGTCGGAAGTCGACCACGGCGGAAAAGCACTAACATGGCTGGCGGTGTCTATCAGACACCGCCAGCCATATTAGGATGTAGGGAAAGTAATGCTTTTCCGCGGCGGCTTTGCCGCCGTGGAAAAGCATACGGACATTCACTTTGGGGCCCGCTGCGGGCCCCCTGGGTGAAGGTTGCGTGGGGGGTGCACATGGGGGGTACCTATGGTACCCCCCTGCCTTTGCGTGCACGAAGCGGCAGGCACCGCGCGGTGCATGCCGCTTTGTGCATGCAAATGCACTGCTTTCGTTATTTTACATTGCGGCGGGTGCTGCTTGAAGCAGCACCCGCCGCAATGTAAAACATACAGGATGTGACCACCAGGGTGGCGGTCACATCCTACTTGCCATGGAGGGACCGCCGCTGCCCATGCGGACGGTCCCTCCTACTCAGGGGTGGTGGACGGACGCAAGTCCGTCCGCCATCCTAATCGGCCCCAAAGTGTTGTCAAATTTAACCCCCAGATTTCTTGCTGCATTGACAGTATTGGGTGGAGCCTCTGCCTCCTTTGGCCACCAGGACTGAGGCGAAAAACAGTTATTGGAGCCAAAAGGTATTATTTCTGTTTTGGCAGAATTACATTTTAGATGATTGCTGGTCATCCATGCAAATACTGCCGAGAGGCATTCTTTCAGAGAGATATCAGCATTCGACGCATTTCTATCCAATGTTAGAATTAACTGGGTATCGTTGGCGTATGCTATTGAGTCAATGCCAAACGAGGAGATAAGTTTGATCAGGGGAACCATGTAAAGATTGAATAATGTGGGGCTCAGACTTGAGCCCTGCGGAACCCCTGAAGTCAGCATGCTCTCCTTGGAACGGAATTGACCCAGCATGATAACCTGACGCCTGTGAGCCTGAAAACTTCTGAACCATTCGAGCACGGTCCCTGTTATGCGTGCATTTGCTAGGCGATGTAAAAGGATAGCATGGGATACCGTGTTGAATGCTGCAGAGAGATCTAAAAGGATCAGGACCGCCTTCTTGCCCTGATCCAATGCAGCTCGAATGGTTTCGGTGGTAGAGAGTAGAGCTGATTCGGTCAAATGGTGTGCCCTAAAACCAGCTTGGCATGGATGGAGGATTTCGTTCTCCTCCAGAAAGGTCATCAGTTGTTTATTGACACAGGATTCAGTCAGTTTACATAGAATCGGCAGAAGCGAGATGGGGCGTAGGTTGGTAAGAGTGGCAGGATCTTTGATAGCTTTCTTTTGTAGAGGTCTGACTGCTGCTACTTTCCAGTTAGAAGGGATCTCGCCTGAGGAAAGAGAGGCATTAATGATGGAATTTATACCGGGATTTACTTCATCTACTATTGCTTGCAGCAACGTAGGTGGACATGGATCAAAAGGAGATCCAGATTTCATAGTTGATATCGCCTTATGTGTATCTTCCAGACTGATGGGGTCAAAGGTGCACCAGCCAGGTTTTTGAAAGCTTAAATTGGTCTTGACCTCAGATTTCTCTTTCTGAAAAGTTGGAAAATCTTTCGTGATAGTCTCTATTTTCTGGGAGAAGTAATCAGCTATCTTATCGCATAGATTCTGTGACGGTGGGATATCTTGTGTTAATGCCTTGGGATCTCTGAAACTGTTCACAATGTTGAATATTTCTTTTTGTTTATTTCCTCTCGCTTCAATCTGTGCCGTATAATATTGTGCTTTAGCATTTTTTATGGCGGCATGGTATTGTTTTCGTCCTGTCTTATAGGTACTTTTATCTTCTAGTTCATAGTAGCGTCGCCACTTTCGCTCTAAGATTTTTACATTAGTTAGCATATCTTTGAGCGGGCCTGTAAACCATGGTGCTGAAAGCTTTCCTTTGCTAGATTTAGAGCCTGCTCTTGTGGTAGTAATCTTGTTACCTATTTTGTTCATCCAACCATCGAATTTCTGGTTGTCAGTGTGTATATTTCCAGTAAAAATAGGTTTTTTATCTTTAGCCCAGTTTTGTAGGTCAGGATGTTCGATGATTTTGCCCCAGCAAGGTGCTGGTTTATCCTTAGTGTTTAAATCCTTCTTCTTTCTCTTAGTTTCATTAGTGCTAAAATTAAATTCAATGAATTTTCTGGGAGAAGTAATCAGCTATCTTATCGCATAGATTCTGTGACGGTGGGATATCTTGTGTTAATGCCTTGGGATCTCTGAAACTGTTCACAATGTTGAATATTTCTTTTTGTTTATTTCCTCTCGCTTCAATCTGTGCCGTATAATATTCTGCTTTAGCATTTTTGATGGCGGCATGGTATTGTTTTCGTCCTGTCTTATAGGTACTTTTATCTTCTAGTTCATAGTAGCGTCGCCACTTTCGCTCTAAGATTTTTACATTAGTTAGCATATCTTTGAGCGGGCCTGTAAACCATGGTGCTGAAAGCTTTCCTTTGCTAGATTTAGAGCCTGCTCTTGTGGTAGTAATCTTGTTACCTATTTTGTTCATCCAACCATCGAATTTCTGGTTGTCAGTGTGTATATTTCCAGTAAAAATAGGTTTTTTATCTTTAGCCCAGTTTTGTAGGTCAGGATGTTCGATGATTTTGCCCCAGCAAGGTGCTGGTTTATCCTTAGTGTTTAAATCCTTCTTCTTTCTCTTAGTTTCATTAGTGCTAAAATTAAATTCAATGAATTTTCTGGGAGAAGTAATCAGCTATCTTATCGCATAGATTCTGTGACGGTGGGATATCTTGTGTTAATGCCTTGGGATTTCTGAAACTGTTCACAATGTTGAATATTTCTTTTTGTTTATTTCCTCTCGCTTCAATCTGTGCCGTATAATATTCTGCTTTAGCATTTTTGATGGCGGCATGGTATTGTTTTCGTCCTGTCTTATAGGTACTTTTATCTTCTAGTTCATAGTAGCATCGCCACTTTCGCTCTAAGATTTTTACATTAGTTAGCATATCTTTGAGCGGGCCTGTAAACCATGGTGCTGAAAGCTTTCCTTTGCTAGATTTAGAGCCTGCTCTTGTGGTAGTAATCTTGTTACCTATTTTGTTCATCCAACCATCGAATTTCTGGTTGTCAGTGTGTATATTTCCAGTAAAAATAGGTTTGTTATCTTTTGCCCAGTTTTGTAGGTCAGGATGTTCGATGATTTTGCCCCAGCAAGGTGCTGGTTTATCCTTAGTGTTTAAATCCTTCTTCTTTCTCTTAGTTTCATTAGTGCTAAAATTAAATTCAATGAATTTGTGGTCCGTCCATATTTGTTGTAGCGGGGATTTCACATTCATCATCTCAATATTGGTACCAATGCAGTCAAGTATGTGTCCTGCCGAGTGAGTAGGTTCCGAGATGAGATTGTGTGCAAGCATACGGAGGCAGGATGGCATGGACACATGTGATCAGGATGTCTTACTCTACTGGCTGTACTCAGTGCTCCTTAGAGTTCTTCAACAGCCGAACACAAGCCCTACCACACTTAAAAGTACAGAGCCCACCTCAGGCTACAGTGGGAATCCAACAGAGGTTGTAGCCACCAGCTGCTGTATGTCATCTTATTGTATTGCCAACCATCTTAAGGTGCTTTGGATGCTTCTACTGAGATGCTAACATTAGATCATAATTCTTTCAGTGCCATTCAGACACAGGCACTTTATCTTCTTAAGGAAAAACTACAAGATGCCTTTCTGGAAGCATAAAGTCTCACAGATGCCTCACCACAGCCTGGTTTTGTAGATTCTTTCCAGGCTGTATTCTGCTTCTCCTGAATCAGATCCTCTCACTCCTCCATTTCTATGCTGCTGCTACATTGTGCAAGCTCCCTCTTCAGCTATCAGGCAGCTTCTTCCTAAAAGACAAGCCGCAGACCGCTTTTCTAAGTAGGTTGCAGAACTGCAAGGTTCCTTTCTCAACCTTGCAAAGGGGTTTGGCAGTCTGCAAACTGAACCCTTGAGCCCAAGAAAATTCTCAGTTTCCATTGTGAGGTACACTGGGTAACGGTTGAGTTTTGCCCCATATCTATACCAAGTTGGCAGACTGAGGGCTGATTTATACATTGGTGATGAGGATACTCTGGTGTAATGGTCATGGAGTATTCTTACTGAAACATAATAGTCCACCTACCCAAATTTGTTGGCAAACCTGTGATGTAACCAGACTGGAGACAACCCCCATCTCTACCATGTTTGCATTCTGTCTGTGGAGTAAGGACAGACAGAGGTTGACCTCTATGTCCGCCCACCTCATTTATGTGACTAGACATACAGGTGAGTTTTTAGTATCTGGGTATAAATAGGCAAGATTGCTTCTTTCAATAAAAGATAGTTACGAGCAAAGGAAGCAGGTAAATCAAAAGAGAGGCGCAGCAAAGGAAAAGATAAAAAGGTGGATTGAGAGAAAAGTTGAGAAACCCTTTTGTCGCCAGGGTTTCCAATAAAAAGGTTTGCCCTTAATAAGGATATTGTTATTATGCCAAATAGTAGAGGATAAAAAAATCGGCAACAGAGGAAGGGATGGTTGGGGAGGAGGCTAGGAGTAGCTTGGTTGTGTATTTATGTATGGGAATGGATGATATCTGTGGTTTGCGAGAAAAAGATAGAAATTCAGCAAAAGTAAAAGGTGAAAGAGAAACACGTTCTACAGCAACCCAAAGAGGACAGGATTCTTCAAGGTCTCGTAACCAGAAGGAAGCTTGGCGTAAAAGAAAAGCTTTGTGATAGTTCGGAAAATCAGGAAAATTGACACCTCCTTCCGATTTAGGACGCGTCAATCGGAAAAGAGACATTCGGGGTTTTTTGCCTGACCAGAGAAAAGAAGCAAGAATAGAGTGAATCTTTCTAAAGAATTTCGTGGGAATAGAGACGGGAATATTGGAGATGATATACAAAACAATAGGGGATAGCATCATTTTAATAGTATCAAGGCGTCCCCACCAGGAGAGATAAAGTGGATGCCATTTGGTAGTAAGATCAGTTAACTTCTGGATACATTTGCTGAGGCAGAGTGAAACCGTGTCCGTGATGGAGGGAGTAACGTGTAAACCTAAATATTTGATATGAGAAGAGCTCCAGGTGAAATTGGATCCAGCAAAATCAGGTTTGAAAGTAAATTTAGTGAGGGGTAAAATTTCGCACTTGTCATTGTTCAGTTTATAACCAGAAATCAATGAATATCCATGAACTTCAGAAAGAAAGGCGGGGATAGAGACAGTGGGGTTAGAGATAAAGAGCAAAATATCATCAGCGTAGGCAGCAAGCTTAATATGAGATTGTGAAGAGTGAAAGCCGTGAATGTCAGGGTTTTGTCTAAGTTTGGAAAGGAAAGGTTCCAAAGCTAAGTTAAAGAGAAAGGGAGATAATGGGCAACCTTGTCGAACACCCCTGCCCAGGTCAAAGAAGGGGGAAACCAGACCATTTGCACATACCGCTGCTCTAGGATTGGAATAAGGAAAGGAAATTAAAGACATAAATTTGGGACCAAAACCAAACCATTTAAGGGCAGAGAAAAGATAGGTCCATTCTACTCTATCAAACGTTTTTTCTGCGTCCAGGGCAATAGCTGCTAGGGAACCTGAAAAGCGTGGAGATTTGGACAAAACGTTAAATAAAAGCCTAGTATTATCAGTAACAAAACGACCTTTAACAAAACCAGAATGCTCAGGACCAAGTAAATCAGGTAAAAAGGAGTCTAATCGGGCTGCGAGAGATTTGGCATATATCATATAATCACTGTTGACAAGGGAAATTGGTCTATAATTTTTACAATATCTAGAATCTTTGCCCTCCTTAGGAATAATGCAAATGTGGGCATCAGCAAAGGTACCTGAAGAACCACCTAAGGTAACAATGGAGTCAATAAGAGAATGCAACTTGGGAGTCAACAATGCGGAAAAATGAAGATAAAACTCAACAGTGAAACCATCAGGTCCTGGAGCCTTATCTTTTTTAAGGGAATTGAGAGCAGAGAGTAACTCCTTCTGGGAAACATCCAATTCCAAAGAGGTTAAGTCAATGGGGAAATGGTCTGGTTTGCGGATGGTAGAGAAAAAATCAGAGAGCGATTGAGGAGTTGGATGAGTTTCAGAGGAATAGAGGGTTGAATAGAAATGAGAAAATTCATCCAGAATATCAGCATCTTTGTGTCGAGGCCGTGGCTTTGAAAGCATCCCAAATTGTGTGGGTAGGAATAGAGGGAGTATCATTGAAAGTAAAGTATTCATTAAAAAAGTCAATAAAAGAGGCGGTAAATTTAGGATCTAAAAGTAGGGAGTTGTTAAAACGCCACCTCTTTGGTCCAGTAACTTTGGGTAGGACATCAATATCAATATGGACAGGAGCATGGTCAGATAAAAGAATAGGACCAATTCAGCATGAGTAAGGGATTGTGCAAGATGATGGGATACAAAAATATAGTCAATACGCGATTGAGAATGGTGAGAGGGTGAGTAAAAAGTGAATTTTCTGGTTGTTGGATTACATAAGCGCCAGGCATCAATGAGTTTATGCTGCGAAATAGCATGGGTGAAGAGTTTATGGGGCTTGTTTGGGATAAAAGAGGTCCTGGAATTTCGGTCTAAAAAAGGGTTGAGAGGTTGATTACAATCCCCCGCTAAGATAAAGTGATCGACTATGAGACTGGTAATGCGAGTAGCCAACTCACGCCAAAAATTCGGATGACCACCAGTAGGGGCATAAATGTTAAGAAGGGAGAGTGGAACACCCCTCAAGGAAAGCTTGACAAATGACCATCTACCGTCAGAGTCGAAGTCAGTTTCTAAAACAGAATAAGTAAGAGACTTACGAATAAGAATAGCAACTCCATTTCGCTTACCATCTACAGGAGCAAAATGTACCTCTCCCACCCACCCCCTTCTGAGCTTAACAGATTCTGCTTCAGTTAAATGAGTTTCTTGTAAAAAAGCGAAATCTACATTCCATTTAGCAAGGTGAGAAAGAATTTGTTGTCTCTTAATGGGAGAATTAAGACCTTTAACGTTCCATGAAACAATACGTACCGACATTAAAAAAACAGGAAAGAGGGGAAACTACTACAATAAGAGCTAACAACTAAAGTGTGAAAGATGCATGAAAAGGAAAGGTGAAGAAGCAAGAAAGATGATAAAGTAGAAAATAATTAGATAAAAAGAGATTGAAAAAGGAAAAGAAAAAATGACACCTCGAAAAAGAGAAGAAGAAGAAAGGGTAAAAGGAAAGAAGAATTAAGGGTAGGATCAAAGATGAACATGGCCATAAGGAAAGGAAATGTACTTACAGGTAGGGGAGGTGAGGGAACACAAGCAGGAAGGGGAACCAGACGCGTAAGATGGGGGGGGTAGAACCAACTGGAGGAGACAAGACAGTCAGGGCAAGCGAACCACCCGGCTGGGAAAACATGAAGCAGTGGGGATCATCTGAAAAAAGAGAAGGAAATCATGAAGGGAAGAAACAAAACAGAACAATCAAATAGACAACGCGAAGGTCATATCAATAAAGGCAGTATATATAAAAGGGGAGAAAAGACAATGAACATAATGAACAAGAAGAGCAATATGAAAAGAGGAAGTGAAAACATAAGGCATAAGTAACTATAATAAGAGTAATAAACCTATGCAAAAACCTATGCAAATAACACTGGACTGCAAGTAAGAAAAAGGTACATTAGTCACATAAGTCAAGGAGGAAATGCCGAAGAGGAACCAGAAGTATCCATGGTCGGTGCTTGGCAGAAGTTCAGGAAGCTCTGGAGTAGTACAGGATCTTCGTAGGTCGTCGTCTTGTTGTTGTATGTGATTCGAAAGAGACAAGGATGGAAAAGTCCATAACGTGCACCAATGGAGCGGAGTGCAGGTCTCATGTCCAAAAAGGCTTTGCGACGATTAGCCGTGGCTCTAGCGTAATCCTGTGCAATAAACAAGGAGGATCCAGACCAAGTGAGACGAGGAGCGGCTCTAGCTGCTGAGAGAACCTTCAGAAGGTCAGTGTATTGTAGGAAATACATGATGACACCTCTGGGTTTTGCCGAAGGAGAAGTAGATGAAGGGGCTCGACCAAGCCTGTGAGCCCTCTGTATGTTAAGTACGGTGTCTTCCAGGAGATGCAGAAGTTTAGGAAGAAAGGACCTGAAGAAAGCTATAGGATCACTCCTCTCGCAACCCTCTGCAAGGCCGTAGATTCGCAAATTGTTGCGTCTATTTCTGTTCTCAAGGTCTTCAACCTGCTTTTGAAGAGAAGAGATCTGAGAGTGCATATGGGCAGTTTTAGCAGAGGATTCCTGAAGTGAAGATACACTGTGCTCCACAGATGTAACCCTTGCCTCCATTTGAGCCCAATTATCGGTTAAGACCTGTAATTTAGCATTAGTTTCTTCCATGAAAGGGCGGAGTGCCCTTATCTCTTCCAACAACAAGTCAATAGAGGCAGACGGACCTGAAGCAGAAGCGGATGGCGAGGGGGGATCTTTTTTCAGTCGCTTAACTGTATTCTTCCCGTTGGGTTGAGGGAGGGGTTCCATGGCCGACTTCGACATAGGAGCAGGAAGTTCTTGAGAAGATTCTAGTTGGGCTAATGCTGAGAAAACTTTTGAATTTTTGATGAAAGTGCGCTTTGAGGTTTTATTGGCGCAGTTTGTGGTAAGTTTGCCCATCAGGTGCGCAAACTAAATCCAAAGCAGCAGCAGGTGACAAAAAGTAGAGGGGACCCCTTACCATCCGGTATAAGTAATCACCAATACGAGAAAAAGGTGGATACCAACAACATTAGTGGGGTGAAGGTTTAAATGGTGGAATCACGGCATGTATGGAGAACAAAGAGAGCACGAACAGGAACCAAGAGCAAGGACTGCTAGAACCAGGAAAAGAAGGAATCACCTTCACGAGGGTGTGCTCTTCCAGTCGATAATAGCTAGTAAATTCATGTGACGTACGTTGTTGAGGCAGAGGATGAAGGTTTACTGCCAATGGAGAGAATAGGGATAAAAAAGTCCTCCAACATAGGCTAAAATCAGTTATATTGCATAAATAAGGCAGAGTGGGCGTTATTGCGCAGGCAAAGTTGTGTTGAAGGAGCTTAAAGACATTGAGGCAGCAAAATGGCCGCTTGCGTGTAGAGGAAAATAGTAAAGAGAAATGTCACTTGGAAATATCAATGGGCCGTTATTGAAGTTGAGAGGAGTCATTTAGTAACACAATAAGGCCCACCATGAGGGAGGAGGATGTTGCCAAGCATGAAAACGAGTTTTCTGGAAGCGCCGATATTACAGCTGTGAGGAGCGCTGCGTGAAGAGGAATTACACAAAATGGCGGCCGCGGCCGTCACAGAGCCGCGATGTTCACAGCGTCACCTGAAACATGCCGAGAAGGAGCATATAAGCTCATGTGAGGGATCGCATCGTGGTCGGGGCGTGCTCCGACGGCTGAATCTTCACCTCGGCGAGGCAAAATCCGACGCGGTCCGCTTGATTATCCCAGCCGCAGCGGAGCGCTCACACCGGCACCGCCATCTCCAACGGGCGCTAAGCCACGCCCCCCCATGACTAAATCTTTATCGGGCAATTAACACCTAGAAATGCATTGACTGTAAGAATTGAAAATGATTGTAATTGACTGGTCCATTAGTTGGACACCTTTACCTGTTAGGATGTCTTTGAGACTCCTCCACTGCTTTCAACAAAGTTTAATATTTTGGCGGTCGAAAGAGGTCATTACTGTAACACCTGGCTTGCCCCTTGCTACCTCTGATATTGTTGTGGCGACACTTGGACTCAGAAGTAAAGGAGCAGCACAAGGATCAAAACAGGAAAGAATTGTATGGTTTCTGCATTGCCAAGTGCCATACATAGAGGGTTAATATAACACATTTTAGTGCATTTCCCTACATCACTATACTAAACTGCAATGCCATGCATGCTGAGCTCCTCTTCATTGCTAGACGTGATGAACCCTAGATGTGTGGCACTTGGCAGGGTTCCACTTTGATATCAGAGCTGCTTGTGTAAGCCAGAACTAGTGCACCTGATCTTTTAACCCCTTCACTGCGGCGGCTATTCCACCGCAGTGCTAAGGGGGCGGCCGAGCGGCGGGTGCATGCTGGTGACGGAACCGCTCCGTCACCAGCCGCGGTTGCGCTGTGCTCATGACGCAGTGGTTCCGTCACGGCCCCGCTCGCTCAATGGAACGCTCAGCGCAGGCGCGGATTTCGCGCCGCGCAGGCGTGCCGAGCGTGCCGTGACGGAACCGCTCCGTCATCAGCACAGCGTGACCGCAGCTGATGACGGAGTGGTTCCGTCACCAGCAGGGGAGGGGTTAAAGTGCCAGACGAAGGGATGACTCTCATTGCCAGGGTAACTGTTTCTGGGCCCATGAAACCATTACTAAGAAGAGCAGTGACATAGCCGAAGCCGGGCCAGTGCTCCCAGGCTGCACCAGAAACGTAGCTAGTGTAGCCTTGATGTTTACAAAAGTGAATGTAAACCATTAAAGTAATCTATTTCAGCGATGCAGCCTAAATCCTGGTTTACTTTTCATAACATTGCTGCTATGTTCTGTAGTTTTTACTATTCATATGCCTCTTGATACCAGTGCATAATATGAACAGAGTCCCTGCTAGTTGTCTTGGTGAGTTCAGATTGTGGGTGGTTGCGCACAACTGAGCACGAATGAAAGCACTGGAGTTGGGGTTTTTCTCACAGTGCCTCTTACAGTCGGTCTTACAAGCATTCCAACTACATGCTCATTCGATCCTTGGCCTCTTTACAGAACACACAAATCAATGGTCACATGTGTGCCGAATTTAAGTACCATTTTAGTTGAACGTGTGTCAGGAAATCATGACACTGACAAAGGAAAAGAACATGAATTTACTTGTAAGAAAATGTCACTCATTTGGCAGCTAAATGTCACTCTGACAAACTGAAACCATAGAAATGTCACTCATAAACTGCCTGAAAACTTGGCAGTTATGCACTCTCAATAATCCCCACCAAACTAAAACTTCCTTAGCCCATCAGAAGCCAGTAGTAGGTTTTTGGTTGTCTAAGGATGACAGGATGGATGGTAACTCTTAAACCTTAGCAGCCTTCCACTGGTTGTTGAAGGCTTATGGGAAGGAAAATGAATTGAGATGCTTCCTACCTCTCTCATATGTTGAATGTGGCAGAAAAACCAAATAAACTCAGAAGAACAAAAGAAGATATCAAGCGAGGCAGAAGACCACTTGACGCAATGCTGTTTCTGTCTCTGCCTGAGACTGGATGTTCTTTCCCTTGCACTTGAATTCTCTGCAGATCTAGGGCTATTTAGGAATTGCTAGTCGCTATTAGGGAGGGGAGTTCCCTTCCTAATAGTGACCGCAACCCCATGTATGAATGTTTTGCAACCGCAATTTCGGTCGCAAAACTCTTGCAAATTACCACCCTCTTCAAGAGGGCGGTAATTCACTCATATATGCACTCCCCTTCCCCTTTGCAAATGCAGGGGAAAATGTATTTTAGGGCAGGCAGTGGCCAGCCTTTGCATTGTTTACAATTCATCTGCTCCTTTTTCTATTCATATGTTTATTATACAATGATTTCAATTAATTTAGTATAATGATATGTGGTATGTTTTATATGTAAACCCATATTTATCAGAAAATTAACAAACTAAAAATATATTTTCATATTGATTACTAAGTATTTCGAAAACTTTCAATAAATAATTTTTGATAAATGTATACAATCAAACAACATGTTTATGTGTGTATATTTATCATAGTTCATGCATTATTTTTGATCTGTGGCTTGAAACTCATAACCTATAATTATTGAATTACTTGCATTTAGCATTTGTCTTTCCCCCCAGTGGTCCCAGGAACAACTGCATGCCCTTAAAAAACATGAAATTAAAACGTTTCAGTTTATTTCTTTTCAATGCATCCTGTTTTCCTTAAAGGAAAACGGGCTGCATTAAAAAAAAAGCTTCTTTATTTAAATGCAGTCCAAGACATGGTGGTCTGCTGAGCTCAGCAGGCCACCATACCTGGGAGGGCCTGTCATTCCCAATGGGCTTGTAAATTGCGAGAGACTCTTTAATATTCATGAGCCTCGCAATTTGCGACCCCGTTGGGAATCGCAAACAGTGTTAAACACGCTAAATTGCACTCGCAAAGGGCAAGATTCTCAGGATCTTGCCTTTTGCGAGTGCAATTTTTGCATTTGGGATTCATCATCCCAAATGCAAAATTCGCTATTTAAGAATTCGCACATTTGCGAAGAATTTAATTTAAGGAATCTCTATTTGAGATTACTTAAATGCAATTCATGAAGCATTTTAAAATTGCGAAAATGCAATTTTGGGCCGCTACTTACCGAGAGGTCAGACCTCTCGGTAAATAGCAAAAACTTAGAAAAATGCTTTTAAAAGCATTTTTCTAAGTTGTGTGTGCGCAACACCTGTTTCAATTTGCATTTAAGGGGTGCTACAGGGTGTCCTTTGGACACCCCTGGCACCCTTTAAATCGCTATCTTATTTGCGGGTAGCAAATTGCTAATCGCAAATAAGGAATACTCCCCATTCATTCCTATGGGCCCATAAGGAATGTGTAGGATTCGCTATTTATTTAGCAATTCCTACATGAATACCAATTTGCGAGTCCTTAATAGCTATTCGCTATGAATCGCTATTAGGGGCTCGCAAAACGGCCCGTTGATGAATAAGGCTGACCGTTGTACATGCCAAATAGTGCCTCGCAAATTGCAAGTCACAAATGCGACACAATTTGCGAGGCGCTATTTGGCAGGTCGTACATAGTCTAGTGCTGTAAGTTCAAAGTACCACTTCACTTGTAAAGCAATGAGAAATTTAAACAAGCTCACCAATGGCTCAGTTAATAATGCAAAAGATTTTAATGTGTTCTATAAGAGAATTTTTACTACATGTTAGCATCTTCCCTTCGCTTCTCCATATTCTAGTCCCGTGTCCAGCAACTTTCCCCTAAACCCAATCTGACTCATTTTTTTCCCTCTTGTGTTCCTTTAATCTCTCCATCTTGCATACTTGACCTGCTTTTTCTCCAATTTCCTTTTATACTATACTTTTGTTATTTTTGTCAAGGGATGTTGCTCAGCACTTGTGTACATTACAGTGCCATCCATGTGCAGTACATGTTCTGCCAGTGGAATGAAGTGATTCCCTAGAACTTCTTCGAATGTTTATTAAGTGCCTTCCTAACATAGTAACTTAATATCACATATATTATCCAGGACAATTTCAACAATTCAAAAGAACAGCTGAAAAAGCACCCATTAATAATAATAATAAAACCATTTGTAGAGCGCATGGTTACGCTATACCAGTGTGTCCCCGCGCTATGGAAGCAATCCATCCAGCTAGCAAGACTTTCTGTATTTAGAATCACAGAGGAGGAAGAGGGAACTAATTAGTGCCTCGAGTTCGTGGGAATAGGTAGGTTTTCAATTTAAGTCAGAATCTTACCTCCGACGGTTCCATACGGAGTTCAATCGGGAGCTCGTTCCATTTTTTGCAAGCTAAGTACCTGAACGAGCGTCCTCCCATTCGCGCTTTAAAGATGTTATGTTATGTTATGTTATTGATTTTTATTATGCACACAGCTGCTCCAGCGCAAACCTGAAACTGCATGCTCCCCGATGATCTCAAATTACGTCTTCTCTTGGACGATGGATCGTTAAGAGTTTTTGAAGACAGCTAGGCCCCTTCCCCTGGGCAACACAGTGTGTAATTCACAGTGCTTTAAACAGGATGCGTTCCTGTATAGGAAGCCAGTGGAGAGTCTTAAGAGCCTGTTGCCCTGAGGCTCTTTTAGACAGTTTCAAGACCAATCTGGCAGCTGAATTTTGTACGCGCTGCAACTGTTGTAGCCCTTTCTTACTCAGGCCTAAAAACAGGGAGTTTCCATAATCTAGGTGGGGGGTGACCAATGCGTGTATTAAAGATTTCCTGGTGTCAATGGGCAAATAATCAAGTATTTTACGTATGGTCTTAAGGACTCCATAACATTTACCTACTAGCCTTCCAATGTGCTGTCCATAGGATAGGCTGGAATCCAAAAGGACACCTAGGTTTTTAACCGTCTCTGAGGGGATAGGTGTGGGCCGTAAAAAAAAAAAAAAAAATATGGCGCAATCAAATCATGCATTATGCTCAACTTTTACAAATTAAGTAGACAATAGTGTCATACGTGTAGCACACACATAACCGAAAATGCAACTATATTATAGAACCAGATAAATTGCTTCCATTAAATATGTGCGTGTGGTGATACCTTAATCCCATTTATTAGCAATGAAACCATTATTCATCTACATAAGGCAAAGGCAAGAAGAAGAAAAGATGGGCAAGCTTCTCATGCAGGAACTTGGAACAATGAATTGATATTGAGCAGGGACGTCGATTCTCCAAAATGCTTGGGGTAGTAGAATTGACATCATATGCCCTTTGACCCTCCAATGAAGCTACTGGAAGTGACAACACATGACCTTTGACCTGGTAGCATCACAAGCAGTAAAACATGATCTCTGGATATGATGACATCACAGGAAGTGGTATTATACAACCTTTTGGCCTGGTGCTTTCACAAATTCATCTGAGCTTTGGTTTATTACATCACACATGGGGGCCCGTTAATCTCTTGCTGATATAAATAAGATACTCTATAAACAAGCATACTTCTATTCAAATCCATTTGAAAATGCTCTCACATACATTGATTGTCATCATCAGACAGTATCTTCAGATACAGAGTTGGGATAATTCAGCATTGGTTAAGAACCTTTTTATTAGTGTACAACAATGGAAAATATGTTGGGTAAGTTGAAATCAACATCAAATGCAAAGAGAGGGGATCCACAGACCAAAGGGACAGGGATCCGGGCAAGATTTAACAGTCAAAATTATAATTCACTTAGATTTTACTTATCACTCCTATGAACCACTCAGCATGCAATCTGTACACAAACAGTCACTCAGTCTTGAAAAAGCTGAGAACTCCAAGGAATAGCAAAGTAGGTATAGCTCCGATTTTAATAAAAATATTCATTCTTTCAATATATCTATTACAATTAAGTACAAAAATCAATGTAAAAACATATACATGAAATCTTATAAAAACACAACATAAAAATGTGAGAGATAACACATAAGACAATCACATTTGTCAAAGAAACTAGTTAATTTGTGAGAATACATAAGAACACCACATTGTAGAAACCAATTTCTTATCAGAATTTGATTCAATGTGCCTCAAATTAACAAACACAAAGCGTCAACACGTTTCGGTGGATTGTGTAGAATAAAACCATATTTTTCAGGACAATAACAAAATATATTCTTCTCCTGATAATCTCATAAAAACCAGTGAGGGGCACTAGTTTATGAAGCGGCTATATCTGAGTATTTCTGAACGGAAAACACAGAAACATAGGGGCATATTATCAAGACCAGGCGGTACAATTATCGCTGCTTTATCGGCAGAAAACTGCCGCTAAAGCAGTGATAATGGGCTTGATAATATGCCCTTGTGAATTCCCATAGCATCCCAGGTTAACACCAGAACCTGGGCTGCTATGGGAATTCACAAGGACATATTATCAAGCCCATTATCGCCGCTTTAGCGGCAGTTTCCTGCCGATAAAGCGGCGATAATTTTATCGCCTGTTCTTGATAATATGTCCCATCGTCTTTTTATCAAGTGGCCATATCGCTTCGCATCCCCATCTTTAGCTCAATACGAGCGTACTCAGAGCCGATATATGCGCTCCAACATTCAGATATCATATTTCCATAATCCCCCTTCAATTTTGATTTTGTTTCCCATCTTAAATTGCGCCACAAAAAGGAAGCTGACAAAACTTCGCCATGTGGTTTGTACTGGGCAGGGAATCACAATGTTACATCCGTCCCAGTAGCAAGAGGCAAAATGCTCTCTTCTCATTGAGAGTTTTCTAACATCTAACAGCGTCCCAAATTAGGTGGCATGACTGTATGTGTACAGATTGTATGCTAAGCGGTTGATTTGAGTGATAAGTAAAACCTAAGGGAATTATAATTTTGATAGATTGAAATCATCCAAAATCAAATAAGTGTTATATAATGAGCAATTTATAATGGAAAGTTGTTAAGCAAGTACCACCATTTACCCACCTTCCAATGCTCCAACAGAAAGCACTTCTTCAGTGCACCCACATCATACAATAAGTGGCTGTTGCACAAGTTTACAATCAGGAAGCGCTATATGTGAGCTGAAAATTTGGAGGGCCTCTAAAAGGGGCATGGCCAAAGGAGAATAACTAAGGGGCATTTTACCAAGGCAGGCGAAATGAAATTATTGCCACTCTTGTGGCCATTTTCGGCCGCAAAGCAGCAATAATTTCATTGCCCTATTAGCAAGCTGTCGCTAACATCAGTTAGCGACAGCTTTTAGGTGACAGCGAGCGGTTTGGGGCCCACTTTGCATGTCAGCGATATTTATCGCTAATGACATGCAAAGTGGGCGTACCCAACCTGTTAGAGACTGAAAGCAGTCACTAACATCGATATCGCCTATTATCAACGCGGCCTAGCGATTAAACTATTCGCGCTAAGCGCAAATATTGCCAAATCCTAATGCCTGCTTAGACCACTTCTTAGCCTGTATATCCAATGGGAGGTGGATATTCAGGTTAAGTCCCTATTAGAGATAATGCCTGAATATCGCTGAATTACCAGCGATATTCACTAATTTCGCCGCTATCGCCGGATATTTTATCGCTTTGGAGATAAACGTTGCTAAAAGCACGTTATCTCTGCGATAAAATCCGTCGATGCACGGCGATAAAAAAAATTTCGCTAAGCTTATTTAGCAATAAATATCGCTAGTTGTTGATAATATGCCCCTAAGTCCTTTGTGAGACTGTTTGCACATGTAATTAAGGGCGTGTCTTAAAATATAGGAACTAAAATACTATGCTTCACACACATCTGACTTCTACCTTGTGATTATCTCTGAGTTTTGTGTAATTGCATTGAGACAAATAAGACAAAAATGGAACTACTCCTAAAACAAGCCAGAAATATTGCATTTGTGAGCACTACCAAGAAAAGGAATAACAATAATGATGTTGTTGTGAATAATTAGAACTGAAAAAGGTTCAGTTCTGAAAATATGGCACTGTGAATTAACCATTACTAAAGTCTGTGGAAGGAGTAATGGTCTCCCCACAACACACTTTCCTCTGCAGACTTTCACTCTGTTTCTGTGCCTTTCCCATCACCCATCAGCACAGGAAGTCACATTACTAGGTCTCCCATTATCCACCTACAAAGGATGTAACATCACTGAATTTCCCATTTTCCATCAGGACCGAACGTAACATTTCTGTTTTTTGTGCCACAACCACCTTTGAAGGAAGAAGCCAAGCAGGAATACTTGATTTTCCATCATCCATCAGCACAGGAAAAGATCCAGGATCTACTTAATGACAGCTGCAACATGGATGTGCAGCAGAGACATGCAGCTGGCATGCCGCTAGTGCTCCTATGGCATAAAATAGGTAGGCCTGTCGGCACCCATCCACGCCTGAGCCACATCCAGTGCCAGAAACTGTTGTCTAATCACCGCCTAGTGATACTACACAGTGGGACCAAAAGAGGCTTGGGTCTATTTACTACCTGGCCTAGACCACTCAAATGTATTAAACAACAACAGGATGGCCAGATAGATTAGTTCGATATCTTATCACCCCACCTAGCCAATAATCCTAAGCAGGCAAACTTTTTGTTTAGTAATTTTTACTTATTTCCTGTTCCCTGTGCTGGAACAGGATTTACAAAGGGTGGTACGGGATCAGAATTTAGGATAAAGTCCCCCTGTTATTAGCCCCTTGAAACTAAGAGGTTCCAGCATAGCCAAACAAGCAGGCCTGCAAAAAAGAGTGATTGGCCGCTTGTCTGTGTTTTTGTTATTAGGACTGGTTCCCCATGAATTGAATGACTAGAGGCATCTTTTCTTTTCCACTATTTGTGTATGGTGTTTACATGAATGTTTTTTATTTACACGGTCTGTGAAATGTTTATATGTACTGTGGTGTTATATGTGAATGTCGCTATTTGAGTATGCTTTATGTCTGGATATATTGAAATGTTTTGCAAAAATATGAAATAAGTAAAAATTACTAAACAAAAAGTTTGCCTGCTTAGGATTATTGGCTGGGTGGGAGGATAAGATATCGAACTAATCTATCTGGCCCTCCTGTTAGTGATACTCCACAGCACTCCTTAGGTTGCTAGACCATGGATGCTGTTCCTCCACCGGCTGCCGCACCTCACACCAGGGAGGAGCTTTCACCTACACCGACTACCGGTTCTCTATCAGACACTCACCGACTCACCCCATGCAAATACCAACAATGCCCTAAACTCTCCATCCCAACACACACCACACAAGCACCAACAATTCATACACTGGTACCCTGAAGCAGGTGAAATATCAAACCTGAACAACAGCATCCACTCACATGCACGCTTCTCAACACATGATCACTCAGCAAACACACAACCGAAATGTGGAACCTGCTGAGTAGGGACGAACCAACTATCCTCTTCATCACTGAGACCTAGCCTTAACCCCTCATCAGCTCTTGACATCGCCACAGCAATCCCAGTGTGCTACAAGACAGGACTGCCTTCACAAGCCAGGAGGAAGACTCGTTATCATCTACAAGCAGTTCATCAAATACAAAATATCCACGGAGAATGCCTGCCATACACAGAACACCCGCCCTGCAACCAACAAATCTTCGAAAATTCACCCTGAATGGAGCCATTACCTACCGACCACCCAGACCATGAGCCACCTTTAACAACCTCATCACCAACTTTGTCGATCCGCTCACTATCAACTCCAGAGCCTACATTCTTCTACGTATATCTCAACTTTCACCTAGGAGACTGAAATTAACCCTGCTCCACAGCACTACTTGAAAGATAGAGCAACATCAGACTCACCTAGCTCCTCCCAGAACCAACACACACCGAAGGACACACCTGACACAATCCTCACCACAAGTGGCAGCTTCAAATACACAGCACATCACTCACATAGTTCGACCACTCCATCATCCACTCTAAAATCAACACACCTCAAGTCAAAACCCCTACCACATTGAGCATTCCAAGCCACAATTGGGGAAAGCCACAAACGCTGACTGGCTCAGCTTCCTCAGCACGAATCAACCTAGCTGCACAGACAACCTCGACAAGGACATTAACAACTTCAATTGGAACAAGACCTGCAGGGCTCCCTGTGATTCATCAAAAACAACCAGCATTGTAGATCAAACAAGCTGGCCAGCTGGTACACAGAAGACCTCTGAGACATCAAATGACACTGTAAACAAGACTGCACTCAGACTCTATCATGAGGAAATAAGAGACACGAAGAAAAAAGCACTAGAGAACTGCATTGAAAGGAAGCTCCAACAGATGCAAGGAGATCTGTTTGATCGTTAAGGATTTGACCTCACCCGCATCCACCGTCAGCAGCATTGCTGCTCCCAACAACTCTACGACAACTTATCCAACTTGTTCCACCGCAAAATAGCAAAAATCAACAGCAACTTCACACACCAACCCAAACCCAGAGAAATCATTGCTATCCTACCCACTGCCAGCCAAGATGGCCCACCTGACCAAATGGACAAATGACACAGTGGCAGTCATGCAGGCCATGCACTCAGGGGCCCCAACAGACCTCTAGACAGCCACAAACACAGGAAGGATGGGTGTGACAGAGGACTAATCTGCATTCATCTGCAATCTCATAGCCTTCCTGAGCAGAAAGAGGGAGCCAACACCAACATCTAAAGAGATTGTGTCATGTCCCAACACAAAGTACTGATTACCCCCTGCAGATAGTCTGACAAACAGTGCTGAGAGGAAAGGGGACCTGTGCACTTCAAGCGGCTGCCTTGAAGCCACCCCACTTCAAAGGCACATTTGGGTATATGTACTGGGGATCTACAAAGACAGTACACTGCTGGACCTGTGAAGAACTCTCCCAGGAGTAAGGGCTGCTGTGCTAGAAGGATTGCCAGTCTGCTTGACTGACTATTCCACGGAACTGCTCCACTGCTGAGCTCCCCTGCTACCTGCTGTTCTCTGCTGTGCTGAGGACAAGGACTGGATCTACCTTGGTTTAGCATGACCTTAAGTAGCCTTTTTGAGGTATTTACATTTAAGCACTAATTTTGGTTTATTCTTTAAAAACTCTACTTATGGGATTTTTGTAGTTTTGGTCTTCATTTTCTCATAACATTATGCTCTATTGTTCTAAACTTGTGTGGAGTCATTTTGCGATGTTTTCATTGTGTTACTGTGTTTGTGTGTGTGTGTGTCACAAATACTTTACACATTGTCTCTTTAGAAAATCCTGACTGCATTGGGCCAAGTTACCAGAGGGTGAGCACAGGTTAGCATTTTAGTATATATCTAGCTTACCCTGACTAGGATTGTGGTCCTTACTTGGACAGGGTGCATACCTCAGCCAACTAGAGACCCTATTTCTAAGAAGACTCAAGCCCCCACACTATCTACAGCTTGGAAACATCACCAATCAGCATCACTCTGACCCACATCATCAACACCTCCATCATGTACGACACTTTCCTGGTTGAATGGAAACTTGTAGAAATACATGCCCTCCTCAAGAAGCCCACAGCTGATACCAATCAACTGAGCAACTTCAGATGCATCTCCCTGCTCCCCTATCCAGCCAAAGTGATTGAGAAGGTCACCAACAAACAACTCACAACCCACCTCAAACTTCACCATCTACTAAACAACACTCAATCAGGATTCACAAAGAACCATAGAACCAAAACAGAACTCATCTCAGCCACTGATGACATTCAAATAACCATGGACCAAGGAGAAAAAAGTGTCTCTCATCCTGCTTGTCCTCTCTGCGGCCTTCTGCACTGTCTTCCATAATAACAGCATCAGAATGCTCCATGTGATTGGCATACAAGGATCTGCTCTCAAATTGATCTGGGCCTTCTTCACAGGAAGAATTGAAATGGTCAAGCTGGCACCTTTCACATCAGAGTCCAAGAAATTGATATTCAGAGTCCCAAAAGGCTCGTACCTCAGCCCCACTCTTTTTAACATTTACATGGCACTGCTCACCAACATATTCCAGTCACAAAACATCACCATCGTATTCTAGGTCGATGACACTCAACCATCACCAGAACCATTGTTACCAACTGCATGAGCATGGGGGCAGACTGGATGTGAGCCAACTACCTGGAGCTCAACTTCGACAAGACAGAAGCACTGTTCTTTGGCAAGAAGAATCAAACCCCCGTGGGACTCCATCTGTTGCCCGTCAAGCTAGGACCAACACCCACAGACCATGCAAGAAATCTAGATGTCATCCTAATAGACATGCTCAACATGATGGCACAAGTCAACGCAGTGTGCACCTCCTGCTTCCACATCCTACAAGTGCTGCAAAAGATGTTTAAATGGTTGCATAGAACACCAGATGGACCTTCACACAAGCACTCATCATAAGCAGGCAGGACTACTGAACACTCTCTATGCCAGAATCTCCCAAAAACTCCTACACATACTAGACCGCCCAGAACACTGCTGCAAGACTCATACATGACATAACATTCCACACACAAATAACACTGCTCCTCAGGAAGCTCAATTGGCTCCTCATTCACAAGCACATCTAATTCAAACTTCTCATACAAACACAAAAGCCCTACAAAACACAGGACCAGAATACTGAACAGGTGCGTACACTTCCCCTAACCCATCAGTCACCTGTGCTGTGCCTCACTCTCACTCGCACACATTCCCTGCATCTGCAAAAGCAAAATGATAGGTCACTCATTCCCCTACATTACACCCAAAACATGGAACAACTTCCTCAACACATTGGATCCTCCTCCTTACTTCTTGAGTTCCAAGGGAAGCCGAAGCCCTGGCTCGATGTATAAGCACCTAGGGTTACTCACACCTACACAAGCTCCCAAGCACCTGGATACCTACCTTGGTGAATAGTGTGCTATGAAAATCAATATAACATAACAAAACATAACATAACATAATCAAATCAGAAGTTTTTCTCCCCGCATCTTTCATCTGCATAGCTCATGTTATATTGTCCCTCATCAGGTCAATTTTTTCACTCCCTCTTACTGTAGTTTCATCTCCGTAAATTCAATACCCCCCATGCACACAACCCACATGTTCACCTATTGACACTGCATTTTCTTTTTCTTTGGCACTTCTACAGCTGTGTGCCTCCTGCACACAATTTTCCACATTGGTCCATATGTAATATTTACTCTTCAGGGTTGCCAAACAGTAGATGGGCACATGAACACGATATCTTCATGACTCACTGACAAGTACTGTGAGAAACACTGCCTTCAGATTTGTGCTCCATTCAGAGCTGTCACAAAGACACATAGAGGTATCACAGTAAGATGTGCATGAAAAGAAAAATATAGAAACATAGCACTTGGAAAATACTTATAGGGAATTCAAGGTAAACTGAAAGATGCAAAGTGTGGAGAGGAAATGCATGTCTGACATTAATTACCTCAAAGTTTGTTATTGCAGTAACTGTTGAGAAATCAGTCAATCAGTGCAGTTGCCAATTAAGTTAAAGATACCAAAATAGGGACCAATAATGATGTACAGTTCTCCTAGAAGGCACTAGGTACTTTCTAACCATAACACAGGAAAACACATGTCTTACATTCACATCCAGTCCTCTGGCACTATAGTGTGCAGCAACATCTCTGATTATGATAAGAGGAAGGTATGTGTTACATTTAGGTGAAAGTGGCTGCTTAGATTTGTTATATTTCCCCATCGCACTGTGAGGTTTCCATCCCCGGCCTACCCACGTGTGCATTAGTGGTGTGGAATGTACTGGGTGGCAGGTGGGATTCAGGGACACAGTTGCACACTGTGGGCCTTATTTATGAAGGCCTGCGTCACTTGTGCACTGCCGTTGCATCACTTTTAGTGACGTAGCGGATGAGTATATAATGCACCATGTTAAGCCATATATACAAAGTGACACATCTAGGCAGATGCATCACTGCGAAAACCCTTGCACTACATTATAGTGGAGAAGTGTGGCTCAGGGGTTAGAGGCAGCAGACCCGGAAGCTGAGATCGGTCCTGGACCAGGGTTCAATTCCCCGCCTCGGCGGGTCTTGGGCTAAAAATTCCACGGACTTGATAATTCTCGCCCCGGTGCCTCCTTGACTCTCGGGTTCACACTCTGCGACTCTGGGCAATAGCTTGCTTAATCTCCACAACGGCCCCTCGCGGCGGGATGCCTGACTTTCACCTTGTGGATACCCTGATATCTCACTGGGGAATACCAGGACGGGTTCCCTAAGCAAGCGCCGGGAAACCCACTGCGGGTAGCTGTGCGCTATATAAGCTCAACTACATTTACACATACCTGCATCAGATATAATGTATGCAGGGTGAGCTTTCCCCTGCAAGAAAGGGTCGTAGGAGATGCCCAGTGAAATCTATAAGATTTCATTGCACCACTTCTAGGACGCCAGTGCGTCAAAACCTTACGCCTGCCTCATGGCAGGCATAAGGGTGACAGGCCTTTTCACATGGGGCTTGCCTCATGTGAAAGGAACATTGCTGGAGTTGCATCACGCTTCCGAAACAACTCCAGCAATGCACCACTTTTGCGCCAACAGATACGTCAGTAATACCGACAAATCTGTAATTCCTTGCGACCTTATGCATCATACAGTAAATATGACGCATCAATGGTTTCACAAGGAGGGCGTACTGAGAAGTGTTGCATCGCTGCTTTCATGCAGCGATGCAACACTTCTCATAATGAGGCCCTGTGTTTGTGGCAGGGGCATACACCCCGCTTACTTATATGTTGAGACCATCCGTACTATTTCAGGAGAAAGTGGCACTTGTGCTGCAAATCTTTGAAAATGAGCCTGGGGTGAAACAGCAGGCCCCACAAGGCAAACTCTCTATTTGCAATTACCGGAGTTCGAAGTGCTTTAAATAAAATGGGGGAACTGTGATGTTGCGCACAAAAGGGGTCAGGGTGATTGAGCAGGATGGGGGACAAAGGCGTGGCTAAAAAAACACAAATATTGTGGAACTTTTCATTCTTTCACATTCAGGTAGCACCATATAAAATAAGGCACAGGGTAAATGAAAAATAAATACAGTTAAGTTAATCAGTGTAAAATACACCATCTTACATTATGAAATATCAATTAGTGTTTGCACTGCAGAGGTCTGTGTGTGTAACCAGAGAGCCACAGAATTGAATCCTGGTTCATGGAGTAGAGACTAGTGACTTGTGTGTGCTTAGTGCTACACGGTCCCAGTGTGGGACAGAAAACAATGTAAATATGTGAGTGCTTCTTTTAAACTTGCATTACCAAAGTTATAATTTAGGCTACTACAAAATCACAAAAAGTTTTATGATAATAAAAGTGCTTCCAGAATATAGATGTTATCAATACTCCTTTAAAAGCAGGTCCTGCAGAGCTCAGCTGGTACCTTCCTTGCCATACCACATAAATCGGTTTCATCGGGAAGCTTTGAGTAATTCAATCAATTAAAGCCCATATCTCCTTCAATGCAATTTTTACGCATGCTGATTAACCAGTTGCACTCATTTACGTTCCTTTTAGGCAAGGAGGCAGCCTGCTTGTTCAGCTGTCTTGTGTAGCTGTCTGCTACTCCCTTGTCTTCACAGCACAGAAAACTCATTGCCTTACACTTCAGCTGAAGCATTTCAACTATTGAAATTAACAGCCCAGGGACGGTTATTTTTTTCACAAAACGTAGGGGAACTGTTTGTCTTTAATTTAAAAATGCCCCTCAGATCCTGCCACTTCGACTTCTGGCAATCACACAGAAGATAACGAAGCTCCAATTCTTCCTGTGCTCGAGATAGACCCACTCATATTTGCCCATTCCACGACAAAGTGCATGCTGCTACAAATTCCACAAATCCGCTGCCCTGGAGACCATGACGCAACCACAAATATTAGGGCAAATAGAAGCCTTTTAGCACTGCCGGTCAGTGCAAGTGCTTAATTCTTATTATTGTCAATAATTATTATAATTGTCTGAGGTGACTCAAGTCCAATACTTTTACTGGTGTTACTGGCCTGACAAACAAGGGTCGCAAGCAGAGTGTCAAGGATCACAATGGGTTGTGTAGGGGTCACAGTTGCGACCCCTGTGACCCCCCTAATTGACGTCCGTGATATTGAGGTGTGGAAGCTGGACTTTGCCTAGGCATGAAAGGGGAAACAACCTATACAATGCAACCATTAAATTGCACTACACTTACAAAGCAGGCAGTACATCGCAACATCCTTTACAGCGCATGACACTACAACGCATACCATTACCACGCATGACACTACATCACGTCACTACAAAGCAGGCACTACAACGCATACCATTACAACGCATACCATTGGATTGCGTTGTAGTGGATGTTGCAATGTAAAAACTGCATTGTAAGTGCATGCGTTGTAAATGTATGCGTTGTAACGTCATACATTCGCATGAAAGCCTCGGTAGGATAGCCGAGGGTGAGCGTCTGTAAATTAGCCGCTCACTGCTCATCAGAGCAGACCAATTGAAAAAGGCTGACGCCCTTAGTATGTTCTCTGTAACGTGATGGGTAATTCTAGTTGACAGGAGAAATGTATCAATGTCCTCTGCTACGTAGTCAACAAAACAGGCATGACAAGGAAGTTGTCATAGCTATTGTTTACTGTAGAACAGGTGAGAAATAAGTGAAGTGGGTCACTGTGATTTCCACTGAATCACTTGCTCCATGGAAGATATGCATTTATTCGGACAAGCATATCTTGTGTGACATGTTCATATACTTGTGTCTTTTACCTAGCTGGTCTTTGTTCTCTGGGGCTTGTAGTTTCATTTTTCGAGGCATAAGACTAAAGTCTTGCTATGCGAAGTGTCTTGAATAAAAAGCAAGCACTGGATAAATTGTTCAGACAAATTATAAGGCCGCTTGACGGCTGTTTATGCGCTATATATCTGAATTGCACAAAGTTCAACTAGCCCTAAATAATGTTGGATTTTGCCTCGAACAATAATACAAATCACATCTGATAAGCGACTGCGCATATTTTAGAACGTCTGAGCCTGCATGATCTTTATAAAATGAGGAACAGCTCTGGTGTCTGGAGCCTGTGCCTGTAATATATGTATTACCAGAGGGATAGCTGTCTTCCATTGCAGTGAGTTTTTTCTTACGTGTCCCCTTCAGATTGATGGACCAACTGTTCAGATAGCCTAGGACTTGCTGAAATCACTTTGTTTTGCAGCACTGATTATGGTAATAATTGTTTTTGGTTTTCATTAGCGTAAATTGAATGCAGTAATGCTCGACACACAACCCACTTAGAGTTCATTATTCGTTTTGCAGTACACTTATCATCCTGGTAAATTTTCCATTTCCTGTTCTATCTTGAGTTCATCACAATTACAAGAGGCTCTTCAACAACATTCTGCACAATTGAAAAATATTTAGTGATGGCTAGAGCCCAGCAAACAGTGCTTGATCACCAGAGAGATTAAAAGAATTCGATTTTGTATGTGAAATCCGATTTGGTTATCTAAAACAAATGCAATGTTCTAGGAGTTTCGTTGTATTTAGAATCAAGTTTGATGGATAGTTATATTATTGCAATATTTCATTGGGTGAATTAGGTATGTGATCGACGAACATTGGGCAATTTATCCAACAATCATGGGCGTCAACGCAGCACTATACCGGAGGTAGTGGATGTGACATTAAAGGCCCTGTGATCTATGATGACATCACATCCTTTTGCTCAGCCCCAGCAGGTCCTTATAGCGCCGGGACACTCTGCCCGAGTAGCTGAGCGCTTTATAAGACCACTCTTAACATAACACAACATAACAAAGACATTGGAGGCCCAATTCTCACAGGACATCAAAGGAAGTGATGTCAGGTGGCCTTTCTCCTTTCTGCCTTTATAGAAAGGAGAACCTCTCATGTAAAAAAAGAAAAACTCATGACATTATAGTACCTCAACTAAAAATAAACACATTGTGAGGTTCACCTTTGTTCCTAAAGTTGGGTAAGGTCTGTTAACAAAATGTGCCACCTTGGCATAGGTATGCAACATTACCCAAAACACGTTTTATTTATAACTAAGGAAGCCCCATCACAAAATCCACACAGTGCAACCACGCGGTAGAGCACTGTGATAACACTGAATTCATTCGCAAACATGAGAATCACAACAAAGACATACCAAACTAAGACATAGTCTTATACACTACTCATTGTGGGACAATTTGAATATTCGCACAAAATAGTACCCAGGTGCGCTCTATTTTTCAGTGTTGTCCTCTTTTTTTATTTTTTTATTTAATATTGTTCTTAAATTAATTTTATCAATGTGCGACCCATGTCTGCAAGCAGTACAATAATAGACAATACAAGAATGCTAGGATTGGATAAACCGTTCCAGGCAGACGGACGGATTTAGGGGCATATTAAAAGCCAAAAAAGCAGAGATAAAACTAGCGCCCTATCAGCAACAGGGTGCTAACACGCAAATTCGCATGTTAGCACCCTTTTACTCTACGCTTCCCCTTGCATCTCTAATAAGATGCAAAGGGGGCATTCCAGAGTAAAATAATAGGAGAAATGTCACTGAGCGACATTTCTCCTATTTTCAAGGATATCGCTAACCCTGTTAGCGATAAAAAAAAAGCAGCGCTAAACGCGGTTAACGCTGCTTTTTTACGTCTGTTAATTTTCTGACTCAGCCATGATATCCTATGTAAGGTTGATATCATGGCTAAGTATGTCTATCCCTATCAGCAAGTTATCGCCAAACCTTGTGGGATTATCGATGTATTTCCAGCAATAGTCTCACAATTGGCATCTTGCGCTCTGAATTTTGGAGATAAGTGTTGCTGATAGCACGCTATCTCCGTGATAAAATTCAGAGTTGGCCGGCGATAATTATCCTAGCGCTTAGTGCGCTTAGCGATAATTATCGCCTGCCTTGGTAATATGCCCCCAAGCTTTAAAATCTGCCTAGTTTTTCTTCTGAAAAGTGCCATGCAAACATGTGTTTTCTTAGCATTCAAATGTCTTCATAATTGATCATCGTGGAATGATTCTAAAAGATATTATCGTAACTTTTCAATGAGAATATACATTTGCAGATAGTTAACAAGAAAACCTCCTGTCTTTGGCCAAGGTATTGCATTATGAATTTCTGTACAACCATGCAGCATTCTGTAGCGTACTTTGGCATATTCCATTAATCAAATGGAAGGATTGCTCATTGCCACGAGCTCCACCTAGTAGTAAGAGGGGCAGTTCTTATGAAATATATTTCTTGGGGAAGACATTGTGAACATTCCACCAAAGTGCAAATAACAATACACCATGAAAGAGCTTTTTCTGCCTCATACATTGATATTCGCCAAAAACATGGGATCCTTCTGACCAGTCAATTTATCAATAGGAAAAGTGCCCCCCTTCAGATAATATCCACATGTAATTCATGGATCTCTGATGGCTAATCTGACATCCCATGATATATTGCCGCCCCCTGGCTAGGGGGAAGCTTCTCGAAGCACAACGTAGATTGACGCGAAGGTCTTATTCCATAAACAAATATAGTCCAAATATCATAGTGAGATTCAAAGTTTCACGTTTTAATTAAACGTATCCACAATTCAAAATGAGTTTTTTCATAAGCATTGGGTGCTTCATGCTTAGATGCAAGGTAGAATACACAGTTATAATGATTCCCGATGCATTTCGGGCTCCGCCCTTCTTCAGGGGATAACTGTGAGGTGTAACGAAACACGGGCTCCGAAGAGTTCCCACCGTTAATTAAAACGTGAAACTTTGAATCTCACTATGATATTTGGACTATATTTGTTTATGGAATAAGACCTTCGCGTCAATCTACGTTGTGCTTCGAGAAGCTTCCCCCTAGCCAGGGGGCGGCATTGCATTAGTACCTTATCGAATTGTCGCTGTCAGGCCAGGCAACGACTCTCTCAGAGCACACTACAGATCATCACCTGCACACCTTAGTTACATTTACCCATCAGCTGTGCGAGTTCCACAACTTATCAGTATCCCATGATATATCTCAAGTACCATAAAGTGCATTCTTACACCAGGCTTATCCATCCCGGGGTTTCATGCTCAGAATAAAACCCTTCAGTCCATATTGACCTATGTACTCATCACACTACCAATATTATCAATATTTTTCCTCTATTCCAGCTAACCCTTATGTGCCAAGTAAACAATCTTCACCTTGATTGCTACATTGTGCACGTCTGTGTATAAGCTGCTGGTAGCTCTGCAGGAAGTAGATGTGCGTAATACCGTAAAATGCATTTAATGGATTTTAGTAGATGGAATTGCTCATTATGCAAATCATTTTCTGCTTATGGCTCAAATCAGTCGAGTAACAATATGTACACAAATAAAGTTTGTGTGGCTTAACAGTTCTGCCTTACCTGCCAAGAAACAAAAATATCTTTCTCTCTTGATATATGTTTGATATTCACGTAGGGATATTAAAAACAGAGAAGGACTTGTTCTTAATATAACATGACTCTAAGGTCAAAACAAAAATGTTGAAGCTGATTGCAAGAGGGAAGAAATTCTGCATCTGCTGCCTTTTTTACTGAGAACAGTTTATTAAGAATTGTCAACAGTGTAGTGAATGTTGTTGATTGTATTGTAATTGCTGTAGTGTAGCTCCTATCATCCCAATAGGCTCTGCGCATTGGAATAATACCTACAGCAGTAAAGGCCTAGACCAGACGTTAACTAGGTCTACTACTGTCGATACTAGACTTAAAGTTTTGGGTTTGCCAGCTTAGCTCAGAGTTCACTAGAAACTTTCTCGAATGTTCAAGGAGGACTTAACTTCCCTGATTAGACAAGAAGGGATTTAGTTTCTGACAACCATAGAACATGACAACTTTGCTCTCCCCTAATCAAGAGTAAATCTCGAGAGTCGTGTGAACAAAAGGCAATTTATTTTACTCAGTCAGTACGTGCATTCTTAGTCTCATCAGAATGTAGAGAAAAGGAAGAGACGGGCGTGTTCAATAAAAAGGTGTTATTTATTGATCAGTCTCTTTTCTCATACAAGAGAAATGGATCGATATTATTGCAATACTTATAGTTAAGTAAAGTGCATACATTAAAAGCAATAGTATAAAATAATACTGTAAAAACATTGATATGGTTTCTAAGCCATAAGATGTTTTAAATGATTAAAATATATTACATACACATATACATTTGACTAAACGTACTCAACTGGTGTTTCTAAATACGCCTACCCCGTGTACCTGACCTAAGTCTAATACGTGGGCGGGAATAGAAAGTTACAGTTTAAGTTAAGTTTGTTTTTGCCAAGTGAATAACTAAAGAATTCTCTGTGAGGGGTTATTCAGTTCTGTACCTGGAAGTTAGGATGAATGAGGGATGGTATCTCTCTCTCTGGTCTCGATATTCCAGGCTGCCTGCGAGGGCTACCCAGAAGCGCCGGTGCTGGATTTCTCGGCAGGAGAAAGCAGCGCGTCTCTCAGCGTGTCAGGAAGGCGGGGCTGCTGCCAGTGGGGTCTGCTCTGCTCTTGGCTTCGGCAAGTATGGCTGCTCCGTCTCGTCACCACCGCGTGTGTTTGCATAGGGCAATATCGGTAATATTTATACCTTTAAGGTGCCGAGATTGACGTAAGGATGGACATAGATACGTCAATAAAGATGTCATACGACCAGGTCGTTAGCACATTCTTTTGCTGAAGTTCTCTGTGAAATCAAAACAATGGCCGCACGGTTTTTCCAGGTTGTCATAGGTTTGATTTGTTATGAGAACTCCGTATGCCTTATCAGGGGCTGGAGGAATATCGCTTGTCTAATTAGATCGCAAGCGTTATGACCTAATCAGATAACACGTTCCTGTGCCGTAGTGTGACTGCGTCAGATAACGGTATCTACATCATGGGGGTTTTCTGCCTCATGGGCTGACTGCTAGTTAACTTGTCGGTTTGTTTTAACTAGAATAGGGTCAGGAATAGGGGGATCGATTCAGAACCTATAGGAATACATGACACCCACTCCACGCTAACTATGGACATATTTACTAATCTAGGCATAGTATAACATAGTACAACATACTATAGAGTAGTGTGTATACCTTACCACCCCAAAATACATAAATGCATTTCGAAATTTTCAAATATACGGAAAAATTGCAGTTATATGTATTGTATGCACTCAAGCTGTAGAATAATGCCAAAGTAATCGCATTAGTATACATTATTGCTTATTTGGTATATGAGAATTACACATGAAATGGCTCTTAATACAGAAAAAAGGTTCGAGACCATTCCATCACAGAATAAAATATTTATGAACGTACCAGCGGGCAGCTAATGTCTATAAGCTTATCTAAAATTAGAAATTTTAGTTCTTTAAGAATAGTTCTTACTTTAAGCAGAAGATAGTGTCCTGGAAAATATATTTTGGGGCCGCTGAAAAACTTGCTGTCCGTGAACTGGAGGGAAAATTGTTCATGTGACTTTATTTTTAAAGTTGAAGGCCGAATTCAGGGAACGCCGTGTGCGAGTTTTCTCAAAAGTCTCTATTTCTGTTCCGGCGAGAACATCATATCATTTAGGCTTTCGAAAAAACTGTCAACAGCTTCCTGGGAAAGTTCCACTAACTCGGAAATAGGTGTAATCATGCATTCGTGCGCATGATTGTCTCCATTGACATTCTGATTCGCATTGCTGACAGAAGGTCGTACCTGTTCGATGCTGCTTTCATCTTGAACTTCACTACCCATCAATCGTAGTGGTGAAGCTTCCACGAATGCCGTCATCAGGATTGGTAGCCTTTGAGGGCAGCACAAAGCGTGAACCTTGATCGGGCTCAACAATGTTTCTGCATCCATTGGCGCATCCGATTGTAGCGTCAGACAGGTGTCTAACACGCATTCTTCTCCGCATAGCAGACACCTTAGTACAGGTAAAACACATCTTTGCCACATTGGTCGAAATGATAGAAACCAAGTCATGTTCAGGTCTCTAAGCCGGGAGAGTCCCAGGATTTTTGATATCCGGTCCCGGTATCCAATGGCTAGGATTGTTTCTTCCCTTGTCGCAAGAGTTTTGTCTGTGACATGGGTTGCCATAACGAAAAATAAGGACTAAGAATAGGATTCCTGCAATTAGTCCTAAAATGAGGGGAAGTCCGCCAAAAATCGAATGGACGAAATCTGGAAAAATACCCAGTATGGCTTTGAATGGTGTTAATGCCATCGAAAATACTGTCTTAAATACCCCTGAGATCCCATTGGTATCAGAAATATTTAAGATTTCGTTCAGGATTTTCGCAAAATGTACGGGGGAATTAGTTGATAATAATGTATGTATCTCTGCAGTCGTCCTTGCGACTTGTAGATCATACGTTTCTTTTGATGACGTGAGCCTTGTAGGCGTCTGAAGAAGCACTGTTTTCATTCTGCTTAAAGTATCGATTCGAATAGAAGTAATTTTCAAATTGGGCCATGCCCTTGCCTCCCTGCCTGGAAAGGAGCTGGGGAACAATGAGCGTCCACAGCACTTGACCTTCGCAGTCGTAGTTACTAGATAAGGAGTCCCGGGCATAAGACTACAACATCTGCGGTCTACAATTAGAATGTAACTCCCATTATAGAGTCTTTGAAAGAATGGTTCTATCTCTGTTGCAGGTGCGCCTTGCTGGTGACATGAAAGGTTGTATGAATTCCCTTCACAGGCTCCATGCAAACTAATTCCGTTACACAGAAGTGTGCCACTTAGTGACATCGCACAATTGTTGCCACTAAGAAACACTCTCTGTCCTTTGTTACTGACACATGCATGTGAATAGGGCAGGTTCCAAGTTGTTTTAAGGTACCCCTTTCCCAATTTCTCGTACATGCCAGCCTGTATATATTTGTGGCAGTATTGAAACCTGAAGGTTGAGATTGGAATATTTATTATCCCATGTATTATCCATTCACTGACAGGTCGTTCTGACATTGTCACTGGTAATCTTTCTAGTTTTTCAATGCTCAAGATTGTATAATCAGCACCCTTTTGTGCCATACTGATTTGTCTATCAGTAAGGTTAAAGATTTGGAATAATGACGTTGTGTTGATTAAACGCCAAGGCACATAGCCTGAACGCAGATTTTGTAACGTCCAGCCAAGCTGTACAATAGAACGCAATTGAGACTGACCGTGTTGTAACAACAGTAAGTCTTGCGATAATATGTCGATTGCTGAAGACACAATGCTGTCCAAAGAAAAAATTCTGGAGGACAGAGTCATTAACCCATTGTCCACTACAGAAAGTGATTTTTCCAAATTAATACGGTCAATTTCCCGTATTCTCTCTGCTGTTTCAATTTGAGTAACCTTCCAGGCCTCATTGTATGCTGCATATGGATCACTGAAAGAATATCGACTACCACAATATCGAGTACCCAAAATATCGAGGTGAAAATATCTACTACAAAAATATCGAGTTTGTATGTACAAACAGGTAAGTACAAAAATATCGACTACAAAATATCGTTTACAAAAATATCGTTGTAAAAAATATCGACTTTACTAAAAACAATGTTTAATTACATTAATATAAAAAATTAATTACTAAAATATAATTAACAATACTTAAAATAACTTTTAATAATTAAATAGTTAATGAAAGTTAAAAAAAAAATATATTTTTAACCATATTTCTTAAAACATATATATATAGTAACAACATTTAATTAAATAATAGGCAATATTGTATATGTACCCCAAAAACCCAAAACTGACCCTGAACCCTAAAAATACCCCTTTACCCAAAAACTGAAAACTGACCCTGAACCCTAAAAATACCCCTTGACCCAAAAACTGAAAACTGACCCTGAACCCTAAAAATACCCCTTTACCCAAAAACTGAAAACTGACCCTGAACCCTAAAAATACCCCTTTACCCAAAAACTGCAAACTGACCCTGAACCCTAAAAATACCCCTTTACCCAAAAACTAAAAACTGACCCTGAACCCTAAAAATACCCCTTTACCCAAAAACTGAAAACTGACCCTGAACCCTAAAAATACCCCTTTACCCAAAAACTGAAAACTGACCCTGAACCCTAAAAATACCCCTTTACCCAAAAACTAAAAACTGACCCTGAACCCTAAAAATACCCCTTTACCCAAAAACTGAAAACTGACCCTGAACCCTAAAAATACCCCTTTACCCAAAAACTGAAAACTGACCCTGAACCCTAAAAATACCCCTTTACCCAAAAACTAAAAACTGACCCTGAACCCTAAAAATACCCCTTTCATTTAACATAAATAGCAATTAATCAATTAAATAAAATTAATTACCAATTACATTTTAATTAATTAACAAACATTTTTTAATTAACAATTAATTAAATATTACTACCAATTATTAAATTAACATATTTAATTAATTATAATTAAATTACTTCCCACCCTATTCCCCTATAAACCCACAACCCGCTAGAGAAAATACATTATTTTAATTGACATAATTAGCAATTAATCAATTAAATAAAATTAATTACCAATTAAATTTTAAATAATTAACATATATTATTTAATTACCAATTAATTAATTATTACTACCAATTAATAAATTTACATATTTAATTAATTATAATTAAATTACTTCCCACCCTATTCCCCTATAAACCCACAACCCGCTAGAGAAAATAAATTATTTTAATTAACATAATTAGCAATTAATCAATTAAATAAAATTAATTACCAATTAAATTTTAAATAATTAACATATATTATTTAATTACCAATTAATTAATTATTACTACCAATTAATAAATTTACATATTTAATTAATTATAATTAAATTACTTCCCACCCTATTCCCCTATAAACCCACAACCCGCTACAGAATTAAATTACACAATAATTAAAAAAATAATTAATTAAAAAAAATAATAAAATAAATTGACACTTTTCACACATATTATAACATAAACACACTATAAATAATTAAATATTATTTAAAAAACTATATTTTTTACTATCTAGATTATATACTTGGATATTTTCACTGTCTATATTATTTACAGTCGATATTACTTCACTTACCTTAAAAACGATATTTTGGCTGTCGATATTCTGTCTAGTCGATATTTTCTCCAAACGATATTTAAAACTCGATATTCTGTCCAGACGATATTTTGGAGTCGATATTATGTCTGTGCACCGCTGCATATACAGAGGCTGCTATGAAACGCTTTTGACGCTGTTTGCGTGGTCCCATAGTGAAATCACGCAAGTCAGCACCATCAGTAAGTAAAGTTAGGTGTTGCTTAATTTCTGCCAGTGTGGAAGTTTGTAGCCATTGAAGGCATAACTTGCCCACACTGTAGGTGGTTATTATCCCTGGGTGATGTCTTTGAGGATATCTAGGGTCTGGCCTGGTCATTTTGAAACCCTGTGTTTTATTCAGGAATCTGTATTGACAGTTATTAGTATCTGTGGGCCAGATCAACCACTGTTTCCAATCAGGATGTGTTCTGTTTTGGTTTAATATATGGTTTACGTCTATCTCTTCATCTGTAGAAGTGTTGCTAAACATTGCTGGCTTTGGAATAGACGGTTTATTTAAATCTTTGATTTTGGCTAGGCCAAGACAGGTGGTTTGTTGAACAGTGTCATTTAAAAATATCATTTGTTCTGGGATCATGCAGGCTCTAAACAAAGTTTCTATACCCTGTACTTGCCAATCTTTTGTACCCCAAACACTTTTCAATTCAACATTTTTGTCCCAATAATCAAATCCAAAAGTATTCATTTGTTCAAAGAATGAGTCTGAATATATCAATTTTGTGTTGGTTATCATGGTCTTGGTCCCTGTTTTGTTTGACAATTTAAAATAAAATGTTTCAGCATTACTTGTGTTAAAACCTGAAAAATATGAATATTTGTCGTAAACGGTTCTTGAGCTCCCTTTTGGAGGTGTTGCACAATGTTCCCATTGATTATAATTTAAAACATTTCTAGGTTGTGCAGATCTATGTAAAAAATGGTTGCCATAGTGGTTATAACAGTACATACTATCATAATTTGTAGAACCCTGCAAATAATCATGTTTGGTCACTTTAGCAGACATTACTAAGTCAGACATCATATTATTAATGCTTTCGAAGTCCCAATCATCAGCAAATGAGTTTGGTTTTACAAAGTCACTCAAGGAGATCTTAATTTGGTGTGGATATTTCAGGATCTCGACCGGACCATAAATTTCATAGTCAGTGTTGTCCCATGCTACCCCACCAGGTATAGGATTGGCTGTGAAGTTGGCTGAAGAAAGTTCTCTTTTCTCGACGTGTGAAGATGTGTGTGGTTTGAGGATCAAGTTGATTTTCTGACTTGCTGTGTCCATTTTAGCATATTTTCCCTCAATGAAGCGTCCCAAAGTTAGTACCATGATGAGCCAAAGTATGAGGATAAATGCACCAAAACCCACCCAAAATTCAATCCATGGAGAAATCAGATATGTTTCTTTCAGTTGTTTCAAAAGTTCTTTAGCTTTGTCTTTAAAGGTTTTTGATGATGGCTGTGTCTTTGATTCACTGAAGCCTTCAGAGGAATCATCGAAGTTTATGAAGTAGCCAGATGCGGTTCTATCAATTGTCCCAATTGGTTCAGGATTTATGTTTCTTGCATTTTCACTTGGTACTTCATTATAGATTGGTGTGTCTCTGCTAAATGTTTTTATTTGGGTTTTCAGAGGTCTGAGTTCTATTGCATTGTTGCATAGTCCTTGTTGTTCTTCTGTAGGCGTTTCGAATGTGATGAGCCTCTTCGTTAGGACCTCTGTACTGGTAGCAAACCTTGGTGTTCTGCTACTTATTGGGAGTCCACTTGGCCTACTGTTTGTTATCGGCCACATGATTGTGGTTTTACCAGGTCGATGGATACAACTCGGTTCTCCTTTTTACCAGCAAGTGGCGGTAGTACAACTGATCTTGTCCCGTTGACAGACAAGACAGGAACTGCTTTTCTGTAAGAAGGCCCAAATTCCTTCTTTACCGCGATCTTTTCCCTGACTAGATCCCCGACTTTTGGAATCCAGACAGGTCTTGCTGGGACAGGTGGTGGTTCTTCAGTGGTTGTTGGCTGTTGTTTCAACTTTATGTTGCTCAGGTCTTTTCTTGTTTTGTTTAAGTCCTGCAAAATAGCCAAACAGTCTTTGATATCAAAGCTTTTTTCTTTCACCACTGAAGTCTGACTATCAATGTCAGAGATCATCATCCTAGTTCCAAATAATAATTTGTACGCACTGAATCCCTTCAGAGAATTTCTTGGCAAGTTATTGAGACTACGTTGGACACTTATTAGATGTTTGACCCACCCAGCTCCCGAACCTAGTATCCTTTCCATTATAGATTGCTTTATGCCTTGGTTTTGTCTTTACACCATCCCGTATCCCTCAGGAAGGAAGTGAGAAGATTCCCGCTTTGCTATGCTCATTTGGCCATGTTTCCCCTCAGGGTGGAGGGCTAGAGTGAAAACAATGGTCAAACGTAGCATGCTCTTAGCGTATATGCCATTTAGACTCGCAAATCTCTGTATAACAGTCCGGACGTCAGCCGAGTGCTGGTGATCTACATTATAAGTGGAAACTAGCCTGTATATGTTAATCGCAACCCTTCCTTTTTACTTCTGATTTTTCCTGGAGTAAAACGACGAGGTATTAAACTGTTTTTCTCCCCACTGCGATCTCTGTTGCAGTTTGGGCAGTTTTTTACAAACATGGTGTGACGCAGGCTCATGCCTGGCCACCAGTACCGTGATTGTAATTCTTCCAGAGAATCTTTTAGTTTAAGGTGTCTGAGACCCTCGCCCATATGTGCATCTGCGATTAACAAGTTTCTCCTGTCCATGTTTGGAATCACTCTATCCCCCACTCCAGGGATTCGAGCAAAAGGGACGGAGTTTGCATCGATTATGTATGTATAATTGAGTGGATAGTTGATCGGTAACGCTGAGCAGTCGCCTTTTGATGACGTTTTCACCGCCAGCACTGTTTCACCGTCAATGTATTTTAATGTACGCTTTTTTCGAACTACGGGAGCCGATTTAGTGGCTGCCGCTGTGGCTGTCTCAGCCAATGAATTCCCTGCAACGTGAACACCATCACGCTGATGACTCAGTGAGTGTGTCACGTGAGTCTTTGGTAGTTCTTTTTGTAAAAGAGCTATTTGTTCCCAGAGCAGTTTCTGCTTTATTGGTGCATCTGTGTCATCTTTGTAACCGTTTTGAATCCATGTCTGCAAATCGCTGTTATATGATTTGACGCAGTAATATGAATCTGACACTATAAGTGTCGGGAATTCGCGATCCGCATTATCTAGCGCCATTTTCAATGCCATTATTTCAGTCTGTTGTTCTGAATTAGTTTCTACTGAGTGTGATTTTGTTAATAGAGGTCTTAGTTTACCTCCGCGCCACACTTCTTTTGTAATCCCACATGTGGGGTTGTATGCTTGTTCTCCCCAAACGGGGGTTGAGCATGTCCGTCTGTATAGATTACACAGGCGTAATGTCGTAAAGGCAGAATGTCGATTGGCAGAGGATATGTTTTTTCATATTCTAGATTTTTTAATTCTTCTAGTTCTAGAAAATTGTCAGCCAGGCTATATTTGATAATTCATATCCTACGAACAGGACTTTGAGATGGGCAATTCTGGATTTTTTAAAGTTGAATTTGTAACCCTCTGCAGCGAACCCAAGTATTATGGTGTTCACTCTCTTCAAGTGAGTATCCAAGTCATCATCTGTTAAGTATATGTCGTCGACATAAGATAATGCTTCATCGTCATATATTTGTAGTAATTCTGTTACTCTCACTGAGAATACTCCCGGGCTGTTCTTGTACCCCTGGGCTAACCGACAGAATTGTTTTTGAGTGCCATTTATTGAGAACGCAGTTAAATATCTGCTCTCTGGTGCTATGTTTTGACAAAAGAATCCATTAGAGATGTCTAAGGTTGTTTTGTATTTTTTGCGCACTATGTTATTCATTAGTGCAGCACTGTGTGAGTTTTGCACTGCAAAAGTTTTGCAACATGTGTTAAGGTGTCGGTAATCCAAAACTAGACGATATGAATTGTCTGGTTTGGAGACCGGAAACAAAGGGTTGTTCATTTGTGAGGTGCAAGTTTCAATCACCCCCTGGTATTCTAGCTGATCTAGTATTTCATTTACCTGTTTTTTAGCTTCTTGCTCTATTGGGTACTGCCTTTGTGCAGTAGGTTGTGATTTTAACTGGATTTTGTGAGGAGGAGAGTCCTCATCCCATCCCACGTGATTTTTATATAAAGCAGGAGCTAGAGCCACTGCCCATTTTCTGGCAAGTGTATATTTTTTATGAATTGGGATTTGATTTGAGAAGGCTGGCATAATTACTTCTTCGCCATGAGGGCACTCCCTGACAAACTCTGGTGGCCAGTCTTTTTTAGCTAGAAGGATATCATAGCCCTTGGAGAGATTGTCCCAAAATAGTCCCCTTATTTTTCTAGTCTTATCTCCCTCTATACGCAATGTTATTTTGTATATTTTGTGAGGTTTGCTAACTCTGGTGTCCGCAGTTTCCACTTGAAGATATTCATTCGTGTCCACTGTCTCCAGATGGTTCATAAGGACTTTGCGAGCTATGCTCACTTCTGCTGCGCTGTCTAGCATTGTCTGAGCCCATTCTCCGTTTTTCATTTGTGTCCTCAGAATTCTCGGCATTGTTAACTATTTTAATGCTGGCTACCTTCTTTTTTGGAAATTGTAATTTCTTTTTTAGCTGAGCAGGTTCCTTGTCTTTGGACTTGGCGTGCTCTTCTCTTTGTTCTGATCGTCCTCTTCTTTCCGATTTCTGCGAGGAATTCTGAAAAGATTGAGAGGGACGTGTATCAATGTCTTGATATCTATCAGGTTTTTTTTATATTATCCCTATTTCTAAGGTTATATTTTTTCCCAGAGTGGTCACTCTGGGGTGACCTGTGTCTCTGGTTCGGAGATTTTTCTCTTCGCCTAGGAGACCTTCCTCTGGACTGGAATTTCTTTTCTTTTCTTTGTGATCGGATTGTTTGTTTCCATCCCAGTTCTTTTTTGGTGATGTAGAATTATTATTAAAAAATATTTTTTCAGGACTTTCAATCAGTTGTGGTTTTACTGGTATTCCACCTAAACTATCTCTGCCTAGTTCCTCATAGGATTTTTCTATGATTCTGGCAATTTCAGCTGGTTGGTCTGCTATATCTGTCTCTTTTAACCTCTGGCGGATCGCCACGTTTGCTGCTTCACCCTTTATGTTGGCTAATAATATAGCCGAGACCTGCTTGAAGTCTTTCAGTAATTTCATACCAAGAGTTAAAGCAGGTTCTGGACCGTATTCGTCTTGAATTTGTTTTAGCACATCTGGTATTACCGAAATGGATGGAACACCGTGCGTTTTTGTGTAGATGGAAGCAAAGACTGTACCCCAAGTGTCACAGTCCTCTATGTGTGGTGCGATTCCCATTGGGAGACAGATAGTCAGAATCCTGTGCTTTTCTAGCGGGGTGGTGTCTGGAAACACCGCCTCTATTTGGGTGATTTTCTGCGCCAACCAGAATGGTATTTGTTCCCGTTTAGTCGGTACTTTACCTAGGCAGGATTGGATGTTCTGTGGTGTAATTTTATTTGTGTTCCCCTGGTGAGGGGTCAGCTGTGGAAGTTTAATCGCTGACTGAATTGTTGAAGTCCGCATTACATATTGGACTAATTGTCTATGTATTTTTATTAATTGTTTTAGTTGTACTAAAAGATCTGCTGCAGGCATTCTTTCGAACTCTGGATGTGGTGTGTATCCGGCTAGGACCGGCCACGTTGCTCCTGGTCTACCTAAAGGACCGAGCCTGGTGATGTGATTATTATGTTTTAGGGCGCCATCAAATAAGAGCAAATGCTCTTGAAATTTGAGTGGTACTTCCACCTCCTCGAAAGGAGTGTACGTTTCAGGAGGTTCCTCTATTTTGTAATAGTGGAAGTACTTTGTTACAGCATTTGCTGCTGGAAAATTTATCCATGAATAGTATACCTCTGTCTGCCGATATTCGTGTGCCTCAATTACGAATATGACTGTGCCACCTCTAGGTGTCAGTCCATTTTCTATAAGTTTTAAGGTTATAGATTTCCTTTTGATGACCGGGATGAGTATTATATCCGGGTCTGCGTCTTGCATAGTAGCATCAGCTGCTGCGAGTTCAGTTGCTAATCTAACTGCCTCTCTTTCCTCATCACTGTCTGCCATTTTACCGACAGGATGGTTATTTTGTTTGTTTGCAGATCAGGTTTCTTATGGGACAAAGATTAGATGCACAATATTTTGGAACAGTGTATCCTTCAACGTTGACTATACCAAGACCATACATAGGAGTTCCCTCCTGCGAGGTCTGGCGGATATAACCTTTCACCCACTCCAGACGTCTTTGGAGTATTGTGGGAAAAGGGGTCTGAGTGAGAAAGCACGACTGAGTTACTCTAAATGTCTTACGTTAGTTTTATAGCCCTTTCCAAACGCGTTGGGCGCCATGTAGTGTAGCTCCTATCATCCCAATAGGCTCTGCGCATTGGAATAATACCTACAGCAGTAAAGGCCTAGACCAGACGTTAACTAGGTCTACTACTGTCGATACTAGACTTAAAGTTTTGGGTTTGCCAGCTTAGCTCAGAGTTCACTAGAAACTTTCTCGAATGTTCAAGGAGGACTTAACTTCCCTGATTAGACAAGAAGGGATTTAGTTTCTGACAACCATAGAACATGACAACTTTGCTCTCCCCTAATCAAGAGTAAATCTCGAGAGTCGTGTGAACAAAAGGCAATTTATTTTACTCAGTCAGTACGTGCATTCTTAGTCTCATCAGAATGTAGAGAAAAGGAAGAGACAGGCGTGTTCAATAAAAAGGTGTTATTTATTGATCAGTCTCTTTTCTCATACAAGAGAAATGGATCGACATTATTGCAATACTTATAGTTAAGTAAAGTGCATACATTAAAAGCAATAGTATAAAATAATACTGTAAAAACATTGATATGGTTTCTAAGCCATAAGATGTTTTAAATGATTAAAATATATTACATACACATATACATTTGACTAAACGTACTCAACTGGTTTTTCTAAATACGCCTACCCCGTGTACCTGACCTAAGTCTAATACGTGGGCGGGAATAGAAAGTTACAGTTTAAGTTAAGTTTGTTTTTGCCAAGTGAATAACTAAAGAATTCTCTGTGAGGGGTTATTCAGTTCTGTACCTGGAAGTTAGGATGAATGAGGGATGGTATCTCTCTCTCTGGTCTCGATATTACAGGCTGCCTGCGAGGGCTACCCAGAAGCGCCGGTGCTGGATTTCTCGGCAGGAGAAAGCAGCGCGTCTCTCAGCGTGTCAGGAAGGCGGGGCTGCTGCCAGCGGGGTCTGCTCTGCTCTTGGCTTCGGCAAGTATGTCTGCTCCGTCTCGTCACCACCGCGTGTGTTTGCATAGGGCAATATCGGTAATATTTATACCTTTAAGGTGCCGAGATTGACGTAAGGATGGACATAGATACGTCAATAAAGATGTCATACGACCAGGTCGTTAGCACATTCTTTTGCTGAAGTTCTCTGTGAAATCAAAACAATGGCCGCACGGTTTTTCCAGGTTGTCATACGTTTGATTTGTTATGAGAACTCCGTATGCCTTATCAGGGGCTGGAGGAATATCGCTTGTCTAATTAGATCGCAAGCGTTATGACCTAATCAGATAACACGTTCCTGTGCCGTAGTGTGACTGCGTCAGATAACGGTATCTGCATCATGGGGGTTTTCTGCCTCATGGGCTGACTGCTAGTTAACTTGTCGGTTTGTTTTAACTAGAATAGGGTCAGGAATAGGGGGATCGATTCAGAACCTATAGGAATACATGACATTGCATTTATACAGAGCTTACAAACCCGGATGAGGCATTGAAGCATTTAGGGCCATATGTATCATAGTTCCGTTTTGCGAATTCTAAATAGCGTTTTTTAAGGAATCGCTATTTAGAATTCGCAAAACAGTATGTATGTACAAAATCGCTTTTTTATAGCGATTCCTTACCATTCCTAATTTGCGATTAGCAAATTGCTAATCGCAAATTACCGATTCATTTCTATGGGCTAGGAGGCCCATAGGAATGAAGGGGCAATTTGCGATTACCAATTTGCTAATCGCAAATTAGGAATTTTTTCAAGGGTGCAGGGGTGTCTCAAGAACACCCTGCTGCACCCCTGAAAATGACATGTGGGGGCATATGGCGCACATAAATGCCCTAAGGGCATGTATGAGCATCATATGGCACCTTTGTTTTTTTTGTAAAAAGCTTTTTTTAAAAGACTTCGCAACTTACCACCAACTAGAAGTTGGTGGTAATTTGCGAATCCTTATGGGTATTTTTTGAATATTTTTTCTTTGATACATTGCATTTAAGGAATCGCAAAGTTTGCAAATCCTTAAGTGCAATCGCAAAATAAGGAATAGCAAATTTTGCGATTCCTTATTTTGCATCAAACATGTTATACATACATACCATTTAGGTAATTAGCATTCGCAAAGGCCTAAATTCGCAGAATTTCGGCCTTTGCGAATGCTAATTAGCTTGATACATATGGCCCAGAATGGCTGCTAGCACGCTAGTCCTGAAACCCAAGTTTAGTGGTTAACACAGGCGTTACTACTGATATATTGTTGGTTATTGGGATTAGATTTAGGTGTAATCATTAGTGTGTTTTGCTGCGACTGGATGGTGGAATGAGTACACAACGGAGAGGAGGTTAGTTATTGTTAGATTGCAAAGATATGGATTCAGTAGCAGTATTAGTAGATAGAGTAGAGGAGATTAGGTACTGTTAGATTGAAGGCATTTGCTTCAGCGACAGTCTGAGAAAACAAGCAAGAAGATGTTAGCTACTGTTAGATTGCAATGCTTCAGTATGAGTATGAGAAGATAGGCTAAAAGAGGATAGTCACTGTTAGTTTGCAAGGATTTGCTTCAGTATCATTATGAGCAGGAAGGCTAGAAAAGGTTAGTTGCTGTTAGACTGCAGGGAAGTATTTCAGTATCAGTATTGGTAGATAGGCTACAATAGGTTAGTTACTTTTAGATTGTGGGGCTTTCCTTCATTATCAGTATGTGTAGATATGCTAGAAGAGGTTAGTTACTGCTAGATTGTAGTGGTATGCTTCAGTATCAGTATTGGCCGATAGACTAGAAGAGGTTCGTTAATGTTATTTTGCAGCAATATGCTTCAGTATCAAAGGTTAGTTACTTTTAGAGTGTTGTGATATGCTTCAGTATCAGTATGGGTAGATAGGCTAGAAGAGGTTAGTTACTGTTAGACTTTGGTTATGTGCTTCGGTATCAGTATGAGTAGTTAGGCTAGAAGAGGTTAATTACTGTTAGATTGTGGTGATATACTTCAGTATGAGTAGATAGGCTAAAAGAGCTTAGGTACTGTTAGACTGCAGTGATATGCTTCAGTATCAGTATAAGTAGATAGGCTAGAAGAGGTTAGTTACTGTTAGATTGTGGTGATATATTTCAGTAACAGTATGAGTAGAGTGGCTAGATGAGGGTTGTAGCTGTTAGATTGAGGCTTTATACTTCAGTGTCAGTATGAGTAGATAGGCAGGAAGAGGGTAGTTACTGTTAGATTGCAAGGATATGATTTAGTATCAATATGTGTAAAAAGATGCAAAAAGAGGAGCAAGTATGTTTTGTGATTAGTAGCCCTGTGAATATATGTATGGCTGCAAAAACATGACTGGACTCATGAGAAGAGACACTGAATAGTAATTCAATATATGCACGGTTGGAACAATTGCTTTTTATATGGTTTGCATTAGTTATAGTTGTGGAGCTCATGGAAGAACGGACAGTGAGAGACTATTGTAAAAGAATGCATACATCATACAATATTGATACCTGAGGGAATTACTTAAATGACACAGACATTTCATTTTTTTTTTAATATTTTATTATTTTTCCATCAACATCAGTTTTACAGATTCATCATACATTGCCAGATAAACAGAAACAAAAAAAACAAAAACAAACCAAAAAAAAATTATAAAAAGAATTTTATCTTACAATTCAGAAAGCATTATCGTCAGGTTTAAAACAAATATAGTATTTTTTTCCAAAAACACACAAAGAGCTTTAGACTGGGTACGATAGGCTAACAGATGGGAAAAAAATTGTCTCAGAAATAATAGAAGGACATCATTAAAAAATATCTTGTAGTCTTAATTGCGTCTGGCTTTCCCCTTAATTCATCTTAAATCTCTCCCAGTCTCCTTTTCCATTCAATTATTGGGGCCCATATCCTCCGACCGGCCTCTTTTTTTTCCCTCCCTCTTTTTTCATATAAGGCCATTTCTAGGATATATATCGCCAGTACACGTGAGATCCATTGCTGTAATGTTGGGGGGTTAGGATCCTTCCAGAGTGTGGCTATACATAATCTGCTAAGGGTCATAGCTAAATACAGAAACTCGTGGTGAAGAGCATCTACACCCGCCCTCGCTACACCCAAAGTCATAACTTCATCTGTCAAAGTTAAATGTATCCCCAGAGAGTCGGCAAAAAATTGTTCCAAAGATTTTTTATATATATCCAAAGAGGGACATGATGCAAACATGTGTATTGTATCTGCTTGCGTAGATTGGCATCTCGGACAGATTCCCCCGCTATTACCCCCCCATTGCGCTATTTTATGAGGAGTATAGTAGAGTTCGAACATAGTCTTGTAATGTTGGGATTGTAAATTTGCCACACTTAAGACCGAATTTGATAGTTTTAATGACTTTTCTGCCTCATTTCCTGTTAGACCTAATTTGTCTCTCCACTTCTCATACATTCTTTCACAATCATCCTTTTTATGTTTACAAATTTCTTTGTATAATTGCGAGATGGAGGTTCCCCCTTCATCCCTTACACATTCCAGCAATTCGATTCTTTGAAAATTCATGTCTCCTCCCTTTTTCTTTATCAAAACTGACCTCACTTGTAGGTACTTAAAGAAGTCTCTGCGCCCTAGGTTATATAAACGTTGTGCCTGCTCAAAAGAGATCAGACCGGTTGCCCCTATAAGGTCCCCGATAGTTTTAACCCCTAATACATCCCAGCCCTTCATAACTGAGTCGTGAAATACCCCCGGCAGTGATGGGTTCCCATTCAGAGGGGTATAATAATTCATTCTCCCTAGTTTTAATTTTCTCCTTATCCCAGACCAGACTGATCTTTCGGCCACCAAGGTCTTAAACCTTACTTTTTTGTGATAACTCCTCTCCTCATATGTGAGTAGCCATTGATTAGAGTTTTTCACTACTAATTCATATATGTCTGGGACACCATCTCTGCCTCTCCATCTGTCTAAAACGCTCCCCACCAGCATACCTCTGATGTATTGTAGGACCGTTGCCCAATAATATGCTTTAAAGTCTGGTAGCGCCAGCCCACCTCTTTCTCTTGGGAGTGACAGAAATTTTCGGCTGCGGCGTGTTTTACCCTTGGCCCAGATAAATCTATTTATCACCTTTTCTAGCTCCCTGAACCAGCTATTGTTAAAGATCAGCGGTATGGTCCTAAATAAGTAAAGCACCTTTGGCATAAACACCATTTTAATAACGTTACAACGTCCATTTGTTGTTAGGTGTAGGTTATTCAGTTTGTCAAAATCAATTTTGGCCTTATCTATAATGGGGCTTAAGTTCTTAGATACCACTTTAGAAAGGTCTGAGGTTATGCGAACCCCCAGATATACTGCTGTCTCTACCACTCTTGGATCGACTAAAGATATTTCCTGGTTTATTACTACTTGGGTTTTGTTTACATTTAATTTGTACCCTGACAGTCTTCCAAATGCAGCCGCTTCCTGTTATATTTTACTTAGGGCTGACATTGGTTCGCTTGATGTTATAGCCAAGTCATCAGCATATCCTAGTATTTTAGTTTCATGCCTATTCAGTACTATGGGCAGAATGTTTCTATTCTGCTCTATCCTCCTAATAAATGTATCTATATATAGAGCGAAGAGTAGCGGGGAACAAGGACACCCTTGCCTGGTTCCTCGTCCAATATCTATTATACCACTCAGCTCCCTCATGGTTCTAACTCTTATTCTTGGATTGTTGTATAAGGCTTTCAGAGCTCCCACAAAGCACTCCCCCAGGTTCAGCTTCTCCAACACTGCCCAGAGAAATCCCCACGAGACCCAATCAAATGCCTTCTCAGCATCTAAAAGGATCAGCGCCATAGGGTCTCGTGAGGATGCCGTGCCATCAAATAACGTAAGCACTCTTCTGACATGTTCCGCTGTTCCTCTCCGAGGTATAAACCCGTGCTGCCTTGGGGAGACGATCTTACCAATTACTGCTACTAGCCTATTTGCCAGCATCTTTGAGTAGATTTTCACGTCGCTATTCATTAGGCTTATCGGCCTATAAGATCCAGGATTGGTTGCTGGCTTGTCTTTTTTCAGAAAGACTATCATGGTTGCCTCTCCCCATGACTCCGGTGGTATCGCACCCTCTTGTACATTTACAGCCAACTCATATAGTTCTTCTATCTCGGCTAAAAATGTTTTGTAGAACTCCAAGGTTATAGAGTCTGGGCCTACTGCTTTGCCAGATGGTAAGTCATAGACTGCCCTCTGTATTTCTGTTTTATTAAATGTCATCTCCAATGCCCCCCTGTCCTCTATCGTTAGTTTCTCTAGTCTAACACTCTCAAGATACCCCTCTATATCCTCGATAGATGCCGTATTGTCTTCTTCATATAGTTTCTGATAATAGTCCCAAAAGCTAGCACATATACTCTCGGGTGTTGTTGCAACACTTCCGTTCTCAGACCTAATCTCAGAAATATCTCCTTTAGTAGCAGCCTGCCTTGTTCGGACAGCTAGCATGCGGTCTATCTGCTCACTATACTCATATTGGTCCTTTCTCCATGCCAAATACTTCCCTGCTGCTTTAGAAGCAAATAGCTCCCCAACCGCTGCCTTAGCCATAGCAAGCTCATATGTTATACTGACAATATCCTGATTCGCCCTGATTGCTCTACTAAGTTCATGTTCTAGTCTAGCAGCTGCCCTTATTCTCGTTTCTACTTCCTCCCTCTCTGCCTTATTCCGCCTAATTGAATACCTGATTGTCTCCCTCCTTATACCTGCTTTCAGGGTATCCCATACTACTGCTGGTTGAGCAGAGCTTTTGTTTAGTACAAATAAATTTCTTATCCATTCATTCATTAGAGCGGTGTACTCTGAGTCCTGTAACAAGGCTCTCTCAAATGTCCAATTTGTTACCTTCTTTTGCTGGGCAGCGGTTGTAATATCTAAGATGAGAGGGTTATGGTCAGACATTACCCTGGGTAGTATGCTAATCTTTGCGGTGGATGCTACAGCAGGTGATACCAAAAAATAGTCTAGCCTTGCTAAGACCTTATGAGGGGCAGAATAATATGTACTACCGCTCCCTAAGGTATTTTGCAGCTCCCATATATCTACTAGACCATTATCACACATCAGTTGAATCAGTGCTCTGTGGCTTCTCTTCTTCCGACCAGAGAATTTCCCCGGGTCGTTCTTCCACAAGCCATTCAGTCCATTAACATTTAAGTCTCCACAAAATATTAATGGCAGGGGCCAGTTGGCTATTTCTAAGTTAACGGAGACCATAGCTTCTGGGTCGTCTACAGTGGGAGCATACAATGAGCATAATGTGAAATTATAGCTCTGTATCTGGCATTCCACCAATACCCATCTACCATATCGGTCTGATATTTGTCTATTAACAACCACGCATCCATGCTTTGCTAAGATCGCTACCCCTCTTGTTTTTGTTTCTTGCGTCGTATATGATACTAATTGGTATCCCAGCTGTTCTAAGAGTCCCTTTTGAGAGGCCTCTATATGTGTTTCTTGTAGGCAAATCAGCTCAGCATGAAGTGTTCTTGAATATTTCCTCATAGCTCTTCGTTTCCTGCCATCATTTAGTCCGCAAACATTCAGCGAAGCTATCCGCATAGTCATTTCTGTTTTTTTTTCACGCTCCCCCAGTTAGTTTTTGTTAACCTGGCGTCTTTAGTTTCTTTTATATACTGATGTGATGACATTTTTTTCCCCCATTCTTCCCTCCCCGGCCCTCTCTTATCCTCCCCTGACCCGTCCCACTTCTCGCTCCTCTCCCCCCCTACCTGTTCCACTCCCTCTGTCCCCCTCCCTTCCCCCCTTACCATCCTATGAGGCTTTCTGGGTCCCTGAGTACCCAGGTGTGGGCGTCAGTGTGGTCAGAGTGCGCCTCAGTGCGTCCCGCGGGTAGGTCCTTTATACTTTGGTCGTATCGGGTGGGTGGGGTCAAATAATACCATCAAATATTTGCCCCAGACCATTATGTGAATACACCAAATTTTTGATACATTTATTCATTACCCCCGCCCCCCTCCACAACCCCTTTTGATTGGTCCCCATGTTTTTGTGTTCATAGACAAGTTGCTGATTTGCGTTTATATTCCTGAATTCCCTTTCTCAGTTGCTGAGATTTCTCTTAGGTAAGCTTCGGCTTGAGTTTCACTTGAGAAACTTCTTGTTGATCCCTTATATATTATTTTTAGCCAGGCTGGGTTTTGCAGGTAGACTGTTGCTCCGATTTTTTCAAAAGGTGCGATTAATTGTCTCATTCTCCACCTTCTCTCAACAGTTGCGTGGGCGAAGTCTGGTCTGGTGAAGAACATAAAATCTTTATATTTCCTCTGCTTTGATGGCCTTGCCAGATCATAGAGGGCTTCTCTTAGAAGGAAATTCCCAAAATAGACCAACATTGCCCGGGGATATTGACGTGGTTTTTGTGAGTGTTTTGGTGGCGTCAGAGGGAATCGATGGGCACGCTGAATTTCTCTGTCCATATCCCAGGTACTAAGTTCCGGGAAGGCTGATTTCGGCAGATTAATCATAGAGCCCCTTGGGTCGTTCTCTTCAAAGCCTTCAGGTATTCCAAGGAACCTCAGATTGTTTCTTCTTGACCTGTTTTCGTGATCTTCCACTTTCATCATGAGGTCTTTTATGATTCCATCATGCTCATTCTCCTGTTTTTGCAGCTTGATCACGTCCATTTCCAAATTTTCTGCATGTGCTTCCACTGAGGCCATTCTATCAGAGATCTCGTACAGATGTTGCCAACTTTTTTAATTGCCCCTTTTAACTTCTCAATAGCATCGTGGTTCCTTTGGGTTTCCTTTTTAATGTCTTTATGGAAGTTTTTTATGGAGCTCAGCACTTCGCTCAGCAGTGGCTCTGCATTTGTTGCTGAGTTTTGTCAGTTTCCGGATTGTTTCGGGCTTTTTCCTTCTGGCTCAGCTAAAGTGTGGTCTTGAACATGCTCTGTTTCTTCTAGAAGCTTTGGGGTCGGACTTTTTCGTACAGGTTTAGATCTTGTTATGGCATATTTATTGTTGCTGCCAGGATCTGTGGTCTCATCATTGATTAAGTTAGCTCTTCTCCTTTTATCTCTCGCCCTCTTTATTTCCCATTTTTTCCTTGAGTTCGAGCTTTGGCATGTTTCGCTAAGTTTCCTAGATTCGCTAGAGTCTAGAATCTCGGAGACTGTTGCTTCTAATATTTGTTCCTCATTTGTTTCGCTTGTTTCACTTGTTTTACTTGAAGTGGACATTCCTGTTTGATATATGTCTGAATCCGAGTCCTCTTCAGAAAGCGCAGTATAACCAAGCTCAGGGGGGAATGTTTGCGTGCGTGATGGGGTGGAGGTTTGTTTTTGAGCTATATTTTCCCCATCCACACCGATTCGCTCTACAAGCGTGTTTGGGTCAGCCCCACTGGTAACTTTCGCGCTGTCTGCTTAGTTGTTTTTTTGTTTTATAATTTCCGTAGGTTCGTTTGGTCCTTCCTTGGCTACCGGGATGAAGATGTTAGATATGCGAGGCTGAGAGAGGGTTGGGGATCCAGTATTTTTAGCGGCAGCTTTCAAGTTTTTTATTGTCTGCAACCTCTGAGCCTTTTTAGCCATTAATTCCAGGTTAGCTTTGTCCGCTGTATCACTTCCCTTCTCTTTGTCTTTCTCTCTGTCGTTCTCTTTCTGTTTTTGTTTCACTTTTTCTCTATCCTTGTCCTTTTCAGTATTTTTGCTTTTATTTTTGCTTTTATTTTTATCAGTCTCTTCAGATATAGCTTTCTCCACATTATTTTCCTTGGCTTTGGATCCTCTGGTTTCAGGTCGTCTTTGTGTGTCCTTATTTCCCTGCAGGGTGTGGCTTTTTATACTCTGTGTGGTTTTTAAATCTTCCCTGTTCCCCAGATTTCCTGGACTCTCTGTGCTTTCTAAGTCTTTGTCTGGGGCTTCAAGGTTCTGCACCTGCGTCTGTATCTCTTGCATATCTCGAATTGCTCCCTCCTCTCCTTTCCCCCCTCTTTCTAGATTAAGCAGCGATGAGTTTTGGGCAGCTATTCCATTTATTCCAGCCATATCCTTTATCTGTGTTTGCTCCGGTGCAGACGATCCTTTATTTGGTTTTTTTATCTATTATTGCTTTTAGGGCAGCCAAAGTTCTTTTTTTAGGCACTATAAAAGATCGGCTGTGAACTTTGAGGGAGCTTGGGGCTTGAGCCCGTGTAGGATTATAAATTTGCTTAGTTATGTAGATTTTTAGTTCCACCTCAATTTTGGTCACAGATTTCGAGGGAATATCTGTGCTTTCTGAGTCTAGCAGTGGATCGTGCCCCCTTGGACCCACTGCTTGCCCTGCTTGCTCTGCTTGCTGCACCGTTCCTGTACCTGTTCCTGTGTATCCCACACGCTCCAGTTCCTGCTGTTGTAGCTGCTGTAACTGCTCTCCTTTTCCTTAGTGTTTCGCCACCCTTTACTTTTACCTTTCTTAATTTTCCTCTTGTTAGCTTATCTTTTCCCCCCTTCCCCTGAGTGTACAATTGAGTATTATCAGCTGTCGGCCAATCGGCTATCGGACAGCACTTCCGTGTCTCCCTGACAACGTTGCCTGCAACGCGCAGCACACGCAGCCCACGTGATTTAAAGACGTGGCCTGCAAGTCTGCAGATGACGCCTGATGTCGAGCAGGGGAAGGAGGGTATTTTGACGTGCGAGCGCCGTAGAGCTGATGGAGGGAGCCCAGAGAAGAACCAGGTAAATGAATAGTTAAGATAGTTAAGAGAAGGCAAAAAAAAAGAGAGGAGTATATATGCGCTAATATTCAATCTCCTAAATCGCTGGGCGCTAGGCGCTAGACGCTGACATCGAGCCCCTTGTTTAGCTCCGTCCCACTCGATTTCTTACTTTGATTAGCGCAGCGCCTGGCTTCCTTTTCTTCCCTTTTCTTACACTTTCGTTGGGTAACAACAAACGGTTTAATACAATTCAGTGCAGTTCAGTAGAGATGCGTGCAAGTATGATCCCATGAAAAGCAGGGAGGCAGGGAAAACAGCCGATATTATTCGTTAATGGCAGAGTCTGATCTGATTCGATACTTCAATACTTCAGTACTCACGGTTCCGAGGCATGTACCGCACAGAAGTGTGCTCAGAGGGATGTGCTTGGATAGAATGTTGGAGGATGCTAATATCGATATCGATATTGTCACATATCGTCCGTGCCTCTCCCCTTTGACTCCGCCGTCACACAGCCTCTTAATAGCTCTTCTCAGCTATCTCCTTCAGCTCTCCCCCTTTGCACAGACTTCCCCCTGCTCTCTGTTTTTGCGGACTCCTCGCGGCTCTTGCAATTCTTGCCCCTCTCCTTTTGCCGAAGCCAACGATCCTCATCGATTCCTCTTCTTCCTTTCTTCTCCTCCCGGCTTTTCAGCTCTCAGTTTCCCTTCCTCTGCACAGCTATCCCAGTTTTTCCGGCGTTTTTTTCCCACCAGCTCCAGTTCAAGTTAGGTTCAGCTCAGCTTCGTGGACTCCCTTGCATTTTATTTTAAGCAGCATGTCTTTATCTGTCTCTTCTCATATAGCATTCATATGGGGAGATCAAAGCAAAGATAAAGAAGGACCAGACCCACGGAGCGATGCTGGTGCGTCCTCTCACTCTGGCGCCATCTTGCCTCTACCGACACAGACATTTCAAAGAGGCAGACACGGGCCAACGTTTTGCCTTGCTATACTGTGTTTTGTCGAAGTACAGCAATGTTGAAACTGTTGGTGCTGCTCTATATATTGTGACAAACTTATCTTGAGTTCTGTATAGTTTCTTAGCTAAATAGGACTTCACAATTTTTTATTAGGTTTCAATTTTTGTCGGAACATCTCAGGCCAGTGCTAGTCACATGTATTTGCCACTGCAACTATGTTCAATGTAATCCCCAAAGAAATTCATATACTGACCTTCAAAGTATAATTACAGATAGTGGTTCTAGCCCTAATTTACACACCGACAGGTGGACTAACACATGTCTAGATGGCAGAAGCATCCTCACCACCAGCCCAGCCAGAGACTTGATCATTTATTTAAAGTGACACATCTATATGACAGACCTTTTTTTTTAAAAACTCTCGCCAGTTTGAAAGGAACAATTCCAGTGAAAATTGATAATGGTATTTTGGTAGCAATTTTATTTTATTTTCCAATGCAAAACTGTGAGAAATTGGGTTGTAGGTTGACTTGGCTGTTAGCCCTGGTCAAGCAGAAGCCCCAATAGTTGTCAGGGTACGACACAAGCAAATCACAAATTAACCTGTGCTCACCCTCCTCGTATCTTGGCACAGAGCAGTCAGGCTTAACTTAGAGGCAAATTGCTAATTATGTGTGCAATACTTCAAGCAATGAAACAGTGAAAACGCCACACAAAAAGGATCCCGAACCAAGGTAGGAAAATAGAGTAACATCTGATAAATAAAACAAGACCAAAACAACAAAAATCCTATCAGTAGAACCAGAGTTATGATTTTAAAGAATAATTTGTAAAATAGGGCCTAAAAGAACAGAGCGCCAACTGCAGCTATCTGGTAGCGCTGAACTGGGTAAAAGTCAAAAGTTCAGGCTGACTGTAATGGAGCACAGGTCAGATACAGTCCCAGATTTGTACCGCTGAAGTTTTACCATCTCAGGTTTTGTGCAAAGGGTCGTATTGGAGAGGGCTGCGAGGAGCAAGGAGCGTACCACAGGCAGCAGTCGGTGTGGTGCGAAGAATGTGCAGGGCATCGCTGATGGCCGGGGTGGAGCTTTGAGTTGGTGGTCCCCTGTGAGCAGTCAATGTTGCAATGCGAATTGATAGGCTAGCAGTGCTCACCACTGATTTTTGGTGCGAGCAGCATTGTCTCAGTGCGCACACGACCAATATTGGAAGAGCCCAAAAGCTTGATTTAAGCTCACTGAGCTACACCAAGGGTGCAGGACCTGAGGGCCACCACTTCAGGGGTCATATAACTGCTGCAGCTAGGTCTAGGAGCTGGTTGGGGAGCCTTTTATGTCCCTGAGGCTCAGTTCAGGAGGCCAGCAGACTAGACCTATGAATCCTGGGTTCAATTTAAGTTTGCAGGTCCAGCTCTTCCTCCCCAGGCAAGAGGGCAGAAGGTCAGCACAGCTGGCCAGAGCAGGACAGTAGCTCGTTCAGAGTAGCAGTCCTTCTTCCTGGCAAAGTATTCCCAGGTCCAGAAGTGTACTGAAGAGTTGGTGTCTGAAGTCCAATATTTATACCCGGTTGTGCTTTTGAAGTGGGGAAGAAGCTTCTATAGATTTCTCTTTGAAGTCCCCAAGCATCCTGTCCCCCCTGTCCTGACTCTACACTAACTCCTGTGGGGCATGCAGTCCTTTGTGTGGAAGCAGGAAACAGCCTGTTCAAGTGTAAGTGTGACTGTGCCCAGCTCCTGCCGCTCTCCTATTTGGACAGTGATGGGCATACAGGCACACATAAGCTCCCTACTGTGTTGGATGTCTAGGAAGATTACTCAAAGCTCAACCGACAGCTACACCCTGTCATGTGACCCGATACAGGCTCCAAGCACCAAATGGACACAGCAGAAAAATGGCAACTTTATAAAATAGCATTTTCAAAATTGTAATTTAAAGTCCGAATTCACCAGAAGGTAGGATTTTGAATTCCAGAGACACGAAACATAAACTGGTTACTTGGTCACATTTGGAAATTACACTTACAAGCATGTAATACAATAACTCCAATGTTATCCTATGGCAGATGTAAGCCTTTCAGTAGTGAAAAACTAATGTAAGAGTATTTCACTACCAGGACTTGCAAAATTAAAAGAACATGTCCTACTTTTTGAATACATAGGACTGTGCCCTAGTGGCTGTCCAGGGCCAACCCTAGAGGTGACTTATATGTATTAAAAGGGAAGGGTTGGACCTCACAAAAGGTGTATTTTGCCTGGTCAAAACGGCAGTTAAACTTCAGAGAGAGGCCGCAATTGCAGGCTGAAATATGTTTAAAGCACTACTTAAGTGGGTGGCACAATCAGTGCTGCAGTCCCACTAGCAGCATTTCGTCATCATCATCATCATCATCATTACTTTATTCGGTCATTTGTAAAAAAAAAACCATTAAAGTATACAAAGAATAAAACATAATTATATCTACAATTAAAATAGTATAAAACCATTGCAATCGCAAATACAAATGACATCTTGAATCATTTTAAGAATATAAATACATGTACCAACAATCTAATCATGCTATGGAAGGGGCACAATGCAGTCACCAAGCATATGAAAAATAAACCATGTAAGTCAGCTAAGGATGTAAGATACACATATATCATGAAAAGATAGGTAAAACAAGTTTTAAAATGGTGTCATCATTAGCAGAGATATTTTTTACGAATCAACCAAAAAGATAACAGAAAACGACTAAGAGAAAACACAATTGGTCCAGAAGTGTCTGTTTTTAAAATTCTAAATGCAATCTGGTACTTCCTAATACTCATGTTCAGGCATATAGTTCTAATCCATCTCCTGCGTACCTGCCTATATTTGGGGCCGACGAACATAATATGTTCTTCGGTTTCGGCAGCTGCGCAGCATGCTGGGCAGGTTTCTATAGTTAGGCCCCTCGCCTCTTGACCTGGAAATTTTAACAACAGATTACCATACCTAAACCTGGTGTACAAGCTTTTAGCAAGAGAGGGCGAGATCAGGTCAAGGAATGGTTGAAATAGGGAGCAAGATTTTATGATTAGGAAGTTTGTATTAAGCTGGCCGCCAGTTGGGTCGCTTATATAGTGATTGCCCACCACATTCCAGTAAGTAGCTTTGAGAGACAAAATGTCACGACTGGTAGCCACGACTGGTAGCCCTTTCATAGACCCATTAGGTTCAATAGCTTGCACCATTTGGCGATGTGCTAGAACCAGGGGAGTTGTTTAGCCCCGTTAAGCGCCAGTACCTCCCGTAAAGAGTTAAGATATTCAATTAATTGGGGAGTAGTCCATAGACGCAAATAATAGGTTAAAGGTTTAAGGGCAGCCAAATCACCAATTCTTTTAAACCCAAAATCACAAAAAAATTGAATAAGTGATGTTGTGACAGGTAGTGCAATCAAAGCCCTGGCAAAGTTGTTCTCACAAGTCGTTAACTGATTTACAGGAGTGAACCGCCAGATCTCCGCTCCGTACAGTGCTTCATTTTGGGCCTTTGTACGGTATATTTCAAGGGCCGGGGAGAGGGGTTGAGTGTAGGATTTTTAAACAATCTTAAAACAGATTTCGATCTCTGACATAATGTTAGGAGACTCTTCCGCAGCTGGTATTCCCAACTAAGTGACTCATTTATGCCAATGCCCAAGTAATCAAAATCTTTTACTCGATCCAGGGGTTCACATTTGATCTTAACCTGTCGTATGCCAACCCTTGATTTACCGAGCACCATACATTTAGTTTTCGTAGTATTCAGTTCCAGCTTCCTCTCCTTGCAGAAGCTCAAGAATTTATTTAATAAAACTTGTAAACCCATAGGAGTAGTGGATATTAATAATGAATCATCGGCGAATAACAAAAGGGGTACTTTTGCATTATTCAATGAAGGGGGCGTCATTTTTACAATCCAATAGACTACTCACCACATCATTAATATACAGAGAGAACAATGTGGGGGCGAGGAAACACCCCTGGCGCTCCCCACGTTCAATCGGAATCCTCTCCATCAGTTCCCCCTTTACCCCCCACCTAACCTGGCCATAATTATCCTTATGCAATCTAGCAAGCACAGTCACCAGGTCAGCCGGGGCACCTTGATCAAGCATAGTCTGCCACAGTAGGTTACGTTGTGCCAAATCGAATACAGCTTGCAGGTCCACGAACGCCACATAAAGCCGCATTTAATTAACAGGCCCTGGGTATGCTCAGTTCCACTTTGCTATTGACTTTAAAGTAAACTAACTATGCCAGTTGGGGATAAGTCAATATCGCCATGTTTTTCATTCCTAAGGCCAGCAAAAACAAGATAAGAAAAAATGAAGGAGGAAGGCAAAAAATCTGGGAATGACCCTGCAGAAAGGAACAACTCTAATATCACCTCCAAACCATAAATCAACTTCGCTGATATGCTTGTTTTCGTTTTCACTCAGTTCTTAGGGAAACTGAGGAATTGTATAGGGCTGTTATGCCGTGGACATGGGGTTGAAAACGCAGCCCTAAAATGCTGAGCCAAATGCTGGTAGTTGTCCCACCATCGAGGTTCTCCGAGTATGAAACCTGCATCTGCTCCACCATTAGGAGAAATCTTTGCAGCGTAAACAAGCACAGAAAAGACTGGTGGATGCTGCTTCCATTACCATCAACCTCTAAATAAGGTTGTCTATCTATCAACACAGTCTATTAACTCATAAAATCTATCAACACCGTCTATTGTTATGTTATGTTGATTTTGTTTTCTATAGCGCACGGCTACTCCATTGGAGTGTCCCGGCGCTTTTATTGGCAGCTCATAAGAAGAAAAACATAACACAGAAAAATAAAAACATCCACAGACACAGGAGGGAACATACTAGAGGGTGAAAAGCCAGGTTTTAAGGCCCTTCCTAAAGGACAGCAGATTAGAGGTGCAGCGTAAAGCCAATGGCAGGGCGTTCCAGAGCTGTGGTGCCCTCAGCCTAAAAGAGCGCCCTCCAATGCGGGCCCTCTTGACTCGGGGAACCACCGCAAGAAACAGGGATTCAGATCGCAGAGATCGGGCCGGGCGATAAAACGCAAGCCTGCGTTGAAGATATATTGCTCCCGAGCCAAAAAGTGCCTTATGAGCCAGAGTCAAGGCCTTAAAAACTATCCGCTTCCGGATAGGCAGCCAATGAAGCGACTGCAAAAGGCTGAACACTCTGGCTCGCCTATGAAGGCCAAAAATGGCACGTGCAGCGGAATTCTGCACCACCTGCAGCAGCTGTACAAGATACTCCGGTAGGCCCAGATAGAGGACGTTGAAATAGTCCAATCTGGAGCCAATTAAGGCTTGCACCGTAATCCTCCTGTGCTCTTCTGAGAGCAGAGGAAAAAACTTCCGGAGCATCTTGAGGATGCCGAAACATGTGCCCGTAAGACCGAGGATCTGAGATCTCAGCATCAGACCATTATCGATCTTAATTCCCAGATTTTTTGCTAGCTGGGACGCATGTGCTGGGGGGGAACATATTATTCGGCCACCATTTCTGCCAATCAGGGTCTGAGGTACAGCCAAAAAAAAGTACCTCAGACTTATCTGAGTTACATTTGAGGCTGTTCAGGTGAAACCATTTGAAAACAGCCCTAATACACTTCCGAATACTCTCTCGGTCGAAATCCTCTCCCTTCCCACTCGTAAAGAGGAGCTGGGTATCATCGGCATATGAGACGATCTGGGCCCGAAAGACTCCACCAGTGCCGCCAAGGGAGTCATAAAGATGTTAAAAAGAGTCGGGCTCAACACAGAACCCTGCGGGACTCCGACTCCCAAAGGCGGCATCTCGGCAGAGCTAAGAGAGGCCCAGACCGTTTTCTCGATGGCCAGCCAAAAATGATCTAAACCAGCTGAACACCGTCCCCCTCAGACCGATGTCCTGAAGTCTGGCGAGGAGCCCCTCGTGGGGGATGGTGTCAAAGGCCGCCGACAGATCAAACATGACAAGCATAGCTTTGCCTCCTGAATCCAGAGCCTCCTTAATGGCTTCAGACACCTCCAAGAGCGCCGTCTCGGTGCTCAGATTGGGGAGGAAGCCAGATTGAGTGGAGTGCAACAGGTCATTGGTTTTCAGAAAAGTGGAGAGCACGATATGAACATGCTTCTCCACGACTTTGGCCAGCGCCGGGAGGAGAGAGATAGGCCTATAATTGCCCAACGCCTCGGGATCTAGGCCAGGCTTTTTAAGGGGGGGATCACCATCGCATGCTTCCAAGCCTGCGGGACCACCCACTCACTCAGAGAGAGATTCAAAAGTGGGTTAGCCAACGGGTTTACAACAGCCGCCATTTTCGCCAGGAATTTGGCCGGGCATGGGTCTAAAGGCGACCCAGATTTAAGGTTGGCCAGAAGTGCCAATGACGAAGAGGTAGAAATAGGCGGAAAGACAGCCAAGATGGAACTGACCCGTCCCCAGAACTGGGACGAACTTCAACCAACCTCTCGGGAAAGGAATCCTGAATCAGCTTAATCTTAGAAGTAAAAAAATTGGCAAGATCACAAACCCACGACTCAGAGGGAGCGGCCTGAGATAGATTAGACCGAGGGGCCGTGAACTCCCTCACAATAGTGAAGATCTCCTTACATGAATTGGAGGCTGCCTCTATCCTCCTAGCGAGGTAGCACTTTTTCTCATGGAGGATGTCGCGATGATATACTTTAATCGCAGTCCTATATGCAAGCCTGGCCGCCGGATCGTACTGTGAGCGCCACGCCCTCTCAGCCACCTTGCACTGCAGTTGAGAGGCTGACAGTGCTTCCGTGAACCAAGGAGCAAAAACCCGCTTCGATGTTAACCGGGAGCCCTCACAGGGGCTAGATCATTCAGCCTGTCCGTCAGCCACACCTGCAGAGATTCTAGATCCCGCTCCAAGTCGCCCGAAAGGGGGCAAGGATGGTCAAGAGATGCCTGAGCTAGCATCTCTGAAGTCACCCGATGAAGTGCCCTAGGTGCTTGTCCATGCTGTCTAGGCGCAGTGCTAGACAGTTTCTCAAGGCCCGGCACATAGAACTTAGCCAACCTGTGATCGGACCAGAGCCCCGGAAAAAGTTCTATCCCCTCTAAGGGGGCCGTAGAAAAAACCTGATCCAGGGTATGGCCCCTGTCGTGTGTAGGGCCTGAAAGATAAGGGGCAAAGCCAAGGGGGGCCGTGATGTCAAATAGTTTGATCACATCCGGGTCCTCTCCCTCGTCCATATGGAAGTTGAAATCTCCAGCCAGCAGACAGTGCTCGGCTCTCAAGGCCAACCCCGAAATTGCTGCCTGCAGTTCGTCGAAAAACATCCAGCCGGTCCGGGGGGTCTATAGACCAACAGCCCTTTAAGAGCTTGATGAGGGGCCAGTGCGATAGAGAAGGCCAGGGATTCAGAACCTGTAATAGTATCCATAGGGATAATAGAGCAGGTGGCAAACATATTCACCACAAGAGCCACCGCTCCTCCCCTCCCCTCCAATCTATCTTGCCTGAAAATATTATATTCCGGCGGGATTGCCGAGGCAATATAAGGATTGGACAGATCCCCAAGCCATGTCTCTGTCAACATCAGGCACAGTGGTTTTTCCATAACAAGGAGATCAAAGATCTCCTGGGCATGTCTGCGCACTGATCTGGTGTTTAAGAGCAGGCAGAGATGTTTCACATTGGCCACTCCCCTTTTCAAAAGAGTGGCCCGGGCATACCCTGGTGACCACCCACATCCAGGACATTGCCTCTTACCCCTAAAGCGACCAGGAAAGACTGTATGACAGGCACAAGATACCTTTTGCAGAGAGCGGAGTTCCAGTGCCGAATAATATATCATCCTCCCGACAGCAGCTAAAAAGCCTATGAAGCCAGCCACACCCGCCGCTCCAAAGCCTCCGGGACGCTGACGGGCGCAGACGGGCAGGACTCTGGCAAGACTCAGGCAAAGCGAGGGCAAACCCGCTGCGCGATATCGCTGCGCGAAGAGGACTGGTTTAAATAGGGCCTCCAGGTGAGGTGAGAACCGCCCCACCAGGACGCTCAATATGGCGCTGCAAAAGCGTCACTGCCCCTCCCAAAATGGCGCCCAAAGAACAAGCGAAGCAGAGCCCCAACAGCCCCAGAACCGGACCCGCTAAAGCAGCGGTGGATAATACAATTATGTGGAGGTAAGGGGACAGCTCCCAGCTAAAATCAAAACTACAAAACAAAAGGAACAATTATGCTTGATGTCTTTCATTAGCCACTTTCTTTTGTGTGTTTACCTCCTCACAGTAGCATACTAAAGATCACTCTTCTCATTCCATGTGTGTTAATCTCTTACATACATTAATCAATATGCAAATATGAAATGCGAATATATATCTATTTATACATCCAATCCGTCATAGTACACTGCATTGACAATACTGGTAGGCTTAAAAATGTTGCAGGCTTCAAGATGTGCATGATACAATTCAATATGCCAAAGCCATGACCAGAAAGCCATCTTCTTGGACGACCAAATGACAACACCTTCTTGCGTTCAGCTTGATATACATTGAAATTGTCCTCACTTGATTCAATAATACTGTGATTAAAGACAATGGAAGCAGTTGCTAAGTGTAGTGAGGTTGGAATTTGGTACCCAATGGAAGGTTGCAATCCCTGTCCATTTTATAACAAAAAGCTAAAGTAGAAAGCGAGATTTTTAATGCCCTGTGCTGCAGTTCCTTAACTTCTCAAAGAAGTGCTTTTTGTTTCCCTTTCAATAAGTAATTATTTGTCTTCTATTATTTTATTCGTCCTCGGGGAACAGTTCTACCCACAAACATAGCCTTTATATAGAGAAACCATCTGGCAGTTGCTCTGTGAATAAAAACGTCCACATTATTTATTCACGATAAAGGTGTCTCATGTACTCAAATTAATATCTGAGAATAAAGGGGCATATTATCAAGGGGGTTTATCTCCGCTTTTTTGGCTTTAAAAGCCAAGAAAGCGGAGATAAAATTATCTCTCTATTACCAAGCTGTCGCTAACACCAGTTAGCGACAGCTAATAGGAGATAGCGACCTTCTTGGGCCCCGCTTTGCATGTCAGTGATATTTATCACTAATGACATGCAAAGTGGGCGTGCCAAGATGTTAGCGACTGGAAACAGTCGCTAACATCGCTATCTCCTATTACCAACTTTTGGAGATATTCGCGCTAAGCGCGAATATCTCCAAAAGCTAACACCTGCCCTGAGCAGTTCTTAGCCATGTTAACCAATGGGAGGTGGATAACATGGCTAAGAGCATTTGCTCGATAATGCATGAATATCGCTGACTTTTCAGCGATATTCATGCATTGCGGCCGTTTTTTATCGCATTTGCGATAAACCTTGCTAATAGCAAGGTTTATCTGCGATAAAAATCGCCGATGTGCGGCGATAATTTTTGTCTCTAAACAAGTTAGAGACAAAAATGATCTCTATTGGTTGGTAATATGCCCCAAAGTCTCAATATTACCAGAGTTATCTTTGGAGAACATGAGTCTTCACCTTTATAATACATGGTTTCGTTGAGCACCACATACCAGAGCACACCTTTTATCAAAAAGGTTCCAATTCAACTGGACATTGGCTACAAAGAACCATTCTGTGAACGTCCCCAAAGGCAAATTTACACAGAGGTGGGCTATTATGAATATCGCTGCACTTACAACCCATCATTTTATTTTAATTTGTTTCAAATTTTCTTAAGCACCAACTAAGCTCAAGGGCATTAGAGCGTGTTACATCAGCACCAAGCCATATGACAGGTGTTTTCAGCCAGGGAAGATTAACACCTTCGCTGCGGCGGCTATTCCACTGCAGCGCTAAGGGGGTGGTGGAGCTGCGCGGCGCTCACACGCTGGTGACGGAACAGCTCCGTCACCAGCCTCGGGTGAGCTGTGCTGATGATGGAGCGGTTCCGTCATGGCCCCGCCCGCTCAATAGAACGCGCCGCGCAGGCGCAAAATCAGCACCATGCAGGCGCGAAATCAGTGCCGCGCAGGCGCGTCGGGCTGGCCATGACGGAACCGCTCCGTCATCAGCACAGCGCCACCGCAGCTGATGACGGAGCGGTTCCGTCATCAGCATCGATGTGGTTAAGTGCAGAATCAGAGGATGTTAAGGCCAAGCCCTGAACATCTCTGGGCCCTTGGGTCACGTCTGATTCCCTTTCGACTACAAGAAACTGTTCTTGATTCTGTGTGAAAAACATCTTCTTCTACTACATTATTTCACCACATGTCCAGTGTTTCCACGGCATATGCAGAATTCTAAATTCCTTTTTGAAATATTTTGTATCAAAATGGACCTACTTTTAACATTGTCCATTTTCAAAGGATCGGAGGATATTGTTCGGACCCCGATGTTACCTGCATTATTCTTAATAAGTGGCTGATAAATCTCTAACTTTTCTTTTCATTATATCATTTAGAAAATCTTATACAGAAAACTTATATCATTTGGTAATATTCACTGGATAGAGCCACTTTTTCAGTCACAGCGTATTGCACATAGTCTGTAGGCGCGAGGTTTAAAACTGCATCAGTACAGGGACTTCTGCTGATTTCTTAAAACAAGCGGCATATTGAACGAGACACTGTGTAATCTGTTCATGTGTCAGAGCTCATTCTATTTAAACTTAGCTCTAAATTCCTCAATGAAGTCTGCATAATAATTTACAACACGATTTTGTTAGTACAGTAATCGGGAAGTCAAACAAATCTTTAATTATTTGTAAGTCACTAAATCAAATGAGATATTTTATTTATTAGTTGCATAAACATATAGCCAGCTCCTAGAATGCAAGATATATTACATAGAAAAAGAATGTAGGACGTTGATCTCGATTAAATGTTTCAGGTACAATTGTACTAAATAAATACTCAGTTGTTTGCCCAGGGTTAGTACTATCAAACATCTACATCAATGTTAGGAAGTGAGATTTTGCGAGGGATCACTGACATAATATCGAGTGACAGAATATCGACTAGCAAAAATATCGAGGAAAAATATCTTCAGACAAAATATCGAGTTTGTATCTACAAACAGATAAGTACAAAAATATTGAGTACAAAATATCGTTTACAAAAATATAGTTTTAAAAAATATCGACTTTAATAAAAACAGTGTTAAATTAAATTAAAATTAAAAATTAATTACTAAAATATACATAAAAATACTTCAATTATCTTATAATAATTAAATAAGTAATCAAAGTTATAAAAAAATTTACAATCATATTTGTTAAAACATATATATATATAAACATAATATAATTAAATAATATCCAATATTATAACCGTACGATAGCAGAAGTGTAAAAAATACTATTCCCACTCCACAGAGTGCAACTGTAGGGAAAGCGTTGGATAGCGTAGGGGTAAAAATTACTATTCCCACTCCAGTGGGTGCAACAGTGAGGAAAGCGTTGGATAGCGTAGGGGTCAAAATTACTATTCCCACTCCAGGGGGTGCAACAGTAGGGAAAGCGTTGGATAGCGTAAGGGTTAAAATTACTATTCCCACTCCAGTGAGTGCAACAGTAGGGACAGTGTTGGATAGCGTAGGGGTAAAAATTACTATTCCCACTCCAAAGAGTGCAACAGTAGGGAAAGCGTTGGATAGCGTAGGGGTTTAAATTACTAATCACACTCCAAAGAGTGCAACTGTAGGGAAAGCGTTGGATAGCGTAGGGGTAAAAATTACTATTCCCACTCCAGTGGGTGCAACAGTGAGGAAAGCGTTGGATAGCGCAGGGGTCAAAATTACTATTCCCACTCCAGTGGGTGCAACAATAGGGAAAGCGTTGGATAGCGTAGGGGTTAAAATTACTATTCCCACTCCAGTGAGTGCAACAGTAGGGAAAGTGTTGGATAGCGTAGGGGTAAAAATTACTATTCCCACTCCAAAGAGTGCAACAGTAGGGAAAGCGTTGGATAGCGTAGGGGTTTAAATTACTATTCCCACTCCAAAGAGTGCAACAGTAGGGAACGCGTTGGATAGCGTAGAGGTAAAAATTACTATTCCCACTCCAATGGGTGCAACAGTCGGGAAAGCGTTGGATAGCGTAGGGTTAACATTACTATTCCCACTCCAAAGAGTGCAACAGTAGGGAAAGTGTTGAATAGCGTAGGGGTAAAAATTACTATTCCCACTCCAGTGAGTGCAACAGTAGGGAAAGTGTTGGATAGCGTAGGGGTAAAAATTACTATTCCCACTGCAGTGGGTGCAACAGTAGGGAAAGCGTTGGATAGCGTAAGGGTAAAATTACTATTCAAACTCCAAAGAGTGCAACAGTAGGGAAATCGTTGGATAGTGTAGGGGTAAAAATTACTATTCCCACTTCAAAGAGTGCAACAGTAGGGAAAGCGTTGGATAGCGTAGGGGTTTAAATTACTATTCCCACCTCAAAGAGTGCAACAGTAGGGAAAGCGTTGGATAGCGTAGAGGTAAAAATTATTATTCCCACTCCAGTGGGTGCAACAGTAGGGAAAGCGTTGGATAGCGTAGGGGTTAAAATTACTATTCCCACTCCAAAGAGTGCAACTGTAGGGAAAGTGTTAGATAGCGTAGGGGTAAAAATTACTATTCCTACTCCAGTGAGTGCAACAGTAGGGAAAGTGTTGGATAGCGTAGGGGTAAAAATTACCATTCCCACTCCAGTGGGTGCAACAGTAGGGAAAGCGTTGGATAGCGTTGGGGTAAAAATTACTATTCAAACTCCAAAGAGTGCAACAGTAGGGAAAGCGTTGGATAGCGTAGCAGTAAAAATTACTATTCCCACTCCAGTGGGTGCAACAGTGAGGAAAGCGTTGGATAGTGTAGGGGTGAAAATTACTATTCCCACTCCAGTGAGTGCAACAGTAGGGAAAACTTTGGATAGTTTAGAGGTGAAAATTACTATTCCCACTCCAGTGAGTGCAACAGTAGGGAAAGCATTGGATAGCGTTGGGGTACAAATTACTATTCCAACTCCAGTGAGTGCAACAGTAGGGAAAACGTTGGATAGCGTAGAGGTAAAAATGACTATTCCCACTCCAGAGAGTGCAACAGTAGGGAAATTAAATACTTCATATATTATTTCAATAAATATACATTAATATCTATCAAAAATTAATTAAAAGTAATTACGAATTTAATATAATATAATAATTAATCAATTAAAATTACAAATTAAATTTAATTATTACAATTATTTAACTATTAATACAAATTATTACAAATTAACAATTAATAATTTAACATTTAAAAATTAATTTTCAATACATTCAAATTAAATACAATTAAATAAATAGATTTATTTAATTATTTATAAATAAATAACTTCCCATCCTATTCCCCTATAAACCCACAACCCACTACAGAAAATAAATTATTAAATTAACATAATTAGCAATTAATCAATTAAATAAAATTAATTAGCAATTCTAATTTTATTAATTACCCATAAAAAATTAATTAACAATTAATTATAAAACAACACCAATAAATATGTTAGCATATTTAATTAATTATAAATAAATTACTTCCCACCCAATTCCCCTATAAACGCACAACCCGCTACATAAAATAAATTAGTAAAATTAACATAATTAGCAATTAATCAATTAATTTTAATGAATTGCCAATTAAAAGTTAATTAATTACCAAATATAAATTAATTAACAAATAATTAAAACTGAATAACAATAAATAAATTTACATATTTAATTAATTCTAATTAAATTACTTCCCACCCTATTCCCCTATAAACCCACAACCCGCTACAGAATTAAAATACGCAAAAATTAAAAAATAAATATTTCATTAATTAAAATTATTTATAACATAAATACACACTTTTAACACTTATAATAACATAAAAAACACTATAAAAAATTCAATATTATTAAAAATGCGATAATTTTAATAACCTATATTATATACTTCGATATTTTAACCGTCTATATTTTTAACATTCGATATTACATTACTTACCTTAAAAACAATATTTTTGATGTCTATATTCTGTACAGTCGATATTTTGTCCATTCGATATTTAAAACTTGATATTATGTCCAGTCGATATTTTGTAGCCGATATTTTGACTGTTCACCCATTCACTCTAATATCTGCGCTAATTGTGCTATCTGTTCCTAAAAATGTGCCTCAATAGTTATACCGATGCTGTAAAATGCGGAAACTGCTTACAAAACTATCCAAAACTATTGAAATACCAACAGCAGACTCATGACCAGAACAATTACAAATATATTCACCTGATAAGTTCACATTCATAAATCCATTGGTCTGAGACAAGGTCATGGTACTAGATGCCAAACACAGAATCTCAAAGTTAAGATACATTAAAAATCAACATGTTTGCAGCTTGTAAGAGACTATTTTTGCCACTAATTCAACTATATATCCAGAATAGTAAAACATTAAGTTTCCTATTGTCACTCATCCACTGAAGAAAGCCATGGATCAAATACTAGACATTGAACATTTCCAGTTCAAGTGTTTTCTCTTTATCAAATGAGGCTTCTGTACTTCATATGGAAGTGACTCAGTAAAAGATACTCGCACTATATCACTAAAACAAAGTCCTTGAAACTTCAGACTCTCTGCTCCATACATAGTGAGCAGGGGTCATACTGAAGGAACTGCTGTGTAAGTGCTATTAGTGAGCCTCAACTGTTTCTGCATGAGTCGTTCTGGAGGTCATACCGAGATTAAATGGGTTGTATGAGTTAGTGAGACTAATCCATGTGACATAACCAAACTAAACTCAGAATATATAGCCAAATGAGAAAAATCAGATTTAGAATAGCTGCTCTTTTGATCATCCTCCCATTCAACAATGCATGCATTGGTCTGGGGTCTTTCTCTTTACCGACATTTAAAATACGGAAGACCATGACAGCAAGAGCAGCGGCAGTCTGTGTAGGTAACAGGGGTGGGGCAGCGTTCAGGAGATGTTTCGAGGGATGATGCAGAGGGAAAATGTATTATTTATTCAATTTTCCCTCTGCATCGGCCCTCGAAATCCCCCCCCCCCAACACAGCCCCACCGCCTCACTGCTGTTACCTTCACAAACCGCAGCTGAGCGGGAGTAAGGATAATTCCAAATATTATTTGGGGTGAAAGGTAGTTCTCCAAACGTAGTAAAGTCACTAACCAGTTAGGTCGAAGCAAAGGTTTCAATAATTTAAACATGAGGTCACACCCCTTAGCTATGGCACATGGCAGACATGCTTTGATAAAACGTTCTAAAGCATTTAAAACAACCATAAAAGCTAAAAAGTCAAAAACACAACAAATAAAAAATACCACTCCAATTTAGAAAAATAGAGTGACATTTAATGAATGAAAATGACAACAATGTGATAAGTGGAACTAAAGATATGAATTTTAGAAGATTTAAGGCAAAAATAGCACCAAAAAGCATTAAGTGCTAGTAATAGCCTAAGGTCATGGTAGACCGGGAACAAAGCGCACCAGCCATATTCATCCCTGTCAAAGATGTTACCTTGGGCCTTAGTCTCTGAAATGGGAGTTGAAATGCTGCAGCGGGACAAGGTTGAAAGCTGTATCCAAGGAATTAATTTCAAACTCAGACATCCACTTGGAGAGGTGTCACTGAAGCCGTCGGTTTTGATGTGAAAAGTATCCAAGGAAGTCTTTGCATTGGCCACATACTTTTGGTGCCTTGTACCGGTCAAGCTTTCTACTTCAAACTTTGACTCTGTTTCAGGGTTCATAATCCTCTAGCAGGACCAGGTTGCAGGCGGTATTTGACAAGTTCCATGAGGACCAATACCTTCTTGCTGAAGGATCTCTGAAACTGATTTCCTGCTGCAGAGAAGCTCCAAGTGGGAGAAACCTGTTGCTTCTGCCCAACAAAGTCAAGACTTGGGCGGATTGGCTTTGGGCTTGGTACTGGTCTTCCAGAGGTCTGGAAGTCCAAAATTCTTCTGAGTCCCATTTTTTCTGAGGCGTTAGGAGAAGTCGAGCTAGACACAGCCAAGGGTGACAGGACCTTAGGAACAGTACTAGGGGGTTGCTGATTGAATGGGGTGTGAACACAATTCCTTCCAGTGTGAACCACAAAAACATAATAAATTAACCTGTGCTTAACCTTGGATAGCTCAGAACAAAAAGCAATCAGACTTAACTTACAGAAAATTTGTTAAGTGTTTATGTAGCACACAAACAGTAATAAAGAGAAAATACTACACATGAAAAATCTCACACCAATTTAGAAAAAGAGAGTAAAGTTTTATAATTTTTTTTTACACCATAACGGCAAAATACAATCAGTAGAACTAGACTTGTGAATTATAATTTTTTAACTAAAAACTAGTGCCTCAAATATCAAAGCGCCAACTGCAGACATCTAGGGGTCGATTCCGATCTGGTAAAAAGTGCTCCGAATCGTCGTACGGAGCGTTTTTTCCCCGTACGAATCGTACCTGTAAACGTCCTGTACGTACGACGAAGTACGATTCGTACCAGGAGCCGTACTCCGTACGAGTCGTACAAGACACCGTACGACTCTAATCCCCGTATGATTCTCCCTCGGAACCCGCTGTACGCGACATCTGTACGGTTCGCGGCTGGTTTTTACGACCCAGCAAGTACGATACGTGTCGGATACGCACCGTACGACCCTTTTTCTACGGGAGCTAAAAATAGCCGTAAAAGCAGAGTTCGCGCCGAAACAGGTACAGAACGGCCCCCCGGGTATGGTACGTACCCCCTATGATCGCAGGGGTACGCACCGTACCCCTGCGATCATGGGGTGTACGAGCCGTACCCCCATTGTACGATCGGTGTACGAGCCATACCCCCATTGTACGATCAGTGTACGAGCTGTACCCCATGTACGTTCGGGGTACGAGCCGTACCCCCATTGTATGATCGGTGTACGGTGTACGAGCCGTACCCCCATTGTACGATGGGTGTACGGCTCGTACACCGATCGTACATGGGGTACGACTCGTACATGGGGTACGGCTCGTACACCGATCGTACATGGGGTACGGCTTGTACACCGATCGTACAATGGGGGTACGACTCTTACACCGATCGTACATGGGGTACGGCTCGTACACCGATCGTACATGGGGTACGGCTCGTACACCGATCGTACAATGGGGGTACGGCTCGTTCACCGATCGTACATGGGGTACGGCTCGTACACCGATCGTACATGGGGTACGGCTCGTACACCGATCGTACATGGGGTACGGCTCGTACACCGATCGTACAATGGGGGTACGGCTCATACACCGATCGTACAATGGGGGTACGGCTCGTACAGTGTGTATGTGTTTGTGTGCTTTTCCGTATGTCTCGCCCTTACCTGACGTGGACCGTACGAATCGCGTCCTCATACCCCGGCCTGGATCGTACTCATCGGGTCGCACGGCATGTGTACGAGTCGTACGGTATGTGTGCGAGTCGTACGGTTCACGGTTTCAGCCTTGCAATACGTACGGATCGCGACGATTCGGACGGATTCACGGAATACGGATCGTACTTTGCGACTCGGACGGACGGGTACGATTCGTACGGAGAGGGCTCTGGATACAAATCGTACGGACGTTTTTTTTCCCGAATCGGAATCGACCCCCTAGTAGCATGAGACTCGGTCAAAGTAAAAAAATATCGCTGACCACAATGGAGTGCAGTTCAGATGCAAGTCGTGGATTGTAACTGGTCAACGCTTAACTTCGGACTTAAAAAGAAATGTTGAGAAAAATGTTCTGAGACATTAATGTTCAGTGGGGCAAGGCTGCATGTGGTGTATGAGGATAGAGTGTCATCAGAGGGGAGCCTTTGGTCAAAGCCGCAATGAAGATTTATACATTTAGCCTTAGTCTCTTTTTGAAACTTTAAAATCTCCAGAGGGATGAGCCAGAGGGCTGTAGCAGAAGACTGTTCCATGAGGCCGGATAACCCTTTGGTGAAGGAGTGATGAAAAGGATTTGTTGCAGTGCAAAAGAATGTAGCAGGAGAAGTTGCAATGTCAATCGGAATGGTGCTGCACCTCGAGCGGATAGGCGAGCAGGTTGGTCCTGGTTTCTTCCTAATTCTCACAGCAGTTTGTGCCCCAAAAATGTTCAAGTCCTCAGCTTTTGTTTTTTCAATCTGGCCACCATTAGAACCATAACCAAGGGTCCAGGATTGGTGGAGCACCTCTTGGGGGTTCAGGCATAACTAAGGCTGCACCCAGATGCAGGTTCAAGATGGTAAGAGCCTTTTGTTTCCCTGTGGCTCTGAACTGCGTCCAGCAAACTAGCCCTTGCAGTCAATCTGGTAGTCCTCGGTTAAGGTGAAGGTGCAGGGCTCAACAGCAGGGCTGGCCTGTGAGAGTTCAAGGCAGGCTTCGGAGAGCAAAGCAGTAATTGCGGGTACAGCAGAGCAATCTTGCAGAGTGCACAGCAGGTCTCAGCAGCAATTATTCTGCTGGGAGCCCTTCCGCAGGTTTCCAGACTCCTGTGCCCTGGCTTCAAGTTGGCTGCAGTCACAATGTGGAGGTGATATGTACTTTGTGTGATGGCAGTGCACACCCCTTGTTGTTACATTTGGGGCTGTTCTCAGCTTCACTCACCCCCAACCTGCCAGCCGATGGCCCATTCCGGCACACCTAATCCCTCTATTGTGTGACTGTTTGTGAGGAATTCTTAAAGTCTAACTATCAGTTGCACCCAGTCATGTGATCTAAAACAGGCTGCAGGCATACAAGGGTGAAGGGCAGGAAAATGTCAAATTAAAAAATAATCTTATTTTAAAAATTTTAATTAAAAATCTGGTTTTACTATTAAAGAGGAATTTTCATTGCAATTTCATAGATGCCAAACATGAACTTGCCACCTACTCCCAACCAAAGTTAGCACTTATTAAATGTAATAAGGCAACCCAATGCAATTCTATGGAACGGGTAGGTTTCACAGTAGCGAGCCATGAATTTAGGAGTTTTCCACTACCAGGACATGCATACTTAAAAGTAGACACGCAACTATTTAATTTTAATACACCCTGCCCTATGGGCTGTCCAGGGAATACCTTAGGGGGGACTTACAGGCAATAAAAGAGGATTTTAAGGCTTGGTACGGGGTTATATTGCCATGCCAAAATGGGTGTTTAAAACTTCAGGCTGCAGAGGACATGTTTTAAGTTACTTCTTAAATGGGTGGCAGAATACGTGCTGCGGGAACATTAGAAGCATTTCATTTACAGGCCCTGGGTAAAGGGTATGCCACTCTACAAGGGACGTATGAGTAAATTAAATATGCCAGGGGAGTGAGCACAAGATGTTTTGCACTGGTTAGTAGTGGTAAAGTGCACAAGTCCTAAGGCCAACAAAACTGAATTTCAGCACGAAAATGGAGGTTAGTAGGCAAAAACTATAGGGGAACACAACCCTAAGGCTGACAGGTCTAACATCGGTCAATACTCACCCCAGTATGGGCCACCAGCAGGGTCCATTTGCTATTGGTCAGCTGAGTGTGTCAGGGAAAGGGCATCTTGCAGGTTTGTGTGACCATTTAGCCACACAGGAGATCAGAAAACTGACCATTGGAGTCCTCTTCTTTGTCCTGGGTACAAGTAGGAGCAGGCCAAGCCCTTCAGGTCTCAAAGGTTTTAAACATGAGGTTTGGTCCTTCCTTTGTTCGGGTCCTTACAGAATTCTGTCGCAGGTCCCCTGGGGTGCCACATTTATCGTTGGCATCAGCAAGTCAGTGAGGGTGACTCCTGGATCTTCACTAACCAATGGGAGAAAAGTACCCAATACCAAATCTACCTAATTGTTCAGCTGTTCCTCTTTGCCCCACTGTAAACAATTCCACATGCATCCTGCTCCCAAACCCAAGATGAAGGAATATATGCTCCCATGTTCAGAGCCTTCGCTCCCACCCAGATTTGTAGCCAGAGAATTTACCAGCCTACTCCACTGTGGTCACTCGGAATTGGTTCTAGGGGTAGCTCCTCTACAATTGGATTTGGTGCCAGTCTGGCTGGGACAACAAATGTTTGACTTCCTTAGGTCTCACCATTTATTTGTGAAATGGTACCCTATTGCTAGCTAATGATGTTCCTGGGGTTCCACTAATCAGTCTTCCTGCCAGGATTGGAAAAACATCTACCCACAACTAGGCCTTTGGCCCTGTTCTGGAAACAGTTTTCCCCTTTCGTTAAGTTTAAGCACTGTTTGGGCAGCTGCTACACAACTAATGCGTTAGCCTCCAGGAGCTTCAGGAAGGAATTATTTTCCCAAATATGTATTAAACCTCCAGCTTCATTGCTGATTTGGGCTTTTAATAAACGTTAAAAAAGTGATTTAACAATTTTTTTCAGCTGATCCAAAAACTAGAGACAGAGGATTCTTATGTTAATCTGTACTCTGGGGTTATCATTGGGCAGCCAGAGCCTTCCACAGTGAAAATAGCTTTTGGGGGTATTTTGTTAAAGAAACATGGTAAAATTAAGGGGCATATTACCAACAACTAGCGATAATTTTTGTCTCTAACTTGTTTAGAGACAAAAATTATCGCCGCACATCGGCGATTTTTATCGCAGATAAACCTTGCTATTAGCAAGGTTTATCGCAAATGCGATAAAAAACGGCCGCAATGCATGAATATCGCTGAAAAGTCAGCGATATTCATGCATTATCGAGCAAATGCTCTTAGCCATGTTATCCACCTCCCATTGGATAACATGGTGAAGAACTGCTCAGGGCAGGTGTTAGCTTTTGGAGATATTCACGCTTAGCGCGAATATCTCCAAAAGTTGGTAATAGGAGATAGCGTTGTTAGCGACTGTTTCCAGTCGCTAACATCTTGGCACGCCCACTTTGCATGTCATTAGTGATAAATATAACTGACATGCAAAGCGGGGCCCAAGATGGTCGCTATCTCCTATTAGCTGTCACTAACTGGTGTTAGCGACAGCTTGGTAATAGGGAGATAATTTTATCTCCGCTTTCTTGGCTTTTAAAGCCAAAAAAGCGGAGATAAACCCCCTTGATAATATACCCCTAAATTTCTAAACATCCCACTTTTAAACACCATGAACCCTAGTGGGCTGCAAGACCTAAATAGGAGTTACTTATTAATATTTTAAAGGATTTTTTTTTTCCTCTGTCTAATGCTTATTTTTCCACGTTGGGCTGCAAGTTTAAAATGCACCAGTCAGATCACAGTGGAAGGCCTGAAGCCATGTTTTCCTTGGCACATTTAGTGGATTGCACTATAAGTGCTGCAATAAACATGCGACCTTAACTTTAAATGCCATAAATGTATTTATTTGGCCTTATAAGCAAGTTGGAAATGCCAATGAGGGATTAGCCAATTGTTACATGTTTGAGGGGATACAGCACATACACCAGCAATACATTCCAGCAAAAAATGGGAGTTGCCATGCAAAAAGAGACATTTTCTCAAAACCTACAGATCCAAAGTCAACCAAGATCGTTTTTCACTAAAACATGATTTTTCAGACTTAGGCATGGTTTTATGGTATGTATATGGACATCAATATTGTGTCTCTCAAGCTTTTCACATCCCACTCCCTCACACAGACAGACTTTGCAACAGGCTGCTGTAACACATATGATACCAATCATGCGAGTCAAAAAGCACACATCAAAGCAACACTCCTTCCAATGATGTATTGCAATTTGAGTAGCTATTCCCTTGATAATCTATAAAGCACTTTAGGGCATCATGCGGTGTAGGACAGTACAAAACTAATGTCACGAAAGACCACAATTTTATGATATAAGCATGCAGGGTTCAGGTGCAGGCATCTTGGATTTCGGGTTATAGTTATGCCAATACATTAAATAGATTGTTTACAGGAAAACAACCTGGGCCTTGAAGTAAACAAAACCTGATCATTTGGTGCACCTCACATTAATCAATTCCGGGCATCAGGGCTAGGGAGCCCACACTCCCACACTCCCACATGACCCTGACCCCTTATTTAATAAAACCCACAGGGTAACATACAGCCGGCATAAACATCTTCAAACAGTCATCATTTCTTCAGGCATAGGGGAGGTATTCAGGTGATCAACTGGTAATTCTAAATGCACTTACATTACACTGATTTGTTTTCTCGTTTTTTAAATTGGAAATGAATCGATGCTTTATGATCAAGCAGGCGGTTTATGTCAATTCTGTGCGTTGTTACTTCCAAATGGCTGCATTTTGAGCTATGGGCAACTCAAAGTCATTTGAGGTGCGTTTGTTTATTGAGTAGAATTAAGAGAGAGATGGAGGTGCTGATATGAATCTTAGAATCCTGGACTCTGCTAGGAACCACACAATGGTGCTGATGTGAAGAAATCGCCTTTAGAATCTCCCATTGGTGGATTTTCTAAGGTCACCATGCTCATTCAGTCGGGATGGACCCCAGGCTATATATTGACACCCATTTTTAACCAAAACATTTTTCTATTTTATGCATGCAGATGGTTCAGAGACAGATATTGGCATATTATGGGTGTAAATGTTTTCCAATTACATTTAGACACACATGGAATAGGCAAATCCAACAAGTTTCCAGACTAAGCGCCTTATTATTCAGTCTGGCGGTCAACAAACCACAGGACTCATGGTGGCAGTCTTCCAACCGTCCTAGTATGACTGGGGCGGACGGGCTGCCCTGGGACCACTGATACCACCAGGGAACCACCGTTCCCTGGTGGTTAGGTGGTGGTGCTGAGGCCGCAATATGCCTGGCCCCACCGAGCATATTATGAGTTTCCTCACCACCACACTTTTCATGACAATGCGACCGCCGAATGTCTGACATAATATCGACCACAAAAATATCGCAATACAAAAATATCGCAACAAAAATATCGAGGACAATAATATCGGGATCCTATCTTCATAAAGGTAAGTACAAAAATATCGAAAAAATAATATCGTAGTACAAAAATATCGAAATTAAAAATATCGTTTTTTTAAATGTATTAATAATAATGTAAAAATAATGTTAAAATACATATAATGTAACAAATATTAATAAAAACATTAAAACATAATTAAATAATTAAAAGTAATACATATACATTTAAAATAAATTAAAAATTTAATAATTTAATGTAATTTTATTTCTTTTAATTTCATTTAATTGATTTAAATTAAATTTAAATTTATTTTATTTTTACCCTTTACGCCTGTACCCCAAAAACCCAAAACTGACCCTCAACCCTAAAAATACCCCTGTACCCCAAAAACCCAAAACTGACCCTGAACCCTAAAAATACCCCTTTACCCAAAAACTGAAAACTGACCCTGAACCCTAAAAATACCCCTTTACCCAAGAACTGAAAACTGACCCTGAACCCTAAAAATACCCCTTTACCCAAAAACTGAAAACTGACCCTGAACCCTAAAAATACCCCTTTACCCAAAAACTGAAAACTGACCATGAACCCTAAAAATACCCCTTTACCCAAAAACTGAAAACTGACCCTGAACCCTAAAAATACCCGTTTACCTAAAAACTGAAAACTGACCCTGAACCCCAAAAATATCCCTTTACCCAAGAACTGAAAACTGACCCTGAACCCTAAAAATACCCCTTTACCCAAAAACTGAAAACTGACCCTGAACCCTAAAAATACCCCTTTACCGAAGAACTGAAAACTGACCCTGAACCCCAAAAATACCCCTTTACCCAAGAACTGAAAACTGACCCTGAACCCTAAAAATACTCCTTTACCCAAAATTAATTAACATTATTTAATTACCAATTAATTATTAATTAACAATAACAATAAAGTAAATATATTAGCACATTAGCTATAATTAATTTAATTTACTAATTAATATTAATTTTTCCCAAATAATTAATTAACAATAAAAAAAATTATATATATTAAAAAATTAATCGAATTAATGTAATTAACTAATTAATAATAATTAATTCCCAATTAATTATTAATTAAAAATATGTACAAAATTATATTAATTAATTAACTAATGAATATTAATTAATTACCAATTAATAATTAAATAAAAATATGTGCAAATTTATATTAATTAATTAACTAATTAATATTAATTAATTACCAATTAATTATTAATGAAAAATATGTACAAAATTATATTAATTAATTAACTAATTAATATTAATTAATTACCAATTAATTATTAATTAAAAATATGTACAAATATATATTGATTAATTAATTATTATTAAATTACTTCCCACCCTATTCCCCTATAAACCCACAACCCGCTCTAATACTAAAACGCAAAATGTTAACAAAATAACAAATTTTCAAACATACATTTCTAAACATATTTAGCAAACATATAAACAACAAAATAAAATACATAACACTAAACAACAAAATTTCGATATTACTAACATACATACCTTAATCTCGATATTCTGTCTGTCGATATTATGGCACATCGATATACTGTACCATCGATATTAAAACATCGATATTATTGCATATCGATATTTTAATTTCGATATTTTGTCTGCCTACCGCGACCGCCATGTAAAGTGTGGCAATGAGGAAACAAAGGAGGCCCTATAGTGCCCCACAGTGCCTCATGCCATGTGGATACACACAGGGCATAATATGCGCCCAGTACCTGCAGGGCATGGCCTGCAGCAGTTCATGCTGTGCAGGTACTGCCTTTGACTTTCTATTGCGGTGCCTAGTTCATAGACGGCACCCTGGAAACGCCAAAGAACCTCCGCCAGACCAGAAGAAAACTCCTGATATGGCGGGTAGTTCCTACACCGGTTTGGTGGTGTGGGAGTGGGGTGCCAAACTCATAATAAGGCCCTAAAGACAGAGCTGGTAAGGCAGTGTGTATGAAAATCTTGTAAATGGTTTGACTTGAATTGAACGGAAGAAACAGTACCAGTGGTTTGGAGACGTATGAAGTTAGGAAAAAAGTTACAAGACATTTTTAAAGGTTGCGACTCAGACAAATGCAGTCTGAGGAGGACTATGAAGTCTAAACAAAAAAAACACACAACTTCTGTGGCTTCATTTTAGTGCTCTGTTCCACTTGCAGCTTTGTCCATATAGTTTAAATATACGGTGTGATCCCCTCATTCGATCTCGGAGACAAATTTCCAGCAACAGCTGCCAATCTTGAGCCGTGGATTATTTAAATTCGAAGGCAACACTTATGATTTAATCAAAACATCAAGTTTTACACAGCCAATTGGAAGTCCAATGAAAAGGGACCATCATTACTGTTCTCCTACACCTCAAAACTAATATTGTAATATCAAACACCTGTTGAACTTAAATATTGGTTCTGCATTTTTTATATCATTTGACACATTTGTGGCATTTTATTTATGTGTAATGTTTTCAACAATATATAATCTTTTCATCCAACCTTGCAGGGAAATGTTAAGTTCTATATTTTCCCTGTATTGTAGTTTTGGTATTTTCATACATGTGGTTGCTTGAGGCAATCCACAAAGGCTGAGTCGGGATTCCCCCACAGACAACAGTGCATCTTTTAGAAGTTAGACTGTTGGAACCTTGTGGAAGTTTAATTATCGGATATATCAAGACGGCAGTCACTGTCTGCCATAGATCAACTGTGTGTGCGGGGAAACAGTGTCACCAGAAAGGACATATAAAAAAGAGGACCTATGTAGTTTTCTGATTCCCATCTCAATTGAGGTGCAGGAGTGTTTTTGCTGGAGGTTTACTAATAGTAGGTTTTTCCTGATTGCTGTCTTTCAAACTTTAACCCTCTAGCAGCCACTTTGAGGATTTTCAATCCATTCTAAATTACAGTTTTAAAAAGCCCTCCAGCTACAGTTCTAATTCCATTATGCATTATCGCGCATGCAAGATTTAGAAAGCACACATTCAGTGAGGTATAACTACAAGTTCCTGTGGAGGATGTAGAGAAGGTGGCGGTACGACTTATGAGACATATGGTGGCCGAAAAAAAGTGCCATGCATTGTGAAAACATATCACAGATGAAGTTGATGCTGTTCCTGCACCCCTGTGGGCTGTGAATTAGTGAAAACAACCATTTCAAATCCTGGTGCTTCAAGTTCATGACTTTCTGCCCAAACAAAGAAGGGAGAGGACCGGATCCTGAACTCATACTTAGTACATGAAAGGTTTTGCAAGCATAATATCAGAGGCCGGAGAGGTAGAGGAAATAGGTGAGTGATGCGATGCACAATATCAAGATTATATTATGTTGAACTGTAATGTTTTTTATGTGCATCTTTTAGAGATGTTTAAAATGTATTTTATTAACACATAAATAGAACAGTGTGCTACAAATTGTAACGTTATCATAATTAGTACGACCTTTTCAACCAGATTGTAAAATCAGGTTGATATAACGTATTTATGAAGTATAAATGTAAATGTAGAATGATTACATGCGTTAATAAGTACTCTCTTCATAAATAAATGCATGGAGGTAATACACCTCTGAGAGTTGCATCAGAGGCAGGGGCTATTATTAGCATCAGAGCCTGCCAAACCTCAAACATTCTTGTGGGAGCCTATAATGCTACCAACCTACAGTCAAACGAGTCTTAGTAATAGAACCATTACAAGACTACAAGCAAAATAATGTTAAGCTTGTGGAAAACTATGTGTATTATATATTATTCATTTATAAATTGACTTACATAAAAAATACACCATTTATTCACTATGTTTTTAAAGAACACACACATGAGGAAGACATAGAACAGGCCTAAACAAGTTGTGCTCCTCCACCATTCCTACAAAGCAATCCAAATTAAAATCTGCAAAATACAGTAAGTGGCCACAGTGTCTATTACCCAGTCACTGTTGTCAGCAACCATTCCCCAAATTGGTGTGGGTAACATGGTTCGATCATAGAAACTTATACAGGGGTTGACATAAAATGGAGCCCACCTGATGTGGAAATAAAACAGGTTGCTTTTGCAGACTTCCACGATCCGGGACCATGACCTCAATTGTAAACATTTCGACCAAAATTTCACACAGAATTTCCATCAGGAAGGAAGCACATTTTGTGCTACATCAGTCGTCACGAGAATCCACAACTGCAACCAGACAGAAACTTTGTATGAAAACACAAGTCAAATAATTAGGCCGCGACAATAACAAAGTAGAGCAATTACACACCACATTATGAACTGACTTACAGTCTGCTCGAAGTCAATGATTGGTGAACCTCGCTGAACAAAGGGCCAAACACCATGCCACCCACCACATAACACATACAATTAGACAGTCACCATGCGATGGTCGTTATATGCACAAACTTGTGCTTTTTAACGAGGGAGCAATTGGATAATTGCCCAGTAGATAGATCCATCCACCTACCATAAGATCACTATCAACCTCTTTAACACCATCTCAACCAAAAAGAGTCCAGCGTAAATGTTGTTAGTAGTATGAAACTTATTTATTTTGGAGTGTTGTTGTGTTACATATACATTTGCATAATCATTTATTTTGGCTACTGTATGAGTAGATTTTCTAACTATTTTTGATAAATATTTGTATCTTCTTCAAAAACATAATACATTTCTATACAATTGTGAAGGATCAAATAGATTTTTGAAGGTATTTTTTTATTGTTATAATGTTATTTAAAAAAATGTTTTTTCTATTAAATTCACATACAAATATTTTTCAGGCAAATTTTACTTTACCAACATTTTAATAATAAATATTTTTAGTCTTTTATTGTGCTTCTATATTTTTTTCAGTAAACAGTATATTACATATGCACCAGGATATAAAACAATTTATTTTAAAGTTGATAAAAAATATCAAAATTCAAGTTTTCATAAATTGTGTTTTTTATTCCAAATGTAATAATATTTAATTTATTACTGCTAAACACATTAGTCAAAACTGTTCCTTATGTTTCTTTAATAACCAACATTTATTGGATTTAACAGGTAGAAGCATCATCCCCAACATCAAATGCACATCATCACAGCTCCTGTGAAATCATGTGTCAAGTTATTAAAATCCCTATTATTTATATTTACCGTCTGTTTTGGGCAAATGGTAATTTTAGGGGCTATTTCTTCATGAGGAAAAGGTTTCCCCACAACTTGTAATAGCATTGTCCCTTTTCTGCTTGTGCTATGACTACATGATAAAATGACATGTGGCTTTTAGTGTTTTGATTTGTTTGCATGTAATTTTACTGCATGGTAAAATTGTATGTGAAAGAATTGCATGTGGCAATTGTAATGAACTGAGCAAACTGAATGCTATAAAAATTGCTAATTTCAATCCTCCCGATTCATAATAAGGACCTAAGTAGTTAAACCTTCACAACAGAAAGACCTCGGTGTCCAAATTGTTAAGACAGGTAGAGCCCGATTCACAAAAGTAATCTGAGACAAAATCCTAACTTTAGGACTTTCGGTATTCACAAAAGGCATTTAGGAGTAGTAAAGTTAGGATTCCTAACTTTACTACTCCTTAACTGAGACAAAATTCTAACTTTATGACTTTCGGTATTCACAAAAAGCATTTAGGAGTAGTAAAGTTAGGAATCCTAACTTTACTGCTCCTAAATGCCTTTTGTGAATACTGATAGGATTTTGTCTCAGATTACTTTTGTGAATCGGGCCCATTAAGCTTGTGATGGCCTTATCTTGGTTTCTGCACAATATACCTGGTTTAAACTAAATGAAATGAAGATCTACAAGATGTAGATGTGTGAGAGATAAACTCTAAAAAGGCTTTAGTGGGATTATTGCTGAGATACTCCAAATAAAACAGCAAATTGTTGGATGTATGAAGGCAATCATTTCAAATACACAAACAAATGTATTTGAAAAAGAATTAAAAAGTGCCGGTGTCATCAGTAATGTTATCAATGATGTCATAGAACCTGTCATGAGTGATGCAATTTTTCAGGTCATCAGCAGTGCATGGCAAGGGTGTGAATTAAAGTTACTTCCATCAATTATAACTGGGGTATTTCTGTGTTTTTTTTCATCTGAAATATTTCACCTAAATATAATGTCACTTTAACCTTTTTTCAATGAATTTTGGATTTCTTTTCAATGTAAAGTAAATCTAAGATAATATTACCAAACCTAACTACAACTTCTCTTTAACCTTTGTTTTTTCAGTGAATGTCTGAGGATTTTTTTAACTTCAACTTAACAATATTTAAGGGGTGTGATTTTAAGTAAGGTACACCTGAAGCCTTTGCCAAACGGTCGGTACACTTAAATATAAAATATAGGCAGCCAGCATATATGAAGCAGCAACCTATTCTCTTTGCCAAGAAATACTGCACTAACTTACCTATCCCCATAATCCAATGTATGCCTTTTTAATCAGCACATGATAGTGCTCAATAATTATATTTTTCACAAAAACATTTTAAATAGAATATTTGTATTCAGAACAACCCAATAAACATGTGTCGAGTCTACCTTTAACACTCTTCTGGCCATCAAATACAGCCATTGGATGAACCACAAAGGGTCTCTGCACTCCATCTGAAGATAAACAGCTCCAGTTCAGAGTGCTTTAAAAATTATAGTAAGTCTCCTACATCCAATGACCCAGGAGACTTACAGTGCTTTTTTAAACGCTCCTGAGGGATTGCTGTGTTCCCCGTAGCCCACCACAACACTTAAACAAATTAGTCAGTGATGACACAACTCATCCTTGATTCACAATCAGAACTAGACAATTCCAAAGAAAGCAATTGCCAGGCATTATGAGATGATCCAGAGAGGGAGCATTGACTATTATATGAGCGGCCTCACTGCTTTAATACTGAAGTGGCAAGGCAATGATTAATTTTCTGTTTTTATTCTTGTTGGCCCGGTTCCACTCGGGGCGTCCAAAGCCTTATTTTTCTTCTAAAAAATTCTTGTACTATTACGGGGAACTGTGTTACCATCCAATTTTTATTGCATTTTGGGTGCCTCAGTCCCACCTGGGGTGCTCAAAGCTTTCCTTTTTTTTTTAATTTAATGGTAGCGCAAGGAGCCCAATCTCACCCTGCCAAACCAGTTCACTGTCTAGCCAGCATAGTCCATACTGGTGCGAGAACCAGCACCTTCCTGCTCTCAGCCCTTTCCATTCAGACCAGAAGTGCATTTGTGGTGTACCACAGGTCTCGGGAAGTGAGAGGGCACTCGCAATATGTGCAGTGCACAGTTAAACTCCTCTCCAACATGTATGTACTTTGCTGTCCCAGGATGGGCCCCTTTAAATCAGCCTCTGATACCCCAGAGGAGATGGGGCCCCCAGGAGCGTTATCCTCACCGAACAGAGGGTCACAGTACACCCTCCGCAAAATTGTGCCCCATTGCCTTTTTAATCTTTTTAATCTTTACAGACTACTGTACTATAATTGCACTGGGGTACAACGACAAAAAATCTGTTTTTGGCCTAATGGCTGATCCCTCTGGATTTACCAGCCACAAGGTCACGGAGGTCAGGGTATTCTTTCTCCATCCCCCAGGAACTTTTGTTAATTAAAGGTGAGAGTCACCATTTTGTTTAATATTATTTTTTTTATCCTAGAAAATGGGTCCCTCTGGGTCCCAATGGGGCCTTGGGGGCAGGGTATCTTTACCCCGTCCCCTTTTATTAGGTTGTTTGACATGTTCAAGATAGGGGACCAGATGCTAGAGTCCTGTAATGGCTGCCAGCCAAAAAGTTTCTCATCTTCATGGGAACCAATCAGAGCGCTCACTCCTGAAGGAGTCTAACTCCTGCAGGAGCAATATGGCCCAAGGGAAATAAAGCTCCCTATGCCAATAAGAATACTCTATTTTTAAGTTGCCACTCCCTTAAGGACCCAATCGTTCATATAATTATATTTTTTTACACAAAACTCACTCTGCCAAACCAGTTCCCCACCTGGCCAGCAGAGTCCATACTGATGCGGGAGACAGCACCTTCCTGCCCTCTCTATTCAGGCAGGAAGTGCTTGTGTGGTGTACCCCTGGTCCGGGGAAGTGAGAAGGCATTCACAATGTAGGGAGTGCGCATTTGGACCCCTGTCTAAAATGTATGTGTTTTGGGTTCCCAGAATAGGGTCCCGGGTCCCTTTTAATCAACCAGTGATGCTGCAGGGGAGATGGGGCCTCCAAAAGTGTTATCCTTACCAAACAAAGGGTCACAGCACACCACTCCGCAAAAATTTGCCCCAGTCCCTTTTTAATTTTTATACAGAGGTACCACTATACGTTAACAGTACCATGATACAAAAACAACAACAAAATCTGTTTTTGGCCAAAAAGGGGGGATCCTCTGGGTTTCCCTGCCACAGGGCTAAGGAGGTCAGGGTATTCTTTCTCAGTCCGCCAGTGAGGGTCACTATGGTGTTTATTGTTTTTTTCTAGCCCAGAAAATTGGCATTTTCTTTGGTCCCTCTGGGTCCACCCCCAATGGTGCCTAGGGCGACAGGGTCCCTACCCTGTCCCCTTATATTAGGTTTTTTGACATGTTCAGGATAGGGGATCAAATGCTTGAGTCCTGTATTGGCTGCTAGTGACATTTTTCTCATGTTGCTGGCAGTCAATAAGAGAGCTTGCTCACACAGGAGTCTAACTCCTGCAGGAGGAAGATGGACAAGGGAAATAAAGCTCCCTGGGCCTATCAGTATGCTCCATTTTTAAGTTACAGCTCCCTTGCGGAATCAATCATTTAGATATCTATATCTTTTTTACACTAAGGGCCTCATTACGATGTTGATGTCGGTCGGAAAGCAATCTGACCGACTCCTTGTCGAAATCGGTTCCGACCGTCTCGCGTTCGGTGTGTCTGACCGACCAATTACGATGGTTCTGCAAACCGTTCACCTTCAATGGAAGCCTATGCTCTAACTGACAGCACAGGCTCCATTTGGAAAAAGGGATATTTGCGGAAAACCTTGCACCCTGTCGTAGGCAGCCCATGGTGCCTGCCACACTGTGCATGGTTTTAAAGGGGGTCCCATGGGTACCCCCACGGTTCCCCAACCAGAGTACTCAGGGTGAAGGGGGGCCGGCTACAGGGAGCCAAAGTCAATTTCCATCAGCCATTCCATGTCGGACAGACCGATTCAGAAAGGCTGTCCGAATCCAACATAGTAATCGGTTGGTCGGAAACGCAGTCCGATGAGCTGTACGATTCAGCTCGGACTGACTCGGAGTCTCCGAATGCCAGTCAGAACTGATTCGGATTGACCGAACTGTTACCTTTCAAACATAAGTGGTCGGTGAGTCAGTCGCAAACATAAGATCCGACATGGTTTAGGAGAATCTGATTGCTGTTCCCAATGACATCAAAAGGAGCCCCTAAATTTCTCAGACACTCGTGAACGGATTTGCACCAAACCACAAAAGGCGCTATCCGCCACCAATATTTAGCTTCCTTCCAAATTTGGTGTAATTCTGTTCTGTTCAGCAGTTTTTGCTGTAGTCCTTCTTAAAGAAGAATATAGAAAATGTGTGGATTTTTGCATTTTCTGCCCTCTTTTTCTAAGCCCCTTCTTGAAGGATCACCCCAAAACTTTCCATGCTCAAACTTGTTAAATTGTAGCACCTTTTTGGAAAGTTCCATGGAGATTCGTCAAAGGAGGTCAATGTTATTAGCAGTACAAAAAATACTTTTACTATGGAACAGCTGACCACCACAGGGTAATATATATACATATATATATTTCTATATACTACACATACACACATATATATGTGTATGCATATATAGGAGATAGATAGATAGATAGATAGATAGATAGATAGATAGACAGACAGACAGACAGACAGACAGACAGACAGACAGACAGACAGACAGACAGACAGACAGACAGATAGACAGATAAAATTCCTGTCCGGAAATGGGAGCACTGACCAAATTAACTATGCAATGGGCTTTTATTCAGGCAAAAACACCTTACTCATTTCGGCTGTGGTTGTCCTTGTTCAATGGTAAGAAACCATTTGCAAAAACTGCAACATATGTGCGAATCATGTGATCAGAACTAAGGGGCCTATTAGGATGGCGGACGGACCTGCGTCCGTCTGCCACCCCCGAGGTGGAGGGACCGTCCGCAGGGGCAGCGGGGGTCCCTCCAGTGCAATTAGGATGTGACGGCCACCCTGGCGGTCACATCCTGTATCTTTAACCTTGCGGCGGGTGCTGCTTGAAGCAGCACCAACCGCAAGGTTAAAAATGCAGGCTTAACATTTACATGCACAAAGCAGCAGGCACCGCGCGGTGCCTGCTGCTTTGTGCATGTAAATGCTGGGGGGTACCATAGGTACCCCCCATGTGCACCACCCACTCCCGACACCCTGGGGGCCCGCAACGGGCCCCCAAACACCAAAGACCACATGCTTTTCCACGGCGGAAAACCCGCCGTGGAAAAGCATGTTTCCCCATGCATCCTAATATGGCTGGCGGTGTCTGATAGACACCGCCACCATATTGGAGCTTAAGCGGCTGACGGTCTCCCCATCCACAGATGATTCCCCTGCCATCCTAATCTGGCGGGGGGTCTTTTCTCTCACCGCAGCGGTGAATCCGCCTCCTCCGGGCATGCGGTGGCTTCCGCCGGCCTGGAGGATGCGGATTCACCGCAATCCTAATCGGGCACAAAGTGTACACATAAAGAAATGCAAGAAAATTAATCAGAGTATACTGGTTCACCCAGTTGTATCATAATCATAATAATATTCATTTACTAAAACTATGATGCATTCCATCTTTTTTGAGGCATGCTCCATGTGGACTACCCACATATCAGAGTTGACTAGTAGACTCTTGGAACAGCGATCCTCCCGACTTCTGGACAGTAAAGAACGACATGGTCCCACATCATGTACCCAGCCAAAGTCTCCAGATCCATCCTTTAAATACTATGAAAAATGTAGGTGGTAAATGGATTCCCCCTGCTGGTCCTGTAGAAGCCATAAGTGAAAATTGTCAAGAGTATATTGGATATGAGTGATTTAGAAATCAACAAACAAAGTAATAAATAACATTATTTGCACCTTTGCAAAGCCATTTTGCACTAATTTTGCACTAATTACATGACACCTCATTAAATTTGTCAACAATTCCAAGTGCAAATAATATTGCACTTTTTCCACTAGAAAATGCTAAGATGCCACGCTGTTTTTCATAAACCTGCTTTCATAGGCCCTCATTACAGGTTCAGGAATTTAAATCCTCATCCCTGTGCAAACCTGGAACTATTTTCTCCTGACCTTCAATGATTTTCTCCTTTGCTAGATGTGAATCCAACAGATTGCGGCAAGTGATACACTCAAAGTACATCTAAAAAATGTGTTCATAGTCCTTGAAATCAGAGCACTATGTAGTACCCTTCATTCAGTATTTAGGATTTTCATCACATAGACACATTAATGTACATTATTGTTTTACAAAGTGGAAAAGAGTTTAAATAAATATTAGCCAAGAGAACATTCAAGTCGCAGGAACTTTTAATGTGCTGGACCAGAAAGATCACCCTTCAATCTCATTACTAGAGGGAAAGGTTTTATTACTCAACCAAACTATTTAAATGTCCCATTACATTTTACAAGTGCTTAGAATTTATGAAGGAGAGCAAAAAAGAGACAACGGGTGGATAAAAGAATGTGCACATTCAAAATTATAATATTTCAATCCATCATCTTCTTTCTCATTTGCAAGCCCTAGAGTTTAACCTACAGATAATGGTGTGCGGAAATACGCGTTCATGTTTGAATGATAAAATTGTTTTTTTAAATCACCTTAAATGAAAAAAAATACCTCTTCTCATTGATCCTAGTCTCCTTAACAATTCGTGGAGAAGCACAACAGTTCTGATATTTTTAAGAGTGTAGTTTGGCAAAAGGGGATGAAAAGATGCAGACAACGGCCCCTGCCTCCAATCACCAACCATTCCCATTTCCCTACAACTTCAAACAAGCACAACTGAGAGAGCGCAAACTGACCTAAATGTATGAGTGCATCACACTTATTTGTAGTAAGCACAAATCATGAGGAGAAATGCCATGAGTGCTAATAGTATCTGCAATTATATTCTGAATGTATAGCTAATGTAGAGATTTAAGTAGAAGTGGAACTAATACAGAAATGTGTGACACTATATGATTTTATTAGATGTGATTATTCCTGAATCCATGTCGTGTAGCTGCTAAAATGTAAGATGGCATGTGGTTAAACGCAGAATGTGGTAGGCCTCAGGGCCAGAGCTAGAAGGGAAGGGGAAGGTGTTTCTTTTCACGACATAGATTGTACTAATGTTTTGGTCATTGCATTAATGGGCCATGATTTATAGATGTGTTTACTGAATAATAGAATAAGAGTATTAACATGCTTTAATTAATGAAGAAGTTGAATGCTATAATCATTATGAGAAATATTGTAGGCCTGAAATGTTTTAACGTTGGTTTACACGTACATGTCTGGGCCAAGAAATGTTGCGAACCTTTTTGGAAGTCTATGAGAGTTGGGATCTTGGCTGCAGATGTCTGTCTGCAAGAGAAAAGGGGGAATCCAATTATAAATAAAATGAATAGAGGTCTGTTCAGGAGACGGCCCAGACATGGAGGAGGGTTCCGGAATGTTTAAGGGGTATCAGCGGGCCGGAGAAGAGTCTGAGAAGCAAGGTCAACTCCAACGTATGAGGCCCAATACAAAGCAGCATGGAAAAAGCCAGAAGCTACACCACGTGAGGGGCGTCTCACGAGGGGCGTCTCAAATGTTGTTGACTGTTTTGTATTAGGCACAGCACCCCTGGGTGGAGTTAGAGCAGATACCTGAGGACCCTTTAGAGAGCGGATGGGTAGGCAGAGAGGGGTCATGACTGGAGAACTATAGGTTTTCACCAAGAGACTAAGAGTGAGTGACTTCCCTTGGGGGTCATTCACTGCTGACACCTTTGTTAGGTTGGGATTTGGTTAAGTAGGGATACCATCTAGAGCAGGGTAGGGACAGCCTAACCTGTGTGTTTTCCTCCAACTTAAATGAAGGAGAGATATGCGTCAATGCTGATAGCTTTATTATTCTTAGAACTTGTGTTAGTAATTTCCGTTGCTCGTCTGAGGGCTTTCAGAGAGCACATGTATGTAGTTGGACCTGTGTATCTCGTGAATCTCATTCTGAGATGCCTGTATTTGCAGCTTATCCTAAGCTTACAATAAACTTTTGAAAGCTAGAAGTTGTTTGTGATCTTTTGGAGCGGGGTCCTTTATTGGGTGAACTAGCTTGGTAACAGAGGCACTTTCTTCCTTCAATGACAGGCAACAAAGGTTCAGTCGACCAGATCGGGGTTTAGATCAATAGTGATAAGGTATCGATCAAAATCTCGCCCTTCCAGTTGGTAGCAGAGGATGGTTGCCTTCTTGAGGACGGTGACCTAGGCCAGGTTAGCTTACCCCAAGGCCCCTAGAAATCGATGATCGGAAGAACCGCCCGCTGAAGAAGATCCGGATGACGTGAGACAGAAAAAGCAGCAGTATCGGTCGAGAGTGAGTATAAAGGGTTATGCGTGTTAGATTGCGGTGTTTTGTATTGTATCTATGTTGTAATGTCTGGCGGAGTTGAATGTCTGTAGAGTGACTGTGGAACAGGTTGTGAGCGCGCGCAACCGGTGGAAATCTTAAGTTCAAGGAGAGCTTAAGTGGTTCGGGTGTATCGGACACCCAGAGTAATTGTCAACTGGAGTGAAGGGGGTCATGAGGTACCATTGATCACCCGAAAGACCGAGATAGGGGGAACGTAAGAGTGAGTGCGTGAGTAACGGACGCTGGTCGGAGGTTACTGTGTGTGTAAGCAACCTATCAGAGAGACGATAGACATTTCGTCAGTTGTGTTGACAATTACATATAGACTGTGGACGTACAGTCGAGGGAAGTGACCGCTTGGTCGGAAGTAGTCATTTTTCGGTGTATGAATGGGACGCATGCATGACCGGGAGACGAGTTGAGAAAGGAGGGGTGCTGCTGCGAAGCGGAGAAAAGTGACGTCAGAAAGTGTCGCTCTGTGATTGGCCGACCGGAGAAAGACCGCGCTGCGATAGGCCAAGTTAGCAAAGCCGCGACAGGATTGGTGGATTGTCATCAGGAAGTAAACAGAGTAGCGAGGCTGGATATTGTGCGTATAATTATGAAGTGTTTTAAATGGCTGAGAGCGGTGTTTAAAAAAGAGAAGCGGGGATCGGAAGAAGGGGAAGAAGCCCCGCCGGAGGGTACGCCGGCTCGTTACATGGCAGTGAATGTTGGGTTGCATACGATCCTTTGGATATCAGAGTGGAGTAAGATTACGGAAGGAAATGAGGAACTGACGTTCCCGAAGTACGGGACGTTCAGATTAGAGGTGTTACATCGATTAAAATCAGTCATGACCTCAATGAGACCCTTGCCTAGACCGACCCAGTTTGAAGCTCTTGATGCATGGATTAGGGCAGCGCATGAAAAGAATATGAACAGACGACAAGAAAGGGTGAAACGATCGGTAAGGGCAGTGCAGGATGCCAGGTGGGATGCGGATGCTAAAAGATGGAGAGTGCATAACATGGAAGTAAATAAACTGTACCCAGTGTTAGAGGTGCCCGGTAATAAAAGCCCCCTAGAAGAAGATGATGAGAGCGAAACAGAGGACAGCCTGATAAACAGATTATTGACAGACAGGCCACCCCCGTATAATAGAGCAGGGGGGGAGGTCGAGCATAGTGAAAGAGAAAAGGGGGGCAATGCAGGGGAGCATGGACCGCTTCCCAGTTCAGAGTGGGATCCTGAGGCAAAGAAAGAGCTGTCCCAGCCTAGTCAGGTGCAACAGGTAGTCGGGAGGTTTGTGGTACAAAGAGCGCCGGAAACGGAGAGCGCCACATCCTACGCATTACCAGATGCACTACAGGTACCTGTTACCATAGGTCCTATAATATCGATATATGACCAAGAAAGAGCAAGAGGGGAAGAACGGGTACGGAAGGACAGAGAAAGAGCAGGGACGGCAAGGAGGAACGATACGATTAATTCCCCAAGTCAGATGCCGATACCAAGAGAGTGGAGCACCCCGATGCACACAGCAGGGGATCCAGGAGGGGACCCTGGGGGCCCTAGATGGCCAGTGGATCTGAGGGGATCTGGACGAAAATCCTTTCAAGAGCTAAATGAGTACATGAAGAAGTGGGATGAGGCAGTGGAGGCTCACAAGAGCATCATAGCTGCAGAAGCTGAAAGGGAAAGTCAGGACAGCAGAGCTCGGACTCACTGCGGGGCTGGGGAGAGCAACCCGGAGTGGGACGGGAGAGAGAGAGATAGTAGGGGAGTCACCCATTGGGCCCGGAGTGGGGATAGAACAGACCTGGAAAACGGGGGCCCCGGGAGTGGAGGGGTGGCGCGCCCAATACTCAGTGAAGGGGAGAGGAGAGCGCAAGAGTACAGAAACAGCTTTAAGTGTCCACACTGTGTGCCCGGCACCAATGAACTGAATGGGAGTTGTGAGAGGTCGCACCATAGTCCCTGTGATGACGGAAATGAGCGCAGCCCAGGGAATATGGGGAACCAGGAAGGATCGTATCGGATACTGAGCGATACTAGGCAAAGGGAGAGTAGCGACCAGAGGGAAAATAACAGAGAGGCGTACGGTGAAAGGAGAGAAGAAGAAGAGAGTGGGCAGAGCAAGAGTGGGGGTAACAGGCCCGTGTTCCATCACCTTCCAAGATCGGATGGCCGAGCATGGGACCTGGAGAGATGGGAGCAAGGGAGAGCACTCATTAACTCTCCCGAGCCCAAACGTAGAGCTCGGAGTTGGGATGGTAGGGAGACCAGTGAGCCCCCTTCGAAAGACATATTGCGAGCTGAGATAAAAGCTAAGAGACTCGATGTCGCCAGCTTAAGGTCAGACCTGGATGACATGATAGATGGTACCCTGCCTTTAGAAAGAATAGAAATGTATGAGCAGGATGAAATACTGTATATGGCAAAGGACATCACTCGAAAAGCGAGAGCAATCCATGAGAAGTTAGTCGAACTAGCAGGCAAATATATGGTGGACCTGTCAAGAACCAAAGCATTACAGGGTAACCACAGGCTACATTACACAGATCGAGACCTAGATGAGAGGAGAACGATTGGGCTGAAAACGCACATAAGGGAACTGATCACTGGAATAAGGACATGGAGGGCACTAGATAAGTGGGAAGAGAGGTGGTCCAAGAAAGGGACCGTCAGGAGAAGCACGCTTGGTATGACACCAGGAAGGCTGCAGGGAATAGAAGCATACCCTTTGCGTGAAGTCGCCAATGGGAACTATGTGCATGTCCCTTGGAGTAGGGGAGATTTAGCTGCTTTTACCACCTCCTTCCCCAAATTGCGGGAAAACCCAGTGGAGTGGTACAAGCAAGTCGAGAGATTTGTAAAAATCTCAAAGGTCCTATGGATAGATCTGAACACGCTGTTCGACATTGTAGTACCAGGAGATCTGTGGACAGCATGCAAGGTTAGCGCTGAGTGGCCCACAACGGAGCCGGAGAGAGATGCTAAGACTAATGGGCCGTCCGAGATTGTGATGGCAAAATTCGAGAGAGTGATGACTTGGCTGAAAGAGAAAGTGCCAATGCAAGACATAGATTGGGTCAGAATAGACCGAACCAGACAGGAACCCAAAGAGACCGTCCACGAATATTACGAGAGATTGCTGAAGGCGTTTAAACAGTATAGCGGCCTGGATGTAATGGATCCAAAAGACATAGGGCAATTCGTGTCCAAGTTCGTCCTGGGACTGAGACCGGATATTAGTTTAATGATTCAGCAACACTCGATTTGTTGGCAAAATAAACCCCTAGACGAAATACTGAGGTATGCCAGGTACTGCTGTGATGAGATAGACTCCAAGGCTAAGAAACTAAAAGAAAAGTTGATGGTGGTACAGATGCAGGCAGCAGGAAAGGGGGGACAGCAGCAACAGCAGCAAGGAATAGGTACAGGAGGAAAGAAGCAGCACAGTCAGAACAAGGGCAATGAGGAGAGTTCCACCTTTAGACCCAGATTAGACATAGCTGCCTTGAAGAAAACGACTAGGTGCCACCAGTGTAACGAGGTGGGGCATTGGAAACGCGAGTGTCCCTACAATGTAGAGATAGGAGAACAAGAGATAGAGGAGGAAGAGGTCCAGAGCGCGCCTACAAGAGGGGTGACGCCATACCAGGGAAAGGTGCTCAAAGGGGGGGGGGCTCCTCCCCGAGCCCAGTTCCCGCAACCTCCTCGAGTAGGGACTATGGGTAAGACCTATAGACAGATGCCCCTGTTTGTAGAAGGAGAAGAGTGCTATTATGTGGACCCATTAACCGGACAGAGAGTGGAAAGAGAAGACTGCACCCTCGGGGCAGCCTTGGAGGTGGACCAGAGGGGACCCTATGTCGAAGCAGAAGTAGCAGGGTGCCCCACGACATTTCTGGTGGACACAGGAGCCACTAGGTCCACGATCAGATCAGCTGCAGTTCCAGACCTGCCCATGTCTGGAGAGACCATACAAGTGGTGGGGGTCGCAAACAGGAGAATAACCAGCCAATTGACAGAACCGGTACAGGTGAAAATAGGGAAGTACAGCGATGAGCACCAGTTTGTGGTTTGCGATTCAAGTCCTGTGTGTCTGCTAGGGAGAGACCTGTTGTGTAAATTGAATTGTACTATATACTGTACACCTCAGGGAGTGGAGGTATTGACCAATGATGATGACGCAGACTTCAAAGTTGCAAACTCAAGAATATGCGTGGAGCTGTACCCTACTTTGACAGTAGATGAGCTCCCCTGGGACTTGAGAGAGACAGTGGCACCAGAAGTATGGGATTTCACTGGGGAAGAGATAGGATTGGTCAAAGGGGTGGACCCAGTGAAAATTGTAGTGAAACCGCATGCTGAGTTCCCAAGAACACCCCAATATAAATTGACTCCAGAAACGATTGCAGGCATAAAACCCGTGATCGAGTCTATGATTAAACAGGGAATACTGAAAGAAATCGTGGGTAGTCCATGCAACTCCCCGATTATGGGTCTGCAGAAACCAAATGGGAAATTTCGGATAGTGCAGGACCTCCGAAAGATTAATAACATAGTTGTTTCGTGTTGTCCAGTGGTGCCGAATCCATCAGTGATACTGTTTCAGATTCCATTCCAAGCTGAGTGGTTCACTGTGATCGATCTTTGTCAGGCTTTCTTTTCGATCCCTCTGGACGAAGAAAGCCATTTTCTTTTCGCATTTAAGCTGGAAGGTCGCGTCCTAACATGGTGTCGCATTCCTCAGGGGTATACAGAGAGCCCATCGATCTTTAACCAGCTTTTGAAGAAAAATCTTGAAAGTCTAGTGCTGCCCCAGAAGTCAGTTCTGGTCCAGTACATAGACGACCTCCTCGTGGCGTCAGAAACAGAAGAAGCTTGCAGGGAGGACTCCATTGCTTTGTTAAATCACCTAGCTGCCAATGGGCACAAGGTGTCCCCGGGAAAGTTGCAGTACTGCCTGACAGAAGTGCAGTACTTGGGACACAGAATAGAGAAAGGCAAACGAAAGGTGTCACCAGACAGGATAGAGGCGATCATGAAAATGAATGCGCCTAAGACACAGAGAGAGGTCAGGATGTTCCTAGGGATGGTGGGTTATTGCCGACAGTGGATCGCGAACTTTTCACTGAAAGCAAAGCCCTTGCAAAAACTGACGCACAAGGAGGTGAGCGATCCGGTACCATGGGACAAAGACTGTTTGATGGCATTCTTACAGCTGCGAGAGGACCTGTGTCGTGCTCCGGCATTGGGAATGCCTGATTACAATAAACCATTTTTGCTTTACTGTTGTGAGAGAGAAGGTTGCGCGTTGTCTGTGTTAGTCCAAATCCATGGGAATGCCCGTAGACCAGTTGCTTATTTCTCGGCTACTTTAGACCCAGTAGCCGCAGCGTTGCCCGGATGTCTCAAATCCGTTGCTGCAACGGGTGTCAGCATTGAGAGATGTGAAAATATCGTCATGGGGCACCCGTTAGAGGTGTGCGTGCCCCATTCTGTTGAACTGTTGATGACCAGGACCAAAACACAGCATCTGACCAACAGCAGGCTCACGCGCTATGAGCAAGTTATTCTTGCTGCAGAGAATGTGACCCTCAGGAGATGCTCTGTTTTGAACCCTGCCACCTTGATGCCACTCCCAAATGATATCGAGGATGATGATGAATGTACAGACCATGACTGCCTCGATGTGACTGAACTATGCACCAAACCCAGACCCGACATCGTAGATGAGCCACTGACCGACCCAGACGAAATTTTCTTTGTCGATGGCTCATGTGTAAGAGACGAAGTTGGGCAGTTGAGAGCAGCTTATGCTGTTTGTACAATTACTGGAGTTGTGGAAGCTGGGTGCCTGGAAGGAGTACACTCCGCTCAGGTAGCCGAGATTATTGCCTTGACACGTGCTTGCTTGGCAAGCAATCAAATTCGAGTCACCATATACACCGACAGCCAATATGGTTATGGGGTGGTTCATGATTACGGGCAGTTATGGTCTCAAAGAGGGTTCATGACCTCTTCAGGCTCTCCCATTCGCAATGGAGAGTTTGTGCGCCTGTTGTTAGAGGCGTTGCAATGTCCAGCAGGTATCGCAGTTGTAAAGTGCACCGCACATACCAGAAATGAGGACTTCGTCTCGAAAGGCAATAGATATGCCGACGAAGTCGCGCGGTATTGCGCAGAACAAGGGTACTCTTTCACAGAGGTGGAAGTGGGTGGAATAAATGTAAGGACTGAATTAGCCATGATATTGGAAACTGTTGATACTTGGGACGAACTGGCAAACATGCAAGAAAATGCTCCTGATTTTGAAAAAGAAACATGGGAAAAGGCAGGATGTGTAGTGGGTGAGTCCCATTTTTGGGTCTCAGCAGACGGCAGAGCAGTGTTGCCCAATGAGATGGTGAGTCCAATGGCCAGACTCATACATGGTCCCGTACACTTAGGGAGAGATGCTATGCTGAGAGTGTTTAGACAGACCTGGTACAATCCTAAGTTTAGAATAGCAGCAGAAGCAGTGTGCCAGCGTTGTGTGACCTGTCAGCAGCTGAACGTAGGAAAAAGAACACCAGTTGCACTGAGTCACATAGGAAGGTCTGGAGGTCCATTCAATCGAATGCAGATAGATTTCATTGAAATGCCGAGGTGCAACCGCCTCCGCTATGTCCTGGTGGTTGTTTGTGTATTCTCCAGATGGGTTGAGGCATACCCTACACGTAGGTGCGACACCCTCACAGTGGCCAAGTTACTGCTTAGGGAACTCATTCCGCGCTTCGGGGTGCCGGCCTTTTTGGAATCAGATAGGGGAACGCATTTCAACAGCGAGCTTGTGAAGATGATTTGTGCGGCTCTGAACATAGATCAGAAATTGCATTGCAGTTACCGACCAGAAGCCTCAGGAATTGTGGAGCAGATCAATGGCACGATCAAGGCCAGAATTGCAAAAGTGTGTTCCTCAACGACCCTGAGTTGGCCTGACGCCCTGCCATTGGTCCTCATGAGCCTTCGTAGTACCCCAGACAGAAGAACGGGGTTGTCACCACATGAGGTGTTAATGGGGAGAGCAATGAGGCTGCCATCTGTCCCAACTACTGCACTGTTAAATATCACAGATGATATGATCCTGGACTATTGTAAGGGGCTGTCTGACGCCATTCGTTCTGTGTCCCTTCAGGTGCAGGCTGCCGAGGTTCCATCATGCCAGGGCCCGTGCCATGACCTGTACCCTGGGGACTGGGTCCTGGTGAAAAAACATGTGAGAAGAAGCTGCCTGGATGTTCGTTGGCGTGGGCCCTTCCAGATCATCCTGATCACGAACACGGCTGTGAAGGTGGGAGGCCTGCCCAATTGGATCCACGCGTCACATACGCGAAGGGTTCCAGCACCTCTGGAAGAAACAGCTCCTCTCTCGGATAGACGTCCAACAGAGGACCGAGAAGCCATAGAGGGGGCTAGCCAAGCTGTAGAGGTGTCAGCGGAAGCAGGGAACGAGTCTGACCAAGCTGAGGACGGTCAGTACAACAGCGAAACAGACGACGCTACAGAAGGAGAAAGTAGCTGGGAGTACGAGTCAGACACTGACAGGTCTGACAGAGAGCGAGAACAAACAAGAAGGAGAAGGAGTAGAAGGGCACGTGGAGAAGCTAATTGGCCGCAAAGAAGGAGCTCTAGCTTGAGGTCAACTCCAGAGATAACCCTTCCTCCGATATCAGAAGACTCAGACCCGGAAGAAGGTGTTCAGGGCGCTGAAGCACCGGACCGAAGAAGGTCAAGAAGAGTGCGTGTGCCTAGCAGAAGATACTCCACCCCTGAGTGGACATATCTGGCGACAAATGTCTGTGAAACAGGAGACAGGGAGGATCCGAGCGGTGGTGGTGTCCAGTTCTGAGCCCATCGTCACCGTGGAAATACGACTGTTGGTACCCGGAGTCGAACAAGAAGGGTCACTAACATTCATGCTCCCCAGACCTCCCCGCCTCAGCAAGTTAAAACATATGTTTCTCTCAGAATTGCAATTCCCCGACTTTGGTACAACGATAACAGCCCATGAAGAGCACAATCTTCGTTTGGAAATACTGAACTTTGCTATCGAAGCTGCAGGCACAAACCTGATAGTAGATGCTTAAAGGTCTTTGTAAATAAAGCGAGCAGAAAAAGAAGATTACCTAGCGCCCAGGAAGCAGAGAATATTAGGGAACTTCCCTTGAGTTGATGGAGAAGGGCTAGGGTTGTCTTTATTGAACTGTTAAAGGACTTTTGCGAAGAAGGTTGTCAGCTTCCAGTTGTGTGGATTCTAAAGACAAAAGGATTAAAAAGAGACTGTAAAGGAACGAGAAGAAAAGAACTTTTTGCTAAGATAAGAGAGAGCCATATTGTCTGACGAAATGGAAGCCGGCACCCAGAACCGCAGAGCTAAATGTATAATAGGTACACTAATAGTAGGAGTGATAATATTGATAGCTTTAGTGGTAACAATTTCTTATGTAAAGGGACATGAGGAAGAGGCGAAGGTAACTGATGTGAAATCTGTAGAAACGCTTACACCCACTGTTGCTGGTGAGAAAAGGGAAAACACTCAAGAGAAAGCGTTATTAGCTGCAGAAGCCCGCAGGTTACACGTAGATGAGTCCCAAGGAGACTTTAGGTCAAATGCTTATGCTAAACTCTTATATGAATACGTGGATGCCATGGAGGTTAAGGACTGTTACGTCTGCATGCAGTTGCCGGCGTCTGTAGATGAAGGCATTAGATATCATCACCTCCCGCTGACATATGGCATTACATGTAGCTTACTGCTTAGTATATTTTATGAGAGAGATAGTTTTGAATACTATTTCTCCAACTATGATTCAGTGTTGCCAGAAGTCCCAAATTATAAGCAGATGAACAAATGGGACTACTGGAAGAGTGAAGACAGATTGGCCAAGTTCTTCATTCCTTGGATTACCTTAGATACTTCACATGCCCGTAGAAATAACCTAGTTATAGGAAGTACAGGAGGTAACCCATAAACCACGTTGGGGAGGGTGCGTTATGTGAACAAGAACAAGTCCCAACAGGTATTATTTGAAAGACTGTTTCAATAGGGGTATGCCACAGGCATTACTAAGAACAGAGCACAAGGAGTCAGAGGATTTGAAAAAAGGTGGTATTATTCACCAAGGACAAGGGGTAATGCATTTACAGTTAAAGACAGCACTGTAAAGATTAGATCTTGTGACAACCCAGTGGCACTTGGTGCAAGGTGCTATATACATTTAGAAGTGAAATGAGAAGTGCAAGTGCTTTAAAAACAGCATAAGTGGCGCATATATGAAATTATGTACATCATTTAAAGCTTCAGTTACAGAACAAGTTACAATCACTTGGACAATAGTTTTCACGTGATTGTAACTTGTTCTGTAACTGAAGCTTTAAATGATGTACATAATTTCATATATGCGCCACTTATGCTGTTTTTAAAGCACTTGCACTTCTCATTTCACTTCTAAATGTTTATAGCACCTTGCACCAAGTGCCACTGGGTTGTCACAAGATCTAATCTTTACAGTGCTGTCTTTAACTGTAAATGCATTACCCCTTGTCCTTGGTGAATAATACCACCTTTTTTCAAATCCTCTGACTCCTTGTGCTCTGTTCTTAGTAATGCCTGTGGCATACCCCTATTGAAACAGTCTTTCAAATAATACCTGTTGGGACTTGTTCTTGTTCACGTAGAAATAACCTGACATGCAAGGTGTCAGAAGTCGAGAAGAAGTTCATAGGGCAGGTGGATGATCGTTACAGGAGACAAAAGATTTTGAAAAAATCAGGACAATGGAAAACAGATTGGACCGAGGAAGAGAAGGCACACAAGAGAAAGGGTAGTAGTGGTCCAATAGCTTTAGATAAGACGCAGAGAGGAAAGCTATGTCTTCACCGAGCCAAAACGTATTATGAAAATGTATACGTGGGAGAAGTCGACTGTGAACATGCTTTCAATATAGAGTACTATACTAAAGATTTCCTGAAGGGAATGCAAGTGATTCCAAATGTGTATTTTGTATGTGGAAGAAATGCCTACGTGAGACTACCTGACAACTGGTATGGATCATGTTACCTAGCAATTGTCTTCCCCAAAATATATCATGCACAAGACTTAGAGATCATTGAGGGCAAGACATCATCGAGGGGAAGGAGAGATGTAGGAGATGCAGAAATGGTTGGAGATGTCTTTGGAGCTATGTTCCCTCTATTGGGTCTAATCCTTAATGATGTTAAAATTAGACGACTGGCAACAGTCGTCGACAGGTTGTCTGCCAGCACTGCTCAGTCCTTAATGCTGGTAGAAGGAGAGATGCAATCGATAAGGGCTATGGTTCTTCAGAACCGTCTTGCGTTAGATGTCCTACTAGCAAAAGAGGGCGGAGTCTGTAAGGCTTTGAAGGTCCAGGAATGTTGTACTTACATTCCAGACAATTCAAAGCCCCTTGAGAAAGTTATTAGGAACATAACTGATATTCACAAGGAGATCGAAGACTTGAGTAGAGAAAATGTCTGGGAAAAGGTGGGCCACGGAATGAGTGAAGTTGGAGGGTGGATCTCCACCTTAGGCAAAAGCTTTGTGTGGTATATGCTAAAACCTATCATCATAATATTGATCTGTGGGATCGTATTGTGGGGGTTGGTGAAGGTATTCAAATGGTACAGAGCAAAAAGGTCAGAAAGGGCCCAAAGAGAGCAGCTGCAGAGATTGGCTGCCATACAAGATAGTCAGTACAGGAGTCTGAGGGCTCTGGAAGCGCAGAGACAAGTTATGCTAGCAATAACTGCAGTTTAAATGTTAGTGATGACCCCAAGAGGTCATCAAAGGGGGGAACTGAGAGAGCGCAAACTGACCTAAATGTATGAGTGCATCACACTTATTTGTAGTAAGCACAAATCATGAGGAGAAATGCCATGAGTGCTAATAGTATCTGCAATTATATTCTGAATGTATAGCTAATGTAGAGATTTAAGTAGAAGTGGAACTAATACAGAAATGTGTGACACTATATGATTTTATTAGATGTGATTATTCCTGAATCCATGTCGTGTAGCTGCTAAAATGTAAGATGGCATGTGGTTAAACGCAGAATGTGGTAGGCCTCAGGGCCAGAGCTAGAAGGGAAGGGGAAGGTGTTTCTTTTCACGACATAGATTGTACTAATGTTTTGGTCATTGCATTAATGGGCCATGATTTATAGATGTGTTTACTGAATAATAGAATAAGAGTATTAACATGCTTTAATTAATGAAGAAGTTGAATGCTATAATCATTATGAGAAATATTGTAGGCCTGAAATGTTTTAACGTTGGTTTACACGTACATGTCTGGGCCAAGAAATGTTGCGAACCTTTTTGGAAGTCTATGAGAGTTGGGATCTTGGCTGCAGATGTCTGTCTGCAAGAGAAAAGGGGGAATCCAATTATAAATAAAATGAATAGAGGTCTGTTCAGGAGACGGCCCAGACATGGAGGAGGGTTCCGGAATGTTTAAGGGGTATCAGCGGGCCGGAGAAGAGTCTGAGAAGCAAGGTCAACTCCAACGTATGAGGCCCAATACAAAGCAGCATGGAAAAAGCCAGAAGCTACACCACGTGAGGGGCGTCTCACGAGGGGCGTCTCAAATGTTGTTGACTGTTTTGTATTAGGCACAGCACCCCTGGGTGGAGTTAGAGCAGATACCTGAGGACCCTTTAGAGAGCGGATGGGTAGGCAGAGAGGGGTCATGACTGGAGAACTATAGGTTTTCACCAAGAGACTAAGAGTGAGTGACTTCCCTTGGGGGTCATTCACTGCTGACACCTTTGTTAGGTTGGGATTTGGTTAAGTAGGGATACCATCTAGAGCAGGGTAGGGACAGCCTAACCTGTGTGTTTTCCTCCAACTTAAATGAAGGAGAGATATGCGTCAATGCTGATAGCTTTATTATTCTTAGAACTTGTGTTAGTAATTTCCGTTGCTCGTCTGAGGGCTTTCAGAGAGCACATGTATGTAGTTGGACCTGTGTATCTCGTGAATCTCATTCTGAGATGCCTGTATTTGCAGCTTATCCTAAGCTTACAATAAACTTTTGAAAGCTAGAAGTTGTTTGTGATCTTTTGGAGCGGGGTCCTTTATTGGGTGAACTAGCTTGGTAACAGAGGCACTTTCTTCCTTCAATGACAGGCAACAAAGGTTCAGTCGACCAGATCGGGGTTTAGATCAATAGTGATAAGGTATCGATCAAAATCTCGCCCTTCCACAACCTTGAATCAATTTTGATTACACACTGAGCGTCATATTCATGACCCAGATTGCATCGTGTTTGCATCATGCAACGTAGTACATGTGAGACGTAAACCTTAAGTGAGTTTTATGAAGCCACGAAAGGCCACTTTGCATGGCCTTGAGTGGCTCCATAGATGAGGCACCCTTGCACCATGGTGCAAGGTTGACTGCATTGGCGCTAGGCTGTTGCACCATGGTGCAAGGTTGGCTGCATTGGCGCTAGGCTGCCGAAAGGGTGTTAACGTTGGAGAAAAGGCAGGAATGTGCCATACTAACTTAAATATGGCAGATTCCTGCCTTTTCCCTCTCACACAGTGTAGCGCAGCAAAGTGACTAGCTGCGCTGCGTGACAAATTCTTAAATCTACCCTTAAATGACCAAGGGCCTCATTTATGAGGCCTTGCGTCAGTTTTGCGCTTCCGATGCGTCACTTTTTGTGACGCATCTGCGGCGTAAAACATGCCTCCTGTTGCACACTATTTACAAAGTGACGCATCTAAGCAGATGCGTCACTTTGTAAACCCCTGCGCTACATTATACCTGCGTCATGTATAATGTATGCAGAGGGGACGTTGCCCCGCAAAAAGCCTCGTAATATTGACGCAGTGAAATCTATGAGATTTCACTGCGTCACTTTTAGGACACTGTTGCGTCAAAATCTTGCACCTGCCTCACAGCAGGCGTAAGACTGACGCAAGCCCTTTCACATGGGGCTTTCCCCATGTGAAAGGACGCATTGCTGGAGTTGCGTCACGTTTGTGACACATTCCAGCAATGCGTGACTTTTGCGCTTACAGATACGTCAGAAATCGTATCTGTAACTCCTTGCGCCATGATGCTTCATAGTGTAAATATGACGCATCATTGGTCTCGCAAGGAGGGCGCAGTGAAAAGTGACGCATCGCTGTTTTCACGCAGCGATGCGTCACTCTTCATAAATGAGGCCCCAAGTATTTGATGAGTAGTAATTAGAAAGTCACTGTTTCTCAAAAGGTTTTTTCCTTATGCCGGACATTAATTTTGCGTTTGCATGAAAAATTGTAAAGCGGCAATCAGATACATATTTTAAAACATACATATTAACCCGCATCTGCATATATTCTCCAAATCTGAGCATAGCTCCCAGTTAGGTTTCTTGCGTGGTGTGCATATTATGGAAAGGGTGATTGGTCGAAGGCTCTGGTTTTGTGGCCAGCGTTACTTTAAAGATTTTTTGGGCCTTAGCAAAGACATCCTAATTCAAACCCACATAATGCCAACAATATTAAATTATATGTTAAACTTTGTTGACAGATGTCTTGTCTGGGACCTGAACAATCCTTAAGATGACATGGGTTAGAATTAGGGTCAGAAGTAAAAGTAAGCAGAGAAATTGAGATAGAGAAATAGATCAAACAGAGGTCAATTAGAGACAAAGTTCACTTTCTTAAGGGGCCCCTTGGAATGTTGGGGAACAGGGCAATATCCCACTTTACCCATGCCGCAAAAGATCTCTGTCTGGAACTCGATCTCCCATCTCACTTAACTGTATCAATGTGAAGGCAAATGAGAAATTTCTGAGCAAATCCACTTTAACACATGTGTTAATGGCTTTTGCGCATTCAAGCAAAGGCGTAATAAAAATCCTGTCCCTCATGAACAAAAGTGTGCATGTCATGGACATCCAAAAATATATTGCTCTCTGCTGCTTTGAAGAGCATTATAGTTGATAGAGGAAATCGATTTCTAGCCTTCTCTTGCATTAAAATTATTTGCTATTGCATTTTATGGGTGTCTGTGTGCATAAACTCTCTCACCCGTCACCAGACGCCATGCAGTACAGTTCAATTCCATCGGAGACTCCCGACCCTGATCTCCTTCATTATTTTACCTGCCACGTCGCAACTACTTAACAGCAAAACAATTTACACCTTCTCCATACCAACCAACTCTTCTGCAAAACTCAACTGATGAGTGACCCTGACTACTCACGTGGCTTACGAGCAGTGGCGGCTCGCCAAGGGAGTGCTGCGGGGCCATGGGGTGGGGAGGGCCGGGGAAGGGGCAGGGTGGGGGGGTAGTAGACTCAGACATACGACGGAACAAAGTAAAGTAAGTAAATAAAACTATTTCACTTGCGCGCGCTGCAGCGCAAACTCAGCGATGCAGCACGAGCAAGGTAAATAGTTGTGTTTATTTATTTACTTACTTTACACCATTCCGTCGTATGTCCAAGTCTGCTACCCCCCCCACCTTGACCTTCCCCTACCCCACCACCTGCAGCACTTCCTCGGCGAGCCACCACTGCCTACGAGTAAGATCTGCATAGTGCCAAACTGCTTGTGCTCAATCCCCTAAACATGGTCAAATTGGCTTACACCCAATTGGCACATTTCATTTACATATAATTCCCTAGTGAAGTAGTACTATATGTACCCAGGGCCTGTAAATTAAATTCAGGATGTATTGAGCCACCCACTTAAGTAGCTTCTCGATGCCTGGCCTGCTCTTTGCCCTACAGGATGACCATCTGTGATGCTCTGATTCCTCGCTATGGCCTCCTCTACCGCGAACAGGACTCTTTGCACCAGACTTTGAGAAGATAACTTTTTCAGCTGGACTAATCTAGTGCCTGTATCCGGCCCGCACTTCATTGCCTGTACTACTCGCATGACCAGATAACTGAAAGTGTCAAATTGTGCTTTTAGATGTTATACTCACCTTACATCTTTGAAGTTGCATATCTCTGGTTCTACTGATTGTAATTTTGCCAATATGGTGTCAAATAAATTATAAAAGTGTACTCTATTTTTCAAAAAGAGTGTGGCATTTTTCTTGTGTTTTGTTTCCACTTCATTATTGTTGAAGTGCTGCATAAATACGTTACACATTGCCTCTAAGTTAAGCCTGACTGCTTCTGTGCCAAGCTACCAGAGGGTTAAGTACAGGTTAATTTAGTGACTTCTTGTGGTTCACCCCAAATTGGATTGTGGGTGGCTGTTGCTTGTACAAGGCTCCCACACCCCTCAACCGCAACCCAATTTTTCACGCTCATCTTATAGTTCTTGGAAACACACTCTGTGGGCGAACTTTGTGAACTTCAAAGCTGGCAGCAGGCATAAATATAGGTCCCACAGACCAACTTTACAGTCTATTCTTGAACCTGTGGATACTGCAGAAGAAGGGCTGCCCTGCTGCTTGATGTCTGCCCTGCTGTCTGAGAAGGAAGACTGAATCTTCACCCTTTATTCTAGACTGAAGTGACTCCAAGAGTTAGCTGACTGATCAACTGTTCAGAGCTTCAGGGACGTAACAAGCTCCAGAGTCCTCCCTGCAACTGTCCAACTGACCTGCTGCACTGGACCTGAAAATGAACCTGCCTTAGATCTTCTGGCCTCTGCTGAAGCGAGTTCCTGATCTCCAAGAGGTGCCACCCAGGGTCTGGACCCTGGGTGTGACATCAGTTTTGGTCGTCCTGGAACAAATGGAGAAATGCTGTTGTTTTGGGCTTCTCATGAGAGCAAATGGTCCAGTTTGTGCCAAGATCCTGCTCCTTGTGCCAACCACCAATGCAAAGCTCCGGTAAACCTGACTTTTTGCGCTAACGCGACCACCAACAATGACCGGCAACTTGAAATTGTTACTTCGTGCTAGTGAATTAACAGCCTGCAGTGACTGCCAACTAGAAGCCATGACCATCCACTGTGCTCACCAGGTTCTTCACACTACAGCAATGACCATCAACAATGCTCTAACTGCTCCTCAGAGCCTCCTCCACCGCAAACATGACTCCTTGCAAGAGACTTTGAGAAGGTAACTTTTTCCAACAGAACCAACCTGATCCCTGTATCCGGCCACCCACTCCATCATGGTCCGTCTCAGCTTGTAACTTTCACCCAGTCTCGTACGACTAGATAACAGCGAGTGGTGCTACTGACTGAATTTTCGTTGTTTTGATGTCCAAAAATGTAGTACATTTTTCTCTATGTTTCTAGATTTCTACATAGTGTGCATAGTGTAGGATTTAACTTGTGTTCTGTTTTTACTTTATTACTCTTCAAGTGCTGTATAAATACTTTACAAATTGCCTCTAAATTAACCCTCACTGCTTTTATGCCAAGCTACCAGAGGGTCAAGCACAGATTAATGTTGTGACTTTGTGGTTCACCCTGACAAAGACTGTGGCTGTTGCTTGAAAAGGGCTCACACCCCCTCAACCGACAACCCAGTTTCTCACACTCATCTAATAGTTCTTGGAAACACAATCGGTGGACCATTTTCCCTTCAGCTATCTATCCTTTTTCTTCTTTAATGTTTTCTTGGGTCCCTACACCTAAACGTTCACTCAGATCAGAGACAGAAAATACGTATATCATTAAATTATACATTTAATATCACCTATCATGCTGTTTAATTCTTGACATTCACAATTTCTGTAACAAAATATTGTGTCCAAGTTTAATCCATTCAACAATCGTGCTTATCCAGACCCCTGAGGGCTTGACTTGCAAGCCCCAACAAGACTGGCAGCGGAATCACTTCCACCTCATTCTGCATGTTTCTTGCAATGATGAAGAGTTTGCACAGATCCTCAATGTCATTAAAATGATAGAAAAAGCCAGCATTGGGATGGAGAACTTTACTACACAATGGCCACTTGGAAAGAGAGTAGTACAAACATCTTCAGAACTGTACAACAAGAAGTACTGGACCACACATAGTAGTCCATACAATGACAATTTGTGGTATTTCTTCTTCTTTTATGCATAGTTTTTATTCTTTGTGTACGTCACACATCTTAATACACATAGCACAAAAAGAGGCAGCCGACACATGTTTAGTCCTTTGGATCTTTACAAGGTTAAATGTCTTATCCAGGAAGGAAAAGAACGGACCGTGTTGTAAAAAGGCTGTTGTATGTCAGGCGTGCTGGCAGCCACGGTCGGTAGTGGGAGTACCTGCAGGGCGGTGATGTGGGGAAGGGGAGGGGCTTGGTGGGGGCAGTAATCTATGGATTACGGAGCTTTACAGGTAAGTAAACATATAAATAAATAAAACAAATTTTGTTGCGTGACAGCATCCCCAAATGCGATGCAGTGCGTGCAACGAAATTCATTTTATTTATTTATTTATATGTTTATGTACCTGTAAAGCTCCGTAATCCATAGATTACTACCCCCCACCCTGCCCCTCCCCACGTCACCGCCCAGCAGGTACACCCACTACCGACCGCGGCTGCGTGCTGGATCCAGTTACATCCGTGCTTGTGCAAGCAGTGCTAATGAAAGAGTATGTTCTATCATATTATCTTCCGGACCACAGCTGAATGCAAGACAATCAGATCTTTTTCTTTTCCTAGATATCTATATACGGATAGTATGTACCTGGCTAATATTAGTAGAAAGCTCAAGCTTTTTTTTAAGGAGAATATGGATTCAGCCTCCCTGCTCACAGTTCGGGATTCAATTAAGGCATTTGTAGGAGGGGTAACCCAACAATATATATGGCAGCAGAATAAAGAGCGCAAGACTGCAGGCAAGGTTGTCATCCAAGCATTACGTAATGTTGAAGGACAACATGCTGAGGTGATTTTGCGAGGTTCTAGCTATCAGGACCAGCTGGTTCTTTCTCCAATAGACGCAAGATTAGCTACCAAGAAGCCATTCCGGGACAGAATTTTGGTTAGATACAACAAGCATTTGCTTTCGCAATATAAATAAAGGAACAAATAGGAAGGGTTCTGGCCTTTAAGGTGGCAGACGAAAGGGCTAAAACTCAAATAAAAGCCATAAAGGGGCAAATGGGACTCTACATACACATCCACAAGTAATCCTAGAACAGTTTTCTATGTACTACCAAAGGGTATATACACAAACTATAATACCGGAAGAAAGAGACATACAACAGTATCTTCAGGGTAGTCATCTCCCAGCCGTGAGCAAGGAAGAACTGGTTCTATTAGAGGGTAACATCGCGAAAGAGGAAATAAGCTTAGTAATATCTACTTTGCCTTCTGGGAAGGCGGCTGGTGAAGACTCCAAACCTGGCGAATTCTTTAAGGATTAAAAATATTTTTATATTACAGTTCAGTCTGGTTATACAATGTATAGGTTCATGCAGAAAGACACCAGAATCCTGGGATATGACAAAGATAGTTTTCTTCTTGAAGAAGGATAAATCCCCCTGACGATTGTGGTTCCTAATGGCGGATTTTGCTTATAAATATTGATGCCAAAATTGTTGCAGAAATCTTGGCTAATCGGCTGGCTCCAATAATGCCCGGATTAGTATCTGATCACCAACACGGTTTAATTCTTGGTAGGGATACTACAACCCATGTTAATACGGCAGTGGGGGGCTTTGATATGGTTGGGAAGATGTCAACAAATCTTGGCATGATTCTCTTGGATGCCGAAAAGGCTTTCAACAGGGTGGGGTGGGATTTTTTGTGGGCTAAGCTGACGACATTCAGATTCAGGGGACAATTTAGGCAATGGGTACTAGCTTTATCTAAGAAACCTCAAGCTAAATTAGCATATTCAGGCTTACACTCACCAACATTGCCAATTTCATGTGGCATTCGGCAGGGATGCCCTCTTTCTCCTCTGTTGTTCGCTCTTTATATTTAGCCGTTTATTTGTGCACTGCAATCTAATTTACAAATTACTCCATTAGAGGCAGGTGCAACTCAACTCAAGGTCACTGTCTATGTGGATGACATCGTGGTTTTTACAACTGACCCAGTTAGGGTGATAAATCTTATTTAGGACAAAGCAACCAAGTTTGTCTCTCTGTCAGGATATAAATTACATTTAAAAAAACACAAGTACATCTTAAATTTAAGCCTGAAAACCTTTCGCGGGCGTCTGCCCCGTCGCTACTTATTTAGGGTTTAGGGTCTCTCCGCAGATTGATCGGATATTCGCTTTAAATTACAAACTATTATTGAAAGATACAGCTAAGCAGTTAAAGAATTGGCATAAACTCCATGTGGGGATCATAGGGAAATGTAATATAATCAAAATGAAAATATTACCCACATTTTTATATCTATTTCGATCTATTCCTCTGAGGATTCCCAATTTCTTTTTTTAACCACATGCGCGTGGCGCGTTTTCCCGCTGTGCGCTGAGAATCGCGAAATTCCGCGGTTCATGACGAGCTCAGCTCGTCATGAGCGTACAAGAGGTGTACCTCATGACGAGTTGAGCTCGTCATCAGCTTGGAAGGGGTTAAACTTGAGGGTGTGTTAAGTAACTTCATCTGGGTTAAACAATAAGCCAGCCGAGTGATAGATTTGCAAAAGCTCCCATATAATCAAGAAGGGCTTGATTTCCCTGATTTTAAAAAGTAATTTTGGGCAGCTTTTGCTGGGCGCTTTCATAGCCTTCTAAACCCTGATCATAAAGATTTCTACCATCCTTTGATATTGGGAGTGGATAGCTGCATGTTTTTATTTAGAATTAATTATCCGAATTATTTTAAAAGAGTCAGGTTTAAGACTATCAGAGATAGCATATATACATAGCTTGCAATGTCTTCTAGATGAACCCAATCGTTTTACTATGATAAGCTTCCCTTATGGGGTAATCTGATGTTCCCAGAGGTATTTAAAGATGCTGTAAGTAAACGCTGGGCTAGATATGGGATATTATGTCCTGGGGATTTGTATGATATTAATGGTTTTGATTCTTTTGAGAGCTTGCAGTTCCAATATAAACTGACTTATTATATGTTATTCAAGTATCTCCAGGTCAGGGATTACTTGGTGAACATTTAGCCTCAATAACAATATCTAGCTCTGAGATCTGGGATTGCTTGCACAGGGAAAATACAACATCTCTGATTAGTGGTATGTATAAATGCCTCAATAATTATAGACAGGGTGATTGCGAAAGGCTAGCCGCACGTTGGAGTAATGTTCTGGGGATGTGGATTACGCCTACCGCTATCAAACAAGCACTTCAAATTAAAGAAGAATGGGTTTACTTTGTTAATTTGAGACTATATCAATTTCGTACTATATGTATGCTGTATTATATGCCAGAAAAAATTGCAAAGGGGGCTCTGGGGTCCCGGGAGGGGATCGGACGAAATGTCCTAGATGTGGTATGTGTGCAGCTAGCATTCTGCATATGTTTGCAACTCGTTTGGAACTGGGGACTTTTTGGCAAACAATTGGCCAAGTGTTTTGTCAGAAATTGGGGATAGAGTCACCCCTTACAGCTACAGAAATGATGATGTGTTATAAGAAGGGGAACCATGGACTCATGCAGCTATCTTCAATTGTATTATTTGCTGCCCGGCTTGTAATTGCTTGGGCATGGATCTCCCCAAAACCTCCCTCTATAAGTGATTGGTGGATTTTGGTCAGGGAAACATACGAAATGAAAAAAGCTCTGGCTAAGGCAAGGGGAATTCACTCCTTGCTGAAACTAAAGGCAATATGGGGACATCTGGTATTAGATAGGCTTGGTTGAATATTTGCATTTAAGATTAGAGATATCAATCATTGGTATGGCCCTCCTGTCAACAGTGTACGGTTATAATATGCCTTTTCCTTTTTTTTGTGCAATGCAATATTGTGGTAATTATGTTGCCCTCTTATTGACAATAAAAAAATAAAAAAATTAAAAAGAAGAGTATGTTCTGTAAGAATCCATAGGAAAGGGAAAGTGTGTGTTCAAAATTGGGAACACTCGCAAATAAAAAAAAACAAAAATAGTCTACTGCTGGCTAATAAAACGTTGCTCTGGTTTCATTGGACAAGTCTAAGTACTACTCAGATGCATTTCAAAGTTGAGAGCAGAGTACGCAATCTCATAAAGTGAAAAGACCCGTAAAACAAACATCCCAGTCCAAAAAAGTATGTATTTGGCAGAAAATATAATCTTTAAAATAAAAAGTTTTTTTATTCTTCAAAAAATTCTTAGCATTCTACACCGTAATCTAATCTAGAGCATATACCGAGTGTAATTATGTTTTGACATGAAGTAACTCCCAGGCGTGAGGGTTCTCGTAGAGTATAAACCATGCATAGCACGTAGTACCTGCACATGCGATGAGTTATATATGACGATTGCTAGTCCCAAATCCGGGAAAGTCATGCAGCGAATACCTACGAAAACATAACTGGCGAGTGACCCCCAAAGTTCGAGGCTGAGACAAATCCAAATTAGTAGTAGTCAGAGAGGCTGTGATATAACTGTGTGATTTTTCAAACAACGTTCCCGATATAAATGGACAATCAAAAGAACTTGTTAAAAGGAGGGTAGGAGTCCTTCTACCTGCATCTGGTTCGGCATCAACGTAGTGTGGTATCTCGAAGATGAAAGGCAGAATAAGCCTTGTTTACAAAATACCATATATACATGCGTGCACTGGTCATAAATAAAAAAGGGATATAAGACTTGAAAGGGAAAGTGCCGGAGTGCGAGCGCCATGTTTGTAGTTGTAAAATCTCAAAACTTAAGCGGAGAGTATCCCCCAATAGAATTTGACACGCAGAAAGAGTGGTTTGGCCACGAAGTGTGAAGTGGGAAAAATACACATTATGTATTGCACAGTATATATAATCAAGTATGAGAAGGTATATCAACATTGATGATGGCAAAACTTGTTTCAGTGGCACAAAGAAGTTGAATTTGGCCCCTAAAAAGTTCAATGTAAAACTCGGTTACAATATAATGGAATTCTCAAAAAGGCATAAAGAGTAGGAACCACCCCCAATATGTAAAGCCATCTGGTACGTAGCTAAGCGCTAATTTTCTTTTCAGAAGTAAGAAAGGAGACATGAATGTTTTTGCCAATTAGAGTGTTGTGACAATATGGATGAGGGAATCCGTGTATATGTTGTTCAAAACATCAACTTGGGGACACACTAACCAATAGTACTGTTCAAATGGTTCAAACATACGAACATTACCATTATGCTAAACATCATGCCTCTCAATATAAAAAGTGTTAATTAGTCATTTCATCAAAAAAATATGGAGATCTCTGTCCACATTAAGGCCCATGTCAACTGCTCAAAGTTGGATAATCTAACGGCTTTCAAGCTCTCTAAGAGCCAGGGTCTTGTTGCCACCTCTTGTCATTGGCCAAAGTGTGGCTAGGCCATGGAAGTCAATTTTGAGATTCTCATTTTGCCCTTGCTCTCTATTGTAGTTTGTAGCAAAAGGATAGTCTCAATTGTTATTTTTTATGGCACGCACATGTTCCTGGATGTGTTCCTTGAGGGGTCTGATTGTGCTACCCACATAGATGAGACCACGCCCACATATAATGCAATAAACCACAAACTTAGTATTACAATGTATGAACTTGGTGATTTTGTATGCTTTGTTTGTGTTGCATTGGAACTCAAGATTTTTGTCTCTGGCAAACCAAATATATTACAATGTCAACATTTATGGAGGCCGGTGGTGAATCTGGGCAGCCGAGTGTCTGTGGTCGAGGGAGTAAGGTCACTATGGCAAAGAGTCTGTCGGATCGTTCTACTCTTACTGTGGATCATATTGGGCTTGGTGATAATCACTTCCTTAAGTGTATTTTCCATCAGTAGAATGTGTCAGTTTGTACATGGCTTTATACAATTCTGGACACAGTAGGGTGTGGTCAGTGCAGGTTTCTTGTTACGCTGGCTACCCCTACTGCGTTTGGCTGTCCAGTAAATGAGCAAATTTGTGCGTTCGACCTTCTCCATCTTATTTTTGGCCTCATTTAGAATGTGTGAAGGATAGCCTCCTGTATTGAATCTTTTTTTCATAATTTGAGTTCCACCTGGAAACATGGGGCCCGATTCACAGAACTAACTTAAGACAAAATCCTAAACTTACTACTTTTGGTATTCACAGAAGTTAGGATTTTGTCTTAAGTTTGTCTTAAGACAGACTTAAGACAGACTTAAGACAAACTTAAGACAAAATCCTAACTTCTGTGAATACCAAAAGTAGTACGTTTAGGATTTTGTCTTAAGTGAGTTCTGTGAATCGGGCCCATGCATCCTAGCGGCAGTTGCGTCTCATTCTGGTTATTTCACCAAATGGGATGGTTCAAATATGCGATTGGAGATGTGAACTAGAAGAGTGAAGAATTGCATAACATGTAGTCTGTTTTCTAAACAGTTTGGATCGTATTTGTTTCCCATCCAGATAAAGAGTAGTGTCCAAATAATTCACACTTTTCATACAGTGGTGGTAGGTAAAGTGAATGTTAAAACTGTTACTGTTAAGAAACTGTATGAAATTGCTAAGTGCTGTAACGTCCCTAGATCAGAATAGTAAGACATTGTCCATATAGCGTCCTTTCATAGAATTCCATAAACAAGTTGGCAAACAAAGGTGAAAATGTTGTCCCCATTGCCACACCTTGTGTTTGCAGGTACCAATCTGCATTGTGTACAAAGAAATTGTTTTCTAGTACTAGGGTGATAGATGTCCATAAGCATTTCATTGTGCTCCAATATAGTAGCACTTCTGATATCTAGGAAATGTTGTACAGCAGCCAAACCTTTGGTCTTAGGGATACATGTGTAAACAGAACTGACATTTAATGTCACTAGCATATTACCTTCTGAGCATTCACAATTTGAGACCTTGCTAAGCAGGTCCTTTGTGTCTCTGATATACAAAGGGAGGTTACATACAAAGGCTGTAGATCTAGATCTATATATTCGGAAATCGTTTTAGTAGGTGAACCAGTGCTGGAGATGATTGGTCTCCCAGGTGGAAAAGCCCCCGAATTATGAATCCTTCCCAAAAATCTCCTCAGAGACACAAAGGACCTGAACTGGTTTAAGGATCATTATGCCCATTCCATAATGCCCATTCCCTGGCTGCCCCTCTTGAAGCCTGCACGTGTGAGCACAGTGTATTTTGTCCTGCCCAAAAGACCACAGATATTACCCTGCAGGAGGGTTTCTTGCAACAAAATTTGGTCGGGTTGGTATGAATTTTGACACCACTTCCCACTTCAATACATTGCCCAATCCATTTAGATTCCAGGACTGGATGATAAGTGAGGTGTCTTATCTCCTATGCAGTCACTGTGGTGAGTGCTTTTGAAGTTCCAGTAACTTCTCATAACCCAGTTCCTGACCAGGAAACACATTGGACACCACTTTGTTGTGCGACGCCCAAACACCCCAACTCTCCCTTCCTTCCTATCACCTCGTGCAACAAGTTTCCAAATACCTACTACCCCAACACTCAAGACGACTGTCACCCCCTCCCCCCATGAACATACTATACATTTCCCAAAAATAGGTTGGATGTTCTTGCTGAAGTGGAGGGGAGGCCATCTCCCCAAAGGCTAGTTCGCCATCTCTCTGGTATGCCAGGAATCATTGTGGCCTGTGTGTCATCCACCATCGGTGTTAGAATATCCTCCTTGTCTCTAGCCAGCGGTGATTAGACTAGTTCATCTGTGGTCATTGGGGTGACCACCAGTGGGGCAGTGTTGTCTGACTCATGCCCGGAGGCTGTGATGTTTGACTCTGATGAACCCTCCCTGAGGGCGGTCCATTTGTTGTTTGTAGTCCAGGGACTACCCTTTTGGACTTCCTGCACCACTCAGAGCCTCTCCTCAATTGCCTGGCCTTATGGGCATTGTTCACTCCCTCCACCTGGCCCACCAGGTATCTCAGTGTAAATTGGAGGTCTGGGTCCAGAATGGTACCTGTTCTTGCAACTCTGCCTAGCGTTGAAGTAGGGGCCTTGGTTTAGTGCTTGCACTATTTGGCGCCACCTAGAAATCCCACTGGGCACTGTACCAGTCATGGGTCATCGCTGACCCTTCTATATAGAGGGGGTGGTACAACAGGAATGCCTCTGGGCAAAGGAGACGCTCACCTCTCACCACCTCTTCAGAACTATGTTGGAACCTTCACTTTTTTTCCTGCGACCCTCTGATCACTCTCCGCCATGGCCTCTCCATCTCCATCACACTTTCCTGAGGGCATCCACTCTTGTTCCCTGGGGAATGGCAGGCTTTGTAGGTCCGTCCCGTGGTCCTGGGTACAGCTGTCTCTGCCTGAGGTCTCACCCCTGGCCAGGTGTCCACCCTCCTAAACTCAAGGGATGCACAGGTGCTGTACCCTCCTTTCCTGCTGCGGTACCCTTGACCACAATGCCACTGCTCTCACCACCGCTGCCCCCCGGGATACTATGTGGTGTGGTCTTAGTCACTGGCCTCCAATCTATTTAGTAGGGGCCCTTCTGCACCCTCCTTTTGGCTGAGAGTATGCCTACACTATGTGGGCACACACAAGGGCTGGCGGGTGGCCAGCCTAATCTCACCTCTGCCTTCAATCAATTAATCAGTAACTTGTAAAGCGCACTACTTACCTGTGAGGGTCTCAAGGCGCTGAAGGGGGGGAGAGCTGCTACTGCTCGAAGAGCCAAGTCTTGAGGAGCTTCCTGAAGGTGAGTAGGTCCTGGGTCTGTTGCAGCTGGGTGGGGAGAGTGTCCCAGGTTTTGGCGGCGAGGAAGGAGAAGGATCTGCAGCCGGAAGTGATTCACTGGATGCGCAGGGCGAGGGCGAGGCTGGCGGAGCGGAGCTGGCGGGCAGGGGTGTAGAAGCTGAGTCTGCTGTTCAGGTAGGCTGGTCCGGTGTTGTGTAGTGCTTTGTGTGTGTGGGTTAGGAGCTTGAAAGTGATCCTCTTGTTGACTGGGAGCCAATGCAGGTCTCTAAGGTGGGGGGTGATGTGGCTGCGTCGAGGGATGTTGAGGATCTTGCGGGCGGAGGCGTTCTGGATGCGTTGCAGTTGTTGTAGGTGTTTGGCCGGGATTCCTGCATAGAGTGCGTTGCCGTAGTCCAGTCTGCTGCTGACGAGGGCTTGGGTCACTGTTCTTCTGGTTTCAGTCAGGTTCCATTTGTAGATTCTGTGAAGCATGCGGAGGGTGTTGTAGCAGGAGGTGGAGATGGCGTTGACCTGTCTTGACATGGAGTCGGAGGAGTCGAGGATGAATCCTAAGTTGCGTGCGTGGTCTGTGGGTGTTGGTGCTGTTCCCAGTGTGGTTGGCCACCAGGAGTCATCCCAGGCAGAGGGGGTGGGGCCAAGGATGAGGACTTCCGTCTTGTCCAAGTTCAGTTTCAGGCGGCTGTTCCTCATTCACTCGGCAACAGTCTTCATTCCCTCGTGGAGGTTGGTTTTGGCGGTGTGCGGGTCTTTGGTGAGGGAGAGGATGAGTTGGGTGTCGTCTGCATAGGAGATGATGTTCAGGTCATGCTGGCAGGCCACTTGATTGAGGGGGGCCATGTAGACGTTGAACAGGGTCGGACTGAGGGATGAGCCCTGGGGTACGCCGCAGATGATGTCAGTGGCTTCGGATCCAAAGGGCGGGAGACGGACTCTCTGGGTTCTGCCGGAGAGGAAGGACGTGTTCCAGTCCAGGGCCTTCTTCTGGATTCCAGATTCTTGGAGGCGTGTTATTAGTGTGCGGTGGCAGACCGCGTCGAAGGCAGCTAACAGGTCCAGGAGGATGAGGGCTGAGGTTTCGCATTTGTCTAGTTGGCTCCCGATGTCATCTCTGGCGGCGATGAGGGCTGTCTCGGTGCTGTGATTTCGTCTGAACCCGGACTGGAATGGGTCTAGGATATTGTTGTCCTCGAGGTGACGGGTCAGCTGCATGTTGACGATTATCTCGATTACCTATGCCGGGAAGGGGAGCAGAGAGATGGGGCGGAAGTTCTTGAGGTCTTTGGGGTCAGCCTTGGGCTTCTTGAGGAGGGTGTTAATTTCTGCATGCTTCCAGCTTTCCGGGAACGTCGCTGTGTCAAAGGAGATGTTGATGACCTTCTGTAGTTGGGGTGCGATGGTAGCGCCAGCTTTGTTGAACATGTGGTGTGGGCAGGGGTCTGACGGAGATCCAGAGTGGATGGAACTCATGACCTTGTGTGTTTCTTCATCGTTGACGATCGGGGTGAGGTCTGTTGCGGTCAGGGCAGGTGAGGCGTTGAGGCTGTCATGGATGTTGGCGATCTTGCAATGGAAAAAGGTGGCCAGTGAGTCGCACAGATCTGGCGAGGGCAGGATGTCGTTGGTGTTGGCGCTGGGGTTTGAGAGTTCCTTCACAATATTGAAAAGTTCTTTGCTGTCGTGTGCGTTGTTGTCTAGTTGGGTTTTGAAGGACGATCTCTTGGCTGTTCTGATGAGGGAGTGATGTCTGCGGATGGCGTCCTTGTGGGCTGCGTGGCTGTCTGGTGTGCGGTTATGGAGCCCTTTCTTCTCTAGCTTCCGGAATGTACCTTTGGAGGTCTGGAGTTTCTCGGTGAACCAGGTGGCTTTCTTGCTGTGGTGGTTGCTAGGGGGTTACTTGACAAGGGCGAGGGTGTTGGCGCAGTCGTTGATCCACTGTCTGAAGCTTCGGGTGGCGGCGTCTGTGTCGGTGGGGTCGGTGGGTGGCTTCTGGGCGAGGGTGGAGGTCAGTTGGTCTTCGGTGATTTCGCTCAAGCAGCGGCGCAGCAGCATATGGGTGCGGTGGTGCGTGGTTGGTTTCTTGAAGGTGAAGTGGATGCAGCGGTGGTCAGTCCAGTGGAGTTCGGTGGTGTGGTTGAGGGTGATGTGGGAGCTTGTGGAGAAGACAGGGTCGAGCGTGTGGCCGGTGGCGTGGGTGGGTTCGGTGACAAGTTGTCGGAGGCCGAGGATGGCGAGGTTGGTGATCAGGGTGGCAGAGTTGGCGTTGTTGTTGTTCTCAAGGTGGTAGTGCAGGTCCTTGAGGAGGATGTAGTCCGTGGAGGCAATTGAGTCGGTGCTAGCGAGGTCTGCGATGGAGTCGCTGAAGACAGTTCAGGGTCCAGGAGGTCTGTAGATGCTGTACCTCTGAGGGTGGTGTTGGGGTCGGTGTGTATCCGGAAGTGGAGGTGTTCGGCGGAGTTGAGGGAGTCGTCTGCGAGGGTGTGGACCTGGAGTTTGGACTTGTGAACGAAGGCTACTCCTCCTCCAGTCCCGTTGGTGCGGTCTCTGCGAGAGATTTTGTAGCCGTCCGGGATGGCAATGGCGCTGTCAGGTACCGAGGCTTCGTTCCACCAAGTCTCGGTCAGGAAGGCAACGTATGGTGCGGCGGTGTCGAGCAGGTCCCAGAGCTCGACGGCATGTTTGAGTGCGGAGCGGGTGTTCAGGAGGATGCAGTGGAGGTGGTTGGGTCCGGTCCTAGGAGGTTTGGTGGTTCTGTCACATGTGAAGCTGCAAGTGTGGCAGGAGAAGGGTCCGTGGGTGCGTTTCGGGGTGGCCTGGAAGCAGTGGTGGTCTCGGCCGGTGTTGAAAGGATGGAGGGTGTTGGCGCCGTATCGGAGTCTGGCGTCGTGGCGGGGGTGGGGTCCAGGGGTTCTGGTGCTGGGCGCGGGCCAGGTGTGGACGGGCTCCTTGGTGCTGTTCTCTGACCAGCTGGCTCATGTGTGGCCCCGCTGCCTGGAGCATGGTCCTTTAGTTTTGCCCTGCGTGTGGGTGCCATAATGAGTGGGGGGGGGCTCTCCCACTGCTCTAGGCCGGCTGCCCACAATGCGGTGTCCGGTTGACTTTTCATCTACATGTTTGCCCGGATAATTGTGCCTGTGTGGCTTGCGCCCATGGACCTCAGTCCCAGGTGGCCGCTGTCACTGCTGTCCAGGCTACACCTCTCTTTTTAAGGCTGTGTTTGATTACGATTCTAACCCTGGGAGCATGCTAACGGGCCTTAACCCTTGCCCAACATCTTCCCACAGAAGCCTTTCAGCTTACTAGGGGAGGAGTAAATTAGAGAAGGGGCATTTGCCAAGGTTATGCTCCAGAGCTCAAGCTATTAAATGTCAGGCAAGATTTCCAGCTGGATCATGGCATGTCACACTCTATATTTTAGATACAGAGAAACTTGAGGATGAGTTGAGTAGGAGTTAGTAGCCATGCATTCTGGCAACGGTGAACCTTTCTGGCCTCTATCTAAAACCTACATTTCTCCTAGTCGATTGGCCATAAACCACAATAAAATCACCTGAGACCACAAATTGCTGAAACATTTGGGATGGCACACAAAAAAGAACTCTACCAACCCCAGAAATGGTACCAAACTTGAGACCCAGCCAAATCCAAAGAGGTGTCACTTACATTGATCACATTCCAGTACTCAGGGCCTGATTCATGGTAAACTTAGACCTGAAGTCTAAGATTAGACCTGAAGTTTAAATTTAGACCGATGTCTAAGTTTTCTTGAAACCCACCTATTTCACTTATTTTGCTATCCAGAATGACCTACAAATGTGAAACTATGGCTAAAAATACACACTTTTACACACTCAACCAATCACTTGAAACTGAACCAAGATAAAACAGAAATACTACTTATTTCCAACAAAGATGATAACCCTCAAATCAAAGAATGGCTCAAAGCCATCGATGCCCTCAATGGTAACCTTTCCCTAGCAGACTCGGTGAAATCTCTAGGGATCACTCTAGACCAAAAACTCGACATGAAGAAACACATCTCAAGATCTGCTAAAAGTGCCTTTCTCAACCTTAAACTACTATACAAAATAAAACCCTTCCTCCCACCCAAGGACCTTCAACAAGCCACCCAGGCTCTAGTCCTCTCCAGAATAGACTATGGAATTGCAACCCTGACAGGGACAGCAAAATCCCATCTTGCCCCCCTGAAGACGACACTCAACGCAGCAGCAAGAATGGTCTCCGGAATTAAGAAATTTGAGCACATCTCTCCAGCCCTCAAAGAACTCAGATGGCTCCCAGTGGAGTTGCGAGCCAGTTTCAGAACAGCCTGCATCACGCACAAAGCCCTGCATACAGGTAAACCAGAATACATGGCCGCCAAACTCAATAGGGCAGGCCAGTCCAGAAACCTAAGGAGCTCCAGCTCTCTACTGCTCATCCCGCCCAAATCGCGCAAGCAAAGAACTACAGCTAAATCTTTTGCTGGTAAGGCTCCCAAAATCTGGAACTCCATTCCTCCCCACATTAGAACAATCTCCTCATTTTTAAAATTCAAGAGGCTCCTCAAAGACTTCTTTTTTGACCGTACTCCCTATTCTGTCACTTTAGCTTTAACAGAATTCCAAGTCTGACAACAAGGCCGCAGACCAGAATATCTTCTGGATATAAACATTCTATCAACAGATTATCTATGTTTGAGTTTCAGTCTGCTCAATATGTTATTTGCTGTATATGTTGTGAAGCGCTCTGAAACCCTTTGGTCCAGCCAGCTCTATACAAAACTACTAAAAAAAAAAAAAAATTGATGGACAGCAATGCATTGAAAAACCTCTTTTTACACACTTCTGATTCAAAGAGAATCTTTGCTTTATCAGTGGTCATGTTATGCTGGATCAGATTGGGATAAAACCACAACAATATCAAGGGGTCTTTTCATGGGGAACAACCACTCCAATTTGCTAATGGCATTTAAACCAGAGGCAGCTTTTTACCAATGAAACCTGCCAACCCTAAATGTTTTTGAATACTGCAGACCCAGAGAAATCCATGGCGACATGTCGTACATGGATGCCTCAAAGGTATGGTATTCAGAATGGTCTTCAAAAGCTGAACTCTGGGTAAAAAAACAAAATTCCCTTACATTTATGTGCTGAAAACAATTTACATTCTTTGCTAGATGTAAGATTTCAGACATTCATTTCCACCTCCTTCCAATTTCCCAATTAAAACAGTTCTCCATATGGGTGGTTAGGCACAGTGTGCAGACTAAAACTGTGGCTATATGAACAGACTTATACAGTATTAACATGTAATAAATTCACCAATTGGTATGGATGTAATAATTGGGCTGTGTTGGCCATTGCTTGTGGAACTATCACAACCACATGTATTTTTGGAAAGTAGAGATTTGGGGGATACTAAGAAAATTCATCATCTGTGGATCCCAGATTCTTTTGTAATAGAATACTCTACAAACTGTAAACTATGATTAATAATACACAATTCCTACATTTTGCAGCCTTGACAACAGAGAAACCTGTGCCCGATGGCAAAAATGGGGCAGGATAAAATCACTGCCGCAATAAGTAACATTGTCAGAGTAAAAATCACAAATGAATACCATGGGTGTGATTACAGTATTTGGTCACAAGCTCGACTGACACCCAATAGAATTATATCGACCCCTTGAGTTAACACCACAGTTTTTCATATCCTGTCACAGTGTGTTAAGAAGAAAATTTTGCAAACATCAGTTTTGGCTAGCAAAACAAATTTTCCTCCCATGTATACACATACACAAACGAATATGTATGACCAACTGTAAAAGTTGGACCAAGTTTTCCCAATTAAAATGGTATTCAACATGGGATACATGAACAGGAAAGAATTGCAGCCAGGAAAATTCAGGTGAAAAATGTCATCAATTTGCCAGGGGGGCCAGCTGCAATATTTGGCCCTTGAACCACCAGGAACCCAGTGAACTCTGCCTACCATGGACATTTTTGTTGAATTATAGACCTATGGGACTACACAGTGGAGCATAGATACCAGATGTTCTTTTACTCAGAATTCACCGTACACCTCAAACTTTGGTTTGACCAGTATGAACTACTATAATCTATGTGGCAGAAAACATCCCAATTTGTGTACAGTGGTAAACATCTTATAATCCAGCATTCCCACACTTCACCTAATAAGAACAGTACCCCTTATTGTAGTTGGGTTCTATCATGCAAGACTGTAATGAGCCAAAATACAAAAACATGCCAATTAACATTTTCATGAGCCAAATGGCAGATATTTAATTGTAGGATAGCTGCCCAGCTATTCTGGGCCCAGGGCGGACTGACGCCCAGGTAAAGCCACTCAGGTGTGTCTAAAACACTATTACCATCCTATGTGGATGGGTATTTTCTATGAGACAAACTCACAATCAGTTCTAGCTAATTCCATTCCAAAATGAACTTTACCAAAGTTGTAGTTTGAGCATGTCCCTCTTCCATAAGTTATGCCATTCCACACATCAGCTACAGTTTTTAGCAGACACATTCTGGGAAAGCAGTATAGCAGGACATTTGGCAACAAATTCCAGTCTTATAAGATGATATTTTGTTAACATATTTGGTTCCAAATTGCATATCATTTCAATGTTGGATACAGTAATAAGAACAACCTGAGGACCTAGCAAATGACATACATTTCATATATGAAAGTAACCTTACTCGTCACCAGTTCATCACTGTCCCAACATGTGTCTGTATCAGAGTTTCTCCTTTCTGCACGGTGATTCCCCTCCAGAACCTTGAAGTACATAATCATTTAACTCCATATTTACTTGCCAACATTTTTCTTTAAGTACCTAACTCCCACATGTTAAAGATCTAACCTGATGGAAATTCCATTTCCGTTGCGCAATTCATACCCAATCATGTTTTGGCAAATTAAAATGGCACCTTTTAGGGTTTTCTTGTATGTTTCTGCTTTTCAGTATGGGGTAAATTTTAGATACATCTCAACAAAGTCTCCAAGATGCAACACAACTTTAATTCTTAATGTTCAAACTTTTGAACACTCCCAAAGCCGATAAATGTGTGTTTCTCAAGTCTTGCTACATCGTCACAATGGCCTGTCATTTTATTGTCCACTAAATGCAGCTTCACCGGCTTTACAAGTTTGTACGTATGTTTAGCCTTTTCAGTGTGCCAATAATTATAGATGAATGTCTGCAAAGTCTCTCAGATGGAGCACAAGTTCAATTCAATAGGCACAGACTTCGGGATTCATATCTAGTCACTGGACATCCAAAAGAATGGCCTATCTTCATGTCGACTCAATGGAGAACAACGTTGTCTGTACGGATGTAAATTAGATTAATTGTCACTTTTGCACCGCCGGTGTGTCATTCTTTGTGATGCACCAGCAGTGTAAAAAATGCGCCATGTTGCATCATATTTACAAAGTGATGCATCTAGGTAGATGCGTCACTTTGTAAACCCCTGCCCCACATTATACAGGTATAATGTATGCAGGGTGGGCGATCTGATGCAAGTAAACCTCGTAGAAGTGACGCAGTGAAATCTATGAGATTTTGCTGTGTCACTTCTAGGACGCAAATGTGTCTATATCTTACAGAAAAAACCAGTGGTCACATGGAAAACTAACTCTCCTCAACTTGGGGGACATACTTGAACTGCTCCTGTGCCTATAATTGTGACGGACGCTTTTTGTTTTGATTTTTACAAGCACATCTTGAACATAGTGACAACATAGAGCAGCTACAGAAAACACAGTGGTCACATGGAAAACTAACTCTCCTCAACTTGGGGGGCATACTTGAACTGTTCCTGTGCCTATAATCGTGACGGACGTTTTTTGTTTTGATTTTTACAAGCACATCTTGAACATAGTGACAACATAGAGCAGCTCACAATATGGACTTTAATTCCGAAATTCATGCAATAATTGAGATCTGATTGAATGTCGGCATTCTATTTAAGTTCAAAATGTTTTTTGAAATGTTTCATAAATACATCTGATATTAGGCGTAGTATGTAACATCGAAAGGGAGGGCGGGGCAAATAGTTGTGGGTGTTGTCATTTGAAGATTATTACGGGCTCCAACGGGATGATGTTTCTGGTATAACGAAATGGAGAATTATGGGTTTTGGTAGTGCAGGACGTTGTAGATAAGAAGGGGAGGGGTTTGTCAGGTTGTAAAAAGGGAAGCAGGTGTGAGCGAGTTTATAGACATTTTTTTGAAAAAGGAGGAATAAGATCAGGACATGCATCACAGGTACGCGAGCGTTTCCAAGAGGTTTTGTTTAACGCACACGGGGTTATCTGCGTATTAAGATAGCGGGGTGACATTTCCACAGTGTGTATAATATGAGTCACAATGTTAATTTAAGAGTGAGAGGATCGGGGTAGTATTATATTCAGGTCTCTAGTTGTTGGTCATTAGAGGGAATACGCTGAGGGAAGCATTTTATAAATATAGAGACAATGAGCATGTTATACGTTCAAAATGTAATACGTTTTAAAAGTTGAAACACACAGTCTAAAGTTATTGTTTATGCTTTGTAGTGCACCCCTGACGAAGGGCGAAGAAGAAGCCCGAAATGCATATGGAATGATACACTACTGAGGATGTAATATGTATATGTCCTGCTGTTGTGAAAAGGCCTGGATGGGCATACCTTCAGCATCAGATTTTTATACATTTAATGGATTTCATGTGACAGGATGAACCGAAAAATTGAAAAGATTGGAACAACGTGAATAAAATGACTTAATGGATAATAATTGTGGCATATGTTTTTTGCGATGCAACAGTGCTTCTGGAATGGGAGCGATTGTGTTCCCGCATAATTGGATTGTACTTTACTTACGTGGCCGTAGGGCGGACCGCGTTTCCAGGATGCAAGCAAAAAAATGTGATTCAACTTAAGAAAGAATGAGGATAAAAGGTGTGCACTTCAACTCTATGTTTTTAAACTAATTACTTCAGCCCTAATTGAAGTACCACCCGCAGCTTATAAGGTTTAAACAGAAAAAACAGTGGTCACATGGAAAACTAACTCTCCACAACTTGGGGGGCATACTTGAACTGCTCCTGTGCCTATAATCGTGACGGACGCTTTTTGTTTTGATTTTTACAAGCACATCTTGAACATAGTGACAACATAGAGCAGCTCACAATATGGACTTTAATTCCGAAATGCATGCAATAATTGAGATCTGATTGAATGTCGGCATTCTATTTAAGTTCAAAATGTTTTTTGAAATGTTTCATAAATACATCTGATATTAGGCGTAGTATGTAACATCGAAAGGGAGGGCGGGGCAAATAGTTGTGGGTGTTGTCATTTGAAGATTATTAAGGGCTCCAACGGGATGATGTTTCTGGTATAACAAAATGGAGAATTATGGGTTTTGGTAGTGCAGGACGTTGTCGATAAGAAGGGGAGGGGTTTGTCCGGTTGTAAAAAGGGAAGCAGGTGTGAGCGAGTTTATAGACGTTTTTTTAAAAAAGGAGGAATAAGATCAGGACATGCATCACAGGTACGCGAGCGTTTCCAAGAGGTTTGGTTTAACGCACACAGGGTTATCTGCGTATTAAGAGAGCGGGGTGACATTTCCACAGTGTGTATAATATGACTCACAATGTTAATTTAAGAGTGAGAGGATCGGGGTAGTATTATATTCAGGTCCCTAGTTGTTGGTCATTAGAGGGAATACGCTGAGGGAAGCATTTTATAAATATAGAGACAATGAGCATGTTATAAGTTCAAAATGTAATAAGTTTTAAAAGTCGAAACACACAGTCTAAAGTTATTGTTTATGCTTTGTAGTGAACCCCTGACGAAGGGCAAAGAAGAAGCCCGAAATGCATTGGGAATGATACACTACTGAGGATGTAATATGTATATGTCCTGCTGCTGTGAAAAGGCCTGGATGGGCATACCTTCAGCATCAGATTTTTATAGATTTAATGGATTTCATGTGACAGGATGAACCGAAAAATTGAAAAGATTAGAACAACGTCAATAAAATGACTTAATGGATAATAATTGTGGCATATGTTTTTTGCGATGCAACAGTGCTTCTGGAATGGGAGCGATTGTGTTCCCGCATAATTGGATTGTACTTTACTTACGGGGCCATAGGGCGGACAGCGTTTCCAGGATGCACGCAAACAAATATGATTCAACTTAAGAAAGAATGAGGATAAAAGGTGTGCACCTCAACTCTATTTTTTAAACTAATTACTTCAGCCCTAATTGAAGTAGCACCCGCGGTTTATAAGGTTTAAATAGAAAAAACAGTGGTCACATGGAAAACTAACTCTCCTCAACTTGGGGGGCATACTTGAACTGCTCCTGTGCCTATAATCGTGATGGACGCTTTTTGTTTTGATTTTTACAAGCACATCTTGAACATAGTGACAACATAGAGCAGCTCACAATGTGGACTTTAATTCCGAAATTCATGCAATAATTGAGATCTGATTGAATGTCGGCATTCTATTTAAGTTCAAAATGTTTTTTGAAATGTTTCATAAATACATATGATATTAGGCGTAGTATGTAACATCAAGAGGGAGGGCAGGGCAAATAGTTGTGGGTGTTGTCATTTGAAGATTATTAAGGGCTCCAACAGGATGATGTTTCTGGTATAACGAAATGGAGAATTATGGGTTTTGGTAGTGCAGGACGTTGTAGATAAGAAGGGGAGGGGTTTGTCAGGTTGTAAAAAGGGAAGCAGGTGTGAGCGAGTTTATAGACTTTTTTTGAAAAAGGAGGAATAAGATCAGGACATGCATCACAGGTACGCGAGCGTTTCCAAGAGGTTGGTTTAACGCACACTGGGTTATCTGCGTATTAAGAGAGCGGGGTGACATTTCCATAGTGTGTATGATATGACTCACAATGTTAATTTAAGAGTGAGAGGATCGGGGTAGTATTATATTCAGGTCTCTAGTTGTTGGTCATTAGAGGGAATACGCTGAGGGAAGCATTTTAAAAATATAGAGACAATGAGCATGTTATAAGTTCAAAATGTTATAAGTTTTAAAAGTCGAAACACACAGTCTAAAGTTATTGTTTATGCTTTGTAGTGAACCCCTGACGAAGGGCGAAGAAGAAGCCCGAAATGCATTGGGAATGATACACTACTGAGGATGTAATATGTATATGTCCTGCTGTTGTGAAAATGCCTGGATGGGCATACCTTCAGCATCAGATTGTTATACAGTTAATGGATTTCATGTGACAGGGTGAACCGAAAAATTGAAAAGGTTGGAACAACGTGAATAAAATGACTTAATGGAGACGGAGACTGATGCCGGCTACAACAACGCGGCTGTCCGGGGCACCAGGTCCGCTCACCGTAGACAGTGACGGAACCTAAAATATTCCGGAAATCGCCTCAATAATCCCCAACCAGCGATATGACCTATCCCAGAACTGTGAGTAATGAGACTGCTTCTTGCCACATTTATACTGAATAATACGGGAGGGAGAAAACGGCGTGAAATACCGGCAGTTCAAATGGCGGACTGATCAAGCTCCCGACTTTAACCTGAAACACCCAGCGTCCCCGCTACTATATTCTGCACAACTTATATGCAACAAAATGCGACTGCTGGGATAATCTGTACTATCAGCTTATGGTCACAATCACTTGATGCCTCTAAGGGTCTGTGGGCAACAGCGCGGCAGCTAAGGACACGAAACGCGCTTCAGCAAAATGGCGGCGACTAAAGTATTGCGACTGGTCTTGGTGCTCAGCAACACAACCTCATGCCCTCACAGTGACTATTAATATTAATAAAATACAATGGACGTGTGCATTCTGTCGACTCTACACGGTCTCTTCTCCACGCTAAGGCACACTAAAAGGCCGAGTGCAAACGGACTTGGAGGATTTAACTCTCTGTGAAGGCAGCTTGAAATGGTGGCTGACATCGCAACTAGGTCATCCTGCTGCTAGCTCAACCTACTTCTCTGCTCAGTGTTTTGGGACTGTGCCTATGTGTTTGGTTATGAGGAGTGGTGCAAAACGCCTAAAATCCCACATGCAGGCAGATTAGTGAAGTAAAAGCTGCGTGCAGTATTTGATAGAGGGCAAGAATTTGCTGTTTCGAATTGGCAGCCCCACAGCGGCTCCACAGCGCATCTGACATCGAGCTTGAATCACCCTGAGTTCTGGTGCCGTGTGGCCCATGGTGCGAACAGCCTTGAAGTATGTCGCCACAAAAGTCATAAAAACGAATTAGGTGCTTGTCAACTGCTGTAATTACCACAGTGCCTGCCCCGTGATTGCTGTCGGAGCAGACTTAATAACATTAGACAAACCTGCAATATGGTGTGTTATAATGATTGATCCCTCGCGAACCGATATTAACAAGGAGTGGTATTTACATTATACAAAATAGCGACGCATACCGAGTGCTTATGAAAGGGAATGCGACTCATAGGTTGGTAATGCATACATAGCTTTCTATTGAACAAATCACCTTCAAAAAGGGAGAAGTGTATAATCTGTTGCCCTGCACTGTCACAACATAGATTGGTTTCAGCGCTGCATGCCTGGGAAGCATCGAGGCATTTACACAACCCATCGCTTCACACAACTAAAGAATGGGGGACAAGGACAATGGTGTAGCTCCTAAACGCCTGAAATCTAACCCACCGACACCGGTCAAAGGGAACAAAAAAATGGAGGAAGCCATGGAAACAATTTTGAGCAGGCTAGAAGAAGTTAGAGACTTGGCCAAATCCACCAAAGATGAGGTTGTTGCTATCCGCCAGGATATCAAAGACATCAATTCAAGATTAACGGAGACTGAGACCAGGATAAGCAAATTGGAAGACTTTGAAAATAAAACATGTGGAGCTATCAAGAACCTTTCCTTATGCTCCGACCATCTCGTGAGGAAAGTTGCGGAATTGGAAGACAGAAACAGAAGGGGGAATCTAAGAATTTTTGGTATGCCGGAAAAATCGGAGGAAACCCATGACTCATGCATACCCTTCCTCGAGGAGTGGTTCACGCAGGCCACAAATCTAACCTTCACTCAGCCACTGGAGTTTGATAGAGCGCATAGAGTGCCAGGACGAATCTCTAAGGATCAAAAGGGCCCAAGAGCGATTGTGTGCAAGCCACTAAGGTACCAGCACACAGAACAGATACTTACCTTCGCTCGCAAACACAACCATGTGCTATGGAAAGGCAACAAAATCTTCATCTCACAGGACTTCAGTAAAGAAACTATGGAGATCAGGAAAGCCTTCCTTGCATTGAGACCCCAACTGAAGTCACTTGGTCACCTGTATGGCTTTATTGGTCCAACAAAGTTTAGAGTAACTATACAAGGTGTGTCTCATGTGTTCTCAGACCCGCGAAAACTGCGACAGCTCCTGTTCGACCATGGAGATGGCACTATGGAAGTCTCCCCTTCAGCTCAACAAGGAGCCTCTCCGTCTGGCCTAGGATAAACTCTGGTTTGGGGATTTGGTACTATCACTCTCATGCTCCAGAATCCTTGTAGAAGTGCCTATCCGACCTGGAACTGATATGAGGGTCTCTTGTCCTGGTTTTGATACATAGTTGGTGATCACGACTGGTTTTGGACGATGTCCGGTTAGGGTCCACTCAACTGGGGGCTAGTTCTGGCCTGTTCTGTTCGACACGGTAATGTACTCTGTACCTTTGGGCCCTCTACCAGCGAATCATCTGATACCCGGATCTGTATTAGAACGATCTCTTGAACGATCTCATGAACTCTTAACTTGAAAGCTGTATCATTAAAAGCTGTATCATTACGGTTCTATCCATGCTACCATACCTATGCTACTATATCTATGCTACCATGATATTGCTCATGTCCCTTATAGACCTTAAATAGGCGCTATGCTGTAGTGTTGATTTGTAGCACTCCTCCTTGTTGTTGAATGCACCTACGATAATTCTTCTGCAGGTACTGTTGTGCTTGGTCACGAAACTGAAGTCAATGCAGTGACTTTCCTGTGTTTAATGTTCTGGCACCATCGTTGTTTATTGTTGCCTACAAACTTGGGTTATTTTTCCTGAAGATTAGGGTTGCAGCCCAAAGATTACTAGTTAAGAGTAAGCTGCTTAGAGGCGGCCTCGTGGTCGTCATTCCCGAGTCGCCATGTTCTGTTGTTTCTACTACTGGGGAGGGAGGGGTGGGCTGTGGGTGAGGGAGGAGGGTGGAGGGAGGTTGGTAGGGAAGATGGGGGGGATTGTTTTCGCATTTTGTATGTTGTTTTCTTTAGTTTTGTCAACCTTGCATCCTAGCTTGTATCCTTTGTACCACAATACGTTCCGAGGCTTATACTCTGTCCTTCAATTCCCTGCATATTGTACCAGCCCAACATTCAACGTGAGAAATGACACTACTGGTCTTGTCAAAAGTATGAGACTCTCATCACAACCCAATTCTTATGCATACACATGTGTTATGAGGCGATATCACTTGTTGTATAGTTGATGGCTCCTGTTATAGATACTCCAATAGGGACAACAACTATAGCTAACCTTAGAATATTATCATTGAACGTGAAAGGTCTTAACCAGCCGGTTAAACGTCAGAAAGTACTTGATTATCTACGTAGGCAACGTGGAGATATAGCCTTACTGCAGGAGACAAAACTAGAAGCGACACATTTTCACACACTGCGCAACAAATACTACACCGAGGTGATAGGCTCTGAAGCAATCTCAAAAAAGAATGGGGTGGTGTTGCTAGTGGCCAAGACTGCAAATGTGGAGGTAGTCTCTACTACAACAGACACAAAAGGTAGATGGATCTCGGCGAAACTACTCAAAGATGATACTGAATTCTTTATCACGACTGTTTATGCCCCAAATACACACGATCCGTCTTTCTGGGTGGGCCTAACGAAACAGATCATTTCCATCCCTGACACGGCAGTCCATATTTTGGCGGGTGATTTCAATCTCCCATATGACCCTATACTAGATAGAGACTCTAAATGCGTCTTTCGTCCAGGCAAAGCCCATAAGGCATTCATGAAGCTGTGCAACAGGTTCCATATGGTAGACACGTGGCGCTTAATGCACCCTGATGGTAGAGACTATTCCTTCTACTCCCCACCGCATGATTCGTTTTCAAGAATTGACTACATACTCATATCTAAAAACGCAGTGGCAAGAGTTGAGGACGCGGACATTGCTCCCAGACTAGTCTCTGATCATTCCTGCGTCTCCCTCACACTATCTAATATTAAACCAACTATCCGTCAGTCTATGTGGCGATTCAATGATACTATCATTAATGACACGAAACACAAAGAAACCCTAGACACTGCCATTAAAGACTTCTTACTGTTAAACAAGAGAGGGGACACCTCAGACACCATCCGTTGGGAGGCACTGAAATCCAACATAAGGGGGCTTATTATAAAAATATCCTCTGCAATCAATAAGAACCGCACCGCGGCCTTGTTGAAGTTAGAAGAGGACATTTTAAAACTCCAGCGCAAATACCTGTTGAGTAGAAACCCTGAAATCCTAATTGAACTGTCAAATCAAAAATATACCTATAACAAACTTATCAGTGAGAAGGCGGGAATCTGGCTGGATAAGAGGAAGCGTTTTAAAATCTGTGACTCGAACAAAGCAGGAAAGGGGCTAGCGGCTTATCTTAAATTTAAAATTCAAAAGAGCACCATTACTTCCTTACTCGATGGAAATGGTACTCCTAACTCTGATCCCACTAAGATTGCGAATATTTTCAAAGACTTTTACGAGAAACTCTATGCTAGGAACATGCACGTTGATAGTGAAAAAATGAAGGAATACCTCTCAAATTGCACACTCCCAACACCTACGACCACAGAAAGGGATTCCTTGAACGAGCCGATCTCTGAATTGGAGGTTATTACCGCGATCAAATCCCTCAAACAGGGGAAAGCCCCTGGCCCTGATGGCTATACAGCACCATTTTATAAGACCTTCGCACATATTCTTGCAACCCCTCTATTAGAGGTTTTTCAAGAAATTAGCACCACAGGAGAGGTTAAGGGAACTATGGCTGAAGCCGTAATTGCTGTAATACCCAAGGAAGGCAAAGACCATAAACTCCCCAAAAATTACAGGCCTATCTCACTGATAAACTTAGACTGCAAGCTTCTGGCTTCGATTTTACCAAGACGCATCCAGAAGGTCCTACCGTCCCTAATACATCCCTCGCAAGCGGGTTTCCTGAAGAACAGGCTATCGAGCGATAATACGAGAACTCTGGCTCACGTTATTGAAAAAGCGAAACTTTTAACCACACCCACCGTAGCAATTACATTAGATGCTGAGAAAGCATTTGACAAAGTAGACTGCACTTATTTAAATGCTGTACTACACAAATTCGACCTGGGTCCCCAATTCACTAAATTAGTTATGTCCCTCTATGCCTGTCCCTCCGCTAGAGTACGGGCTGGTGGCGCTTTTTCCTCCCCCTTTGGTCTAGAGCAGGGCACTAGGCAGGGTTGTCCATTGTCCCCGTCCTTATTCCTCCTGGCAATTGAACCCTTTCTGTACTATATTAGGGAAAATCCAGACATTGCAGGAATTCGGTTCGCAGGCTGTACAATTAAAATCACGGCCTATGCTGATGACGTATTGGTCATGAGCGAACAAGCTGATAAGGCTATACCGGCGTTACTCTCCACAATCGAGGAATTCTCGAGTGTATCTGGATATTCCTTGAACAAGGATAAAACTGAAGTGAAATCGTTAAATAACCTGTGTGACAAAAACATCCTGGGTGACTCCGGGCTCACCTGGCAGCCAAAGAGTTTTAAATATTTAGGATTGGAATTCGAAAGGGATTTGATAACCACTCTAAAAATTAATGAGGAGATGTTCTATAAAAAAATACAAAAACTATTAGATGGCTGGTCTCCAAAATTCCTCTCATGGTGGGGTAGGGCGGAAACATTAAAAATGATGATCAGTCCCTTGGTAAACTACATGGCATGTATGCTCCCCATGACCTTCACGGAGGACTTTTTACATAAAGTTGAGAAGTCGCTCACGGACTTCCTGTGGAAAGGGAAGAAACCGAGAATTGCCATGAAGAAACTGCAACTTCCAAAACTTAAGGGGGGTTTAGGTTTACCAAATTTCAGAAACTACCAAACCGCCTTTCTCTGCAAGCAGGGAGCCTCCTGGTTTACCAAAGACCCTATTTATATGCCCCTATGGATTGATATTGAGAGATCCATTGTGGGCAAGGCCCCACTCTCTGCTGTGCTTACAATGGACCTCTCACACCTTACGAACTCCAAATACATCATGCTTAATACCAAGAGAGCTCTTTTGCGGATAGATCGTATTCACAACACTGGTCTACAAATCAAAAATTAATTTTCTGCATCTTTATGGCGTAACCCATCAATTAGAATCGGCGGATCACCCGTCATGTGGGACCACTGGTCTGAGAAAGGTATTAATGTGGTTGCTGATCTCCACGAAAATAACATGCCACTACCATTCTCGACTCTGCAGGCCAGACACTCCCTGTTACCAATTGACTTTTACGCTTTCCTGAAGCTGAAGTCGGCCCTATCCACTAGAACATTCAAGCCAGCGATGCCTTGGCTAAAATCTTTGCTCCCTCACTTTCACTCCTCTGGACATTTTGTCTCAAAAATTTATAAACTCTTTGCACCAACACCCAACAAATTGATGAGGCGAAATGAAGTCAAGTGGGAATCAGAACCAAATAACACTGGCATAGGCATAGACTGGGTCAGGATACATGCATCAGCACTCACACACAAGGTCTCGCCGATACTATCACAGACCAAGTATATGATTCTTAACAGAGCATTCTGGACTCCACAGCGACTATTTAAGGTTGGCCTGCGAGACACACCGACTTGCTGGAATTGCTCCTCGGGCATTGGTGACCTTCCACACATGTTATTGGATTGCCCCACGCTTCACACATTTTGGGCCAAAATCTTTGACTACATTGGGCACACGTTTGACATACACCCTGCAAGGGAATTCATCTATATTATTCTGGGAGCCTTAGACCCACTATTAAAGGGGGACCATGACCGCCAGCTCCTGGATCTTTTCCTAACATTAGCATGCAAGGTGATCTTATGCAATTGGAAATCAATGGCTGAGGTCTCGTTCAATGCCTGGAGGGAATGGCTGTCCTGCATTAGGGGCACGGACAATCCCGCTCTACATTCATCACCATGGCAAGTCACCAACAATAAACTATGGTCTTCCTTAGATCAGGCCTCTTTCACCTTCGACCCACCTTGAAGTACTAACTGACGAGGTCTATACTTAGTAAAGCGTGGGGGCCCACTGCATGCACTGTAATGGTTATAAACCGTACCCATGGGCTGACAACCTTAGACACACTGTGCAGGGAAGACAAAGTATACAAGTATACATGGTAATATATGGCTAGATTTGGATGGAGGGCTCTACGGAACTGTGTACAACCGTAAGAATGCAATGTTGGTATATTATTGTGTTTATTCATTCATCGCATCTATTTTGCAGATCCGGACTGATGTTTAATTTCTCGTTTTCAATATACTTTATTTTCCTTTATTTTATGTATGTATTGTTTTATATGTACTGATCCATGTTTGATTGCGGCATTATTACATTACGATTGTAACTCTACTGATGTCCTATGGCCGTTATCATCTTTGTTATTGCTCAATAAAAAAAGATTTGAACTAAAAAAAAATGACTTAATGGATAATAATTGTGGCATAGTTTTTTTGCGATGCAACAGTGCTTCTGGAATTGGAGCGATTGTGTTCCTGCATAATTGGATTGTACTTTACTTACGTGGCCGTAGGGCGGACCGCGTTTCCAGTATGCACGCAAACAAATATGATTCAACTTAAGAAAGAATGAGGATAAAAGGTGTGCACTTCAACTTTATGTTTTTAAACTATATCTTACGCCTGCCTCACAGCAGGCGTCAGATTGACGCAGGCACATTTGAAATGGGACTTGCCCATGTGAAATGACCCATTGATGGCTATACTTTTGTGACACACTCCAGCAAGGCGTCATTTTGGCGCCTACAGATACGTCAGAAATACTGACATATCTGTAACTCCTTGCAACATGATGCGTCATACTGTACATATGACGCATCCAGCATGTCGCAAGGAGGGCGCAATGAAAAGTGATGCATCGCTGTTTTCACGCAGCGATGCATTCTTTCAATAAATGAGGCCCCTCAGACTATTTATACCTTCCAGTCAGTATCATACTGTTCCCCACATAATTCCTGTCCCTCTGATCTCTACTCTCAGATCTCTTTCTGGGACAGCTGTCTATTAACATTCCACATAACACTAATATTTTATTTTCATTCCCATTTCAGTTTAAATATCAATTAATACTCACATAAATTCATCAGGCTCTCTGCAAGCTTTCTCACTGCTTCGGACTACTGATTCAACAGATATGTGAATTTACTGAGCAGCCATGATCTTTCCTTATATGCATCTCACTGAGAACCTCTTTTACTGAAGTTGCGACCACTGTCATAGAGAAAGTATTCAACCCTGAGCAGCAATCTTTATCATTCAAAGTCCAAACCTTTCCACACCCATACAAATATATTTGTATCTGTCTCTCACAATATGCAGTTCTATCACAGGCTTGCATTTTAGTAGCACTTTAGAAACTTTTCACGCAGCATTGAGAGGTCCCTGCTGGTCACAGGTCCAAATACTTGATAAACAAATGTCTGTGGGTTTATTTACCTGTTATAGAGATGCTACTGCTACCTTCCAGTCAGAAGTTTGAAGCATTACCAATAGTTCAGTGGTCTGTACACCATCTGAAAAATTGTTTTATAGGAGTGTTTGGTATATGTTTGAATCCTTAAACGGGCAAAGAAAAACTTTTATACCCCTGACAGTATTAAAATGAACCCATATTAATTTGGTTAGCGATATTGTTAAGTGTCAAAATCAACTACATTTATATTGTGTATTTGTAAAGGGTAAATATTAGAATAATTATGCAATTATTGATTTATATTTCATATAAAGATATTTCTAATAAGTAAGCATGTAACAAGCCTCCGGCGTGTACACCTGCATATGTTATATAACTAGATTTAGAATTGGTGGCGTGCGCACATTACTGTAAATCAATGGTGCTCCTGCTTCACCAAACGTATAGTTTCCCCAATCTATTTAGAGGCACACACTGGGGCATATTCTCAAGGACTTATCGCCGAGTTGGGGGGACTTCATCGCAGCCAAAGTGGCAATAAATGTATCGCCCTATTCACAAGCTGGTGCTAAAATCCGATATCACCAGTTTTCCTGCGATAGCAGCCGCAAAAAACTTCGCCACAGATGACATCGGCTAACGCTAATGATATGCAGAGTAGGCTATACTGTGCAAAAAGTAGCGACAACACCACTTTGCAACATTCTCAACGACCAGCCAGATCGGCGATAAGATCCCAAAACATGTGATAAGGCGCGTTAGCAGCAGGGATTTAACACCTGCTCTTACCTGGTGTAAAGTCGGATGACAACCTGCACCATAAAAGGAGCCCAGCCCAGAGCCACCCCTGAAGAACAACAGATGCCATGGAGCAACTGATCATGCAGCGCGGACACCCAAGAGGGCCACAACACCCATCACTATTCACCCCAAGGACCCTACACCCCCCCCGCTTTGGACAGAGATATTTTCACAAAATCATGATCAAAACAATTCACCTGATGTCGCAAGATTACAATAATTAACATTCATGTGTGGCCAGAAAAAGGAGAATCATTCATTCATCTTTGAATTTCCAAACAAATAATTGTATTAAAATTAAACTCAAAACAACTATTTGGAAGAGTCATTGTGGGTCTGCTTTGGACAATCTGTTAGTCACAGTCTGCAAGACAAAATTTAATATAAGAAGGTGTGTCATGTGCTCATCAAAGGACAGAGAGAGAGAGAGAGAAAGAAATGGAGAGAGAGATAGTGAGAAAGGGAGAGAGGGAAAGAAGGAGAAAGAGAGAGAGAGAGAGAGGAAGTCAAGGAGAGAGAAAGAGAGTGAAAGGGAGAGAGAGAGAGAGAGAGAGAGAGTGAAAGGAAGAGAAGGAGTGGGAAAGAGAGTGCCGATACTGCGGACCCAGGCCTCACTGATCACCTGCTACCACCGGTGTCTCCAACCACATGCCAGTATACACTGCAGTCCACCAGGTCCCTTATCTGAAACAGAGTCCAGAGTTATGAATGACAGAGTTCATATAATTGCACACGCCATCATCGCTTGCCTGCCCCTGCACACAGAGGCTGCTGCACCCTAGCCCCTCCCGCCGCCCAGCGGTGATTGCAAGCCCCTGCGCACCCATGCCTCACCGCTCGCCTTCCGCCACCGGCTTGTCTCCAAGAGCGCCCACCACATGCCAGTGCAAGCTCCAAGCCCGGGGCCGGCGACCTTGCCAGCCTCCACATAATGCAGCCCCCGCACAATGAGCCACTGAAACCAAGACCCAGAATCACATGTGTGACCTACACATGTGATTCTGGGTCTTGGTTTCGCAATGGCAGAGATCATATCAGGGCACACGGCATCATCGTAGGCTGCACACGCACTCAGCTCTTTAGGTGCCAGTAACTCTGTAAACTGTGAGGCAACGCCACGCGGCGGTAGGCCCGCACTGCCCACTTGCTCAGGCCTACACTGCGGTCCAGCAGGGCTCACACAAATCCTTACCAGTCCGGACAGCCAGAATGGCGCATCATCGCAGTGTATCTGGTGCCACCAAGTCTGTGCAATGCAAGTCATGGACCCTTTATGATTGAGTATTGTGGTGTGGACGCAGCCTTGTCACCTCCAGCAGTGGGAAATGTGATGTGGTAGGGCCCTAGGCCCTCATGCATAAATAATAACCACACGGATATGCCCAGATAGACAGTGGAAATGGTGTCAAGCATGTGCGCCAAGCCCTTTTTATTGGCAGGGTCACATGTCCTGTGATGCCTGCGCTGGATAGGTGTGGTGTGGGTGTAAACCAGCCCTCAAGTAGAGGCTGTAGTATGCTGACAACTAGACCAATGATCAGCAGATCACTACAGGGAAGACCTGGGACATATAGCATTGTCGTCCCCCCCTGTAATTGTAAGTGGACTGGGCTGGCCTGGTGTGTCCCAGTCCAGCGTAGGGGTGTGAACAATGACCATGGGGCACTGGGCGTGTTTCCGTCCTGGGCTGGACAAGGAAGTAACTAATGCGTGTGTCTCTGTTGTCGTGTTGGCGCCACCCGGACCGCAATTGGTAATGTTGCACCCTGTGACTCAAGTCCAACAACATGAGCAACTTGGACGTAAAGGGGAATCACTGACCCTACCTTCATCCATACTTTCACACTTGAATGATCATAGACATGACACATCTGTGTGAATTTGATTATCTAATGCACATTCAGTGGAGTGTAGTAGCTGGAGCAGTACGGGGCCATGCAAAGCAGACTTTACATTGTTGGCCTGTGGAGGGCCAGCCAGATTTCTTCAGGGAATGACAGGTCCATCGGAAGAGGAAGAGTTCAGACCACAGTCTGATTGCTATGTCATTGCTAACCAAACAGAATATTGCAGTCCATGTCGAGGTCCAAGGTGAGTGTCGCAGAGTGTATCGGGGGACAGTGGAAGGTGATGATGCAGAGGGCAGAACCAAGCAAAAACAGATAAATGCTACTGCTTCCTTTTTACCAGTAAGGCAGATTCACCCCATCTTCGTCCTCTGCTGTTTCATGTGCCTCACATGTGGGTGGTAGTGTTCTGTCTCCAGCACTGTGTGGCAGTGACACATCAGGGGCCAAAGGTGGAATGTCTGTCACATTGTGTAGCACTTACACTTCAGGGGGCGTAGATGTAGATGGAGTGGTAGCAGCAGCTTTCATCTGCGCCAGGCCTTGTGGCAGCAATGCCATGACGAGGGTCTGCAGGGCATGGAAGAACCCAGCTACCTCTCACTGGTGTGCAGCCGTGGCAACTGCTCTTTCTGCCTGCGTCGGCTCAATGTTCTCTATGATCCTCCGCAAGTGTCCCAACTCCCCGGGTGACATCGCTGGAGCCACTCTGACTAAACAGTTGTTTTTGTCTCGGAGTCAGGACTCCAGCAATGTCAACCATGGATCATTGGAGCGCATGAAGCGGACTGTGGGTGTCTTTTAGGGACTGTGAGTGGTCCCTGATGGGATTTAAACACCCATGTATGGCATCTAGTTTGGCTGGAATGTGGTCTAACCCCACCTGCATCTGTTCAGCCATCTTCTCCTGGCACCCCAACACATGGCCTTGGAAGGCCATGTGTTCTTCGTGGGGGTCCTGGGAGGCAGCTGTGGTGGTGGGTGCTGACTGCTGTGTGTCTGTAAAGGGCGTGGGGTCTCCTTGATGCAACTGGGCTGCCCTGCTCTTGGAGGTGGATTGACATAGCTGTCAATGAACTCTTGGAGGGTGTCGGTGTCGAAGGTGTGGAGGTCCTCTTCATCATCAGTGAAGAGAGGTTCGGTCTGCTCTGCAGGAGGTGTTGGTTTTCCCACTGCAATGTGAAGGGGATATGCAGTTTAACATTGTGTTCACATGTATGTTGACGCATTGTACATGTTTACATACAGACTGCATGACATGGTACATTGTGACTGTTTGGGAGGAGCAGCCTATTTGATGCGCGACAGTGGACATTTCGACAACATCATGGATGTGTGTTTGTACTTGTACAATATCAACTCACATTTCCCTTATATGCCAAATGTGATTGGCCAGTTTCTACACACAAGCTGCACCTGTTGTGTTCTCTGTTCTGTTATGAACGTGTTGCGGTTTGTACCACATTGTTGTCAATGTTGATGTGCTCTGCATGTTATGCGTGTGTGCTGCATTTCAGGAGAGACGCCCCTGCACCTCTGATTTTGCTGCGCCATATCCCTTTCATGCAGTGTGCCTTTGACGTCTGTGCTTATACAGTGCTAAGATGTTGCATACTTGGGTACATTGGCCTCTTTGTGGTTGTTGGGAGTCTGGGGCATGGTTTGTCCGCAGATGTGTTGTTGACGTCGGGGGTTGTTTGTGCACGTGGATGTGTCAGAGTGTGAGCTGCTCGTTTACGGATTTGGCCCACATTCAGCTACCTCAGTGTCGCGGCGTGCAACATTTTATGATATGTTGACTGTAGCAATGCTATTCGTCATGTAGTGTCACTTGAATTGTCAGTCTTGCTCACAGACGCTCCGCTTTGCTGGGTTTAATACATGTGCATGGGTTGGTTGTGAGATTTGTGGTGTGTGGGAAGGGCCCCCTCTGGGCACATAGTCGACGGGGGCCTACTTGCTGTTTCTAGGTGTGCTACAGTGTGCCAAGGGGATCAGAGACATGCTCTAAAGTCATTGTGGTTGTGAACTGTGCTATACTTAATTGTGCATGTGTGCCATTGTGCCCATCTGCCCCCGTCCCCCCAGTCCCTGGTTGTTACTCACCCTGTTGCTGTTGTGTCAGGTCATGTTGAACAGTGTTCGGTCTCCCAACTCCTGCCACTGTCTCCAAACTGATGACTGTGGACACCATTTCCTCCATCTCATCCAGCTCCTCCTGTGACGCTGGACTCCCACTTCCAGTCTGCATTGCTGTCTTCTGGTTGTTGCTGAGTTTATGATTGATTTTGCGCGTCACATCATTCCAGCGCCTCTTGACCTCTTCCATTGTCCTCCTCAGCACTCCGACTACATTCACCTTGTCCTCTATGGCCTGCCATATTCCATTTTTTGTTGTCAATGACACAGTGGAAGTGATGAACAGTTGTTGGTGGTGTTCTATCACCTCTGTTATCAGGATCCTGTTTTCTTGGGGACTGAACCACGTCTTCCTCTTCTTCTTGTCCTTGTCCTTCCTTGACCCCGAGGTCTCAGACTGGTCCTCCGGGGGGCTTGTGGGGCTCTGGTTGTCCTCTGTACTTGCTCCGGCTACCTCCATTGTGTTCGCCGTTGTTTTCCTTTTGCTTGTATTTTTTTTCCCACTTTTATAGTGATTTTTCCCACCTGACGTGTGTAAATTCCAGGTCTGGTGAAGATTATAGCTGATTTTTTTATCGCGGTTGGGCCCATCTGAACTTTTTTCGCAGTGGGGTTTACATTTTTTTCGCCGTCCCGATGACTTTATCGCGGACATTTGACGTGCTATCAGGAACATATCGCATGTTATCGCCGTGTTGTGAATAGGACGTTAACAGTTATATTTCCGCTATATGAAACATTGCGTTAACCGATTTTGCCGATGATTATCGCACGTTCTTAAGACTATCCCCTACTGTGTTTCTACTGCATACCCTCTGCTGGTGCTGTCAATATAAACATCTGACCTAGTTCCCCATTTCTCAAACAGGTGCCAGGTTAAAGTCATGGCTGCCCCACACCCCACTGAGGACGGGATGACAGTCACTGATTTGGATTTCTCTTGTCCCATACGTGATGCATGAGGAAAATGTACATGTAAAATGTATAATGGCTCCCGTTTGTAGGGAGAAAACTCCTTGGGCATAGGCAGCATTTATTTCTTTTTTCAAGATAACAAACTCCCATTTTGGGTATTTGTTTTTTCTAAACAAAACGTTTCAAAACCAGGCACTTTAAACATGGTGCCCCGTCTGCCAGCAGCAATGTTTGAGATGAGCCACTGAGCAGCACAGAGATCTCTCCCAGGCGGTCTGGGATCTCTAACAATGACAGATGGTCCCCTGCCAGTGGTGTGGAGGATGTGTCCTCCACCCCTCCAGTGGACAACAAACCAGAATGACTCCATTTGTCTTTTTTTCTGCATTCTTGTCTTGGTTAGCTATTCGCTCACTTGTGAAGTTAGGAGGCAGAGTACCTCTTTGTTTCCCCGGATGACCTGCTGATGTATAGCTAGATGTGTGACCACTGCCTGCTCTTAAAAAATATGTTCGCATTCATTCACAAAGGGGAAGGGGTCCCCTTCTCATTTGCGAGTGCATAACCACCTACTAGTTTGAATCACTATTAGGAATGGAAGCCCTTCGCATGCCCCTTCCTAATAGCAAGTCGCAAACCCATTTTTGCGAGTCAGTAATAGGTTACTGAATAGGGTTTGTACATGGGGTAGACCAATTTTGTGATTCCAAATGGGCCAATTTCCCGTTTGCGACAGCAAAAAATGATCGCACATCTGGCCCTATGTTCTTTAAAACTTTTTTCCGTGAATGTTTGATGATTTGTTATAGTAATGACATATTTTTTCAGCTCCCTTTAATTTGTATTGTTGCCTTTTTTTGGCTTAATTTGTTTTCCTTTTTTCATTCATTCTCAAACCATGAATTTTGCTTTGCAAGTTACCTTGTGCTACACAAAAATATTTCAAGCCTCATGGGCCTGTTTCTCAACCATATGCTGATGGATCCTCTTACCTAGTTCAATTTTTTCAAATTTTTATTGGGTAAGATTATTTGCTAGCCCCATCAGTTATTCTTTCATCCTCTGGAATTGAGCTTAAGTCTAAATCAGAAAAGGTACTCCTACCTCTTTAGCAAGTCAGCTAAGCTTCATATTCTATAGAGTTTTCAAATGGAGTCTGCAGTTCGTATGTCTGTGTTCCTGAGAGAAAACGTAAGGATATTTCATTAGATGCTACAAATGTTCTCCTACTGGGTTTTGGGGTGTGGGGAGGAGGTCAACAAACGGATTACATATCTGAGAAGAAGGAAAGCTGTCAAATAAGGTAGATTGATTAAGGTCAAATGTGCCCCTATCAGAAGCACAATCAGTGCACCCCCATAGCTTTTCCTATGCCATTTTCCTTGAGAGCTTTTTCAGTGCTTGAAAAGATATTTGGATTTTAGTTCAGATGTCCTGCACATTTGTTTCATGGCCACGGGTTCATAAACACAAGAAATGGGCCCCTCATTACTAGAATGAGCTGCCCCTACATCTGAGACAATGCCTAGACCATCTACACTTCAGGATGGTGCTTAAAACTACTCTCTTCGGCACCTGTTAGCTTGCAGGGGCCACACATCCTACCTCATGTTCTGCTTAGGCGCAGAGATACCCCTTCGGGGGTTGATTCTAGCGCTATATAAGCTTATAAATAAATAAATAAATAAATGCATTGGCTGTTGCCAAGTCAATGGAACTCCAAGACAGAATTATAAAGGTTCAGTGGTGCGTGATAATTAAAGAAGGTGAGGGCTCAACATTGTTCTGAATGCAGTATATCGCTCGATCCTTCTGGTCAATTTAATAGTAGTAAAGTTAGGACTCCTAACTTTAGGACTCCTGAACTGAGAAAAATCCTAATTTTAAGACTTTCGGTATTCACAGAAGGCATTTAGGAGTCCTAAAGTTAGGAGTCCTAACTTTACTACTACTAAATTGAGAAAAATCCTAATTTTAAGACTTTCGGGATTCACAGAAGGCATTTAGGAGTCCTAAAATTAGGAGTCCTAACTTCAGTGAATACCGAAATGAGTAAGTGTCTTCTGTGAATACGTAAATGGTAGTAAGTTTAGGATTTTGTCTTAAGTTAGTTCTGTGAATCGGGCACAATGTTTTTAACATATTCCCAGATTTAACAAACCTGTTAAACCTGGGAGTGCACCTAAAAAAAACACCTCCCCAGGGAGGCATAACTAGGAGAAATATCTTTACTTCTCCTCGTTTTTTCCTCCTTCTTTGGGTGTTGCATTCTGCAGCACACATAGAAAGAGGAAAATTCCTCTATGGATTGTTTGTGTGCAGAAAGGTGCTCCTTGCTTCACAAAAACAATCCTGCCTACAACACAAGCACCCTTGTACCTGTGTTGGAGCTAGGCTGCTGAAACAACACTAGCACAGGAGGAAAGGACAGACATGTACCACATTGCTTAAATATGCCGTATTCCTGCCCTTTCCCAGTGATGCAGGCCAGTGCAGCAAGGTGACTTGCTGCGCTGCCCATCGCCACTATTATCATATTACTTTGGGTAACATTCACACAAGATATCCACCGGGGCAAAAGTTACAGAGAGAAAGGGGAACAACAGACCAAGAATTCCCATCAAACAATCTTACCTTTTCACCACTCTATTTTACCTCACCACTTATCACTATTTAGTTTGCACTGCATATATTCCCATACTTTGGTGTCTATCTCATGGTCAACACAGTGTTTGTGGGCTTGACTCACTGACATTCTTTCAACGATTGGGTGTGGATATGGTCCCAATGATCGAGGGACATACCACCCCATTTGTCCTGGATGACCAAATGAGAATATAGATCATCGCAAGATTGTTTGATGGGAATCCATGATCATGATTTCTTTAAATCTCACTGGCATTCACCTGTGGTCTTGATTTAGCTGCACAAGTATGTACCCTCGATACTCACAGACTGTATAGTGATTTGGTACTTACTACCAAACTAACAGTGGCTGTTATTTAGAGTAGGATCTATTGCACCTAGCTCTCCTCTATTAGATCCCTGGTTCTTTGTCTGTTGTTCTACTTGACTTTGGGGGATGTGAACCATGGCAGGTCTTTAAATATCCCTCGGACCCCTCCTTTCCCTGTGGTGTTATTGTGTCAAAGATTACAGACCCAACAATACAAGTTCAACTCAAATATAACTCCGGAGCAAATAACTATCACTCTTCTGTAATACTTAATTTGTGTTGGCATTTGCAGGCTTTGGGCACCAGCACTCATCTATTAGGAGGGGGCATATTTTTCATCGCTAGATTTTGACCCAGAGAGAGAAATGCAGAAAAGGAAGAAGGTGGAAATGAAAGAACTAGATCGAAGGAAAACAGTGACAAGGAGTGATAGAAAGGACTGAAAAGAACTTGCTCAACTGAGTGACAAAGGTGTATGGAATGGAATGAATGCATCGGTGTGCAGCAATCAGGGCAGTAGGCATCACCAGTGCGGACTCTCAAGAACAACTTTAGGCCTCTACACTTGTAACTTTTTTTCCCTTTTTTTTTACAAATTAAAAATGTTCCTTAGAAATAAATATTCCTTTCTGAGCCAACCTCTCTTTGTGCTATTCATATCTCCTTCTCCCCCACCTTCTCTACACGCAAAACCTGGCAGTTGCAATTAGTTTTCCAATTTTCAAACCACAGGAAGAAAAACGAAAATGAGACCCTGCTTTGCAAATCCTATTGCTGTTGATTTCCTTTTGCTTGGAGAGAAAGCAGCTATAAATCACAAAGCATTATTTTCTATTCACTTTCTACTGAGTTTACTGGAAAAATCCTAATTATCCCTACTGCGTGCAAAATGAGCAGATAAGGGCTATTTTAAATGCCGACTCCCTATGGCGTTTAATGTGTGGATGATTATCTGTGTGTTGCTTGTAGCAGCGGTTGTTGTTTTGGAGGGATTGTATACTGCTAACCCCTCTCGCAGTAGGCATCCTTCATTTAAACGGCAGGTGTTTTAAAATGAATCGAAGAGGCTGCAAAGCCACATCTGACCTCACAGCACTGCCAGGCTGCCTGCGAAGAGATGCCGGCCCCTCCCCCTTCTGGCATCCAGACCCTTACATTTCAGCTACCGCTACCTCACATACTCTGACGCTCTGCTGCAATTCTCGCAGGTTTTGTTCCAAAATGGACAAAGTGCCATCCATTTCTGAAAGCTTACATTAGGTTTTTGAAGAGGTCGGGAAAAATTACAATTGATTGTCGCTCTAATCAAAACTTAATAGCTCAGATTCTAAAGCGGTTGTCATAGCAACAGGCCCAAGTCTCTCTTTTTCAAGGGGAATCTACAAGTAATGTTTGTTGTCGGGTGTATTATCCCAGAGCATCTCCATCTGCTGGGGCAAGGGAGGTCCTGACTCGGTCGAGGCTTCAGTGACTTATGCCAAAGCATTGTCCACTTCTGATCAGCTCCCATCCAATTAAACAAGCTTTTGAAATGCAATAGTTTGCGCATTTGCTTGAGTTAGACCTACTGGCGTTGTAAATGACAATGCCTTTTACCCATGTGTTATGAAGTGCCTGTATGTGGTGTGTAGTGTAATTTTGTGGGTTGGTTTAGAATTGTTAGTTGTGGAACTGTGCTGTGTGGAGTGTATTTGTATATTGGAATTATGTGGCATGGTGTGCAGTGGAATTATGATGATAGTATTTATGTGAAATTGGGTGTCCAGGTATTATGAGGAGTGGTACTGTGTGCCATGGAGTGTAATTATGTGGATTAGTAGTTTGTGTTGTGGAGTGGTATGTAGTGGAGTTTAATCATGTGGTGTGTTCTTGGATTTTGTGGCATGATGTGGAGATCTGCGGTGTTGTTTGGATGCATGTGGTGTGCTGTGTAATAGTGTTGAGTTGAATGATGTGTTCTGTTGAATTATGTGGTGTGCAATGGAAATGTATTGAGTTGAATTGTGTGGCATGGAACTCTGTGGTGTTGAGTGACTTCATGCTGATTGGAATTTTGTGGTATAGTGTGGAGTGTATTTATGTGGATTGTTGCTATAAGGCAGAGTGGTTTTATGTGAGGTGTATTTATGTGGCATTGAGTAGAGTGTAATTATGTAGATTGGAATCATATTGCTTTGAATGGTATTATGTGGAGTGTAATTATGTTGGGTGGTGGTAAATTGTGTGGCAGTGATTTGTGTGGTGTGTAGCAATACATTTCAATTTCCAGATTTCTCAACTGCCTAATTGAGTTTCATACTTATTAAAGGAGTATTACAAGTAAAAAAAGCATAGGGTAAAAATGCACATGCGTACAAGAACATACATTTTAACATCGACTGCCTATGCAGCAATGTTTCAGTGATCACTTCATCTATACCTCCATCCACCCCACAAACTAAATGGCTTGTTGAAAAGGTTCACGCATGTGCAGTTTCACAATGACTCTATGCCTGAACAGCTAAAAACAGTACAAAATAAAAACAAACAGCAAGTTATAAACATCCAGAAAGGTCTTTGAAATTTGCATATCGCATGTTGCACAAGTCTGTTCGTAATCTCAGCTGAAACCCTGCGGAGAGGATGTGGCATTAAAGTGTGAGCTGATGACTTGGAACTGTGGAACCAGGTCAGAGTCTGGGCATTGGCTGAACATCCTGTGATTCTAAGCAAATCACTGACTCTCCCTGTGCTTATAAAAAATGGGTCTTGTGAAATGTAAGTGGCTCTCATGTAAAGTGCTCCAAAATATTTGGTTCGAGCTTGTTCTATAAACAAATTAAAACAATCAAAAATGCAGCAGTGAACATTGTAGAAGGGCCAGTGTGTCCATCTTATACAGAGTTCTAGGCAAATCATCGCCTATAGCACAACTTATGTTCATGTCCAACACACCTAGATTTTACATGAGTGTTGGAAAGTGGGTTATTAGTAGTGGTAAATAGACATCTACCACAGTCTAGAGCTCAGTACAGATCACAATAAATTTTTCCCATTGCTCAGCCCTGGGTGGCTTGGCTGTGAGCAAGTAGGCTTAACTTAGGTGACAGGTATGTAAAGCATTTAAAAACACAAATTCCAGTAAATAATTTAGACACAAAACACATACCAATTTATAAAAATAGGAAATATTTGTATCTTTAAAATGACACCAAGATAATAAAAATCCAATGTAGGGAACCCAAGACATGATTTTTTAAAGATTTATCACTATATAGCACAAAGGAAATCTATAGGGCCACCTTGGGACATCTAGTCTCGCATCACATGGACAAACTCAACGTTTTCAGGCCAACCGCAATGGAGTCCTGCTCAGATACCCCTCACAGTATGCCTCAGTCAAGGTTTTACCTTCTGACTTAGAAACGTTTCTTTCGCTTTTTCTGCCTGGGTCCCTTGATGCTGTTCACCAGCCTGGGTTCTGTGTCAGCTTTCCGGCTTGCTTTCCATCAAGCTCCCGGTTAACCTCTGGAAGCAGGTCCTCCAGAGATTTTCAGCGGGATAAACCAGCAGGCCAGGCCAGGCCAGCTCGCCTGCTGGTTTTAGGTAGGCGGCTTAGCTCTTGCAGTTGAGTCGATCCCCTTATGGAGCCTTTTTCCAAAGTTGCTCCAAACGTCAAGAACTTCTTCCTGTTCCTCTTGAGGTTCCTAAGGGTCCAAAACACAATCCAAGCGTCTTAAATCGCACATATGGTCCTTGAAAGGTTGGGACTACAGTTCATACAATGCACCTGGACAAACTCCTTTCAAATCTACTTGACACACTCCAAGCAGGGGATTCTTAGTGGTGATGATCGAAGGGAGCTCTGTGAACCTGTAGCTTGCAGGGAGCCTACTCTGCATTCCTCTTAAAGCAAGGTACATCCAAAGGCCTGTAGTTCCAGATAATGCACGAGGCGCAGTCAGTCAGAATGCAGGGTGCAAATCAAGTTTCCAGCTTGGCAAACCTTCTTCTTCTCTTAGTTTCAAGCAGCATATCTGAGAGGCCCTGCACCAATCACATATTTATTCAGTTTTCTTTGGGATCAAGCAGGAAAGCACTCCTGTCCAATGAGGTGCAGGGCAACACCCCAGAGCTTGACAACTTCCTCCAAAATGTGGCATAATCTTCTCCTAGAAAGCGCTATTCCTCCAAAATTCATTATGGCTAAAATCCCAGCAGAGGAGCAAGAACTAGTTAAACCAACCTCTTGTATGACTCATTTCCTTAGCTCTCATCCCTCTGCTATCTGCAAATACCTGCTTAAGCCTGATATCTGGCTGGGTCAGAGGGGCTGGGGGGGAGATGGGCCTGGTATTCCCTGCCTGTCTTAGCCTCCTTTGAAGCTCCTTACTTTACGACCCGCCCCCCTGCTCTGGCATTCCTATGTAGCAGATATCTCTCTACCAGACAGCCTCTCTCTCGGTGAGCCACTTATCACTTCATCCAAGCAGCCAGGCTCATCCTGTTAACTCTGACCAATAAGGGGAGACCACGGGAAGGACGAATTTTGGTTTACAGACAGGAAAGTCTTATAACTTATTTTCTGTATGCTTTAGGACTCAGGAGAACGGTATTGATAAATCCAACACTATGCTACTGTTGAATTTATCAATACTATTCTCCTAAGTTCTTGAAGGCTAATTTTAGTTAATTCCTAGTGAAATATTGCCTTGTTGCTGGGGATCTACATCAGGGAAAATGGCATGTTCCAGTCTCCAACATCAGGGTATATAAAACATCTTTTAAAGAGGCCCTGCTTATAGTCATATGATTGCACACCCCTGGAACACCTAGGAGAGACTTTAGGGGTACTAAATATGCAAACATAGTGTAGCTCCTCACTCCACAGTGCTCCTAGCACCAAAGTCGATTTTGGGAAAATCTTTATTACAATGGAGGAAGTGAAATATGCAATTTCCATATCCCCAGGGCATATAAAACATCTTATAGTGACATGACCTCCTACCCCTGGGACACATAGGGGAGATAATGGGGGTACCAGATATGCCAACATTTTAATTTATAATTTGTTAAGCGCCCCTACCACCAAAGTTGAGTTTGGGCACAATTTATGTTTACAAGCACTGCTGCAATACTAGCCCACTTTTAAAATAACCTCAGGCTGTCAGCAGTGCACACATGTAAGTGCAGAAAGGGCTTCTGGACTCTGAACTGCCATGTCCTATTATATACTAGGAACCTAAATGTAGTATTATCCCCCCCTGCCCTATTATGTACAAATGTCTTATAGGGTAGGTCATGCCAATTATAAGTGTACCCTAATATATTGTGTGTTGTCACTGTTTTTTCAACATAGCACAGACCCTGAGCCTGGTTAGACAAATCCCAGGGACAGTCTGAGTCAGTTACCACCAGTACCAATCAGCAAAACAATGGGGGTGCACAGGGCATGCAGGATGACTTTACAACAATAGGCTTTAAATGTGCTGGGTTAGGTAGGGGGATGACGTTTTACCTGTAAACACGGGGTTGTTTGGAGGTTTTACACACTTGAATCTATGTTGAAGCAGTTGTAGGTGTGCAAATGAGGCAATAATGATTCTTTTTGGTATGCATCACCAACTTAGGACTATGTTTACATTTCTTTCAGGGATCACTCTCTTACCTGGGAACACCTACTTAAGCTGCCACCAACAATCTGAAATCTATGACAGCAGAAATCCTGCTGAAATGCAATAGGATGTCAAAAATGACACCCTGATAAGGCAAACACCATAAGAATAATTTTTGCAGAACCTTAAAAAACCACATGTACTTTTTATACAATAGCCATCCAAAAGTCAATTGTGCAAGGCCAATGCAATATATAAATTATCTTGTTCAGTACCGCAATTTTACTTTTTAACGTGACGGCAAATTACCTTAGTTGTAGTCTTTTTTACATGTAAAAACATGGATGGGACAAATGTGGGTCTGCTCTGATCACCTAAAAAAACCATGATAAAAATGGAGGAAATCAAACAAGCCCGGTGCATATGCCACATAGCAAGTCTCTGGACAAAGTTCGGGCTCTTGTACTATTTGTAAGTGCTTTCCGAGTTTGCATTGCAAGCGCAGAATGAATATAATTCAGCAATGTATAACATACATCGTGTGACATGTAAAGGTGAAAGAGAACAAGTTGCTCTTCTTATTTTCGGACTGCAGATGGTCATGCGCTCAGTATGCATGTGCACATGCCTAGATATTGTTCTTTACTGCCGACACAGGTAAAGTTTTGATAAAATGAAAGGCAAATGAGAAACACTGATTGGCTATGGTACCTGAGCACTTACTTGGTTAAAGCAGGGTTTGGGGGATGGAGGAGGCAGGAGAGGTTTAGCGTGGCAAGATGCGACATGTGGGTGGTGGTGGTGCAGGATGGAGCTGAACACAGCCAAACAGTAAAGGAGAAGAAAACCAACACAAAAATAGTCCCCCATTGAATAGATAAACAACCATAGCACAATGTTACTGTACTTAGTTCCTGCTCTCTGGGAGGAAGGGAAGAAAGAAAGGAGGGACAAAGAGGCAGGACTGACCACAAGCAAGAAAGGATTTTTAAAGGACAGTGGCATAGACAAATGAAAAGCAATGGCAAGCATTGGGTGAAGTTGAACTCCACAAACCTTATACAAGAGGTCGCAAGAGCTGTCTATGCTCGACCTAAAAAGAGTTAACATCTCTGGAATGTGTCTGAGCAGGGTGCAACATAGGCCCCTGCAGCCCTTGACCTGCTATGTGGCCCCCTTAACTTTTCAAGGGGCATTCAGCCCTTCAAGGGCACTAATCATCCCAAGGTAAATGTATATGTTTGAGATGCGGGAGACTCAGGGTCCCATCATCACACTCTGCAGGTGGGCCCATCATTTTGCGTTGCGTCACTGTGTCTGAGTAGAATCTTTCTTTGTGTCTGTGTTTACTATGTTCACTAACCGGTGCTAAAGTGCCTGTGCTCACTTTACAAAAACATAGTAACTGGCTTACACCCAATTAGCACATGTAATTTACTTGTAAGTCTCTAGTACCGTTGTACTACATGTACCCAGGGCTTGTAAATTTAATGCTACTACTGGGCCTGCAGAATTCATTGTGCCACCCACTTAAGTAGCCCTTTAAATATGCCTCAGCCTTTGTGCAGTTTAAATTTCCATTTCAACCTGCCAAAATAAATCTTTTTGCCAGGCTTAACCCTTTCTTTTTACTACATATATGTCACCCCTGAGGTAGGTCCTAAGTAGCCCATAGGACAGGGTGCAGTGTATTTAAAAAAATGTACTTTTATATTTTACATGCCCTGGTAGTGAAAAACTCTTACATTTGTTTTTCACTGCTCGGAGGCCTGCCTCACTCATAGGATAACATTGGGTTATCTTATTGCATTTATTAAGTGATAACTTTCCGTTGGGAGGCGGTAGGAGGGTTGGGTTTGGGGAATTCTGATTTAAAAATGTTCTTCAATAATAAAGTGGGATTTTAAGTCACAATTATGAAGATTCCACTTTTAGAAAGCTGGCATTTTCTTGTTCCAACCATTTGTTGCCTGTATCTTGGGGCAGATGACTAGGGGCAGGAGGAAGTTGGTCTTTGTGTATTGCTTTCAGACAGTGAGACAAAGGGGAAACAGGTGTTGGTAGGATAGGCCATCTCCGACTTGATAGGGGAGTGGAGCAGCACCTACACACACTTGCATTTCACAAAGCCTCTGCCCCAGCAAACTCACAAAGGTTTTGACAACAGTTTTGTGTGCCCCAGACAAATTGGGGCCAAGCCATGGAGGCAGAAATGTCGAAATACCTCTGAGGTAGAACTCTACAGAACCTTTTCCTACATCAAAGCTGGCAACAAGTATAGATATTGGACCCTCAACCCAACTGGAGTTCTGGACTTTTTGGTTCCGTCCAGAGGTGTCAGGGATAACACCCGAAGACCCCGGAGTTCCACCTGTCTCGGTGCACAAACAAACAGAAACACGGGCTTCTCGATGGTGGCGTCAAAGACCAAAGGTTTATTACTGCAGGGACACAGAAGTCACAGAAACTACACATGGGCAGTATCTAGGAGCCTGTTCAATTTGTACAAAGAGGGTTGTTCCTTATATACTAAATATTGGGCTTCAGGCAAATTCTTTACATGTTACCACAGTTCTAAACATTCGTGTCTTAAACAATAAATATTTGGCGTTGCACAGGAATCGTCAACAGTATCTGATGTCAAAACATTACGAATGAGGGGTTCCCACTAGTCCATCATAATCCCATGTCAATTCTTCATTCAAGACCCGGACCGCCTCATCGTAAATTTCGTTACCTCCCCCTAATAAAGGCCCAGAAGGAAAGGAGCAGAGCCAGGTGCAGAAGATAGAAAGACAGGATAAGAAATGTTTGTGGGTCGTAAATGGGCACGGTTACCAGCTTCGGCCGCCTAATCATGATCAGGCCAACGAACGCAAGAACCAGTATAGCAGGACTGGCCTCAGGCTGGGGAGGCAGTTCTTGCCGAGTCATGCTGCTACAGCGTTGCTGGCCTAAGGTGCACGTGTCACTCGCAAGGTGAATCGCCGGTTAAGGCCTACGTGTCCTTAAATAAAAAGAGGTCATTGCGTGTCCATTGACTATGTGAGGGCAAGGAATACAAAATGGCTTCCGTGTTCTAAGATGGATGTCATGGGTAAATCACAAATGTGTTGGTAACAGGAGTGCTCTTGTTCGTAGCATAGCGAAAACACCAGGATATACTAAATGGATCATTTGCGGTCTACTGATACCAAAATTACGTATTTACGACAATGTTACAAACACGAGTAAAATCGTCACGGAACCTCAGACCCTCCTTTTGCCCTTACATAGGCAATTACTTAGTCTATATCAGAGTCAGAGTCTAATTCTATGCCCATTAGGTCAGTGACATGTTGTTGTATCATCATCCTGTCTCGTGCCTTTTCTCCTAATGCAGGTGGTTTTCTGAAACAGGTTGCAGCACAGAGACTACACAGAGCGGGACCACATTGGATAATAAGACAGCACGAGAACAGAAATACTAGGATGACACCAATGACCATCAGAACCTTCCATCCCCACGCTGATATCAGAGTCCAAAACCACTCCATGAAGGACCAGTTTCCCTTATCTACGTGTATAGAGTCGGAAATCTTGTGTAGCTTAGAGATTGCTTCATAGACTGTTGGAGCATTATTTGGAATAAAGACACAGCAGCTCGATTGGATCATTCTGCATACCCCACCTCGATCTGCAAGTATTACGTCTAGAACCATACGGTTCTGTAACGTCATGAGACGATCCGCCTGAAGCTCAGCTGTTAAGTTACTAAGGGCACCAGCAGTTTCTGTAATAGTAGATTCAACTACCCGTGTTAGTTGACGTAGATTTCTACTATTGGCCATAGGCCCCCAAAACGGAATGAAACCTTTGAAAAAGTCTCCAGCTTCTTGACCAGCGGTATCTTCCTTGCTGAAGACACCTCTTGCTACTCTGGTTTTGTGATAATCTGAAGAAGCAGTGTATGTCGGGGGTAACAATCGAGCAATATAACATGAACCTGAAAAGTCAGCAGGCAGCCATGTATATGCTCTGTCCTGACAGATGAAGTAGGTACCCCTAGCAGTCAGAAAGGCAGGGGAGGAGTTAGACGGAAATACGTAAGTCTCAACGCACTCACTCCTCCCTAGCTGAGCTCTCAGATTTCTCCCATTTCCTTGCAAACAGACCTGACCTCGGTGAGGCACGACCCAAACTGAAGTGGAGCTTTTACGCTTGCTTTCTCCCAAACTAAGGCGATACTCTGTAGAGTTCCAACTCAAATACACCCGTAATTCATCTCTAGGATAAGATGGAGTATTATTGACGTCTTTAATCATGTCAATAATTCCCTGGACTAAAGCTTTGTTGGCTGAGTTGTATTCAGTGGACCGTGGTGGACGCGGAGGATAGGTCTCAAGGGCATATGAAAAAATGGTCTGAAAGGCCTGAAATGATCCATTGTAGCTAAAAGGCAAGACTAGATAGGGAATGCCTTTATCCATAGTGTGAGGTATCAAGCCACACACCCAGCAGTCTGTAGTATTAACTATCAGTTGGTGTTGATGCAAGAGCTGTACAAATGTATTGTTAATAAATTCTGAGCGTCGAGCTTGTTCGTGTTCAGGAAATGAGTGAAAAGAATGCATAGAAGAAACCGTAGAAGTAGTAGGATCAAGGGGAGGTACTGTAGTTACTGGCATAAAAATCAAATGTACACCAAAGATGATTCCACCCACCAACGTTATCAAAACAATTAAAAATGTAACTGCACATTGCATTAGAAAGCATTTGCTGTGAAGTATTCTGTACAGTCTATTTCTGCGAACATAAATTACATTTTCTCGTTGTAGCTCAGGAAGCTCCATCTTCTACGACCGTTCGCGACCACTGATGATGTGTACGTAGATGAAAATGCCTCTATCAGCCCTGGGAGTTCCCAGAACTAACAGAAAGATCGACCTTGTGTCTGACCCCCGCAGATTCAACTAGGCACACAGCCACGACCCTACGGCTACCCAGACGGCAAGGCAATTTTAAAATAAAAAGAAACAATACAAAGTATTAGCAAACTTCCTGGCTGGAGGCAATGTATAGCAAATTCAAATCTGAAAATAGGCAGTTTCCTGCTTTATTTGTCCATATTGCGAGAACGTAAGTTGTATCTCAGTTTTGCAGGAGCTGTCTGATCTGGAAACAATGTATTTTCAGCTGACGTTGCAATGTTCACGTTCGCAGATGGCAAATGTTCTTTTGGTGCAGATGGCAAATGTTCATTGGGTGTGGATGACAAATGTTCAGGGTTCAAAAGAGCAGTTTCAGGAGGAGAGTCAGAATTTGGTGAATCCGCGATCAGTTCTGCATCGCTGAAAGGTATGAACCTGGGGATTTGTTCTGTTTCAGAGGTACCGATTCCTTTCTTTACCCAGTTGTCGTAAGGAAGTGGCAGAGGCACACGTTTAGCATGTGTCGTATGGATCCAGTTTTTTCTTCCGGCCACACGAATAGCAGTTCTCGTTGCTAGCAGGACTTGGAAAGGGACAATGAATCTGGGCTGAAGATTTTTTGTTCTTGCAAAATTTTTGATGACCACCTGATCACCCGGTTTCAGCTGATGGCCTGGACTCTCCGGTGGCTTTGGCAATGCATCGAAAACCTGTTGGTGAATAAGACTCAATTTAGCAGTCAAGTCGAAAAGGTAATCAATTAACATTGGTTATTCCAGCTGCTTAAATTCTCTCGGTCTAGGTACCCCCCAAACATTTGCAGGACGGCCAAAAACTATTTCATAAGGACTAAGCCCTACTCTAGAATGTACGGTTGCTCTTGTTGATAGCAAAGCCAAAGGCAATGCGTCTGGCCAGGACAAACCCGTGGATGCTTGTATCTTAGCAAGTTTCAGTTTGAGGGTGCCATTGTAACCCTCGACTAAACCCGCGGACTGAGGATGATTCGCACTATGAAACTTCTGTCTAATCCCCAGGCCGGCACACACACTCTGCATAACTTTCCCTACGAACTCACTTCCGTTATCTGACCATACAATCCGTGGCATTCCGTATCTGGGGAAGTATTCTTTAAGAAGAATTTTGGCAGTGGATAAGGCAGTATTGTCCTTCAGTGGGTATGCTTCGATCCATCTGGAGAAAGCACAAACTACCACTAGGACGTATTTCAGATTATTGCAACGATCCATGTGAATGAAGTCTAGCTGGATCACTTCAAAGGGGCAGGAAGGAGGAGCGAAGTGACCTGCAGGTGTGGGGATTCCCTTGCCAGGATTATGCATCAAGCATACCATACAATTTCTCACCACTCTCTCTGCACACTTACTAATCCCGTCATTCTTCCAGACCGGAGCCAACATCTTACAAATCCCTTTTGAACTGATGTGCGCTGTTCCATGTGCCATCGTTACTACTGCAAGCACATACGCATCAGGCAACATCCAACGCTGTTGTTCCGACAAATCAATCCAACACCCACTCGAGTCCAATTTACCCGTGCTCTCTCTCCATGCAAGTTTTTCCTCCTCAGTCGCCTCTTTCTGAATTTCCTTCACGCTTTCCACTGTGTCCTCACACATTCCAGACTCAGAAATCCATCTTGCAGACGTTGCAACATACATTCTACTCATCATATTTCTAGCTGTCTGTTTTGCAGTCTCATCAGCAAAAGCATTCCCACGACCAACATCATCCGTGATTGCTTTATGAGCACTGCATTTCACAATCGCAACTTCAGTCGGCCAGGTTAGAGATTCCAACAAGTCATTAACTAGCTGACCATGTTGAATCTTAGTCCCATGGGACGTAATGAAACCTCTTTCTTTCCACAAACGGCCAAAACTATGGGCCACGCCGAACGCGTACTGACTATCTGTGAACACATTCACTCTCTTTCCCTTAGCTAAAACGCACGCTCTTGTTAGCGCGATCAATTCTGCAGCCTGGGCAGAATTCTGACTCACTCTTGCAGTCTCCACAATCGTACTCAAGGTCGTTACTGCATAAGCAGCAGTCACATCACCATTCTCCAATTTGAAGCAAGACCCATCAACATACAACGTGCCATCTGGATCTGACAACGGAGTGTTTTTTAGATCAATTCGTCCTTTTGTTTCTTCCTCAGTTCTGAAACAACAGTTGTGTGGTTCGGAATCACTCGACTCTTGGCTAGTCGGCAACAATGTTGCTGGATTCAATACATTGCATCTTTTGATCTGAATATGACTAGCTAACAGTGTCAGTTCATAACCTGATAATCTAGCACTGGTAAGGTGTTGCGTCTTGGTTCGGTTCATGAGTGTATCCACAGCATGAGGAACCATAACTACTAGCATGTTGTTCATTACTAAACCAGCAGATTGTCGAATGGAAGCTGCAGCTGCGGCTGTAGCTCTCAAGCAACTAGGCAACGCTCTGGCTACCGGATCTAACGTTGATGAGAAATACGCACAAGGGCGTTGTTTATCACCAAATTTCTGCGTCAAAACACTCAATGCACAACCTTCTCTCTCGTGGACATAGAGCGTGAATGGCTTACTGTAGTCGGGTGTACCCAATACAGGTGCTGAACACAGTGCATTTCGTAACTCAGAAAAACTCTGCTGACATTCAGCAGACCATGGTACCGGACTCGGAACACCTTTCCCAGTCAAGGCTACCAATGGTTTTGCTAAAAGAGAAAAATTTGGGATCCATTGCCTACAATATGAGGTAATACCTAAAAAGGCACGTACTTCTCTCTGCGTGCTAGGAACATTCATCTGTGTAATTGCTTTTATTCTCTCTGGGGTCAACTTTCTTCCCTCCTTTGACAAGAGGTGACCTAGGTAGGTCACTTCTTGGCAGCAGTATTGCATTTTTGAAGGTGACACCTTGTGATTCAAATCTGACAAGTGATGCAATAAAGAAATCGTAGCTGTTTTGCAAGTTTCCTTGTCATCGGCAGCCACTAGAAGATCATCGACATACTGTACTAAAGCAGAACCACGAGGAAGTACGAAGGAATCTAACTGGCTTTTTAATGCTTGACTGTAAATGGATGGGCTTTCACAATAGCCTTGTGGAGCGCGTTTAAACCTAAAGCTTCGTCCTCCTAGAGAGAAACCGAAGATATCTCTGCTTTCCTCGGCTATCGGAATGCTGAAAAAGGCATTTTTCAAGTCGACAACCGAAAACCATGCTGCTGTAGCAGGAATCAACGTTAACAATGCAGTAATGTCTGGTACCACAGGAAACTGTGGGATCACAATTTTATTAACCTCTCTAAGATCAATTACGAACCTATATACTGGAGGCTTTGTAGGGTCAGTTCGTTTCAAAATAGGCAGTACAGGACTATTACAGACATTACCTCTAGTTTCTTCTATAACGTCTTTCTTGATCAGGTCTTGTACTATCAGTAGGAGCGCACGCTCACCTTCACTAGAGATTCTGTATTGTGGAATTCGTGGAAGTTTGACATTTGCTTTCAAAGTTACTACATAGGGTGGAATTTCCAATAGACCTACATCATTAGGACCAGTCGCCCAAAGAGTATCAGGGAGTGAACGCAGCTCTGATGGGAGCGCATCCATCGACAAGTACATCGGAGAGATTATTCTTTTACCCAACGTAAGTTGTACTCCTGCTGGAGAACAGTACAATGTCGCGTACAGGCGTTTTAACAAGTCTAAACCAAGCAGATTTTCGTTACAACCTGTCGTCAAAATCAGGGGTGCTTTCAATTGACGGGGTCCAACAGAAATAGACAAAGGACCAGAAACAGGGTTGTGAACAGGGGCGCCCGAAAAACCTACTGAAACGTTTGTGGAGCCAGACAAAGGTGCGCCAGGGAGTTTCGCATGTATGATAGAACTTTTTGCTGCACCAGTATCCAACAGAAACGGTTTGACTATACCTGATGTTGCTACTGCGACATAAGGCCCACTCTGATCTACTGGAACTGATACTACTCCCTCTCTTTGTCCATGGCTGTCCTAGTACTCGCTTTGCTGACCTTCCTCACTAGCTTCATAATAGTCTTCCACATGATATTGTGGAGACCTATTCTGTTGGGCAGATTGTCCATTTCGCTGGTCGAAATAATTAGAGGGGCGATCACTTGTCTGTGGAGGCATAGCACCTCGTCCTCGACCTCTAGAGTTTTGCATAGAACTACCACGACCTCTCTGAGCTGCCGCAGCATTATTTTGTGCCCGAACTGGACACTCATTTTTGTAATGACCTTCCACTTTGCAATAAGCACATTGATTCCATTGGTATTGTGGTCTTTGAAAATTATATTCCGTTCTTTGATATGACCCTTGCTGCATATTTGTCTGATTCGTGCGAGGCGGATAAGCTTGCTGTAAAAGTACTTTAGTTTTTAAATCTTTCGTCTTTTTATCTGATTTTTCCTTTTCTTCTTTATCCCTATTTTCATAGTACTGGGCAGTCGCAAGTATTTGCGCAGTCGTAGAGACAGCCCACGCACTTTCAGAATTCTTTAATTTACTACTAAGTTCTGGCAACAGATTGTGCACAAATTTATCAACAAATAATCTCTGACCTCCTTCTGTGCTCATATCCTGACCACTATGATCCACGAAAGTCTCTTCGAATCTTGTGAAAAAGTCGGAGACGCTTTCGTCTTTCTTTTGTTTGCACGCGGACAATTTGTCCCAGTTAACGCGCAATGCTGGCATCAAGGTTTTCATTAAATCGATTATTCTACCAGGCAAATTAGCAATTAGGGGTTCTGGTTTGGAACCACCTATTTGTTGACCATCCGCTGCAATTATAGCTGCCCAGTCATCACCTAGGGCAACTGGATGATTCTCTTTACGAATTTTAGCCCAAATTGGTTGCGGTACTACATTACCAAATAGCAGATCTATGTCAGCAAGATTCAATACACAAGCGTCAACTGTTTGAGCCAACTCTTTGTAGTACCCTGCAGGATTTTTACGCGGATCTGGCAAGGCCTGTTTTACTGCTAACACTTCAGCTCGCTTCCATGGAATATGTATCCAGACTCTCTGGAATTGGGCCGGAGCGGCTGCAATACCAAGGTTTGCGTTAGCCTGCACAGCTTCACGCCAAATTGGTGGAACCTCTCTCATTGGATATTGACGATTTTGTTTCGTACTACGTTTCTCTAATTCTCTTGGTGAACGAAGGGATGAGTCATTCCTATAACTTAAAATCAGTTCCATCGCTTCTTTTATATTTTGTCCAACTATCATACCTGCAGCAAACTCTTTCTGAACATTAATTAATTCTCCTAGATTTGATTCAGGGTCATCCTCTTCCAATTCCTCACGTAGAAGGAAACACATCTCATCGAACACATATCGTTGTGTCGGTTCGTTCCATTGCATAAATGTATCTAATACATCTTGTACATTATATCTTCCAACTTTCGAAACCCATCTAAGAGCAGTGGAATCTAATATTCCTCTTTCTTCAGTACTGGGAAGCTGACTACGCCTCTGCACAGAGTCAGAGGTAGGAGTCTTAATCAGAGTTTTATAGAAGGGAGATAGAATATTAGAGACAGAATCAGTGATTCTTCGACGAACAGAAAGCGGAGTCATAATATTAGCAGAGGCAGTAAATAGAGTAGCAGTTGGAACAGATAGATTAGGAACAGTAGGAGTAGCAGGAAAAATAGCTTGTGAAGTAGCAGGTGTGAGCGACACAGGCATAGGTAAAGAAGCCGGCAACCCTAGAAGAGGGGTTGTCGAAGGAACATTAATATTGACCACAGGAGGTACAGGAACTTGATTCAGGGGAGCGGGAACAGGGACACCAGGTTGTCCAGCAACCGGTAATTGAACATTCGGTATAGGTGGAGCCGTAGCACCCTGTGCATACGGTGGGGGTGATCGTAACAAGTAAGACAACAGGGGATCCTTTTCAGGGTCCTCTACTATCTTAGCCGTACTCGATGGCAAAGCAGGATAGCACTTGTCTATCGCTAAATTACGCTCTCTATCGGCCACCTCCATCGCTTTCTCAGACTCGTTGAGTTGCAGCTGCCTAGCAGACTGTTCTAAAGTCAACTCTTGCTCTTTCTGTTCTTTCTTCAACTTTTTAATTTCTCTCTGTTTAGATTCTTTTCGCCAATAACGGAAAGAATCAAACATTGCCGGCCGGGCTTTCTTCTTAAACAACCTTCTTTCTAGATTATCGAGAACTTCAGGTTCAAAACTACCATGTAGTGGCCAACTAAGGACACCATCTTTCTCTGTGAAGCGGATCCATACCTCATTATAAGAGATAGGGCCCACACCAAATTTGCAATATAGATCATAAAGGGGAGTTCCAATCGGAGGAACCAAACACGAGTCCTCCAACTGGGAATCACTGTTGCAACTAAAACAAGACAACATACAATTTTTCCGACTTACCATTTTATAATCCGGAACATAAAACAAACAAGACACAAACAGAAAAGATGCGCACTCGAACCAAGAACTTAGGCCTACCAGAACTGACAAGTGTATCGATACCTGAACTGAACAGAATGATTATCGTAACCAGAATAACCAGTGATAATCTTACAGAACTGAACTGAACTGAGAACTAAAAGGATTATCCAAATAGGAGCAACCCTCACAAAATACTTAACTGAGGTACTGAAGACGTCACCAAGGAGAAACCCGTCACGTCTCGCCGTACTAAGGACTGCACCTCGGGTCCAAGACAGGGCGACGGTCAAGGCAACGGACCACTGCAGCCGTCTGAACGGGAACCCTCGTGGAAGAGAACGTCGGGGCCACTTTTGCGATATGCCGGGATCGATGAAGTGGGGCGCCTCCCTCTGAAATCTTCACACGAAGCTCCTCGAACTCTTCAGGCTTTTGGACCGGTACCGAATGACGTCGCCCCACGTTGGGCGCCAATTGGAGTTCTGGACTTTTTGGTTCCGTCCAGAGGTGTCAGGGATAACACCCGAAGACCCCGGAGTTCCACCTGTCTCGGTGCACAAACAAACAGAAACACGGGCTTCTCGATGGTGGCGTCAAAGACCAAAGGTTTATTACTGCAGGGACACAGAAGTCACAGAAACTACACATGGGCAGTATCTAGGAGCCTGTTCAATTTGTACAAAGAGGGTTGTTCCTTATATACTAAATATTGGGCTTCAGGCAAATTCTTTACATGTTACCACAGTTCTAAACATTCGTGTCTTAAACAATAAATATTTGGCGTTGCACAGGAATCGTCAACAGTATCTGATGTCAAAACATTACGAATGAGGGGTTCCCACTAGTCCATCATAATCCCATGTCAATTCTTCATTCAAGACCCGGACCGCCTCATCGTAAATTTCGTTACCTCCCCCTAATAAAGGCCCAGAAGGAAAGGAGCAGAGCCAGGTGCAGAAGATAGAAAGACAGGATAAGAAATGTTTGTGGGTCGTAAATGGGCACGGTTACCAGCTTCGGCCGCCTAATCATGATCAGGCCAACGAACGCAAGAACCAGTATAGCAGGACTGGCCTCAGGCTGGGGAGGCAGTTCTTGCCGAGTCATGCTGCTACAGCGTTGCTGGCCTAAGGTGCACGTGTCACTCGCAAGGTGAATCGCCGGTTAAGGCCTACGTGTCCTTAAATAAAAAGAGGTCATTGCGTGTCCATTGACTATGTGAGGGCAAGGAATACAAAATGGCTTCCGTGTTCTAAGATGGATGTCATGGGTAAATCACAAATGTGTTGGTAACAGGAGTGCTCTTGTTCGTAGCATAGCGAAAACACCAGGATATACTAAATGGATCATTTGCGGTCTACTGATACCAAAATTACGTATTTACGACAATGTTACAAACACGAGTAAAATCGTCACGGAACCTCACAACTCTTCACTACAACTCTGAACCTGTGGGAGACTCAGAAGGACTGCTACTCTGCTGCCCTCATGGCCGCTGTTCTCCTGCCAGAGTGAAAAGTCTTGCACTTGCATCTTGAACCCAAAAAACACCAAAGTGACTCAAGGGCTAGTTGGATGGCATTCTAAGCAGAGTCTCAAGGACATAAAAAGCTCCAGCCACCTTGAGCCCAGCACCTGGACTCTGTGTGCTGTGATTCTTGCCCCCCTACAAGTGGTACCTCATCAATTCAGAACACTTAAATGTGGTCCTGAAGGTACTCTGCCAGCACAGCTTTGAACTTTTTTGCAGGACCTATGCAACACCATGCATCTCCCCACAGCCCAGCATTGGAACTGACACTCTAATACTGGTCCTTGCACCGCAGCCCACAGCTTCCCCAAACCGATGCTATGTGACACCTCCCTGCCATTAGACTTGGCATCACCAACCTCCATCAACGCCATCCTCGATAATACGAGATCTTGCATCGCAAGCCACGTCAAGGTTTCAACTTAATGACCGCAGCACAACACATACTCAATGCCACACCCCACATCGCCACCTGCAGCTCATTGGAACCACCGCTGCATGACGCATCTTCAATGTCAGACCTCATATCACAGCCCGCAGCTCATTGGAACCAACACTGCGAGACGTATCCTCAGCAGTTGATCTTGAAATTCTACGCAACCGGGATTTTAAGGTTCTCTGTTCAGTGAGCCTAACTTGGTCCCTGTATTAAGTCCACATTCCCTCGTGATCGGCCTGAACTAGTGATTTTTTGCCTGTTCTGACTTCGACCAGATAACTACAATTGCGTTTTGGGTGTCAGGACCCTAACATCAGCTACCTGTAGCGTTATTCCTCCACTTCCAGCAGTTCCTGATGGCAGAGGAACCAAGAACTGGTCAGCCCGGGTTGGACTATGGAGAAGCAAGCTGGCCGCCGGTTCGCCCCAAGTCACTGTATAAGTGGGCGTTCTAGTCTGCCGGCGCACAGCTGAACGGAACTCAGGTGAAGCGCGTGCCCCCTTTCAACTGCGCACTTCACCGAGTTCGTTGGCCGAGTCAGTCTATGGAAAATCAGCAGAGTAATTTTCAAAGTGTAATTCCCTTACAAAAGGTTTAAAGCTTGATGCCCTTCGTAGTTAGAGGAAATACACGGCGCACATTTCCAGCGCGTGTATATTTTCGTGTCATTAGGAGAAGTTTCGGAGAATAAACTGAGCGCGGATGCGCTAGTGTTTGTTTAGTCAGCGCTCGTCTGAGAGAGATAAATTAGCCTGTCTTCATTCTTCGTGAACTTGGGAAATATTCAACACGACAGAGAGATTAGTCATCTCGACGAGGAGCGGAGCCCAAGTCGTCTGAGGAAAGAGGCAAAGGACTTGTAGAGCTAAGTGTGGCGTTATTTTTTGTTTCATTTTTGCATTCAAGAAAACTGTCAACAGCCTTAACTCGAGGTTAAGAAGATTAAATTCCAGAACTGTAAAGGCATTGTAAAGTTTATTCTAGTGAAAAAGGAGCAGAGTTCATTCAGCATTTCTTTAGTGTATAGAAAACACTTAGTATATGTAAAATACTTACCTGGAGTGGCACAGAGGAAGTTGAAGGTTCACCTGTAATATATGAAAGAAGAAAAGCATTAAATAAGGAGTTGACTATCAACTAGAAAGGCACCTTTTACAAGTAATCAACAGAATCCAATTAAAGCAACATCCTTCCAGTTAGTGAAGTAAGTGCACTTACTTTAAAATCAAAAGATTCTAGAGTAGAATTAGAGAAGAGTTTAGTTATTAACTATTGTTTGTTTTAAAATATTAGTTACAACTAGCAGGAAGAGAAGAAGCTAAAAACAACTATACAGAAGATAGGCACAATTCCAGTTAAGCCTGGGTGGGTGAGTTACAAGTTCCCAGTAAATTAGAGAAGCAGGAAGAAGAGTATTGTATGTGATAGCTATATGAATATGTTTATTTCCAGGTTCCTGTGAAAAGAACAGAGAACGTATTCAAGAAGCAGACAGAAGGAGCCAGAACTGGACCAGTCTCTTCTTTGTTTATTATTTTATCCAATCCCCGTCCCTTGAGGTAATGTTCTGAGGTTCTGTATAAGAGACCTTAGGTCATTGCTAAGAGAGATTAGGGAACTAGCATCTTGTTTCCGAGCATCTCTGTTCCCGTGCAAGATCTGGTAAGACTATTTATAGAAATAAATAATTGAAGGCCTTGACATTGGGCTTATAGGCACTATTTTCACCGAAATCTTTCTAAATTGCTGTGGAACACATTGTTTCTAAGTTAAGCTTTATGCCTAGCGGGCAGACGGTTAAGCACAGGATAATTTGAGGTTTGCTTGCGTTTCATCCTGACAAGAATTGTGGTTGCTGCTTGAGTAGGGTTTCACCCCACCTCAACCATTAACCCAGTTTTTGGAAGACAGTGTGCAACACATGATAAACCAATTTTTGTGATTAAGTACAAATACATACTCTATGAATTCCAGCTTTTCCACTGGATGACTTCCTCGCTGAAAATAAACCTCTCCAAAACAAATACACAGTAAATCTCTAGCCAGAGACACCCAATTGGGTAACACATTTTGAAACAGCTTGAATTAAAAACTAGTAGGTAAAATTAATTTAATTGACAGAGGAATTAAATGGGTCACTGGGCTAACCCTATTTGATTGTAAATAACTTAGCAGGCTAATAATTAGTTATTACACATATGCTAAACATTTTATGAAGCAAATCAACTCTAATAAGTGTTATCATTGTGATATAAAATGTATAATATAATGGCTTGCTGAAAATGGCACTCTCTCAAAAACCAGCCTAACACTTTCAAGTAGTAGTTTCACTGCATTCAAATGTAATACAGTGTTACATTTACATCAAACTAAGTCAAATGTTGTTTGATTGTGAGGTTCGTATTGCCTATCTGCCCAATTGCGCTCAAAGAAAACACATCCCACATACTCATATCCTCATACAGGAATAATCAACATATATTCTATATTATTGGATTTACACTTATGGGACCCAAAAGGCTGCAACTATTCTTAGGTCTGGCTGAACAGTGCAACAGTTACAAAACTTATTGTTACAATTCCTTTAACATACCTTTAGAGTGGATTTTAACTCTGCCAAGAAGATTATATGTCTCTCATCTTGTGCTACTGGCTATTTGGTATATCATTCAAACCCCAAAAGACTGCTTGTGGGGCAATGTATATTGGACTATTTTACAGTGCAAAAATCCAATCAATACCCTATGTTAAATTCTTCATGTTATAAATGCACTGGATTCAGAAAGCAAACCTTTTTCTTCTGTTTTTCAGTGGAGGAAAAGGCACAAGTATGGCAATGTTAGAAGGCGGGTTATTAGTAGGTGTAGGTAGAGACTTACCACTAGTAATAAGGCCGCAATCACAATATAAGGTCCAATCAAGGTCTCAATAAATTATTCCCTTGCTCATCCCTTAGTAGCTGGCAATGAGCAGGCAGGCTTAACTTGGGAAACAGGTGTGCAAAGCATTTAAAGACATCAATACATAAAATAAGTAAGGCATAACATACAATAAAAATCCCAAACCAATTTTTTTTTTTAAATGGGAAATATTTGAATGATTAAAATGACACCAATATGACAAAAAGCCATTGAAGGAAAACTGGAGATATGAATATTTAAACAGTAAACACTTTCTTGTGCCTGAAAGCCAAACGTGCCACTTTGGGATAGCGCTTGACCGGTACAAAGTAAAAGTTTGAGGCTGACCGCAATGAAGAGTGAGTCAGGTACACTGAATGGGAGGACTCTGTCAAGTTTTTACTTTCATATTTAGTTGTTTTTCTGGAGCAATCGAGCATCGAGCAAGGCTCCTCGTCAGGCTGAGTTTCAAGTCAATGATGGCAGGTTGGTTCAGTGCGAGGCCTCGGTAAGATCGTGGAAGTCTTGCACTCCAAAGCTTTCAGCAGGATGAACCTGAAATTACGTCCAGGTCACGGTTTGACATCAGCGGGTCGGTCACCTGATGGAGCTTTTTTACAAAAATTTCTCCAATCTTCTCCAAACTTCTGGATCTTTTTCCAGAAGGTACTCATTGGGACTCCAGGTGTCCACAGTACAAATCCAAGGGCCTAGAGCTCTGTGATGGTCCTTGGGATGTTGGGAACACATATCCCAGAAGGCATCAGGCCAAATCCCCAAATGTCCCCAGGATGCTGTCCAGCTGGGTTCTTCTTGGTGGAGAGGAGATGCATGTGGAACTCAGTTAACTTGTTGCTTTCAGGGAGTCCACTCCTTCACTTCTTGAAGCAAGGCAAAGTCCTTAGGTCTATATCCTATGGGATGCAGAACAGGGTTCCAGCAGGGCAGTCCTTCTTCTCCTTGTAGTTTCAGGCAGGGATCTGATTTGCTAGACAGCTCTTCCATTTTTATCCAGTGTTCCTGGGCGAGAAGCAGGGGTTCACCCCTGACCAATGGGGTGCAGGGTTCTACTCCCAGGTATGACCACTGCCTCCAAAGTGTGCCATATTCTTGACCCAAAAAGCACTATTCTTCCAAAATCCAAAATGGAGAAACTTTCTCCTGTAGGTTAAGATCAGACTAAGTCATCCCACTGGTATGGCTAAGTTTCCCTAACATTCCCCCTTCCAGCCCCTCTGCTCATCTAATAACATGGGCTCCTGTCTTGATGGGGTGGCAGATTGTGGGGGGGGCTGAGTCCTGTCCTAATTGTTGTTCCCTCTTTGAAGACCAGTTAGGCTACTCCTCCCCCACCCTGCCTTTTCTTCTACAACTGCAGCTCTCCGCCTACAAGAGACTTCTTTTTTCTCAGCCTGGGCCTCTTCACACCGCTTTACAACAATGGCAAAGACTGGTCAATCAGAGAAGGGCTGCTGAAAGGATGGTTTTTGGCTCACCAGAAAAACAAGTTCTATAACTCCTGTGATAGTTATAATAAATCTAACAGTGGCAAGTTGTTGGATTTCTATTATCAATTTGATACTTTGAAGTACATTTGTAGCTCACTTCTATCAATAGTTATACTTTATTATAGTATTCCCATGTTAGCCTACGTGGTCATTGTGCTACTATGGGAAAAACTAAATTGGAACTTTTTCCCTCAACAGGGCATGTTAAATGTATTTTATAATGTCTTTGCTTTTAGTTACAAGGCAACCTGCCACTAGGCCAGCAATGGGATACTTGAGCAGTGACTTATATAGAAAAATAAGGTTTTGTGAGACTTTAGAAGGACCTTTAATTCCAAAGTCGAAGTAGCATATAATGTACTTCAAAAAGCAGCCGGGAAAGCATGGCTACCTTTAGAATTACAGCAGGCATCAGAGTAGTGCACACGTAAGTGCATTAAATCTTCTGGGCCTCTAAATCTACATACCCTACCATATGCTTGGAGCTTACAGACAGGTTGTCATACCAATTTTAATTACACCTAGTTACTATATACCTTTAACACAGAGTACTGGCCGTGGGTCTGGTTAGAAGATCCCAGGTCACAATCAAAGTTAGTTACCACCAGCATTGATCAGAAAATGGGGGTGGTCAGGGCAAAAAGGATGACTTTCTCACAAGCACACCCAACAGTGCAAGTGTCTTACACATACACAAACAAACACATTTGCGCACACACACAAATCACAAGTACAATACATGTATTAGCAGTGAAAGCTAACACACAGCACAAACAGGAGAGGATTCTTCCTTTAAAGTAATACAATATTTAAAGGTGAAAAGAAGCATAACAGTAAACAGTCAAGTATGATTGTCATCATTTGTGCCCTGAAGCCAGCTCACCAGCTCTGGGAGCGGACTGTGGGAGGTTAAATGGGAACTGTAACAAACTAGATTATTATTTGGGGTGGACGACTGCCCACCTCAGGAAATAGTCACAGCTTTTGCTAGTGAACCCTTGAGCTCACTACATTTATCTGAATTCAACCCCCTGATAGCTGTGGCACAGAGCTGACAGACTTAACTTAGGGCAATGTGTAAAGTATTTATGCAGTACTAAAACAGTAATAACGTCATAACTCCAATAAATAGAAATACCAAACTGATTTAGAAAATAGAGTGGAATTTATTAAACAAAATGACACCACAATGACAAACGTCCAATAATGGGAACTAGAGATATCAATTTTAAAGTTATTTCTGCTGAAACAATGCTGAAAAGTGCTAAGTTAATGAGAAAATAAGGTGCCAGGGCTCGGGTTTAAACCACCAAAGCTTGTTTATTCAGCTGGTGTAAGCCTTCCTTTCAATGATTCAAGAAGGTATGCATTTGTCATATTTCAACATTTCAAAACATATTTACATTTTCATTCAATCCTCATCGGAAGAAACCTTCCTTAAGCTGTGGATGCAGTTTAAGGGCTTTTTACATACATTACAATGTTTTCAAAGCATTTAAAACGAAAAAACAAATAGAAAGAATTCACGAACAGTTATACTTTGACTTTCAAATGTAAAAAACATCTGTGAGTTATGTACACCTAAGCTTGTTCAGGTACATATGTTCTTAAATACATTGCCCTATGCTAATATGCGTCTCTTTCCAACAGCCAAATAGCCGACGCGTTTCCAAACCCTTCTCTTAATCAATGGGGTTCTTCATCAGGGCTGGGCTGTGTACCTTGTTTCACGTTAATGCAGGGCGCTGTTTTCAGAACGGGGCATCGAGTAAACTTGAGTTTTCACCACTATTTGTGTGTTATTTTCATCTAGTTCTTCACTACATCAGTGCGATCTTGGTTAGAAGACTGCAGCGTGTTCCGCGGTGGTTGTTGTTTTGTGCGAGGTGTGGCGGGGGACCCAGGTGCTGCTACAATTATTTCGACTGCCACATTGTTTCCAATTGTGCGGACGGGAATTCAAGGATGAATTAATATTCTTGCTCTGTTACTTCAGAGGCCGTGCTCGGGGGTCTGTCTGCCGCATGACTCTCACTCCGTTTGGCAATGTTCAGGGCGGGTTTGCCAAACGGAGTGAGAGTCATGCGGCAGACAGACCCCCGAGCACGGCCTCTGAAGTAACAGAGCAAGAATATTAATTCATCCTTGAATTCCCGTCCGCACAATTGGAAACAATGTGGCAGTCGAAATAATTGTAGCAGCACCTGGGTCCCCCGCCGCACCTCGCACAAAACAACAACCACCGCGGAACACGCTGCAGTCTTCTAACCAAGATCGCACTGATGTAGTGAAGAACTAGATGAAAATAACACACAAATAGTGGTGAAAACTCAAGTTTACTCGATGCCCCGTTCTGAAAACAGCGCCCTGCATTAACGTGAAACAAGGTACACAGCCCAGCCCTGATGAAGAACCCCATTGATTAAGAGAAGGGTTTGGAAACGCGTCGGCTATTTGGCTGTTGGAAAGAGACGCATATTAGCATAGGGCAATGTATTTAAGAACATATGTACCTGAACAAGCTTAGGTGTACATAACTCACAGATGTTTTTTACATTTGAAAGTCAAAGTATAACTGTTCGTGAATTCTTTCTATTTGTTTTTTCGTTTTAAATGCTTTGAAAACATTGTAATGTATGTAAAAAGCCCTTAAACTGCATCCACAGCTTAAGGAAGGTTTCTTCCGATGAGGATTGAATGAAAATGTAAATATGTTTTGAAATGTTGAAATATGACAAATGCATACCTTCTTGAATCATTGAAAGGAAGGCTTACACCAGCTGAATAAACAAGCTTTGGTGGTTTAAACCCGAGCCCTGGCACCTTATTTTCTCATTAATACAGTTGTCCTGTCAGGACCCGTAGGACAAACCCCCCCCCTATTTACAGAAAAGTGCTAAGTGACATTAACAGACTGTAACCAATGCACAATTTCGGGCTGAAAGCAATGGAGCACAGGTCAGACACACCGACTGCATTGGTCTTGGTCAAAGATTTTACCTTCTGACTTAGGACCTGATTTAGAGTTTAACGGACAGGTTACTCTTTCACAAATGTGATGGATATCCCATCCACCGTATTGCAAGTTCTATTGGATATGATGCACTTGTAATATATTGGATGGTATATCGGTTATGTTTGTGATGGTGTAACCCCTCCGCTGAACTCCAAATCAGGCCCTCAGTCTTTTACGTTCCATATTTGTAGGTTTCCGGAGAAGCTCTTCCGGGTCATATCTAAGGCTTCTAGGATGTCAGTGATAGCACTTAGTGGCCAGAACTCACTCCAGCCGAGGTCACCACCAAGGTACAGTTCAGGCCCAGTTGCTCCTGGTAAGATGGGTCCTTTATAAAAATGTCTCTTGCAGCTTGTTGTGTCCCTGTAGTGACACAATTGGTCAGCTAACAGACCCTTGGAGTCCACTGCTTTGTCCTGGGTACCAGAAACAGCAGGTCTAGTACTTCATGGTTCCTCTTAGGTCACAGGAAGCAAGTCCAGTACTCTTCTGTTCTTCTGCAGGTCCAGACAGTGTTCTCTCCAGGTGCCTTGGGGTGCCCAGAATCAGAGAGTGGGGGGACTCCAGGGCACTCTCTAGCCAATTGTATTCAAGTCCTCAGGGACAACCCCACCAGCTTTTACAGTAGATCCTGTTTGCCTAACTGCAAATAGTCCCAAAATGCCAAGTATCAGGGCATTTGCAAGATGGCAAAAGACTTCGGCCACACTAAACTTGGGCTCTGAGGGTTGTCGGTGAGCAGGGAGTTCACTAAGATAATCACCAGTGTCCTTCCGCACATAACACAAAAATTCAGTTTGAAGCAGGCAGTGTACACACAGCAAATCCGGAAACAGAGGTCTGGTAGGACAAAAACAGGGCCTTGCGGCAACCAGACATGTGATACTTACAAATTGTTCTGGTATTCTATTCTATGTTTTCCAAATGCCTCAATGTGTTACATGTGGCACGACAGACCTGCCAGCCCAATTTGTTACTATAGTGTCAATAGAATGCCCACAGACCCAACTCTGCATTTTCTATTGACCTCAGAGGAGTCATCTCATCTATTCAGATCAACCTATTGTGTGTTCCTGAAGGTATTTTACACCTTTTTCACTCATTTTCCTTGGCTGAGCACACACGTTGCTGGGGAAGTAATGCAAATTAGCCTCCAGGAAGTTCAGGCAGGATAAAGACAACTTTTTTTTTTTTTGATTAAAAACTTTTATTGAGCAACAAAATCAGGGCTACAGAGATGGGCCTACAGGCCTACAACCTCACGGGCTGGCCGCTAAAATCAAGGCACAATGTGAGAAAAACACTTGCGGCCACTCCGGCGGTCAGGCACAAATCGGATACAAAATGTCGCCCAGAGTATAAAACAAGATAAGGCATTTTTCTTTTTTATACACACCGAAAAACAACAAACAACAAGAAAGGCGAATGCATAATAAACGGAGTCAGCCCAGAAGGAGGAGGGGAAACCCACTAATCAGGAATATGAAATCATAATCAGTAGGACAAAGCAGGGTGGGGGGGAAAGCGGGGAGGACAGGCAAATCAAAGGACAGTATACGAAATTTCAGGAACGCCAGCCTAGGGAGATAAGGTAACATCGGGGGGTTCAACCAATGGAGGAGCACAAATATCTCCGCGATAGGCGTTCCACTGACTCCAGCTCTTCGTCCATGCCCTAGGTCTGCCCCTGGCTGTATAGACCGTCTTTTCGCGGAACATAGACCAGTCCATGTTTTCCTCCCACACAGAGGCAGTGGGGGGCCTGTACGAGCCCCAGAGTTGCGCTATGTCCCGCTTCGCAACCATATATCCCAGGGTCGCCCATCTGGTCTGGGCCACCGAATAGTCGGTAGGTTCCCACACGTTCAACAGGCATCTCCGGGCCTCAGGCACTAGGGCAATTCCAGTCACATCAGCCATCACCGCAAGTACCTCAGTCCAGTAGGCAGCCACCCTCGGGCACTCCCAGATAATGTGAAGAAATGTAGCACTCATCCCGCATCCACGCTTGCATAAACCATCCGGGGAAAAACCCATCACAACCAAACGAGGACCAGTAGCATACACCCGGTGGAGGATCTTGAGCTGAACCAGACGGAGACGGGCAGGAATGGCGACCTCTTTCGGAGAAGATAGTGCCGGCTGCCAATCCTTGTCATCCAATTCCAGCCCGTCGCCGACCCAAGCCTCCCTAAGTCGGACAAGCAAGTCAGCGCGATTATGAATCAGCTTCTTGTAAATCAAGGAGATAGTGCTATCGGGGAGGAGGCCATCCAGGATACGATCTTCGAGGGGGGAGGATTCAGGGATGGCGGCACCAGAAGTCAGAACAGAAGCAAGGGCATGGCGGGCCTGCAAATATCTAAAAAATTCCCTATCACTCAAGTCAAAATCATTCTGAAGGGCCTCAAAGGACTTCACCGCTTCATTCGTACATACGTCACCCACTCTACTTATTCCAATCATATATCAGCGGTCAAAACCCTTCGTCGTCCAAAGACATCCCAGACGCTCGGATGCATAAAGCGGAGTCGCCAGTGTCATTCGATCCTCCCATCCCAGGCTTACATTCGCAGCGCGCCACACACTAACCGCAATCCTGGTCGGTCCCGTAAGATGGCGCCCAGCCGACCTGGAGTAAAGCGCTCTATTAAAGTCCCCTCCCGGCAGTTGGAGTCTATCCATTTCAAAGGCCGGATCCCGACCCGGGGAATACATTGAGTGGTTAATGGCAGACAGTTGGGTAGCCCAATAATATCTCCTGATATCAGGAAGTGCTATGCCCCCGTCATACCAAGGGATGGTAAGCTTCGCAAGGGCGATACGTGGACGCCCGTCCCAAATCAGTTGCCTTTGTAGACTCTCGACCTCTCGAAAATAGGTAGCGGGGATGTCATCATAGGATTCTGGAGTGCGTAAACGAATCGCGGCAAAGACATCATCTTGAAAAGGGCAGCTCTGCCCAGCGGAGACAGAGGTAATTTACGCCAGCGAGCCACGTCCAGCCTCAGTCTAAGAAGCGGGGGAAGGAGATTACGTTCAAACCGGAGCGACGAATCAAGTGTAATAAAAATCCCGAGATATTTGAAGCCAGACTGAACAACCTGGATAGGAAATCTATTCGGCAACGGGGGCAGAACACCCGAGAGAACATATACACAGGACTTAGCCCAGTTGATAATCAAACCAGAATTTTTACCAAACGAGGTGAGAACGTCGAATAAAACATTTAAAGATTTACGCGGGGAAGTAAGGTAAAGAAGAATGTCGTCCGCGTAAAGCGAAACGCGGTCCTCAAAATCTGGGGACCAACGTATCCCCTTGAGAGAAGGCTCCCATCGAAGCCACACGGCCAGCGGCTCTAACGCGAGAGCAAAAAGTAGCGGAGACAAGGGGCACCCCTGTCTGGTCCCCCTACCGAGGGAAAAGGGAACAGAAACTCGACCGTTAACAACAACCTGCGCCAGGGGGTCGGTGTATAGCAGCTTCACCCATCCAATAAACCCCGGGCCAAAACCAAACTTCTCAAGAGCTGCCCAAAGATAGGGCCACTCTATCGTATCAAAGGCCATCGAGGCGTCCAACGAAGCCAAAATGGCCGGCTCTGTCAGAAGCCCCGCCCTCGCAATGGCTCCGTGGAGGCGACGCAGATTAAGAGCTGTGTTACGGTGCGGGATAAAACCGGACTGGTCCGGATGAATCAAGTCACTAATGACCGTCAGGAGGCGAGTAGCCAAGAGCTTGGCAAGAACCTTGGGCTCAACATTTAACAGGGAGATGGGTCTATATGACGAACAAAGATCCCGGGGCTTACCCTCTTTAGGAATTACAACGATCGTAGCCAGGCGCTGGTCATAGGGGAGAGCACCCCGCTCACGGGACTCCAAAAACATTGTACGAAGATAGGGCGCAATCTTATCAGGACGCAGTTTGTACAACTCGATTGGCAATCCGTTCGGGCCCAAAGCCTTGCCCGAACGGAGAGAGCGAATGGCAGTCGCTATTTCGTCCGTAGAGAACGGGGCCTCCATAGAGACCTGCTCCAAACCGGAGAGGCAGGGCAAAGCTATATCACGCAGCAAGAGGCGAGAGTCGTCTGCATCCCGTTCTGACACAGGGGAATAAACCGCACGAAAGTAGTCCGCAAAACATTCCACTATTTCAACTAGGTCCGTCACTCTCACACCATTCGAAGTCTGAATCACCGGCACCACTCGATTCGCCCTCTCCTTCTTATCGAACCAGGCAAGCAATTTACCCGCTTTGTCCCCAACATCATACAAACGACCCTGTTGCTCTCGAAACATCATTTTAGCCGCATCTGTGACCAGAGACTTATAGGCAAACTGCTTCAGACCCAGGGCATGGAGTTTGCCAGGAGTAACAGCCGATTCCAGGTCAGCCTCCATCTCAAGTATTTCCATCTCAAGATCCACCACCTCCCGATTCCTCGCCTTTTTGGTTTCAGCAATGAGAGACAGGGCCTGCCCATGAATCACTGTCTTAAAAGCCTCCCATAGGGACACCGCAGAGGAGACGGACCCCTCGTTGTCTAGAAAATAATTGTCCAGGGACTTAATCAATAGACCACGGGTCTCAGGGGTGGTCAGGTACCAAGGGTTGATAGGAGCCACCCGGCCCGCCGCCTCCACCCCCACATCAAAGCAAAGCCAGAGCGGAGAATGGTCCGAGATGCCCCGGGGAAGGTGTCTAATCTCCCGGACCGCCGATGACTGTGCAGCTGGCATTAGGAAATAATCCAGTCTAGACAGACTCCCATGGGCCCCAGAATGGAAAGTATATTGAAGCTGAGTGGGGTGCATAAGTCTCCAACAGTCCACCAAACCAAAAGTATCCAAAAAACCACCCAGCCACTGTTGGGCCAAAGGAGTGTCCCTAGGGGGGTAACGATCACTCAGACCGGAGAACACAGAGTTAAAGTCACCAGCCATGAAAAGAGCACCATCAGGGAGGCCCAACAGCACTCGGCCCAAATCGGAGAAGGTAGAGGTCTGCAGGCCGGGGGGCACGTAGACGGCGAACAGAGAAAGGGTCCGGCCCTCATAGCGTCCCACGAGGACGGCATAACGCCCCCGATCATCAAGGATCACATCATCTATCGCAAGGGGAAGGGAGGCCCGGACAAGGATGCCCACCCCCCTGGAACCCGTAGTAAACCCTGAGTGCGCAACAAGGCGATAGCCTCACCTATTCATTGCACGACAAGTATTACCCACTAGATGAGTCTCCTGCAAAAAAACAATATCGGGAGACAAACGTCGCAGGCATCGCAACACCACCCCCCGTTTTATACGATCCCCCAGACCATTGACATTCCACGAAATAAACCTCAACCCGCTACCCCCCATCCCACAGAGTGATGCAGGAACCATCCCCTAATGAGCATGACATTGAAAATTCCATTAGCAAGATAGAGTCGCCTTGAAAAAACAAAACACGAACCTCAAACACTCCACCAACCCACCCCCCAACATCCAAGAAAACACCCCCCACCCTGCACCCCTGCAGTAAGCTAAAAAGCCACCCCAACATGCAGTGGGCCTGTCGCCCAAAAATCCCCGTTCTACAGAAAGACCCCGGAGGAGGAAAGGCCCTGTCCCACCCGCCACCCCGACAGAGCTAAAGGGAGAAGAGAACACACAGAAAATAGAGGCACTCAAGTATGGAACCCCGGAAGAAATCACATGGCACGGAAACAGGGGCATAAACAATAAGTTCAGCTCTCCACACCACCCTCGGCACCACCCGGGTGTTCGGTGGGCTCAGTCCAGTTAGACCGGTCCGGCAGAGAGTCCAGCCAGTCATTTACCGAATCAGGCCGATCAAAGAAAAGGGTCCGTTCATTGTACTCAACTCGCAGCCTGGTAGGAAAAAGCATGGCGTATCGCAGTCCCAAGTCCCGAAGACGCTTCTTGACTCCACGGAAGCCCATACGTTGTCTCTGCACAAGCTGTGAGAAGTCCGGGTAAAAGTGCACCATGGCATTCTCGAAGGCCACCGGGCCCTTAACTCGCGAGGCCTGCAGGATAGCGTCTCGGTCCCTATAATGAAAGAGTTTTGCAACAATGGGCCTCGGCGGGGCGCCCGGCTTGCCCTGGCCACCCGGAACACGATGGGCACGTTCCACCGCAAAGAATTTGCTCAATCCAGATGGAGAAAGGTAGTTTTGTATCAAGTCCTCAACCAGGAGATCAACAGAATGTGGGTCAGGATTTTCCGGAACGCCAACCACACGCACGTTGCAACGCCGTGCTCTGTTTTCAAAATCCTCCAAGCGCCGAGTCATGAAATCATTCACCTTTCTGAGGTTGCCAATCTCCGTCTGTATCTCCGAGACGTCGGCCGTGAGGCTAGATGACTTGAGATCCAATACTTCACCTTCTCATTGGTTTTAGATAGGTCAGCCCGAATCAAGTTCACATCGATGGCCACAGTATCTATTTTGTGGGCCAGAGCTTCGTACTGTTGGCCGATGGTTTCTCTCATGCCAGAAATGGCGCCCATGATGTCCTGCAGGGACGGCTCCGCCGAGGCCTCGAAAGGGTGCCCAACTGCACTCGGGCCAGGCAAGGCGGCTCCAGGGGACCCCTTCGATTGTGTGTACCGGTCCATGATGTTAGACTGGACCGGGCCCCCGCGCAGGGGCGTCTTGGTCTTCCGCCTCTCTTGGTCCCCTCTGCCAGACATGATGGAGACTGCGTCTCCGAGGGACCCACGCGACCTGGTGAAAATGGCCGCAGGAGGACAGGGCGCCAGAGCCAAAAATCAGCAGCGAGGGCACATCGAGGTGTGAACCGGTCTGGAAGGATGCGAAGCAGGCAAAAGGTGCAACAGCAACCTCGCGCCGCTGGACCCAACAACGGCCAGACACCTCTGCCGGAAGACGTAGTCTGAGGCAAAATCGAAACCGAAAGTTAAGAGGGGGACCCACAAGTCGAATCCCCCTGCCGCTGTTGTTCAACTCAGACACGGCAACAGAGCCTCACCAAGACCCGGGCGCACCACCGGGGCGGGCCCCGAAAGTTCGAGTCGACGTATCTTCGGTGCCCCTGGTCCAATTCGAAATCCAAAAACTGCATTAAGATCAGCCCGGGTTCCTCTACAAGAGTCCTCGTAATCAATCAGGATATGTTCAGGATATCATGCCGGGAGTGGCGGGGGTCCGGAGAGCGCTGTGCTCACGCGGCCATCACGGATGCCCCCAAGACAACTTTTTAAAAGTGACTTTTCCTTAATATTTATCAAATATCCAACTTCACCATTGAACTGAAGTTTTAATAACGATTAAGGATTAAAAATATGTGTTTATTTATTGTTCTAGCTAGTCTCATTTCAGAGATGCAGTATTAGTATTTTAATCTGTGCTCTGAGAGTTTAATCTGTGCTCAGATTTTCTACATAGGACATCTAGACCTGGCACAGTGAAAATAGCTCTTTGGGCCTTGTCAATGTAGGGACATGACAGAATATTTTTCTACCTTTCCAAGTTTAAATACCCTGCACCCAGCCATGTGGGCTACAAGGCCGATAAAGGGGTAACCTATTTATGTTAGAAAGTGAGGTCTTTCCCAGAAACAAAACATTATTTTGACAGGGTACACAGCAGTTTTTACACTGCAGAAGTCACGCTATACAGGGTAGTTCTGAAACCATGTTTGCACTGCCACTATAGTGGATGGCACAATAGGTGCTGCAGTCCCCAGGTGGCATTTATTTATTTAGTTATTTATTTATTTATGCAATTTGTATAGCGCGCAAATACCCGGAGGCGTAGCTTCCAGTCACTGGGTGCACTTTTAACACCATATACTAGGGGCCTAAAGGTATGTTAAAAGTGGCAATCAGGAATAAGCCAATGTAATGATGTTTGGAGGTGGAGCACAGGCACATTAATCCTTGTTAGCATGGTTAAAGTCTGAGAGTTCTAAAGCACACAAAAACATGGTCCAGAAAAAGGAGAAAAATCTAGGGTGATCATACAGAAAGATGGATTCCCTACAGAAACACAGAGGGTGTAAGATCATTGGAGAAGGCTGTTGTGGCCACACACACCTACAAGTTCTGATGTAGAGTTTTTGGTTTAGGTAGGGCTGCACCTGCACTGCGCTTCATCTACACAGAGTCTGCCTTGGCTCGTTCTATATTTAGGCCATCATTGTACGCAAGTGCCTACAAAATCACTGCAAATGCAGAGGCATGACTATGAATAATGTAGTAGGTGCAGTGGCACCAGCGGGCAGGGCTGTGAGGGACCACTTCACCCAAATGTAAAGCTGGCTTTCACCTCCAAATAAGATGATCAGGGACAATTGTCTTGCTTTCATTAAGGTCATCAATCTATGGGAGTGAAGGGGGAAAGTAATAGGCAAGGCTGCCCCCCGCTCAATTATCTGTCAATCAAGAAAAGCCTTACCTAATCCAATAAAACATCAATGTACAGGACCAGTAATCAGAGACTGATATACCATTATCAGTAACTGTACCTTGAATGTGTAAATTAGCACTATTCAACAGGTCAAGATGTATTCATTAAAAAACCAAGATATGTACACAGGCACCCGGTCGCTACACCCAGGAAAACGTGTGAGAGCGCAGAGAGAGTGACTCACGGTTTCAATACCTGAGGGGGTTCCCAGCTAGTAATTGCTGGTATACCCACTTCTCATTATTGGTCACTCTCTCTGTGTGAAGACAAAAGAGGTACACACAAACATACAAATGTGCACAAATGAGAATAGTGACCAAAACACAAACAGTGAACAGATACACACACTTGTTGTGAAGAAAGTGTAGAGCTACACCTACGACCCCATAAGTAAAAAGTAAAAACCTGGTGAGGTTTTGCTGGCTACCAATCTTTTATTCCGGTCTTGCAAATCCTCCCAATTAAAAAATGGTTAATCATATACCATTATTATTTATTTAGAACCGACATGTTTCGTTGCTCCAATTTCAGCAACTTCATCAGGGCAAAGATGGGGTTCTCTATTCTCAGCCTTCACACCATAATATTAACTGGACCTTGTGATTGCCACGTCTTCATGTACCGGCAATCATGTATAGGACCTCGTGTCAACTGATCACGTGTCCACCTCAGGCTCCGAGTATCGCGAGCCCTTGATGCCGAGTCCCTCCGGCGCTTCCGACGATCCTCCTTTGCTTTCATTAAGGACCTTGGCACCTTTGCTGCTCCACTGCACAAATATCCAAGAGTCATAGAATTACCTAAAAAGGACTTATTGCTATTGGAAAGGGGGTTACCAAATGGCACAGCATAATTTAGCTTGAGATACTGGACGCCTAGCATTGGCTAAAGCAATTGGACTGCCTTTAACATGCTAACGCAGGAAAATACCTTTTGGCCATGCCTGTGTTTTGCACGTTTTAGCACATTAAACCCAAGCCTATTGGCTTTACTAGCACTTGTTAATATTTGTACTGTTACAATAAATGACACGAATCATAAAAAATAATATTAGATAACAAAGGGGAAAACTCAGCCTTGTGGCAGCTGTATTTAGATTATTAAATGTTAAGATGGCATCAGGATAAAGAGACTATGAGAGTGAGTGAATATATAACCTTAATGTATTGCTATATAATTCGCCCCTATACAAGCTGCATTGGCAGTGCAGTTATCCTGTCAGCAGCAAAGCCCCTGGCATGCCTCTTAGCAACTACACATGTTGCAAAGGGAGCAGACTTTAATGCACAATAGAAGTTTAAGAGTAGGTGTAGGAACTGGGTTCACCAGGTCCCCTGGGGGTAGCTTGGCCCGAGCAGGAAGGCACCCGAAGCTTAGCTGTTAAGTGACTACACAGCACACACACCCGCTGAGACAATTAATGCACGCAAAGACTGAGACCACACCAATATGCTTGATTCAAATAAATACGTTTTATCTAAGATCAAGATAAGGGCAATCAAAAATCACAGTAGTAATAACTCATTACCTTTCCTTAAAAACGCATGTTTTTCCGTACTTGGCCATAAATACATAAATAAATAAATATTAAATAGTAAATAACTGTAGGCCCTTCAGATTATACTGCAGTAGACAGGATCAAAACATTTCATTAGGTAATAGCATTTCATTGCTTAGCAATACACTTTCCTTGTGTCAGAAATCCGCAGGTTATTAAACAAGAACTTAACCTTTCATGTGGCTAGAGTGAAACGGTTCATTAATTAGCAGTAAACCTCTCAGTAATCACTTTGAATAGAACTCAGCACTTCCTCAGGCCAGGGTAAACATCTCTTTAACCACGGAGAACATCACATCAATAATAACCAGAGCAGCAGGGAAGGATAAACACTGCTTTACCCTTCACTAAACCTTTTATGAGGCCCTGATAATGGAGGCATCCAGCACAGTTAAGCATTTCATCTTATTCAAACTAAGCCAGGCAAAAGGCTAACGTGACTGGCACTTAACTGTACTCTAGGCAGGGGTTAACTCTTTTACCATAGGGTCCTCACAGTGTCTAGGGGCCCTGGCCCCGGTCCAGCACTCCAGAGGGGCCAAATAGGGACAACAGGCCCAGTCTTAAGGCTTCCCCAGGGAGGGGCGAACTCTGGGCCTCCACCGGCCTTCCGCCCTCCTCCCCAGAGGTTTACCTCACTCTTCGGCCCACTCCGGGCCCTTGCGACGATTCTGGCAGGCCTCGGGAGGGAGGGGGGCCGATCCAAAGAGGCCCACCCGGTTCCGCCACTCCTCCCGAGGCTGATGGGGGTTCTCGCTCTCTTCGAGCGCTGGCGCTGGTTCCTTTGTCAGTCCCGGGCTTTCCTGGGCCTGGCTGCACACTTCAGAAGCGGCCGCGACCAGCGTTTGGGGCTGCGGTGCGGCGGCAAGGGCCGCGGCGGTGAGTGAGGCCGCTAGTGCTCTTCATGCATAGCGCGGGGGGGGGAATTGCAAGGTTCCGAGGCCCACCACAGCGCGGTGCCGGCAACAGGCTGACGATCGTAGCGCCGTGAGGAGCCGAGCGCTTGAAGGGTAGTATCGCTTCAGCGGCGTCAGGATACCGGGAGCCAGCGCTTAGCAGAGATAGCGCTTGGGGCCACAGCTCTTCAGGGCACAATAATCTCTAGCACCTCAGCGCTTCCCAGCAATGGCGCTTCAGGGGTAAAGTGCTTTGGGGGCAGCCACTGTCTCTAGCGTCCCGGCGCTTCACAGTTCAGGCAGTATAGGCAAGGCAGGATAGCAGAGGGGATGAGAAAGGACAGTGCAGGGGCCCAGGTTGAAGTAGAGGGGCGCAACGTGGACACAGCCCTGTACCTGGTTGATCCCCAGTAGTCCTGTGACAGTCAGGTGGGTTTCTTCTTTGGCCCGAAATGGTTCCTGCGCCCTTGTGCAGTAGATTCTTGGTTTCCTGAGGAGGGGGGGTTTGAGTTGAAGGTTTCCCTCAGCAGGTCACTTCAGATGTTCCCTGGGTTCCCCTCCCGCCGGGCCAGATCAGTGGGCTAGTTCAGTGTTCCTCACACAGCTTGGTGGGCAGTGCCTAAACCCTGTCACCCCTAGTGATGTAGGTTTCTGACTAGGCCCTACCGCCTAAATCTTCTGCGTAGGGTCCCCCAGGTCAGCGATGCCCCAACTAACTAGAAAGTTTCCCTCCCTTTCCTTTTATAGTGGCAGTTGGCAGACCACTCCCCTATTCTGGAAGGTTCCAGGAGCCCCCTCACTCTAGCTATGGGCAGGCAGGCAGGCTGGCATTGCTACAATGTTTAGGGTTTCCAGCCAGCTCTTGGCTACTAGAGTACGTCTAACAAGACCACGCTGCGGTAGTAGGGGTCAGTGGCAGCCATGTTGGGGGAAGAGAGCACCTGCACCTTAGCATTGGTTGGCAATGGGAAGGTGCCCAGAGACCTAAGGCCAACAAAAAGAGGGTGGAAAAAAATAAGGCAAGGGCGAAAAAAAACAGTGAAAGACCACCCTAGGGCTGACAGGTATAACATGCGTCCCCCCCCAACTGAAAGTGGGTAGAGCTACCCAACCTCTAGGGAGTTCTCGTCACTAAGGCGGAAAAAATGGGAGAGACCGTCAGCATTGGCGTGGTCAACTCCGGGCCGATGCTCCACCCTAAAGTCTATCCCCTGTAGGGAAATGGACCACCTTAGCAACTTGGGGTTTTCGCCTCTCATCTGCATGAGCCAGCGAAGGGGTCCGTGGTCGGTTTGAATTAGGAAGTGAGAGCCAAAAAGGTATGGCCTCAACTTCTTCAAGGCCCAGACCACAGCAAAGGCTTCTCGCTCGATGGTATTCCATCGCCGTTCCCGAGGGAGGAGTCTTTTGGAGATGAAGGCCACAGGTTGGTCTTGGCCGTCGTTGTTGAGTTGCGAAAGCACAGCGCCTATGCCGTGCTCAGAGGCGTCCGTCTGCACGATGAATTCCTTCGAGAAGTCAGGTGTTGCAAGCACCGGAGTGGTGCACATCGCTTGCTTCAGTGTTTCGAATGCCTCTTGGCAAGCAGCCGTCCAGATCACTTTTCGTGGCTGCTTCTTGGACGTCAACTCAGTCAAGGGGGCTACGATGGTACCATATCCCTTGACCAACCGGCGGTAATAGCCAGTGAGGCCGAGGAACGCTCGGACCTCAGTCTGGGTTTTGGGGGCTCCCAGGCCATGATGGTCTCAATTTTGGCCTGGAGAGGTTGCACCTTACCCCCGCCCCAGGTAGACGACAGATCCCTGTCCAATCTGGCACTTGCTAGCCTTGATGGTCAGGCCAGCAGGTTGCAAAGCCTGCAGCACCTCCTGGAGATGCTGCAGATGGTCCTCCCAGGTGCTACTCAAGACAGCTATGTCATCCAGGTACACCACTGAGAAGGACTCCAGGCCAGACAGCACCTGGTTCACCAACCGCTGGAAGGTGGCCGGAGCATTCTTGAGCCCGAAGGGCATGACTCTAAATTGAAAGTGGCCCTCGGGGGTGGAGAACGCTGTTTTCTCCTTTGCTCCGTCGGCCATGGCAATCTGCCAGTACCCTGATGTTAGATCAATGGTGCTGAGGTACCGGGCTGCTCCCAGCCGGTCAATCAGCTCATCTGCCCATGGGATCGGGTGAGCGTCTGTCTTGGTGACAGAGTTCAATCCCCGAAAGTCCACACAGAACCAAAGTTCTGGTGTGATGCCCGGTGGGGCCGCTTTCGGCACAAACACAACTGGACTAGCCCAAGGACTGCTGGAAGGTTCGATCACCCCCAGCTCCAGCATTTTGGCCACCTCACCCTGGATGCTGTTCTTGACTTTATTGGACAGCCGGTAAGACTTGGTTTTTACAGGCGGACTGTCCCCTGTGTCCACATCATGGGTACACAGATGTGTCATTCCAGGCGTGAGGGACAACAACGAGGCGTACTGCTCTAACACCTGGCGGCAGTCCCTCTGTTGCTCTGGGGTCAAGGATGGGGAGAGGAAAAGACCCTCCACCGATCCATCCTTCTCCTGGGCCGCCAGAAGGCCAGGAATAGGCTCACTCTCTTCCTCCTCGCTCCCATCCGTCACCATGAGGAGAGCAAGCTCAGATCGCTCATGGTGGGGCTTCAGGCGGTTGACGTGGAGCACCCGATTGGGCTGACGGGGGGTCTTCAAGTCAATGACATAGGTGGTCTGGCCTCGACGTTCCACAATTTCGTACAGACCAGTCCACCGGTCCTGGAGGGCACTAAGCTCCCCAGGCTCCATGACCCACACCTTCTGTCCAGAGTCCAACTCCACCGTCCGAGCGTTGTGGTCGTACCACTCCTTCATGATGGCTTGGCTAGCCTCCAAGTTGTCTGAGGCTTCCTTCCACAGCTTGGCCATCTGGCTGCGGAATGCCAGCATGTAGCTGACGACATCACAGGGAAGCTTCTTCGAAGTCTTCTCCCACCCCTCCTTGACAAGGCTGAGGGGTCCCCTAACGGGATGGCCATACAGCAGTTCAAAGGGGCTGAACCCGACTCCCTTCTGTGGCACCTCGCGGTACGAAAACAGCAGGCAAGGGAGGAGGATGTCCCATTTCCGCCTCAAGTCCTCTGGCAGGCTCGGGATCATCCCCTTCAAGGTCTTGTTGAAGTGCTCTACGAGCCCGTTAGTCTGGGGGTGGTAAGGAGTGGGGAACCGGTAGGTCACTCCGCACTCCATCCACATGGCCTACATGTAGGCCGACATGTGACCATCTTTCAGCTATACGAGTCAAAGCGCCAAGATGCTCCTTGGAGTGGTAGTGCGCTATATAAATGATCATCACATCACATCACATCACATCACATCACATGAGGTTTGTGCCCCTGTCTGACACCACGACCTTGGGGAATCCCACTCTGGTAAATATCCCCATCAGGGCCCGCACCACCACAGGTGCAGTGACGGTCCTCAGAGGAATAGCCTTCGGGTACCGAGTGGCGTGGTCCACTAATACCAAGATGAACCGGTGTCCCACAGAGGTCAGAGGGTCCAACGGCCCAACGATGTCAATTCCGACCCGCTCAAAAAGGGTCCCGACCACCGGGAGCAGTTCCAAATTGACCTTCACTTTAGTCCCAGTCGTGCCACTTGCCTGGTAAGTCTTGCAGGTCTTGCAATAGGTATCAGAGGCAACTCTCATCCTGGGCCAATAGAAATGCGGGACCAACCGCGCTAAGGTTTTGTCCTGGCCCAGGTGTCCAGCCAAAGGAATCTCATGCGCCAATTCCAATAGGAAGGCCTGGTAGCATTGGGGGACCACTAAGGCCCTTGAGGATCCATGCACCGGAACCTTAGGCTCACTATAAAGGAGGCCATCCTCCCAGTACACGTGAAAACTGCCGGTCTCTTGGTTGGTCGCTTGGGCTTCGGCCTGCCGCCGCTTGCCTTCAAGCGTAGTGTACTCTTGCTGCGCCCGACAGAATTCCTCCTGGGTAGGCCCTCCTTCCACATGCCACTCGGCAAGGGTCGGCAAGTCCCCCACGGGAACAACCTCCACCTCCGCGGACTCCGGGGGTACCTCCGCGGGCTCCCCATCCATCACACGGGGTGTGTTCTCCTCCAGACCAGCATTGGGTTGGGCCGTATTTTCAGGCTCCAACCCAGGTTGAGTTTCTTGCCAGGCAGCCATGGACCGCGTGACCATGCAAGTCCACCCTGGTAACCCCAGCATCTCAGTGTGGGCCTTAAACTCCACTTCCTTCCAGGCTGTATGTTCCAGGTTGTTTCCTAGCAGACAGTCCACAGGCAAGGCAGGGCTTATCGCAACTCTCAACGGGCCTTTCACTTCTCCCCACTCGAAGGGAACCTGAGCCACGGGATAGTAGCTCAGACTGCCGTCACCCAACATGGCCGATGGAACACATCAGGTACTACTTGCTCAGGGGACACCAGCCGCCTCACTACGGTGGTCATGCTGGCACCTGTGTCCCTCAGAGCCTCCACCTCCTCCCCATTAACCTTCACCCTCTGCTGGCACTTAGCAGTGTTCAATGGTAAGGACGTCACTCGGACCAACTCTCTGTCCCCGAGTGAAACCAGGGTCAGGCCTGTCCACTCCCCTTCCCTATCTAGGGGCAGCTCCATCCCAAGCGCTACACTAGCCACCCCGGGACTCTTGCCACCTGTGGGGGCTGGAGGTCTCTTGCGACACTGGGGATCCCCCTTGTAGTGTCCAACCTACCCTCATTCGTAGCACCAGACAACTTTTGGCTGCTGACTCTTGTTAGGGTAAGTGGGCTTTGGGGAACTGGAATGTGGTGTGGGTACCTACTCCTCTCCCAAATTGTCTAGTTTGTGGGCCTCGTGATAACTCCTTCTTTTTATCTCCCCCCTCTTTCTTCAGGGGGACGCCCTGTCCGCCTTTCGGGCTATCTTCCCCAGGGCCCTTGTGTGACACCCGGGTGCTAACCCAAGTATCCGCCTCCTCCGCAAGCTCACGGGGATCAGTTAGCTTGCGGTCCACCAGATGTTGGCGCAGCTCCGGAAACCATTTATCCAAGAGGTGCTCTCTCAAAAATAAATTGTACAGGCCCTCGTAATCATGCACCTCATTGCCACGCACCCAACCATCCAGAGCCTTACGGGCATAATCAAAAAAATCCACCCAATTCTGCTTGGACAGCTTATGGCTGCCACAGAAGTTCTGGCGATACCTTTCGGGGTTGAGGCCAAAATGTTTAATGAGCGCCTCCTTCATGGGGGAAAACCTGAACTGATCCGCCTTATCAAGGTACAGGAGGGTGTCCCTAACATTGGGAGGTATGTAACGATACAGGCCACCTCCCCAGTGTTTCTCGGGCACCCCATGGGCGGTCAAGGCCACTTCATACGCCTCGAACCACTTGGCGATGTCATCCCCCTGAGTATAGCTCGCTATCACCTCCTTGGGTAACCAAAATCTAGGCTCGTGTTGAGCCCCTTGTACGCTGCCACCATTGGGACTTCCTGGCGCACTCAGTTGCAAGGCTCTCAGCTCCAGCTCCTTCAGCTGAAGCTCGTGCGCCAGCTTCTTCTCTTCCAATGCAACCTTTTTATCTTCCCTTTCTCTCTCCCTCTCATGCTCTAGCTTGGCAAGTTCCCACTTCAATTGCCTCTCCTCCCTCCTGTCCTCATACTCCTGCGACAACGTACTCTTTCTAGACCCACTACTACTTGCCCTGGAACGTCTTCCTGGCAACACATTTTCAGACACATCAATGTTTAGTAGGTCTAGTTCTCCTGAAGCACCCGCCTCCCCTTGTGTGACCTGCTCCTCCTGTTCCCCATCCCCTCTCCCCTCTGGCTGGGCCCTTACCCATGCCCTCAAAGCGGTACGGAGCTCCTCCTTTGCGGCTCTCCGCCCAACCGGCACCCCCATCCCCTAACAAAACTCCCTTAGCTGAACCACTGTGTACTCTTCCAGGTCGGCTAGCTGGAACTCCATTTTGACAGGTGGGGACCCAAATACAATAAAGGGAAAGCACTAGGATGTAGGTAACAGGATGAGGTCAAAACAGGTCTCTATACACTCAGGTTAGACAGTGGGGGGTCAATTGAGCAGGCTTGCATGCACGATAGGTGTCTAATCTAATTGCATCGCACTCTGTCTCACTGGAGGGTGCTGTATAGTCACAGGTCCTGAATCCCACCGCTCGCCACCAAATGTAGGAACTGGGTTCACCAGGTCCCCTGGGGGTAGCTTGGCCCGAGCAGGAAGGCACCCGAAGCTTAGGTGTTAAGTGACTACACAGCACACACACCCGCTGAGACAATTAATGCACGCAAAGACTGAGACCACACCAATATGCTTGATTCAAATAAATAAGTTTTATCTAAGATCAAGATCAGGGCAATCAAAAATCACAGTAGTAATAACTCGTTACCTTTCCTTAGAAACGCATGTTTTTCATTACTTGGCCATAAATATATAAATAAATAAATAGTAAATAGTAAATAACTGTAGGCCCTTAAGATAATACTGCATTAGACAGGATCAAAACGATTCATTAGGTAATAGCATTTCATTGCTTAGCAATACACATTTCCTTGTGTCAGAAATCCACAGGTTAATAAACAAGAACTTAACCTTTCATGTGGCTAGAGTAAAACGGTTCATTAATTAGCAGTAAACCTCTCAGTAATCACTTTGAATAGAACTCACCACTTCCTCAGGCCAGGGTAAACATCTTTTTAACCACGGAGAACATCACATCAATAATAACCAGCGCAGCAGGTAAGGATAAACGCTGCTTTACCATTCATTAAACCTTTTATGAGGCCCTCATAATCAAGGCATCCAGCACAGTTAAGCATTTCATCTTATTCAAACTAAGCCAGTCAAAAGACTAACGTGACTGGCACTTAACTGTACTCTAGGCAGGGGTTAACTCTTTTCCCATAGGGTCTTCACAATGTCTAGGCGCCCTGGCCCCGGTCCAGCACTCAAGAGGGGCCAAATAGGGCCAACGGGGCCCAGTCTTAAGTCTTCCCCAGGGAGGGGCGAACTCTGGGCCTCCACTGGCCTTCCGCCCTCCTCCCCGGGGGTTTACCTCACTCTTCGTCTTCGACCCACTCCGGGCCCTTGCGACGATTCTGGCAGGCCTTGGGAGGGAGGGGGCCGATCCAAAGAGGCCCACCCGGTTCCGCCGCTCCTCCCGAGGCTGATGGGGGTTCTCGCTCTCTTCAAGCGCTGGCGCTGGTTCCTTCGTCGGTCCGGAGCTTTCCTGGGCCTGGCTGCACCAGTGGACCGATGGGGGTGTGGCGCCGGCAGCCACTCAGAGCGCGGCGGGGGCGCATTCACTTCCGACGCCCCCGTCACGTGAGGATAGCAGGATGGCTTCAGGCCTAGTAGGGCCTAGCGCGGCCCAGTGCAACAATGCGGTGGCCCTCTCTTGGCTCCCGGGGGCCACCGTGGGGGGTGATGAGGTCAGCGCTTCAGAAGCGGCCGCGACCAGCGTTTGGGGCTCCGGTGTGGCGGCAAGGGCCGTGGCGGTGAGTGAGGCCGCTAGTGCTCTTCAGGCATAGCACGGGGGGGGAATTGCAAGGTTCCGAGGCCCACCACAGTGCGGTGCCGGCAACAGGCTGATGATCGTAGCGCCGTGAGGAGCAGAGCGCTCAAAGGGCAATAGCGCTTCAGCGGCGTCAGGATACCGGGAGCCAGCGCTTAGCAGAGATAGTGCTTGGGGCCACAGCTCTTCAGGGCACAATAATCTCTAGCACCTCAGCGCTTCCCAGCAATGGCACTTCAGGGGTATAGCGCTTTGGGGCAGCCACTGTCTCTAGCGTCCCGGCGCTTCACAGTTCAGGCAGTATAGGCAAGGCAGGACAGCAGAGGGGATGAGACAGGACAGTGCAGGGGCCCAGGTTGAAGTAGAGGGACGCCACGTGGACACAGCCCTGCACCTGGTTGATCCCCAGTAGTCCTGTGGCAGTCAGGTGGGTTTCATTGTTGGCGCGAGATGGTTCCTGCGCCCTTGTGCAGTATTCTTGGTTTCCTGAGGAGGGGGAGTTTTGAGTTGAAGGCTTCCCTCAGCAGGTCACTTCAGATGTTCCCTGGGTTCCCCTCCTGCCGGGCCAGATCAGTGGGCTAGTTCAGTGTTCCTCTCACAGCTTGGTGGGCAGTGCCTAAACCGTGTCTCCCCCAGTGGTGTAGGTTTCTGACTAGGCCCTACAGCCTAAATCTCCTGCGTAGTGTCCCCCAGGTCAGTGATGCCCCAACTAACTAGAAAGTTTCCCTCCCTTTCCTTTTATAATGGCAGTTGGCAGTTGGTGACCACTCCCCTATTCTGGAAGGTTCCAGGAGCTCCCTCACTCTAGCTATGGGCAGCCAGGCAGGCTGGCATTGCTACAATGTTTAGGGGTTTCAGCAAGCCCCTGGCTACTAGAGTGCATTTAACAAGACCACGCTGCGGTAGCAGGGGTCAGTGGCAGCCATGTTGGGGGAAGAGAGCACCTGCACCTTAGCATTGGTTGGCAATGGGAAGGTGCCCAGAGACCTGCGGCCAACAAAAAGAGGGTGGAAAAAAATAAGGCAAGGGCGAAAAAAATAGGGAAAGACCACCCTAGGGCTGACAGGTCTAACAGTAGGCATCACAACGAATTTGCTCTGAGAATTTACAAAATGTTCTTCTATACCAATCTCCATTACTGCAGATCTGGAAGAAAATGACAGCTGGGACAGGAGAGACGAGACCACGGTAGGTCCCCAGCAAAATGGAACTTAAGCGGAATCTGAGGAAGGTGACTAATGAGTCTTTGGCACCTTTAACCTCTACCCTATTAACTCTAAGAGATGAGGACGTTGACTCCGCGGTACAGAGGTTTGAAGATGTTACCTCTGCAGCGCTGGATGTGCTTGCACCTCTCTCTTTGCGCTACAGTGCTAGAAAAAGGCCATCGGCTCCCTGGTATGTTGAATCCCTAAGGCTACTAAGACAAGCCTGTAGAAAGCGGGAACGGTGTTGGAGATCTAGTGGGAACATGTAGGATAGGGAATCTCATAAAAATCTTCTGAGGGAATACAGGATGGAGCTCATTAGAATTAAGCAAGAATATTTTTCAAACCTCACTGGGGCTCTTACTTCACCGAAAGAGCTTTTTAACATCGTCGACTCTTTAATCACTTTGAAGACCCCTGATCCTGTTACTAATTCACAGCAGCTCTGTGATAACATAGCTGAATTTTTTCAGGACAAAATTGATGGTATTGTTTCGACTCTTGAGCTCCAAAGGATCTCTGCATCTCCACCTGCCCCCCCGTTCCTCAGATCTCCCCTTTTACTGAGCCAGCCGGACCTGCAAATTCGATCTCGCTGTCCAGTTTTCCTCCACTTTCTTTACAGGAACTAGAAGTTCTCTTGATTAAGACCAAATCTGGCTCACCCCTTGATCCCTGCCCTCTTCATATCCTCAAACAATGTAAGGAGACCCTCCTGCCCCCGCTACTTCAAATAATGAATAAGGCCTTAAGTAAAGGCATTTTTCCTTCCCAATGGAAGAAAGCGGTTGTGAAGCCGCTCTTGAAGAAGCCGTCATTGGACCCAGAAGTGCTGAAAAATTTCCGCCCCATTTCGCTGCTCCCAGCCCCAGCTAAGATGCTGGAAATCCATCTACACCAGCATCTTTCTTCCTTTCTGGATTCCGCTGGTCTTTTGGATCACTCGCAGCATGGTTTCCGGAGGGGTCATAGCACGGAATCCACCCTAACCGTGGTTCTTGACAACATCCGCACCACGGTCGATAAGGGCGGAAGTACGTTGCTGATCCTTCTGGATCTCACAGCTGCGTTTGACACCCTGTCTCCCCTCGTTTTAACATCTCGTTTGAGGGAGATAGGGGTGGAGGGGCATGCGTTAAGCTTGTTGGCCTCTTTCCTGGACCAGAGGGAACAGAGAGTGAAGCTGGGAGAGTTCCTATCTCCATCCCTGCCGCTGAATTGGGGGGTCCCACAGGGGTCGGCGTTAAGCCCGACCCTGTATAATATCTATGTGACCCCCCTGGCTAGGCTTATTAGATCTTTTGCGATGGAGGTAGTGTCGTACGCCGATGACACGCAGATCTTATTGTCTCTCGCAAAGTCTGTCAGCTCCTCTGCCTCCAAGTTTAGACTCTGTATGGAGGCAGTTGCCCTCTGGATGATTAACAATTCACTGCGGCTAAATGGCGAAAAGACGGAGATCCTCGTATTCGGCGAGAAGGAAGACATCTGGTCGGCGGAATGGTGGCCTGAATCTCTGGGGACCTGTCCGGCTCCAACTCGGGCAGCACGAAATCTGGGGGTTATGATTGATCCCTCCCTTGACATGGCTCTTCAAGTAAGGCGGACCATTCTCTACCTGCTGGGGCATCATTGCAATCTTGCGCAAAATCAAGTACTATCTGTCTGTGCAAGCTCGGAAACAGACGGTCGTAGCTTTGATAACATCCCGGCTCGACTATTGCAATGCTCTATATGCCGGGGCTAATAAAGGTCTGTTGCGAGGTCTTCAATCGGTGCAAAATGCTGCGGCGAAGTTTGTCCTAGACCTTCCGAAAAGGTCGTCTGCGACCGCTGCCAGGAAATCTTTGCACTGGCTCCCCATTGACGCCAGGATTTCATTCAAAGTGTTATGCCTGGTGTATGGTGCCTTAAACAGGAAGGAGACTGGAGGTTTAAAAAATCTCCTCTCTTCGCTCCTCGTCGAAATTGCTCCTTACTGTGCCACGGGTGCGTAGAGCTAAATGGGGAGGCAGAGCTTTTTCCAATCTTGCTCCAAGATGGTGGAATATCGTTCCCCTGGAGATCAGGATCCTACCCTCAATGCCTTCCTTCAGAAAAGCTTTAAAAACTTGGCTCTTTGGTATAGCATACCCTTAGCTTTGGGTTTTAGCCTTTTTCTTCCTTTTTTTGATTTTCTTTGGTAGGCGCCTTGATGCCTTCGGGCAAAGTTGCGCGTTTATAAGTTTACTTTCAATTCAATTCAATTAGGGCTTTAAGGGTGGAAAGACTATTGAAAGGGACCGTGGACATGGTTTGCGCCTGAGCATATGCTATCCATGTGTATCAAGCAGATACTGGGATCAGGTCAGTGAATAAAAAGATAGTACATGGTTGACACAAAATTAATCAAATAAACATGGTTGATTCACTCAAATCCTTGTTTCTGTGAAAGCTACCACCAGGCCGTGGGAGCATTGTTGATGGCTGTGACGGCACCCACCTACATAGTGAAACTTTAGATCCACATTCAGAGGCTGGGATGGTGGATGGACATGGAAAGATACTATTCACCTGTGTGAGGGTACCTTCAGCCTGCTTTGGAAGGGGACAGAAAGGCACAGTTAAGGATTACTCTCATAAATGAAGGGCTTTTGATGGGCCTCTGGGACGTCCCTTGCGCCCTCAAAAAAGAACTCCTGAAGATGACAGGCCGAACTTCTTTGTGCAGCCTTCTGAGTGGTGCATGCATCCTCAGTGGACTTTTAGACCATACACATACCGTAATAAGGTTGAACATCCGCATTGGCAAAGGCATTTTACATAGTATACCGGCACAACACACAGGACCCCCCAACACAGCTCTCACACATTGGAGTACGGAACTGGGAATGGAGGTAACGGACGAACAATGGGCATACTGCTGTCTCCAAACTTCACGAATTTCTGCTAGTTGTAGGTTACGTGTAATACACTACAAATTCCTACAACACCTCTATTACACTCCCGCCAAAAAGTTTAGATTCAAGCTGACAGACAACAACTGCTGTGAGAGATGTAAAAGACTGGGGGGCGGGTTCCTACACTTAGCGTGGGAATGTCCCAAGATACAGGAGTAATGGGTACTGGTTTTCGAAGCTCTTAGGAAAATGACAAATGTCCCGTTGGACGGTGATCCCTTACTGGCACTTCTAGGCTACACCGAGCGGCTCCCTAAGCTGTGTCACAGGTTCATTGCCCATCACTACTATTGGCAAAACGTAGAGTGGCTTGTGGGTGGGGTAGGAGGAGAGCGCCGAAATTCAAGGAGTGGCTAGATGATCTGCTCTACTGCCAGGGACAGTTGACAACAAATGCAGAAATGCTCCCGCTGGCTTCCAGGCCTAAAGATATTTGGGGCCCTCTCCAAAGCTATCTCCTAATGCAGGACACAGGTGTATCGGTCTCCTCTCCCCTGGGGCATGATCGTTGATGGCAGTGCATTCACTATCTTCCCCTGTTTTATACAATCCCCACCCCACTACCTATGGTGTATGAAATGCTCACAAATGCAAATATTTTATACTCTATGGACCCACACTTTGCCATGTTTGCTCCATATCTAAGGGCATGTGAAATATATGTTATGGAATAATACGCTGCAAATTGTCTGTCAAAGGCGCCCTCCTAACACCTTGCAGGACATTTTTCTTGAACTACATTTGTGTGATTTTAACTTACTGTAATGGTGTTATATCAAGGTCTTACTCACCTGATGTACTCATTGCGTTTCGTTTTCCTTCTTCCCCTTCCGGAACCAGAAAGCTCAATGTGCTAGACTCATGTATACCTGTACAATGGTTATAAGAAGCTGTAATGTATGTTACATATGATGAAAATAGTTAAATAAACTTTAAAAAAAAAGATGCATCCCTTGTCAACAAAAATACTGATTAAAGGGAAGAAAAAATGTGCACACCTACTAAGCTGCTAGAGAATAATTATTGACTTGGCATCAGGACTAAAATTGGGAGGGGGACCTTAGTATGTATCTATACTTAAATTGTGCTTCACACACGAAACAGCACAAAGCAGAGACCCTTTGCCTTTGAGCTGCACATGTACCTTGTGAGCCTGTGGTCCAGTGATTAGGGTCAGTGTTCCTTGCGCCTTATGTGGATCGTACATATGAATCTCAGACTGGATCATAAGACACACAGCTCGAGACAAATATGGAGGAAAATGAGATCTATCGAAGAAGGCCAGGCATTCGGAGTGGCAGTCAAGAGCTGTGCAGCAGAAAAGAATAATCACCCTCCCACCAAGCATCAGACAGAACAAGCAGTGAAAGCAAAAATCCTGAAAGTCTTTGTTTGATGGCAGTGTTTCAAACCCTGAGCACAACAACATATCAAAAGATGACATGAGGCATGGAGCTTTCAAGAACAACAAAATTATGACAGGGAATCAGATTTAATTGGGCTCCTCCCGCCATCATTGTGGGATTACAAACAGTTACAGCCAGAGGGTGAGGATATAATTTTGAAGATGCGGCAATAAAACTGACTATATGCTCTCACTCGTTGCACATACGTATTTGTCCTGTTTACACAGTCCAATTATTTCATAGCCAGAAACAGCATACACTGCCACATCGAGCATCAGCACATATGGACTTAACCCCAACATTATAACGATATATAAAACTATATATAAATATATGTGTGTGTGTGTGTTCACTGAAAAAAACAAAGGTTAGAGGGGCGTTATAGTTAGGCTCAGATTTCACTCGTACAAAACCTTTGAAATTCAGAAGTTATAGTAACGTGAGCTTTATTTTTTTTTAATGTATTTATCGAGTTTTGTATAGCACAAACTTGACCCGAAGGCATCAGAGCACTTTCCAGATTTATCACTGCAGCAATTACACAACATACATGAAAGGCAAATAACAGTACATGTAACCGAATAAAAAAGGAGAATATGATATACAGCAGTATATGTGAAAGATATAGCAGCTATTACATGAGTTACATAAAAAGCAAATAAAAAGTACATAATAACAGAACAAAAAGAGGTATATAAGAGACAGTGGGATATGTGAACCATATAGAGGCAATTACATGAGTTACCTAAAAAGTGTAAGTAGATCTGCATAGTAATCTTATAAAAAAATAAGTGTACAATAGAGAGTAGGTTATGCAAACAATATAGGGGCTTACAAACCCCTTGTGCTGCTGGTGCATCACTTATTCCCATATAAAAAGTGATGCACAAGCTGCACAAGGGGCTTGTAAATAAGCCCCAAAATTCTGCGGTAGGGAGTTCCGAAGGTGAGGAGAGTAGAGACACCGTTTTTCCCTAAGGCAGTGGTACTCAAATTTAAATGGAGGGTGTGGGGTAGGAGCATCTGGTCAATCTGATTGTTTAGGGTTGAGCTTTTAGGTATTTATTCATAAGAAGATGTTTAAGGTTCTTCATGGAGTGAGGGAATGATTGATTGTCAAGTTAATCCTGAGGCTACAAGTTCCAGATTCTGGGAGCGTTACTGTAGGAGTAGGTGCACGGTTTTTATTTCTTGAATTTGGACAGAATCAGGTGTAGACTGATGGAGCTTCGAAAAGATCTCTTTTGACCAGCTTTTGGTGTTTTGCGAGGTAAACTGGTATTTCCGTGTAGAGAGCTTTGTGGGTTATGCAAGCAGTTTTTTTTTTCACAACACAATTTTTATTTTATTGATCAGGCAAGGCATATATGCAGTTCTCCACAGTCAGGAGATCCTGCCAGATATCAAAACATGTATGAGCATTTCACAGACCCAATCAAGAACCACCCCCCGTCCCCCCCCACCACCCACATCCACCCAACGACCCACCTACCCACCCCTTATCCCTCCCTAACCCAGTGCACGTAATCACAGTGAGCCTCTAGTAACTGTTTGTATCGAGCCAGGAAACATGCGCCTCCTCAGGCCTGGATCCCATCTTCCAAATCTACGCCATCGTCCGGTTCCACTGGAGGGACTAGAGTTAAACCCCTATATTCCGCCCACCTCTTCCATATTTTGTAATGCTTTCGGGGGCATCCTCTAGCCTCAAACACTGGGCGCTCCAGCCTCATACAATAATCCATCCCTGCCTTCCATACGTTCAGCAGGGGGGCTCGATCACTCTTCCATGCTTGTGCCAAATCCCGTTTGGCCACAACAAGACCCAGCAATAAAAGGTGACGCTTGTAGGTATTCCTCCCCATGCCCTCCAGCACATGTAGAAGGCCCAGTTGATGAGTACGGGGAAGATCCCATCCCAACACCTCCGACAGACAGCTCCACACTCCCCTCCAGAACCGGGTCAGGCCAGTACAAGACCACACAGTGTGCAGCAGAGTACCCATCTCAGCTCCACATCGCAAACACTCTGGGGACCCAATCAAACCCGCTTTCCACAGCCGCTCTCGTGTATAGTAAGCCCTATGCAGATATTTAAATTGGACTAGCCTGCGGCGCACCGCAATGGCAGTCCCTCGCGGGGACTCCAAAGCCTCCCTCCAATCATCTTCATCCAGGGGTCCAACGTCCCTTTCCCAGGCTTCCTTTAATGCAAGTAGGGAGGAGGAACAATGAATGACTAGGGTTTGATAAATACGTGACACCTTCTTATCACCAAGGTCTCCCATGAAAACTTTCGATTCCAGGGGGCTGAACTCGGGTAAGAGACTCCAAGCCCACCAAACTGGGCTCAAGCGCATGGCGGAACTGCAGGTATTTGAAAAATTGGGTGTTAGGCATATGGAACTCGTCTCTAAGCTCCTGAAACAACTTGAGGGCTAATCCGGACACAACATGTCCCAGCGAAGAGATCCCTATAGAATCCCATCCGCCAAACCCCGCCAGCCAGGCCAATGCAGGAAGTCGCCCATTATTCCACAGAGGAGTCTCCACTGTCAATCTGCCCCACCAGCCCATGCGACGCAGCGCCTGTCGCCATATCACAAACACCACTTGCGTGGCACGGGCCGTAGTCTGGCCGAATACAAGATCGTGTGTAGTGTGTGACCCTTCATCAACGAGCGCTCTAAGGCATATGCTGGGTCTCCCCTATCTCCGTACCACCAGTCATTCAACACTAACAAGTGGGAGGCCTGGTAGTATGACAGCACGTCAGACGTTGCAAGACCACCACAGTATGTGGACAGGAAACAGGTACGCAGCGCCACTCTGGCGGCACCTCCAGCCCACAAGAAGCGTCCCAACACGGAATTAACTTGCCGGAACCACTGGGGTGCGATCGAGTGCAGATGGTTCTGCAGCTGATACAAGAGGCGCGGGAGTGCAACCATTTTAAAAATTGCAGACCTACCATATATAGTAAGAGGCATCCGGGACCACGTTCTAACGTCAGACTGGACCTTTTCCCAAACCGGTATCACATTGCGCTCCCAAGAAATCGCCGCAGACTCAGACAGGAACACGCCAAGGTATAGCAAGCCTCCGACTGCCACCTGCAAGGCTGACGCCCAGGAACCCGCATACGCCCCGTCACCCAGTACCCACAAGGTGGATTTACGGGGGTTAAGATAAAGACCCGAAACCTCACCAAATATGCGCATAATTTCCAATACCCGTGGGCCCGATCTATCCAAGTCCGTGAAAAAAAAGAGGACGTCGTCCGCATTAAGTGCGATCCTGTCAGTGAGTCCCCCGTCCCACCTAAAGCCCCGAAGCGGCGCATCGATTCGCACCCAAGAGGCCAGGGGCTCCATGGCCAGCGCAAATAAGTACGGAGACAGTAGGCAACCCTGGCGGGTTCCCCGACCAATTGAAAACCTCTCGGAAACTGCCCCGGAGACTCGCACGGACGCTGTAATGTCAGTGTACAACAGCTTGAGATACGAGATAAACACAGGGCCCAGGTTAAGATGGGGCAGAAGCGCAAACAGGTAGGCCCAGCTCACAGAGTCGAACGCCCTATCAATATCCGCCAACAGCAGGGCTGCCCGCTCACCCGTGGCCCCCATCGCATCCACTGCCGTCTGCGCCCGTCTGATGTTGTGCCGCGTTGCCCTGTGCGGCATGAAGCCAGCCTGGTCCGGGTGAACCAGATCAGCCACGTAGGGGAGAAGACCCAGCAACTTAGCTTCGATGTTAAGCAAAGATATAGGGCGATACGAGTCATGTAGGTCAGACGGCCTACCCGGTTTCTGGAAAACCACCACCTCCGCGTGGCGCCAGTCAGCTGGCAGCCGACCCAGCTCCCGCGCCGCCTCCAACGCAGCTCTGTAGTGGGACCCCAATTGGAGCTGCAATTTCTTGTAGAATTCACACGGGAAGCCACTCGGCCTTGGTGCCTTCCCGGTGTTGAGCTGTCCCAACGCATCACCCAGCTCCTCCGCCGTAAGAGGGAGGTCCAATGCCGCTCGCGTCTCGTCCGAGACGGCCCTCGGGGGCAGGTCAGCAATAAATTTATCGACCACATCGACCGGGAGGCAATCTTGTGGCACATATTGCCCCGCATAATATCGGGCAAAACTAGCCGCCAACTCCACTGGGTCTGTCACCATGACTCCGTCTTCATCCGTGAGTCCCGGCAGTGTAAGCGGCTGCAGGGTACGCTGACACAATCTATGGAGCATAGTACAGGACTTGTCTCCCGACTGGTAAATCCTACTTCGCGTGGCTAGCCATGCCTGTCGGGCCTCATCTAATAACACGGGCGCATATGACTGTTGCGCCTGCAGGAGGAGCCGCACCGCCGCACCGTCCCCCTCCTCCTGGCACCGCCGCTCAAGAACCTCCACGCACACCGCTGCTGCAACTATGGCCTCCTTACGTCGGTGACGGGCCGCTGCACACCACGCTATATCTATTCCCCGCAATGTGGGCTTCATGGCCTCCCAGACTACCGTCACATCCACGTCTGCCCCAAGGTTCTCCTGCCAGTAATGGGCAATCGCCCCCCGCATATGGTGTACATAATAAGCCTGCTGAAGATGCCATGAGGACATCCTCCATCGAAACGGCTGTCTCCCCCTGTGCAATTCAATATCCACGGCCACTGGGGAATGGTCAGACAACCCCCTAGGAAGGATATCTGCCCCTCGCACCCTACTCAGAAACGCGCAGGGCCCAAAAACACAGTCCAGGCGCGAGAAGGAACCATGCACAGCTGAAACATAGGTATACTCTCGGGCCATAGCATGCAAGTGTCGCCAAACATCCACCCAGCCCAACCCTTCCACCATCGTACTCAACCGGGTGGGGGTAGCAACAGTCAATGTCCCCTGCGGTCTCTGACGGTCTACACTCGCATCCATCACATCATTCCAATCTCCTCCCAGTACTGGCAGGGACTCCGGGATTTCCGCCCACACCGCAAACAGCCTCTCGGCCAGGGACCACTGCAATGGGGGGGGGGGTATATATACTCCCAAAAACAACAGATTCCGTACCCACCATTCCCTTCACAAAGACATACCGACCCTGCGGGTCTAGCCACTGTCGCTCATGAACGTAAGCCAACCTGCGATGGACCAAGATGGCGACCCCCCTGGAGCCCCTAGAAAAGCCAGCATGAAAAACCTGTTGTTAGCCAAATCGTTGCAGACTAAGTACTTTCGTCCCCATCATATGCGTTTCCTGTAGCAGTAGCACATCCGCCGCTTCCCTCTTCCCCCATCGCAGAATTTCTCCCCTCTTAAATTTGTCCAACATCCCCCTGACATTCCAACTCAGTATGCACATGGACGCCCCAGTGGGCCCCGGAGTTGAAGCATCAGCCATGATCCCAGGGGACACAAAACAAAAGCACCCAGCAACAGGCCCGAGTCCACAGCACAATCATTAGCAAGGCATTAGAAATCACGTGCACCCCCCACCAACCCCCCTGACCCTCCCACCGTACTCCCCAGAACACCCCCCTCAACCCCTTGTCCCCCGTCCCCCACCCCCCACCCCTATACCTCATAGAACACTGAAGTATCTGTCGCGGCATGGGCAACTTCGGGCCCAAAACAGAGCGCCCAAGGCCAACCAAACCAATGGATCCCAACTACCCACTCAACCAAAAGGAACCCCCCCGCCAACTCCCACCAACATAGGAGGCAAATAGCCCCTGCATACAGGTTCCCCGAACCCCACCCCGCAGCCCCACACAATCACAAATATGCAGAGCGAACAGTCTCAATATACTCAGTCCTCAACTGTCTGATCAGCAGAGCACGGCCATCCGACCACTCCGAGCAGTAGCCCACGATACCAGCAGACAAACTCGCACCACGATGTCCTTCAATGTTCCTTTCCAGAGTGGTCAGAGTCAGCAGGCGCCCTGTCCTGTGCTCCACTGCGAGAGGAGGAGCGCTTCCATGACCTAGATCTCCTGTGCCTCTTACTCCGGGCACTTTGGTCGCCCCGCTCCTGTGATGAACCCCTTGACGGACCCGGATTCAAGCCCGGTTGGGCATGTGGCCAGGCCCTCACCGTCTCATCTGTCCACTTGAAGACCTCCTCTGGGGTATCAAAGAAGTGGGTCCGTGACTGGAATACCACCCGTAGGCGGGCCGAATAAAGTAAGGAATACTGGAGCTTCAGGCCTCGCAGCTTCGCCTTGGCCGCTATGAAGGAGTGTCGTTGTTGTTGTACCATCTTAGTATGATCGGGAAAGATCATGATCTTCTGGTTCTCAAATGTAAGAGAGTCTTTTGCCCTCGCTTCTCGTAAGATAGTGTCTCTGTCATGGAAGTTCAAAATCTTAGCAATCACCGGCCGGGGCCGCTCCCCGGCAGGCGGCTTCTGCGTCAGGTCTCTATGTGCACGCTCTATCACAAAACAACGTGACAGGACAACCGGAGGGAGCCAACTCTTCAGCCACTGGGACAAGAAATGTTCCATATTCCCTTTCTCGCATCCTTCGGGAAAACCCACAAAGCGAAGGTTATTCCTGCGCGCCCGCCCTTCGGCATCCTCCACTCGGAGCGCAAGACCTTTGTGAATTTTTTCCATCGCAGCCACCTTCTGCTTTAAGGTCCCCACATCGTCCTCCACATTCGATATTCTAGATTCCGCCTCCGTGATGCGAGTCACTGCATTGCGAAGGTCCTGACGCAGCAGAGTCACATCGGCCCCAACCACTCTGATCTTAGCGTCCAGCATGTCCCTGGATTGGGTTATCGCCACCATGAGCGCTGCGTTGTCTGGCCCCGCACCCTGGCCGCCTCCAGATGCCCCGGGACCCCCACTCGGCCCGGTGTATTTATCAATGGGCCCCTGCTTTGCGGGCCCACTGCCCCCTCCGCCTCTGGTCATGTCTGAAGTACTGTGTGTGCGGTCGCGTTGGGCCCTCCAAGGGGCCTCGTGGGTCCACTCCCGACCCCCCAGTGACAGGCCGAAGGCTATGGACTGCAGGGGCCTCCTCACTCCACTGCCCAATCTTCTGGGGTAGTCCTCGGGCACACCAAGTGCGGGCCGCGGCCCCCCAACCCCTCGTCCACACATACGGGGGCCCCCGGAGCACTCGCTTCTCTCTCCTAGCCGCCACTGCCACCGCCTCCGGACACCCTCGGGTCTCGGGCGCCACACCTGCGGGAGCCTCAAGCCATCGACTTGTCAGGGATCCCAACGAGTACGGCAGCGCTATGCCAGGCACGCTGGGCAGGGCCACGCCCCGGGGGCCACAGCGCCGTTGGTCCCTCAGCTGCGCCGCTCGGGCCGCCTCCAGACACCGCCACCAGCAGCCAGGGACCTCCAAACTCGAGGCCCCGGTCTCCGGATCACAGCGCAGGCCTCAGCTCTCCACGGATGCCCCCTCAGCTCGGGCAGCCACACCCGTGATAGAGGGCACTGATGGGCTTCTACTCTCCGCACCACCGCCAATCAGAGGCCCAGGGCCAGGACCAAAAGTCGGGGTGGCGGGCCGGCGCCAGGATCCCCCGTCCGGGAGTCTCCAAAATCGAGGCCCCGGCTGCACACGCCTGGACCAGGCCTCAGGTCGCCGCCGCCGCTATCGCCACTCCAGGGGGCCCGGGAGCTCCGCATGCCGCACCGGAAGGCGCCCCCGCTGTTCGCCACTGTGTCTACGCTTGTGGGCTGCAGAGCAGGTCTGGGAGCCATGATAAATGAACGAATTAATGTCGGGCCGGTGGGAGCTCTAGAAGGCTGCGTCCACCATCTTCGCCCGCTAAGCCACGCCCCATGCAAGCAGTTTTGAATATACATCTTGCCTCGATTTGTAGCCAGTTGAGGTTCTTGAGAGTGAAGTGATGTGGTTGAAGTGACTCTCCGACAGTAGTTTGGCTTCTGCATGGAGTGTAACTTTCAATGGAGCTAAGTGTGTTTTTGAGGGGCCCATGATCTTTGCTTAACCAAAGTCCAGTTTGGAGAGGACTAAGGATTGCACCACAGCCTTTAGGTCTTCAATAGGGATGAAGGGTCTTATGTTTTTTAAGGCATTTGAATGTGTAAAAGGCGATATTAGCTGCAGCATTAATCTTCTCTTTAATGGTCAGGTTTTTGTCAAGTGTAATCCCCAAAGATTTTACAGAGTTAGGGATGGATAATTTGCAGTTTAATGCAGTAAATCAGTCACACCAGATATCAACAGGAAGGACTTTTTTGGGGTTTGATGAACATGAGTTCTGTTTTTCTGGGGTTAAGCTTAAGATGGTTGTGGGTCAGCCAGGATTAAACCGTGGAAAGAGTGGTGTTTAAGTGCTGGATGTTTTTAACTGGTGAGATTTTAATGTAGATTTGAGTGTCATCTGCATAGAGATGGCTTGTTTCAGGATTATTGTAAGGGGTTTCATATAGAGGTTGAATAGGGCAGGAGACAGGATTGACCCTTTCGGAACTCCTTGTGAGACAGGAGTTGTTTTTGAGGTGGAATTCTTTAATTTGATTAACTGTGAGCGTTCTTTCTGCAAAAAAACAAACCACTAAAGGACAGTTCCATTGATACCTGGAAGTGGTGAGAGGGTGTTTAATAGGATGTCATGGTTGACAGTATCAAAGGCCAAGTGGACTAGGAGGTAGGCCTGGCCTTCATCCAGAGATTTGTCTGTGAACTTCAGTATTGCAGTCTTTGTGCTGCAGACTTTCCAGAACCCAGATTGGAAGGTGTTGTTTAGTTTGTATTTTTCAATGAGGCAGTTGAGTTGTGCCAGTGCACATTTTGTGATGATTTTGGCCAGGAGGGAGAGATTGGTTGTAGGTCTGTACTGTTAAGGTCATTATGGTTAGTGCCTGTTTTTTTGATGAGGGGGGTGACTTGGCCAAATTTGAGGAAGGTCCGCATAGAGCCGCTTAATAAGGAGCAGTTGATGATTTTGGTTCATATAGGAGAGATGATGTGGCTGAAATGTTTTACAAGCGCAGCAAGGAGGGGTTCAGAGATGTGCAATGTTGGCTTCATGTAGGTGACTCGTTTGAGGACTTTTTCTTTAGGGACATAATTGAATATGGTCCACATTTCATTGTTTTTCAACTGCAAGGGGTTGAGGTTGGAGTTCTGCATTGCTGAGAGGGGGATTTTGGGGAGACAGCCATTATTAAGGGGTAAGTCCTTGTGTGGGCACTCTTTCCAAGGGAGTATCCATGGTGTAAGGTATGGAGGTGGATGAGTTAAGAGAGAGTTTGATGTTAGTTGTTTTTCAGAGAAGAATGTTGTGAACTCATCACAACACTTAGTAGAGTCATTGATTGAGTGTTGATAGAACAAGGAGGTTTGTTATTTGATGATGTTGAAAAGGTCTTTCGGTCTGTTCCTAAAGTGGTCAAGTCGGGGTTGAAAGAAGGAGGATTTTTCTCTGAAGATGTGTTTATTGTATTTTTGGCGTCAGCTCGGAGGATAGAGAGATTGGTTAGCAAGGGTTGTTCTCTCCATCTAGGGTTGTTGTCTCCAGTTTCTTTTAACCAATCTGAGTTGTCGCCTCTCATTGTTAAGGTCTTTATTAAACCAGGATCTGGAAGGGATACTCCTTGATTTCTTGGGTTTCAGAGGGGAGACTGTGACAAGGAATTCTTCTATGTTTGTGTTATAGTGGTCAGTGAAGTCATCAACGAAGATGAGGTCGGGTGGAGGTAAAATTTGAGATCTGACTATTGCTTCTAACCCTCCCTGGGGGAAATTGCCATAATGGGGGTACTTAGTTTCCAGTGCTAAGACAATTGTGGACCTATTTCTTGAGAATGACTCACATCCTTTGCAACTAATAACCCCCTTTCTTATACTAGCAGTTAGACCTGGCATCTTTTCTTGTGATTTCCCCAGTATTTTTATCATCTGACCTCCTGTTTTGACTGTGTGCTGAAATTAATTTTAGGTGGTTTCAGAATTATAGCCACTTTTTTACTGCTGACCAGTGCTAAAGTGCACGTACTCTGTCTAAAATTTAATATAACTTGTTTTTTCCATGATTGGCAAATTTAATGTACTAATAAGTCTCTAGAACTGTGCAATGCATGTGCCCAGGGCCTATAAATCAAATGCTACCAGTGGGCCTGAAGCTCTGATTGTGCCACCTACATGAATAGCCCTTCAACCCTGTCTTAGGCCTGCCACTCCAGACCCTGTGTATGAAGTTTTAAATTGCCATGCCGACCTGACAAATTCACCTACTTGCCAGGTCCAAACCTTATCTTTTATTACATGTAGAGCACCCCTAAGGTTGACCCTAAGTAGCCCCATGGGCAGGGTACAGTGTATTTAAAATGTAGAACATGTGCTTTTGAGTTTTACAAATCCTGATAGTGAAAAACTGCTAAATTCGTTTTTCACTTCAGTAAGGCCAATCTTTCCCATAGGCTAGAATTGGTGCTACCTTGTAACAGTTAACACGTGTAACTTCCAATTGGGAGTTGAAGGAATACTGGAGTTGGGTGTCTTTGGACTCACAATTTAAAGTCACCTCTTTTAGTGAAGTTGGGGGCACACGAGTCAAGGTATGATTTTGCGAGTCTTTTGATTGCGATTATTAAGGAATCGTAATTAAGGACTCGCAAAAGCCTATGCATGTAGGAATCGCTATAAAAATAGCGATTCCAAAACATTCCTTAATTGCGACTCGCAAATTGCGAGTCACAATTAAGGAATGAGTACCCATTCATTCCTATGAGTCTACAGGCCCATAAGAATGAATCAGAAATTGCATGCGCAATTTGCGAGTACCAATTTCAAGGGTGCAAGGGTGTCAAATGGACACCCTGTTGCACCCCTGGGATTGTAATGCGCACCCATGTTGCGCACACACATGCCCCAAGGGCAACATGAAACTTTGAAAAATGCACTTTAGTGCATTTTTCAAAGTGTGTGCAAATTACTGACCAGTTCAATTGCTCGGTAATAGCGAAATCGCTATTGAGAAGTGGTAATCGCATTGCATTTAAGGAATCGCAAATTGTGATTTCTTAAATTTGCGAGTGCCTTACACTTTGATGCATCACAAAAGCCCTTTTTGCGGGCGCAAATGGCTTATTTTTGCGAATTACACCGTTTGAGCTTGCAAAAAAGGTTGATGCATGTGCCTGTAGGAGTTTGAATAGAAGGTCTGGAAATGGCACTTTTGGAAAGTTGCCATTTTCCTACATTAACTATACTGTGCCTCTGCCTGTCCTTAGAATTCACATCTGGATTGGATGACAGCTGGTCTATTTGAATTCCCTCCAGACAGTCACACACAAAGAGAGATGAGGTGTGCCCTCCATAGCCTGATGACCCATCACCAGGTTGATGGGTCTTCCTAAGCTAGAGTGAGATGGAGTGTCATGGGAACATACACCACCATATGTGATGTTTTTTGTGATGTGCATCCCTGGACAGGCACTGTGCGATCTTGGAGGATGAGGTCTACATAAACTCACATTTGTTATGTTATGTTATGTTATTTTTATTTATACCGCGCACAGCTGCCCCAGCAAAGGGGCATCCTGGCTCATTGATAAGGCAAACACAACACAACACTGAAAAGAAACAGAAGGGAATTGAGACACATCATAGGGGCTAAGCAAATAAAAAGGTCTTGATGGCCCGTCTAAACTGAAGGAGCTCATCGATGGCCCGGATTTGCAGTGGGAGAGAGTTCCACCAGCTTGCAGCGAGGACTCGGAAAGATCGGCCCCCAACTCTACTCAATTTAAAACGCGGGACCACTGCTAAATTCTGACCCAGAGATCTGAGAGTACGCGAAGGAACATAAGAAGTCAGCAAATTCTCTAGGATTTCAGGGGATGTACCCTTGAGGATTTTGAATGCAAGGCAAAGAACCTTGAATTTAATCCTCTGCTGCACAGGGAGCCAGTGGAGAGAGCGCAAAGATTTAGACACCGAGCCCCGCCTAGGCAAACCTGTCACCAGTCGGGCCGCAGCGTTTTGAACTCACTGCAGCCGAAGGAGTTCTGATTGGTTAATCCCCGCCAGTAGTGAGCTGGCATAGTCCAGCCGAGACAACACTGATGCCTGGACCACCAGTTGTCTTGTGGGTGCATCCAGGCCCGGACTGGCAATGCCGGGCACCGGGCAATCCCTGGTCGGCTGGAGGGGGGTGGGGGCCGGTTTTCAAAAAGGGGGCCGGTTTTGTGGCTGGGGGCCGATTTTCAGTCCGCCCGTTACAGCCTGCGACGGTCGGACTGAAAATCGGCCCCCAGCAGCGTCACGTCACTACTTAGAAGAAGCCACATCACCTGCACATCATTCATGAGACTCTCGATGCAGGCCTGCCTGCTGCCCCAGCCCCGGCCCCCGAGTAGTTACTAGCGCCGGCTCCGCTGCCAGCAAGCCTGATTGACCGGTGTGCGTGTGTGCACTGTCTGTATTAGCAAGTGTGCATTTTGTGCGGAAACGGAGCGAGGAGGAGGAGGTGTCTGTGCGCAGCGCGCAGAATTATGCCCTGTGACCCCTGTCTCCTCCTCTGTCGCGTCTGCGCGTGGGCCGTGGGCGGCGCACCTCTCTAGGGTGCGGCTGTATCCCGCATGCGCATTGGGCAATAACTGCGCGTGAGTCTGATGAGAGGAGCAGAGGTGCGCACGGACGGACTAGTTGAAGCGGCCCCTGCATAATTTTATTCCTACAGTGAGTGGCTACTGGGCTAGCGCCGCCGCCCCGACCCCCCTGTGTCTGCGACTGCCATAGTGCCACCCCGTGACCCCACCAACAGCAGTCAGCAGCAGGCCTGCCGCAATGCATATTTGACCATGGTGCCGTAAATTCAAATTGCAGAGGCCTCTGCACACCACCCAAAACGTTGCGCAGCACGGACACTCCCATGGTGCAGGCCTACAGCATCTGCACCAGACACGACTCCAGCTCGGTATCGGCCACGCAGAGATGATCGGTGAGCAATGCTTTGTGAGCGGCCCTTCACACGTCGACCTCGCAAGGCTGCTCCAGCAGCGAGAAAGCCCAGGCCTGGCCCCCGAAACATCAGAAACAAGAAGTAGGCGACCAGCATCAAGCAATAGAGCAGGCAAGGGTTGGGCCATAGCACTGTTGGTAGCGTACTCCTCTGCACCCTGGGCTAGTACCCGCCGACGGTGCCAACGTTTCACAGCTGAGTAACAGGTATGAGTCTAGTATTGCAGCAAACATAGAGGGGTTCGGGTATTCTATATATTAGTCAGTGCTTGACTATTTGAGAGTCGTGTTTGTACAGCAGCTACACAAGTTACGTTTTGCTTGTAAACACTGGAGTAATTTAAACACCACTACCTGCAATCCGAAAGAGGCAAATGAAAGTGTCCTTCTTCAAGAGGCCAGTATATTGAGCGTTGATAAGTTGTTACACCAAAATCCATTCTTTATAGAAATGCTGAAGGAAGTGCTATTTAAAAAATACGTTTTTATGATTATATGACTGGATACACCTAGGCCTTGCATTCTTTTTCGAAACCCCAGTGACTGAAATGACCTCCGTTCCCTTTCAATTTACTCTTCTTAATGCAGCTGCTATGTGAGTGCATGCGGATCCATTGTTCCTGTGTCTTCATCGCTTGATTTTGCTCGAAAGAAAGTGTCACTCATAGTCGTCTAATGTCACTCATATTTACACTGAAATTATGAAAATGTCACACAAAAGCAATCTGAAACCTTGGCAGCTATGAGTGAGGTGAGTAATGGTCAATCATTACAGGATTTCTGTGCAGGAGTAGAAACAGCAAAAGAAGAAGGCAGAAGATTTTTTTTTTTTAGAAGTTTCGGAGAGGAAGGAGGAAATCTAATCTAGGACAGTAATTTGAGTATTAAGTATGCAAAATCCCTGAAGTCGTGTACGTGATGCACTTTGTCAAAAGCAGACTAGAAGTCTTGTAACTGTAGTGCATAGATGGTGAAAAAGGCTGATTCTGTCCCTTTTTTTTTCTTGATGGCCTGTTGTTTAATGCTCTAAGGTCGGAATGGGTGAAATTTTAATTACGCCGCGTAATTTGCTTAATTTTGTGAATTTCACATTTTGCTTGTTAGCTGCAGTTCGTGAAATCATGCCATTATGCCATGTCATATCATGTTAATAGAGGTCAATCGTAGCAAAATTGTAGCATGAGAGCGCAGGAACTACTTGAGCAACCAGAACATGGGTGGCTTGTTATTCGCTCTACTTGTGTTTTTTTAGCTATTTTATTTTTACTTATTTCACACTATTATATAGCGCTAAATGCCAGATTATCTTTTTGCACAAATAAGTATACTTTAAAGTTATTCTCCCAAAATGTATCACGTAAATATTGTACATCCATAATCCAAGAAAAGTATTTGCTGGGTTTGCTGAGAAATAGGCTTGTTGGAGAATGTGAGAGAGCGCAAACTGATTTAAATGTATGAGTACATCACACTTACCTGTAGTAAGCACAAATCATGAAGAGAAATGCCATGAGTGCTAATAGTATCTGCAAATATATCCTAAATGTATAGCTAATGTAGAGATTTAAGTAGAAGTGGAACTAATACAGAAATGTGTGACATTATATGACTTTATTAGACGTGATTATTTTTGAATTGCATGTCGTGAAGATGTTAAAATGTAAGATGGCAGGTGGTTAAACGCAGAACGTGGTAGGCCTCAGAGCCAGAGCTGGAGGGAAAGGGAAGGTGGTTCTTTTCACGACACAGATTGCATTAAGGTTTTTGGTCATTGCATTAAATAGGCCATGATTTATAGAAATGTTTACTTAATAATAGAATAAGAGTATTAACATGCTTTAATTAAATGAAGAAGTTGAATGCTATAATCATAATGAGAAATATTGTAGGCCTGAAATGTTTTAGCATTTATTTACACGTACATGTCTGGGCTGAGAAATGTTGCAGGCCTTTTTCTTTTTAGAAGTATATGAGAGTTGGGTTCTTGGCTACAGATATCTGTCTGCAACAGGAAAGGGGGGATCCAATTATAAATGAATGAATAGAGGTCTGTTCAGTGGACGGCCCAGACATGGAGGAGGGTTTTGGAATGTTTAAGGGGTATCAGCGGGCCGGAGAAGAGTCTGAGAAGCAAGGTCAACTCTAACTCATGAGGCCCAAGACAAAGCATCATGGAAAAAGCCAGAAGTTGCACCACGTGAGGGGCGTTCCGCAAGGGGCGTCTCAAATGTTGTTGACTGTTTTGTATTAGGGACAGCACCCCTGGGTGGAGTTAGAGCAGATACCTGAGGACCCTTTAGAGAGCGGATGGGTAGGCAGTGAGGGGTCATGACTGGAGAACTATAGGTTTTCACCAAGAGACTTAGAGTGAGTGACTTCCCTTGGGGGTCATTCACTGCTGACACCTTTGTTAGGTTGGGATTTGGTTAAGTAGGGATACCATCTAGAACAGGGTAGGGACGCCTAACCTGTGTTTGTTTTCCTCCAACCTAAATGAAGGAGAGATATGCGTCTATGCTGATAGCTTTATTATTCTTAGAACTTGTGTTAGTGATTTCTGTTGCTCGTCTGAGGGCTTTCCGAGAGCACATGTATGTAATTGGACCTGTGTATCTCGTGAATCTCATTCTGAGATGCCTGTATTTGCAGCTCATTATATCTTTACAATAAACTTTTGAAAACTAGAAGTTGTCCGTGATCTTTGGGAGCAGAGTCCTTTATTGGGTGAACTAGCTTGCAGATGGGTGTACTGTTTTCCTCCAAGACAGGCAACAAAGGTTCAGTCGACCAGATCGAGGTTTAGATCAATAGATATAAGGTATCGATCAAAATCTCGCCCTTTCAGTTGGTAGCTATAGAGGATGGTTGCCTTCTTGAGGACGGTGACCTAGGCCAGGTTAGCTTACCCCAAGGCCCCTAGAGATCGATGATCGGAAGAACAGCCCGCTGGAGAAGATCCGGATGACGTGAGACAGAAAAAGCAGCAGTATCGGTCGAGAGTGAGTATAAAGGGTTATGCGTGTTAGATTGCGGTGTTTTGTATTGTATCTATGTTGTAATGTCTGGCGGAGTTGAATGTCTGTAGAGTGACTGTGGAACAGGTTGTGAGCGCGCGCAACCGGTGGAAATCTTAAGTTCAAGGAGAGCTTAAGTGGTTCGGGTGTATCGGACACCCAGAGTAATTGTCAACTAGAGTGAAGGGGGTCATGAGGTACCATTGATCACCCGAGAGACCGAGATAGGGGGAACGTAAGAGTGAGTGCGTGAGTAACGGACGCTGGTCGGAAGTTACTGTGTGTGTAAGCAACCTATCAGAGAGACGATAGACATCTCGTCAGTTGTGTTGACAATTACAGATAGACTGTGGACGTACAGTCGAGAGAAGTGACCGCTTGGTCGGAAGTAGTCATTTTTCGGTGTATGAATGGGACGCATGCATAACCGGGAGACGAGTTGAGAAAGGAGGGGTGCTGCTGCGAAGCGGAGAAAAGTGACGTCAGGTGGTGTCGCGCAGTGATTGGCCGACAGGAGAAAGACCGCGCTGCGATAGGCCAAGCTAGCAAAGCCGCGACAGGATTGGTGGATTGTCATCAGGAAGTAAACAGAGTAGCGAGGCTGGATTTTGTGCGCATAATTATGAAGTGTTTTAAATGGTTGAAGGCGGTGTTTAAGAAAGAGAAGCGGGGATCGTATGAAGGGGAAGAAGCCCCGCCGGAGGGTACGCCAGCTCGTTACATGGCAGTAAATGTTGGGTTGCATACGATCCTTTGGATATCAGAGTGGAGTAAGATTACTGAAGGAAATGAGGAACTGACGTTCCCGAAGTACGGGACGTTCAGATTAGAGGTGTTACATCGATTAAAATCAGTCATGACCTCAATGAGACCCTTGCCTAGACCAACCCAGTTTGAAGCCCTTGAAGCATGGATTAGGGCAGCGCATGAAAAGAATATGAACAGACGACAAGAAAGGGTGAAACGATCGGTAAGGGCAGTGCAGGATGCCAGGTGGGATGCGGATGCTAAAAGATGGAGAGTGCATAACTTGGAAGTAAATAAACTGTACCCAGTGTTAGAGGCGCCAGTAAATAAAAGTCCCCTGGAAGAAGATGAAGAGAGCGAAACAGAGGATAGCTTGATAAACAGATTATTGACAGACAGGCCACCCCCGTATAATAGAGCAGGGGGAGAGGTCGAGAATACTGAAGGAGAAAAGGGGGGCAATGCAGGAGAGCATGGACCGCTTCCCAGTTCAGAGTGGGATCCTGAGCCAAAGAAAGAGCTGTCCCAGCCTAGTCAGGTGCAACAGGTAGTCGGGAGGTTTGTGGTACAAAGAGCGCCGGAAACGGAAAGCGCCACATCCTACCCATTACCAGATGCACTACAGGTACCTGTTACCATAGGTCCTATAATATCGATATATGACCAAGAGAGAGCAAGAGGGGAAGAACGGGTACGGAAAGACAGAGAAAGAGCAGAGAAGGCAAGGAGGAACGATACGATTAATTCCCCAAGTCAGATGCCGATACCCAGAGAGTGGAGTACACCGATGCACACAGCAGGGGACCCAGGAGGAGATCCTGGGGGCCCTAGATGGCCAATGGATCTGAGGGGATCTGGACGAAAATCCTTTCAAGAGCTAAATGAGTACATGAAGCAGTGGGATGAGGCAGTGAAGGCTCAAAAGAGCATCAATGCTGCAGAAGCAGAAAGGGAAAGTCAGGACAGCAGAGCACGGACTCACTGCGGGGCTGGGGAGAGTAGCCCGGAGTGGGACTGTAGAGGGAGTAGGGGAGTCACCCATTGGGCCCGGAATGGAGGTAGAACAGACCTGGAAAACGGGGGCCCCGGGAGTGAAGGGGTGGCGCGCCCAATACTCAGTGAAGGGGAGAGGAGAGCACAAGAGTACAGAAACAGCTTTAAATGTCCACACTGTGTGCCCGGCACCAGAGAACTGAATGGGAGTTGTGAGAGGTCGCACCATAGACCCTGTGATGATGGAAATGAGCGCAGCCCAGGGAATATGGGGAACCAGGAAGGATCGTATCGGATACTGAGCGATACGAGGCAAAGGGAGTGTAGCGACCAGAGGGAAGATAACAGAGAGATGTGCGGTGAGAGGAGAGAAGAAGATGAGAGTGGGCAGAGCAAGAGTAGGGGTAACAGGCCCGTGTTCCATCACCTTCCAAGATCAGATGGCCGAGCATGGGACCTGGAGAGATGGGAGCAAGGGAGGCCACCCATTAACTCTCCCGAGCCCAAACGTAGAGCTCGAAGTTGGGATGGGAGGGAGACCAGTGAGCCCCCTTCGAAAGACATATTGCGAGCTGAGATAAAAGCCAAGAGACTCGATGTCTCCAGTTTAAGGTCAGACCTGGATGACATGGTAGATGGTACCCTGCCTTTAGAAAGAATGGAAATGTATGAACAGGATGAAATACTGTATATGGCAAAGGACATCACTCGAAAGGCGAGAGCAGTCCATGAGAAGTTAGTCGAACTAGCAGGCAAATATATGGTGGATCTGTCAAGAACCAAAGCATTACAGGGTAACCACAGGCTGCAGTACACAGATCGAGACCTAGATGAGAGGAGAACGATTGGGCTGAAAACGCACATAAGGGAACTGATCGCTGGAATAAGGACATGGAGGGCACTAGATAAGTGGGAAGAGAGGTGGTCCAAGAAAGGGACCGGCAGGAGAAGCATGATTGGTATGACACCAGGACAGCAGGGAATAGAAGCTTACCCTTTGCGTGAAGTTGCAAATGGGAACTATGTACATGTCCCTTGGAGTAGGGGAGATTTAGCTGCTTTTACCACCTCTTTCCCCAAATTACGAGAGAACCCAGTGGAGTGGTACAAGCAAGTGGAGAGATTTGTAAAAATCTCAAAGGTCCTTTGGATAGATCTGAACACGCTGTTTGACATTGTAGTACCAGGCGATCTGTGGACAGCATGCAAGGTTAGCGCTGAGTGGCCCACAACGGAGCCAGAGAGAGATGCCAAGACTAATGGGCCGTCCGAGATTGTGATGGCAAAATTCGAGAGAGTGATGACTTGGCTGAAAGAGAAGGTGCCAATGCAAGACATAGATTGGGTCAGAATAGACCGAACGAGACAGGAACCCAAAGAGACAGTTCACGAATATTACGAGAGATTGCTGAAGGCGTTTAAACAGTATAGCGGCTTGGATGTAATGGATCCAAAAGACATAGGGCAATTCGTGTCCAAGTTCGTCCTGGGACTGAGACCGGATATTAGTTTAATGATTCAGCAACACTCGATTTGTTGGCAAACTAAACCCCTAGATGAAATACTGAGATATGCCAGGTACTGCTGTGATGAGATAGATTCCAAGGCTAAGAAACTAAAAGAAAAGTTGATGGTGGTACAGATGCAGGCAGCAGGGAAGGGGGGACAACAGCAACAGCAGCAAGGAACAGGTACAGGAGGAAAGAAGCAGTACAGTCAGAACAAGGGCAATGAGGAGAGTTCCACCTTTAGACCCAGAATAGATATAGCTGCCTTGAAGAAAACGACTAGGTGCCACCAGTGCAACGAGGTGGGGCATTGGAAACGCGAGTGCCCCTACAATGTAGAGATTGGAGAGCAAGAGATAGAGGAGGAGGAGGTCCAGAGCGCACCTACAAGAGGGGTAACGCCATACCAAGGAAAGGTGCTCAAAGGGGGGGGGCTCCTCCCCGAGCCCAGTTCCCGCAACCTCCTCGAGTAGGGAGTATGGGTAAGACCTATAGACAAATGCCCCTGTTTGTGGAAGGGGAAGAGTGCTATTATGTGGACCCATTAACCGGACAGAGAGTGGAAAGAGAAGACTGCACCCTCGGGGCAGCCTTGGAGGTAGATCAGAGGGGACCCTATGTGGAAGCAGAAGTAGCAGGGTGCCCTACGACATTTCTGGTGGACACAGGAGCCACTAGATCCACGATCAGATCAGCTGCAGTTCCAGACCTGCCCATGTCTGGAGAGACCATACAGGTGGTAGGGGTCGCAAACAGGAGAATAACCAGCCAATTGACAGAACCGGTGCAGGTGAAAATAGGGAAGTACAGTGATGAGCACCAGTTTGTGGTTTGCGATTCAAGTCCTGTGTGTCTGCTAGGAAGAGACCTGTTGTGTAAATTGAATTGTACTATATACTGTACACCTCAGGGAGTGGAGGTATTGACCAATGATGATGATGCAGACTTTAAAGTTGCAAACTCAAGAATATGCGTGGAGCTGTACCCTACTTTGACAGTAGATGAGCTCCCCTGGGACTTGAGAGAGACAGTGGCACCAGAAGTATGGGATTTCACTGGGGAAGAGATTGGATTGGTCAAAGGGGTGGACCCAGTGAAAATTGTAGTGAAACCGCATGCTGAGTTCCCAAGAACACCCCAATATAAATTGACTCCAGAAACGATTGCAGGCATAAAACCCGTGATCGAGTCCATGATTAAACAGGGAATACTGAAAGAAATCGTGGGTAGTCCATGTAACTCCCCGATTATGGGTCTGCAGAAACCAAATGGGAAATTTCGGATAGTACAGGACCTTCGAAAGATTAATAACATAGTCGTTTCGTGTTGTCCAGTGGTACCGAATCCATCAGTGATACTGTTTCAGATTCCATTCCAAGCAGAGTGGTTCACAGTGATCGATCTTTGTCAGGCTTTCTTTTCGATCCCTTTGGACGAAGATAGCCATTTTCTTTTCGCATTTAAGCTGGAAAATCGCGTCCTAACATGGTGTCGTATCCCTCAAGGGTATACAGAGAGCCCATCGATCTTTAACCAGCTTTTGAAGAAGAATCTTGAAAGTCTAGTGCTGCCCCAGAAGTCAGTTCTGGTCCAGTACATAGACGACCTCCTTGTGGCGTCAGAAACAGAAGAAGCTTGCAGGGAAGACTCCATTGCTTTGTTAAATCACCTAGCTGCCAATGGGCACAAGGTGTCCCCGGGAAAATTGCAGTACTGCCTGACAGAAGTGCAGTACCTAGGACACAGAATTGAGAAAGGCAAACGAAAGGTGTCACCAGACAGGATAGAGGCGATCATGAAAATGAATGCGCCTAAGACACAGAGAGAGGTCAGGATGTTTCTAGGGATGGTGGGTTATTGCCGACAGTGGATCGTGAACTTTTCACTGAAAGCAAAGCCCTTGCAAAAACTGACGCACAAAGAGGTGAGTGATCCGGTACCATGGGACAAAGACTGTTTGATGGCGTTCCTACAGCTGAGAGAGGACCTGTGTCGTGCTCCGGCATTGGGAATGCCTGATTACAATAAACAATTTTTTCTTTACTGTTGTGAGAGAGAAGGTTGCGCGTTGTCTGTGTTGGTCCAAATCCATGGGAATGCCCGTAGACCAGTTGCTTATTTCTCGGCTACTTTAGACCCAGTAGCCGCAGCGTTGCCCGGATGTCTCAAATCCGTTGCTGCAACGGGTGTCAGCATTGAGAGATGTGAAAATATCGTCATGGGGCACCCGTTAGAGGTGTGCGTGCCACATTCTGTTGAACTGTTAATGACCAGGACCAAAACACAGCATCTGACCAACAGCAGGCTCACGCGCTATGAGCAAGTTATTCTTGCTGCAGAGAACGTGACCCTCAAGAGATGCTCTGTTTTGAACCCTGCTACATTGATGCCACTTCCAAATGATATTGAGGATGATGATGAATATACAGACCATGACTGTCTCGATGTGACTGAACTATGCACCAAACCCAGACCCGACATCGTAGATGAGCCACTGACCGACCCAGACGAAGTTTTCTTTGTCGATGGCTCATGTGTAAGAGACGAAGTTGGGCAGTTGAGAGCAGCTTATGCTGTTTGTACAATTGAAGGAGTTGTGGAAGCTGGGTGCCTGGAAGGAGTACACTCCGCTCAGGTAGCCGAGATTATTGCCCTGACACGTGCTTGCTTGGCAGGCAATCAAATTCGAGTTACCATATACACCGACAGCCAATATGGGTATGGGGTAGTTCATGATTACGGGCAGTTATGGTCTCAAAGAGGGTTCATGACCTCTTCAGGCTCTCCCATTCGCAATGGAGAGTTTGTGCGCCTGTTGTTAGAGGCATTGCAATGCCCAGCAAGTATCGCAGTTGTAAAGTGCACCGCACATACCAGAAATGAGGACTTTGTTTCGAAAGGCAATAGATATGCTGATGAAGTTGCGCGGTATTGCGCGGAACAAGGGTACTCTTTCACCGAGGTGGAAGTGGGTGGAATAAATGTAAGAACTGAATTAGCCATGATTCTGGAAACTGTTGATACTTGGGATGAACTGTCAACCATGCAAGAAAATGCTCCTGATTCTGAAAAAGAAACATGGGAAAAGGCAGGATGTGTAATGGGTGAGACCCATTTTTGGGTCTCAGCAGACGGCAGAGCAGTGTTGCCCAATGAGATGGTGAGTCCAATGGCTAGGCTCATACATGGTCCCGTACACTTAGGGAGAGATGCTATGCTGAGAGTGTTTAGACAGACTTGGTACAATCCTAAGTTTAGAATAGCAGCAGAAGCAGTGTGCCAGCGTTGTGTGACCTGCCAGCAGCTGAACGTAGGGAAAAGAACACCAGTTGCACTAAGTCACATAGGAAGGTCTGGAGGTCCATTCAATAGAATGCAGATAGATTTCATTGAAATGCCAAGGTGCAACCGCCTCCGCTATGTCTTGGTGGTTGTTTGTGTGTTCTCCAGATGGGTTGAGGCATACCCTACACGTAGGTGCGACACCCTCACAGTGGCCAAGTTACTGCTTAGAGAACTCATTCCTCGCTTCGGGGTGCCGGCCTTTTTGGAATCAGATAGGGGAACACATTTTAACAGCGAGCTTGTGAAGATGATCTGTGTAGCACTAAATATTGACCAAAAGCTGCATTGCAGTTACCGACCAGAAGCCTCAGGAATTGTGGAGCAGATCAATGGCACGATCAAGTCCAGAATAGCTAAAGTTTGTTCCTCAACGACCCTGAGTTGGCCTGATGCCCTGCCATTGGTCCTCATGAGCCTTCGTAGTACCCCAGACAGAAGAACAGGGTTGTCACCACATGAGGTGTTAATGGGGAGAGCAATGAGGCTGCCATCTATTCCAGCTACTGCACTGTTAAATATCACAGATGATATGATCCTGGACTATTGTAAGGGGCTGTCTGACGCCATGCGTTCTGTGTCTCTTCAGGTACAGGCTGCCGAGGTTCCAGCGTGCCAGGGCCCTTGCCATGACCTGTATCCTGGGGACTGGGTCCTGGTGAAGAAACATGTGAGAAGAAGCTGCTTGGATATTCGTTGGCGTGGGCCCTTCCAGGTCATCCTGATCACAAACACAGCTGTAAAGGTGGGAGGCCTGCCCAATTGGATCCACGCGTCACATACGCGAAGGGTTCCAGCACCTCTGGAAACAGCTCCTCTCTCGGATAGACGTCCAGCAGAGGACCGAGAAGCCATAGAGGGGGCTAGCCAAGCTGTAGAGGTGCCAGCGGAAGCAGGGAACGAGTCTGACCAGGCTGAGGACGGTCAGTACAACAGCGAAACAGACGACGCTACAGAAGGAGAAAGCAGCTGGGAGTACGAGTCTGACCCTGACAGGTCTGAAAGAGAGCGAGAACAGACCAGAAGGAGAAGGAGTAGAAGGGCACGTGGAGAAGCTAATTGGCCGCAAAGACGGAGCTCTAGCCTGAGGTCAACTCCAGAAGCAACCCTTCCTCCGATATCAGAAGACTCAGACCCAGAAGAAGGTGCTCAGGGCGCTGAAGCACCGGACCGAAGAAGGTCAAGAAGAGTGCGTGTGCCTAACAGAAGATACTCCACACCTGAGTGGACATATCTGGCGACAAATGTCTGTGAAACCGGAGACAGGGAGGATCCGAGCGGTGGTGGTGTCCAGTTCTGAGCCCATTATCACCGTGGAAATACGACTGTTGGTACCCGGTGTCGAACAAGAAGGGTCACTAACATTCATGCTCCCCAGACCTCCCCGCCTCAGCAAGTTAAAACACATGTTTCTTACAGAATTGCAATTCCCCGACTTTGGTACAACGATAACAGCACATGAAGAGCACAATCTTCGTTTGGAAATACTGAACTATGCTATTGAAGCTGCAACCACAAATCTGATAGTAGACTGTTAAAGGACTTTGTAAATAAAGCAAGCAGAAAAAAAAAGAAGATTACCTAGCGCCCAGGAAGCAGTGAATTTTAGGGAACTTCCCTTGAGTTGATGGAGAAGGGCTAGGGTTGTCTTTTTGAACTGTTAAAGGACTTTTGCGAAGAAGGTTGTCAGCCTCCAGTTGTGTGGATTCTAAAGACAAAAGGATTAAAAGAGACTGTAAAGGAACGAGAGGAAAAGAACTTTTTGCTAAGATAAGAGAGAGCCAGATTGTCTGACGAAATGGAGGCCGGCACCCCGAACCGCAGAGCTAAATGTATAATAGGTACACTAATAGTAGGAGTGATAATATTAATAGCTTTAGTGGTAACAATTTCTTATGTAAAGGGACATGAGGAAGAGGTAAAGGTAACTGATGTGAGTTCTGTAGTAACGCTTACACCTACTGTTGCTGGTGAGAAAAGGGAAAACACTCAAGAGAAAGCGTTATTGGCTGCAGAAGCCCGCAGGTTACATATAGACGAGTCCCAAGGAGACTTTAGGTCGAATGCTTATGCTAAACTCTTGTATGAATACGTGGATGCCATGGAGGTTAAGGATTGTTATGTCTGCATGCAGTTGCCGGCATCTGTAGACGAGGGTATTAGATACCATCACCTCCCTCTGACATATGGCATTACATGTAGCTTATTGCTTAGTATATTTTATGAGAGAGATAGTTTTGAATACTATTTCTCTAATTATGATTCAGTGTTGCCAGAAGTCCCAAATTATAAGCAGATGAACAAATGGGACTACTGGAAGAGTGAAGACAGATTGGCCAAGTTCTTCATTCCTTGGATTACCTTAGATACTTCACATGCCCGTAGAAATAACCTGACATGCAAGGTGTCAGAAGTCGAGAAGAAGTTCATAGGGCAGGTGGATGATCGTTACAGGAGACAAAAGATTTTGAAAAAATCAGGACAAGGGAAAATAGATTGGACCGAGGAAGAGAAGTCACATAAGAGAAAGGGTAGTAGTGGTCCAATAGCTTTAGATAAAGCGCAGAGAGGAAAGTTATGTCTTCACCGAGCCAAAACGTATTATGAAAATGTATACGTGGGTGAAGTTGACTGTGAGCATGCTTTTAATTTAGAGTACTACACTAAGGATTTCCTAAAGGGAATGCAAGTGATTCCAAATGTGTATTTTGTATGTGGAAGAAATGCTTACGTGAGACTACCTGATAACTGGTATGGATCATGTTACTTGGCAATTGTCTTCCCCAAAATATATCATGCACAAGACTTAGTGATCATTGAGGGTCAGACATCATCGAGAGGAAGGAGAGATGTAGGTGATGCCGAAATGGTTGGAGATGTCTTTGGAGCTATGTTCCCTCTTTTGGGAATAATCCTTAATGATGTTAAAATTAGACGACTGGCAACAGTTGTCGACAGGTTGTCTGCCAGCACTGCTCAGTCCTTAATGCTGGTAGAAGGAGAGATGCAATCGATAAGGGCTATGGTTCTTCAAAATCGTCTTGCATTAGATGTCCTACTAGCAAAAGAGGGCGGAGTCTGTAAGGCTTTGAAGGTCCAGGAATGTTGCACTTACATTCCAGACAATTCGAAGCCCCTTGAGAAAGTTATTAAGAACATAACTAGTGTTCACAAGGAGATCGAAGACTTGAGTAGAGAAAATGTCTGGGAAAAGGTGGGCCACGGAATGAGTACAGTTGGAGGGTGGTTTTCCACCTTAGGCAAAAGCTTTGTATGGTATATTCTAAAGCCTATCATCATAATATTGATCTGTGGGATAATATTGTGGGGATTGGTGAGGGTATTCAAATGGTACAGAGCAAGAAGGTCAGAAAGGGCCCAAAGAGAGCAGCTGCAGAGATTGGCTGCCATACAAGATAATCAGTACAGGAGCCTGAGAGCTCTGGAAGCGCAGAGAATGCTACCCATAACTTCAGTTTAAATGTTAGTGATGACCCCGAGAGGTCATCAAAGGGGGGAACTGAGAGAGCGCAAACTGATTTAAATGTATGAGTACATCACACTTACCTGTAGTAAGCACAAATCATGAAGAGAAATGCCATGAGTGCTAATAGTATCTGCAAATATATCCTAAATGTATAGCTAATGTAGAGATTTAAGTAGAAGTGGAACTAATACAGAAATGTGTGACATTATATGACTTTATTAGACGTGATTATTTTTGAATTGCATGTCGTGAAGATGTTAAAATGTAAGATGGCAGGTGGTTAAACGCAGAACGTGGTAGGCCTCAGAGCCAGAGCTGGAGGGAAAGGGAAGGTGGTTCTTTTCACGACACAGATTGCATTAAGGTTTTTGGTCATTGCATTAAATAGGCCATGATTTATAGAAATGTTTACTTAATAATAGAATAAGAGTATTAACATGCTTTAATTAAATGAAGAAGTTGAATGCTATAATCATAATGAGAAATATTGTAGGCCTGAAATGTTTTAGCATTTATTTACACGTACATGTCTGGGCTGAGAAATGTTGCAGGCCTTTTTCTTTTTAGAAGTATATGAGAGTTGGGTTCTTGGCTACAGATATCTGTCTGCAACAGGAAAGGGGGGATCCAATTATAAATGAATGAATAGAGGTCTGTTCAGTGGACGGCCCAGACATGGAGGAGGGTTTTGGAATGTTTAAGGGGTATCAGCGGGCCGGAGAAGAGTCTGAGAAGCAAGGTCAACTCTAACTCATGAGGCCCAAGACAAAGCATCATGGAAAAAGCCAGAAGTTGCACCACGTGAGGGGCGTTCCGCAAGGGGCGTCTCAAATGTTGTTGACTGTTTTGTATTAGGGACAGCACCCCTGGGTGGAGTTAGAGCAGATACCTGAGGACCCTTTAGAGAGCGGATGGGTAGGCAGTGAGGGGTCATGACTGGAGAACTATAGGTTTTCACCAAGAGACTTAGAGTGAGTGACTTCCCTTGGGGGTCATTCACTGCTGACACCTTTGTTAGGTTGGGATTTGGTTAAGTAGGGATACCATCTAGAACAGGGTAGGGACGCCTAACCTGTGTTTGTTTTCCTCCAACCTAAATGAAGGAGAGATATGCGTCTATGCTGATAGCTTTATTATTCTTAGAACTTGTGTTAGTGATTTCTGTTGCTCGTCTGAGGGCTTTCCGAGAGCACATGTATGTAATTGGACCTGTGTATCTCGTGAATCTCATTCTGAGATGCCTGTATTTGCAGCTCATTATATCTTTACAATAAACTTTTGAAAACTAGAAGTTGTCCGTGATCTTTGGGAGCAGAGTCCTTTATTGGGTGAACTAGCTTGCAGATGGGTGTACTGTTTTCCTCCAAGACAGGCAACAAAGGTTCAGTCGACCAGATCGAGGTTTAGATCAATAGATATAAGGTATCGATCAAAATCTCGCCCTTTCAAATGTATTGAAGCTTGAAATTATTAGGATGATAAAGAACCATTGATTATTACTCTGAAGGCACCAGAAATGGTGACGAGGATGTTTTTGAATACCCATGGTGGCCAGGTCTGCTAGAGAACACATGGTTTGCTGGCTTTGGCAAGTTAAAAAAAAATGATAGAGTAGCATAATGGACGAGAGCATCAGCTTTTGGGCAGGGTACAGTTCCTTGGTGGGTCCAGAGATGGGAAGTGCGCCGGCCAACTTGCTACTGATGTTCCCAGTTCTTGGGTTTGGATACACAGAGTTCTGATAGGGCTTCAGCGTGATCTTGCAAGTAAGGGGTTCCTAAAGCAGTGCATTCTGGATTACCCAATTTTCTAAAGTGTGTTCGATAGGTATAACATATGTATTTGTGAAGCCATGTTCACCCAGAAGGGTATCTTGGTGCTGAATAACAGATGTTTATTGTTACCCATCTCAATGGTACTCATATTACTGACCTTAGAAGGATGAGTGGACCTGCTGAAATTCGAACCTTTGACTAGGAGGTCAAGCACAGGCCCCTACTGTGGACGTATGAGTCCACAAAGCCACCAGAACCGGATAAGCTACTTTGGAAATGCAATATGAGTAATGGAGTCTTTTTGCATTCTTGATTTTAGTCACAACGCTATCAGAAGTACACATGGGTTTGCAAAGAGGACAACTATAATCCCAACACACCGTTCACACATGATACCAATAATGAGAACTAATACTCGATAACGGCTCAAAGTTATCTGATACTTTGGGCAGGGATATTCACGGTGAGTGACCTTTTTTCTGCCACGGGCCGAGATTCACTTCAGAGTATTCCCATTCCCAAAGAGGCACCAGTCCAAGAAACAGCACATTTACTCTCAGGTCGTCAATGCAGCAATAACGTTAAAATAAAAAAACACTCTTTGTGTTAGGCTGTTTGTTCTGTGCGCTTTGCTTTTAACATCTCAGAGCTTGCGGATATTTTCGATTACTCCGAAAGTGAAAGTCCATGCTTTGTCACCTTTCACCCTCACCAGTCATGAAAGGCCTAGCTGCTTGGATTCTGGATTTTACAGCCACACAGCCACTGCAGTAGATGCGAAACCCACTGAGCTGCCAGTTTAACATTCTTACACCACAAAACATTTGGTACAGGGCAAAGCTCGTCTCTTTTTAAACTCGAGGGTCCAAGAGGGACTTGTGCAGAACATAAGCCATGCGGCTGGCTCGAGTGAGGCCTCACCCACTGCTAAGTCGGGAAAATGTGCTTCCGGGTGAAGGTAAAGTTTCATCACATTTCTCGGTCACATTATGCATATTTCGACCGAAGCCGCGAATCTCCATTTGACATCAGGTGGCCTCCTCGCCAATTAAATCGACATATGTAGGTGTCTAAATTCCATTTTCTCTGAATTCTATTTCTAAGCAGCCTACATGTATACTAGTCAGGTTTATCATGAATGTCAAGGCTTCGTCTCATAGTTGTGATTTATATGATGCAGTGTATTTTTAGGTTAGGCAGAGGCATTTTTAGCTGTCTTGCAAAGCTTCTACCATCGATATTCAGGTTGAATAGGCCAGCCCCCCTCAGCCACTGGTTGATCACTCCACATTACATAACTGTCATTCATGATTCTGCAACCACCATCACAACACGTGTGCTGACAACCAACAGCATGGGTGAGTTGTAAATGGACCTAGGTGCCTTCTTGTTCGCCACTTTCTATGGATGGTGGTGGTACGCCCTGGACATGCCAACTCACCCCACACAAATGTTCACAAGTCACATGACAAGTCACATCCTGGAGGTGAATGCTTTTAGAAAAGTCAGCAATCCACTATCATAAACTTGTTAAAAGGAACCATATACCAATTTTTAAAATTACTTAGCTGTCTACAGTGAATGTACTAGCTAGGTATTCTCTTAGTAAGCCCATCGTATCTCAGAAATAAAGCGGTGGTTACCTCTCTAACTTCCAGAGTTACAGAGTTAGTGCATGCACTGTGGAAAGCATGTTTTGAAAACAAACGTTGTGTGGCTCTATTCCTTTCCTGCATGGCACAGAACACATTCATGATATGGGCCACTGCTGGCCATTATGATGCCATTACTGTGGTTGCTGTGGTTGTGGTTTGTTTGTTTTGGTCTCCTCCCCCATTGCAAGCCGTGTTCGCGCCCACCTACTTGCTCTCCACACCTGGGCTCTGGCTTCAGCACATCTTGTTTTGCATCTTGCTTCACAGCTTCAGCCTCTATCCCAGAGTTCAGTGGAGCATACGGAGTCACTGATTTAATTTTCAGAGTGTGCCTCCCAGAGTTCTGCTTAAGACTATTTCTTGAACCCGAGGTTGGTCCTTGGATGTGCTCCCCTTCTGTTGAACATGGTGTACTCGAGAGGGTCTCCCTACTGAGTCACTGTCACCACCCATGGCTTAGCGCTGTCTCTTGGTGGAATCCAGCCCCATGTCTGTCCAGAACAAAACTTGTATTTCCCACCTACACCAGTGTTGCTTTATAAAACAGTATAATCTAGAATTGATTCCCAAAAAGGCTAGCATCTACATTCAGCACATACAATTCAATGAGACATATTTCCTGACCGCCTAGCATCCCAGTAGATTCTCCCCTTTGTGTCTACCTTACCCTCTCTCATCAGCAGTGAAACTAGGGCAGCCACATCATGTAAGTACACCATATGCTTAACTAATGACAGCCCCAACATGCACTAAATGTTCCCAATCTTTGCGCACTTTATCTATTTCCGCTAGAGGTATGTTCTTCTCTTGTAACACAGGGATTACGATTCCTTTTGTTTTCTGGTAATAGTGCACCCTTGTGCCTTTTTGTGTAGCTAGCTATTTGTACCCTTGACATTATGTGTAACGGTCTTCCACGTATCCCGCTATTGCCACTGACCTGATCTCCACTTTCCATCTCCCTTGGCCAAACATGATGCCCCCACATGATATCCACACCTGTTATAATCACCCTGGACCTTTCTTTGCCCACAACTCCTGGCATCCTCTAAACCTAGCGATACAAAAGGGGATGATGGACGGAGCGTTTGAGCAAATCAAACACTCACCCCCAGTCAACTGATCTGGGTTTAATCCATCACCATTCTTTAGCCCACTCAGCCACCCCATTTCAGACATGGCTATATGCAAATCAGTCTGACCCTGTGCCTCATGAGAACAGTCCAGCCCGAACTGCCAAGCCATGTCTTCCATGGACCGGAAACAAGCATCCTGGGACCGGTTTCGGATTCATAATCCTCATCAGCCAGGCTATCTTGAATCCAGTGGCCAAGTGAGCAAGGGACTCACGTCTGAGCATACCCTGCCACACTTAGGGCGAACAAAGCGATACAAAAAGGGATGATGGACGGAGCGTTTGAGCAAATCAAACACTCACCCCCAGTCAACTGATCTGGGTTTAATCCATCACCATTCTTTAGCCCACTCAGCCACCCCATTTCAGACATGGCTATATGCAAATCAGTCTGACCCTGTGCCTCATGGGAACAGTCCAGCACGAACTGCCAAGCCATGTCATCCATGGACCGGAAACAAGCATCCTGGGACCGGTTTTGGATTCATAATCCTCATCAGCCAGGCTATCTTGAATTCAGTGGCCAAGTGAGCAAGGGACTCACGTCTGAGCATACCCTGCCACACTTAGGGCGAACAAAGCGATACAAAAGGGGATGATGGACAGAGCGTTTGAGCAAATCAAACACTCACCCCCAGTCAACGGATCTGGGTTTAATCCATCACCATTCTTTAGCCTACTCAGCCACCCCATTTCAGACATGGCTATATGCAAATCAGTCTGACCATGTGCCTCATGGGAACAGTCCAGCCCGAACTGCCAAGCCATGTCTTCCATGGACCGGAAACAAGCATCCTGGGACCGGTTTCGGATTCATAATCCTCATCAGCCAGGCTATCTTGAATTCAGTGGCCAAGTGAGCAAGGGACTCACGTCTGAGCATACCCTGCCACACTTAGGGCGAACAAAGCGATACAAAAGGGGATGATGGACAGAGCGTTTGAGCAAATCAAACACTCACCCCCAGTCAACGGATCTGGGTTTAATCCATCACCATTCTTTAGCCCACTCAGCCACCCCATTTCAGACATGGCTATATGCAAATCAGTCTGACCCTGTGCCTCATGGGAACAGTCCAGCCCGAACTGCCAAGCCATGTCTTCCATGGACCGGAAACAAGCATCCTGGGACCGGTTTCGGATTCATAATCCTCATCAGCCAGGCTATCTTGAATCCAGTGGCCAAGTGAGCAAGGGACTCACGTCTGAGCATACCCTGCCACACTTAGGGCGAACAAAGCGATTCAAAAGGGGATGATGGACGGAGCGTTTGAGCAAATCAAACACTCACCCCCAGTTAACTGATCTGGGTTTAATCCATCACCATTCTTTAGCCCACTCAGCCACCCCATTTCAGACATGGCTATATGCAAATCAGTCTGACCCTGTGCCTCATGGGAAGAGTCCAGCCCGAACTGCCAAGCCATGTCTTCCATGGACCGGAAACAAGCATCCTGGGACCGGTTTCGGATTCATAATCCTCATCAGCCAGGCTATCTTGAATCCAGTGGCCAAGTGAGCAAGGGACTCACGTTTGAGCATACCCTGCCACACTTAGGGCGAACAAAGCGATACAAAAGGGGATGATGGACGGAGCGTTTGAGCAAATCAAACACTCACCCCCAGTCAACTGATCTGGGTTTAATCCATCACCATTCTTTAGCCCACTCAGCCACCCCAGTTCAGACATGGCTATATGCAAATCAGTCTGACCCTGTGCCTTATGGGAACAGTCCAGCCCGAACTGCCAAGCCATGTCTTCCATGGACCTGAAACAAGCATCCTTTGGTTTTTCTCTATCCTCTAAACCTAACCACAAAAAAACGCCCCCTTACAGACACACAGACAACCAACGACAACCTATTCTACAACTCGGGTGCAACTTGTAACAGCATGTCAACAATAGTGCATAGAAAGTAGTCCCATTGTGAGCAATCCCCTAATAAAGACCCCATGAACTTTATGTTTGTATGCACCTTACTCTTTCCAGCACTAGGGTACATATGACTGGGTGAGTAACCTGATGTTGTTTAAGGTCATCATCTACTCTTTATTGTGCTTTGAAGGTTGATACAATTTGAATATGTGATGAAAATGTGCTGTAAGATTCACCATTTTGGTCTGTCGTTTTCCCAAAATTTCTTGGGGGGAGAACCCCCCCAAACCCCCATAGTTATCGTCGGGCTCGCTCGATGCGCTCACTCGCTACGCGCCGGACGGGGGTTGCCTTGCTACGTGCCGGATGGGGGCTGGTCTGACAAAATTTGCCAGGGCTGCTTTCAGTTCCCAGTCCGGCCCTGGGTGCATCAAAGAATTTGAGGATGGGTCGAAGTCCTCTAATAATGCCATAGCAAGAAGCCGCCACCTTCTTGGTATGACAGATGAAGCTGAGGGATGAATCAAGCCACACCCCCACATTTTTTATCTCTGATGCTGGAGAGGGAGTCACACCAAGGTCCGAAGGCCACCATTCGTCGCCCCACAATGCCACCTGTTTACCAACCACCATAATCTCTGTCTTCTTGGTGTTTAACTGGAGACGGTTGGAATTCATCCAGTTAGCCACTGCCCGCAAACCATCGCAAAACCTGGGAGCCTCCAGATCTGAGTCCCCACTCAGTGTGACCGCCAGATGCGTGTCATCTGCGTAGGAGACCATCGTCAGGCCCCATCGCTTGACGACCGCAGCCAGCGGTCTCACATAAAGATTGAAAAGAGTGTGACTCAGCGATGACCCCTGTGGGACCCCCTGGTCCAACGGGTAAGATGACGACTTACCGGGCGGGATCGCCACCTGGAATGACCTGTCCGTGAGAAAAGATCGGAACCAGCATAAGGCGAGACCAGAGATGCCCACTTCCTCAAGTCGCTGAAGCAAAATCCTGTGCGAGACCGTGTTGAAGGCGGCACTGAGATCTAATAACAATAGTGCCGCTGTCCGACCCGCATCAAGCACAGAACGCAGATGTTCGATCATAGAGAGAAGGGCCGTCTCTTTGCTGTGACCCTCACGGAACCCGTTCTGAGTAGGGTCCAGGATGTTAGCCCTACCAAGATGGTCTGAAAGAGTGGCCTATATGTATCTGTGTGCTTTCCACGTGTGTATTTGATTGTGTGTGTGCTCTCACCACATGTAGTGTGTGTGTAGTTGTTGTGTGACACCATTTTGTTAGGGTCTGGCCTTATGATTATACAATCAGGCAATGAGTCACCCAGACTGGGCTCGCTGATTATACAGTCAGGAATTTAATCACCCAGAACAGCTCATGCAATGAGCCTTGTGAATATACAACCAGGAAAGGAGTCACCTAGACTGAGCCTGGTGATTATACAAACAGAAAATGAGTCACCCAGAACACATCATGGTATGAGCCTAGTGATTGTATAACCAGGAAATGAGTTACCCACTCAGCAGCCATCTTAATTGGTCTGAGGACTATAAAGGCACTCCCCACACACACCCGGTGCTAGGCGATCAGGAATCTGTGCAGCCTCTGTCGCAACTTCAGGGCAGCTCAAGTCACCATAGGACTTCATGATAATGGCATCTAATGGATCCTGAGACACGAGCCTAAAGAGGACATAGGTTGTTAATTCTGTGTCACAAGTCTGCAGTGGATGTCATCATCCTGTGTCACTAGTCTGCAGTGGATGTCAGCATGTCATTCTGTATCGCAGACCTGCAGTGGACATCGGCACATGTGAAACTGTACAGTAAGTTGTGCCGCAGGCCATGCACCCCCAAAGGGATATCTTTCACGCACCCCCAAGGGGCCTCTTTTATGCCTTACAATAGAATCTTGTCACAGCAGCTCTCAGCAAAGTCAGTATATACAGGACTACAACTGCTAGCGTGTATAGCACTGCCCTTAGCATTACATGCCCAATGTGCTGCAAAGTTTAGGGATAGCCCCCAGAGATAGTTATCTCTGGGGGCTGAAATTATATCGACCACAAAAATATCGAGATACAAAAATATCGAGGAAAAAATATCGAGGGACAAAATATCGACTGGCTATCTTCAAACAGGTAAGTACGAAAATATCGACTCAAAAATATCGAGTTACAAAAATATAGACTGTCAAAATATCGTTTTTTTTAAATGTCTTTAAATTAAGTTAAAACTAATATAATAATAAATATATTTAATATAAACTTAGTTAAAATTATTAAATAAATGTAATATTGATAAATAATTAATGTTAATTAAAAAAATATAACAAAAATAATACATATATATATATATAAAATCATATTATTAAATAAACATATATAATATTTTTACCGTAGCATAGCAAAATGGTTAAAATTTATTGTAACAACTCTACTGAGTTCAACAGTAGCAAAAGCGTTGGATAGCGTAGGGGGTTAAAATTACTATTCCCACTCCAAAGAGTGCAACAGTAGGGAAATTGCTGGATAGCGTAGGGGTTAAAATTACTATTCCCACTCCAGTGGGTGCAACAGTAGGCAAAGCGCTGGATAGCGTAGGGGTTAAAATTACTATTCCCACTCCAGTGGGTGCAACAGTAGGGAAAGCGCTGGATAGCGTAGGGGTTAAAATTACTATTCCCACTCCAGTGGGTGCAACAGTAGGGAAAGCGCTGGATAGCGTAGGGGTTAAAAATACTATTCCCACTCCAGTGGGTGCAACATTAGGGAAAGCGCTGGATAGCGTAGGGGTAAAAATTACTATTCCCACTCCAGTGGGTGCAACAGTAGGGAAAGCGCTGGATAGCGTAGGGGTAAAGATTACTATTCCCACTCCAGTGGGTGCAACAGTAGGGAAAGCGTTGGATAGCGTAGGGGTAAAAAATACTATTCCCACTCCAAAGAGTGCAACAGTAGGGAAAGCGCTGGATAGCGTAGGGGTTAAAATTACTATTCCCACTCCAGTGGGTGCCACAGTAGGGAAAGCGCTGGATAGCGTAGGGGTTAAAATTACTATTCCCACTCCAGTGGGTGCAACAGTAGGGAAAGCGCTGGATAGCGTAGGAGTTAAAATTACTATTCCCACTCCAGTGGGTGCCACAGTAGGGAAAGCGCTGGATAGCGTAGGGGTTAAAATTACTATTCCCACTCCAGTGGGTGCAACAGTAGGGAAAGCGCTGGATAGCGTAGGGGTTACAATTACTATTCCCACTCCAGTGGGTGCAACAGTAGGGAAAGCGCTGGATAGCGTAGGGGTAAAGATTACTATTCCCACTCCAGTGGGTGCAACAGTAGGGAAAGCGTTGGATAGCGTAGGGGTAAAGATTACTATTCCCACTCCAGTGGGTGCAACAGTAGGGAAAGCGTTGGATAGCGTAGGGGTAAAAAATACTATTCCCACTCCAAAGAGTGCAACAGTAGGGAAAGCGCTGGATAGCGTAGGGGTTAAAATTACTATTCCCACTCCAGTGGGTGCCACAGTAGGGAAAGCGCTGGATAGCGTAGGGGTTAAAATTACTATTCCCACTCCAGTGGGTGCAACAGTAGGGAAAGCGCTGGATAGCGTAGGAGTTAAAATTACTATTCCCACTCCAGTGGGTGCCACAGTAGGGAAAGCGCTGGATAGCGTAGGGGTTAAAATTACTATTCCCACTCCAGTGGGTGCAACAGTAGGGAAAGCGCTGGATAGCGTAGGGGTTACAATTACTATTCCCACTCCAGTGGGTGCAACAGTAGGGAAAGCGCTGGATAGCGTAGGGGTAAAGATTACTATTCCCACTCCAGTGGGTGCAACAGTAGGGAAAGCGTTGGATAGCGTAGGGGTTAAAATTACTATTCCCACTCCAGTGGGTGCAACAGTAGGGAAAGCGTTGGATAGCGTAGGGGTAAAAATTACTATTCCCACTCCAGTGAGTGCAACAGTAGAAAAAGTAAAAACGTCATTAATAAATATAATTAATAGAAATATTATTACCAAATAAATTTAATTTCCTATACCAATTACTTTTATTTACCAATTAAATTTAATTAATGGACAATTATTAATTAATTAACAATTATTATTAATTGACATAATTCATTAATTATAATTAAATTACTTCCCACCCTATTCCCCTATAAACCCACAACCCACTACAGAAAATAATTTACTAAAAATTAATGATTTATCAATTAATCAATTATTATTAATTACCAATTATATTTTAATTAATTACCAATTAATTATTATTAAAAAAGTATTATTAATTTACATAATTATTTAATTATAATTAAATTACTTCCCACCCTATTCCCCTATAAACCCACAACCCGCTACAGAAAATATTTTACTAAAAATTAATTATTTATCAATTAATCAATTATTATTAATTACCAATTATATTTTAATTAATTACCAATTAATAATTAATTAACAAGTCTTATTAATTTACATAATTAATTAATTATATTTAAATTACTTCCCACCCTATTCCCCTATAAACCCACAACCCGCTACAAAAAATAATGTACTAAAAATTAATTATTTATCAATTAATCAATTATTATTAATTACCAATTATATTTTAATTAATTACTTATTAATAATTAATTAACAATTATTATTAATTTACATAATTAATTAATTATATTTAAATTACTTCCCACCCTATTCCCCTATAAACCCACAACCCGCTACAGATTTATATTACACAATTATTACAAATTATTAAAAACTTACCTTATTTTCGATTTTTTTTGGGTCTATATTCTATCTAGTCGATATTATGTCTAGTCTATATTTTTGATTCGATATTTTGGCTATTAATATCGATATAACTCGATATTTTTGTAGTCTATATTATGTCTAGTCGATATTTTGTCTAGTCTATATTTTTACCTCGATATTATGTCCAGTCGATATTTTGGAATCGATATTATGTCTGTGTACCAGTTAGAGGGTGAAGCACCCTGAACGTTTATCTGGTTCAGGTCTGGACAGTTCATTATTGTGGGACACATGTGTAAAGTGCCTCACTGCATTTTTTGAATGGAGAAGGGCTCTATTCCTTCAGGTGAATATTCAGTAACTTAACTCAAGGCAACAGCCTCCCGTCCTCCTGAGCCAGGATCCTTTGCTAGCTGCTGCTCTGGTTGCTTGAAAAGTGTGCACCACATCCTTTGCTCCCACTTGGTATTACATCAAGGGCAACGTCTACCCGGCAACCACAGACTAGGGTGTTGCATGAGCCAATGGCCCAGATTTTATTTCTTTAATATTTTGTCCCGTTCCCTTCGTTGTGACACAGGGTGGCAGAAATACGTTTCTCATTGCAGTGAGGGGTGTGGTAGGACAAGAACGAACATTGCTCCTGCTTGGGTCAGGATATCTTAGGTTCGTGGCTCTGACAGGGGGAGCTGGTACTTGCACCTGATTGGGCTGTGCTTGTCCTCACACAAAGAGCTGCATATACCGCTATTATGTGTCTGGAGCCAGGGCCAGGAAGGGGAAGGGGCTTGTGCACGACAAAGACCTTTCTTTGAAGTCTTCCTACTTCAAAGGCTAAAATGGTTATAAGTACTGGACCCCTGACACAACATACTCGGAACACTCCTGGACTGAGGAAATTCTACCAGGAAGAAAAATTCTACCAAGAAGAAAAACTTTGTAATGCCAGAAGGGACTGACACTTTACTGCTTGATTTGTTGTGTTGGCATGCTGCCTGCAGCTTCTTGCCAGGGAGTGAGCGGACTGGACTTTACTCTCTTTAACCTGCAGCTAAAGGTTCTCCAAGGGTTTTTTTGGGCTTGCCTCCTGTTTCTGAAGTCTCAGGGATATCAAAGACTTTACCTGCATCTTGCTACTAGCGCCTGAGCTCCTCTGCAGTGAGTCCTGCTTTTCCAAGTGGTGGCAACTCCCAGTCGTGTGCCCTTTAAAGTGAGTGTTTGGTGCTGAAACTCAAGAAACCAATGCATCAACTCCAAAGTGTCATTCGGAATTGGCACATTCCTGCAAAACCAATGCGTTGCTGCTGCCTGCACCGGAGCCATGGAAACCGCTCCCAAATCTAGTTTCTAATCAGCGCATTGCCTTCAGCCCGGCAGTTTGACATCGATGCCTTGGAACTGAGGCATAGCCCTCTTGACATTGACACAGCAATGACTTTGCTCGACTTTGGAACTGACGCATTGCCTACGGCAGCGATGCATCTCTTACGGATTTCAACACATCGTCCCCAAGCAACATCAACACATCCAAGGTACTGTCAGTGGGTCTGCGTGACCCCTGTATCGGGCCTGAATTCAATTGCAGTCGAATTGAACTTTTGGATTTGCCCCAGTCAAGGGCAATCAGATTGCCCTAGTTGGAGCCATTGACTTCTAAGCCCTGCATTTTGAAATCATCTTGCAAAATTCATATCTTGACTTGTGTATGTTGGATGTTTGTTGTTTTGGTTTTGCTTTACTCAGATGAATATTGGCTACCTTTCTAAACTGTTGTGGAGTTCTTTTGTGACATTTTCGCTGAGCTACTGTGTGGGTGTGCACAGGTACTTTATATTGCCTCTTTAGTTTAGTCTGATTGCTCTGTGCCAAGCTACCAAAGTGTGAGCACAGGTACACTTTTAAGGGGCTATTTATGAGCCTCTTGCATCACCGGCAGTGCAAGGGGTTGTAAATAGCCCCTATGGTGTTTACTACATTTACCCTGACTAGGATTGTGGTTCCTGATTGGACAGGGTGCATATCTCTGCCAACCAGAAACCACATTTCTAACAGTAGTGATATGTGGGTTCATGTTGCTATGAGGTTTGTATCAGGTACCAGATTTGAATATCCCAGGTAGATAATACTCAGTTAGGAGTTATACAGAATGCAGCATTTTAGTGGTGTACAACTGTTTGGCATTTGCATTATCACAAAATCTGAATTTAGATCTCTTCTTGAGCTATAATTGGTGATAGGGGCTTCCAATGCTGATAATATAATCTGGATCTTCATAAACACTGAGAAGAGTCAGTTAAGAGAATATAAATAAGGTATATAATACCAAAATACCATTATCAATTGAATGTGTACTAATTGACTAATATTGATTTTTGAATTCATGGCGACATACTAAAATCCTTATTGAATGTGAGGAAAGGCTTCTTGATTGAAAGCATTTGCTCAGGGTTAGATTTAATGGGGATTGAATATAAAGTTTGTGGTGCTAATGTAAGGTGTGAAAATAAAATATATAATGCAGAACCGATAACCTCTAGAAGGAAATTAGAAGAGAATTAATGATGGATGCATCCAAAGACTTTATATTAATAAAAATTATATAACATTGGTTACACAAAATATCGTTTTCAATCAGAAGGTCAATATATCTGCTTCATCTTCCAGTTAGAAATTGGGTCTCTAGTTGGCAGTGGATTGCAACCTGTCCAAGTAGGGGCTCTCACTCTAGTCAGGGTAAGAGAGTCACACAGCTAATATAACCCACCCCCTTGGTAGCCTGGCATGACCAGTCGAGCTTATCTCAGAGGTAGTGTGGAAACCATTTGTACATACACACACAGTAACACTGTAAAATCACTACAAAATGAGTCCACACCAGTTTAGAAAAATAGCCAATATTTGTCTGAATAAAACAAGATCAAAACAAAAATAATCCAACATACACAAATGAAGATATCACTTTTCAAAGCTTAAGCAAATGTAGTCCATAGAAATCTATGAATGCATCACTTTTAGCACAAAGTACCTGCAATGCATCAACAAATTCAAAGGCATAAACAGGAGCAGGACAGGTGAGACACCAGAAAAGCAAAGTGATGCAGTGGTTCCCTTCTCCCAGAGCAGGAGATTTGTTGGTTACTCACTGCCAGGGCAGGTCATGAGTCAGTTCCTCACTGCTATGCAGGGGAGGTGATGTATCGGTTCCTTACTGTCAGGGGATGTGATGCATCGGTTCCTTACTGCTGGGCAATGTCGATGAAGAGACGGCATTGCAGTAAGATGCTTTGAATACCCAGACAAACTGTGTTGATTCGGTGAAGCAGGTGCTGCGTCAATTTCAAATCCATGAAGCAGGTGATATATCGATTCTTCAGCCACAAAGCAGCCGCACAGTAGGCGCTGAGTCAGTTCTTCTGCCAAACAGTGATGATGTATTGATTTTTCTCCCATGTGCCAGAGCTGCAGTTGATGCAAGGATTTTCTCACGAGTTTGCACTTCCAAGGGCCCACAAACTGGATTTGGCACCACTTGGCAAGTCAGAGCTCTCAGCAGATGAACCCAAGCATGGGTTGGCTGAAGTCTTTGATGGCTCTAAGATTTGCTGATAGGAGGCAAGCGCGCACACACTCTTTGAGAACCTCGGAAGGATGATTCAGAAAGCAAAGTCCAGTCCTTTCCCTCCTAGGACAGAAACAACAAGCAGCAGCCCAGAACAACTAAGCAACAGAGAAAAGTGTCAGTTCCTCATACAGCATCCAGCTCTTCTTCCTGACAGAATGTCTTTTAGCCCCAAAGGGTTCAAATTTGAGAGTGTCAGAGGTCCAAAACGTATACCCCTGTCTGCCTTTAAAGTAGGCAAACTTCAAATGAAAATCTTTGTGTTGCACAAGACCCTGCCTTTCCCTGCGCTGGCTCCAGGCACACTACAGAGCATAAAGACAGCTTTGTGTGAGTACAGGTACAGCCCAATTCAGTTGTCACTGACAACTCATCCTTGCACTCTGGCTCAGTAAGGTCCCTCAGCCTGGTGATGGCCCATCAGGATGTGAAAGGCACACCTCAGACGCCTTTGTGTGACTGTCTAGAGTGAATGCAAAAGACCCCTACTGTCATCCTATCCTGGACGTGGATTCTACAGACAGGCAGAAGCACAGAATGTTTAACCAAGAAAACGGCCTCTTTCTAAAAGTGGCCTTTTCATACATATAATTTAAAAACCAACCTCACCAAAATATGTACTTTTAAGTTGCAAGTTCAGAGACCCCAAACTCCAAATCTCTCTCAGCTCCCAATGGGGAATTGCACCTAAAAGATATTTAATGGCAGTCCCCATGGGAGAGATAGTCAAAATCTAAATTAAAGGTTTTTCACTATTAGGACATGTAAAACACACTAATACATGTCCTATCTTTACAATACACTGAGCCCTGCCCACAGGGCTTCCATGGGACTACTGAGGGGTGACTTACATGTAGTAAAACAGAAAGTTTGTGTGGCAAGTGGGTGCACTTTCCAGGTCGAAATGGCAGTTTAAAACTCCACACACATACACTGCTGTGGCAGGTCTGAGACAGGTTTGCAGGGCTACTCGTGTTGGTGGCACAATCAGTGTTTCAGGCTCAGTTGTAGCATTTGATAAACCAATCACCACTTCAATTTATGCAGACAGCATATGCACTTTATTGCTGGTTAACAGTGATAAAGTGCCTGAAGTCCTAAAACCAGCATAAACGAAAAACAGGAGGTCGGAAGCAAAAAGTCAGGAAAATCACGCCAAAGATGCCAGGTCTAGCACTTCCAACGATGATGATGAACCTCACCCACTATAACTACCAAGCTGTTGCTCGTTACATTTGGCACCTTCAATGTATTTTTAGGCAACAGCACGTTACCAGTCAACAAAGATGAAAACCCATGCTTACAAAAACTAGAGAACAAAGCAAGCTTCAAAATGCAACACGACCTTGCCTAAAAGCCAGAACTATGAAAGTGATGTTTATCCATACTTGTATTTTTATATTTATTTACTTATGCATTTTCTTCTAAAGTGGACATTCACCAGTCAGCATCTTGGCCCTACAATCACTAAAGTCAACATGGATATGAGTAGGCAATTTAGAGAAAGAGGAAATTTTTAAAGTTCTCTGAACAATATTAGAGAGAGTAAGAAGGTTTAAAAGAAGTGCATTCCTTTGCTGTATTTCAGAATATTGACCACAAAATACTGTGCTACAAAAATATTATAGGAAAAATAGGTAAGAGCAGATTTACTATTCCTAACAGGTTTCTATGTATTTTCAAGCTATATATATATTCAATATATATATATATATATATATATATATATATATATATATATATATATATATATATATATATATATATATAGATAGATAGATAGATAGATAGATATATAATATATATATGCTTGTGTGTGTGGAGATCAGTGTAGTAAATATATACTTCACAATAGATTTACCTTAAACTTTTCCATGCTCATGACGAGCTGAGCTCGTCATGAGGCATGGTGCTCCGGTGCTCATGACGAGCTCAGCTCGTCATGAGCCGTGGAACGCTCAGGTGCGGGTAGAATTCCCCTGCTGTGCTGAGCGTTCCACGGGAGCCGGTGCACCTGTGACAAGCTCAGCTCGTCTTGAGCACAGGAGTGCCGTGCCTCATGACGAGCTGAGCTCGTCATGAGCATGGGGGTGCTGTGCGCGCCCCCCTACCCCCCCAGCATAGCGGGGGAATTACCCCCTCAGCGAAGGGGCAAAAAAATGTTGCAATAATCTCGCTGTAATATTTTGTAGCATGATATTTAGGGGTCGGCATTCCGGTAGTATTCCATTCGTGTTTAGACAAAATATTGGGAAAATATTGTCTGGACAAATATTGTGGCAAGAATATCGAGGACAAAACTATCACGGAGATAAGTATCTATAGGCAGGCAAAGTTTTACTATATATAACTCCACATATACATATATATATATTCACTGAAAAAACCATAGGTTTCAGGAGTTATATAGTTAGGAATTAGTTTTTAAAAAACCTTTGAAATTCACTCAAAAAAAACTATAAGTTTTAGTGGTGTTATAGTTAGCTGGACATTTTACTCATACAAAACCAATGAAATTGCTCCTATATAGTTAGTTGTACTAACTATATTTCGCGCACCCGCAATCCACTGCTGATGATGTCACATATTAGATCATTCTTGACATGGTCAGTGACATCACTGATGACATCTCAAATGACATCACTGATGACATCATCCAGTGAATGTGGTTTGCTTCGTTATTTAAATATGCATTATATATATAGCAATTTACATTGAAGAATGAGTGGATATATATAAATAAATATTTGGATGGAGGATTTAGTAGCAGTGTAATTGACTGTTTACTTGACCAATTTATAATGTCTCACTAAATATAGTGGATAGTGACTAAACTGTGTGAATATCTGTATCACTTTGTCAGTTGTTGTGTAAACTGATTCTACAGTTGGTTACTAGCTATGTGAAAGTCTATATTAGTTATTGATTAGTTAACTGAGTATTTGTATGGGAGTGTGAAAGTGTGTGTGGTTCGGTGGGGGGTGTGTGACTGTCCAAAGATGTGTGAACAGTTGATTCAGTAGATATATGAAGTTAAAACTACATGTTCTAACAGTTTGGGTGAGGGAATCTCTTTATGGGTGTGGTGATGAGCAAATATATTTCTCAAAGGTACAGGTCCAACAAACTAGAAAAATAAAAGGCAGTGTATGTGTAAGTTGTTGTATATAAATAAGTATACATAAGACACAATGATTGTGTGAGTGACTGTATGGATAACTGTATACTTGTAATAATGATTTTATAATTCACTAAGTATGACTTACTATCCAAATAAATAGAAAGAAGTGGTGTTTGTATAAGTGTTTTGCTAAGTAAATATGTAAGTATGATCCATTGTTTGCATAAGTGAGTAGGATGACTTCATATGTGAATAGGATGCGTGCTGTTGTTTAATGTCGATATAGATGTATAAGTATTTTTGATAGTGGTCTATTGTTCATTGACAGCATGTATGAGTGAATCCATAGGTAAGTGATTAGATGTGTGTATACATCTATGAATCACTGAGTGGATTTTTAGATACTTGTATTGCTGTGACAATGGATTTAAACATGATACTCTGTATTATACAAACAGTGATGAAAAATTGTAATAGTGTATGAAAAGGTGTATGTGATTGTCACGTGGATGATGTCATCAGTGATGTCATTTGAGATGTCATCAGTGATGTCACTGACCATGTCATGAATGATCTAATATGTGACATCATCAGCAGTGGATTGCGGGTGCGCGAAATATAGTTAGTACAACTAACTATATAGGAGCAATTTCAATGTCCAGCTAACTATAACACCACTAAAACTTATAGTTTTTTGAGTGAATTTCAAAGGTTTTTTAAAAACGAATTCCTAACTATATAACTCCTGAAACCTATGGTTTTTTCAGTGAATTTCAAAGGTTTTTTTAAATGCTAATACCTAACTGTATAAGGCCTGAAACCTATGGTTTTTTCAGTGAATTTCAAAGGTTTTTTAAAAGCTGATTCCTAACTATATAAGGCCTGAAACCTATGGTTTTTTCAGTGAATTTCAAAGGTTTTTTAAATGCTAATTCCTAACTATAACTGGTGTGTAACCTATGGTTTTTTCAGTGAATATATATATATATATATACAATTTCTATGGCAAAATGAAACCTCTCATTTTGTTCCTTTTCAAATTAAATGTATTAAGTGTTACCACTTTATTCCAATCAAGATTACTTCAGGTGTGCCATACTTTTGTCATAAGTAAGACTGTTAGCGTTCTAGTTGTTCTTTAGAACACTCTGGGACATTCTGTCATTGGGCTATAGTTGGGCTACATCTGGCTGACATTTGGGCTACATTTGGGCTCTTTTGTCTCTGGTGGCCATCTTGGGAGACTGCATATCAGAATTTGTTTAATGAAATATAAGAGGATTTGCGAAGTCACTCAAAATGTGCCCTAATTTTTCTTTCTTCAGCACTAATCATAATTTCTATGGCAAAATGAAACCCCTCATTTTGTTCCTTTGCAAATTAAATGTTTTAAGTGTTAACACTTTATTCCAATCAAGATGACTTCAGGTGTGCCATACTTTTGTCATAAGTAAGACTGTTAGCGCTCTAGTTGTTCTTTAGAACACTCTGGGACATTCTGTCATTGGGCTATAGCTGGGCTACATCTGGCTGATATTTGGGCTACATTTGTTTTTTTTTGTCTCTGGTGGCCATCTTTGGGCTACATTGGGCTACATTGGGCTACATTGGGCTACATTTGGGCTCTAACATATATATAGCCCAATGTAGTCCAATATATATTTTTTCAAAGTTAATTTTCGTAAAAACCACTAGAGCACATATCTTGAGGCATAGCAAAGGCACATCGGGCTACCAGTCCCTACAATTTTGCCAAGTTTGGTGGAAAACCATTCAGCCGTTCGGGCTAAAAGTGAGTCCTACCGCCCTATGGAAATTAACATGGGGAAAACACGTTTTGGGACCCCCTTTTATCTCGGCCCCCACTTGACGAATCCCTCCTAAACTTTCAGGGAAGGAGCAGAGCGCCGCGAGGCAAAGTTAAGGAAAATTTCAGGAAGATTCCTCAACCGGCGCCAAAGTTATTCCCAATAGAATGTTGCGATTTCCCTATGGAAAACAATCCTAACTATATATACCTACTGGCGATAGCCAGTAGGTAATATATATATATATATATATATCAACACACTCTGTCCGGCGTGATCCCTCCTCCAGTAGCGGAAAGAAACAACACAGGAGCCGTGGCCTCTATTCTTGGTGCAGTTTATTCAGAACACAACGTCCTACGCGTTTCGGAGTAAGACTACTCCTTCTTCAAGGGCAAGAATGTGCGTTTCAATGAGGATAATAAAGTAAAGTAATGTGTCACGTTGAGGAAAATCAGAAAAAAATGGTCAGGCGATTTAGTCGATGTTTCTTAAGTAATTTTGCCCGGCGTTAAACGCCTCTAATACCATACGAAGTTTATCAAATAAAGAGGCAGGCGCTGGAGACAGGAAGACAGGAAACAAGTTTTATTCCGACGGAGCAGAACACATCAGATCGGACAACAAGGTATCGTCTCGAGGTGCTCTCTCTCAGCCTCTCTGAGGCCTGGCCTTTTATACACTGGTTTACGACATGTGACCGCTCTTTATTACAATAAAGACATTGTGAAGTAATGAAAAAGACATCCCCGGTACCCCCCAGTTCCGGCTCATTCCAACACGTGGCTACAGTAGAGGTCCTCACCCCCCATACAATAGGAGGGGGCTATCACGCAGCTGAGTGTTCCGCCGATTCCTTTGGAATGTGTGCGCCTGATCGAATCTCAGGGGGTGGGGAGGTCATGATCAATAGTAGCTCCTTTGAAGAGGGGCGAGTGCATACAGTAGTGGGCAATAAACTGTATCCTCAGGCTAAGGGATGGCCAGCGGTCCGTGCAGACAATTGGGCTCAGAGGAAGGGGTCATCAAAGGAGAGATATTCATGAAAAGAAGGATCGGTGTGGACAATCGAGCGTAGAGGAAGGGTTTATCAAAAGAGAGGTATTCATGGAAGGAAAGGAGGTGTTGGTCAGGCGCGGGGTGTGATTCCCAGAGACAGAGTCATGCGGAAGGGGAGGGTTCATGGCTTGTGCATGTGAGAGCGGGGGCAGCCAGGGTGCATGGGGGATGCTTGCAGGGTCAGGGAAGTGCGCTGACGATCGATCGTGAACAGGGAGACCATGGTACCTAAAATGGCTGTCGTGTATGTTCATACGTGAGTCTGAGGAATGGGCAAGATGGCGCAGATGATGTTCAGTTCACGAACTAAAATTCCACAGTCCTCCCTTTTAACATGTCTCGCCAGCTTGTCAGTTCGGATCTATCCCCATAAGACCACGTATTTCTATCTCATAGAGGGGACTCATGTGCTCAGTTCTAAAGTCCAAAGTCTTAGGGCACATACAGTTAGAAATGAGTGAACACAAAGGTGGCAAACATTGAATATCTAAGCAACACCCACACAGTACCACGACTGGTATCAGTATAAATGTAAAGAACCTCCATCCCCAGTCCTTCAAAGTGTCCCAAAACCAGCTTCCAAGCGACCATCCTTCTTGCTCCTGGTGAACCTCTGAGGATAGTCTGTGGAGGTGTTCGATCGCTTTGTAGACTGAAGGCGAGTTATCTGGCACGTAGGTGCAACAGCTGTAGCCGATGATGCGGCATGCTCCTCCACGGTCGGCCAGAACCACATCTAGAACAAGGCGGTTTTGAAGAGCCACCAGGCGGACTGCCTGAAGCTCAGCCGTGTTGTTAGCAAGGATGCCAGCCGTGATGTTAATGGTTATTTCTACTGCCTGAGTCAGATGTCGGATAGCGCGGCTATTTGCCATTGGGCCCCACAGAGGAACAAGTCCCTTCACCGCATCCAGGAACTGTGCTCCGGTGGAGTCGGCTTGTCCAATGTCTCCGGCGCGCTTTTGCCGGTGATGGTAGGCTGGGGCCACATACGTGGGGGGAAGAATGAAGGCGATGTAGCACGTACCCCTCCAACCTTTCGGGAGCCAAGTGTAGGCTTTGGTGCCACAAACAAAGTACATATTCGGAGAAGCAACAAAGGAGGGGGGATCAACTGAGACCAATGTTCTGGTGATGTGGCAGGAACTGTGACCCACCAGCTGTGTTCCCTGGCCTTCGAGGCACACAAGACCTGTGACATTGATGACAGACAGGGCCACAGTCAGAGTGGCAGCCGTTCGCTTCCGCAGGTAGGAGAAGGTGGGTCTAGCTGGATTGTGGAGCACTTGCATTTCAACTCGTTCTTTGGCAGGGATGTTCATATGGAAGGCGGAACCTGAGGTCACAGGACAAAAGGGGGCAGACGTCCTTCCTGTTTTGTTCAGCCAGAACCCATAGTAGAAGTGTGACACTGTTTGACCAGAAGCGGCGTTGTCCTTGTGGCTTTCCTGCAAGAGGATCAACCAGGCGAGGCAGGAGCCGTGAACTGAGAAAGGAGAAGGGATGAAGGGGATGGAGTGTCCAGTGGCATGCGGGAGCAACCCGCATATCCAGCAGTTCGTGGCATTTGCAGCAAGGTTGTGCTGCTGCAATAGTTGCACGAAGGAATTGTTCCAGAACTCCTTACGCCTTTCTCGGAGCTGAGGCGAAAGGGAGATCAGGTGGTGCTCTTTCATGGTGGTTGGCTGTGCAGTGGTCGGCAATATCTGATGAGCGGGTGTGCTTTCCTCCAAGATCCAGAAGGAAGTCATGAGGAGGAGGCAAAGGAGGAAGACAATGAAGAAGGCGATTGTCTTTGATTTGTGCAAATTGTCAGCCTTTGGGTTCCTGTAGTGGGTATTTCCGGTTGCTTCCATCATCTTCTTATCTGGCGCTTCCATAATCTTCTTATCTGGCGCTTCCATCATCTTCAAGGTGCTCGGTAATGGGCAGAACCACAGACTTTGTTTAGCTTCTCTCCGGGTAACCCTTGGTTGTTTTAGGCCACCGTTCTGAGATTTTAACTTAGTCAGTGGTCTACTTAGCCGAAGCTCCCTCCTTTTTGACGCAGGAAATACCCTTCCCGGGATGGCACAGTGGGATCAGAGAATTTTGCAAGTTCAAGTGCCTCGGTATCAGGATAGCAGTTCAGTGATGGCCGGTCTTTGTTCAGGAGCTCTTCTTGGGTGTCGACGTTTTCTGTCGTGGCCAGGGTCGAGGAGACCTTCTTGCAGTGGTGTGCGTGCAGCCAGTGCCTTTTCCCCTCTACTCGAAGAGCCGTCCGAGTGGTGATCAGTACTTGCCAGGGGCCCGTCCACCGGGGTTCCAGACTCTTTGCCCGTTGAAAATTCCGGACTAAAACATAATCTCCCGGTTGGATATCGTGACCGGGACCCCTGGAAGCATCGGGGATGGCCTACTGCACCTGTTGATGAATGACAGACAACGTTTTAGTTAATTTGTATAAATAATCTGACAGCAGGACGTCGGGGACGTCGTGAATGGAGGTCGGTTTGAGGGCAGTCCAGAGGTTCATTGGTCGCCCAAACACAACCTCGTAGGGGGTCAAGTGGTGCTTAGTGGGAGTGGAGCGCATCGATAGCAATGCCAGTGGGAGGGCATCTGGCCACTTAAGTCCTGTGGTGGCCACTATTTTTGACAGTTTCAGTTTCAGTGTAGCATTGTGTCGCTCAACTAGGCCAGTGGATTGGGGGAGGAAGACCGCATGAAACCTCTGCTGTACCCCCAGCCCCTTCAAGATTAGTTGGATAACTTCGGCTATGAAGTGGGGGCCATTGTTGCTCCATAAAATTCGACAAAGGCCGTAGCGAGGGAAAAACTCGTTCAGTAGTACTTTGGCAGTAGTCATGGCAGTGTTATCACGGGTTGGATAGGCTTCCACCCATTTGCTGAAGGCGCATACAATGACTAATACGTACTTCAAGCCTTGGCATCTATCCAGCTGGATGTAATCCATCTGGAGGACCTCAAAGGGGTGGTCGGGGATCCCAAACCCTCCCCGGGGTACCACAGTTCCTTTCCCGGGGTTGTGTTGTAGGCAGATAAGGCACTGCTGGACCAGGCGTTTGGCTGAGTCGGGGATTTTGTTGTTGTGCCAGACTTTGGAAATGAGTTCAATCATGGGGGCAGAACCTATGTGTGCAGGGGAGTGTGCCATAGTCAGTATGGGAATCAAGTATGAGTCAGGCAGCAACCATTTGTTTGTGTCTTTTGTCCGCCAGCAGCCTTCATCGTCCTTTAGACCCACCCGTGCCCACTCAGTCAGTTTGTGAGGTGTGCTGGCCGACTGGATGTCCCTAATCGTTTCCCTAGCGTCAGTCCATTTTTCTGCTTGTGACCTGGTCACATACATGCGTGTCGTCGTCCTATTCTCAGCTGTGGTTCGGGCAGTGATGTCGGCCAGTGCGTATCCCTGTCCAACTAAGTCCGTCACCTTCTTGTGTGCCTGGCATTTGATCACTGCTAATCGTTTGGGGAGGAGAACTGCTTCAATCAGGGCGGAGACTAGATCTCCGTGAAGGATGGGCGTGCCGTGGGACTTCAGGAATCCCCTTTCCCTCCACAAGAGCCCAAAATGATGAACCACCCCGAAGGCATACTGGCTGTCCGTGTAAATGTTCGCCGTGGTTCCTGCTGCTATGATACATGCTCGTGTGAGGGCAATTAGCTCTGCCGCCTGTGCGGATCGTTGCGTGATGCGGGCTGTTTCAACTACTGTTCGGGCTATCGTCACCGCATAGGCAGCTGAAGTGGTGCCATCTGGGAGTTTGATACAAGAGCCGTCTACCCATCGTTCTCCATCAGGGTCTGTAAAAGCAATGTCTCGGAGGTCAATTCTACTCCTGGTCTGTTCGCCCGTGAGGGTCACACAGTCGTGTATAGGGGGCACATCGGGGTCATTTTCAGGCAAGGGCAACAGTGTAGCAGGATTCAAAGTCGTGCATCCCTTCAGAGTGATGTGGGGTACAAGTAGAGTCAATTCGTACCCCGTCAGTCGTGCACTAGTCAGGTGTTGAGTCTTGGTCTGGTTCAAAAGGGTGTCAACTGTGTGGGGTACTAACACCGTGAGAGAGTTCGAAAGTACAATTCCCTCACTCTGACGGATAGAGACAGCAGCGGCGGCTACTGCTCGAAGGCAGGCAGGTAAAGCTCTGGCGACTGGGTCAAGAGTGGCAGAGAAGTAGGCACAAAGGCGTTGTTTGGAGCCGATGGGCTGAGTTAGAACAGACAATGCGCATCCCTCCCTTTCGTGAGTGAAGAGGGAGAAGGGCTTGGAGTAATCTGGTGTTCCTAGGACGGGTGCCGAGCAAAGGGCATCCCGCAACTCCTTAAAGGACGCTTGGCATTCGGGGGTCCAAGGGAGTGGGAAGGGAACATCTTTGGCCAACAGGGAAAGTAGGGGTTTTATAATGAGACTGAAATTTGGTAACCATTGTCGGCAAAAAGAGGTAAGGCCCACCAATGAACGGACTTGCTTCTGTGTTTTTGGGATGGGGGTGTCTAGGATGGTTTGGATTCGGTCGGGCGTAAGTTTCCTCCCTTCTTTGGACAGGAGATGGCCTAGGTATGTCACTTGAGGCTGGCAGAACTGCAGTTTCTTTTCGGAGACTTTGTGGCCATTCTCCGCAAGAAAGTGCAAGAGTTGGATAGTGGCCGTGATTGCAAGTGGAGTGGTGTCGGCCGCCAAAAGGATATCATCGACATATTGGATCAACACCACTCCATCTGGTAGCTGGACGGCGTCCAGCTGTCTTTTGAGGGCCTGGCTGTAAATGCTGGGACTTTCAGTGTAGCCCTGGGGAGCTCTACAAAATCGGTACGAACGGTTTTTTAAGGTGAAGCCGAAGAGATAACGGCTGTCTGGATGGATGGGGATAGAGAAAAATGCATTCTTGAGATCAATAACGGTGAAGGTGGTGGCAGTGGACGGGATGAGGGTCAGAATGGTGGTGATGTCTGAGACTACGGGGTACTGTGGCACCACCACTTTGTTGACTTCTCGCAGGTCGATGATGAAGCGGTACGCTTTCTCATCCCCCTCACCTTGCTTCTTAACAATGGGTAGGATAGGGCTGTTGCAGACATTACTAACCACTTCCTCTACCACTCCTGCATCTACCAGGGACTGAATAATCGCTACCAATGCCTTCTCGCCTTCGGGCGATATCCGGTACTGTGGGAGTTTCGGGAGTATTGCGTCTGGTCGAACAGTTATGTGCACAGGGTCGATTATCATTCGTCCTACATCTGAGTCGTTTCTGGCCCATAGGTACAGGGGTAGGGTGTCGAGCAAGGATAGGTCAGCATCAGTTATAGAGTACATATGTCGTGCGGGGCGGGATCTGGACATGCTCGGGTTGTCGTACAGGATGACTCGGACTCCATCTGGGGAACACCTAATAGTAGCTCGGAAATGTTTTAGTAAATCAATACCCATAATGTCGTCAGGGGAGTTGGAGGAGAGCAGAAATGTTGTGCCAGTGGGGTTGTTTCCTAGGTCGAAGGAGATAGGTACAGACAGGGGATTAGTGTAGGGCGTTCCATCGAAACCTATCGATGTAATGTGTGAGCCAGACAAGGGTGCCCTTGGAATCAGTCGCTTTGATAATACACTACGTGTCGCTCCAGTGTCTACCAAGAATGGAGACTTTGTACCCAGGACCTTAGCGGTGACGTAAGGACCTTGCTGGTCAACACAGAGCTCGACTGGATCCCTCCCTTGCCCCTGGCAGTCCAATGCGAAGTCGGGAGTGTTCTCACTGTCAGATAGTTGGTACTGGTTCTGTCGGGGACGGTTAAATGTGTTCGATCTTCCTGGTCTGTCGCTGTTGGTGTCGTTTGTGTACCCCCGCCCCTGCCCTCTAGTCCTGGGGCCATTTGTCATGTCCCTCGTTTCTTTATTTTTAATTAGTTCCAGAAGAACCAGACATTGAGACTTCCAATGCCCGAATCCTTTGCAAAATGCACACTGATTATCTTCTATGTCCCTACGTCCAGAGTAGGGAGTGGGTGTGCGGTCCTTTGGGGGTGGATTTCTAGGGGCGATTGATTGGTAGTTCCCCCTGTGTAGTTCTTACCCGACTGCCACCCCTTGTATCTGGGCTATCATCACCCTTTCTTTCAAATCTTTCTTCTTTCTCTCGGTTGCCCTATCATTCTCATTCTTTTGGTGTTCGTAGTACTGAGCCATTTGGAGGATAGCGGCGGGTTTGGAGGCCCCCCAACTACTCTCGCTCGTTTGTAACTTTTGGGAAACCTCTCGTGACAGACCCTTTACGTAGTTTTGCACAAATAGGTGTTGTCCGGTTGCGGTGGTCATGTCTTGGCCACTGTAGTCGGAGAACACCGTTTCAAATCGGGAGAAGTATTCTGATACGTCTTCCTGGGGTTTCTGACGGCAAGCCGTGACTATTGACCAATCTACCTTTTTCTCTGGGATCAAGGTTTTTAGCTTCTGAACTATTTTTTCCGGAAGTTCCAGTATGTCTTTTATCGGTTTCCTTCCGGGCTCTCGTCGTCTATCTAGCTCACTGAGTTGATTCCAGGTATGTCCGAACAGATCTGTGTGATCGGCTTTCCGGATTTGCTTCCACACGTCAGCCGGCAGACATAACCCGAAAAACAAATCAATGTCTGCTAGAGTCATTATCGTTGAGCCCAAGGCTGTGCCTAATTCGGTGTAAAATGCTGTCGGGTTCTTCCTTAAATCAGGCAGGGTTTGCCTAAAGGTTAAAATATCTTGTCGATCCCATGGTTGGTAAACCCAATTGTACACAACCCTCCCTTTTGCATCTGCGTGGTTGATATCGTCGTTTGTTCCCTGACCTCTTGGGGGAACCCAGTAGGGGGTGGCTTCTCTGATAGGCATCATAGTGTTGGCTACTTCTAATGGGGACTCAGTCGTTTCAGGGACTGTGATCTTAACCTCTGGTTTCTGTTCCGTGAGGTGGCGGAAGACTTCAAGCATTTGCATGAAGAGGTCCGTCACATCGCGCTCAGTCCCATCTCCAACATTGACCTTTCTATATAGAGCCGTCAGCTTAGCAGGACCCTTATTTTGATACCTATCCTCATATGCGTTCAGGGTGTGGTAGCTGAACCGTAAAATGAAATGCCGTCTGTGGCTACCGGCATGTGAATTGTGCATATCCATCGTATATTCTTCGCTCTCCTTCCGTTCTACCAGTGTCTTTGCTATCTTGTCAATCCCATCCCGCTCGTCTTTGCTCAACCTATTTGGTCTGGCTGTTGGCTGCTTGCTAGTCTCGAGTTCATCTGATGTTGTTACCAATGTGGCCGGTGCGAAGGCCATAAGAGCCGGGGCACTAGCGCTAGGGTCACCCTCGCCCGCACTCAGAACTGGTAGGTGCTGTGCTAGAGGCTGGCAGGGGGCATAAGGAGGGGGCATGTAGATAATCGGAGGACCTAGCAGTAACTCGTCGTTTGCCCGTTGTTTGGAGGGCACCTCCGGGTAGAGCGTAGAGGGGGTCCTAACAGGGCATTGGCCTGCCGACCCTGATTCTTGCGTTTGTCTAACTTCCTCTATCCTTCTTATTTCTTCATCTAGTTCCTTAGCGGCCAGGTGGGCTGCCTTTCGTAACTCTTTCCCTATTTTTGCTTCTTCTCTTTTCCTTCGTTGCTCTGCTTCTTTGCGCCACATGCCGATACTATCGAGCATGGTGGGCGTTGCCTTATTTGTTCTAACAGCTGCTTCTAACGTTTTTATTTTATGATCATCAAAGGAACCTATCAGTGGCCACTGACTTTCGGGGTCCTTTTTTGTATATTTATGCCATAACTTACTATAAGCTATAGCGACTAGTCCTTGCTTAGTGAACATGTCCTTATTAGGGGTGCCTTCCAATGGAGCTGGATGGTTCATCTCTAATAAGCGGTCCGGGTTGTACCAACTACCAATCAGTGGGGAGAAGACAGGCATGACAGATTACAACGGGGGACAAAGGTCCGCACTACCTATCTTTCACTATTTGCAAAGACTAGACAGAATATTGCTATTCTACGTTATTTGCAAGCAGAGAACCTCAAAAGAACTATACTCCAAACAATCTATGTTCGGACAATCAATCAGTGGGGAGAAAAATAGGTACGGCAGATTACAATGGGGGACAAAAGTCCGCGTTACCTACCCTTCAATATCCGCAAAGGGAGATAGAATATTCCTATTCCTCCCCGTTTGCAGGCAGCGAATATCTCAAAGAGCGACAAAGCAAATACTAGTATTTCAATCAATCAAACAATTAATCAATTCGCAATTCGTCGTGTGTCACGACCTTACCCGGACCGCATGGACAGTTTCTCGTCTTCCGCTTCCAGCGCCCGATCGTCCTCTACTCTCTGTTGCTACCGCGGCACTCCTGATGGTTCCCAGTCAGGACCGTAGATCACTCGGGAGAGGTCTGCTCGGAACCAGTGAAGTTCGGATGATCGGCTGTCAGACGAGGGTCTATCGGACAGGAGCTCTCCCGATCGTTGCAGTCGTTCACTCTGTCGTCGGGACCTCTCCCACTGGATCCACGTGTCGCTGATGGGCCCCACGCTTGGGACGCCATTGAGGAAAATCAGAAAAAAATGGTCAGGCGATTTAGTCGATGTTTCTTAAGTAATTTTGCCCGGCGTTAAACGCCTCTAATACCATACGAAGTTTATCAAATAAAGAGGCAGACGCTGGAGACAGGAAGACAGGAAACAAGTTTTATTCCGACGGAGCAGAACACATCAGATCGGACAACAAGGTATCGTCTCGAGGTGCTCTCTCTCAGCCTCTCTGAGGCCTGGCCTTTTATACACTGGTTTACGACATGTGACCGCTCTTTATTACAATAAAGACATTGTAAAGTAATGAAAAAGACATCCCCGGTACCCCCCAGTTCCGGCTCATTCCAACACGTGGCTACAGTAGAGGTCCTCACCCCCCATACAATAGGAGGGGGCTATCACGCAGCTGAGTGTTCCGCCGATTCCTTTGGAATGTGTGCGCCTGATCGAATCTCAGGGGGTGGGGAGGTCATGATCAATAGTAGCTCCTTTGAAGAGGGGCGAGTGCATACAGTAGTGGGCAATAAACTGTATGCTCAGGCTAAGGGATGGCCAGCGGTCCGTGCAGACAATCGGGCTCAGAGGAAGGGGTCATCAAAGGAGAGATATTCATGAAAGGAAGGATCGGTGTGGACAATCGAGCGTAGAGGAAGGGTTTATCAAAAGAGGGGTATTCATGGAAGGAAAGGAGGTGTTGGTCAGGCGCGGGGTGTGATTCCCAGAGACAGAGTCATGCGGAAGGGGAGGGTTCATGACTTGTGCATGTGAGAGCGGGGGCAGCCAGGGTGCATGGGGGATGCTTGCAGGGTCAGGGAAGTGCGCTGACGATCGATCGTGAACAGGGAGACCATGGTACCTAAAATGGCTGTCGTGTATGTTCATACGTGAGTCTGAGGAATGGGCAAGATGGCGCAGATGATGTTCAGTTCACGAACTAAAATTCCACAACGTGATAATAAACATAAATAAAATACTTTGACTTACTTCATCTCATCCATTGCGTTTTAGTTCAACCATATCTGAACTCCTATTAGTTTAAACGTACCAAATTCACAATTATTATTTTCACTTGTGGCCCAAAATATAAACAACAATCAAAAGTGAAGTTCATACTCTCATATCAATTAATCAACATAAACGACATTTTGCTTCAAAATTAATAATTGCAGTTTGTTCTATGAATTAAAGTTATTTGGCAGGTTTTAGGTTTCAATGTTTGCAAGTTTACGAGTACAAAAATTAAAAAAAAAATTGAACAAATTAACGGGTTCGGGACACAAACCTACAATCACAAAAGAGAACATTCTCTGAAGCCGATTAATGCCTTGCGCTAAATAAATAGCGATCTCAAATTATGTATTTCACATGCATAAACATTGAAACTTGTACTTGTATTGTACCTAAATTCTAAACTGCTTATAAAGTCTTAAAGAAAGTAATCAGCAAAAATACTGCCCAAGTGGGCCATATCTACACATATGTGCGAGTAAAGTTCATCATGATGAAGTGAGGCCAAATCAAATCTTGCCCCAGTGGGCTAATGCTTTCTTGATCACAGGTGGAGTCCATAATCAATCATTCTTGTATACAGGTCTGTAACAGATAAGACGACAAAGACAAAGTTCTATTAAAATCTTCACAACCTAAATAAAACGGTTATGAAGTGTAAAACACACAAATTCTAAAAACAGCAGTCAGAAATTGTAAGCAGCAAAAAACACATTTGATTAACCATACATTTAGTCTCCATGTAAATGCACAGACAATTCTTCGTCCATATTTAACCCATGTGGCACCATGGTGTTAAACCTGATAATGAATTTGGACACCTATTTTCTACGTTCCAACAGTCTATTCCCTCCTCTTATATTGGGGGAGATGCAGTCAATAACTGCAAATTTGACAAGATTGGCATCACTTTTATGGTACTCTTGGAAATCGCGAGCGACCGGATAAGTTTTATCATTTTTATTTATGGCCCTGAGATGTTCCAACACACGTTTTTTACCTTTATGAATGGTACTCCCAATGTAATACTTCAGACATGGGCATTTCAGGGTGTAAATAGCATATTCAGTATTGCAATTAAGGTGTTTTTGAATGACCCATGGAGCTTCATTATTGTTAAATTTCAAGGATTTGACACTGCTACTGAATTTACAGGCTTTGAACTGATTACAGGTAAAAAAGCCTTTTACCGCATTACAGTTTTTGGGGTTTTGGATCATGTTGCTACACAAGTGATCCCGTAGTGATTTGGGTTCACGAAAGGTCAGAGACGGGTGATCTCCTATGTATTCCTTAAGATCATTATCGGTCTTTAAGACCTCCCAGAATTTCTTGAGGCTCTTTTTCACTTCCCATGCTTGTGTATTATAAGTCGTTATGAATCTTATGATTTCTTTAGGTTTACTGTGAGTTTCCTCAACCTTGGGGAATATAAGATCTTGGCGATTCAGGGTATCGACTTTAGTGATGACCTCCTTATTGCTTTTGGGGCTGTAGCCTCGTGTCAGGAATCTTTCGCTCATAATTTCTTTTTCTTTCTCGAATTTATCAGTAGTACTACAGTTCCTGCGGGCACGTAATAGTACCCCAAATGGTATGCTGTGTATCAAATTGCGCGGATGGCAACTGCCCGCATGAAGTAAGCTGTTGCCAGCCGTGGTTTTTCTATACAAAGAACTTTCAATGGTATTGTTTCTTATCTCTAGTTTAAGATCTAGAAATTCCATGGTGTCACTATTTATCTGATGTGTAAATTGGAGATTGAGTTGATTTTCATTCAATGCCTCCACAAATTGGTTAGCTTGTGTTTCAGTGCCACTCCATACGCAAAAAATATCGTCTATATAGCGCAACCAGAGGACGGCGTGGTCTTTAAATAATCCGATCTTGTGGACAACCTGCTCCTCCCACCAGCCGAGGTAAACACCTGCAAAGCTGGGGGCGAAGCAGGTTCCCATCGCCGTCCCCTGGATTTGTTTTTAGATGTTGTTGTCGAAAAGAAAAAATTGTTGCACAAACATTTGAGCAATTTGATCAATCATTTTGAGCAACATTTCGGTGTGATGAAGAAAGCACAGAGGTCTGTTCTGGAAAAAATGTCTGCATGATTCTAGACTGCTTAAGTCAGTCTTAAGTCTGTCTTAAGACAAAATCCTAACTTCTGTGAATACCAAAAGTAGTAAGTTCATTCTATGAATGCCAAAAGTAGTAAGTGCATTCTGTGAATACCAAAATAGTAGTAAGTTTAGGATTGAGTCTTAAGCTCATTCTGTGAATCGGGCCCACAGACATTACTTACACAATTCTCAAGCTGCAGTGCTGAGCAGGCAGCCAGTGATAAATCTCTAATGGGATTAATTAGAATTTGGTAGATGTAGAACATCCATCAAAATCCAGTGGATATTCTATCCAACAAATTTGTGGTTCGCCCACTGCATTTAAAGGTGGGGAAAGCACCACGTTCCCGGAGGTTGCACTTTGTCTGGTTTTTCTGCCAGAAACATTTCCCTGACAATAGTGCCATCAGTCAATGTATATAAGAATAAATTCTTTATTTTGGGAAACGCCTGGTGGTTCTACACAGGAAAAAAAATAATAGAAATCCATGCTCTCGGAGAAAATTCTGACTGTGCCAGGACAAATGCTTTTCTTGTTTCAAGAACAAGCCCAGGATTGGGAGTTTATTCTTGAAATTCTAAAAAGTTTATTGATTAAGCACATCAAACATGACATCTCCTCACAAACGTTTACACCCTTCAAGGCCAGGTTTGGGTGGATTTCTAAATATGGCAAGCAGTTCTATGCTATGGGAAGATAGAAGGCCACTCATACCATAACCCATAAAGTCTTTTGATTCAAAGTGTGCCTGGTGAAGGGAAAAGCACCGAAGAGCAACTCTTGAAAGAAACTATGGAGCATATGTACAAGGAAATGGCACAGTGCGGCGGCCAATTTTTTGTGCTGCGCTGTGCCATTTCTAACATTCAGGGATGCACCGTATTCACAAGAATACGGAGCATCTCTGTGTTTTCCCTAGCGCTGGCACTAAAAATAGCTGCCTAGCGCCAACACAGACACCGATCTGCCATAGTACAAGGGTGCCTGCCTTGCAGGGGAGATTGTTTATGTGCTGGAAGGTGTCCCTTCCTGCACATAATCAATAATATTGATTTGCTACTTCTATGTGAGCTGCATTCTGCAGCACACATAAAAGTAGTAGATTACTATGATGTAATGATTGTTTTTGTGCATGTAGGGAGACCTTCATGCACAAAACTATTATTAATGGTCTTTTGCTCTTTCTATGTGTGTGCATAATGCAACACACATAGGAAAAGCAAAAATGAACATAAATAAAAGTATTTCTCTTCGTTGGGCCAATCTAACAGTTGATTTGCATGGCGTTAGTTTTTTACATTGCCTCAGTTTTACAGAGCCTTGTCAATCTAGTGCAGTGGCAGAAAGCAATGGGTGTTGTGGTGAAATGCCCACCACAACACCCATTGCACGCCCCTTTCATGCAGATACCTGCGTGAAAGAATACCATATTTACAAAGCAGAGTTAAGTCACAAAACTTGGCTTAACAGCACTTTGTAAATATGGAGCAGGTCATTGCGCCACCGGACCATCTGTAAAAGTGACATTCTAGTTGCGCAATCCGCTTGTACATATGCCCGTGTGTGCCCAGGTATGAGCATAACATGTCACTTGAAAACCTCAATGAGATTAACCACACAGCAAGCAGCTCCTAGGATTTTGCAGGCTGTTCATCACATGACTGTCAATGGTCCCATGCCATAGGTGACACCTTCAGCCAGTCCTAGCTTTTTGACCAAGACACTCTCTATGTGGGGCCCCTATCTGTGCCTGTTTCCATTACTATCAAGTAGCTAAAATGCGCATTGTGCTGCCCCACATGACTTCACTTCTGCTTTTTCTTTGCTCCCCAACCACAGCCAAACCTTATTTCTGGCTTGATTGTCATGCACAGAGAACATGAAAATAGAGGGTGAGGATGATGTGGACATATTTGAGGGTAGGGTGGAACAGGTGGACAGCACCAGCCCAGTGCTCAGTCCCTGTGAAAAATGACTGATGTGTTTTAAAGGAATGTCTGTCTGTTATTAGGGTGAGTCAGCCATGTGTTGTAATCGCTGGAGATCCCTTTCTCTGCTGACATATCCTTTCTGGTATCTTCTTCAGATGTTGTGGTTTACATCCTCTCATTTGGCAGAAAGAACAAATGCTTCAAATTTCCTTCACAAATAACTATGCTACAGAAACATATTCACCCCAACCATCATCTAAATCCTAATTGCTTCATACTTTTTAGTCAGAGCCTGGGATGGGACAAGGTGTAAGGAATACGAAAAATAAACAGATGTTTGCGAGCCCTATATTGGTTCTCATTAGGGTGCACTGGCTCTGCTTTCTTGGAGGCCAGTGCTTACTAGGGCAATAGAAGGGGGGCAATGGGCACATCCATAATAACTACTATCTCTGGTCACTGCCTTGCCTACCTCATTTAAATCCAAAATGCTTAACTATGGTGTTTAACACCGACCTCATCATGTAGGATATGTAACGTATGTATTCAATCTGTCTCTGTCTCAGCCTCTGGCCAACACAGCTTACTTGTATATAACAAACCAAAGGCCAGATGTACATAGTTTTGTGTTTGCAAATACTTAATAGCAATTTTTTGTGATTCAGTGTTAGGTAATTGCAAACTATCAATGCACTAATGTGTGTTTACACTGTTTCTCTTCCAGGGGATCCTCATCAATAGTCATAAGCATTAGAATATTCCCGCCCATGCGCGGGACCATTCTAATGCTTATGACTTTGATGAGGATACCCCTGGAAGAGAACTAGGATTACAGGTAAGTAACTAATCCTTGCGTTTCCCAGTGGGTCACAAATAAACCTACCCCATTAATATTCATAAGGTAGGTCACAATTTGTGATCCATTGGGAATCACTAAAATTACAAGGATGGTGGCCTGCTGGAATCAGCAGACTACCATGTCTGTGATTGCTTTTATAATAGGCATCGTTTATTTTTTTAATGCAGTATATTTTCCTTAAAGGAAATTGGGCTGCATTGCAAAATGAAAAATGAAAAGGTTTAGTGGTAGGTAGGTAGTTAGTGGTAGTGGTCTGTGGGATCACTGCCTGCTCTTGAAAAACATTTTTTACAACCATTTACAAAGGGGAAGGAGTCCCTTGGGGACTGAGTACTGTTTACAAATGGGTTACCACCTACTTGAAGTAGGCGATAAAATTGCATTACAGTCGCAAAACAACTGTGGGTCACTATTAAGTAGGGATGCTCTTAAAACACCCCTTCCTAATATCCAATCACTAAGCCATTTTGTGATTCAGTAATAGTTTACCAATGTGCAAACTAGGCTTTTGTACATTCAAAAAGTCAAATCGGGCCAAATTGCGAACGCAAAACAGCTACGAACATCTGGCTTTAAATCTTTTCTTTGGTAAGGTCTCTGGTCATGTATTATGCAGAATCTATTTTAGAAACTAAATGCTAACTAAGATCCAATAAAAGAATAAACTACAAATCTCATATTCCTTGCATAAAATGTTGCCAATACCTTTCAGGCACATGCCAGTAAAACCACTGACTCAAGTAGCCACTTCAGATTTTTTATTTTCAATATGCATTCTCTATTACCCTACCACTTCTGCTGTATATGTTCTTTCTTCTGTCTGACCTCCCCTTATCATTTTAAGCTCTGTCCTTATTTTCTAGCTTTTTATTTAGTCTGTCTGACTCCCACTTAGCAATTTAAAACTGTCCTTCTTTTCTCACTTTTGTTTCTCCTGTAGCACATTTCTTTAGAAGGGTATTCAAATGTTATGGTGTAGCACTAAAAATATTCTTGTTAATAGACTGAGGTAACGATTCTGCGGGGGCATACGAAATATGAAAATATAAGAAGAACGTCTCGCTTTAAAATCTCTGTAAAAACCTGCATTATCATTCACCCTTTTATATCATTTTAATTTCACAGTTCAGGCCTTTAAACTAATTTATCGAAAAAGGGAATTTTGTAGTGCCTCCACTAGCCCCTCTGATAGTGTTTATGTAGGAAATTTGGCTATTGATTGAGGGAGATGGAAACCCTTCTCAAGCAACAACCACAAACGTTGTCCGGGTGAACCACAAAAAGTCATGATCCTATGCTTAACCCTCAGGTAACTTACCACAAAAACAGTCAGGCTTACCTTGGAGGTAATTGGCAAAGTATTTATTCAGCACACAAAGAATAATAAACTGAAAACAGAACACAAGAAAATCTCACATCAATTTGGATACATAGAGTAAATTAAAAAAAACTAAATGACAACAAAATTAATTAAATCCAATCAGTAGAACCAGAGTTTTGAAAATGTTAAATCTTTAGCGAAAAATAACATAGAAAAGTACAAATCGCCAACTGCAGGGAACTGGTCAGACAAGACTTGGACCAAGTCAGAACTTAAGACAGGTCGCAGTGGAGCGTGGGTCATATACAGGTACCAGGTTCACCCCGATCAAGACTTACCATTGTACTTAGAAGAATTTCTGAAGATTTTCTGGAGACAGTAGAGTCCTCAGCTGGGCCGAGCAGCAGGCTGTAGCAGAGAGAAGGATGTCAGTGATGGAGAGTTGCTTGACAATGGCAAGAAAAGCTGGATTTTCAGGCCCAGGAGGTCATCGTTGTCAATGGAATTCTGGTTGTCGCCGAGCCTGATAAAGATTTCTACCTTCAGACTTTAAAGTTTTTCTTGAGCTCAGATTTCTTCTTCTGGGCGACTGCAGACTGTAGCCAAAGAGGGCTCCATGAGGCCAGATAGTTGTCCTAGAAGCTGTTAGTTCCTACTTTCCAGCTGAATTATGGTTTTTAAAAAGGCAGGTTCAGGCCTGGAAAAGGTATATTTTGCCAAGTTGAAACATCAGTTTACAACCACACTACAGAATGCAGTGCTACTTTAGTGGGTGGCACAGTCAATGCTGCAAATCCACTATTAGTTTTTAATTTACAGACCCTGGGTACATGTGGTAACATTTACTAGGGACTTACCAGTAAATTAAATGTGCCAATTCAGGATAAGCCCATTTTACCATATGTTAAACTGAGGTTACAAGCACCTTAGCACTGGTTACAAGTGGTACGCTGAGCAGAGTTCGAAAACCAACAAAAACGAATTCAGCAAAATAGCAGAAATGAACGCAATGGTTTGAGGGACTTCCATCAAATGGTTTCAGCTCTAACAGTTTGCTTCTTTCATTGGGCTCAACCACGCACTGGGGAAAGGCTCAGATATCCTTGAATTTTTTCCTACAAATATGGTAGTCAAGCTCGTAGCATTTGCTCGCTACCTCATTGTCTTAGAGCTTTATGTCTGTGTAATCATCGGAAAGAGGTGACATACTTACAAATTCACAACATTATACTGAGTCTTACTTTTCATTGTCATGCTCACTTTATTATGAGGTTAAGTTATGTCTGGAATGCAGGAAAATGAGGTAACCCTTTCAATAAATGTAAAGGCAAGAGTGCACCTCTCTTTGCATATAAGACATACTATGTAAATCTCACTCAGAAGTCCTGTTTTCATACTCAGGCCACACCATAATGATCAACCATACATAAGGCAAAATAAAGGGTATGCAAATTGTGCGCTGACATAAGGAATGCAGTATGTATAGATTATAGGTTTGTAATCCAACCATGTCCTACTACTGTAACACAGTCTTCACATTATGAAGAGGAACCAAGCAGTCACAAGTCTTCCCTTGGCACCTATTGACAGATAGTCAGGGGTCACATATCACCACAAACTCAAAGAGAAACACCAGTGCCTACAAACACAATGGGATCAGTTGATTGCTGCAAGAATCGGTAGGTGAATGGTAAATGCATACTGCCAGAGAAAAACCCAAAAGTGGTGTCACAACATTGATAAAACCCTTAGAACAGATGGATTATTGAAGTCTCCAAGTGCCACAGGGAGCATGAATGTTTGCAGGGCTATTTTGAGATATAACGTCCTGGCAGGCCAGGGACAATCTATGCATATCTATTCAATTTAATCCATTGGTAGTGGAAGTAACACTATATACCATTTGACCAATAATGGCATCGCAGTGTTGTTCAATGTCCTGCGTAAGCACCTCAACAGCCTTTTTTTTGTGGTAGAGGTGCTTGGTCAGGACAATGAGTGGACATGACAGAAGATAAAGAGACCCTGTATGCATTCTGTTCTGCTTTCAGTTTCATAAGCCTTGACATCAGCAGTAGCAAGGGTAGTGCAGGATGCCCTGTGAGCAAGCAAGGGATAGTAGCTGCTTCCCCTTGTGACCCCCAATGATGAGCCTTGGCCATTTCGAAGGAAACTCAAAGAGAATGTTGATTAACGACTACATAGGACCATATGAAAGCTAGAAAGTAGGAACCACTATGAAATGACAGCAAATAACACTCATTGTATAATGACACCAGGCAACAGAGCAATGACTCGAAACAGCAGAACCAAGAGAACACCTTTGCTGAGTAACTAAAAGAGTCATTCATACCACGCTGTGAGTTGGAATTTAGAGTTTGGCGGACGGAATACTCCGCCTGCCGAATTACAAGTGCTATTGGATGTAACGCACTTGTAATACGCGAACGGGAAGTCTGTCAGATTTGCGATGAAGTAGCCCGTCACTGAACTCTAAATCAGGCCCTAAATCTTTTACTAAGTTTGCAAGGAAGAAGTCAACATGGATGACTCAGAAGGACAAATCAGTGAACATCCCTAGTACCAATCAACTTGCCTGAAAACAATGAGGCAGGAAATCACCAAGCCTGGTCACTCAAGCACATAGCCCAGCAAAGTACCAACCGGACAGACAAAGTAATGGGACAACACAGCTTCACATGCATGACAAGGGAAGATACACACTGACGTGTAGAACTAGAAACTCGGTCTACTGATCAAAAGCAGATGCATACAGCTTCACACACTCACACACATATTCTCAAACTACCAGGAAAGCATGCCAGGCCCCTTCTTCTATACAATCTCTATTACCCAAGAATTTGTCATAGAATAATTCGTTTCCTTTCTCTGACAGAGAGATGCTGATTTGTCATCTGACTTCTTTTTAATAACACTCTCTGCAACCTCATATATTTCATTTCCAGCGCTGTGCTGTGTTGTTTAGATCAAAGGTGGAGACTGATACAAGAGTTGTTGAAAGAAAATTATTGCGTGCAGGTTGCTGACAGGAGAGAGGATGAGATGCATTACAGGAATATCAAAACCAAGATGAGCTCAGAAATCTGTCAATTAGGAAGCAGCCACCGTGCTGGAAGATTGTGCCTTGTGTGAGAATGTTCAGCATCGGTGTGAGCGAACACCACCAGCAAGGTGTCTTAGAGTTTAATAATGGCAGCAATAAATTCGATGAGGAGCCTTAGGCAAAAAGTCTCGTCTCCCATATCAAGAGAGAAACAATTGATTATTGCTCGTTGATATTCAAGAGAGAGAGAGAGTGTGCTCAAGTTTTTTTTACCAGTTTTGGTTTGGTAGCAGTTGTGTTCAGTTATGTCTGTGTTACTTTTTTCTGTCAACCGAGTGATGGCAGATGACAGATCAGAGAACAGCAGATTCAATACAACGTCAGGATTGAAGCTTTTACGAAGAATAGAGAAGGGGAGGTAAGTTTGGTGGCTGTTCCGGCTGGAGGGAAGTTGACCGACTGTGATTTATTTTAAATCAAACGAACAACATTAAATAAGCACTTCTTAATTTGTAGCCCAGTTTAGAGCAGAATTCTCTGGAGATTAATACAATTGTGAGTGTGTGTATTATATGAATAGTACACAATAAACACTGAAGAGAACCTCCAGTCACGTTGAGTATTCCGGATGTATTAAGGATGGTGAGCATGGACCTGATTCACAATACAGGTTTGTCGGATATCCGGATACATGCTCTAAAAGAGAAAGCTGTATAGCAGCTAAGCTCTCTGATCATACAAGAAAATAAGTTGCAAACCTTAATTTATAAAGAATAATACAAGATCACAGTGCTTTCAATGGAAGCCAAGTGGAATGCAGAGTTTGGAAGATGAAATGAATCCCGTATATGCAATTATTAAAACCAGAAACACAGTCCCAATTTTAGCCCAACAGCAGTGATGGAAAATAGAAAAATGTGATCACCTTGGAACTTCACTCTCTAAAATTAGAGGAGATCTATCTATCAAATACTCACTTTAAGAAAGTCACACTTTTTGCCCTGATCAACCCCATTTTTTTGACTGATGCTGGTAGTTACTGACTCTGGAAGTGCCCCGGCGTGTGAAAGTCATCCGTTTTGGCCTGTTCGCCCTCATTTTCTGGTGCTGAATGGAACTGGTAGTAGCTGACTGTGTCCTGGGCTCTGTTAGTCAGGCCCAGGGGCAGTGCTAGATTAAACACAAACACATACATTGAGGTACAATTATAAATGGCACCACCTACCCTATATTGTAAATCCCTAGTAGAAAATAGGGCCAGGGAATGAAAAAGACCTATAAGTCCCTAGTATATAATAGGGCATGGTAGTTTTTTTTGTCAGAGGCCAGCAGCCTTGGTTGCACTTGCATGTGTGCACAGCTGAGAGCCTGAGGTCATTTTAAAATCAGCCTTATACTGCAGCACTGCATTTTTAACAGTAACAATCACTGCAAACTAGACTTTGGTGATATGTGCACTTTAAAAGTGATAGTCTATCTTATTGTTACATTGTGGGTATCCGTAAGAACTTCTCTAGGTGTTCTAGAGGTGGGGGTCCTGTAACTTGCTTGAAACATCAAGGTCCGACCCCCAAGACTTCCATCTACAGCTCACACAAAAACAGGTTTTGTACGAAATAAAGAAGCAAAGATCTGATGGAGCCCGGGACCAAATGGTCTAGCCAACGCTTTATTAAAAAAAGATCCAGCATTCTGGTCAGTGTGCTTAACCTCGCTGTTTGCATATACACTAGAGACCGGCACCATTCCAGATTCATGGCGAGGAAGCATCCTGCAACCAATACATAAATCAGGTGCTCGTTCTGATCCTTCCAACTACAGAGTAATTGCACTTATCGATGTTGAGGCCAGAATCTACGCAACGAATCTGCTGAAAGATCTAGAGGATTGGTTCAACCATACAAAACTGATCCCTAATACGCAAACAGGATTTCGAGCAGGGATGGGCACCTTAACAAACTTATCAGCTGTCACACTCCTGGCCAACCAGGCAATAGTTAATTCAATAGTTTTGTATACCGCTTTGTAGATCTCAAAGCAGCCTTTGATAAGGTCCCTAGATCTTTACTAGGGGCTAAAATGAAATCTTGGGGAGTCCCCACAAAATTGTTAGACGCAATCATTAACCTATACTCAAAAACATGGGTCCAAATCAAAATGGGGGATGGTTAAAGTTTAACTAATACAATCTCGACTGTAAATGGCTTAAAACAGGGGTGTGTTTTGGCTCCCTGCTTATTCAACATCTACACAGCTGACCTAGACAATAACCTCCCCCCAGCACAAGGGGACCCCCCCAAAACTGGGTAATGTTCGACCAACAAGTTTACAATATGCAGGAGACATAGTGCTGCTATCTCAAACTCCCAGAGGTTTACAGCGCTTGATAAAGCAATTAGCACTATATACAGCTTCAGTTCAACTAATCATACATTTTCAGAAAACTAAATATGTGTTTTTCAAACTCGCATTAAAAAACAACCAAAATGTACCTGGACGATAAAAAGTGACCCCCTGGATCAGGTGGGAACATATAAATATCTGGGGGTACTGTTAGATCAACACCTTAGTTTCAAGTAACATCTAGAACTAGGGAAAGTTAAAGCAAAACAGCTATTATTTGCATTTAAAATTTTGCAAAAGAAACTAAGCAACATTTCAACAACACACTTATTGACAGTCGTGGCGGCAACATTTTTGCCATCAATTACGTATGGTTCTGCACTTCTGAGCACAAAGGATGCAACAATTCTAAATACTGCTCAAACTAGACTCTTTAAGAATCTATTTTTAATTCCTCGTCATATTCCACAAGCCTTGATCAGACGGGAGTTTGGGTTAAAAAATCAGATTCCAACAAGACAAGGGGCACTTGTCAAATATTATTGGAGAATGAGGGCAGCAGAGAAAGATTTTTTAACACATAAGTGCGGGCTGGAGGTTGAAAAGCAATCCAGATCGACTAACAGAGTTTGCTTCTCCCTAAAACAATCCATCGCAGCTCTAAAACTAGAGGACGCTTGGAACACAATATTGTCCTACCCTGAATTTAAACAAGTAGTCAACAAAACCATCAAACTACAATCTCAGGTAATAGACAAAACCTCCTTGACTTCAAAAACAAACGCTTGGATGGTAATGCCGACATACAAAAAGCTAAACCCTCAATCATACCCGACAGAGCATTTGGCAAATCAAAAAAAAGCGGAAATTTATTTTTTTGAGACTGGGTGTGTATTCATCAAAAGATCTCATTCCAAAATGGAAACGGGATTGGCCCACAATGGATTGCCGCCTGTGTGGAGAAGGAGAAGAGTCAATACTTCACCTACTATGTATTTGTCTGGCATTATTACACATACGGAAAACCCTTCTATGGCCACTATTGAACAAAGAACAAATAAGGACCTGCAGAACTGCTGTAATCAAATGCCTAGGAGGCTTAACAGTAAAACTGGTGTGTAAGGCAATAACGTTTTTGACTATCGGAGCAAAAGAACTGGAAAAGAGGGACTGCCAGTTAGAAGTAACTGGGGATACAAGGAGATAAATTGCAATTAAGAATTTGTAGTCCATTTATTACAGCCCCATATACTTCACCCTGGCGAAATATTAGGAAATTAACAATGGTAGTAGTCTAAAGTATAATTGAACATTTTGTCTATTGTAGACTATTAGTTTACAGCACAAGCACATTATCCTGGAATCACTCGATTGGATCTGCGCTACTAGTCTTCCTTTTAGATCACCAACCCACTCCTATCCTTTTTGACTTGTTTTATTGTAAATTTTTATGAGACCCATGTTAATTAATGCATTGATATAATCATTCTAGTAAATTGTATGAGATTCTTGTTAATTAATGCATTCATATAATCGTCCTTGTACATTGTGTATGCTGGTGGATGTGCCACCCTTTGGTGATTTAAACTAAATCAAATAAAAGTAATTTATTAGCAGGGTCCTGTAACTAAAGACAGCGCCCCTATAAAAGAGGGTTTTAAACACTGGTGAGTGAAAGCTGCCTATTTTATTTTTCCCTAGTGTAGGAAATTCACTAAAAACCCTACTTTTGTGCTGTCGACACTGTGAATTAATAACAAAAAAAGTTTTTGCATATTAATAACTACCCATGTCTCCCCTAGGTGTTCCAGGGGTGGGGGCCTTGTAATTATGAGCAGGAGCTATATAAAAGAGGAAATATAAACACTGGTGCAGAAGAAATTGCACATTTAATTTTCTCCCCTTGAAGATAGTTTACCTCATAGGCTAACATGGTAACATGTTATGGACACATAACTATTGCTAGGAGAGTATGAATATCATTCAAAAACTGAACAGAATTATATTGGTAAATCCAGCAACATTATATTGTTGAATTTATCATAACTTGTACAGAAATTAATTTATAAGACTTTCTTTTATGTGAGCCAATCTCCAGCTTTTATCACTCTTCCCTGATTAGTCATCCCCGAGGGGATTAGCCAGGCTGCAAGTGGCCTGGCCAGGATGGGTCTCTCAGAAAGAGAAAGTTCTGTGGATCACAGGAATGCCAGAGCAGGGGGTTGGGCCATAAGGCATCAGATTGAAAGGATGAACAGTTCAAGGAAGCCTGTCTGGCAGGGCCACACCCTCTCCCTGCCGATATGGGAGGCTTAAGGAAGGAATGCACAGATCTGAGTGGAGAGAGTTCATTGAAATAAGCCATACTCTGGGTTTGGTTTAGTTAGCTCTTGCTGCCCTGCTGAAATTTCAGCCATAATGGATTTTGAGAGAAGAGTGCTTTCTGGGACAAGACTATATCACACTTTGGAGGACATTTTCATGCTTTGAGTTATTGCCCTGCACCTCATTGGACACGGTTGCACCCCTGCTTGTCACCATAGAACACTGGATAAATAAGTGAGAGATGCAGAGCCTCCTACTAATTCTGCTGCCTGAAACTACTAGAAGCCTGAGGATAGTCCGGATGGAATCCTGATCTGCACCCAAGGACCTGCCTGGTAAAGACTGCACCTGCTGCACTATCTGGGACTATAGCTTTGAGGACTTTGCCTGGCTTCAAGAAGGAGTAAGAAATGGACTCCCTGCAGTTACAGATTAACACAGCCTAACGGACCCTTCTCCAGTCCCCCTCCTCGAGTGCATCCAGTGGAGTTATAAGGACCATCTAAAAGATTCCAGACCCTTTGTGTTTTGGACACGGGGAACCCACCAGGAGACCTTTTGGAAGGACCTACAGAAGTTTGGGAAAGTTTGGAAAAAGCTCCAGGAGATGACTGACCCAACTGCGAGAGCAAAGCTGGCTACCTTCAACCACAACCCAGCCCGGATTCCTAGATCGTCCCACAGAAGAGCTCCTAGAAAAGCCGAGTTGATGAAGGGGGCTGGGAAGATAAGCTGGACGTTAAAGGGAGGAGAAAAGATGTCAGAGGACCTAGTCAGCCCCCAGTAACTTGATATGCAGCCAGATAGGAACCCCCAAATTAGATTACAATATGGACTAGAAGGGCTGGAAGGGGAGATAGTTACACCTCCGGGTTGGGTTAAACAGACCCACACACCAGGAGAGAATGTCTCCCTTTTGATTTTTGAAAGAACTGAGCGTTCTGTGTCAAAGATATGCCACATTATGCAGGAAGTGGTCATAGCAGAGGGAGGTAGCTTTACCCCTACTGGTGGGGTGCCCCCTTCCTCCCAGCCCAGAATGAAGGATAAATTTGGGAAAGCTGATGTAGTTCCTCAGATCACTGCTTGGAACAACAGAAGACGAAGGATTACCCTGCTTGACCCTAGGATTGCACCACAGAAGGCTTGCACTCAGAAGGGCTGACTCAAAGCAAAAGGAATGGACCTCCTGAACAGAAACAGGTATAACAGAGCTGGAAAAAGTCACCTGTCTAGTCAAAGAGAGGATCACCACAGCTAACTAGTTGCAGCTGGATTTTTCCTGGACTGTGCAGGTGCATTGTTGGAAATTTAGTCCAAGCTTCCAAAAGACAATCCAAAGTCTCTGAACCATTTGCTGGTGTTACTTGACCCTTGTTTTCCTCAAAGAAACTCAGACTCTACAAGATCTCAAAGATTGGAAACTTTCGGCAAAGTTTTTCAGAAAAACCCCAGGAAGAGACTGGCTCGACGTCGAGAATCCAGCTGCTATCGTTGAGTCACCAATTGTCCTGACCATGCTATGTTTGTTCTGCTAAAAGCTCCAGAGCTCCTCACCATCGATGCTGAGAACAAAGACTTCCATAGGCTCACAGAGGCACTGCCCTGCAGCAGGCCGCCATCATCAAATCAAACTCTGGATCCAAGGAACCAGAAGACTCATCGAGAGAAAAGCTTGAAGGTAAATTTTTGACCGGAACCTAGCCCTTAACCTATCTGTTCCATGCTCCATTGTGATCAGCCTAAAATGTTAACATTGTCCCGTTCCAGGGTGAAAAGATGGCAGTGAGTGGATCTTTAAGCTTTTTGCACTAGAATGCACAATTTGTAAGTTTAATCTTCGAAAATTCATATCTCTGGTTACCTACATTAGTTATTTGTCATTTTGTTGTCATTGTAAAGTCAAAAATATTCTCTATTCTAATAAAAAATATTTGGAGTTTTATTGTGTTTGTCTTTTACTTCTTTACTGTTTTGGTGATATTAAATGCTTTACACATACCTGTCTCCTCAGTCTGACCGCTTGCTAAACTACCATGGGGTTGAGTAAGGATTCATTTACTGAGATGTTACTAGTCCGATTAGTGATTGTGGTATTATTACTAGCTGTGGCTGCATACCCCACCTACTAATAACCTACTTTCCTACATTTACATATTGAATGAACATTGACTGGTAAATAGTAGATTAGAAGCACTAGAACTGATATTAATGACATGTAAGCACGGTGTGATGGAGCTTACCCCTTGCCTGACCAATCAGATTTCATATTTTTACAATATTGAAACTTTAGTGGGTGGAATATTCAGAACGAAAGGTATAATTAAGATACCTTTAGTTAGTTAGTCAGATGGAGATTTGCTGAATGGAGAGAACAGAGGGTGCATGTGAAGAAGTGCTGAGATGCTGCTGGGGGAGATGCTGATGAAAAACCGAATGCAGAACTTGAAGCAGAACTTTCTATCCTAATTAAGTGGGTTAGATCAGATGATCACTGAAGAATCTTGAGGAGGAAGAGAGTGTTGGAGAGGGGTGGGACGCAACCGTTGGTATTTAGTGCGGTCATCTATACTGTCCTGATTCCCGTCCTGAAGTCGTTGTCTCCTGCCCTATCTCGGGTGACCCTTACCAGCCTTTTGGCCAGGGGGCTGGTTTTTCACACCATCCTTGGTAACTATTATTTTGGGTTATTTGTTGATTGTCCTTTTCTCTCTGTCCTCTCCATTTCTAAACATTGATTATTGTATGAGTCTGAAATATATGCTTGGTGTTTATAAATTGAATTTTCCCTCCTATGAATTATGGTGACTGCACTGTATAGTGGAATGGTTCACATTAATTAATTTAGATAAAGATTTAAAAATGTTCCTGAGGCTGTGGTTATTTACATCGAATAAAAGAACAGTTAGTTTTATGTTATTTTTCACCATGAACAAGTTAAACTAATGGTCCATCGACCAGAGGAAAGAACTTTTTGATCAGTGAAAGGTTAGTTAGGAATATTAAATAACTAATCCTCAACTGTGGAAAATTACACATTTAACCCCAGCCGTTTTACGCACTGTGAGTATATGGGCCCAGGTGAGTATATGATAGTGGACTATCTGTTGTTTTTGAACCGTTGGATCACAACCAGCAACAGAAACTGCACCTTGAGACCAAGAAAACTATCAGATCACAAGATTGTGATCCTCCACATGCAAAGAAAAATGTGGTGGACCAACAGACAGATCTATGGATAGAATAGGAGCTAAATATGCTACTCTTAAAAATCAAGAGCATTGTGACCTCAATAGATACTAACAGCCTGATTCATGTACGGGCCGTTTTGCGTGTCCCTAATAGCGAGTAATTGCGACTCGCTATTGAGGAAATGCAAAACGGCATTCATGTACTTTTCGGGGAAAAAATAGCGACTCGCACGCGGGCGCTAAATCCGTTAGCGACCAACTAAAAATGCAGAAAAATCGCTATTCCCGGCTACCTGCGTCGGGATTGCGACTCGCAATCCCGTGCCATCGGGAATGCGACTCGCAATCCCGTGCGATCGGGAATGCGACTCGCAATCCCGTGCGATCGGGAATGCGACTCGCAATCTCGCGCGATCGGGAAAACGGGAAGTCGCTTTCCGAGCACAGTGATGACATCACAACCAGGAAGCAGGCAGTTCCCACCCCCAAACACCACAGCGAGGCAAACCTCCGAGGGAGCAAGTCGGCAAGCAGACGCTAAACCAGCGATAGCGACTTCTCTACCGACTGAAATAGCGACATATCTGCTGCCATGGCTGAGGAACCTGTCCCTGGCCCCAGCAACAGCGCAGGACGAAAGCGAAAGCTCAAGTTCTCAGAGCAGGAGCTCGAGAACCTCATTGAAGGGGTGGTGGCCAACCATGACCGGCTCTTCGGGACCAACTCCAGAAAGGTCCCAGAGCAAGACAAGCGCAGGATCTGGCTGGGAATAGCCTCCAGCGTAAACTCGGTGGGTGTGGCCGATCGGTCATTGGAGGAGCTAAAGAAGCGCTGGTATGACCTCCGAGGTCGTGCCAAGGAGAGGGTGGCGGAGCGCCTTGGAGAGGCATCGGGCACTGGAGGTGGCGGACCGACAGTCCCACCCAACACACCTCTGGAGGACCAGGTCGAGGACACCCTTGAGAGGGAGGCGTGCGTTGGCGTGACCCCTCTGGACTCCTCCCGCCCCACCCAAGACACCCAAGGTAAGTGGCATGCGACTGCGACCCTGTCCCCTATGACCGTCCCTGACCAAATAGGCTCACTTATTGGCCCTTAGTCATGCCTTTGTTGCGCATCAGGGAATGCCCTGAAGCATTGTGGGAGATGTAGTATGTCCACAATGTAGTAGTACCCCAATGCAGCCAGACAGGTCCCAAATTACGCAAATCCACAGCCATCCAGGGAATGTCACCCAGCATGCATGTAACATCAGCACATGCAACTAATGAGTATCCACTTACCCTCACAGGTGGCGCAGACAGCAGTGACAGCGAGAGGCTGCTGATAGATGAGGAGGCCCTGGAGGAGGAATCACAACCAGAAAGCCAGGCACCAGCCCCTGCCGCTCAAACAACACCAGCAGCCAGGCCCCCCACCGTTGTGGCCCCTGCATCTAGCATCCCACCCGCAGCCAAGGCCAGGCCCCCCACCGTAGCTGCATCTGTATCTGCCGCACCACCCGCAGCCAAGGCCAGGCCCCCCACCGTAGCTGCATCTGGATCTGCCGCACCACCCGCAGCCAAGGCCAGGCCCCCCACCGTAGCTGCATCTGGATCTGCCGCACCACCCGCAGCCAAGGCCAGGCCCCCCACCGTAGCTGCATCTGGATCTGCCGCACCACCCGCAGCCAAGGCCAGGCCCCACACCGTAGCTGCACCTGCACCTGCCGGCCCACCGGCAACCAGAGCCAGGCACCCCACTAATGTGCCTCCAGTCCCTGCCGCACCAGCAACGCCTGCTGCGACACCACCTGCAGCTGGTGCAACGAGATCTGGGGCAGCGACAGCGGCAACACAGCGGCCGAACAGCAGGAGGGGCAATGGGCATTGCCATGCCTGTATGAGCGTGGAGAGGCGCATGCTCAGGATCCACCAGCGCCAGTCACAGCAGCAAGGAGCCATCCAGCTCCAGCTGCACAAAATTGGCCGCAATGTGGCGGGAGTTGGAGACCGGATGGCCCGCATGACGGCGGCCATGGGCCGCATGACTGCAGCCATGGAGGAGAACACTGCTGCGCTCATCAAGCACCGCAGTGTAGCGAGCCGGCGCCACCACCAGCTTATGAGCCGGCTGTCCTCCTATAGTAGGTCAAATTATGTGGCTGCAAATGCCACCACCCAGTTGTCACGGCGCTCCCTCACCCAGCAGCACCAACTGGTCCAGTGCTGCGAGGACATCACCAGGGTCCTGGAGCACCTAACCACCGCGGTAACGGCACTACACACACCTGCGCTACCGACCACTGTAGGGGGTGACGATGCCAGTGAGGGTGCCTCCAGCGTGAGCAGCCAATCTGCCACACAGGTCCCGCCACCTAGGCGCAGCACCAGGGCAACTCCTGGTACAGTTGCCCAGGATGAGGATGAGCCTCAGAAGCGCTTGGGCATCACGCGCAGGAGGCGCCTTTGACACTGTCTGAAGTACACTGGCACAGGCTGACGCTAAGCCTGCCAGGGACCTTCACACTGCAGTATGAAGGAATACTGTAATTTGTAAATAGTTGGACTCATGACCTTTTTCTTGTGAATGAAACAAATACATTTATTTTGCTGCACACATTAGCCTTGTGTAATCATTACATTATGCATGCAATTGTGATATGTGGGGTGGGGGAAGAGGGTGGGCTAGAAATTGTTCGCTGTGATGTGGTTGCGACGTCTGTGGCCTTCAGCTGGGTTCTCCCCGCGGGCATGGTGCGCATGTGCTGGTGGCCGGTCGTCCCCTTCAGATTCGCTGCCTGAGATGTCAACAGGTATCCGGCGCTTGGTTGCAATGTTATGAAGCATTGCACAGACAGCCACAATGCGGCAGCACGCAGCAGGACTGTAATACATGGCCCCACCTGTCTTGTGCAGTATACGGAACCTGCTCTTGAGCAGGCCAAATGTCCTTTCTATACAGTTCCTTGTCCGGATGTGCGCAACATTGTAGCGCCGTTGCTGAGGTGTGGCAGGGTTGAGGTAAGGGGTCAGGAGGTATTCCCGTAGGGCGTAGCCACTATCACCTGAATGAGAGGAGCAGATGTTGATTGCCTGTGCAGCGCAGTTACTTCATAGCAATGTGACATTGTCGACAAAGTGTACTTACCAAGTAGGTGTCCTTCCCCAAACTCTCCCCTGAGCAGTCGTGTGTGGAGTCCGCTGTGCCTGAAGATAAAGGAGTCATGGGTACTCCCTGGGTACTGGGCCACAATGTCAGTGATGATGGTCTTGGCATTGCAGACCATCTGTATGTTGAGGGAGTGGTAGGACTTCCTGTTGTGGTACATATACTCCGTGGCAGCTGGTGGGCAGACGTGGGTACAGTCTATGCAGCCGAGGACATGGGGAAAATGGGCTACATTATAAAATTGTAGTTTTGTCAGGTCCAATTCCTGTTGGGTCGTGGGAAATGTGATGTGGCGGTGGAGCTGGGTGAGCATGGCGTCAACAAAAGTGTGGAGGCAGCGTGACATGGTGGGCTGGGATATCCCCCCAGCAGCCGCTACTATGCCCTGGAAACTGCCGGAGGCCAGGAGGTGCAGGCTGCACAATACCTGCACATGTGTAGGCACAGAATTGTTTCGCCTTGTTGGGTGCTGCATGATGGGGTCGAGTTCTTGTATCAGCCAGGTGATCATTTCCCCATTCAGCCTGTATTTGGCATAAATCTGTTCTCTGGTTTGGCCCAGCAAGGTGACCCGCTGCCGGTAAATCCTTTCCTGCCTCATGCGTCTCCTCCGTGCTGCTCGCTGTAGCCTTCGCCGCCTCACCACCATGTACATTCCTGGCATTGTGGAACGCCTAATGCTGCTGCTGAATGTCCTTATGTGTGATTGGTCAGGCCTGGACCTGTTGGTGATTGGCCAACTGTTTTTCAAATTGTACTTAATCATGGCTTTTATGGTTACCACCTGCTTTGAGTTGTCCTTAATTTGCGCCGCGCAAAAATGCGATTTTGGGGTTTTCCGCTATTGTTTCTTTTTCATGAATGCCGATTGAGAATAAATTGCGTTTCGCTATTCATTTCGCAGATTCCGTGGTTGGTCGCTATTTCCGTATCGCTAATGCGCGACTACCGGGACTCTGCGACTATTATAGCGTAATCGCTATTTAAATCGCTATTCTGTGTTTGCGAATTCGCTATTTTGTACTTGAATGCCGATTCCGTGTTTTGCACCCGCAATTGCATTTTCGCAGCCATTGCGGGCGCAATTTCGCTTCATGAATCAGGCTGAAAATGAATAACTTAACATGCTGTCCTGATGGAGCGAAGGAGAGAGTAGACAAACAGAGCACACTGATAGATATGGCAGAAAGACACATAGCAGAAACTGAGGACAATGTTGGGAAGCTTACACACAACAGATAATAAGGGAATTGAAAAAAATCAAAACAAAAAAACAAAGGTTTAGAAGCGAACTCCAGACAAAATAACCACAGTATCATCAAGACTGAGCTGTGTGATTTATTTGGCTAAGAAACACTATTGCAGACCCATGTGGTGGAACGTGCACACTGAAACCTTGCTCCCCTCCCTGTACTGTGTGTGCCACCTACACTGGAAAAAAACAAATAGGTTAACTACCAAGATTGTGGTGCAATTTTAAATATAGCACAAGATAAAGGTGACATCAACTACAATGTTTTGAATCTGGCTTTTTACCCAGACTTCACACAGATTGTACAACATGCCTAACACAATTTCATCCAGCTGAAAAAGAAACTATGGTCAATGTGAATAAAGTGTGCCATGCTATATCCAGCCAGACTAAAGTTTCAAATCACAGATAAACCACATACCATTTATGACCCCTAGCTGGTTGCACATTAATAAATAAAAAAACACCCCAGCACCAGAACAAAGACACAATGACAACCAGAAGCAGAGTGAATTGACTAACGAGATGGAATGACCAATATATTGAATTGATAACACAAAGCTAAGACAGGACAGGAGAGGAGACTCCAGCAACATGCAAATTAACTGTTATGTTATGATATGTTATGCACTTTTATTAGGCGCACAGCTGCTCCAGCGAAGGAGCGTCCTGGCGCTGTGATAAAGGCAAACTAATGAAAGAGGTTAATCCTCAAACTAGAACTGCATGCAGCACAATAGTAACAATCCCAGAAGGGGATGTCTCACAGGCAAGAGAAAGACGAACAATTGACAAACTGAAGCAGTGCCTGCCAGCTCTCCGAGTATACAGACAACATTAAGCAGGGAAAGATCTGATTGATAAGTTTCTCAGATATAAGGACATTTGAACATACACATGGATATATTAAATGGTATATAAGTTGGATTGAGAAGGTCTGTGACTGTTGGATTGATACTTATGTTTAAACTAACATATTCCGTTCCCCCATTCCCTGAAGGTCCTGTTAGTTATTTGTAGGGTCATGAGACAAGCAAGATAGACAATATTAGTGCCCCGTGGTTTGAATGGTACGATGGGGAATACAATTAAAAGTTTGGGTTAAGTGTGGATGGCTGGAGGGGGACAAGGGAACTAGCATTCAAGCATCAGTTACAGTACCGGACTAGAGGTGAGTAGGTAAAAAAGCACAGTAGAGAGTTATCTCCTGGCCTGGAACCAATAAATTAACAGTATCAAAATGAAGACAGGGAATGAAACACAATTCCTATACCCCCTTAAATTACTATTGTAAAATATCAGAGGGCTGAATAACCTTAGAAAAATCGAACACATTATAGTCTATGCCGATAGGCTTCATGATGACATATTGTTGCTTCAAGAACTTCAATTGTATAATGTTGGCATGGCCAACATAGCACTAAAATGGAAACCACATAGATACTTCCCCACATACTCCACCCATGCTATAGCGGTTACTATACTAATACGGAAAGGAACTCCTTCAACAATAGTCATTCTGTGTCAAACCCTGAGGGCAGTTTCCTGATTATCCAGGGTCTCCTGCATGTAATAAGTCACATCGCAAATCGGGATGACACAGACAAGCATTGCAGAGCCGCATGATCATATACGACGGTGTCCACAATGTAACACTCCACACCACCTAGAAAACCTTCACAGATATATCACAAAGACATCTGAAATCCTGGGGAATGCTACTCATCATAAATAGTGAATATGACTTACTCAGCATCTGGTGCAACCAGCACCCATATCAAACAAAATACACAAGCTACTCACTCAGCAGTTAATGGCTTTGAGACTAGACTGGACTACTGGCTATGCTCATAAGATGTAGCAGACTGGTTAGATGCTATTATACATCTGCCTAGAACATACTCCAACCACTTACCCGTCAATGTGACAATACACATACCCGATGTAGTGAGAACCAGCAAGTTATGGAGATTTCAACAAGACATGCTATTGGATTGAGTTTTTTGGGATGAGAAATACCAGGCAATCACAACATATTTTGAAATCAATCAGGACACAGTAGACACATATGTTACTATATGAGAGGAAGTCAAGGCCATGGTGCAAAGAGAATGTTTTGCTAAAGGCAAAATAAGTCCATACGGGGTGGAATGAAAGTATTAGAAACCGAGTTAAAAATAACTGGAAGATATGCAAACAAACACACACAGCCCAGATTCATTGTTAGAGGTTCCAACCGGAGGCAGATAGAGAGCGACCAAATTCTTGGGAAAATACTCATACTTGGAAATGCAGAGAGGATGACCACCCAGGTTATACATTGACTAGCCTCACCTGACCACAATGGGATGCGGATGTATGACGTTACAACGCATACTTTTACATCGCATGCCTTTACAACGCGGTTTTTACATCGCATACCATTACAACGCATAGCGCTTTTGGGTGCTGGATAGTGAATAGTTTAATTTACTATTCCAACTCCAGTCCTCGTGGACACTAGGGAAGGTTATTGGATAGTAAATTAACCTATTCCCTATCCTAGAGCGCCCCCCAGCGCAATGCGTTGTAATGGTTTGCGATGTAATGACCGCGTTGTAATGGTAGTGCGTTGTAAAAGTTTCGTTGTAAGTGATGTTTCCCTGGGATGCATCTGAGGTGATACAGATCCTACCAGAATAGGGGAGTCTGAAACACCACACTACTGACTGATATCCTGGAAGTATTCACTTGATACTACATAGAACTTTCCTTATCTAAAACTCCCAAAAACTTAACAGGCATGAGTGAATATGTAAATACACCTACACCAGCATGTCTTGAAGAATGCAGAGCACTTTGTGAACAAATTACATCAAGGAAATAAAATCATCTATCAGCAACCGGCAAAATTGAAAAACAACGGGTAGTGGTGGATTAAGCATCACATTTTACAAAGAAGACGCTACAGACCTGACACACTTTTTGCTCCCAATGTAGGGGAAAGCTACAGTAAAAGGGATTTTACCATCAACACCCAGAGAAGCAACAATCATCGCTCTACTAGAACCCAATAACATCCCAAATAGCTGTGACTCATACAGACAGCTATAATTAATTAGTATAGACAATAGGATCTTAGCTAATACAACACCTAACAGATTGCAACCAATAATGAAAGGTCTGTTGAGATCAGATCTGTCAGGGTTTTTACCTAATCGCTCCACAGCAGACAACTCAAGAAAACTATTCATCGTTACACATCAAATCATCCCTGACATCACCACTGGGGCAACATTTGTGAAAGCAACCAAAGTGCTTGATTACACAGAATTGCAATACCTGCACACAATACTGAGTAGAATGGGCTTGGGCAGGGCAATGATGACATACAAACACTTGCTCTATAATTCACCAGCAACTAAAATCAGAATCAATAAACAGACATCATACTCCATAAGCACATATTAAAATACACTAGCCAGGGAAGTCCACTATCACCAATTTGTTTGCCCTTGCACTGAAACCTTTAGCTTGTATTTTGATAGCATACCATCATAACGCATTCCCACTGGAGCAGGGTCAAGACTGATTTGCATATAGCTGGTTCCAAACTGAGTTTGAATGGGGTGCAAAATAACGATGGACTGGGATGAGGCCCGAGTTATGCCCAGTGGCTGAGATTGATTCAGACATTCCATTAATTAATTTTTATTATATTTAAATCATATTGCAGAGCCAGGCAACTCTGCAGTATCCTTCACAATATCAGCAACTTTGCAGTTTCCTTCACAATGTCAGGTGTAGATATACAACCGGATGGAAATGAAAGCCAGGGGTAGTTTCCACCTGATGGCTCGATGCTGGCTGTGAGGGTGGAGACGGTCTACAGGCTGGGAGGAGGCTTTACTTGCAGGCTCCTTACTATTTATTGGAGACGGTTGGGAAGGTCACAACCCATCCAGCCACTTTGTTACTTCTTGATCTCACCTGCTCTCAAGGCTTTATCTGGTTTGCCATTGGAGACGAAGGCACTCCGTTCCTGCTTGTGCATGAACCTAGATCAGTGATACTCAAAGTACGGACCTCCTGACCTTTATGGGTGGCTTCCTGTTCAACAGCATTACTGGGCTGCTGTTTACTCGACATAGCACTAACATTAAATATATGCTATATAAATGGGGAAGCCTTTATTTAAGATTAATTGCTTTTATAGAGAGGAAGTAACAAGGGTGTCCTGCACCTCTTAGCTGTAGGTACACCTTCATTTATGAAGACATTTTGCAGCTGGATCTTCAAAAGTGTATTTAATTAACATGCAAAACAGTTCCACCTTAGTAAATCATATTATATCAGTGTATTGAGAAGTATTTTTCTTAAAATTGATAGTTTTCAATCATGAATTTTTAATAGTTTTCAAATATGAATTTAGAAACAATCATACCCCCCCCCACCCTGGCAAAAATGGCAATAGTAAACTAAGGGCCAGATGTAGGAAGCCTAATACCGGTCGGTAACGGCCGAAATTACCGAATTTCGGCCATTACCGACCGGTATTAGGCTTTTCAGATGTAGGGGCCTAATTTAAGGATTCGGTATTTACCGAATCGGTAATTTGAGGAATCGGTAAATTACCGAATTCTTACATACCGATTCGGTAAATTACCGAATCCTTAATGTAGGAAGCACTCAAGTGAGTGTTTTTCACTTGTAAGGATTCGTTATTTACCACCAACTACAAGTTGGTGGTAAATATCAAAAATCCTAAAAAAAGCAATTTTGTGCTTTTTTCAACTGTGCCATGTGGCAGGGGCATGTGTGTGTGCCACATGTGCACCCATGCACTATACAGGGGTGCAAAAGTGTGTCAATGTGACACCCTGCCACCCTTGTAAGTCTACCTCCTTTTACCGATTCGGTATTTTAGAATCGGTTTTTCTCATTTATTTCTCATTCATTCCTATGGGCCTCCAGGCCGATTTTTACAGATTCGGATTTACCGAATCTTTAGCTACATATCTTTTACCGATTCTAAAATACCGAATCAGTCAAATTCGGTATTTTCGAATCGGTAAATGAGATTTACCTACATCTGGCCCTAAGAGGCAAGTCAGTTGTTATGTGTCCCCTTTGGGTGACCAGGGTTGCTGGTATACATGAAAAACATTGTAGTTTATTAAACCAAACAGAGGAGAAGTTTCTGTATGTCGCACATCCTGAAGTCATGTATTTCAATGCCCACTTGTATGTGATGATGGAGAAAAAGTCAAATAAAAACAAGTGCCTATGATCACACAATTTGGTCTAGCGGGGAAGCCAGGACTGATCCCAGGTTTTCTGGTTCCATATTGTGCAATTCAATTCAGACTGAAGATGTGCTTGCATTGTGTCTTCTACACCCCCCTCCCCTTAGTGGCATCAGTGTGGCCCTCCATCATACTACAGACCAAAGTTTTTGGCCCCCGGGAACAGGTTTGAGAGTACCCATGGCCTAGATTAGGGTTCTCCAATGTCAGTCCTGGAGGGTTATTTTCCATGTCAGATTTTTAAGATAACTACATTTATCTAAATGGGGATATTCTAAAAATCTGGCACGGATCAGGCCTTCAAAGGCCGACTTTGGGGAACCCTGGTCTAGATGGACCATCCAAAACTGCTTCAAAAACTCTGATGTAGGCCTACCAGCCCCAGCTCCTCTCCGTGCACAAAACCTCAGTTCTGCGTGAAGCTGAAAGCAGAATTGAAACAACTGAATCTGTATGCATGCTGTGCGACACCGTAAAATTAACCGAGGCTTCGTGTTCACGTGGGACTTGAGAGTCAAGCCATTGAAGCTTGTAGTGTCTGAAGGTGACTGCCCCTGGCACATCGAAATGCTGCTCCCCCACTGACGCATTACACTCGGTAAGAAAAATACAGATTTAGCCCTCACTGACTCAAGAGAGCATGCAAATCTCCACCTTTATCACAAAAACATACCAGTAATCTGTTTATGGTTTTCTACACTGGAAGAGCCAAATGCTGGTAGTTAAAGAATTATGTGCAAAATTCCGAGTATTCATTTATACTATGGCCATTTTCTCTCTGTTTGTTTCAATGATTCTTTGGAAGTTATTTACAGAGCTCGCAAATACATTTTAAGTGATTTCTTCGTGTGTTTGCTGTTTTGGGGGTAAATTTAAAAAGGTAAAAAGTATTGGATTTCACCCTAAAAGCATGTTATAGAATCTTCTCTTGACACGCAAATCCCTCAATTCTTTTGAATAAGGTGTTCATGTTCAGTGTAGGAAAGCCCTTCGTAAATAAATAAGAGCACTATTGTGACTGAGGCACGCCAGGAGAGGACGTGGCCTATCGGCTAGAGCAGTCGCCCTCGAATCTGCGGAAACAGGTTCGAGTCTCGGCAGGGACGCCCAACATTCTGTGATAGTGGGCAAATGGCTTTGTCGGTCTCCACGTGCCTCGCAAAATGGACGTGTCAAATAGTGCTCATAAAAAGCGCTCTGATACCCTCGGGGCGAATTTGTGCTAAATAAAACTCAGGAGAGCTAAAGTCCCTTTCTTAGTAACGTTTGTTAAAGCTCTTTGGGGCATATTATCAAGCACAGCGTTAAAATTATCGCTGATTTAGCTAAAGTGACGATACTGGGCTTGATAATATGCCCTGGAGAATTCCAATAGAAGCCCATGTTCACACCAGAACATGGACTTTTATTGGAATTCTCAAGAGCATATTATCAAGCCCGTTATGCCCACTTTAGCGGCTAAACCGGCGATAATTTTTAACGCCGTTCTTGATAATATGCCCACTGATTGGGGTTTACATCATAGGAAACGAGAAATGTGTGGTATCAAGATTTTAAAATTTTTCCACAAACTTAGAGTGCAGCTGATATATTGCCTCGATGCCATACAATTTTGCAACATATGGAAAAACCATGCTCCTCATGTGCAAACTTTGTTTTGACGCAGGGCAATGCAGTAAATCCCTTTACTGCACTGCCCAGAGGCAAAAGAAAAGGGCAGGAATGCATTGTGTCTATGAGATACGGTGCATTCACTTCCTCTTTCACTGTGCTGGCGCACTAATGGCTGTATTGTACCTACACAGGCACCCTTGCAGTGTGGTGTAAGGGTGTTCGTGTGTTTGGAAAGATTGTTTTTGAGCAGGAAAGAACATGTTCCTGCACAAAAAAAATCAATGGAGGCGTTTTCCACTTTCTATGCTTGCTGCAGGACTTAGAAATAGGAAAAAACGAGTGGACATTTTTCTCCTCTCTTTGCCAATCCTGGGGAGATGCATGGTTCTGACTTCCCAGATTTACGCTATGGTGTAAATCTGGGAATGAGTCAAAATCCATGGGTGTTGCATGGGATCACCCACCGCAATGCCTAGGTCGTGCCTCCCTGACACAGTTTGAGACAACGCCTTAAACCATGTCTACGAGACCATGAAATTCATGCAGGGTGGCTTTGCGTGGCCTGGTAGATACGACTAAGAGGCCTGCACCACTGGAGCGTCATCAAAAGTGAAGTTCCATCAGTGCAGGCCTCTTGTAAAGGAGGCCCTAAGTGCTCCCACCAGGATGTTTCTAGGGAAACCCAAAAGCAAACAACACACACACCTGGGAAAAAAGGCACAATAACCTTATTACCACAAGTAGTTACATATTTATTTCTTCAAAATGCTAAATCTAAACAAACTGGTTAATTGTTTGCTTCATAGCATAGGTGGGCTCAGATGTTTCCATTCATAAGAAATGTAATAACATGTGTTAGTATTAACCCCTTTTGTTTTAATTGTACCCAATTTATCAGCATTGGAAGGATGGATTGTTCAATATGCCTCGCCTGGAAGTTAACTGGCCACCTATAGATCATATATAAAGTCAACAGCGATCTGTAAAGCAACTGTGTCTTATTTCCACACATTTACGTTGCTACTATCTGACTTAGTGCTAAAGCAGCCCCCAACCTGGTTGTGTAATACCCATAGTGAATTAAAACTGCAACAGTCATAGTGATGGAGACATGAACGTCTTCGGTTGTCTTTTTATTAACTTCCAATCAATCTACATTTGTTTCTTTTCTTAAAAGAGTTCATTCTCCCTTCACTCTTTTGACCATTTCATCCATGCGGGGAAGCAATTAGATGCATCAGATGGCGAGTGTGACGTGACATGGTCACGATGTGCATGAAGCTAGTCAATGGTACACTCTTCAATTATCTTGTTTATAAAAATCCGAAATAAAAAAATATTTCTCGAAAAATAAACGTAACAATGTTGGTGGACTGAGGATCACTGCAACTTCAGAGTTGCACTGATTTTTTGTTTTGACGGATCAATATGGAAAATGTCAAATAAGGATAGCACATCTGATTTTAACAGTTACGATATGAGCAATTATTGGGAACAAAGTGTTATTCGCTTCTGCTTCCATCTATAACTCCATGTGATAAGAAGAAATGACAGTTGTGTAGGGATTGGAAATGGGTTGATGCGATCTGAAATAAAACACGTTGCAGCAGGCCAGGAGTGAGATCAATACTGCATTTATGTGTCTGAAAATAAGGTGAAGCCAAGTTTGGCCTTAATTTAAGGCACATTTTCTCAAGTTTTGACTCAGTTCAAACTGCACTGCTGACACAGTGTACCAACTCCGTTACTTAGAAGACATTGGCAACATGTGTACTATATTCAGATAGATATCCTGTATCATAGAAAAGCTCATTTTTTAATGTATTCTTGTAAAGTTTAGATAAAGTAGATACTTTAAAGCATTTGATATTTTATGGGTCTTACACTGCTGTTTGAGGTCTCATTACAGACAGCTTCAACTGTGTGTCACAGACTGGGTTGCATACAATATTACAAAGTGTGGGCTTTCGTTCAGTTGTGTTCTCATGCTTTGCGGATTTTCTTGTTTATCTCGTTTATATAAAACCCCGCTCCCGCATTACTGACCTTAGAAGGATGAAAGAAGCCTTAAACATCCCTGAGATGTGACTGACAAAGTCCCAAATCTAGTGGATGTAGGACATTACATTTTACATCTCAGAATATTATTTATATCCAGTTCACAAAAGAGGTTGATTGAGTCATCCGTGTTCAGATTCTAATCTGTGATTTCAGAAATGTCTGCAGCAAGCAGAGTTTAAAGTTGCTTTTTTCTTTCTAGATAACAGGCACAGAAGCACCACACAGTTTTGTCACTTCTTACTAACCCCAGGCAGCACCCTCACCATCTCATTTCAGCACCTTTCCTTCCCTTTGAAGTTAAATTTTAAGGGCCTGATTCTGGTGTGCTTTGGAAAGCTTCCTGACCGAATCGGTTTGGAAATCGTTTCCGACCCACCCGGATCAGGAGAGTTCGACTGACCGTGTACGATTCATCTGGGTTCTTCCAGCTACGATTTGGTTGGACTCCCATTAACTTCAATGGAAGCCTATGTTCCTAACCGCAGCGTAATTGGGCCCTCGGTCGGGAAGACACATTCCCAATCTGATTCAGAAGGAGTCAATGCCGTCAGGAGGCCCCCTAACTGCATCGTAATCATGCCCTAGGTGGGAATGCTTTCCTAACCGCATCAGAATCAGGCCCTAAGTGTTTACTGCGAATCTGCCTAAAGCTAAAAGCCACACCAAAGATCTTGAATATGTTTTTAAATTCCTGGTTCTGTAAAGTTGATCAGGGCAGATGTGGGGATGTGCAGAGCCTCAAAAAAATACACAAACATTACCTGAAGATTCCCAATTCCCTCTTTGTGAGGTTCTCCGAGGCGCTGCCATAAGTACACATTAAAAGGCATGGCCACTAACCAAAAGTGTACAGCTGCATCTGCACTTAATAATGTTGACTTCTATTGGATTTATTGTGCAGGAATAACTCTGAATGGCGATCAATAACCACATCAGAGGAAAGTACCATGACGTTGTCAATCCGATTCAAGGTTATATTTCACCCAGTGGTTCTGAAAACTTCCAAGGCACAGCACAGGGTTAGATTTATGCCCAGTAGAGATTTTTGAACTCATGTTGTACAATTCTGTATTGAAAACCATGCTAAATATATCCAATAATTGCATCCAGTGAGCTCTAACTGAACATCAGATAACCTACAACAGGCAATTTCAAGCAATCAATTCGTCTGACAATCAGATAAGTAATTGATTGGAGAGTAAACACTTCATTGACCAAACATAATCACCACCGTTTCGAAGCCGAACGCTTAGTTCATAAGGGTAACACGCTAAACGGATGGCAACCCCTAATTGTGGCGAAAACAAGAACCTGTTCAAGCAGAAGGGACTTGTCACCCGCACATACATTTGAAAAGTTAATAGGCAGTATGTCTGCATTCAATTTCAGCAGATAGTTCAAAGTCACAGATATTTTGTAGAATGGCAAATGCAATGTCTGCTCCATTCCAAGCTTTGGAGCACGGAATGGGGGAGTAGTACATTGCGGGGCATATTTACAAAAAGCGTCATGCTGTGCAGTGCTATAAGCCAACTTGCTGCACTGCGTGACAGGGAAAAAGCAGGAATGTGACATATTTAAAAAAGATACAATGCATTCCTGTCCTTTCCCATGAGCTGGAACATAATGTGCTGCCTAGCGCCAACTCAGACACCTTTGCAGCATGTGCAAGGGTGCCTGCTTTGCATGCAGGATTGCTTTTGTGTAGGAAGATAGGCACTTTCCTGAATAAAAGCAATCCTGAGAGGCTCTTGCCTCTTTTTGTGTGTGCTGCACAATGCAGTACACATGGAAAGAGGAAACAACGAGGAGAAATAAAGATATTTCTCCTCAGTACACCTCTCCTGGGAGGCGTATCTTTTTAGAACATTCTCAGGTTTACCTGTTTTTGTAAATCTGGGAATGAATCAAAATCCATGTATGTTTCATGGAAACACCCACGCAACACCCATGGCAACACCTCCTTGGTGCAGAGGAATGCAACGCAGTGATTTTTTTACATTACTCAAGATTTATCAAGGCACTCAGGGCCCCCCAAGGCTGCCTTACGTAGCTTTATAATCTTGTATTGTGTTGCGTGGTACAAGAGTGACGCAACAAGACTGCAAAGTGAAGCAAAGTGGCATAAAGTGGTGCATTGTTGATAACATATTAACTTTTCAGCAAAAAACAGTTTTTGTGCAAAAAAAGCTGCCCTTCATTTACGCAAATCGAGTTTTGTGGTACTCTGGTACTTTAGGTGTTATTTGGCCACTCCCATTCTATCGCCCAAACAGTGTCAGACCTGGCTTTGTTCCAAAAAATAACACCTCCTTGAAACAGACATCTCAATCATTGGATTTGAGTGTCACTTAACAGCACACATTCAATGTCTCAAATGTTAAAAAATGCATTAGTTTGTAAAATCCTAAAAAACTTGAAAAATAGGATGGGAGAGTACCCTTCCATTACAAAATCTAAGGTAGACATTTGCACCATGGTGTGGACATGTGTGCATGGCACTAGGGGGGTTGTTTCTATGCCAGCACATAGGACAGGCCATAATATTAAACATGGCTCTTTTTTTTAAATCTACTTATTAGAATTCTGATTCAGGTGCAAACTGGTGCTGAATAGGGATTTATCTTCGACTTGATATCACAACCAGATTCTGTTTCAGTGGAGTGTCTGAGATTAATCTCTTTGTATTTACACTGTCATCGTTGGTTTTACTTCCAAAATTTCAACAAAAAGGGTTGCATTATACTATCCCATCAGTGATCTGCTAATGCACTTCGTTGCTGTCACATTCCTCTATTTCAGAAGATGTAGTTCTTTATTCTCAGTCCTTTCCGCCTAATATCATAATATGGGAGAATCCTATCTGCCAAGTTACATGATTTTGTCATTAGGATTTTGGCACATATCTCAAGTGCTCAAGAATGTTTTATCTTATGTTGTAATTTACCATGCATTAATAAATACCATTTTATTGTCTGGCTGTTAAAAATGTTATCCCCATGTGAACCACAATTTGCACATTTAGAGTGTTCATATGAGAAAATAACTTAGGTTCAAAGGCATTGCACAGCAGATATACTGGCCATACCCCTTGCCACCGCCGAAGGGATGTGTGAAGGTACCAGAAATTATGTCATATTGGCTTTCGGAGTCGTAATGTTCCAACACAGCACAGCAAAGTTTTGCTGGGACCTTGTTGTAAAGGTATTCAGGTAGTCAGCCTAACCGACCCTGCGTAGCTATACCGCAAACCCTCACCGAATCTGACCTGGTGAAGAGCATCGAGGGATATCCAGAAAAGGTTCTAAGTCCGAAGGTAAAAACTGTGACCGAGACCTACCGTGAGTGGTAGCCGAGCATGACTCCCTCGCGGTCAGCCTGAAACTTTGACTTTGACCCAGTCTATTGCGACCAGATATCCCGGTAAGGCGCTACAGGATTCTAAGTGCTAGCGATTGCTAAATCTTTGAAAATTCATATATCCTGTTCCCTACATTGGATTTTTGTCGTTTTGGTGTCATTTTAAAGATAACAATATTGCCTCCTGCTACCATCTTTGAATCAGTAGCAATCTATTCAGAAAATATAAAGGGGTAATACTCCCTTTCTCATGCAACCACAAGGCAATAACTAAAGTGCCTTACTTTTCAATATACACATTCATATATATATACATCACAATTCTTTTCATGAAAAGTGTATAAATGCAGCCTCAGTGCTACTTTATAACACATCAACCCTAGTTGCTGATAGCAGGGTTCTTCAATCTATTCTAAGGATGGTGAATCGGTGTACTATAGTTGTTTTAAACAACAACCCCACTGGAGGGAAACTATTTATTATAATGATATCCCCTTAATATATTTCTATCCATATTTAAGGATATTCCTAATTTATCAAATGTTCCCATTCTTCTCTTAAATTCAGTCCCTGTCTAAATTATATTTAGAATGGAAATATACCATTGTTCTCTGGCTTTTCTTTTGCTCTCCTGTTCAGTGCTAATTTTTCCTAGATGAACCACTCAAATTGAATCTCTTATTGACCACATTCCTGAAAATGGGCCACTTATGGGGCATTCTGTATATTCGTTTTGATGGCCAATCTATGTTCTAATAATCTGATCCTGAGTTCTCTGCATGTTTCACATACATAGGCTACTCCGCAAGGACATCTCAGCAAGTAAATGACATTCTTGCTGTGGCAGTTATTTAAAGTATGTGATATTATTTTTCTACCATTGCACATTAGCTCTTTAGCGACTATGCACTGCGAGCACATGGAACAACTGCCACATTTAGTGTTGCCCTTAACGATGGTATAATCAATTATTCTTTGTCTTTGTACAGGTTCCTCCCTATAGGTAGGCACCAACTGATAGAGCAAATTCCTATTTCTTTCATAGGCAAATAGGGTCCTTCCAACCTGATTTCTTCCTCATCATTCGGAAAATTCCAATGTCTATTAATGACATGTTTAATTCTATTGCTGATACCATGATATTGACTCACAACCACTATTTTAGTCATCTCCTTTTTGTTTTTGAAACCATTTAGTACAGCATCCCTGTCATAAAATGTAGCACGTTTGAATGAGTGTGATACTAATTTCTTCGGGTACCGTCAGTCCATTAATATTGATTTTAAATTTTCTGCATTTCTTTAAAGATCACTGAGGTCAGACTGGAGAAATTGACTGAAGGGAATATTGTCCTTCTGGGACTTCAGGTGAAAACTGGAATAGTAGAGCAATGTGTTTTTATCCATTGGTTTTGTATATTGCTCCACTTCCAGTTTTCTCCTCGTCTCCTTGATGCCTCCCTGACTCCATTTCTCCAGATTTACCAAGCACTGCAGGGCCACACAAAGTGACATTGCCTGGCTGGGTAAATTGACAGGCTGTTCACTGTGTTGATAAGAACTGCAGCTGCGCCTCTGCAGGGTCAGTGCAGGCCAGGGGTTGATTGATGTGAAGGGTAAATGGACTTAGCCTTGAGTCCGATTGCTGTCTCAAAACCCACACTAATGCTTGTTTGTCCCTTGAACCATTAATGGTTCCAGGTGCCAGTGATGTTTGTGTATCTTGGGTCATTGAGGCTGTTTACTACCACAAGCCACATAAGCTAATTGTTTCCTGTGGCCGTTGATACTCCTGACTTACCCTTACATCCACACACCACCAAACACTCTCATTGGTAGTCATCCACCCCACACACATATACACAACCACTGAATTTACCTTGCTGCTGTACATGATGTCCCTTATTCAGTTCTTATGAGGAAGTTAGTACTGCTGCTGGCTGCCTGCCTGTGTCATATGTGAAGTGTTTGTGAGTTCTGTAATTACAAGAGGCAGCATGAACAGCTATGAGCTGTATTTGTTCTGTGTGTTTGATGGTACCATACACTACTAATGCTATCATCTGCTATTTATCTGTTATTTGACTTTGGGTACTCGCACTGTTTTGCAGTTTAGGGATGGTGTTTGCTGCAAGGTCATAGTGAATTGGGCGCATATGTGAGTTACAGGAAGAACATGGGGTTAAAACGGGTATAGAGACTGTGGGGGAGAGCATGGAGCTTCAGGTTTAATGTGCGGGTCTGATAAAACATGGTTGTTGTTGGTAGATCATGTGGTTTTGGAGAAAGTATGGGGATTATTCAAAGAACAGTGGGTTACAATGCAAGCAATGTGATTATGTGCAGTGCTTGGAGTAAATATATGAGGCGAAAGGTTGCAAGCAAAGCACCCCTTCTCTCTCTTCCTCACCCCCAGTTCTGACTCTCCCCTAACTTCAATACATATGATTACACAATAGGTGAAGGCTGCAGTACTGCTGCTAAAGTAACAGAGCTTGCATTGTGGATGACAGAAGTGTAATGTTGTGTACATATTAGGAAAGCTTCTACTGCTGATTCACAGAGTGTGTGTGAGAAATTGGGTTGTTGGTTGACTGAGGTGTGAGACCTGGTCAAGCAACAGCCACAATCTCTTGCAGGGTGAACCATGAAAAGTCACTAAATTAACCTGTGCTTAACCCTGAATAGCTTGGCACCAGAAGTAGTCAGGCTTAACTTAGAGGCAATATGTAAAGTATTTATGCAGCACATAAATGGTAATAAAGTGAAAAAACAACACAGGAAAAATCCAACACCAACTTAGAAAAAATAGAGTAAATTTTAATAAATCATTTGACATAAAAATTATAAAAATCCAATCAGTAGAACCAGAGCTATGAATCTATAAAAATCTTGTTGAAAATAGCACCTAAAAGTGCAAAGAACCAACTATGGATATCTGGTTGCGCTGGACTGAGATAAAGACACAAGTTCAGGCTGGCCGCGATGGAGTGTAGACTGGCAACAGGGCCAGCTAAACAAAGTACCTTAGGTCCTGATAGCTTTCTGTGCAGAGGATGCATCACGCAGCCAAGGCCGTGCATCGGTTCTGAAGTACTGTGGATCTGTGATGCGAGGTCCTGCATCACCGTCCAGGATCCAATTGATGAGGGCTTTCAATGCGAAGTCCAGAGTGGATGATGCATCGTGCAGTTGAGGTGATGCACCAGTTCTGCGAGGCGGTGAGGCTGCGATGCGAGAGCCTGCGGCATCGTAGAGGATGCCATTGATGAGAGATGCTTAGAGCCTTCGTCAGGAAGGCTTTGCCCAGACAGTGGTCCCAATATGGCTGCTGGGTCAATTTGGAGTCCTTTGTATCAGGAGAACCTTGCTGCAAAGGTGATGCAATTGGTTAAATTGCAAATGGGGCTGTGCTCAGTTCAGCTCCCCCAACCTGCCTGCAGATCGACCATTCAGGCACATCTAATCCCTCTATTGTGTGACTGTCTGGGAGGAATTCACAAAGTCTAATTGTCAATTACACACAGTCATATGACCCAAGATAGGCTGCAGGCACAAACGGGCATAGGACAGAAATATGCCAAAGTTCTAAAAGTGCCACTTCCAAAATTGTAATCAAAAATCTGATTTTACCATTAAATACTATTCCAAAGACACCAAACATGATATAGCCACCTGCTACCAATTGGGAATTACAGCTCATGAAATATAATAGGGGATCTCCAATGTTAACCTATGGGAACAGTAGGCCTCACAGTTGTGAAACACTACTTTTTCACTACCAGGAAATATAAAACTAAAATCTTTCCATTATCAGGCCCCCTGCACTATGGGCTAGCTATGGCCACACCTTAGCGGGGACTTTTATGTAATACAAGAGGAGTTTACGACTTAGCAAGGGGGCTTTACTGCCAAGTCGACATGGCAGTTTAAAACTGCATTCAAGCTGGAGTAGTAAGCCTTCGATATGTTTTAAGATGCCACTTAATGTGCTGCAGGTCCACTGGTAGCATTTAATTTACAGGCCCTGGGTATCTGGTACATCACTCTACAAGGGGCTCTTGTCAGTATATTATATATGCAAATTGGATATAATCCAATGTAACCATGTTTTAGTGGAGTAAGAACAAGCGCTTCAGCCCTGTTTAGCAGAGGTAAAATGCCAGAGTCCTATGGCCAACAAAAATAAGTTCCGCCAAATGGAGGAGGAGAGGAAAAATGTTTGGGGGCAGACCACCCTAAGTCTGACAGGTCTACCAGTGTGTGGGCATGTGTCATCCACGCCATAAGGACCAGATTGGTCTGATTATTGTTGGTAAACCCTGACCGAACAAGATAAATACTACATTTGTGAGGCTTTATATACTGTTGAGTAAGTGTGTGCAAATTTGCACAAATGCTCCATGTGTAGAGTTAAAGTACATATTTTTTCAGGTAAGAAAACATAATATTTTGTAGATGAAAACCAGGATTTAAATTATTATAATTATTAATGCACATATTGCTAAAAGAACATCACAGTGTCTCATAGTGTCTTATGTTATTTCAACCATACTTCCTGATAAAAGATCTCTGAGAATCTTAATAGTGACATGTACTTGAGTATAGAATCTTTTCGTACTAATTTCAGTTGCTCAGGCAGAATTCCAGCCGAATCTGGGATGGCGATGCGTTCTGAGGAAGTTGAAACAGATTGCGAAATATCTTGCGTCATGCAGAATTAAGAAAGTATCTGAACGTTCCTGGAAAGACTTCTGTCCTGAAAAAAATTGTTGGGATAAAGTTGTCCTTTATCATTGTAAGAAGTGGCAGGAATGTCAGCCTTTGTAATTTGCAATGTAATGATTGAAATGCTGCAATCGAGGAGGCAATTCTTGGCTTCAGTGAGTTAAGCTGTTATCGATATGACAGGCAATCCTGTAGCTTGACACCAAAGTATTTATTGCATAGACTTTTCAAAACCGATTACTCACGCAGCGACCAACTCCCTTTCTTTTTAATCTTCCTGCCGAACACCACAACCTGAGTTTTTGTAAGCTTAATGGTCATTTAATTTTCAATATAGTAGTTAGGCAGAATGTTTAGCAACCTCAATACTCCATTCTTGCTTCAGGCCCCTCTTTATTGGTATTTTATCATAAAGCACTTTGGTTCAGAACAAGTTTGACCTGAGCCCAGTTGTTTGACTATAATAGCTTGATTGCATTCAATAGATTTGTTCCAGCCATTCAATTTCCTCCGTAGCAGGTTTTGGATTGCATAGTCAAACGTGTTAGAGAAATCCATAAAGCAGGCACTTAATAGTTGTTTTTTAGAAACACATTTCTCGATAATCATGGTAGGCACAACCAAATTATCTGTAGTGCTAAATTTTCCTCTCATTCCTGTTTGATTGAATAGGATTACGTTTTCTCTTTCAGTCCAGTCCTCCAATTCCGACAGTATTAGGCCTGCGAAGATTTTTAAATATATATACCCAAGGGTGGATCACACAATGGTTCTTTCCAGCCTTGGTGGGTTCCGCATCACGTGGGCAGTCGACGAGTAAGGCGAGTGAAGCAAGGCGATCTGTGGCGCTTCTCTGGTGCTTCTGGTGCTTCTTTGGTCCAGTAATCGCATCCGCGATCCGTGATCCCACCAGACACGACTCACCCCACTAGCTGGCAGGCTAGTGGGTGGGGGGGGTCGCGGAGGTGCTGAGCAACCCCGAACGGAAGAATCCTGTTGCAGGCGCCTCAGAAGGAAGAATTCTGCAGTAAGCGCGACCGCAGTGAGTGCGAGCCCTTGGCGGTGTTGCAGAGGTGGCCCGATTAGGTCGGGTGCCACCTGCGACCCCGCCCTGTGTGCCCTGCTTGCCTCCCCCCTCGCTAGCTTCCACACCACCCACTTCAAGACAACTCCAGACTCAGCCATTAATCTCAGCCCTCCTCAGTCACTACCGTACAAAGTAGAGTGAACGTCCCTCCCAGCAGAGGGGTAAGAGGGTGGCTGAGTGAATGCGTTAGCCCAGAATCAAAGCACAGCAAAAAGCATAGAGAAACCAGGAGAACCTAAACCGACCAAAAGCGCACTAAAAGCGCACTAATATTACATTCAAAGACTGCTCTGTTCTTTCAGGAAGGGACACAAAGGGAGCAACGTAAAAGGAAACAGGGGAGCAGGGGAAAAGCCTTATTTCTCCACAACAAAGTACGACAGCACACAGTCTCCGCGGCAACATTCAAACAACAGACAAGTAGAAGTCACAAGTATAACCAGGACTAACTGAGTCGCCTAACTAAGGGCCAGATGTAGGTGGCTAAATGCCGGTCGGTAACGCCGAAATTCATTACATTTCTGCGTTACCGACCGGTATTTAGCCATGTGCAATGTAGGTGACTGTGGGGCACATGCATCAACCTATTTAGGAAGTATAAACGGTGCGAATCGGTAAATTCGGCAGCTTGCGCTTCCTAAATAAGTTTTTGGGATGCATGAAACAATTTTAGAAAATCCGCATTTTTTTGCAATTCCTAAAAATGCGATTGCATTTAAGGAATCGCATTTGTGCGATTCCTTAAATGCAATGCATGAATTTTTTAAAAAAATTCGAATTTTGAAATAGGAAGTGCAAATTAACACGAGGTTGACCCTCGTGTTAATTTGCGAAATTCTGAAACGAAGCACAAAAATGCATTTTGGAAAGTGTCATGTTACACACACACATGTCCTTTGGACATGTGTGTGTGAAACTTGTACTAAAACAAACATTTCAAGGGTGCAGGGGGGGTCCTTTGGACGCCCCTCAGCACCCTTGCAATGCATCAACAAATGTCATTGGCAAAAAAAAAATCGCAAAAAGGCATTGATTCCTATGGGCCTCTAGGCCCATAGGAATCAATGTAATGCCATTCCTTAATTGCGATTCGCAATTAAGGAATCGCAATTTCCGAAAATTAAGAAATCCTAAAAACTTTTAGGATTTCTTGATGCATAGGATTTTGCATTTCCAAAATTGCGATTCCTTAATTTTCGCAATTTAGGAAATGCAAAATCCTACATTGATGCATGTGCCCCAGTAAACCTACATGCAAAATAAGGAATCGCAAAATAGCGATTCCTTATTTTGCTCTTGCATTAAAGAAATCGGAAATACCGATTCCTTATATGCAATGTAGGTAGCACTGAAAACAGTGCACCTCAGCCTTAAGGAATCGCTATATACCACCAGCGATTTCCTTACAAAAAGCACTTTTTTGCCTATTTTAATGTGCCATGTGGCACACATCCATTCCCTTAGGGGATGTATGTGCACCACATGTGCACACATGCACACTTCAGGGGTGCAACGGGGTGTCCTTTGGACACACTGGCACCCTTGAAATACCTCCCACTTTTAACGATTCGGTAATACCGAATCGCTTATAGTGATTCTCTTCCCATTCATTCCTATGGGTCACCTAGCCCATAGGAATGAATGGCTAGGTATTCCTTAATAACGAATCAGAATTACCGATTCATTATGGGGGAATGTTAAGGAATCGCTAATATTTTAGCGATTTCTACCTACATTCCATTTAGCGAGTCCCTAATAGCGACTCGGTAATATTCGCTATTAAGGACTCGCTAAATGGAAGTTACCTACATCTGGCCCTAAGTTGCCTTAGTAAGTGGTGGTGGCATCCGCACCATGAGATCAGGAAAAGTCAGGGGCATGGCAGGAAAATCGCAAGGAAAATCTAAAAGGGAGGGAGGGGACCAACAAGCAATGGAAAACCTCAGCAGACCCCATGGCTCAGAATCGGAGCCCAATCAAGACCAAGACAAAGATAAGGAGAGCAATATAGAAAACAGTAATGACAACTCAATGCCCACCATCACCACTTGCTACCCTACTAAAACCAGCACCAAATCCAGTGAGCAAGCACTCATAACAGACTTTTTAAAAGTATGCCGTAAGCACAAGGATTATAAGAAGCCAAGGGAGACAGGCTAGGCAACAACATTACCGATACATACAGAGAAGCCAATAGCAATAACGAGATCAAACAGCAGAGAAGGATGGCACGGAGCAAGGGGATCTTACGCCCACCACAATAGAAGGCACAAGCAGCATCAGTTCTACACACAATCGCTTGAACTCATTCATCGAGACAGCCAAGGACCCCATTTTCAGGCCGTAGGTAGAGGCCTTAGTCCATACCGTCTCAGGCTCTAACTTGGAGCCTATGCCCAGCCAATGGATCAGTCCAGCCCAATCAAGTCAACTACAACTACAACAACGCCAGCAGCAACATGTTACAGCATCCCGATGACGACCTGGTGTTTTAGCAATATAGTATTGTTAGTTCTTGCGTACAGGCAGACCCTCAACTATTCGACCAACTGGGGGCCTTAATAACCTGCTGGCAAGAACAAGTCCCTGCCAACTTTGAGATATCTACTAATCTGTCCCAAACTGCACAGCAGTCGGAACAGAGACCACCTCACCAAAAGATAAAGGTGCCTGCGCACCATGAGCCTCATGAGGTCGAAGAACTCACGTCAGCCTGTTCCTCTGAAATACAAAACCCACACGAAATCGCGCAACCAAGAAATACCAAGGAACAAGGGGGCCAATCTTTGATGGACTTACAAAAATGCCAACCAACAGGTTCCGTGTGGACACAGCTACTAAGTTCCATGGAAACTATCGGATCTGCCATGACCTATCACGCCGACAAGCTGGATACCCAAGTCAAGCTGCTAAACGTCCTAGCAATATATGTTCAGGGGATAGAACAAAAGTTGCACAACGTAAACACCATGATAACAAAGGTACAGCAAGAACGGACATTACATATCACACCTGCCACTGTCCCAAAATAATTGGTAAGCTCACAAAGGTTCAAACCATAATGTTGGGTCACTCAGGGAAACCCAAACTATCCCTATAACAACTATGGAAAGAGACCCAAGGAAATGGACGGAGATAGCGGGGAGACACCCAGGAGTAACAACAAAAGAGTGAAAGAGAAAACTAAGTCCCAAGTTCGTGAAAGTAGAACCCCACTGGACGTCGAAGAAAAGTCCGAATAAATGAATGAACAACTAAATTCAGAAGGTTCAGTACCAACTTCTAGCCAAAGCAATTCACCAAAGGAAGATGTAGAAAGCAATGAACAAATAAGCAAGAAAATACCCATCACAAAGCGGGAACAAAAACATCATTGACACCCATCCAGAAAGGCCATGACAAAGGAGATGAAGGTAATAACGGCGTGATAGCATGCTGGACCATAACATCTCAACAATCAAAGAGGCTGCCGCTCCAGGAAATCCTAAATTGCAAAAAATGGGAAATCTCACCAACAAGTCCCTGCCAACTTTGAGATATCTACTAATCTGTCCCAAACCGCACAGCAGTCGAAACAGAGACCACCTCACCAAAAGATAAAGGTGCCTGCGCACCATGAGCCTCATGAGGTCGAAGAACTCACGTCAGCCTGTTCCTCTGAAATACAAAACCCACACGAAATCGCGCAACCAAGAAATACCAAGGAACAAGGGGGCCAATCTTTGATGGACTTACAAAAATGCCAACCAACAGGTTCCGTGTGGACACAGCTACTAAGTTCCATGGAAACTATCGGATCTGCCGTGACCTATCACGCCGACAAGCTGGATACCCAAGTCAAGCTGCTAAACGTCCTAGCAATATATGTTCAGGGGATAGAACAAAAGTTGCACAACGTAAACACCATGATAACAAAGGTACAGCAAGAACGGACATTACATATCACACCTGCCACTGTCCCAAAATAATCGGTAAGCTCACAAAGGTTCAAACCATAATGTTGGGTCACTCAGGGAAACCCAAACTATCCCTATAACAACTATGGAAAGAGACCCCAAGGAAATGGACGGAGATAGCTGGGAGACACCCAGGAGTAACAACAAAAGAGTGAAAGAGAAAACTAAGTCCCAAGTTTGCGAAAGTAGAACCCCACTGGACGTCGAAGAAAAGTCCGAACAAATGAATGAACAACTAAATTCAGAAGGTTCAGTACCAACTTCTAGCCAAAGCAATTCACCAAAGGAAGATGTAGAAAGCAATGAACAAATAAGCAGGAAAATACCCCTCACAAAGCGGGAACAAAAACATCATTGACACCCATCCAGAAAGGCCATGACAAAGGAGATGAAGGTAATAACGGCGTGATAGCATGCTGGACCATAACATCTCAACAATCAAAGAGGCTGCCGCTCCAGGAAATCCTAAATTGCAAAAAATGGGAAATCCCACCAACAAGTAAAATTTAACCTCAGGTTAAGCGGGAACTTAATAACTCAACAAGTAATGAAATTCAAAAAATTGGCACAAACCAAACTTTACAGGAATTAAAGACAAAAACAAGTGAAATTCACACTCAGCATGATGCAGCTAGTGTGGAAGGAGTCACACATGCACATACCATCAATAAATAATTTATAACTATCCCACAGTACCTGAGGGGCAGAGAGATCATCGAATGCACACAGAAAGATCAAGTTGGATACATCTCCTACGTGGCATCATATCATCAAGGCCCAACAAAAGCACTAAAAGGGATCCCGATTGACCAAATCAAAACACAATTGTTTACCTCTCATTCCAAATGCCACGATCAGATAGAGTTGGTCTCACATTCCACCTCGAGGGGAGCCCACGACATACTAAACAGAAGTGCAATAATAAGGCTACTTGAAACTCTTCCATCCCTGAGATATATTAAATCTAGGGATCTGGAAAGAATCACATTCAAACCTAAACCAAACTGAACAGGGCCTGAAACCACAATAGCCACCTGGATAGACCATTCCATAACGGAACAGATCTTGAGGCACAAGGAGGCATTTACAGCATGGGGAATAGAAATAAAAAAGGCGGAACCACCTTGTTATCCAAGTCCACTACTACAGCCCTACTGCACAGGGGACATATTAAAAGGAGCGAAAGGTCCAGATAATCCAGATCAAATGAAGGGCAAAGCCCAATCAAAAAGACAAATCACAATTACAATTTCACATTCTGAAATAGCTAATCAACATGATAACCGGCAGGTGAGAACCCTAAACATACAACAAGGAGCAGCATGAAGAAAAACCTATAAAAACTCAAAAACACTACAGGGCTGTAAAATCTGCTCCTGGAACGTGTATGGCTTGGCCTCCAAACTTGAAGACATACTTACTGCGAAACTTGAAGACATACATACTGCGAGCGCAAACGGTGCGAATCGCAAAATTCGGCCGTTTGCGCCCGCAAAAATGGCATTTGGAATTCATCAATGGTTCATGAACTCACAATTTGAAAAATCGCAAATAATTGCGATTTCTCAAATTGCGATTGCATTTAAGGAATCTCAATTAGAGATTCCTTAAATGCTATTCATGAACCGTTTAAAAATTGCGAATTCGCAATTTTTTGCCGCTATTTACCGCGAAGTCTGACTTCGTGGTAAATAGCGAAAACTAAAGTGCATTTTTCTAAGTTGTATGTTACACACACACATGTCCTTTGGACATGTGTGTGCAACATCAGTCTACATTGACATTTCAGGGGTGCTACAGGGTGTCCTTTGGACACCCCTGGCACCCTTGAAATCGCATCCTTATTTGCAATTAGCAAATTGCTAATCGCTAATAGGGAATGACTCCCCATTCATTCCTATGGGCCTTTAGGCCCATAGGAATGAATGGGGAGTCATGCCTTATTTGCGATTAGCAATTTGCTAATCGCAAATAAGGAAGCTGTAGAAATCGCAAATAATATTGCAATTTCAACATGAATCCCGTTTTGCGAGTCCTTAATAGCGATTCCTTAATAATCGCTATTAAGGACTCGCAAATCGGGACATTGATGAATCTGGGGGTTATTTTCTGTACTAATTAGGTCATTTGATGTTGTATGGCCCCAAAGTTCCACCCCGTAAAGGGACGAGGACCTTGCCTGAACGCTAAAAATTTCAAGCGGGGCACTTATTATTTTTTCAGCACATTTTTTTTTTACTTTTAAAATACCCCCTGCAGCCTGCGTTAGTTTTAAGTTTGCCTTGACTTTTTGGGAAGCCCACCCCATATTGTCGTTCAGCGTTCGACCCAGGTACTCAAAAGTATGGACCCTATCCAAAGGCTTACCCTCCATCATAGGGTGGGGACAATTAGTAGTGTTGGCATTTAAAGCCATGTACTTAGTTTTATCAATATTTACCACCAAGTTCCTTTTTTTGCAGAAAACAGTAAACTGATTTAACACCCGCTGCATGCCTATTGGCGATTTTGAGAGCAGCAGGGTGTCGTCTGCAAACATGAGAGCAGGGAATCTTTGAGAGGCAAATTTGGGGGAGTCAATATCTTTGGTGGCCAGAAGTTCATCGATGAGCCCGTTCAGGAAGAGGGAAAAAAGGGTGGGGGCGAGAACACAGCCCTGACGAACACCCTTTTCTACCGGAAACGGGCCCGTCAATTGTCCATTCTTTCTGTAACGAACTCTGGCATATGTCCCTTCATGAAGGAGTTTGAATTGGTAGCATAGATATGGTGGAGCACCCATTGATAGCAATATATTCCAGAGCTGATTACGGTCCACCATATCAAATGCGGACTTCAGGTCCACAAAGGTCAGATAAAGGCTATCCCCATCCAATACAACGTGTTTCCAATGCAGGACCTGGAGCCTGAAAAGTTGGTCAATGATTGAAATTTTGGCCCTGAAACCCGCTTGAAGCGGGGTCAGGATGCTATTTTTGTCAATCCAGGCCTGCAAACGTTGCAGGAGAAGCCGAGCAAAGATTTTCTGGCTCACATCAATAAGAATGATGGGCCTATAATTGGACGGTTCAAGCGGTGAACCCTTTTTGGATATGGGAATTATCTCCGCACCCGTCCAGGTAGATGGTAATAGTGATCCCTGGAGGATATCGTTAAATAGTAATAACAGTTAAGGTGCCCATACGATCTGCTCATCTCTGAACAGATCGCCTGGGATTCGGTCTAACCCTGGCGCTTTATTCTGTTGAAGGCTTTTTAGTGCCAATTGAACTTCCGTTAGCGTACAGGGTGGCGTGCCCCATGTCAGGTCAGTGGTCAATAGAGTGGACAGGGGTTCGCTATTCTTGTTCTGGGAAGTAGAATAGAGCTCTTTAAAATAAAGAGCCCATGATTCTTCGGGAATGTTTGGATCAATCGAGGATTTACCCTTCGGTTTCCCGCTATGAACGAGATTCCAGAAGGTCCTTGGATCTTTTTTGATGAGCGCAGCCCTGATGGCTTGCCAAGGTTCAATTTCCCATTCTGATTTTGCGTTATGAATGATTTTCTTATATGCCTGCCTAGCTTCTGTGACACATGCCTTGTTGCCTTGCTTAAGGGCTTTAAGAAGTACACTCTTGGCAACCCTACATCCCCTAGTAAACCAGGGGTTTGTATCCTTCCGCTTTTTAGGTTTAGTGGTGGCTGCTTTGTAAAAGGAATCTACCAGGGTTGCGACTAAATCCCTGTGGATTCCGAACATATCACCTCCCACATCATTAGCTGTAAAATTACCAAGGATGAGGTTTACCCTTTCAAGTAGGGGAAGTATACTCTGATACAGAGAGGCAGTTTTTTTACTTGACTGCTTGATCGTTGCCCAGCGGACTCGCCTCCCACCTTGCACCACTCTCAAATCGTCATTTATGGGTGTCACATCATCATGGTCCTCATCCACCATCTGGAGATCCAATTCAATCGTCAGGGGATCATGATCGCTCTCTGTGCGTCTTGTTATGTTGAAGTCAAGAATTTTATGCCAAGGTTCCAGACTGACCAAGAAGTAATCAATCACAGAAGCGTGACCCATGATGAGATGGGAGGGACGCCACTAAGGGGTTCAAAGTGGCAATTAAAATCACCTCCAATCAACAGAGTGGTATCTCCCGGTAGAAATTCCAATAGAGTGGTTAAAGCCTCTAGGGTCTGGGAAGTTCCACCATGTCGTACAGGCCGTGAATAGATGTTGATTAGAGCAAATTTAGGTCGTTTCTTGTGGGTCATAAGAATACAGATTAGATCAGGGCTGTTTGTATTGATTCTTTTTGCCGTGAATCCAAGGTGTATACCCACCCAAATGCACAACCCACCTGATGGTCTTCCTTTCAAGGCCTTAATGGCTTGTTCCGCATAAGTAATGTATCCCATTCTGTGCATAGGAGTTAGAGCCCATGTTTCCTGGAATAAGCATATCCCGTGGAGATATATAAATAAGCACCAGTCAGGATTATCTATATTGTTTTCTAGGCCTGCAATATTCCAGGAACAGATTTTCAGGGATTTTTCCCGGGGCATCAGCATGTTTCCCAAATTAACCTGCGGCTTTAATTGATCCTGATCACCCCTATTAATAGAAAGAGTAGAGTGTGGGAGATCAAGGCACACTGTTTGACCACCAGCGGAGGAAGTAGTTAATTGACCCCTAAGTGCTTCGTGATGAGTTAGCCCAACCCCATACTCACTCAAAAGTCGGGGCGAGTTCTCAGAGCGGTTCATAACTTCCACCATTGTTCAAGGGGAGTCTAGTGTCCCTACAGACCCACCAGGGCTTTTCGACCTCTGGTGAGCTGGAGTGGGCTGTAAACAACACATAGTAGTCACCCTTAGTCAGTCAACCTGTTCTAAAGGGCTGAACCTGTTAGATACCGGGAAACCTAGATTTTCGTCGCTGCCCCGCTTCCCCCACAAGCTCTCTTCATTATACCTAGTGTCCAATTGTGGCTGCCATTGGGCAGGAAACCAAGTATGGTAGGTGAAAGGGGCTTTTTGGTGGGGGATAAAAATAGCTTAGCTTCATGGTGTTAATTTTGGAGATTACACAGTTTAAATTATTCTTACAAACATGATCCACCACCATAGGGTTCTGAAAATTAATAACTACACAGTCCCCCTCCACATTTTTGGTTTTAGGACCCACCCATCCGACCCTTCTGGCAAACAAAATTTGTGAGCGCAGAGGTCTGCAAATGTTCAGCCAGTACATCACTTTATTTTTAAGTTCCGTGTATGATTCCGATTGATGAACTGCCAATTTGGGGACCCCTGTTAGGACCACCACGTAAGGAGCACTGTCCGGCGGGAGATCGATGCACGGTGGTTAAAAAAAAGAGAGGACCTTCTTTTGTGGGTCCAAAGACTTGCGATTTACCAATGGAAGAAGTCATGAAGTTCCTGCTACTTTGGGTGGGGATTGACTTTCCTGGACTCTAGGCAATTGGTCATAAGTTTCCAGTTGTGGGATTGGCGGATTAGGGGTTGAAGGCTGAGGAGTAGTTCGCGGAGACCCAACTGGGTTAGCCTGTGCTCCGCCGTAGGCTGCAGTGGCTATTATTTCCTTAGTGAGATCAATGTTTTTGTCGGTTAGAACCTCCAGTTTTGTCAACCTATTTTCGATTGATGTAAGCCTTGCTCGATTGGCTGTATAATTCGAGACAGAGTCAAAGATACTTTATCAAGCAGCAGATCTAGATTAAACGGATTTGGAGTCATAACTTGATGTGATTGGTCTAGTTTATTGTTCACTGGTACCACAAGATCTGCAGACTCGCCTGACTCCACGATGGATGCTTCGGTGTGACTGCCTATTTTCTGTTGCTTGGGTTTTCTACCCCGAAGTGTGGGACCCGCTCGTTTCCTTTTGGGGATGGCACCTTCATTACGAACAGGAGAGTCAGAAGGAATGTTAGTATCTGTAATTCTCTCGGCCACTATTGGGTCCAGATCGACCGTTCCAATAGATGGATCTATCAAATTAATTGCAGGTCTATTTTGCCCTGTAGCTGGTCCTGCCATAGCGGATTCGGGATGGGAATGGACCGGTGAGCGCACTTGTGCTATTAGACCCAATGAGGATCTTCTTAGATATGCCTGGTCCTGAGACAGACACCGTTCTGAAACGGCTATCTCTCGTTCCAGTATCAATGATGCCCTCACGATGAATTGATCTAGGGTCCCAATAACATGCCCTGTGGTAGTGGTAGAATTCATTCCTCGACGGGGCGCCATGGACCAAAAGCCTAGACAACAGTAAGGGCTAAATGTACTCACGTTTTTTAGGTGGACAAAAGAGAGTGGGCCCGGTCCGGTCTCTTCTGGTCTGTAATGGGCTAGAACGGGCCCGCCCAGTCACGTCCCGTGCAACGGGATCTGGTAATAAAGATATAGCGGAAGGACTTCCGGGGGAGGAGCGCTGTGCTGGCGGCAAGAGCGGAGACTCCTGGTCAACGGAGTCCCGCTGGATCCCTCGTTCTCCCTCCTGGCAGGCAAAGGCAGGTAGTCAATGTCCACCGCCGCGAGAGGTTTTGAGGCTGCTTGTGGCTGGGGGAGGAGCGCTGTGCTGGCGGCAAGAGCAGAGACTCCTGGTCAACGGAGTCCCGCTGGATCCCTCGTTCTCCCTCCAGGCAGGCAAAGGCAGGTGTCAATGTCCACCGCTGCGAGCGGCACGCCATCATTATCTTCAATCCTTGTACTAACCAACACCCAAGAAAGGTCCTGGCCAACCAGCACCCTCACACAATTCATCCACTCTGCAATTTAAAATGACTGATATAGAACAATAACAACGTAGACACAATTATGGAGTCCTGCTTTGCTCTATTGGCCCCTACTGACGCAGAACCATTAGAGATAGAGGCCTGGGAGTCTTTCATCAACAGCCTAAACAGAAGGTTCTCAACCAATCTAAAAAGCCATAAAACCTTCTAGGATCAGCTTGGCAACCTGGTACACTCACACCCTAAGGATAAAAATAAGACAACTGAATAAAGCCCTTAGGCTAATGTAAAACCAGGGCCTACAATCCACCCGGCAGTCCCTGACAATAATTGAACACATGAAAAGAGATCTAAAAAAGGACATTTTCTCAGCAAAGTACACATATAACAAGCAATTCTGGGCATCTTACTTTAAGTCAGCCAGTAACAAAACTCCAAAGAGTTCTGGGCTGATATAAACCCCTTCGCCGCACGGAAAATTCCGCCGCAGTGCAAAGGGGGGCAGGGCTGGGCGTGGCGCTTGGGTACCCTGGACCGCTCCTGGCCGTCTTGAGTCACAATAGGCATGTGCTCATGATGGCTGGGAGCCATCCAATGCCCTCCCACGGATTCGTTCTCCCGCACAGGCGGGGAATTAATCGCCCGTTGGCGGAGCGGCAACAATCGGATGGCTCCCGGCCGTCATGAGCACACGCCTACTGTGACTCATGACGGCCGGGAACATTCTGATCATGGAAGGTGTTAATCTCCTATTAAACAGAAAAAAAGCATCATAATTCTGACATAACTGAACATGCATGGAGAGCTCATATAGTAGCAATATTTAACACCCCAACAGCCATCAGAGCACCTGTTAACAACAATACACCGAAGGCGAGATGGTTTGACACAATAACCTTTAGGGACACTCTAAACAAAGAGTCCCAGATGGCCGTGACACCAAGATAGCATCTAGAAACAATTAAAAAACAGATTTCACAATCTGCATATGGAAACTGATACACCATGGCAACCCCCAAGTCAAACATCTAGAAGGCAAACACCAGCCAGGTTCACTTGAAATACCAGGGTTCGACATCTACAGATTAAACAAAACCAGATATATAATGCCATAAAAAAACAAAGGTCAGATGGGAACCCGGGACCAAATGGCTTGCACAACGCCATTGTTAAAGAAAATCTATCTTTTTGGTCCAATCATCTAACATCGCTGTTTGCGCACTCTTTGGAGACTTGCACCATCCCTGACTCTTTGCGAGGAAGTATTCTGCACCCAATATACAAATCAGGGGCCCGTTCAGACCTATCTAAATATAGGTAATAGCCCTCATCGATGTTGAGGCAAAACATTACGCTGCAAATTTGTTGAAAGATCTAGAGGAGTGGGTCGATAGCATAAAACTGATCCCCAATATACAAACAGGCTTCTGAGCCGGGATCGGCACCTTGACAAGGATATCTGCTGTCACACTCCTGGCCAACCAAGATATTGCTAACTCAAAGGTTTTGGATGCCTGTTTCGTAGACCTTGAAGCAGCTTTCGACATGGTCTCTATACTCATGCTGTGGGCAAAAATGAAATGCAGGGGAGCCCCCATAAAATTGTTAAATGCAATAATTAACCTCTACTCAAACTCAAACAAAGCTTTATTTTGATTGTATCATAACAATCATAAAAAGCACAGATAAAATATATAGTACATATAAAAATTTCCATCGCAAATTTGAAAAGAGATAATTATCTGAGAAAAAGTACATTTCATGTATATTTAAGTCGCATAATCAGAAATACAGTAAAAAGGATAAAAACAATACATCTAAGATATGCCATCTCCTCATTCCTAGATTGCAATGCACTTTCTTTGATGCAATATTTTTTTTTTAATCATAGACATCCTCCAAGCTACATTCTCGTTTTCTAAAAGCTGAAGCTTAATGAACTCAGAGAGGCATTGTCTCAAGCCATAGTTCTGTAAAATTTGGACTATTCAAGTCTTTCTTAACTCCTTATAGAATTTACAAAATAAGACCAGATGTAGGGAGTATTGATTTGACGAACAATCACATGGACATGGTTGTAACTCCCTGACCCAATCGTTCATATTGGGGAAAGAAAAAAGTCTGTGTATTATCCCTAATCTGAATCTTATTAATAAAAACCTATTTAAAACACTGGGAACGAATACTAAATTTGGCTGCAGATTAAAAGTTGTAAGTACCATCTGGTGCTTACGTCGTAGTGTGTCCAAAAAAGACAGGGTCTTTTTTCTGAGGTCTTTCCTGGATACCAAGGTGATGGTGCCAGGGTTAGTAAAATATTCTGGACTGCCCATGTATTTAGTAAAATCTCGAATATACTTAACCCATAGTATTCTTTGGGCACCATCCAGCCTAAGACTATCTTATACTAAGTCCCTGTTAAGTTTAGTCTCTTCCTCAGACCAGATCCTGTCCCTAAGCAGAATTGGCTCAAGTTTTATGAGGTGGGATATATATGGGAGACCCAGCTCCGTATCATAGACATAGGTGGATGTACTAGTGGATGCCGACAGAACATATCTCAGAAAGAAGTTCTCAACTATTTCAATTCAATTTGTGTCAGCAAAACCCCAAATCCCAGCTCTGTGGAGAACAGTTGAGACACATTTGGCTTTGTAGATCTTCATAAGTTCCAACGGTGGTTTGCGTCCCAGTTTTCTTGCAAAGCTAACTAAAGCAGTAGTTGTTCTGATTAATGCTAGCTTTTTGGCTGTAACAGCTTTTGTCCATGTATCATTATGGCTAAACAAAATGCCTAAATATGAAAAACTGTTAGTTGGGGCAATTGGAATTCCCTCCACAAATATGTCCTTACGTTTCTGGATCCCTTGACCACATCTCATTATAAAAGTTTTTGAGATGTTAATTCTAAGATCCAAATCCTTCATAAGGTTGAAAAAATTATTTAGGGTCTTTTGTAGGCCAGTCTGGGTGCGGGACATAATCACAGCATGGTCTGCATATAACAATGCATAGATTGGATGATTACCTATTTGTGGGAAGTCTTGAACGTCTTTAAGGAGTGCCTGCCCTAACCCATTAATATAGAGATTAAAAAGGAAGAGGGCTAGGACACAGCCCTGCCTAACCCCCCTCCTAATAGGGAAAGAGGCAGTACACTCTCCTCCCAGGCTAAATCGCACACTTGTTTTAGCTCCATTATAGAGATGGCGAATAAAGTAAATTATGTTTTTGTCACTCTCAAATGCTTCTAAAATCTCCCAAAGCTTTGAGTGCCTCACAAAACCAAAAGCGACCGTAAGGTCGATGAAAACTAGATACAGGTTTTCCTTTTTGGCCCTGGTATACTTCCCCATGAGAATCGCCAGATTTAGACTCTGCTCCACAGTCCCCAGTCCTTCGCGGGCACCATATTGGATGTCAGATAAAATGTAGGTTTTTTCTGCCCAGAGCTGGAGACATTCCAGGATAATGCGACCCGCCACCTTAGCCATGGAATCTAATAAGGAGATGGTCCTGTAGCATGTGGGGTCTTGACTGTCCCCCTTTTTAAAAATGGGTCTATAATAGACTCCACCCAGGTTGATGGGAAAACTACCTCACAACTAGCATTAATTATTTGTGTGAATATGGCTGTCCATAGAGTAACGTTGGACTTATAGAGATCCATTGGAATCCCGTCCGGTCCCACGGCCTTCCCACCAGCACTTAGGGAGAGTGCCCTGCTTACTTCATTGACCTGGAAGTATAATTCTGGTGACTATTGTTAACTCCGGAGTGTTCACAATCAGGTGCCTGAACATTGGGGTTGCTATTATATATCCTGGGGAAATGTTCAATCCATTGACCCTCTGTAATGGACACTTCGATTGTTGGGCCCCCAGCCAGAGACAGAAATGGAGTACTTACCGCTTTCCGAAAAGCGGCACCATCTTTCATTTGTGAGGCTGAGGTAAGCAGCTCCCAGTCTTTATTTCTGAGGGCATTTTCCCTCTCTGAAAGGCTCAGGTTATTGTTTTTTCTGTCCTGTCTGATTTTACCGATGTCCTTTGGACTCTTATGCAACTCATGCTTCAGAGTGGAATGTGCACAAGTGCAGTTGGAGTTGAAACACCACTGGGGGGCTAACCGGTTTCCGCCTTGTTTAAACATTACTTCCCTAACCGCTACCACTACCTCTTGAAATGATGATAAAATACTCGCAGGGGATGCTATTTCATTCAGGCACGTGTCAAAGGCCAATCCACACCTTGTAAGTAGTTGTTTAGTTGCTACTTCGGGATCCAGCATATTCCAACGAAGGGTATATCCATTCGTTTTAGCAAGTTTTAAGTTAGCTAAGGCCTCATCTACAACCTGATCATCTCTGCCTTGTCTCCTCATCGGGAAAATGACAGTGATACATAGAGGGAAATTATCGCTAACTGATTTTGTACCCACTGAGAATGTGAGGAGTCTGGAAGCAAACATATTTGAAAACAAAATATAGTCTATAGTGGAGCCAACGCCCCTGCCATTAAAAGTCTGTGACATCACAGCAGGGTTGGTACATAGATCATTTGCAAAGCCTAGGTCTAGATTAAACGCAAGTTCGTTAAAGGATTCCCCTGTTTTTGAATGGCAGAAGTGGGTATTACTTACACCTTCTTCTACATTAAAACCACATACCCTGCCATCCTCTGTGGGACACAGAGCACAATTAAAATCCCTGCACATAATAATCATTCTCTCAGTGCTGTTTGCTTCATGGAGGGTTCTTAATTCATTATACAATGTATTAACCACCTTAGAGACGCAATCAGATGGAATGGTATTATAAAAGTTGACCAATGTCATGGAATATGAGGCAGTCAGTACCAAAGTTAGCAATTGATAATAAGGGGATTCAAGGTAGGACTCAATATTGATGAGATTTAGCTTGTTCGATACATATGTACAGAATCCACCTTTGGATCTACCATGGGAAACCCCTATAGCTTGAGTGTTAAAAGTTCTGTATCCATTTATATGGATTTCTTCCTTCAGCCATGTCTCCTGTAGACAAATAATTTCATAATTTAATATATATTCGGGCCACTGGTGATTGCCAATCCTGGTTGGTAATCCTGATATGTTCCATGATATAAGACTACATCTAATTTTCACATCAATAGAGGAAGGACTATCTTCCCCCAAGACAAGATTGTTTCTAGAGTCATAACTTCTCTGCTTCCGTGTTTCAGACTGTTCATTAGGGGATGCTTCAGTTGACTTCTGAGCCTTAGGAGCTGATCCAATAACATAGGACACGTCCCCTGCACTAGATACAGTTAACTCATTTAGGGATGGAATCAAGGGCCAGCAATAGGGCCGATGGACCTTGACTTTGGCAGCTTTAAGTTCTTTGGATAGTGTTAGATTTAAGTCCTCGGCTGGAAATTGTAGTATATTTACTTGCTTTAAAGTCCTAAGTCCCTGCTGACCGTCCTGCCCATCAACAATTCTGCAATTGTTTACGTCGTGAGGTAGTCAGTCTATGTCCTCCAGAATGTTAAAGATTTCAAAGTGATTACTAGCTTGAATTGTGAATCTGGGCTGGGTGCCATGAATAAACCCTCTTTCCCTAGGGGCCATTCGTAAGGAGGTAGGAGGCGGGTAAAAGTACCCCAGGGGCAGTATGGCCAGCTCGTGTAATCGAACTGACCCATTGCCCGCCCTGTGTAATATTAGGTGGACAAAACCCGGAGACCTAAATGACATGACAATGCAGTCTCCTTCAATTGACTTCCTAGATTGACCCACCCAAACAATTCTACGCGCCATTTTATATTCTGAGAACAATAGATTATTATTAATCCCAGTACTAGCACTAAGGATATGGAGTGATCTATTACGCACTGTTGACCAGTGTTCAAAGCTGCTAGCAGGCAGCATAGGAGCATTAGCCAGCACCATGGTATTTGGGGTCACTTCTGGGGGTAAGTGCAAGTTTGTATCTGGGTTCTGGGAGGCCATAAGAACGGGGAACCTGCTCCTCGTCATGTTTGAAGACAGGCCACACCTGTGTCATGAACAATCAGCCCTACTTGTATTATCACTAGGTGGTTTATGCAGAGATAAAGGGTGGCCCTTATGGGAAGCAAGCTCTACGCTTTCATGTTCTCTATTGCCCAGTTTTGTGGCAGGATTATGGGGCCCAGAAGACATGGAGGAAAGACCAGGATTGAGAATTTGCTGACCCTTATTAACTGCACTATTCCCTAGTTGGTTGCTGGGTAAGGTGACCTCGCTCCTCCTACCAGTGTTCTCCATAAGAATTTGCAAGGGGGGCGTTATAGACTTTTCTAGGCTCACCAACCTAGCGTATATACAGGAACATTTTTGTACTACGGGCTCTAAAAGGTCAGATATCATTAATTCCAGCTTGCTTAATAAATCATTTTTAGTTTGATTCGGTGAGGATTCCCCACTGACCCCTTCAGTCAAAGCTGCTGTGTTATCCTGAGGCTGCTCATTGTTGGCTCATTGTTGGGTTGGCAGGGTTTCCGACCTATATGTTTCAACGAGGGCTGGACTGATTTGTATCTGCCCTTTCCTTTCCTTTTCTTAGAAGGAGGTGCAAGGGTAAGACCCTGCGTGGTCTTAGACTTCTGGGCCCTGGTTGTAGTAGGAGACCTCTGTATTATCTTACTAGTTACCAGGAGGGTCGTAACCACAGGGGCCGGGTCCGTGGTTTCAGGGCCATTTGAGAGGAGTTGAGTCTCCTCAATCTCCTCCCCAGCAAGTGATGGCACAGTGTTGGAATGTAAATGTAAATGTAAATGTATAGGCATTTATATAGCGCACTACTTACCCGTAGGGTCCCAAGGCGCTTCGACCGCTGCGAAACCCTTCCTGGCTTCCCTGAGAGATGGTCCCTTAATGGTTATCTCCAGGGTGAGACCAGGCATCCCCAGCGGTCTGGTGGGGCCGTTAGTGAAGATGAGGCAAGCTAATGCCCAGAGTTGCCGAGTGTGAACGCTGATCAGAGTGGGCACCGAGGCGAGAGAATTATCGAGTCCGCTGACCCTGGTCCAGAAACCTGCCGCGCCGGGAATCGAACCCTATTCCCGGGCCGTCCTCTGCTCTCGGGTCTGCCGCCTCTAACCAGTTCACTTGGAAAGAGCGTTACGCGTGATTGAGCACTGGGGGTCCAGAGATAATCTCCTTTCAGTGAGTTCAATCTCATGAATTAAAACTGACTCAGCCCTCAATAAAAAGGCATCCAAGGTTCCTACAACCCCCTGCCCTGTGCTTCCCTTTTAAATCATAACTGGTCCACAATGTCCACAATGTCCACAATATCCACAGTGCAAGGTGGAAAACCACAATGGGTCAGGAGAGCCAATACAATAGTATCTTATCGTAGATTCTTACTTTGGATCTCCATTATCCCGGCTCAATGGTATGGCCCAGTCCAACCTCCTTCGGCCTCTGACAGGCTCAGATGGGCCCGCGCGCATCCTGCGGTGCGGGAGGGCAGCTGCACTCTTATCGCGCCTCTGGCGTGTGCAACAGCGTCATGGCCGGCGCCGCGGTGGTGATGCCTCTGGAAGTTGTAGTTCTGACAGGAAGGTGCTGGCAAAGGTTGAACAGGTTAGCGGTGGTTGTTCCCCTCACAGAGTTAAGAAAAACTGGTGAGCGCATTGATTTAACTCACAGTTTTGTGTTCTGTTCAAATCTAGAGTCCCAGGGTCTCAGCCTGGGTCTCAGCCTGATGGCGGAACCATCACATTACTCACAATTTATAGGGTGGTGTGTTCCACCAAAAGAAGAAAGGCTCTTCTGAAAAGCGTAAATCAAGGCACTATGAATCTAAGCATGTAGTAGAGCACGTAGAAGAGTGTGTGAGGTAGTAACAGAAGGAGAGGGCATACGTCTGCCCACTAGTGGAGTAAAATGTTGCAATAACAGGGTAACACAGTGCTGTATATGTCCGTAACACTCCCACAGTAAAGTTTGGTGGTTTCAAAAGGAAAGAAAAAACAGTAGCACCATCTTGATGACCAGCGGTGTATTCCAAATTTCGAGAAAAAAGGTCTCACACTTCTATCCGGTGTGCCCCAACAAACAATAGAAAAGCCAGTAAAGTTATGATACCAACATTACCTGGATATCAAGTGTCGCGTTAGAGGGAGACAGGAGACATGCTGAACAGCTCCCAGGAGACAAAATGGTGCGAGGCTCACAGTCTGTCCTCTCACTGCAGGGGTTAAGCCTTTGCGGGAGGTTCACAGCATGTCCTTGCACTGCGGGGGTTATGCCTTGTAGCTAAGTTCAAAATGAAAAAGGGGCCGGTGAACGGGGCCGCTTTACAATCCTCACCGCGTCTCGATCAGCACTGTGTGAGAGAGGGCGGAGAGTCAGCAGGCAGGTCCGGTGAGTCCAAGAATGACCGTCTCGGATCCAGCCCAAATCACAACCGGTGCGGTATCGTCCGCCACCTCAGTTCCCGCAGTGTAGGGAGTGTCACAGCCCGTTTCCTCCTCTTGCAGTGGGGGCTCGGTAACGCAGTACGCTGTACAGTAATCAGCCGCCGTACTCAAAGGCGGGTGTGAAATCAAGTAAGCCAAGTAAGTTTTGTCTGCGGTTCTCCTCCTATCCGCTCCACGCTGGTCTTAACTCAGTGGCCTTGGTTGGCTAAGGACCTCTACTCAAAAACATGGGTCCAAATAAAAATGGGGGACGGTTGAAGTCTAACAAATAAAATCATTACCACCAACTGCTTAAAACAGGGGTGTGTTCTAGCCCCCTGTTTATTCAACATCTATACAGCTGACTTAAACAATAAACTTCATCTAACATTAGTGTGAATATCAAGTTTACAATATGCCAACAACATTGTGTTGCTATCCCAAATGCCTTGTGGCCTCCAGCAAATGATAAGTCAACTAGCAGAATACACAGCCGTAGCCCAACTGGTCATGAACTTAAAAAAATCAATGGTAATGTGTTTCTCCAGTCCACATTAAAAAATTATCGAAATCCACCTGGATGATCAACAGTAACTGCCTGGACCAGGCGGAAACATATAAATATTTGGGTGTAATACTAGAGCGTCATCTTAACTATCAGCAATATTTACAACTGCTGAAAGTTAAAGCAAAACAGCTATTGTTTGCATTTAAAATCCTGCCAAAAACGTAGTGACTGTTCGACAACTCACTTATTAAAGGTCGTGGCAGCAAAACTCTTGCCATCAATCACTTATGGATCAGAACTCCTAAACACAAAGGATTCAACAATTTTAAACACACCGCTCAAACTAGTCTCTTTGAAAACCTATTTTCAATTCCGCGCCACATTCCACAAGCCCAGGTTAGACTGTAATTCAGGTTAAAAAATCAGATCCTGACAAGACAAGGGGGTCTTGTCAAATACTACAGGAGAAGGAGGGCAGCGGACGAAGACTCTCTGGCACATTACTGTTGGCTGGAGGTTGAAAGGCAATCCAGACTAAGCAAATCAGTTTATCAATTCTTGGAGCAATCTATTGCGCTCTAAAGTTAGAGGAAGCTTGGCATACAATATCATCCTGTTTGGAGTTTAAATGAATAGTCAATAATACCATCAAGCAACAATCTCAGGAAAAATCAAAGCCTCTTTGACCTCAAAAACCAATGCATGGATGGTGTTGCCAACATATAAAAAGCAAAATCCTCAAGCATACCTGTCGGAACCTTTGCAAATCGTTTAACGCAAAAACTGATTTTGTTGAGTTTGGGATTTTACCCATCGAAAGATCTTATCCCAAAATGGAAAAAGGCCTGGCACTCAATGGAATGCCACCTCTGTGGACAAGGAGATGAATCATTCCTCCTTCAATTATGCATTTGCCCGGCAATACTATTTATTCGGAAAGTACTCTTACAGCCAATACTGCAAAGAGAACAAATAAGGACTTGTAGGTCCGCCATAATAAAATGTTTAGGAGGCTCGACACTACAACTGGCATGCAAGGCAATAAAGTTTTTGAGCTTAGCGGCAACTGAACTAGAAAAGACTTACCGACAAATTGAACCAGTAGGGCATGCTAGTTGATAAAGCACAACTGAACACTCCGCAGTCTACCAGTTTACAGCACAATGCACTTTACCTCGGAGAAATAATAGGAAATCATCAACGGTATCAGCACCTTATCTAAGATCACTAAATTGAACTTAAAAGACTTCATAAAGGAAATATAAACACAAAGAAACAGTCTTGTTAGAATCATATATATATTTATATATATATATATATATATATATATGTATATATATATATATATATATATATATATTCACTGAAAAAACCATAGGTTATAGACCATATATAGTTAGGAATTAGCATTTACAAAACCTTGAAAATTCACTGAAAAAACCATAGGTTATAGACCATATATAGTTAGGAATTAGCATTTAAAAAACCTTATTTTACTCACACAAAACCATTGAAATTCCATATATAGTTAGTTGCACTAACTATATATCGCGCACCCGCAATCCACTGCTGATCATGTCACATATTACATCATTCATGACATGGTCAGTGACATCACTGATGACATCACTGATGACATCTCAAATGACATCACTGATGAGATCACTGATGACATCATCCAGTGACTGTGTGTTTCTGTAAAGTTTAAATATGTTTTACATATTGAAGAATGAGTAGATGTATAAGTGTCTGGACAAAGGATTTAGTAGGTGCATGACTGAATGTATGAGTGAGTGATTAAATGTGTCTCACTGAGTGCATGGGTTAGTGACTAAACTGTCTTAATTTGTGCATCAGTATGTCTGTTGTTCTGTAAACTGCTGCATGTGTTGATCAGTAGCTATATGATTAACTATATGGGTTATTGATTGATTGTCCAAGTATTTGTATAGGAGACTGAGTGTGTGTGTGTGGCTGGCTGGGAGGTGTGTGACTCTGTGCAGATCAATGTGTACTTGTATCAATGATTGTATAAGAAAGTAAGTATGTGTTAGTATATGTTTGAAAATGTAAGGTGCTCTATGTTTAACTGTATAGACAAGAAAATGGAAGTGTGATTGATTCTTTACAGGACTGACTAGGTGTGTGAGTAACTCCATGGATGAGTGGCAGAGTGTAAGTGTCTGTATAGGTGTATGAGTGCATATGATAGTGTTGTAAAGATGAGTGATTGTATGTATGAATGATTGTATGGGTGAATGAGTGAATGTGTGTGTAGACGTAGGAATCAGTGAGTACGTATGTAGTAACTAGTATTGATGTGTCAATGGTTTCAAAAATTATACTCTGTATTTAACACTGGGTGAAACAGAGGTTATATTAAAACGTGAGGAGATGCATTGTATTGTCACATGAATGATATCATCAGTGATGTGGTCATTGATGTCAAATGAGATGTCATCAGTGATCTCATCAGTGATGTCATTTGAGATGTCATCAGTGATGTCATCAGTGATGTCACTGACCATGTCATGAATGATGTAATATGTGACATGATCAGCAGTGGATTGCGGGTGCGCGATATATAGTTAGTGCAACTAACTATATATGGAATTTCAATGGTTTTGTGTGAGTAAAATAAGGTTTTTTAAATGCTAATTCCTAACTATATATGGTCTATAACCTATGGTTTTTTCAGTGAATTTTCAAGGTTTTGTAAATGCTAATTCCTAACTATATATGGTCTATAACCTATGGTTTTTTCAGTGAATTTCAATGGTTTTTTAATAGCAAATATCATAAGCTGTCGAATGTCAAGTACGTGGTAAGTAAAAACATTTTCGTGTTTATGCACACTGATCTGCTTTGAATGCTGCCCCCCACCCCTCATTTCTATTAGGAGTACTCTCTCTTTGCAGATAGTGAAGGGTAGTTAACGCAGCCCTTTGCCCCCTTTGTAATCCGTCGTGCCTGCTTCTCTCTCCATTTGATTGATTGTTCTCTTTGGTTCATTCTCTATTTACAAACAAGCACAGAGTCGCAATACTCTGTTTAGTCTTTGCAGATAGCGAAAAATCGTGTAAAAAAACAAAAGGAATCGAGCAAAATCAGGAGGCCACTAATGGGATCTCTTTTTGACCTCGCTAAAATAGAAACATTAGGAACAACCTGTTGAAAATAGCAATGCGTATGTACATAAGCGGCGTTCATTTGTGTTCACAGTACCCCTTGTTGATTGTTTGAATCGAGCATTGAATTGTTCGAAGTTAATTCTCTTAAGGATCTTCTCTGCCTGCAAACGAGGAAGAATAGGAATATTCTCTCTCCCTTTGCAGATAGTGAAGGGTAGGTAACGCAAGCCTTTAACACGTCGTACCTATTTCATTCCTCATTGATTGATTGATTGTCCGAACATTGACTGTTTGGGAATTAGTTCTTTTTGGAGGTATTCCCTGTTTGCAAATAAACGTAGGAAAATCTTTGCAAGTAGTGAAAGGGTACGTAATGCGGACCTTTCTCCCCCGTTGTAATCTGTCATGCCTATCTACTCCCCACTGATTGATGCACCTGTTTCACCCGGACCATTTACTAGAGATACGTCATCTGGCCCGACCAGAGAGCACCCCTAGTGAAAAGGACATATGCAATAATAACGAAGTGATCACTGTATCCTGTTAACAGAAACTTTAGCATGAAACAACCTGGAAAGAAAAGAATAGGAAAACGAAAATCAGTAGGCCACTGATGAACATGAACTTTTATTAAACAACGAACAAAGAAACGATAACATAACGTAATGATAAAACCTATTAATGTCCTAGAAACAAGAAAACGTTAAAATATGCCAGTGGTGAGAGACCAGAAAAACAGTAAGAGAAACCAAATCACCCCTCGCTGTCCCACCGCCTGCCACGCCAAAAAAATCGATAGACTAGGGAAAATGCAAGTCAGTAGAACATCCGCCCACACTCTGGAAACTTCCAAGGTGGGGCAGGGTTCCGGCTACGCCCAGCCGGGAGCAGCCCAAATAAGGCAGGTCCTGCTGCCACGCCTCGGCCAGGAGATCCTAACGTAGGGTGTAGCCGGAGGAGAGGCCGAGGCCAGCGGGACCCGGCCAGGGGATTGCCTTTACAACGCTGAACAGTTGCAGGGGGGGGGAATGTCTCCTCGACCCTCCCCTCTCTCTCCCAGTCCGGCCGCGGTGGCCCTTGAGAGTTGCAGGTAGTCCCGCCACATGCTCTTCCGGTCCGGCCACCAACGGTCGGGGGGCCGAGGCCGACGGGATCCGGCTGCAGCCGATAAACCAAGAAACCCGTTCATGGGGCCAGAGCCAGGGGCGTCCGGCCGACATCTACTGGAAGCCCGGCCCGAAGACGGACGGGACACTTCTTCTTTCTTGAATAATGGCTGCGACAACACTGGGGGGGGATGTCTTGCACATGCCTCCGACCCCCCCCCCCTCGTCCTCATCGCCTGGTCCGGCCATAACAAATCTCAAGCGAGACGCCGTGGGGTGCACTGGGAGGGAGAGACGGTGCGAACAGGCCTCTCCCGCCTCCCCAGGTGGAGGCTTCCCAGCTGCACCCTCAGCGCTCCAGGCGCCCGGAAAAGGGTTCTTCCACTGTGGCCATGCTGCAACGTCTCGCCCGGCAGGGTGGAGCCCGTCCGCTCATGTGACCCCGCGATCGCCGGTAGCTGCCGAACTCTCAAAATGGCGGTCGACCTGGCAAGAGCGGGCCCAGCATAAAGAAATGGCCCGGTCACTGGTTGACTCCACCACCGTAGTCCTCCACGACCTTGAAGATTCTAGAGGAGCCGCGGGAGTCTCCGACCCCCGATGGGGAATGACTGCCATGATCGCCCGTGGAGTGACGAAACTGTATCCGCGGGACGTCGGCGCTCCCATGCTGGTGCCAGCCTCACTTTGAATTACTAGAATCCTGCAGACCTCACTTCCGGTGAAAGCACAGTGTGACCCGGTAGGAAAAATTATTGCACCCCCTCCCCTTTTTGACTGATAGTTCAAACCACCGATCCTTTCCTTTGCCCTTTTAACGGAACTTTGGACTGCCTCCCCCTCTTTTACATTTTCTAGAGAAAACAAAACATTAACCACTACATTAGCATAGCAGTTGACACCAGAACTGTTTTCAAATTGAAAACCAACAACATCTTCAACAGAATCCTTTTTGTTTCTGCTGTGACCCTGCTACAGCACAGGCATTGTCCCCAGCAGTAATTCTGCAATGCCGGTAAGAATAGCTGTGGTGCCTACTGGACTCACTCACCCCCGCGGCGCCCCACGCCGTTATTTGCTGGGCGGCAACTTACTAGACATCACCTTCGTGCCATCTAGATTTCAGCGCGTTCTGCTGCCTTGGAACTATTCGCACAACAGACCGCTACTGACAAGAATATTTCATTATTGGTGCTGTCAATTTCAATAAATCTATTGGATAATTCAAAAGAAATTGCCACGTTCTCTTCGTTGTTTAAATGTTTTTACTGTTTTTGTTTTGTTGTATATATTTATATGTTATTAAAGTTTTATATTCCTACTACTTTGTTGGAGTGCTATATATTTTTAATGTGACACATAATTGTAAAAACTTTGATGTACAAAGAGTCATTCCTGGAATCTTCCGCTTCGGGCTCGGTCCCCTCCCCAATCACAATCCAGGATGGTTTTCAGATAGTAGGAACACGTGTGGTGTGATGGATCTCATCGGGTGTGGGCCTTGATCTACTATAACTCCTTTGAAGAGGGGTGATTCTTTACAGCTGGGGCCATAAACTACATCTGCAGGGCTAGCTGATAGCCTGGACAATCGGACACAGAGGAAGAGGAGTGTCAGAGGGTGCGGTAGTGAATAGGGCGAAAGGGAGGTGTCGGGCGGGCACAGAGTGTGATTCTCAGGGAAGAGCAGCGCAGATGGGGGGAGGTTTATTGCCCATGCATAAGACAGAGAGCGGTGGTGACCAGTGCCTGGGGAAGATGCTTGCGTGGGTGAGGAGCCATGCCACGAATCGACAGCGTGCAGAGAGTGGGTCTGGTCAAGACATCTAAAATGGCTGCCGTGCACGACAAAAGTGTGGCATTTCAAAAAAGGCAAGATGGCGCAGACAATGTTTTTCAACACTTCCTCATTTCCTTCGAATCGAACGTTAACAGACGTTGGGGCATATTACCAAAGTTAAGCGATATTTATCGCTAACGATGCTTACCAACGAATTTTTTACCACTAAGCATCGTCAGAAATTATCGAAGATAAACCTTGCTATTATCAAGGTTTATCGCAAATGCGATAATAAACGGCCGCAATGCATGAATATCGCTAAAAACTCAGCGATATTCATGCATTACCGAGCTAATGCTCTTAGCCATGTTATCCACCTCCCATTGGATAACATGGCTAAGAACTGCTCAGGGCAGGTGTTACTTTTTGGAGATATTCGCGCTTAGCGCGAATATCTCCAAAAGTTGGTAATAGGAGATAGATATCTTGCATGTTGTAATGCAAGTTATTGTGGTATATGGAATAGCAGCGATAAGATGCATCGGAGACACACAGTGAGAGAAAGGAGGCCGGAGATGAAGAAGAGATGTCAAATACACATTGGAGATAATATAGTGGCAGAAGGGAAGTAAATATGAGTAAACTTACCATGTAACATAAAAATGTTGCACTCTATACTATAAGTCTCATTTTATACTACAATCACTTCGCTACAACCTCATAAATTAAAAATAAAAATGAATAATGTCTCAAACAATTTTTGATTTCTAAATATAAATTTATTCTTCAGAATTTTCTAAATTTGAAAGAACTAGTAACATGTCCTCATCAGCAATGTCCTCATGAAAAGTCTCCAATGATGATTCTTGTAACTCTATGGTCTCCAAACACTCGATAAATTCGCCATCAAGAGATTGATCAAAAAAATCATTCAAGTCATCTCCTCCTTGTGACAATATTTCATTATTGGTGCTGTCAATTTCAATCAATGTAGTGGAATCATTCAAGTCATCTCCTCGTGACAATATTTCATTATTGGTGCTCTCAATTTCAATCAATGTAGTGGAATCATTCAAGTCATCTCCTCCTTGTGACAATATTTCATTATAGGTGCTGTCCATTTCAATCAATCTAATGGAATCATACAAGTCATCTCCTCCTTGTGACAATATTTCATTATTGGTGCTCTCAATTTCAATCAATGTAGTGGAATCATTCAAGTCATCTCCTTGTGACAATATTTCATTCTTGGTGCTGTCCATTTCAATCAATCTAATGGAATCATACAAGTCATGTCCTCCTTGTGACAATATTTCATTATTGGTGCTCTCAATTTCAATCAATGTAGTGGACAATTCAAAAGAAATTGCCACGGTCTCTTCATTGTGAGCCATTTTATTTTGAAATTGCTTGCTGTAAATTGCAGAAAAAAATAATCACTTTCATTTATCGTTTTTAGTAATACATAATATAAAACTAACTTTATCAAGTATTTAGTATAACAGAAGGACTGCAAATAAATAACAGAAAACATTTTTCAAATTATCTTCAAGTGTACAACATAGTTCCCCTTACAAATTAACAACTCACCTTTTTAAAAGTAGGAGAAGTCTTAGTACTGTGTAAATCAAACACCAGAAATTCACCACCAAAAATTCCTCACAAATGTACCTCAGACAGTAGTATCACAAAATGGCTGTGGTTTCCTCTCATTTGAAATATATACATAACCAATTAACTTTCATCACACACAAATACAAAACCAAAGTAACATTTTAATTGGTTCTAAATTTCAACACTTTCAAATGTGTTTTCCCCATGCAATTTTCCATAGGACATTTACATACGTCTACAGCCTGAATGGCTGAACGGAATTACACCAAACTTGGCAAAATGGTACATCAAACCTAAGAGGTCAGGAAGGATCTACTATGCCACCTTATGGTCATTTCCCCCTTCGCTTTGGCCTCCTCTTGTCTCTCAATCCTACCGAGAGACAAGATGGCGGCCGCTACGGACTGTTTGGAATGTTGACAGACGCCGGAGAACCAATCAGCTTTGCAAAGCTCCGTAACGCGAAAAGTATGCGAAGCGGAGCGCTGTTACAGATATATATCTTTTTTTGAACGTTAATTTCTCAAAATCCACTGGAGCACATATATTGAGACCTAGCAAAGGCACATCGGGCTACCAGTCCCTAATATTTTGCCAAGTTTCGTGCAAATCCATTCAGCCGTTCGATTATTATTATTTTATTTTTTTTTGCCCCGCGGGGCCCTTTTAAAACCTCCACATCAAACGTAGGGGGTCAGCGAGGATCTACTATTCCCCCTTATGGTCATTTGCCCCTTCGCTTTGGCCTCCTCTTGTCTCTCGATCCTACCGAGAGACAAGATGGCGGCCGCTACGGACTGTTTGGAATGTTGACAGACGCCGGAGAACCAATCAGCTTCGCTTCACAAAGCTCCGTTGCGCGAAAAGTACGCGTCCTGGAGCGCTGCCCGGTCCGCTGTTACAGATATATATCTTTTTTTAAACGTTAATTTCTCAAAATCCACTGTAGCACATATATTGAGACCTACAAAAGGCACATCGGGCTACCAGTCCCTACAATTTTGCCAAGTTTCGTGCAAATCCATTCACCCGTTCGGGCTAAAAGTGAGGCCAACCGCCCTATGGAAAACTCAATGTTAAAAACACGTTTTGGGACCCCCCTTTTTTCTCAGCCCCCCCTTGACGAACCCCCACCAAATTTTCAAGGGCTGCTCAGAAACAAAATGTGCCATTTTCCTGAAAATTTCAGCCAATTCCGTCCACAAACGCCAAAGTTATTAGACATAGAGTTTTCAAAAAACCCATAGAGAAAAAATCCTAACTATATATACCTACTGGCGACCGCCAGTAGGTAATATATATATATATATATATATTATTTATTTTTTTTTTTTATTAAATGAACACTGTATTTGCTATGTGCCCTAGATCTACTCTGAGAGATCATGTACCTAGGCCGGCTGTTCACAGTTTAAGCATAATTCCCACAAGAAGTTTGTCTTTTATAGCATGGAAAGCATTTAACAAGACAGTAGAAATTAATTGTAAACAGTTTTAACTTGTTTTATTACAAATTGTTAATGGGAGTTAAATCAGCCAACAAATTGGTATACTTGATTGTAAATTTTATATGTATTAGCGGTTGTGCCGCTCTTTTATGATTTGAACTCAATCAAATAAAAGTAATTTCATTCAAAAAAGCAATTTTATTCATTCATTCAATGTATTGAAGTGAGCACTCCAAAAAGCACAATCTTCTTTAAATATTGCCACTGGAAGCCTTTTCTGACCAGGAGCACGATTGCCTCTGCTTTTCTCAATCCTCTCTTTAATTTCTCTGTGAGAGAAGGATAAGGGCCTGATAAACTGACTTTTAGGTATAGGAGAAGGGTTCCAGTCCTGGCTGTTGTATAAGGAACCTATGTGTATTAGCCATGTTTTATAATAATCCAAGAAGCAGGTTAAATTCCAAGTGGTTTTATTCAGCAGCACAGCATCATGTAGTCAGCTACAAGTCCAATAACAACTGACATTGAGATGCAGAATGCATCATTAGTAAAGTTCTGAGAACCAGAACACTGTACAGAAAGGCTCATGCACTTAAAGGGGAAGTAATAAAGGACAAAGAAACTATGCAGGATGTAACACATCTCCCCCCTAAAAGAAACTAGAAATGAAACTTATGTACAAGATCATAAAATAATGAGACATATATACAAAAACGTGAAACAGTCAAGGCAATATTTTATACATAGTCTCGTAGAGACATAGGTGTCCTACGAGTGCGGAAATTCTCCTTAATCCTAGAAGCAATAGAGTCAGTAGGAAGCTTAGAACACAAATCTGGTACGGGAGCATGACAATTATGAGAACTAGGATGAGTATTCACATCATGGGTATTTACATTAATTTGGACAGGGCACTTTGCAACTTTGCTTACATTCCAGACCTTCCCATCTTGTGTGATAACAGAATTATTAAAAACATTTTTGATCTGGATAGGTCTGCCATACTTGCTCATTCCCTTATTGACAAAAGAAGGTTTTAAAATCTTGACCCAATCACCCACAGCCAAACCATGCTCTCTTACTTTCCACCTCTTGTTATACCATTCAGCCGATTTCTTTTGTTTACAAGAAACCCTGTCTGCTAGACTTTTAACATCTACAGTATCTTTACCAAAACCCTTACACTTCTCCTTGAACCACCAAGGACAAATGACAGATGCTGGATCTCTGCCTTTTAATAGTTTGAAAGGACTCACTTCAGTGGTAGTGTGAGGAGTTATTCGGTAGTTCCAAAGTTTCTCTCTAAGAGCATTCAACCAGTTACCTTTTTCCTTGATGGAATCAACAACAAAGTTCTTCAAAACTCGATTAAAACGCTCAACTTGCCCATTTTCGTGCGGTTCATATAGAGAAGTTCTGACATGTTTGATATTACATGATAGTAAAAATGACTGCATCTCTGACGAGACTAATTGAACTCCGTTGTCTGACACCAAAACAGAAGGACAGCCCTCTCTGGAAAACACCTCCTGGAAAAACATAATAATGATCTCAGAAGTAATCCTAGATACAAATTTCACTTCTGGCCATTTTGAATGGTAATCTATAATTACCAGGGCAAAACGAGAGGACTCAGGTAAGATATTGAAAGGACCAGAAATATCGAAAGCAATTTTTTTTCACGGACATTCAGGCCACGCAACAGATTTAAGAGGAGGAACAAAGACTTTCAACATTTTATCTTTGTCACAACACTCACCGCATTCTCTAACCACACGATCCACAAACCTGTCCAAACCTGGCCACCAAAAGTTCAACCTAATAAGTCGCTTCATTGCAGAAATTCCCGGATGGGTCTTATGTGCTAATTTGAGTATTAGATCTTGAACTCCAACAGGTGGAACACACTTGTCACCTTTAAAAACTAAATCTCCTTCACAAAATAATTCATCAGCAACATTAAAGAATGGCATAATATCTTCTCTGACATTAGCTTTATTGGGCCAACCTTCCAACAAATATTTCCTTAAAGTATTCAGTCTATCATCCTTCTCCTGACATTTGAACCAAAATTGTTCAGTAATTTCTTGATACTGCGTACCAATAAAATCTTGCAAACCAGAAATAAACTCCACATCCTTACACCCAGAAATACCATCAACCACACTAAGACATGGAAGGCGCGACAGACAATCAGCTGTGACATTTTTCTTTCCTGGTATATATTCAACTGTGAAACTATATTCCTGTAGTCTCGATGTTAACCGTGCAATTCTCGCAGTAGAGTTCCATCCTCCACCTACTGAAAGAATATGAATAAGGGGCTTGTGGTCAGTTCTTAATATGAACTTGCTTCCCCAAATATAAATTCTATAGTGTTCAATTGCCCACACACATGACAGTAGCTCTCGCTCGATAACTGCATATCTGCGTTCCGTTTCATTCAAAGTCCTGGAAGAGAAAGCAACATTCCACTCAGACATACCATCGGTCTGAGACAAAACACACCCCAAACCATATAAACTCGCATCTGTAGTGATAATACACTCTTTGCCCATCCTAAAAGGTCCCAATGTTGGTGAATTTACAATATCTCTTTTTATCTCCGTAAAAGCCTTTTCTTGTTCTGAGTCCCAAACAAACTCATTCTTTTGCCTTAACAATTTCCTTAAAGGCTCCATTTTAGTGGCAAAGTTAGCAACAAACTTGCTGTAGTACTCGCACATTCCTGAAAAAGATAGAAGTTGTTCCTTAGTACTAGGAGCCGGGGCATTAAGAATGGCCTCAACATTAGATTTTTTTTGTATCAAACCCTTTCCTGAAAGCGTATGTCCCAGATACTCAACAGATTTTTGAAATAGATTGCATTTATGTGCTTTGAGTGTGAGACCATGCTTTTGTAATCTGGAACAAACTTCTTCAAGATGTGCAGAGTGTTCATTAGTATTTTTAGAAAAGATCAAAATATCATCTTGAAAGCACTTAACAAAAGCATCAAGATCTCTAAATATCTGAAACATTACCCGCTGGAAAACAGAAGCAGCCGAAGCTAAACCGAATGGCATTCTTCTGTATTGAAATAGACCCATGGGTGTAATAAAGGCAGTGAATTTCCTGGAATCTTCTGTCAGCTCTATTTGATGGTACGCTGACCTAAGATCTAAAGTAGAGAAGATCTGCGCACCATCAAACAGAGAAACAAGTTCATTAATATTTGGGAGCGGATGGCAGTCTATAACAATATTGGAATTGATAGCTCTCAAATCAATACAGACTCTCAACTTTTGATCCGGTTTGCGTACAAGAACTATGGGCGAAACCCATTCTGCGGATTCTATAGGTTCAATGATGTTATCTTTTAACAGGTCATCCAACATATCTTTTAACTCAGACCTGACATTTAGAGGTACGCCTCTTAATTTCTGCTTAACCGGAATGGCTCCATCTTTTAGTACTATTTTGTGTGCAAACCCCTTCAACTTCCCTAGTTGATCACAAAATACTTTATTAAATTTACTGCTCCACAATGAAGTGACATCCTCTCTCCCATCACTAATGGTGTTAACCATTTCTTGGTCGCTACAAAGCTCAATAGGATCTTTAGCACGTGGATTCAATTTGATGCCAAGCTCCCATTGATCTTGCCATCCTAAAACATTTATACCTTTGATGGCAATGTATAGTTTGATGTGAGCTAACCTACCCCTGAAGGTTAGAGGGACACACAAAAATCCTTCAATAGAAATGTCGCCTCCGTTAAAACTTTCTGCTAAAATATCAGATGGTTGTAACTTGGAAATATCACATATCTCTTGTAACATTTCATTAAAATATTGCTTAGTAATGATGGTCCATGGGGACCCTGAATCCACCATCAGTTCAACTTCAATACCTAAAATGTTAAACATACACTTAGGTGATCTCCTACTAATTGAAACAACAGTACCTCTTTGGATGATAGAGACAACATATCCTGTATCCAGTTCTTGTGTTGTGGTTTCAGGAGTATTAATAGAAGAAACTTTGGCAGAAGTGGAAATGGAAGAATTAGAAAATGTACGTGGAAACCCCGCTCGCCCCTGTGTATTGAAGCGTTTTTCTCTACAAACATTTGCAAAATGACCCATTTTTCCACATATAGTACAGGTTCTATGTAGGGCAGGACACCCTTGGAAAGAGGCAATATGGGATCTGTTTCCACATCTGAAACAAGAAACTGAATTACTGTTATACTCAGGTTTCCTAAATTTGTTATTTGGTGTATTTTTGACACCCCCATGTGTAGTAGGCCAATCTTTTCCATCGTTTTTGGATTTAACAAGACATACTTCTTCCTCGACATTGGTTTTACTAGAACTGGCATTTTGTTTCTCTACAATGTTCATCCATTTTTCAGACATTTCTGTAGACTTAGCAATGGCAATGCTCTCTTCTAGGGTAGGATCACCTAAGCACCACAACTTATCTTGGACCTTTTTGTTTTTAACATGCACAATAATTTGATCCCTTATCATCTCATCGGCCATTGTACCGAAATTACAGCGTAACGTTAGTGCTCTCAGGGCAGTGAGAAAATCATCAAATGATTCATTCTGTTCTTGCGCTCTGGTATAAAATTTGAAACGATTAAGAGCTATATTTGCAGTGGGTTTAAATCTTTTCTCTAGTCTGGCAAGCGCTTCAGAGTAAACGTTAAGATTATCTCCACTTCCAGAAGGTAGTACAATGAGGGGTAAAGATCTAAAGATTTCTTGCCCTTCTGATCCCAAACAGTGTAACAGAATACTTTTTTTTCTCTCTGCGCCCATACGCTCTCCATCAATAGCCTTCATATAATTGAAGAACTCTTCTTTCCATCTTGCCCAAGGTAAGGGAGGATCACCCTTAACTTGCAGAAATTTAGCAGGAGGATCAAATTGCATATTCAATAACTCAATGACAATGCAATATGCTAAAGAAACAGTTATGAAATGCACTGAGATATTAGCTGTAAATTGCACTGAAATATTATATATAAAATGGTATTATGCATAAATTGTACTACATATCATGGACAACACTTGTAAATTGAGACGAAATATAAAAGTAAATATCAAGATAATAAACGTAGAATTCTTGTAAATGATAATAATTTAGTGCCCAGAAAAAAAAAAAACGACAATATAGTTTGTTATGTGTTGAAAGAAACGTTGAAGAAAACGCTTTAAATACCACAGAGCGGTGATTGTCAGGGATAAGTGCGTTTCTTAATATACGATCGGTAGTATTTGCCCACAGAATGTAAATCTTTCGTCTTCGACCGGCAAGTTGAAAGTAATGCGATCGTTGCTAGGGGATGAACTGTTTACACATAACCAAAATGGCGGCACGTTGCACGCAGCGTGACGTGAGACGCTACTCACGCTGCGTGTGTTGTGAAGAGACGCGTTGCTGGAGATGACGTGTAGCGTTGTCAGATGATGACGCATTCAAAACAAAACAGGCGTTGTCAGGAGATGATGCGTTCGCAATGAAGCCAGGTTGCTGAGAAGTGTTGACGCTCCGTTTGTTGAGATCAGCGTCTATGTTTCTAGGCAACCAGTCGGAACGCGTGTATCTACAAAGGAATTCCACAGCTGCGCGTAGCGGTATCCAGGCAGCAAGTCTAACGTGCTGAACCAGTGAAAGACTTGAAAGATGCACAGGTTTAAAAACACAGGAAAATGAAGTAAAAACGCACGAAAATGCTCTCATATAATGGTGAGAGTAGAGAAATAAATCCAAACGGGCACAGATCCAAGATTCCAGTTTTTTCCAGTGGAAGAAAGGAAAATTCAGCATAAAAGTTCCAAAATAGTTCTAAAATAGTTAAAATAGGGTTCACTCCGCTCCTGTGCTGTAGATGGCTGGAGTCCTCGTCGCCAAATTTTGTAATAATCCAAGAAGCAGGTTAAATTCCAAGTGGTTTTATTCAGCAGCACAGCATCATGTAGTCAGCTACAAGTCCAATAACAACTGACATTGAGATGCAGAATGCATCATTAGTAAAGTTCTGAGAACCAGAACACTGTACAGAAAGGCTCATGCACTTAAAGGGGAAGTAATAAAGGACAAAGAAACTATGCAGGATGTAACACCATGCTACATGAATGACATTAGTTCCCGCCAAACCCAATGAATCTCTAGCGAGACAGTTTATTAAGTGCCAGCGCGATTTTGAATTGTTAATGCTCCATGTAGTTTACCTACTATATATGCTATTTGTGTATGAGGTTGCTGGGAATTGCTGCTGCCATCACCTGGCCTTTTATCCGTGTTTAGCAAGGGTAGCTTGCATTGTTCTTCCTGTGTCTGTATTGTTTGTTAATGAAGTTTGGTTAACAATTATCACTAAACTAGAACCACCATGATTGGCATGGCTTATGTTTGTTAATTTTGATTAAGCACTAACATTTTGGACTATTGTCAAGTAGAAGAAATGGCTTACCAGTTAAACGTTTACTATGGAACCGAGATGTATAAGTCTTGTCCAATTTCTTGATTGAATTGAGTAGAATAGCATATTATGCCTCTCTGTCTAGGTTTTCTAATCTTCCACAATTAGCAGTACTTGAAATCTGTCTAGGTCCCAATAAAGAAGTCTTTATATAAAACAACCATTTGCCTTGTACAATTTGAGTTTCCACGGTGACCGGTCTTTTCATGACACTTGGAACTAATTGGATTCTGAGTATCTGGTCTTTTATGTGTAAAGAAAGTTGTCTACATTTTCTGCGCTCGATCAGACAGGCATCCCTTGTAAAAGTCTTTCTCATTCTGTGGCTCCTTTTGAAAGTCATGGGTAAAGAGGAATAGATTGTACCTTTTACTTTGATGGAGCCATATGTGTAAAACTTTACTTTTAGAATTTGAACAGGCAGCCATTTATTAGCACTGAATCAGGTCTTTCTCACTATAAACACTTAAACTCATGATGATGAATGTCATAATCTGTTTGGGTAAATCAACTTTATTGATTTTGTATAATGTTTACAAAACATTTAGGGGCATATGTACAAGGGCTTTATCTCCGCTTTTTTGGCTTGCAAAGCCCAAAAAACGGAGATAAAACCAGTGCCCTATTTAAAAGAGGGTGCTAACATGCATAATCGCATGTGGGCACCCTTTTTCCCAACGCCTCCCTTTGCATCTCTAATGAGATGCAAAGTGGGCGTTACTGGGCGTACCCCGGATGGACTACCTTGCAAATTTTGCTGATGTTTACATCGCGATATTTACAAGGCAGCCCACATGATTTTAGCACACATTAGATTTTGGCGAAAGCAGCAGCTTTCGCCAAAATCTAACATCTGGTAAAATCCTGACTTAGCCATCCCCAACATAGGGGGTGGATTATGCTGATACGTCCCTGTGGGTCGTATCAGCAAGGTTATCGCCCTTTTGCAGGGAACATCGCTGGAAAACCTGCGATGTTCCCTGCAAAAGGGCGATAACCTCGCTATCTGGAATATTTATCGCCCTGGAGAAACGCATTGTTAATTACGTGCTACCAGGGCGATAAATACCAGTGATGGCATTAGTGGAGAAGTGTGGCTCACTGGTTAGAGCGGCAGACTCTGAAGCAGAGATCAGGCCTGGGACCAGGGTTCAAGCCCCGACGCGGCAGGGTCTTGAGCTCAATGTCCGCGGACTCGATAATTCTCGCCTCAGCGCCTACTCTAATCATGGGGCCCACGCTGCAAATCTGGGCCATAGCTTGCTTAATCTCCACAACGGCCCCTACAACACTGGGATGCCTGGCTTCACCTTGGGGGTGCCCAGGAGGGGCTTCTCACAGGGAGAGCCAGGAAGGGTTCCACAGTGTTATACAGTGCCGGGACGCCCCGTTGGGGCAGCTGTGCGCTTTACAAATACACTACATGCGATAATATAATTATCGCAAAGCATGGCCAGCGATGATTATCGCTGCCCATTTTTAATATGCCCCCAAGTTCCATCGTCTTCACACAATAATATCGATACTGATTAAAACTACTTACTTCTGTCTTAAAATCAAATACTTGCCCTCCAGCCCATGATAGTCCTACAACATATTCCAGATCTTGGTGTGCTTTTGGGGACAACACCTGGGTATGTATATTGATTATTCTCCTTTGCACATAATTCCAGACCAACTCCCCACTCCATCAGCGCAGAAGGGTTAGAGAATTTCCATTTACGTGCTATATCCCTTGTGCATCCACTGTGTTCATGTTCCCCTCAACCCAACCTCTTTATACTCTCTGGGAAACGTGTCTCTGTAGGTACCATCTATCATATTGTGGCCAGACCTTTCCTTTCTATGTTTTTTCTATGCAAAATATTTTTAAGTGAGTTAATTTTAGTTAGGTTTGGTAAGTTAATTTAAGTGAGTTGAAAGGCACTAATTGAAACACCTGTAAAATAGCACCTGCAGTTACACATACACAATGACAATCTAATAATCTGTCAATTCTGCAACAAAAAAATCCTAAGAATCTGAAGAAATAACTTATGTAATGTAATGTATGTATACTTGTAAAGTGCACTGTTACCTCGTTACGTGGCGTCCTGGCGCTGTATACCGCTGGGGAACCCGTCCTGGCTTTCCCTGTGAGAGGGCACCCCCAAGGTGAAGCCAGGCATCCCCGGCGCTGCTAGGGCCGTTGTGGAGATAAAGCAAGCTATTGCCCAGAGTTGCAGAGTGGGACCCATGGTTAGCGTAGGCACCTAGGCGAGAATTATCGAGTCCGCGGACATTGACCCAAGACCCTGCCGCATCGGGAATTGAACCCTGGTCCCGGGCGGACCTCTGCTTCAGGGTCTGCCGCTTCTAACCAGTGAGCCACACTTCTCCACTTCTCTTATGTCTCCAAGCAGTTCCAATAAAGTCAACCCTAATGGCAATGGAGAGTGGAACCTCATCTCTAAAGAGCAAACTGTCACAATTTGCTCCCTGTGCTCTCGTACTCGCCACCAGGGAGCCACATAGTGGGATTTTCCAGTCTTCTAATAAGCTTCCAGACCCTCCCCTGCATGCATATCCTGACTTCCAGCCATTTGGACACTTATTCCATTTCCAATCCATGCCGGGTTTTGTGAAATCCAGCCTGCTTATACTTGAAGCCAGCCTACTCATGCCTGAAACTCCCTTACCCAGAATTCCCTGCTCACTGCTTTGTCTCCACCCCTGCAGGCCAAGGATGGGTGGAGGAATTCAGCTCACCTGTGGCTGGCTGCTGCTAGCCTGCTCACACCTGCTGCATGTGATTACTGTGAGCTCTTGTAAACCCCAGCTCTCTTCTGGCCAAGGTTGGTCATTGTAGCTGTTTACCGGTGTGACTGATCCTTGTTTCCAGTGCTCCCTGAGCTTTTGCTATTCTTGTTTCCAGTGTTTCCTGAGCTTTAGTTATGCCTTGTTCATGACCTTCTGCTGTTTTCCATGTTCCTGAATTAGCACTGCCTGCAGTGGGATGTATGACGTTACAACGCATGCTTTTACCACGCATGCTGTTACAACGCGGTTTTTACAACGCATACCATTACAACGCATAGTGCTTTGGGGTGCTGGATAGTGAATAGTTTAATTTACTATTCCAACTCCAGTCCCCGTGGACACTAGGGAGGGTGTTGGATAGTAAATTAAATCTATTCCCTATCCTAGAGTGCCCCCCAGCGCAATGCGTTGTAATGGTTTTCGTTGTAAAACCTGCGTTGTAAAGGCACTCCGTGGTAAAAGTTGCGTTGTAAAGGATGTTTCCCCCTGCAGTGCTACCTTGACCCCTGAGCCTTAGTATTCCTTGTTCCTGAACTGAAGCAGTTTCCCTTTTCCTGAATTAGCACTGCCTGCAGTGCTCTTGTTTCCTGAGCTCCTGAGCTATAGTTATTCTTTGTTCCTGAAGTCCATCTATTTCTTGTTCCTGATTTGCATTGCTTGCAGTGCTCTCTTGACAACTTGCTTCCTGAGCTATAGCTAATATCCTGTTCCTGAACTAGCACTGCCTGCAGTGCTCCCTTGTTTCCTGAGCTGTAGTCATTCCCTGTTCCTGAACTAGCACTGCCTGCAGTGCTACCTTGACTCCTAAAGCCTTAGTAATTCCCTATTCCTGTACTAGAACTGCCTGCAGTGCTACCTAGACTCCTGAGCCTTAGCTTAATTCTTGTTCCTGCCCTAGCACTGCCTTTTATGCTACTTTGTTTTCTTGATTCCTTAACCTGCACTATTCTAGTATACCCTTGTAGCTTCCCCTTCTGTATATCCCTTTCCAGTTCTTGCCATTCTTCCCAATTTCTTGGTTCCAGTTCCTAGTTTGCTGTCTTTCTATTCTGCTGTCTTGCTTCTGTTGCCTTGTATGTTTGTTACCTGCTTTCTGCCAAGTGTGCCATATGATTTCCTTTCTTTCCTGTTAAGCACTCCTCCTTGCTAGCACCTTGTCTATTGTGCTTGTGTTTAGTTCTACCCCCTTGCTGTTACTGCCTTGTGTGTTCCTGTTTGATTGCCAGGATCCGTGGGCACAGCTGACTACCTAGGTGGTGTTTCTTGTTCACTGTGAGTATTGTCTTTGAGTTGCATTTATAACATCACCATAGGTAAAAGCTCCACAGACCATGCATATCCTTTATGTGGGTATTTGCAGTCAGTATCTGTAACAGCAATTGTGGGTGAGAAACTTACTGAGCTTTAGTCTTACCGTGAGGAGCTCCTGAGTGCTTTACCCCACACTCCCCTTTATTGGTAATGTTGTATTATATATATGTCTTGCACGTCTGTCCTGGGTGTAGTTAGTCTGAATGCTAAATTGCCTCGTTAGTGCCCTTACTTTCTGAGTCTTACCCATCTTGTTCACTTGTACAGGCTTCCCCTTTGGATCTCCTTTTCTCCTCTGACTCCCTGTATGATCCTGGGCAGCGCTGTACTCCTCTTTCTGTGTACGTTTTCTACTCAGCTCCCAGTCCTTGCCCAAGTCCCTAACTGTGTTCCCCACATAGTCCCGGACAGTCCCTGACAGTATGACCAACCCACATTTCCAGGGTGACTTGTGAGGTTTCTTTGCATTCAGTTAGCTACCATTCTTCTGTTACATTTCTGTTTGAACATCTTGGTGTGTCATAATAAGAGGTTTAAGAAAGAAACACACCAGTGCATCATTTAAGTTTATGCAGGGCAGTTCGCCAGTGCCCAACAATGAGAGGAATTTAGTGTCCATTTTACAATTTAAGGAGACGCTTCGCCGGAGAGGACAGGCGCAACGCTTGGGGGCATTTTGAAAGACTCTGAGGCCCAGGAGACCGCGGGGCCAACACCGGCATTGACGCTCCGCCCCCACATCACCGGGGGCTACAACTACTGCTCGCATCTCCCGCTTCGCCTGAGAGGACAGGCGCAATGCTTGGAGGCATTTTGAAAGACTCTGAGGCTACAACTACTGCTCGCGTCTCCCGCTTCGCGGGAGACGCTTCGCCTGAGAAGACAGGCGCAACGCTTGGGGGCATTTTGAAAGACTCTGAGGCCCAGGAGACCGCGGGGCCAACACCGGCATTGATGCTCCACCCCCACATCACTCGCGTCTCCTGCTTTGCGGGAGACGCTTCGCCTGAGAGGACAGTCGGATACGCTTGGGGGCATTTTGAAAGACTCTGAGGCCCAGGAGACCGCGGGGCCAACACCGGCATTGACGCTCCGCCCCCACATCACCGGGGGCTACAACTACTGCTCGTGTCTCCCTTCGCCTGAGAGGACAGGCGCAACGCTTGGGGGCATTTTGAAAGACTCTGAGGCCCAGGAGACCACGGGACCAACACCGGCATTGACACTCCGCCCCCACATCACCGGGGGGTAGAACTACTGCTCACGCCTCCCGCTTCGCGGGAGACGCTACTCCTGAGAGGACAGGCGCAATGCTTGGGGGCATTTTGAAAGACTCTGAGGCCCAGGAGACCGCGGGGCCAACACTGGTATTGACGCTCCGACCCCACATCACCGGGGGCTACAGCTACTGCTCGCGTCTCCCGCTTCGCGGGAGACGGTGTACAGTCATAATATCGAGTCAATTATTTCGACTGGACAGAATATCGAGTAAAAAATATAGAATGGACATAATATCGACTAGACATAATATAGACAACAAAAATATCGACTAGAGAAAATTAATATCGAATAGAATGGACATAATATCGAATCAAAAATATAGAATGGACATAATATCGACTAGACATAATATAGACAACAAAAATATCGAATTTAAGGTAAGTTAATAATTTTTATTTTTTGTGTAATATAAGTCTGTAGCGGGTTGTGGGTTTATAGGGGAATAGGGTGGGAAGTAATTTAATTATAATTAATTAAATATGTTAATTTATTTATTGATAATAATTTAGAATTAATTGTTAATTAATTATTAATTGGTAATTAATTAAAATATAATTGGTAATTAATTATAATTGATTAATTGATAAATATTTTAATTTTAGTAATTTATTTTCTGTAGCGGGTTGTGGGTTTATAGGGGAATAGGGTGGGAAGTAATTTAATTATAATTAATTAAATATGTTAATTTATTTATTGATATTTTTAAAAAATTAATTGTTAATTAATTATTAATTGGTAATTAATTAAAATATTATTGGTAATTAATTATAATTGATTAATTGATAAATATTTTAATTTTAGGGTTCAGGGTCAGTTGTCAGTTTTTGGGTAAAGGGGTATTTTTAGGGTTCAGGGTCAGTTTTCAGTTTTTGGGTAAAGGGGTATTTTTAGGGTTCAGGGTCAGTTTTCAGTTTTTGGGGTAAAGGGGTATTTTTAGGGTTCAGGGTCAGTTTTCAGTTTGTAGGTAAAGGGGTATTTTTAGGGTTCAGGGTCAGTTTTCAATTTTTGGGTAAAGGGGTATTTTTAGGGTTCAGGGTCAGTTTTCAGTTTTTGGGTAAAGGGGTATTTTTAGGGTTCAGGGTCAGTTTTCAGTGTTTGGGTAAAGGGGTATTTTTAGGGTTCAGGGTCAGTTTTCAGTTTTTGGGGTAAAGGGGTATTTTTAGGGTTCAGGGTCAGTTTTCAGTTTGTAGGTAAAGGGGTATTTTTAGGGTTCAGGGTCAGTTTTCAGTTTTTGGGTAAAGGGGTATTTTTAGGGTTCAGGGTCAGTTTTCAGTTTTTGGGGTAAAGGGGTATTTTTAGGGTTCAGGGTCAGTTTTCAGTTTGTAGGTAAAGGGGTATTTTTAGGGTTCAGGGTCAGTTTTCAGTTTTTGGGTAAAGGGGTATTTTTAGGGTTCAGGGTCAGTTTTCAGTTTTTGGGGTAAAGGGGTATTTTTAGGGTTCAGGGTCAGTTTTCAGTTTGTAGGTAAAGGGGTATTTTTAGGGTTCAGGGTCAGTTTTCAGTTTTTGGGTAAAGGGGTATTTTTAGGGTTCAGGGTCAGTTTTCAGTTTTCGGGTAAAGGGGTATTTTTAGGGTTCAGGGTCAGTTTTCAGTTTATGGGTAAAGGGGTATTTTTAGGGTTCAGGGTCAGTTTTGGGTTTTTGGGGTACAGGGGTACTTTGTAAAAATAAGGTAAAATTACATTTAAATTACATTTATTTAATAAAATTAAATTATATTAAATTATATTATAATATTTTTTGGCTGGGAACTAGACCGAAAGACATCGAGGGGGATTGTATCCTTGTCAACTTCAGGGACCCAGCTATAGTTAAACAAATTGTGGGGAGAGGTGACCATGCTACCCTGAGCCTGGTTAATACCCGCCATTTGAGTTATTTTTACAGCACAAACTGGGCCCCGGCCCAGCGTGAACATCAATCCCTTTTCCCATAAGGTAATTGTCCCTCCCAATTTAATATCCCTTTGGGCAACCGCTACAGGGCCCTAAGCAGTGTGGATTGACTATCGCCAACTCGGGTAGCTCAGACCCTGACATACAATCTTGAGGATAGGCAGGCGGTGGGAGGGGCGCGTAGGGATGTAGAGCCCCACTGCTGTCAAATATCCATCTCCCCTGGTCATGCTTACCCTACTGTATTAACAACAGAGCTAGTGGTTGCCCGCCCCACAATGATTGGGTCCTGGAACGTGGCTGGGTTGGGGACAAAGCTACAAAACCCGGAATGGGGAGAGTTGGTTGATACTTTTGACCTTTGTCTCTTCCAAAAGACTTGGCTTTTTTCTGCTCCCGCTAGGGTAGGCTTTGCATCCTAGGGGTAGACCTTCGGGAGGGCTGTGCACGTGGGTGGCGGTGCACCTGGGGTGCATAGTTAAAGTAATGGACACCAAATGCCTAGATATTCTGTGCATCACACTTTCATTCGGTGAAGGGCTGGTTCTGGTGGTGGTAAATATCTATCTGCGCCCTGCTCCTATCAAGAAGGCCCTATCTACCCTGGAGGCCCTCGAGGGGGGGAATCTTCCTTCCCCCCCTCCCATTACATTATTATTGGGGCAGATTTCAACTGCCACTTTGAGCCATTACCCGTGATTCCTCCTGTTACTTCTGAAGAGGATGAGGCTCGCTCCATCCCGGAATGCATTATGTATGCTCCAAAGCACCTGACGCCGCTGGCACTCACCATTAATAAGCTGGTTGCTACTTTTTCCCTAAGGGGCTGCAATGGTAGACTTTCCCCTGACGTACCAGGTGCCTGTACTTTTACCAGGCCAAGGAAAAGTACGACTATTGATTATATACTTGTAGACGTGGGCCTATGGGCATATCTTAAAGAATTTACTGTAGTACCCAGGGTTGATAGTGATCACAATCTACTTTCACTTGATCTAGTGAATCCCCTGGGGAACCATCCACTATCAGAAGAAGCTGGGACTTCACCCGCCCCCAATCTCATCCAGACTTCGGGAGGCAGGCGAGTTAGGTGGGAGAAGGTTGTCCAAGCCCCGGATAGGGTAGCGGAGATTTACAACCACGTAGCAGGGGCACTAGATGCGGTTAGCAACCTCGGGGGAAGTGACTATGAGCCCTCCTACTTTTTGGCGCTGCAGGCCAGCCATACTTCCCTATTTAAACAACTGGCTGATTTCTTTGTAACATCCCATAGTGGTAGGGGGAAGCCAGCTAAGCAATCCCACTGGTTTAACAAAAGATGTAGGGAGGCCAAATCTAACTTGATTAAGGAGGTGAAGTATGGCACCCCGTTGACTGTTAGAAATGTTCGGCTTGCCTATAAAAGACTAATCTGTGCGGCCAAGGCTGAATGGGAAGCTGACAATTAGGAGAAAATTAGAGAAGCCCTTGAGGCCCGTGATTTTGGGTTATTCGTGAACTTGGTTCATGGTGGCTCGGCCTCTGGCGCGTCATCGATCGTCCCCAATCTTAGTGAGGAGGTGTGGCTTGCCCACTTTAAGCCTCTATCTGCACTAGGGTTTGTGAAGGCGCTGGCGCCTCCTTATTTGGCCGCAATCACCTTGGACACAGACCTTGTGCTGGATAGGGCCCATGATGGCCACCCACTCACGATCTTGGAAATCAAGGCAGCAATTAGGAGCCTGATGCCGGGAAAGGCCCCCGGTCTGGATAAAATCCCTGGGGATTTGTATCGAACCAAGGATGGGGTATGGGCACCATATATCTGCACTTTCTTTAATGCCATCATGCAGGGTATGGACATTCCTCCCACATGGCTAGGTGCCGAAATCGTACCCATATTTAAAAAGGCTTCTCCCCTGGACCCGTCCAACTACCGACCGATAAGTCTGATTGACGTCCTCCAGAAGATTTTTTCCAGAGTCCTCCTGACCAGGCTGCAGAGTTGGATGGATGATAACAACATTCTGTCCTCTCTGCAGGCTGGATTCAGGGTGAGGTGTCAACGATAGACCAGCTTTTTAGACTCCAGCTGGTCTACTGGAAGACTGTTACTCTTGGGGGCGGCAGCTTGTATTTGATATTCGTGGACCTGCGGTCGGCTTTTGACCTGGTCCAGAGGGACAAGCTTTGGGTCATCCTAGCTGAGATGGGTGCACCGGCTTACCTATGTGAACTTTTTCAGCGGCTGCACACGGGCACGTACGCAAGGGTGAGGTTTGGGAAGGGAGGGCACTGACTTCGCCTTTCCCAGTGGAAAGGGGAGTCAGGCAAGGATGCGTATTAGCGCCCACGATCTTTTCCTTATTCCTCAATGGCCTTATTGCCCACCTACTGGGAGCGAACAATCTGGACTCCCCTTCACTAGCTGGTAGGAAAATCCCAGCACTAATGTTCGCTGACGATACCCTCCTATTGTCAAAAACACTGGGGGGTATACAGCGAACATCAGAAGCTTTTTCTAGCGTCTGTAAAATAAGGAACCTGGAAATCAATTTCGCCAAAACGAAATACATGGCGTTTAACTCGACCCATTCGAACTGCACCCACCTGCATCTGGATGGAACGGCCCTAGACCGAGTGTCAACCTTTGAGTATCTGGGGGTTACCCTTAATGATAAAATGGACTGGGGCTCGCAGATTGCCAAAGCCAATCTGGAACTTGCCCAGTCATCGGGCGGTATCCTAAAAGTCCATAGTAAATCTTCCCCACTTATGGGACCGGCTGTAGAAATTTACAAGGCGCAGGCAAGAGGTGGCGCACTCTATGGTGCAGAACTTTGGGGGCATGTAAGTGTGGCCCCCCTTTCCCTCACTGAGAACAGTTTTATAAGACGCCTCCTGCGTCTTCCCCAGAGCACTCCCCTCGTTCCTCTGAGGTTGGACTTAGGTCTGGTGCCAATCCATGAGGTCGTTTCTAACCGCCCCCTGTTATACTGGAGACAGCTTTGGGCTATCCCTGAACTTGAGAGCTATAGGGAAGACTTGCGGGATTTGCTAGCCAGAGGGGGTGTTGGCAAGATCCCGTGGTTGAAGTACATCCAATGCCTCGCACAGAAACTGGGTAGGGGGGACCTGATGTCCTCCCCAGAGGAGGCTTGCGCCTCGCTCCCTAGGAAGGTATTGGGCATAGCACTGAAAGATTACGGGAGGGCTCTCTTATCAACAAATTCGACCCAGGGCAGGCTCACTAATGCCTTCCTAGAGATCAAGGCCCACCCTTCTTTTGAGAGATTCTTAGACCAAATCCAGCCACCCTTGGCTAAGAAACTCTATCTCCAGTTTAGGCATGGCACACTTCCCCTAAGGGAAACCACAGACAAGTGGTCAAAAACACTACTTCACACAAGTACTTGCCCAGGATGTGAGGCTAGCAGAGAGACAGATCTCCACGTTCTGCTCTTCTGCCCCTCCTACTCTAGGGCAAGAACTAAGGGCCAGATGTAGGTAATCCCAGATTACTGATTCTTAAATACCGAATCATACCGATTCGGTATTTAAGAAATGGAAATCGGGATGTAGGTATTTTTACAGAGTCAATTACCGAATCGGTAAGATTCGGTAATTACCGAATCGGTGTTTACCGATTCGGTAATTGCCATTGATTCCTATGGGCCTTAAGGCCATTACCGAATTTACAAGGGGGACGGGGTGTCACTTTGACACCCTGTTGCACCCCTAGTTCTGGCTTGTGTGCAATGTGACACACATACATGCCCTTAGGGCATGTATGTGTGCCACATGGCACCGGTGTACATGCACAGATGTGCATGTACACAGAAATTCATTATTTACCACCAAGTGTTATTTGGTGGTAAATAACGAATTCCTAAGGGCCTGTGGCACTGTTTTCAGTGCCACCTACATCTGGATTTACAGAATCGGTAAATTTACCGATTCGGTATTTTACCAAACTGGTAAATATACAGAATCTGTAACTTTACCGATTCTGTAGATTTAGGCCCCCTACATCTCAAACTCCAAATACCGGTCGGTAACGGCCGAAATCGGCCGTTACCGACCGGTATTTGGCGACCTACATCTGGCCCTAAGTGGCTAATTCAGTGGTGTCGGCTTCGAGGTATAAGAGACTACAGAGAGGCCTTTAGACTCTTTAAATCAGATACGTCTTTCATGTTTGTTCTTGCTACCTTTACATTTCTTTTGTCAATGTGGTTCACAAGGTGCGCAATTTTAAAGGGTTCCAAATAATTATAACATGGGTGGCCCTCTCTCTACCTTGTGTGGTGGGTTAGCTTGCAAATTGTGTACGATAGAGAGACACCAACGCTCGTTTTAACTTAAGTATGCTGCGTTCTGATATCTTCTTACAAACTTTTTATATTTATTTATTAATTTATTTGTACATAGTATTGTTGTATATGATGTGACATCTATGTCTTTTATATGGTTTTTAACCGATAATAAAAGCTTTTGACTGACTGACAATTTGAGGATGTTAACACTAGTCCTGAAACTATAAATCCTCTTATGAGAAATGGACATTTACGCTCTGAATATTTTACTCATTGGCTTTCAAACAACTCTTTGCCAGATGCTGACTTCCTCTTCTGTTCTGATACAGATTCAATGTCTGTGTCAGCATTGCAAAAGGAGAATTATACCAAAGTCGGTTTGCAGACCAAGAATTCTGATTTTCGCATATCTGCTGACAGTGGTTGTAAAAAACAATGTTCAACCACACAACCAAAGAAAGAGCAGATGCATTTCATAACCTCTGTTTTCCGTTTAAATAATGTTACCCAGTCTTGTAGTCCAGTAAAGATCACAGTCCCAGATAGCAAAGGGACCATTTTAAATACCACATTCAAAGTAAACAATCAGTTTAACAAAAGAGAGATAAGACCTACTAGAACACAAACGGCCAATAGCCAGTTTGAACAAAATCCAAGTTATAGCCCTGTTGCTTGTTGTGAAGTTGCCAAGTCTACCACTGTCCTTGTAGAGAAAGATTTGCATTCTACACAGGAGATAATTACATCTAAGATTCTTGAATTACGACGAGAGAATAACATGTTTCAGACTCTGTTAAAAAACTATAACCCAGAGTTCAAGTGGGAATCTAAAACCCTGGTACAATACTATTTGTCAGCTTCTATGTTAGCCTCCTTAGAAATAGAGAATGAAACCTTGCACACTATTTTGCGGTCCCCTCAGAGCTGGTCCAGTAATTGTGTAAATAATCGTGTGGCTGATCACTCAGATTCAACTCAGAACAGCCATAGTACCATGTCTCAAAGTGCAGTTAAGGAAAGTATTTGTTTGAAACCTGAATTTTTTAACTCCTCTGTTTTGTCTTCTAGTGCTAAATTACATCCAGGCGCTACATCTGTGATGTGTCCCTCCACTTTTCAGGACCCCCAAATTCCAGGCAAGACACAAAACATCCCTTTGCTTTCTTTTCCAGGTAGTGAGGTCAGTTCCACCCCGGGGGTATCACACTAACTGGCCATTGACATGCAGACAAAACCTGAATTATTGACCCACATATTCCCTGATGTGACAATGTCCTGTGTCTCAGACCATGCTCTTGATTTAACTGCTACAACTGAAGGCAACCTCCTAGCTGAGAAGAAACAAAATCCTGACCCCTTCTTTGCTGTTTTGCCTTCAAACACATGATATATTGAAAAGTCAGGAAATGATAGTACTCTATGCTCTGTTGCACCTGTACCACCTGTCGGCCTCCAGAGCCAGAGCTCCCAGCCTGTCAGCCTCCAGAGCCAGAGCTTCCAGCCTGTCGGCTTCCAGAGCCAGAGCTTCCAGCCTGTCGGCCTCCAGAGCCAGAGCTTCCAGCCTGTCAGCCTTCCGAGCCAGAGCTTCCAGGCTCCCTGCCTTCAGCACCAGAGCTTCCAGGCTCCCTGGCTTCGGCACCAGAGCTTCCAGGCTCCCTGGCATCAGCACCAGAGCTTCCAGGCTCCCGGCCTTCAGCACCAGAGCTTCCAGGCTTCCAGCCTTCAGCACCAGAGCTTCCAGGCTCCCGGCCTTCAGCACCAGAGCTTCCAGGCTCCCTGCCTTCAGCACCAGAGCTTCCAGGCTCCCTGCCTTCAGCACCAGAGCTTCCAGGCTCCCTGCCTTCAGCACACAAGCCTCGATCTTGCCAACTTTTTGACTCTTTGCTTCCAGCTAGCCAGCCTTCAAAGGTCTCTGCACATATACTTTCAGAGAATGAACTTACAGCATCAGGGGCAAAACCCTCAACATGTAGAACTCCAGGACCTGGGTCTCCTTCATACCGGCTTTCAAGGTCTCCTGCATGTGAGCCTTCTGTATGTTTTCCTCTAGGGCCAGAATGTCAGGTCTGCTTCCGGTCACCTTCTTTGTCTTCAGCCAGCTTGCCTTTGACCTCTCTGCCTCCTGCCAAACCGTTATCTGCTTTTGACCCTACAGCCAAACTGCCTTTGTTTTTAGAAGGCTACTGTAGCCTGCCTTCATCAGGACTTCAAACACCTTTAATGCAGGCTTCTAGGCCCCTGTCACTGGATTTGGACTCTTCATGTTCTACCTTCAATACTGCTGCTGATTTACAGACTATTATCCAACCTTCCAGAGCATCACAGTTTGTCTACAGTCCTCTGATAGCTTGCACTGCATCTACGATGGAAATTGACTTAATTCTTAGGAGCAAAGGCTTTGGATCCAGTTCCAGACTCCGGTAAACGGCCTTTGGAGGGGGAGTACTATCACGATTCGCTACCTGTTCTCTCATTCCCACCACCAGGGAGCCACATAGTGGGACTTTTCAGTCTTTTAATAAGCTTCCAGACCCTCCCCTGCATGCATATCCTGACTTCCAGCCATTTGGATACTTATTGGGAACTGACATCCATTCCCAATCCATGCCGGGTTTTGTGAAAGCCAGCCTGCTTATACTTGAAGCCAGCCTACTCATGCCTGAAACTCCCTTACCCAGAATTCCCTGCTCACTGCTTTGTATCCACCCCTGCAGGCCAAGGATGGGGGGAGGAATTCAGCTCACCTGTGGCTGGCTGCTGCTAGCCTGCTCACACCTGCTGCATTTGATTACTGTGATCATTGTTTCCAGTGCTCCCTGAGCTTTTGCTATTCTTGTTTCCAGTTTAGTTATGCCTTGTTCCTGACCTGCTGCTGTTTTCCTTGTTCCTGAATTAGCACTGCCTGCAGTGCTACCTTGACCCCTGAGCCTCAGTATTCCTTGTTCCTGAAATGCAGCAGTTTCCCTTCTCCTGAATTAGCACTGCCTGCAGTGCTCTTGTTTCCTGAGTTCCTGAGCTATATTTATTCTTTGTTCCTGGGATTCATCTATTTCTTGTTCCTTATTTGCATTGCTTGCAGTGCTCTCTTGACTCCTTGTTTCCTGAGCTGTAGCTAATTTCCTGTTCCTGTACTAGCACTGCCTACCTTGACTCCTTAGCTATAGTAAGTCCCTGTTCCTGAACTAGCACTGCCTGCAGTGCTCCCTTGATTTCTGAGCTGTAGTCATTCCCTGTTCCTGAACTAGCACTGCCTGCAGTGCTACCTTGACTCCTAAAGCCTTAGTAATTACCTATTCCTGTACTAGAACTGCCTGCAATGCTACCTAGACTCCTGAGCCTTAGCTTAATTCTTGTTCCTGTCCTAGCACTGCCTTCTATGAAACTTTGTTTTCTTGATTCCTTAACCTGCACTATTCTAGTATACCCTTGAAGCCTCCCCTTCAGTATATCCCTGTCCAGTACTTGCCTTTCTTCCCAATTCCTTGGTTCCTAGTTTGCTGTCTTTCTATTATGCTGTCGTGCTTCTGTTGCCTTGTGTTTAAACTGCAAACATTCCACCCATCAACTTTTGTGTGTTTGATGCAACGCTAAGTGACCAAGGGTATGGCCAGAAAAGGGTCCTTTGCTCACTGCGCCACTGGAATCAAGCAGCACCCAATTGACGATCCCAAATCAGGGCAAAACCATTGTTTGGTTGATTGTGTTTGGTAAAGGGAGGACGTGGCTTGTATGTTCGGCTAGACTGTTCCTATTAGGGAAGAACCAAGGTTGAGATGCATATGGCTGGGCCCAATCTGAGGTGGTGGGGAAGTAACCGAAGTCCATACCTCAATGACAATGCACAGAGAGACATCCAGATGCAAGGAACCTGGAATAAGAAAGAAAGCAGTCTTAGAGCAAGATCTATGAACGCAAGATAGAAAAGTGTACTCATTGTCTCATTGGTATGTCAAGCGCTGGGGTCAGGTAAGTATAAGTTATTCATGATGTCTCTCACAAGGGCTATGTCTTTGACATTAGCTTTATCCAGTGCCTGGGATCTCTCCAGAATGGACAATCCAAGTCAGTGAGAAGTGTTAATATTGATGAAAGGAGGTATCTCTGATGCTTGGGGACTGTTACCAATTTAGACCCTGCAAGTTCCTCCTCTGTAAAAACGTGCTTGCCTTCCGTGTCTAGGTTTTTCAAGATTTTACATTGTAGAGATCTCCTGAATAGGAGAGCCTCTCTACATTTCTTGGAGCAGGAAGAGGACACAGTCAGTGGGTTTGGTTCGGAAAAGTCCTCTTCATGATTAAGGACTGCACCCCTGCCCTGAGTGCTCCAACTGTACTGATGTCTCGATCTCTAAAGCTGAAATTTTCTGTCATATGCAAATACAGATCATACATGTGTTGCATGACCTAGGCCTGTCTCACGGATTGCGTGCTTGTTGAACCGGGTTGGACGACCAAAGCACTACCCTCATATTGGTGCCAGGCTACCACCTTTACCAGGAGTTTAACAGCATGGCTTTGTTGGTGGCAGCATACTGTGTAGTGATCAGTAGGAGTAAACTGTTCCTTTTTAAGCAGCTGTGCCACTGGAGTGAGGGCCACATTCCCACTCTTTTTTTTTTAAATGTGCTTGATTGGACCTTTGGCCTACATCGGTTGAATGTTAAGTACTGTGCAGTGCAGGAGTTTTGGCTCTTTGATGGATGTATGTGTGCCTGAGAAGGGTACAATACTGGGATAGTGTAGTGCTGTGCAGGGCACCCATGGTGAGTGCACATACTGGGCGTATGTGTGTCTACAAAAAATACAGTACATGAAGGGTGCAGGAATAGGCAGCATGTGCATAGATAATGTGTATGCTGACTGTATGTTTGCCTGTGGTGGCACAATACATGGATGTAACAGTGCTGGATAGTGTGTATGCTATATACATTCACTGATTATAAGGGTGCCTGTAATGGTAGATTACATGGAGGATCCTGGTTTCCATTTTGGGTTACCCAGGCCTTCATGGTGAAGACATGAGGAGGGAGATGAATCCCTCCAGATAAGATTTGTATATTGCTGTATTCCTGTGAGCTGAGTCGGACACACTGGGGAAGGGAGAGCTAGGCCCCCCAGAACACTTCAAAGGCTGCTCTTTGATTCAGTGAGAGATCACAAGGAAGAAGCTTGGCCACATCTCAGGGAATCGAAGACCATCTGCCCTGGTGCTTGAAGCACAAGCACCTGCCTGCTTGCCAAGACCAGTATACCCTGTGAGGAAGAGAAGAGCATTGGAGGGAGCAAGATCTAGTGGGGAGCCCTGATGAGTGGACTCTTGATGAGAGGTCTGAGGTGAATGGCTCCTGCACCAATTAGGTGGATGCCCATGTGCAGAACTGAGTCATTGACCCCAGTATGCCAGTAAGGTCATCGTGAAGATAGCTGTAAAAGAGATTGCCATACCATAATGGCGGAAGGATATGCGACACTGTTGCATTGACCCCGTATACTAGGAGGGGCCGCCATGGAAAAGACTGCTTTGTGGAGAAGGGCTGAGGTCTGCATGTTACATTGAGGCGACCCATAGGCCAAGAGGGGATGCTCTGGTGAAGACTGTCTTGAGGTAAGGGCCAAAGTCTTGCGTGGCAGTGGTGCAGCAACTCCAAATGCTAGGAGGGGTTGCTGGGAGCAAATGTGTCTGTAAACTGTGAAAAGTGGTGACCTGTAGGCCACTAGGAGTAATAAGGACAGGGACTGACCCGACCCGGCAGAAGAAGTGAGGACGCCAAGAGATAATCACTGCCCCAGTTCATCATTGAGGACAGAAGCATCGGAATCACCGACCCTAATTTCTGGAAAAATGGAAACCTATCTAAAAGGATGAGTGCCGGAACACCTCTGATCGCTGTCCTAGTGTGACCACAAGAGAGCCTACGTCTGCTGAGTGAAGCTGATAAGTTTGCATGCAGCCCACTCACTGTGGACAGGGTGTACTCCATGCTTAACTCCTGCCAGAACTTGTTTTGGGCCTACCGTGGCCCAGGGGACTCGCTCCTGAAAGTTCTGCAGCACTAAGAATGAATTGATTTCATAAAATTAATGAATCACTCCATCCCCAGACACTTTTGACTTGACTTTAAAAGCCAGAGTGAGCTCTTGAGATACGGCCTGCTAGTTGAGCATTCCCTAAATGCTGCAAATAGTGAATGTGGAATAACTCCCATTACATTGCAAGGAAGGTGGGACAGGGACTTGCCATTGAATGCTAGAGCCTCAGCCTCAAGGGGGATATACGTTACTGTCTGTGAATGTCATAATCTTTCTTTGAATGATCCGAGATATGAATACAAAACGTCTCTTTTCTACAGAAGTGAGTACTTGACTGGAAGTTGATTTATTGTTGCTGCTGCACTCTCTTTGAGGTACGAGCCGATGCCCCTAAGCTGTATCCCCAGAGAGAACTATGGACTGCTCGACCACACCTACTACTGAGAGTCAGGTGCAGAATGTGTACTTGGCCAAGTTGCTCAAGATCCATAGTGTGTCTGGCCTGGGACATCACGAGCCAAAGGTCTCTTCTCCCATGGTTAGTCCAGTAACACCTAGGTGCCCCGTGGCCCTCGGAAAAAGGATTTTGACACTGTATGCAAGGATGGGGTTTTGCAGCTATAGCTGGTGACTCCCTTCCCAACCCAATACCATTTCAAATGATCAGACTCAGAAGGGAAGAGGTGTGTATCCTGCAGAAGTTCATTTACCATTTCTTTTATTTTGGCTCAGTTGAACAATCAAAGGTACAAAATAAAACATACTTTAGAAGGTACAATAAAAGTGAGCAGAAGTTCTTCATCAGGTATTCGAAGTTTGAAATTTGAGAGTCAAATAGGCAGTGAGAGTATGGTCATGAGCATCACTATTTTCATGGGATGCGTCCACAATATGTCCTCAGATATTCACAGTACCATGACAATGGAGGAGATTATCATTCAAGCCTCTGCGGAGAGGATTACAAGGACTCTGCAATATCAGCACAAGGTACATTTGGAATGGGTGATAAATGATGTGATATAGGGCTAACTGAATTGCTGGAAAAGTGAAGCTCGAGATAAGATGCTCCTTGGTGTTCTGGTTTGAGGATTCATGGAGTGTGTAACACTTAAACGACACACGTATGGTTAGGTGATCTCCTCTTGTCAATGTTCGCAGGGTGTCATATGAGCATGTCAAGGATGTGTATGAAGTCGAGTGTAAAACAGTGATACAGATTGCATCTAGCATATTTGTGGTAAAAGTGACTAGCGTTACTCTTGCATGAGAAATTGCAGAATGTGAGTTCATGACCATGAGGTGTACATGTGTGTCATTTGGATGTACATGACATGTGTTAAGGTTGCGGTTGTGTGATAATACTGCATGAGGGTGGGATATCTGCATGTGGGGTAGGGCGTTGATTATATTGCATGAGAGTGGCAGCAGGCAAAAGTCATACGCTAAACTTGTATCGAGAAGTCCTTGCAAGATTTGCATATTTCAAGCTCTCATCAACACAACCTCTCCTGTAAGTTTAGAAAAGCGCAACAACATAACAAGTGCCAGATGAAATAGGAAAGGAGTATTGAAGGAGCAAGGTTTCAGAGAAAAGAGACTTGCCCGGAGAAATCCGCTCGTTTAACTCATTAACAAGTTATTAATAAAGTTTTGTGAATAATAGTACACATTTACACAAACATTTTTGGGTTAGCGAAGTTTGCATATGGATGTACTAACGGATAACATTGAAGAAGGACTAATACCGCTTTAAACGGGAAATCTGTTTTGGGCATGCGTCAACTGCATCTACATAGTATGACGAGGTAACGCTTGGAGGGAAATTCTGGCGCAAGAGCAGAAGCTATTAACATGGCGGCTCGAAGACTCGCATGCATGGTACCTGCTTACTTGAAATGAGAGCAAGCTATTTTACTAATCCGGGGATAGGTTTAATAAATAAATTGGGATACAGGAGGGTGGTATACAGCGCAACCACTTATTTTGCAAAATTAACATCTGTCTTTTGATTTTTATCATTAGTGTGTATTTGGGTCTTTCTTGCATAACTGAATGAGCTGAATGGCGCAAAGTCCACGCCTGCCCACTGAGTGAAGTCATGAAGTTCAATGACACAGCAGTTGAAAGGGAGCCAAGATTGAATGCTACAGCCTGGGAACGGTTGGTGCAGAGTTCAACAATGAAATGTCCTATTCATCGTAGTGTCATTAATGTTTCAACATGGATACATGTGGTGTATGAGAATATAGTTTATGAACAAAAAGTAAGGGGTTGGATTTACCAACAATGGTTTAACTGAATTTAGTGACATGTAAGCATGGTGTGATGAAGACCCCCCTTTGCCAGACCAAGCAGATTTCGTATTTCACGATATTGAAACATTAATGGGTGGAACATGCAGAACAAAAGGTATCATTAAGATAGTTTTAGTTAGTTGGTCAGATCGGAGGGTGCTGAATGCTGGGAGAGATGCTGATGCTGTGAGATGCTGAGGAAGAACTGTTCGCAGAACTTGAAGCAGAAATTTCTATCCTGATTTAATTGGTTTAGATTTGAAGATCGCGGAAGAATCTCGAGGAGGAAGACAGTGTCAGAGAGGGGTGCGGCACAACCGTTGGTATCTTAGAGAGGGTAACTATCCTGTCCTGACTCCATGCCTGAAGTCTTTGTTTCCTGAATCTATCTCAGGGGACCCCCACCAGCCCTTTGGCCAGGGGGGTTGGTCTTCCACACCTTCCTTGGTAAATATAATATTCTGTTATTTGCTAATATTTGATATTTTCTCTCTGTCCTCTCCCTTTTTCCGACATCAGTTATTGCGTGAGTCAGAGATAAATGTATTGGGATTATTAATTGAATTTTCTCTCTTGTGAATGACTGCACTGTATTGAGACTGTTCACATGCATCACAACTTCAGATAAAGATTTGAAATCTTCTTGAGTCTGTGGTAATTTACTTAAAAGAAAAGAAAAGTTAGCTTATGTTAATTATCACCATCAACTAGCTCAACTAATGGTCCTTCGTTATTGCCTTCCATACTATACACTTTCTTATGGACTAAACGGCTAATTGCGATATATTGCCATCAACCGGATAAGCTGTTTTTGGAATTGACATTTATTTTGTACTGCTAGATTTTATAATGTGTATACAATTATTAATCCTAAAATTGTATTAAGTATTACTATGATGTTTGTATTTTATAGTTTTAGTTAACTGTATAATAAAACTATAACGGTCCATCGACCAGAGAACAGAACTTGTTGATCTGTGAAGGGTTAGTTGAAAATTTAACAAAGGTATTGAATAAACTAATCTTAAACAGTTTGTGAAATTTTGATAAGACTTGGACCCCCTACACCAGCGGTTTCAACCACTTGTGAGTTTTTATGGGTCCAGGTGAGTATATGGTAGTGGAGTATCTTTTGTTGTTGAACCACTGGATCAGTATCCTTAAAGAATTTTGTGCACCATCCATCTGTATTCAAGTGAGATGGCACACTAGGCAACAAGGACACACAAAGCTACTGAATTAAAAGCCACCAGTCTACCATGAATGTTCCCACTCCAAACCAACTATCACTTATGTATAACTACCCTAGTATGCAGAGAAGAAAAGAATAAATAAACTCTTATACATACACACGCACACACAAACACACACACACAGGCACTTTCTAATTGCCCTTTACAGGTGGATCCAACAGTTTTAACTGTGGTGTATTGTTCACCCGCTAAAAATCACTTCTAAAGATGCCACTGCAACAGATGGGCTTCAAAGAGAATAAAATGTGGAAGACCGATTGTTGCCAGGCATTAGATGGACAGGTCGTGTCACCCAAACTTTGAACATTGCTCACTGGATATCGATGTAGAGCACTATCAGATGTAAAGTCCCATTTATCATGCACAAGGCACTAAGCAGCAGTTGCAGTGTGGCAGATGGGAAATCTGCCTGCAGTGACCACATAGAACTAAGAATGCACAAATCGAAAGGGTGTACCGGAGTGTCAAAGAACTCAATCAATCAATCATTCAATCAGAAGAATTGTAGAGTGCTTCTTGTCACCTGCGAGGGTATCCATGCACTGGCAGGGACCAGTTTATTTGCTGAATAGCCAGGTCTTCAGGGGTGTTCAGAACTCTGGATGAGATGGGGAAGTCCGTAAATGAAAGGGTAGCTTGGTAGGCGAAGGAGCAAACTCTGCATCTACTACACAGGATGCAAGGGGTGCTTTTGTTTCTGAAAATCAGTACGTCTGTCTTGGCCATGTTGAGCTTCAGGCAGTTGTCCGTCAACAAGTTAGCAACACCTATCATGCAGTTGCGGAAGTGATTTTGGTGGTATCTTCAGAGAGGGAGAGGATGAGTTGTATCTCATCGGTGCTGATATGATGCTGAAGAGGGTGGAGCTGAGCGAGGATCCTTGGGATAGTCCACAGATTATTTTTTGGGTTCAAAGGTGAAGAGGGAAGGCAGACTTGTTGTGTTCTTCCAGTGAGGAAAGAGGAATTCCGTCTGAAAGCAGATTCTTGGATGCCTATGTTGTGCAGCTTTGGGATGAGTGTGTGGTGGGACACTATGTCGAATGCTGCCAGGAGGTCTACGAGGATCAGAGCCGTAGTCTTTCCTCGGTACAGTAGAGCTCGGATGTCATCAGTAGCCGCAATGAGGGCTGTTTCGGTGCTGTGATTGATATGAAATCTGGACTGGGAGGAGTCATGTAGGAAGTCCCATTGCAGATGTAAGGAGAACTGTTGGTTGTTGGCTTTTTCTAATACTTTGGCTGGGGATGGGAGCAGGAAGACCGTTTGATAGTGGTTGAATTCACTGGGTCCACCAATGGTTTCTTTAGCAAGGCACTGACTTCTGTGTTTTTCCAGTCCTCAGGGAAGGTGGCTGTGGCAATTGAGGTGTTGAACAATGTGGTGAGTATGTAACTGATTCTGGCTTCGTCAAGGTTAAAGATGTGGTGGGGGCATGCGTCAGTTGGGGCCCATGTCTGGAACTAGTTCATGATGGAGTCCGTGTCCTGTAGGGTGAGCTGGCTCCAGTTTGTGAGTTGGATGTCTGTGGTAGTAGGGGGTGGTTTTGTTGGTTGAAGAAGTCGGTGGCCTTGGGCTGAGGTTTGAAGTTTCTGTAGATGTTGGCAATCTTGTCGCAGAGTTCCTGTGAGGGGCTAATGTTTTTTGTTGCAGCTGAGGGGTTGGTGAATTCCTTGACGATGTTGATGGGTTCTTTGTTAATATTTGAGCTTGAGTCGATGCATTGGGCGAAGGCCTTTTTCTTCGATTCTGTCAACTGTCAGTGGAAGAGGTTGAGGGCTGTCTTGAAGGTGGTCTTGTTGGTTGTGTCCTTGCTGGTTCGCCATCTCCTTTTTAGTTGTTTACAGTGTCATTTAGCAGTCCTAGGTTCTTCAGTGTATTAGCTTTCATGCTTGGTGGACCCTCTGTGGGTGTTGTTGCTGATGTGAGTGATGCTGTCAGTGCAGTTGGTGATCCAATTGTTGAAGTTTCTGACATTTTGGTCTAGGTTGTTGGGATCTAACATGTGGCCGGTGGTATTCTTGGAATTGTGGAAGGACTGCTTGTAGCTACCCACTGCATGCAATTCCAGCATAATTTAAAACAGAAGTACTGTTATGTTCAGACAATCTTGAAAAAGATGCATTGTTCTATTCAGAAATTGTTTGTGCAGCATAATGTTTGTGTGTGTGTTGAGCATAACCTGTTTTCAAAGTACAATCCATGAGAAACATACCATTAAAAAGGACACTAACATAACCAAACATAAAGAGCCATTCATAGTATAGCACAGGTGTCTCCAACCAGTCCATCGCATGCTACCAGTAACTTGCAGAACCTTCAGAGTAGCTCCCAGCCTTAAGTTCATGTTTAACTAAGAACTGCATTATACAAGTGTTGCATTATCCTCTTGAAGATAAGGAAAGGCTATGTTTAATTTTACATTATCAGGCTGCATATAGCAGAGTCTGATGATGAGCAGTGCTCCACTCAGATTTATGACCCATGGGGGTCACAGAGATTCAGAACTGAAGCACTGAGGTAGTTAACTCTTAAATAAAAGTCTGTTCTCAATCCAGTATTAAGTACGAGAACAAAATTATATTTCTAAGTGCTTTCTCAATGAAAAAAAAAATTGAAGAGGTAACTTAATGATTGTTAACTATTCATTTTCAATTTCTCGATTTTCAAAGTGTCACATTTACAAACAGCAAACATCTTTCTCCTAGTGGCTGTTTGACACAGTGACATATTTATAACTGAAAAATACAGTCATTTTCTTTTAAATGGGAGAAATTTAAGTCCAGAAAAATGTTCCATCAAGTGCAGAAAAATGTCCCTTATTCCGAACATTTTTGCAGAGCACTTTTATGCACTTTAAATTTCTCCCATTTAAAAAAATGGTTGTATATTTGTCTTGTAAATGTAACGGTACCACATGTGGCGAAAGGTATGTCTTGTGCCACAAGTACATACTAGGCAGTCTCTCAGTCACCCACACACATATATCTCATTCATTCACATACATGTTCATACTTCCCCACAGACCATGCACTCACTGATGCACATGGCAGCCCTAACAGTACCCCTAGTCACAGTATTTTGTCCAAACCATAGTAAAAGGCTTCATGGACATTAGGTTTAAAATCAATGAACTGGACTAGGGAGTATCTGGAAACAATGCACAAGTTACTTGGACTTCACTCGCCCACAACGATTTTCACTGATCAGATGTAGTTCTCATTACAGAAAAGGTTGCAGACCCCAGGTATGCCATTCCAGGTCGTGTTCAGACTGTGCCATGGCTAATAGTACATCAGTCTGGGGAGTTTGTCCTGACACTTGCTGCTGTTTGAGGCAAATTCTAAAAGTATTAAGTAGTTTTACTGCAAAGCTAATGTCTCATTTGGGGATCTATAAACTGTATATCTTATTTACCTCCCCTTTCCATTCTGAGCTCATGTACTCTACTGCTTCAGCCTTTCTCGAAGTCTCTAGAGGAGGGAAACCCATAGGCGAGTCCACAAACAGCAGCTGTGAATAGTTCTCCAAACACATCCTGACTTCTCCCTTGAAATGTGTTTTAAGTTTACAAAGAAAGGTCAAAGGCATGAAGCCTGTTGTTGTCCATCACGCTTTGGGCCCTGAGATTCCGCCGGGGCATCGCTTTCTCTCAGGGCTGCAATCAAAGTCCTGTAAATAATTAATGGCTCTCTGGGCCATTTGATTGACTTCCAGGCCCGGCCTCTGCTTCTGGGAAATGAGCTGCAGATTGAGGGTGTTGCAGTGACCTCACATCAGTCATATTCTTTCCCCTTATTTAGTGAAGATTATGGGCTTGGACTTCCCAAAGGTTAAATCGCTGAAAAGTCTTTGATAACAACACAATGGTTCACGCTGAGCCACTCTGAGCTTCCAACATCCTGAAAAATATGATACAAGTAAACAAATACAAGGCACCTGCTTTTATTATTCATGGAAACTTTAATCTGTTGGCTTTAGATTGTATGCAGCTCCAGAGCTTTAGGTTATATGGCTGCGTAAAGCTGTCTAGCTTTCCTTGGCAGATGGATGGTCTCGGCTGAGTTCTCTTACACTTTTTCTTCACTATTGCTATGGAATGCTAATAGAGTCTATTCTTGTAGCTTCAGCATCGTTCATCTGAACTGTGCTTGTTGAGAAGTCCAGCCTCAGTCGCTTTCTCGTTTAGCTTCATCTTGAATGCATCCACTTCACCGCCTTTCACACTTTGTAATTTCGTTTTGTTCTTCCCCATGTCGTTAATTTCGAATAGATTCCCGGAACGCATTCATTGGCACATTGACGAAGATTTTGTCTGGGCATAAAGAGCCTTGCACACAAAAAAAACATATGCCAATGAGTGACAAAAACAAAGAAGTTTGAGTTGTGCTTTCCTGACTTACATTGGAGGTCTATAACTGTTTGCTGTCCATGCATAATTTACTCAAAGCGTGCATAATTAATACATGCTCAAACTGCAAATGGTGGGAGGTAAGCAGATGGAAAAAGGAATACAAATTATATTAGTAAGTAAGTAAATATAAGCTTTATTCGATTTCAATGTAAAATCATGAAAGCACAACAAATACATCAATTGGCATTTCACATTAAATATTATTAGCACAAGTATAATAAAACGTGTTCAAATAATCAATGGCTTTAAAAATTAAAAGAAATCGTAATAAGACATCAATTGTTCTTAGTTTAGAGCTTAATTCATCGGACAACAATGTATAACAGAGTACCAGAAAAAGAAGTCTTTTACCACATTGAATTACGGTACTTTATAACTGTACTTAAAAAACTTGAGACGGCAAAAATCACATGGTCATTTTCTAGCCGCAACATTCTCTGAAATGCTGGTCTACAATTCCTCAGACCCCAAAGATTTAATAAAGGTTTTAAAAATTGTTGTCTTGGATAGCTGTACAGTTTACAAAAAAACATTATGTGTATATTGGATTGCTCAGCAATATTATCGCATGGGCAAACCAGCTTACTTGGTGACCAGGTGTTCACGTCAGGTAGGGTGACCATGCGAAAGAAAGTGCCAAGGCGCAAGCGGGACAAAATCATACGCTGAAACTGGCTAGGGACAGTGGTCAAGTAAGTTTGTAAGCCTTCGTCAGGGGTAATTTCCTGAAAGTTTAGAACTGAATGTTTATGTTTTTCACAATTCCATCTCTTAGTTTCCAGGTGATTAATTAGCATTTTTTTAAGAGCTGATCTTGAAATACCCTCCATGGTACTTGGCTCCTCAAAAAATTCTGGGTGTCCCAGCTCGGACAGGATTGATCTTACATATGAAAACCATCTGAAGTTGGCAACCCTATCTAAAGATAAACAATCTGCTATAAGGTCCCTGTTAAAGCTGGCTTCGGGGGTTACCCACACTTTGTGCCACAGAATAATTGGGGACATCTTAATAGTATCACCGAGGTATTTAACTCCCGCCTCAATATGCGCCATGAATGTTGAGGTACTTTTTGGCACTCCCAGTAAATAACATAAAAATTTATTTTCACAGCCCTGCAGAGAGTAGTCATTCTCAAATCCCCATAAGCCCGCCCCATAAGTAGCTGTTGACACACACTTGACCTGGTAGATCTGTAGAAGCTCCTTAGGTGGCTTACCACCAAGTCTAGCCGAGAACGTGCGCAGAGCGCCTATGGTGCGGGTGAAAGCCAGTTTTCTTGCTACAATCGCCGGCTTCCAGCGACACCTTCTATCAAATAAAACTCCTAGATAACTAAAATGATCAGTTGTTGCTATTTTCTGTTTATCTAAGAATATATTACAAGGGGCTCTATTAATCTTTCTAGTACATGGCATGGTGAAAGTTTTAGATATGTTCACTCTAAGTCCTCTGTCCTTCATGTAACTAGCAAAGTTATTTACTGCCCTCTGTAGTCCGACTTGGGTCTGGGACATTATGGCCGCATCGTCGGCGTACAGTAGAATTGGGACTGGTAAGCCTTTCACTGTAGGGTAATCATTTGGAGCAATTGAAAGGTTTTGTCCGACTGAGTTAATATAATAATTAAAAAGCCGTGGGGCCAGGATGCAGCCTTGCCTCACCCCTCTTGAGATTGGAAATTTTTCAGTACATTTCCCCTGATTACCGTACCTTACTCTAGCACCTGAGTTATTGTAAAGCTCTTTGATGAAGGTGATTAAGCGAGCATCAATACCCAGTTCAGCCAGCGTGGTCCATAAAAACAAATGGTCCACGCAATCGAAAGCAGAGCTTAAATCGATAAAAGTTATAAATAAAGCTCCGCTTCTGGCTTTAGTATATTTGGAAATAAGGAGAGATAAATTTAGGCACTGTTCGGTTGTCCCGATGCCTTTCCTAAACCCATACTGCAAGTGTGATACTACTTTGTGGTCCTCCTCCCAGAATTGTAATCTTTTTAAAATGACTCTACCTGCTACTTTCATGAGGCCATCCAATAAGGATATTGGCCTATAGCAGGTAGGGTCGTCCCTATTGCCTTTCTTGAATATGGGGACCACTATGGCATCAGACCATGTTTTAATAAACCCACTTCGATTTCCCTGATTTAAAACATTTGTAAGAAGTGGTGCCCAGAAGACTGGTTCAGCTTTGTACACATCTACCGGAGTGCAGTCTGGCCCTGGTGCCTTGCCTGATGCGCTTTCCTTTATTGCCGCAGTAACTTCTTCTATAGAAAAGGTTAAGTCTATTGGAAATGGATGACGAGAGCGATGTTCACGGCCATTATTAACTATAGTATTGTCTGCCGCAGGAACCCCCCCTGTTGGAAGTGTCATGTCTTCTCTCCTTGTATGGTTATATAATTGGCTAAAGTGGGTTAACCATCTTTCCCCAGTTATAGCGAGATCAATTGTGTTGCCTCTTTCCCTTGGTTGATATAATGATTTCACCAACTTCCAAAAGAGGGAACTATCTTTCTGTCTAGAGGCCTCCAGCAGTGAATCCCATGCAGATTTTTTTAAAGCCAATCTTCTTTCTTTAATGGCCAGTTTATATAGTTTCCTGGCTTCTCGTATATTGGACGGATTTCTTGGTTTCAATTTCAAGGCCCTTTTTAAGGCTTTCAACGCTTTTGTACATTTCCCGTTAAACCACCCCTCAGAATTCGTAGGGTTATTTTTAGGCATACGAATCAACACATTTTTAATGTGATATTGAATATTAGCAAAGGCTGCCATAGTGTTTATGGGCTCCTCGAATTCCTCTAAGCAAACATTAATATCAATAACACAATGAGAAAAAAGATTCTTTAGGAACGTGCTAGGTACAATTTTTTCCCATTTAACCACGTAACCGTTAGTTTTGGCTAAATCAATCCTAAATGGGTACAGGCGGGAAGTTTCCATTTTGTCAGGGCGCCCTTTTACATTTAACCCAATTTTTAAAGGGTAGTGGTCACTAATTATGTCTTTGCCTACTTCCCAGGAAGATATGAACCCTGGATTGGGATAAGTTGTGAGTGCAAAGTCAATGACCGTATTACATCCTCTACCAAAAAAGGTTGGCTCGAAAGGGATAGGTGGTAAACAGGTCTGATTCACAAAAAATAAATCAAAATTAAAAACAATACCATTTAAAAGTGACCCCATCTTTGTGTGAGAAAAGTGGGTAGGACCCTCCACCCCATAATCAGACAGGCCACACAAATCTGTTTTAATGGACGGGCAGATGGTACAATTGAAATCCCCGACCCAGATTATCTTTGCCCCCTTTGAGTATTCAACAAATCGGGTCATATGAGACAGCATGTTTGACATAGTAGATTCCATTTCGCTATTAGGGATATTGTTATAAAAATTCACCAGTAATATTTTCTCATTAAAGCCCCATTTTAGTAATAAAATTTGAAAATACAAAGTAGAAAAGAATTTATGGACCTTAACATCCGCAATGGTAGAAACGTAAACACAGAGCCCACCCTTATTGTGTCCCTGTGTCGACAACACTGCCGAAGAGTGAAAGGTCTGATACCCCTGCAGGTGAATTTCCTCTAACAGCCATGTTTCTTGAAAACACAAGATACCATGCCTTTGTATAACTGCTAACCATGCTTTGTTTACAACTTTACTCCCTAGACCTGCCACATTCCATGATAAGAGGGAATTAAAATACGATACCGTAGTGGTGGATACATCTGAGCAGAGGGTGGTCCCCGTGAAATTCCTCAGGGGTTGGGATGATGTAATAACAGGGGCATGAGAAGACGTGACACTAAGAGCACAGCAATCCTCAGAAGTTGATTGGGAACGATGAGGGACGGGGCTATTTTCCAGAACAGGTCCTCTTGGCATATCCCCTTCTTGCTCCTTGACCTGTTGCTCAATCAATGGACTGATAAGAGTATTTCGAGCGAAAATACGTTGTCGCACCCCCTACCCCTCACACGTATTGTTTCTATTGCTTTGCTCAGTGAGTCATTCATTCTCATCCAACCCAGAAAGAGGATGGAATAAATTGGTCAATGGTATATTCCAAACTTCCTTGGGATTATAAGTTTGAAAATAGTCCCATTGATTCGAATGAATAGGATTTTTGAAAGTTGGTGGCAGTTGATTAGACTGCCATGGTGGAAAAAAAGGATTGCTATTAGTGTTGTGGTGAGTGTGTACCTTGGAAGTCAGTGGAGACTGTAAGTGATACGAAAAATGGGATAAGTGCCTAGGGTGTTGGGAATAAGTAGACATTGATTGGGAAAAAGTAGGGGCATTTCGAGTATGGTGTCTTTGGTCCAACTGCCAAGGCATCTTAGGTCCCGACAGGGCTTCCAGTTTCCGAGCATTCGTGTGGTTTTGGGTTTTGTTCCCTAATAATAATATATTAGGGGACGGAGGTTTCATCAAAGATTCCGGGTAAAAGTAACTTAAATTGTGCGTGGTGATCCCCCCCTCACCTCTCCCAGGGAACCAATCACTAAGGTAAGGGACCAGTCTATGGTCTTTAAAATTGATTATGATTACATCACCCTCGATGTCCTTAGGTCTAGTGCCGACCCACTTACAACGCCTCACCGAAGCGATCTCACAATTTAGATGCTTCGGGGGTGGCCTATTTCTCCTCAACCAGTAGATAACCTTATTTTTTAAGTTAGAATGATGCTCTGGGTTACCCACTGGCAGAGGAGGTACACCTGTTAGTACGATGACATAGTTTAGGCATTCAGGTGGTAGGTCGACAGTATTTCTTGGACTTGATCTTAATGTGGGGTCAGAAGTTGTATTACCCAGCGGTTTAGTATTATTGGGGCGTCTGTTTAGGGTCCGTGTATTCGGGATAGGGTTATCTTTGGTGGTGGTGTTATTAGTTGAGCTAGGTTTTGTGGTTAGTTTTGTGTCTAGCACATGTTTACAAGTCCCATCTATGGGTTTCTTAGTTGTTAAAGGGGTACCAGGCGCTAGTTTAGGTTGGATAGAGTGTTTGTTAGGCTGTGTTAACTTGTCACTTTCATCCGGTATGTAACAAAGTAAACCCTTCTGCCCTTGAAGAATTTGGTCGAGTTTCTCCCCTAAACTTACAATCCTTTCTGTGAGAGGTAAAATGAGAGCCTTTATAAGACAATTAATATCATCTAATAACCCTGAATAACTAAGGACAGATATAGATTTAGGAATCGTGTGCTCCGTTGAGTCCACTCTCCCTTCCTTTAGTGGAGTCGTGTGTAGAGTATGCAAAGGATTAGTAAAGGTACTAATTCCACTCTGGGGTGCCTTTTTTCTTCTCCTCTTCCTCGGGGGAGCACCCGAGGGAGTATTAGAACACTTGTTAATAGCCTTGGAAGATGTATTTTTAGATAAGGCTATGGGCTTCCCAGCAGGAGTGTTGGAAAGGAGTCGAATTGGTCCAGTTGGGGTAAATATGGGCGAAGGTATATTTATATCGTACAATGGGGCTGGATCATTGAGGGGAGTACATAAGTCTATTGGTTGACTATCCGCTACTTGAGAGGGAATATTATCCGGGATAGTTATAGGGTCTATCTGATCAGATAGTTTGTTCTGAAAAATAAGGGGAATGTCCTCTGTAGAAAGGGGTCATTATCATGCTCAATTGAGTCTGTGAGATCTATTAAAAGACCTGTAGCTACATCCGGGCACGGAAGGGGTCTTTGTTTGAGCAATTCGATAGAGAGACGTCGGCCGGCTCTCTTCTCTGCAAGTGTAATGTCCTTATCAACCTCACTTTTAATTTTTGCAAAAAATTTATCCAGGGGTCCTAAGATAGTGGTCCCTGACGTTCCTGGGGCAGGGTTTACCTCGGGTGAGGACATCTCCTAACCAGGGCAAATTGAGAACCAAGGAAAGAAATACCACTAAGGCGTATCTATAACAATGGTAACACTACTCTGTCTACGTTATCACTAATAGCGTGGAGATCTCACACAAAAAGCATATGGCAAAAAAGATCTATGACACAAGAAATGGGAGGAAAGGGAGTGGGCCCAGCCCGGCCTCCTTTGGCCCCTGACGGCCACAGACGGTCCCGCCCTTGTCCCGGGCTTCTCCCGGCGCCCTCCCGCGCGCTCCCGCGCAGCGGGATTCGTGCGCTTATTTATGTCCTTGGAATCGGTGGAGAATTGTTGGGGGCGGGGCGATGAGGGAGAGCGGCCCAGGTGGTACGGGCGCGAGATGTGCTGAGACTCTTGGGAAACTGAGTCCAGCGCTTCTGCTCGCAGCCCTCAGCCCTGTTTGCGCCCAACAGCAGCAGCTCCAAGAAATGGCAAGTGTCCCTCGACGTACCGCGAGGCGTGAAGGTGAACGGCAGTCCGTTGGTCCACACACTGGCAATGACAGGCTCAGAAGGCTCCCGGGATGTTAGGGCAGTCCCGGTATTTCAGAGGTCAGTTGGGGGCGGGGCGATGAGGGAGAGCGGCCCAGGTGGTACGGGCACGAGATGTGCTGAGACTCTTGGGAAACTGAGTCCAGCGCTTCTGCTCGCAGCCCTCAGCCCTGTTTGCGCCCAACAGCAGCAGCTCCAAGAAATGGCAAGTGTCCCTCGACGAAGCGAGACCCGCGCAGCGGGTACCGCGAGGCGTGAAGGTGAACGGCAGTCCGTTGGTCCACACACTGGCAATGACAGGCTCAGAAGGCTCCCGGGATGTTAGGGCAGTCCCGGTATTTCAGAGGTCAGTTGGGGGCGGGGCGATGAGGGAGAGCGGTCCAGGTGGTACGGGCGCGAGATGTGCTGAGACTCTTGGGAAACTGAGTCCAGCGCTTCTGCTCGCAGCCCTCAGCCCTGTTTGCGCCCAACAGCAGCAGCTCCAAGAAATGGCAAGTGTCCCTCGACGAAGCGGGACCCGCGCAGCGGGTACCGCGAGGCTTGAAGGTGAACGGCAGTCCGTTGGTCCACACACTGGCAATGACAGGCTCAGAAGGCTCCCCAAATTATATTGACATCTTCTCTTGAGAGTGATCGAAGGTAGGTCTCGAAATCGAAATGCAAACATATACTTACATTAAGAAAATATGTGTTGTGACTTGCAAAATGGTAGCATATGATTAGCACCCTTTCAACTGTAGAAATTTTCTCAAATTATAATCTGGAATAAAAGAGAAAAGCTCAGGTTAAAGAACATTTTTAATAATTAACATTTGTAATAGATTGAGGGCTGCAAAACTCCTACTCTCTCATCGGGGAAAGGACTATGCAGTTGCCGTTGGCTACCTAAGATGCCCTGCGAGTTAAATATTGAGATGAAAACAGCACTGTAGGCAGGAAACAACCACAGTCTCCATTTTAAAAGAGCAGTACAAATAATGTGCTGAAACACATGATATTAATTGACGGCATGTGAATTGGAGGTGGAAAAATGTACAGCTCCACTGACATTTGTAATAAACAGGCATAATTTGATAATATTTTGAAATGATTATAAAAAATAATGCGAACTACACCTACAAAATGTCACTGCATAAAAATATTTTTAAATGTTTCGCTATTAGATAAAGATAGAACAGTAGGATAGAGTAGGTTGTTGTAATTCACATCCTCCTAAAGCAAACATAATATCACACAAAAACAAAATGTCTTTTATTAAAGCGAAGCAGTAAGCCTAGCTTGCCTGAAGTTTACTATCAGTACATCAAGATTTTAATTTCGACCTGCAGAAGTATCTTGCTGTTGGGAAAGAGAAATCCTCTGCATGCTAATGGAAGTGCTCTGAGTGCCTCAACTGTATTAGTGTCCGGATCCCCAATGCTGCTTTTGTTGTCCATAGGCAAGCAAGGATCATGCATGTGCGACAAAACCTGAGTGTTGGATCTGTCTGCCTTGGGGTAGTCTTCCCCCCAACTTTGATCCTCCTCCTCCATTTTCCTGACCTCGTTTTTGCTGGCCTCGGGACTCTGTGTACTTAAGAACTTCTAACCAGTGTTAAAGGGCTAGTCCTATCTCCTCTAAATATGGAAAAATGTGCTTATCCCAAACTGGCATATTTTATTTACTTATAAGTCCCCAGTAAGGTGGCGCTACCTGTACCCAGAGCCTGAAATGAAATGCTACTTGCGGACTGCATCACTGGTTGTGTAACCCACTTAAGTAGCCCTTTAAACACTTCTCAGGCCTGCCATTGCAGAGCTTGTTTGTGCAGCACCACACTGCCATTTTGACCTGCAAAATAAACCTTTTGCCAAACTGAAATCTACCATTTTAATACATATAAGTCTGTAGTGTAGTTCCTATCTTCCCAATAGGCTCTGCGCATTGGAATAATACCTACAGCAGTAAAGGCCTAGGCCAGACGTTAACTAGGTCTACTACTGTCGATACTAGACTTAAAGTTTTGGGTTTGCCAGCTTAGCTCAGAGTTCACTAGAAACTTTCTCGAATGTTCAAGGAGGACTTAACTTCCCTGATTAGACAAGAAGGGATTTAGTTTCTGACAACCATAGAACATGACAACTTTGCTCTCCCCTAATCAAGAGTCAATCTCGAGAGTCGTGTGAACAAAAGGCAAATTATTTTACTCAGTCAGTACGTGCATTCTTAGTCTCATCAGAATGTAGAGAAAAGGAAGAGACGGGCGTGTTCAATAAAAAGGTGTTATTTATTGATCAGTCTCTTTTCTCATACAAGAGAAATGGATCGATATTATTGCAATACTTATAGTTAAGTAAAGTGCATACATTAAAAGCAATAGTATAAAATAATACTGTAAAAACATTGATATGGTTTCTAAGCCATAAGATGTTTTAAAATGAATAAAATATATTACATACACATATACATTTGACTAAACGTACTCAACTGGTGTTTCTAGATACGCCTACCCCGTGTACCTGACCTAAGTCTAATACGTGGGCGGGAATAGAAAGTTACAGTTTAAGTTAAGTTTGTTTTTGCCAAGTGAATAACTAAAGAATTCTCTGTGAGGGGTTATTCAGTTCTGTACCTGGAAGTTAGGATGAATGAGGAATGGTATCTCTCTCTCTGGTCTCGATATTCCAGGCTGCCTGCGAGGGCTGCCCAGAAACGCCGGTGCTGGATTCTCGGCAGGAGAAAGCAGCGCGTCTCTCAGCGCGTCAGGAAGGCGGGGCTGCTGCCAGCGGGGTCTGCTCTGCTCTCGGCTTCGGCAAGTATGGCTGCTCCGTCTCGTCACCACGCGTGTGTTTGCATATGGCAAGATCGGTAATATTTATACCTTTAAGGTGCCGAGATTGACGTAAGGATGGACATAGATACGTCAATAAAGATGTCATACGACTTGCTTGTTAGCACATTCTTTTACTAAAGTTCTCGGTGAAATCAAAACAATGGCCGCAGGGTTTTGCCCAGGTTGTCATAGGTTTGATTTGTTATGAGAACTCCGTATGCCTTATCAGGGGCTGGAGAAATATCGCTTGTCTAATTAGATCGCAAGCGTTATGACCTAATCAGATAACACGTTCCTGTGCCGTAGTGTGACTGCGTCAGATAACGGTATCTGCATCATGGGGGTTTTCTGCCTCATGGGCTGACTGCTAGTTAACTTGTTGGTTTGTTTAACTAGAATAGGGTCAGGAATAGGGGGATCGATTCAGGACCTATAGGAATACATGACACCCACTCCACGCTAACTATGGACATATTTACTAATCTAGGCATAGTATAACATAGTACAACATACTATAGAGTAGTGTGTATACCTTACCACCCCAAAATACATAAATGCATTTTGAAATTTTCAAATATACTGAAAAATTGCAGACATATATATTGTATGCACTCAAGCTGTAGAATAATGCCAAAGTAATCGCATTTGTATACATTATTGCTTGTATGGTATATGAGAATTACACATGAAATGGTTTCTTAAATACAGAAAAAAGTTTCGAGACCATTCCATCACAGAATAATATATTTATGAACATGCCAGCGGGCAGCTAATGTCTATAAGCTATCTAAAATTTAGAAACCTTAGTTCTCTAAGAATAGTTCTTACTTTAAGCAGAAGATAGTGTCCCGAAAAATATGCAAAAATATTTTGGGGCTGCTGAAAAATTGCTGTCCGTGAACTGGAGCGAAATTGTTCATGTGACTTTATTTTTAACGTTGAAGGCCGCATTCAGGGAACGCCGTGTGCGGGCTTGTTCAAAAGTCTCTATTTCTGTTCGGGTGAGAACATCATATCATTTAGGCTTTCGAAAAAACTGTCAACAGCTTCCTGGGAAAATTCCACTAACTCGGAAATAGGTGTAATCATGCATTCTTGCGCATGATTGTCTCCATTGACATTCTGATTCGCATTGCTGACAGAAGGTCGTACCTGTTCGATGCTGCTTTCATCTTGAACTTCACTACCCATCAATCGTAGTGGTGAAGCTTCCACGAATGCCGTCATCAGGATTGGTAGCCTTTGAGGGCAGCACAAAGCATGAACCTTGATCGGGCTCAACAATGTTTCTGCATCCATCGGCGCATCCGATTGTAGCGTCAGACAGGTGTCTAACACGCATTCTTCTCCGCATAGCAGACACCTCAATACAGGTAAAACACATCTTTGCCACATTGGTCGAAATGATAGAAACCAAGTCATGTTCAGGTCTCTAAGCCGGGAGAGTCCCAGGATTTTTGATATCCGGTCCCGGTATCCAATGGCTAGGATTGTTTCTTCCCTTGTCGCAAGAGTTTTGTCTGTGACATGGGTTGCCATAACGAAAAATAAGGACTAAGAATAGGATTCCTGCAATTAGTCCCAAGATCAGGGGAAGTCCGCCAAAAATCGAATGGACGAAATCTGGAAAAATACCTAGTATGGCTTTGAATGGTGTTAATGCCATCGAAAATACTGTCTTAAATACCTTTGAGACCCCATTGGTATCAGAAATATTTAGGATTTCATTCAGGATTTCCGCAAAATGTACGGGGGAATTAGTTGATAATAATGTATGTATCTCTGCAGTCGTCCTTGCGACTTGTAGATCATACGTTTCTTTTGATGACGAGAGCCTGGTAGGCGTCTGAAGAAGGACTGTTTTCATTCTGCTTAAAGTATCTATTCGAATAGAAGTAATTTTCAAATCGGGCCATGCCCTTGCCTCCCTGTCTGGGAAGGAGCTGGGGAACAACGAGCGTCCACAGCACTTGACCTTCGCAGTCGTAGTTACTAGATAAGGAGTCCCGGGCATAAGACTACAACATCTGCGGTCTACAATAAGAATGTAACTCCCATTATAGAGTCTTTGAAAGAATGGTTCTATTTCTGTTGCAGGTGCGCCTTGCTGGTGACATGAAAGGTTGTATGAATTCCCTTCACAGGCTCCATGCAAACTAATTCCGTTACACAGAAGTGTGCCACTTAGTGACATCGCACAATTGTTGCCACTAAGAAACACTTTGTGTCCTTTATTACTGACACATGCATGTGAATAGGGCAGGTTCCATGTTGTTTTAAGGTACCCCTTTCCCAATTTCTCGTACATGCCAGCCTGTATATATTTTTGGCAGTATTGAAACCTGAAGGTTGAGATTGGAATATTTATTATCCCATGTATTATCCATTCACTGACAGGTCGTTCTGACATTGTCATTGGTAATCTTTCTAGTTTTTCAATGCTCAAGATTGTATAATCAGCACCCTTTTGTGCCATACCGATTTGTCTATCAGTAAGGTTAAAGATTTGGAATAGTGACGTTGTGTTGATTAAACGCCAAGGCACATAGCCTGAACGCAGATTTTGTAACATCCAGCCAAGCTGTACAATAGAACGCAATTGTGACTGACCGTGTTGTAATAACAGTAAGTCTTGCGATAATATATCGATTGCTGACGACACAATGCTGTCCAAAGAAAAAATTCTGGAGGACAGAGTCATTAACCCATTGTCCACTACAGAAAGTGATTTTTCCAAATTAATACGGTCAATTTCCCGTATTCTCTCTGCTGTTTCAATTTGAGTAACCTTCCAGGCCTCATTGTATGCTGCATATACAGAGGCTGCTATGAAACGCTTTTGACGCTGTTTGCGTGGTCCCAAAGTGAAATCACGCAAGTCAGCACCAACAGTAAGTAAAGTTAGGTGTTGCTTAATTTCTGCCAGTGTGGAAGTTTGTAGCCATTGGAGGCATAATTTGCCCACACTGTAGGTTGTTATTATCCCTGGGTGATGTCTTTGAGGATATCTAGGGTCTGGCCTGGTCATTTTGAACCCCTGTGTTTTGTTCAGGAATCTGTCTTGACAGTTATTAGTATCTGTGGGCCAGATCAACCATTGTTTCCAATCAGGATGTGTTCTGTTTTGGTTTAATATATGGTTTACGTCTATCTCTTCATCTGTATCAGAGTTATTGCTAAACATTGTTGGCTTTGGAATAGACGGTTTATTTAAATCTTTGATTTTGGCTAGGCCAAGACAGGTGGTTTGTTGAACAGTGTCATTTAAAAATATCATTTGTTCTGGGATCATGCAGGCTCTAAACAAAGCTTCTATACCCTGTACATGCCATTCTTTTGTACCCCAAACACTTTTCAATTCAACATTTTTGTCCCAATATTCAAAACCAAAAGTGTTCATTTTATCAAAGAATGAGTCTGAATATAACAATTTTGTGTTGGTTATCATGGTTTTGGTTCCTGTCTTGTTCGACAATTTAAAATAAAATGCTTGAGCATTACTTATGTTAAAACCTGAAAAATATGAATATTTGTCGTAAACGGTTCTTGAGCTCCCTTTTGGAGGTGTTGCACAATGTTCCCATTGATTATAATTTAAAACATTTCTAGGTTGTGCAGATCTATGTAAAAAGTGATTACCATAGTGGTTATAGCAATACATACTATCATAATTTGTAGAACCCTGCAAATAATCATGTTTGGTAAATTCAGCAGACATTACTAAGTCAGACATCATATTATTAATGCTTTCGAAGTCCCAATCATCAGCAAATGAGTTTGGTTTTGCAAAGTCACTCAATGAGATCTTAATTTGGTGTGGATATTTCAGGATCTCGACCGGACCATAAATTTCATAATCAGTGTTGTCCCAAGCTACCCCACCAGGTATCGGATTGGCTGTGAAGTTGGCTGAAGAACGTTCTCTTTTCTCGACGTGTGAAGATGTGTGTGGTTTGAGGATCAAGTTGATTTTCTGACTTGCTGTGTCCATTTTTGCATATTTTCCCTCAATGAAGCGTCCCAAAGTTAGTATCATGATGAGCCAAAGTATGAGGATAAATGCACCAAAACCCACCCAAAATTCAATCCATGGGGAAATCAGATATGTTTCTTTCAGTTGTTTCAAAAGTTCCTTAGCTTTGTCTTTAAAGGATTTTGATGATGGCTGTGTCTTTGATTCACTGAAACCTTCAGAGGAATCATCGCAGTTTATGGAGTAGCCAGATGCAGTTCTGTCAATTGTTCCAATCGGTTCAGGATTTCTGTTTCTTGCATTTTCACTTGGTACCTCATTATAGGTTGGTGTGTCCCTGCTAAATGTTTTTATTTGGGTTTTCAGAGGTCTGAGTTCTATTGCATTGCTGCATAGTCCTTGTTGTTCTTCTGTAGGCGTTTCGAATGTGATGAGCCTCTTCGTTAGGACCTCTGTACCGGTAGCAAACCTTGGTGTTCTGCTACTTATTGGGAGTCCACTTGGCCTACTGTTTGTTATCGGCCACATGTTGTGGTTTTACCAGGTCGATTGATACAACTCGGTTCTCCTTTTTTCCAGCAAGTGGCGGTAGTACAACTGATCTTGTCCCGTTGACAGATAAGACAGGAACTGCTTTTCTGTAAGAAGGCCCAAATTCCTTCTTTACCGCGATCTTTTCCCTGACTAGATCCCCGACTTTTGGAATCCAGACAGGTCTTGCTGGGACAGGTGGTGGTTCTTCAGTGGTTGTTGGCTGTTGTTTCAACTTTATGTTGCTCAGGTCTTTTCTTGTTTTGTTTAAGTCCTGCAAAATAGCCAAACGGTCTTTGATATCTAAGCTTTTTTCTTTCACCACTGAAGTCTGACTATCAATGTCAGAGATCATCATCCTAGTTCCAAATAATAATTCGTACGCACTGAATCCCTTCAGAGAATTTCTTGGCAAGTTATTGAGACTACGTTGGACACTTATTAGATGTTTGACCCACCCAGCTCCCGAACCTAATATCCTTTCCGTTATAGATTGCTTTATGCCTTGGTTTTTTCTTTACACCATCCCGTACCCTCAGGAAGGAAGTGAGAAGATTCCCGCTGGACTATGCTCATTTGGCCATGTTTTCCCCCAGGCTGGAGGGCTTGAGTGAAAACAATAGTCAAACATAGCATGCGCTTAGCGTATATGCCATTTAGACCCGCAAATCTTTGTATAACAGTCCGGACGTCAGCCGAGTGCTGGTGATCTACATTATAAGTGGAAACTAGCCTGTATATGTTAATCACAACCCTTCCTTTTTACTCCTGATTTTTTCTGGAGTAGAACGACGAGGTATTAAACTGTTTCTTTCCCCACTGCGATCTCTGTTGCAGTTTGGGCAGTTTTTTACAAACATGGTGTGACGCAGGCTCATGCCTGGCCACCAGTACCGTGATTGTAATTCTTCCAGGGAATCTTTCAGTTTAAGGTGTCTGAGACCCTCGCCCATGTGTGCGTCTGCGATTAACAAGTTTCTCCTGTCCATGTTTGGAATCACTCTATCCCCCACTCCAGGGATTCGAGCAAAAGGGACGGAGTTTGCATCGATTATGTATGTATAATTGAGTGGATAGTTGATCGGTAACGCTGAGCAGTCGCCTTTTGATTACGTTTTCACCGCCAGCACTGTTTCACCGTCAATGTATTTTAATGTACGCTTTTTTTGAACTACGGGAGCCGATTTAGTGGCTGCCGCTGCGGCTGTTTCAGCCAATGAATTCCCTACAACGTGAACGTCATCACGCTGATGACTCAATGAGTGAGTCACGTGAGTCTTTGGTAGTTCTTTTTGTAAAAGAGCTATTTGTTCCCAGAGCAGTTTCTGCTTTATTGGTGCATCTGTGTCATCTTTGTAACCGTTTTGAATCCATGTCTGCAAATCGCTGTTATATGATTTGACGCAGTAATATGAATCTGACACTATAAGTGTCGGGAATTCGCGATCCGCATTATCTAGCGCCATTTTCAAAGCTAATATTTCAGTTTGTTGTTCTGAATTAGTTTCTACTGAGTGTGTCTTTGTTAATAGAGGTTTTAGTTTACCTCCGCGCCACACTTCTTTTGTAATCTCACATGTGGGGTTGTATGCTTGTTCTCCCCAAACGGAGGGTTGAGCATGTCCGTCTGTATAGATTATACAGGCGTAATGTCGTAAAGGCAGAATGTCGATTGGCAGAGGATATGTTTTTTCATATTCTAGATTTTTTAATTCTTCTAGTTCTGGATCAAAGTAGTAGTACACTTTGTCCGTTGTGATTGAATTCACCCATTGTATCCATTCCGGATTCAATGCTGTTGTTGGTAAATTACACGGTGTTGTTAGTGCTTCAAAGGCTGATTTTGCTGTTCTGACTGTGATATGTCTACCGTCCGCTTGATCTTTTTCTCTAGCTATTGCGGTTTGAACTGCATGAACAATTTTTTCTTTGTTGCTGAATTTCTGTTCAGCCTCTGTGTACAAGTGTGATTTAAATGCAATTGGTACCTTTTCTCCCTCATTAGAGGTCAGGTATGTGAATCCGCATCTCCCTGGGATGACTCGAATCACAAGATTGCGTGTGTTATCACGTGTTTCTAATTTTGTTTTAATTAACATGTCTGTTTGTAAGGATCTCAAAATTTCTGTGTGTATTTGAGTCCAATTGGATCTTTTAAAATCTGGTTTAATTAGATCATAAAGGGGTTTGACCCTTTCTGCGTAGTTTGCAATGTATGTTCTTCCGAAATTTAGGAAGCCTAGAATCGACTGTAAGTTTTTTAGTGTTCTAGGTGCTTGGAGTACGGCACATTTCTCTGGGAAATTGTCAGCCAGGCTTTTGCCTTCACTTGATAACTCATATCCTAAGAATAGGACTGTCAGATGGGCAATTCTGGATTTTTTAAAGTTGAATTTGTAACCCTCTGCAGCGAACCCAAGTATTATGGTGTTCACTCTTTTCAAGTGAGTCTCCAAGTCATCATCTGTTAAGTAAATGTCATCGACATAAGATAATGCTTCATCATCATATAGTTGAAGTAATTCTGTTACTCTCGCTGAGAATACCCCCGGGCTGTTCTTGTACCCCTGGGCTAACCGACAGAATTGTTTTTGAGTGCCATTTACTGAGAATGCAGTTAAATATCTGCTTTCTGGTGCTATGTTTTGACAAAAGAATCCATTGGAGATGTCTAAGGTTGTTTTATATTTTTTGCGCACTATGTTATTCATTAGTGCAGCACTGTGTGAGTTTTGCACTGCAAAAGTTTTGCAACATGTGTTAAGGTGTCGGTAATCCAAAACTAGACGATATGAATTGTCTGGTTTGGAGACCGGAAACAAAGGGTTGTTCATTTGTGAGGTGCAAGTTTCAATCACCCCCTGGTATTCTAGCTGATCTAGTATTTCATTTACCTGTTTTTTAGCTTCTTGCTTAATTGGGTACTGCTTTTGTGCAGTAGGTTGTGATTTTAACTGGATTTTGTGAGGAGGGGAGTCCTCATCCCATCCTACATGATTTTTATATAAAGCAGGTGCTAGGGCCACTGCCCACTTTCTGGCAAGTGTGTATTTTTTATGAATTGGAATTTGATTTGAGAAGGCAGGCATAATTACTTCTTCGCCATGAGGGCACTCCCTGACAAACTCTGGTAGCCAGTCTTTTTCAGCTAGAAGGATGTCATAACCCTTGGAGAGGTTATCCCAAAATAGTCCCCTTATTTTCCTAGTCTTATCTCCCTCTATACGTAATGTTATCTCGTATATCTTGTGAGGTTTGCTAACCCTGGTGTCCGCAGTTTCCACTTGAAGATATTCATTTGTGTCCACTGTCTCCAGATGATTCATAAGGACTTTGCGAGCTATGCTCACTTCTGCTGCGCTGTCTAGCATTGTCTGAGCCCACTCTCCGTTTTTCAGTTGTGTCCTCAGTATTCTCGGCATTGTTAACTACCTTGATACTGGCTACCTTCTTTTTTGGAAATTGTAATTTCTTTTTTAGCTGAGCAGGTTCCTTGTCTTTGGACTTGGTGTGCTCTTCTCTTTGTTCTGATCGTCCTCTTCTTTCCGATTTCTGCGAGGAAGTCTGAAAAGATTGAGAGGGACGTGTATCAATGTCTTGATATCTATCAGGTTTTTTTATATTATCCCTATTTCTAAGGTTATATCTTTTCCCAGAGGGGTCACTCTGAGGTGACCTGTGTCTTTGGTTCGGAGATTTTTCTCTTCGCCTAGGAGACCTTCCTCGGGACTGGAATTTCTTCTCTTTAGGATTGGATTGTTTGTTTCCATCCCAGTTCTTTTTTGGTGAATTATTATTAAAAAAAAAATGTTCTGGACTTTCAGTCAGTTGTGGTTTTACTGGTATTCCACCTAAACTATCTCTGCCTAGTTCCTCATAGGATTTTTCTATGATTCTGGCAATTTCAGCTGGTTGGTCTGCTATATCTGTCTCTTTTAACCTCTGGCGGATCTTTTATGTTGGCTAATAGTATAGCCGAGACCTGCTTGAAGTCTTTTAGTAATTTCATACCAAGAGTTAAAGCGGGTTCAGGACCATATTCGTCTTGAATTTGTTTTAGCACATCTGGTATCACCGAAATGGATGGAACACCGTGCGTTTTTGTGTAGATGGAAGCAAAGACTGTACCCCAAGTGTCACAGTCCTCAATGTGTGGTGCGATTCCCATAGGAAGACAGATAGTCAGAATCCTGTGTTTTTCTAGCGGGGTGGTGTCAGGAAACACCGCCTCTATTTGGGTAATTTTCTGTGCCAACCAGAATGGTATTTGTTCCTGTTTAGTCGGTACTTTACCTAGGCAAGACTGGATGTTCTGTGGTGTAATTTTATTTGTGTTCCCCTGGTGAGGGGTCAGCTGTGGAAGTTTAATCGCTGGCTGAATTGTTGAAGTCCGCATCACATACTGTACTAATTGTCTATGAATTTTTATTAATTGTTTTAGCTGTGTTAACAGCTCTGCTACAGACATCCCATTGATGTCTGGGTGTGGTGTGTATCCGGCTAGGACCGGCCACGTTGCTCCTGGTCTACCTAAAGGACCGAGCCTGGTGATGTGATTATTATGTTTTAGGGTGACATCAAATAAGAGCAAATGCTCTTGGAATTTGAGTGGTACTTACACCTCCTCGAAAGGAGTGTACTCATTAGGAGGTTCCTCTATTTTGTAATAGTGGAAGTACTTTGTTACAGCATTTGCTGCTGGAAAATGTATCCATGAATAATATACCTCTGTCTGCCGATATTCGTGTGCCTCAATTACGAATATGACTGTGCCACCTCTAGGTGTCAGTCCATTTTCTATAAGTTTCAGGGTTATAGATCTCCTTTTGATGACCGGGATGAGTATTATATCCCCGTCCGCATCTAGTGCTGCAGCATCAGCCGCTGCGAGTTCAGCTGCTAATCTAACTGCCTCTCTTTCTTCTTCATTGTCTGACATTTTACTGTCCTGAAGGTTATTTTGTTTGTTTGCAGATCAGGTTTCTTATGGAAACAAAGATTAGATGCACAATATTTTGGAACTGTTTATCCTTCAACGTTGACTATACCAAGAACCATACATAGGAGTTCCCTCCTGCGAGGTCTGGCGGATATAACCTTTCACCCACTCCAGACGTCTTTGGAGTATTTGGGAAAAGGGGTCTGAGTGAGAAAGCACAACTGAGTTACTCTAAATGTCTTACGTTAGTTTTATCGCCCTTTCCAAACGCGTTGGGCGCCATGTAGTGTAGTTCCTATCTTCCCAATAGGCTCTGCGCATTGGAATAATACCTACAGCAGTAAAGGCCTAGGCCAGACGTTAACTAGGTCTACTACTGTCGATACTAGACTTAAAGTTTTGGGTTTGCCAGCTTAGCTCAGAGTTCACTAGAAACTTTCTCGAATGTTCAAGGAGGACTTAACTTCCCTGATTAGACAAGAAGGGATTTAGTTTCTGACAACCATAGAACATGACAACTTTGCTCTCCCCTAATCAAGAGTCAATCTCGAGAGTCGTGTGAACAAAAGGCAAATTATTTTACTCAGTCAGTACGTGCATTCTTAGTCTCATCAGAATGTAGAGAAAAGGAAGAGACGGGCGTGTTCAATAAAAAGGTGTTATTTATTGATCAGTCTCTTTTCTCATACAAGAGAAATGGATCGATATTATTGCAATACTTATAGTTAAGTAAAGTGCATACATTAAAAGCAATAGTATAAAATAATACTGTAAAAACATTGATATGGTTTCTAAGCCATAAGATGTTTTAAAATGAATAAAATATATTACATACACATATACATTTGACTAAACGTACTCAACTGGTGTTTCTAGATACGCCTACCCCGTGTACCTGACCTAAGTCTAATACGTGGGCGGGAATAGAAAGTTACAGTTTAAGTTAAGTTTGTTTTTGCCAAGTGAATAACTAAAGAATTCTCTGTGAGGGGTTATTCAGTTCTGTACCTGGAAGTTAGGATGAATGAGGAATGGTATCTCTCTCTCTGGTCTCGATATTCCAGGCTGCCTGCGAGGGCTGCCCAGAAACGCCGGTGCTGGATTCTCGGCAGGAGAAAGCAGCGCGTCTCTCAGCGCGTCAGGAAGGCGGGGCTGCTGCCAGCGGGGTCTGCTCTGCTCTCGGCTTCGGCAAGTATGGCTGCTCCGTCTCGTCACCACGCGTGTGTTTGCATATGGCAAGATCGGTAATATTTATACCTTTAAGGTGCCGAGATTGACGTAAGGATGGACATAGATACGTCAATAAAGATGTCATACGACTTGCTCGTTAGCACATTCTTTTACTAAAGTTCTCGGTGAAATCAAAACAATGGCCGCAGGGTTTTGCCCAGGTTGTCATAGGTTTGATTTGTTATGAGAACTCCGTATGCCTTATCAGGGGCTGGAGAAATATCGCTTGTCTAATTAGATCGCAAGCGTTATGACCTAATCAGATAACACGTTCCTGTGCCGTAGTGTGACTGCGTCAGATAACGGTATCTGCATCATGGGGGTTTTCTGCCTCATGGGCTGACTGCTAGTTAACTTGTTGGTTTGTTTAACTAGAATAGGGTCAGGAATAGGGGGATCGATTCAGGACCTATAGGAATACATGACAAGTCATTCCTGGGGTAGGCCATGAACAGCCCAGTGGGCAAGGTGCAATATATGTTGTAAACGTTCTAGGAATTGAAAAGACTCAAATTAATTTTTCGCTACTGCAAGACCTATCTCTGCCATAGGATAACATTGGAGTTGCCTTATTACATTTTAAACATTTCATTTCCAAATGGAAAGAGATAACCAGCTAAAATGTGGTGTCTCTGGAATCACAATTTAAAATTCTCCCTGAAGTTGGATTTTGTATTGAAATTCCGAAAATGCTACTTTTAGAAAGTTGGCATTTTCTTGCCCTATCCAATTGTGGCTAAATGTAAGAAAAAAACAATTTGTGATATCCTAATTGCAAATTTTTGTGACTTGCAATTAGGAAATCACAAACAGCTGTCTCAGACACTGTTTGCGATTCGCAATAGGTTGCAAATAGACGTGCTTCATCAATGTGGAGAAGTGTGGCTCAATGGTTACAGCGGCAGACCCTGTTGCAGAGGTCTGGCCCGGGACCAGGGTTCAATTTCCACCTCGGCGGCTCTTGGACTCAATTTCCCCAGACCTGATAATTTTCACCTCGGTGCCTAGTCTAATCATGGGTCCCACTCTGTGACTCTGGGCAATAGCTTGCTTAATCTCCACAACGGCCCCAGCAGCGCTTGGATGCCTGGCTTCATTTTGGGGGGTGCCCAGGAGTGAACATTTCACAGGAAAGCCAGGATGGGTTCCACAGCGGTTTGAATACAGCGCTACGAGACCTCTGGGTAGAAGTGCGCTATATAAATACAAATACATTTACATTTACATTTACAATATTCGTGAGGCAGGCCACAATTTGCAAACCATTGGGAATTGCTACAGTCACATGGATGGTGGCCTACTGGGGTCAGCAGAGCATCTTGTCTGTGTTTGCTTTTTAAATAAAGAAATATATATTTTTTGTATTGAAGCCCATTTTCCTTAAATGAAAACGGGCTGCATTACAAAAATAAAAAATGCAAAGTTTTCTTTTCATTTTTTAAGATTTGGCAGTGGACTGTGGGATCACTGCTTGCTTTTAAAAAATGTTTTCACCCACATTCACAAAGGTAGAGTGGTCCCTTGGGGCCCCCTTCCTGTTTGCAAATGGGTTACCGCCTCATCTACAGAGTGCAAATTATGAATGCTTTGTAACCATATTTGGGTCGCAAGACATTCATACATACCAGTGTTATTCTGTTTCAGGAAGGGACACCCTAAACACGTTCCTTCCTAATACTGAATAGCAAAACAAAAATGCGATTCGGTAACAAGTTACTGAGTCACATTTTCACTTTTGTACCTTTTACCTGTGGCAAATGGTCTGATGACACATTTGCGACTGATAAAATGCTAAATACATCTGGCCCATTATTGTCTGTAGCCTGTCTCGGGCCACATAGCTGGGTGTAGCAGGAATTGAGCTTTGTGCATTCCTCCTAGACAGCCACACACAAAAGGAAGCTTAGGTTTGCTTGGATGGGCTATCACTGGCCGGCTGTGAGGGAGGAACTGGGCATAGCCCCACAAACACCTGAATAGGCTGAGTCCAGCCTCCACACGAAGGGCTGCATACCCCCTGTAGATATTTTGGGGTAAGGGCAGGGAAGGCAGGATGCCTGGGGACTTCAAATAGAAACCTCCAGAAGATTTTGTCTCACTTTAAATTCAACAATTGGGTATAAATATTGGACCTGATACACCAATTCCCTAGTTGACTTCTGGACTCATCGATACTCTGCTAAGAAAAAGGAGTGCTGTGCTGCTTAAGGACTGCCATTCTGCTGGACTGCTCTCTGCTGAATTCCTGCTTTGTTGTGCTCACCTGCTGACATGCTGCCTTCTGCCCTCTGGCCTGAGTGAGAAGGACTCGTCCTGCATCAATTGAACTCAGAGTGACTCCACTAGCTTGTTGGCTGACTTCCTGCTCCGAAGCCTCAGGGACATAACAGACTTTCAACAACCTTGCACCTGCACCTGTACTGTTCCATCTATAAGCCTACCCTGCCAAGTGGTGCCAACCCAGTCCTCAACCCTTTGAAGTGGGCTTACTGTTCTTTGCCAGCCTCTTTGGCTCCAGCAGAACTGATGCATCTCCTCTGCTGCATGGCGCAACCTGAGCAGATCCAACGCCTTACCGCAATTACCTGGATTGGACCCGTCACAAAAACCCACATCGTCACTGCAACCTGCAATTCCTTCAAAACCGCCACTGCCTGACGCATCCTCAGTACATGCCCTCACAGTTCTCATTGACGTCAGCCTCAACGACAATGCTGGACCACGCATTGTAGCCGCGCAGCTCTTCAGAACTGATACATCACCCAGACTTCCCGCCGCATTCTGGACACCAGACTTCTCATCACAAGCCTTGTCGATGAGATCCTCGATGACGACACAGGCCCTTGCAGCACAGCCTCACCACATTTCGGAATAGCTGCATCACTAAGGCTGCAAGAAGGATCTTTGATGCAAATCCATGCAACATTCTGCACACCAGGAATGAATGTATTTTTCTTCAATGGTTCTAACTTGGTCCCTGTAGCTAGCCCCCACTCCATCACCGATGGCCTGAAATTGTGATTTTGTCCTGGTCCGGCGCGACCAGATATCCACAGTTGTTGCTTTACCTGCTAGCTGCTATTTTCTGTAAAACTTTCAAATTTAATATCTCCAGGTCTACTAATTCTATTTTTGTCATTCTGGTCTTGTTTTATTGATATTAACTGCTCCATTCATGTAACTCGTTGTGGGCTCCTTTTATGGTGTGTTTTCACTGTGTTACAATTTGAAATGTTGCACAAATACTTTATATATTGCCTCTAAGTTTAGCCTACCTGCTCTGTGCCAAGCTAATTTAGGGTTTTCTTGTGACTTCACCATGAGAAGAATTATGGTTGCTGCTTGAGTAGGGTTTCATCCCCTTCAACCAGTAACTCAGTTTCTTACACTAGGTATGTCTCATGCATTGCAGTCTCCTGGGACCGGTAGGGTCGCCCAAAATGCTACGTTCATAGTAGTTATAAGCTACTGCCTTTACCAGGAGTTAAAAAACAACAAACTAATATGCCTATGCTGATACTTATTTAAAGCTAAACAAGTCAAGGCCTCAATAAATGAAATACTGGCTGCCTGTTCGAATTTTAATTAAAAAATATTTATTTTTATTTTCTTGAAAAATCAATTAATTTTCATATACCACATTTTGAACATTCTAGCGCATTACACCACATACCGAAGAAGAAACAATATTACCTGCAAGCAATAAATGACTCTAGATAAGTACATGAATAATATACAGACGTCAAGGACAAACCACTTACTTACATATACAACATAGAACACAGAACACATAACATCAACGGTCTTATCTGTTTAAGAGTATAATGGCAGTGATTGAACAATAAAGGAAAAATCAGGGGTAAAAGTGTTGGATTTTAAACCAAGAGATCATCTGCACCTTGCCAATCAAAGGATGTTACTTTACAAATAAGTAATAAGACAATGCAGGAACAATCTCTCTATTAATCACACTTGTCTAACTGCCAGATAGAAGACCAACAATATATACAAAAGATTGATGTGTTTCGAACCCCGTGGGTTGAAGAATGGGGGTTCTCCTTAGGAGCAATCTCTAAAATACAATAATGGATAGAGGGTAATAAGAGACAAGTTTTTCTATGTAGGAGTCCAATCTCTCGCGTTTTAAATTTGCTTTGTTCTAAAGAAGGCCAGACTTACCTATTTAGGCAAAATCAGCCGATTTCGCATATTGACTTAAAACAAATAGGGACTCACACAGTATCTAAAATGAAGGATAAAACAAAGACAGAGAAAATTGTCAGGAAAAATCGTCAGATAATGTCATGACTGGGAGGATAGAGACTAGGTTCACTACTTACTTAGTGAGGGCAGGGCCTCAGTGAGGCTTGTAGATGTTATTTGAAAGGCTACCAATGTCCTGGAAGAAACAAACAAGTGAACACCTAATGAGCCTCTAAGGAAGTCTCAAACGTTTGGAATAAAATAGTATTATGGCAGTTGGTACATGTCCACGTATCTCATTCCTCTAGTAGCCTCACAAAAGGAGATGTGGTCGATCTCGTGGTTATATTGTGGCAAGAATATCGAGGACAAAAATATCATGGAGGTAAGTTTATATAGGCAAGCAAAGTTTTACTATATATAACTCCAGATATATATATATACCTTAATGATATATATTTATGTATATATATATATATATATATATATTCACTGAAAAAAAACATAGGTTTTCAGGGATGTTATACTTAGACATGAACATTTAAAAACCCTTAGAAATTCACTGAAAAAACCATACGTTTCAGGGACATTATAGTTAGTTGGAAATTTCACTTGAACAAAACTTAAGAAATGTAGTTGTTATAGTTAGTGGACCTAACTATAACTCGCGCCCTGCAATGCACTGCAGATGACGTCACATATTACTTCATGACATGGTCAGTGACATCACTGATTACATCACTGATGACATCTCAAATGACATCACTGATGACATCATCCAGTGACTATTTGTTTCTGTAAAGTTTATATATATATATATGTGAACAAGGGCGGATGCCCGAAACGCGTCAGATTTAGTGGCTCCAAAGAATAAAAGATCGTGTGCAAGAAGCATTGGATTTGTGTTGTCTTTGTGCTCGCCAGAAGGAGGTGCAGGAGACAGCGTTTGTTTGTTTATATATATATATATATATATATATATATACATATATATATATATATATATATATATATATATATATATATATATATATATATATATATATATATATATATAAAAACGAATATTCCGACCACTTCCACCAAAGCCTCGGCGGCGAAGAAGGAGAAGCGAACCACTTCTTTGTAGGCAAGATGTTCTTTATTCAGCCATATCCACAGCAGCAATCGACAAATGACGCGTTTCGGGCTCGAAAGCCCTTGATCACATAGAGACTGTTTTAGGTTGTAGCCATTTTAAATCTTATGCCCTTCCTACTCAGGTCACATGATCAGCAACTTCACCATAAAGCTAGTAAACAGACTATACGACTTTTTACACGGGCTCAATTTTTCAAATGTTATAAACCTTGATAACACTTGCATTCCTACCCGATGAAAACGACATCATCCCTTTTGTTTATATTTCGCAAAAGGGGCAACAAATTCTTTTCAGATATCGTGATCAAAATATGATTGCATAATTATTTACAACCCATTTATCGTAAAGCCTTGTTTTACGTGTATATATTTCTGGATGAATCCATATATGTAATATTATGTGCAAAAAAAAAACCCTCGACATTCCTATCTGCATAAATGCATAGAAAAACTTGCTTCATTCGTGACACTGGTTAAAAAGAATGTGCAATATAGAGCATAGCAGCAATACTTTTTCTGTGCAAGAAATAGTGCAAGATAAAATTATTTCAAAATACAAATGAATTTTGAAATAGCAAGGCAGAAAAAAAGGTTAAGTTTGTGACATCAGACATTAGATTCAGTTTGAAACCAAGAAACATGTCCCTGGCATCAACACCTTCCACATCTTAAGTACACAAACCATTGTGCTTTTTCCTGACTATAGTGCAAATTGGCAAGGTAAGATGTTATCAACTCTCCTATACATAATGAAGGGAGCCCCAGATCTCCTTACAAAAACCAATTGTTAAAAACCTACATTCTGTAGGATAATTGCAATCAGATCAATAGTTCATTCTTAAATACATGCAATTATTATTAGACCATACAACGGCAATCTAGAGTTTTATAGACAAGTATACATGTCTTCCGTGTTGTTGAGTCCATTTGGACACTTACTATCAAAGTTGAGAATGAACTTAGTCTCTAATCTTCTGAGTAATGCCTCTCTGTTCCCTCCTCTGCGCTGTTTTGAAACGGAGGATACCACATAATATTGTAAACAGGATAGGTTGTTTCCATGCACCTGTTTAAAGTGGCATGCCACAGGATAATTAGGGTCACTGTGCAAAATTGCACGTAAGTGTTGTAAGATTCTCACGTGCACCTGTAACTTGGTACTTTCAATGTAATTGAGACCACAGGTACACGTGAGAACGTAGACTGCGAATTCAGTCTTACAATTGTAATTGCCCATTATTTTGTGTGGTGTTGGACAGAATGGAGTCAGATACTCAGTTTTATTCACCCCAAATCTACATGCACGGCATGAGGAACATTTATAAAAACCTAATTTGGGTTTGAGCCAGTGTGGTTTAGTTCTTATTTCAGGGCTTGTTGGATCCAATACAGATCCCATGTTCCTTGCTCTGCTAAATGTAATAGTAGGGCTGGGGGGTAAATTCATTCTCAACACGGGATCAGTTAAGACTATCGCCCTGTTCTTATTGACAATAGATCTGATTTTCCGTTCGTTCTCACTGAAAGTTGTTATCAGTCTAGGACATTGGTCATACCCATCCATCTCAGAAGTGGCTATCAGTTCAGGAGAGTTATTAGGATCTGCTATTTCCTCTATAGGTGGTGGCAACAGGCTAGCTCTAGATCCGAGAGCGGTTTTAGTTAGTGCTGTTGTCAGTATCTTGTCCGAATAGCCTCTTGCTTTCATTTGCTGTATAGATTCTGCAGCACAAGTATTATACTCAGTGTCAGTGCTGCATATCCTTTTGAGGCGTAAAAGCTCTCCACAAGGGTTGCTGGCAATAAGGTGCCTGGGATGTGCACTGGAGGCGTGAAGTGTTACATTGCCTGCGGTGGGCTTTCTAAATAAGGTACTCTCTACCTTGCCATCATTGACATATAACTTAACATCCAGGAACTCTATAATGGAGTTATCAATGTGGGAGGTAAAGTGAAGATTTAGATTGTTCAAATTGATGTTATCTATGAACTCCACTGCCTTTTCTTTGCTTCCTTCCCATACGATGAAAATATCATCAATATACCCAAAGAAGTATTTGATGTTAGTTTCAAAGATAGAAGAATAGTCCTTTTTGAGAAACTGCTCCTCCCACCAGCCAACGTGCAAGCACGCATAGCTGGGGGAGAAGCAGGCTCCCATTGCCACACCCCTCAATTGCTTAAACAATTCCTTCCCAAAAAGAAAGAAATTATTGTTGAGGCACCAGCTCATCAAACTGATTAAAGCCTTGTTGTGCTGATAAAACTCACACGGTCTTTGGTCCAAAAAGAATTTCACTGCATTAAGCCCTGCCTGATGGTCAATGCTGGTATATAAAGACTCAATGTCTAATGAGATGAGATACATTTCTCCTGACCATTGCATATTCTCCACTTTACTGAGAAAATCCTCAGTATCCTTGATGTAACTAGGCAGGGATTTAACAAGATTTTGTAGGAGAAAATCCACGTATTGACCAACCTGTTCTGCTACACTCCCTATGGCAGAGATGATAGGTCTGCCAGGGATGGGAGAAATACATTTATGCACTTTCGGTATTAAATAAAGAACCGGCACACATATATATATATATTCACAGAAAAAAACCATAGGTTTCAGCCAAGTTATAGTTAGAAAATAGCATTTAAAAAACCTTAAAAATTCACTGTAAAAACCATAGGTTTCACACATGTTATAGTTAGCTGGACATCTCACTCATACAAAACCATTGAAATTCCCCCGATATAGTTAGTTCAGCTAACTATAACTTGCACGCCCGCAATGCACTGCTGAATGTGAATAACTGTCTCAATAGTATCTTTATGAGTAACTACATATGTTTTAATCTACTATATGTGAGTATTGATGTATATAAGTGATTATATGTGAGAGTGTGAGAGATTGGAAGAGTTCCTGTATAAATAAGTAGGTGTTCCTATAAGTGATTGTTTAATAAAATAGGTATGTGTACGTTTCTGTAAAAGTAAGTGTAGTGGTGTGTGTATAGCTGTATATGCAAGGAAATGGATGTTTGATAGTTTATTTGCATGTGTGAGTATGTGTGTGAGTAACTGTATGGATGAGTATCGGTGTGTAACAGGATGTATAGGTGTATAAGTACATATGATGAGTGAGTACATGTATGAGTGACTATATAGAACTGTTGGTGAATGAGTGGATGTGTATGTAGATTTCGGAATTACTCAATAGGTTGTTCTAACTGGTATTGGTATCTCCATTTTTTTAAATTATAGATTCTATTTTTGAAGGTGTGTATCAAAGGGTATATTACGCTGAGAGGAGGTCTGCCACTCTTTCACAAGGATGATGTCATCAGTGATGTCATCAGTGATGTCATTTGAGATGTCATCAGTGATGTCATGAGTGATGTCTCTGAACATGTCATGAGTGATATAATATGTGACGTCATCAGCAGTGCATTGCGGGCGCGCGAGTTATAGTTAGCTGAACTAACTATAACAGGGGAATTTCAATGGTTTTGTATTAGTGAAATGTCCAGCTAACTATAACATGTGTGAAACCTATGGTTTTTTCAGTGAATTTCTAAGGTTTTTTAAATGCTAATTCCTAAATATAACATAGTTGAAACCTATGGTTTTTTCAGTGAATTAAAAAGGTTTTTTAAATGCTAATTCCTAACTATAACTTGGCTGAAAGCCATGGTTTTTTCAGTGAATTTCAAAGGTTTTGTAAATGATAATTTTTAAATGTATCATTTGTTATATTTTTTATACTAATTTACTAAATTGTTTTAAAGTATTTATTTTTAGATATTTTATTTTTTAAATTACATTACATATTTTATTTTTTTTAAAATTTTTAAATTGTAATTTATTTTTCAATGTATATATATTTTATATAGCAGGCAATGATATCCTATGGAAGGAAATTCAAGTTACTGGTAAGTACAGTTAAATTTACTTTTAAGGAATAGTAGAGAGCTGAAAGATGCAGCACTGAGGTCTCTCCTGATAACAGGTGAGTAAATCAGAATTCGTAGTTCGGCTGATTTTTTAGGAGTTTTTTAAAGTTCCAAAACTCCACATTTAGAAAAATGTCCAAGTGAAACTAGTCAATGTTTAGTCTATGGAAGGAAATTCAAGTTACTGTTACTACGATTAGAATTACTTTTCAGGATCAGTAGTGGGCTGAAAGATGCAGCACTGTGGTTTCTCCTGATAACAGGTGAGTAAATCGGAATTCGTAGTTCGGCTGATTTTAGAGGAATTTTTTAAAGTTCCAAAATTCCACACTTAGAAAAATGTCCAAGTGAAACCAGTCAATGTTAGTCTATGGAAGGAAATTCAAGTTACTGTAAGTATGGTTCGAATTACTTTTCAGGATCAGTAGTGCGCTCAAAGATACAGCACTGACGTCTCTTGAGATAACAGGTGAGTAAATCAGAATTCATAGTTCGGCTGATTTTACAGGAATATTTTGCTCAATAGTGAAGGAAGGGGAACGTGTGTGCAAACACGCCCTGTGGCACGTTTTCGGTTGGGGAATTAATTCCCTAACTTAAAACGCGCCACAGGGCATGTTTGCACTCACATCACCTCAAACCCTGCCCCCTACCTTCACCACGGTGCAAACGTGCCCTGTAGCGTGTTCTAAGTTGGGGGATTAAGTCCCCTTGCATACTGGGGGTCCCTGGGGGCTAACTAGTCCACCAGGAACCCCCCAGTATGCGCCAGGGGCCTGCGTCGCAGAGAGGTGAAAAAAGAGGCGTGGCCTCATTACACCTCTCTGCAACACAGCCCCCTGGCGCTTTTTCAGAGGGGGAACTAATTCCCCTTAAATACTGGGGGTCCCTGGGGGCCAACTAGCCCACCAGGAACCTCCAGTAAGCGCCAGGGGGCTGCATTGCAGAGAGGTGTAATGAGGCCACGCCCCTTTTTACACCTCTCTGCAACACAGCCCCCTGGCGCTTTTTCAGAGGGGGAACTACTTCCCCTTGCATACTGGTGTCCCTGGGGGCCAACTAGCCCACCAGGAATGTCCAGTATGCGCCAGGGGGCTGCGTTGCAGAGAGGTGAAATAAGGCCATGCCCCTTTTTACACCTCTCTGCAACGCAGCCCCCTGGCACTTTTTCAGAGTGGGAACTAATTCCCCTTGCATACTGGGGGTCCCTGGGGGCCAACTAGCCCACCAGCAACCTCCAGTATGCGCCAGGAGGCTGCGTTGCAGAGAGGTGTAAAAAGCGTCCTGGCCTCATTACACCTCTCTGCAAGGGAGCCCCCCTGGCCCATACTGGAGGTTCTTGGTGGGCTAGTTGGCCCCCAGGGACCCCCAGTATGCAAGTGGAAGTAGTTCCACCTCTGCAAACGCGCCAGGGGGTGCGTTTGCAGAGAGGTGCAGAGAGGGGGTGTGGCCTCCTCCCGATCCTGTTTAAAAAAAATACTTTTAATAAGGGGGGCTGTGTAGCCCCCCTTCTTTTTATTTTTTTTGACCCAGGGGACCCCATCCCCCAGGGCCTGCCCCCAATTCTTTTGTAAAATTTTTTTTACGGGAAGGGGGTTGCGTGGCCCCCCTCCCGTTGCCAATTCTGGCCCCGGGGACCCCATCCCCCGGGGCATGGCCGACTTTTCCTTTTTTTACCCCCCTCCTGTGCCCCTTTAAGGCCCCGGGGACCCCATCACCAGGGGTCTGACTTTTTTTGGGGGGGAGGGGGCCACGCCCTCCCAGGCCACTTCTGGCACCGGGGACTCCATCCCCTGGGGCCTGGCCCTCCTCGTTGGGGGCCAAGGGGGGTCCCCAAGCCCCCCACGGTCCCTGCCGGCTCCCTGCATCCTGCGGGAGCCGGCATTGCTTTTCTGCATGGGGAGCAGCTAACATGCTGCTCCCCATGCAGAAAAGCAATCCGCTTAGATTTTTGAAAGAGAGAGCAGGTTTCCCAGGGGTGGGCACCCCGGGATACTGCAGGAGCCGGCCCTGGGGGGGTGGCAGTCCCCAGGGCCATCGAGGGCTCCAGCAGGGGGCCGGCCGGCCCCCCTCCCACCTGTTAAAAGCCCCAGGGGTGGTGGTCCCCGGGGCTGGGGGGTCCGTCACGGACCCCCATATTTTACATATTAGGTGGCGGTCCCCGGGATGTGTGGGGGGCTTGAGCCCCCCCACACAGGTTTTACTTTTTTTTAAAAACGAAGCCCCGGCGGGTGGCTTTGGGGGGGCTGTGAGCCCCCTGCATACTTAGTAAGAAAGCCCCGGGGGGTGGCGGTCCCCGGGGCTCAGGGAGCCTTAGAGGCCCCCCATCATTAATATCCAAGCCCCGGGGGTGGCGGTCCCGGGGCTGCGGGGGGGCCGTGTGCCCCCCCGCTATCATAATTACTTTGCCCTGGGGGGTGGGGGTCTCTGGCAGTGTGGGGGGATTGGGCCCTCCCACACTTTTTTTACATTATGCCCCCGGGATTTGGTCCCCCCGGGGGCTAATTTGAAAAAAAGTAGACCGGGTTATTTTTTTCACAGGGTACGCGTACCTACGCAGGCCATTTTCATGGAGAATTTCGCGAAGATTCATCCACCGGCACCAAAGTTATTCCAAATAGAATGTTGCGGATTTCCTATGGAAACTCGGTCCTAACTATAACTACCTACTGGTGACCGCCAGTAGGTAATATATATATTTATATCACGATAGGTTCCTGGCCGTCAATGCAAGATGGAAAGAATCAGGTGCAAACCTCTTTAAAACCTCTTCAATTCAAGGACCAGCAAACAAGGTTAAAGTGCAAGCAGAGTAAGAATTTTTATTTTACGAAAATGTATTAGACAAGTGTCAATCCATGACGCGTTTCACTCCTCAAAGGGAGCTTGATCACAATATATGTATATATTTACAAGCAATATTAGGACACTTACAAGTAATCAAATGCAACATTTAAATGCATGGGATAAAACACAAGCAGATAGTAATGATAGAACAAACGCAAATAATGAGCACTTTCAAGTCAAAAATAGTAATGGAGCAAACCTTAAGCAGATAATAATAATGGAACCTTCATAAATCAAATGCAAGAGAAATAGAACACAGGCAAGAAATAATAATAATTATAATAATAATACTGGACATTCACTGCAAGAAATTGGCCCTGTTAAATGCAAGTAAACAACCATACAAAATAAACCCTGTCAAAGGAAAGCAAGGAAACGTATAAAATATATACACAGAACAGTATCAGCTGATTATAGCACACATACAGCTGAATGCCAATAAACAAGAACCACTGAATACCTGAACATGCACACAGACACACTCACACATCACAATACCAATAGTCAGAAAAACTACCTCATCAGCTGCAATAGTTTCATTTTAGACCACACAAGAGTACGGGCTCCCAAATGACAATCCTGGGGCCAAGAGAAAACCAGGAAATGCAACACTGAGTGGACACATCCTTCCTTCGGAAGAGACCCCAGTTTTATATTATTCTCAATGATAAGACCTCCTCTGCACCTAGGAAGCTTACCAGAGTTGGCCAATCTTCCACATGAATTCCAAAGGCAAAGATTTTCTCAAGTATTCTTCTGCATTCCCTCACTACCTATTTCCCTTATCTTGCACTGGTCTAAGAAAGTACGAAACATTTCAAAAAGTACAAAAACACCCTTCAAAGAGGAAAACATCCTTAAAAGTGAATAATCTGATTAATCGTGAGTAACCCTGGGGGCCAGCTTGTGTGTGCAAAACTCTGGATTCCGAACTTAAGATGTCATGAGGGCATGTCAAAGCCAACTTGAAAAACTTCCTAAAACAACATAATGCACATTTGTGCACAACTGCCTATAGCACCACACACTTCATTTCCCAATGTAAAACATAATGCATATGTGAGCACCACTGCCTATAACACTACACTATGAGACTGAGAAGTATATTCTACACATTTTTCTCTCCGGCTTTCAAACTCACATCCCACATGTTCTGTTCCAGGCCAGGCTGGTTTGAACCACTCCTACTCTGCAGCTTTGAGGACACACAAAATTAAATCACACAGCAAAATGCTAGTGCAGATGTCGTACATTCAAGATAGAATAAATTAAACCCATAAAGTCAATTATAACAATGGTAGTCGAAGATCCTCATGTGGTCCCAATACATGGGAGTGCCTATAGAAGATCGGTATAGAATATCTTTAAACAAATCGAAATGTATTGAATGACGAGGTCCCCTATGTTGAACTGTAACTACACGCCCTAGGTACAAACATTCCAGATTGAATGAGACACAATAAAGAAACACTTGCGAAGTCTTATGTACGTCCGCCTCACATACATCCATCAGAGATCTCTATTGCTGCTGTAAAACTAAAATCTCTATCCCCTACGCATGAAGATAGGTGCACACCTACCTTCTTATGGCTCCACACTGCGTGGGATGGGGATGGCACTTCACAAGCATCATTCCTCTGTATGGTCATGTTAAAAAGTGTGTACCAAAACCAAAGAAATCCTGGCATCTACATTTTTTGATGCACATAAGCCACTAAGCATGTGCATAATGAGCCTCTACACAAAGGACCAGATATAGGGCATTTCAATGTGCCATTCATATATTAAATACACACACATGCTCTTGATAGCTTTACTTAACTATATATTGCCAGTAAGCATCTTTCATTTATATGTGAAGCCTCACATCAACAGAGTGAAAATAATTAATGTGATGCTGTGCCAAGTTGTAGATCTGTGTTACACATGACTTCGGCAAATACCACAGCATATGGAATTCACCACTCCACAATGGCCGCCAGACATGAGCACAAGCTCACTTCTGGGCACCTCTCAGCAGACTAGCTGGATGCCGGCAAAACGAACCGCTACTTTTACGGCGCTTCCCGCTGCCCGGGAACCAAACAGGAGACCGGAGGTGAAGGGTAGGTGCAGCGAGCAGCTTGCACATTGAAACTGTAAGTATGTTTTTCCGCCTATTATCCCGATGAAAATCGGGCTGTTAGCTGCATCCCGGCACCACCCATATCGGATGGAGAGCAACATACCAAATCTCTATCTCCCTTATTCTTCTTTTCCCTGTTCCTTCTTTACTCTAGCCCGCCAATGTGTGGAACCTCTGCTACATCCTATGCAGTATAATTGAAACTCTATTTAGGTAAGGCACCCTATTTTTCCTTCCAGATTATGGTGTACATAAGAAATGATTGAACTTTAAGCAGAAGCATACGCTAATTTATTAAATTTATTCACAGTTTTTTGCATTGTGTGTGTGACATTACAAGTGGTTTGGAAATTATTACTAATTACTACTAGTTTCAATCATACATCATGAAAAATGCTATAACAAAAATGGCACATGTAAAACCATGTGCTGAGATTTGCATCCCTGTTGTGATTGTGTATTTGTATGTATTTCCGTGAATCAATATGTCTTTCTATGTCTGATGTCTAATTTATTAAGTAAAAGAAGGGGGTTCCCCAATGGGCTTTAATGATGTAGGCAGGCTGTGGGGGGAAGAAACTGTAAATAGAACAAAAGAATTCAACCCTGCCTTATGATCTAATGGCCCTAAACATAGGATCCACAAAATATACACGGGGTGATTTATCTAAGAGCTAGCATTGCACAGAACAAGCTGAATTGTCAACTCAAATATACTCCAGACATTTTTTTTTTATAAAAGATACATATATAGTTTTATTTTTTTTTATAAGTTCTTTGAATTAATATAGTAAACAATGTACAAAAATAGATTACATGTCAAATCCACATAACATTTTTCAAAACACCAACAGTATACATAGATAAGGGGAAGATAAAAAAAGGAGAAAGAAAATTCATCCTATATAGTCACCTACCCAGTCATACGCCACACTACAATCACACTAACATGCTTACAAAGTCTAATTCATTCAACCCAAAATTCTTTCATTCGACTTTCATTCCTTCATATAATCCTGGTATGTGCAACACAGAGATAGAGAATTTGTTGCATAATTCAGAGTATTATTCCAGGTGGCAGATGGTATATACAAAAATCCAGATCCATATCTATGTATACTGTTGGTGTTTTGAAAAATGTTATGTGGATTTGACATGTAATCTATTTTTGTACATTGTTTACTATATTAATTCAAAGAACTTATAAAAAAAATAAAACTATATATGTATCTTTTATAAAAAAAATGTCTGGAGTATATTTGAGTTGACAATTCAGCTTGTTCTGTGCAATGCTAGCTCTTAGATAAATCACCCCGTGTATATTTTGTGGATCCTATGTTTAGGGCCATTAGATCATAAGGCAGGGTTGAATTCTTTTGTTCTATTTACTATGATGTCTAATTTATTCCTAGACAAATACACTGGTCCACAACATGGGACCTTCTGGTCAATAAGAAGTTCTTAGGCCAGATACATTATAACACTGTCATTATTGTTGTTTGTATTGTCCCTCTTTATTTTTAGATCAGACAACCTATTGAACCTTTATATAAGTAGTACAACCCCCAGGGGTACGACTCTCTAACATATAAAATGTGGTGTAGGCAGCTAATACTTGTTTAAGGTCCTGAAGAAGCGCCATAGGTCTTTCTGACCAATAGGGGCCAAAACATGTTGACCCATGTTTGACCTTAATAAGGAAAACAAACTAAGCTAATAGGCATAATGCAACCCCTCCAGTACAGCAACCTATCTGGTCTTTTTGCCTGACAGAGAAATCCATATATCAAAGGTTTTAGTGATATCCCATAGTCAGTTTTAACCCACTTCATCACTAACAGTTCACACCACCCGACTAGGACATCCCTCAGACTCATCAAATGACGTCAAAAACTAAATGATCTCTGCTATAGTGACCCTGTGCAGCACCAGCCCAGAGAGGACAACCACCCGATGAAGCATGACATCCCTTGGATGTGTGAGGGAAACAAGAAACAGCATTGTTGACAGTCCCTTACATTCTATTCTATTCAAGACCTAGACTCTATCTGTTCTTTTCTGGCAGGAACAGCGATCCCTAATATTTGGTTTGATAGTTTTTGGTTTGATAGTTTTTGGTTTGGGTATAGCGTTGAACGATAAATGTATGGTCAATGTATGTGCTGGGTGTATATGTGCCTGTGAGTGGTACAATACATGAAGGATATAGCACTATGCTGTAAATGAATGGTAATAGTATGTGCTGGATATGTGTGCCTGTGAATGGTACTTGACAGGAAGGATACAGTGCTGTGCAGTGTATGAATTTTAAATACATGTACTGGGTGTATATATGCCTGTGAATAACATAATACATGGCAGGCAATGGGTTCCATTTTGGGAGACCCAGGCCTGCATATTGAAACATGACGAGGTAGAGGAATCCCCTCAGACAGATTTGTGTTTTTCTGCATTCTTGTAAGTTGGGTGGGATACATTGGAGTGGGGAGAACCAGGGGGCATATTATCAAGCCTGTGCGATAAAATTATCGCCGCTTTATCGGCCGAAAACGGCCGATAAAGCGGCGATAATGGGCTTGATAATATGCTCTATGGAATTCCAATCGAAGCCCATGTTAGATGTGAAGACATCTAACATGGGCTTCGTTTGGAATTCCATAGAGCATATTATCAAGCCCATTATCGCCGCTTTATCGGCCGTGTTCGGCCGATAAAGCGGCGATAATTTTATCGCACAGGCTTGATAATATGCCCCAAGGTTTCCCTTCAACACTTCAAAGGGTGCTCTTTGGTTCAAAGAAAGGTCACAAGGAAGGACCTGTGAAAAACTCTGGAAGGAGATGGGACTGATAAGGGAATAAAATAGAGTAGGGTTGAGGCCCTGAGCTAAACCTTTGTTATGCATAGCACTATGACTTTCATCCAGGTGTGAACTCTTGTGACTCCCACAGACTGTGTTCTGGGGCTATCAGCTTTGGAGTCACTCCTGCTGTGACAAACCGCTTTCAAGAGGAAGAGAGGGAACTTAAAAAGCAAGCAGACCACCAACAGAAAATTTGAAGACTCAGGGCCCGATGTAGGTAAATCTAATTTATCACTTCTAAAATACCGAATCATACCGATTCGGTATTTAAGAAGTGGTAAATTAGAGGGGGGGGAAATGTAGGTAATTCTGATTCGGTAAATACCGAATCTGTAAGATTCGGTATTTACCGATTCTGTAAATACCGAATCGGTATCCCCCATTGATTCCTATGGGCCTTGAAGCCCATAGGAATCAATGTGGAATACCGAATCGGTATTTACCGATTCGGTAATTACCTATTCTTGCAAGGGTGCAGGGGGTGTCACTTTGACACCCTCTAGCACCCCAATTACAGGCTTGTGTGCCATGTGGCACACAGACATGCCCTAAGGGCATGTCTGTGTGTCACATGGCACAGGTGTGCATGCACAGATGTGCATGCACACCTGGATTCGGTATTTTACCACCCAATTGGATTGGGTGGTAAAATACCGACTCTTGAAGGCCTGTGGCACTCTTCAGAGTGCCACCTACATCTCTATTTACCGATTCTGTACATTTACCGATTCGGTATTTTACCGATTCGGTAAATGTACAGAATCGGTAAAATTACCGAATCTGTACTTCTGTAGCCCCCTACATAAGAAAACCGTAATACCGGTCGGAAACGGCCGAATTCGGCCGTTTCCGACCGGTATTAGGGCTCCTACATCGGCCCTCAGACTCTTAATCACATTTCAAGTCTGGAAATGGACTATAAAAGTCATCAAATATCAAGCAGCCAGTTGGGCTGTGCAAAGAGGAGAAGCTCTGCAAGACTTCTGATTGTGACCAGGACACTGGGCCAAGGCCTGCTAGTCTCCCTACTGGATGAGGCGACATCAGACAGGGAATCCAAGACCACCTGCCCTGGGGCCTGGAGCACCAACATTTGCTTTCTTGCTAAGAACAGTGTGTCCTGTGAGGCAGAGGAGAGTGTTTGAGGGAGCGAGTTCCAGTAGGGAATCCTGCTGAGTAGGTTCCATGTGCAAGGGGTGAGGACCGGCTGCTGCACAGATTGAGTTGTTACCCATGTGCACGAAAATGTCAGGACCCTCTGATGCCAGGGAATGACCACCGTGAAGTGAGTGGTGGACATGGCTGCGCCAATCAGGCTGGAGCCCATGTGCAGAGAGGCAATGGTGACTCTATGTGCCCGGAGGGGCAGCTGTAAGGTGAACCATCCATATTATTGTGCTGATCGCCTGTGTATAGTGAGGATTTGGTGACCACATATGCTGGGAGGGGGTGCAGTGGACAGATTGCTGTGTGTAGTGCTGTATGGAGCCGTGACCCCGTATACCACAGGAGCCGCTGTGCAGGAACCTTGCATGTGAGGAACTCAGGGATTTGCCGAGTGCAGCCTGTCTGGTCTACATGCAATGAACTCACCCAAACCAGTTGCTGACGATCCTGCATCTATAGATGGAACAGGCTCATGAACTCCAGCTGCTCCGGTACTGCAATTTGTAGGTAAGATTGAATTCAGGCCATGTCGGCCCCAAGGGAAATTGCTTGCTAAATAGCGCTTAAGCATTTGAACACTTTTGATATTATTTATAGTCAGAGTGGACTCTTGAGACTTGAATTATTAGTGGATGTTGCCCAAACTGATTGAGGAATATCCACCATTGCTAGAGCAAGGAGGGAGTGGAACACAGGGAGCAGCCTATGCAGCACTAAAACCATGACCTCAGGAGGACTGTGTAATTGTGTGTGAATGACGCAATCACCTTTGTGTTGTTAGCTATTGCATACAAATTCTTTTAATTTTTTCATAGAAGTGAGTATCTGGCTGGAAAATAATTTATTGCTGCAGGTATTTTGAGTTGTGAGACTTTCCTCAATTCCTGAATCCACATCTTTGTGAGGGAGCATTGAACTGCTCAGACCACGCTATAACTAAGAGTCAAGTGTTGAAGGGGTACTTGGTCCAGTTGTTCAAAATCCATAATAGGATGGCCCGGAACATCAGAAGTAAACAGTCTCAGTCCCCAAGGTTGGTACCAATAACACCTGATTGCCCCGCGGCTCTATGAAATGGGTTCTAACACTTGGCAAAAATGTTGACTACCAGAACATCAGAAAGATAACTATGTATAGGTATGTACAGGCTAACTATGCTAAATTCCCCATCTATGTACACCATCTGTGTACCTTGACAATACATTTATCGTCAAGGTACATGGGTTTGAACATAAGAAAAATACACATCTACCTATCTGTTTATACTTATATTCCTCATATTTTAGGAGTCAGCATTTCAATACTTTTGTCCTCATTATTCTTACAACCAGCTTTGAGCAATGTAAGCAGAAAAACTTTGAAGATTAATTCAGCGAGACAGAGGGATATATAGATATGTAGACTGGCTCTCATTTTGGGTAAAAGTCAGTGACAGATGTTTGCAGCAATCCTGGCAGCCACTGTTGGGCGCTTTTATGAGTGACAGAATCAATCCAACTTTGGAATTTGAACAAAAAACAGTTCAATTATTGGAACTGCTCCCATGGACAAATGGGCAAATGTCCACGGACAAAATATACATTTTATGACTAAAGAACATACTTCAGTATCCACACTGGTCCAGTCAGGCTCACATTTTGTTTTGCATGTTTTATTACTTAACCAATTTTGTGTTACTCTTCCCTAAGTATTCAGCCAAAAATCCTACCACAGATGCTTAAAAACAAGGGATTCTAGTAATATTTTTGTTGATGTTAGAAATTGTTTTCTACATGAAAATAGATGTTTAATATCATATTTATTACTCTTTGTATATGTCTCTGTTCTTTACTGTACACGTCTACAGTGCTTAATTTTGGCCTGTGTTTGCCGGGGCTCAATTTTTGCATTTACTCTCAACACTTTTGAAAGCCCTCTACATTTTTTAAGTTAGTACTTCAGAAGAGCGTTTAATAAATTAAATATACAATAAAAATGAATAAGACCAGCGTGATCAGGCCATTTTGACAACTTTGGGTGGTTTGGAATTGTCCAAATTATAAGACTTGTAGGAGTGTAATGATTAGGAGGCAGGGCCAAAGGGAGCTGCAAGATGCAGTGGTGTCCTGAAAAATACCTTGGGCCTTGACACTTAGGGGCATATTTACAAGCCGCTATTGCCACCACAGTGTCACTTTTCAGGATTATGTAGTAGCTATTGGGGCTTCGTCTTATTCACAAGGCAGTGTTAAGCCACTTAAAGTGGCTTAACACCGCCTTGTCACTAAGGCCCCCTTACACGTTATACTTAGGGCCCGATTCCGATCTCGCTCGGAAACTAACCATGGGTGCAGTGCTCCGCTCCGACCATGGAGTGTGCGTAGTGTTGCCTACTTCCCGATCCGCAAAATAGGCGTAGTGGGCAGGCTACGCACACACCGTGGAGGAGCGGAGTTGCCCGCCACCTGCCCTCTTCTACATGGCCTTATAATCTCTAAAAGCATAATAAAAGTAACTAAAAATACTTACCAGAGATGCGGCGTCCCCATGGGCTCGCTCTTCCTGCTTTATCGCGACTTCTTCCTGACAAATATGCATGTGCGAGCGCCCGCGCATGCGCATTTGTCAGGAAGAAGTGCTGGTGTGTGTAGATTACCCCCCACTTCATGATGCTCTGCGTAGCCCCACTACGCCCACCCTTATCGGAAACCCTTCCGACCGACACAAATCGGGAATGGCTTCCGACCAACATGTACGCGACCTGTCCGACCGGCGTAGTACGATGCAACGCGTGTCAAATACAAACGACTCACACAGAACATAATACAGATGACCAACACATACGGGAATCAATTCGTCCGAGCGAAATGTCTGGAAAAGAGCCCGACGCGACCGACCGTACGCGAACGCTGCAACATAGCTTAGTTAGAATGGGATAGACTAGAACTACCTCGCAAATACATGAAAAAGCATCCATTGCGGTCAATGGAATGTTTCCGTCATGCTCAACAAAATACACTAGAAACAGACAAAAGAAAAAAATAAGACACACCCGCAACTTCACCTATATAAAGGGCCAAAATCCTTACCATGATCCATTGTAAATTCAACAGACCTGCCACCAGATACCACCACTACACTGTACTGATAAATACACTCACAACTCACCCACCACACAACCTGTACACTACTAGCACCTGTCAAATCCCACACTCTCAAACATACACCTTTACTCATACTCATACTCACTCACCCTCACCTTCACACTAACTCACACATACATCTCCATCACCACCCATCACCATGCCCCCAAAGAAGAATCCAAAGTTCACAGACAGTGAGTTGGAAGTCTTGTTAGATCCAATTCTCAGAGTAGAGCCAGTTATTTGGCACATTGGTCCAACAGACCCCCCTGTCCCAGAGAACCAAGATGTGGGAGAGGACTGTCAACAAGGTGAATGCTCAAGCACCTTGCCTGCTCATAACGGACGAGATTAGGAACAAGTACTATGATGTGCGAAGGAGGGTCAAGAAGCTCATCAACAAAGAGCATACACTGTGTCAGCGGTCTGGCGGTGGCCCTCCTGCAACACCTGTGCACTTTACTTCCTGGGAGGAGAAGGTGTAGGCCATTCTTCCACCGGAGGGCATCCCCTGGAGTACCAAAGACTGGTGAGTACATAGCCAATATTGATAGCATAATACACAGCCACAGACATCACTGTCAAGGACACAGCAAGCCTACCTTGAACTATGCCCATCTCAGAGGGAGTAGAAAAGTACTGGCAAGATGGCTGACTCTGGTCCCTGGTGTGTGAAGCACAAGGCCCTGTTGGGAGTTGTGCTCAAACAAACACCAGGCCCTACTGTCAGACATCATTAAGGTAAAGTTTGACTCAATGGCATGGAAGCATGGTTCATGGTGGCCTATTTGGCCTGGGGGGAGGAGGAGTGCAAGCTCTGACTACATCTACCAGCATGCCCTGTCACACACACATCCCTCCCACTAACACCAAACACCACCCCTTGGACTATACTCTCCCCGACAGCTAAGGAAAATCTACTTGTAAGATGCCTGAAACTGGGCTCTGGTGTGGGGAGCACAAGTCTATGATGGGATATGTGATCAAAAATAGATTTTTACTAACAACTTACCTGCAATGTAACTGGAAAGCTCACCATTTGCAAAAAAGTACAACCTTAGCAATAACTCACAGCAAGGCAATGGGATTCAAACACCAGTCACATGCAGCAGCCATCTTGTTTGCACACATTCACTCCCAGGAAATATGAGTCACAGGAAGGAAGGTTGGGTTTGCTGGGAAGGTGGGTGTAGGTAATAGCATGGTGACCTGACCTGACCTGGTCAGAGCCGGTCGCTCCAGCCGCTGCGTGGCCCATCCTTGGTGTGCCCGGTCTCCGCTTGCTGCCGCCGCCGCTGCCCGTTGTGCCTCTGTTGGGCCCCTGACCCCTGTGATCTCGCCTGACCGTATTGTATCTGGTTTTGCCCGTTTTGCATGTTGTGCCTATAATGTTGTAATTTTGTATTTTCTGACCGTATTTGTATCTGCCCCTGTTGTGCCATTGTATTTTGTTGTGTTCTCTACCCACGGTTGTGCCCCTCCACACCGCTCCCTGCCGCTGCTCCCCCGCGGCCCCACCCCCGTTCCCTCCTGCATCTCCGCTCTGCTCCCCTCCCCACTCGACACCCCGCTCCCGCCTCCCAGCTGCTCCTCCCTCGCTCCGCCCCCCCACTCTCCATTCATGGCAGAGTCCGCACGTATGCGCAGCGTTCACGCGCAGCGGATGCGCCAAAGGCAAGCCCGTCTGCGCCCATCCGCGCCTGGCCCACGCCTAGCTCCAGACCCCCTGGCCCCCGCAGATGCCATCCCTCCCGCCAGACGTACGACGCCGCCACCCTCAACGCACTCAACACCGGCCGGATCCCCGCCACCCCAGGACGCACCCACGGACCCTTCACCTGCCAATCCTACAAGTTCTCCTGCATCCAGACCTGCACCACACCTGCACCCGCCAAGCCGAGCACCATCAGCAACCACCTGAAGTGCATCCTGCTCAACACCCGCTCCGTCCACAGACACGCCGTGGAACTATGGAACCTGCTCAACACCTCATCTCCAGACGTCGCCTTCCTCACTGAAACCTGGATGAACGCCTCCTCAACGCCCGACATCGCCTTCGCCATCCCGGATGGATACAAGATCACCTGGAGGGACCGCGTCAACCAGACAGGAGGAGGCATCGCCATCATCCACAAGAACACCATCCGCATCACGACCAACTCCGACGACACCTTCACCGCCGCCGAGCACCTCCACTTCCAGATACACACCGACCCGAAGACCACCCTCAGAGGTACCCTCATCTACAGACCCCCAGGACAATGCACACAATTCAGCGAAGACATCGCAGACTTCATCAGCCCGCACGCCCTCGCCTCCTCTGACTACATCCTCCTAGGGGACCTAAACTTCCACCTGGAGAACAACAAGGACTGCAACACCACCGCCCTGCTGGACAACCTCGCCAACCTCGGACTCAAGCAACTGGTGGACACCCCCACCCACTACGCCGGCCACACGCTTGACCCCGTCTTCTCCTCCAGCAAGCACATCTGCTTCAGCCACTCCACCGGACTTCATTGGACGGATCACAGCTGCGTCCACTTCAGCTTCAGAAGAACCACGACCCACCACCACCCGCAACAGGTTCCTCGCAGAAGCTGGAGCAAGATCACCGCCGACCAGCTCACCACCTCCCTCAGCCATTACCCTCCCACCAGTGCAACCGACCCCAACGAAGCAGCCCGCACCTTCACACAGTGGCTCACCAACTGCGCCGATGACCTCGCACCACTGAAGAACCCTCCCAGCATACCCGGCAGCACGAAAGCCTCCTGGTTCACCGACGAACTCAAAACATCCAAGAAAAACTGCCGCACCCTCGAGAAAGCCTGGCGCCTCGACCAGACCAAAGAAAACATGACTGTCCTCAAGAACGCCACCCGCGAACACCAACAGCTGATCCGCACCACCAAGAGGACAACATTCAAAGAACGACTGGACAACAACACCCACAACAGCAAGGAACTCTTCAACATTGTCAAAGAGTTCTCCAACCCCAATGCCGGAAACAACTACATCACACCCTCGCAAGACCTCTGCGACTCACTCGCCACCTTCTTCCACCGCAAGATCGCTGACATACACAACAGCTTCGGTGCAAAGACCACGCACCCAACCAACGAACCAACGCCCCCCACCACCACCCTCTGCAACTGGACCCCGGTCAGCACCGAAGACACCAACCGCACGATGAACACCTTCCACTCCGGATCACCAACCGACCACTGCCTCCACCACGTCTTCAACAAAGCCGACTCCATCATCGCACCCCAACTCCGGGACGTCATCAACATCTCCTTCAACACCTCCACCTTCCCGGAGAGCTGGAAGCACGCCGAGCTCAGCGCCCTCCTGAAGAAACCAACAGCGGACCCCACCGACCTCAAGAACTACCGCCCCATCTCGCTCCTCCCTTTTCCTGCCAAGGTCATCGAGAAGATCGTCAACAAACAGCTCGCCTCCTTCCTCGAGACAAACGGATCCCTCGACCCTTTGCAGTCCGGCTTCCGAGCCAACCACAGCACCGAGACCTCCCTCATCGCAGCCACCGACGACATCAGATCTCTGCCGACAACGGGGAAACATCGGCCCTCATCCTCCTGGACCTATCTGCAGCGTTCGACACTCTCTGCCACCGCACCCTAGTACAGCGCCTCAGCAACATCGGAATCAAAGGGAAGGCTCTGGAGTGGATCATCTCGTTCCTCGCCGGAAGTACCCAGAGAGTCCGCCTCCCCCCGTTCAGATCCGTGGCCACCGAAGTCATCTGCGGCGTACCACAAGGATCCTCACTCAGCCCCACCCTCTTCAACGACTACATGAGCCCCCTTGCAGCCATCGCACGCCAACACAACCTCAACATCATCTCCTACGCCGACGACACCCAGCTGATCCTCTCCCTCACCAACGACCCCGCCACCGCCAGAACCAGCCTTCACGAAGGGATGAAAGACATCGCCGAGTGGATGAAGAACAGCCGCCTGAAACTGAACTCAGACAAGACAGAAGTCCTCATCCTGGGATCATCACCCGCCGCCTGGGACAACTCCTGTTGGCCCCCTGCCCTGGGCACCACCCTCAAGCCAACGGACCAAGCACGAAACCTGGGCTTCATCATGGACTCCTCCCTCTCGATGACCAGAAAAGTCAACGCCGTATCATCATCATGCTTCAACACCCTGCGCATGCTCCGCAAGATCTTCTGATGGATCCCCACAGAAACCAGGAAGACAGTCACCCAGGCACTCGTCACCAGCCGACTGGGCTACGGAAACACCCTCTATGCGGGAACCACCGCCAAACTACAGGAAAGACTCCAGCGCATACAGAACGCCTCCGCACAACTCATCCTGGACATCCCTCGCCACAGCCACATCTCGACCCACCTGAGAGATCTGCACTGGCTCCCCGTCAACAAGAGGATCACGTTCAGACTCCTCACCCATGCACACAAGGCTCTCCACGACATGGGCCCGAAGTACCTCAACAGCTGCCTCACTTTCTACACACCCACCCGCCAGCTACGATCGGCCAGCCTCGCCCTTGCCGCCGTACCACGCATCCGCAGAGCCACCGCTGGAGGAAGATCCTTCTCCTACCAGGTGGCCAAGACTTGGAACTCCCTCCCCACCCACCTACGGCTGACCCAGGACCACCTCTCCTTCAGGAAGCAACTCAAGACCTGGCTTTTCGAGCAGTAACGGACCCCTCCCCCCAGTGCCTTGAGACCCTTCGGGGTGAGTAGCGCGCTATACAAATCTCTGATTGATTGATATGTGATCACGAAGAGAAGATGTGCAATGATATCTATGGTGGTACCTCCGAAATATACAATTGTGTAATAGATAAAAAACACCATCTTTTGAGAAACATTAAATAACATGCGTTAAAAAGTGTGTGTAAATACTCCGCGTGACCCAAATGACATGTAGTGCAATCTTATTGTGAAAGTTTGTAGTGTAGCTCCTATTTTCCCAATAGGCTCTGCGCATTGGAATAGTACCTACAGCAGTAAAGGCCTAGACCAGACGTTAACTAGGTCTACTACTGTCGATACTAGACTTAATTTTTGGGTTTGCCAGCTAAGCTCAGAGTTCGCTAGAAACTTTCTCGAATGTTCAAGGAAGGATTAACTCCCCTGATTAGACAAGAAGGGATTTAATTTCTGACAACCATAGAACATGACAACTTTGCTCTCCCCTAATCAAGAGTCAATCTCAAGAGTCGTGTGAGCACAAGGCAATTATTTTACTCAGTCAGTACGTGCATTCTTAGTCTCATCAGAATGTAGAGAAAAGGAAGAGACGGGCGTGTTCAATAAAAGGTGTTATTTATTTATCAGTCTCTTTTCTCGTACAAGAGAAATGGATCGATATTATTGCAATACTTATAGTTAAGTAAAGTGCATACATTAAAAGCAATAGTATAAAATAATACTGTAAAAACATTGATATGGTTTCTGAGCCATATGATGTTTTAAAATGATTAAAATATATTTACATACACATATACATTTGACTAAACGTACTCAACTGGTGTTTCTAAATACGCCTACCCCGTGTACCTGACCTAAGTCTAATGCGTGGGCGGGAATAGAAAGTTACAGTTTAAGTTAAGTTTGTTTTTGCCAAGTGAATAACTAAAGAATTCTCTGTGAGGGGTTATTCAGTTCTGTACCTGGAATTTAGGATGGATGAGGAATGGTATCTCTTTCTCTGCTCTCGATATTCCAGGCTGCCTGCGAGGGCTACCCGGAAGCGCCGGTGCTGGGTCTCTCGGCTTGAGATAGCAGCGCGTCTCTCAGCGCGTCAGGAAGGCGGGGCTGCTGCCAGCGGGGTCTGCTTCTGCTCTCGGCTTCGGCAAGTATGGCTGCTCCGTCTTGTCACCACGCGTGTGTTTGCATAGGGCAAGGTCGGCAATATTTATACCTTAAAGGTGCCGGGATTGACGTAAGGATGGACATAGGTACGACAATAAAGATGTCATACGACTTGCTCGTTAGCACATTCTTTACTAAAGTTCTCTGTGAAATCAAAACAATGGCCGCACGGATTATCCAGGTTGTCATAGGTTTGATTTGTTATGAGAACGTCGTATGCCTTATCAGGGGCTGGAGGAATGTCGCTTGTCTAATTAGATCTCAAGCGTTATGACCTAATCAGATAACACGTTCCTGTGCCGTAGTGTGACTGCGTCAGATAACGGTATCTGCATCATGGGGGATTTCTTGCCTCATGGGCTGACTGTTAGTTAACTAGATAGTTAGTTTAACCAGAATAGGGTCAGGAATAGGGGGATCGATTCAGAACCTATAGAAATACACGACACCCACTCCACGCTAACTATGGTCATATCTACTAATCTATGCATAGTATAACATAGTACAACATACTATAGAGTATAGTGTATACCTTACCACCCCAAAATACATAAATGCATTTCGAAATTTTCAAATATACTGAAAAATTGCAGTCATATATATTGTATGCACTTAAGCTATGAATTAAATGCAAAAGTAAACACGCATTTTTATGTATTATTGCTCTTTGGTATATGAGTAGTACACATGAAATGGCTCTTAATATAGCTATACAGAAAGGAAAGTCGAGACCATTTCATCACATAATAAAATATTTGTGAACATACCAGCGGGCAGCTAAAGTCTATATAAAGTATCTAAAAATAGAAATCTTAGTTCTCTAGGAATAGTTTCTTACTTTAAGCAGAAGATCAGTGTCCCGGAAAAAAATATATAGAAAAATATTTTAAGGGGCTTGCTGAAAAAAGTTGCTGTCCGTGAACTGGATTGTAATTGTTCATGTGACTTTATTTTTTAAAAGTTGAAGGCCGAATTCAGGGAACGCCGTGTGCGAGTTTACTCAAAAGTCTCTATTTCTGTTCCGGAGAGAACATCATATCATTCAGGCTTTCGAAAAAACTGTCAACAGCTTCATGGGAAAGTTCCACTAAGTCGGAAATAGGTGTAACCATGCATTCATGCGCATGATTGTCTGCATTGACATTCTGATTTGCATTGCTGACAGAAGGTCGTACCTGTTCGATGCTGCTTTCATCTTGAACTTCACTACCCTTCAATCGCAGTGGTGAAGATTCCAGGAATGCCGTCATCAGGATTGGCAGCCTTTGAGGGCAGCACAAAGCGTGAACCTTGGTAGGAACCAACAGTGTATCTGCATCCACCGGCGCATCCGATTGTAGCGTCAGACAGGTGTCTAACACGCATTCTTCTCCGCATAGCAGACACCTTAGTACAGGTAAAACACACCTTTGCCACATTGGTCGAAATGATAGAAACCAAGTCATGTTTAGGTCTCTAAGCCGGGAGAGTCCCAGGATTTTTGATATCCGGTCCCGGTATCCAATGGCTAGGATCGTATCTTCCATTGTCGCGAGAGTTTGATCTGTGACATGGGTTGCCATAACGAAAAATAAGGACTAGGAATAGGATTCCTGCAATTAGTCCCAGGATCAGGGGAAGTCCGCCAAAAATCGAATGGACGAAATCTGGAAAAATACCCAGTATGGCTTTGAATGGTGTTAATGCCATCGAAAATACTGTCTTAAATACTTTTGAGACCCCAGTGGTATCAGAAATATTTAAGATTTCGCTCAGGATTTCCGCCAAATGTACGGGGGAATTGGTTGATAATAATGTATGTATCTCTGCAGTCGTCCTTGCGACTTGTAGATCATACGTTTCTTTTGATGACGTGAGCCTTGTAGGCGTCTGAAGAAGCACTGTTTTCATTCTGCTTAAAGTGTCTATTCGAATAGAAGTAATTTTCAAACTGGGCCATGCCCTCGCCTCCCTGTCTGGAAAGGAGCTGGGGAACAAAGCACGTCCACAGCACTTGACCTTCGCCGTCGTAGTGACGAGATAAGGAGTCCCGGGCATAGGACTACAACATCTGCGGTCTACAATAAGAATGTAACTCCCATTATAGAGTCTTTGAAAGAATGGTTCTATTTCAGTTGCAGGTGCGCCTTGCTGGTGACATGAAAGGTTGTATGAATTCCCTTCACAGGCTCCGTGCAAACTAATACCGTTACACAGAAGTGTGCCGCTTAGTGACATAGCACAATTGTTGCCACTAAGAAACACTTTCTGTCCTTTATTACTGACACATGCATGTGAATAGGGCAGGTTCCAAGTTGTTTTAAGGTACCCCTTTCCCAATTTCTCGTACATGCCAGCCTGTATATATTTTTGGCAGTATTGAAACCTGAAGGTTGAGATTGGAATATTTATGATTCCGTGGATTATCCATTCACTGACAGGTCGTTCTGACATTGTCAACGGTAATCTTTCTAGTTTTTCAATGCTCAAGATTGTATAATCAGCACCCTTCTGTGCCATACCGATTTGTCTATCAGTAAGGTTAAAGATTTGGAATAGTGACGTTGTGTTGATTAAACGCCAAGGCACATAGCCTGAACGCAGATTTTGTAACGTCCAGCCAAGCTGTACAATAGAACGCAATTGTGACTGACCATGTTGTAATAACAGTAAGTCTTGCGATAATATATCGATTGCTGAAGACACAATGCTGTCCAATGAAAATATTCTGGAGGACAGAGTCATTAACCCATTGTCCACTACAGAAAGTGATTTTTCCAAATTAATACGGTCAATTTCCCGTATTCTTTCTGCTGTTTCAATTTGAGTAACCTTCCAGGCCTCATTGTATGCTGCATATACAGAGGCTGCTATGAAACGCTTATGACGCTGTTTGCGTGGTCCCAGTATGAAATCACGCAAGTCAGCACCATCAGTAAGTAAAGTTAGGTGTTGCTTAATTTCAGGCAGTGTGGAAGTTTGTAGCCATTGAAGGCATAATTTGCCCACACTGTAGGTTGTTCACTTCACTTTAATTAGTCTTTATTCGATATATTTCAATCATCAAAGACATTTTACAAAATAAAAATAAAAAAGTGTTGTTCTTTATCCCACCCCTCCCCCCCAACCCACAGAAATACAGGATCCACATGAGTTAATACAATAAATAAACAAAAAATAATCAAGGTCTTCCTATCTCATACTATTTACACTATTACACATTCTAAAAATATCCTACTTACATCTTTACACAAACTTACAATATCCTATTTACATCATTATATAATCTTAAAATATCCAGCTAAGTTCATTAGATTCCAATCAAATAAGAATAAAAAATAACAACTACTTGTTGTGATTTACATAGTTTAGCACATAAAAATATATACTTAAAGGAAATTTAAATAAATACAAACTGTACGGCATGAAATAACAAACCTAACTTATTCCAAAGAGGTTTTGCGTGCCCGAATTATCCACATCCAGTGGAGGAACTTTGCCATAGCTATAACAACAGGCTGGGAGGAATCTGTTCTTAAAATCCTAACAGCCTCATTTGACGTCTTTAAACCTAACTGGATGCAAATTGGTTTAAGCCATGATTGTCTGGGTATTCTATATTCAGGGCAAGCAAATAACACATGTCCGATGTTTTCGTTATGGTCCGGACAGAAGGGGCACCTTGGAGTTTGTGCTTTATTCCATTTCACTATTAGGGCATTTAACGGAAGTGTCCCCACCCTCAACTGGTGGTACCTCTTTCGGTCCCCTGGGACCGTAATCCAATCCCAGTAGGATTCGAGGGCCGGTGAGTGCTTGAGCTCCAGATAATCATATGTAAAGGAACGATCAATATGATTCCTAAAGCACTTAATCTCCACCATACTCCAGTAGAGTTCACGGAGTGTCTTTTTCGGTGGAAAAACACTATTTAAGGGATCATCCCACATTTGGGATAAACCCAGTGCCCTGTATAGAAGTTTAGCCTCTTTCAACCAAACTATCTTATTAGCAGTATCTAGGGTTCTCACCTCCAGGAAGCCTTGGGCATACTGGAGGAGTTCAGGAGTTATCCATAACCTTCTCCAGTAGGCGACAATTCTATACCTGGCTATGTCCCTAAAGCTATAAATTCCCAAATCATACTTTAAAGGTATCAATGGGGTTGACATTGGTAACCCAGTAATGTTGCGGAGAAATTTGTTCTGTGCTACCGTCAACTTGTTAAGATTACTGGACCCCCAGAGTTCTGCTCCGTAAAGAACAGCTGCTCCGACCTTAGCATTGTAGATTTTTAAGACAGGTCTAATTGGTTTGGTATGAGATGAAAAAAGCTCCTTTGTGAGTACTCCTGCAAGTTGAGCATGTTTTGTGTCTAATTCATTTATATGATGTTTCCAGTCTAAATTATATGACAGATTGATACCAAGGTACTTAAAGACCTGGGTCTGCTCAAGCTGTGCCCCATCCATAATGGCTCTACCTCTGATGTGTTTCCGTTTATGCATAACCATAAATTTAGTTTTGCTGGTGTTGATTACAAGACCATGATCAATGCAAAATCCTTCAAACACCCTAATGGCCTTTTGAAGTCCCTGCTGGGTTTTTGATATCAGCAAGGTATCGTCCGCGAACATCAACAGGGGGATCGGCCTTCCTGCCAACCTTGGGGCATCCGTGGGCTGATGTTCAAAGTAACCGATCACCCTGTTGATGTATAGCGAGAAGAGTGTTGGTGCGAGCACGCATCCTTGGCGTACACCCCTCGCAATGGGGAACTTCTCAGTAGTACTACCCTGCTGATTCCATCGTACTTGTGCAAAACTATTTTCATGCATCCTGATCAATAAAGACAGTATTTCTTTTGGAATACCCTGATCATGTAGGATATTCCACAGTTTATGGCGGGGAACTAAATCAAAAGCTGATTTTAAATCAACAAAAGCTGCAAAAAGCATCCCGCCCTCTAATAAAACTGTGCGCCAATATAATAAAACAAATCTAAAAATTTGATCAATAGTGCTGATATGACTACGGAAACCAGCCTGCAGGGGAGATAATATATCATAATCATCTATCCACCCATGAATTCGCTGTAATAATAACCTTGCCACAACTTTTTGTATACATGCAATCAGGCTAATAGGCCTGTAATTGCCTGGATCCGAGCATGCCCCCTTTTTAAAGATGGGGATAATCTCGGCTCCTTTCCAGGTCTCAGGAATAGGCGAGCCCTTAGCAATAGCATTGGCTAACAGCTGAATATAGGTGGCCCATAGATCCTTGTCGTGCATAAACAAATCTGCAGGGATAAAGTCTAGGCCCGGGGCTCTGGCTTTAGGTATACAGCTCAGAGTTTTTAAGATATCATCTTTTGAAAAAACTAAGGGACTCGCGGGAATATCTGCCGAAGCTGGACATTCCTCTTCGGCTTCATCCTCAGCAGCAAAATGGGCTGAAAAATGGGATACCCAGGCTTCTGGTAGCACATGGTTTGTGGGTTCTCCTCTATTAGACCCCCTTCCCCATTTAACAATGTTCCAGAAGGGTGTCATAGATCTTTCCCTACTGGCATCGAGTAGATCCCTCCAGTAGCCTTCCTCCCACTCCCTTTTTGCACTAAATTGCACTTTTTTGTACATAACTCGGGCCTCCCTTATTTTAGTTTTATCTCGAGTTTTTACCGCATCTGACAGGAATCTATAGGCAGTCCTGCAGGACTTGTCATACCACTGATCCTCCTTCCTGATCGGTCTACGTGGTTTTTTCTTAGCTTTCTTTACAAAAAATAATTTTAAATTGTTAAAAAATTTGTTGTGGATCCTGCTAATTTCAGCTATCGGGGTATTTTTATCAAATATGTCCTGGACTTCATGAATGGCCAGAGTTGTTAAGTCCCTTATGGCTACAATGCTTTCCTCATTTGCTGCACAATTTGCCCATCTGATGTGTCTTTGATCGTTGGAAAGATTTATCTGAACAGTTTCCCTCTCTTCCTCATTTATCATCAGATCAAACAATTTAAAGGTTAAAATCAGTGGGTCGTGGTCACTTTCTACCCTTGTCTCAACCCTCATATCAAGAACATTCCCCCAGTTCTCTTTATTAGTCAATATATAATCAATACGACTTTGAGTAGTTCCGTTAGAGAAAGTAGGGGCGCCCTGCTTGTCTGATAATGTTCTTCCGTTAGTGGCCCTCAGCCCGGACTCAACACACAATACTTTTAACTGAAGTGCAGCCTCAGTCCATCTTTTGATAGGTATCAAGGAAAGCTGTGGGATTTCCCAAATGAAGTCCTCTTCAATAGTGAGGTCAACATCCTGGTTATCAAGTGGTTCAAAACAACAATTAAAATCACCACCAATAATAATATCAGCATTCATACAGTGTTGATTTAATAGAATATCCAGTAGTTCAACCGCCTTAGTGGGTTTACCACCCGGTAGGCCCCTTGAATAGATGTTAAAAATAAAGATGTCCCTACTTGGCGGTCGCTGTAATTTAACCAGTAATATATCAGGACTATTGGTATCTATTTGTAACACTGAGTAGTCATTATTCTGCTTAATCCATGTTACCAGGCCACCTTTTGCCCTTCCCCTTGAGCTCGGGGTGGCTGGAATAAAATAATGTAGATATCCCTGAATTGGATCCGGTTCTAACTGCCAAGTCTCCTGAAAAAGGACTATATCCTTAGAGTCCAGGAAAGTTAGCAGATCCTGTGATAAAATCTTGTTTTTTAACCCTGCAACATTCCAGGACAACAAGGTACATTGTATATTAGCATTGTCACTGTTAGATTTTGTACTATTGTTTTGACCTTTACACTGTTGCTGAGTAAAATTACATTCACATGCATTACAATCTATACCGAGCAATTCAGGGGATAAAATCTCATATGACTCAAGAATATCATTATTAGTAGTAAGTTTGGAACGTTCGACACGCTGTTCAGCATTAGTCATATTACCAGACTCAACCTGAGTGCTACTTACATTGATCAAAGCATCAGTTAATCCAGTATTTAACCGAGTACCCATTTCCCTGACCTCATGAGTGACAACAGAAGTTAAACATTTTTCAAGTCTACTACCCAGTCAATCACAGTCATTTAGCCCTGATAAGGCTTCATATCTATTGCCTAAAACCATACCCCAGTCGTTTAAGGGAACCCCTTGGCCTCTGTTGTTTCTCACAGTGTTCCACATAGGTCCGGGAGTCCTTGGAAAAGTCACATTCTCTTGCTCTCCATAAAAGAATTTTAACGTGAGAGGAACAACAGATCCTGATCTTCTTTGGGGGGGATTGATATGGTTTAGGAGATTTGGCAGAACACGTGGATGGGAGAAAGTCACTATAACACAATCTCCCTTAAATACTTTCGGTCGATTACCAATCCAAGCCACCCTCTTAGTGGATTTAATCTCAGATGCAAGTTGATATTTTCCTCCTGGTGCCATTTGCGTATTGTTTGTTAGCCAATGGAGGGCTTTGCTAAACAAAGATGCTGGAGTTTCAGGTTGTGCATCTGCTGGCGAGGGGACATTTGCCAGAACCAGGACCACAGGAGAGGCTTCCTCAATAAATTGAAGGGGATCTATTTCCTGACAGTTTATTGGCAAATTACCTTTGGGTCCTGATTCCCTGGCGATGGTCAGAGGTCGAATAATAGAATGAGTTTCATTCCCGACTGTACTTTCTGGGAGCGTAGGACTGCTCTCTTTTTCTATAGAGCTCTTTGCCTTAGATTCAATTGGTTTCGCCATTTGTGTCACTAAGGTATTGACCGTCTCAACCCCTTCCACAGTTTTGACTTGAAGAGTACTCATCTTTTTTACCTCCGCATTCAGTTTATCAATCTTGGCGATTAAAGGCTTAATGATGGTTTGAATTTTGGAATCAATAATGTCTGCTATTTTCTGAAGCAAGTCATCTTCGTTATAGCTTTTATCATGATTGCTTTTATCAGGAACATTATTATCACCGTCATCTAAAGTTTTTGCCTTATTTTGCCCTGTCAAAGAAGCATTTTTCCTCCTATTGCTTGAACGTAACCCCATCCGCTTTTGATGAGTTTTCCTGCTTTTTCTCGAAGGTCGAGTTTCCTGCTCAGGAGATGGTAAATCATCAGCATTATGCACCAGAATCTCGTGATCATGTTCAATATTTATTCCTTGATCTAGTGGCATAGCATTTGCGGCATCATCCAAGATAAAGCTGTTCTGATCATCCAAGTTTGGAGTAGGATGGACCGTAATGTCTATTAGGTTAGTGGAGTCATCAAATACTAAAGAGCCTGAATGTTGAGGACTTTGGATTGGGCTTAATAACTGTAAGTCAGGCGACTGACTTAGTCCCAGTGATTCTCTTCTGTCTTTATTTATTTTAGTTATGACTTGAAGCATGTAGTTTTCTATGGGCTTAGAGTTAACTGTAGGCTTAGAGTTAACAGGGGGCTGTTTTTTAGAATTTTTCTTAGACATATTCAGAATATATTGTCGATTGTTCTGCGAATATATAGACTTTACCAATACACACCGGTTGCTTAAATAGGGCGCGTATATCCGTGAGATTCAATTAGAGCTCCAGGGAGCCTTACGTGATGACACTGCACAGTAAAGTCAATAAAGAAGGGAAATGTCTTACTTGCTTGTGTTGCAGATGTTAGAGAGGTTGCCCAGTCCAGTCCCGGCCAGTCTAGGACTGTCTAAGACTGTCCCGCCCTTGTCCCGGGCTTCTCCCGCGCGCGACTCGCGTGTGCGAGAGGCGTTCCCTGCTGATAAGGCGCCTCCTGGCGCGTAGGCGTCGTCACACCCGCCGCGTCCACCCCCGGGGCAGCTGGGTGATGTAGTTCCCCAGCTGCTGCTGCACCGGGTGGATAGCGGAGGATGGCGGTGTGGGCGGTATGGGCGCTGCGCTTCTGGCCGTTTCCCTCACGGCGCGGTTCTGTTATCTGTGAGGCAGTGGGCTGGAGAACAAAGACAACGAGATAGCCGTTTCCCTCACGGCAAGTAATGCGGCGTTTCGAATGTCCCAAGAGCGCTTCGGCGCTCCCTGCTGATAAGGCGCCTCCGGGCGCGTAGGCGTCGTCACACCCGCCGCGTCCACCCCCGGGGCAGCTGGGTGATGTAGTTCCCCAGCTGCTGCTGCACCGGGTGGATAGCGGAGGATGGCGGTGTGGGCGGTATGGGCGCTGCGCTTCTGGCCGTTTCCCTCACGGCGCGGTTCTGTTATCTGTGAGGCAGTGGGCTGGAGAACAAAGACAACGAGATAGCCGTTTCCCTCACGGCAAGTAATGCGGCGTTTCGAATGTAGGTTGTTATTATCCCTGGGTGATGTCTTTGGGGATATCTAGGGTCTGGCCTTGTCATTATGAAACCCTGTGTTTTATTCAGGAATCTATCTTGACAGTGATTTGTATCTGTGGGCCAGATCAACCATTGTTTCCAATCAGGATGTGTTCTGTTTTGGTTAAGTATATGGTTTATGTCTATTTCTTCATCTGTTTCAGAGCTATTGCTAAACATTGTTGGCTTTGGAATAGACGGGTTATTTAAATCTTTGATTTTGGCTAAGCCAAGACAGGTGGTTTGTTGAACAGTGTCATTTAAAAATATCATTTGTTCTGGGATCATGCAGGCTCTAAACAAAGCTTCTAAACCCTGTACTTGCCATTCTTTTGTACCCCAAACACTTTTCAAATCAACATTTTTGTCCCAATAATCAAATCCAAAAGTATTCATCTTTTCAAAGAATATGTCTGAATATATCAATTTTGTGTTGGTTATCATGGTTTTCATCCCTGTCTTGTTTGACAATTTATAATAAAATGTTTCAGCATTACTAGTGTTAAAACCTTGAAAGTATGAATATTTGTCATAAACGGTTCTAGAGCTCCCTTTTGGAGGTGTAGCACAATGTTCCCATTGATTATAATTTAAAACATTTCTTGGTTGTGCAGATTTATGCAAAAAACTGTTACCATAATGGTTATAGCAATACATACTATCATAATTTGTAGAACCTTGCAAATAATCATGTTTTGTAAATTTAGCAGACATTACTAAGTCAGACATCATATTGTTTATACTTTCAAAGTCCCAATCATCAGCAAATGAGTTTGGTTTTGCAAAGTCACTCAAGGAGATCTTGATTTGGTGTGGATATTTCAGGATCTCGACCGGACCATAAATTTCATAGTCAGTGTTGTCCCAGGCTACCCCACCAGGTATTGGAATTGCTGTGAAGTTGGCTGAAGAAAGTTCTGAAGAAAGTTCTCTTTTCTCGACGTGTGAAGATGTGTGTGGTTTGAGGACCAAGTTGATGTTCTGACTTGCTGTGTCCATTTTAGCATATTTTCCCTCAATGAAGCGTCCCAAAGTAAATACCATGATGAGCCAAAGTATGAGGATAAATGCACCAAAACCCACCCAAAATTCAATCCATGGGGAAACCAGATATGTTTCTTTCAGTTGTTTCAAAAGTTCCTTAGCTTTGTCTTTAAAGGATTTTGATGATGGCTGTGTCTTTTGTTCGCTGAAACCTTCAGAGGAATCATCGAAGTTGATGAGGTAACCAGATGCAGTTCTGTCAATTGTTCCAATTGGTTCAGGATTTTTGTTTCTTGCATTTTCACTTGGAACTTCATTGTAGATTGGTGTGTCTCTGCTAAATGTTTTTATTTGGGTTTTCAGAGGTCTTAGTTCTATTGCATTGTTGCATAGTCCTTGTTGTTCTTCTGTAGGCGTTTCGAATGTGATGAGCCTCTTTGATAGGACCTCTGTACTGGTAGCAAACCTTGGTGTTCTGCTACTTATTGGGAGTCCACTTGGCCTACCGTTTGTTATCGGCCACATGTTGTGGTTTTACCAGGTCGATGGATACAACTCGGTTCTCCTTTTTTCCAGCAAGTGGCGGTAGTACAACTGATCTTGTCCCGTTGACAGACAAGACAGGAACTGCTTTTCTGTAAGAAGGCCCAAATTCCTTCTTTACCGCGATCTTCTCCCTGACTAGATCCCCGACTTTTGGAATCCAGACAGGTCTTGCTGGGACAGGTGGTGATTCTTCAGTGGTCGTTGGCTGTTGTTTCAACTGTATGTTGCTCAGGTCTTTTCTTGTTTTGTTTAAGTCCTGCAAAATAGCCAAACGGTCTTTGACATCAAAGGTTTTTTCTATTACCACTGAAGTCTGACTATCAAGGTCAGAGATCAACATCCTAGTTCCGAATAATAATTCGTACGGACTGAATCCCTTCAGAGAATTTCTTGGCAAGTTATTTAGACTACGTTGGACACTTATTAGATGTTTGACCCACCCAGCTCCCGAACCTAATACCTTTGCTGTTATAGATTGCTTTATGTCACGGTTTTTTCTTTCAACAATTCCGTTCCCCTCAGGGTGAAATGGACAAGAGTACCGCAATTGCACGCCCATGCTGACCATGGCCTCCTTATAAGCCCGAGAGCTAAAAGCAGGACCATTGTCCGAATGCAGAATGCCAATTGCGTATGTGCCGATAAAGACCCGCAAATCTTTTATAACAGTTCGGACGTCAGCCGAGTGCCGTGGATCTACATTATAAGTGGAAACTAGCCTGTATATGTTAATTGCAAGCCATTCTTTTTGCTGGTAATATTATCTGCCTTGATTCGACGAGGTATTAAACTGCTTCTCTCCCCTCTGCGATCTCTGTTGCAGTTTGGGCAGTTTTTTACAAACATGGTGTAGTGCAGGCTCATGCCTGGCCACCAGTACCGTGATTGTAATTCTTCCAGAGAATCTTTTAATTTAAGGTGTCTGAGACCCTCGCCCATGTGTGCGTCTGCGATTAACAAGTTTCTCCTGTTCATGTTTGGAATCACTCTATCCCCCACTCCAGGGATTCGAGCAAAAGGGACGGAGTTTGCATCGATTATGTATGTATAATTGAGTGGATAGTTGATCGGTAACGCTGAGCAGTCGCCTTTTGATGATGTTTTCACTGCCAGCAATGTTTCACCGTCAATGTATTTTAATGTACGCTTTTTTCGATCTACGGGAGCCGATTTAGTGGCTGCCGCTGCGGCTGCTTCAGCCAATGAATTCCCCACAACGTGAACGCCATCACGCTGATGACTCAGTGAGTGTGTCACGTGAGTCTTTGGTAGTTCTTTTTTCAAAAGAGCTACTTGTTCCCAGAGTAGTTTCTGCTTTATTGGTGCATCTGTGTCATCTTTGTAACCGTTCTGAATCCATGTCTGCAAATCCTTGTTATATGCTTTGACGCAGTAATATGAATCTGACACTATAAGTGTCGGGAATTCGCGATCCGCATTATCTAGCGCCATTTTCAAAGCTATTATTTCAGTTTGTAGTTCTGAATTAGTTTCTACTGAGTGTGATTTTGTTAATAGAGGTTTTAGTTTACCTCCGTGCCACACTTCTTTTGTAATCTCACATGTGGGATTGTATGCATGTTCTCCCCAAACGGAGGGTTGAGCATGTCCGTCTGTATAGATTACACAGGCGTAATGTCGTAGAGGCAGAATGTCGATTGGCAGAGGATACGTCTTTTCATATTTTAGATTTTTTAATTCTTCTAGTTCTCAAAAAATTGTCAACCAGGCTATACTTGATAATTCATATCCTTCGTATAGAATTTTTAGATGGGCAATTCTGGATTTTTTGAAGTTGAATTTGTAACCCTCTGCAGCGAACCCAAGTATTATGGTGTTCACTCTTTTCAAGTGAGTCTCCAAGTCATCATCTGTTAAGTAAATGTCATCGACATAGGATAATGCTTCATCATCATATAGTTGTAGTAATTCTGTTACTCTCGCTGAGAATACCCCTGGGCTGTTCTTGTACCCCTGGGCTAACCGACAGAATTGTTTTTGAGTGCCATTTACTGAGAATGCAGTTAAATATCTGCTTTCTGGTGCTATGTTTTGACAAAAGAATCCATTGGAGATGTCCAAGGTTGTTTTGTATTTTTTGCGCACTATGTTATTCATTAGTGCAGCACTGTGTGAGTTTTGCACTGCAAAGGTTTTGCAACATGTGTTAAGGTGTCGGTAATCCAAAACTAGACGGTACGAATTGTCTGGTTTGGAGACCGGAAACAAAGGATTGTTCATTTGTGAGGTGCAAGTTTCAATCACCCCCTGGTATTCTAGCTGATCTAGTATTTCATTTACTTGTTTTTTAGCTTCTTGCTTAATTGGGTACTGCCTTTGTGCAGCTGGTTGTGATTTTAACTGGATTTTGTGAGGAGGAGAATCCTCATCCCATCCTACATGATTTTTATATAAAGCAGGTGCTAAGGCCACTGCCCACTTTCTAGCAAGTGTGTATTTTTTATGAATCGGTATTTGATTCGAGAAGGCAGGCATAATTACCTCTTCGCCATGAGGGCACTCCCTGACAAACTCTGGTGGCCAGTCTTTTTCAGCTAGAAGGATGTCATAGCCCTTGGATAGGTTATCCCAAAATAGTCCCCTTATTTTCCTAGTCTTATCTCCCTCTATACGTAATGTTATCTCGTATATCTTGTGGGGCTTGCTAACTCTGGTATCTGCAGTTTCCACTTGAAGGTATTCATTCGTGTCCACTGTCTCCAGATGATTCATAAGGACTTTGCGAGCTATGCTCACCTCTGCTGCGCTGTCTAGCATTGTCTGAGCCCACTCTCCGTTTTTCAGTTGTGTCCTCAGTATTCTCGGCATTGTTAACTACCTTGATACTGGCTACCTTCTTTTTAGGAAATTGTAATTTCTTTTTCAGTTGAGCAGGTTCCTTGTCTTTGGACTTGGCGTGCTCTTCTGATCGTCCTCTTCTTTCCGATTTCTGCGAGGAATTCTGAAAAGATTGAGAGGGACGTGTATCAATGTCTTGATATCTATCAGGTTTTTTAATATTATCCCTATTTCTAAGGTTATATCTATTCCCAGAGGGGTCACTCTGCGGTGACCTCTGTCTTAGGTTTGGAGATTTCTCTCTTCGCCTCGGAGACCTTCCTCTGGACTGGAATTTCTTTTCTTTGGGATTGGATTGTTTGTTTCCATCCCAGTTCTTTTTTGGTGAATTATTATTATTAAAAAATATTTTTTCTGGACTTGTAGTCAGTTGCGGTTTTACTGGTATTCCACCTAGACTATCTCTGCCTAGTTCTTCATAGGATTTTTCTATGATTCTGGCAATTTCAGCTGGTTGGTCTGCTATATCTGTCTCTTTTAACCTCTGGCGGATCGCCACGTTTGCTGCTTCACCTTTTATGTTGGCTAGTAATATAGCCGAAACCTGCTTGAAGTCTTTCAGTAATTTCATACCAAGAGTTAAAGCAGGTTCTGGACCGTATTCATCTTGAATTTGTTTTAGCACATCTGGTATTACCGAAATGGATGGAACACCGTGCGTTTTTGTATAGATGGAAGCAAAGACTGTACCCCAAGTGTCACAGTCCTCAATGTGTGGTGCGATTCCCATTGGGAGACATATAGTCAGAATCCTGTGTTTTTCCAGCGAGGTGGTGTCAGGAAACACCGCCTCTATTTGGGTGATTTTCTGTGCCAACCAGAATGGTATTTGTTCCCGTTTAGCTGGAACTTTACCTAGGCAGGATTGGATGTTCTGTGGTGTAATTTTATTTGTGTTCCCCTGGTGAGGGGTCAGCTGTGGAAGTTTAATCGCTGGCTGAATTGTTGAAGTCCGCATTACATACTGAACTAATTGTCTATGAATTTTTAGTAATTGTTTCAGCTGTGTTAATAATTCAGCTGCAGGCATCCTATCGATGTCTGGATGTGGTGTGTATCCGGCTAGGACCGGCCACGTTGCTCCTGGTCTTCCTAAAGGACCGAGCCTTGTAATGTGATTATTGTGTTTTAGGGCGCCATCAAATAAGAGCAAATGCTCTTGGAATTTGAGTGGTACTTCCACCTCCTCGAAAGGAGTGTATGTTTCAGGAGGTTCCTCTACTTTGTAATAGTGGAAGTACTTTGTTACAGCATTAGCTGCTGGAAAATGTATCCATGTATAGTATACCTCTGTCTGCCGATATTCGTGTGCCTCAATTATGAATATGACTGTGCCACCTCTAGGTGTCAGTCCATTTTCTATAAGTTTTAAGGTTATAGATCTCCTTTTGGCGACCTGGATGAGTATTATATCCGGGTCTGCTGTTTGCATGGTAGCATCAGCATCTGCTATTTCAGTAGCTAATCTAATTGCCTCTCTTTCATCATCACTCTCTGCCATTTTACAGACAGGATGGTATTATGTTTGTTTGCAGATCAGGTTTCTTATGGAGACAGAGATTAGATGCACAATATTCTGGAACTGTTTTATCCTTCAACGTTGACTTGACCAAAAACCATACATAGGAGTTCCCCCCTGCGAGGTTTTGGAGGATATAACCTTTCACCCACTCCAGACGTCTTTGGAGTATTTGGGAAAAGGGGTCTGAGTGAGAAAGCACGACTGAGTTACTCTAAATGTCTTACGTTAGTTTTATCGCCCTTTCCAAACACGTTGGGCGCCATGTAGTGTAGCTCCTATTTTCCCAATAGGCTCTGCGCATTGGAATAGTACCTACAGCAGTAAAGGCCTAGACCAGACGTTAACTAGGTCTACTACTGTCGATACTAGACTTAATTTTTGGGTTTGCCAGCTAAGCTCAGAGTTCGCTAGAAACTTTCTCGAATGTTCAAGGAAGGATTAACTCCCCTGATTAGACAAGAAGGGATTTAGTTTCTGACAACCATAGAACATGACAACTTTGCTCTCCCCTAATCAAGAGTCAATCTCAAGAGTCGTGTGAGCACAAGGCAATTATTTTACTCAGTCAGTACGTGCATTCTTAGTCTCATCAGAATGTAGAGAAAAGGAAGAGACGGGCGTGTTCAATAAAAGGTGTTATTTATTGATCAGTCTCTTTTCTCGTACAAGAGAAATGGATCGATATTATTGCAATACTTATAGTTAAGTAAAGTGCATACATTAAAAGCAATAGTATAAAATAATACTGTAAAAACATTGATATGGTTTCTGAGCCATATGATGTTTTAAAATGATTAAAATATATTTACATACACATATACATTTGACTAAACGTACTCAACTGGTGTTTCTAAATACGCCTACCCCGTGTACCTGACCTAAGTCTAATGCGTGGGCGGGAATAGAAAGTTACAGTTTAAGTTAAGTTTGTTTTTGCCAAGTGAATAACTAAAGAATTCTCTGTGAGGGGTTATTCAGTTCTGTACCTGGAATTTAGGATGGATGAGGAATGGTATCTCTTTCTCTGCTCTCGATATTCCAGGCTGCCTGCGAGGGCTACCCGGAAGCGCCGGTGCTGGGTCTCTCGGCTTGAGATAGCAGCGCGTCTTTCAGCGCGTCAGGAAGGCGGGGCTGCTGCCAGCGGGGTCTGCTTCTGCTCTCGGCTTCGGCAAGTATGGCTGCTCCGTCTTGTCACCACGCGTGTGTTTGCATAGGGCAAGGTCGGCAATATTTATACCTTAAAGGTGCCGGGATTGACGTAAGGATGGACATAGGTACGTCAATAAAGATGTCATACGACTTGCTCGTTAGCACATTCTTTACTAAAGTTCTCTGTGAAATCAAAACAATGGCCGCACGGATTATCCAGGTTGTCATAGGTTTGATTTGTTATGAGAACGTCGTATGCCTTATCAGGGGCTGGAGGAATGTCGCTTGTCTAATTAGATCTCAAGCGTTATGACCTAATCAGATAACACGTTCCTGTGCCGTAGTGTGACTGCGTCAGATAACGGTATCTGCATCATGGGGGATTTCTTGCCTCATGGGCTGACTGTTAGTTAACTAGATAGTTAGTTTAACCAGAATAGGGTCAGGAATAGGGGGATCGATTCAGAACCTATAGAAATACACGACAAGTTCAGATAGTAAATTAAAATAACTACACAATACAAAGGTACCTCTGATCTGACAGGTGATTGTGTGAATATAAGTGCACAATATGTTAGATCAATGAGCATAACTTCCAGTGCACACTGCCGGGTTTGAAACTCACTGCGTAAACCCGCCACTCGGATTCATTCTAATACGCGAACTGACAATTCTTATCAGGTAAGCAATTCAATTTTGCACCGCCTGAACCAGTCTATCTGACACCTCATCACAAAATGGGTGAGACTCACTCACTTTTTTATTTTTTATCTGTCCTTGTTATCCGCAGCTTAAAAAATCATTTGTGGGTATTGAAACACAACAGTAGTTATCTGCAGCTCAAAAGACCTTTTACGGTTTTTGAAACATAACTACAGGTGCAGATGTAAGTAAATATTCTACATTCTTTTTTGAAATTGGTGCCATAGTACTATGTAACTCTTCACTCATACACCCTCATGGCACACTGCGTTCACTTTCTTTCTTATTTGTACAGACGGCTACATAGTCATGTTGGGTGATATACGTGCACCTTACACACTGGGAAACATGATCATTGGAACTTTCCAGGAGTATTAATGAGATGTAAGCATGTTAGTCTTTGGTTCTCACATGGTTTTTGATCACATCCGCTAACATATTGAAATATTGTGATAGGTTGGTTAACATCAACATGAAGCATTAATACATGTATAATTGAATACAGATGCTATAAAGATACGTTCTGTTTTGAACCTTTTATTTCCTCCATGTTACAGTTTAGTTTTAGTTTAGTTTTGTGACTTGTTGAGCGCACGGCTGCCCCAGCAAAAGGGCGTCCCAGCGCTGAGAACAGAAAACTGCAAAGCTAGTGGCAGAGCCAGACCGCTATAACGGAGGGAAGATGAATGTTTTTACAGCTTTACGGAAAGGCAGATAGAATTTTATACTGCAAATAGAAAAGGGAAGCGCATTCCAGAGCTTCGATGCCAACACACGGAAGGAACACCCTGCAGCATGGGCCTTCCTCACCCTAGGGACAGCCACAAGATTCTGTCCCATGGAACGAAGTTGGCAAGAGGTAGTATAGAAGGTATGAAGATTGGTCAGGATGCATGGCAATGAAACATTAAGAATTTTAAAAGTAATACAGAGGGCCTTGAAATCTAAACGCTTGGCCACAAGCGGCCAATGGAGATGATGGATGGCATTAGAAGTAGAACACCTGCTCGGCAGGCCAAGGAGAGCTTGAGCCGCTGTGTTCTGAACCCTTTGTAGTCTGACAATCTCAGACTGGTTAACCCCCAGTAGAGAGAAATGGCATAGTCCAGTCTTGCCAAAATCTAGGCCTGGACAATGACCTGCCTAATAGGGGGATCAAAAAAAAACAACAGAGGTTTGAGCCCCCACAATAACCCAAAACAAGTCTCTGCCACCTTCTTGGTTTGGGGTCGGATGCAAAGGGCGGTGTCCATCCAGACCCCTAGGTTTTTTACCACCTGTTTAGGAACAGGTGTTGGCCCCAGCATAGCAGGCCACCAGTGCTCACTCCACAGCTCCGCATTTCTCCACACTAGCAGCACCTCAGACTTGCTGGCATTGACCTGGAGACAGTTGGCAGTCTCCACCCCGAAATAGCCTCAAGATTGCTACGGAACTTACAAGTGTCCTGGGTATTGTCATCAGAGAGTGTGACTACCAACTGAGTGTCATCTGCATACGACACTACCGTAAGCCCTCTGTTCTTGGCCACTCTAGCCAGCGGTTGGACGTACAAATTGAATAGGGTAGGGCTCAGAGCAGAGCCTTGCGGTACGCCCTGCTTGGATGCAAAAACTCTGGAGGTAAAGGGAGGAGCGGCAACCTGGAAGGTCCTTCTGGAAAGTTACAGAGCCCCTGAAGAAGGGCTGCTCGCCCGAAATGAAATGGGCATAAATACATGTTCAGATAAAAAAAATAGATGTTATGATATAATAACACATTTAATGGATACGAATAATCAAGCAAGATTGAAAACTAAATAAGGATATAATAAAGATTTCCTGAATATATCAACGAAGTGTGTTTAGGTGGTGTACATTGATATAGAGGGCATGAAGGCATGCACCTCTGAGACAGAGGCCACCACCAATTCAAAAAGAAGTCTCACTTGTGTCACTTCTCGCTTTTGGAATCAAATGCTTTGGACCTTAAGGAACCAAGCCAAATATATGGCCTTCAGAAAATTACTCAAAACCTCGCTGGCCACATCTCTTCCCCTCATCTCCTAAGCTCTTCCATGAAACACCATAAAGAATTAGAATATTTCCCTACTGCCGCTTCAGAACCTCTGAATTACTTGACCATTTATGAGAAAGCTGTGCTGTAAAATTCATCATTTGTTGCTGTTTTTTATGGGGGTTTTCTTGGGTTACCTCAATCACCTATCATTTTTGATTCCAAGTGGGACTGGTGCTAGCACTGAAGCCAGTGGGGAGGGCGATGGTTGCCCAGTGTTGGAAGTGGGCAATATGAGTGATGAAAGTTGGCCACACCCGTGTTAGAAAATCTTTGGGCGACTGTATTTATTTTATTACAAGTTAAGTACAGAGTATACAAGTATCTCCTGTTATATGCAGCGCTTGAAGCACCTGGATACACCATCGGGTGATTAGTGTGATATACAAATTAATACAACATAACACTTAGAAAAGATTACAGTGAAAACCTGGAGGTGAGAGGAGACAACAAGGTGAGGCAAGAGAGACACATTTGATTTCGCCCAGGGTGCTATTTTAGCAAAGGTCGGCCCTGCTAATATGCAGTCTTTGCAGGCACAGACTTCTTAGGTTAGTTCTTGTAGTTCGATTAAAGAGGCAAATGTTGTCTGAAAACGTTTGAAGCTGATGGGTGATACACTAGCTTCTGAGCTTGCTTCTTCCCTACTAGCCTATAATCTCTCTGTGACAATATTCTAAAGCACAAGTCACTTTTTCTGAACACGTTACTGACTGTACTGAAAAAATAAGAGACGCCTGGCCCCTGTCCTCCCCATCCCCCACACATCAATCAGTATCACTCTGGTGGAAAAGAGAGCCCATTTTTTTATTCTCGTGCCTTCATGCTGGGCAGAATATATTTCTTCCGTAGCATGAATGTTAATCTTCAGAGATGGCGATTCACACGTCCTGTGGAGTAGGACTTATGCCAATAGACTCTGCTAACTCTTTTCTGAATTGCATACTAGAGGAATTTCTATGCATTTGAATTTTAGCTGTTTAAATGTCTTTAATAATAAATGTTTTAAAGCAGTAATCTGTGGAATACATTTCCGCCTATAGCAGTACCGCAGTGCAACATCTGCCAGTAAGTACATCGCTGGATGTAATATCACTGACTGGCATAATGCCAAATGTCACATCAAAATCTTCCACGCTCAGTCCTTATACATTGTATGGAAGCATAACCAGACAGGCACCACTGTTGAAAGCAACTCTTATCTTGCATAATGATGCCTGATTCTAAAGAGATAAGCACAAAGATTTCCAGCCAGTGGTTGTGGCTATAAAAGCGGTAAAGTAAAAATGTCTCCTTCAAATTGCAAAAGAGCAAGTGAGTAAAGAGAGTGAGCTTTACTTCCCTTCTCGAAGTCTAGACTGAGACTCTCAGGGCCTGATTTACAAAGGGAAATGTACACTTTTGTGTAAGTTTAGTATATTTTTGCTATTCAAAAAGTACGAGTTAATAGTAAGTTTAGTAATGTGGAAATTACGCCGTCGAGGCAGAGAATTTCACAAATAAAAAGATAGGATATTTTTATTTTTATCTTTATGTGAGGAATTTTAAATTAATCAGGCCCTAAATTAATATTTTAAAACATTTTGAAAAGCCAGAAAATAATATCAATTTTACAGCACAATTTTAATCTAGGTTGGGTAGAAGTTAAAAGAATCATTAAGGGACAAAACTGTAGTAAACCTTCTCTTTTATGGTGTTCATGCAGGATTGATTTTATTGGCCAATAAAAACCCAAAAGTATTACAAAAAGTAAAACTAATGCATATAAAGACATGGGCAAATTTATCAAACTGTCATGCAACACAGCAAGACAACTTGCTGCGCTGTGTGACAGGGAGAGGACAGAAATGAAACAAAGTTAACATTATATGGTGCATTTTTGTCCTCTGCTTTTGGCTGGCTGGCGCCAATGAAGGCACCATTGCGTCATGGAGCAAGGGTGCCTGGGTTGCAGACAGGATTTTGTTTTTGTGCAGGAAGGTGTGCCTCCTGCACAAAAACAATCCTCAGAGGCAATTGCTCTTTCCACGTGTGCTGCAGTATACAGCACAAGTAGAGAGAGGAAAAACGAGGAGAATAAAGATATTTCTCCTCATTACTTCTCCCCTGGGAAGGTGTAGCATTTAGACGCATTCCCAGGTCTACCACACATGGTAAATCTGGGAATGTGCCAGCTGAAATGTGACATGGAGTTTTAGTGCGAAAAATCGACCTGATATCCTATAAATGGAGACAGGAGCATGCACCATGCTGACGTTGATGTGTAGCTTTAATGGTCAATGCAGAAGTAGGTGAAGTTGGTGTGCAACTTTATTGATGAATAAATAATACAATGTGGGTCCTTGCTACCTGGAGTGGCACGGATTCCTAGCACAATCAGATGGTCCACACAATGGCAGTGATAATTCCTCTGAACAATGTTCCAGTCCATCATTCTTTTGCTGACTATGACACTCTAGACAGAGAACAGCAGTGTTGCCCCTGCTCCATTAGGAGAATTCCAGGTTTGACTGCTAGAATGGATCACCTCCAAATGGGAGCCCAAGCATTCCCAGACCCGTTTAGGGCTTTTGGACCTCATTAGCGAGGTGCAACTTGAGTTCAATGGCATAATGCAAATATGAACCAAATTTGGGCATGCTTGTTACACTTAGGGAGTCTCACTTGGGAAAGCAAACATGTTATGTGTGGTATGCTTGAATTAGACTAGGCTACTGATAATTATGGGTGGGTGAAAATCGCTGAGTGTTACTCTGTATTTCACGGAGTTACAGAAAAACTCAATTCCATGGAATTCAACCAATGGGAGAAAAATATGCAGCTTCCACTGCTCATGATACAATTTAGCGTTGGCAGCTTAAACAGCACTGAAAGTTAGCTTGAATGGCACAATGCATTAAGCAAGAGCATGTGGCCATTCAAGTGGATTTTGCTGCTGCTCATGTAGAAAATCTACAGGAACAGCAGCAAATCTACTCAAATGGTGCCATCTGACTGCAACTACTTGCAAATACCGGGGACAACCTGCGTTAGAAAATCTCAATAGTGGACTTCAAATCCAACTCGCCAGCTAGCATATTCTGGAGCCTCATGGGAAAGATATTTTTCTACGTGGTGGTTGGCGCCTTTTGGACAGATCTGGGCATTAAAGAGTAATGCAGAGTGGCCAAAATGTTGTCAATTCCGCAGGCAGAACTGAACATTCTGCCCACCCCTACTGATAATTGCTTGAACCTCATTCCAGTCTATCGTTTTGTACATGGGCAAATGGACACACATGGGAAAAAGAGTAAATGGGACAGGTTTCTGGGTTAGTGCTCTAACATGAAAGTGAGGGGTCAGAGTTGTCATGTTCAATGGTTGCCAGAAAACCATTCACTCCCTGATAGTTTAAGGGGCTTATGGGGCACTGTGAGCTAGCTGGTCTACAGGCCAACATATCCTGAGGTGGTGTCTGGAATCAGTCTTGACACCAAGCCCCTAGTTTATGTTGTCCAAAGAATTCGCAGATCCTACTGATTAGTAGGAACTACACGCTACATCCTTACACTGACTATTAACATGCAGATGCTACTTTCATAGCTAGGCAAGATGCTATTAATCTAGCACAGAATTGTAGACATGAGACATGACTGTAGACAAGAACCTCCTGATTCTGACCTGCAGCCTTCTGAAGATACTGCGGTGGCACAATGAAGACCCTTTAAAAGGATGCTAATGATGGACTTATTAACCCATAAGAGCAGTTATGGTTCGGCAATAATTTTTGAAAAATAATAGGAAAAAAATAGGTCAAGGCTTTTCAGTTCTCTTATTAAGATATTCCCTAAATGAAATGTTAAAGATTTCTTCCATTCAAAAGTCAAGGTGATCTTTCTTTTTAAGAAAAGGAAGAAGAACATTTCAGTGGTATCTTTAGACAGATGTACCTACCAGCATCCTTATTGACAATGGCCCCACATCCTGTATTGTCCTAGTTAACCTACCCAGCACCTCCATGTGTTCCGTGGGAGGCTGCAGCCTATTTTTGTTTTGTGATGAACTCCCTAGGGAGAGGTAGAGTTGGTGGACAACAGAAAGCTACAGTTAATGCACTTAAGCTCGTAGTTGTTGTTTTTTACCACTTTGTTCTGCACAGTCCTATGCAAGGCCGTGGTCATTCCTGTGGGCTCCCCATTTTGTATGCAGTTGAACCAAGCTAGGGGCCTCTACTGATAAGGGTGTTGTGTCGCTATTGCACCACGCAATGTGGCGCATGTGTGACATAACTGGTAAATGCGATTTATCAATCCATACAAGGCCACTTTGCATGTTCCTGAGTGGCTTGATAAAGCAGAATTTACGCAAATCAGTGCATATTGCTGCATTGCGTTACTCTTCCCTAGAAAGGCAATCCATGGGTGTTGCATGGGCACTACGAAGCAAATCCCATGAATTTTGATGCGTTCCCAGATTTTCCATTGCTGGTAGACCTGGGAATGCACCAAAATGCGACGCCTTCCCAGGTGAGGTGTAACGAGGATAAATATATTTTTTTCTACTTGTTACTTCCTCTTCATATTTGAGCTGCATTCTGCAAAAGGTGTAAAGGAAAATACCCAGATATATATTTGAGATTATGGGCCATATGTAATAAAGGATTGCATTGACCTTACGTCACACAAGCCTTAAGTGAGATTTACTATGTAACACAGAGCCACCTTGCATGGCTATGCAGAAACGCAAGTCAGCGCAAGTAACTGCCACGCGCTACTTTATCCTGGGAAGGCATTCCATTGTGAATCCTGGGTGATTCCACACATCCACCTATTGATTTTGACGCATTCCCAGATTTACTACCAGTAGTAAACCCAGCAAGGCTTCAAAAAGGCACACCATCCCAGGTAAGGAGCAGTCCGAGAAATTGCTTTGTTTCTCCTTGTTTTTTCCTGTTTCTGCAAGTCCTGTATTCTGCAGCAAACATAGAAAGAAGATAAAGCCTCTAGGATTGGTTTTTATGCACGAGGTACCCCTTCCTGGACAAAGGCAATGCTGGCTGCAACGTAGGCATCCTTGCACCATGGTGTGCACCTGCACAGAGAGAGAATATGAATGTGCCATACCTGAGCAGATATGACACATTCCTGCCCACTCCATCTTGTCTTGCTGAATTGTACTACATTACAACTTCGTAAATCTTGCCCTTAATGATATGCCCACAATCAAAGGATGCTGAGCCGTCACCCAGACTGTAACCTGACTCCTCAGCTCCAAAGTCAGCAGGTCTGGTCATTGCACCACATCCTGTTGAAAAGTTGGTGTGCACGAAAGAGAAGAGTAAAATGTTATTCTTATGCATGTCATGTGTTATTTTGATTTTTCTGCACATTGTTTTATCCTGCATTAATGTAGCTCTTTTTCATAGTCAGTTATGCCTTGTTCCGCAATTAAAACAGTATTTAATGTTCTTGCTATATTTTTTTAAACACACATACATACCCACTGTTCAGATAAAATTGCTGAGCTTCTCAGATTTGTTATTGTTCATCACATACTTGCTATTCTACTTCTTCCAGCTCACGTCACTTTAAGCCTACCACTACAATTTATATCATAGTGACGAAGGAGATGGTCAATGTTAGAAATTGGGTTTCTGGTTGGCAGGGGTATGTACTCTACCCAAGCAAGAACCACAATCCTAGTCGGGATAAATCAGATACACACCCTAAATTAATCTGTGCTCACCCTCTGTTAGCTTGGCACAGAGCAGTCAGGCTTAACTTACGAAGCAATGTGATAAGTAGTGCACTGCTTCCAGCAAAGAAATAGAGAAAACACCTAACAAAATGAAAACCACACATGGTTAGAACAATAGAGCCTATTCAAAATTGAGCGTCAGCTCCTCTCTCTCATATTGCCCAGGATGGCTCATCAGGATGTGGCTGGCTCATTAATAACACCTAAGCTCCCTTTTTGTTAGGCTGTCTAGATGGAATTCACAAAGCCCAGCTGCCACCCACCCCAGATGTGTTTTCAGAGACAGGTAAAAGGCACCAAATGGCTAACGTAAGAAAATGTCAACTTTCTAAAAGATGGAAAGAAGAAGGAGTTAGGTCCTGGGACTTGTAGTCAGTTGGACCATTTATAACTGGGGAAAATTTTTTTTTACCGACTACAAATTGTTTTAAACCTACTATTTATAGGAAAAAACGTACCAAGTGATACTCCTGGGTAATTGGGGCATATATTATTCGTGCCCTTTTACTTCATTTTTTATTTTTTAAGGATATAAACATGTCATGTGAAAAAGGAAACTAAACGTTTTCTCACAGTTAGCAATTTACAGTCATATATACAAATATACAATACATTTAAACAATACAACACTTACAAATCAACACTGTCTTTGCAATATATACAGACTATTACTTCTCAAAAAAGAAGAACAAGAGTCAAGCTTGCGACTCACAAAACAATTCAATTGCAAACCAATGCGAACAGTTTTTTGCAACAATAGACCCTAAATCAATTCTGTGGTCTTATCAAGCAACTAATGGCTATCCTTTGTCTGAGTGCCGACGCGTTTCGAACTCGGTGTATTCAATTATCGAGTTCTCCTCAGGGCTTGGTCTCTTGGATATTTCTGGAAGTATATAAAAACAAAGTGTTCTTACTTATTTGTTAATAACCCGTCTGCTTTTCAACTACGTATTCCAATGTCTGAATGTTTACCTGTGGCCCAGCAGCCGCCGGTCCGCAGGTACTTTATTTATTTTCAGCTGGAGTTATTGGGACCTGTGGGTGAGTAAGGACTTAATGTAACTTGTGCCTAAGCTCAACTAAAGACAACATTACTCAAACTTATTCTCAGCGTACCTTAGGGTTTCTGTCGAAGATCTTAAACGGATCCTCAGGGTTGTTTTACGCTGTTATCCACAGCACTTTGTCTGCCTGGGGAATAACAGTGCATTACTTTCAATTTTATGTCCTCATCAAAAAGAATAAGAGAAGGAGTTCAACACTAAAAAAGCCATACCTGGCGAACTCGCCGGTTTCACGTTCAGGCTGCAGCGTCTCTCACTCTATCGTGTGCGCCTGCCTGCAAGTAACAGTACAGTTCTTAGGCCGGTCCAATTTAAATCCAGTGAAACAAAGGACATTCACAACTCGTTGAGGCATACCTGTCGTGCGCGCCGTTTTTTCTTAGGCTGCAGCGTCTCTCTCTTTTTTTCTTTTTCACAAACGAATTGTTCGTTGTAATCGAACTCCGGTCAGGAAACCCGCTATTTACCTATGTATTAAAATAATCATTTAGGCTCTACACGACGGGGGGAGGTTAACTCTGGCGCTATATCTTAGGTGGCACTTACTTTCAAACGCGGCAATCCGGCGACTTCCTCAATGAGTCTGTGGATGCGGCGGCCATCTTTCAGAGGCTTTTTAAGCTGGGCACTCATTACCAACAAATCGAGTAGTCAGTGGCGGCCATCTTTAAAGGGTTTATTTGTGGATAGTGCCAGGGATGGACAACTTTACTCAGCATGTTGTGTCTAAGATTCTGACAACCATCGTGTTCATTACTGTGTAATGGGCATATCTAGTATATTACAGCCTTGCAATTTCAGACAAAGAATTCATACCGTGCAACGCGCTGTTGAATTTCAAAATTAGGTATGCCTCCTTCTGCAGCAATATTTCGTCTGGATCCATAGGTTTAGTTTGTTGCAGGACATATAGGACAGACCACTTAAAGTCATTTTCTGTGTGGTTCTTCTCCATAAAATGTTCCACCATTGGAGCGGTTAAAGTTTTATTTTTTAACCTTGATTTATGCTGCGTCATCCGTGTGTTTACTTGCTGTGTAGTCTTGCCAATATACAGCTTTTGGCAAGGACACACTATAACATACACGACATTTCGTGTTCTGCAATTCGAAAATTGCAAATGTTTCCATCTAACACTTCCATGTTGGAATTCCTTCCCTTCCAGCGTATTTGTACATGCCACACAGGACCCACATTTATGGTGTCCCTCCACTGGTTTCATCCCCCATTTGGACAACAAGTCGCTTTTTGGCTTGGGTAGTACAATGTCGGCCCTGACTAGTTGTTGGCCAATACTCCTATTTTTGCGATATGCAAAAAGCGGACGTGGGAAAGGGCAGTCCAAGTTTTCCAAAAGGTGCCAATTTTTCAGGACCACCTGTCTCAATTTGTTGGTGTCAGGCCCAAAAGTTGTTACACAGACCAATCGGTCCAATTCAGGTTTAGTTTTTGTATGAAGCAGACATTCACGGGGTGTGTATCGTGCCCTCTTGAATGAGTGCTTCAACAATTTTTTCGGATAACCTCTCTCCGTCAGTTCCTCACAAAATCGACTTGCATGCCTTTCGTAGTCCTCAATTTCTGTGCAATTCCTCCTTATTCGGAGCATTTGACCATAAGGTAAATTAGACTTCAAGTTCCTGGGGTGGGCACTTCGGTGATGTAGCATAGTGTTTTTATCAGTCTTTTTCCTGTACAAGGTGGAAATTAGCCGTCCTTCGTAACATGTGATCTCAACATCTAAAAAAGTCATTCGCCTGTCACTCTGTTCCATTGAGAATTTTATATCCAAATGCTTTGCATTCAGCCATGCATGGAACTGAATCAGTTCAGTGTGGCTCCCCTGCCACAGGAGCCACACGTCATCGATATAACGAAACCACTGTTTGATATTGCCACTGTATGGGTTATCGCTGTAAATGAACTTTTTTTCATACTCAGTCATGTACAGAATGGCCATTTCTGGAGCATACGGGCATCCCATGGCCGTCCCCTTCGTCTGCAGGAAGAATTGTTCGTTGAATCGGAAGTAATTTTTCTTTAAAGCTATTTCAGCTAATTTCAGAATGAAGCACGTGGGTACACGATGTGGTCTTTCACGGGCTTCCAGGTAAAGTTCTATTACCTCCAGTGCCTCATCCTGGGGGATCTGAGTATACAGTGACGTCACATCCATGGTGACTAACAGTTGTGACGTGGGATCAAATTCCGTGCCTTCCACTTTAACCAGAAAATCCATGGTGTCTTTTATATAGGATTTAACTGTACTTATAAAGGGTTTCAAAAAAAAATCCACGTATTTGGCCAGTGGTTCCAGGCAAGAATCACACCCGGAGACAATCGGTCGTCCAGGCGGTTCGTTCAGATTTTTGTGAATCTTTGGGAGGAAATACAGGACAGGTGTCCTAGGGAATTATTATTATTTTTATTTTTTTATTTTTTTTTAAAACCTTTATTGTACAGAAAGTGCTCACAAATACGGGCCTACAACCCGACGGGCTGGCCACCACATATCAGAAGCAAAAGTAGCAGTACAAAAGTACCCACAGGATATGACAATACGAACACAGGAGACATAGGCCGAAAGCCATAGAGCAACCAGCATGGACAGGATACGTGAAGGTTGATTTTCTATTATGGGAACGGGAAGTACAGGATCATGACGGGCAGTGAGCCAGCAAAAAGGGAGGGGCCGTGGTGAGCCGCGAACAGGCGATCATAGAAGGTACAGGATAAATCCGACAAGGACTAAACTTATTGGTAAAAACAATTCCAACGGAAGCACCACTAGGAGAGGCAATTGCGCTCGCCGTCCAGCGCCCACCCACCACAGCTACAACCTGACTTAACAAACAGACGTAAAAAGAGCCCATCGTATAAATCAATACGTTACATACCCCAATAAAAGGAAAGAAATCCCCCAAGATGAGGGAGGGAAAGAAAAAAGAGAAAGGAAGGGACTCCTCCTCAAACACGTGCCCCCCGGGGAACGAAACAGGAAAACATCAACCGGCACAGAGCAACCATTAGAAATCAGGGAGAGGAACACGTAGTAAGTCGTAATCACAATAGGACCGGAAGGCCAGTGCATCCGAAACACCCCAGGGGAACACATGACAAGACAGAGTCCCGAAAAAGAGAATACTTAAGAGCCATAGAACAAAAAAAAAGGGGGAAAAAAAGGGGGGAAAAAGACCCCCCAAAGTGACAGACCCCCCCACCCATCCCGCAAGCCCACCCTGCACCCCTGCAGAAGGCTATGGCCTACCCCCCAGCAGCGTGCCTGTCGCCCTAAGTAGAACCCGAAATATAGAAGAGCAAAGGCGAGACGGAAACATAAGACAAAAAGGAGGGGGGGAAAGGGAAAAAGGGAAAGAAAACGCACGGGAGAGGGCCATAGAACAGGATCAACAGCGCCCACCCACCCGCCTGAAAAAGGCAGAGCCCACGGGAAGTCAAAGAAATATAAGGATACACTCCAGGAGCACCACAAAGTCACACATAGTCATACCGTTACATGCCGATCATCCAACCAGTACAAGACTACCGTACACAGAGGCAAGTTCGTCTCAGCCCTGTCCTTGTTTGTCCAAAGTTGTAGTCGTCCGATTCACTAAGAACCAGACCGCGAGGAACAGAAGGCAAAGAACGGGGAGATAAAACGGCAGTCCAGATAAGAGACGTGGAGTAGAACCCGGATGATCCGGAAAAGTCAGAGAACATCGTAGACAATGCAGGCACAGTGTCCGGGACAGTTAGAAGAAAGCCGACCCAGCGGGGCCGGCACAGGAGTCAGGGTCGGTCATTCGAGGCGAAGAGAGGCAGAAAGAATCATTGAGTCCAGTCCGGACGGGACCCGGCCCCCGGACCAGTGGCGCAGGAGATAGAACAGGACGATGAAGGGCATCGGAACTCCGCACACCCACTGAAGCGGCAGTCGCCGGGCCCATGCTTCCCAGGATAGTTCCAGCCGCACCCGGCAACGGCGAGGCCGCACCCAGTTTAGGGGGCCCGAACGGCCCGAAGAGAGGATCCACCTCCAGGGCGACAGCGGGTGCGGCCACAGAAGCTCTCCAGGAGTGTAGGGCAGCAAGGATGTCCTCAAGTGTAGGAAAACCTTTACAGTATCCGGCACCCGGGCCATGCGGCGGGCCTCCAGCGCTCGTCCAGGCCCGGCTGAGACCCTCAGGGTCGGCCGCCATCTTGGAAGCCCGGCGGGGCCGCGGCGGCGGCCAACCCCCGTCCGGACAGCAACGAGGCAAATGAAGACCAGCCGACCGGCAGCAGGGCACCTCCAGAGCAGGAAGGGGGCCACCAGAAGAAGGGGGATCGCCGGCTCCCCAGTGCCGCCGGCCCCGTTCTCCGAGTCCGGGCGGAGGAGATCAAAATGGCCGGACCGGAGAACAAAGGGGGAGCAAGCCGAATATACGGTCAGCCCAGTCAACGGAAGGCTGCGCCTCCACCCAAGGCCACCGGTCCGCCGGAGTCGGCCAGCAAGTCACAGCCGGCCTATACGCACAACGGCCTCTACGACCGCGTCCACTGCGCCATCAAGGGCCGATCATCGCGCTCCGCCCCGTCCGGGCGCCGCCGAGAGGATCCAGGCCAGCCCGCTCCGGAGGCCCCGAAGCGAGCGGGAGCGCCGTTCAGGATCCACGGCACCCAAGGACGACCAGAGCCAAAGGTGAGTGCCTGCAAGGTATCTGAACGCTACAGCATAGCAAAGAGGACTTCCCGGGGCAGGATAACAGCAGGATACACGATAAAAACAGGCAGGCGAACGGAGCCGAGCTAAAACGCGGCCATCTCGGACGCGAGCTTGGCTCCTCCCCCCCTAGGGAATTTTTTGATTAAAAAATCACCTTCTTTTGCTCCCACATAGCCATTATCTATCCCAGCTTGAACAATACCAGCTATTGTGCCCTGGATGTTTTTGACAGGGTCTTCATTGAGGGTTCTGTACCATGCATTGTTGTTCACCTGTAATCCTGCTTCTTTGAGATATTTGTCTCTAGGCCAAAGAACTACTGCACCACCTTTGTCAGCCTGTTTGATGACTATTGACTGGTCTTCCCTTAAATCTTTTAATGCACTTCTTTGCCCTTTACTTATATTCTGTTGAATACATTTCTTATTGTTCTTTTCCAATTTATCTATAGAAGATAACAAAATCTGTTCAAAGGCGTACACCTGTTTGGGAATTTTTTGGGTGGGTACAAAGTTCGATTTATTGCGTAGCCCTGTGGTTTCTTTCTCCATCATAAGCGGCCGGTTAGCAAAAAAGGCCCTCAATCTGATTTTCCGACAGAACTCGATGGTTTCGAGTTTCATTTGGGTAAAATCTGTGGGCTGGCGTGGAACAAATTTGAGTCCCAAGTTTAAAACGGACTCCTCATCCCTCGTTAGTAATTTAGGTGATAAGTTCACCACTGTGGTGGTTTCATTCACGACTTGTAAAAGTTTCTTCTTGTCCGCATCTCCCATGGTACTTTGAACCTTGTTTTTGCCTGTTGGCCCTTTTCTAAAAAAGACACCTGTTTTTTATTTTGATTCCCACGACTGTCAGATCCTGATGATTCAGCAGAAGAGGAAGTTTCAGAAAAAGTTTTAAATCTGTTACGGGATCTTCCCTGATAATTATAAAGTGCCTCCCTCGAGTCTGATTGTGTGTAGTAATCGTCTTTAAGAAAAGGATACGCCTTTTCGAGTGTGAATGCCTTTGAATCTTTTTCGTACTGTGCAATTTTGTTATTAAGCGCGTTGTCTTTAAAAGTCAAGATCTCCTTCTCAATTTTTTCAAGTAGGGCCTTTACGTCAGATATTGTGGGACTAGCCTTGATAGCCTCAGTTAGTGCCACTATTTCTTCTAGTTCTTTAGCACTCAGTCTTTGTGCAGTCTCAATAGTATGGACACCTGTCCTGTATTTCCTCCCAAAGATTCACAAAAATCTGACCGATTGTCTCCGGGTGTGATTCTTGCCTGGAACCACTGGCCAAATACGTGGATTTCTTTTTGAAACCCTTTATAAGTACAGTTAAATCCTATATAAAAGACACCATGGATTTTCTGGTTAAAGTGGAAGGCACGGAATTTGATCCCACGTCACAACTGTTAGTCACCATGGATGTGACGTCACTGTATACTCAGATCCCCCAGGATGAGGCACTGGAGGTAATAGAACTTTACCTGGAAGCCCGTGAAAGACCACATCGGGTACCCACGTGCTTCATTCTGAAATTAGCTGAAATAGCTTTAAAGAAAAATTACTTCCGATTCAACGAACAATTCTTCCTGCAGACGAAGGGGACGGCCATGGGATGCCCCTATGCTCCAGAAATGGCCATTCTGTACATGGCTGAGTATGAAAAAAAGTTCATTTACAGCGATAACCCATACAGTGGCAATATCAAACAGTGGTTTCGTTATATCGATGACGTGTGGCTCCTGTGGCAGGGGAGCCACACTGAACTGATTCAGTTCCATGCATGGCTGAATGCAAAGCATTTGGATATAAAATTCTCAATGGAACAGAGTGACAGGCGAATTACTTTTTTAGATGTTGAGATCACATGTTACGAAGGACGGCTAATTTCCACCTTGTACAGGAAAAAGACTGATAAAAACACTATGCTACATCACCGAAGTGCCCACCCCAGGAACTTGAAGTCTAATTTACCTTATGGTCAAATGCTCCGAATAAGGAGGAATTGCACAGAAATTGAGGACTACGAAAGGCATGCAAGTCGATTTTGTGAGGAACTGACGGAGAGAGGTTATCCGAAAAAATTGTTGAAGCACTCATTCAAGAGGGCACGATACACACCCCGTGAATGTCTGCTTCATACAAAAACTAAACCTGAATTGGACCGATTGGTCTGTGTAACAACTTTTGGGCCTGACACCAACAAATTGAGACAGGTGGTCCTGAAAAATTGGCACCTTTTGGAAAACTTGGACTGCCCTTTCCCACGTCCGCTTTTTGCATATCGCAAAAATAGGAGTATTGGCCAACAACTAGTCAGGGCCGACATTGTACTACCCAAGCCAAAAAGCGACTTGTTGTCCAAATGGGGGATGAAACCAGTGGAGGGACACCATAAATGTGGGTCCTGTGTGGCATGTACAAATACGCTGGAAGGGAAGGAATTCCAACATGGAAGTGTTAGATGGAAACATTTGCAATTTTCGAATTGCAGAACACGAAATGTCGTGTATGTTATAGTGTGTCCTTGCCAAAAGCTGTATATTGGCAAGACTACACAGCAAGTAAACACACGGATGACGCAGCATAAATCAAGGTTAAAAAATAAAACTTTAACCGCTCCAATGGTGGAACATTTTATGGAGAAGAACCACACAGAAAATGACTTTAAGTGGTCTGTCCTATATGTCCTGCAACAAACTAAACCTATGGATCCAGACGAAATATTGCTGCAGAAGGAGGCATACCTAATTTTGAAATTCAACAGCGCGTTGCACGGTATGAATTCTTTGTCTGAAATTGCAAGGCTGTATTATACTAGATATGCCCATTACACAGTAATGAACACGATGGTTGTCAGAATCTTAGACACAACATGCTGAGTAAAGTTGTCCATCCCTTGCACTATCCACAAATAAACCCTTTAAAGATGGCCGCCACTGACTACTCGATTTGTTGGTAAGGAGTGCCCGGCTTAAAAAGCCTCTGAAAGATGGCCGCCGCATCCACAGACTCATTGAGGAAGTCGCCGGATTGCCGCGTTTGAAAGTAAGTGCCACCTAAGATATAGCGCCAGAGTTAACCTCCCCCCGTCGTGTAGAGCCTAAATGATTATTTTAATACACAGGTAAATAGCGGGTTTCCTGACCGGAGTTCGATTACAACGAACAATTCGTTTGTGAAAAAGAAAAAAAGAGAGAGACGCTGCAGCCTAAGAAAAAACGGCGCGCACGCCAGGTATGCCTCAACGAGTTGTGAATGTCCTTTGTTTCACTGGATTTAAATTGGACCGGCCTAAGAACTGTACTGTTACTTGCAGGCAGGCGCACACGATAGAGTGAGAGACGCTGCAGCCTGAACGTGAAACCGGCGAGTTCGCCAGGTATGGCTTTTTTAGTGTTGAACTCCTTCTCTTATTCTTTTTGATGAGGACATAAAATTGAAAGTAATGCACTGTTATTCCCCAGGCAGACAAAGTGCTGTGGATAACAGCGTAAAACAACCCTGAGGATCCGTTTAAGATCTTCGACAGAAACCCTAAGGTACGCTGAGAATAAGTTTGAGTAATGTTGTCTTTAGTTGAGCTTAGGCACAAGTTACATTAAGTCCTTACTCACCCACAGGTCCCAATAACTCCAGCTGAAAATAAATAAAGTACCTGCGGACCGGCGGCTGCTGGGCCACAGGTAAACATTCAGACATTGGAATACGTAGTTGAAAAGCAGACGGGTTATTAACAAATAAGTAAGAACACTTTGTTTTTATATACTTCCAGAAATATCCAAGAGACCAAGCCCTGAGGAGAACTCGATAATTGAATACACCGAGTTCGAAACGCGTCGGCACTCAGACAAAGGATAGCCATTAGTTGCTTGATAAGACCACAGAATTGATTTAGGGTCTATTGTTGCAAAAAACTGTTCGCATTGGTTTGCAATTGAATTGTTTTGTGAGTCGCAAGCTTGACTCTTGTTCTTCTTTTTTGAGAAGTAATAGTCTGTATATATTGCAAAGACAGTGTTGATTTGTAAGTGTTGTATTGTTTAAATGTATTGTATATTTGTATATATGACTGTAAATTGCTAACTGTGAGAAAACGTTTAGTTTCCTTTTTCACATGACATGTTTATATCCTTAAAAAATAAAAAATGAAGTAAAAGGGCACGAATAATATATGCCCCAATTACCCAGGAGTATCACTTGGTACGTTTTTTCCTATAAATAGTAGGTTTAAAACAATTTGTAGTCGGTAAAAAAAAAAAATTTCCCCAACTTTTTAAAAGAGGCATTTTCAGAATAACAATTTCAATTCCTACTTCACCATAAGTCATGAGTTTAAAATGTGATTTCAGAGACACCAAACTTGGTGGTCCAATTTCTTCCCAATTTGAAATTACACTATAAAATGTATTACGGTAATCCCATTGTCATCCTCTGGAAGTGATAGGGGTTGCAGTAGTGAAAAACACATTTCAGATTAGTTTACCACAGGGACATGTAAAACTGAAAATTTCATGCCCTACTTTTTAAATACACTGCACCTTGCCCTTGGGCTGTCCAGAGCCTACCTTATGGGAGACTTAAATGCATTATAAAAGCCAGGTCGGCATGGCAGTTTAAAATTGCAGACAGACTCTGCAGTGGCAGGCCTCAAACATGTTTAAAAGGCTACCTAAGTAAGTAGCACAACTGGGATGCAGGCCCACTTGTAGCATTCAATATACTCAGGCCCTGGGCAAATGTGGTGCACTTTACTAGGGATTTATAAGCAAATTAAATATGCCAATAGTCGATAAGTCAGTGTTACCATGTTTTAAGCAGAGATTACATGCATTTTAGCAGTGATTAGCAGTGATATAGTGCCCAGAGTCTTAAAGCCAGCGAAAAACAAAATCAGAAACAACAGGAGGTCTGAAGGCAAAACGTCAGGGAAAACCATTCCAAGAATACTTGGTCTAACACATCCCCCTCAGCTGAAAGTGAGGAGAGCTCTCTTCAATAAGGCGGAAGAACCAAGGAGAGACCATCAACATTGGCCTAGTCTGTTCCAGGATGGTGTTCTACCATAAAGTCCATTCCCAGTAAGGAGACAGACCACCTAAACAGTTTGGTATTCATTTGATTTCAAATTGTTTTTATTAGTTTGTACAAGAGCAAACAAAATACAAACAAAATACAGACCAGTAAGTCAATCACATCAGTGACAATGGTAGATGCCGATAATCATACAGAATAACAAAAATGGTGAGAATGGTGGCAACCAAGGTGAGAGATCGAGATCGAAGAAGTATAAATTAAATAGGTAATAAGTAGATAAAAAGAAAGTACGTAAATGAATAAATGTTCAGGTGTCTAGCTATGGAACTGTGAGGTCAGCGTGACATATGGTTAAATGAACATGCGCAGGACGCCTGGGACAGGTCATACCTGCAAAATATAGTGAAAAGTACAAGTGCAGTAAGCAGGTATATCATTGTGTTTACGCAGGCGTGAAGGCATTAAATGATACAATACAATATAGGATTATCCTTGAAGACGTTGTTACAACACTCTTTCGATTGGATGAATGATACAAGTCAAGGTTCAAGGAGGGTCATATGGGGAAAGATGAAGCATCAAGGGACTTCCATAATTTTCTATGTGAGTTCCGTCAGGGAGAGGAATGTAGTGCAACATTATCTGCTCCCCTGAGGAAAGTAAACCATTGCTGACAGATTTTAAATGAGACCTCCTTAGAGTTTTTCCATTTACAAAGTATGACTTTACAAGCTAAAGTGAGCATGAGATCGAGCAAGAATCGATCATTCACATCTACAATCTTGGGATCCAGGGCACCAAGTATATCATAAGAGAATTCCCTTTGAGGGGTTACATTGAAGGTTTGGCTTATACATTCAAAAATCTTGTCCCAATATGCTGTCAATGTAGGGCAATAGAATAGCATGTTTGCAAGGTTGCCAGTGTGAGAATTGCAATACCAACAAGTCAGATTTTTGCTAAGTTTGAGTTTATACATTTCTTTCGGGTGTTCAGTATGTTCTGTTTATTAGCAAAAATGTGGTTTGTGATAGTATTGGCGATATCTTGTTAGAGAATGGGGAGGTATGTATTTTCTCCCAGTCAAAAGGGATATTACTGGAATTGAGTTCAGATTCCCATTTCGTTTCACATTTCAGGTGGGATTTGCGTGGCTTGGGAGAAAGAAGCTTATATATTTTAGAGACAGTGTCCCCTGACTTTAGTAGCTGTGCTAGCCTTGAGACCAGAGAAGGATCAGATGGTTTGAATGAGCGGATTGAGGGGAGAGATTTTAGTTTTAGGAAATTGTAGAAATCTATCAGTTTTAACCCGTAGCAGGCCTGGAGGGCGGAGAAAGGCAATGGAAGGTTTTCCGTGAAAAGGTTTTTGACTAAGTTTATGCCTTTTTCTAACCAGTGTTCCCAGTGGAGCATCACGCCATCAATCCTCAGGCTCAGATTGTACCAGAGAGAGGACAGGTTAGATTTATGAAGTTTTATTATGGAGAGGTGTTCTAATCGTATTAAAGCTCTCTTAGTGTTGAGCAGGATGTATTTTGAGTGGGGAAGATGGGATAGGTCCATGGTGAGGTTATCAGACAGAGGCATAATATTTATAATAGATCTTTCTATTTCTATCCAAACTGGGGTATAGTCAGTTTGAGGGACAAGCCAGTTGGTGCCTTGTTTGCAAAGATATGCTGTTTGGTAGTTCCTAAAGTTCGGAAGGCCCAGACCACCTTTCTCCTTTGGTAATTGGATTTTTTTTATTGATATTCTGGGCTTCTTGCCTTGCCAGAGGAACGTATTAAAAAGATTATAGATTTTATTAAGAAAGTCATTGAAGAAGGTCATTGGTAACATGCTGGCTAAATAGTTTACAAGGGAAGCAATCATCACTTTTAAAGTGTCAGCTCTTTCCCACCAGGACAGGAACTTGGGGGACCAGCCATCTAGCAGAGTGGAATTTGTTTTATGAAGCGTGTATTCATTAATTTGAAGGGTGGTGATCAGGTCTCCAGTGCAGTCCAATCCTAGGTATTTGAAGCATTTAGGCTGCCACAGGAGGCCGGAATCCCCGAGTATCTCTTTCCCACCAAGGTTGTTTCAGAGTTTTACCTCCGTTTTATCTTTATTTAGTTTGTATCCAGATACCGCAGAAAATGTCTCTATCAAAGGCATAAGGGCAGGGATGGCGGTTTCTCAGTTTTACGATACGACTAATATGTCGTCGGTGTAAGCAGTTATCTTAATCGTAACGTATACCTGAGATCTGTGTGTTGTTTTTGAGGTGAAATAAAAAGGGTTCAATTGCAAGGAGAAATAGGGAAGGAGAGAGGGGGCATTCTTGCCTGGTTCCTTGTTCTAATTTGAACGAGGATGAAAGGCAACCTCCCGCTCTGACAGGTTAGAATATAGTGCCATTGTCATGAGTATAAAATCTTCACCCAAGTTGAATTTATCCAATGCTGCTTTCAGGTAGTCCCAGTCCACTTTATCAAATGCCTTTTCAGCGTCCAGAGTAATGGCGACTGTTGGTGTGTCGGTGTGGCGGGGTGTACCGGAGGGCCCCGACCGGCTCCCCGGTTCAGACGTCATCATCGGTCCGTGGGGCCCCTCCCGCAGGGAGTCCTGACTTAACCTTTGTTCCCACCCCCCCCCCTCTCTCTCTCTGACTCACAGGACTTGGGTGCCGGTGCGGAGGAAGCGGGCGCACTGGACTGGCCCTTTAACGCAGAGGACGATACGGAGTGGGAGGAGCCGTCCTATCAGGCCAGCCCTTCAAAAGAAGCCGACGCCGACTCACAGGTGTGCTTGTTCACCTGGAGGCGGGGAGATTGGAGAGCCGTGCGGAGTGAGGAGGAAGCTGATCACGGGAGGAGAGTACTGCCTGAGAATCGAACCGGTCGAGACAGCGGAACCCGCGGGACCCGACAACCGAGCCCGGGAGACGAGGAGCGACGCGGGACTCCGGAGCACCCCCTGGAGGAAGAATCCAGAGACAAGGGCGACTCTACCATCAACCCCACAACCGACGGAGCAGAGCCAGGAGGCCACCGACCCCGCCATCCGCCCAGCCACTCACCCAGGGGAGGTGCGTGGCTTAACCAGGTGCGTGACCGGTTCAGGGGTTGGGTTGGAAGACCCCGTACGCTAGGTACGCCTCCTGGGGATCTGTAGCCTGTCCTTGTCCCTAGCGGGTGTCTAAACTACCCCCCCCTCCACACCTTAGGATCTGCACTTTGTTAACCCAGGTTGTACTGCACACCGGTGATCCCTCACTCCCCGCCCCTGTACTGCATACGCTGTGAACATACGCCTGACCTGGTCTTTGTTACTCTCTTCTCTCCCTGCGGGATCGCTGGAGAGCCACTCCGACGGCCAGGACGGACTCCGAGGAGGACGACGCTCCCCCCAGAGGACCGGAAGCAAGCAGGAAGAAAGAGAAAACCCAGCGTCATCGGAGAAGCCGGAGTCGATCTCCCCGACGGCACCCGACGAGAACTAGTTGTACCGATCAGCTGTTTGCTCTAATAAAACCCCAATTACCGCGAGTACGTCTCTTGCCCTTGTCTTCCGCTCCACAACCCGACCAAAAGCCCACAGTCGGTGAGTTTGGCTTTTTCTAAGACATGGGTGAAAATACGGGTATTGTCACTAGATAGTCTGTTTTTTTAAAAACCTACTTGGGAGGGGTGGATGAGATGATGAAGGAATTTTTGAAGGCGTTTGGCGAGAATTGTAGCGTAGATTTTGCAGTCTAAATTGATTAGGAAAATCGGTCTGTAAGTTTTGGGGAGTGTTGGGTCCTTCCCTTCTTTTGGGATTACCTCTATAATGGCCCCGGCCGGGGTACCGGAAATTTGACCTGAGGTACTGAATTCATGAAATAGTTGTAAAAGTGGGGAGATTAGTGTTGAGGAGAAGGTTTTGTAGAATTGAGCATTAAACCCATCAGGCCCTGGAGCCTTCCCAGACTTAAGAGATTTGATGGAGCTTTCAATTTCTAAGGCGGTTATCGGTTTGTTGATTTGTGGTTTGTCCTGCTCTGAGAGTGATGGTAGTGCACAGCCATTTAGGTAATCTTGTATCTTGGTGTTATCCAGGTCCTGATTCCTACTATACAGAGCCTGTAGAACTCTTTCAAGACTACCGCAATTTTATCCGGGTCAGAGTGAGCTAAGCCTTTTTGGTCGGTTACATTATTGATCGTGTTTTTCCGGATTTTAAATTTTATGTTTGAGGCTAAACTCTACCCTGCCTTGTTAGATTCACATAGTTTGAGGCTTTTTTTGTTTATTTATCCAGATTCCTGCCCTGTCACTTGCGGGCACATGCATCAAAGGAAATTGCATTCGCAAACGGTGCGAATCGTAAAATTCGGCCGTCTGCGAATGCAATTTCCATTTTTTGGATGCATTATGCATTTTGTTGTTCTCGCAATTCAAGAATTCGCAAAATTGCGATATCTTAAATTGCGATTGCCTTTAAGGAATCTAAAATTGAGATTCCTTAAATGCAATGCATCAAACTTTTAAAATTTGCGAATCGCAAATAAGGGGTGAAAATTACCATGAAGTTGACCTTCATGGTAATTTGCAAAAACTTTGAAAAATGCACAAAAGTGCATTTTTCAAAGTGCCATTTTACACACACACATGCGGGGCATGTGTGTGTGAAAAATGTACTTAATGGCATATTTTAGGGGTGCAACAGGGTGTCCTTTGGACCCCCCCCTGCACCCTTGAAATTGCATTCTCATTTTGCGATTCCTTAATTGCGATTCGCAAAATGAGAATGTCTTCCCATTCATTCCTATGGGCCTCTAGGCCCATAGGAATGAATGGGAAGGGATTCCTTAATTGCGATTCTTAAATTGAGAATCGCAATGAAGGAATTTTAAGAAATCGCAATTTATTCAGCGATTTCTTGATGCATTGCAGTTTGCGATTCCTTAATTGCCATTCCTTATTTTTCGCAATTAAGGGATCGCAAACTCCAATGTTGATGCATGTGCCAGTTAGTATCTTGTTGTATTCATATTTCTTTCTGACTATTTCATTCAGAACTGAGGTCTCTCTTGACATTACATGTTTCTGTTCTAAAAGGGCAATTTCCTTCTCTAGTCTCTCAAGGGTGTTGGTGGAGTCCTTATTCATAGAGTTTCTTATTTTAATGAGTTCTCCTCTAATCATGCTCTTCAGGACCTCCCAGGAAATGAGGTCAGATGTGTCCCCTTCTTTGTGCAGTCTAAGGTAGCTTTGCAATACATTTTCAATGGTTCGTCTGTGGGACTCATTTTCTAACACTTCATTATGAAGGCGCCAGAGTTGGTGCTTTCTGAACAGTTTCGTATCTGAGATAGATAAATTTATGCATGAATGATCTGAGATTACTCTTGGTTCAATCGAAGTATCTATGATTCTGGCTGTGGCATTGTCAGAGATTAGGAGGTAGTCAATGCGTGAGTACAAATTATGTGGGGAAAAAAAGAATGTGTAATCCCTCCCTTCCCTCCCTGTAGGGTTTTGTAACCTCCAAGTGTCCAACAGGTTAAAGCAAGTGCAAAGGCTGATAAGGGCCTTGTGAGATTTGTTGGGGCAAAAAGGGCAGCGTGAATCTCTGTCAAGCGTCAGATCTATGGGTAAGTTGAAGTCAACCCCTCTTTTGTGCAAAGTAGTATCCGGTATTGTTTTGACTTATTTGCTCAAGTCATCTAAAAATTCTAGCTCATCTTTGTTGGGGGCATAAATGTTAGTGACATAAAATTCCATTTTATGTTTCATTAGTTTTGTTGTGACCCACCTCCCTTTTGATTCCGATGTGCTAGAAACTGTAAACAGCATTTACAATGAATCTGTTACCCCGCAGGGAAACACAACGCGGTTGTTACAACGACCGTGTTGTGATTCCGCATATCATTACTCCGCAAGTCGGAACAACGACTTGCGGAGGGGTGGGGAGCTGTTAGATTTAAAATCCAACACCTTCCCTAGTGTCCGCACTGACTGGTGTTGGAATAGTAAATTATACTATTCCAACTTCCAGCGCCCCCCTCCGCAAGTCGTTGTTACGACTTGCGGAGTAATGGTATGCGGAATCACAACGCGGTCGTTGTAATGACCGCATTGTGATTCCCTGCGAGGGTAAAAGAATGCAGGATATTCAGGTATATTCGCTGGAAACTAACTAGATATTTGATTTCTTTGCTAATAAAGTCAGGACACCTTTTTTTTTTCCTATTGCTTCGGAACCAACAACGTCACTAAAGAAATTATTTCTAAGTGAGTTAAATTGTTTTGAGTCAATTTCCGTCTCTTGGAGTAGGAAGATGTCTCCTATTTGCTTGTGAAGATAGTCAATTATCTTTTTTCGTTTAACCGTATGTTTTAATCCCTTGAATTTTAATGACACTATTTTGATATTATTATTGGCAACTGGGTTTAACCGCATGCGCGCTAGCGGTTTTCCCACTGCGCGCTGCGATTTGAAAAAAGCCGCGTTACATGACGAGCTGAGCTCGTCATGAGCGTGCGAGCGGCACAACTCATGACGAGCACAGCAAGTCATGAGCGCGGAAGGGGTTAATGAAGTCAGCAGCATCATGGGTATGTAACAGCGGTTATATATCTATCCGTTACATTTGTTGAAGTAATTGGGCATAGCGGTTCTAGCGTGGTTAGCCTAAAGAGTGTAGTGCATGTGTACGGTGTGGATCTCAATGACGTGCCTCCTGTATCTGTGTTGGGCTCATTATGAGGTAGCAGATGTAAGGTGCGAAATAGCTGATGAAAAATACAAGTTGTAATGTTTAAGTGAAGAAGTTTGTTGGTTGCAAAGTGTGTGTATAGCACAGTGTTTGTGCCTTTGTGTAAAGAAGTATCATAACAAATACATTGGTTGTAAGAAGAGAAGAGAGGCATGGTACAAAGGCATAAAAACTAACTACTCGCAGTATGATATTGCCTTCAAATGACAGTGGAATGTTTCAGTGCAACCTGTGTAAGGTTTTACATTACATCTGCAGGATGATACAGGATCAGCGATAGCACTTAATAATATGCCGATGTGTTCATGGAAATCACTGCAAAGGTCAACACCTGTACTGATAGACAAGGCACCTGGACAGATAAAATAGTTGTAGCAGATGTGAGCAAAATAAAACAAACAAAGGATAATGAAAAACTGTACAAAAAAAGCAAAATCCAAAACCCTACCCCAACCCACCCTCAACCCTAACCCTCCCATCCCCCCCTGAAGAAAGTTAGCAGGCATGGTGACGAGGAAGAGAGCTCCCCTCCCTTGGGAGCCAAGTAGGATACCATTAGTCGCTAAGATCAATACCTACTGTAAATAGTGGCGAATCTGCAGGAGTCTTAGTAATCAATGCTTGGAGACTGTGAACAGAGACACCAAGGGCTGAATGTGTTCTAATAGCTAATGTTTGTTGTACAAACAGCATGAGGTCTGGCGTAGAATGTGCCGTAAAGGTAGATTATTCTAACTATATTTTGACCTCGGAGAGTATTTAGCTCAAAGTAAAATGTAAAATGTAAAATGTAATTGCCAACTATCTAGTGTACCTTGTAGTACAGGTAAGAAACTGTGGTTTATTACCAACAATCAGACATTTGTTTAAACAACAATATATCAACATTATAAAATATGTTATAATTGATGTAATCTGAAAGCTATTGTTATTGCATCTGAATATGCAAACTGAGTATTATGGTTGGTGCCCAGCAGACCTGGGGAGTTCCTAGTAAGTCTATGCATGCATCAGCAGATATAGGCTAATGAGAACTGATGAGAATAAGGTCATAAGGATTCGAGGACAGTGAACATTGATGTTATAATGATGCATTGGATCCATTTTGATATATTTGAAAATCACAGATCTAGTGGCTATCGGTTGTCGATTGAGGGTCCTGAAGTCGTCTCCATGAAGGAGTCATCTGGGCCATCAAAGAGCCTTTTTAATTTGTAGTGATCTGTGAAAAAGTGTGGTACCCCCGGATCACCACACAAAACTTTGCTGAGCCCGCGAAGACGAACTGGAAGTTCAAGGATTTTAGCCTGGACGGGAGAGGTAGGATCCCTTTCCTGGTGTCAACGGTTTCTTTGCTGTAGACCTGAGAGATGGAAACGTTATTGCTTTTCCATAGTATATGGTTGTTTTTTCATATAAAGGCAAGGATTTGTTCAATGTGTGGGTAATGGAGAGGTTTACAAACATTTGAATCTTCCTGGTTGGGACCTTATGGGCTCTGTCAAATTCTAGGGTTTGCAGAAGGTCAGGTTAGTAGCCTGTGTAAATCAATTTTCTAGAAAAGTGATACAGGAACCTGAGGTGTCTTCTTCTCCTTCAGGTATGCCAAAAATTCTTAGGTTACCTCTTCTATTCCTGTCCTCCAGGCCTGATAAGCGCTTCGTTAGAGAATCAGTTGAAACGTTTTTTCAGAGATCTACAAACTTCAGGTTCTGTATCTTCTAGTTGGCTGATCCTTCTTTTGGTATCTTACAGTCTGCTGTTAATGTCTCTATTGTGTTGCCTAATTGCTGAAATTTCTTCTTTCGTTGAAATGGCAAGGTCATGTACCTCTGCTTGTTTGCTCAGTATGGCATCCATCGTTGCTTCGATGTCTTGTTTGCCTTTAGTGGGCGATTCGAGATTTGGATGGTCAGTTTTGAGCCTCTTTAGTGGGTGTCCCACTTGTGGGACACCCCCGCGCCGCACGGCCACCAGCTGCTGCGTGTGCCCCTTTGCTGTGCCCTCTGCCTCGCTGCCTGCCTCGCTGCCGGCTGACCCTGCTGTCGTTTGTTTTGCTCTGTTTTGCTCTCCATTTGTGCTTGTGTTTTCGTAGTTTTTGCCCGTGTTAAGCGTTTTTGTTTATCATTTGTGCTTGTTTTTTCGTAGTTTCTGCCCGTGTTAAGCGTTTTTGATTATCATTTGTGCTTGTTTCTTCGTAGTTTCTGCCCGTTCTCCTCCTGTTTCCCGCCTTCCTCGCCGCCCCCCGCTTCCCGCCACCACCGCCGACCCCGCCCCTTTTTTCCTTCTGTTCCCTCCCCGCTCCCGCCTCCCAGCTGCTCCGCCCACCCGCGCACTTGGCCTTATATGGCGACCGTGCGAACGCGCAGCGGGCGCGCCGATTGTGCGCCAAAGGCGCGCCAAAGGTAAGCCCGTCTGCGCCCGTCCGCGCCTGGACCGCGCCCAGGGCCAGGACCCCTGGCCCACGAGGACCCCGACCTCGACCGACCCGCCTGACGTACACCGCCGCCACCCTCATCGCACTCAACACCGGCCGACTCCCAGATTGCCACCAAGCCTCACCACGACGCACCCACGGACCTTTCAGCTGCCACGCCTGCAAATTCTCCTGCACCCGGACCTGCCGCACACCTGCACCCGCCAAGTCGAACACCAGCAGCACCCACCTCAAGTGCATCCTGCTCAACACCCGCTCCGTCCACAGACACGCCATCGAACTCTGGAACCTCCTCGACACCACTGCCCCTGACGTCGCCTTCCTCACGGAGACCTGGATGAACGCCTCCTCAGCGCCCGACATCGCCATCGCTATCCCAGAAGGCTACAAGATCGTCCGGAGGGACCGCAACGCCAACCAGATGGGAGGAGGCATCGCCATCATCCACAGGAACACCATCCGGCTCACGACCAGCACCGACAACACCCTGACCACCGCCGAACACCTGCATTTCCAGATCCACACCGACCCGAACACCACCCTCAGAGGCACCCTGATCTACCGACCCCCGGGACCACGCACACAATTCAGCGAGGACATCGCCGACTTCGTCAGCCCGCACGCCCTCCCCTCCGCCGACTACATCCTCCTGGGGGACCTCAACTTCCACCTGGAGAACAACAACGACCGCAACACCAGCTCCCTGCTCGACAACCTCGCCAATCTTGGACTCAAGCAGCTGGTGTCCACCCCCACCCACCTCGCCGGACACACACTCGACGCAGTCTTCTCCTCCAGCCCAGACATCGACTTCAGCCACGCCACAGAGCTTCAATGGACGGACCACAGCTGCGTCCACTTCACCTTCAAGAGAACGACGACCCACCACCACCAGCAACAGACCGCCCGCAGAAGCTGGAACAAGATCACAGCAGACCAGCTCGCCACCTCCCTGAGCCAGCACCCTCCTGCCAGCTCAGCGAACCCCAGCCAGGCTGCCGACAACCTCACGAAGTGGATCAGCATGTGCGCGGACGAGCTTGCCCCGCTAAGGACCCCGCCCAGCAGACCCGGCAGCAAGAAAGCCCCGTGGTTCACCGACGAACTCAAGAGCTCAAAGAAGAACTGCCGAGCCCTCGAGAAAGTCTGGAGAAGGGAACCTACACCGGACAACAGGACCACCTTCAAGCTGGCCACCCGTAAGCACCACCAGCTGATCCGCGCCGCCAAGAAAACTGCATTCAAGGACCGACTGGACAACAACGCACACATTTGCAAGGAACTCTTCAACATCGTGAAAGAGCTATCCAACCCCAGCGCAGGAAACAACAACATCACCCCATCGCAAGACCTCTGCAACTCCCTCGCTTCATACTTCCACAACAAGATCGCGGACATACACAACAGCTTCAGCAACCAACCAACGCACACCAGGACCGAACAACCACCCCCCACCGCCACCCTCCACGCCTGGACCCCGATCAACACCGAAGATGCCATCCAAACGATGAACTCCATCCACTCCGGATCACCGACCGACCCCTGCCCTCACTACGTCTTCAACAAGGCCGACGCTGTCATCGCACCCCACCTGCGAGACATCATCAACACATCCTTCGACACCGCCACCTTCCCTGAGAGCTGGAAGCACGCCGAACTCAGCGCTCTACTCAAGAAACCCACAGCGGACCCCACCAAACTCAAGAATTACCGCCCCATCTCGCTCCTCCCGTTTCCAGCCAAAGTCATCGAGAAGACCGTCAACAAGCAGATGGCCGCCTTCCTCGAGACGAATGGATCCCTCGACTCCTCACAGTCCGGCTTCCGAGCCAATCACAGCACCGAGACCGCCCTCATCGCCGCCACCGATGACATCCGAGCCCTGATGGACAACGGAGAAACAGCGGCCCTCATCCTCCTAGACCTCTCCGCGGCATTCGACACTGTCTGCCACCGCACCCTAGTACAGCGCCTCAGCAACGTCGGAATCCAGGACAAGGCGCTGGAATGGATCATCTCCTTCCTCGACGGAAGAACACAGAGAGTCCGCCTCCCACCGTACAAGTCAGAGGCATCCGAAGTCATCTGCGGCGTCCCTCAAGGATCCTCGCTGAGCCCCACCCTCTTCAACGTCTACATGAGCCCCCTCGCGGCCATCGCACGCCAACACAACCTGAACATCATCTCCTACGCCGATGACACCCAGCTGATCCTCTCACTGACCAACGACCCCGCCGCTTCCAGAGCCAACCTTCAAGAAGGGATGAAAGATGTAGCCGAATGGATGACGACCAGCCGCCTGAAACTGAACTCAGACAAGACGGAAATCCTCATCCTGGGCTCCTCGCCCTCCGCCTGGGACGACTCCTGGTGGCCCCCCGCCCTGGGCACCGCACCCAAACCGACGGACCACGCACGCAACCTGGGCTTCATCCTGGACTCCTCCCTCTCCATGACCAGGCAAGTCAACAACGTCTCCTCGGCGTGCTTCAACATCCTACGCATGCTACGGAAGATCTTCGGGTGGATCCCCACCGAGACCAGGAAGACCGTCACCCAGGCCCTCGTCACTAGCCGACTGGACTACGGCAACGCCCTCTACGCCGGTACCACCGCCAAGCTCCAGAAGAGACTCCAGCGGATCCAGAACGCCTCTGCCAGACTCATCCTCGACATCCCACGAACCAGCCACATCTCCGGACACCTGAGAGACCATCACTGGCTCCCCGTCAACAAAAGAATCACCTTCCGCCTCCTCACCCACGCACACAAAGCCCTACACGACCAAGGCCCGAGCTACCTCAACAGCCGAATCAACTTCTACGCTCCCAAACGCCACCTCCGATCAGCCAACCACGCCCTCGCCGCCGTCCCCCGCATCCGAAGAGCGACTACAGGAGGAAGGTCCTTCTCCTACCTGGCCGCCAAAACCTGGAACTCCCTCCCGACCGACCTGCGCCTGACCCAAGACCACCTCTCCTTCAGGAAGAAGCTGAAGACCTGGCTGTTCGAGCAGTAGCGGCACCCCCCCTCCCCCAGCGCCTTGAGACCCTACGGGTATGTAGTGCGCTCTATAAATGCCATTGATTGATTGATTGATTGATTGATTTAGGTTTTTTGCATCTTTTTCTGCCATTTTTGTGGGTCTTGTACTTATTCGTTGTTATTGGTTTTGATGGCTGTAGTATTGGTGTTGGTATTAGAAGTATTAGTGCTGCATAAGATGAATGCCAACATGCGCAGAGGTATTCCAAAATGTGACCCAGTGACGGAGTGACAGTCGAGTGCGGTATGCACCGAGGCAACGCTGCTTGATGTGATTATGGGTGAGATGGCATAGTTTAATTCAATTTCTGATTTCTGGTGGGTGCTGTTCTGACCTATAATCGTTTTACCAGGTCAAGGGTATCGAAGTACAACATTACAGCAGTGTACACCAAAGGGTTCAAGTTGTGTTCAAGCTGTGTAGGGAGTGACCAGTGTATGGTAATCAGCATATGTAGCACAGTGCACAGTACAGCAAGCTGCGAACCAGAGTTAGAGTATCTTCCAGAACCACACAGTGATTTTGTAGTCACCTACACAGCCTTCATACCTTCATACCTTCATAGGTCAATGTTGTTTCCCAGTGTTAAGGCAAGTCCTTTTACAGCCTTGGTTACTGCGCAAATTCAAAGCTCAGTGCATTATATATCGCAGCGCCCATTCATTGTGTTTCAAGTTTAGAGCCTCACAGTGACATATCTATGACATACCTATGATGTTCCGGAGTGGTTAGGAAATATGAACATAGGAGCGTTTATACGTAGCCCCTGCACAGTTTGCCAGTATTCCAGTCCTCCATTTCACAGTTAACATGTCATTGATCGTTAAAAGCGGCAGCCATCTTAAAGTCAGGCATGAGGCAGCAAGTACAACCATGCATTAGGTGTGGAGTTGCACAAAACACAGCTGAAAAATGGATTACATCCAAGTATATATTGTTTACTACCAAGCATATTGAGATGTATAGTAAGCCTGGTCAGTGGCAGCGCGGTTCAGACTGTGGTTGAAGTGGTGCTAATTGGCTGCCATTTTGTGTAGCGCACGTGTTGCAGACTCTAGCAGAATAACAGTCATTATGAAAGCACTGCAGTAAAGGCGTTGGAAAGTATATCACCCACGGGGCATTAAGGATGTGACAGTAAGTCACACAGCAGCCACACAGCAGTTGATAGTGAACAGTGATAGTGAACGGCTTCAAACTGGCGATGAGGCAGGTCCAGCGCAGTTGTCATGCACCCATGCACCCAGTGTTTTGACTGTAGGTGACCTTACTTGTTCCTTCAAGACGGGGCTATCTCTGGGGTCACCGGGCCACCCGCAGAGCTTGTGCGTGCCCTCAAGGTTAATCCAGTTAAGCCGATCTGCGCCGATTCATGCCGTCCGAGCTTTATGTAGCATGGTGTGGGCACTGGCAAGGTAGTGAAGGCAGGGCAGGGTCGGCGCCGATCTCGTTCTCATACTCGTGTAAAAGCTACACCATTGTACACCCCTTAATTCCGCCACTGATTATCACTAAATATAAACTGATATCAGCACGAAACAGAAGGTAAAAAATCGAGCAATGACATCGCTACGGGAGGAGACAAGGGCTCACGCCTCCATCTTCACTGGCATACAAACCACGCCCCAGTTTGGGAATCTAACCTCTCATCTGTATTAGCCAGCTTTGTATTTACTCCTGCTCGAGCACGTGGCCACTTCCACCTGTGAGCTCGCCACGACGACCCTGATCACCCCTTCAACAAAGCAGCCCTGATGAGTCACATCTCCTTCACGGTGTGACGAAACACGTGTCAGCTGGCTATTATTTACTGAACTGACCAACAATTTTGGCTTTTGTGTTGGATGGAACAAATTCTGATTTGTAATAACAACTAGGACCTAGTAGTCCAGTGACTTGTAGTGTTTGCCATTTATTTGGTAAAAGTTCCACGCACATTTAGAATATTCATTTGTTGTTGTCTATACATGTATTCTTGGTTTAATTTTTTGTATTCTCTGTAGCATGTTTTGATGTTGTCTTTATTGATTCATAATTTCATGTGATTTTTGTAAAAAGTGTTTAAATATTGAATGTACAGTGTTTGTTTTTTGCTATTATAACTTAAAAATTGTTGATAAAATATAAAGTAAATGGCAATAAAAGATTTTGCCTGGTTTGGAATGAATACATATTTTTCCATCCCTTAAAGCTGATTTGGAATAATTGTGGTTGGGACATTTTTTGTGGTTTATGATAAGTATAAGGTCTAGTCTCCATCACTGATAAGGACCTACCTCCTTAGGGATACAACTCTTGCAAAGCTTGACATCTTCCTTGAAGTGTCTTTCCTGTTGGCACTCAAAGCACTTAGAGAGTCCCTTCCCTTCAGACCTACTGTCAGGCAATCATCTCTTTTCTTCTCAGTAGGGGATGAGAGTCCTCACCCAAATAACTATTTTGGGGCCATTTAGAGAACTCCTTTCTTTTGATTTTGTATCCCTTCCTTCTTCTGGTAAGGAATCTGCCCACCCTTCTGGTGATCCCCCCAGATACCTTCTTATGGTCCCTGGCGGTGAGCCAGTGGTCTGCCTCCTTAGCACTCTTTGGGGTCGAAGAGCTTACTGTCACTCAAGTGTCGGTGCAGATCTGAAAAACAAGGACTGAACATGAGCTCTTTTGCAATCCAGTTATACAGCCCCTGATAATCCTTGGCTTTCACTGCCCTTCATCTAACCATCCATTGCCTTGCAAAAATAATCAAAACAATCCACCCAGGTCTGTTGGGATATCGTCTGACTGTCCATGACCTTCTGCCCATACCTCTCTGGGGTCAAAACATATTTTCTGTTCAGGGCTTCTTTCATGTGGAGGTATCACATCCTGTCACCCACATCTAGGGCCAGTAGTGTGTTCCTTCCCTCACTTAGGATGTGCCTCCACAGACTAGCCCCCAATCCTCCACAGAGATCTTGTGCATCTGCAGTGCAATATCATAAACCTTAAACCATCAATCTATGACATCTCCCACCACAAAGACAGGCACCAAAGCCTTTAGAATGTAGGCCCTCTTGGTTCCAGAGGGCACTGGGGTAACGCTGCCATCATCACTACTGAACTCAGCCTGCCTGGCCTTAATATCCTGCTCCTTCAGTCTTAGTTCATGAGCCAAAATGAGTTTCCTTTCCTCAGCCAATTTCTTCTGCTCTGTTTCCATGGCCACCTGTTTGCTCTGTTTCCATTACCAACTTGAGTATCCTCTCTTCCCACCTGTCCTCCAACTCTTCTCGGGACAGGCCCCTGGAAGACAAACTGCTCCTTTCCCTGTGAGGGATATCAAATCCTGGGAGCATGTTACCCCAAGTTGCTTTCCAAAACCAGTCTGTAGGGCCTGGTACAATTCTTCCTCATCCTCCAGCTCCTCCACATCAAAATATTCCTCCTCATCTGCTGGGGTCTCCTGGGCCTCTGCCCATGCTCTCAAAGCTTTTTTGAGCTTTGATTTTTTAATGCTCCTCTCAGCAGGCAACCCCTTGTTCTGACGAAAATCCTTGTGCTGGGCCACAGTTTAGCTCTTCATGGTGGCCAGCTCAAACTCCATCTAGGCAGGTAGAGGTCTCAGATATGGCAGTCCAGTCTAGTAGAGCAAAAATGAATTTGGAAAAAAGCAAAAAGGCGAGTCATGGAGAATTGACTCAAATTGGTCTTATATGTGGAACTGCAGTGTACAACAAGTCACTGTAGGGCACTGCACAAACACAGTCGTATCCTCACACCTGATCACCAATGTTAGAAATTGGGTTTCTGGTTGGCAGAGGTATGCACCCTGTCCAAGCAGGAACCACAATCCTAGTCAAGGTAAGTCAGATACACACCCTAAATTAACCTGTGCTCACCCTCTGGTGGCGTGACACAGAGACGTCAGGCTTAACTTAAGAGGTAATGTGTAAAGTGTTTGTGTAAAACAGTGACTGCACCACATAAAAATTGACTGCACTTTTTAGAAAAATAGAGCTTAATATAATAAACAAAACAGTTCCAAACATTGCAATGACATGGATTTTAGCATGGACAGCACTTTACATCCACTTCCAGAGTCCCAAGACTGGAGTGGCACCACCTGGACTCAGAGATGAGTCCAGGTGTTGTAGCAGGTGAGTTGGATGTATTTTATGTCCCTGAGACTTCGGTCAGGAGCCAAATCAGCAAGCCCTTGGAGTTGCTTTGTTTCTGGGTTGGAGAGATGCAGGACCAGGCCTTCTCACTCCCAGGCAACAGGACAACAGGTGAGTACCGCAAAGCAGGAGTGCAGCAGAGTAGCAGTTCAGCAGAGTGTCAGTCCTTGTAGCAGCACATCAGTCCTACGTCCTGGCAGAGTATCTACAGGTCCAGAAGTGTACTGAGTTTGTGGTGTATGAAGTCCAGTCCATATACACAGTTGTGCCTTTCATGTAGGGAAAACGTCAAAGAGATGCCATTGAAGTGCAGAGAGTCTCTGCCCTTCCTGCCCTGGCTCCAGATTTACTACAACTTTCTAAAAGTGGTATTTTCAGAATTACAATTTAAAATCTGACTTCACCATAAGTTGTGACTTTAAATTGTGATTCCAGAGACAACACACTTGAGAGTCCAATCTCTTCCCAATTGGAAATGACACATATAAAATGTAATAAGGTCATCCCAATGTTATCCGATGGAAGAGATAGAGCTTGCAGTAGTGAAAAACAAACTTGTGAGTTTTTCACTAAAAGAACATGTAAAACTTAAAAGTACATGTCCTACTTGATAAATGCACTGCACTTTGACCTTGGGCCGTCCAGGGCCTATCTTCGAGGCGACTTATACGTATTAAAAAGGAAGGTTTGTGCCTAGCAAGAGGTTTAACTTGCAAAATCGACATGGCAATTTAAAACTACACACACAGGATCTGCAGTGGCAGGCATGAGATGTGCTTAAAAGCTTTCTTAAGTGGGTAGCACAATTAGTGCTGCAGGTCCACTAGTATCATTACATTTGTACGCCCTGGGCACATGCAGGGCACTTTTATAGGGACTTATAAGTAAGCCCGGGAGGGTAACTATGCTCCGCCAGCATAGTTTACATAGTTTTACCTACTCCGCGTTCTGTTGCGAACGCAAAGTTTAGGCAAAATCACGACTCCGTGGCGGAGTGTAGTTAGCCTGCCCCTCCCAAAGTAGTTATAAAGTGATTCAAAACGCACTTACCTGCCTTGGCTGCCTCCTCCTTGCCATGGCTGGTCTTCTTCCTCCTCCTTGACTGATAACCCCTAAGTTGTACGCTTTGAGAGTGTGCACGCGCATGACGTAAAACTAAGGAGTTATCTAAGAAGGACGGTGAGGACGAGGAAGGAGAGCGGCCATGGCGAGGAGGAGGCAGCCACGGCAGGTAAGTGCCTTTTTTATTACTTTATAATTACTTTTGGAGGGCGCGGAGCGAAGTTCCATGGAGTTGTTTTCCAACTCTGTGGAACTTCGCATAGAGGCATTACACCTGCGCCGCCCAGGGTTACTTATAAGCAGGATAAGCAAATTAAATATACCAAATGTGGATAAGTCAATGATAGCATGTTTTAAACAGAGAGTACATGCACTGTAAAACTGATTAGCAGTGGTAAAGTGCCCAGCGTCCTAAAGCCAGCAAAAGCGAAGTTAGTAAAAACAGGAGGTCTGAAGCCAAAAAAGTCAGGAAAAACCACATCAAGGATGCCAGGCCTAGCAGTTAACACAGCACAAAAGTGTTCAAAAGCAGTATCAGAGTTGAAGTTGAGCATGGGCCCTGAGCAAGATTTTAACACTTGACCAATAGACGAAGGAAATCTGACAGGCAGCTTTCAAAAACCGAGAGGCACATTCTCTGAAAACACTTATTTTGCAATTTTTTATAAGAAAGATGTTTTATTCTTGTCGAAAGATAGAGCTGCTGAGCCACATCAGAGGTCTGGGTCACGAGAGAGGTCAGGATCGGAAGCGCAGTTCCCGGCTGTGGTGCAGCGTCCTTCAGCCCCATGCATGCAATCCAATACTAATTATATTAAAAATGAATCTGTGCCTTCTGACTGCCCTCAAATCAAGTGAGAACCTTTCGTCTGCCTTTCTCTGCTCTGTTTAAAGGCGGCCTTGCTTGACCGGGAACGTCCTAATTAGAACAGACTGAATATGCCTTTGCTTCCGAAAATACAAAGCGAGGCATATAATCAAATAGAAGGTTCTGAGAATAGTATGTGAATATAAAAGAGTTGCTGAAGAATGCCGGCGCTGCCAGGAGACGTGAGTATTTGACGTGTCGCTGTCAGTATTAACAAGGTTATTAAAGGTACCCCACTGACCTTGAAAGTGCTCATTAGAGGGGCATGTATTTGTTTCCTGGAATTTTTCTGCTTTGCGCAAATCGGAAAGCGAATACCCGTGTTCTTCTCGGCAGTACGGTAGTTCAACTCTTAAATAGATTTCAGAATAATAGACAAGGCAAGCAATGATTGTAAAGTGTCGAAATGTATTGCTGAAGGTAATTCCGTTCCCGTGGGCTTCGAAAATGAAAATTACATGAAACAGGAGTTCAAGTATGCATAGAAAAAGCTCAAACAATCTATTTTTTTTAAAGTTTAAGTGAAAAAGCATGCACGGTGAAAGTTTTTTTTGTTTTGTTTAGAAAACCAAATAGAAGGTACTTTTAAAAGGACAACTCAAAGCTGTTTTTTCAGTACCACTTGGTGATAACATTCTGCTGTTAACTTTACACCTCACATTCAAGGATAGAGTAAGTTATGAAACATCACCTTATACACAGGAGGGTGAATTTCCCACTTTCGTTCAACTCTGGCTGATAAGGTTTTAGTGTCACCCACATCTTGCAGTTTTAAGTCCCGCCCAAGATAGGAGAGTCTTCAACCTGAAGCGAACAGCTCTCAGACTGGAGGAGTTTCTTACCGTGACTTAGAGGTACACTAGGAGGCAGTGGGGAAAACAATGGAGGAGCCACTGCTTAGCTATTCCTTTCTCTAGAAGTCCCAATCCTGAGATTGAGACAAATGGTGACAAGAAATGGATGATATTCATAGGCAATATATGGTGGCCTCATAGTGGTCCAGCGGGGAAGCGGGCATATTGTTAGTTTTTTTAAGCTTGATCAACTTTGCATGTTGCAAAGGTGGTGGTTTGAAAAAATCAGTGGAGTTGCTAAGTGTTTGACTTTTACTCCACTTCTAAATGAAATATTTTTACGTGTGAAACATGTTCCCACTTATCACTGCCACTCGCTTGTCTTTAGCTAGTCCTGGTGCTGCGCCTCAGAAGAAGAGTCCCTGATCCTAGCCTCAGAAGAAGAAGCAGATGGAAAAGACTCTGTAAACTACTTATGGTGGGAAAGCAGAGGAAGTTTTTTTTTTTTTTTTAATAGTAGCATCCATGCTCGATGGCTTCTGACACCCATATCACAGTCTAACCTCCTCCCACTCCCCTTAGAGGGTACCATTCTGCGTTTACATCTCTCCTACAGGCAAATGTAGATATCTGTTCGAATTAGATCTATTGTATCCAGGATAGACTTAAAGTAGGCGTTGTATCTGCACCTTGTTCTTGAGTCAACCGTTCGCTTGTCTATCTCAGTTTCTGCTCCTGTTTCAATGCAGATGCACAATATTTGTGTGTTTTTTTCATACAAGAATCATTTTGATCTCACCTTGTTTTGAGTGTGTTGTTTGCTCCCTTCCACTGCGGTTGTCACAATCTTGTACTGCAGTGCATATGGGGATATTTTGTCTTGATCTCTTTGTCTCCTATCTCCATCCTTTGTCTCCCCCAGTTTTAAATACAAAAATGTTACCTCCCTGAAGGGCACACTTGCCCACCACTGAATTGCTATGCAGCATCTTTAAATGTTTTTTAAGGCATTCAAAGATGGCTGCCCATACACACGCATGGGTACATGCAAGACTGCTATCTAGAAATTGCTTTTCTTAAACTTTACGAAAAATCAGTCCAAAATGGCTGCCAGGCATTCACAGGTATGCCCAGCATCCATCTTGGAATGTTTGTTGTTTCATTAGGAAAAATTATTCAAGATGGCCACCAAGGATAGCATTGACAAAACCACTAGGACCTAACACATATCTCCAGCACTGCATCACTATGCATATACACTTACGAAGCACTGCCAGTAGGAAGGCCAGCTAGCACCCGCCACCTGACTACAACAGGCAGAAGGGAGTATCACACACTGTTGAGTCAGGTGCTGAAAGAAGAAAAAATAAATCTAATTCTGTTGTTGGCTTACTGTTAGACCTGTTACCCATAGGCTGGTCCCCAAACATTTTGCCTTACTCCTCCATATTTTTCTGATCTAGATTTTGTTGACCTAAGAACTCTGTGCATTTTACCAATACTAACCTGCGCTAGAGTGCATTTGTTCACTCCTTAAAACATGGTAACACTGACTTATACCCAATTGATATACTTAATTTAATTATAAGTCCCAAGCTGTACTATATGTACCCAGGTCCTGTACATTTTTTAACGCTTCTGTCCCTACAGCAGGTGTTAAGCCACCCATCTAAGCTAAGTAGCCTTACAAAGCTGTCTCAGGCCTACAATTTCAGCCTGTGTGTGCAGCTTTAATCTGCTATTTCAACCTGTAAAATAAACCTTAAGCAGCCCACAGGACAGTGTGCAATGTATTTAAAAGTAGGACATGTACATTTACGTATTACATGTCTTAGAAGTGGAAAACTCTTACATTGTTTGTTCATAATTGCAAGGCCTGCTTCTCACTTTGGATAACATTGGAGTTACCGTATTACACTTAATAGGCTGTAACTCCCACATGGGAACAGTTGAATAGATCACGTTTGGTGTCTATGGAATTTTTATGAAAAATCTTCTTTAATAGTGAAATCAAATGTTTGGTTACAATTTTGAAAATGACACTTCTAGAAAGTTGCCGTTTTCCTGCCTTAGCCATTTAGTGCAGGCAGCTTGTCTCTGGGTCACATGACTGAGTGTAGTTGGCAGTTTGTCTTTGTGTATTCCTTCAAGACAGCCACTCACAATAGAGAGCCTGGATGGCCATCACAGGCAGGCCAGGAGAATGGAGTTAAACACAGCTCCACTTACACCTGAATCGGCTGTTTCCTGCCTTCACTCAAAGGATTGCATACCCCCTGTAATTAGTCTGGAGACAGGACAGGGAAGGCAAGAAACCTGAGCACTTCAAAGTGAATCATCTAGAATTTTCTACCACTTTAAAGAAAGCACGAGGTATAAATATGGACCTCAGACACCAGCTCTTCAGTGCACCTCCGAACCTGTGGTTACTACAAAAGAAGGACGGCTGTGCTGCCTTGCTGCCAGACGGACGGCCACTCTGCTGCCTAGCTATTCTGCTGCTCTGCTGCCTACTGCTCTGCTTGCTTAGAAGGAAGATTGGATGCATACCCTTCATTCCAGGCTGAAGTAACTCCAAAGGTCAGCCAGTTGACCTCATGTTCTCAGTGACAGGGACATAACAAGCTACTGAGACTCCCTCCAACTGCCCTGTTGGGCTGCTGCTAGGACCTGCAATCGGGCCTGCAACTGAGCCTGCTGGAGCTCTGCTTGTCTCTGCTTTAGTGCATACCTCACAGGCAAGTGGTGCCCCTCAGGTCCTAGACCCTTGATGAGGCCTCAGTTCAGCTCCCCTGAAGTGATTGGGGTCTTTGTGAATGCAAACTGGTCTGTTTGCTCCAAGATCTTGCTGCCTGTCCTGTCTGCCAACACAAAGTGCCAGTGAACCTGACTCCTCACGTGACAGCGACCACCAACAACATCCGGCAGGCAGCTCCGGCAAGGACCATCCATGACATCAACAGGAACTTCTGGCTACAGCAACAACACTCCGCAACATCCATATACCATTGTGCTATATCGGTGACCACCTGTGAAGCTCTCCCAACTCTATGCAGACCCTTCCACCGCGAACAAAATGAATGACCCTGGACTTTCACTGTAACTTTTTCAGCTGGACTAACCTGGTCCCTGTGTCTGACCCTTGCTCCATCGTGGTCAACCTGAACTTGTGACTTTCACCTGGTCTTGCAGTGCCAGATAGATAGTGGCGCTCTGTGCTTTTTAGTGCTATTTTCACTTAAAACTTAAAAATTGCATATCTCCAGTTCTACTAATTGGATGTTTGTTGTTTTTACATTTCTACTGCATTCTACTACAGTGGTGTGGAAGTTTTCTTGTGTGGTGTTTTGACTTTATTACTGTTTGAAATGCTGCATAAATAAATCATACCCTGCCTCTAAGTTAAGCCTGACTGCCCTGAGCCAAGCTACCAGAGGCTTGAGCACAGGCTGATTTTGGTATTGATTGTGACTTTACCCTGACAGGGAAGTTGGTTGGTGCTTGAGTAGGCTTCCACCTCCTTAACCAGTAATGCAATTTACCATACTTACTGCACACAATTACACTTTTATTGACATTAAATGTTACAATGCAAAAGTTAAAAACAAATCAGACCAACTATCTTGTTTACAAGATTTGCAAAAGGATTGTCTCAAAAACCTGACTGAATTAAGAAGGATGAGGAGAGTACCTAGGATGAACAATGAAGCTGGCCTGCTTTCGTCAAGACATCATAGTGCCCTGGGGCTGCTGAGGACACCGCCAACATCCATCAAGTGTGGTCTTTTTGTTTAGGGTTGAAGAAGGCATTCAATGTAATTCTGACCTAACAGACAGAACTGGAAAAAGAGATAGGCTGTGGAACTTAAAATACTCACTGCATTGCAAGTTCACACATTAATGTTTAGCCTATTATGTGTGCAAATTATCTTTTTTTTATATGCATGCTAAGAAAGTTTGGATTGCACTGACAGAATCTCAAGAACAAGTTTCTTACAAGCGGATTTGCAATACCCACCATGTTTGTCTCCACCGATTGAGGGTGAAGGCTTTTATCTCAGTCACTTATTTTAAAATCACTTTAGTTGCACTTACCAAACCCAGTGCTGCCTCCCACAGAGAGTCCGGTCGATTTCGGGGCCGTTCTAGCTGGGGCACGGGCAGAGTCGATACGGCGGCCATTTTGGGTAGGGCTTCCCTCCCATTGGGGCGAGAGTCGACACTATGAAAACAGACGGTCATGGCTCCGCGCAGCGGACGCGTTCAGCGGGCGCGCCGCATTCGTGCCGGAGTCAAGCCAGAGTCCAGCCCGTCTGCGCCCGTCCTCGACAGACCGAGGTGCGGGGCGGGCCCTCCTTGTCCTTCTGCGCCAATTGTCCTTGCTGGATCAGACAGGTATCATTTACAGTACAGTAAACATGAGCTATTGTCTCTACGCTTCAGTGTGATAAATAGTTGCTACCACTCATTTCATGCTGATTTATTACCCCCGTTATGCGGTACTTGTGATCAGACCTTTTATCTCCCTAAGAGGACTACGCCTGAAACACCTAAATCTAGTATGTTATTACTAAATTGCAGGTCATTGAAAAAAGATAAGTTGGAAATATATGACTTATTAACTACTAATTGTCCCGATGTGCTTTTTCTCACCGAGATATGGATGGATGAGGACTCAGCCCCTGAAGCCCTCGAGGCCATCCCTTCTGGCTACTGTCTACTTTGTTTAGACAGACTTAAACAAAGAGGGGGGGTTAGCCCTCATTCATAAGTCTGAGCTAGAATGCACTTTAGTAAAAGCCACAATACCTAATAGCGAAAGTGGCCTATTCACTATTAAAATGGGACCTAGAAATATTATTAATGGTCTGCTGGCGTACCGCCCGCCTGGTAGTGCGGGACAGTTCGGCAACCAGCTTTCAGATTTTATTACTCAGCCTGCTCTCCGTTATACAAAATTTATCATTTTAGGCGATTTAAACCTCCATTTGGATGACAGTGAATGTAGGGAAGCTCAGGATATGGCTGTAGCTCTTACTTCTTTAGGGCTTAACTTACAATCCACCGCCCCCTTACACCAACTGGGTCACCTCCTAGACCCCATCTTTGCCAACTGGGAGGGCATTAAAGTCTCCCCCCCAGTCAGAATAACCTGGTCAGATCACTATATCATCCTGTTTACTATTGATATTACGCCTCCTGATAATAGAGTTACCAACCCCCTTCCAGTGAAACGTAAAAAATGGAAACATTTTAATCAAGAGGCTTTCCAACGTGCCCTACTTGAAAATCCCCCTCCCCAAAGCAGCTCTCTGCAGGAGACTTGGAACAATTACGAAAACTGGGTGACTAATGCTCTGGATGTGATAGCTCCCTGGACATCCAAGCCCCCTGCTAGGCAATCTAAAACCACCCCTTGGTTCATGGTAAACCTTAAACTTGCCAAAGCCAGATGCAAAAAATTGGAACGCAGCTGGAGGAAAAGCTATAACCCAGAGGATAAATTACATTATAAAAGGGAACTGAACAAATACCATAAATTAGTTAAATCTGAAAAAAGCTGCTACCTCAAGAACAGAATCGATCAAGCAGACAACCCCACTAGAGAACTCTTCACCATCTATAGAGAACTTACGGTCCCAACTAGACTTGATGCCCAAGATGCATACTCCAAATAACTGTGTGACGCTATTGCCGATTATTTTATCGACAAGATTGATAAAATCCATGCTACCTTTACAAAGGATGAGAATTTCTCAAGCAAACCTACAGAAACCGTAAACACCCGTATGGAGAATTCCCGTCTCACATGTTTTACCACCCCTGAGAGACAGGATTTAGTATGCATCATCAACAGCATTCAATCTGGATCGCCTTGCGATGTCTTCCCCCCGACTCGCTTTAAAGGAGTTATGGAGAATGTGATAATTGATCAGATCACTCTTATTGTATCACTTTCCTTCCAAGAATGTCTAGTACTGGATGCTTGGAAAACGGCTCAGGTTATTCCCCTCAAAAAGAAATCCAACATCCACATTTCCCAACTCCAAAATCTTCGCCCCATTTCCCTTCTTCCCTTCTGTGCTAAGATTGTGGAAAAGGTGGTGAATAGACAGCTCAGAAGATATCTGGAGGAACAATCTCCCCTACACCCCACTCAATCGGGTTTCAGAGCTGGGTACTCCACAGAGTCAGCCTTACTCTTTTCCACTGAGTGCCTCAGGAAAATAGTGGATGCAGGAGAGACAGCAGCGTTGGTTCTATTAGATCTTAGTGCAGCTTTTGACACCGTGCTGCACTCAACGCTGCTGTCTCGGCTGTCCGCTATGGGTGTGGAGGGAAGGGCATTAGCCTGGATTAAGTCCTTCTTGGCTGACAGGAGCTTCCAGCTGCACTGCCCCCCTTTCAAATCCTCTCTCAGGAAAGCAAGCCACGGGGTTCCTCAGGGCTCGAGTTTGAGCACCACCTTATTTAATATCTACATGGAACCCCTGGCTCGCATAGTGGAAGCATTTGGGGTGGGCATTGTCAGTTACGCTGATGACACTCAATTGATGTTCAAGCTCACGCCTGACCACAGAGAAGATGCCACCAATTTCTCCAACTGTCTGTCATCGGTGGCAGCATGGATGAACAGCAATTATCTGCGCCTGAATGGCGACAAGACCGAACTACTGATAGTAGGGAAATCCGCCTCAGCATGGTCACACTTATGGTGGCCTGCGGAACTAGGTATTGCTCCCCGTCCTGTGGATTCAGTGCGCAATCTTGGCATCACACTTGACTCAAATCTTTCCTATAAGTCCCAGGTCAGCAAAGTTACAGCCAGGTTCTTTAGCACACTGAAAGTCCTCCGCAAGGTCTTAGACATCCTCCCCATTGAATCCAGAAAGACCATAGTCCACGCTTTGGTGACCCCCCACCTTGATTATGGGAACGCGCTGCTTTTGGGTTTGAGCAAAAACAGGCCTTCACCAACTTCAGTGTGCTCGAAATGCCGCCGCCCGCCTTGTGCTCAGACTCCATCGCAGAGCATCTGGGAAAACCGCGTTGGCTAAACTCCACTGGCTCCCTATTAAGGAGCGTATTAAATTCAAGTCCCTTTGCTTTGTGCATCGTATTGCCCATGGCAAAGGTCCGAACTACCTAAAAAATCTTTTTACCATACAACGGCCCATCAGGAACCTGAGATCATCCGGAACGATGATGTTTAAAATCCCCAAAGTCACCAGAGCCAGGATGGGTGGGTGTTCATTCAGATATCTGGCCTCCAAATGCTGGAACGAACTCCCGCTCGATCTTAGGATGGAACCCTCGGAAACAAGGTTCCGGGGAAAACTCAAAACCTTCCTTTTTCCCCTGGTATAATTCCTTTTTCTCCCCTATGCTACTTTCTGGCACTCTCTCGCTCGCCTCTTGAGCAATTTAGCAGTAGTCAGCGCGGGGACACACTGTCTTGTGTAGCCAGGCGCTTTATAAATGGTTTTAATATTATTATTAATATTACCCATTGAAAGACTTGACTCTTACATGTGGTATCCATTTCCAGAACCAAGGCACATACCATTGATTGTGTCAATCAGGAAATCCATAAATCAAAGCTGGATGCTGAGTTAACTTTAGGGGCCGGAACATGGGCTGTCCAAAGTATGAACTATTACTTCTTGATGCCACAATGTACTCACAGATGTGGAATGATAAATAGGTGTCCATGAAAAGCTATTATATATAGTCAAGGGGGAGCACTCCAACTTTTTTATTTATTACTGAATAATAAACCTTTTGACACTGCATGCTGCTAATGCATACACACTGTCCTAGTGTGTTAAAACTAAGAAAAAATAATTATCAAGTGTTACCACCTGGCCTTTGCGCACTTTTGCGGGTCCACCTAATGGTGGTGAAAGTGACTTACTTTTTAAACAATAAACATTTGAAATAAATCACGATCTCAACTCAATTGAATACATTAAACCCAAGTAGGTTTTTTTCTTTTTACTTTCTTTCACTTTTAGATAATATTGCATCAAATATACATCAAACAATAACAAATCTCATAACAAACATTTGCAAAACTGCCCAATGCATTTCGGGCCCTTGGCCCTTCTTCCGGGGCTTGATCTGTAAACAGAAATAAATAAAATGTATCTTCAATTACACAGAACCTTGGTTTTACAGGAAGCAGAAATCTACTCAATCAAATGACAAAAATGTCTAATACACAATGTGAGCTGCACACAATAGTATAACATAAAAGAGTCATTCCATGACAATGTAATAAGGGTGAACAAATGATAACTTACTCAAACGTGACAAAGCGTAAAAGAAAAAAAGAAGAAAAGAATAATCAAAATTAAAGCTCTGCATCTAGTGTCTTTACACAACAAATACCTCTGCCAACAACCTGTGTGTGAATACCCGTGACATGCGACCAGTGAGAAAACACAGTAAAGGTTAATATCACTCACGTTCAGAACTCCGTTCTACTGCCATCGGTAGTAACAACTATAAATTCCAAAGTGTTAAAGAAAATTATACTGCCAGCGACCTCTCCTGTAAAGATATACAAAATGACCCACCGTCATACATGGTGACCACGATCACCCAAATATATAAACCGAAAAACCTAAGCAAACCCACTAACCTGAAGATCTAAACTTGAAGTCATCACATGATTTACAGGCAGAATCAAAGTTTCACGACACTATGGAAAAACACAACATAGTGATGCGTGAAGTATACTCCTACGTGTAGGTTCAACAAAGATTTTAAGCGATTCATACGATTAACATACCTTCAAGGTAGAGAGTTCTCGCATAAAATAAATCCACGTATTTTCCGATGCAGCATAAAGTTTTTATGAGCAAGTAAACGCGCGCATGCGCGTATGACAGGAATAGCGGGAGCAATTGTACTCAACAACGTACTAACTCCATAGTCGTCCCGATGCTTAGATGTACACAACAACGGTCTCAGACTACCCTCTAATGACGCCATCTTAAAAGAAACTTTATCACACCTAATGCTGCTACAATTCATTAAATCCGTTAACCATTCTCAACCTCCGATCTCAGGTGAAAAAATTCATAACTAAAAAAGCAACTAAGCTGTTCAGCACCAAGTGCCTCCAAGAATACATAATTAAACATCATACACACATCTCAAAAACAAGCTGGAATAGATGGAAAAAAAAATGCGTGAAAAAAGTGATGAAAAAAACAGAAATAAAGTAAGAACAGATTTACCTAGACTATATGCTTAACATATGAAAAATTATAACAACAACATTACCATTGAGCCACATCATATACAGTGTGTTATCGAAATACATGTCATGAATGTACAATTTTTCTCAACTACCTTACGCCTGTATAGCCTATTAGTAAAGTGCAGATTATAGGAAACACCCTAAGTCTACTCTGTCATTGATCCTTTTTGGATCTTGGGTGTCTAAACGTCTAATCCAGTAAATCTCTCTTTGTAAAAGAGTTTTTGTCAAATCACTTCCGGGTTCGGATTTCACTACTTTGAGCACCTGAAATTTTAGTTGTGCTATAGTGTGTCTGTTGTACAGAAGGGGGTGGTGATGGACGGAGCATCAGAACCAATCAAACACTCACACCCAGTCAAAAGATCTGAGTTTGATCCATCACCATTCTTTAGCCCACTCTGCCACCCCAGTTCAGACATGGCTATATGCAAATCAGTCTGACCCTGTGCCTTATGGGAACAGTCCAGCCCGAACTGCCAAGCCATGCCTTCCCTGGACCTGAAACAAGCTTCCGAGGACTGGTTTCTGGCATTCCAGCCGTCTTCAGCCCGGCTTGCTTGAATCCAGTGGCAAAGTGAGCAAGGGACTCACGTCTGAGCATACCCTGCCACACTTATGGCGGCCAAAGCGGTCCATCATCCCCTTTTGTATCGCTTTGTTCGCCCTAAGTTGGCAGGGTATGCTCAGACGTGAGTCCCTTGTTCACTTGGCCACTGGATTCAAGATAGCCTGGCTGATGAGGATTATGAATCCGAAACCGGTCCCAGGATGCTTGTTTCCGGTCCAGGGAAGACATGGCTTGGCAGTTCGGGCTGGACTGTTCCCATGAGGCTCAGGGTCAGACTGATTTGCATATAGCCATGTCTGAACTGGGGTGGCTGAGTGAACTAAAGAATGGTGATGGATTAAACCCAGATCAGTTGACTGGGGGTGAGTGTTTGATTTGCTCAAACGCTCCGTCCATCATCCCCTTTTGTATCGCTTTGTTCGCCCTAAGTTGGCAGGGTATGCTCAGACATGAGTCCCTTGTTCACTTGGCCACTGGATTCAAGATAGCCTGGCTGATGAGGATTATGAATCCAAAACCGGTCCCAGGATGCTTGTTTCCGGTCCAGGGAAGACATGGCTTGGCAGTTCGGGCTGGACTGTTCCCATGATGCTCAGGGTCAGACTTTTGCATATAGCCATGTCTGAACTGGGGTGGCTGAGTGAACTAAAGAATGGTGATGGATTAAACCCAGATCAGTTGACTTGGGGTGAGTGTTTGATTTGCTCAAACGCTCCGTCCATCATCCCCTTTTGTATCATAGTGTGTCTGTTAGCAGTCCAATGGACTGCCAGGCTATTATTGATGTTGTTCCTGATAGAACTTTTATGCTCAGATATGCGAATTTCTATCTTCCGTTCTTTTTTGCCTATATATAACAGGCCACAGGGACATTTAATGGCGTAGATTAAATTGTTTGAATTGCAGTCAGCGTTATGTTTAGTCATAATAGTCTCTCCCGTCTGGGGGTGTTGAATTCCACTACTCACGATCATGTTATTGCAATGAACACAGTTCTGGCATCTCTTTGTGCCTCTGTAGACTTCCGTCCTGTCGGTGATGTTTACCTTCAAGATCTCCTTAATATTGCGTGACCTTTTATAAGCAAAAATAGGTTTATTCACAAATAAATCCAGAAAATCAATCTCATTAACTAAGATCTCCCAGTGTGTTGATGCATTTCTTCACTTGACTTGAGCTGGTGGTATATTTTGAAACAAACACCTGTCTGTTGATTTTAGGTTTGGATTTAGTCTCCAGAAGAGTGCTTTGCAATTGCTTTTCAACCTTCATCTTGGTCTCATCTAACAGTTTGGTCGGATAACCCTTTGTGCTATATCTTTGCTTGAAAATATTTAAATTGCCTTGAAAAACATTTTCTGCAGAACAAATTCTCTTGGCCCACAGTATCTGTGAATAAGGATGGTTGTTAATCAGATTTTTAGAGTGAAAAGTGGAGTGCAATAGAGCGGTGTTTTTATGTGTATATTTGTGGTATACTTCTGTTTGAATCTGTCTATTTTTAATCTTTACCATCACATCTAAAAAAGGTATCATCTTCTTGTCAATGGTCTTGGTGAACTGATTATTTTCATCGTAAGTGTTCAGTTGTTCAATTTTGGACTTCAACAGATCCAAACTATTATGCCATATCAAAAAAATATCGTCGATGTATCGACAATACAGCAGGATGTTATCTGACCACTCCTTGTCATTGAGTAAAAATAACTCCTCAAATCTTGCCATGTACGTATTGGCATACGCTGGTGCCCCGGCAAAGCCCATTGAAGAGCCTTTTAATTGCAGATAAAACATGCTATCCCACTCAAAGTAGCTATGATGAAGACAAAAGTGTAACATCTCTTGAATGAAAACCTTTTCTGCCCTCATTGCATCTTGTTTTAATAAAGCCCATTCAACTGTGTCCATGCCTCCTTAGTGTGGAATAGAGGTATAAAGGGCCTTTACATCCAAAGTACACAAGATTGTATCTTCTTTCAATGATAGAGTTGCCAATTTCTGCAAACAATGAGTGGTGTCTTTTGTGTAAGATGTCCAGGCCTGGACAAAAGGCTGTAAAAAATAATCAATTTACTGTCCAAGGGGCTCAAAGATGGTGCCGCACCTGGTAACAATAGGTCGGAACGGTGGATTGTTAAGGTCCTTGTGGACTTTTGGTAGCATGTACAACCCTGGTCTTTTTGGGTTATTGACTGTGAGGTATCGTCTGGTGTTTACTGAGATCCATTCCATTTCCATAGCACGATCCAAAATCTGGTTGAGAGTAGATAACAATTCTTTCGTGGGATCTTGATCTAACTTCAAAGGGGTGCCTGTATCTGAAATATGTTCAACAACCTTCGAATTGTAGAATTGTCGATCCATCACAACAATAGCACCACCTTTGACGGCTTTTTGTATGAAGATCCGAGTATCTGATGCTAAAGATTTCAAAATTTGTTTTTCATGCTTATTTAAATTCGATGGTGTAGATTTTTTGGTGTTAATTCTACTTTTGCGTTTAAATTCAATAAATTCTGGTTCCAAACGTTCTGTACCTTCTTCAGCCATAGTTGAGAAAAAATACTTAAGACGTAACACTCTCATGAATTTCAAGAAATCAATCTCGATCTCCAAAGGGTTGGTGTGATAAATTGGCACAAATCCTAGTCCTTTGTTTAATACATGTATTTGTTGTGTTGTTATTTCCACTGATGAAATGTTAATTACTGCATTTGTTTCTGACTTCTCAAATTTTGCCTTGGTTTTTCTTTGGCTTCTCCTTGTTTTCCTGAACTTTTTCCTGGTGGTTGACTGATGTTGGTGTCCTGGCCTAAAAAAGATGTTCTTATCTCGTTAGTGACTTCCCCTGTTTGTCCACTACTTTTATCCATCCTAGGTGGAGCTCTGTTGATGTTAGTGTCTGCTTCCGTGGCCCCACTCTCTTTAGAGGAAGCATTTGGGGCCAGATGTAGGTAAGCCCAGATTACCAATTCTTAAATACCGAATCATACCGATTCGGTATTTAAGAACTGGCAATCGGGATGTAGGTAATTTTACCGATTTAATTACCGAATCGGTATTTACCGATTCGGTAATTGACATTCAATCCTATGGGCCTGGAGGCCCATAGGAATGAATGTCATTTACCGAATGATTCGGTAATTGGGGGAAACATTGAAGGGTGGCAGGCTGTCACTTTGACACCCTGTTGCACCCCTCAATTGTGCATAGGTGCACATGTTGCAGACATACATGCCCTTAGGGCATGTATGTCTGCAACATGGCACTGTTTAAAAAGCAAAAGAAATGCTTTTTAAAGGGTTTTCATTATTTACCACCAACTTCTATTTGGTGATAAATTAAGAATTCTTAAACGCCTGTAGCACTGATTACAGTTCTACCTACATGTCAAAATACAGATTCTGTAATTATACCGAGTCGGTATTTTACAGATTCGGTAAAATTACTGAATCTGTATTTTAACATGCCCCTACATCCCAAACTCCAAATACCGGTCGGTAACGGCCGAAACCGGCCATTACCGACCGGTATTTGCCTTCCTACATCTGGCCCTTGAACTTTTCTTAAAGTAAACCCTTTTGCTCATAAACCTCCGCCCAAGTATAGACCTCGTTCAACTTATAATCCAAAGTGTCCCTCTTATATTTCCTACGTTTTCCTTCCTGCAGTTCTTTTGAGTACAAATCCAATCTTAAATTCATATCTTCTAACACTTTGGTCCATTCATCAGTGTCCATACGAGTTTCAAGGTCTGTTTGAATGATGCTGATTTCTTCCGTGATTTCCTTAATCACAACCGCCAATTCCTCAATAAGTAACAAAATTAAATCCAGCGAACATTTATTTAGTACAGCGTAACAGCGATCCATAAAGTCCTTTTTTAAATGAAATCTGAATAGCATTGGTTTGATAGACATCCTTAGTCCCCTAGGGATTCTTTTAGCACGATGGTACTGCACTAAAGTAGAGGCATGCAGGCGTTGGTTGAGCTGTCTCCTGGTCAAAAACTACGACTAAACTGTTAGATGAGACCAAGATGAAGGTTGAAAAGCAAGTGCAAAGCACTCTTCTGGAGACTAAACCCAAACCTAAAATCAACAGACAAGTGTTTGTTTCAAGATATTCTACCAGCTCAAGTCAAGTGAAGAAATGCATCAACACACACTGGGAGATCTTAGTTAAGGAGAGTGATTTTCAGGATTTATTTGTGAATATACCTCTTTTTGCTTATAAAAGGTAACGCAATATTAAGGAGATCTTGAAGCTAAACATCATCGACAGGATGGAAATCTACAGAGGCACAAAGAGATGCCAGAACTGTGTTCATGGCAATAACGTGATCATGAGTAATGGAATTCAACACCCCCAGACGGGAGAGACTATTATGACTATACATAACGCTGACTGCAATTCAAACAATTTGATCTACGCAATTAAATGTCCCTGTGGCCTGTTATATATAGGCAAAACAGAATGGAAGATAAAAATGTGCATATCTGAACATAAAAGTACTATCAGGAACAACATCAATAGTAGCCTGGCAGTCCATTGGACTGCTAACAGACACACTATAGCACAACAAAAATTTCAGGTGCTCGAAGTAGTGAAATCTGAACCCAGAAGGGATTTGACCAAAACTCTTTTACAAAGAGAGATTTACTGGATTAGACATTTAGACACCCAAGATCCAAAAGGGATCAATGACAGAGTAGACTTAGGGTGTTTCTTATAATCTGCACTTTACTGATAGGCTATACAGGCGTAAGGTAGTTGAGGAAAATTGTACATACATGACATGTATTTCGATAACACACTGTGTATGATGTGGCTCAATGGTAATGTTGTTGTTATAATTGTTCATTTGTAAAGCATATAGTCTAGGTAAACCTGTTCTTAGTTTATTTCTGTTTTTTTCATCACTTTTTTCACGCATTTATTTTTTGCATCTATTCCAGCTTGTTTTTGAGATGTGTGTATGACGTTTGATTATTAATTTATGGAGGCACTTGGTGCTGAACAGCTTAGTTGCTTTGTTTAGTTATGAATTTTTTCCCCTGAGATCGGAGGTTGACAATTGTTAACAGATTCATATTTGATGAGTTGTAGCAGCATTAGGTGTGATAAAGGATCTTTTAAGATGGCGTCATTAGAGGGTAGCGTGAGACCGTTGTTGTGTACATCTAAGCGTCGGGACGACTATGGAGTTAGTCCGTTGTTGAGTACGATTGCTTCCGCTATTCCTGTCATACGCGCTTGCGTCGCATTTACTTGCTCGTAAAAACTTTATGCTGCATCGGAAAATACGCGGATTTATTTTATGCGAGAACTCTCTACCTTGAAGGTATGTTAATCGTATGAATCGCTTAATATCTTTGTTGAACCTACGCGTAGGAGAATACTTCACGCATCTCCGTGTTGAGTTTTTCCATAGTGTCGTGAAACCTTGATTCTGCCTGCAAATCATGTGATGACTTCAAGTCTAGATCTTCAGGTTAGTGGGTTTGCTTAGGTTTTTCGGTTTATATATCTGGGTGATCGCGGTTACCATGTATGACGGTGGGCCATTTTGTATATCTTTACAGGGGAGGTCGCTGGCAGTATAATTTTCTTAAACACTTTGGAATTTATAGTTGTTACTACGAACGGCAGTAGAACGGAGTTCTGAACGTGAGTGATATTTACCTTTACTGTGTTTTCTCACTGGTCGCATGTCACAAGTATTCACACACAGGTTGGTAGCAGAGGTGTTTGTTGTGTAAAGACACTAGATGCAGAGATTTCATTTTGATTATTCTTTTCTTCTTTTTTTCTTTTACGCTTTGTCACGTTTGAGTAAGTTATCATTCGTTCACCCTTATTACATTGTCATGGAATGACTCTTTTATGTTATACTATTGAGTGCAGCTCACATTGTGTATTAGACATTTTTGTCATTTGATTGAGTAGATTTCTACTTCCTGTAAAACCAAGGTTCTGTGTAATTGAAGATACATTTTATTTATTTATGTTTACAGATCAAGCACCGGAAAAAGGGCTAAGGGCCCGAAAAGCATTGGGCAGTTTTGCAAATGTTTGTTATGAGATTTGTTATTGTTTGATGTATATTTGATGCAATATTCTCTAAAAGTGAAAGAAAGTAAAAAGAAAAAAACCTACTTGGGTTTAATGTATACAATTGAGTTGAGATCTTGATTTATTTCAAATGTTTATTGTTTAAAAAGTAAGTCACATTCACCACCATTAGGTGGACCCGCAAAAGTGCGCAAAGGCCAGGTGGTAACACTTGATAATTATTTTTGCCCATGAAAAGCTGTCACAGTACTAGGAGGAAAAAGCCGTAGGCAAACAACCTAAAAAAATAACTTCCAAGGACAAATGGAGGATTCCAGAGTGCAGGAAAGATTGAAATACCTCCTAGCAAAAGAAACAGGAATCAGCAGCTGGCAAGAACAAAGAACTGCAGAAGGAACATGATGCATTGTGCCTCCCTTTCCGACCAAACTAGAGCCTTTTCTATATAGAGAATACAGGAACAGGAAATGAAAATGAAAAAATACCCCATGTGACAATCCCCATGATGAATTGGGAAACCTAGTAGAAACTAAATGAAGAAACAGTGCAATTGGAAAGGGAAATGTAACCCCAGAAGCAGACTACCAGTGGAGTCCCGTTAAAGCCGACATGCAAACCTTCAGGCAAGTTATTTTACTTTTGGGCGAAGCCCTTGAAAAGCCAGTGAGACAAGTAAGTGTGTTGGCATGCCTGCTGCTGGAAATTCCTTAAGGTATTTCACTGTTCCTGGGTACTCCAATATCAATGCTCCCAGAAAAAGCGACACCACAGCACCTGAATTTCAGTGAAAAGCTGTGAATTGGTACTGCTCAGGGTTCAGCCAAAATTTTGCAATTAAAGGCTTTCATTGGAGTATACCCAGTTTGATCTCCAACCTCTAGAGTGAGAAGAGTGTCGCGCCCCACAGTAGACATGTGTTTTCACAAAACACTCCCCCATGCTCTTCTGAGATCTTGTGAACTATCAGGGCTGCCTCGTATACAGAAAAGCATTTGTCTTTGTTACCTCCCCACCATATAATTGGGCACCAAATCCTTGGGAGTGCAAACTCTTTTGTATCCTTTAGACAATGTGCGTATGCTGCCACAATCTCTGCTGGAATCTGCTGGTCTGGCATTGATGTCATCTCTTTTAGATTCAGTTCATGAGGCAGCAATTATTATTTTCCTCTAAAGCTCTATCTGCCTCAGCTTTGTTTGCCTCTAAGGCTAGTTTTATCTCCTCTGCCTCCATGGCCAGTTTATTTTCCTCCATCTCCAACTGGGCCATCTGCAGTTTAAAATCCCTCTCCTCCCTCCTCTCTGCCAATTCTTCAGGAATAGGCCATGAGAAGAGAAACTGCTCCCTGGCCTGGCAGGTGGCTCCATTCCAGGGGTCAAGCCATCCCTTTGCACAGCAGGAGGCTCCTCCATCTTCTCATCCTCTCCTGTGGTCCCACCGGGTATGGAGTGAGCTTCTACCCATGCCCTCAGTGCCTATTGCAATAGCACCTTCCTGGTGGTGCTCTTGGCAGTAAGTCTAAACTCCCTGCGGAAGTCCTTGAGCTGGGCTACAGTGTAGAGCTTCTTGTTAGCCTGCTCAAATCCCATGCTTGCAAGTGTAGTGTCAGTTCCAACAGATAGAGAAAGGATTTTGGAAAGTCACAAAGATTAATCAGGGAGATTTTCAACTTGAATTGGTCTTAGGTATGGGATGGTAGTGTACACTAAATCACTGTGTGGCACTGCACAAACACAAGCCCTTATCTGACCTCTGATCACCAATGTCAGAAACTGGGTTGATGGTTGTATGGTGTATGAGAATGGGTCAAGCAGCAACCGCAATCCTAGTCAGGGTAGGTGGCAGGCAGGCAAACCCTACATTAACCCATGCTCACCCTCTGGTAGCTTGGCACAGAGCAGTCAGTCAACTTAGAGGCAGAGTGTAAAGTATTTGAGCAACACTTCAAAAAGTAAAACAGTGAAAACAAAATGGATCCTACACCAGGATAGGAAAATAGAACTAACTTTAATAAATAGAACAGAACTAAAACAACAAATATCCAATTAGTAGAACACAATATATTTAATTTAAAAGTGTTTAAGTAAAATAGCTCCAAAAACCACAAAGTGCTACCAGGGATATCTGTTCAAGCTGGACCAGGGTAAAGTAACAAGTTCAGGCCAACTGCGATGGAGCACGGCTGGCTACAGGGACCCAGTTAGGTCCAATGAACAGAGTACCTTAAACACTGGGTGCGGTGCTATGTGTGGGTACGCGTCGAAGATGCATTTCCCAGCATAAGCGATGCATCTATTCCGAGATGTAGCACGGTTGCTGTGAGAGGTCCTGTTGCATCAACGTTGAGGGTCATGTCAACGGGGCTTGTGATGCAAAGTCCAGTGTCGCGGACACGAGGTGAAGAGGAGATATGTCAAATCCGATGAGCAGTGGAACTGAAATGCAGAGTTTTGTCGTGGTGGTGCTGGATGCCTTCGATGAGGGATGCAAGGACCTTGCGCTGAGAAAAACATTGCCCAGTGGTGGTTTCGAAGACTAGCTATCGGTTCCAAGATATGGGAGGTAGCAGTGATGTGAATCTTTTGCGATGGGTTCAATTCATGCAGTAGCGGAAATCCACCAGCCCTGCTCGGGTTGTGCTGCTCAGCTGAGGAAATGCATCAGTTCTGCTCGGGGATGCAACGCTCAGTGGAGAAGATCCATCATTGCTGCTGGCATGGACCTTAGGCCCACGTCCAAGGGTTCAGGACTAGGGTGGCACCACATTGCATGGTATACTCATAGATGGCAGTGCCCAAGTGCAGGGGTTGGAAGCCTGGTGTGTCCCTGAGGCTTCAGATCAGGAGGCCAGGAACTAGCCCTTGAAGTCACTCTGGGGTCAAGAGAGGCTGGTCCAGACTTTACCACACAAGAAAGAGGGCAGCAGCAAGGACATGGCATGGTGAAAGGGCGCGATGCCAGGAGTGAGGGTGGAGCTACATTGTGTCTGTGGATCACAGATCATGGAGCTACTACTGCTGGTGCAGTGGAAATTATCAACACCACTGCCCCGTCTGCCCACTGCCTCTGGAAGACTTCTGGAAATGGCCGGTGGTGTGCCCAGTGGCAGGCAGGCACAAAACTGGTGTGAGCCATACAGGCAGGTGGGGCCAGTGACCAGGAATCAGGCGGATCCTGATACCCACATGAGGCTGGTGATTGGCGAGCTGCACCTGTGCCTCCACATCCTGCCTGGTCTCACAGCACAAAAAGCCTCCCTCTCCACATCTCCACCCGAAACGCTCATCACCCCCACGCTGTCCTCACCTTCCCTCCTCCTTCTGGTGTCTCTCTGGTCCCTCCCCTCGCTTTTGTCCATGATACACAGGTGGAGTGAAAAAACAAAGGCTGAAGACGGAACCAAGCCCAGCTTACAGAAGGACCACAAAATAAACATGAAACTTTCAAAACCATTTTGAGCACTTTTTCAAACTTTTGGACTGCACAGAACTATGAGGCATATGGAAAACTCCTAAGGGATGCCTGGAAAACGCCTTGCCATTGCTTGTTCTTCCTGCAGCTCCTGCTCCTTCATATTTTTAGTAAAGATTTCCAGTTACCTCCGTAGCAGGAAGGATTGACGTTAACCTTCACCACTTTTCCCCTAAGTGACAACTAACAGCTTGGGGAATGGCAGAGGATTGTTTGACAGTAGCAACACATTGGGAAGCAGTACCCATGACAGAAAGTAAAGTCTTCAATATAATTGCAAACTTTAAGCCCACATTCCACACCTATGATCCCATCCCATCAACATTAGTACAAAACCTCAACCATATCATCGCCCCATTTTGGACAAAAATCATCAACACCACTCTCTCCTCAGGACATGTACCAACCTCCCTCCAGGCCAGAGCACACCCATACTCAAAAAACCAGGGGCTTACCCTAAAGACCTCAATAACCTCACACCTATCACCAACCTCCCATTCCTAGCCAAAACAATGGAGAAATGTGTCCTTCTACGACTCAACCAACATATTAGGAATTCCACCTCCTGGACACCTTCCAGTCAGGATTCAGGAAAGGCTGTAGAACAGAAACTGCTTTGCTCAATATCTCGGATAATTTTCCCAGATCCCTGGCTGAAGGTGATGCATGCCTCCTCATCCTACTTGACTTATTGGCAGCTTTTGTTACTGTAAATCACCCAGCATAAATCAGGCCACTCAAGAACCGCTGTGGTATCAATAGCACAGTCCTTACTTGGTTCTCATCGAACCTGCAACATCGCTCACAACAAAAAAAATCAGCAACTGTTTCTCCAAACCAACACTAGTTCCTCATGGTGTCCCCAAGGCTCAATTCTCTACCCATCCCCTTTCAATCTCTTGATGGAGCCCCTTACTGTTATCCTGAACCAAGCAGGGGTCACATATCACCTACATGCCAATGACACTAAACTTTACTACAATATGAAATCACCAAGTGCCATCATACATTTGAATGAAACACTTATCAAGATACAAGCTTGTCTTAACAACAACCACTTAAAGTTGAACCCCAACAAAAAAGAACTACTACTTTTCTCCCTGAAAAACAACCCTTTACCAATACAAGATTCACAAACCTGGACACCCTAAACTGTTCTCGTACACCATCCAACTCCGTAAAGTCCTTTGGCATCACTCTGGACAAGAATTTATAATTGAAGTATCACATCAACAACTCATCGAAGTAGCGCTGTACACTCTTAAACAACTCAGGAAAATTAAACCTTGTATTTTGCCTAATGATTTTGAGTTGGTAGTACAGTCTCTTTGATAATGGCACCGCCATCCTCACAGGAACTCCGAAATCCCACCTTGCCCCTTTTACAATAGTTCTCAACACAGCTGCCTGGCTATTAACAGGTTTTAAATGATATGAGCACATCTCACAAGCCCTCAAGAACCTAAATTGTCCTCCCAGATGTATCTACAAAACTGCTTGCATTACACATAAATCCCTTCACACTCACAACCCAAACTACCTTGGTTTGAAACTTTCCAAAGCAGAAAGAGCAAGGGCACTGAGAAGCTCCAACTCACTTCTTCTCATTCCTCCCAAACTGAAAAAAAAATCCTCACAGTCTCGCTCATTCTCTAGAAATGCTTCTAGGATCTGAAACTCGCTCCCTAGAGAACTCCGCCGTAACCCATCATTTTCATAATTCAAACAGGACCTTAAATACCTACTGCTGAACAAATTGTTTAGGACTCAAATAATCCGAGTTATGCTCTCAAAGATCACACCCAATTCTTATAGACCCTTTGAGGAGATCATTTGATTGTTTAAGCTTCTTCTATGTCATTCATGTCATATGTGGAGAAGTGTGGTTCAGGGGTTAGAGGCAGCAGACCCGGAAGCTGAGATCGGTCCTGGACCAGGGTTCAATTCCCCGCCTCGGCGGGTCTTGGGCTAAAAAATTCCACGGACTCGGTAATTCTTGCCCCGGTGCCTCCTCGACTCACGGGTTCACACTCTGCGACTCTGGGCAATAGCTTGCTTAATCTCCACAACGGCCCCTCGCGGCGGGATGCCTGACTTTCACCTTGTGGATACCCTGCTATCTCACAGGGGAATACCAGGAAGGGTTCCCTAAGCAAGCGCTGGGAAACCCACTGCGGGTAGCTGTGCGCTATATAGGCTCAACTACATTTACATTTGCATTCTCGCCATTAACATGTGCTGTGCTAATGTGCTCATATTGTAACTACCTTGATTGCACAAAGCTTTTCTTGGTCTATATGTATGTATATACTTTATTTGAACACTCTTGCATTACATGTAAAGAGCTCTTTAAAACCTATAAATAAATAGGCCCACAAACCCCCAGTGTGCTCCTTCCTCCCTCCACTATTGCACAGATAGTGACATAACAAAGCCTACAGTGCACACTCTAAGAGTGTGGCGTTGCTGCATCCTGGGATAAAACAATGAGGTGCCCGGCCACACGGCAGAATTTCTAACTCAGCACGTCACCAAAGGCCTGCTAGTGGCCACAGAGGGGTAGCAGTAGCAGCAGCTTTTTTAGCCTTGCTTTGCACCAGGAGGCTCTAGCCTCTTTCTTTGACATTGCAGGACACACTGACGCCTATGGGTGAGGCAGCAAAAGGACCACTATTCAACCATTGTTTTAGGCAACAGGTCCTACTCATGAGGTCCGCAAAAGTTAGGGAAGAGGCTTTGCTGTGACAAATAGGAAACATGGCAGAGACAACAGCTCTCCCTCCCAGGCAATGAAGCGTGTGTGATCAAAACCAAAACCCAAACCACAACCGAATGAAGACCCCACAATAAATCTTACCAGCCAAGAGGAAAAGGCAGCAGTGAATCTGGGGACCCTAGGAAAGTGCTTGCCCCTCTCCAACAATTTGGCTGCCTGCAGGAAACAGCCAAAAATCTACACGAATTGTACCTTTTTAAAGGATGCTGGTTCAGGGCTCTTCTCGACCAATCAAAAGCTCATGGGACAACAACGTCCTCTGCTACCTTCCCCCCAGCTGTCACCATCAACACCATTGAAGTAGCCTTGGAGCGTTCTACCTTGCCGGTGACCCCTGAATCCAACTCAAGCTCCCCATCCAACACTTATGCTCCTCCATCAAGTTCACACAAATGTAGGTGATCAGCAGACTCCTTTAGGGACGTAAAGTCCCAAATCTGACAGTCCTCATAATTGCTAGGGAGAAGGCAATGGAAATACCTCCAGCACCGAAGCATGTGGCGCAACAAAAGGACATCCCTGGAAAAATGTGGTCTGTGAAGAGGTCTCAGCCAACTTAATCAGCACAGGCAATACAAACTGCACCCCATCCTCCCAAACTCCACCAGACGGCCCAGGAGTGTCACTCTTAGGGACTTCCAAAAGCAGAGTACACACAAAAGAAAAGGACTGAGAAGCACTCTCGTCCTTAAAAACTCCAGAATGGGAGGAAATACAACTTTCTCATAGGACACTGAGCAACCACTTCAGACACCTTGGCAACCTAGCTCTGAGCACTGTCCAGAAAGCAGCAAGTCGGGGTAAGCGGTATTCAACAACCAACCTTGAACAATGTATGAGTATTGCTTCTGAACTTAGTACAGTTATCTGTGGCGGCACTACAATATTAATCGAATGAACATTCTACTCTTACTCCTCAACACCTCAGCTGTCTGTGTGGCTGGGATTGATGATAAACTCCGGGAGCTACACTCCCTGAAAAAATGTATTCAGTCTGACACCACATTCATCCAAATAAACTGTCCTTGTACTAACATAGTTGATAAGTTGTCAACTCTTCCTACAATGCTCAATGAGTTTATAACTGGAGTCAAGCAAAGTCCACCGGCACAGGAGGGACAACAAACAGAGCTAAAATCTTCACACTACATCCTAACTACCTGCAAGGATCTCACAAGCCTTCCACCAACTGCCAAATGCCAGAGCGGGGGCTAAATCCTGCTCAGTTGTGAGCAGTAATCCTAGGGAATGTAGGGGCTCCAAACAGTAAGAGACTAAACACAGGTGGGGTGGACCCCAGTATTGCTCCAAACGGTGCAACATTAGATCCGTTGGCAGATACAACAGCTCCCCAGTCTGGGCAAATGGGACAGGTAGCATAATAAACAATACCAAATTCAGGCAGAGGCGAAGGAGAAAGGGACAAAATAAAACAGCTTTTGACCAAGAGAGGGTGTGCCCCCTCTTTAGCTCAGTAACAAGACCAAACAGAACAGAACACCAAGCCTCCTAGGAAGAAGAGCAAGAGGAACAGCTGGAGGAAGTACAGGTCCTTTTTCCAACAAACCCAGTCATGATAAGCACCAGGCCTCCAGCTGAAAACTTGCTGGGCACACTGCCTAGTCAACCACCTGCGACAACCAGCAATTCAAGAACAAAAGCAGTACTGTTAAGAGGGTCAGGGTTGATCTCTCTGTCCCACTCACCACAGGATGTCCTATAGACCCTCTATTGAACATACAATTGTGCACAAAAAGATCCACAATGGAGACTGTCCCTGAAAGCATCACAATAACAAGGATTGACTGCCCACAACATACAAGCTCTAAACTGAACCCAGTGACAAACACAGGCCAAGAACCTCCACTCAATACTTGCATAAACCAAAGGTAATTACAAGAGATCACACTGACACTGTACCAAATACACAGAGAATATGAACGCTTCTTGGGAACTGATGGGGACCTCCAAGACAACTTCAATGTGCTAAACTTCATCACAGAATACACCTTCAGAGGGAACAACGTCATAAACAGGGACAAAGTTCTCCACCTACTATCAGATATCCCAGCACAATGTTACCTGAGCTCAAAGGACCTTGCAGCAATCTGGTTTGAATGAGCTGATGAAGCTCCTGGTGGGTAAGAACAAAGACCACATGGACCGCAACCAATGTCGCATTCAGAATCCTCACAGAAGGGCCAACGATTGGAAGGTGGGGATTAAAGATTGCCCCATGCTATGAGCCAGCTAACCCCCTTTCATTGCTCCTTTTTGGCTACTCAAGAGGGGCCAGCATGGGTGCAGATAACAACCACCTCTGAGCTAAAGGGTGCAAGGGGCTCCTCACACAGACAAACATCAGAAGTCAGAAACCACTGGAGAACAGAACACCCTGAAATTTAGCAATCGAATGACACTCTAAGCATCGTGAGAACCATCAGCTGCTCCCCTGTGACAATGTGAATGCTTTTGGACCAGGCGTCACAAGATGAAGTTAACACCGGTCTACTTTGAATGTGCTCCTGGAATATAAATGGCCTCACTACAAAACTAACCGATCCGGACCTATATAACTCTCTGAGGTCATTCAATGTCATCCCCTTTCAGGAGACCTGGAGGACATGCTTGTGCCCTTCAGGTTTTAACATTATCAACAAAGACAGAAAAGACCAACGGGGGAGAGGTGTAGCTATCATACACAAGGACAACATCGCCATCATGGAATTGGACTCTTTCAAATACAATACCTTTAGATGTCTTACCGCCAATATTAAGACTAAGGACAATGGAACAATCCTCTGCTACCTTCTATATCACTCTCCAGGCAACACCTCAGCATTCGGGAAGTACTTGTCCGACCTGATTGCTCACTGTGCACTCGGGCCGCTAACAACCTAATTCTTGGTGACCTAAACCTTCGCTGGAATGAAACGAATAACCCGTTAATTCAAACACACAATAAAGGGGCAAACTTGGATGCCATTATCACTCAACATGACGCAATCACCATTGACCACATACTCCCCATTGACTGTTCGGACCATCACATGATTCTATTCCGTTTTAACCAAAAAATGCTCTCTCAGCTACCCATGCAAGACCCCCCCCAGATGGGCGAGAAAACTCATCCAGACCCTCCTCGTTGCCCTTGAAGAAAGGATAAAATCACTCCTCCCCAGCGCTAACAACCATCTCACCACAACCAAACTCACCTTGCTCTACAATGCAAATATGGCGACCATGCTTGACTAACTAGCCCCCTTAAAACAAAAAAAAGCCGAGCCATTCCATCCAGATCATGGTTCAACACCGACACTAAATCCGAAAGGAGACTTCTAAGAGCCACAGAAAGAAGCTGGAGGAATAATCCTTCTACTACCCTCCACGAACAACTCAGAGCAGCCCACACGAAGTACAACAATCATATCAAGATCAAAAAATCCACTTTTTTTCACTCCGCACTGGACAGTGCAAGAAACCTCCAAGCCCGCAACATCCTCAATACAGGCATCCAAAGAACTTTGCGCTAACTTCGCCAACTTCCTTAATGACAAGATCACCAAGATCAAACTCTTACTGGACACCAACAGCACCCCCTCTTCAAAGAGCAGCATGGCGCGGGCGTTTAATAATGCTCCCATACCCCCTGACAAATCCTGGCTAATCTTTTGGTAGTTGTTAGAGATTGCCTTAAAATAGGGCAAGTCACGCCACTGCTGAGAAAACCCGGCATTGACATAAAGAATTTGAACAACTTTAGACCCGTCTCCAACCTTCCTCTTCTTTCCAAAATCCTAGAAAGTTGTGTACTCCAACAACTAAACCAAAACACCTGGAAAACACCGACCCCCTTGACTCCCATCAGTCTGGCTTTAGAAAAGGATGCAGCACTGAAACCGCGATCCTCAACTTCATCGACGATATCCACAAATCACTGGACTCAGACCATTGCTGCCTCCTCATCCTCCTGGACCTATCAGCAGCTTTCGATAAGGTAGACCACAAACTTCTCATTAAGGCTCCCCAAGAAAGAGCCAGATTTGGCAAGGTGGTCCTCGAATGGTTCTCATCCTTCCTACACAACCGTATCCAAAGAATCAAAATCAAAAACTTTGCGTCCGACCTGCATCCAGTTAACAAGTGAGTCCTGCAAGGTTTAGTGCTCTCCCCGCAACTTTTCAACATTTACATGGAATCCCTCACCAAACTACTCAAAAAAGCAAAAATCCGCTTCCATCTTTATGCAGACAATAAGCAGATTTACCTGGAAATCTCCTCAATCAAGGACATCCAAAAACTCCATGACATACTGAGAGATGTCCAACACTGGCTGTCCAGTAGCCACCTTAAACTAAACCCTGATAAAACCGAAGTTCTCCTCATCTCGAACAAAGAGGAGAACCCCCAAATTGCTGAATGACTAAAAGCTATCGATGCGCTCAACCGGAACCTCACCCTTGCCGACTCTGTCAAATCACTAGGTATCATGCTGGACCCAAAACTGGACATGACCTCACACATCAAGAACTCAGATAAGAGCACCTTCCTTAACCTAAAACTAATGAACAAAATAAAGCCTTTCATCCCGCCCAATGATCTCAAACAGGCCACCCAAGCATTGTTGTTGTCAAGACTAGACTATGGGAATGCAGTCCTATCAGCATTAGCAAAATCTTGCTCACCTCAAAACAGCGCTCAATGGGGCAGCAAGATGGTCACTGGAATTAAGAAATTTGATCACATTTCTCCGGCACTCAGAGAACTTAAGTGGCTTCCAGTGGAAATGCGGGCTAGCTTCAAAACAGCCTGCCTCACAAACAAAGCTTTGCTCATTGGAAAACCCGAATATTTGGCGGCCAGACCAGGAACCTCAGAAGCTCGAACTCTCTTCTACTATTCCGCTGAAAACTCGAAAACAAAAAACTGCGGCTCGATCCTTCGCCGTGTGTGCCCAAAATCTGGAACTCTATTCCCCCCCACATCAGAACTACTACCTCTTTTGCAAAATTCTAAAGCCAGCTCAAAGTCCTGTTCCTCGACCGCTCCTAGGGAACCGATAGGAGCAGCCAGAGCATGGAAGCAGACATCTCTCACAGCTTCGACTCTATGTCCGCAAGCCTCATAACCGAACTCGCCGCTAATCGACATACTCTATTACTGTATTTTGTGATTCTCTGCATTGTAACTGTTGTAAAGCGCTCCAATACTCTCGGTTCAGGCAAGCACTATATAAAACGTCTTAAAAATAAAATGACCAAACCTATCCATATTCAAGGCTACACAAACTTCTCCACACCAGCGGGAAAATGGGCAAAATATGACCATCTTTCGGGTGATCTATATCTCACTGGTAACCGTGGGCAAAGCACTACGCTACGCTCACGTAGTTTGCGAAGTTTGCACTACTTCGCACTACGCAAACTGCACGTAGTACAGAGCCAACAAACATACCGTAGCATAGTGCAACGGTCATTTTTTGCTTGCTCGCGGTCCTCAACGTTAAGTTGGCGACTCGGGAGCGAGCAAAATGACATCCCGGCAAGAGTTTTTCCTCGTTCGCGATCAGCAACATCAAGTTACCGATCAAGAGCGTGGAAAATAAACCTCCCAGCGAGATTCACAACACATTAAACTATTAAAAAAAGAATTTAACAAACATTTAATAACAACATTAACATAATAGTAGTGAAAAAGTTGGATAGCGAGGGGGTAAACATTACTATTCCCAATCCAGTGAGTGCAACAGTAGGGAAAGCGTTGGATAGCGTAGGGGTAAAAATTACTATTCCCACTCCAATGAGTGCAACAGTAGGGAAAGCGCTGGATAGCGTAAGGGTTAACATTTCTATTCCCACTCCAGTGAGTCCAACAGTAGGGAAAGCGTTGGGTAGCGGAGGGGTAAACATTACTATTCTCACTCCAGTGAGTGCAACAGTAGGGAAAGCGATGGATAGCATAGGGGTAAACATTACTATTCCCACTCCAGTGAGTGCAACAGTAGGGAAAGCACTGGATAGCATAGGGATAAAATTGCTATTCCCACTCCAGTGAGTGCAACAGTAGGGAAAGTGCTGGATAGCAAAGGGTTAAAAATGACTATTCCCACTTTAGTGACTGCAACAGTAGGGAAAGCGCTGGATCCCACAACAATAAAAAACAAAAACATCAACATTATATTATGTTAAATTTCCAATATTAACATAATTAATATATAAATGTAAACATATTATAATTAAGAAAAATAATTAAAACATCATTAATTACACATTAATTAACACTATACTATCCACAACACACACCTAAAATTATTTACACAATTAAAATTAATATTTAATTATTGGAAATTAATTGATAAACATTTATTAATAAATCAATACAAAATTAACTACTTACCGCCTTTCAGACCATTTACACATATGAACACCACAACACACACCTAAAATTCATTACACAATTACAATTAATAATTAGTAATTAATTCATGGAAATTATTTAAAAATATGTAATAATTAATGAATAAAAAATAATTACTTACCACCTTTCACACTATTTACAGATATAAACACCACAACCCACACCTAAAACTAATTACAGTATTACAATTAATAATTACTAATTCAATATCGGAAATTAATGTAAAACTATTTAATAATTTATCAATGAAAAATTAATTACTTACCACCCTTCACACCATTTGCACATATAAACACCACAACAAACACCTAAAATTAATTAAATAATTAACATAATTAATTAATAATGGATTAATTGAAATAATTAGCAACTAATTATTAAACTATTATAAATTATTCAATTAACATATTAATTATTCAATACATTTTTTATAATTAAATTACTTCCCACCCTATTCCCCTATAAACCCATAACCCGCTACGGAACTAAAAACGCAAAATTCTAATAAAAAAAATAATTAACTACTAGGAATTAATATTTAAATCTATATAATTAAATTACTTCCCACCCTATTCCCTATTCCTCCATAAACCCACAACCTGCTATGGCACTAAAAACACAAAATTAAACTTAAAATAAATTAATAATAAGTACAATTTTAAAAACATAATAAAATAACAAACAATTCTCATTAAAAACACCAAAATACATAACATTGTTAATAATTCGATATTTTTGTCAACTATATTTTTGTAAACGATATTTAAGACGTCGATGTTTTTGAAATCGATATTACTTACCTGTCAGTCGATATTCTTGTCCACGATATTTTTGTTGTCGATATTTCTTCCCCACGATATTTTTGCGGGAATATTTATATCCCTCGATATTTATACGTATATATTCCTGCTCTGCACCTTCTTTAATATCTATATCCACCCTAGGAGCAAGTCAACGGACTGCAGGAATGCAGCATGGGACCTAATGAGGGTCACATAAGATGACAGCTCCTAACACCTTATTATCTCGGGGGACTTCAATCTGCACCTACTGAGTACTTCCACCAGCGAACTTGCAGCAGCACAAGCTATACTCTGGGTGATACCAGTACAAGCCAGAAACACATTTGGGTCCCAAACAAAAACTGGAAGCCACCTTTCAGATAGCCTCAAGCACCTGTGCTTCATAGGAGACAAACCTCCGGCTAGCACATATCATTCTAACTGAATCAGTACACCTCTGGATTACACTGTGGTGACTAGAGACACAACTGGGAGAGTCCACCTTCTGTAGGAGGTATCCGTGGGACGAGACAAGGGACATGACCTAAACTATCAACAACAAATTAATCAAGACAACCCCCGCTATCCTGATGCAACTGCCTGCAGTTGCTGCGGACGCACTTCAGAAATTTAGGGGCGTAAGTGGCAATGTTGTATCAATGTGGGAGTCTCTCAAAGAAGCACTCTAGGTAACATACCAAAAGCAGCGTAACCTAAGTCCTCTTGACAAACCTCCATGAAGCATAATAACACAACACACATACACAGACACAGGTAGCTTAAAATTATTGTAAGCAAGATGCTGCGAACCCTGCAGAAAGAAAACAAGTGATCTGTCCACCCTTGTGACCATAAGACAACTCAAAACCTGGATAAATGGGTCAGAAAAGGAGTACAGGATGAAGATATTTGGGCTAAGCTGCAGGTGGACCTAAAATGTAATGGCAGGGCCATATTCTAAGACTCTGTCAATCATCTCCTCAGTTCCAATCGTGGTGGCATTGATTCCGCCATTCCTGAAGTCATCTGGGCTCAATTTTTAGAAGAACATATTAACCTCCCAAAGACAGCTACTCCTAAGCAGGACATAAAGGAAATGACAGTCTTAACTTCAATGAAATACCTTAATGAGGTGGACACAGACAAAATCATAGGGCATATAGTCAAAGGATAGAGGGAAGGAGCACTAGAGCCTAATGGCTTTCCTCTGGCGGTGTTCAAACATGACCTAGATCATTGGGCAGAAACTCTAGCACAGTATTCTCACAGATCAGGAGCATAGGCACGCTGCCTGCCTCACGATGAGGCTCGGTCATATCACCAATCTTCAATGGGGACGATAGATAATCTTCAGCCAATTATTGCCTAATTGCTCTGATTGATAAAAAGGCCAGGTATTTCATCGGGCACAAAACCAAATATACTGGCAATCTCACTCCTAATGGACACTGCTTGTTCTACCAAAAGATCATTATTTTTCTGTTTCATTGATTTCAAAGCGGCCTTTGACAACATTGTCCGTGATAGGCTGTGACAAAAGCTAGTAAGATGGAAAATTCCTCAAGGCCTGCTGAAAATGCCAATCGTGATCCATATGGGCACATGGGTGCAGGTCAAGCTAGGTGCTGGAATGTATCTATCAAGGAAAATTCTAACTATGCATGGACTAAAACAGGGATGTATTCCGGCACCAACACTTTTCAATCTCTCTCTGGTGGATCTGATGGAGCAACTGCAAACTTGCAACTCTCATTCTCCAAAATTAGAGGGCACGGTAATATCCAGCTTCCTCTATGCTGATGACGTGGTTCTGGTCAGCCTCACTCAGGTGGGGTTGCTGTGGCTGCTAGACACCATGAAGGCTTACTCTCTGACCAGTGGCCTGACTGTTAATCTTGGCTAAACCAAGACCTTGGAGTACAATAACAGAAAACACTAACACATTCATGGTTTTGGGGAGACACCTGGATAGAAAGTATGAATGACTATAAATACTTAGGACTTATCACCGATAAGATAGTCTCTTTTGCAGCCCAGAAGGAGGTGATACAAAAGAAAGGCCTGGCACCTGCCATAGCTAATCGTAAAGGAAAAACTGACCAGGCGTTCTCTGATGTCCCTTCTTGATGTAGCACATGCTAAACTCATATGACAATCTCATACAGGAGTGAACTGCTAAGAGGCTGAGATGCCAGAGTCTTGGACAATACAATGGTATGTGCCTACAGAATCATCTTCTCACTCCTGCGCTTCACCATCCCGGCGCAGATTTACCAGAAAATTGGGCTTCTTAAACCATCATTAGCCAGGCGGGGTATACTTTATAATCTGGAATAAGATCAGGAAAGCAGAGCAAAATATATTGAATTTCCCACCATGGAAGGAGTTGCAGGACCGAGATCCATTGCCGGCAAGGGCATAACAACTGGAAAGCATAGACCTAGCACAGCTGTGTGACATCCCCGTAAGACATCAGGTATTCAAGCAGACAGTCTGTAAGGCCTTAACAATCCACTCTGTCATTGAGGACAAGGCCTCACAATCAGAAAGAGGGCACAGATGGATGACAGATGGATGACATTTAATAATTACACAAACCTTGCATCTCAAAAATATTTCATTACTGGATATCAAGACAATTTGCAAGATATGCAATTTTTAAGATATTGACTGGGCCTGCTTCCAGCCAAAGTCCACCTCCCACCCTGGTTGGAGAATGCCTTCCTGACACATTCCCCCTATGTGCGGTTGGGTACTCCACTTAGTCTTCTACTGTAAAGCGATGCAGTGCAAAAGTAATGAATGAAATTAAATGTAAAGAAGATTTATAAAGCGCAATACATTTACCCGAAAGTGTCAAGGCGCTCTTATTAGACACCTTTTGAAAATACCAAATCAACTGAAGAAGAGTTTGCTCGACAAGAAAGGTGGTGCTGGCTTCCTTTGATCCGGGGGACCCTCAGCTGAACTGTCATTTTGATAAATTCCTGCTTACGACAGAGAAGGCTGTATCACAGCATTTCCTACAGGCTTGCAGAGGTATAAGCATTTCATCAGCAGAATTATCCCTCCTCAATTCTGCATACAGTATCAGTTGACTTTCACACACTTGCCCTTTATTACTTTACACATCATCGCTTTTAATCAGGATTAAGTGACAACCAACACAATCTTCCCCTGAGGGCACAGTGAGAACTGTCGAGGGCCAATTCACTCATGGACTTTAAACCTGTAAAGAAAATAAAAATAATTTCTCCCTAATCCCACTTCAAGAGGATATTATCACCCACACCTTTTGCACCTGAACTTTACTACACATACATCATCATACAAAGCAGAATGGATTGATGGTGAGTAAACTCCTCCCCAGAGGGCAATGCCAGAACTGGCAGTGGTAAATAAACTCATAGACTTTTTAAACCTGTAAATCTGTGTTTCAAACTTGTGACATAATATTTTCTTATTTGGTTTTATTGGACAATTCATACCTTGTATTTTAACGTTGTCATTTAATTGCATGGTTTTAAGTAATATCACAACTAATTAAAAAACATAAGCCAAACTTTAACCCTGGCTCTAGACTCACTACAGGGAAGATACAGCCCTTGGTGTGTGGCCTGGACACTGTCTATTCCGGTAAAAAGGAGGCTGTGCCAGCTCTTCCCTTCCATCCTGCCAGAGATGGCCCATTGAGACACACCTTAGCTCCCATTGTTTGTGGCTGTTTAGGAGAAATACACAAAGCCAATCTGTCAACTACACCTAGTCATGTGATCAGAGACAGACTACATGCACCAAATGGATAAAGCAAGAAAAGGACAACTTTCTAAAAGTGGCATTTTTAGAATTGCACTTTAAAATTCGACTTCACCTTAAATTGGGATTTTGAATTGTGATTCTAGAGACACCATACTTGAAGAGTTTATCTCTTCCAAATTGGGCATAACACCTTTAAAATTCAATAAGCTAATCCCAAAGTCATCCTAAGGAAGACAAATGCTTTAGCAGTAGTGAAAAAAGAATTAGAGAGTGTTTCACTACTAGGACATGTAAAACTTAAAAGTACATGACCTGCCTGCCTTTTAAAGCAATGCACCCGGCCCTCTGGGTTGTCCAGGGCATATCTTAGGGATGACATATGTATAAAAAGAGAAGGCTTGGGCCTGGCAAAGGTTTATTTTGCCAGGTCGACATGACAGTGTAAACTGCCCACACTGGCTCTGCAGTGGCAGGCCTGTGACATAGTTAAAGGGCTATTTAAGGGGGTGGTATACTCATTGCTTCAGGCCTACTAGTAGCACTTAATGTACTGACCCTGGATACATATATGGATACATGTATGATCACTTTTCTAAGGACTTTAGGCAAGTGAAATATGCCATTTGGGGGTAAACCAATTTTACCACATTTAGGGGAAGGAGCAAAAGCACTTTAGCACTGGTTAGCAGTGGTAAATTGTGCAGAGTCCTAATACCAGCAAAAAGGAGGTCAGAAATGTGGAGGAGGAAGGCAAAAGGTTGGAGGGAAGACCACCTTAAGGCTATCAGACCTAGCAACATGCGAACTAACAAATCTTCATGAAACTTTAAAGAAACATTCTCATCAACTTAATTCCTTCCTGGAGAGGTTTGCGGAGGTCTGTCAAGTGGAAGCTCTAAACGCGTGGGATAGGGGAATGCTTCCCAATATTTATTTTCACCACTATTTTTTCCATTAAAAAAGTGAACTGCGATACCACAAAAACTGTTGAATAGAATTACACCAAATGGAGCAGAAACCTAGCTCTTGGTCTAGAAAGCATGCTTTTTGAATTTATTGTAAATCCATTCAGTAGCTTTTTAGACATTAATGCTGAAAAATGTGTATATTTCATGCTGTGGAAGCTCCGCAGAACAGACACATCACAATATGAGATCTGTTTGGCTTGCACCACTTCAAGAAACATGTGGTGGCAGCAATTTTAGGACTCTGGAACTGGGTACCAATCCTGTAAAATGGTTTTAATAGAAATATAAAGGGGCAGAGTAGGGATACCTTGCCCCCTCCAGGCCTGGTACGGGATCCCCATTGTAAAATAAAATAAAGAACAGGGAGCGGCGCATTACATTTTATAGGGGAGGGGGAGGCTCTAGGAGAGGGGTTCTACTCTCTGGGTTACCCAGAGGCTACGGTGCCCCTTCCACTAAGGCCAATATCTCAATAAGGGGGAGGGGCATATGTCCCCTCTTGACCCTCTGAAAAGCCCCAGGGACCCCATCTCCTGGGGCCACATGTAAATAAAAGATGAGGGGGTGTGCATTCCCCTCCGGGGTCACAGAAGGCTCTGTGGACCCCATCTACTGGGGCCCAAATTCAATTTAAGGGAGAGGAGTGTGTGGCTCTCTTCTCCAAGCCTAGAAAGACACTGGGGATCTCATCCCCCAGGGCCACTATTTTAAAAGGGGAGAGGTATGTGATCCCCCATTCAGTGGCTTGCAATATTCTTACAATATATAGCAGGGGGTACTTTATCCCACCCATACAAACATATTTATAGGTATTTATTACAACAGTACAATTAAACTGAAATGAAAACACACTGCTTAATGTTTGAGAGAATTCTAATCTGCTAATAGACTAAAGGCCTTCATTGTGATTTTAAGTCAGTGCCTGGATTTTCATTTCACCCCTGCATATTCAGTACTTGTGTACCTTTGTTTATGATTACTATACTTGACAAAATGCATGACCAACCATTATTGCTATGTGCAGAGTGAATATGCTGTTTAGTATACATTGGAGGAGGGAAGGGCATCATTACCCACTTAAACCATCACCTCTTATTAATCATAGCCAATGCCCACACTCTACAATGGAAAAAAATAGCATTCTGCACTCTGCACATCTGCATATATATTTATCATACCAGTGAAATATAAATCTGGTCAAATAAAGCATGTTATTTGAAGCAAGTATAGTAATCAATATAGATTTGGTCATACGGTCCTACAATGCAAAGGTATAATCCCATAGTAGAAATGCATCTTCTAGACATGAATCATATCCTACTTCATCACTGCCATCACCATAGTGGGTCTAGGAAATTATGTTATGTTTTGGTTCTGCTTAAACATCTATGTTTATAAATAAATCACATGTAGGAACTAAGGGGCCTATTCTGATGTCGGACGGACCTGAGTCCGTCCGACATCGGTCAGGAGCCGAAGCCGACCGACCTGCTGTTGTCGGTTGTGGCCCTGCTAGTACGATGCGACCGAACAAGGTTCGGTCGTACTCGTATACTTCACAATGCAAACATGCATTCCGGCCGGAAAGCATGATTGCAATGTAAAAAGCAGGGGTGCAATTCATCCCGGCACCCTGTGGCCAGCACCTCAAGGTGCCTGCCAAAGGGTGCAGGGATCAACAGAGGGGCACCATAGGTGCGTCAGACTGCCATTCGGCAGCCCTGCACCCATGGGGGCCCTACTGGGGGCCCCCAAAGACAGTTCCGACTGCCTTTTCGTGATGGAAAGACCGGCACGGAAAGGCAGAGAAAAACTGCCATTGTGTTCCCTGGGTCGCAAAGAAGCGGCTGCCAGAGTACTGAGGGACTTCTGGATGGCGGACTGGCTCCGAGCCTGTTGTCCGCAATCCTGAGAGCCCATCAGAATGGCTCGGTCGGAACTGAATCTGTGCGACACGTTCCGGTTCGTTGGGTGGGCTCTGGCCATCGTACGGAGCCCTTCCGACCGAAATCCGAATCGCCCCTAAATGGCTAAAATATGATGCTGAGACTCATATTTTGTGTGTCACTGGGAAATATGGGCTTTTGTAGCACACAAACACACATATACTCACACACACATACTCACATACAATCCAGTAATTCCCTCTAGTCCAAGTTTGTATGGACCTCGACACAGTGCGAGTCAGAAGGTACTGTTATGTTTACATATCTGTACATGATATGTATAAATGATAAGGACTTGTGCACTATGTTGATTTTCCCCTAATATTCTCCCTCTCCTCGATTTTGGTTGTGCCCTTAGAATGAACAGTCTCTCTCCTGCAGAAAAAATAATAGTAAAGAAGAGAATGCCAGTTGGGTGTGAGTTGCTGCCTCCTAAGCCGACATATGGTGGTATTGTTATTACTTGCTAAATAAACAAGTATTTTCTGCTCTTGGAGAGGCAGTGTTCTTATTACAACAATAGTGATGAGTACTGCAGCTGTGTAAATGTCACAGGCACTTTCCACGGTGACCCTTTTCAGTAGTCTGTAATAGAATATTGGGGCATTTTACCAACAACTAGCGATAATTATCGCTAAGTTGGCTTAGCAGGAATATTTCTATCGCCGCCCTTTCACCTGTTTTTATCGCTGATAGCAAGGTTTATCTCAGGAGCAATAAAAAACAGGCGAAATGCGTGAATATCGCTGTCAATACAGCGATATTCAGGCATTACCGTGACAATGCTCTTAGCCATGTTATCCACCTCTCATTGGAGAACATGGCTAAGAACTGGTCAGGGCAGGCGTTAGCTTTTGGAGATATTCGCGCTTAGCGTGAATATTTCCAAAACTACGCCTGTGTTGATCATAGGCGATAGCGATTGCAGCGACTGTTTTTAGTCGCTGACACTTTGGCACGCCCACTTTGCATGTCATTAGCGATAATTATCGCTGACATGCAAAGTGGGCCCCTAAATGCCTGCTATCGCCTACAAGCTGTCGCTAACTGGTGTTAGCGACAGCTTGATAATAGGTTGATAAAATTATCGCCGCATTAGCGGGAAAAAGTCCCGCTAAAGCGGCGATGATGGCCCTTGGTAATACGCCCCATTGTTTTGTGACCATAATGTGGGAACAAAATATTAATACTTACAGCTGTGATGTGGTATTTGGAAAGGACACTTCAAATAGGGAATCTCAAAACCAAATTGCCGTTCTGTAGCAAGTTATCGAATCGCAATACGGCTTCTGTACATTTTGAAATGTTTTTTCCCAAAAAATATTTTTATGGCTGTCCCTTGACCACAAATTGCAACTTACAACAATTGGAAGTCATCAGAGGGATGGTGGCCTGCTGGTGTCAGCAGACCACTTGTCTGTGATTGCGTTTTAATAAAACCAAATTTGGTTTAAATGTAGCCTGTTTTCCCTAACCTAAACAGGACTGAGTTTAAAAAGGAGGTTGTGTTTCATAGTTTGTTTAAAAGGAGGCAATGGCCCACTGGACCACTGCCTCCTCTAAACAAATTTATTTTTTTCATTCACAAAGGGGAAGGTGGCTCAAGGGGACCCTGGAGCATATTATCAAGGACCGGTGTTAAAATTATCGCCGTTTTATCGGCAGGAAACTGCCGATAAAACGGCGATAATGGACTTGATAATACACCCGTGTTAATTCTCATAGAAGCCCATGTTCTTGTGTTAACATGGGCTTCTATGGGAATTAACAAGGGCGTATTATCAAGTCAATTATCGCTGTTTTATCGGCAGTTTCCTGCCGATAAAATGACGATAATTTTAACACCAGTCCTTGATAATATTCCCCCCTTTCCCTTTAGCAAATGGATTACTCCCTTCTTTGAGGTGTCGGTAAAAAATTCTATGTTTTGTGAGTGGACTGCGGTTGTGAAACATTTATATATATGATATGGATTCAGTATTTGGAAGCGACACTTAAAACACCCACCTTCTAGATGCAGAAGCCGTATCCATTCGATGTCCCATTTTAGGTATTAGAACAACATTTCTGCTCCCTTAAATGGGATAAGTGTTTAAGAAAAAACATTTTAACTGTGCTAAATCAGAGCGTCGGTTACCGTCAAAATGTTTGGTATATCTGTCCCAATCGTTCTATCCAGTTCACTGGGAGCAGATAACAGTCTACATTTCACGGTGGCAATGCCCTGTAATTAATGCATGTTTATAAATACAGCGCCATTGAGAAGCCACTGGCATTCACTCGCTGTAAACAAGCATTCATCATTATTCCCATCCTGTGTCTAAGCTAATTCCATAATATATCTATCAATTAAGTGGAAACAGTGGGGGAGAAATGAGTTAACTGTTGGTTTCTTCTGTTTCCTGCACAGTGCATGTCTGAAACCCCTCCCTACAGGCTGATATCTTGAAGGCAAGCCGCGAACATGAGATCTTGGTCGAGAAAGCAGGGATACATGACACATATAGCTCACTTTTCTATGTATCTAAGCGCTGTCTCCTAGTCGATGCTTGTCAAAGTGATGTTCCCGATCGATATTTGGATGATATCCTTACCTTTTAATTCTTTATTTTAAAGGTAATAGATTTAATTCTATTGTACGTTTATGTATGTCCTGACGATTTTGTACATTAATTCCCGATGAGCGTTAGGCGTGAAGTCGATTAATTTAACCCTTGATACTTCTCTGAGTTAGAGTCATTTTCAGACAACACAGCTCAGAAACGAGAAGAGGCGAACCTTTCACAGTTTTCGAGAAGAACTGTCCAAAAATAAAGCGCTAACTCAAAGAAATGTCAGATTAAATTAAATCACGGTATACCCTGCAGGTTAATAAAACATGCACTCAGCTCTGCGTAGTGCAAGACAAGCCCATCAAGAAAGGGCGCCTGTTGTTGTTCTTGCATTGCATCATATTGCCTCTCTATTTGTGATTGAAGGATCACCTCTCTTCGCTTGAGGCTTCAGATCAGATTCTTTCAGCATTCAAAATGTTGCATTCATACTTCCTTGCCCGGGCTCTATTGATGAAACCGTGTTGGTTTTGCCTTGCGTTGAATCCTTGAGCACTTCCTTTCATAGGGATTTGCCTTGGGTGAAATTAGCCACTCATGGGTCTCCTACCACTCTTGGACCATATCATGAAGGGCTTTTCTGGTGCAGGGATGAGCTGACTGAGCGCCTGTTTTATGTGCCTGCAGAGCGTAGCGCGACTTCATATAGCCCGATACTTCTCTCTAAGTCAGTTCTTTATTTTCACCATTCAGAAATATAAAGAGGTTTAGGATTATAATGAGGCAAACCTTGCTCACTGTTTCTGAGCTGTAGTGTCTGAAAATGAAGCACCAACTCATAGAAATTTCAGGTTAAATGAATTCACATTGTGTCCTACAGGCGCAGAAGCAGGTGTTCTTCTCTTCACTGAATAGAGAAAGCCCCTCCGGATGCAGCGACAGGTATCCCTAGGAAGCTGCTGGGATGATTTCTGGGCTTTTTAGCATCTTTTGTTTGTTTTCTTTTGATTGATTGTTTTTGATGAACCAATACTTCCAACTGGACTCGGCACATCTGGTCAAAGTGGTACCTCACACTAAATGCTCGATCTGATGGATAAATACCCATTCTCGTTCAGAAAGTGTCCCTCTGGGTCATGGTCAAGGATCAGATGGCAGTGTCATTTCTTGTACCTGCCTTTGCTTTTCGGTAAGTAGCACTAGCTCTGACCACCTACATACCCCATTGTTATAGGACAGCCAGCCTCCTCAGTAAGATCTAACCACAAGACTGTCCGTGATTTGGGGAGACGATGTAGCCTTAACCGGCTACAGCAGTCATCCTCGAAGCCAGGGAACCGGGTTCGAGTTGCGGCAACGACGCTCAACATCCTGTGATTCTGGGCAAATCAATTAATCTCCCTATGCCTCAAAAAAATTAATGTGTCCATCTGTAACGAAACTGGTGCTCATGTAAAGTGCTCTGATACCCGATTTCTCTGGTCTTGTTTGTGCTATATAAAACTCTAAAACAAAAAAAAATGTATGGCTCTTTAACTGTGTGCCTCCCTATCTACCTTGATCAGTCTGCACCTTCAGTCGAGTTGGCCAGCTAGGGGTGTCTCCTTTCCATTAAGCAACAAAGTAACTGGCCTCAAGTTCGATTGTGTGTGGAAAGGAATGACTGTTAATTTTGACTACTTGGCTTTGATTGGTCAGAAGCCAAAGACAACTCAATTGGACCATTAGGTGTGCACTATCGATTCCTCTGGCAAAAACTACACCCTCCAGATAGCACTGCTACCCCTTTGCCCAGCACCAATCACCAGAATACAAAAATGCTTATTTAGTCTTTGAGGTTCATAGAAAACCTCACAGTCTATCTATTCACTGAGGTAGTAAAACAATAGCTAATTTTTTTTTATCCTCTATAGCCAATTCTAAAAAGTTTGTCATAGCAATCAGAAGGTTCACCAATAATCAATCATAGCATTTATAAAGTGCACTACATACCCATGAGGGTCTCAAGGTGATGGGGTTGGGGGACGCTGCTACTGTTTGAAGAACCAGGTCTTGAGAAGTCTCCTGAAGGTTATGAGGTCTTCGGTCTGCCGCAGGCAGATGAGGAGAGTGTTCCATGTCTTGGCAGCTAGGTGGGAGAATGATCTGCCACCAGCGGTCACTCTACGGATGTGGGGGACGGTGGCGAGTATGTGGTCTGTGGAGCGGAGCTGGCGGTTGGGGGTATAGAGGCTGAGTCGGCAGTTGAGGTACGCTGGTCCGGTGTTGTGGAGTGCCTTGTGTGCAAGGGTGAGGAGCTTGAAGGTTATCCTCTTGTTGATGGGGAGCCAGTGCATGTCTCCTAAGTGGGGTGTGATGTGGCTGAGGTGAGGTGAGGGATGTCGAGGTTCAGGCATGCGGAGGCGTTCTGGATGCGTTGGAGCCATTTCAGGAGTTTTGCCGGGGCTCCTACATAGAGTGCGTTTCCGTAGTCCAGTCTGCTGCTGACGAGGGCCTGGGTGACCGTGCTTCTGGTTTCTGTGTGGATCCATTTGAAGATCCTGCGAAGCATGCAGAGAGTGTTGAAGCAGGAGGAGGAGACGGCGTTGACCTGCATCGTCATGGAGAGGGTGGAGTTGAGGATGACCCCTAGGTTGCGTGCGTGGTCAGTGGGTGTAGGGGGTGCTCCTAGTGCAGTCGGTCACCAGGAGTCGTCCCTGGTCAAGGGGGTGGATCCGAGGATGAGGACTTGTCCGAGTTCAGCTTCATTAAACTATGTGTTTTGCCAGAAGTTAATTGCGATATTTTGCTTCAAATATGATTAGAAACAATTTGTTCATAAACATTTATATTAATGAGCTCACCCTTAATGAAGAAGATGCTGATACACATTTTAATTCACCCTTCAGAAAGGAATACATATCACCTTATCATTGCCACTTTGATAGAGATGACAAAAATGCTTTTAGATGTTGTTACTGTAGAGGTTTTTGCATATTCATATTATATCAAGAATGAGAACAATATGGATTCACACTTGACACTGGTTACTAATGCTCATTTTCCCAACATGACTAACATTTCTAGTGAAGTACAAGCTTTAGAAGAGTGTAGCTTGTGGGATGCAGTAGATTCCTAGGGGAATTAAATTGGAAACGGTTATAGGAAATTTGGTGAGTGGATTGATAGTTTGGGAGGGTGTACAATTCGGACTATACTAGCCCCTGTAATTAGTCTGTTAATTTGTGCAATAGCTCTTTTTTCTTTTGTTCAAATTTTCAGAATTCATATTTCTGAATTGTGGAAGCAAAGAGAAAAAAGAGATTGTCTAAGAGGAAAAGGAATGAACTTGAACTGGAAGATGCCAGAGACTGAGTATCTTATCAACTGAATGTGTTGGTGGAATCAAATTGCAAAACGTTGAGAGTGATGAAGACTGTATTATAGTTATTTGTGGGTTTTAGTGATTATAGAATAATCAGAGGGCGGATATGTTGAAGTATTTTGTGCATTTATATTATGTGTACATTACAATGAGTATAATATGGATCCACATTTATAGCAATTACTTTATACATCTGCACTCACAATTTCTGTATTGTACCTTTTGAATTTTTGTAACGAATCTTCTAAATTTTCTAACTACATGTCAGTACACACTCTTTGAGTCTGTCCTTCTTTTAATTAGCTGTATTTTGTATATGCTCTTTTGTATCCTATCATGGGACACATTGCCTCACAAAATTGAGTTTTAACACCGCCTCAATCCAACTGCCCATGGGCATGTTAACATGGTGACTTTTGAGGTGTAAGATTTTAGGAGTTCACCATGCTCACATTACATATTGGTATACATATTGTGAGGTCATAAAAATTAAATTTGATGAGTGAATTAAGGTTTTCATGGCTATTGTGCAAGTTATGGATAGTGTCCCTGACCACAACTTTCAAATTTGATTTTATTTTGGTTGCAATTCATAATAGTAACTGAATTTTAAGTATTTTTTTAGGTGGAGAAATTTCAGCATTTATAGGTTAAGGTGTTAGAACCAAACGTAACTGTAACTTCACTTTAATCTTTGCTTTTTCAGTGTTTGTTGAGCTTTTTACTCATTTTCCACATACAACCGATCCCTTTACCTAAACTTCAATGGTTGACCAAATCCCAGATCTTAGGGCCTGGTCTTTAGCCTGGCTCTACAACCCACCATCTGCAAATATACAATATACACTGTCCATAATTTTAGGCACTGCAGCCTATGGGGTGCCCACAGTACCTGCCCCCTCACAAGAAGGGTTGACCAAAGGGTCTTCCCTCTAGCCAAGTGATGCATCCATGTTGACGTGGGCACCCAAATCTCATCCATGGTTAGATGCAGGTCCTTATCTCCTCAATGGGGATGGAGCACAAGGCCTGGCCTCCCCAATTTTTGCACAGGCTTTGGAAATATGCTGCAGGGGGTGTTCCCTGGGGTTGGTATCTCACAACAAGGATTGCTGGCTGGACTTGGCCTCTTACAGGCCCTTCATCCATCCTGCCATGGATGGCCAACCACCACTGCACAGGGATTTAGGCCACAGGCCGGGTACTGCCTCCAGCCAACCACAAGTAGCCAACCTCTACTGAGCATAACTTGGGTGTGCCGAGCAAGCCAGACTCTTCTCCCAACCTGCAGTAGGTGTTGACTGCAGGGGCTGGCCTCTGCTTCCAATTGTTTTAGGTGTTTACAGAAACAAAATTGGATTTGCAGTACCAAGTGAAAATGACTCAGTCTAGTACTTTGCACTTAGGCCAAGCATCATGGACCCTTGCTGGATTCATGAATTTAGAAGCAGATCAACAAAACAGGACAAAATGTTCCTTGAGGATTAACCCTGGGTTCGCAGTAGAAGGCCCTGGATTAGTGGTTCCCATTCTAGGTTGTCGAAAGCCAGAGACCTTGCCTGGAACCACAAAATGAAGCCACTGAATATGCAAATTCAATGACAAACGGCAAATGATTTTATTTTAAACATGGGAGCCCTTTTGGGGACCTCTCAAATATTCCTGAAGGTCAAGGTGCTCATCCTACCCACATGTTTTCCCAATAGTGCAACCAGCCAATCAGAAGACTTTGGTTTCATGGATCTAACTCCAGATTCACAAACCAAATTGGCGAATGGACAAAAAGCCCCTAGGGCATTCAGATTACATTAGTTCAGTTCAGTTTATTTCACGTTTATTCGGACCATTGGTACACAAACAATACATATCGATAAAAATTCATCTAAAAAACATTTCATTAACACACATAAATACATCCTAAAAACATCTTTAATATAAAAACCCACTATTACCTGAATTGCGGATAGCTATTTGTTAAAACTCGTTAAAAAGATATAAAAATGCCTTCACTTTTTGCACATATTTCCCCATAGCCACGGCATATCTAAATGGGCCATTTCTGTCATCAGGGTCACAGCCTGGGTCCTAGTTTTGATCTCATATTTCATAAATATTGATTTTAAAAACATAATACGTAAATCCAAGAACTTCAGACAAACAAATAAAATATGCGGCAGATCACATTGGGTGCCCATGGAGCAACTGCAGCTTCCCGTCTCGATGATCATAGCCCGCTTTACCGGATTGTTCATATAACAAGGGTTTACCCCAATTCTTACCCTCAAAACCTCATTTCGTAATTGGCGGTCCGGTAGCTTATCAATATAAGGGAAGCATTGATCATTATTCCATGCATCAGTCATAAAACAAATCGAAGTTTTATTTACAAAGATAGATTTTGTCCTGTGCATTAGATATTTCCTTCCCGATCAACTTGAGTATCTTTTTATTGATATTAGCCACAGAGACAGTAGGGCACACATTAACACCCATCTTATTGCATAGCTTTGTTCTAGTCCCCCTAATCTCTCTTGCCCATTTTAGTTTGCTATTCTGTATTTCATTTTTACACCATTGAGATATTTTGGTGATTAGGCCTCCTTCTAGGCGTTGCCGAAAGCGTAATAGGACCATACCAACTTGAATACCACATGAAGTCAGTCCTAGTTCCAGTCTTACGGCCTGAACCATTGCTGACTGGGGGAGTGTAAATAACTTTTTTAAGTTTTTACCTTCTTCAACATCCCAGTTTTCCTTGCCACTTAAAAATAACAATTCTGCGCCGTACAAAAATTGCGAGGGTACAATAGCGGAATATGCTTTTAGCACTGGTCTATCGGTCATTGCACCATAGGCTTTATTAAACAATTTCAATCCGCTAATCGATGCAGAGGTTCTTAATTTAGATGAATCTAAGTGGGTATTCCATTTAAAATTTTTCTCGAACTATAGCCCCAAGTATCTATACTCTGTTACCGATTCCACTTTTTCTGACCCTATCCACCATGAGAACTCAGTTTTCCTCCGGCCAAAGCTCAAGGTTTTTGTCTTATCCATATTTATCACAAGTTTATTCCTTGAGCAGTAGTCATTAAATACATTCAGTTTTATTTGCAAGCCAACCTCGGTCTGGTCCATAATCACCAGATCGTCGGCATTAAGTAAACATGCGATCTGCTTGCCATTTAATTTCGGGCTTGCCCCAGTTGCATTCCCCAAAATTAATGGCAGGTCTGCTAAGAACAAGGAAAACAGCAGGGGAGCTAATACATGGCGGAAACTATGGTATATTGGTAACCATTTTTAAATGGGAATGCTTTCAGCCAGGAATAAAATTGGATGGCCAGTAAGCATTACCCAGTTTTAATAAGTGAGAATTCTAAAAAAATTCCTTTTTTGGGTTTTCACTGGGGTTCTGAGAGCACATTAGGAGTTAGTGCAGTGGGCACACTTTATGGTGTCCGTTCTGTCTTCACTATATGAGTTGTGTTAAAAGGGAGAACATCAGTTCTTCTTTTTGTATATTTTTTATCGCACACAAACAAAAAAAGAGAGAGTGGTGGGTAGACTGGCAATTATTGGTCAGTAACCCGCTCGGGTGTTGCTACCGAGAGGTATTCTCTCTTCACACAACACATTTTTTCATGAGTTAGTATAGACCTGTGATGACAGTTTGTTAAGTATTGAAAGGGCACCACGACGAAGTATAGTAGTAGAAATTAACACACTAAGAGGACAAGGTGAAAATATTATTGTCAGATCCAACGTATGAGTCTAGACAGGTGCAATTCAGGTGGGGCCTTCTATTGTTGGAATCTGTTTGAGTGGGGGGCGGCCTCCCCTGTATATAGTTTCTTTCCCCCTGTAACTCCTTCTTGATTGTCCGAGCTAATACACATCCCTGTCGCAGCCCATTTCCAATTTCTATTTTCCCAGATAAGCTACCATCTATGTCTAAAATTATCTGGGCCCAGTTGTTAGTGTGGAGCATTTGTAGCAGCCGCAGTATATCATTCGGAATTCCATAACTAATTAAGGCCTCCCACAGCAGCTCACGATCCACTAGATCAAAGGCTGCACGAAGTCTACAAAACAACAAAGTAACCTGCCCCGTGTTTCCATTGACTTTCGTGCTATGGCCCAAACAGCAAAGCAATGACCAATTGTAGAAGGGCCAGCTTTAAACCCGCCCTGTTCAGGGGGGATGATCTGGTTTTCCTCTGCCCAATCCATACTAATATTATAAAGAGAGAGCCCAAACCTTTGAGGTGGGTAATCTCAGTAACCACAGCACCATTCACAACACACAATACAGCGTTGGAAAGGGCACTTGCAGCAGAATGACATAGGCTATGCAGACAGCCACCATATATATATTTTTTGGGGAAGAGTTTTATATAGCGCGAACTTGACCCGAACTGAATCAAGTGTCAGAGCGCTTTACATAGCACCAGTTACGTTACATGAGGACACACATTAATTTTTGTTAGGCACGGGGAGATTAAGTGATTTTCCGAGAATCACAGGATGTTTGGCGTCGTTACCAAGACTCGAACCTAGATCCCCAGGTCCGAGGTCGAGCGCCTTAGCCGTTAGGCCAACTCCTTTATACATTTAAAAGGTAAAAGAACCGTGCCAGGAAAGTAGTCCCTTGTGGGCGTGTCTGCATTGTGCTGTGGGCGTGGGCTAGGGGCCTGACTAACGTTGGGGCGTGTGGTACGGCCATCACATCGTGGGCTGTGGGCGTGTGTTGGGGGCGTGACAAATGCTGGGGGCGTGACAAACGCAGGGGGCGTGTGTCTGCCCTTCATGCCATGTGAGTCGTAGATACAAGCGCCAATTATGTTGCTGCGCAGCATCAAGGGGCACGCTGGGGGCGTGAGAAAGGCTGGGGGCGTGTGTCCGGCCTTCATGCCATGTGAACGCAATTGCGCCGCATCAAGGGGCACGCTGGGGGTGTGAGAAACGCTGGGGGCGTGTGCTACGTTCTACCCTTCATGCCTTGTTGGTCGTTCATTAATCAGAAGATCGTCTGCTGTGGCCGTGTGCTGGGGCGTGACAAACGCGTTCCCCTGGAGGCCTGGTAAGTAACGTTACTGCAGCCTTTCCTGCGCGCTGTTACTGAACTCTCTCATTCAACTAAATTACACGCGCCTGCTACCATCAACCATGGCTCGAGTCGGGCTCAGGCGGCGGATCACTACACCAATTACACACGCCTGCTAACATCAACCAGGACTGCAGCTGGGCCTTCTCCGTCCCTATTCTAATGAAACAAAAAAATGTTGTCTACCGTGAGATTTTAAAATAAATTGCCCTTGCCAAATACACACATTACACACATTCTATTTCATACCCGGACAACGTCGGGACGGGCTGCTAGTCTTTTAATATATTCAATATGGCTTTTGCAAAGACTGTTTTCCCTATATCCAGAAGGTTTATCAGCCTATAGATGTGTGGTATTTTGTGGCTACCCTTTTTATGTATTGGCCTTAAAATTGCGCCCTTCCAACTTTCTGGAACAATTCCCGTATCCAGACTTACTAGGAACATCTTTGCCAAAAACTCCGCCCACCATTCTGGACACGTTTTAATTATCACTGCCGGAAGTTTATCTGGTCTTGCGGCACGGGTAAGGTTTAAACCAGCTATAATTTTAATTATATATCTTGGAGTAAAGTATTCCTTTATATCATCCCTCACCTGTGACCAATCTAGGGTTCTTGGCATTGCTTGTGTCGGCCATCTTCCATAGATTTCTTCCAGATAGCCTACCCAGTCATCTTCAGGGACCATACAGACCAAGGAACCTGTTTTCCTACCCACACTTTCTTGGACTAATTTACAGAACCCTCTCACATCTTTGGTTTCAATTACCTCAATCATATTTGCCCAACAGTTCTCTTCATACATTCTTTTTTTATTCCAAATTAATGTTTTATACTTTAACCCTAGTTACTGAAGTGAATGGTGTAGGTCCGCTTTAAACCTGGCCTTTAGTCTTCTCTCCTTCTGTCTTATCAGGGCCTTGGCTATCCTGCACTCTTCGTCGAACCAGGGTTTCCTGTTTTTATTAACAGCATGGCTGCCCAGTCCTGACATTTTTTTCTTAAATTCCTTCTTAAGGGAATCTGCCAGCTTACCTATGGTCAATTCAAACCAAGGAATTCCTGCTTTAGGTTGGATTTCTTCAGTTGGGGTCGACTGCTGAATTAGCTTGAGCTTTTCTATCAGTTTATCCGATATACAGGTTGTTAATCGTTTGGGATAGTCCACATGGACCTGTAGAGCCCTCTCTCTATTTCTGCTTTTCGGTATATGTAGTTCTACCTTCAAAGGGAGGTAGTCACTACCTGTCAGTTTCATCACCTCAAAGTTTTTAATTAGATCAAAACACCCGGCCTGGCAAAACACATAATCTATTGGACAAAGTTGCTGCCCCCTCACAAAAGTCCTTCCCGCTGGACGGTCTGGCTAAAATCTCCCATTTGCACATACCATGCCCAGGGACCACATTAGCTGACTGAATAACTCGTCCTGCTGTAAGAGCTCCCCCCTTTGAAAGAGTGCTACTTCAATATTATGGGATTCTAACAATTCTTTATACCAACTACCCACCCTTCTGGGATCTAATCTATGGTTAAAATCACCTACCACCAATACTAAGTCCTTCTGTTGCTTAGCACTAATGGACACTAGGTCTTCTTTCAGTTTGCCCAAATTCTCCTTGTATTCATTGTCCTTTCCCTTCTGTATATATACATTTATGATGCATATTCCCTCATAGTGGGGATCTACCTTCTGCAGTAAAATTCTGCAACCTAGTGCCCACTCACTAAGTAATTTTAACTTTTCAATCTCCTGACTATCTGTGAGGACATCAGCGTTAGTTGACCCCCTGATGGCCTCCACAGAGAATTTTTCTTTGCTGCTTTGGAGTATTGGCCAAATCCTTCTGTAACTAAGGATTTTAGGGTATCGTCACACAGCTATGTCTCCTGTAGGCACACAATATCGTTACTCTTTATAATTTTATCGAACTCGATCTGTGCCGATATTTTCTTGTAACCATTTATATTCAATGATAGGATTGAAAGGCTGTGTGACGACCCGTTCTCCTAATCGATTTCGCTAAGAAATCGCTCTTCATCATACTCCCTAGATTCTGGGGGTGCTAGGGCTTTATACCTACTTCTGGCAAATACATATTCTTCATACCCTGCAGATTCACAGTCAGTTACAGTAATTCCAATATCCTCCTTGTTATTCCAATTCGAGTTAACTAGCCTTATCTGCCGTAACCCTAGACCAGCATGGTTTGTCAGGAAAGCACATAATCAAGCACACGAGCAGCAGCTTGATTTATGTGTAGGTGAGGACAGCAGCCGTACACGGGATTGAGGACGGGCCCACTTGCGGGGTCTATACAGGACTTGATTATGTGCTTTCCGCACCACACTTCCCATAATACACAGTCTCATTTGAGCCTCCCATTGGTGGGTGTGTCATATGGAAAATGGAGAAGTGGGTTAGCGGTTGCGCACACCGCTTCCGTTAAAGCCCCTGAAGAGAAGCATATGGAGCTTCGAAACGCGTCGGGCAGATCAATTACGGAGCGGCATCTACAAGCGGATCCCAGTCCTCATCTACACATAAATCAAGCTGCTGCTCGTGTGATACTCAAAGGTGGACAACCTTGGAGCGACAATTTATACGCGGCCGTCCAGCCGCGGAGTATGCACCACCCCGTCATCCTTGGGGGTCACGAAAGTGAAACAGCAGCCGTACACGGGATCGAGGACGGGCCCACTTGCGGGGTCCATACAGGACTTGATTATGTGCTTTCCGCACCACACTTCCCATAATACACAGTCTCATTTGAGCCTCCCATTGGTGGGTGTGTCATATGGAAAATGGAGAAGTGGGTTAGCGGTTGCGCACACCGCTTCCGTTAAAGCCCCTGAAGAGAAGCATATGGAGCTTTGAAACGCGTCGGGCAGATCCATTACGGAGCGGCATCTACAAGCGGATCCCCGTCCTCACCTACACATAAATCAAGCTGCTGCTCGTGTGGTACTCAAAGGTGGACAACCTTGGAGCGACAATTTATTCGTGGCCGTCCAGCCGCGTAGTATGCACCACCCCGTCATCCTTGGGGGTCACAGAAGTGAAACAGCAGCCGTACACGGGATCGAGGACGGGCCCACTTGCGGGTTCCATACAGGACTTGATTATGTGCTTTCCGCACCACACTTCCCATAATAACTGTCTCATTTGAGCCTCCCATTGGTGGGTGTGTCATATGGAAAATGGAGAAGTGGGTTAGCGGTTGCGCACACCGCTTACGGTAAAGCCCCTGAAGAGAAGCATATGGAGCTTCGAAACGCGTCGGGCATATCCATTACGGAGCGGCATCTACAAGCGGATCCCCGTCCTCACCTACACATAAATCAAGCTGCTGCTCGTGTGCTACTCAAAGGTGGACAACCGTGGAGCGACAATTTATACGCGGCCGTCCAGCCACGCAGTATGCACCACGTCGTCATCATTGGGGGTCACGGAAGTGAAACAGCAGCCGTACACGGGATCGAGGACGGGCCCACTTGCGGGGTCCATACAGGACTTGATTATGTGCTTTCCGCACCACACTTCCCATAATACACAGTCTCATTTGAGCCTCCCATTGGTGGGTGTGTCATATGGAAAATGGAGAAGTGGGTTAGCGGTTGCGCACACCGCTTCCGTTAAAGCCCCTGAAGAGAAGCATATGGAGCTTCGAAACACGCCGAGCAGATCCATTACGGAGTGGCATCTACAAGCGGATCCCCGTCCTCACCTACACATAAATCAAGCTGCTGCTCGTGTGCTACTCAAAGGTGGACAACCTTGGAGCGACAATTTATAAGCTGCCGTCCAGCCGCGGAGTATGCACCACCCCGTCATCCTTGGGGGTCACGGAAGTGAAACTGCAGCCGTACACGGGATCGAGGACGGGCCCACTTGCGGGGTCCATACAACAGGACTTGATTATGTGCTTTCCGCACCACACTTCCCATAATACACAGTCTCATTTGAGCCTCCCATTGGTGGGTGTGTCATATGGAAAATGGAGAAGTCGGTTAGCGGTTCCGCACACCGCTTCCATTAAAGCCCCTGAAGAGAAGCATATGGAGCTTCGAAACGCGTCAGGCAGATCCATTACAGAGCGGCATCTACAAGCGGATCCCCGTCCTCACCTACACATAAATCAAGCTGCTGCTCGTGTGCTACTCAAAGGTGGACAACCTTGGAGCGAGAATTTATACGCGGCCGTCCAGCCGCGGAGTATGCACCACCCCATCATCCTTGGGGGTCACGGAAGTGAAGCAGCAGCCGTACACGGGATCGAGGACGGGCCCACTAGCGGGGTCCATACAGGACTTGATTATGTGCTTTCCGCACCACACTTCCCATAATACACAGTCTCATTTAAGCCTCCCATTGGTGGGTGTGTCATATGGAAAATGGAGAAGTGGGTTAGCGGTTGCGCACACCGCTTCCGTTAAAGCCCCTGAAGAGAAGCATATGGAGCTTCGAAACGTGTCGGGCAGATCCATTATATATAATATATATATATATATATATATATCCAGCTCCAGAACTTCAAAAGAAGAGACAGCACTCACAAGTCAGGAGAATAAACGGTTTTTATTGTCGGGTTACTAAAACAACTAACGTGTTTTGGCAAACGCCTTTATCAACATATTCATTTATAGGGATATTATGTTGTGGAGAAGGGGAGAGAAGTGTTACATGGAATTATATTGTTAATCCAAGCCATACTATGGCATGATGTAATGGCATTGTTGTTGTCATTCAACTTTTCTGTTCAGTCTATGTTGTTATGATGTTAAGAGCTGCTGTGGAGTGTTGCTCGTAGTATTTCAGGCATTACAGTTGAGCTGACAGAGCCTGGAGCAGCTGCAAGCAGGCACTGATGCTGGCTTCTTGCTAATTTGGAGTAAACTTCCTTTATCCACTTACACCTGATATGCAGTGTGATCCTTACCCAAGCACACAACACATATTTTACAGGGTAACCAATTCCATTTATCATTAGTTTTTAATAGTTTACACAGTTCTGAGTCCTGAAGAGACCCACCATTCAGTCATAGTCGAAATGCATTGACACACTAAGGGCTAATCATTTGCATTCCCACTATGGATTTGGAGAGCCTGTTCTTCGCTGAAAGAGATGAACTTTTAAAAAATATTGGCTCCTCCTGAATAGTGCCACTAAGAGCATCCCTTGGTGGCTCAAAAAAGATGTGGATGGTTTCATGTAGCCCAACAAGTATTATCCCATAGAGACTTAATGCCATGTTTATGAAATAGTGGCTCAGTGCTGTGCAGCTGGTCACCTTTCTGTGCTGCGTCACTGGTAATGGGCAGGAATGTACCATATTTAAGGCAATACAATGCATTCCTGTCTTTTCCCCTGTGCTAGTGCACAATGGGCCGCCTAGCATCAATGCAGGTACCCTTGCAACATGGCGCAAGGGTGCCTGCATTGCATGCAGAATTGCTTTTTTCCAGGATGGAGCACCTTCCTGCACAAAAACAATCCTGAGACGCCTTTTACTCTTTTTTTTCAGAGTTTTATATAGCGCGAACTAGACCCGAACCTAATCAGGTATCAGAGCGCTTTACATGTTTTCCATTTGCGTTATATGAGGACACACTTTCATTTTTAGGCACAGGGAGATTAAGTGATTTGCCCAGAATCACAAGAAGTTTTGGCGTCGTTACCGAGACTCGAACCCAGATCCCCAGGTCCGAGGTCGAGCGCCATAGCCGTTAGGCCAACTCCTCTCCTCACTCTTTCTATGCGTGCTTCGGAATGCAGCACACATAAGAAGAGGAAAAGAACAAGAAGAAATAAAGATATTTCTCCTCAGTACCCCTCTTCTGGGTTGATGTATCACAACACCCATGGAAATGCCTCCCTGGCACAGATTAATGCAACGCGGAGATTTGCACTATGTTATGGATTTATTAAACTATGCAGGGCTACAGAAGGTGGACTTGCGCGGCTACATAAATCTAATTTTTCATTTGCGTCGCTCTTACTCCACATTGCGTGGTGCAAGAGTGACGCAAAGGGGCTCATAAAATGCCCCCTTGTTCTAAGCCTTGCCTCTTTTTATGGGCAGTTTGGAACACGTCCATTGTTGCAAATGTAGATAATGTTTGCATTGCACAGATTGATTTGCTGGACATGGGCCTCATGCACAATACATTGCCTCGAACCAAAATATTTTTTCATATTCAAATCTAATGTGTTCAAAAACTTTATTTTAAATAATTGAAGAACAAAGTAATGAATTTGGAGCTTGTTCAACGGATTGATTGTTCCTTTGTTCTTTCATTTAGCAAAGCTTAAGCTGTTTGCACACGTATTCTCCCTTTATGCTTGATTGATTTTTGGGTGATCCAACATCCGTTGTGTAAAGGCCCCCTACAGGAGTTTTCTTTAGAGTTTAGCGTACACCATAGAATTGCTTAGCAGGGCACACAGTCCAGTAAAAACGGGGGCATATTTACAATACAATGTAGAAGTGTGTTGTTAAGCCAAGAGGGCTAACAACACGTTTCGTTACTTTAGAAACTCAGGGCTGCAGCATATTTACTAGAATATGGCGCAACCCTACATTTCCCCTGCACTGGCGCTAACTTTAGCTACCTAGCGCCAAAGCAGGCACCCTTGCACCATAGTGTAAGGGTGCCTGTGTTCAGGGGAAGATTGTTTATGTGCAGGAAGGTCCCCCTTCTTGCACATAAACAATTTTTAAATGCTGTTTTGTAACTTGTATGTGTGCTGCTTAATGCAGCACACATAGAAGTTGAAAAACAGCATTTATTTTAAATGATTGTTTATGTGCAGGAAGGGGACCTCCTTGCACATGAACAATCATAGGCAGTTTTCTGTTTCTATTTGTGCTGCGCCAGTCATTACACATTGAAACAGCAAAAAGAAGAAATAAAGCTGTTCTCCTTGTTTCGCCTGTTTAAGACCAGGTTTACCCTGGTCTTAATTTTGGCCCTGCCTCCTATTTACACTGCACTTGAAAATAGGGTCAGCGTCAAAATCAATGGGTGTTGCGGGGACGCCCACTGCAACACCCATTACCCTCCCCTTTCACACTGAGTACAGCGTGAAAGGATGCTTTAATTACAGGGCAGCGTTAAGCCATGTTAAGTGTCTGAACGCTGTTTCTAAATAATGCGAGACCCTTATCGCCATCACAACGCCACTGTACGTGTCATTGTGGTTAGGATACAGAGGGTCTAAAAAAAGGCAAAAAAGCTGGTGGGACCATGAAGAAAAGGCGACTATTCTATGATGCACTTTAATGTACTAGTCAGAAACAAAAGAAAACGTGTTTTTTTGTAAACAAAATTCACTGTCTTCACCCCCATTGCGAATACGGCTTGAAATCTGACAGATAAGGGACATTTGTTTTCGTAAATAATCTTTGTATCTTGTATCAGAAATGAATGTAGTGCCTTTGGAGTGAGGTTTTTATAGGAATGTCAGTACCTGCTGCTTCTTCAACATTTAACCCCAATAATAATGGTCAGAGAGGTTGGAAAAGAGGACATTTTTGTTAGTATCGGATGGTTTCAGAACTCTGAAGTGAATACAAGGCAACCTGCACGGCTATGTAAAACTACTTAATTATGGTTTAAATAAATACAGATGTAATGGCCTGAAAATTAGTAGTGCCTTGGGCATGACAGAGGACAAGACATAATTTACTATCTAACCTTTTTAAGCAAATGTGACTCTTTCAGTGTTAACCTTACATTAAAAGGACACGCTACAGTGCCAAACTCTTAATAGATGGTTGAACATAATGCCCCGAGTCATATAACCTACATATGGCATTGGAATGAAAATGCATTTGAACATAAAACTCTTCTGAAGCAATGTATACGAATAGTGTAGCTACATTATTTCAAGTTCCGTTATACTTCAACAGTTTTATCTACGCCTTGTCAGCTGCATTACTAGTAGAGTGGGAAATAAATTGCAACTTCGCTGTTTCAATTTCCCCAGGAATATTTCACTCTAATTCGTAATACAGAGTTCTGCTTTCTACATGAGCTTCCGCTGTACTCCTTAATTAGTTAAGTTCTAATTAATTAAATTAAATCCATTGCAGTTCTAAATTCAAAATATGCTAGCTCCAGTCCAATTTCACAGTTGGATTTTAATATGGTGTATTTTCAAAATTACACACAGTGCATTGTTAATTAGGACTCTTAACAAGCTCAGATAAGGCTCAGATCCTTCGGCAGATGAGATGCAGGTTTCCATGTAAATTATCACATAAGTCACGGTCTTATAGATGCCATCATGTTCTCTGTCTGTCAGCTGGCCCTTTTCATGATAGACAATCCCCTGTGAACTGGCTTGAGAGATGGAGCCATCTCATTAACATCGGAAAATGAGAACACAATTCATGCTATACCTTGATAATTTGATTATGTAATACTTGGGTGTTCACAGTTGCACCGCACTGCAGGGCTAAGTGGGTATAAAAAGGCTGAAGGTCTACAGCACAACTATTGACATAGTAGCTCTGGGCAGCGAGAATATTTTCAAATGTATTGGTCACTTTTATCTTAAAAAGAATCACAGCATGGGAGTAAACACACAGCATGGGAGTAAACACTCGAGGATGCATGATGGAAGGGGTGAAGGTCTGCAAACCCCCTTATTTCAAAGGTGCTGCCTCAGTACACACACAAAGAATGTCACACTAGCCTTTTGTGACCCCAGACCTGGTGGCTTCCAGGCAGGGAGGGCGAAAATTCCAAGACCATCTGTGAGGGGAAAACTCTAGACGTTTCTTCCATTTCAAAGCTGGACCCAGGTATAAGAATAGGACCCTTAGACCCACACTTCAGTTCATTTGTGGCACTTGCCAAGGACTCTCAGAGGACTGCCCTGCTGTCCGTGGCCTACTGTGTACTTCCGAGGACTTCTCTACAGCTCCAAGAGGACAGTGCAGCTGCCTGAAGCCTGCCCTATGCCCTCAAAGGATTGCTATGCTGCCTGAGACCTGCTTTTCTACTGCAATCAGTGTGACTCCAAGGACTAGTTTGTCTCTCCTGTTCAGAGCTACAGGGACACGAAAAAGCTCCAGCAACTTTAATGAAGCACCTTGAACCAGTATTAAGTGAGTCGTGGTCCCCCAAGTGGTGTTCACCCAGTCCTGGACCCCTGGAAGTGGTGCTAAAGGGGCCCAATTCCCCCCAAATTGAAAAATCTAAATTTGAGTACATATTCTGCCACTAGAGATCTTTGGCTTAAAAAAAAAAAAGATCTTTGGCTTCCAAAAAAGAATGAAGAATTCTTCGCCGTAACTTTATCCAGCAGCAGCCCAATAACAACACTACCTCCTCGGACAGTGACAATTGCCTTGCCCCACTGAACTTTACCTTCTCATACTTAGTTCTGAGAAATGTCTTCCAAGTCCGAAGGTAAGTGGAGAATGGGCTCAATACACCTTATGAATCTGAACCATGCTTCATCACTTTCAGACATAACTTTTAATCATTGAGGTGCTAGATTGCACTGAAAATTTAATAATTCATAACTCTGGTTCTACTAATTGGATTTTTGTCATTTAGGTGTCCTATAATGATAATTGCTGGGGGGAAACATGGCGGTAGCAGGCTAGCTGCCGCGGTACTCCGCCCGAGCTCTTACTAGAGTGCAGCGCTAAATGGCTTTCCTAGACTTTGTTTAAAGCGTTTTTTGGAGAATTAACTCTCTACATGGGAGTGTGCGGCTCGTACTGACCTTTTTTTCAGCGATTTGGCTGTTCTTCATCCTATATTTCTTCCCGTATCCTGCTTCCAGGTTCGGTTTGAATGTGCCTCGCTGAAGGGGGTGTGGCACCAGCTGGCTAGGCGGCTCCCGAGGTCAGCGCTGCTGGGTTTCCACCCGGGCTGACGAGGACAGAGCTGCGGCCGTGGTATCGGGCCGCCCTGGAGCTCCGTCGAGGGAGGCGTGTAAGGAATCTCTGGAGGGGCTCTCGCGCCGGAGCTTCTACTGGAGCCTCAGTGGATTCACCAGCCTCGGCGGAATTAACGGATCCAGTGAGACCAGCGGAATTGGAGAAGAGGGGAGTGGCTCCAGCACCAGCACCCGGGCCAGAGGTGAAGTGGAGAGTGGTTGGGGCAGGGGCTGTGACGGTGGAGTTGTTTCTGGAAGAGGCAGGTACTACTGGTACTACTGGTATTGGGGGAGCAGGTAGTGCACAAGTTGTATTGCCAGGCAAAGTCGACCCTCTCCCTTTAAATACACATGTTAAACTGCCTATGACTAAGAACGTCTCCCTGACGAAAGATAACAGCAAAAAGAACAGCAAAGGAAAAACGCACAAAAAGAATGGGGGAAAGGAGCCTGCCCCAGTGCCCCAGGTTGTTCAGTCCACTCCTGGTTTGGAGTCAGTGGGCTCTCTTCAGGGAGAGGCGACATCTCCAGTAGGTTGTGTCCCAGTAAAGACCTCATCATTTCTTTCAACAGAGGTGAAGGCTAAGCGTTCAAAAAGGGGTAGCAAAGCTGTAAAGTCTGTGTTTGCTTCTAGCGCCAGGATAACACCCTCACTGCGCTCTTACTTTAAAGTTATACCACAAGTATTGGACTTGGGGCAGGACCTATGTCAGGACCTGTGCCAGGTTCATTCCTCCTCTTTAGCAAGTCAAACCCCTCTGCCTCCGGCTATTCCTGGTTTAAGGGTCACGCCAATGAAATCGGACCTCCTGGTAATTTCGCCATCCACGGATGCGCTTTTTCCAGCAACAACTGTTCTAGGCACAACACCACAGGTTCCTTCAGCTTTGACTATGTAGGCAGTTGTTTTGGATCCCTCGGGGGGGGGGGGAAGCACAGCCACTAGTAGCGCTACCCAAGATGACTGTTCTATATCATCTACACCCCTAAATTCTTCGATTGCCCTGGTACAGGCTCTATTGGGACCCTCGATTGAGGCTTCTACAGAATGTAACATCGTTTCTGGGTCCTCTACTCCATTAATCGCTGTCTCATCCACTCTTTCACCTACTGGTGTGTGTAGCAGGACAAGCACGGAGCAAGGTCAAGTAGATCAGGAGGAGGTGCAAATACGGGAGGATCCTGGTAGCTTACTGCAGATATCCCTTGATATACCTCCTACAACCGATGGTGGGAGTAAGGTTACATCCACTCCCACTCCAACTCTCACTCCAATTCCTTCCTCAGCAGCATGCATCACAGTAGCATCATTGCAGCTTATGTGCTCTACCCTTTCCGCTGACATCAAAAGGGGGTTTGAGGAGTCAGCATTAAACCAAAGAGAAATAAGAAACTACTGTGAATCCTTAGATAGTAAAATAGACGGGCTTACCTCAAGAACTGAAGTCTTGGAAGGGGAAATCGGCGGGTTTACTCAGGATCTTGAAAAAGTAAAAGACGATATACAGAAAGTCAAGAGGGAAGAATTGGCAATTGCCGAAAGAATGGAGATTTTGGAAAATAATGCAAGGCGTAACAACATCCGAATTTTTAATGTTCCGGAGGGGAGCGAGGGTACCGACATGAAAAGCTTCATCATTCCGCTCTTAAAGCAGTCTCTGAACCTGGATCAGCTTGAGGACGAGATAGCTAAGGATATCCAACGGATACATAGGGATCCTTTCAAGCGTAACCCCCAGAGGACAAAGCCAAGGAAGATCCTAGTGAACTTCCATACGTATACTCTTAAAGAGCAAATCCTCAACCTAGCCCTTAGGCAAAAATCCTTAGCAGGTAAGGGGTTTACCTTTCAAATAAGATCTGACCTATCAAGGGTAACGCTGGAAAAACAATGGGAGCTGGGAAGGAGGATGGATGCCTTTCGGAAGCTTGGCGCTACGGTCCAGATGGGATTTCCTGCCGCCTTAAAAATCATGTTTAAAAACAAGATGCACAATATTCGTTCTGTTCAGGCGGCAGATGAGTTGCTGATGTCTCTTGGGGAGGACAAAGAGGGCTCTGGGTAGAGGGTCGCCATCTCGCCTTATTAGATCAAGGCCTCTCGATTCTAATTTCTTTGTTTGAGGTCTTTTAGCTCTCGGCTCCCCAGTTTTTTCTCTTTTTTTAAATAACTAGGGTGCACTGGAGGGGATTTACTGAGTAAAGTAAAGTAAGTGAGACTAACGAATACGAGTCTACACAATAAGGGTAACACGCATGAATAAAAAATAAATAAATAAATAAAATGTAAAAAAATGTAAAAATAAAAAAAAAAAAAAAATTTGAGAAAGCACATATAAAAAAAAAGAAAAAAATAAATAAAGAAAGAAAAAAAAACAAAAAACTTCAACATGCACTCTACGCGGGCTTGGGTAGGGTAAGGGGTACCATCAACCGGCTCTGCCCCGGTTAGATTGTACATGGGTTTCCTGCGGGCGGGGGGGGGGTCACGGGGGTGTAGGGGGTAAGGTAAAAAAGCATAAAATATTCCTCATTGCCGTTCTGGTTATTGACAATTGTTTAGATAAAACAAGGATAGTATATTTAAATTGGAGTGTTCTTTTCCCTGTAGCTAGACTCGGTGTTTTATGGGGTCAAATAGGTTGGCCGACCTATGAGTAACCTTAGGATTCTTTCCTGGAACGTAAATGGCCTGCGCACCAAACCAAGAGCTAATAAGATCGTGCAATATTTACGCGATTCGGATGCGCAGGTCATTATACTCCAGGAGACACACCTAATTGAGGCAGAAATGCTCGAGTTGGTCAAGAGGAATAGATGGATAGACATCTCAATTTCTACCACCCAAACACTAACTATAAGGGGCGTGACTATTTAAAAAAAAAAAACTATGAATGTAAGGGTTGTTATGCAGAAGGTGGATCCCGGGGGAAGATGGGTAATCGTCGCGGTTGACATAAGCAGAGTACGATTGACTGTAGCAGGTTATTATGGGCCTAATTGTGACGACCCCACAGCTTTAGAACTTCTTTTTTCTCACCTTTTGCATTTTGCGAGCCAACTATTATAGCCAGGGACTTTAACATCGTGCTTGATCCCAAGCTAGATAAGACTCATAGTAATAGGCAACACGTTTTTTCAAGGACAAGAGCTTTCTTACTCAATTGTATGAATCAGTATGGATACATAGACATATGGAGGACAAGAGCAGGATCAGATTCTGGATTTTCTTTTCATAATTATAAATATCGTCATCAATCCAGAATCGATTTCATTTTAATAAGTCGTAACCTGGTAGACTCTGTAAAAAATGCAAGTTATTTGCCATCACACTTGTCTGATCATTCATCAGTATCCTTGGACCTTGCCGGGGTTATTAAACCTCCCTCTAGATCCTGGTCTTTTGATAGATCTTTCCTCTCGTCATTGGAAGATGTCTCATTTATTAAATCTGAAACACGGGAGTTCATGCAAGTAAATATAGGCTCTGCTGCGCCCGGCATAGTATGGGATGCATTCAAGTGCTCTCTCCGTGGTATAATCAAGAGTAAGGTAGTGTTTCGAAGGAGGCAGTATACGCAAGAAATAGAGTCCATCGAATCTAATCTGCTTGCAGCACAAGCTAAAATAGATGCTAGCAGCAATTATCCTACTTGTGATGAATCATTGTTATATAGGAATTGGCTCGCATTAAAGGAGAAGTTGGCTTCCGTCTTAAATCAGCGTATCCTCCAGAGGTGGGAGCTAGCTCACTTCGACTACGGCGAAGGCGCCGGTAAATTATTGGCCTGGAAATCAAAAACAGACCGGGCACGTAACACCATAGACTCGGTTACAACTAGCCATGGCACCTTCCGCTCGGACGAGGACATCAGGTCAGCCTTTAAAGACTTCTTCCAGAACATATATCAGGAGGATAGGAACATCACAGAGGATAGTATAGATAGGTGGCTCGACGGTATTTCTCTTCCGTCGCTATCCTCCGAACAGAAGGTCTTCTTAGACAAAGTGTTTACTGAGGAAGAGGTCGTGTTGGCGCTTCAGGGCAGTAAGGGGGGTAAGGCTACCGGTCCAGACGGTTTGCCAGCAGAACTTTATAAAATTTTGGTAACAGAGATCTCTCCCTTCCTCGCTGTTCTATTCAATCAGATACTACAGGAGGGGGCGCTTCCACCATCATCCTGGAACAGCGCATCTATTTCGCTCATTTTGAAACCAGGTAAGCCTGCTAACAACTGTGGCTCTTATCGTCCCATATCAATCCTCAACGCAGACTATAAAATCTTTGTATCCCTTTTAGCAAATAGATTGGGTCAGGTCGCCCCCGATATATTGCATCTTAACCAGAAGGGTTTTATTAGGGGTCGTCAACTTTACGAATTAACTTACGATCTTATAGGGGCTATGGACATTGCGACTAAGGACTCCATTCCATTGAGCATCCTCACGTTGGATGCCACCAAGGCCTTCGACAGGGTCAATTGGATGTACCTGTCGGGGGCTTTGGCTAAGTTCAACGTGGGTGAGGGTTTTCGCAGAGCGGTAAAGCTCTTGTACCATAGCCCAACCGCTGCTGTATTGGTGAACGGGGGTCTCTCAGAATCATTCGCAATCACGAGAGGAACACGGCAGGGTTGCCCATTATCACCTCTGCTTTTTGATCTCTATATTGAGCCGTTTGCTCAAAGATTAAGAGAGGATGATTCCATCAAGCCTTTCATCTATGGACATTGGGAAAAGAAGGTTGCTCTTTACGCTGACGACGTCATGATAATGACATCGGAGATTAGTACCGCGTTCCCTGCTGCCATAAAGCTGGCCTTGGATTTTGGGGAAGTCTCGGGCCACGAGGTGAATGCCTCAAAGACGGAGATAATGGTATGGAACGATGAGGTGAGCAGTTTTAATGAGCAACTGAGTACATCTTTGCGCTACCTAGGACTAAACATTGTTAAGGATATTAGCCTGATCGCCCCTTCGAATTTTTCATTGGTAGCAAAGGAATGTCGGAAGCTGATGAGAGCATGGCAGCACCTCCCCTTGTCTTTACTAGGTAGAATCAATCTAGTAAAGATGTCTATCTTACCGAAGATTTCTTTCTTGTTTAATACAATTCCTTTATTTTTTTACCCTACCTTGCTGATTAAATTACAGGGCGAAATCACTTCTTTTATTTGGAACAATAAAAATCCAAGGATAGCCTGAAAAAAGATCAGGCATGGCAGGGAGAAGGGGGGGACTGGCAGGCCCAGACTTGCAGATGTATGCATGGGCATTTCAACTCTCACACGCTAGAATGCTGCTAAAGATGCCAGTACATGGGGGCATTGGAAGTATGTTTGCGGCTTTATTGAATAATGAAGGAATTGCGCAGTCTGGTTAACTTTTTTTCAATTTGGAGATCCCAAATTTAAAAAAATAAATAAAACTGAAGGTCTTGCAGGGCTTAGCGAGAACATGGGCCAAGGTGAGGTCTTCAATAAAATTGGGATATTACTCCAGCAGATCCCCAATATGGGACCTTCCCTTGGTTCCAGGTTGGGTGGGCGACAGCTTAGCGCTCCCACTTAGAGAGGCTGGGTTAACAGTATGGGGAGACCTATTTACGGAGTGGACCCTGCTCCCATGGGAATATCTGGTACATAAGGTGGGGCCCGGTCTTTCGAGATTTAAATACTTGCAAATATCAAGTTGGGCCCAAGCTGCAACCACTCAAACCCCACGTCGAAACAACTTGCCAATAGGGGGAGGCAGCGAACTTGAATCTCTTCTGCTCGATAAACCACCAGCAAAGAAAGAGATATCCCTTTGATACTGGAAGAGACTGACGGTGATTTTTATCTTCCTGAATTACTGTGGGGTGACCTGATGCCAAGTTTGAACGTGAAAGATCTTTGGCTAATGTCTTGCAGCGTAATGTGGGACCTAGTGAAACCAGCTTGGCTTCGCAGAAACCATCTTTTTACCCTGCACAGGGCGTATTACTCCCCTCAGAGGCTGTCTAAATTTACCCCGGGGGGCCTGGTGGCTTGCCCACGTTGTGGTCTGAAGGAAGCACCGGACACACATATGTTCTTTCACTGTCCTCACCTAGCACCTTTTTGGGACTCAATCAGCTGTGAACTTTCGTCTTCCCTAGGCTTTACAGTAGTGATTGACCTATGCCTTGTTATTTTTGGAGTTGGGGACCAGATTCGCAGTCCCGCAAAGAATCTTTTGTTTTATTCCATACTGGCAGCTCGTAGAGAAATCTGAAAGCGGTGGAAGGACGCCTCCCCCCCGACTTTCTACGACTGGCGCTCTTCAATCCTTCAAATTTCGAAACTAGATCACGCCAGGGTTGGAAAGCCAGATAAAAGAGCGTTTTGGCATATGCTTGATTGGTCCCAATGAAGGATTGAGCCGGGTTTTTTTTTTCCCCCAGTTCCAATGATTACGTAGCCATGGTTTACTCTCCTTGCTATACCAGCCTTCTTCTTCTTCGCTCCTTGTCTGTTGGCCTGGCAATAGCTATATGGTAATTGGCTATCTGGTTATTATCTGTCTTTTGTGTAACAGGTTGTGAGGATAGGTGTGGATCCAGTCGTTGTTGTTGGGAACGGGTTGCCATCTCCGTATTCTCTCCATCCCAACCAGTCTAGGCTGAGGCAGCACAACTTTATTCCATTGCACCCTTCTCCCTTGTTTCACTATATGGCAGTTGGAAACCAGGAACGTATATGAGGAATAAAAAACAAACAAAAAAAAAAAAATAATGAATTACATTTTACTCTATTTTTAGCAGCAATTGATGTGGGATTTTTCTTGTGCTGCATTTTTACTTTAATTCTATTTGAGTGCTACTTAAAAACAGCAGTGACGGATGCAAATGCTCAGTCACTAAACAACATAAGTAAACGTTTATTGACTGTGCAATTGCATCCATCACTGCAGTTGTTAGATGTGTTCAGACGTCCTTGATATTTTGGGATTATCTTTCGCACTGCTTCTTTTCATGATACATAATTTCAACACTTATTATATATTTAATTTCTATAATTGAGAAGTGGGACAATTTATTGGAGATTTGCCTAAATTTAATTTTTGGATTATTTGAGTTCTATTTTATTGCTGCAATTCTTTTATATTATTATATTCATGAAAAATGTGTAAGCTGTGTTTTTCCTTTGGTCAGAAGACTTAGCGACAAGTCAAGACAAATCTCATTAGGCCGTGAATTTGGAACATTAGAAACATTTGTCGTTGCTAATGGATCCCTAGTTGTTATTTTTAGATCACACATTGTAAAACGCACAGCAATTTTTATTGCATACCACCAGTTCTACTAATACATTTGTCCTTTTAGTTTAGTAATTAAATAAGGCATAAGAGTTTGACTGTTCACTATTTCACTTGCTTATATTTATTATCACTTGACAGTGTGTCCCAGACCAAATATAATTTGTTTTGGGTAGTGTGAGAAATTGAGTTGATGGTTAAGTGTGGTGTTATCCCTGCCCTAGCAACAGCCACAATTACTTTCAGAGTGAAACACAAAAGTCACTCAATTAAACTGTGCTTAACCCTCTGTTTCCTCTGCACAAAGCCGTCAGGCTTGACTTATAGGCAATGTGTAAAGAATTTATGCGGCACACAAACAGCAAAAAAGTAATAACACAACACAAGAAAAATTCTACACTAATTTAGAGAAATATAGTAAATTTTATTAAATGTTTTGACACTAAAACAACAAAAATACAGTCAGTAGAACCAGAGTTCTGAATTTCTTAAGTTGAGAGTAAAAACTAGCGCCTAAAAGATCAAAGCGCCAACAGCATACATCTAGTTACATGAGAACGGCTTAAAATAAAAACAAAAATGACAAAAATGACATACCGTGATGGAGTGCAAATCAGATACAAGAAATTGATTGGGCCCGGTTGAGCTTACCTTCGGACTTAGAAGAATTTCTGAAAAACATGTTTTGAGAAGATAAAGTTAGCGGGGCAAAGCTGCAAGTGGTGTCTGAGGAGGGAGTGTCGTCGTCAGGGAGCCACTGGACGAAGTTGTGGTGAAGATTTCTATTTTTAGACTTAGGGTCTGATTAGGATGGCAGTCAGACCACCATCGACAGGCTGTGAGTAGTGGTCCGATCACCATCCTGTTAAGCGGTCCCACCACCACATTAGAATGTGGTCGGACTGAGTGCTGCGGTCGGAGTGACCGACTGACACATCTGACAGGTTCAAGGAGATCGTCTGGCAGTTGATTGGATTGTAATCCTTACAATGGGGTGGTGCCTGTGCAGGCACTGCCTGTGAGATTACGATGTCCCTTTCCCACAGCCTTTCCATGGCGGTCTGACTGCCATATAAAGGCTGTCAAAAGGGGCTTCGCGGGTCCCCAGCAGGGCCTGGCCCCACATGGGCACTCCCAAAACATCCATGCCCCATCCGCCAGACACCTCAATTGTGTCTGGTACATGGTGCATGCTTGTGCAGCGGTCAGTTTATGGTCCACAGCACAAGCCACAATGAAAAAGAGGATGTTTCTGACTGCCTACACAGCTGTCGCATCTTAATTGGTTGGGTGGAACGGCAGAGTACATGTCGGTCGAATTCCAACCTGCTGCGATGGTGGTTGGACGCTTGTCCAACTGACAAAGTAATTTGCCCCTTAGTCTCTTTTGTGGAAGTCAATACTTGCCAGTGGGATGAGGCAAGAGGCTCTAGCCGACAAGAGTTCTAAGAGAGTGGAGACTCCTTTGTTGAAGTACACCTGAAGAGAATTTTCTGTTGCAGAATAGAAAAAAGAACATATTTGGAGCTGCCGCAGAGTCAGGCCAACCAGCAATGCACCTTGGGTGGATAGATTAGTATATTGGCCCAATCTTCTCGCGGTTCTCAGAGCAGTTTTTAGGCAGTTTTGTATTTTGGCTGTGTAGGCACTTTAGCACCAACACCAAAGGTCCAAGACTAGAGTGGCACCACTTGGAGTGTTAGGGTTCACTAAGACTGTGTCCAGGTGCATGCTCAAGATAGTTGGAGCCTTTTCCATCCCTAAGGCTCTGATAAGGAGGCCAGCCGAATTGTCCTTGGAGTCAATCTGGCAGTCCTGGGTTCAAATGACAAAACAGGGCTCAAACGCCAGGATAGGCCATTGAAGGCTCAATGCAGCCTCCAGGCAGCAAAGCAGTCTTGTGGTGTACCCAACAGGCAGCATCAGCAGGCAGTCATCTGAGAGTCCCTGCAAAGGTCTAGAAAGTAAACTAAAGAGTGGATCTGAGGGTCCTATTTTTATACGTGGTGACTTCTTTGAAGTAGGAGAAGTTTCTAGAGAATTCCCTTTGAAGTGCTTGAAGTCTCCCCTACACTGGCTTCAAGCTGGCTGCATGAACAATGCAGCGTTGATAAGCCTTTTGCGTGAAGTCAGAGCACAGACTATTTCGTTGCAAGTAGGGCTATATTGATCTCTGCTCCCCCATTCTGCCAGTTGATGGCCCATACAGACAATCTAATCCCTCTATTTTGTGGCTGCCTGTGAGTAATAAACACAGTCCAACTGCCAACTACATTCTACCATGAGACCTAGTATAGGATGCAGGCATCAAATAGGGCAGGAAAATGGCAGCTTTCTATATGTGGCATATTCAAACATGTTACTTCAAATTCGACTTTACTAATAAAGAGGATTTTTTTCTTCCAATTCCTCAGACACCAATCTTGAAATAGTACCTGTTCCCAATGAAATGTTAGCACTTTGTGAATGTAATAAGGCAGACCAAATTTCTATTGTAGAAGTAGGCCTCACAGTAGTGAAAAATGTGTTTAGGAATTGTAAAACTTAAAAGTACATGTCAAACCATTAAATTACAATGCACTCTGCCCTACTTAGGGTCTACCTTAGGTGTGATGTAAAGTCAATAAAAGGAGAGTTTAAGGCTTTACAAAGGAGTCATATTGCAAAGCCAAATTGGCAGTTTAAAACTGCATTCATGTTGTAATGGCAGGCCTGATATATATATTTAAGGGACCACTTAATTGGGTGGCACAAAACATGCTGCAGGCCCACTAGTAACATTTCATTTACAGGCCGTGTATATGCATACAATTCTACAAGGGACTTATACGTTAATGAAAGATGGCAATCAGGTGTAAACCAATGTTCCACTATTTTAGGGAGTGAGCACAAGCACTTTAGCAATAGTTTGCATTTTTAAAGTGCACAGAGTCCTAAGGCCAACAAAGACGAACTTCAGCAAAAAGTGGAGAGCAAAGGGAAAAGGTTTGGGGGAAGACCACCATAAGGCTGACAGGTCTAACAGGTGGAGTTACTCTTTTCCCTACTTGAATTGCATCCTCATGGTAGCGATATGCATTTCTGATGTAGCACCTTTTGAATGAAGAATTATCTCAAACCGAATAACATTATTTTGATACTCTTGTTACTGGTTCTCTCTACCATAGTGCTCACATTTGGGATGTTGCAGTTAAGTAATCCACTGCTACCATTGTTTTTCCACCTATCCCAGCAATTTGGTTTCAAGTCAATTCATGATTATTATTATTTGAAGGTTTTATATAGCGCGAACCAGACTCTTGCGAGTATCAGAGCGCTTTACATGACAGGTAGAAATATATACAGAATATATAACGATATAATGAGTCACGCAATAATTAAGTACAAGATACATCTAGAACAAGACAATGCGGTGCGATGCTAGTGCAAAATGGCAAAGATATAATCGAAGAAAGAATATAAGCGAGGAAATGCCACTAAAAAAGTACAGCGAATAGAACAGAGAGTTCACGTGGATTGAGCCATGAGGATAGCTTTTACTTCTTTTTTGAAGGAAGCCGGTGAAGGGTTCGTTCTAGTTTCACTGGGTAAAGCGTTCCAAATCCTTGGAGCCATACCGGAGAAGGACCGGTTGTAAGTTTTGTTCTTGGCAAATCACTGAGGTTGTAGGAGAAGCTGCTGCCTGCTGAGAGCACCAGTTTCTGAGCTAGATAATGTGATATTGTGGGGTGTTGTGGTAGAGAGCCTTATGAGTCATACAAGCAATTTTTAAATGAATTCTTGCTTCAAACGGTAGCCAGTTGAGGGCTCTCAGGTCTGGGGAAATGTGGGCGTTTCTCTTAGAGCCTCTAATGAGTCTCGCAGCTGATTGATCGTGGCTCTTAGCGGGGCTGTTGAAGACTTCGGGAGTCCGCATAAGGTTACTGCTCCGTATTCCAAGCGAGGGATTACTAAGGCTTGAACAGTTTGTTTGAAATCAAAGGCGGGCAGATAAGGTTTCAGATTTCGCAGGGTCTTTAGGTGAAAGTTGGCTCCCTTAGTTGAGGCACTGATGTGTTTCAGCATTTTGAGGTTATTGTCCAGCGTTACCCCAAGAGATTTTGCTGAGTCGACTATGAGCGGTTGTCCATTGAGAGCTGTTAGATGCTTCAACCAATCTGTGATAGTTTGAGTTTTGTTAGGGGGGGCGATTACAAGGAATTCCGTTTTGAGGGAGTTAAGTTTCAAGTGGTTTTCAGCCAGCCAGATTTGGGTTTTTTGTAGAGTGGAATTGAGTGATTTGATGTCTTCCAGAGAGTGAATATTGATGTAGATTTGGGTATCGTCAGCATACATGTGGAATTGTATATTGGAAAGGCTGAGAAAATCGGTGAGGGGTTCCATGAAAAGGTTGGAAAGGGTGGGAGAGAGGGAGGAGCCTTGAGGAACTCCCAACGTGACAGGCAAGGGGAAGGACAGGGATTGGTTGACCTTGAATCTTTGGGATCTGTTTTGGAGGAAAGAGGTGAACCAGTTAAAAACACTTCCAGATAAACCCATTCTGTGTTTCAAGAGATTCAGCAGGTTGTCGTGTTTGACGGTGTCGAGTAGGATTAACAGACAAGCTTCGTTTTGGTCGAGGATTGTTAGAGCGTCATTTAATACACATGTCATGGCTGACTCTGTGCTGTGACCAGCTCTGAAATCAGATTGAAATTGGTTCAGCAGGTTGAAACGATCAATGTGACAGTTCAGTTGAATGTTAACACATTTTTCCAGGAGTTTAGCTAACATAGGGATGTTGGAGATTGGGTGATAGTTATTAGGGTCCGTGGGATCCGCTGTTGGTTTCTTAAGGATAGGCGAGACCTGCCCCATTTGCAGGGTGTCTGGAATGGAACCTTGCTGAAGGGAAGTATTCATGATCTTGGTCCAGAGGGGTAGTAGGAGAGGAGTGAAGTCTTTTATGTAGTTTGCCGGGAGCGGGTCAGAGAAGTGATTGGATGGTTTCAACGCGTTTAGCGTTTTTAGTATGGTAACTTCACTGTAAATGTTGAAGTGGGACCAAGATGCGTTGTGTTTTAGTTTAAAAAGAGGGAGATCAATAGCTGGGGCAGCAGCAAGGGACAGTGATGGGCTCTCTTTCAGGCCCAAGATGGATATAAGGTCCTTGAGTAGATCTGATTTAATGGATTCAGTCTTAGAATTGAAGAAGGAGGCAAATTCATCACAAGTGGGAGTGGCGAGAGGGTTGGTGTTAAGGACCTTATGTAGGCTCTTGGTTTGGGCTTTGATAAGATTGAAGAGTTTTTTGGGTCTGTTCTTAGCTAGGTCAAGATGAGACCTGAAGAAATTGGTTTTAGATTTTCTGATTTTTCTAAAGTAAGTGTTCCTGGAGGTCCTGAGAAGTTTGAGGAGGTCAGGTGAGGGTGGCTGGCTCAGCATTGAGTCTTCCTCAACTTTACTACCAGCCAGCCTCTCATCACTGGTGAGCCATCACTCCATTGGTGACATTGGTATCAGCTGTCATGTTGAAACTTGTATGATAGGGGGGAGTGCAATTCCATTGTTGTAGACCCTGAGGAAACCACTGCAGTAATTAATGTCTCATGTAGCACAGTAGGACAACATCAACGTTATTCACCAAAAGGAGGGGCTTAGGTTACAGAATTAACTGCCATGGACTAATGCAAAAGCATCTGTTTCACAACTTAGCTGGTCACACTGTCACTCAACCGTAACTTTGAAGAAGCTTTTGGCAATTGTCTGAAAGCCTAGCCAAGTGGGGTCAACAGATCAGTTATGCAGTTTAAATACATGGCTAAGTAGGAGAAAGGGCAAAGAAGACCAACAGTGGGCATGATAGTAATAAACACTTTTTGTGAAATAGGAATTATTATGAAAGTGGTGGATGACAGTGAGTCAGAATGATACCTGAAAACAGAAGTCTAGTGGCCAACCCATCTTTAATACACATATCCGATATCAATCTGTGATTCTCTGCTCTGAAATACGGCCTTTTTAGTTATTTTTATACGTAAAGCATTTATACAGTACAAAATATTATGACGAGAATTTCAGAGCTTTATATCAACTAGGGAACATCCAACAGAATAGGATAGAAAACAATAATAAATGTATGTCCGCTGCAGCATAAAGGTGATAAGGACACAGGGACTGATCTAGAATGTGGCGTATGTATTTTACTTCGTCAGGGCAATGGACTAAAACACTCCGTCACCTTAGACGAAGTACCCAGACTCCACATTGAAGATGTCCACCGGCCCCATGGACATCTTCATCTTCAGGCAGGAACTGCCATCATGTCGGTTCCTGTCAATGTGTTAAAGTATGAGGGAGGGCTCCTAACATGAGGGCCATCAAAAAACACATTGTTGCTTTATTAAAAAGGAAATCCTTAAGTAGGATTTTTTTTTTAAAGTAAGAACTAATAACCCCCACAACATAGGAGTGATCCCCTATGGTGTGAGGATATATATATATATATATTTTACACTCCTTCAACGCAAGGTTGGTGGGGGACGAACAGCAAAAAAAATAGAACATTGAATGTCCACTCTAAATTGGACAGACTGTTATATGATGGCCAATACTCTGTCGGCCATCGGAGGAGTTTGTCAGCGATAGAGCCAGTGTACGTTCCTTCACTGACATACTTGAGGTCCATCCGTCTGTAAATTCGGCAGGTGATCAAGAGTTTGGCAGAGAAAATTCTCCATTGCAGTTGTACAGGTAACCTCTCCACCTAAGTCTAAATAAGGTCCACAGTAAAGGTATTTGTTCTGAAGGTCGATCATAAAAAGTTGAACTCCAGAGCTTTTCGTGAGGTTATTCGGTTGGAATCAGGCTGAAGTAATGAACAAACATATGCCCGCATTCTCTGAATTATGTGACAATCCCTGTTGCCTATTAAACGATGAACAATATAGATAACACATTTTAATCCCTCACAAGACCAGGAAAGCAAAATCACAGAAAGAACACTGTACAATTATTCAAATGAGTGGCTGATCAATGCTTTGCAATCATAGTTCAAAGAAATCCGCACACAAAAGACATTAAAACATATAATTAACATCTTTAAATACAATGATTGCAGAATTACATGTAGCTTTTATAGTTTATCAAAGGGCTGACTATATACCGTACATATATAATTAGAAATTCAAAATTCATTCCATAAAACAAAGGGCTTATTTCAATACTTAAATCTCTTCTAAAAATAAAATTAAAGACAAATCTTTCTGCCATAAGTAGTTATAATTTAGTGACCCACAAAAATCTACAGCACTCGAATGCTATAATTTAAAAATAGCCTGGATGCGATTGTGAAGCTGAAGAAGAAGTCGATTTGTTATATTAATACGCCTGTAGGAAATAACAATTTAGGGAAATCGATGAAGAAATAAAGTCTGCTATAGATTCACATGGACATACCAATGACCAATCAGATATAATTCATTAAAAAATACACAAAGCTTGGCTACAACCAGAGAAACTTGAGAGCATCCTAGAGAAAACATCAGACACAAGCAAGTCTTTGAAGAGTCACTGACTGTCAAAAAAGCCCAAAGTTCCATGATACAAAGACAACCACCAGCAAGCATATAAAATATGAGCTCCACCTAAAATATATCGTTGGAAAGGATCCATCGTTAGTGTTCATTTAAATAACTGTAAACCTCCAGATACACAAAGATGAGGGAAAACAACGTGTGATAATATCAATGTACACATTAGTTTACTGTGCTGCTCAATTACTGGTGAATAACATTGTTACATTGGTACAGATACTACAACAAATACGATTATACTTTATCATAAAGCAACATTTATAAACGCGTCCTCAAATAATGTTAGGCATTGTCATCTTTGCTTAACAATAGGCAATTACAGCCTAACAACTAATTTCAAACAAAAGGAAAAATACATGATTTGCTCAAAATGTAAAACAACATTAACCGCATTTTCATAGTAAACCTTCAATAACAAAATGAGAATCTGCTCAAGTGTAATAATTTCTTACTGTTGAGTTTTGGTCTTATGCCTGCTGCCAGAGCCAGCAGCCATGGTGAAAGACATTTCACAGAGTGTAATTACAGCTGTAGTTTAAGTACTAAAAGCCAGAACTGGCTTTCCTTGTTTTTCTGATCTGTGTTTCAAAATGAAAACTTACCGTTTTTCAGCAGAAAGGAGGTATTGATGCAAAGTGTTGACATTACCAAGTTTTGCATGGTATCGCCCATGAGTTTTTTCCTTCCTTGCCCTGTTTTTGCTGAACTCATGGCAATATTACCCCTGCTAACCAGTGGTAAAAGTATGTGTGTTGTGTCCCTTTAACATGGTACAATTCGCCTACCCACGATTTGCACATTTAATTTACTTATAATCAGGGGTGGCTCCTCCATTGCTTTCCCACAGGGCGAGAAACAGAAACAGAAACACAAAATGGTGTTTTAAATACCAACTTATGCTTCTGCTTCTCGCTCTGCAAGAGAGCAAAATGGTATGCCCGGTTGGGGGCGGGTGGGTGGCCTTCGGGGAGGAGTGGCTTACCCAATGCTGTGGGCCCTGACTTTTTGGTCGGCCCTCTGGGGCCGACCAAACCATTCATGCACATTCTGCATTTTCTCTATGTAGGCTGCATGCAGCCTACATAGAGAAAATGGCCTCCCTACAGGCGCTCAACGGGGCGCTTTCTACACCATTCACATCGCTGCCATTGCAGCATTGTGATAGGCTTAGGGGAGGGGAGGGAGGATGCCTGCTTCCTCAAGGAAAGCTATAGGAAAACGTGGGATCTGGCCAGGAGTGGGCGGCGCGGGACCCGGTAAGGTAAGTTTTGATTTTTAAATCCCCCCCTGCACGAACACCCGCGCGATCCCCCACCCACGAGTCATGCGAGCTGCGAACTGCTTATAAGTTCGTATTAGATGGTACTGCAAGTACTCAGGGACAGTAAATTGAGTGCTACTATGCAGGCTACAGCACTTATTGTGCCACCCAATAAAGCAGCACTGTGAAGCACGTATTAGGCCTGCCACTGCAGCCTGTGGTGCAGTTTTAAACTACCATTTTGTCCTTGCAAAATATACCTTTGGTCAGACCCAAACCTCCCTTTTTAATACTGATAAGACATCAATAGCTCATAAAACAGGGTGACTGGTATTTAAAAAGTAGTATGTGTGTACATTGGTTTTACATTTCCTGGCAGTGAAAAACTCGCAAAGTGTTTTTCACTGCATTGCTTTATTATACTTAATTAATAACATCAGTTGAACAAAAATGTTTCCACTCATTTGAATTGAAATTTAAAACCCTCCTAAAGTGGATTTTACATTGCTATTCTGAAAATGCCACTTTTGGAAAGTTGCCATTTTCCTGCTTGTACCAAATGTGCCTTTTTGCCCGTTTTCAGGGTTAGATGAGTGTCAATGACTCTCATCTGGTGCTTTTTCCAATCTTTCTACACTGGGGGGAATGGGCTTTGGATGTGGGGAAGGTTATTTCTCTCCAGAGCAAGATGGCCTTGGAGGTTGTATCCTGACCCTCCGGGGCTCACCTCTTTCCTGACATCTGAAGCTGCCTTCCATGTCCCTAGCTGTTGCAGCTTACTCTAGGGTCTGTGTGCCCTTTGTCGTCCTGTACAGTATGGAGTTGAATCTAGGGGAAGGGAAAGAACTGACCAGATCCAGCTTAGACTTAGACAAAGTTTGAGACCCCATACACAGGCCGGCACTTGGTATACAAGTGGCACCTTCAAAACATCTTATTAGAACCCTGTTTATGGGGGGGCGTGGCTTGCGCGCCGTATCGGAATGACGGCTCCCGTGTGAGCTCCGGCGGGCATTGGGCTCAGACTCTGTTTTGACCTCTTTTTTCCCGACATTGTTACCGGAATTCACCGCCTGCAATAGCGGAATATGATCCGCTTCTTTTACTATTATTTTGGAGCGTTTAAAGGCAGCTCCGAGGGTGCTCCAACTGTTTCTTGTTCTGACGCATCGGGACGCGAGCGGCCGCCATTTTATGCCGCCGAGCTCGCGTCCCTCACAGAAACTCTTCACCACGGAGCCCCATGTGGAAACTGCCTTCAGTTAAACTATATAGCGCTTCAAGACACAGGTATGCCCTGAATAGAATTTTACTTTCCTGCACTGGGAATTTCTTCACTGCCATGTGATTTCACTGCTCAGCCTGCTTCTTCCTCTCAGGTGGGACGGCCATTTTAAGTGTGGAAGTGACTCAAGGATCCTACTATTGTTCTCTGTGACATTTTGAATATTCCTCCATGTCCTATCTGTGGCGTTTTATTCGATAAATACCCTCATATTTGGACTCTTCCTTTTTCCCCTACGTTTGTTGAATTATCTACCTTTTGTAGGGGCTTGGTCAAGTCTTTGAGCTTGATACTATTTGCCCAGTTTGAACCTCCAGTGCGTTCCTCCTACTACACAGTGGCTTTCAGTCCCTCCTCCTCGTAGGCTCCTCGCTATTTGCTCACAAATTATATTTCGCTACAATTAACACCTGGATCCTGCATATATCCTTGAACTGCCCTATATCATCACCATGGCTCAAGATGCAGGTCACCTGAAGTCCTCTCATACAGGTACGAAACCAAAACGTCCTAAAAACGACCTTCCTTCTCCAATTCGTACCTCTTCAAACCCTGTGTTAGACTCCATCTTGGAGGAGGTTCGTGGTCTTCAACCTTTCATGTCTGCTACCAATGAAAAACTCAAACAAATTGAGGACAGATGGGTCGTCATGGAGGACACGGTTACACATTTAGAACAGCACGTCAGCAACATTCAAGATTTATCAACCAAGATCCCCCTTCTGGAAAAGGAAATCCAGCAGCTGAAAATACACACGGAGGACCTTGAAAATCGTAATAGGAGGAATAACCTACGCATTTATGGAATTCCAGAGAATCTTGAAGGACCGGACATGGTATCTTTTATTCGCAAGTTTCTTCAGGAGCTTTTTGGGCTCCAACCTGCATCACACCCTCTTAATATCCAAAGAGCTCATCGACTCGGCCGTCCCACCTCCAATCCATCCAAACCTCGTGGGATCATTCTTCTCTTCCTTGAATTTACTGAACTAATGTCTATTCTTAAAGCTGCAAGACTTAAACGCCGCCTCACATGGTCAGGCCATAATATCTATATTTCTCAAGACCTGTCCAGTGCAACGAATGCTCGTCGCAAGGAATTCTTGAACCTTCGTTCTCATATGCGGGACATGAACATCCAATACGGCATACTCCATCCTTGTTTATGTAAAATCACTCATAATGGCCGTACCCGTTCCTTCGATGATCCTCAGAAGCTACGAGAATATCTTCAAAGTGTATCTTCTCCTAATATGGACACAAATGATTGATCCTGTTATATGCATCCTAGTCCTGCTGTCACTTGTTGCGCTTATTACGATTGATTTCGCTTCTTGATGTTTTGTATCTGTTTTCAATTTCTCCATGAGGTTATGTCTTTCATCTTCTTTTTCTGCCCTTTTGCTCTCTGTTGCTCCTTGGGGGTTTGTGATCCCTTCGGCGTATCCTCGTCCTCGATGTCTTGGTGTTTCTTCTCCTCTCAGATCTGGCTTTCTTGCTTTGATCTGTCTCTTTGTTCTCTTCCTTTCTTCCCTACCTATCCACTAATCTTCCTTATTAGTTTTGTCTGGTTCTACTCTCTTTTTTTCAACTCTTCCTTTCTTATCGTTGCGCAGGTTTCTTTTACATGTTCTTGTTCTATTTCTTTTTCCGTATTTTTTGACATGCTGTCTTTGCTATGCTCACATTTGTTTTCTCATGTTGGTTTCCATTTATTAAGTAACTGTTTCATATGTAGTCTTATCATTTTCATTACCTCCCCTTGTAGTTGTCCTCCTGCAGTGTGGTGGTTCCAAATGTCTTCCCTTTCCCGATCCTCTCATCATGTGTAACTTTGTAAAGTGGAATGTTCGTGGTTTGGGTCACCCCATCAAGCGTCAAAAGGTATTGTCCCATTTATCCAAACTAAATTCTCAAGTTGTATTTCTTCAAGAAACTCACTGTTCAGATGCTGAGTCTTCTAAACTAAAAAGGCAATGGGTGGGACAAGTGGTTTTTTCCCCTGCTATTGCAAAAAAAAAGGTGGTGTCGCCATTTTATTTCATAAAGGTTTAAATGTTCAAATTCTCTCCACACAATCAGATGATGAAGGTAGATGGATTATGGCCAAAGTTATTATCCAAAACAAAAATATGGTTTTATTGAATGTATATGGCCCGGTTCGCCCTGATCCCCAATTTTGGAACTCTATTAAAATTCTCCTTTCGTCCATTGATTGCCCTAATATTGTTATAGCTGGTGATTTTAACCAATGGTTTGACCCCTTTTCTGACAGACTCTCTACAAGCAAATTTCACCCTGATAAGACACATAAATGTTTCCAAGCGGCTATGTCTTCCAGACCTCTTTTTGATGCCTGGAAAACTTGTAATCCTGATTCCCTTGAATACACCTTTTATTCTAATGTCCATCATACTAGATCCAGAATTTACTATATTCTTGTCAATAAATCTCTTCTCCCTACACTTCAGAAGACAGACATTGGATCTATTTGTATCTCAGATCATGCTCCCGTTTATGCCACACTTGATCTTGCCCTCACCTCCTCTACCTTTAGCCGCTGGAAATGTAATACTTTTCTTTTGTCTGATGCTGTTTATGTTGAAGAAGTTAAAAAAATTATAGCTGAGTTTTTTACTTTTAATGTGCCAACTGATACTTCTACATCTAATAACTGGGATGCTTTTAAAGCGGCCCTACGAGCCTTCACAATTTCATATGTTTCCAAGAAAAAGAAAACCAATAGACTTAAATACACTGCTCAACTTACCAAAATCAAACATTTAGAACACTCTTACTTTTCCTCTAAAGATCCTAATGCCCTTCTTAATCTGATTAAAGCTAAATCCGAATTGAATAAAATTGCAACTGTTGAGGCCTGCAATACCCTGTTGAAAATTAAATCTAAATTTCATGGGGGTCAGAACAATGCTGGTAAAATGTTAGCGAATTATCTTAAAATCAAGTCTGAACGCAAATCTGTAGGTCCCATCCTTAATGAGTCATCTAACAAACTTGTCTCGTCTGATGATGACATTGCAGATGTTTTCCACAATTATTACCAATCCCTGTACACAGATGACACTCACCCTACTGAACTTGATTTATCCTCTTTTTTTGGTAACCTCCCTCCTCCTCCTTCACTCCCTAATGAATTTGCTCAACTAGAGGTAGACATCTCCTCTCAAGAGATCCTTAAAGCTATCAACTCACTGAAAAAATCCAAGGCTCCTGGTCCTGATGGACTACCTATTGAATTTTATTCCACCTTTCATTCCATTTTTGTACCCCATCTCCTCCAACTCTTTAAATCTTTCATAGCTAATGCGAAGGCCTCCGGTTCATTTTTAGATGCCCTCATCATAATAATTCCTAAACCTGACAAGGACCACTCCTTTTGTAAGAATTTCCGTCCCATTTCCCTGATAAACTATGACTGTAAGATTTTTGCCAAGATCATTGCTTCCCGACTAGATTCCATCATCCCCCTATTGATTAAAACAAACCAGGTAGGATTTATAAAGGGTAGGCTTGCTGCGGATAATGCTCGCATGTTTGCAAATGTTATTTCTCATGGCAAACATTATGGTTCCCCCCTTGCAGCTTTGTCATTGGATGCAGAGAAAGCCTTCGATCGTATCGTATTAATTGGCAATTCATGTTCCGTTCCTTAAAATGGTTTGGGTTTGGCCCCTCTTTTATTTCCCTGGTTAAACTTCTTTATTCAGCTCCCTGGGCTAGTATTTTTGTAAATAATCAATTCTCCAAATTCTTTCCCTTATCCAGGGGAACAAGACAAGGTTGTCCTCTCTCCCCTTTACTTTTTATTCTTTGTCTTGAACCCTTCTTGGAAAGAATTTGTTCCAATCCTCTAATAGCGGGTTTTAAATCCTCGGCCATCGAGATAAAGATCTCTGCCTATGCGGATGACATCTTGATCTATATGGCTGATCCAGAATCCTCTCTCCCACCATTTTTGAATGAAGTTAGTTTATACTCCGCTGTTTCTGGATATAAACTCAATTTATCCAAAACAGAGGTCTTACCATTAAACTCCTCATGTTTCCAATACATGTTTGCATCCACTGATTTCGCTTGGTGTCCTTCAAAACTCAAATATCTAGGAATCTGGTTTTCCACATCACTTATCGATACCCTTAAACTCCCATTTGCCTCTCTTACCAAGAAAACTGAATCTCTTCTTCAGACTTGTTGCCTGATTCATCAAGCGAAATGCGCTCGCAAAAGGGCCAGATTCTGAGAATCTGGCCCTTTGCGAGTGCAATTTTTGCATTTGGGATTCATCATCCCAAATGCAAAAATCGCTAATAAAGAATTCGCTAAATTGCGAGGATTAGCATTTAAGGAATCTCTATTAGAGATTCCTTAAATGCTATTCATGAAACATTTAAAAATAGCGAATTCGCTATATTTGGCCGCTATTTACCACGAAGTCTGACTTCGTGGTAAATAGCGAAAAAATAGATTAAAGCACTTTAGTGCATTTTTTTCTTTTGCATGTTACACACACACATGTCCTTTGGACATGTGTGTGCGCAACACCTGTGTAATGTTGCATTTCAGGGGTGCTACAGGGTGTCCTTTGGACACCCCTGGCACCCTTGAAATCGCATCCTTATTTGCGATTAGCAAATTGCTATTTGCAAATAAGGAATAACTCCCCATGCATTCCTATGGGCCTGTGGGCCCATAGGAATGCATGGGGAGTTATTCCTTATTTGCGATTAGCAATTTGCTAATCGCAAATAAGGAATGTGTGGGAATCGCATTTCTTTATGCAATTTCTACATGAATCCCGTTTTGCAAGTCCTTAATAGCGATTCCTTATGAATCGCTATTAGGGGCTCGCAAAACGGGAGATTGATGAATCAGGCTGTTGGTCCCCATTATTTTTATCTTGGTGGGGCAGATTAGACACCATCAAAATGATGATCACACCCCATGTACTCTACACTGTCTCCATGCTCCCCATGAAAATTCCGAACTCATATTTTATTAAATTGAATTCCATTTGCTCAAAGTTTTTATGGAACAATAAACACCCCCGCATAGCACTACACACATTGATACGCCCTAAGAATGAAGGTGGGGTTCGATTCCCGGATTTTAAAACATACCACACTGCATTCCTTATTAAACAATCCTTTTCTTTAGCTTTTGACTTTTCTGATACCCCTATCCCTAAATGGATTACATTTGAGCGCTTGTTACTGAAGGATTTTCCTTTTCAACACACAGTCTTTATGTCCAATTGTTCATTCCTGACTAAACACCCTATATTAAAATACTCACAAGTAATATTACATAATTCATTTACCAAAGACTTATCCTCTCTACAAAGCTTTTTGCTATTTAGCACATGGTATAATAAACATCTTAAGTACAAGGGCAAATCTTTCTACTACAAGCACTGGAAAGAAAAGAATGTTGTATTTGTTCACCAATTTTTCTCTAATAACTCCATTATTCCTTTTTCGGAAATGCAAGTTCTGTTTAACCTTCCTGCAGCTTACATCAAAGAATACAATATCATTACTACTGCTTTATCATCTCACTTGTTAACCCTTCCTACATTTGATACTTTCCCTTCTTTATCTCCTTCCTCCCCTTTATGTCCCTTATTTTCACTGCAACAACCCAAAGCTGCCCTAGTTTATAAATTATTATTGTCAAATGCTCAGGTTAGACCTAAATCTGTTACTGAAAGTGCTTGGGAAATAGACTTATCTATTTCTCTACCTGTTGATATATGGGACCATTTATGGAGTAAATTGTTTAACCCCTTCGACGCTCATGACGAGCTGGGCTCGTCATGGCGTAGCCTCCTCGCACGCTCATGACGAGCCCAGCTCGTCACGTAAAGTGCGATTTAAAAAAACCCAGCGTACGGGCGGAATTCCGCCCGCACGCATGCGGTTAAGATTTCATTTACTGCTCGTATTACACAATCGTTATTTTTTATCTACCATAGAGTTGTTATTACTCCTGTGAGTATTGCTAAGTTTTCTCCATCCTCCAATGATCTTTGTTGGTCCTGTGCTTTGCAAGCTGGTACACTCAAACATCAACTATTCGATTGCCCCTCAGTTTTACATTTTTGGAAATCTGTTTGGAATATTTGCATGCGCATGTTTCATTTTTCTGTTCCATTATCGTTTGCTACTATATTCTTAGGTTCCGACTACAATGACCTTGATATTGCTCCATCAAGTGCAAAATTACTTGACTTGTTTATTGCTATCGCTCTCAAAATTATTCTGTCCTGTTGGAAAGATAACTCCAAACTATCTGTTCACACTTGGTGGAATTTCATATGTGATGAACATCGAATTGCCATTGCCTCCTCTTCCTCTTCTGTACCCTTGAAAATTAAATCTGATCTTCTCTGGCTTCCCCTATCTAACTATTTATCTTCTCTTTCCCCCGTCTAATTATTGTACCCTCTTCTCTCCTCTTTCTATCTCCCTTTCCCTTCTCCTCTCTTCCTACTTCTATCTTTCCTTTCTAGCTTTCTTTTCTAACTTCCTCTCTCCCCTCCCCTTTTTTAATTTTTATTGTTTTAAATATTTATAGTCATTCTATATCATCTTTATTACTTTATTTGACTGATATATGTGACTTGTTATAATTATCTTGTATATTCTTAAAACAAAATAAAAATCTCTTAAAATGAAAAAAAAGAACCCTGTTTATGCATGTGAAGAGTCTGAAGAAGGTTTAGTTGTTCGAACGTGAATGCACCTTTAAAAACAAAAGACAAGAGGTGTTTGGCAAAACAGGAACAGTTGATTTAATCAAACTCTTTGGTCAAGAGAACAGTTATAGAGTCGGGGTCTGAGGACTGTCTTAAAGTACAGTCCATCTGGGCACCTTTCAATACATTTCGTGGCATATCAAACAACTATGTAGAGATCCTTTTTAGGAAGAGGAATGCAGGCCTAGTTATGGAGTCATAACTTACTTCCACCTGATGACTAATGCAGGTGGGTCTCGACCTAACGTGGACACAATGAGGACCTGTGGGTAACGTGTCCAGATGTCCGGCATGACGGGTGTATGATCACTGTGTATGCTGTGACTGCTGTGTCCTGAAAGGTTGAGTGTTCATTTGACATCTAAGTTTATGGTGTTATGGGAATGCATACACCACCAAAAGCCATGTGTGCTTATTCAGGCCAATCTCCCTGGGCCATTGGGGTGTCACTGCCTGTCTGTGAGATTGATCTGGGTTTTTCCTGTTGGCGCATTTGTTCAGCTGGCTATGTGCCACCCAACCTGTAATCTGTCAATAAGTTGCCATAGGCCTAGGTCACAAGGCCTGACTGTCCACATATTTGTGACTCTGGTTGATGGAGAGGTCATATCGGGTGATTTCAACAACAGTGATGCAATCTTGTTTTTCTTGTTTTTATATACACATGCATCATTGAGTACATAGACATTGACTTTTTCAATATTAACAGTCGGCCCTGCTGTCTGAAGACAGTAGAATGAACCTACTTTCCTTGAATCCAGGTGCCTAGAAGTGACTCCAAGAGTCATTTGGCTGACCTCCTGTTTGAGCTACAGGAACTCACAAGCATCCAGAGGCATCCCCTGCAACTGCCCAGCTACCCCAGCTGACCAGCACCAATTGGACTACCCTGAACACTGCTGATGGCCTCTGGTGGAGTTAGTCCTGATCCATAAAAGGTGCCGCCACAAGTTGAAGACCCTTGGCTGGTATCAGAGTGTACTCCTACTGGCTCTAGACTTCCAGTAGGGGATAAATTGGCTCTTTGTGTGAGGGCAGGAGACAGCCTATTCACATGTAAGTGTACACCACCTCTCCCTACCCAGGGAGACCATCAGTATGTAGATGAATGCAGATGTATCCCGTCACACCCAGCCCTTACTGCGTTGTGGCGTTTCTAGAGAGTATGCACAACGTGTAGCTGTCACCCAGCCCAGGTGTTTATTGGAGGCAGGCTGCAGGCACCCAGAGCAAAGTTAAGAGCAGAGCAGTAAAATGTCTACTCTCTAAAAGTGGTGTTTCTAAAATGGTAATGTCAAATCCTACTTTACTACTAAATTTATCACCATCATTCCAGAGATATCCAACATGAAGTAGCTACTCCTTTCCAGTCAGGAATTACAGTTTAAAAGGTATTTTAAGGAATCCCCCATGCTAGCCTATGGAAGGAGTGGGCCTCACAGCATTGAAAAACACATTTAGCTGTTTGTCTCTTCTAGGACATGTAAACTTTAAAGGTGCGTGTCCTGCCTTTAGTTACACACCAAGCTGCCCTTATGGTCACTTAGGGCCTACCTTAGAGGTGACTTATGTGTAGTAAAAGGGGAGTTTAAGGTTTGGCAGGTGGTTTTAAAGGCTAAGTTGAATTGGCAGTAAACTGCACACAGGCCATGCAATGGAAGACATGAGACAGGTTTGAAAGGCTAATAGTGTGGAGGGCACAACCTGTCCTGCAGACTCACTAGTAGCATTTAGAATACAGGCCCTAGTTTACATTATACCACTTTACAAGGAAATTACAGGTAACCTAAATATAACAATCAGGTATACACCAATATCAACATGTTTATGAGAGAATCATATGCATTTTAGCACTGGTTAGCAGTGGTAATGTGATGAGAGATATAGACCAGCAAAAAGATACAACATAAATTGGAGGCAAAAAGTCGGGGAAAAGGCAACCCTAAGGATGACAGGTCTAACACTTGCCTTACATTTCTTTACAAAACCATGCAAGGCCACGTAAACTAGGCCTTGCTTGAATTTGTAAATATTACTGAAGCCTTTGCATTGTCCTTTTGTCTCCTTGTGTGATGCAAGGACAACACAAATGTCTCATAAATATGGGCCACAATAGTTTCCAGAAACTGCCTTTGTGAAGCTCAGCGATGACCTTTAGTGGCCATTAACAAACTTGTTGGTGCTATGCATCTCACTTTAATCAAATTATCTTGGTCCCATCTTTGAAAATGGAGGTATACAGACAACTGTCCCCAACCAGGGGTACAATGAATTCAAATTCAGAATTGAAATCCAAGAGTTCTTCTGAAAAGTCAAACTGAAGTTTCTTCTTGGACCATGGAACTCACCAGATGGTTTCCATTGACAGTGGTCTGAAGAGTCTAACTTTTTAGCCACACCATATGCTATCTCAGGGGAAATTACTATAGTTTTGAAAATTGTACTAATAATCTGGAGGGTGTGGATAGAAGATGGCAAAAAAGGATACAGAAGTCCTGCCCTCCCTAGCTGAGAAGGACCCAGTCATCATCATCATCAAACCAGCCGATATAGGCAGTACCGTTGTAATCCCTGACAAAATAGATCAAACAAAAAAAAGTATATGGCTTTTATCTGATGAGACACACTTTTAAAAAGTGACATATGATCCAGAGAAAGACATTCAGTGGGAAATAGAGACCCTTGTACTGGAAGCTGTACCTGTGTGTTGGCTGTAAAAACAGGAGTTTAAGTTCTCGCCATACAGACACCTAGAATGGCATACTTCTAAGATCCTTCCACATCCTCCCAGGATCCATAAAGGTACCATTTCACCCCCAATAATCCTATCTTGTTGGAAAAGACTCTCTATTAGAACACCTGTCTTAATTTAGTGACTGTTTCCTTCGTACTTTTGTAAAAGTCATGCCATCATTTCTAAACGACACTAGGGATGTAATCAACCTTACTAAGGGACTAGAATCATCTGATTCAAGCTAGTATTTGATCTTAAGGCCACCTTAAGAATGACCAATACATTTCTCCATCAATGAGAGCAGAACTATCAAACTTCTATATCCCTGGTGATAGCATTCCCCTAAATAGCTTTAACAAAAATACTACTTCCAGTTTCCATTGTTTTAGCAGGTTGGGCGTACCTTGTGAGGTGGCACATTTGGCCCCAGCTTGGCCTGTCTGTATGTCTCTGAATCTGAAAGACAATACATATATTGCATCAATAATACTTTCTATGATAACATTAAACTGTGAAACAAAATACATCAATGATGTTTTTCTGATCTGAGGAGGCAATTGTGAAGAGGCTATGGAATTCATAACATGGCTGAATGGGGGTGATGAACACCTGAAATTCACCTAACACATAGATAGGAAAGAAATGTACTTTTTGGACTTAATTGTGAAGGTGGAAGAAGGAAAGTGATTAGTGAAATGTATAAAAATCCCCAGATAAGAACTACCTCCTCTTGTATGATACTCAACATATAGGTGTTCACACCTGTGACCAATTTCTGACAGTATATGAGAACTACTCAAGGACATAAACTTTTGAATTTCAGGCACAGGATTTGGTAAGGAAATTACAAAAAACAATTAATCCCATAACAATCATACAACAAAGCAAAAAAAGAGCATATAACATTACTAGGGATGCTCTACTTCAACACTTTCCAATAAAATCGAAAAGGCTATTTTAAATCACTAGGAAAACTATAAGGATTAGGGATTGTATTTCTCACATTAGTCCAGAGTGCACAAGCATGAAGAAACAAAACACATTATTATTATTATTATTATTATTATTATTAAAAACATTTGTAACGCGCTCTATCACCATTGGTTTCTTGGCGCTGAATAGACAAATGAGGGGACCGGAAGCAGGGGGTTAGTCAAAGGCAGCTTGAAAGAGCAAAGTTTTTAGAAGTCGGCGAAAGCAGTCAAGCTTTGAGCAGAGACGAAGGGGTAGGGGAAGGGAATTCCAGGTGGAGGGGGCCAGGAAGGAAAAACTCAGACCACCGTGTTTTTTCCTCTTAAATCTGGGCACCACAAGGAGGTTTGAGGAGGCTGAACGAAGGGCTCTCGTAGGGATGTGACGAGTCAGAGCCGAGGAGATGAAAACAGGCGCTGCATCAGATAGGGCTTTAAAGGTGGTACATGCCAGTTTAAAGGTGCAGCGTTTGGATACCGGGAGCCAGTGTAAGCTGCGAAGAAGGGGAGTGACATGTTGGTGCTTAGGCTGGTGGAAAATCAGGCGGGCGGCCTGATTCTGCACCAGCTGCAGCCGTTGAAGATGGCAAGCTGGAATCCCAGCATAGAGAATATTGGCGTAATCGAGCCTGGAGGTGATGAGCGCAATGACCACTTGGGTCAGGGCTTCCTTACTGAAATACCTGCTGATCTTACGGATCCGCCTGAGGTGGAAGAAACAGGCAGAAGTGACCGCGTTGATCTGGGGTCGCATTGACAGGTCCTCAGAAATAATCACCCCCAGGCTTTTGACGGAGCTGACAGGAGAGGGTGCTAGCCCCAAGGAAGTTGGCCAGAACGTGGAGTTCCAGGGATGGTTGGGGCCTCCTACCAAGACGAGCTCAGTTTTTGTGGGGTTCAGCTTTAGGTGGCTGCAGTGCATCCACTCCGCGATAGTCATCATGGTGGTCTGAAAGTTAGTGCGGGAGGAAGGGAGGGAGTCTATGGGAAAAATTAACTGAAGATCATCAGCGTAGTTGAATATAGTGACCGGGGAGTGACGGAGGGAAGCTAATAAGGGTTGGAGGTACAAATTAAAAAGGAGGGGAGAGAGTGCTGAGCCCTGAGGGACTCCACAAGGAAGGGAAGTGTAAGAAGCAGAAAAAGAGGATAAATGGACGGACTGAGATCGTTGATGGAGAAAAGATCTAAGCCAGTCAAGGGCCACTCCCTGAATGCCGGCATTGTGGACACGGTCGATCAAAAGAGTGTGATCGACCGTGTCGAAAGCTGCCGAAAGGTCTAATAGGACAAGGGCTTGAGGGGTGTTACTATCCGCACCTTTCCTAAGGGTGTCCATAACAGCAACAATGACCGCCTCGGTGGAGTGGAGGGGTCTAAATCCTGCTTGTTGGGGGTCTAGGAAGGAGGATTGCTCTATAAAGGAGCTCAAACGACGGGTGACAAAGGTCTCCAGGATCTTTCCTAAATAAGGAAGGAGAGAGATAGGTCTGTAGTTGCTGAGTATAGAGGGGTCTGCGGTAGATTTTTTTAATATCGGTAAGACTGCAGCTTGCTTAAAAGAAGAAGGGACCTTCCCGATGGCAAGGGAGTTGTTGAGTAGTGCCAAAGGGGGGCCTGGACAGGCGAGGAAAGCTTCTTTTAAGACCTGCGGGGGGCAGCAGTCGTTAGGGGAACCTGAACTGACTTTATGAAGAAGATTAGTGAACTCTTCTAAGGATATCGGAGGGAACTCTGTAAGAATATTAGTATTTGTGGGGGGGAGGAATGGAAAAGTGGAGGAAGCCGGAGATGGAATATTATTTTTTATTGTGATTATTTTATCTGTAAAATAAGAATTGAGTGAGTCACAAAGGGATTGAGTCGGCTGTGGTTGAAGGGTGACTCTGTCTGGCATGGAGAGCTCATTTACGATTGAGAAAATATCCTTGGTTTTATTGTTGGAGTTCAAAAAATTTTTGGGAAAAGTATGCCGTCTTGGCCTCCAAGATTAATCGTTTGTAGGATTTCAGAGCCTCGATGTAGGCTAGTTTAAGCAAAGGGTCGTAATGGCGACGCCAACGGCGTTCAGATTGTCGCAGTGCAAGTTTTTCTGCTTTGAGTTCGTCCGTGAACCAACGTTGAGCGTCGTGAGGACGCTTGGTTTTAATTTTCTTTAGAGGAGCAACTTCATCGCTAGCCTGTTGCAGCCATGCATCAAGAGACTCAGCTTGAAGCTCTAGTGAGGTCGACGACAGGGGTGCGGTAGCAATCAGTGAATCCAGGAAGTCCGGCAAGTTGGCCCTTTTCCAGTTGCGAGCCATGATGTTGGAGGAGCGGGGAGGGGGCAAGGGGGTGTGCAAATGTAGATGGAAAGAGATGAAGTAGTGATCGGACCAGGAACAAGGGAAAACCGAGAGAGATGATATGTCGATATTAGAAGTCCAAACTTGGTCAAGAGTATGACCTTTCAAATGGGTGGGGGCGTGGATGTGTTGGGTAAGATTCATGCCTGTGAGCAAGTCTGTGAATTCCACCGACAGATGATTTTCATGGACATCGGCTGGCCAGTAATTAAAATCGCCAATTACCACGATATTGGCGTGGTTTATTGCTAAGTGAGCAATTGCGTCACTGAAGAGTTGGGGGAAGAGGGGCATAGGGTCCGGGGGTCGATAAACAAGGACACAAACGAAGGAAGATTTGGGGGAGGAAAATTTTAGTGCCAATAGTTCAGTTTTGAGGATGGGATTTACCGAAATTTCCGAGAAGACATGTTCAGAGCGGATAATGGCCGCCACGCCGCCCCCAGTCCTCCCAGCAGGCCGGTTACTGTGCATAATGTAGTATCCCGAAGGGATAGCAGCGAGGATATCAGGGGCGGAGTCTTCAGTGATCCAAGTCTCTGTTAAGAGGAGAGTATCGATAGAACTATCGATCAATAGTTGGAACACCTCAAGCTGATGTCGAATAAGGGAGCGGGTGTTAAGATAAAAGATTGACAAGGAGGTGGAAATTTGTGGGACAGAAGGGGTCAGATCGTGAAGAGAAGCCAGCGCCGAAAAGGCGGACGGAATAAGAATGCCACATATCAGAGCCGCCTTAACAGCATGAGTAGGGATGGGTCCTGATGTGTTAAGACTCAAGAGGTCAGAGGAGGAGTAGAAATAAAAATGGGCATTACGACAGGGCCCTGGGCCTGGTCGGCCGCGGACGGGCGCAGACGGGCTTGACTTGTGCGCGACTTCGGCGCAAAGTCGGCGCTCCCGCTGCGCTCGTCCGCTGCGCTGCCTCCATACTGACATTATATAGAGGGGTGAGGGAGTACTAGAACGCTAACCTGCAAAGGTTCGTGCAGGGCGGAAGTGGTGCCACGAGGCAAGAAGTGCCGCTCCTCGAGCTGACCCTCCGCACAAACGGCACGAAAGCCGGGGCGGAACGGGGTCACGAGGGCAAGTAGTGCAGGTAGGTGCAGACAATGAAAAAATACAATTTTTAAAAGATTTCTGAATGTGCTCATAAAATCAGCAATAGTAATTTTAAAATATTTAGATGCGTGCTCTTGAGATCAGCACTCACACACAGTGTTACATTAGGCCACAATAACACACCGCCGCAGCCTGGGTCGCAGCGTATGTCTATGAGGCAGGGCGGGGAAAGCGCGGTCTAAATAGGCTGCAGGCTCGGCAGCACTAGAACGCTAACCTGCAAAGGTTCGTGCAGGGCGGAAGTGGTGCCACGAGGCAAGAAGTGCCGCTCCTCGAGCTGACCCTCCGCACAAACGGCATGAAAGCCGGGGCGGAACGGGGTCACGAGGGCAAGTAGTGCAGGTAGGTGCAGACAATGAAAAAATACAATTTTTAAAAGATTTCTGAATGTGCTCATAAAATCAGCAATAGTAATTTTAAAATATTTAGATGCGTGCTCTTGAGATCAGCACTCACACACAGTGTTACATTAGGCCACAATAACTAACCGCCGCAGCCTGGGTCGCCGCGTATGTCCCATTATGGGAAATTCTGCAAATAAAGGGGCTCCATCCCTTTGGGAAACCTGACATTTGTAAATTGACTATACTCATGCTTTAATTTGATTTAGGTTTGAGTTATCCCTGGAATTAGAGGTAACACTCTAATTGTAACATGTAGGGAATTGTCTGTAATAAATGGATCCTGTTCACGAATATATATGCATGAAGCCAGTAAATTAAAGCCTATATAATGGAAATTAAATGTACCATATGTCAGGGGAAGCTGACTATAACATTTTTCAATCACTTTGACGTTGTAAAATGCAATGAAAATTATGTTTGATGGACTATCATTGAAAAGGTAGACAATAAAGGCCCAAAAGTACTTCTGTGTTTTTAACAAAGAGGGGTCTTCATAATGAATAGTCAGATTATTGGTTTGTTAAAATGATGATATTGAATGGTCTCACCTAAGCCAAAAACAGTTGAATGAGAAAGTACTTCACCCCTTGTCTTTTACCTTCATAGATAGCATACTCTCTGTCCCACATTTTATAGAAGGACTCTTAGGTTGAAAGATGCCTTTTAACCCTGTTCAATACTCATAGTTATAACAAATAAACACATTTTTGACATATGATTAAGAGCACATATTTGCAACAGTGTGCTTGTGACCAGGCTCAACTAGTAGGATGGCAGATGTAATAAATATAAAATAAAAGCAGTCGTGCTCTAAGATAGCTACTTGGGGTGCTGAGTTAAGGAAAAGACTCAACAGTGTAGGCATGCAGAGTGCAAGACACAGGAAGTGTGCCTTAAAATAGGCAGCAGGAGGCCGGGACATTCACCGTTCTGCTAAATTATTGGCTCACTACTGACAGGGTATGACACCAACTGTGAATATCGCTTATGACAAGCAGATGAAAAGTCTCTGTATAGACTGTATATCTAATACGCAATGCCTTTGACACCCATAGTGGACTGCCAAAAAGACAAGCCATGTGGCACTTATTGAACCCATTTCTGATGAGGCAATCTTTAAACAGAATTCAACTATCTTGAGAGCCACCTTTTTTCAGAATGGTGAAGGATAGGGTGTGTACATAACACCTGGTGATATGTGGTTTTCTGTGAGCATGGAGGGCGTAATACCAATTGCCTCATGTATAATGATACATGCAGACATTTTGTGTTGAGTACAAGTCATTTTTTCTTTCCGGTCACTAGGACTAGAGGATTCAGAAAACCCACAGATGTAGGGTAAACATTTCTTTCCGATTTTCACACATGACAGGCAGGAGAAAAAAAAAATTTATACATTGAAGTCAACTGTGCAAATTGGGGGTCACAGCTCTGGTTATTGCCCAGGATCTGTGTTAGACATTAAAAACAAACAGAAATATGTTGGGAAAAAATTCTGAGACTCAACAGAACAGTTCTAAAAATCCGTCATGGTTAATGGTTTTTAATATGTGATAGGGAGTGCAAATAACTTGGACTGATTAAAGCACTGCTATACACAGTTTTATCTCTAAAGTGCCCCGGAAGGACACAAAAACCCTCTGTAAGAAATTGGGATATTGGTTAAGGGGGGGGTCACAACCCTTCTCTGGCAAAAATCACAATCTTTGTCAGAATGAACTACAATAGTCTGCACCTGGCCCTCTGGTACATTGGCAAAAACGCAGTCAGGTTTAATTCAGGGGCACTGTGTTAAGAATTTATGCAGCACACAAACAGTAATAAAGTGAAAACACAAAAAAAATCCCAGACCAATTAAAAAACATATCGAAAATGTTAATAAATAGAATAACAGAGAAAGTAATTAAATTCAATAGGTAGAACCAGAGATATGCTATTTCAAAGTTCTAGATAGACATAGTGTCTAAAAGCACAAAGTGCCACTTACTGTCAGCTGGTTGTGCTAGACCGGGGGAAAGTCACAAGGTCAGGCTTACATCAATGGAGCGCGGACCAAATGCTGGTGCCAGGTAGGTTCCGTTGAAAAAGTTATCTATCCCAAGTCCAGTGTGAAGAGACCAGTTCACTGTGGAGGAGGCAGCGAAGAGCAGGAATACCATAGCGGATGGTTGTCACAGTAGCGCAAAGATGGTCATGGATATAGCGTGCAGTTCCAGTCGGGCATAGGAGACAGTTGGTGCTGCAGCATTGCATGGGTGGTCACCAAGTGCTATTTTTGCTGTATTGAGAAGTGAAGATCTCATTTAGTCGATTGTCACTGGCAGGCACTGTAGCACGAAGAGTTGGGTTCACCAGAGCTTTGTGTTGGTAGTTATTATCCAAACAATGGCTCTTGGACTATACTCATATACTGTGTAATTAGATACCCATACAGTTAAATCACACAAAAGGGAAGAAAATAGGAAAGAAGCCTGATATAAACATAATATCGTGAATGACCATGTTCATGATATAAGGAATTTTAATGAAAAGCATAGGGCGCTAAAACAATTAGACTCAGACTATACATGAGGCAACACATAACATATAGACAATCAGAAACAATGGCAAAAGAAAATATATATACAGCAATAAACACAATGTACAATCAAACAATAGTGTCCTCGGAGATTTAGGCTATGTTGGAAGCATCAACGGCGTTTCAACCCACAGTTGTTTAAAGGGTCATCATCAGGACAATGAGCTTCAAGAGTGGGAAGCGACCACTTACCAAAGTTGGGGGTGGTCACTGGCAGTAGTGTCTCAGCATGAACGAGCCTGTTCACAGTCATGTAGAGGCAAAACCTCTGGGTTACTCCTTTTCTTGCAGAGGCGTTCACACTGATGCCAACCAAGGGCCCAGGACAAGGAGAGGCACCTCTTGGGGCTCCGGGACTTACTCTAGCAAAGGCTAGCACGCTGAGGCAGGTCCAGTTGAAGGTCCAGGCAGGTCCACTTGCAGAAGGTAGACTAGGTAGTTGCATGGGGGACATATTGAGCTTGTTGTGTCCCTCTAGCTCAGAACAGGAGGTCAGCCATCTGACACTTGAAGTCACTCAGGTTAACCTGGAATGATGGGAGCAGGTCAAGTCAGGAAAGGCCTCAAACAGCAGGGCAGTTCCCTGGGGAACAAGGCAGGCCCCGAGCAACAAGCAGTTCTCTAGGGAAAATGGCAGGAATCAAGCAATAAGCAATGCTCTAGCAAACAAGGCAGGCCTCAAGCAGCAGGGCAGTCCTCTGGGGAACAAGACAGTTTAGTGTCTACAGGTCCAGGAGTGTACTGCAGAGGTGGTTCAGGGTCCAATATGTATACCTGGTGATAGCCTGGCTACCCCTACATCTGGTTCTGGAACGTTCTTCACATTCCCTGCCAAGGCTCCATGTAGTCTGAGACAACATATGGCTGGTATTAGGTTGCTTTGTGTGTTCAGGAGATACCACTTTGAGATTTAAGTGGGACAGGAAACAGCTCTTCCCCACCCATCTTGGCAGGATGACCCATCCTTCCAACCCCAGCCCCCATTTGTCTCTCTGCCTGAGAGGAATACAAAAAGGCCAGTTACCATGATATTCACAGTCATGTGACCCAGGACACATGCAGCAGGGAGCAAATGGTTAAGGCAAGAAAATGGCAACTTTTAAAAGTGACATTTTCAGAATAGTGACTTAAAATTTCACCATTAAAGAGGATTTTAAATCACAATTAATTTGAGTCTAAATAGGGTATTTTAATTTACTCCCAATTAAGCATGAGCACTTACTAAATGTAATAAGGTACAACAATGATATCCAATGAGAAGCATAGGCCTTACAGCAGTGAAAAAATAATTAAGGAGTTTTTCGCTACCAGGGAGTGTATAACTTAAAAACACACACCCTACTTTTTAAATACAATGCTCCCTGCACTATCGGCATTTTAGGGCCTACTTTAGGGGTGACATTTGTATTTACAAGGATGTTTTAGGCCTGGCAAAATATATCTGGCAAAGTGACCTCAAATACCAACAAAAATGAAAATCAGAAAACAGGAGAGGTGAAGGCAAAAGGTTGGGGGTAGACCACACCAACGATGACAGTTCTAATACCCTTTAGAAAACAACCCCTTCAATAGAACAGCTCCAGGGTGAGCCTGCCATGAGAGATAATGGCTATTTCTTGATGAAGCGGGAACTCGCTGGTGAATCATGTCACCTCAGCGAGTGAGGGCCTTTTCGAGGAATACTCATAGAAAAAGCAGTGTTTTCATAATATGTATTGCTCATTAAAATGAAGACCTGCAATGCAAGAACTGCAACAGTCCATGCCATGCTGGTACTGCCTTTCAAGTTCCCATTGGGTTGCCTATTTCATAGGCACTTCCCTGGAAAAAATTCACAAAAAGAGGACCAGAGGAAATTTAGAGACCAGTGGGGGCCGATTCCCCACTATACAATTAGAAGACACAATAGAGGCCCCTGGGTCTAGTTAAATGTTAAAGTGTTGGGGTATCCTTTCTAAGGATGATTCCCCTCATCCACTCTTGGCCGGCATGCTTCATCATAGGAGAAATCTCCTCGAACTACGAGCCTAGTCGTAGTGCGGGCTACAACCCCTTCCCTGAGAGAGAGAGCTCAGGGATATTTTGGTAGAGATGATGAGGTGTACTAAACCACTAGATGAGTGGGGTGTGGGAAGAGGGGTAAGTGAAAAAGTGAGAGTAACTAAAACAAACTCTATGATATGCTAGAGAATTTAAGTATTGTATTCATACTTCAGGATTAAAAGGTGCATCTAAGACAGAGGGAGATACATTCTGTTAAAGATGTGGGGAGGTCAACATGTTTCAGCCTAACTCCCCCCATAGGGATTTAGTGGCTTTCATCAGTACCAAAGTGTGTGTATGAAGTGATGTGCAATAACCTCTTGGATTGCCTTGAAACAGTGGGAAAGTGTTTATACAAAACCTGTAGGTGGAGTGGGGAATCACTCAGGCGTAGATTGTACTGGTCAGCAAGCTCCTAAAAAGAGGGACAAAATAGGTGCATTTAACAAAGTCAAAGGCACACAGCCCCCCATATATACAACTCTAATTAAAGTGTATGTAATGATCTATTCAACCTAAGAATAATGTAAAGCACCTAGCCTAAAAGTTGGGTGATCACATAGATACCTGAAACCTCGTTATGACGAACTCAAGGCGGCATCCAATACCTATGGAAATACATATAGGTGGTGATAGAATATGATTATAGAGCCTAGTCAGAAACCACACGTAGAGTATACAGTTAACTTAACAGAATAAGAACATTTCTACAATATTCTTTGAGGAGTTGATGGACTCATAAGGTTCGGGTGTCTCCCTTTATTAGGTAAGCACAAACATCATATGAGTTCTGAAAGCAGCCGTAGTGGCTCAAGCAGCAGGATGATGCCACTTCGAGTAAGCTCGCTTGTATTACCGAAATAAATGTCCCAGAAAGGGAAAAGAATAAGCAACGACAAAAACTCCACAACAGCTTGGGCCCAAAATGTGTGCATATAGTAAAAGACACATGCTGCATAGAGTCAGGAAAAGTATGCATGGCATGGTTGTGTTAAAGGACAGACCAAGTAAATGTCAGCATGGGCCAACCACCAGATCAAAAACAACAATTGTGAAGGATTATCGTATTGTGCCCCGACTGGGGAAAAAAATATGAACACACCTTATGGGCAAAAAAGCACGGCCTCAACATTGCCCCATAGTTAGTTGATAGAGCCAAAGAACATCATCTATACTTCTGTTTGCAAAGGAGGACCACTTTCCAGCTGATGACGCGGGCACACCACGTCTTGCATGATGGATCCTTGTCATTCTGTGGAAGACCTGAGAGGTATTGGGAAATGTAGTGCAGACTATGAATCTGTGAATGAACACAGAACGATAGCTGCCATAGTAGGCACAGGCAAAAATTGTTTCTTGTTTATTATCAACTCACATCACCCCTACTTGCTATAATACATGTGAGTCTATAAATGACAGAAGGCTGACAAAAATGAAAGTAGAGTCAAGCCAAACAGTATTGTCCCACAAGTCTCATAATGACACTCATTGGTATAGATTCCGGAGCATGATTTGAAAAAACAGTGATTTATATAGCAAACTGCCTTATAGAGAAACAAATGCTAGGGGTGTAGCATCCTAATCATGACCAGGTCGTCATATGTAGTGTATGATGAAGATGCTATTATGAATAAAATGAAGTAGACTGTCAACATATGGCAACAGAGCAAGAAAGAAAAACAGAGGAAAAGGAGACATAGCTAGCCGAGTGTTGACAAAGGACATTCTATGGGCAAGACAGTTAAAACCAAGGAATGTCATCATTGAGGCCTTGGCTGACACTCTTAAGTCTATATACTCAACTTGCTCCTTTTTAAACAGGAATTGTGTCATGATGGCAATTGGTGGGAAATGTCTGGTTTGTCCAATACTGTCCATGTATGTTCAATAGGTCCATATTACATGTCATGAAAGTGTGTTGTCAGTTTGGTAGCTGTTTTGTTGCATCAAATTGTGCTCTTATGTTCTGAGATACAGATCTTGACATTCCTGGTAGTCATTCCTACATATCTGTTATGTTATGTTATGTTAAGTATTCTTATATAGCGCACAGCTGCCTCAGCCAAGAGGCGTCCCAGTGCTGATAGCCGTGTAAGATGAAGACCAGGGGGCTAAGCCAAGGAGAACAGGTGAGTTTTGGTGGCCTTACGAAAGGACAGTAAGCAATCCATATGACGGATCTGAATGGGAGGGAGTTCCAGAGTTCTGCTGCGAGATACCTGAAAGACCACCCCCGCTCTAAGGCGCTTCACATGAGGGACCACAGCCAGAGTTGCTCAGCAGAGCGTAGCTGACGGGTAGGAACATATGGATCCAAGAGGTAGGACAGGATCTCCGGAGAAGAAAGCTTTAATATTTTAAAGACCAAGCATAGTGTTTTGAATTCCATCCGTTTGGCTTTCGGTAACCAATGCAGATGGTATATTGCACCCCTCGCAGAACATGTTCTGGGGAGCCTCAACAGAACTCGGGCAGCTGCATTCTGGACTCTCTGAAGGCGGGTCACTTCTACCTTATTGGCACCTAGCATGAGTGAATTAGAATAATTGAGCCTAGACAGGATAGTCGCTTGGACTATTACTTGGCAGGTGGGTTGATAGAAAAAACCCAATATAGGCCTCAGTCCACGAAGTAGGCCAAAACAGGTGCCTGTCACTCTGTTAGTATACTCCTGCAACTCAAAAGTAGTATCGAGCCATACCCCAAGATTTTTCACCACCAACCTCTGGGTGGGAGCACTGCCCAGGGTCACTGGTCACCATTGCGTGCTCCAAAGCCCCTTATCTCTCCCCACCAACAGCACTTCAGACTTATTAGCATTAAGATGAAAGCAGTTGGTGGTCATCCTATGTGCGACCACCACCAAACCGTTCCTAAATTTGGTAGCGCCACGCATGGGATCATCAGAGAAGGCCACCACCAGCTGCATATCATCAGCATACGAGACCATGGTCAAGCCATGATCTCTTGCCACCACAGCCAGGGGTTGCACGTTCAGATTGAAAAGTACGGGCCACAATTGCATGAAATTTGATAAATCAGATTGGCAGAATTATAATTTGTATATTGTTGTAGCAAACAAGGCCGGTCTGTGCCTATGTCAATGTGTGTTGTATGTGCAGACTGAGCACAAACGCTACATGAACCACAAGGACAATGTCCTCTTACAGGTTGTAAGTCCGAGGGTATTTCGATGTGTAGTGGGCCTAGTGGAGGTCTGGTGTGCACCAGTTTGCTTCATTTGAGAGCAAACATAGGTTTAGGCAATAAGGGCGATCCTTTGTTTAAGATCTTCCTGTTTTTAGTGATGGATTTTTAGATGAGACCTGACCTATTGCTAAATGTACTCACAGCTATCATTCAATCAATCAGTGGGTTCTTTTTGGGGACATGCTTCTGGGAGAGCTTCTTGTTATTCTTGGCTATTTTGATAGATTTCTTAATCGGGGTCCATTGGTATTGACGGTCCAGGAGTTGGCATTCTAGATTCTGTGCATGGTTCTTAAATTTGTCGACATCTGTGCAGTTCCATCTCAGACGTAAAAACTGGCCAAAAGGTAAACTTTCTCTCAACTATTTGGGATGAAAGCTAGTGTATGACAGGAGCAAGTTTTTTGCCGTTGTTTTTTTGTGAAGCTCTCTTTATAATCCACCCAGTGTGGTGTACATCAGCAAATCAAGAAAAGGTAGTTTGTTTTGACTAAATACACAGGTGACCTTCAAGTAGTCATTACAGTTGTTGAGCCATAGATGAAAGCTGATTAATTCCTCTGACGACCCCGCCAGATACCCAGAACATCATCTATATAGTGCCTCCAGAAGCGGATGTTAGACCGATTCAGATTATGGGATGTAAAATTCAGCTCTGTCTCAATGAAATGGCCATACAAATTCACTAGATTAGGGGCAAATGTACTGCCCATTCAAGTTCCAGATATCTGGAGGAACAGGTCATCTTCTATTTGAAGACTTCCCTGGGTACACCAAAGACCTGCCCACCAGACAGGAGAAAACTCCTAATCTGGCGGGCGGTTTCTACATACTCATAATAAGGCCACAACTGTCTTAGGGTATTATTATGAGTTTGGCGGTGGGGGAGCAGAACCACCACCCTCCTGCACCGCCAAACCCATGTTTGAACTGCCTGTCAGATTAAACATTTTCTCCTGTCTGGCGCGTAGTTCTTTGGCGTCCCCAGGGCGCCGCAATGGGAGTGTCAAAGGCAGTACCTGCACGGCATGAACTGCTGCAGTCCATGCCATGTAGGTACTGGTGTGCATCCATATGGCGTGAAGCATAGAGCCACCTTTGTTTCCTCACCGTCACACTTTTCATGGTGGTCACACTGCCATGAAAAGTGTGGCAGTGAGGAAACTCGTATTATGCTTGCCAGGGTCACAGTGGCCCAACCACGCATATTGCAGCCCCAGGATTGCCGCGCAATGGATGCGTTGGTCCCAGGGCAGCCTACCGCCCTAGTCATAATAGGGCGTTCAGGAAACTATTAACATGAGTCTCAGGATCCATTGGACCACCAGACTCACAATGAGGCCCTTAGCCTTCTTTCATCTTCCAAGACAGCCGGCTGACCGTACTCCCAATTTATGCTCTCTATCTATTCTTTCTGGATTTTGGCTCTGAGTTGTCTCGCAAAATGAAATGAGAACCTACTTTGTTACTCTGCTCATATGTCGTTTATTTAAGGTGTTAGAGAGTGAACTCTGATCTATTGGTGTAGGTTGTGTAGAGTTTCCCCTTAAATCTGTTACTTTCTGTACATGGCTAGAGTCGGGTTTTTTGTGTCAGACTGCTAAGCTCCTTGAAGTTAACCTTCTAAGGCAAGCCTGTCTTGTGATTGTTTTTGTTCAGGGTGGACAAGAGAGCTATACATTTCCCTCTTAGTACTTCTTTATATGTGTCCCAAGTATTCAATAGATTAGTGTCTTATGGGTCATTCATTTGGAAGAATTTTCTAATTGTTTCGGAATTTCATCTGGATAGAGGCAGTCTCTAGTAAGGGACCTGGGGAAAACCCAGCTGTATTTGAGCGTTTTGGTGTCCAATTCCAGTATCAATGATGCAGGAGCATGGTCAGAGAGTGTGATGGGGTGAAAAGTAGCCCCATCTAACATATTAGTTAGGGATTGACTGACAAAAACATAGTCAAAAAACGAAATGCGTGGCAAGGGTATCTGTTGCGCAAACCTGTCTGTAACCACTTGTAGAATAAACCTAATCTCACAGTGCTCAAAGGGGGAAGGGGTAGCCACCAAACCCTCAGAATACAGTGTGGACTAAGTCCACTGCCCAAACTTCATGAAGTCACTCCAGTTATAACTTGTTGCCAGGTAGCCAACACATGTTTCGTCATAGGTATATTAACCCAAATTACTGCATCATGGCTCCCTGTATTCAAAATCACTCAGAACCTTAAATCCAATTCATGCTCTGTGCAGTAATTTCTAACTAATGCTCTCCAAATCCTTCTCCTCCTTTCAAAAATCTTGAGCGGGCGGAGTAGCACCCTTCACACTAAGAGCGCATGGCATACCGATGAGCTCTACGGGGGCTGCCATGACAGTCATGACACGCTGCGACAGTGTGTGTAAAAATATATATACACCTCTCTCTCTATATATATATATATATATATATATATATATATATATATATATATATATATATATATATATATATATAGTTAGGAATTAGCATTTAAAAAACCTTGAAAATTCACTGAAAAAACCATAGGTTATAGACCATATATAGTTAGGGATTAGCATTTAAAAAACCTTATTTTACTCACACAAAACCATTGAAATTCCATATATAGTTAGTTGCACTAACTATATATCGCGCACCCGCAATCCACTGCTGATGATGTCACATATTACATCATTCATGACATGGTCAGTGACATCACTGATGACATCACTGATGACATCTCAAATGACATCACTGATGACATCATCCAGTGACTGTGTGTTTCTGTAAAGTTTAAATATGTTTTACATATTGAAGAATGAGTAGATGTAGAAGTGTCTGGATGAAGGATTTAGTAGGTGCGTGACTGACTGTATGAGTGAGTGATTAAATGTGTCTCACTGAGTGCATGGGTTAGTGACTAAACTGTCTTAATTTGTGCATCATTATGTCTGTTGTTCTGTAAACTGCTGCATGTGTTGGTCAGTAGCTATATGAGTAACTATATGGGTTATTGATTGATTGCCCAAGTATTTGTATGGGAGACTGAGTGTGTGTGTGGCTGGCTGGGAGGTGTGTGACTCTGTGCAGATCAATGTGTACTTGTATCAATGATTGTATAAGAGAGTAAGTATGTGTTAGTATATGTTTCAAAATGTAAGGTGCTCTATGTTTAACTGTATAGATTAGAAAATGGAAGTGTGATTGATTATTTACAGGACTGACTAGGTGTGTGAGTAACTCCATGGATGAGTGACAGAGTGTGAGAGTCTGTATAGGTGTATGAGTGCATATGATAGTGTTGTAAAGATGAGTGATTGTATGTATGAATGATTGTATGGGTAAATGAGTGAATGTGTGTGTAAACATAGGAATCACTGAGTGCGTATGTAGTAACTAGTATTGGTGTGTCAATGGTTTCCAAAATTATACTCTGTATTTAACACTTGGTGTAACAGAGGTTATATTAAAGTGTGAGGAGATGCATTGTATTGTCACATGAATGATATCATCAGTGATGTGGTCATTGATGTCAAATGAGATGTCATCAGTGATGTCATCAGTGATGTCATTTGAGATGTCATCAGTGATGTCATTTGAGATGTTATCAGTGATGTCATTTGAGATGTCATCAGTGATGTCATCAGTGATGTCATTTGAGATGTCATCAGTGATGTCATCAGTGATGTCACTGACCATGTCATGAATGATGTAATATGTGACATCATCAGCAGTGGATTGCGGGTGCGCGATATATAGTTAGTGCAACTAACTATATATGGAATTTCAATGGTTTTGTGTGAGTAAAATAAGGTTTTTTAAATGCTAATCCCTAACTATATATGGTCTATAACCTATGGTTTTTTCAGTGAATTTTCAAGGTTTTTTAAATGCTAATTCCTAACTATATATGGTCTCTAACCTATGTTTTTTTCAGTGAATTTCAATGGTTTTTTAATAGCAAATATCATAAGCTGTCGAATGTTAAGTACGTGGTAAGTAAAAACATTTTCGTGTTTATGCACACTGATCTGCTTTGAATGCTGCCCCCCCCCTCCCCCTCATTTCTATTACGAGTACTCTCTCTTTGCAGATAGTGAAGGGTAGTTAACGCAGGCCTTTGCCCCCGTTGTAATCCGTCGTGCCTGCTTCTCTCTCCATTTGATTGATTGTTATCCAAGCATTTACTGTTTTAGAATTGGTTCTCTTTGGTTCATTCTCTATTTACAAACAAGCACAGAGTCGCAATACTCTGTTTAGTCTTTGCAGATAGCGAAAAATCGTGTAAAAAAACAAAAGGAATCGAGCAAAATCAGTAGGCCACTAATGGGATCTCTTTTTGACCTCGCTAAAATAGAAACATTAGGAACAACCCCTCATGACAAACACGAAACTATTGAGATGAACTGAACTCCACACCATGATGGCTGCAATACAGCTCGGCTCCGCCACCCACCCCGCCCAAAATAACGATAAACTCTATGCAAATATTACAAATATATACAACACACCAGCAAAGTAACAGGGTAAAACATTTTATTAAACAACTATTTACATAACTATTTTATACTTTTTGTTGCCCGATCCGGCTAGCTCAATCGATCGAGCATGAAACTCATGCACTCTGATGGTTCAAAGTTTTGAGGAGTGCTTGTAACACTGTCTGAAGCCTATTTGCACTTGCTTCAGCTTCACTATTCTCAAAGTAAAGTGGGGGCTGTTTGAGGACGTGACTGCATTTGTGAACAATGTAATGCGGTGCCAACCTGAACCGCTTGACGGAGGCCCCCGAGGGACGGTGTGATGGCGCGGACTCGGAGGGGGCGCTTGGCTCCGGCTCCCTCCCCAAGTCGTGTTCTCCTGGTGTGGCCTGAGATCGCCCCCGACATAGGTGGCCGGCTCCCGGGATCAAGCGGAACTTTTTGCCTTTTGGTAACTCTTCCATTCTTGACATTGTCCCACAATCCGTTTCACCTAAAGACACGCTGTAGTGGGGCGCCCCTTTACCATTTCAGTTGCCATTCCGCCCGCTTTTGCTACACTGTGCCTCTTCCGCTATTCAGCTGTTTACCGCTCGCTCTTTCGACTACAGCGTCTCGCTCACCATGTAGTTGAGTTGCTCCCGCTCTTGCGGTGCAGCGATAGCCGGCTGCCACAGTACTCTCAAAATGGCGGCCGGCTCTTCAGATTTGGGCGTGGTCCACTAAAATTGCCCTGCGACACCTTGGAACTCGGACGCTTGTCTGCTAGAGATTGGGCTCCATTCTCGAAAGCGTCCCCTCAGCCTTGAAGATTCTACAAAAGTCTTGGGGGCCCCCGACTCCCGCAGGCTTCTGGTGGGGAGCGGCTAGCATTATTGCTCGTGGAATGGCCACGACGGAGCTACGAAATGGTGGTGCTCTCATGCTAACGCCAGCTTCAGTCTGAAACATCCAGAAACACTGTAGACTACCAATTCGATCAGTTCCGGTAGCGCCCCAACGTGACCCGGTAGAGAAGAACTACCCCTCCCCTCTTTGACTGATGGTTCTTGTTGCCTGTCCCTTCTGTTGTCATTTAACAGAACTATTTAGCCTGCTGAAAGGGGTTGTGTTCCGACCGCTGGTTGGTGGAGACATTTTGACTATATTCTGGACCTGCCTTGTCGCGTAATGCGTCATATGACGCGCCGCGTTAGCGCATCCGGAAGTGATCCAGGGCGCGACGCGCAGCGCGTAACGTAAGCATAACAGGTCATGTGACTTGTTAATAAAACTTTTCATTGGTTCATTTTACTTTTCTTATTCTAATGATGAAAGGCTTGGTCATATGACCTAAAAATTACGCTTTTTATTACTTTCGAACATTATTTTTTCTTAAATATATGTTATAATGTTCCAGGCTAATGTACTTTCCCGGAAAATTTACAACTGTCCTGCAAGTAAAATATATTCCTTTTTCGAGAAAAAGGGCGTTTCTTCATCCCATGACGGAGCCGTTGAGCAAAAGAGGGCCGGCCTGCTGTCTTAGTCGCCGATACGCCTGAATATGAGATTCTTATCGATCACTTTATGTTGAGTAGAAAACACAACAGCCCTTGACCATTTATCTTTACTGCGTTCCTGCGTATTATACCTTTTACCCTTCATGTAATTGGTCTGCTTTATTTCACTTGCCTTTTACTGATTCTAAAACAGTGACTATTATTAAAAACTTTACCAATGTATATACTACTACCATGTTTTCTTTTAAAAACCTTTATTGTGAAAATGTCATCATACAAATACGGGCCTATAACCACGTGGGCCGGCCACGGAGCAAACTATAATCGTATATGATGAGTAGACATTTACACTGTAGAGGAACGTAACGGGCGGGCCATTAGGTTGCAAGAACTAAAGTGTCTAACAGTTGCGGAATCGGTGGACGTACATTTTATAATTAAAATACGACAGGGCCAGTTACAATAAAATTATCTAGATATACATTTGCGGGCAAGTACCATGGGTGACGTTAATTCGAACTTTCAATAGTACAGTAATCAATAACACATCAGAACTTAATATCAATAGGGATATCGAAATATTCAATCTATTCTCGTCCCCGCCCGCCATGTGCTTCAAAACTGCATACGTATCTCGTGATATCAAGGTTCTGCAACCAGTACACAACAAGGAGTTACGAGTCCCATTTATTCCGGCGCCATTTTGTGCGAGGACGGGAGGTCCAGGATATAGTCAAAATGTCTCTACCAACCATCGACTATGATGATGTTCATATGCTGTATTTATTAGAGTAACACTCATCTGTCCACATGAAATTAATTTACCACAATCTAAACATGTCATTTTAATCTTTCCAAAGTTCTTCTAAATATTTGGGACCGTTTCCCTTGCCTCTGATGCTGTCAGTGCCACTTCTTTGATGAATGTACTGGCAGGTCGGGGTTCTCCTCCAAATCTCTCTTTTATGCAGCACTATAATTAATCGGTGCCACCTCTCCATATGACGATGCATGGTATAGTTACCATAACTATATTTTTTTTCGGTTCCTCTGGAGAGTACATCGTGGCAGATGAAGCGTGTAACGTACCGGGCATTTACCTTTTTTTGCATGTAGAGGAAAGGAAAAAAAATTCGAGCGTCCGAGTTCTAAGGTGTCCCAGGGCCATTTTAGTGGACCAGGCCCAAATCCAAAGAACAGGCCGCCATTTTGAGAGTCCTGTTGCAGCTGCATGTCGCTGTAGCATCAAGAGCGGCCGAAACTCAGCTGAATGGCAACTGAAACGGTAAAGGGGCGCCCCACTACAGCAGACGAGCCTCCACCTAGGAAGGCCCGTTCACACCGCCTCCCCCCCCCCTCCCCCCTTCGGGCACCCCACGCCGTTATTCGGAGCAGGATTGTAGGATGGCCACACCAGTACGGCAACTTGCTAGACACCACCTCGGTGCCTACCGAATCTCACCGCCTTGTGGTGTCTTCTATTCAGAAAACATTGTTGTGCTGCCTTCGACCTATTCGCCGCAAGTGCGCACGCAACTCAGCTGCATAGCTTGCTAGACACCACCTCGGTGCTAACCGAATCTCAGCGCCTTGTGGTGTCTTCTATTCCGAAAATATTGTTGCGCTGCCTTTGGCTCCATTCGCACATCGGTCCGCTACTGACGCCATCTCACAGGCCAACGGGGCGCCCCACGCCGACTTTCAGCATTGTAGGATGGCCACACCAGTGCGGCAACTTGCTAGACACCACCTCGGTGCCATCCGGATCTTGGCATCTCAGCGCCTTGTGGTGTCTTCTATTCAGAAAATATTGTTGCGCTGCCTTTGGCCCCATTCGCACATCAGTCCGCTACTGCCGCCATCTCACAGGCCAACGGGGCGCCCCACGCCGACTTTCAGCATTGTAGGATGGCCACACCAGTGCGACAACTTGCTAGACACCACCTCGGTGCCATCCGGATCTTGGCATCTCAGCGCCTTGTGGTGTCTTCTATTCAGAATATATTGTTGCGCTGCCTTTTGGCCCCATTCGCACATCGGTCCGCTACTGCCGCCATCTCACAGGCCAACGGGGCGCCCCACGCCGACTTTCAGCATTGTAGGATGGCCACACCAGTGCGACAACTTGCTGGACACCACCTCGGTGCCATCCGGATCTTGGCGCGTTGTGCTGCCTTCGGCCTATTCGCACATCGGTCCGCTACTGACGCCGCCTCACGTGCCAACGGATTTTCTACGCTTTTTATACCCTATGCCACATAACAGGTCATGTGACTTGTTTATAAAACTTTTCATTGGTTCATTTTACTTTTGGTTTCCTAATGATGGAAGGCTTGATCATATGACCTAAAAATAACACTTTTCATTGGATGAAAACTTTTTTTTTTTCCCAAACGATGAAAGCCCCACCTTGTTTCTGGATGTTTCAGACTGAAGCTGGCGTCAGCATGAAAGCACCACCATCTCGTGGCTCCGTCGTGGTCATTCCGCGAGCAATCATGGCAGCCGCTCCCCACCGGAAGCCTGCAGGAGTCGGGGCCCCCAAGACTTTTGTAGAATCCTCAAGGCGGAGGGGACGCTTTCGAGAATGGGGTCCAAGACCTAGCAGACAAGCGTCCGATTTCCAAGGTGTCCCAGGGCCATTTCAGTGGACCAGGCCCAAAAAGGAAAGAGCCTGCCGCCATTTTGAGAGTCCTGTGACAGCCACCTATCGCTGCACCGCAAGAGTGGGCGCAACTCAGCTGAATTGCGGATTTTGACACAGTGGACCAAAAGCGGACGGAATGGCAACTGAAACGGTAAAGGGGCGCCCCACTACAGCAGACGAGGCGTCACCTGGGGAGGCCCGTTCACGCCGCCTCCCCCCCCCCCCCGGGGCGCCCCACGCCGTTATTCGGAGGGCGGCAACTTACTGGACATCACCTTGGTGCCATCCACATTTCAGCGCGTTCTGCTGCCTTGGAACTATTCGCACAACAGACCGCTACTGACGACCCACCCCCCGGGACGCCCCACGCCGGATACCCAAATTAGTGCGGCACCCAGGCAACATCACCTGGGTGCCGTCCAGAAATCTGGACGTTGTGCTGCCTTGGGACTATTCGCACAACCGACTGCTACTGACCATTGTTCCTTCTTTTTCCCTAAAAATGTTTAAATGTTTTTACTGTTTTTGTTTTGTTGTATATATTTATAAGTTATTAAAGTTTTATAATCCTACTACTTTGTTGGAGTGCTATATATTTATTAATGTGACACATAATTGTAAAAACTTTGATGTACAAAGAGTCATCCCTGGAATCTTCCGCTTCAGGCTCGGTCCCCTCCCCAATCACAATACAGGATGGTTTTCAGATAGTAGGAACGCGTGTGGTGTGACGGATCTCATCGGGTATGGGCCTTGATCTACTATAACTCCTTTGAAGAGGGGTGATTCTTTACAGCTGGGGCCATAAACTACATCTGCAAGGCTAGCTGATAGCCTGGGACCGGCCTGGACAATCGGACACAGAGGAAGAGGAGTGTCAGAGGGTGCGGTAGTGAATAGGGCGAAAGGGAGGTGTCGGGCGGGCACAGGGTGTGATTCTCAGGGAAGAGCAGCGCAGATGGGGGGGAGGTTTATTGCCCATGCATAAGACAGAGAGCGGGGGTGACCAGTGCCTGGGGGAGATGCTTGCGAGGGTGGGGAGCCATGCTAAGGATCGACAGCGTGCAGAGAGTGGGTCTGGTCAAGTCATCTAAAATGGCTGCTGTGCACGACAAAAGTGTGGCATTTGAAAAAAGGCAAGATGACGCAGACAATGTTTTTCAACACTTCCTGATTTCCTTCGAATCGAACGTTAACAGACGTTGGGGCATATTAACAAAGTTAAGCGATATTTATCCCTAACGATGCTTAGCAACGAATTTTTTACCGCTAAGCATCGTCAGAAATTATCGCAGATAAACCTTGCTATTATCAAGGTTTATCGCAAATGCGATAAAAAACGGCCGCAATGCATTAATATCGCTGAAAAGTCAGCGATATTCATGCATTACCGAGCTAATGCTCTTAGCCATGTTATCCACCTCCCATTGGATAACATGGCTAAGAACTGCTCAGGGCAGGTGTTACTTTTTGGAGATATTCGCGCTTAGCGCGAATATCTCTAAAAGTTGGTAATAGGAGATAGCGATGTTAGCGACTGTTTCCAGTCGCTAACATCTTGGCATGCCCACTTTGCATGTCATTAGTGATAAATATCACTGACATGCAAAGTGGGGCCCAAGATGGTCGCTATCTCCTACTAGCGGTCGCTAACTGGTGTTAGCGACAGCTAGGTAATACGGAGATAATTTTATCTCCGCTTTCTTGGCTTTTAAAGCCAAAAAAGCGGAGATAAACCCCCTTGATAATATGCCCCGTTATCTCTCCCACACTACCGGTCCCCCTGGGCTTAAACGCCGAGATGGTAGGGACTGCATCCCGTGAAGATAGGCCGAGACGTCACTCAGCAGAAAAAAAAGTTTTAAAAAAGTCTATAAACATACAATAAGTTAAAAGTCAATCATTCTTCATTCCTTGTAGTACGCTCCCCAGTCCGCTTCCCGTTACGCTAACCGGGCGCACCCCACCAAAAAAACGATTTTTTTTTTTTGCCCCGCGGAGCCCTTTTAAAGCCTCCACATCAAACCTATGGGGTCAGGGAGGATCTACTATGCCCCCTTATGGTCATTTGCCCCTTCGCTTTGGCCTCCTCTTGTCTCTCGATCCTACCGAGAGACAAGATGGCGGCCGCTACGGACTGTTTGGAATGTTTACAGACGCCGGAGAACCAATCAGCTTCGCTTCACAAAGCTCCGTAACGCGAAAAGTACACGAAGTGGAGCGCTGCCCGGAGCGCTGTTACAGATATATATCTTTTTTTGAACGTTAATTTCTCAAAATCCACTGGAGCACATATATTGAGACCTAGCAAAGGCACATCGGGCTACCAGTCCCTACAATTTTGCCAAGTTTCGTGCAAATCCATTCAGCCGTTCGATTATTATTATTTTTATTTTTTTGCCCCGCGGGGCCCTTTTAAAACCTCCACATCAAACCTAGGGGGTCAGGGAGGATCTACTATGCCCCTTATGGCCATTTTCCCCTTCGCTTTGGCCTCCTCTTGTCTCTCGATCCTACCGAGAGACAAGATGGCGGCCGCTACGGACTGTTTGGAATGTTTACAGACGCCGGAGAACCAATCAGCTTCGCTTCACAAAGCTCCGTAACGCGAAAAGTACGCGAACTGGACCGCTGCCCGGTCCGCTGTTACAGATATATATCTTTTTTTGAACGTTAATTTCTCAAAATCCACTGGAGCACATATATTGAGACCTAGCAAAGGCACATCGGGCTACCAGTCCCTACAATTTTGCCAAGTTTCGTGCAAATCCATTCAGCCGTTCGGGCTAAAAGTGAGGCCAACCGCCCTATGGAAAACTCAATGTTAAAAACACGTTTTGGGACTCCCCTTTTTTCTCGGCCCCCCCTTGACGAAACCCCCCCAAATTTTCAGGGTCTGCTCAGAAACAAAATGTTCAATTTTCCTGAAATTTTCAGCCAATTCCGTCCACAAACGCCAAAGTTATTAGACATAGAATTTTCAAAAATCCCATAGAGAAAAAATCCTAACTATATATACCTACTGGCGACCGCCAGTAGGTAATATATATATATATATATATGTATATATATATATATATATATTTTTTTTTTCTGTCTGTCTGTACACCTCGATCCGACATGAAGATGGACTATTGGCAATGAAAAGTTTCCTAGATAAAAGAGCTCTCAAATTTCGCAGTCACAATAGAATGTTGTTAGAATTAACAAACTTTTGTCTGAGAAATAATATTTTTTTATTCTCAGGACAAATCTATTTACAACTCCAGGGGACCGCGATGGGCATGTGCTTCGCCCCCAGCTACGCGAATTTATTCGTGGGCTGGTGGGAGAAGCACGTGGCCTGGGCGGGGAGCAATGAACGGTGGATGAGTAAAATCATTTTGTGGACCCGCTACATCGATGACTTGTTCTTGGTGTGGCGGGGTTCACGAAGTGAGGCTGAAGAATACATCAATGAATTAAACAATAACAGTTTAAATCTCAGCTTCACAAGCAATATAAGTAAAAACGAAGTCTTCTACTTGGACCTTCGGGTCTATGTTGAGGATGATGTCATTCAAACAGTTGTCTACCGCAAACGCACGGCGGGCAATACAATTCTACACTCGAAAAGTTATCATCCCCGAAGTGTAATCAACAACATCCCGCTGGGTGAGTTCTTACGTATGAAACGGAATTGTTCGACAAATGAGGAATTTGAGAAAGCAAGAGATGAATCTAGGAAGAGTTTCCAACAGAGGGGCTACTGCAAGGGGATCCTGGATCAAGCAGAGACAAAGAGCAATGCAGTGGGGAGAAATGACCTACTGATAGACAAACCTAAATCAGGTAAACCAGAAATCAGAATGATTACAAACTATTCGGAGAGGTCTTCAAAAGTCTTTAATATCATGAGAAAGAATTGGAAAATCCTAAAGACAGACTCCGTAATAGGGAAATCATTGCCTGACTATCCCCTCATCTCATATAGAAAAGGCAACTCATTTAAAGACCATCTAGTCAATAGCCATTATGAGTACAGAAATAGGAAGAAATCAACAGTTTTGGGCTTCTTTCCCTGTATGAAATGTAAGGCCTGTAAAAACTCACACAAGGTCAAAGAGTATCAAGTACCGGGGAAGAGGAACAAAACTAAGATCACGAAACTACTTAACTGTAACTCAGAGTATACTTTATACTGTTTAATGTGCCCCTGTGGGAATAAATATATAGGGAGCACAGTGAAACAAACCAAACTTAGGGTCCTTGAACACATGAGGGCCATCACCTCGAAAGACCAAAGCTACCCCGTGGCTCGACATTTCGAGATGATGCACAAAAGTAACAGTAATCTACTCACCTTTTTCGTGCTGGATCAACTAGTCAGAACTGAGAGAGGAGGGAACTGGGTGAAGAAATTACAAACTCTAGAATCCAGGTTCATTATCCAGCTCCAGACTAAGACCCCAGGAGGGATGAATAACGAAGAAGAAATGTGGACATATATCTGAAACGTTGTTCCTTATAATACCCTGGCGGAAATTTAGAAATCAATAAAGTACAGACGAACTGATAAGAACTCATCTTTCAAATAAATGTGTTAAAATTTGGTACCTGCCCAATCCATAGTGAAAATGAAACGACGATACTAAGTCACCAGATGAATGGGACAACAAAACAAGCTAGAACATGTGAAAAAGGCCCATCCAGGGCTTGACTGTAAAAAACAAAACATTTAAAAAAAATGTAAAAATGAAAACTTGAAAAATAAATTTAGCAAAAAACCCTTGTCTCACAAATCCGTGAACTATTCAACAGGGCCCTAAACGAGATCGTTGGGAGCCTTGTGAATCAACGGCACAAGTAAAGATAGGCGATCAGTAGTATGCTTGACAATACTACTTATACATATCACAGATACTAATCAATTGTGATAGTTATATGAATTCAATATACGAATGTCCGTCAAACACAATGAAATGTTCGAAAGCTATATACTATGATTGATTACTTATGCAATGTAACCACTATAAGATGGCCGCCACAAGTAATGCTTGAATTACATGAATTGTGCCGTTTTTTATGTTCATTCTATTTTTAAACCACGTGACAGGAAGTCACCATGAATTTTATTTAATTCACAATACGAAAAAATGCTGGTTCACACTGATGAAGGCGGCAACGCCGAAACGCATTTGTAACCTTGCTAAATCTGCAAAGATTGAAATAAAATTTGGCAAACCACGCTGGAGCGGCTCTGAGTGCTCTTTATTGGAAACCAGTCCCGGGGATTGAGGAACTGGGCGTTGGAAATATATATATATATATATATATATATATATATATATATATATATATATATATATATATATATATATATATATATATATATATATATACATATATATACACACAACCATACAGGTATATATACACACATACACATATATAAATACATTTATTTATTTTTATCCTTGATAAGTCTGCATTACTGAACTGACCTTACATTCCACTGTAATTAGTTCAAGCAGTACGCAGCACAATCTGGAAATCTAGCTTCATTTCAATCCATTTTATTCAACTGTTTTGCTCAAAGAACAGTGCATTTCACAGCTTCACATGGCCTACTTATTTCGACCGTAGCCTTTGACATGTGCACAAGTGTCTTTTCAAAGGAGAAATCGCCAATTACCATCACCACATTAAAATTCCAGTCATCAGGAATTTGACCATATACATCGGTCATTTGCTCTCCACCATTTTAGATTTCCGTGCAAGATTTTTAAGGCAACATTTTTTAAGCAGTATTTTCTTACACAGGATAGTGCCGGGACACCTAGAGGTAGCTGTTCGCACTTTAAAAATTACAGTATTATTATTATTTTAAACATCATTTTTTTTAAAGAAACTAATGCGCAGAGGAATGTCAGATTTAGAAGAACATGACAAAAGACACACAGATGATGTATGGAAAGCAGAGCAAATCAAACATTCACTCCCAGTATAGAGATCAATTGTTCTTTTGTTCACCATGCCATCCCAGTTTAGACCCAGCCATATGTATATCAGTCTTAACCCTGTTCCTCGAAAGAACAGTCCAGCCCGAACTGCCAAGCCTGATCCTAACTGCACCGGAAACAAGCATCCTGGGACCGGTTTTGGGGCATCACCCTTCATCAGCCAGGCTAGCTTGAATCCAGTGACACAGTGAGCCCGGGACGCACGTCTGGGCATGCTTGGCCCACTTAGGGTGAGAAAGCAAAGACCCACAGGTTATTTAGACGTACATAAAATAGTTGTAAATCAACATATGTGCAGTGAGTAAAGTACTCAAAGGCGATGGTATTTCATGCATAATTTATACAATATAGCCATGATTTCTATATATTCTAATTGTTATGTATACCATTTTAGTCTTGTATCGCTTATAGTCCTGTTTTAGGTTAAATGCCAAACATTATCACATAATTCATTAAGACTTACAGTGATGCAGTCCTTGACTTCCACTTTTCTTATTTACCAATCCCTACTTTAAATCTTGCAACTAAAACATGAAATTAGTACCAAATTACCACACTCATTTTCACAAGATACCTTCCAGCATGTCACAATGTTCCACCTTTTAAAATTTTACAATTTTAGATTGTTCAAATTTTAGATTTTTGCTTTTTTAATATCAAAAGTAACTCCTATTAATTAATATGGGTGTGACTAAAGTGCAACGTGCTAACTATATGAACTTCTCTCTTTATCTTCACAAACTCACAAAGAGATTTCAAAGTCGTTATATCTCCAGGCTAAAGTGTAAAAATATATTGTATCCGTAAACAATGGCTGGTTTGTAAACATTCTACATCCATTTATATATATATATATATATATATATATATATATATATATATATATATATATCTGTATATATATACATAAATATATATATATATATATATATATATATATATATATATATATATATATATATGAAACAGTCCCTGCCACTCTCGCCTGGAGCCCAATCCTGGATACCGCAGCGCAGAAGAAGAGAGGAGACCCAAGTGCAGGTGAGCAGTGTATTTTATTTCGTCGGGGAGACGGCACACCTCAGCATGACGTTTCGGCCTTCACAGAGGCCTTGATCACATGACGCATGCTCGGGAGGAGGCAATTTTTAAAGTACTAGTGCTAATTTGGATGTACACCCATTGGTGAAACATGGTCACGTGTAAAATGAATAATCTCTCATAGACATAGACAACATATCAATGCACAGTTCATCTCGGGATAATCCCGGATGCAAGCCTGTGTGGAAATGTGCAAACAACAGTAAATAAAGTGCTAATACAATATTTGTCATTTTAAGCAATACACTAAAAGAACCACTGGATAGTCCAAGATTTTAAAGGATACAAAATGCAGTGCAAAATTGGCAATGTGCAACACGTCAATAAAGTGCAAATAGTGTTTTGTAAACCAACGTCATAGTAGTAGATATCAATAATATACTTGATTCGCAATATCATATTAAAATCAGATGTAGAAAAATATAAGTAGACTATGAGTTATTCATATATAAATATATGTATAAAAACACGAATGTACAAACATATACACAATAAATATATATACACCAAATTTACACTATTTAAGCATGATGAGAACTCAGGTGCTATGGAATCATGGCTGCATGAATGCATTTTAAGCCTATACACCGAGGTCGCAGCATCCTGACTATTTTCAACGCACTAGTCAATCATGTGTCTATGTACTGCCAGAGGGTTGGGAGGAGAGGAGATGCTAACCAACCAACCAATATATAAATATTTATCTGTTATTTTTTTAAGTTAAAAATGTGTAAATTGTAACATACATTATAAGTATTATTTTAATAATTGTTTATAAAAATCTATATTAAAATGAATATACGCATATATATGTTTGAGTTTTGTTTAAATAAGCTTAAAATGTATATATTCAATTTACAATATATTGCTGTTTAATGATGATATATATTTAATCTTTACCATCCTAAAATGTTTATATTTAATAACAATATTTGTTTTGCTATTTTTGTTATTTGCAATATAAGTATAGAAAAATTATATTTCTGTGATCAATATCTTTGACTCAATATTTATGTCCCCTGATATTTGTGGTTTCAATATTTTGACAGAGAACTGTCTGGAGCCAGGGCAGGAAAGGTAGGGACCTTGTGATATTCAAAGTCCTCTTTGAAGTCTCCCCCACTTCAAAGCCACATTTGGGTATAAGTACTGGACCTCTGACACCACCAATTTAGACCATGGATGGAATCAAGGACTTTCTGCCAGGAAGAAGAGTGGATGTGTTGTAGGAGGGACCTGTTATGCTGTTTTAGCCTGTTGCTTGCAACTTCTTGGCTGGGAGGAAGAGGAACTGAACCTGCTCTCTATATTCAAGTTTCTCCAAGGACTTTTCTGGCTTGCCTCCTGTTCTCTGAAGTCTCAGGGTCACAAAAGACTTCTTGCAACTCTGCTGGTGCTGCTGGACCCTGCTATCTATGAGTCCTACCCTTGCCTTAGAGCCCCCTCCAGTCCTGGACCTCAGAAGTGGGTTCTGTAGCTGTTTTCAGTAACAATCAGTTTTCAGTGAACCCTTTACGCCAATCAGAACCAAAGCAGTGTCCTATGACACAGTGCTGGCCTGACAACGACACAGCACCGATCCCAAGATGCCACTGCTAGGCTTGAATCTGACGCAGCTAGAACCTTTGACATCGACTGCAAGGCTCGACTTTGACACATTGACCCAGCTGCTGATACTGAACTGATGCAGGGAGTCCTCAGCACCGACACTTGCTCCATACATGGTACTTTTTCAGTGTCCTTGTGTGGGTCCTCTAGCTGGCCTGCCCTCCTTTGCGGTCGGCCTGAACTTTGAATTTTTCACGGTCTAGCGTGACCTCAAGTAATCTTATAGCGATATTGACGTCTAAGCATTGTTTTTGGATTAAATTTTTTGCATGACTTTTACCAATTGGATTATTGTCATACTGAATTTGTTCTACTCAAATAAATAGTCTCAATTTTTTTAACTGGTGTGCACTCTTTTTGTGGTGTTTTCATTGTGTTACTGTAATCTAAGTGATGCACAAATACTTTACACATTGTCTCTCAAGTTAATACTGACTGCTCTGTGCCAAGGCATCAGAGGATGAGCACAGGTTGTTCATCTGACTTACAAGCTCTAGGAATGTGGTTCCTGCTTGGACAGGATATATACTCTGCCAACCAGATACCTCAATTTCTAACAGCTCTGGCTAACCAAAGGAGAGGCATCTCTAGCCTTTGCCGACACTTAATAGCTTAATACTTTTTTTGTCTGAGGCTTTTTCGGAGGCATAAAGGCAACAGGTGGGTTCAAATCGAGTAGGTGGCAAGAAGCCCATCTTTGCATCACTGTTGAGCTGTAGCTCTCAATGTATGAGGGAGAACGTCCGTCAAACAAGTCTCATGGAACTGAACATCAACTTCTGCCTGTAGGGTTGCCTCAAACTCAATTATGCAATTATGCAATGGTGAGGTTCATGTAGCATTAGGGCCGGAGTGTGGTGTGTGGTTGTGTGCTGTGTGCAACAGGTCAAATCTCTTCTAAGAGTACGAAGAAACCAGCCCTCAAATGGGAAAGTTCATCTGGTCTGCAGGCCCCAGTATGGGGAGAATCAGGATACTGCAGACAGAATTGTAGGGCATGACCTCTGGGTCCCAATTTGACCGAGGTTGCTGAGATAGGAGACCCATTTGTGATTGTGGTGTTGTGTGATGAGGGGGTTTACGGAGGGGTCACCCCCAGACTCACGGTTGTTAATTGGTGTACGAATTTACTAGTTGGCCTCAAAGAATAGAAATAGCAGGAGATGAAAAGTCGCAAGGCTGTATACAATTTCTTTGCCCCCTAAGGCCCTGGAATGGAAGGTTGTCATTAAAGCTGCACTAGCTCACCACATGGCAGGTTCAACATAATAGGGTCAGGCGTTGGGCCCAAGAGTCGCTGCTCCAAGCTAAGCAGCCCACAGCTCAGCCCCCCACATAGCACCACACAGCCCAGATCTCGCCTTCCAGTTGCTTCCGAAATGGCCACGGGCCAGAGAAACCAGCCCTCCCTCTGTGCTCCCCAACAAAGCTGCATGTTTGAAGTTGGACATCGTGGACTCACCAGCGCCATGATGCCATTTCACACTGTAGCTAAAGTGCCCCCGAATGCCTCTTCTTTTTGGTTTGTGGCCCCCCTTATTGCTGCAGTTATCATGCAGTTTGGGGCAGAGGAATCTGGAGGTCACAGCCCTGCCCAAACCAGCAACCTCCCCTCGAGGCCGCACTGTGGCTGCCATCAATTCACAACGTGGTGCCGTATTTCTCCTCCCGCACTGGTCTGGAGGTCAAAAAGAGTTTTTTGATGTGCCCCTCACTCTCTGCAAGCACCACATCGCAGGGAGGCTCAATTTGCCGCAACAGGGGGTAAGTTGCCTTGATTTTCTTACTTTAGAGCAGCGAAGCCCATATGGATCATGTCCACTCAGCCATTTTGGTTGGCGATGCCGCCTTAATTTCTTTTTCATACCAGAGCAAACTCTAAGAAGAATAACAGGTGCTTTAATTATACCTACCAATGTCTCTGACCATGACATTTTCAGTCTCCAGTTAGATATAAGACTCATCTGTCCACCTACAAATACATGGTGAAAGACCACTCCGGTTATGAAAAGTTGTAGGTAATTCCTAGCATCATATGTTATGTTATGTTATGTTACTCCGGTTTGTATAGCGCCAACTCACCACCAGGTCTCAAGGCGCTCCAGACCAAAGAAAACACACTTTATTCCTACTCACAGAGAACTTAGACCAGCTTGTCGGTTTAACTTATGTGACCAAAAGCCTCTCTAAACAGAATCGTTTTCAACTGTTTCCTAAAACAGAGAAGACTCGGCTCCTTACGCAAAGACACTGGTAGCTTATTCCATAACACTGGAGTAAGTATGGAAAAGGATCTACCTCCTTTTGTCACTAGATTGAAACGAGGGCATGTCAACAGTGAAGCGTCAGATGATCTTAGGATACGTTTCGGATTGTAGGGCTTTAGACGATCCTTAATATAGCCAGGTGCACGTCCATGAATTGCCTTGTGTGCAATGCACAACCTCTTGAATTCTATCCTCTGCTTCATAGGAAGCCAGTGAAGTTTAGACAACAGAGGGGAAGCATGAGCGCTTCTCGGAAGTTTAAAAATTAGGCGTGCAGCGTCGTTCAAAACGACCTGCAATCTTTGGATCAAGTTCTTTGGTAGACCCAAGTACAGGACATTACCATAGTCCAATCTTGATAAAATAGTGGCCGAAACCACCTTCCGAAACATAGATTCGGATAGCAAAGGGACTAGGCGACGCAGTTGCCTAATTAGACCAGTGCAGGTGCCCACAACACCAGAAATCTGGGTAATCATCGACAAGTCCTTGTCGATCTTTATACTCAGACTTTTTACATTGGGCTTTGGTATAGGAGTGGGCCCAAGTTCTTTTGGCCAAAACAAGTCTCCCCAAGGAGAGGTGCCAGTTGACACCACCAAAACCTCCGTCTTCTCAAGGTTGATCTTCAGCCGATTGTCACTCATCCAGCTGACTGTGTACCTAAGTACCTCCTGTGTATTTAAATGAAAATGGGGATCAGCCATTTCTGCTCAAACATCATAGACCACAGGGAAAGTGTAGAGGAGAAGCATTCAGGTATTGGCCATAGCTAAGAGAAAACATAAAAGAAAAAAACTAGAAAAAGACATAAAAGAACTTACCCACCTTTCAGTAAGACAGTTCACATAATCACCGTGAGGGCCTTAATCAAAGAAAAGTATGCAGTTAAAACCTTACTTATTTCCACAGTGGAACTGATATTAGTATGAATAAAACAAACACAATGTGAACAGGGTGAGAAGGCAGGCAGATTATAGGCCATGTAGTTGCAATCGAAAGAATGAATGCATGACATCCCGGTAATTAGTGATAGCATAAACTGTTATGAACCCTACTAAAATCTCTGACTCCTCTCCCTCCTTTTATTGTACATAATCATTCGGATCACAAAGATTATTTAATTTTGAAAGAAACTTTTTTGTCAATTCAAATTATCCACTCTTTCAACAGAACAGAGGTAAATATTGCAGGTGGGGATTTCAGAAGAAGAAATTGTTAGAGCCATAGTTGATACAAACATACGGAAGGCACCAGGGGAAGACAATTTTCTGGTGGTATACTATAAAGTACATAAAACATATGTAGTACCACTACTATGCCACGGATATCATGAGGCAACTGAAAAAGAGTTTATGCCAGAATAATATAGCAATGCCTGGATAGCTTTCATACTGACAGTCTGGGGGCTGCATTACAGTGTTGCAATTACAGGTTGATTTCTCTCTGAAATGTAGATATGAATATATTGTCTAAAATATTGGCAAATAGAATATTATTTGTAATACAACACCTCAGCCTCAATTCACAAGTGGAATTTGACCCAATTTATTAATCTACTACGCATCTCAGGACAGGCCTTCGATTATGTGAAATGGAGATATCTATTGGAGGTAATGGGAGAAATAGGCATACAGAAAGAGTTAATTTAGAAAGTGAAATGCTTATATAGAGGTGCAACGACAACTCTAAATTGTGGTCTCTAGAAGTCACAATCTTCTGAAGTATGGAAGGAGACTAGACAAGGCTATCCACTCACCCGGCTCCTGGTTTTAACAGCTCTGGCACCATTAGTGATTGCCATTCATCAAGCTATAAACATAACATGAATAAATTCAAGAGAGGACAAAGTCATACCATTATATCTGATGATATTATGTTACCTGTGACGAACCTGCACACTTGTACCCCAGAATTTATTTCAGTGATTCCAGTCTTTTCAGAAACCTCTGGATAAAGAATAAATTGGGGGAAATGTGAGGCAGTACCTGTTAGACATGCCAGCCTGTGGTGGGGCCTTCTACTAAACATTTTGCCTTCTCCCCTTCTGTTTCCTGAAATTATTTTTGTTGTCTTTAGAACACTGTGCACTTTACCACTGCTAACCAGTACTAAAGTGGTATTGCGCACTCCTTAAAATATAATATAATTGCCCTACTCCTGATTTGCACATTTAATTTACATATACGTCCCTAGTAAAGTGAAACTACATGTACCCGGGGCTTGTAAATTCAATGTTACTCGTGGTCTGCAGCATTGATTGTGCCACCCACTTAAGTAGTCATTTAAAACATGTGTAAGGCCTGGCACTGCAGCCTATGTGCAGTTTTAAACTCCCAAATCCATCTGGCAAAATAAACTTTTTGCCATGGCTAAGCCTCCCCTCTTACTAAATATAAATCATCCTTGAGGTGGGCACTAAACAGCTCATAGAACAATGTGCAGTGTATTAAAAAAGTTGGACATGTAATTTAAGTTGTATATGTCCTTGTAGTGAGAAACTCACAAGGCCTACAGCTCCCATTGAATACCATTGGGTTACCTTATTACATTTAATAAGTGCTTACTTTTGCTAAGTAACAGGTAGAAATTGTAATGTTTTGAAAGTTGTCCTTTTCTCATCACTTTGTGTATTCCTCCTAGACAATGAGGCAAAGAGGGTCTGGGTGTTGTCAGGATAGACCATCCTGCCAGGATGGGTGGGGTGGGGCTGTTCCTTGAAACACTAACATTTCAAAGAGCTGCCTGCAGCACTATAACAAAATAAGTAGACACTAGCCTATTGTCACCCTAGACCACTTGGAGCCAGGGCAGGGGAAAGAAGGAACCTTCCAAAATCTAATAGGGGATAGCCACTTCAAATCCTGGCAACTGGTATAAATATTGGACCCTCAGACTAATTCTTCAGACACTCCTGGACCTTATATTTCTGAGGGCTACCCTGCTGCTTGAGGCTTGCTTTTTACCTCAGATGACTGTCCTGTTGCTTGAGGCCTGCCTTGCTGCTTTAACCCAGGACTTCCAGAGTGACTCCAAAGGTTAGTTGTCTAACCTGTTCTGAGTTACAGGGACACAACAAGCATCAACATCTTTGATCCCTGCACCAGGGCCCTGCCTGAAGTGAGTACGGCACTCCATGTGGTGGCCAACCAGTCCTGGACCCTTGGTAGTGGTGTAATAATGTCCAAGCATTAAAACCCTGAAACTTGGGACCTGGATAATTTAACAATAAAAAGTGTCCTAATAACTGACTGGTACCCACCTGCTCACCGATCCGCCCCAGATACATCGCCAATTGGCCCGACTTTGCAGTAGGTCCTGCTATCTACTGCTCGGTATCAGCAAATCCTATTTAGCTGAACTTCTCAGGAAGGGTACCTGGCCTCGTGGAACCCTCATTGGCTATAGTCCAAGTGTAGAAATGTACACTTCATCCAGCGGCTCCCTGATGACGATGCCTCTTCCTCGAACACCTCTGGCTACCTTGCCCCACTGAACTATACCTTCTTAGGAACTTTTCTCCAGAAATGTTTTTACGTCTGAAGGCAAACAGAGACCAAGCCCAATTTACCTCATGTAGCCAAACAGTGCTTCATCGCAGTCGGCCCTAACTTTTTATTTTGCTGCCTGCTCGACTAGACACCTGTGGTTGGTTTTAGATCATTTAGGAACTATAATTTGTTTTGGTGTAATATTATTTATTAATATTTCCTCTGTTTTTCTAAATTGGTGTGGCATTTTTCTTGTTTTGTGTTTTCACTCTATTACTGTGTGTGTGATGTATGCATACTTTACACATTGACTATAAGTTTAGCCCTACTGCTTTGGTGCAAAGCTACCAAAGGGTAAAGCACAGGTTAATTTTGTGACTTTTTGGTTCAACCTGACAGGGATTGTGGTTGTTGTTTGAGAAGGGTCAATCAAAAATCCCATTTCTTACTTTCCCTCTGACAACATGTACTACAAAACCTTTGCAAGATGCAACCCCCTTTTAATGGAAAGAATCCCATTTAAAATATTTGGTTGTGCTGGTTAGTTGAGGGCTGGAAAACATGATGGGGAACAATTGAAACCCATTGATATAAGCACACATGGAAGCTTGCTGGATTGCAAATAAATTAGCCCATAAGAAATATATGCTTATCTTATGTGGAGACACACCAGTCTGGGTACAAGTGGAGAGGGCAGTACTTAACAATGAAGAGGTATTAGGTTAGTTATATATGAAGGGACTTGGGGCATTATTACGAGTTTCGCGGTCCCACAGTGTACGGTGCAACGTACCGTCTGCTGTAGTACCGCCAAACGCATGGTGCAACCACCCGCCAGATCAGGTGTTTTTTCCTAGTCTGACGGGAGGTTCTGTAGCAGTCTGAGAATAGCAGTCTGTCAGGATCATAAAAGAGCCTAACAGGCAAACTGCCGCTCTCAGAACACCACCTGCACCTTCCTGCAAAGTATGGCATACATGCCACACCATTCATGAACTTGGGGTACATATTTACAGGGGAGAACTACATGTTTCCCTTTGCATTCATCCCCAGACTAAGAGGCTCAACTGGACCCTGTTGGGCCCTCTTTGTTGCCTCACTGCCACACTTTTCATGGGGCTTGCACTGCCATGAAAAGGGTGGCTGTGAGGCAACCCAAAGTATGCTTGGCGGTGCCGCTCCAGTACGGGCAGCATATTTGGCCTCGGACCGCTGCAAGACCACTGCTGGATCCTTGATCCACGGTAGTTGCAGTGTTCCTGTGGCAGTCAGACCACCACACTCTTAGTACTGAGGGTTGGCCCGCCACCACGGATTCGGTGGTCCCATGAACCACCGAACACGTAATAAGCCCCTTAACGTAGAAGAAAAACAAAATGATATCATTCACTCGCTGGGTTATGCCTGTCATAGAGCAATTGTCATGACAGGAGGAAACAGCAGAATCCACTGATATGGTGCAAAGATGAAATCACTATAGAAGGAAAGTCAAACGAGTGGAAAAATGGGAAGATAAAAGTATCATGGTATCCAATGATGTCATTATAGATTACCCTTTTCAATTCTTTGATGATTTACTAAAAGATTTTGATCTAATCTACAACCAGAAATGGACGCTGGTCTCAAGCTTGCCAGGATCACCAAGCAGGAGACCTGAATCATTCAGCAATCTACAAATATATACAGATACATGAGGCGTGAAATGGGATGGCATTTGGGCTTTATAGAACAAACATTGATCAGAACATTTCATGGCAGGCAGCACAGAATTTGAAAGATTGTTGGGGAAATAGCCTATTGGATAGTTGGATGAGGGGGTGGGAGGAATTACTAGGAAAGCAGAATGAAGGATTAAGGGAAGCAAAGTTGAAATGGAGCTATTTTAATCTTTTACGCACATGGTGATGGTCCCCATGTAAATTACAGTAAACAAAATCTAATACTGGCAATGTAGGCAACTGTAAGAAATCGGGTCATTAGTTGGAGAGGTAACTGCCCCACTCAAATAATAAACACAATCCTGGTCAGGCAAAATCACACAATTCATCAATTTAACCTGAGTGTGTGCCTCTGGTAGCTTGGAACAAAGCAGTCGGGCTTAACTAAGAGACAATGTACAAAGTATTTAATGAGCACTCTAGAAGTAATAAAGTGAAAAGACAACACAAGGAAAATCCCAAACCGATTTGGATAGAGTAACATTAATTAAATAACATAACACCAAAGTAACAAAAATCTAACAAGTACAACCAGAGTTTGAAAACGCCAAAAAAACACAAGGCAGAACTTGCATGTACTAAGTCACACTAGACCAGGTCAAAGTTACAAGTTCAGGTCGGCTGCAATGGAGTGTGGGTCAGATACTGGGAGCAGGTTTTCCACAGTGAGGACTTTACCTTCTCAAAGTCCACGCTCATGTCAGGAGCCTCGGCTGGAGCTTTGATTTGTTGGGAGCAGGGGGAGGTCATTCTCAGCACAAGGAGAAGGTCGCTGTTAGAGCTTCTCATTGGTGGTCGATGTAGGTTGTCGCTATTTGGCCCTAGGAGCAGGTAATTGCTGGCGCTTTTCATTGGCAGCAGTTGCAGTGGTAGTGGCTGTTACAAACTGTTGTTACTGACGCCAAGAGTAGGTTGTTGATAGAGCTTCATGTTGACTGGTTTCAAGGAAGGTAATTTTTTACCACAAAGAGTCTGCTCGCAGATGTGCGGAGCCCAAAACGTATGGATTGAAGTTCAGGAGGAGTATACTCTGATGCCAGCCAATGATCCAGAACATCAGATGTACTTCTTGGGGATCAGAACTAATTTAAGCAGAGGTCAGCAGCAGGGCTCAGGAAGGTCTAGGTAGTGCTTGTTTGCTGGGCAGTTTCAGGAAGACTCCTGTAACCTTGTAGTGTCCCTGTAGCTCAAACAGGAGGTCCGCCATCTGACCCTAGGAGTCATTACTGGGTAGCCTGGGATCAAAGCAAGCAGGTCCATTCTTCCTTCTTCAGACAGCAGGGCAGTCTTCTTCTGAACATTCCACAGGTCCAGGAGTGTCCTGGTGAAATGTTCTGTAGGTGCTGTTCCTATACTGAGTGTCAGTCTGTGGGTGGGGGATGCCCCCTTTGTCTAACCTTTCCCCTTTCTTGTGCATGGCTCCCAACTGTCAAGGGTAACAAAGGGCAGGCAGGCCTAGCTGTGAGCTGCATTTGTCAGATGGCAGGGCAGGCAGCCCTTAGTATTCAGGAATGGAGTGAGTGTAGCCCTGAAGCTACACATAGAATCTCAGGAATGGCTGAGTACAACCCTCAAAGTCATTTTGGTCAGGAGAGGAGCCCCTTGCCCCACACCCAATGCCCTGTTATCCTTGTGTTTGTGCAGAATACCCAGCACACCATAGGAGTGACGTTCACAACCATGTCACCTGAGACAGAAAGGCACATTTGGTTTAGGCATGAAAATGCCAACTTTCTAAACGTCGTATTTTTAGAATAGTAACTTAAAATCTGACTTTATCTTTAAAGAGGATTTTACATTACAATTAGAATGAGTGGAAAAAGCATTTCTCTATCTGTTCCCAAACTGAAGCTATCACTTTTTAAGTGTAAAGTAGAGTCATGTTATGGGAAAGATAGCCTTCCCACTGTGAAAAACAACTTTTGGAGTTCTTCACTGCCAGCACCTTTAAAACCTAAATATGTATGTCCTACAGTTTAAATACCATGCACCCTGCCTTATGAGACTTTGGGGCCTATCTTAGGGGTGACTTATACGTATTAAAAAGGTTTATTTTGCCCAGCCAAAGTACAGTTACAAAACCCACTACAGGTTGCAGTAGTAGGCCTGAGACATGTTTTAAAGTGCTATCTTAGTGAGCGACACAATGAGTGCTGTAGCCCACAAGTAGAATTTAATTCATAAAACCTCAGTATGTGTAGTTCCATTTACTAGGGACTTATAAGTTAATTAAATGTGGCAAATAGGTGCAGGCCAAGTTCACCAAGCTTACGGGAGAGAGCATAAGAACTTTATCATCAGTTAGCAGGGGTACAGAGCACAGAGCCATAATGCCAACAAAAACGAGTTCAGGAAAAATAGGGGAGAGGTGAAGGCAATAGGCTAGGGGAATACCATGCAAATGTCATGCATAACAGTTACTAATTGTAAGCACATATCTGGAGCACCTATCTCTGAAAACATTTGCAACGTTTTAGCAAAAACTTGTCAAAGATGTCCATATTTGAATGCATTTCACTTTATTTGGATTTAATGATTGCTTCCATAGATGCATTTCCGATAGACATCTATGAATAAAACAAATCTATTTGTAAGTGCCTGCTGCAAATGCATGCACACAAGTGGGTGGTTATCTTGAAATGTGTGTCAACATATTTTAAGCTGGCTGCCCACTGATACTGTGGCAGGTGTCAAAAAAGCACAAAATGGTTTAGTGTGAGAGAGAATAGTCCGGTCCAAACACTGCCAATCAAGATCTGACATCAGCAGTGGGAAAACATATCCTCCAGCCAGAGCATTATGAGAACAAAATTCTAATAGGCTGGAAAAACTCAAGAATTGGAGGAAATTCTTTGAATCAGGAGCAGGGAAGTGAGACAGACAACAAAGCCATTCAAATATGAGCAAAGGGCTGAACCAAAGCCCAACCTGTGTATAAGGAATGTATTGGAAACAATAGGTCTCGTCAACAGACAGCTAAAGCTGTAGCTAAGACCTACAAATGAGATGCTTGGCAATTTAGTGAACTTACAATGGTAACTGGTACTTCTGTTTTGAAGGGCAAAAGATAATACTTTCACAACGATTGCCTACTTGTCTTTGACTCTGGTAGCCCTCAGAAAATGGTCTAATAGAGGATAAGCCTCAACAGCACCTGTGGCTTCCTCTCTCCTGTCATTTCGCAGGAACAACACACATTTGCAGGTTAGCTGGAAAGGCAAGGTCTAAGGAAACTCAACTAACTCTTTTTCCCATGGCTTCCACTGTAAAAGAATGTAATTTTCTGCCCAAACCAAGCATACCTACAATGTGTAACTCTGTCTGCAATTGTCATCATCAAGAGCTGTGGAAGGTGGAAAAGCAAAGGAGAAAAGCCAAAAACAGAGGTGGGTGAATTTTAAATTCCCTGTGTCCACTGGGATGTTTATTTTAAGTAGAGCACTGCTCTCTTAGAAGGATAATTTTGTAATAGTCTAATAGCTCATCACAGCATGCTATGACATCAAAGGCTTTCTCCTTTGTTATTGGCCTGGCCCCCAGCACAGGCTAATAACCCTAGAATAGTCCTCTACTGACTGGTATAACCTGTGGTTGCTGCCTATGATGGCATATTAGATCAATTGAACTAATTTTGTGTATTGACAGAAAGTATTCATAAAAGATGCTATTTGTAGCAAAATAATTTCTTGGATGCTTAAAGCTCTGGTTTGAGTTAAATATCAACCAGCAGCAGCATTACTATTTGCATCATTGACAAATGACAATGTTTGACTACTATTGTTTGGAACAGAGAACTCTTGCTGGAGGTGAGTGTAAAGTTAATGGGGGAATAGAGAGTTGGACAAGAAGCAAACATAGAGACAGGCCAGTACATTTGTGGTGTTATATAAGAAAGCTTATTTGCCAAAACTTTCAGGTCAGAGAAGGGCTGGGTTAAGTCTGAGCAAAACGAAAACCACAGCATCTATGATACACCATTGACCTATCAAAAGCAACGGAAGCAGAGTAAGTATCCCTCCAACACATTTTCTCTTTTCATTGCCATGGTATATCATCCTACTGATAATGAAAGTAGAAGTTGTCTAGGAGGAAAATCCGTGAGGGAAGTGACTCTTCATACAAACTAGAAAGGTCTCTGCGATTGAGATAAAAATTTAGGGCCCGATTCACAGAATGAACTTAAGACTCAATCCTAAACTTACTACTATTTTGGTATTCACAGAATGCACTTACTACTTTTGGTATTCACAGAAGTTAGGATTTTGTCTTAAGTTTGTCTTAAGTCTGTCTTAAGTCTGTCTTAAGTTTGTCTTAAGACAAACTTAAGACAAAATCCTAACTTCTGTGAATGCCAAAACTAGTAAGTGCATTCTGTGAATACCAAAATAGTAGTAAGTTTAGGATTGAGTCTTAAGTTCATTCTGTGAATCGGGCCCAATGACTCACATTGAGAGGTGAAGCCAGAATTGAACCCCAGGGTGGGCTGTTTCTTGAGCTGCCAGGGCAGCAACCTACCAAGCTCTTTGTCTTTAACCCTTGCATCTGTAGGGTGCCAGTCTGGCTAGGCTTTCGCCATGACCAGAAAAGAGCTCACCTAACTGGAACTCGTCTGCCTTTCGGAGCTTTGTGGAGCATGAGGGGGCCTTGGGGCATGCATTTCTCATAATTGTGGTCTCCTGCACAGCAGTAGTAGGTAAAGTCAGGGCCTTTTAAAGAGTTATGTATTTCTGCCCAGATTGTTCCATTTATTTCCATACTCATGATGCATGTGTATAAAGTAGTAGGTAGTACCCGTGTCTTTAAAGAGGTCCATGGCTACCGCTCATATCACCTGTGCCCGTTGTGGCACATTTGGCATCAGTTTACTCATGGTACAGTACTTGTTGTTCTTGTTGCCATGTGGATTACAGAACCTTCTCTGATTACCCTCAATGTTTGGTGTACACAAACACAGCACCACGCTTCCCATCTGGTTCGGTCGGTTCTAGGCAGCACCTACTCCTTTTGGTCCTTCTGCTGGACTACCCATGACAAAGACCTTCCAGGTGGATGCCTGCCTCCTAAACCTTCATCTAGCATTTTAGCACCCAAGAAACATACCTTGGTACCTGCAGAATACATTATCGCCGTCAGTTAATTACAACTGTATTTTGTGCGCATTCCTGACACATTTTCCTCCATCACAATGCTGGGGGCTGCACCCCAGGGCAAGATAAGAGCACGTCTCTAGTCACTCAGGTATGATACCAAACACTCGCCGAATCAGATCACAACAAATAAAACACAGGCATCCTCCTATTTGTCAAAGCCTCACAAAGGGGCTATTAAAAGCCATCATTTCCTAGACCAACATAGGGCTGAGCAGTATTAAGCAGAGACTATTAGAGACACGCTGTATAAAAATACAATACAAGGAATGCATAAAATATCCATCTAACTAGACAAACATTTTTCACTGCATTCATCAACTGATTTATGTGTCATGGAATATTGTCTATCTGGATGAACCTTTCCCTGAAAGCATTCTTTTGATATATCGCTTTTAAAGTAATTGTTTGTTTACCCCTGCATTTATTATTTTGACGATGACTCATTTGTTTGTTCGCTCCATCCGCGTGAGTGATAATGACTGTTTCTACTTAAATGTGCCATTCTTCTGTTTGTCTGCCCGCTGATGCTCTGTCTCCCTCTGGCTGCATTTGTCAATGATAATTATCTCCTTTGAAGTTTGTATAAAATGACATCTATTCAACTCAACTGGCATAGATATATCGAGGCGGCTCTAGTTTATTCCCGCTTTCTTCTGTTCACAGTAATAAATAAAATATGTTATCTAGAAGATCAGAAGATTACGTTACACTAAACTTTCATCAATAACAGGGAAAGAGATAAACTGATGACAAACGGTCGATATGTGACGTCAGAAATGCCAATCAACTTCCTTACAGTTTCTTGATATCAGCATTCCTGGTAGGCTGGTGAGTCAGGTTTCCTTGACAATAAAACAATATTTGCCAGCTGACTTGCACTGATTCTGTGCGACGCAATATGTTTGCACACGTTCAGGATATATAGCGAAGCTTGCCTGTAGCTGCCCGGCTGATAACTTTGACTGACCCAAGATGGGCGCCATCTTATATTCTGTTCAGATTCATAACATCCACTGGGAAACACAGACCACTCAAAAGATATGGGGGCATATTACCAAGGGTGGCGATAGGCAATTATCGCCGGTTTAGCAGCGATAATTCTATCGCTCTATTAGCAAGCTGTCGCTAACAGCAGTTAGCGACAGCTTTTAGACGACAGCGAGCGGTTTGTGGCCCGCTTTGCATGTCAGCGATATTTATCGCTAATTACATGCAAAGTGGGCGTACCCAACCTGTTAGCGACTGAAAGCAGTCGCTAACGTCACTATCGCCTATTAGTAAGGCAGGCGTAGCGATGAAAATATTCCCGCTATCGCCAAAAACCAACGCCTGCTCAGACCAGTTCTTAGCCATGTTATCCAATGGGAGGTGGATAACATGGCTAAGAGCATTTTGTCGTTGTCGCTAATGCGTGAAAATCGCTGTATTCTCAGCGATATTCACGCATTTCGCCTGATTTTTATCGCTTTTGAGATAAACCTTGCTAATAGCAAGTTATATCAGCGATAAAAACCGGTGATGCGCAGCGATAAAAATATTGCCGCTAACCCTACTTAGTGATACATATCGCTATTTATTGGTAATATGCCCCATGGAGCCAAGAGCAACAGAACAATAATTGAGACAATATTTCCAAGTAAATCTTCACCTCTGTGTAGCTGGCCCCATGGAGTTTATGCGTGGAACCCATAGGAGGAGGCATTTGAGGGCCACTAGCCTTTAAAACAAGCTCCAAATTGATTTCACGAAAACGTCACCTTAAGACAAGCTTTCTTTCCAGACATTTTTGTCAAGGTTTATTTCAGGTGTGAAGGTCTACGCGTCTCTTAGGGAACAGACACAAGCTTGCAGCTTAAAAGACACTTGTAATTGTGCGCCTGATATCTTGGCGCAGATGTTGCTTTGTAGGTTTATGATTTACAGATCATGGCATCAATTTGCTGTAAATTTGATGGTCAGTATTCTGCAGTTTAATTTCTCATTTGACCTACTTTTTTTGCATGGCTTTTGACAGATCTGCAGAGGTCATTTATTATCTTAAAATATCCACATTGAATGCATTCCAGAATAGAATCACAATGAAGACTTCATGACATGAGTCGTCTGATGAAATAATGATTAATTCATCAATTCCTCACTCACTCAGTAAAAATCATTTCAGCTATTGATTCTGCCTCTGTTCAGTGAATTCTGTTTCCCCGCAGATTTTATGTACTTGAAGCTAGTACATTCTCCACAGGCCAGCAATTTCTATTTTTGAGAGTTCGCATTCACCGAAATGTACATATGTTCTGAGGCCACTGTAAAAGTTTACAACGAGTGAAATGAACTCTACAATATTAAACTCAACCAACCCAAAGGGATTGGAGACTCTCCTACCATTGATTTCACACACATCATTTTTTTAAAAACAAATTGAACATGATATGGCTAATGCATCAGTTTTATGTAGGAAATTGGTGCTATGAACCTGTAAAGTAGGGAGGTTGAAACATTGTACACATTTTATCAATCTTTATATGTATAGTTATATATATATATATATATATATATATATATATATATATATATAAATATATATATATATATATTTTTTTTTTTTATTCATGTATTTTTTTTTGGAGCAATGTTAGTTAGAGCTGGAGCGCTCAGCAGCGGGTGTGTGCGCAGGACCAACCACAGGTCAAGTTACATTTTTCTGCCAAAAATTTGCACCGCACTCAGGAAACTTGTTTTAATCATTTATTCGGCAAACTCCAAAGCAAGTCTGTCACACCGACGCGTTTCGGGCTCACGCCCTTTCTCGCGGTTCTCACGTGAGAAAGGGCGTGAGCCCGAAACGCGTCGGTGTGACAGACTTGCAAACAAGTTTCCTGACTGCGTCACAAATTTTTGGCAGAAAAAAATTATATATATATATATATATAGATATCACGCTTCTCGTCTTCTTACTTCTCAAGAATCTAGAGGAAACCTTCTCAAACAGAAGTCAGAGTCAGGAAAAGATAATCCATTCAGAACGATAACGACTTATTCGAGTGGGGCACGGATGTTGCAAACTGTCCTTAGAAAGAACTGGAATCTGTTAATGATGGATCCCATTACTGAGATGGATTTACCTACACATCTGATGGTGACCTTCAGATGAGCTAGAGGCCTTAGGGCCACGCTTACGAGAAGCCATTCTCTACGACCGATACCTAAACCGTTTGGCGAGCCACTCAATAGGTTTTATCCTTGTGGTAGGTGTAAAGCCTGCAAAAATAGTAAGAAGACTACATTGTATAGAGTGGGGGACACCACTAGATGGATTAGGAAGTTTCTGACTTGTACCACTCCGTATACCGTATACTGTTTAACTTGTCCTTGTGGACTACTGTATATCGGAAGCACAATCCACCAGACTAAAATCCGCATTCTAGAACATCTACGGGCCGTTGATAAATGTGATATTACATACCCTGTGGTCAGGCACTTTCAAAAACACCATAGTAGGAAAAGTGACCTGATATCATTTTTTGCCATAAACCATGTCCCTATGAATGTAAGAGGAGGAGACATGACTATGAGATTGAGAAGATTAGAGTCTAGATACATTATTGATCTTTGTACCGAAGCACCTGGGGGTCTGAACAGTAATGAGGAAATGGCAGTACATCTGGGGTAAAGAGCTCTTTATTCCTAGTAGGGTGGTTGATAATTATGTGGGTATGCAGATATGCAAGAGAAGAGGTACTAAACATGGACCATGTTGTAATCTAAGTTTGGGGACATATGGTTATATGTCCAGGATGTAAATATAGATTTGGAGAAAGAGATCTGCACTTTATTTGTAATATTATGGTAGATACATATTGTTTATTTAAGTATTGACTCAATGGCAGTGATGAATTATATTTGAATTTTAGAGAGATTTTGTTATATGATTCTTTGTTTATTTATGGTTTGGGTTATGGTGCACACACACTTTTTTCAAATTAGGACCTATGTATTGCTAGGCCCATTCAGGGCGTGATGTGTTACAAGGGCGAGGGACTATGAATTGAAAAGAGGGGTGAAGCCCACACAGGGCTTAAAAGCTAGGAAAGGTAGTCCGGATATAAGGAGCTAACCGATAAACGATAAATAATAGATTAACTACCAGCACGAGAGTGGACTGAGGCAGGAATATATGTATATATGTAATGTTCATGTACATATTTTGGTTATTTCACATTGTTCCAAGATGGCGCCTGAGTACGTGAAAATACATTTGTCCTATGTTTATGTTAGTGCTCAGAAAGCAAGTGCTCACGTTGTAATAAAAAATGGTTGTTTCAGGCGTCCCCTCGTACCACCGAGGAAGGCAAATGGCGAAACGCGTCTGGTGCGTTTGAGAGTGGAAATAAAACCAATGACTCTCTCCAGTGAGTGCTGTGTCTTTCTTGAGTAGTAAGAAGACGAGAAGCGTGATATTAGCGGGAGCATTCCCCGCATACAGCACCCTTTTGAGAGTGGTTGAGAAGGTGCAGGAGGAGCGGTGATATATATATTACCTACTGGCGGTCGCCAGTAGGTATATATAGTTAGGATTTTTTCCCTATGGGATTTTTGAAAATTCTATGTCTAATAACTTTGGCGTTTGTGGACGGAATTGGCTGAAATTTTCTGGAAAATGGAACATTTTGTTTCTGAGCAGCCCCTGGAAATTTGGGGGGGGTTCGTCAAGGGGGGGCCGAGAAAAAAGGGGGGTCCCAAAACGTGTTTTTAACATTGAGTTTTCCATAGGGCGGTTGGCCTCACTTTTAGCCCGAACGGCTGAATGGATTTCCACAAAACTTGGCAAAATTGTAGGGACTGGTAGCCCGATGTGCCTTTTCTAGGTCTCAATATATGTGCTTCAGTGGATTTTGAGAAATTAACGTTCAAAAAAAGATATATATCTGTAACAGCGGACCGGGCAGCGCTCCGGTTTGCGGACTTTACGCGTAACGGAACTTCGCGTAGCGAAGCTGATTGGCTCTCCGGTGTCTGTCAACATTCTAAACAGTCCGGAGCGGCCGCCATCTTGTCTCTCGGTAGGATTGAGAGACAAGAGGAGGCCAAAACAAAGGGGGAAATGACCATAAGGGGGCATAGTAGATCCTCCCTGACCCCCTAGGTTTAATGTGGAGGCTTTAAAAAGGCCCCGTGGGGCAAAAAAAATTGTTTTTTTGCGTGGGTAGCGCCCGGTTCGCGAACCGGGAAGCGTTCTGGGCAGCGTACTATAAGGAAAAAAGAATGATAGACTTTTCAAATACTGTATGTTAATTGATTGTTGGTTTTGTTGATTATTTTTTTATTTTTTTATTTTTTAAGCAATTATTTATTATTGTGATTGTGTTTGAAAATGTAATAACATTTCTAACATTTAACTAGTTTATGAATTACATATAAAAATGATTAAAGACTCAAAACATTTTTTAATATTACATACAATTTTATTTTTCGGATTGTTTTTCAAAATTTAATAGAACGTCTAGCATTTGACTGTCCGATATGTCCTCTTGTTGAGTGAACATAAGTTCCCACATTTGACCGTCATCATGATGAAGTAAATGATCCACAGATTCTACACATTGAACTAATTCATGGTCCCGTGATTCATCCATGAAATCTGAGTCATCATTGTCCTCAATATCTTTTTCTGTGTTGTTCTCCAGAACAATTTCGAAGGAAACATTCTGCTCACCTTCCATTTTATTGCTGTAATTTGCATACAAAATAAATATATCAGTAGAGATAGGGCACTGTTGGGTTTAAGTTCAGACAGGTACTTGTGAGTTTATAACAGAGAAGTAATCTATGGGCACTGTATGGTTTCAGGCGTGAAGTAGTACTATTAAAAAGTTTTTTACTGTGTATAACTTGTATGTATAATGTATTGAATTTGACTACACCTGGATTTTTAATTGTGGTGTGACTCTGCATTAGATACCGTAATTCGGAATTGTTAGAACGTGGTTAAAACTGTTACAGAGCACACTTTTTATAATATATAGGTATATTCATAAGGTGTTCTGATGATATATGTTTATTCTTTTTACAAAAACCTTTTATAAAAAAATAAAACTTTGAGAGTTATAAAGAACGACATTTCATGTGTGGCGTACTATTGGTAATCATAAAATGGTAATTATAATGTGACAATAATTAAAAGTGTGTAGGCCGCATGGTCACCAGCTAAAAGATTAATACACAGAAAGGAAAAATATTTTTTGATATAGTTCTTGTTACCCAGTCCTTTCTGGTCCCTGGGAGACTCTCTAATTTTGGAGATAGTACTATTAAAAAGTGCCTGTGAAGAAGCCTAAGTAAATTCATAATTATACCACAGAAACCTAAATCAATCCATAATTATAATAAAGAAGCCTTTCTCAATGTCTAACTCTTACAGAGGGATAGTATATAACTATCTGAAAATGTTTTCAAATTTATAAAATAATATCTCACCTTCTAAAAAGAAGTTTAAGTTGTGAGTGAAAATGATCTTGCAATGTATTTCAGGAAGTAGTAGTCAAAATGGCTGTGTTTCTCTCTCTTCCTTTATATATATTCAGGTACATAGCCAATCAAATGTCAGGTAAAAAAAGTAGAAAATAAAAGTAACATTTTAATTGGTTGTCAATTCCAACACTTCAGATGTGTTTTGTGAAGTAATTTACCTCAGGGTATTTAGAGAGGTCTACAGGCTAAATGGTTAAATGGAATTTCAATCAAATTTGTGAAAATGGTAGGCATTGGTATGTAGTATGAGGTAATATATATTTGGTGAAATTGTCTCCAGTCGCTTTTCTGTAAACTACTTTCCCACCTTTTTTGATGGTGCGCTTCCCAGGGAGCGACCCGGTACGCGAACTGGCGAGCGCCCCGGTTCGCGAACCTTAAGCGTTACGGGAGTCCACCATTTTGTGTTTCGGTCGAATTAAGATACAAGATGGAGGGCAAATAATGTTCAGAATGGGTAGAAGGGGGCACGGTAGACTTATCTTGACCCCCTAGGTTTTCTGAGGGTGGCTGAGGAGGCCCATATGTGAGAAAAAAAAACATTTTTTTAAAAATGTAGCGAGGTTAGCTCCCGGTTCGCGTACCGGGTAGCGCCCCAGGGAGCGTACTTTGTTGAAAATTAGTGAAAAATGTTAGAGTAAAATAATAATTGTGAGTGATCAGATGTAGGGTAGCTCTGAGAAGAGCTTTTGGGTTTATGGTACAATTAGGTACTTATAAGTAGGTACCAATGCACAGTCTTAAATTCAGAATGAAAATTCTGTTGCCCTCATCTGAGAAGTGAACTCCATCTCCTCTGTAGATATCTTGCATGTAGTAACGCAAGTTATTGTTGTACAGGGAGCCCATTCCATGGTCTCTCATGTAAGCTGAAACAGATTTGTTTACATGCTTCCTCGACTTCTCAATTTGTGGACAAAATTGGTTTGACCACCTCCATTTCTGTCTTTGGCATATATTTGAATATACCAAGGCAGTCTGAGGAAAAAGTGCCATCAATTGCTCAAAGGTGTCCTTTAAAAGCATTTCCAGACCTACCCCAGTCAAAGTGCCCAAATCATTACCTCCACAGTGCACAATTAACAGGTCAGGTTTTGGCAAATGCATAAAGGTTTTCACCAATGGTATCAATTGGTGACATTTTAATCCTCTGTGGCCAAACCACTTAATTTCCACATCTTGTAAATTGAGGTTAGGTAAATTCCTGTTCTCAGCATACCTCTGAGCCCAATAGATGTAACTATGTCCAACAATCCAGACAGAAAACATGGTGAGAGAAGGTTCTCCTGCAGTCAGATGAAGTGTGGCAATGAAATGGCAGTTGAAAAAATAAGAGTTTAAAATGAAAAAAACTGTGGAGTTTCTGTGTTAATGAAGCAGTAACAGTGATTGGTGGATTTTGATTGCTGAAAACAGAAAGTTAGGGTTCATGGATGAGTTGTTTGAAAGATGTATTTTGAGTGGTCAAGAAAAAATCATTAAATGAAAGAATGCACTGGATATGAGGTGCACTGAGAGTTCAGAGTTCAATTGCAACATTGTTGTGTGAACTTGCAAACACCAGAGGTCTTCCAAGACGTGGTTGCCATGCAGAAAAGGCATGAAATGGCAGAGGGGGGAAGGGTTTTCATTTGAAAAAAAGTGAGGGAAGAGTTTTGATTGGGTGACATGAGAGATATGTGTGAAGAATTACAGCATTTCTGTGCTTTTGATAGCTGCAGACTCTGGAGTGCATACCTTTTGCTCTGCTGAAGACAAATTGGTGTGTTTCTGAGACTGTTTTGAAACTCAAAGTATTTGCTAAGGTGAGAAAAGATTTCTTTAATTTAGATAGAGAATAGTGTGCTTTAAGGAGAAAATTATGAAGAAAGTTGTGTTCTTCAAATGTTGCTTTGTCGCAAGTGTTTTACAAATAGATTTTGTTTCTTTGAGAAAATGTAATTGGAGAAAATGTGAAGTATTAGTATTGACAGGGTGTTATTGTGCATAGGAGCTGTGGAGTCTTTTCAAATTATGACTTGAAAATCGTTTTTGAGGAAAATGAATGGTTATAATATTTATGACAAGGACATAATGGTGTATGCTTCATTATAAGGCAATTGAGTGTCTCTGATGTTATTTTTCCCATTTTAATGTAAGACCTTTCTCTGTGGAGCAAATTGCTTGTAAATATGCTCCCATCTGTGCATGGCAAATTTAGATTTTGAATGTTTGCGTTACATAGCCATGTTAAAAGTGACACAAACATGCTGCAAAGGCAATCAAAAAACGCTTTTATGTGTCTTAAGAACATTTTAAGTCATTTCTCCATGTGCAGTGTTTTGAAATTATGATTTGAAAATCGTTTTTGGGGAAAAGGAATGGTTTTTAAATTTATGACAAGGACATAATGGTGTATGCTTCTTAATAAAGCATTTCAGTGTCTCTGATGTCATTTTTCCCATATTACATTAAAAGACCTTTCTCCGTGGGGCACATTCCTTGTAAATATGCTCCCACCTGTGCATGGCAAATTTAGATTTTGAATGTTTGTGTTACATAGCCATGTTAAAAGTGACTCAACCATGCTGGAAAGGCAATCAAAAAACGCTTTCATGTGTCTTAAGGACATTTTAAGTCATTTCCCCATGTGCAGTGTTTTCAAATTATGATTTGAAAATCGTTTTGGGGGAAAAGGAATGGTTTGTAAATTTATGACAAGGATATAATGGTGTATGCTTCTTTATAAGGCATTTCAGTGTCTCTGATGTCATTTTTCCCATATTACATTAAAAGACCTTTCCCCGTGGGGCACATTCCTTGTAAATATGGTCCCACCTGTGCATGGTAAATTTAGATTTTGACTGTTTGAGTTACATAGCCATGTTAAAAGTGACCCAAAAACTTGCAAAGGCTTTAAAAAAACACTTTCATGTGTCTTAAGGACATTTTAAGTCATTTCCCCGTGGGCAGTGTTTTCAAATTATGACTTGAAAATCGTTTTTGAGGTAAAGGAATGTTGTTAAAATTTATGTGCGCCATATGCCCCCAAATTTCTTTTTCAGGGGTGCAGCAGGGTGTTCTTGAGACACCCCTGCACCTTTGGAAAAATTCCTAATTTGCGATGAGCTAATTGCTAATCGCAAATTGCACCTTCATTCCTATGGGCCTCCTGGCCCATGGAAATGAATGGGTAATTTGCAATTAGCAATTTGCTCATCGCAAATTAGGAATGGTAAAGAATCGCTATTTATTCCTTAAAATTCGCTATTTAGGAAATGCAAAATAGTTTGATGATACATATGGCGGTTCATCTGTAACAAGATAAGAAGCTTAGGGATACATTTATGATGACTGGCGCAATGGAGTGGACATCACTTACTTCATTGGTAGAGCTTTACATGTATTATCTCCTCTGTATTCTTCATCAAGCGTAACTTTCATCTGCAATCCTGAGTAGGCCTCACCTTAAACAAACCTCTGGATAGGGCACACCTTATTGTCATCCTGAATTAATCATTTAAAATGCTAGGGACAGATTTATGATAGGTGTATGCCTCTTTTGCGCCACTGTGCGTCACTTTTGTGATGCAGCAGCGGTGCAAAAGATTTGCTATGAGGCGACAAAATTACAAATTGATGCATTTAGGCAGATGTGTCATGGTGTAAAAAACACCGTGCCACATGAAACTGATGCAGCAGTGATGCAAAAGATGCACCATGTTGCAAGACAGGCCTCACTTGGGGCCATATGTATGAAGCTAATTAGCATTTGCAAAGGCCGAAGTTATGTGAATTTCGGCCTTTGCGAATGCTAATTAGACAAATGGTATGTATCAAACAAGTTTGATGCAAAATAAGGAATAGCAAAATTTGCTATTCTTTATTTTGCGATTGCACTGAAGGATTTGCAAATTTTGTGATTTCTGAAATGCAGTGTATCAAACAAAAAATATGCAAAAAATGCCATTAAGGATTTGCAAATTACCACCAACTTCTAGTTGGTGGTAATTTGCGAATTCTTTTCAAAAAGCTTTTTTTCCAAAAAACAAAAGGTGCCATATGACGCCCATACATGCCCTTAGGGCATGTATGTGCGCCATATGCCCCCAAATTTCTTTTTCAGGGGTGCAGCAGGGTGTTCTTGAGACACCCCTGCACCCTTGGAAAAATTCCTAATTTGCGATGAGCTAATTGCTAATCGCAAATTGCACCTTCATTCCTATGGGCCTCCTGGCCCATGGAAATGAATGGGTAATTTGCAATTAGCAATTTGCTCATTGCAAATTAGGAATGGTAAAGAATCGCTATTTATTCCTTAAAATTCGCTATTTAGGAAATGCAAAATAGTTTGATGATACATATGGCGGTTCATCTGTAACAAGATAAGAAGCTTAGGGATACATTTATGATGACTGGCGCAATAAAGTGGACATTACTTACTTCATTGGTAGGCCTTTACATGTATTATCTCCTCTGTATTCTTCATCAAGCGTAACTTTAATCTGCAATCCTGAGTAGGCCTCACCTTAAACAAACCTCTGGATAGGCCACACCTTATCGTCATCCTGAATTAATCATTTAAAATGCTAGGGACAGATTTATGATAGGTGTATGCCTCTTTTGCGCCACTGTGTGTCACTTTTCTGATGCAGCGGCGGTGCAAAAGATTTGCTATGAGGCGACAAAATTACAAATTGATGCATTTAGGCAGATGTGTCATGGTGTAAAAAAAACGTGCCACATGAAACCGATGCAGCAGTGATGCAAAAGATGCACCATGTTGCAAGACAGGCCTCACTTGGGGCCATATGTATCAAGCTAATTAGCATTCGCAAAGGTCAAAATTCTGCGAATTTCGGCCTTTGCGAATGCTAATTAGACAAATGGTATGTATCAAACAAGTTTGATGCAAAATAAGGAATAGCAAAAATTGCTATTCCTTATTTTGCGATTGTACTGAAGGATTTGCAAATTTTGCGATTCCTTAAATGCAATGTATCAAACAAAAAATATGCAAAAAATGCCATTAAGGATTTGCAAATTACCACCAACTTCTAGTTGGTGGTAATTTGCGAATTCTTTTCAAAAAGCTTTTTTTCCAAAAAACAAAAGGTGCCATATGACGCCCATACATGCCCTTAGGGCATGTATGTGCGCCATATGCCCCCAAATTTCTTTTTCAGGGGTGCAGCAGGGTGTTCTTGAGACACCCCTGCACCTTTGGAAAAATTCCTAATTTGCGATGAGCTAATTGCTAATCGCAAATTGCACCTTCATTCCTATGGGCCTCCTGGCCCATGGAAATGAATGGGTAATTTGCAATTAGCAATTTGCTCATCGCAAATTAGGAATGGTAAAGAATTGCTATTTATCCCTTAAAATTCGCTATTTAGGAAATGCAAAATAGTTTGATGATACATATGGCGGTTCATCTCTAACAAGATAAGAAGCTTAGGGATAGATTTATGATGACTGGCGCATCACCAGGGATGTGCCAGTCATCCTGCGCTGCTGTTCCGCCACCCATTGTGTGCTGCATTTACAATGCGGCGCAGCATGGGGCAAAAATGGCACAGATGCGTGACGCATCTGTGCCGTAAAGGTGGCGCATTGCTGGAGTTGTATCGCAAGTGTGATTCAGCTCCAGCAAGGCTCAGGGGTGCCCCATCTCCACAATGTTGCGTCAAGACCTATGCCTGCTTCAAGCAGGCGCAGGGTTTTGACGTAGCTTTCTCCTATCTGATTGTAAATGCGGCACACCATGAGTGGCAGAGCAGCGGTGCACGTTAACTGGTGCATGCCTGGGGATGTGCCATTTAACATAAATCTGCCCCTTTACATTTAAGTATGTGCAGGGGACACAGAGTCGGTGAGGCTTATCCAAGGTTAAGAAGAGATGAGTCCTGTTCACTGAAAAATTAGAAATAGGCTTCACCTGCTCAGCATCGTTGGACATGGCTATATAATAGCTGCAAAATGTTACTCTTGTTAAACAATTTTACTATTATAATCTCTGAGATTTGTCTCTTACTCTGCAACATCTCATTGTTGTTATCTTTCTTTAAAGATAAAGACAACATCAACATGAGCGACAATCAGCAATCAGTTGATTTTGACCTCATCATTGAACTCGTAATTGAAACATCAGTGGATGTTGATCCCTTGGATGATTTAAATCCTGAGGATGAAGAAGAACGTGATGAGGATGCAGATTTGTCCGAATTATATGACATAGGATGGGAAGCTGACGTGCTTGAGCCTATGGAACTATAAACATTTATTTTAAAAATGTATAATAAATAAAAAGTAAAAATGTAAACCGTTTAATTTAAAAATAAAGACACCTTCAAAAACAGGTTATGTGTAGTGTCTTCAATAAAATATTAAAATATGCTCATAAAATTAGATCAGATTCACATATAAAATAGCACAGGTAACATGAATATAAATTCCATTTCTTTTCTGCTATTTCTGTATTCTAAATTTGCCAAGCACTAAAAAATCTTCTATGTAAAAATGTCAAGTAGTGTTTTAAGTTTTTGATTACTGTTATTGATTTACTGTTGGGTAATAGTGGTTAATAACATTTTTTATTATATTTTACCACAAATTCAACTGCAGATCATTTCAAGATTTCAGCATGCCAACCAAAGAAAGAGTGAGAAAGGCTGCAAAACGTCAAAGACAGCAGGTTAATGAAAAAAAGCAGCAGTCCTCTAACAAAAAGATTTGTCAAGTCACCAAGAAAGCACCGGGTAAGAGTACAAAAACATTCATAAGAAATATTTGTAGTAAAAAAAATATTACTACAGAAAATGTTTCAGTCCAGAAAAAGAGAAGCAATTCAAACGGAAAGGAAAGGCCAATGAAAAATGTTACTGCTAGAGCAAGAGATAACTCTGTGCATGATAGTAGAAGGAAACAACAGTTTAGGGACATTCGTAAACGAATGTTCCGCAACAGGATAATTGGCAATTTGTTAAAAAATATTAAGAAAGGTCAACAGAAAGTGGTTTTTTATAAGAGAAAAAAAAAGTTGAGAAAGTTATTGATCAGGCATTTGAAATTAAACGTAAGTTATTTATTTTGATAATCAATAGAATTAGGAAGCTAAACAAGGCAATTTATGATTTCAAAAGAAATAGTAGATGGAAGAGAATAGTTAATCGTAGTAATTTTTGTGAAGTTTTTTCTGGAGAATGGATGCATAGTTCAAGCTGTGAGGCATTTTTTAATGAGGAGAGTTATTTCCAGGATAATGATTTGGTGCATGCAGTTGACACCAGTGGTCGAGCTTATGAAGTGAAAGATGGTTGTCCAGTTGAAAAAGAAAAACTTGTGACAACAGAGGCAGAAGAGGTGTTAGGTAATGAGGTTTTGGGAAGACGTGCTAAGGGTCCTGTGTACACCTGGAAGTGTAGTAGTATTTGCAGTGTGCGACAGGATTCCATCAATTTGCTTTGTGATTTTGTACGGTCATTTAATAAGAAAAGTTTGAAGCAGAAAATGAGGTTGTTGCAAGAATTAGATCCTTGCAGAGTGAGAGAAGTGACAGGTTTGCATGGTCATTCACTGGCTTGTCTTTCCAGGAGAGTATGCCAGAGTGTTTTTCATCATTTCAGGATGCTAGCAGTGCATCATAATAAAGTGAGGAAATTAGTTAGAATGTTGTATTATGCTAAGAGTCCAGCAATTATGCTTAAACAATTATGCGCTGCTCTTTTGCATGGTTCTGAAATAGATGTGAAGAATATATGTGAAGAAATTGAGTTTTGTTACTTTGGAAGTAAAGAGGAGAATGTTGAAATTGACCAAGAAGAAGCGGGTAATGTGGAAGATAGTGTACAGGTTTCCAGTACAGATAATTTCCAGAGGGAAATTGCGACGTTTCAGGTCAAATCAAGTGAGAGGCCAAATTTCACTTGTGTGTGTTGTCGACGCACTTATTATAAGAATCAGACTAAGTTAGTGGATTTATATGCAAAAAGTGAAAGGGAAAATAATAGTGAATGGAAGGATTTCGCAACATACTTGATGGCAGAAAATTGTTTTGATTTGGGATTGGATCAACGTGTGTGTACTTAGTGTTGTTGCAAATTAAATCAAAACCAGATGCCTGCTAGAGCAGTTCATAATAATCTGGAATTGGTTGAGATTCCTTCTGAATTGAAGGATTTAAATACTTATGAATCTATTTTGATTCAAAGTATCCATCCCTTTCAGGCTATTGTAAGAATGGAGCCAAAGACAGGGAAATTGCCTCCTTCAGATTTACAGAGAGGATTAAAGGGAAGAGTTGTTTATTTTCCTCTAGATTTGAAGAAAAACATTAACACAATTGGAGTAGAAAAAGTGGAAGAGGAACCTCTGGTTATCTTAGTTAATGGGGTTCTGACAAAGAATAAGAAAATATGGCAAGATTTAGTGGATGTTAGGAAAGTTAAAAAGGCAACATTGTATTTGAAAAAAAATAATAAATACTATAAGAATGTATATGTTGCAGAAGAGGAAGTAAGTGAGGAAGAGGATAGCGATTTGTGTGCTGGTCAAATTGAGAAAGTAGAACCCTCTACTAGTGAAGAAATATATGAACATTATAGTGTTCATCCTTTGCATTCCAAGGAAGTCATGGGGAATGCTATTGAGTTGTTTCAAATGAAACAAGCCAAAGGGAGTCCCATTAGTGTTTGGGAGGAAAGTTTGGAAGCTCGGTGTTTCCCACAGCTTTTTCCAACAGGTCAGGGAGGAAGATATGATGAGCGACCTCATCAAATTCCTGCTTCTGAATACCGGACTTTGCGATTGTATGCAGGAGATGCTAGGTTTCGACAATGCATTCCTTATTTGTTTCATCTCCTGTTTGAAAGCGATCTGTCTGGACTGTCATATGCAGTGAACCACATCTTGAAAAGTGGTATACACATGCAAAACATCTCGGCAAGTGACTTTATGGATAAAGTCAATGTCCAAGACAGTATTTTGGATTCTCACCTGATTAATCTCATGGCGTGTCAGCGTGGTACTAATGAGTACTGGTACCGTCGTCATGGTGATTTAAAATGTATGCTGAGGAACTTAGGAACTCCCACATGGTTCCTCACTCTGAGCTGTGCCGAATATGGCTGGGAAGACTTACTTGAATTTCTACGAGAGGCAAATGCTAACGTAGAAAACATCGAATTCAAGACACCCGGAGAACTGTGCTCTTTGGATCCAGTCAATGTATGTAGGTACTTCAATCATAGATTTGAAGCTATGATGTCTTTCATCATGAATAAGAAGAATCCACCTCTTGGAGAGGTGTTGGATTTCTTCTGGAGAAAGGAGTACCAAGCAAGAGGTGCTCCTCATATACATATGTTGCTGTGGATCAAGGACGCACCTAAATTTGGAACGGATCCAGAAGACTCAGTGATGAGTTTTATACAACAGTATTCTACGTGTGCTGTTCCAAACGCAAAGGAGAAGAAAAGCCTAAGAGAAAAAGTTCTGCGTTTCCAAAGCCATCGATGTGGAAAGTACTGTCGTCGTAAATTCCGAAACAAGGACAAGTTCTACACCAAATGTCGTTTCGGCTTTCCACGACCGGTGATTTCTAAAGGAAGAGTAAACAGTTTGATGTCTTCGCTGCGACATAATGTGATGAAGAAATCACCTAAAAACACATACAATTTGAAGAGGAACGAAGAGTCCAAGTACATCAACGACTACAACCCGGTGATTTTGTCCATGTGGAATGCTAACATGGATATACAGTTTGTGGCTGATAACTGTATGGCTGTGTCTTGGTATGTGACGTCTTACATCACCAAAAAAGAGAAGACAGAATTGAAGGATATGTGGGAGGACATTTCCCATGAAAAGAGCCTCAGCAAGAAGTTGTACAGTTTCAGTCTGAAGATGTTGTCGCATCGAGAAATTGGAGCGTACGAATGTTCTGACCGGTTGTCTTCAGCAAGTCTCTATGCCAAGTCCAGGAGTATCGTTTGGGCGAGTCTTGGTCTTGCTGCAACGCGTAATCGAGTTCTCAAACCTGTGCGGGAAATTGAGTATTTGGCGGAAAAGGAGCCAAACAGTACCGACATTTTGAAGACCAACATGTTGGATACATATTATCCAAATCGAAGCATTCACCTCGAGAATGTTTGTCTGTATGAGGTTCTTCAAAATTACATATTCAAGAGGAACATCAAAGAAGATACTGAGAAAGGAGTGTATGCTGTAATAGGAAGTGAGGGATGTCTGGTCAAGCAAAGGAAATGCCACTTGGTAAACCATCGAAAATTGAGTGGCGAATCTCCTGAAAAAAAGGAGTTTTTCTATTTAGCACTTTTGCAACTTTTCAAGCCTTGGCGTGCAGAAGAGGAACTGCTTGGAGATTTTCTCTGTTACGAAGACTCTTTCAATGCCGCCAAGGAGACCATAGAATGTCCTGCTTTTCCCAAATATGTAGAAATGTTGAATGCGGAAATTGAGCAGGAAGCAATGATTGCAGCCGAGATTGCCAGAGACAGTTCTCAGGACAGTCAGAGTTCTGCTTTATTGAGTCAGGATCCACTAGGAGGACCTGTTATCGAAAATGAAGCTGCCACTGCTATGAATGAAGTGGAAAGAGCCATGGCACATGCTCAGGAGGATGCGGTTAACTTAGAAGAGTTGGAAAGACAACTCAACGTTGAGCAGAGGAAAATATATGACGAAGTTACCATGCAAATTGATCATGGATTAAGTCATGACAAGAAAGAGTGCTCATGTACGTCGTTGAAGCCTGTCCGACTGTACGTGAGTGGAGAAGCGGGAACTGGAAAAAGTTTCCTTAATAAAGCAATTTCATGTTATTTGCAGGAAAGGACAGAGTCATCGCTGTCTTGTGTTGTCACCGCTCCAACTGGACTGGCAGCACATAACATTAAAGGGATTACTTTACATCGTTTACTGATGCTGCCAGTGGAGCATGACAACAAATTACAATATCACAAGCTATCTGGAGATGCTTGTTTTGAAGTTTCAAGAATCTTGAGGAAAATGAAACTTCCTATCATTGACGAAGTAAGCATGGTTTCCAATGTCATGCGTGCCTTTGTGCATTTGAGAATGCAAGAAGTTCTCAAAACAGAGTATGATGTGTTATTTGGTGGCAAACACATCATTGTTTTCGGAGATCTTCTGCAGCTGACACCAGTGAAAGGGCAACCTGTGTTCAAAATGCTCACGCATGAAGATACCAGGAAGTGCCTAGGCAGCATTGGCAACGTCAATATATGGTTAAACTTCAATTATGCTGAACTGCATCAAAATATGCGTCAGGCGAAGGATGAAGTTTACAAGAGTATTCTACAAGATGTTAGAATTGGAAAAGTGACCGAGCATGGGAAAGAAGCTTTACATGCACGATTACTGTCAAATTTATATCCAGAACAAGATGTTGTGCCTGAGAATATTTTTCAGAAAATTACTGAGAAGAAATCTGGAATATGTTTGATGCCAACTCTTGCAGAATGTGCCAAATTCAACAACAAAATGTTGCATTTAGAAAAGCAAGAGATTGTGAAACTGGAAGCTATTGACAGAGTAGAGCATATGGGATCAACAATTATTTTGTCTGAGAATCTGAAAACAAAATTGGATTCATTAGAGAAGAGTATATCTAAAACTGCAGGTTTTGAAAAGACTCTGAATGTGTGCTTGAACTGCCGTATAATTTTAAGAAGGAATTTACATGTTGGAAGAGGTCTGGTAAATGGATCAATGGGTAATGTTGTTGATTTTGTAAAATACAGAAATAGAGATGGAATTGAATTTTTTAAAATTAAATTTGATGGCATTGAGGAAGTACAGCTAATTGGTCGTTGTTCTGCTAGATTTTTGCTTGTAAAAGACTTATATGTTCGCCGTAAGCAGTTTCCTGTTTGCTTGGCATATGCGGTGACAATCCATAAATCGCAAGGTTTAAGTGTAGACAGTGCATTGGTGAATATTGGCAGTTCTGTGTTCAAGGAGGGTATGGCATATGTGGCATTGTCACGAGTTAGAACTTTATCGGGATTGTACTTGATTGAGTGTGATGTCACAAGCATTTGTGCGGATCTAGATTGTGTTAAGGAATACAATAGGTTAAGAAGAGAGTATGCGCCACATTTGCCTCAATATCCTTTGTTTGAGAAACGTGTGGTAGGCCGGAAACGAAGAAATGTGACCAATACTGGTGAGGTTGTAGCAAAAAGACGAAAAGTCGATGAACCTGAAATTATAAGCAGAAACAAAAAGGATTCTGTTGAAGATGTTGTTGGTTTTCAATTTGAAAACAGTTCTGGTGTCAACTGCTATGCTAATGTAGTGGTTAATGTTTTGTTTTCTCTAGAAAATGTAAAAGAAGAGATTGTGGTCAATTCTGATCAAAGATTTTGCAGTTTGTTAAATTCTGTCTTAGAAAAATGTAGCACTGATAGAACAAACATAGAAAGTGTGTCTGAAATTCGAAATCTGTTAGACAGATGTTCAGGCCAAACACAATTCTCTCAAAATATTCAGCAAGATTGTCAGGAGTTTTTAATGTATATGCTTGATGTATTGCATGCTGAAGGTGTAGATGTAGATCAGCTGTTTGGGCTTTCTTATCAATGGCAGCATGACTGCGAGAACTGTAGGGTATCAAGTACTACTAGTGTAGACTCAGAAAGATTTATATATTTAACTTTGCCAGACAGTAAATCAGTCTCCTTTAATAAGCTAGTAAAAGCAGCTGATCACAACATGGAGTGTAGCCAATGTAAATCTGAAATGATGTCCACATTATTTATACGAACATATGGCCAGTATGTCATTTTAATGTTCCAACGATGTAGGCCTGATGGAACAAAATTGACAACTTTAATTAAAAATTTTGTGGCTTCGCAGTTGTCAATATCAGGAAGGACTTTTGTAACTGCAGCAATTATATATCATGACGGTCCTTCAACAACATCAGGACATTACACAGCTTATTTAAAGTCTAGAAATGGCTGGTCATTCTGCAATGATTCTTTTTTAATTTTCAAAAAAAAATTGCCGTATGACCTTAAAAACTCTTACCTGGTGTTTTTAAAACCAACATTTTAGGGAAAGAATCTCGGGATGTGCTCTGAGGAATTTCAAGAAGTTCTAATGGCTCCTACACGATTTGGCCTTGAGGATAAGTGTAGTTCAGAGACATAACTTCTAACGATAAGACTGGACGTCATGGAGAAATAAGTGCACTTTGAATGAGTTCAGAAAAACTATTTCTTTTTATAAGCTAATTGAAGCAGCCAATCAAAACATAGAGTAGAGGGAATGTAAGTCTGCAATGCTGTCTACTGTTTTACATTGCTTTGTGATTAAAAGTGATGTATAGAATTAAATAATTGTAGTAGTCATAGAGGTAGTGTAAGTCTGCTTCATAGTAAGCAGTATCAGTGTCATAGGAAATGTAGAACATGACTGAGGAAGAAGGGGAAGATATTACTAGTCCAGGATTGTGAAAATGATCTTCAACATTTTAATTCTGAAAGTTGCGGAAATGCCAAATGACGGGATTGGCTTACAAGAAATCCAAGAGTTATAAATGGCTCTGACAAGATTTGGCCTTGTGGAAACTTGTGGTAGAGAGCAAGAAGTCATTTATTGTATGTAACATGTTTTTCAAAACGATGGAGGTTTTCTTTCAGAAAGTGGCGGGCTGAAAGTAATAACAGCACAACAGAGTGTAAGCTGTTCATAGGACATCTTTTGACGTCATGGAAAGTAAGTTATCTTTAAGGAGTTCTGAATTCTGATTTGTTATGTTGTATGGGTTTTTTAAACACAATCATTTTGATTGTGGGTTTTTTTCCCCGCTGTTATATGATGAAACCTTCAAGTCACTGTTTTTAGTGAAATTTGATACATTCTGAGAACAGCAAAAATAAACCATTTAACATGTATAATTAATTCTGTACTGTTTCCATTTATGATGTACATTTAGAACTGTGTAGGAGGCATGGAGAAGGAGAGGCTTCTGTAAGTGTCAAAGTTCTTGCATACAGTGCTCATATTCTACGTAGTCTTTCATATGATAGACTACATTTCCACAATGAGATACCTAAGCAAAGGAAACACAGGTCATATGATTGTGGAATGAGCAAAAAAATTTGCATGTTTTTCAATTATATTACCTGTGTTTCCTAACATTACACACCACATTGTGTAGATGAGGTTTAGGCCTGTTCCTGGAGACAGAGGAGGTCTGACATTTGTTCAAGAGTGCAGTGGACATTACTCACTTCGTTGGTAGGCCTCCACATGTATTATCTTCTCTGTATTCTTCAACAAACCTAAATTCCATCTGCAACCCTGAGTAGGACTTACCTGAAACAAATCTGTGGATAGGTTACACCTTATTGGCATCTTGAAACAATCATTTAAAATGTTAGGGTCAGATTTATGGTGGCCGTGCGCCTCTTTTGCTCCATTGTGGGTCACTTTTGTGTAAAAGATGCACCATGTTGCAAGATAGGTTTCAGTTCATCTCCAGCAAGATACCATCGGTTTAAAATGTATATAATTAGCATTGTGTAGGGGGCATGCAGAAGCAAAAGCTTTTATAAGTGTCAAAGTTGTTGCATGCAGTGCTGTACTTCTAGGTACTGTTTAATATGCTGGACTACATCTGCACTATGAGATACCTAAGCAAAGGCAACACAGGTGATGTGATTGTGAAATGAGGAAAAGAAACTCCACATTTTTCAATTACATCACTTGTGTTTCCTAAGTTTATGAATGACATTGTGCAGATGAAGTTTAGGTCTGTCCACGGACACAGAAGAGGTCTGGCCTTTGTTCAAGAGTGAAGTGGACATGACTTACTTCATTGGTAGGCCTTCACATGTATTATGTCCTCTGTTCTCTTCAAACAACTCGAAATTTCATTTGGAACCCTGAGTAGGTCTCACCTCAAACAAACCTCTGGATAGGACACATCTTATTGGCATCCTGAAGCAATCATTTAAAATGTTAGTGTCTTGCGACACTTTTCTGAGACAACAGCAGTGCAAAAGATGCACCATGTTTTAAGATAGGCCTCACTTCATCTGCATCAAGATACTGTTAGTTTAAAATGTATATCTTTAGGACTGTGTAGGGGGCCTGGAGAAGCAGAAGCTCTTGTCAGTGTCAAAGTTGTTGAAAAACTGTTTGTCCTTCAATCTTTTCCCTTGTCTTTTGTAATTTTTAAATACATGTTTTAATATTTTTCAAATGTTTGTTCTCTCTTTCACAGATTGAAAGTATAAAAACAAAAAGTGAGTAATTTAACGACAATTATAAGGTAAATGTTTTGTATTCTTTTCGTTACATTTCTATCACATTCACCTACTATTAGTTCCACAGCTTCATTTCTTTAACCCTCAGTTTCCTGCCTTTGCTACTTTCCTCATTCCTTTCTCTATTACCTACTTACTCAACTCCTTCCACTCTTTTTCTCAGTTCCTCTCTTCTCATAGTTCCTCACTCTTGTTCACTCACTCCGTCTCTATTACTCTTAGTGTCTTTGACTGATCACTTTTTCACTACTTGTTCATAATGCTTTCTCTGTGTAGTTGAAGCACACTAAGGGGCATATTATGAACACAGCCAATAAAATTATTGCTGTTTTTATTGGCAGAAAACTGGTGCAAAAGTGGTTTTAGCTGCAGTTTTCTGCCGCAAAAGCGGCTTTGGTGACATATTTCTGCCGATAAAAGCTGCAAAACTTTTATTGCCTATGTTGATGATATGGCTCTATGTTATTTACATTTCTTTGCTGTTTCAATTAATCTTTTTCTGTTATTTTTTGTTTTCTGTTTTCTATTTTTTCTCTCTGTTATTCCCCATGTTTTAATCTTATTTTGAACATTCACTCACATTCTCCAAGAAACTCTTCTTTGTTATTGTTCTACTCTCTTTTTTTTCTTTCACTTCCTTATCTATTTTGTTTTCCACAATTATACCCTCTTCCGTCTTTTCTTCGGTAAATAGATCTATTAAACAGTATCTCTGGTTTACTCCCTATAGCTGTCTTTCTTTTAACATCACTCTCTGTTTACTTTCCTTATACTTACTCTTCTTTTTTTTTTTTTTTTTTTTTTTTTGGGTTCGCTCCCGGTTCGCGAACCGGGAAGCGAACTGGGAAGCGAACTAAAAGAAATAGAGCTTGCCAGAGTACTAAACATTCTAGCAATTTTTTTTGAAAGGGGAGGTAGTTCTGAAAAGAACTTTTTTTTAATGTTTTTGTTGTTTTATATTTTTTGAATTTTTTTTGTTTTTTTTGTATTTTTTGAACAATTTTATATTTTTTTTGTTTTTTTTGGGGGGGAAACAACAAAAAACAGGCATTGAAAAGGGCTCAACAGGAGCAAAAAAAAAATTACTGTCTGGGGCGGTTAGGGCGATTATGATTGTTATAAGCCAGGTTGATGGAATTAATACTCATGTTACCACATGATATCAATGCACCACAGTGCAGACAAGTATATTTCATATGCCCAAAATTCTCCTGGATGTTTGGCACGGTTTCCCGTGCCTCTGCTGCTGTCAATGATATTAACGATGTTGACCTGGCCACAGGAGTTGCTGTTGGGTTTTGTTCCATGTCACGAATTTCCGCCCGGCTGTAATTGAGTGGATGCCACCTGTTCATGTGCCTATGCATGGTATAGTTCCCATAGCTATACTTTTTATCAGTCCCTCTTGATAATTTCTCTTTGCAAATGAGGCAGGTGACATACCTCGCATTCACTTTCTTCTGCCCTGGAGGGATTGAAAAAAACTGCCAAATGAAACTGGCTTTCCTATGGGAAACCCGGGGCACCTCTTACAAGAACTGTGGTCCTTCTCTCTCCTCTTCCTCTATTTCTTCCTCTTCCTCCTCTGTGTTGGTGATGACCTGGGGAGGTGGTCCTCTCTTCCCATGAGGAGGTGGAGGTGGTGGTGGGGGTGCACCAGCTGAAGCAAGTACTGAAGCCATTGCTCTACTATGAATAAAGGTCTTCCTCTCACAATGATGAAAGTCAGAGTGAGGAAAGAAGGAGGGGTTTTCATCATTTGGGAAAAACAACAGTTCTAAACCAATGAAAAGTGTTATTTTTAGGTCACCTGACCTAGCCTTACATGATTATGAAACCAAAAGTTAAATGAACCAATGAAAAGTTTTATTAACAAGTCACATGACCTCTCACGCTTATGTTACGCGCTGCGGAACGCGCCCCGGATCGCTTCCGGGTTGCTGCGCTTCGCGCCTCGGTTCGCGTCATAAGACGCATTACGCGACAACGTGATACGTCGCGCTTCCGCGACGCGTCACGATGTTGATTTCTAACGCGGCAGTTGCGCTAACGGAACGTTTACCGGTTCGCGGACCGGGTCGAGGCATCAAATTGAGCTAACGGAAAGCTTCCCGGTTCGCGAACCGGGAGCGAAACAAAAAAAATATAAAAATTTTTTTTTATTAATAAACATATAAAATATATTTTGGGATTTAAAGAAGAATACATTTTACAGCTACAGATATTAGCTTTTAAAAAACCAATGAAATTCACTGAAAAAACCATAGGTTATAGACCATATATAGTTAGGAATTAGCATTTACAAAACCTTGAAAATTCACTGAAAAAACCATAGGTTATAAACCATATATAGTTAGGAATTAGCATTTAGAAAACCTTATTTTACTCACACAAAACCATTGAAATTCCATATATAGTTAGTTGCACTAACTATATATCGCGCACCCGCAATCCACTGCTGATGATGTCACATATTACATCATTCATGACATGGTCAGTGACATCACTGATGACATCACTGATGACATCTCAAATGACATCACTGATGACATCACTGATGACAACATCCAGTGACTGTGTGTTTCTGTAAAGTTAAAATATGTCTTACATATTGAAGAATGAGTGGAAGTATAAGTGTCTGGACGAAGGATTTAGCAGGTGCATGACTGAATGTATGAGTGAGTGATTAAATGTGTCTCACTGAGTGCATGGGTTAGTGACTAAACTGTCTTAATTTGTGCATCATTATGTCTGTTGTTCTGTAAACTGCAGCATGTGTTGATCAGTAGCTATATGAGTAACTATATGGGTTATTGATTGATTGCCCAAGTATTTGCATGGGAGACTGAGTGTGTGTGTGGCTGGCTGGGAGGTGTGTGACTCTGTGCAGATCAATGTGTACTTGTATCAATGATTGTATAAGAGACTAAGTATGTGTTAGTATATGGTTGAAAACGTAAGGTGCTCTATGTTTAACTGTATAGATTAGAAAATGGAAGTGTGATTGATTCTTTACAGGACTGACTAGGTGTGTGAGTAACTCCATGGATGAGTGGCAGAGTGTGAGTGTCTGTATAGGTGTATGAGTGCATATGATAGTGTTGTAAAGATGATTGATTGTATGTATGAATGATTGTATGGGTGAATGAGTGAATGTGTGTGTAGACGTAGGAATCAGTGAGTGCGTATGTAGTAACTAGTATTGGTGTGTCAATGGTTTCAAAAATTATACTCTGTATTTAACACTGAGTGTAACAGAGGTTATATTAAAATGTGAGGAGATGCATTGTATTGTCACATGAATGATATCATCAGTGATGTGGTCATTGATGTCAAATGAGATGTCATCAGTGATGTCATCCGTGATGTCATTTGAGATGTCATCAGTGATGTCATCAGTGATGTCACTGACCATGTCATGAATGATGTAATATGTGACATCATCAGCAGTGGATTGCGGGTGCGCGATATATAATTCCTAACTATATATGGTCTATAACCTATGGTTTTTTCAGTGAATTTTCAAGGTTTTGTAAATGCTAATTCCTAACTATATATGGTCTATAACCTATGGTTTTTTCAGTGAATATATATATATATATATATATATATATATATATATATATATATATATATATATAAAACCTACTGACCTATTATCCATAAGAAAAGCGTTTTTGTTTTGCCAATATCTTGGGAGCCGGTTGAAGAATCTTTGCAAAATTTTCCAAAAGTTTGGCCTGCTCCGGTTAGCTCCTGTCTTGAAAGTTTCGGTGTGATTCGTGAAGCAGGGGCCGAGACAAAAGGGGGTTTCGAAAACACGTTTTCCCCATGTACATTTCCATATGAAAAATCGGAACAGTGTACAACCCGAACTGCTGAATGGAATTACACCAAATTTGGCAAAAAGGTAGTCCTTGGCTCAGGAACCAACCTTTTTTTTAAATGGTGTAAATCCTCCAGTAGTTCCTGAGAAATTAAAAAAAGACACATATTGATATCTGAGCACGGTGGAGGGTTTGCAAACCCTCCCGGGCACAAGCTTCACTCCCGATTGGCTGCCAACACTCTAAACCAGAATGTGTTGGCAGCCATCTCGTGACTCGGTAGAACCCAGTCACAAGAAAACAGTGAAAAAGAGGTTAACAAAAAGAAAACTGGACAGGGTAGAAACACCCTGACGGCCTAGGCCAGCAAACAAAAGCATTTAAAAACAAAAAAAGAATCTGCTGAATTCATGCTCGGATCGCAAATCCGGTTGAGAAAATGAAAAAAACGAAGCGTGGACTCCCTCGCTTTGTTTTCAAAAAGCCCCTGGGTGGGCCAGGTCCCGGGGGCACTCACAAATTATGTTGCCGATCCAGCGGGAGCCCCCGCAGTCCTGGGGACTGCCACCCCCCCATGGCTTATTAATTTAAATGCAGAGTAAACACGGCCCTCCCGCTGCCCTGGGGATCACCACCTCCCCTGGGCTTGCTTAATGAATACGTGGAGGGTCCCAAACCCACCCATGCTGCCCCAGGGCCTCCCTGGGGCTATAAATATTAATTAGTGTGGTGGCATTCAAGCCCCCACACACAGGGACCACCACCTCCCCAAGGCACTTAATATTCAAATGTGGGGATCCGTAGCGGACCCCCGGCCCTGGGGACCACCACCTCCCTGGGGCTTTGAAAATGGAGGGAGGTGGCTGCGAATTCCCCCTCCTGGAGCCCTTGATGGCCCTGGAGACCCCCACCCCCATCTCTGGGACATTGCTGTTTGCTATGGCAGGGCGGGAGCACAGGTCTCTCCCTGCCATAGCAAACTCTGCTTTGCTTCCTTGAAGCGAGAGCAAGAAAACCTGCTCTTGATTCAATGAAGCAAAACAGATGTCATTTGAGATGTCATCATTGATGTCATCAGTGATGTCACTGACCATGTCTCCATTGATGTATATGTGATGTCATCAACAGTGCATTGCGGGGGCGCGAGTTATAGTTAGCTGAACTAACTATAACGGTGGAATTTCTCTAGCTTTGTACGAGTGAAATGTCGCACTAACTATAACGTCACTGAAACCTATGTTTTTTTTCAGTGAATTTCAAAGGTTTTTTTAAATGCTAATTTCTAACTATAACGTGCCTGAAACCTAATTTTTGGGGGGGTGAATTTCAAAGGTTTTTTCGATGCTAATTTCTAACTATAACGTCCCTGAAACCTATGTTTTTTCAGTGAATATGTACATATATATATATACATATATGTTACCTTTTATGTAGATGAAGGTTTTAGAGTAGCATCTTCACAAAACTATTTTTGAACTTCAAACTACATTTACAATTGGAGGTTACTGGGTTTATGTCTGCTAGATGTGCATGACTGATTACCTTATCAGCCATAAATCTATTTATTCCTACACAACGTTGCTCAATAACAGGTTTTTATTTTGCTTTGGTAAATCACACGTAGGAGGAGAGGAGTGAGCAATTGAAGGTGAATTGAAAAATTGAAAGTTTGGGAACAGCAAACATCATGTAAGTTTTTCTTACAAACAGTTTACAGACTCTTAACCACCTTCAAAATGGCTAGCGGGTTTGTTCTGGTCACAGGCTGGAGTAAATCACTTTTTCCGGTGGTAAGAGAAAACCAATAATTCCAGTGCTCAGAGGAATGTGTTTCTCTGAGAGGAAATGTGGTTTCAGAGTGGCGAAAAAAAGAAAAAGTTGTGCAAATGTATAGCAGAGCTGCCAATCTACATTGTGGAATTGTACATATTGTACAATTCTGCATTGGGGAAATGCAACCTAACAAAAAAAAGCCTCATGACTTTTCAAAGATTATGCCAGAAAGCTATTACTGGTGCAGCTTTCCTTGGGTACTTCACTTAAGTTTTGCGAGCAGGCTACGTTTGTAAATCTACTCTCATGGGGAGAGGTCCATATATAGGCTTAGCTTTACACTATTTTGTGCTTCTTTGTGTAAGCCACTTTTAACCATTATTTTAAGATATTGGCAATCCCATCTAGGATTGGGACAGATGTTTACTTCTCCCTCACCTTAACATGAGGTAATTTTTCCATTGCATTACAAGACAGACTATATTATATCTGAAAAAAAACACTCACTCATCACACAGGTGATTCTTTGTCTCATACCTGTGTCGCAGGCATTCTGCTCCTACACAGAACTGTGCACAGAGACCCAGGACCTCAGTGAATTGTGGTGTACCAAAGAACTCACCTTAGTGCCTAGAAACCCTAACCAGCTAGCATCAGTGTCACATTAGCTCTTTGTCCTATAGCAAAGGAACTAATGATTGATTGATTGATTAATAACAAAGTTTATTTAGACAATAGTCTATAAACCATACATAGAACAATGGATCACACATAGTGATAAAATATTTAAAACCACAATTCATTTTACACATTTAAACACTTTTAAAACCATAAGCGTGAAACATTTAAAACCACAATTCATTTTACACATTTATAACACTTATAAGAACCATAAGCATAAAATTGGGATACTCTATACTTTTTAAACTCTCCCATTCTCCTTTGTTGCCTCCATTACATATTCCCTTGTCGCTTTCAGAAATTTCCCCAACGCAATTGTAATATCCAGAAATGACATTTCTGTAAGGAGGTCGATAGCATCAGTCCGTGAGGTCACCTCATATTTTAAAACAATTGGACGTAAAAAAGTTTTCCGAATTGCTAAAATACAAGTACAATCAAACAGCATATGTAAAATATCATTTCTTACTCCTAGACCACATTTACAAGTACCGTCCGGATGGATCAGGGCCATTCTTATTTTTTTTCAATCTTCCATGGATTTAGGCCCACCCGAACCTTCAAGATTTCATGTCTTAGCCATCTACTAGGCAGTAAATCCAGGTATGGGAACCGGACCTCCTTTTCCCATTCATTTTTTATCCAAATTACCGATTTTTTTAGCCTCAGATAGTCCATGTCTTTTGATCTAGAGTATTCAAGCCCTTGGTCTCTAAGCATTTTTTTAGTGCAGACTATATTCAACAGTGGTGGGGAAAGGCTCAATTTCAAGTGCGCGGCTACCGTCTGGAGGGTTTTCTTCACATCTCGCGCCCAGCATAAGCTGCTTACTCGAATTTCCTCTCTACACCGGGTTGAAACCTTCTCATCACCACCAGGCTCCTGGCGGTTCCAAAATCTTATTAGGGACAACTGGGTCTTTACTTCCCATGATGTTAAACCCACCTCCGTTCTAATTGCTTGAATCATGGAGCTATTTGGTAAGGACAACAGCATTTTCACAATTTTTCCTTCTTCCCGGTCCCACCCTCTTTTCCCACTCAGGAAAAGCACCTCAGCTCCATAAAGCACTTGTGGGGGGATAATAACTTCAAAAGCCTTCAAAAGCGGTCCGTGTGACATATCGCCATAATCTTTATTGAATTTTTTCAGACCACAGACCAAAGAGTAAGCCTTTGCCGTCGGTGCCTCCAAGTGGGTGTTCCACTTTAATGCGCTATTAAACCAGAGGCCTAAATATTTATATTCACATACTACGTCTAATTTATCCTGTCCTAAAAACCAGTTAAAATTGTTTACCCTCTTTCCAAAACATAGGATCTTTGTTTTTTCCATATTCACTGTTAGGAGCTTTTTATCACAGTACTTATTGAACACGTTTAGTTTCCTTTGGAGGCCCATTTCAGTTTGATCCAAGATCACAAGGTCATCGGCGTATAAGAGACATGACACTTTATTATTATTCATTCGCGGGCTTGCACTTTTTTCAACTTCCAAGATCGCTGGAAGGTCTGCCAAGAAGATTGAGAAAAGCAAAGGTGCCAAAACGCACCCTTGTCTCAAACAATTCTTTACTGGAATTATATGGGTTAGAGAGCCCTTTATATCTCTAATGACCTGGGCCCAATTGCCACTATGTAATTCTTTTAAGATGTTCAATATACCCTGTGGCATTCCATAGTTTTCCAGTACTTCCCAAAGGTTATTTCGGTCTACTGTGTCAAACGCCGCTCGGAAATTGACGAAACAGCAAAATAATTTGCCATTTTGTTCCATCGATTTCCTGGCCAGGGCCGACAGTGCAAAACAATGATCTATCGTGGTGTGGCCTTCTTTGAAGCCCCCTTGTTCAACCTGAATGATGGATCTATGTTCCACCCAAGCTTTTAGTTAACTAAGAATTATTTTAGAGAATTTTTTTTCTCCTATATCCAATAGGTTGATTAGCCTATAATTCTTCGGGGCATATACATCCCCTTTCTTGTGTAGCGGTCTTATTATGGTTCCCTTCCGGTTTGGGGGCATAATCCCTTGGTCTAAAATTAAGGCAAACATTTTCGCGTAGAATTCCGCCCACCAAGTCTGATTTGAATTTAATATCAGGGCTGGTAGATTATCTGGGCCTGCAGCTCTAGTTAAGTTCAGTGTCTTTATTGTTCTAAGGACATTTTTTGTTAAGCATTCTTGTTTTAGATCCTCTACTAGGCCCCGCCAGTCCCCAGATGCCTCATTTCCAGTCCCACTCCTTGGGGCATATAATTGCCGTATATACTCTGTCCACGCCCCCTCTTCCACTACGCAAATCATCCGAGCAACCGAAGGTCCCGTTGCTGACTGGATTAGCTTCCAGAACTGCCGTGTATTTTTGGCTTCGATTGCTTCCAATAATTTGCCCCAACACATTTCTTTATAGGTCCTATTAGCATTACGGATTAGGGTGATATATTCCTTCTTTATTTTTATTAGGTTTTCTGCCCTGGTTTGCACAATTTTGTTCTGTAGGCTACGTTCTTCTCACCTAACTTCCCTTTTCTTTAGTAGGCATTCCTGATTAAACCAAGATTCTCGCTTTGCTTGTGACCTTCCATTGTTCTTATTGGCGCTTACATCATACCTTAATTCTACGCTTATGCTTTCCACTCTATGAGTTATTTTCTCAACATACCAAGGTAAATTTTGGCCACACAAGTGACATAATTGCACCTTTTGTTGCAGACTAGTTAACCTCTCCATATATTTTTCAGTTAACCAAGTGGTTATTCGCTTTGGATAATCCATCTCTTGGGGGATAACTATATCACATGCTAAATGTTTGGCGATTACAAGCTCTAGTTTTAACATTTTATGATCACTACATTCCGCGGGGACAAGCCTAAAATCTTTTATCAACTCAAAATTCCAAGCCAACATAAAAATATAATCTATCGGGCAAATTTGCGTCCCATAGTTAAATGTTTTCTTTGCGGGACAATCCTGAGTTATTCTCCCATTTAGACAAAATAGACTTTTTGTCGCAAAGAAATTGCCCAGGTTGGCCGCATCAGTTGTTATTTTAGTTTCCAAAAATTCAGCTTTTTTCACTTCACAGGACTCTAGAATTTCAATATACAACTGACCAGTCAGTTTTGGGTTTAATTTGTGATTAAAATCTCCCAGTAACAACATCAAATCATTTCCATACTTATCACACAGTGTATCCATGTCGTTCTTAAAATATAACAATTCATCCCTATATTCCTTCCTTGAGCTCCACTGCATATACACATTTAGGATCAGCATACTTTCATATTTTTTATCAGCAAATGATGTTTGTATTCTACAAGCCAAAAGCCACTTAGACGTCACGGGTATCTGGAAAACCGTAGTTAATAAACATGTTGAAATCAAGGTCAGCAAGCCACCGACAGGGCGGCCAGAAGTAGATTTTTCTGCTGGGCGGTAAATTTGTTTAAACCCTTCCACTACCGGGGGTTCTCCACAGAGCCAGGTCTCTTGTATACAAATGATTGCACACTTTTTTGCGAGATCTTTCAGAGTTTCCTGTTTTACTTGGGTACCCATCCCATTTATATTCCAAGAGACCATATATGTGCTCCGTGGTTGCCCCCTTACCTATTCTACATCGCTTAGGGGATCATTTATTACTGATTCTTCCCTATAGCTTTGTGAGGGGCTTGCCGGGCTTTCAATATTACTCCAGTTTTTCCAGGACTCTACTAGGTCCGAATTATTTATCACTATATTGATGTTTTCCCGCCCTTGTTCCATTTCTATTCCTGGTAGCTTCACTTGTCTCTTACCTAGCCCTGCATGGTACTTTAAAAAAGATCTCTGCTGGGGCACCATAAGGCCTTGTACTAGCTCTTCCTTAGGCACTAGTCTAATCCCCTCTTTTTGGATCTCCTGCTCTGCATTTATTATTGCCGTTAGGGCCAGAGCAGAATAGAACTGTACCTTAGTAACCTCCTTACCATCACCATTTACATGAAATCCCACCTGTTTCAAGTCTTCTGTGCCTATGCTTTTTAGGTTTGGGCAATGTGCAAATATGTTAAGAAGGAGGGACCTATTTAAATAAGCGCTCTTTTTTGCATTTTTTCCACCCCCTTCCCAATTTTTCTTGTTCGAAATAGAGTGACTTATTCCCTTTATCCATCTCTTCTCCAGAGTTACCCTCTCCCTGATGTAGTTAGTTCTGCAACCCTCCTCCAGGCTACTTTCCCAGTATACCTTCTTTTTCGCTGGGACCTTCCGGGCGGGCGCACTCACTTGCTCAAGGGCCACCTGTCTCATATTTTTTGTCACCTTTGCCTGGTGGGTTTGCTTCTTGCAGCTGCTTTCCTCTTTCACTAGGCTCCCGCCCCAATTCACTGGTCTTGTTCTCATTAAACTGGATTCTCTCGCCATTTTATGGGGCTGGGGCTTGGGATCATGCACTACTGCTTCTGTTAACTCATGCCTTTCTTCATAATTTGTTGTCACTCTTTTGCTTGTCTTTGCTTTCGCACCCCTTCTTGCCACTCTTACTCTTTTTGGTAAGCCATAATTCCTAAATTCAGATCTTCTTTTTACCAGCATTGGCCATCTTGACACATACAATTGTTTTTCACCGGAGTGGGCTATATCGGCTTGACTTGCTGATGAGGGTTTAGTAATTCCACCTTCCTCTTCCCCTTCCCTCCCTTGACTCGTAGCCACCGAATCTACGACGGGTCTTAACATTGAGGGCAATTGCTCCCTAATGCCTTGTAATTCTCCCTCAATTTTAGACAGGTGCATTTTTTGACTTTTCAGAATGTCATGGTTTAACATTGTTACTTCTAACAATCCTTGTAACGATTTTTGCACCATTAACATCAGTTCCAGAATTGAAGATGCTGGAGTTTCAGACGACTCCAAATTTGTCTGAAAGTGCTGGTTTTCCCCATTTGTGTCGCCATTTTTATCCAGGCCCACAAGGTCATTGCTTCTTGTTAATGCCAGCTTTTCTGATCCATCAAGACTTCCGTCTAGGTTTGGGATTCTTTCATCACTGTGCCTCGAGCTCAGGCCAACTACCTCCTCCGGCGTCTGTCGTATCAGTCTCGGGGAGGAGGAAAGTCGCGGTGACATTATTGTCCCCTTTTGGCCTAGCAGGGACTGTACCGATCGGTCGACCAAGTCTATGGAGTCTGCCAAGCAGTCATCAAAAATCAAAGACGTGCCCCCTTTCCATGGATCCTCCTCCTCTTCGGTAGCCATGGCTTTAGCCGGTGAAAAAACCATTTTAAAGTGCTTACCCACGAATTCTTTGATTGTATGGGTCGCTACACTCCCCTTACTTCCTCCCTGTTGGGCTTCTTTGGGGGGTTTCTCTTTACTCTTTTGAGAACGTTTGGTTTTTTCCTTGACCCCTGGTGATGTCAGGCTCTCTTGGTCATTTTGTCTATTATCGCTTTTAGGCTTTGCTTTCCTTATTAATCCTAAAGTGCTTTTATTTTTCCGGGGGGCCATTTTAGTCATTAAACGCTTTCCCTCACGTGCTTCAATTTAAAAACAGTTTAATTTAATTAAACTTAAATATTAGTACAAAAACTACTTCCACTTACCTCTGTTGTGCCTTGCACTTGCGCTCGTGCCCCGTGATATTCTCCACTTTTCCTTTAAAATTTGTTTATCCTGGATTGGGTAGATTATTCTGCCAATTAGTCCAAGTTTTCTACCTCCACACCCTCAATTTTTAACTCACATGAGGGTTTTTTGGGGATTACCAAGGATGTAGCCAGAAGGGATTCCACCTTTACAGTTTTAGCCCAGGAGACTACTCCCTTAACCTCCTCTTATCCCGCCACAGCTTCCACTGGCTTCCTCTAGCCCCTCTCTACCTCCCCGACACAGTTAGCACTCAGGTGGGGAGGGGGGGGGGAAGATGTTTTCCAACTTGCCCACTCTGGACTGTGGCTGGTTTTATAATTATGTATTCAGGGCTTTTCTTAGCTTTCTTAGCTTTACCAGGACTGGTGCTCACACTCCTGGCAACCCAACTTTAGCCCAGGACTCCGGGATCTATTACTCTGAGGGCGAGGACGCTAGCTGGAACACGGGTCCCACAGTTGCCGGTCACCTCGCTCCTCGCTCCTCGCTCCTCTCAGTCCTTGCTCCTTCTTTAGGGGTTGATTTTCTACCAGTGTTAAAACTCACGCTGAGTTTTGCGAGATTTGCGGGTTTTGCGACGGCCCGCCGCTCGGCTCCAGCAGCCGGCTTCACCTCTTTCGTGCTCCTCGCGCACTGGCTCTCACATCACGTGTCACGTCGGGGTCACGAGTCTCGGCGGCAGTACGGCAAGAACAGAGTAATATGCAATTAAAGACACCGGGTCTTTAATTGTAGCCGGAGACCTCGATGGACCGTGACCGCGAGTGGGCTCACTAGCGGACTGAAAAATTGCCTGAATCGGTCGCCGAATACAATGCGGCGGATCTATGACTAGCGATACGCTAACAGACACCGAGATGGATTCGATGGCCAGATAACTAGCGATCGGCTCTCCCTCAATAATTCCAAGTGCCTACTTATATGGCGAATCATGCCAAGTAACGCGAGTTTGATTCTTTGGAAATAATCATACAGGATTAATCTTCTGATTTAATGACAAACTTGATAGACACGGTCCGAATATTAATCCACCACTGGATTAATAGGCGCCTACACCCTTCCCCACGTTCCTGTCCTGAGGAAGACCCATACAGACCTGCAAATCAGGCGTCAATAGGGTCGAAACGTCGACGATATTAGATTATAGGACCAGTTGACTGAATCCAGGATACAAAAGCTAAATAATTTGGCACACTGGACTACATGATTTTTTAACTTAGGAAATAGCTGGCCTATTGAATTGCTTTCTACCCTCACCCCCATTTTCACTCACTTGTATATAAATCACCTAATTTTGTATCACTTATGCACAAATTGTCACAATTCACTCACTTCCTCTGTTGCGCCGTTTATTGTAAAGTAACATGTGAAGACTGACTTTCTATGCATTTATATTGGGTCCTGACAAGAAATGATTTATGAATAAGCAGACTTGGTGATTAAAACCTCTATGACCCTCTTTTTTCTTTTTTCATTTTGTTTGTTAGTATTTGTATGTACTATTTTATGTAAATAATCTCATCTGATGCAAAATATGATGAAGCACTGGTTTCAAGAGATTTCAGATTTATACATGATTTAAGGCAACTAGGTTCATACCCGACAGAACCATTGTTTATATTTAAAATTCATCTCGATGGCAACATCAGGTCCGGCAGCAGGTGTCGGAGCCAAAACAGAGTTTCCCAGCATGGCTGGACAAAAGACCGCCGGCGTCATACTAAGAAGAACCGGCCTCTCTGTGTAGTTTGACATTGTCAATGGAGATATGCCTGTTTTCCTTTCGACCAGGAAGCGGAGGTAAAATGACTGTTCTTGTACACTGCACGCCAACCACAAGAACTGGAGCACGATATGAGGGACCAAACTCCTTTTTGTTTGCAACCTTTTCTCGGACCATTTCACCAATTCGAGGTAGCCAGTCAACTACCGGAATCTGTAATGCAGCATCAGCTGTGGAGGGTAAATGTTCCTTTGCAAGACGGTCTCAGGTCTTTTGTAGAATCTGGAAAACAGTCAAATGTTCATCTACGTCAAAGGGAGCGGCAGGCGCCCTTTGGTCTAGACCTTCAAGGCCCGGAACAAACATTTTGATACCAAAGAGCATTTCATGTGGGGTCCGCCCACTCAGAGATCTTCTAGGGAGATTATTAAGTGCACGCTGAATGCTATTGAGGTGAGCTAGCCAGTTCCAGCCTGTACCTAATACGCTAGCTGTCAAGGATTGCTTTAAGTCACGGTTCATCCACTCCACAACACTATTGCTCTCAGGCCGATATGGAGACGAAAATTGGACTTGGACCCCCAATCAACGCATGGCATCCTGATATGCCTTAGAGGCAAACGCTGGACCCTGGTCCGAATGGAAGGTACCACATGCAAAAATTCCCACAAAGACACGCAAATCCCTTATGACAGTTCTGGAATCAGCACTTCTTTGTGGCCACACCCACACAAAGCACGTACAAGAATCAACTGCAACTAAGATGTACTTGTATGCAGTATCAGAGGAGAAAGGACCGCAGTGGTTTATTAGATATGTGCAAATGTGTCTAGGGCGGATGTGCAGCAGTAGAAGGTTTAATCTGCTGGCAAATGTCACAATGAAGGACATAATCACGCGTCTGTTTGTACAATCCCCGCCAGCAGTAACGCTGCTGTAGGAGAGATACAGTAGCTGACATGCCGGCATGTGCTGAGGCCATGTCCTCGTGAGCCGCTGTAATCAGAGTCTTCCTGCGGTCCGCGTTGGGAATCAACCTGTCACCAACTTTGTTAATTTTCACATAAGGAACTTTATCAGGACTTAAATGATGAGAGTATTTAAAAGGGAAACCTCTCAGGTAATTACCTCCCTTCTCTGTTGCAGCAATAGCTGCCAAGATGTCATCATCAATCTTACTTTTAGTATGTGTAACTGCTGCTACTGAGTATGTTGCAACTGTGTCTTCGCCGCCTCAACGGCAAAACTATTTCCCACAGTGTGAACTCCAACACGCTGGTGACCAAGAGTATCAATTGCAAACACGAGTGGGAGCCGTTCTTTAAGTTCAGCCACTCAAACCAGATCATTTTATGTTTTATTGTGCGGCCTTTGGAATCACGAAAGTCATTTTGAGTCCAAAAGAGTAAATTGTCATTGTATGATAGGACACAGTAGTAAGAGTCACTTATGACAAAAGTAGTCACACTAGGATCTGCGTACTCCAATGCAAGCACCAGAGCCCGAAGTTCTGCCAATTGGGCGGTACAGTCCCCTAATGTCTGTGTATGCACGACATCGGACTTGAAATCACCATCCACCATAGTACCAACCACTATTGCAAAGGCTAAAGCATAGGCGTGTCTAGAAAGCGTAGCCGGTTGTGCAGAACCGTCAGTGTAAATGATACAATGGAACTCCTCTAAGGGCCTCATGGTCAGAAGAGCAGGATGAACGAATTCATCCTGCAAGAACTCCTGAGTCTGCAGACAGGAGTCAAAAACGAGCTTGACATCCGTAGATGTCAAGGACGTGGCCCATTGTATCCACTGTGGGTACAAAGCCTTTGAATTTGACACACTGGCTTTCGTCACTGCCTCCAAGGCAGGATACAGAGTAACAACCAAAATGCATTTTCCCTGCGACAGTGCACGTTTCTTGAGAATTGCCATTTAAGCTGCTGTCAACACTTTTTCCACAGTGGAAAATGCAACTCAGTCGAAGTGTACAAGTGTGACTTGTAAGCAATAGGGACTGTGTCACCCTCATTAAAAGTCAGGTATGTGAAACCCACCGCCCTGGGTACGATTCTTATCACCAGGTTGGTGTGGTTATCAAGAGCCAACAAGAATTTATATTCAAGTAGATCAGCCTGCAAAGATTGCAAGATGGCTGAATGTGCAGGCAGCCAGCAAAGCGTAATGAGGCTTGATACGCAGGGCATAATCAGGAAATTCAAAAAGCCCAGTAAATACTGTAGTTTTTTCAGTGTTGCAGGAGCGTGCAGCTGTGCGCATTTCTCCAGGAAGTGAGGAGCCAAACCTCGACCTTCATTGTTGAGCTCGTAGCCCAGGAACAACACTATGTACTCAGCAATGTGTGATTTTGAAAACTTGAATTTATAGCCAAAGTCCGCAAAATTGCAAATTATGCGGTCATCACGATACAGATGCGGCTATAATTCATCGCCTGTGAGATAAATGTCATCCACATACGAGCATGCATCTGCGTTGAGCCCCTCCAGAAGAGAGACTATGCGGGCGGCAAAGACGCCTGGACTCTTTTTATAGCCCATAGCTAAACATCGTAATTGGCGCTTTTTGCCACCACCGGTAAAAGCTGTCCATTGACCACTAATAGGGGACAGATTGTGGACAAAGAAGCCATTGGATATGTCAAGTGTGGTCTTAAACCTTTTGCGCGCAAGACTATCCACTAGAGCAGAACTGTAAGTAGTCTGCACCACGCACGTACGACAATGGGAGTTTAAGTGGCAGAAATCCAATACCAAATGATATGACCTATCAGGCTTGGTCACATTAAAAAGAGGGTTATTCATCGGAGACACACATGTTTCAATTACACCTTGATATTCTAATTGCTCAAGGATTTCTGCCACAGGAGCTTTTGCTTCACGTCGCATGGGGTATTGGGGTTGAGGCTGTGGCATAGACCGCAAAGGGGGAAAATGTGTCCCACCCACAGTGAGTACGGTACAAAGCTGGTGCAAGCACCTTAGCCCAATCTTCTTCAAAATGCATAGCCTGATCTTTCGGCACTGTGTGCGTGAAACTAGGAAGGATTACCTCCTCCCCTTGTGGAGCTGCTAAAACAAAAGGTAGGGGCCAGTCGACCTCCGCCAACAAAATGTCATATGTAGTAGTCAAATTCTCCCAAAATATCCCTTTTATGGTACGTTGTTTGTCACCTTCAATTAAAAGGACATTTTTGAAAAGTCTTTCAGGGAAAGCCACTCTAGTGGCAGCCGTCCCAACTACAACAAATGTGTGTCAGTCGTAGTCACCTTCAGTAATGGACGCAGCGCCTCAGGCACTATGGTAATCCCTGCCGCGCTGTCCAACAGCGTCAGCGCCCATGTCAGATTCCGAAGCTGCGTTCTCACTATCTGTGGCATATCTCGCTGTTAAAGCAGCAACTTTCTTCTTTGAAACTGGGGCCTCTGTCATGTTGAGTCGTTCTGCTTGCCTTTACCGTCTGTTTCGCACCTCTCCACTTGCCGCCATCTCCTCCACCGGTGCGCGAGACCGATGAATCCTGCAAAGAGCGAGGGGAACGTTGATCAGGACCCTGAAAACGATCAGCTCACTTAATCGTAGCGCGGTTGCGCAATTCATAAGAGCGCTCAGTAGACACAGGTATTGATGAAGCGGACGAGACCCCTGATTCTGTTGCTTTTTCCCCAGTTTTTTATTTTTATTCCAAGACTGTTTTGGAACAAAGGGGCGATCATCTTTGTCAGACTTTGCCGCCTGAGCTTGCTTTTGCTTTTGTTTGTCAAAAGGCTTAACACCTAAACTATTACGGCCAATGGTCTTATATGCCGCTGTAATCATTTTCGATAACTGATGGGGTTTCTCTGCATCGGGGACATTGCGTAAAGCATTAGACACCTGGAAGCTTACTGCATCTCCCTTAACATTAGAAAGGACGAGATCGGAAGCTATGTCAAATACTCCAACGAGTCTCATTCCCAATTCAACAGACTCCTCCGGCCCGTGCTCATCTTGAACACGTTTAATGATGGAGGGTAGGACAGCCATTGACAGTGAGCCGAAGCACCTTGTATAGACTGCAGCAAAAATCATACCCCAAGTGGTACAAACAGTCACTTCAGGCTCCAAGTCTTTCTGCAAACTAATGGTCAGAATCCTGTGCTTCTCCACAGGACTTGTATTAGGAAACACTGCCTCCAGTTGGTCAAATTTCTCGGCAAGCCAAAAAGGCATTTCATCCTTATCTTGGGGATGCTTGCCCATATCCGCATTAACCATAATGGGACTAAGTTTCAACCCGTTCGGCCCAACTGGATGCGCCGTGACACCAGGGGCCCCACCCTGCATGTTGCGTGATATGTAATGAACCAAGGCCCTTACAACCGCCACCGCGGAGATATAAAGCGGCCGCAATTCACCAATGGGACATTGCCCTGCTCACGGGTGCGGGGTAAATCCAGCCAAAACAGACCAAGAAATGCCTGGAATGGACAACCGACCTAATCTAACTGTTGTTAGAGAGAGGGGAAGGGTGCCATCAAACCAAATTCAGTGCTGCCAAGCAGAAATCAGAATCTCCTATGTCCTATAAGGAGCATACTCCATAGGCACGGCAGTGCGAGTGTATGTATGAAACACATTAGTATCCGCATTGACCGTCGGAAATGTAACCCATGCCATGCCTTCCAAGGGGACGATGAAACCCTGCAAATGATTGCGAACAGCCAATCGACTGTGTTGCAGGATATCAACGGCAGCCATAACGACACAGAAAGAAGAAAATCAATGCAAAGTAATATGGCACAACTGGGTAGTAATCCAATAGAAACTGTTTTTAAATATCAAGCTTGAAAAGACCTATATAACTATAGGTAGGTTTTATGTGTCACCACTGTCAACGGGAAACAATAGTGAGGGGGTCGTGGACTGGTATAAGCACACTCAGTCTCAAAAAAAGACCACAACGTTAGGTGCGCCATGTTGCAGGGATTCTCCTCCTACACAGAACTGTGCACAGAGACCCAGGACCTCAGTGAATTGTGGTTTAACAAAAAACTCACCTTAGTGCCTAGAAACCCGAACCAGCTAGCATCAGTGTCACATAAGCTCTTTGTCCTATAGCAAAGGAACCAATGATTAGACAACCCAGAACATGCGACTTAGGTTAAACTCAGGAATGGTGGGAAATAAGAATACTCTTTCGTTATATTCTCATACCAGTCCAAAACAGGAGTAAATAGAGACACGGGCAAAGTTAAAATATTTATTTTAACGATGTGCTCTAAGATGCAGTATTTTCGCTAACATAAGCAGGTATACAATCAGAAATAATATGGTCGGCATTGTTACAATTCCATTCAATACAAAGAGAGAAATCATATTACAATGATGGTGAAAATAGGTCTTATAGCGCCTAATATTACACCCTCCCTAGATAGGAACTAGGCGCCAGATGTAGGTAATTCTATTTTACCGATTCATAAATACCGAATTTTACTGATTCGGTATTTATGAATCGGTAAAATAGAAGGGGGGAGATTTAGGTAAATTCGGTAATTGAATTACCGAATCTGTAAAAATCGGTATTTACCGAATCGGTAAATACTGATTCGGTAATGCCCATTGATTCCTATGGGCCTTGAAGCCCATAGGAATCAATGGGCATTACCGAATCGGTGTTTACCAATTCGGTAAATACAGATTTTTGCAAGGGTGCAGGGGGTGTCACTTTGACACCCTCTAGCACCCCGAATACAGGCATGCATGTGTCAATCACATGACATAGGTGTGCATGCACACATGTGCATGCACACCTGGATTCGGTATTTTACCACCCAATTGAATTGGGTGGTAAAATACCGAATCGGTAAGGCCTTTGGGACTCAGAAAAGTCCCACCTACATTTGGATTTACCGAATCGGTAAAATTACAGATTCGGTATTTCACAGAATCGGTAAATTTACCGGTTCTGTAAAATAAATGCACCTACATGTCAATTCTTAAATACCGGTCGGTAACGGCCGAAATCGGCCGTTACCGACCGGTATTTATGCTCCTACATCTGGCCCTATGTTTTATAAAATATAGAAGGTCTCTTAGGCTTGTCTGGGGGACCCCATACCTCTAAGATCAGCAGTAGTGTATCACATCAGGATCTGCAAAAGCTCTCTGTCTCTCTGGAAAAACGGGCTTCTTCCAAGTGTGTGTAATCATGCTTACAGTGCATTATTAAAGGCGCCAGAATCACGTTGGCTGCAGGGGCATATATGTTATGGCTAGAACATGAGCCGATCAGCTCGAACAACAGCTACCTTGTTATGATAACCTTGGAAGCTTTAGAACTCAATGTACAGATTAGAGTCATGATGTAAGTCAAGGGATGCTGAAAACAAGCCATTCTCATGTGAAGCACATCACGTGCTGCAAACTAAGGTAACCAGTGTTCTGTTCAACTTGTAGATACTGTTGGAATGGGTCTACCTGACAGGACTTAGGTTAAGCCAGCCTCTTCCAAACTAACTTGTAGGTTTGATGCTGAAAACATACTCACTACAGTTTTGAAAAGTTTATTAAACAAGTCTCTACGGACAATCTAAATGAAAACAACACAACAACAAAACTAAAGCTTGTTTGTGATTTGAAAAGCTTTTGTGAGGTAATACTTTAAGAGACAGAGTTAATACTAGACTAAAGCCTTATTATTTGTTTGTTTATAGGTACCATATCTGCAAGTACCATTCATCAGACTGGTGTGAATGCCTGCTGCAGTATTCCTGTTGAGTAAATGAGCAACAGCATATTTGACTCTACACAATCTCTCCATCCCAACCATCTTCCCCCTGGGATTTGCCACTGGAGAAGTATCTCCTCCTTTTAACCAAGGGCAAGTCTCAGGAGGATTTGGGAACTAGCTTCACCGCCCCATTGGAATCATCTGGGATCCAGGTAGTTGGCTTATGACAGTAAGAGTGGCATACTGTTATTACTGTAACACACAAAGTGAAGGGGCAAGAGGTGGCTCTCCTAAACCTGCCCCCTAACTGTATAACCTTACACGCACAACAGGGAATAGGAGGAAAGAAAACACATATGGAGGAGTGTAATAAAAACAAAGGGCCAGTCAAACCATCATGTGCATTTTGCATCTTCAAAAGAGACAATTGATGGACGGAAAGCTGGACAATGTAAACATTCACCCCCAGTCACACAGATCTGGGTTAAATCCATCATTCTTTTGCTCACCACACCACCTGAGTTTGCTGTATGCAAATCAATCTTGACCCTGTTCCTTGTGGGAACAGTCCAGCCCAAACTGCCAAGCCAGGACCACCCTGAAACAGGAAACAAGCATCCTGGGACCAGTTTCAAGGCATCACCCTTCATCAGCTAGGCTATATTGAATCCAGTGGTGTAGTGAGCACAGGACCCATATCTGGGCATACCCTTCCAACTTAGGGTGACATATGCAAAAGAAACACTTGATGGACGGAATGCTGGACAATGCAAACATTCACCCCCAGTCACACAGATCTGGGAGAAATACATAATTCTTTTGCTCACCGCCCCAGTTTGGACCCAGTCATATGCAAATCAGTCTTGACCCAGTTCCTTGTGGGAACAGTCCAGCCCGAACTGCCAAGCCAGGACCTCCCTGGACCAGAAACAAGCATCCTGGGACCGGTTCTCAGGGCATCACTCTTCATTGAGCACGGGACCCACTTCTGGGCATACCCTTCCCACTTAGGGTGACATGTGCAAAAGAAACAATTGATGGACAGAATGCTGGACAATGCAAACATTCACCCCCAGGTGCACAGATCTGAACCCGTGGACTGGCAACATTACGTAACCATCATAGAATCCAGCCTTAATGACTCACACGCTCATGTGTAAAATATCAGTGGCACCTACGCCACAGTCAGTGGTCACGACTAGGACACAACTAGGACATCCCGCGTACTTACTCTGGGGCAAACACATGGCAAGCGATGTGGTGTGGCAAACAAACACAGCTGGCTCACACCTTAGGCCAGGCCCAGCTGCACCTAGTCAAAGACCGGTATCTAAACTGCACAGCTCCCCCTCTATCCCAGCTCCATCGAAGTAAACATAGCATGAGCCCTGCAGATCGCATTTTTTTATTTATTTATTTTTTATTTTATTTTTAGAGAGTTTTATATAGCGCGAACGTGACCCTTGGGTATCAGAGCGCTTCACAGATACATATACATGATGTAGAGATAAAATTCGCATAACATTGCCATACAGTGAGTGAGGTAGGTAAGTATAGAGCTATATACTAAACATTTACCCTTGATAAGAGATACGTTAGGTATAGTCTAAGGTATAGAGCTATATAGTAAACAAATACATAGACATGATGTAGAGATATAATTCGCATAACATTACCATATAGTGAGTGAGGTAGGTAAGTATAGAGCTATGTAGTGAACATTTCCCTTGACAAGAGGTAGTTTAGGTATAAGTCTAAAGTATAAAGCTATATAGTAAACATTTCCCGCTTATAAGAGGTAGGTTAAGTATAGGTCTATAAGGAACATATCCTAGCATATGTACAATGGATTCGTAAAGAATAGTTTAGTGTTTGACATCGGGGTTACATCTTTCTATGTACTTTCAGACTGCGTCTGCCCGGTTACTCCACTAGTCTACTATATCTGTATGTTGTATTCCTGTACAAATGATCAACATTGTCTTTTAACTGTGTATTCTTCATCCCGGTTCTGGGGAAAGAAAGCGCCTCAAGCTTGTCCCGTCTAATTAGAAACTTTCTGTTTCTTCCATTCAATGTTCAGATTTGACACATTTAGTACGTGTTGGCGGTGAGGTCCCTTCTTGGCTATGTAAGGAACTTACTCATTAGGAAGATCTTTGTTTCCCTTTTGAATGCTGTCGTGTTTGTAATTTTTCTGATATTTGGAGGGAGTGAGTTCCATATTCTGGGGGCTGCCCCTGAGAAAGCTCTGTCGTAAGGTTTCTTTTTCCGGAAGATGGGTGGTTTCAGCATCAGCAGATTGGCGCTCCTTACTGGTCTGCTTCCTACAGACAACTCAATCTTCTGGGCCAGGTATCTTGGTGTTTTGTAGTGTAGAGCTTTCTGGGTGACACATGCCATTTTGAATTGGATTCTGGCTTCGTATGGTAGTCAGTTTAATGCTTTTAGATGTGGGGAGATATGGTCGAATTTCCTTGATCCGGTAATGAGCCTTGCTGCTGCATTGAGGCATGCTTTCAGTGGTGCCGTGGAAATTTTTGGTAGGCCTGCTAAGGTTGTACATCCGTATTCAATCCTTGAGATTACTAATGATTGTATTCCCAGTTTCTGCTGATGAGATGAATGGTTTCACTTTCCTTAAGTAGTTCAAGTGAAAGCGTGCATTTTTTGCCATTGAGTTGATGTGAGCTTTCATGTCTAGGTTTTTATCTAATGTGATTCCTAATGATTTCGCTGAGTCCACTAGCGTAGGGGTGCAGTTCAAAGCTATGATCAATCTGGTCCATTCTTCTGCCTCTGAGTGGTTCTTTGGTGGTGAGATTAATAGGAATTCCGTTTTCTGTGCATTGATCTTCAGGTGATTACTTGTTAGCCATCTTAATGTCATTTTTAAAGTCTCATTCATTAACTTGATATCTTCCAGGGATTCGACCTTGATGTACACTTGTGTGTCGTCCGCGTACATGTGGTAGGATATGTTCGCGTCTTGGAGGATCAGTGGTTCGACGTACAAGTTAAAAAGTGAAGGAGATAGTGTCAATCCTTGGGGGACTCCGATCGAATTCGGACATGATGTGGATAGTGTCTGGTTGACCCAAAATCTTTGTGATCTGTTCTGAAGGAAGGATTCACACCATTTCAGCACATTTCCCGTCATTCCCATCCTGTAGTAAAGTCTGTCTAGTAGTTTTTCATGATTTACAGTGTCAAATGCAGATGACAGGTCAAGAAGGACTAGTAGACATGTCCTATTGCGGTCAAGGGCCTGTACTGCGTCATCGACGATATGTAGATCGCTGTTTCCGTGCTGTGACCTGTTCTGAATCTTGATTGGCAGTTGTCTAACAGCATGAAATTAGTGATGTGTTGGCTCAGTTGGTTTTGTACACATTTCTCGATTAGTTTGGCCAGTAATGGAATATTGGTAACTGGGCGGAAGTTATTAGGATCTGCTGGGTCCGCTGTTGGTTTCTTGATGATCGGGGCAACTTAGCCTGTTTTTAAGTATTCTGGAAGGATCCCTTGTGATAGGGAGGCATTTATTATTTTTGTCCATATTGGGATGATGATGTGGTTTATTTTTTGTAGACATTTGGCGGGGAGTGGATCATTATAGTGGTTATTCGGTTTGATATCCGCTAGTGTTTTGGCGATGGTATTCTGATCATATAGCTTGAAGGTATCCCAGTGCGCTTTGTTTTTTGCTTCATTGTGGTCGAATGTCGGTCTGGCAGTGATCAGTCTGTGTGGTTGGTTGTGCAGGTTGTCCGCTGCCGTCTTGAGTTCTATTTCCAGCATGTTGGCCTTTTCGGTGAAAACATTTGAGAATTATTCACAGCTTAACTGTGTTTTAGTGGTTTCTTGGGCCGATTTTGCTAGTTTGTTGGATTGTTGCTTTAAGATTTCAAATAGTTTCCGTTGTCCAATTCTGATCTAATATATTCTTTTTTGGACCTGAGGATCTTTTTGTTGTACTCGTTTCTGATTTTTCTGAGTGATTTCAGTTCTGGTGTTGCAGGGTGTTCTCTCCATTTTCTTTCGGCCATTCTTAGTTTCCTTCTATCATCATTCAATGAACCATTAAACCATGGGTTCTTGTCCTTTTCCAAGACTCTTTTCAGTTTTAGTGGCATGGTGGTGTTAACTATGTTTGTTATTGTTGTAGTGTAGTGATCCGTTAGATCATTCACATTCTGCAGGCTGTTAGGTGGCTTCAGATCTTTCTCAAAATTGTCTACTAATCGTTCAATATTCAGGTCTTTAGTGTCCCATGTCCACTTTTTGAGTTTGATGGGCTGTGATATCTTATTCCTTTCCAGTGTTGGAATTAGGAATATTATGGCATGGTGATCCGACCAGTCGCACGGCACAACTGAATGATTCACTATGTTCTTGTTTCTTGATAATATCCAGTCTAGCGTTGCTCCTTTTGAGTGTGTTGGCTGTGTGCAAGCTTGGAATAGATTTAGCTCAGTCAGGAAGGCTTCAAGAGCGTTAATCTGTTTGTCCTTCTTGTCTTCCCAGTGTAAGTTAAAATCGCCCAGGAATATGTTGTTAGAGTGAGTGTTAGAGTTATCCGTGATAATCTCCATTAGTTGGTCTATGAAAGTCTCATTGTTTCCTGGAGGATGGTACAGGGCCTGTAGTGTGCATCTTTGATTGTCTATTGATTTTATATTAAGATCTAGATATTCACAGGATTCCGGAGGGTCTGATTGTATTTGTTTAATTTCTATATCTGATCGGTGATTGCAGGATATCCCACCCCCTATCTTCTTCAGTCTATCTAGTCTCACTATGTTGTATTGTGGGGGCACTAACAGATCCATGCAGGGAGAAGATGATTCCGAGAGCCATGTTTCTGTTAAGATTGCTAGGTCAATTTCCTGGTTAATGATAAGTGCAGCGATGTCTGACGCGTGTTTTACTGCAGATCGACAGTTGAGCAATAGGCATTTCAGAGGCTTTCTTGTATTGCTCGGGTCCCTTACAAGCCGGTTGGTGGATAGCTGGACTTGTTGTAAGTTGTTAAGGTTTGGTTTCCTTATCTTATGTTTGGAAGTTCTATTAGTGTCAATAGGAACTGTTTTAATTTTTTCCCCCCTACCGTATTCTGTCGGCTCTTATGTTTGTAGTAACGAAAGGGTTTCTTCTTCTGTTATGTAACTAAGGTTTCTGTCTGGCCGATTGTGTCGATCTGTTAATGGCATGTCCCTCTCATTCCTTGTTTCTAGCGATTTCCGCATTAATTCTTGGATGTACTCAACTTTGGATTGTGTGCCTGCAGTAATTTCCAGGATCTTTACCATTGTTTTCAGAGTATTTTGGATGTCCTGTGCCATATTGTCAATTTGTGTCTGTATTCCTTTGATGTCTCCACGGGACTGAAGTGATGTATTAGCAGTGTTCGTCCTCTCAGTTTGGTCTTCATAGTTTGAGTTGACATGTTTAAGATTTGTTCCTTATCTCAAATCCCTTTCATTTGTGCCCTTATTTCTGTTGTCCATGCCTCCATTATATAAGAGGTGCACCGCACTAACTGTGTCGTGTGATCTTTCTGTCACTATTGGATGGCGAGCATTTTGTGTGTTCCTAACTAGTCTTTGTGTTGTATATGGGGAGTTTACTGTAGGGGTGGCAACTTCCATATCACTTGAGACTTTAGTCTTATTGAGTGTCCTATTAATAGGCGAGGTCATCTCCAGTGAGAGCAGCGATGATTCTTCCCTACCTGTTTGCTGTGAAGAAGTATTCCCCGGTATTATATATAGTTCTCTTCTCTCTATAGTCTCTTCAACCAGTCTGTCCTCACTCTTTGCTACGTTTCCTGGAGTCGTTGCATGTTGTGGCAGCGATGTTTCTTCGTTCTGTGCGTGTGCCGGCACGGTATTAGCAAGTAGTATCGGTGTTTCTGTGCTCTCTGTGTCTTTTCCGTCCCAGCTGTTTCCTGTCTCAGTTGTGTCTCTTAGTGGTGTTGGGTGTTGAGGATGCTGTGGCTCTCTGGGTAGCATGATGCCTGTGTCATCCTGTGTCGTTTGTTGATGTGGATCTTGCGTTTGTCTAGGCAATGTGTTGCCTGTGGTGTTAGGGTGGATGGAGTCTAGGCTATCTACTTGTGCGGTCCGAGGATGTTGTTGTTGTTGATCCCTTGGGTTCTCTACCCATTCTTTTAAGGTCGGGAATATATTGTCGAATTTCTCTAATTTGTCATTGGCTGCTTGTATAAGCACTATTCCGTTCTTGTACAACGTTATGCAGAGGTCTGCTCTAAGTCTTGGTGATGGTATGATCAGTAGTTTTGTGCCATGTGGTATATTGTTAATAGTTTTTATGTTGAGCTTCTCTGTGATGACATTGCGCCATTTAGCCATTTTTCTAGTGAAAAATATCAAGTCGTTGACGATTATGCCTTTGTTTAGGTTAAATGAGGGGTCAGAGATCAACATGTCCGGGTTTTTCCTCATTAGATTGTCCTTAAACTTTTTGGCTGCTGTTTTGGATAGAAACAATGGATATTTTATGACATGTGCGTTTTTGCCTGCCGCTTCTAAATTGTTATCGACCGTTTTTGCTAGATACTGTCAGGTGTTATGGATTGAGGTATCTTCCAGCGGTGTTGACTCTTTAAGATGTCATCAACTATCCTCTGCTGTTTTCCGGTTTAAATAATTTGTTCTCCTAAAAATGCTGTGATGTTCTATTACATGCACCTATGTATCTCTGCCTGAATTCCACCTAATCCTTTTCTTTTATGCATTTTGTTTTTGAGTACTGTAGCCTTTATTTGATATTTTGGCAACTTTGTGGTCTGGCCGCCATTTTAGGGTCAGTCGGGCCGGGGTCTTGTTATACCCAGTGAGCTGTGCTTGCTAGTAGTTAGTTATGTTTTGTCGATGATGTCTGCAGCGGCCGCCATTTCTGTGTCAGGCAGGGCAGGTCTTGCTTCCTACTGAGCCTCCATTATTTGAAATTCCGTTTCTGTCCTAGTAATGGGGGGGGTAAATATCAGTTTCTGCCCTAGCAACTGATGAGAAAGAGTTTCTGACCTAGCAACTGATAAGCTAGCCGTCAGTAGCCGTCAGTAGCCGCCCTCGCTTTGCAATTTGCTGCAAATGCGAACTTTTTGTCCGCGATGGCCTCCATTTTAAGGTTTCCTTTCTCGCTTGCCGCTTTTCTGATTTGCTCCGAATTTTTTCCCCATCGGCAGATAGAAGGGGGGGGATAGCGCTGGAGGGGTGAGGATGTTTGTACCTTGTCCTGCGTGCTCTCCGCTCTTAGAAGTCGATGTTCCCGGCACTTCCCAACATCTGCAATGCCCAGTCTCTGCCCGCAGTCCCGGCGATGCAGTCAACGTTGCATCCGACTTTTCCCGAAGCGGGCCGAGTCAGCGCAGCTCAGGATGGCATTTATTCTACTGCGGGCGCTGCCGAAGGATCCTCCGTGTCCATCACTGCGGGCGCTGCCCAGGGATCCTCCGTGTCCACCTCAAGTCCAGTGTAGTCCCCACTCTGCAGTCCGGCAAGGCGAGGCAGTCTTGTCGTTAGTCCAGGTATGTTGTTGTTTTTCTCCTTCTTCTTTTCTTCTTTTCTGTCCCATTCATATGGCTGGTAGATCGCAGGTCGCAGGAGGGTTTAATTCAGGGATTTAGACCAAAATTGGTGATCCCTAACCCCGGAGCTCATGCATAGAGCTCCTACTCGGCAGCCATTTTTTTTATAGCATTATAATAAGTGGCACCATATTTTATAGCAACTATAGGACAGGCACACAAGTTAGGATGGCATTATGTTTTTTTTTATATTACGATTTGATGCAGCTTTGAAACGTACTATATGATGACAAATCTTGAGGTGAATTTAATGTTGTTGTTAACTGTCTGTATCATTGAGCATAATGGTTCGCCCTCCCCCCCACCTAGTGGGCACAAAAATGCAAATTGTGATGTATTGAAAACGTGCCCTTTATTATGTCGAATATAGTGCTGTAAGCTGCTTTGAACAAAAAAAAGAATATAGATTATTTTAAAAAAGAGTGTGTCCATGACCACTGACAGCCGCTGCTGGCAGTGAGCTGCTGTTGCCGGTGCCAGAAGGAAGGAGGACGCATCACCACTAAGTGAGCTTGGGAAGCCGCAACTGCAGATGGGGCTAATTGAAGCCTGATTAGCCTGGGAGACTGCAAATTCAGAAGAAGCCGTGTTGCAACTTTGGAATCCAGTGTACTGTAATAACCCATTGATTCTGGTGCCAAAGAGATGCAGCTACTAGTATAGACAGTGTGATTTGTGCCTCACCCGACACATATCCCAGATCTTTGAGACCATTGCAAACATAGTTCAAGGGTGTCATCTTTGACTGGAGCAAAGTTGCGAGATTTTCCCTGAGGAAATCAACCACAAGTACTTGAGGCCTTCCACCCAAACTAAACCTGTGGTAAGAACTTTCAAACTGAGTTGTGCATCTAAACCATTTAGGATAACAGCCATATAATCTTCAACTGTGCTTAACTCATGCCTCTGGCACAGATTGTCAGTTGTTGTAGATATAAGGTTATCAGGGAGGAATAAGGATGTGTACTCTTACTGAGATCACAACCAGGGTTACAACACTATAATCACTACTCAAGTTTATTTGTCTAGCATTTAGTTCTGCTGTGTGATTAAACTACCTGCTTTTACAAAAGGACAAGCATGGGGTACAACCTTTATGTTGTTACGTCTGTCGTTTTACTGTTTTGTTCCGAGTTCTTGGCCACGTCTACCACATGAGAACCCTTTGAATACTTGTTCTTGCTTCTAAAGTGCTGAAAAAGGTGTACATGGCCTAGCTTGTAGGGTCTGACAATACCCGTTTTTACCGAATAATTATTACATTAACAGGAAAGATAGAGCTCACCACAACAACATTAAAGTATACATTTCCAAAATGTTCTGAGAGCATAAAACACAAATGCTATTCGCATGCGTAACAGTGTGCCACAGTTGTATGTCATGTTTACTAACATTGTATAAGTTAATGACAAATTAAAACAATGAAAATGCAGTTCCAACATTGGGCACCCAGGATACAAATAATATATACTGTTGGCAATCACAAACGGAATTTGAGCACTGTATTACTTTTAATCCAAAGAGAACAAAAAGGAATTAACCCCTTGCATGCTGCCGCGATTCTGTGTGGCACATTCCAATCGTGGGTGCGGTCATGACGGCCCCTAGCCGTCATCAGCACACGAGCACCGTAGTGCATGACGGCTGGGGGCCGTCATCAGCATGCAAGGAGTTAAATCTTCTAATAAACACTAGAGGTGTGTGAAATATTCTTAATTTGTTTTGCGTAATTAAGAGAAATTTCAGAAACATTATGCATAGTTATAGGAAATGCAAATCTTTCATTTTGCAACATATTTTAGCATGAAATACATCCTTGTGTCAATTTTTGGCATGAGGACATATATAAAAAAAGCACTGGGAAAAAAACTGCTATTTGCCTTGTGTTGTTCCTGTGCGTTTGTGGTAATTTTTTACTGCAAATGGAGCATGATTACACCTAGTGGAATAAGAGCATAATTTCGGGAATTCCACATAACAAGCATACCGTGGAATTCACAAAATGACTCAAATTATGCCAGAGTAACTGAAATTATGCCCAGGACTAATAAACACACAATAATTACTTTGAACATGTTTTGTAGTTCTTAACCAAAGGTGAACACCAGAACTCCCAAGTACAAATAGTGCAGCTTGTACATGTGAAAAAGAAAATTCTAACAAGGTAGCAGTAACTTTTTTAGTGATCACAGTTAATAGTTATGGGAATTCGAAAAGTGTGTATGTCATATTAGGATTGTATTTCACTCTCACCTTAAAAGGTGGACATGTTATCATATGATAAAATATACTCCACATCTACAGCTAGATATCCATGGGGGATCAATGTAAATACTTAACAGGCAGATAGATGCCTGGCACACAGGGGCAATTGGAATGTTAGGCCACTGCCATTAGAGCACACTAGCTTATTTGATGTACCTGTATCAGCCTGGCATGCAGGTCAATTGAGTGTTAGAGATCCCACATACCATCCTTGTCTGAAATCACGACAACTGACCTAGACTCGATCGAATTTATTAAATGCAAGGACTCCATGGCAGGGGAAAAAACGCGAGCTACATGGAGTTCATCTACTATCGCACAAAGAATACATCAAGAAAGGGACACTTTCAAGTGCTGGGGGATACACATTACTCTATACATTAAGCCAGGATATCCAGACCTGCTGAGGCCAAAATATATAGTGGAAAATGTGGTATCCGCTAATAGATCCACTGCATCAGTACTGAAAGGAGCCATGGGGCAAAGCAAAACAAATGGAGAAGTCTTCTTGGCAGAATCTGAAATCCATCAAGACTCCACTACATCGCTGAAAACGGACTCTGATACAAGATGGATCTCAAGAACAATAAACAACAAGAAAAAAGATTGAGGATTTTCTGGAACAAAAAAAAGGCCGGACACTAAAGGGTCTTTACGGATATGCTCATGGAACATGAACAGCCTGGCAAACAAACTATTGGATGTGGACTTCATAAACTATATCAAGGCTTTCGATATTATGGCTCTACAAGAGACTTGGCTGAGCGAACCCCCACATATGCAAGGATTTCTGCGCTTCTACACAAGTGCACTAGCTGAGGCAAAATACGGTCATCTTCAGGGGGGTCTGGTCATATATGTTGCACGCGGAATCAATTTTACTGTCCGTGAACTAGGTCCCCATTCAACAGCAGCTCTTGCTGTAAACTTACTCTCTTTGGACTCAACACAAGCAATGGATCTCAACATTATAATAATTAACGTTTATATTCAACCAAAAGGTAAAAGCAAATTAATAAAAGAAATGTGCAACTTGGCGGAAACCTATATTACAGAAGGACCAACAACGGATCTTATTGTTACGGGTGATCTAAACTTAAATTTAATGGGATCCTCCGTGGACGACGAAATGTCCTTACAAAATACAATATGGAATATCCCAATGCAAGGGAATTCCTTTCAAGTAAGCAATCATAGGTGGGACAGTCGGCCTTGGAGGAATTGGAACACCTAAACTTAAGAGCACTAAATGGCAGATCAAGAGGAGATAATCCCCCAGTAGCACAGACTTCTCATTCAGAACGAACACTATAATAGATTACACTTTTGTCTCCCTTGAGTTGTTCCACCAAATTACCCTTTTCATTTGGGTGACAAAGGAGACAGTGATCAGCGGCCACAAGAAATCGAGCTCAGAACAACTGTTTACATGTTCGAGCAGTGCCGGACCCCTCATGGAGCAGACTATACTATTAACCTTAAGAGAATCAAATTTGGGACTGCCACAGATTGCAGAATGCTGGGAATTGCTAAAGAACACTTTGACTTGAGGGCCGGACTAGACAAGGTCAAGGAGTGGGAAAGTTTCACAGATACCATGGCAGTCTATGCAACCAATATCAATCCAAAAACCCAACAGAGACTCAATGGCGTGATAACGATATTGCAGTCTGCTCTGAAAGGCATCAAGCATACCAAGAGAGCTATCTATCACTCATTGAAACAGCTACGGTGTAACCCTCAAGATAAAACACAACTAAATTCATTGCAAAAGCAAAAGGCTCTGTTGAAAAAACAAAAAAGGGATGCTAACAGGGACATAGAGAACGTTCTGTGGGCAAAACTACATGCTGATATTAAACAAAATAACAGCGCGAGTTTTTGGAGAACCATAAATCAATTTGTTCATCCTAACAACGATGGAATTACCTCAAATATTTCGGAGGTAGTCTGGACGAAATATCTTTGGTCTCACTTCCATGAAGACACGGAGTTTAGCACAAAGGGGGAGAACTCCTCGGACGCATCTGATGGTCTTAACATCAGCGCGGCGTATGCAAGAAACTACCAGATCTCACCACGCAAAGCCAAAGAAGACATCTTAATTGACAACTTGCTAATAAATTGAACCAAGATCATCAAAAGGCAAATAGGCAAGGGAAGGCGGGAAGGGGAACCCGGCCCAAACGGAATACCACTGGGGCTCTACAAGCAAGAGTCAACGTTCTGGGCTGAAGCTCTAGCACCACTGTTCAGGGAAATAAGGATGACAAACATCCTGCCAGAGTCCTGGAGAGGATCTATCATTGCACCAATTCACAAGACAGGGGATAGGTCAAAGCCTCAGAACAATCGACTAGCGACACTAATGGATAACGAGGCAAAATTCTTCGCTGGTATGCTACTGGAAGAGCTCCAGGCTTGGGCAGAAGAAAAATCCGCCATCCCTATAAACTAGACCAGTTTTGCGAAAAATGTAGGGACAACCGCAAATATAATAACGATGGCAATGCTCTTTGATAAGGCTGAAATGAAAAGGAGCTCCCTGCATTTGTGCATTATTGATTATAAAGCAGCCTTTGATCACGTAAATCGAAACAGACTGTGGTCCAAACTGCATAGCTGGGCGCTCCCCCAATTCCTCCTAAACCTGCTGATAAACCTGCATACCAACACCTGGGTCCAGATTAAGCTGGGTGACGGAACACACCTGTAGAGATGCATTCCAATGGACAAAGGGCTTAAACAAGGTTGCGTTTTGGCACCTACACTTTTCAACCTTTTCATAGCTGATCTTGTACCGATATTAAATGCCTGTAACTTACATGCTCCAAAACTTGCCATATCTCCTAAACAAGGACGACATAGTCCTGATTAGTCAAACGAGAGTAGGCCTTCAACATCTTATAAACGCTACACAGGACTATTCAACAGTAAATGGTCTAACGATAAATCTTGACAAAATAAAAACCATTACAGTCAGTAAAAAAAGGAAAAAACCTACAGCATGGTTCTGGGGTAACACCCGAATAGAGAGCATCATGGAATATGAATACCTGGACAAAGGCAGTCAATTCCTTGCGCAGAGAAATAGCATCAGGCATAAAGCCATTGCCCTGGCAATCTCCCTAAAAACTCTGAATTGCAAACCAACCGGTCCGTCGATTCTGCCCATAGCTGAGGTGATCCGTGCAAAGTTACTGCCAACAATTACTTACGGAAGTGAAGCCCAGAAAGGAAGAGACGCCAAACTACTGGACTCCACAGTAACAACTACGTATAGGATTATATTTGGGCTGCCTAAATACACCTCCCCCTCGCAAATTAGGCTTGAATTCGGCATACAGAAGCAATATATTGCGAGACATGGGGCATACAATTATAGCGTGGGACAAAATACGAAAAGCCGCTCCAGGGTCACTAAATACACAGTTATGAAAAGAGATAAACCAATACACTACCTCACCCGCAGCGAGATATCTCAAAGATGGATTACAAAAATTGGGACTGAACCAACTATGGGAAACACCCACTAGTAACGGTGTACTTAAGAAACTAGTTTGGAAAAAAGTCAAACACCTTTCGTGTCTAGAGGACAAAGCCTCACTCGCAGTAAGGTCTCACGTATGGATGACTTTGAATACCTACTGTGAGCAAGCAGCTCAAAAGTACTTTAACTTGGGTGATGCCATGTATACCAAAATTAGTTTTATGAAGTTTAGACTTGGCCCACTACCCTGTACTCAGCATTTCCCACCCTGGCTAAAGGAGAAGGTGGACCCTAGGTGCCGCTTATGCGGGTCAGCATCGGAAGATCTGCTGCACCTAAAATGCTCCTGCAAACAATTCTCACAAGAACGAAACAATTGCTGGAATTCGAACTAGGAGGCAGGCTGTCCTGGCTTGCTTTGCACCAAGTGATCCTCAACTAAACTGTCCCTTGGTAACATTTTTGATGGCATGTGAAAAGAAAATGCCGGAAATCAAATTATCGGCAGATAATTACCTCAGTAAATTCATTTTTGCATGTATAAACCATTAACCATTAACTATCGTGGACAAACAAGTGTGACATGCACACTCATAACGCACCTAAAAATTGGACTTGCAACATTTGAATAGTTATAGTGCAGTCTTTTTAACATAATTTTAATGCTTTTAGAACTAAGGTGCTTTTACATGTAAAAATTGTTCTGTAATGAAATATTTTTGTATTGCAATGGTTTTAACAAACTATGCAAATAAAATAAACTTGAAACTTGAGTGTTAGAGGTCAGTATGGCGGAGCAAAGTATGGGAACACCCCAAAGAATTGAGGGAACACTTTCTGCGGAGACTGGAGAATGATGGGATTTCTGCCCACAGCACACTGTGCATACTGAGAAAGGGCTAGTGGGGATCCAACTCAGATGAAGTTAAGGCAAAAGCAAAGGTTTGGCAGAGAGAAAGATTATGTGGTAACCAAACATAGCCGCCACTCACCTCACCTGCACTGGTAGATTACTGGTTCTAGGGTAGCACTCCTCATACCTCTTCTGAGGAATAGGGAGAGTTTCATGGTCCTTGTTCTCCATTTCATTTGACAAACTGTGCTGACTCTGAGCTTTCCTGCAAGCATGATCATCACAAACAGTTCTTCAGGAGTGCAACAGGCCAAGTAATAGATCAAAGGAAAATGTTAGATCCTAGTCCAGGAGGCACCAAAGGAGGTACTTTACATGTCTTTCTTGCTTTATGTCTTTAGTAAGCTTAAGTGGGACTTCAACATATATCCGAATCATAGTGAGTTGAGGAACAGCCCTCTATCAATCAGTGCCTGTGCATCGGCAAAATATGAGATCCCAACAACAACATGGGGATGCTGGGTAGAACAGGCCTTGCACTGCTCCCAGAATGCACACTTTTTGGCTTTGTCTGTGGGGCACCAAGAATATACAAGATCCAAGAGCCTTTACTGGAGTGAACTGTTGCATGTTCCCATTACACAGGACGTAAAGCCAGTTGGAGAAAAAGAGGCAATTTTGCTCTCCTGGTTCTTTCTTTTTTTCTTTGCAGTTTTGTATAGTGCTAACTTGACTTGGAAGTACTGGAGTGCTTTAAATGAGCACCAGTTACATTACACAAAGTCAAGTTCATTTTCTTCCTTTTTCGCAACTTCCATGTTCTACTTTACACTCACCTATTCAGACTTAAAAGATATTTGCAAATACTTAAGGTTAACCTAAACACAGATTTCTGCTCACATGCATCCCAATTTCTCACAATAATTATCACAAAAGCAATGCACATAATCTTAGTGAACATCATCATTTATAAACATGAAGGGCTAAGGTTTGCTAGTTGTCATTATACTTAACTTACAGTAGAGAACCAAGTAGGCCAATCTCTTGGTTGTAGGGACTACACCCCAAAAACAATATAGTGCTGGCAGCAGCTACCAATTGGACATCGGGACCGAAGAAAGTTACTGCCCAAATGGCTGCTAGGATTGGAGAACAGTTGAGGGTAGCACAATCTTGGAGCACTCCACATTGTGGCACTAAGGTGCACTGGATCTGCAATTTGGAGGGTCTCATTGGAATAAAATACCTACCAACTGCAATGTAATAAGAAAAAAATCAGCAGAATTGGTGGAACAAATATAAAAAAAAATCAGGAGGACACAACAGCATATATTGTTGGGGAATTTGTCATTGCATCATCTCCAGTTGAGTAAATGTCCTCTCGTAACTGAAGAAAATAATCATTACTATGCTTTTGGAACAGGGAACTACAAAGTTGAATGGGCCCTGGTAAGCAATGGAGTAGGACATTTCCCTCCTACTAAGTGAACTAGGATGGACCTTGATTACTTTACTTTTTCCCCCAATTTCAATGTGACTGTGTTTATTCTACATTGTGGAAATTCTAGGTTACATTCATAGGATTTTTCTTAAATAATGATTGTTGAGAATATAAACAGCAATAACAAAATAAGGAACATTAGCAATACAAGTTATCAAATAATAGCATTGCAGGGATAATGAAAAAAAGATAATGTATAAGAAATGTTGCCATTTAAAAAAAAAGAATAGGAAGAGAGAAGGAAAGGGAAAGGATAACAAGAAAATAAAGAAGAAGAGAGAAATACAAAAAGTGAGAAAGAATAAAATAAATTATGATACTGGTGAGTATGTAGAGACAAAGGCAGTAAAGATTAACCAGTATAGATCAGATTTAATTTTCTGATGTAAGGTTGATGAAGATAGAATATGTATTCCATGTTCATCAAAGATATAATTCCACAATGTCAATACAGATATTTTAAAACCATCTTTCCAACAAGAAAGTATAACTTTAAAAGAAAGTTCCATGAAAAGATCAATCATTATAGGTGTGGTAGATAGATGTTCAAAACTAAGTGATAAGGAACCTAAGATATTTTTTTAAAGCAAAGGGTAATGATAGAGCACGATTTTTCTGTTTCAATTGTAGGGGTGGATTGTAATCACAGATAGTTCGCATCTACATATAATCTGTTGTTGTGTTAATATTAGGTTATTAGATCGTATATTTTAATAACGTGTAAGCGAAGTATTAGGTATTTCCTTCATGTAAGACAAAGAATTAACGTTGTAATTGTACCTGTTAGATGACATTTAAAAGTGTTAAAGTATATTCATAACTAAAAAAACTTTTTTGATAATAATGCTCATAGAACTTGTTAATATTAATGACCCATATATGTGTGCATTTTAAATCTTGTGTATTGTTTTTATGTTGACCGAATTCAGTAGGCCTAACTTTAGTTTCTCTCTGTTCGCTCTCATGTTAAAGGTTGCAATTAAAATTCATGTGTTTTGTGGAATTTTCCTCTTTTCACGTTTCTGCTGCAGGTGGAAGTATTTGTCCTTGTTAGTTAGAATAACGACTGTGTTTCAAGATTTAGGGGCATATTATCAAGGTAATGCGATAAACATCGCAAATCGCGTTTATCGCGTTCATCATTATCGCTGTCTATCGCTGCTTCACATCACCGTGTTAGCGGCCTATTAGCAACGCTTTGCTAAATGGCGATGTGAAAACCAGCGATAGATGGTGATAATCGGCAATAGCGCGTGAAATCAAGCGATGATTTCACAGCACTAAGGGAATGCTTGATAATATTGGAGTGTGGACTGTAAATCCACCTCCCATAGTCAGGATTTTACCAGGCGTTAGATTCCGGCAAAAACCGCGGTTAGCGAGGCTTTTTTCATCGCTTCGCGGATCTGCTCCATGCTTGTAAATATCGTGAAGCCTTGTTAGCGAATATTTAAATGGAGTAATGGTCAGGAACGCCTTCTTTGCATCTCATTAGCGATGTGTAACGTTTAAGATGCGTGGCATTACAAAAACGTCAGCTAACATGTAGTAATGCATGTTAGTGCCATGTTGTTGATAGGGAGATAATATAATCGCCGCTTTTCTTGCTTTGAAAGCCAAATAAGCGGCGTGATAGCCCTTGATGATATGCCCCTTAGAGTTAAAGAGGGGAGGATGCCTTTCAGGAGCAGCGCTGATAATGTAGGAGGTGTTCTTTCTTGTCTGAGAAAGCCTGGGAACACAGGTCATCGAGCAGGCATCTGGAAGCACTGTTATTCATGGAATCTTTTTTTTTACGGAGTTTTATATAGCACAAACTTGACTTGAATCGGATATCAGAGCTCTTTACATAGCACTAGCTGCGTTACATGAGGACAGATTCATTTGTTTTTGTTAGGCACATGAGACTAAGTGATTTGCCCAGAATCACAGGATGTTCAGCGTCTTAGCCGAGACACGAACCCAGTTCCCCTGATTCGAGAACGACCGCCCTAGCCGTTAGGCCAACTCCTCTCTCCTTAAGTTACCTGTAAGAAGGTGCCTGAATGGATGAGGCAGTATAGTGATGTGTTTGTGGGTGGGATGCTCGACTTTTGCATTGGGGTTAGGGACAAAGTCCAGGGTCTTCTGCCATACCAGGAGAGCAGGGAGCATCTTAGAACGAGCTCCGTAGCTTTATGCTACTTGACCCATTCAACGTGAGTGTTCTTCTTAGGAAGACTCCACGTGCTGACACCTTTCTGGGGAATTGCCTGGGGAAATGTTAAGTAGGGATGTCATGCTAGCAGTAGTGTAGGGACACACTAATGTTTTTTGTTAACGAACCACCAATGAAGGGGGCTATTGATATAGGTGCAATAATTAGCTGTGTACTGATACTTGAATTGGTCATTCTGTGCATGTTGCACCACCTGCATTTCACTTGTAGATTTGGTTTGGTATTAGTGCCCGTGTACCTATACACTCTCATTTTGAGTTGTTTGTATGTCCAGGTTTGCTTGGCTTTATAATAAATTTACTAAATTTGACTTAGGAGTCTGTGTTTATTTATCATCATGGGTAAGAGTAATGTATAATTGGCTAATGATTTTCTCTCTCCTTTCCACACTTACAAACAGGCAGCAAAGAGCCATTGCCCAGGGGTTCCAGAGTAAGTCTGGAACGGCTCCTTCAGTAACATTACGATAACAAATTAAACATTTATTCCAAACTGAGGACCAATTATTAACTTGAACATAATTGAACAGTATATTGTTTAAAGAGCCAGTGTGTTTATAGCAGGACCAGCATAATGGAGAAGCAGAGGAATCAAATTTAGAAATGCATGCTGGTATAACAATAGGTCTATTATAAATAAGGCACGGGGACAGTATAATGCAAGAAGCTTTAGAAATATTAAATATTGTGAGCCAAATTTTGTCCCTGAATTATGCAGAAAATGATAGTGATAGATCAGTTTCCCATAATAATTCAATTGAATTTTTGTCTCCAATCCTAATAGGGGAAATTAACATTTTATATATCAGAGCAGCTTTTTTAACAGTGCCGTGATAAACCTTGTCTAAAAGTGTAATAGGAACAGATGTGTGGGTTTATGGAGAAAAACAATGAAGAGAAGAAGAAATTAAAGTATACTCCTTCAAAAAGGAGTCATTCATTTGATAGAGTGTTTGTAAGTATTCATATGATTCAAAATAATTATATTTCACAAATTGATGAAGAAACATAATCCACTTCTCTCTCCAATGCTTAAAGTAAAAAGATCTGCTGTAATATATTTGTTATACCAAATTGAGAAATGCAAAAGAAATGTTGAAAGTTTAGGTTAGCAGAAGATTGTGTGTTGAGTAAATGATGTGCATATATTAAAATTGGGTGTTTTATATAAAGGCACCGTTAGACATATGAATAACATCTTTGAAACAGAATTGTTCAATGGCGATTGTTCAAAAGAGATCCATCGTTAAATAGGATTATCATGAAATCATTAATCATAGCACAAGATGTGAAAGGAATGGTATAGTTTAAACTCAGGGAATTGCACACACCCCTCACATGTTGGTCATTTATGTTTAGAGAGGGTAATGCACAGGTGTTTAATGTTCCAGAGAAATTTGGTACAAATAGAGTCAATGTGTTCAAAGTAGTAGTTAGGGATTTTAAATGGTAACATAGAAATAGTATAGAGGACATTTGGTACAATCCTCATCCTAATGGTATCAAGTCTGCCCACCATGATAGATGTAAGTCAGAAGTAATGTTTGTAACTTAGATAAAAACATAGTGAAGTGTGTCTGGTATATTAAGGGAAAACCAAACACTGAGGTCTTTATTTTTTGAGGGACACCATGTGACGTTAGTGTTGGCAAACATATATTGATAACAATGGGAGTTTAATTGTAGGATTTAAATTTTAGAGAAATTAATTTGATAGCCACCAAACATGTCAAATGAAATCTCCTGTAAAAAGTGATCCAGGCAGGTTAGAAGATTGGAAATATTGATGAGAGCATCATCTGCTTAGGCAAATAGTGTAATGAACCTTGCATAAAAACAGAGGTATGATTATTGCAACATATGCATTCAAGGAATGGTTCTAAAAGAAGGACAAAGAGCGGAGGGCAAAGAAGGCATCTGTGCTACCTCTATGTAGAGTAAACGATGGACAAAAGCAACCATTAACAAAAACACTGGCACAGGAATCTGAATATAATAGTTTTATAAAATAGATGCATTTTGGGCCAAATCAGTGTAAGTTGGTGAATAAACGTTTCCAATTTATGCAGTGTATATATGCACTTACACTAGTAACTAAACTGTTAATGATACGCTGATAAATCATCTAACAGTCCCTTATCTTTCTGAACAATAAGAATGACTTATTGGCATCTAGTTGGTAGGCCTCTGCAATACTTGGTATGCTAGTGCGAAATTCCTCAAATTCATCTTACAAGAAATGTGCTAAATGTTGCCATTTCACACAGCACACCATTTTGTTTTTTTTCCTATTGGAGACATATTCAAGAAGAAAATGTCTTGCCAGGAGATATTTTCTCCTCGGACGAGATATTGTCTAATGTAGTTATTTTGCATAACTCTTTTAGCAAGATGTATTTTGCAGCAAATAGTTACATGAGAAACAGACTAAAAGTATTTTGCATGGTAAATTAAATTTTGAAAAAATCTGATGTATTTTCATGTTAATAATAGCAAATGTACATGCCCCCACATGAGAAGCAGATGTGACTAAAGATTTGTGACGTATACGGGTAATGATGGTACTTTCAACACCAGATTTACCAACATATTATGGAACAAAGCACAGCAGTGAAAAATGCCGTGATCTGTTGCATGCCAGGGAAGGAGCAGGAGGTCTCCACATCTACAGAGTTAAAGCACTCTCCTCCCCTCTCCCTATTGCAGAATCTTGCTTCTGTGTGCCACACACACACCATTGCGTTATAGTGCAATGCTGTGTGCGTGAGTCTTGCTTAGGCTTTGTGCTGAAAGGGTTCCCTTCTAGTACAAAATACTATGCCTAGAAAAGTTTTAAACTTTTCCTAACTTAAGTGCGTGCTGTAGAGTGCAGCACACATGCAAAGTCGGAAAAGAAAGGAAACATTAAAAATTTCTATTTTTATCACCTGTTTTCAAATAACGTAAATTTTTTACCCTGTCTCAGATTTTTCGTAGATGGAGTTTTGCATCAGAAAACATGGGTAGTTGCATGAAAGTGGCCCTATAATGCCCCCTTGATGCTGTGGAACCCTAAACATCATTTTTCGCTACTTTGCATTATTTTTCGGAAAGTAAATAATACAAATGAATATGTTTTGCTGGTATGGGTCACTTGTGTGACGCAAAAACAGCTCAGAATGTTGGTAAATCTGGCCATAAGTATCTTAAAATGATAATACACTAACTACATGTCAAGATTCTTCAATAAAGTGTCCTTAATGTACTAAAATCCCTCCCTCCTGTATGGGAGCACCATTTTATAATGAAAATTCAACTTTGTTATTCATAATATATGAACTTCCACTCATAAATGTTTTTACTAACAGTGTGTTTGCCATGGTTGGGTCTTGTGGAAAAGATGGTGAAGAACACAAACTCAAATGTTTGTTGGTATATACAAACTTTTGAAGAGCAATTATGTAAAACATCAAGGGAATGAGTAAAGCTGTTTAGGTCAGACGTTACTACAATCCTACATTTGTTATATTACTACAATCCTACATTTAATGCACATATAGTGAAGGTCAGCCTTCCCTTTTCCTCTATTGGTCTATTGATACATACAGCATGGAGTGACCGCATTCTACTCTATCGCAAGGAGCTCACAAAGGAGTTCCTGTCAGTGCTAGGAAGTACCAAGGTGATGCCTAGTTTTTAAGACCAAAAACGTGTTTGTTGTTTTTATATTGAGGAGGTCACGCAGTTTCCCCCAAAGGTAAAGTTTTACAAGAACATGACAAAACAACACAAGCATTGACAGAATGGCAAAAGAGAGAAAGCACCCTGAAAACTAGTGCAACTGTGGGGAACGGTGCAACTCCAACTGGAATTTTTTTTTGCCATGTGGCCTAAAAAGGTTAGCAACCGTTAATCTATTTCTACACAGATAGGGCTTCATTTATGAGGACCCTTGGGCCTTTGGAACGTCACTTTTTGTGAAGTTCCTTGGCGCAGGAGCCTGTTCCATATTTACGAGGCAGCACTAAGCCACTTTTTTTGGCTTAATGCTGCCTCGTAATTATTGGCCCCTTTAATGCAGTTTTCTGCGTTAGAGGGGAGTGCAGTGGGTATTGCTGGGGGCGTTCCTAGCAACATCCATGGCATTTTGAAACTGCCCCAGATTTATGAAAAAATTGTAACTCTGAGGCAGTGCCAAAAACTACACTGGGAGGCGTAAGGTGGGCACAACAAGGAGAAATATCTTTATTTCTCCTAGTTTTTCCTTTTTCTATGTGTGCTGCGAGAATAGAAAAATCCTCTTGTGATTGTTTTTCTGCAGGAAGTTTTCCCTTTCTGCACAAAAACAATCTTCCCCTCAACCCAGGTACCCTTGCACCCTTTTCTTTTGCCGTAGAGAAGCTCAGGAGGAAGGCATGCGATGATGCCCTACGGCAAAACCTCATTAACGAGGCCCACATTGGAAATGTGCTTCTACTGCAACAAAGCTCTTTGTGAAACATGTTCCAACCTAAATCTGAATCGGACGAAAAAAAACATGAAGATTACTGGTCAATAGTGATATTATAGTAAAACACGAGATTATGGTGCACTGTTCCAAAACATATTCAATTTACAGCTTTAATGCTACAGCGTTGTATTAAACATTATTTTTGCCAGAATGCTACAGCCGACCGACTACTATATTGCTGTTTGCCCGGGAATAGTTTAAAGATATTTTCTGTACCTATAGAGCCCAGAGACAGGAAGTTTATCTGACTATATATTCACCACTTGACTATCTAAGGTGACTTCTAATGTGGTGGCGATTTTAAAAGTCGACACCCACACGACAAAATCATTCAAGCTGAAATGATTCATGAGTGAAATACTGATCTACGGAAATCTACACCCGCCTCTAGTTAGCTCATTATACACTGCATCAGCTGTCCTTATAAACTGACGCAAATTCTATTGTGTTTAACCATGGAGAATAAAATTAGAATCACAATAGATAAAAGCCACCTCAGCTCCTTTTGACAGCAAATCCCTAATGTTGATGGATGGGAACATATTGCACTGTCTCCTCTAATGACAAAGATGATGAGCAGATAAGAAAGTCCTGCGAGGAATGTCTCGTTCCTGAAATTGCCAATTTGATACAAAATTAATGATTAGTTCTGCACCAGGAGGAAGGTGATTAGAAACTATTAACCAGCTCAGCGGTTTGTGACAGGAACTTACAGGGTCAGTGTGGGCAAAGAGATCTTTAATTGTCCTGGAAATAAAACACGAGTGTTTTAATTTCTTTTTAAAAACATGCACACAGGACAGAGATGAGGGAGTGGAGAGGAAAAGAGAGGGAGGAGCAGACAAGCACATATGGAAAAAGATAAATAGAATGGACGAAAAGAAAGCTGGCTAGCACGGGGAGATTTTGACAGAGTAAGGATGGACACCTTGTGCAGCCGGGGCCCATGCAGATAAGAGCGGAGCGGCGGTGCCGCCGGGTGGGGGGTCAAAAGACTACGACAAGGGAAAATTAAATAATTATTTTTCCCTCGTCGTCTGTGAAAGCCCCGCCACTGGCCCCACTTCCCCACCGCTCTTACCTGCACGGACTGCAGCTGAATTTGTGAGAGAGAAGTGAAAGACATGGAAAGGAAGGAAGTAGAATAAGAGATGAGAGGAAGACGTACAGAGGTGTGTGAGAGATAATAAGCACTTTGGGCAGCAAAATTAGAACAGGTAAACGAGACACAAGGAACTATGAAATCAGAGAAATGAAGATTATACAAGAGTGGGAGGAGGTGCGAGTTCTGAAAAAATTTGACTATTGAAAGGTAGCGTTTAACGAGTCTACACAGGTGAACACGTGAGGTAGCGTTCATCCAGGCTAAACAGGTGAACAAGAAGTAACAGGATCCCAATGGATGGGAGAAGGAAAGAGGGAAATGACGTGGCATAGATAAGGAAGTCGGCAGGAGGAAGGCAACCGAGAATAGGAAATAGCATATGTTAGAAAGGATTATGTGTGGGAGGGAACGAGACAACGGCTAACTGTAAAAATGAAGAGAGGAGGAGAGAGAAAAGGAGCGAAACACGCATTGAAAAACAAACAGCAAGACAAAACCCTCATTATTTAAAGGTCATCAAATATTTAAAGGAGCAACGAATCTGTAACTGTGCTAGCTGACTTTATTCATGCTATTACTGAAATTTTCAGATTTGAATAGAAATACCATGCAGAATATACTGTTTCCTGTGTTTTTGCTTATCTAGTGCGACTGGACTGTATGGAGGACACAGGAACATCCGTCCAGAATATCTATTACCACCAGAAAAACTAAGCTGTGATTTGAAATACATCTTTCTTGTTGTTGCCACTTGTTGCTGTAGTGTGGTCCCTGCTTGTTGGAAGTAAATGGAGCTGAAGGATTAGTTTAGGGGTCGTGGTTTCCCTGTGGACTACACCAGCCCCAAGAGTTGGTGCAGCCTCTCCTGACTGTTGTGTGTGTGTGTATATATATATATATGCCACACCCACAGCCCGAACCGCAAAACAAATTAAAACGAACTTTGGCAGGGAGGTTGATGTGGATTCAAGAAAGTGCATTTTGCTTATTTGTTGTAAATTCGTTCAGTAGTTGTTGAGAAACTTAAGTTTAACATTATAGTGATATCTCTGCCCGCAGATATTTTGCAGTGGTTACGTGATGAATAGTGATTTTACGCGTTAAAGGGAATGCTCTGCTTGGCTGGACGCAACCTGAACAGAAAGTTGCAGTCACCATTTTATTGCTCAGCAGCGATTCCCGTGGCTGAAAAGTTGTGTGTAAGGCCACATAAGGGGTCACGGTGGAGATACTCTGACCCCATGGTTGAGAGATGGGGGTGTTAGTGACACAAGTTATTTGTCCAAAATAAAACAAATGTATTGCACGCAATATTTGCAATGACACTGCAACCGCCAGCATGGCCCCCCCATATATCATCGCTTGGACTTCGCGATTACTGATGTTGTAGCGAAGATTGGTGGAAATATAAAACAAAATATCAGTTAATCATTAATACTTATTGTATTATATTGAGATTCTGATAAAAGGTTTTATAGATTTATTTATATAGTGCGCTATCTACTATGATGGTTAGATTTAATTATATAGTTATAATTTTTGTGTGTGGTGGTGGCTATGGTATTCCTCCTTTTGCTTTCCGTTTTTGCGACATGTCTGGTTGATCGCAATTACCGACATCCTTGCGGTCTTCGGCCTCATTGCGAAAACGGAAAATAGGTTTTAGAGATGGTTGTTCTAGAAATACATTAGAAAAACATGAGTTTGAAGTATACAGTAATAAACCCCTAGTGTGTAGAATACTGTAACGTGTAGATATAAATGCGTTTCAGACTTTATGGAAAAGGCGCGATCGTCGCTGTTAACGATGCCAGTGTGACGCCCTGCATAACCAAAAACGAAAATTAGTTCTGAAAGATGGTTTTTAAAGAAACTTAGTACAAAAATATGATTTTAAACATCCTTTGAACGAAGTATGTATTTAGTATTAGGTGTAGTGCAATGTTCAGAATACATTTTTGTTACATATTAATTTTGGATGTGTTGGTGGCCATTGAATGTCTGTTTTTGTTTTACGTTCTCGCAACATATTCGTGGAGATTAGGATGTCATCACAAAGATCCCCAAAAACTGAAGAAAAGGATCTTTTTTAAGAACATTACCAACCTGTCAGGTACAAGAGTGTGTTCTGAATAGAGCCTTTATGTTGCATGTGTGTATATGGCTGCTACACATAAGACCGGATGCAGAGTTCCAGGTTACTTAGAAACACCCTGTTGCCTTCCTCTGTAAAGTGCACTCCCTCATTCTATAAATCCCATGCATGTCAAAATGCAGGCTGTTGTTATAGATACAACGCATTTGATGGTCTCTGAGGAATGGTAAAAGTTTTAATTACATGTTTCCTGGATTTGTACAGAATTGATTTGACGACTTCCAATTCTGTCTGTGGCATATATAGAGTACACCAAGACAGCATGAGGCAAAAGTGACATCAGTTCTGCAAAGATTTCTTTCATTAGGATTTCCAGTCTACCCCAGGCAATGTTCCTAGGTCATTGCCACCATACTGCACAATCATGAGGTGATGAGCTTGGGAGCAGTCAAAATGGAGGTGTTTAAACACATTTTTTTTATATATATATATATATAAAAAACATTTATTTATATATATATATATATATATATATATATATTACCTACTGGCGATAGCCAGTAGGTATATATAGTTAGGATTTTTTTCCTATGGGATTTTTGAAAATTCTATGTCGAATAACTTTGGCGTTTGAGGACAGAATTAGCTGAAATTGTCAGGAAAATGGAACATTTTGTTTCTGAGCAGCCCCTGAAAATTTGGGGGGGTTTCGTCAAGGAGGGGCCGAGAAAAAAGGGGGGTCCCAAAACGTGTTTTTCCCATGCAATTTTCCATAGGGCGGTTGGCCTCATTTTTAGCCCGAACGGCTGAATGGATTTACACCAAACTTGGCAAAATTGTAGGGACTGGTAGCCCGATGTGCCTTTGCTATGTCTCAAGATATATGCTCCAGTGGTTTTTACAAAAATTAACTTTGAAAAATATATATTGGGCTACATTGGGCTATATATATGTTGGAGCCCAAATGTAGCCCAATGTAGCCCAATGTAGCCCAATGTAGCCCAAAGATGGCCACCAGAGACAAAAAAAAACAAATGTAGCCCAAATATCAGCCAGATGTAGCCCAACTATAGCCCAATGATAGAATGTCCCAGAGTGTTCTAAAGAACAACTAGAGTGCTAACAGTCCTACTTATTACAAAGGTATGGCACACCTGAAGCCATCTTGATTGGAATAAAGTGGTAACTCTTAAAACATTTAATTTAAAAAGGAACAAAATGAGGGAGTTCATTTTGCCATAGAAAGTATGATTAGCGAATATATGACGAAATCCCGCATACCATCAGTCCGCAAAAAAAATCCCGCATGTACTATTAGGCCGCAAATTAAAATAATGAAAACTTTTAGAACAAATATGCCTTTAGCATACACTAAACAACTAAACTACCCTAAACCCTAAAACACTACCCCCAGCATGACCCTACACTACACAAACACTACAACACTACCCTAAACCCTAACACACTACCCCCAGCATGACCCTACACTACGCAAACACTACAACACTACCCTAAACCCTAAAACACTACCCCCAGCATGACCCTACACTACGCAAACACTACAACACTACCCTAAACCCTAAAACACTACACCCCAGCATGACCCTACACTACGCAAACACTACAACACTACCCTAAACCCTAAAACACTACCCCCAGCATGACCCTACACTACGCAAACACTACAACACTACCCTAAACCCTAAAACACTACACCCAGCATGACCCTACACTACGCAAACCCTACAACACTACCCAAAACCCTAAAACACTACACCCCAGCATGACCCACCACTACGCAAACACTACAACACTACCCTAAACCCTAAAACACTACCCCCAGCATGACCCTACACTACGCAAACACTACAACACTACTCAAAACCCTAAAACACTACACCCCAGCATGACCCTACACTACGCAAACACTACAACACTACCCAAAACCCTAAAACACTACCCCCAGCATGACCCTACACTACGCAAACACTACAACACTACCCTAAACCCTAAAACACTACCCCCCAGCATGACCCTACACTACGCAAACACTACAACACTACCCAAAACCCTAAAACTCTACACCCCAGCATGACCCTACACTACGCAAACACTACAACACTACCCTAAACCCTAAAACACTACCCCCAGCATGACCCTACACAACGCAAACACTACACCACTACTCAAAACCCTAAAACACTACACCCCAGCATGACCCTACACTACGCAAACACTACAACACTACCCAAAACCCTAAAACACTACCCCCAGCATGACCCTACACTACGCAAACCCTACAACACTACCCTAAACCCTAAAACACTACCCCCAGCATGACCCAACACTACGCAAACACTACAACACTACCCTAAACCCTAAAACACTACCCCCAGCATGACCCTACACTGCGCAAACACTACAACACTACCCAAAACCCTAAAACACTACCCCCAGCATGACCCTACACTACGCAAACACTACAACACAACCCTAAACCCTAAAACACTACCCCCAGCATGACCCTACACCAAACAACCACCACAACTCTACACTACACTAACACAACACTACACTACACAACACTACACTACACAATCACTAACCCACGAAAAAATTAACACAAACCCACTTACCTCTCTCGTCATCGTGGTTTTCACAACGCAAATGCATTTACCATACATGCCTTTAAAACGTAATTCTTTGTAAAGGCATGCGTGATAAATGCACATGCGTTTTGAAAAAATGCGGGATAATGGTATGCGAGTTCAATGACCTTGCGGGATAATGGTATGCGGACTGAAAGTCGGCGGGATAAAAAATGCGGGAAAATGGCTGCAAACCATGATTAGCAGCAGACTTCCCTGGTGAGCACTAGCTTTACTACATTGATCTAATGAGCAACTAGAGTGCTAACATTCAGAATTTATGGCAAATGTGTGACACATCTGAATGCCTTCTTGATAGAACCAAAGTAAACAAGCATTGAAAATGCAATAGATCTCGCCCTCGTTTAAGTTAAAGCCATTCTGTTTGTAATGAGGTGGCTTTTTAGCTTTGCTTTTATTAGTGTTTTTAAAACTTTCATGTAAATAACATGCATATGTATGCATATATGTATATGTATGCATGCATTTATATTTATATAGATATGCAGATTATATATGTTTATATATGTATATTACCTACTGGCGATAGCCAGTGGGTATATATAGTTAGGATTTTTTCTCTATGGGATTTCTGAAAATTCTATGTCTAATAACTTTGGCGTTTGTGGACGGAATTGGCTAAAATTTTCAGGAAAATGGCACAGTTTGTTTCTGAGCAGCCCCTGAAAATTTGGGGGGGTTTCGTCAAGGGGGGGCCGAGAAAAAAGGGGGGTCCCAAAACGCGTTTTTCCCATTCATTTTTCCATAGGGCGGTTGGACTCACTTTTAGCTCGAACGGCTGAATGGATTTACATGAAACTTGGCAAAATTGTAGATATGGTTTGCCCGACGTGCCTTTGCTATGTCTCAATATATGTGCTCCAGTGGATTTTGAGAAATTAACGTTTAAAAAAAATATATATATCTGTGACAGCGCTCCGGTTAGCGCCCCGGTTCGCGTACCTGACGCGTAACGGAACTTTGCGAAGCTAAGCTGATTGGCTCTCCGGTGTCTGTCAACATTCTAAACAGTCCGGAGCGGCCGCCATCTTGTCTCTCGGTAGGATCGAGAGACAAGATGTGGTGAAAAACGAAGGGGGAAATGAAGGAAAGGGGGCAAGGTAGACCCCTCCTGACCCCTTAGGATTAATGAGGGGGATATTAAAGTGCCCCGCGGGGCAAAATTTAAAAAAATTATTTTTTTTGCGATTTTACGCCGTAGAGGCGCGTCCCGGTACGCGAACCGGGCAGCTCACCGGGCAGCTAACCGGGCAGCTAACCGGCAGCGTAGCTGTCAACATTGTAAACAGTCCGGAGCGGCCGCCATCTTGTCTCTCGGTAGGTTCGAGAGACAAGATATGGTGAAAAAAGAAGGGGGAAATGAAGGAAAGGGAGCAAGGTAAACCCCTCCTGACCCCCTAGGATTGATGAGGGGGATATTAAAGTCCCCCGCGGGGCAAAAAAAAAAAACCCAGCAGCGTAATGGGAGTCCGCCATCTTGTGTTTTTGGAGCGTCCGGTTCGCGTACCGGGTAGCGTCCCGGTAAGCGTAACAAGGGGAAAACCAAGAGAAACAGTAAAAAAAAAATTAAGGGAATAGATTTCCAGCAAACTTGGCAAAATTTTAGGGACTGTTTGTTTGATGTGCCTTTGCAAGGCCTCAAGATATGTGCACGTGTGGATTTTGTGTAATTAAGGTAAAAAAAATATATATATCTGTAAGCGTGCTCCGGCACGCTTACGTTACGGGTTTTGTTTGCGCTGCAGAGCCGATACGTCACGGTTATGCGACGCGTCATGAGGCGTCTCACGTGGCTACGTGATACGTCACGTAATAAAGAATATATTTTACAGCTATAGATATTAGCTTTTAAAAAACCAATGAAATTCACTGAAAAAACCATAGGTTATAGACCATATATAGTTAGGAATTTGCATTTACAAAACCTTGAAAATTCACTGAAAAAACCATAGGTTAGAGACCATATATAGTTAGCTGGACATTTTATTGACATAAAACCAATAAAATTCCATATATAGTTAGTTGCACTAACTATATATTGCGCACCCGCAATCCACTGCTGATGATGTCACATATTACATCATTCATGACATGGTCAGTGACATCACTGATGACATCACTGATGACATCTCAAATGACATCACTGATGACATCACTGATGACATCTCAAATGACATCACTGATGACATCATGACACACCAATACCAGTTACTACATACGCACTCACTGATTCCTACGAACTTTAAGGAATAAATAGCGATTCTTTACCATTCCTAGTTTGCGATGAGCTATTTGCTAATTACAAATTACCCATTCATTTCCTTCATTTCCATAGGGCGGTTGGACTCACTTTTAGCTCGAACGGCTGAATGGATTTCCACGAAACTTGGCAAAATTGTAGGGACTGGTAGCCCGATGTGCCTTTGCTATGTCTCAAGATATATGCTCCAGTGGTTTTTACGAAAATTAACTTTGAAAAATATATATTGGGCTACATTGGCCTATATATATGTTGGAGCCCAAATGTAGCCCAATGTAGCCCAATGAAGCCCAATGTAGCCCAATGTAGCCCAAAGATGGCCGCCAGACACACAAAAAAACAAATGTAGCCCAAATATCAGCCAGATGTAGCCCAACTATAGCCCAGTGACAGAATGACCAATCAGCTTCGCAAACCTCCGTTACGCGAAGCGGAGCGCTGTTACAGATATATATCTTTTTTTGAACGTTAATTTCTCAAAATCCACTGGAGCACATATATTGAGACCTAGCAAAGGCACATCGGGCTACCAGTCCCTAATATTTTGCCAAGTTTCGTGCAAATCCATTCAGCCGTTCGATTATTATTATTATTATTTTTTTTTGCCCCGCGGGGCCCTTTTAAAACCTCCACATCAAACCTAGGGGGTCAGCGAGGATCTACTATGCCCCCTTATAGTTATTTCCCCCTTTGTTTTGACCTCCTCTTGTCTCTCGATCCTACCGAGAGACAAGATGGCGGCCGCTACGGACTTTTTGGAATGTTGACAGACGCCGGAGAACCAATCAGCTTCGCTTCACAAAGCTCCGTTGCGCGAAAAGTACGCGTCCTGGGACGCTGCCAGGTCCGCTGTTACAGATATATATCTTTTTTTAAACGTTAATTTCTCAAAATCCACTGGAGCACATATATTGAGACCTACAAAAGGCACATCAGGCTACCAGTCCCTACAATTTTGCCAAGTTTCGTGCAAATCCATTCAGCCGTTCGGGCTAAAAGTGAGGCCAACCGCCCTATGGAAATTAACATGTGAAAAACGCGTTTTGGGACCCCCCTTTTTTCTCGGCCCCCCCTTGACGAACCCCCCCAAAATTTTCAGGGGCTGCTCAGAAACAAAATGTGCCATTTTCCTGAAAATTTCAGCCAATTCCGTCCACAAACGCCAAAGTTATTAGACATAGAATTTTCAAAAATCCCATAGGGAAAAAATCCTAACTATATATACCTACTGGCGACCGCCAGTAGGTGATATATATATATATATTTATATATATATATATATATATTCACTGAAAAAACCATAGGTTAGAGACCATATATAGTTAGGAATTAGCATTTACAAAACCTTGAAAATTCCCTGAAAAAACCATAGGTTATAGACCATACATAGTTAGGAATTAGCATTTAAAAAACCTTTTTTTACTCACACAAAACCATTGAAATTCCATATATAGTTAGTAGTACTAACTATATATCGCGCACCCGCAATCCACTGCTGATCATGTCACATATTACATCTTTCATGACATGGTCAGTGACATCACTGATGACATCACTGATGACATCTCAAATGACATCACTGATGACATCACTGATAACAACATCCAGTGATTTTTTGTTTCTGTAAAGTTTAAATATGTCTTACATATTGAAGAATGAGTGGATGTATAAGTGTCTGGACGAAGGATTTAGTAGGTGCATGACTGACTGTATGAGTGAGTGATTAAATGTGTCTCAATGAGTGCATGGGTTAGTGACTAAACTGTCTTAATTTGTGCATCATTATGTTTGTTGTTCTGTAAACTGCTGCATGTGTTGATCAGTAGCTATATGAGTAAGTATAAGGGTTATTGATTGGTTGCTCAAGTATTTGTATGGGAGACTGAGTGTGTGTGTGGGTGGCTGGGAGGTGTATGACTCTGTGCATAGATGTGTGAGCAGTTGATTCACTAGATGTATGGGTTCAAAAGTGCATGTGGAAACAGCTGTATGGGTGGTTGACTGTGTGCATGAGTGCATTGGTGAGTGAATGGATATCTCAGTGCTACATGTCAAAGTAAGTACATATGTAAAACACAGTACATGTGAGAGTTGGCATATATAAATAACTGTGCATAAGAGCCAGTGAATGTGTGAGTGGCTGTATGGATCATTGTGAACTTGTATCAGGGATTGTAAAAGAGAGTAAATATGTGTTAGTATATGTTTGAATAAGTAAGATGTGTATAACTGTATAGTTGAGGAAATGGAGGTGTGATTGATTCTTTGCATGACTGACTAGGTGTGTAAGTAACTCCATGGATGAGTGACAGTCTGTGAGTGTCTGTTTACACTGAGTGTATCTAAGGTTATATTAGAGTCTGAAGAGGTTCATCGTATTATCACATGAATGATGTCATCAGTGATGTGATCAGTAATGTCAAATGAGATGTCATCAGTGATGTCATCAGTGATGTCATTTGAGATGTCATCAGTGATGTCATTTGAGATGTCATCAGTGATGTCATCAGTGATGTCATTTGAGATGTCATCAGTGATGTCATCAGTGATGTCACTGACCATGTCATGAATGATGTAATATGTGATATGATCAGCAGTAGATTGCGGGTGCGCGATATATAGTTAGTACTACTAACTATATATGGAATTTCAATGGTTTTGTGTGAGTAAAAAAAGGTTTTTTAAATGCTAATTCCTAACTATATATGGTCTATAACCTATGGTTTTTTCAGGGAATTTTCAAGGTTTTGTAAATGCTAATTCCTAACTATATATGGTCTCTAACCTATGGTTTTTTTCAGTGAATTTCAATGGTTTTTTAATAGCAAATATCATAAGCTGTCGAATGTCAAGTACGTGGTAAGTAAAAACATTTTCGTGTTTATGCACACTGATCTGCTTTGAATGCTGCCCCCCCCCTCATTTCTATTAGGAGTACTCTCTCTTTGCAGATAGTGAAGGGTAGTTAACGCAGGCCTTTGCCCTGTTCTAATCCGTCGTGCCTGCTTCTCTCTCCATTTGATTGATTGTTATCCAAGCATTTACTGTTTTAGAATTGGTTCTCTTTGGTTCATTCTCTATTTACAAACAAGCACAGAGTCGCAATACTCTGTTTAGTCTTTGCAGATAGCGAAAAATCGTGTAAAAAAACTAAAGGAATCGAGCAAAATCAGTAGGCCACTAATGGGATCTCTTTTTGACCTCGCTAAAATAGAAACATTAGGAACAACCTATTCAAAATAGCAATGTGTATGTACATAAGCGGCGTTCATTTGTGTTCACAGTACCCCTTGTTGATTGTTTGAATCGAGCATTGAATTGTTCGAAGTTGGTTCTCTTAAGGATCTTCTCTGCCTGCAAACGAGGAAGAATAGGAATATTCTCTCCCCCTTTGCAGATAGTGAAGGGTAGGTAACGCAAACCTTTAACACGTCGTGCCTATTTCGTTCCTCATTGATTGATTGTTTGCCCGAACATTGACTGTTTGGGAATTGGTTCTTTTTGGAGGTATTCCCTGTTTGCAAATAAACGTAGGAAAATCTTTGCAAGTAGTGAAAGGGTAGGTAATGCCGACCTTTCTCCCCCGTTGTAATCTGTCATGCCTATCTACTCCCCACTGATTGATGCACCTGTTTCACCCGGACCATTTACTAGAGATAGGTCATCTGGCCCGACCAGAGAGCACCCCTAGTGAAAAGGACATATGCAATAATAACGAAGTGATCACTGTATACTGTTAACAGAAACTTTAGCATGAAACAACCTGGAAAGAAAGGAATAGGAAAACGAAAATCAGTAGGCCACTGATGAACTTTTTATTAAATAACAAACAAAGAAACGATAACAATACGTAATGATAAAACCTATTATTGTCCTAGAAACAAGAAACGTTAGAAGTAAGCCCGTAATAAGAAACCTGAAAACAGTAAGAGAAACCAAGTGTGACATTGCAACGGCCACAAGGCAACGAGGCTTCATCGCGCCTCACTGCCCCAAAACGTGTCTGTCCCACCGCCTGCCACGGCCAAATAATGGCAAACTGGGAAAGATACAAGTCAGCAGACATCCGCCCCATTCTGGAAACTTCCAAAGTGCAACAGGTTTCCGGCTACGCCCAGCCGGAAGCAACACATATAAGGCGGGTCCTGCTGCCAACCGTCGGCAGAAGATCATCACGTAGGGTGTAGCCGGAGGAAAGGCCGAGGCCAATGGCACCCGTCCAGGGGGATTGCTACGACAACCCTGGAGAGTTGCAAGGGGGGGAATGTCTGTGTCCTCGACCCTCCCCTCTCTCTCCCAGTCCGGCCACCATCAACCAGAGGCCGAGGCCGACGGGATCCGGCCGCGGTGGCGGTAACCCTGGAGAATTGCAGGTTAGACCCTCTCTCTCCCAGTCTGGGCCAGCATCCATGGAGGGCCTGGGAGTGGAGAGGCCACTGCACGAAAGGCCCAGGAGAGGCACCACACGCCAAGGCCTGCCCCACCGGATGAGCCAAGGAACCCGTTCATGGGGCCAGAGCAAAGGGCGTCCGGCCGCCATCCACCGGAGGCCCGGCCCAAAGACGGACGGGACATTTCTTCTTTCTTTTATAATGGCTGCGACAACACTGGGGGGGGATGTCTTGCACATGCCTCCGACCCCCCCCCCCTCGTCCTCATCGCCTGGTCCGGCCATAACAAATGTCAAGCGAGACGCCGTGGGGTGCACTGGATGGGAGAGACGGTGCGAACAGGCCTCTCCCGCCTCCCCAGGTGGAGGCTTCCCAGCTGCACCCTCAGCGCTCCAGGTGCCCGGAAAAGGGTTCTTCCACTGTGGCGATGCTGCAACGTCTCGCCCGGCAGGGTGGAGCCCGTCCGCTCATTTGACCCCGCGATCGCCGGTAGCTACCGAACTCTCAAAATGGCGGTCGACCTGGCAAGAGCGGGCCCAGCATAAAGAAATGGCCCGGTCACTGGTTGACTCCACCACCACAGTCCTCCACGACCTTGAAGATTCTAGAGGAGCCGCGGGAGTCCCCAACCCCCGCAGACACCCCCGATGGGGAATGACTGCCATGATCGCCCGTGGAGTGACGAAACTGTAGCCGCGGGACGTCGGCGCTCCCATGCTGGCGCCAGCCTCAGTTTGAATGACTAGAATCCTGCAGACCTCAGTTCCGGTGAAAGCACAGTGTGACCCGGTAGGAAAAATTGTTGCACCCCCTCCCCTTTTTGACTGATGGTTCAAACCACCGATCCTTTCCTTTGCCCTTTTAACGGAACTTTGGACTGCCTCTCCCCCCCGCGGCGCCCCACGCCGTTATTTGGTGGGCGGTAACTTACTGGACATCACCTTGGTGCCATCCAGATTTCAGCGCGTCCTGCTGCCTTGGAACTATTCGCACAACAGACCGCTACTGACGACCCACCCCCCGGGACGCCCCTCGCTGGATACCCAAATCAGTGCGGCACCCAGGCAACATCACCTGGGTGCCGTCCAGAAATCTGGACGTTGTGCTGCCTTGGGACTATTCGCACAACCGACCGCTACTGACCATTGTTCCTTCTTTTTCCCTAAAAATGTTTAAATGTTTTTACTGTTTTTGTTTTGTTGTATATATTTATAAATTATTAAAGTTTTATATTCCTACTACTTTGTTGGAGTGCTATATATTTTTAATGTGACACATAATTGTAAAAACTTTGATGTACAAAGAGTCATCCCTGGAATCTTCCGCTTCAGGCTCGGTCCCCTCCCCAATCACAATACAGGATGGTTTTCAGATAGTAGGAACGCGTGTGGTGTGACGGATCTCATCGGGTGTGGGCCTTGATCTACTATAACTCCTTTGAAGAGGGGTGATTCTTTACAGCTGGGGCCATAAACTACATCTGCAGGGCTAGCTGATAGCCTGGGACCGGCCTGGACAATCGGACACAGAGGAAGAGGAGTGTCAGAGGGTGCGGTAGTGAATAGGGCGAAAGGGAGGTGTCGGGCGGGCACAGAGTGTGATTCTCAGGGAAGAGCAGCGCAGATGGGGGGAGGTTTATTGCCCATGCATAAGACAGAGAGCGGGGGTGACCAGTGCCTGGGGAAGATGCTTGCGAGGGTGGGGAGCCATGCTACGGATCGACAGCGTGCAGAGAGTGGGTCTGGTCAAGGCATCTAAAATGGCTGCCGTGCACGACAAAAGTGTGGCATTTGAAAAAAGGCAAGATGGCGCAGACAATGTTTTTCAACACTTCCTCATTTCCTTCGAATCGAACGTTAACAGACGTTGGTGCATATTACCAAAGTTAAGCGATATTTATCGCTAACGATGCTTAGCAACGAATTTTTTACCGCTAAGCATCGTCAGAAATTATCGCAGATAAACCTTGCTATTATCAAGGTTTATCGCAAATGCGATAAAAAACGGCCGCAATGCATGAATATCGCTAAAAAGTCAGCGATATTCATGCATTACCGAGCTAATGCTCTTAGCCATGTTATCCACCTCCCATTGGATGACATGGCTAAGAACTGCTCAGGGCAGGTGTTAGTTTTTGGAGATATTCGCGCTTAGCGCGAATATCTCCAAAAGTTGGTAATAGGAGATAGATATCTTGCATGTTGTAATGCAAGTTATTGTGGTATATTGAACTCATACCATAATCTCTCAGGAAAGCAGTAACTGATCCTTTTGGGACCGCCTGAGAAGGCCTTGGGGGTGAGGGGTACTCTACTTTGCCCCCTTTTCACGTTCCGAACTATTTTATTTTACTCTCTTCTGTAATTACACAAAATGTCAGCGATAGGATGCATCAGAGACAGACAGTGAGAGAAAGGAGGCCGGAGATGAAGAAGAGATGTCAAATACACATTGGAGATAAAATAGTGGGAGAAGAGAAGTAAATATGAGTAAACTTACCATGTAACATAAAAATGTTGCACTCTATACTATAAGTCTCATTTTATACTACAATCACTTCGCTACAACCTCATAAATTAAAAATAAAAATGAATAATGTCTCAAACAATTTTTAATTTCTAAATATAAATGTATTCTTCTGAATTTTCATAATTTGAAAGAACTAGTAACATGTCCTCATCAGGAATTTCCTCTTCAATCATCTCATCAGGAATCTCCTCATGAAAAGTCTGCAATGATGATTCTTGTAACTCTATGGTCTCCAAACATTCGATAAATTCGCCATCAAGAGATTGATCAAAAAAATCATTCAAGTCATCTCCTCCTTGTGAGAATATTTCATTATTGGTGCTGTCAATTTCAATAAATGTAGTGGATAATTCAAAAGAAATTGCCACGGTCTCTTCATTGTGATCCATTTTATTTTGAAATTGCTTGCTGTAAATTGCAGAAAAAAATAATCACTTTCATTTATCGTTTTTAGTAATACATAATATAAAACTAACTTTATCAAGTATTTAGTATAACAGAAGGACTGTAAATAAATAACAGAAAACATTTTTCAAATTATCTTAAAGTGTACAACATAGTTCCCCTTACAAATTAACAACTCACCTTTTTAAAAGTAGGAGAAGTGTTAGTACTGTGTAAATCAAACACCAGAAATTGAGCACCAAAAATTCCTCACAAATGTACCTCAGACAGTAGTATCACAAAATGGCTGTGGTTTCCTCTCATTTTAGATATATACATAACCAATTAACTTTCATCACACACAAATACAAAACCAAAGTAACATTTTAATTGGTTCTAAATTTCAACACTTTCAAATGTGTTTTCCCCATGCAATTTTCCATAGGACATTTAGATACGTCTACAGCCTGAATGGCTGAACGGAATTACACCAAACTTGGCAAAATGGTACATCAAACCTAAGAGGTCAGGGAGGATCTACTATGCCCCCTTATGGTCATTTGCCCCTTCGCTTTGGCCTCCTCTTGTCTCTCGATCCTACCGAGAGACAAGATGGCGGCCGCTACGGACTGTTTGGAATGTTTACAGACGCCGGAGAACCAATCAGCTTCGCAAAGCTCCGTAACGCGAAAAGTACGCGAAGCGGAGCGCTGTTACAGATATATATCTTTTTTTGAACGTTAATTTCTCAAAATCCACTGGAGCACATATATTGAGACCTAGCAAAGGCACATCGGGCTACCAGTCCCTACAATTTTGCCAAGTTTCGTGCAAATCCATTCAGCCGTTCGATTATTATTATTTTTTTTCTTGCCCCGCGGGGCCCTTTTAAAACCTCCACATCAAACCAAGGGGGTCAGGGAGGATCTACTATGCCCCCTTATGGTCATTTGCCCCTTCGCTTTGGCCTCCTCTTGTCTCTCGATCCTACCGAGAGACAAGATGGCGGCCGCTACGGACTGTTTGGAATGTTTACAGACGCCGGAGAACCAATCAGCTTCGCAAAGCTCCGTAACGCGAAAAGTACGTGAAGCGGAGCGCTGTTACAGATATATATCTTTTTTTGAACGTTAATTTCTCAAAATCCACTGGAGCACATATATTGAGACCTAGCAAAGGCACATCGGGCTACCAGTCCCTACAATTTTGCCAAGTTTCGTGCAAATCCATTCAGCCGTTCGATTATAATTATTTTTTTTTTGCCCCGCGGGGCCCTTTTAAAACCTCCACATCAAACCTAGGGGGTCAGGGAGGATCTACTATGCCCCCTTATGGTCATTTGCCCCTTCGCTTTGGCCTCCTCTTGTCTCTCGATCCTACCGAGAGACAAGATGGCGGCCGCTACGGACTGTTTGGAATGTTTACAGACGCCGGAGAACCAATCAGCTTCGCTTCACAAAGCTCCGTAACGCGAAAAGTACGCGAACTGGAGCGCTGCCCGGTCCGCTGTTACAGATATATATATTTTTTTGAACGTTAATTTCTCAAAATCCACTGGAGCATATATATTGAGACCTAGCAAAGGCACATCGGGCTACCAGTCCCTACAATTTTGCCAAGTTTCGTGCAAATCCATTCAGCCGTTCGGGCTAAAAGTGAGGCCAACCGCCCAATGGAAAACTCAATGTTAAAAACACGTTTTGGGACCCCCCTTTTTTCTCGGCCCCCCCTTGACGAAACCCCCCCAAATTTTCAGGGGCTGCTCAAAAACAAAATGTTCCATTTTCCTGAAAATTTCAGCCAATTCCGTCGACAAACGCCAAAGTTATTAGACATAGAATTTTCAAAAATCCCATAGAGAAAAAATCCTAACTATATATACCTACTGGCGACCGCCAGTAGGTAATATATATATATATATATATATATGAACCAAACAACCCACCTCCCACGGCGACACCATGGAAGGAAGCAAGGACACAAGTGGTTCAGGATTCTGCATCGCTTTATTTAGTTGTTGTCGCCCTCAATCCCAAGCACCAGGAGAGACGCGTTCCAGCCTTCAAGAGGCCTTTGTCAAACTGATTTGGTATGCTATAATATATAGTTAGGAATTAGCATTTACAAAACCTTGAAAATTCACTGAAAAAACCATAGGTTATACACCATATATAGTTAGGAATTAGCATTTAAAAAACCTTATTTTACTCACACAAAACCATTGAAATTCCATATATAGTCAGTGATGTCATTTGAGATGTCATCAGTGATGTCATCAGTGATGTCATTTGAGATGTCATCAGTGATGTCATCAGTGATGTCACTGACCATGTCATGAATGATGTAATATGTGACATGATCAGCAGTGGATTGCGGGTGCGCGATATATAGTTAGTACAACTAACTATATATGGAATTTCAATGGTTTTGTGTGAGTAAAATAAGGTTTTTTAAATGCTAATTCCTAACTATATATGGTGTATAACCTATGGTTTTTTCAGTGAATTTTCAAGGTTTTGTAAATGCTAATTCCTAACTATATATGGTCTATAACCTATGGTTTTTTCAGTGAATTTCATTGGTTTTTTAAAAGCTAATATCTATAGCTGTAAAATGTATTCTTCTTTAAATCCAAAAATATATTTTATATGTTTATTAATAATTTTTTTTTAAATATTTTTTTGTTTCGCTCCCGGTCCGCGAACCGGAAAGCTTTCCGTTAGCTCAAATTGATGCCGCGACCCGGTCCGCGAACCGGTAAGAAATCAACATCGTGACGCGTCGCGAAAGCGCGACGTATCGCGTTGCCGCGTAATGCGTCTTATGACGTACCGCGTTAGCGCACCCGGAAGTGCCCCGGGGCGCGGACCGAGGCGCGAAACGCAGCTCCCCGGAAGCGATCCGCGGCGCGTCGCGAAAGCGCGACGTATCGCGTTGCCGCGTAATGCGTCTTGTGACGTACCGCGTTAGCGCACCCGGAAGTGCTCCGGGGTGCGGACCGAGGCGCGAAGCGCAGCGACCCGGAAGCTAACCGGGGCGCGTTCCGCAGCGCGTAACATGAGCGTGAGAGGTCATGTGACTTGTTAATAAAACTTTTCATTGGTTCCTTTCACTTTTGGTTTCATAATCATGTAAGGCTAGGTCAGGTGACCTAAAAATAACACTTTTCATTGGTTTAGAACTATTGTTTTTCCCAAATGATGAAAACCCCTCCTTCTTTCCTCACTCTGACTTTCATCATTGTGAGAGGAAGACCTTTATTAATACTTCAGAAATGGCTTCAGTAGTTGCTTCATCTGGTGCACCCCCACCACCACCTCCACCTCCTCATGGGAAGAGAGGACCACCTCCCCAGGTCATGACCAACACAGAGGAGGAAGAGGAAGAAATGGAGGAAGAGGAGGGAGAAGAACCACAGTTCTTGGAAGAGCTGCCCCGGGTTTCCCATAAGAAAGCCAGTTTCATCTGGCAGTTTTATTCAATCCCTCCTGGCCAAAAAAAAGTGAATGCGAGGTATGTCACCTGCCTCATCTGCAAAGATAAATTATCAAGGGGGACGGATAAGAAGTATAGTTATGGGAACTATACTATGCACAGGCACATGACCAGGAAGCATCCACTTAATTACAGCCGGGCGGAAATACGGGATTTGGAGGAAAATCCAACATCAACTCCTGTGGCCAGATCAAGATCGTCCATTTCATTGACACCAGCAGAGGCACGGGAAACTGTGCCAAACATACAAGAGAATTTTGGCCACATGAAACATACTTGTATGCACTGTGGTGCGTTGATAGCATGTGGCAATATGAGTATAAATGCTATCAACCTGGCTTATGAACATCATAATTGCCCTAACCGCCCCCAGTAATTTTTTTTTTTGCTCCTGTTGAGCCCTTTTCAATGCCTGTTTTTTGTTGTTTCCCCCCCCAAAAAAAACAAAAAAAATATAAAATTGTTCAAAAAATACAAAAAAAACAAAAAATGTTCAAAAATAAAAAAAAAATATAAAACAACAAAAATATAAAAAAAAAGTTCTTTTCAGAACTACCTCCCCTTTCAAAAAAAATTGCTAGAATGTTTAGCACTCTGGCAAGCTCTATTTCTTTTGGTTCGCTTCCCGGTTAGCTTCCCGGTACGCGGACCGGGAGCTAACCAAAAAAAAAAAAAAGAGTAAGTATAAGGAAAGTAAACAGAGTGATGTTAAAAGAAAGACAGCTATAGGGAGTAAAGAAGAGATACTGTTTAATAGATCTATTTACCGAAGAAAAGACGGAAGAGGGTATAATTGTGAAAAACAAAATAGATAAGGAAGTGAAAGAAAAAAAAAGAGAGTATAACATTAACAAGGAAGAGTTTCTTGGAGAATGTGAGTGAATGTTCAAAATAAGATTAAAACATGGGGAATAACAGAGAGAAAAAATAGAAAACAGAAAACAAAAAATAACAGAAAAAGATTAATTGAAACAGCAAAGAAATGTAAGTAACATAGAGCCATATCATCAACATAGGCAATAAAAGTTTTGCAGCTTTTATTGGCAGAAATGTGTCGCTAAAGCCACTTTTGCGGCAGAAAACTGCTGCTAAAACGACTTTTGCACCAGTTTTCTGCCAATAAAAACAGCAATAATTTTATTGGCTGTGTTCATAATATGCCCCTTAGTGTGCTTCAACTACACAGAGAAAGCATTATGAACAAATAGTGATAGAGTGATCAGTCAAAGACACTAAGAGAGGGACTGAGAAAAAGAGTGGAAGGAGTTGAGTAAGTAGGTAATAGAGAAAGGAATGAGGGAAGTAGCAAAGGCAGGAAACTGAGGGTTAAAGAAATGAAGCAGTGGAACTAATAGAAGTTAAATGTGATAGAAATGTAACGAAAAGAGTACAAAACATTTACCTTATAATTGTCGTTAAATTACTCACTTTTTGTTTTTATACTTTCAATCTGTGAAAAAAAATATAAAACAACAAAAATATAAAAAAAAAGTTCTTTTCAGAACTACCTCCCCTTTCAAAAAAAATTGCTAGAATGTTTAGCACTCTGGCAAGCTCTATTTCTTTTGGTTCGCTTCCCGGTTAGCTTCCCGGTACGCGGACCGGGAGCTAACCAAAAAAAAAAAAAAAGAGTAAGTATAAGGAAAGTAAACAGAGTGATGTTAAAAGAAAGACAGCTATAGGGAGTAAAGAAGAGATACTGTTTAATAGATCTATTTACCGAAGAAAAGACGGAAGAGGGTATAATTGTGAAAAACAAAATAGATAAGGAAGTGAAAGAAAAAAAAAGAGAGTATAACATTAACAAGGAAGAGTTTCTTGGAGAATGTGAGTGAATGTTCAAAATAAGATTAAAACATGGGGAATAACAGAGAGAAAAAATAGAAAACAGAAAACAAAAAATAACAGAAAAAGATTAATTGAAACAGCAAAGAAATGTAAGTAACATAGAGCCATATCATCAACATAGGCAATAAAAGTTTTGCAGCTTTTATTGGCAGAAATGTGTCGCTAAAGCCACTTTTGCGGCAGAAAACTGCTGCTAAAACGACTTTTGCACCAGTTTTCTGCCAATAAAAACAGCAATAATTTTATTGGCTGTGTTCATAATATGCCCCTTAGTGTGCTTCAACTACACAGAGAAAGCATTATGAACAAATAGTGATAGAGTGATCAGTCAAAGACACTAAGAGTAATAGAGACGGAGTGAGTGAACAAGAGTGAGGAACTATGAGAAGAGAGGGACTGAGAAAAAGAGTGGAAGGAGTTGAGTAAGTAGGTAATAGAGAAAGGAATGAGGGAAGTAGCAAAGGCAGGAAACTGAGGGTTAAAGAAATGAAGCAGTGGAACTAATAGAAGTTAAATGTGATAGAAATGTAACGAAAAGAGTACAAAACATTTACCTTATAATTGTCGTTAAATTACTCACTTTTTGTTTTTATACTTTCAATCTGTGAAAGAGAGAACAAACATTTGAAAAATATTAAAACATGTATTTAAAAATTACAAACGACAAGGGAAAAGATTGAAGGACAAACAGTTTTTCAACAACTTTGACACTTACAGAAGCTTCTGCTTCTCCAGGCCCCCTACACAGTCCTAAAGATATACATTTTAAACTAACAGTATCTTGATGCAGATGAAGTGAGGCCTATCTTAAAACATGGTGCATCTTTTGCATTGCTGTTGTCTCAGAAAAGTGTCGCAAGACACTAAAATTTTAAATGATTGCTTCAGGATGCCAATAAGATGTGTCCTATCCAGAGGTTTGTTTGAGGTGAGGCCTACTCAGGGTTGCAGATGAAATTTCGAGTTGTTGAAGAGAATAGAGGACATAATACATGTGAAGGTCTACCAATGAAGTGAGTCATGTCCACTGCACTCTTGAACAAAGTCCAAACCTCCTATGTTTCCCTGGACAGACCTAAACTTGATCTGCACAATGTGATTCGTAATGATAGGAAACACAGGTGATGTAATTGAAATACGTGCAATTTCTTTTGCTCATTTCACAATCACATCACTTGTGTTTCCTTTGCTTAGGTATCTCATTGTGCAGATGTAGTCCAGCATATGAAAGAGTACGCAGAAGTGCAGCACTGCATGCAACAACTTTGACACTTACAGAAGCCTCACCTTCTCCATGCCTCCTACACAGTTCTACATATACATCATAAATGCAAACAGTACAGAATTAATTATACATGTTAAATGGTTTATTTTTGCTGTTCTCAGAATGTATCAAAATTCACTAAAAACAGTGACTTGAAGGTATTCATCATATAACAGCGGGGAAAAAAAAACACAATCAAAATGATTGTGTTTAAAAAACCCATACAACATAACAAATCAGAATTCAGAACTCCTTAAAGTTAACTTACTTTCCATGACGTCAAAGGATGTCCTATGAACAGCTTACACTCTGTTGTGCTGTTATTACTTTCAGCCCGCCACTTTCTGAAAGAAAACCTCCATCGTTTTTAAAAACATGTTACATGCAATAAATGACTTCTTGCTCTCTACCACAAGTTTCCACAAAGCCAAATCTTGTCAGAGCCATTTATAACTCTTGGATTTCTTGTAAGCCAATCCCGTCATTTGGCATTTCTGCAACTTTCAGAATTAAAATGTTGAAGATCATTTTCACAATCCTGGAATAGTAATATCTTCCCCTTCTTGCTCAGTCATGTTCTACATTTCCTATGACACTGATACTGCTTACTATGAAGCAGACTTACACTACCTCTATGACTACTACAATTATTTAATTCTCTACATCACTTTTAATCACAAAGCAATGTAAAACAGTAGACAGCATTGCAGACTTACATTCCCTCTACTCTATGTTTTGATTGGCTGCTTCAATTAGCTTATAAAAAGAAATAGTTTTTCTGAACTCATTCAAAGTGCACTTATTTCTCCATGACGTCCAGTCTTATGGTTAGAAGTTATGTCTCTGAACTACACTTATCCTCAAGGCCAAATCGTGTAGGAGCCATTAGAACTTCTTGAAATTCCACAGAGCACATCCCGAGATTCTTTCCCTAAAATTTTGGTTTTAAAAACACCAGGTAAGAGTTTTTAAGGTCATACGGCAATTTTTTTTTGAAAATTAAAACAGAATCATTGCAAAATGACCAGCCATTTCTAGACTTTAAATAAGCTGTGTAATGTCCTGATGTTATTGAAGGACCGTCATGATATATAATTGCTGCAGTTACAAAAGTCCTTCCTGATATTGACAACTGCGAAGCCACAACATTTTTAATTAAAGTTGTCAATTTTGTTCCATCAGGCCTACATCGTTGGAACATTAAAATGACATACTGGCCATATGTTCGTATAAATAATGTGGACATCATTTCAGATTTACATTGGCTACACTCCATGTTGTGATCAGCTGCTTTTACTAGCTTATTAAAGGAGACTGATTTACTGTCTGGCAAAGTTAAATATATAAATCTTTCTGAGTCTACACTAGTAGTACTTGATACCATACAGTTCTCGCAGTCATGCTGCCATTGATAAGAAAGCCCAAACAGCTGATCTACATCTACACCTTCAGCATGCAATACATAAAGCATATACATTAAAAACTCCTGACAATCTCTTGCTGAATATTTTGAGAGAATTGTGTTTGGCCTGAACATCTGTCTAACAGATTTCGAATTTCAGACACACTTTCTATGTTTGTTCTATCAGTGCTACATTTCTCTAACACAGAATTTAACAAACTGCAAAATCTTTGATCAGAATTGACCACAATCTCTTCTTTTACATTTTCTAGAGAAAACAAAACATTAACCACTACATTAGCATAGCAGTTGACACCAGAACTGTTTTCAAATTGAAAACCAACAACATCTTCAACAGAATTCTTTTTGTTTCTGCTTATAATTTCAGGTTCATCGACTTTTCGTCTTTTTGCTACAACCTCCCCAGTATTGGTTACATTTCTTCGTTTCCGGCTTACCACACGTTTCTCAAACAAAGGATATTGAGGCAAATGTGGCGCATACTCTCTTCTTAACCTATTGTATTCCTTAACACAATCTAGATCCGCACAAATTTGATTTTGATTTGATTTGATTTTGATTTGAGCATTTGTAGAGCGCGCGAATGCCCGTAGGCGTCTTGGCGCTAGGATTCAACTCTGACTCTTGAAGGTGTTGATTTAGGGAGATGTTGAGAAAAGCCACGTTTTAACTTGCTTTCTGAATGTTTTCAGTGATGGATTGATTTTTATATCTAGTGGTAATTGGTTCCAGATTCTTGCTGTGTATACCAGGAAGCTTCTTCCTCCCCAGTTTGCTCTCTTGAATCTTGGTACCGTGATTGTTTTCTTTTGGCCGGATCTGAGAGGTCTGTTTGGCTCATATAGTTTTAGATGAGTTTTTAAAAATTGGGATCCAGTTCCATTGATTGCTTTATATGCTAAGCACAGTGTTTTGAATTGTATCCTCTTTTCGATTGGTAGCCAGTGTAGATCTCTAAGTTTATGGCTGATTCTTTCAAATTTTGGTATCCCTAGTATCAGCCTGGCTGCTGCATTCTGCAGACGCTGGAGTTTGATTAGGATTTTCTTCCTGGCTCCAGCATACAGGCTGTTCCCGTAGTCCAGTCTGGACAATGCTAATGCTGTCACCACTGTTTTTCTTAATCATTTTTAGAATATACCACAATGATGATGCCAGTTTATTCGCTTGTGCGTCAAATGAGAGGTTAGTGTCTATGGTAAATCCCAGGTTTTTTACCTTTTCTGTTGGTTCTGGACATCCTCCTAGTTCTTTTGGCCACCATGCATGGGACCATATTTTATTGTCTCCTCCTAGAATCATGACCTCACTTTTGTCTCCGTTTAGTTTTAGACAATTTGTTCTCATCCATTGGCTAACTTGTGTCATGCAGATTTGAAATTTTTCTGCTGTGTTATCTACGTCTTTGTTTATTGTCACCACAATTTGGGTATCGTCAGCGTAGGATATTGGGGTGAATCCACAGTTCCTTATTATTTGTGCAAGGGGGGTGACGTATAGGTTAAAAAGAGTAGGGCTAATCGAAGAACCCTGCGGAACTCCACATGGTAGGTTGAATTGATTAGATTTGGCCTCTCCTGATTCTATTGATAAAGTTCTATTCTCTAGATAGGAGGCGATAAGTGCACAGGCTGATTCATCCAATTGTGCTGTTTTTAGGCGTGTTATAAGGATTTCATGGCTGACCGTATCGAAGGCCGCCGATAGGTCAAGTAATATCAAGGCGGCCTTCGATCCGTTGTCCAGTATCTGTCTGAGTTCCTCTACCGCTGTAATAAGGGCGGTTTCTGTTCCGTGCCCTTCACGAAAACCGAACTGTGAGTGGTCTAACCAGTTGCCATCCAGTAGGTATCGGGATAGTTGTTTATTTAATAATTTTTCTAGAATTTTGGCGGCAAAGGGGATCCTAGCTATTGGCCTATAATTGTTCGGGCTATCGCCATCCAGGTTAGGCTTTTTTAGAAGTGGCCTGATCGATATCATTTTCCAATCATCGGGAAAGATTTTGGTTTTGATGATTTGGGAGAAAAGTTTTTCTAGTACTGTACTTATTTGTTCGGAGCAAATATGCATTATTTTTGATGGACATGGGTCCATTGGGCTTCCTGAGTTGATGGTGTGGATCTCTTTTTGGATTTGTTCTGCTGTCGGGGGAGTAAATATAAAAAAAGTGGTAGGATCTGTGTCCTTACTCACTGGGGTTGTTGTTTGTGAGTAATCCTTTATTGATAATTCGGTGTTTTGATTTTTGAAGGAGTCATATACTAGTGAAACTTTGTTGACAAAGAATTCTCCTAACACGTTGCAGAAGTCTAAAGATAGTGCTTCAGAGTTGTTATTCTCGAATTTTGATAATTTTTTGACAGTGTCAAATAGGGTTTTGCTTGAGTTTTTTGACTCATTGATTTTATGGATAAAGTATTTACTTTTCTCCGTTATGATTAGTTTTTTATAACATGCTAATGTTGCTTTGTATTCTTGTTTAAGATGGATGTCATAGTTAGTTCTCCACTTTTTTTCCGCTCTTCTACATGTCTGTTTCTGGTTTCTTAGTGCTTCCGAGAACCATGGCTGTGAGGGGGTTTTTCTTTTTAGAGTGGCTTTCTTTTGTGGGACTGTTAGCTCTACTGCATTCTTCAGCCATTCGTTAAACTGTTTGCAGGCTGTATTACAGTTTTCCTGAAGTACAGGATATGTTGATTGCAGTATATCGATGAATGTCTGATTATCCAATTTTGACCATTCAAGGTACATGGTTTGTTTGATATATTCCATAGGTCTTCCAGTGTCCTCTATAATTTCCAGGTAGGAACTGATTAGTTTGTGGTCTGTCCACGGGATAGGAATGGTTTCTATCTTTGTTAGTCTTTCACATGAGGTGAAGATACCGTCCAGTGTGTGGCCGGCCTCATGAGTATCCATGTGTACTTTCTGTATAAGATCAAAGTTTGACATTGCATCAATGAATGGAGCTACCTTTGGGTCGGAGATTTTTTCTAAATGTAGGTTAAAATCTCCTAGGACTGTGTAGTCTGGACTAATGATGCTGGATTCGAGAAACGGGCTTAGCAACTCGATTAATGGCGTTTTTGCACTAGGTGGTCTGTATATAAGTAGCCCATTGAACGTGTAGTTGTTAGTAATTTTTATTTGAAATGTTAAAGTTTCACAGTCTGGTGTGCTTCCTTTATCTGAGGTTTTAATTTTATAGTCTTTCTTTGTTATAATTGCCAACCCTCCTCCCCGTTTTATTTTTCTGTCCGCTCTAGAGAAGGAGTAGCCGTCTGGAATAGCTAGGGTCAGGTCGGCGTCTGAAGCTTCATCTGCCCATGTTTCTGTAACAAATAGTATATCAATATTATGATTATCTATTAATTCTGCTGTTTGTATGTTGTGTTTAACTAAAGATCTAACATTGAGCAGTGCGATCTTTAGATGGTAATTTCTGTGCTTTGGTATTCTCGTATTAGTCAGGCTTTGGATAGGGGTAAAATCAAAGATTTGTGAGCATGTAGGACAATTTTTACCTTCTTTGTTTGGATCCATCCTGGCACATGGGGAGCGTTGTTTCAGTCTTTGAAGTTCTTGACTGGAGTATATATGTACTCTTTTCTCTATATCATTTCGATCAGGGGATGTGGCCCTGGGCCCGGTCTTGGCGCGGACGGGCGCAGACGGGCTTGCCTTGGGCGCGCCTTCGGCGCGCAAACGGCGCGCCCGCTGCGCGCGTCCGCTGCGCGTTTGTGGAGGGCACATTTTCTAGTGATGTGGAGGGGGGTGTGGCCAGCGTCAGTGGGCGTGGCTTGTGCTCGCTCTGATTCTGGCGCCAAGAACTTCGCCCGCCGCAGCCCTGAAATCGGCAGCGCGGGGAGTTCTAAACAGGTAAGGTGAGGGGGTGCTTTAGTTTCCAAAGTGCAATTAGTATTCAATTTTAAAAAACAACAGCATCAATTGTCACATATAAATTTTAAAAGTAAGTCTTTAAAATTCGGCAATACAATTGGTTAAAAAAAAGCTCTCCCGGCTATCTCGCCTCAGGAGTAGAGTTGTCTCTGTTAAGCGGCTTGTTTTTCACTCGCTTTTGTAAGATTTGCAAGGGGGCGCGGCCAGCGTCAGTGGGCGTGGCTTGTGCTCGCTCTGATTCTGGCGACAAGGACTTCGCCCGCCGCAGCCCTGAAATCGGCAGCGCGGGGAGTTCTAAACAGGTAAGGTGAGGGGGTGCTTTAGTTTCCAAAGTGCAATTAGTATTCAATTTTAAAAAACAACAGCATCAATTGTCACATATAAATTTTAAAAGTAAGTCTTTAAAATTCGGCAATACAATTGGTTAAAAAAAGCTCTCCCGGCTATCTCGCCTCAGGAGTAGAGTTGTCTCTGTTAAGCGGCTTGTTTTTCACTCGCTTTTGTAAGATTTGCAAGGGGGCGCGGCCAACGTCAGTGGGCGTGGCTTGTGCTCGCTCTGATTCTGGCGCCAAGAACTTCGCCCGCCGCAGCCCTGAAATCGGCAGCGCGGGGAGTTCTAAACAGGTAAGGTGAGGGGGTGCTTTAGTTTCCAAAGTGCAATTAGTATTCAATTTTAAAAAACAACAGCATCAATTGTCACATATAAATTTTAAAAGTAAGTCTTTAAAATTCGGCAATACAATTGGTTAAAAAAAGCTCTCCCGGCTATCTCGCCTCAGGAGTAGAGTTGTCTCTGTTAAGCGGCTTGTTTTTCACTCGCTTTTGTAAGATTTGCAAGGGGGCGCGGCCAGCGTCAGTGGGCGTGGCTTGTGCTCGCTCTGATTCTGGCGCCAAGAACTTCGCCCGCCGCAGCCCTGAAATCGGCAGCGCGGGGAGTTCTAAACAGGTAAGGTGAGGGGGTGCTTTAGTTTCCAAGGTGCAATTAGTATTCAATTTTAAAAAACAACAGCATCAATTGTCACATATACATTTTAAAAGTAAGTCTTTAAAATTCGGCAATACAATTGGTTAAAAAAAGCTCTCCCGGCTATCTCGCCTCAGGAGTAGAGTTGTCTCTGTTAAGCGGCTTGTTTTTCACTCGCTTTTGTAAGATTTGCAAGGGGGCGCGGCCAGCGTCAGTGGGCGTGGCTTGTGCTCGCTCTGATTCTGGCGCCAAGAACTTCGCCCGCCGCAGCCCTGAAATCGGCAGCGCGGGGAGTTCTAAACAGGTAAGGTGAGGGGGTGCTTTAGTTTCCAAAGTGCAATTAGTATTCAATTTTAAAAAACAACAGCATCAATTGTCACATATAAATTTTAAAAGTAAGTCTTTAAAATTCGGCAATACAATTGGTTAAAAAAAGCTCTCCCGGCTATCTCGCCTCAGGAGTAGAGTTGTCTCTGTTAAGCGGCTTGTTTTTCACTCGCTTTTGTAAGATTTGCAAGGGGGCGCGGCCAGCGTCAGTGGGCGTGGCTTGTGCTCGCTCTGATTCTGGCGCCAAGAACTTCGCCCGCCGCAGCCCTGAAATCGGCAGCGCGGGGAGTTCTAAACAGGTAAGGTGAGGGGGTGCTTTAGTTTCCAAAGTGCAATTAGTATTCAATTTTAAAAAACAACAGCATCAATTGTCACATATAAATTTTAAAAGTAAGTCTTTAAAATTCGGCAATACAATTGGTTAAAAAAAGCTCTCCCGGCTATCTCGCCTCAGGAGTAGAGTTGTCTCTACTCATGCTTGTGACATCACACTCAATCAAGTACAATCCCGATAAAGTTCTAACTCGTGACAATGCCACATATGCCATACCCTCCTTGAACACAGAACTGCCAATATTCACCAATGCACTGTCTACACTTAAACCTTGCGATTTATGGATTGTCACCGCATATGCAAAGCAAACAGGAAACTGCTTATGGCGAACATATAAGTCTTTTACAAGCAAAAATCTAGCAGAGCAACGACCAAATAGCTGTACTTCCTCAATGCCATCAAATTAAATTTTTAAAAATTCAATTCCATCTCTATTTCTGTATTTTACAAAATCAACAACATTACCCATTGATCCATTTACCAGACCTCTTTCAACATGTAAATTCCTTCTTAAAATTTTACGGCAGTTCAAGCACACATTCAGAGTCTTTTCAAAACCTGCAGTTTTAGATATACTCTTCTCTAATGAATCCAATTTTGTTTTCAGATTCTCAGACAAAATAATTGTTGATCCCATATGCTCTACTCTGTCAATAGCTTCCAGTTTCACAATCTCTTGCTTTTCTAAATGCAACATTTTGTTGTTGAATTTGGCACATTCTGCAAGAGTTGGCATCAAACATATTCCAGATTTCTTCTCAGTAATTTTCTGAAAAATATTCTCAGGCACAACATCTTGTTCTGGATATAAATTTGACAGTAATCGTGCATGTAAAGCTTCTTTCCCATGCTCGGTCACTTTTCCAATTCTAACATCTTGTAGAATAGTCTTGTAAACTTCATCCTTCGCCTGACGCATATTTTCATGCAGTTCAGCATAATTGAAGTTTAACCATATATTGACGTTGCCAATTTCTGGTGAAGAATTGGCTTGGTAGTTTGGTCTGCCCTGTTCCCATGATGCACTGGGCCAGGGACAGACTAATTTGCATATAGCCAGGTTCTGAGCTGGGATGGGGCAGTGAGATAAATAACGGTGATGGATCAAGCCCTGATCTTTGGACTGGGTAAGAGTGGTCTGCTTAATTCAGACACTCTGTTCATCACCACCCCCTTTTCTGTATCGTTTTTGGCCACTATAGGTGTGGCAGGGTATACTCAGACATGAGTCCCTTTCTCACTGCTCCATCAGGATTCAAGCAAGCCGGGCCGAAGAGCCTGAAATGCCAGAAACCGGTCCCCGGTAGCTTGTCTCCTTTCTGGTGAAGAATTGGCTTGGTAGTTTGGTCTGCCCTGTTCCCATGATGCACTGAGCCAGGGACAGACTAATTTGCATATAGCCAGGTTCTGAGCTGGGATGGGGCAGTGAGATAAATAACGGTGATGGATCAAGCCCTGATCTTTGGACTGGGTAAGAGTGGTCTGCTTAATTCAGACACTCTGTTCATCACCACCCCCTTTTCTGTATCGTTTTTGGCCACTATAGGTGTGGCAGGGTATACTCAGACATGAGTCCCTTTCTCACTGCTCCATCAGGATTCAAGCAAGCCGGGCCGAAGAGCCTGAAATGCCAGAAACCGGTCCCCGGTAGCTTGTCTCCTTTCTGGTGAAGAATTGGCTTGGTAGTTTGGTCTGCCCTGTTCCCATGATGCACTGAGCCAGGGACAGACTAATTAGCATATAGCCAGGTTCTGAGCTGGGATGGGGCAGTGAGATAAATAACGGTGATGGATCAAGCCCTGATCTTTGGACTGGGTAAGAGTGGTCTGCTTAATTCAGACACTCTGTTCATCACCACCCCCTTTTCTGTATCGTTTTTGGCCACTATAGGTGTGGCAGGGTATACTCAGACATGAGTCCCTTTCTCACTGCTCCATCAGGATTCAAGCAAGCCGGGCCGAAGAGGCTGAAATGCCAGAAACCGGTCCCCGGTAGCTTGTCTCCTTTCTGGTGAAGAATTGGCTTGGTAGTTTGGTCTGCCCTGTTCCCATGATGCACTGGGCCAGGGACAGACTAATTTGCATATAGCCAGGTTCTGAGCTGGGATGGGGCAGTGAGATAAATAACGGTGATGGATCAAGCCCTGATCTTTGGACTGGGTAAGAGTGGTCTGCTTAATTCAGACACTCTGTTCATCACCACCCCCTTTTCTGTATCGTTTTTGGCCACTATACGTGTGGCAGGGTATACTCAGACATGAGTCCCTTTCTCACTGCTCCATCAGGATTCAAGCAAGCCGGGCCGAAGAGCCTGAAATGCCAGAAACCGGTCCCCGGTAGCTTGTCTCCTTTCTGGTGAAGAATTGGCTTGGTAGTTTGGTCTGCCCTGTTCCCATGATGCACTGGGCCAGGGACAGACTAATTTGCATATAGCCAGGTTCTGAGCTGGGATGGGGCAGTGAGATAAATAACGGTGATGGATCAAGCCCTGATCTTTGGACTGGGTAAGAGTGGTCTGCTTAATTCAGACACTCTGTTCATCACCACCCCCTTTTCTGTATCGTTTTTGGCCACTATAGGTGTGGCAGGGTATACTCAGACATGAGTCCCTTTCTCACTGCTCCATCAGGATTCAAGCAAGCCGGGCCGAAGAGGCTGAAATGCCAGAAACCGGTCCCGGTAGCTTGTCTCCTTTCTGGTGAATAATTGGCTTGGTAGTTTGGTCTGCCCTGTTCCCATGATGCACTGGGCCAGGGACAGACTAATTTGCATATAGCCAGGTTCTGAGCTGGGATGGGGCAGTGAGATAAATAACGGTGATGGATCAAGCCCTGATCTTTGGACTGGGTTAGAGTGGTCTGCTTAATTCAGACACTCTGTTCATCACCACCCCCTTTTCTGTATCGTTTTTGGCCACTATAGGTGTGGCAGGGTATACTCAGACATGAGTCCCTTTCTCACTGCTCCATCAGGATTCAAGCAAGCCGGGCCGAAGAGGCTGAAATGCCAGAAACCGGTCCCCGGTAGCTTGTCTCCTTTCTGGTGAAGAATTGGCTTGGTAGTTTGGTCTGCCCTGTTCCCATGATGCACTGGGCCAGGGACAGACTAATTTGCATATAGCCAGGTTCTGAGCTGGGATGGGGCAGTGAGATAAATAATGGTGATGGATCAAGCCCTGATCTTTGGACTGGGTAAGAGTGGTCTGCTTAATTCAGACACTCTGTTCATCACCACCCCCTTTTCTGTATCGCCAATGCTGCCTAGGCACTTCCTGGTATCTTCATGCGTGAGCATTTTGAACACAGGTTGCCCTTTCACTGGTGTCAGCTGCAGAAGATCTCCGAAAACAATGATGTGTTTGCCACCAAATAACACATCATACTCTGTTTTGAGAACTTCTTGCATTCTCAAATGCACAAAGGCAAGCATGACATTGGAAACCATGCTTACTTCGTCAATGATAAGAAGTTTCATTTTCCTCAAGATTCTTGAAACTTAAAAACAAGCATCTCCAGATAGCTTGTGATATTGTAATTTGTTGTCATGCTCCACTGGCAGCATCAGTAAACGATGTAAAGTAATCCCTTTAATGTTATGTGCTGCCAGTCCAGTTGGAGCGGTGACAACACAAGACAGCGATGACTCTGTCCTTTCCTGCAAATAGCATGAAATTGCTTTAATGAGGAAACTTTTTCCAGTTCCCGCTTCTCCACTCACGTACAGTCGGACAGGCTTCAACGACGTACATGAGCACTCTTTCTTGTCATGACTTAATCCATGATCAATTTGCATGGTAACTTCGTCATATATTTTCCTCTGCTCAATGTTGAGTTGTCTTTCCAACTCTTCTAAGTTGACCGCATCCTCCTGAGCATGTGCCATGGCTCTTTCCACTTCATTCATAGCAGTGGCAGCTTCATTTTCGATAACAGGTCCTCCTAGTGGATCCTGACTCAATGAAGCAGAACTCTGACTGTCCTGAGAACTGTCTCTGGCAATCTCGGCTGCAATCATTGCTTCCTGCTCAATTTCCGCATTCAACATTTCTACATATTTGGGAAAAGCAGGACATTCTATGGTCTCCTTGGCGGCATTGAAAGAGTCTTCATAACAGAGAAAATCTCCAAGCAGTTCCTCTTCTGCACGCCAAGGCTTGAAAAGTTGCAAAAGTGCTAAATAGAAAAACTCCTTTTTTTCAGGAGATTCACCACTCAATTTTCGATGGTTTACCAAGTGGCATTTTCTTTGCTTGACCAGACATCCCTCACTTCCTATTACAGCATACACTCCTTTCTCAGTATCTTCTTTGATGTTCCTCTTGAATATGTAATTTTGCAGAACCTCATACAGACAAACATTCTCGAGGTGACTGCTTCGATTTGGATAATATGTATCCAACATGTTGGTCTTCAAAATGTCGGTACTGTTTGGCTCCTTTTCCGCCAAATACTCAATTTCCCGCACAGGTTTGAGAACTCGATTACGCGTTGCAGCAAGAACAAGACTCGCCCAAATGATACTCCTGGACTTGGCATAGAGACTTGCTGAAGACAACCGGTCAGAACATTCGTACGCTCCGATTTCTCGATGCGACAACATCTTCAGACAACTTCTTGCTGAGGCTCTTTTCATGGGAAATGTCCTCCCACATATCCTTCAATTCTGTCTTCTCTTTTTTGGTGATGTAAGACGTCACATACCGAGCCACAGCCATACAGTTATCAGCCACAAACTGTATATCCATGTTAGCATTCCACATGGACAAAATCACCGGGTTGTAGTCGTTGATGTACTTGGACTCTTCGTTCCTCTTCAAATTGTATGTGTTTTTAGGTGATTTCTTCATCACATTATGTCGCAGCGAAGACATCAAACTGTTTACTCTTCCTTTAGAAATCACCGGTCGTGGAAAACCGAAACGACATTTGGTGTAGAACTTGTCCTTGTTTCAGAATTTACGACGACTGTACTTTCCACATCGATGGCTTTGGAAACGCAGAACTTTTTCTCTTAGGCTTTTCTTCTCCTTTGCGTTTGGAACAGCACACGTAGAATACTGTTGTATAAAACTCATCACTGAGTCTTCTGGATCCGTTCCAAATTTAGGTGCATCCTTGATCCACAGCAACATATGTATATGAGGAGCACCTCTTGCTTGGTACTCCTTTCTCCAGAAGAAATCCAACACCTCTCCAAGAGGTGGATTCTTCTTATTCATGATGAAAGACATCATAGCTTCAAATCTATGATTGAAGTACCTACATACATTGACTGGATCCAAAGAGCACAGTTCTCCGGGTGTCTTGAATTCGATGTTTTCTACGTTAGCATTTGCCTCTCGTAGAAATTCAAGTAAGTCTTCCCAGCCATACTCGGCACAGCTCAGAGTGAGGAACCATGTGGGAGTACCTAAGTTCCTCAGCATACATTTTAAATCACCATGACGACGGTACCAGAACTCATTAGTACCACGCTGACACGCCATGAGATTAATCAGGTGAGAATCCAAAATACTGTCTTGGACATTGACTTTATCCATAAAGTCACTTGCCGAGATGTTTTGCATGTGTATACCACTTTTCAAGATGTGGTTCACTGCATATGACAGTCCAGACAGATCGCTTTCAAACAGGAGATGAAACAAATAAGGAATGCATTGTCGAAAACCTAGCATCTCCTGCATACAATCGCAAAGTCCGGTATTCAGAAGCAGGAATTTGATGAGGTCGCTCATCATATCTTCCTCCCTGACCTGTTGGAAAAAGCTGTGGGAAACACCGAGCTTCCAAACTTTCCTCCCAAACACTAATGGGACTCCCTTTGGCTTGTTTCATTTGAAACAACCCAATAGCATTCCCCATGACTTCCTTGGAATGCAAAGGATGAACACTATAATGTTCATATATTTCTTTACTAGTAGAAGTTTCTACTTTCTCAATTTGACCAGCACACAAATCGCTATCCTCTTCCTCACTTACTTCCTCTTCTGCAACATATACATTCTTATAGTATTTATTATTTTTTTTCAAATACAATGTTGCCTTTTTAACTTTCCTAATATCTACTAAATCTTGCCATATTTTCTTATTCTTTGTCGGAACCCCATTAACTAAGATAACCAGAGGTTCCTCGTCCACTTTTTCTACTCCAATTGTGTTAATGTTTTTCTTCAAATCTAGAGGCAAATAAACAACTCTTCCCTTTAATCCTCTCTGTAAATCTGATGGAGGCAATTTCCCTGTCTTTGGCTCCATTCTTACAGTAGCCTGAAAGGGATGGATACTTTGAATCAAAATAGACTCATAAGTATTTAAATCCTTCAATTCAGAAGGAATCTCAACCAATTCCAGATTATTATGAACTGCTCTAGCAGGCATCTGGTTTTGATTTAATTTGCAACAACAATAAGTACACACACGTTGATCCAATCCCAAATCAAAACAATTTTCTACCATCAAGTATGTTGCGAAATCCTTCCATTCACTATTATTTTCCCTTTCACTTTTTGCATATAAATCCACTAACTTAGTCTGATTCTTATAATAAGTGCATCGACAACACACACAAGTGAAATTGGGCCTCTCACTTGATTTGACCTGAAACGTGGCAATTTCCCTCTGGAAATTATCTGTACTGGAAACCTGTACACTATCTTCCACATTACCCGCTTCTTCTTGGTCAATTTCAACATTCTCCTCTTTACTTCCAAAGTAACAAAACTCAATTTCTTCACATATATTCTTCACATCTATTTCAGAACCATGCAAAAGAGCAGCACATAATTTTTTAAGCATAATTGCTGGACTCTTAGCATAATACAACATTCTAACTAATTTCCTCACTTTATTATGATGCACTGCTAGCATCCTGAAATGATGAAAAACACTCTGGCATACTCTCCTGGAAGGACAAGCCAGTGAATGACCATGCAAACTCTGCAAGGATCTAATTCTTGCAACAACCTTATTTTCTGCTTCAAACTTTTCTTATTAAATGACCGTACAAAATCACAAAGCAAATTGATGGAATCCTGTCGCACACTGCAAATACTACTACACTTCCAGGTGTACACAGGACCCTTAGCACATCTTCCTAAAACCTCATTACCTAACACCTCTTCTGCCTCTGTTGTCACAAGTTTTTCTTTTTCAACTGGACAACCATCTTTCACTTCATAAGCACGACCACTGGTGTCAACTGCATGCACCAAATCATTATCCTGGAAATAACTCTCCTCATTAAAAAATGCCTCACAGCTTGAACTATGCATCCATTCTCCAGAAAAAACTTCACAAAAATTACTACGATTAACTATTCTCTTCCATCTACTATTTCTTTTGAAATCATAAATTGCCTTGTTTAGCTTCCTAATTCTATTGATTATCAAAATAAATAACTTACGTTTAATTTCAAATGCCTGATCAATAACTTTCTCAACTTTTTTTTTTCTCTTATAAAAAACCACTTTCTGTTGACCTTTCTTAATATTTTTTAACAAATTGCCAATTATCCTGTTGCGGAACATTCGTTTACGAATGTCCCTAAACTGTTGTTTCCTTCTACTATCATGCACAGAGTTATCTCTTGCTCTAGCAGTAACATTTTTGATTGGCCTTTCCTTTCCATTTGAATTGCTTTTCTTTTTCTGCACTGAAACATTTTCTGTAGTAATATTTTTTTTACTGCAAATATTTCTTATGAATGTTTTTGTACTCTTACCCGGTGCTTTCTTGTTGACTTGACAAATCTTTTTGTTAGAGGACTGCTGCTTTTTTTCAATCACCTGCTGTCTTTGACGTTTTGCAGCCTTTCTCAGTCTTTCTTTCATTGGCATGGTGAAATGTTGAAATGATCTGCAGTTGAATCTGTGGTAAAATATATTAAAAAATGTTATTAACCACTATTACCCAACAGTACATCAATAACAGTAATCAAAAACTTAAAACACTACTTTACATTTTTACATATAAGATTTTTTAGTGCATGGCAATTTTAGAATACAGAAATAGCAGAAAAGAAATGGAATTTATAATCATGTTACCTGTGCTATCTTATATGTGAATCTGATCTAATTTTATGAGCATATTTTAATATTTTATTGAAGACACTACACATAAACTGTTTTTGAAGGTGTCTTTATTTTTAAATTAAACGGTTTACATCTTTTTTTTTATTACAAATTTTTAAAATAAATGTTTATAGTTCCATAGGCTCAAGCAGGTCAGCTTCCCACCCTATGTCATATAATTCGGACAAATCTGCATCCTCATCACGTTCTTCTTCATCCTCAGGATTTAAATCATCCAAGGGATCAACATCCACTGATGTTTCAATTACAAGTTCAATGATGAGGTCAAAATCAACTGATTGCAGATTATCGCTCATGTTGATGTTGTCTTTATCTTTAAAGAAAGATAACAACAATGAGATGTTGCAGAGTAAGAGATAAATCTCAGAGATTATAATAGTAAAATTGTTTAACAAGAGTAACATTTTGCAGCTATTATTTAGCCATGTCCAGCGATGCTGAGCAGGTGAAGCCTATGTCTAATTTTTCAGTGAACAGGACTCATCTCTTCTTAACCTTGGATAAGCCTCACCGACTCTGTGTCCCCTGCACATACTTAAATGTAAAGGGGCAGATTTATGTGATTTGGCACATCCCCAGGCATGCACCAGTTAACGTGCACCGCTGCTCTGCCACCCATGGTGTGCCGCATTTACAATCAGATAGGAGAAAGCTGCGTCAAAACCCTGCGCCTGCTTTAAGCAGGCATAGGTCTTGACGCAACATTGTGGAGATGGGGCACCTCTGAGCCTTGCTGGAGCTGCATCACACTTGCAATACAACTCCAGCAATGCGCCACCTTTACAGCACAGATACGTCACGCATCTGTGCCATTTTTGCCCCATGCTGCGCCGCATTGTAAATGCAGCACACCATGGGTGGCGGAACAGCGGCGCAGGATGACTGGCACATCCCTGGTGATGCGCCAGTCATCATAAATCTATCCCTAAGCTTCTTATCTTGTTACAGATGAACCGCCATATGTATCATCAAACTATTTTGCATTTCCTAAATAGCGAATTTTAAGGAATAAATAGCAATTCTTTACCATTCCTAATTTGCAATGAGCAAATTGCTAATTGCAAATTACCCATTCATTTCCATGGGCTAGGAGGCTCATAGGAATGAAGGTGCAATTTGTGATTAGCAATTAGCTCATCGCAAATTAGGAATTTTTTCAAGGGTGCAGGGGTGTCTCAAGAACACCCTTCTGCACCCCTGAAAAAGAAATTTGGGGGCATATGGCACACATACATGCCCTAAGGGCATGTATTGGCGTCATATGACACCTTTTGTTTTTTGGAAAAAAAGCTTTTTGAAAAGAATTCGCAAATTACCACAAACTAGAAGTTGGTGGTAGTTTCCAAATCCTTAATGTCATTTTTTACATATTTTTTGCTTGATACATTGCATTTAAGGAATCGCAAAATTTGCAAATCCTTCAGTGCAATCGCAAAATAAGGAATAGCAAATATTGCTATTCCTTATTTTGCATCAAACTTGTTTGATACATACCATTTGTCTAATTAGCATTCGCAAAGGCCGAAATTTGCAGAATTTTGATCTTTGCGAATGCTAATTAGCTTGATACATATGGCCCCAAGTGAGGCCTGTCTTGCAACATGGTGCATCTTTTGCATCACTGCTGCATCGGTTTCATGTGGCACGTTTTTTTTACACCATGACACATCTGCCTAAATGCATCAATTTGTAATTTTGTCGCCTCATAGCAAATCTTTTGCACCGCCGCTGCATCATAAAAGTGACGCACAGTGGCGCAAAAGAGGCATACACCTATCATAAATCTGTCCCTAGCATTTTAAATGATTAATCCAGGATGACGATAAGGTGTGGCCTATCCAGAGGTTTGTTTAAGGTGAGGCCTACTCAGGATTGCAGATTAAAGTTACACTTGATGAAGAATACAGAGGAGATAATACATGTAAATGCCTACCAATGAAGTAAGTAATGTGCACTTTATTGCGCCAGTCATCATAAATGTATCCCTAAGCTTCTTATCTTGTTACAGATGAACCGCCATATGTATCATCAAACTATTTTGCATTTCCTAAATAGCGAATTTTAAGGAATAAATAGCAATTCTTTACCATTCCTAATTTGCAATGAGCAAATTGCTAATTGCAAATTACCCATTCATTTCCATGGGCTAGGAGGCTCATAGGAATGAAGGTGCAATTTGCGATTAGCAATTAGCTCATCGCAAATTAGGAATTTTTTCAAGGGTGCAGGGGTGTCTCAAGAACACCCTGCTGCACCCCTGAAAAAGAAATTTGGGGGCATATGGCGCACATACATGCCCTAAGGGCATGTATTGGCGTCATATGGCACCTTTTGTTTTTTGGAAAAAAAGCTTTTTGAAAAGAATTCGCAAAGTACCACAAACTAGAAGTTGGTGGTAGTTTCCAAATCCTTAATGTCATTTTTTACATATTTTTTGTTTGATACATTGCATTTAAGGAATCGCAAAATTTGCAAATCCTTCAGTGCAATCGCAAAATAAGGAATAGCAAATATTGCTATTCCTTATTTTGCATCAAACTTGTTTGATACATACCATTTGTCTAATTAGCATTCGCAAAGGCCGAAATTTGCAGAATTTTGATCTTTGCGAATGCTAATTAGCTTGATACATATGTCCCAAGTGAGGCCTGTCTTGCAACATGGTGCATCTTTTGCATCACTGCTGCATCGGTTTCATGTGGCACGTTTTTTTACACCATGACACATCTGCCTAAATGCATCAATTTGTAATTTTGTCGCCTCATAGCAAATCTTTTGCACCGCCGCTGCATCATAAAAGTGACGCACAGTGGCGCAAAAGAGGCATACACCTATCATAAATCTGTCCCTAGCATTTTAAATGATTAATCCAGGATGACAATAAGGTGTGGCCTATCCAGAGGTTTGTTTAAGGTGAGGCCTACTCAGGATTGCAGATTAAAGTTACGCTTGATGAAGAATACAGAGGAGATAATACATGTAAAGGCCTACCAATGAAGTAAGTAATGTCCACTTTATTGCGCCAGTCATCATAAATGTATCCCTAAGCTTCTTATCTTGTTACAGATGAACCGCCATATGTATCATCAAACTATTTTGCATTTCCTAAATAGCGAATTTTAAGGAATAAATAGCAATTCTTTACCATTCCTAATTTGCAATGAGCAAATTGCTAATTGCAAATTACCCATTCATTTCCATGGGCTAGGAGGCTCATAGGAATGAAGGTGCAATTTGTGATTAGCAATTAGCTCATCGCAAATTAGGAATTTTTTCAAGGGTGCAGGGGTGTCTCAAGAACACCCTGCTGCACCCCTGAAAAAGAAATTTGGGGGCATATGGCGCACATACATGCCCTAAGGGCATGTATTGGCGTCATATGGCACCTTTTGTTTTTTGGAAAAAAAGCTTTTTGAAAAGAATTCGCAAATTACCACAAACTAGAAGTTGGTGGTAGTTTCCAAATCCTTAATGTCATTTTTTACATATTTTTTGTTTGATACATTGCATTTAAGGAATCGCAAAATTTGCAAATCCTTCAGTGCAATCGCAAAATAAGGAATAGCAAATTTTGAATTAAGGACATTTTAAGTCATTTCCACATGTGCAGTGTTTTCAAATTTTGATTTGAAAATCGTTTTTAGGGAAAAAGAATGGTTTGTAAATTTATGACAAGGACATAATGGTGTATGCTTCTTTATAAGGCATTTCACTGTCTCTGATGTCATTTTTCCCATATTACATTATAAGACCTTTCCCCATGGAGCACATTCCTTGTAAATATGCTCCCACCTGTGCATGGCGAATTTAGATTTTGACTGTTTGAGTCACATAGCCATGTTAAAAGTGACCCAAAAAAATTGCAAAGGCTTTAAAAAAACACTTTCATGTGTCTTAAGGACATTTTAAGTCATTTCCCCATGGGCAGTGTTTTGTAAGTGGCGCAAAAGAGGCATACACCTATCATAAATCTGTCCCTAGCATTTTAAATGATTAATTCATGATGACGATAAGGTGTGGCCTATCCAGAGGTTTGTTTAAGGTGAGGCCTACTCAGGATTGCAGATTAAAGTTACGCTTGATGAAGAATACAGAGGAGATAATACATGTAAAGCTCTACCAATGAAGTAAGTGATGTCCACTTCATTGCGCCAGTCATCATAAATGTATCCCTAAGCTTCTTATCTTGTTAGAGATCAACCGCCATATGTATCATCAAACTATTTTGCATTTCCAAAATAGCGAATTTTAAAGAATAAATAGCGATTCTTTACCATTCCTAATTTGCGATGAGCAAATTGCTAATTGCAAATTACCCATTCATTTCCATGGGCCAGGATGCCCATAGGAATGAAGGTGCAATTTGCGATTAGCAATTAGCTCATCGCAAATTAGGAATTTTTCCAAAGGTGCAGGGGTGTCTCAAGAACACCCTGCTGCACCCCTGAAAAAGAAATTTGGGGGCATATGGCGCACATAAAAATTAACAACATTCCTTTACCTCAAAAACGATTTTCAAGTCATAATTTGAAAACACTGCCCACAGGGAAATGACTTAAAATGTCCTTAAGACACATGAAAGTGTTTTTTGAAAGCCTTTGCAATTTTTTTGGGTCACTTTTAACATGGTTATGTAACTCAAACAGTCAAAATCTAAATTTACCATGCACAAGTGTAACCATATTTACAAGGAATGTGCCCCACGGAGAAAGGTCTTTTAATGTAATATGGGAAAAATGACATCAAATGTCCTTAAGACACTTAAAAGCGTTTTTTGATTGCCTTTGCAGCATGTTTGTATCACTTTTAACATGGCTATGTAACACAAACATTCAAAATCTAAATTTGCCATGCACAGGTGGGAGCATATTTACAAGCAATTTGCGCCAAAGAGAAAGGTCTTACATTGAAATGGGAAAAATAACATCAGAGACAGTCAATTGCCTTATAAAGAAGCATACACCATTATGTCCTTGTCATAAATTTAAAAACAATTCCTTTTCCCCAAAAACGATTTTCAAATCATAATTTCAAAACACTGCACATGGGAAAATTACTTAAAATGTCCTTAAGACACATAAAAGCGTTTTTTGATTGCCTTTGCAGCATGTTTGTATCACTTTTAACATGGCTATGTAACACAAACATTCAAAATCTAAATTTGCCATGCACAGGTGGGAGCATATTTACAAGCAATTTGCGCCACAGAGAAAGGTCTTACATTAAAATGGGAAAAATAACATCAGAGACAGTCAATTGCATTATAAAGAAGCATACACCATTATGTCCTTGTCAGAAATATTATAACCATTAATTTTCCTCAAAAACGATTTTCTAGTCATAATTTGAAAAGACTCCACAGCTCCTATGCAGAAAAACACCCTGTCAGTACTAATACTTCACATTTTCTCCAATTACATTTTCTCAAATAAACAAAATCTATTTGTAAAACACTTGAGACAAAGCAACATTTGAAAAACACAACTTTCTTCATAATTTTCACCTTAAAGCACACTATTCTCTATCTAAATTAAAGAAATATTTTCTCACCTTAGCAAATACTTTGAGTTTGAAAACAGTCTCAGAAACACACCAATTTGTCTTCAGCAGAGCAAAAGGTATGCACTCCAGAGACTGCAGCTATCAAAAGCACAGAAATGCTGTAATTCTTCACACATATCTCTCATGTCACCCAATCAAAACTCTTCCCTCACTTTTTTTCAAATGAAAACCCTTCCCCCCTCTGCCATTTCATGCCTTTTCTGCATGGCAACCACCTCTTGGAAGACCTCTGGTGTTTGCAAGTTCACACCACAATGTTGCAATTGAACTCTGAACTCTCAGTGCACCTGCGTATCCACTGCAATCTTTCATTTAATGATTTTTCTTGACCATTCAAAATACATCTTTCAAAGAACTCATCCATGCACCCTAACTTTCTGTTTTCAGCAATCAAAATCCACCAATCACTGTTACTGCTTCATTAACACAGAAACTCCACAGTTTTTTTCATTTTAAACTCTCATTTTTTCAACTGCCATTTCATTGCCACACTTCATCTGACTGCAGCAGAACCTTCTCTCACCATGTTTTCTGTCTGGATTGTTGGACATAGTTATATCCACTGGGCTCACAGGTATGCTAAGAACAGAAATTTACCTAACCTCAATTTACAAGATGTGGAAATTAAGTGGTTTGGCCACAGAGGATTAAAATGTCACCAATTGATACCATTGGTGAAAACCTTTATGCATTTGCCAAAACCTGACCTGTTAATTGTGCACTGTGGAGGTAATGATTTGGGCACTTTGACTGGGGTAGGTCTGGAAATGCTTTTAAAGGACACCTTTGAGCAATTGATGGCACTTTTTCCTCAAACTGCCTTGGTATATTCAAATATATGCCAAAGACAGAAATGGAGGTGGTCAAACCAATTTTGTCCACAAATTGAGAAGTCGAGGAAGCATGTAAACTAAGCATGGGCGTAAAATCCGCTCCGCTCGCGGATTTTTCGGATTTTCGGCAAATCCGCAATCCGCGAACGCTCGCAAATTTGTCGAAAATCCGTGAATCCGCTCGCGGCGGATTTTTTGCTTGGTTGCGGCGCGCGGCGTGGTGCACGGCGTTCACTTTCCGTCATTTTAGCGTTTGCCGAGTTGTTTTTCTTTGCGAGTGACGCGCCATTTTAGATCTTGCTGCGTGTTCCCGCGGGAGTTTGTCGCCCGCGAATACGTACTCGCGGCTTGCCACCTTGCACAGCACACCTCGCGAGAGTTCGCAATTGCGAACATGTAGTTGCGGCGGAAAGGAACAATCTCGCACTTGCGAAATAGAGATTTTGCAATTTCGCACAAGAAAATCACCAGCAAACAGGATAAACCTTCAGAAAATTATGATTTTTATCAGAATCACTCCTCAGGTTGACATTTGCATGGCCTTTTTTTTTGCAAGGAGTCCATTTTGGGGGGGGGGGGAGGAAGGAAGTGCCCCACAGTCTCCAACTTCCTGTTCCTGTCCAGCAGGCTCCTCCCAGTGCTTTGTCCATCTCCTGGTCACTTTCATTTGGATCTGGAGCTGGAAGGATTACTTTTTGTGGGTGCTGCTGGATATTTGGATTTGAGGCCTTTTTGACTGTCTTTGGATCACTTTTGGATTAGAAATCAACTTTCACAAGTAAGTTTGTTTGGGGCATTACAGTTGCTGCAAGTACAATTTTGGAACTTTTTCAGAAAATTAAATAAATTATATTGTGGGTAGCCACAGTATCCAGTAGGACCAGGGTTGGTTATGGGTGCATGATACAACTGTTTTGTTGAATTTAAACACCATTGAGGCCATGGATGGGCTGGGATTGTGCAGATTTTATTGTTTTTTGTCGTTTTTTTGGGCCTGCTGGTGTGGCCCTTTGCCCAGGGGTGGTGAGTGTTGCATGGGCCTAGTCTTTCTGTGGGGTGTCTTCTTGAATTTAAACATAATTGAGGCCATGGATGGGCTGGGATTGTGCTTATTTTATTGTTTTTTGTCGTTTTTGGGGGGCTGCTGGTGTGGCCTTTTGCTTGCCCAGGGGTGGTGGTGGTGCATGGACTGAGTGTGCCTGTGGTGTTGTCTCACTCTCTTTGATGTAAACATCATGGATGGCATTGGATTGTGGTGATTTCTGGCTGTTTTTCTGTTTTTTGGGGGTGTACTGTTGATGTGGACTGGCCATGTGGGTGGTGGTGGTGGCCATCTTGAGTGCTGGCTGGTACAGGCAACATGTGCTTGGGGTGTAAGGGGGCCATTTTGAGGAGAGGCAGTGTCTGAGGCCTGCACTTATTTTGCCTACTTTTCATCCCTTATGCCCAGGGGTAGTGAGTGTTGCATGGGCCTAGTGTTTCTGAGGGGTGTCTTCTTGAATTTAAACACCATTGAGGCCATGGATGGGCTGGGATTGTGCAGATTTTATTGTTTTTTGTCGTTTTTTTGGGCCTGCTGGTGTGGCCCTTTGCCCAGGGGTGGTGAGTGTTGCATGGGCCTAGTCTTTCTGTGGGGTGTCTTCTTGAATTTAAACACCATTGAGGCCATGGATGGGCTGGGATTGTGCAGATTTTATTGTTTTTTGTCGTTTTTTTGGGCCTGCTGGTGTGGCCCTTTGCCCAGGGGTGGTGAGTGTTGCATGGGCCTAGTCTTTCTGTGGGGTGTCTTCTTGAATTTAAACATAATTGAGGCCATGGATGGGCTGGGATTGTGCTTATTTTATTGTTTTTTGTCGTTTTTGGGGGGCTGCTGGTGTGGCCTTTTGCTTGCCCAGGGGTGGTGGTGGTGCATGGACTGAGTGTGCCTGTGGTGTTGTCTCACTCTTTTTGATGTAAACATCATGGATGGCATTGGATTGTGGTGATTTCTGGCAGTTTTTCTGTTTTTTGGGGGTGTACTGTTGATGTGGACTGGCCATGTGGGTGGTGGTGGTGGCCATCTTGAGTGCTGGCTGGTACAGGCAACATGTGCTTGGGGTGTAAGGGGGCCATTTTGAGGAGAGGCAGTGTCTGAGGCCTGCACTTATTTTGCCTACTTTTCATCCCTTATGCCCAGGGGTAGTGAGTGTTGCATGGGCCTAGTGTTTCTGAGGGGTGTCTTCTTGAATTTAAACACCATTGAGGTCATGGATGGACTGGGAATGTGCAGATTTTATTGGTTTTTGTCGTTTTTTTGGGCCTGCTGGTGTGGCCCTTTGCCCAGGGGTGGTGAGTGTTGCATGGGCCTAGTCTTTCTGTGGGGTGTCTTCTTGAATTTAAACACCATTGAGGCCATGGATGGGCTGGGATTGTGCCGATTTTATTGTTTTTTGTCGTTTTTTTGGGCCTGCTGGTGTGGCCCTTTGCCCAGGGGTGGTGAGTGTTGCATGGGCCTAGTCTTTCTGTGGGGTGTCTTCTTGAATTTAAACATAATTGAGGCCATGGATGGGCTGGGATTGTGCTTATTTTATTGTTTTTTGTCGTTTTTGGGGGGCTGCTGGTGTGGCCTTTTGCTTGCCCAGGGGTGGTGGTGGTGCATGGACTGAGTGTGCCTGTGGTGTTGTCTCACTCTCTTTGATGTAAACATCATGGATGGCATTGGATTGTGGTGATTTCTGGCAGTTTTTCTGTTTTTTGGGGGTGTACTGTTGATGTGGACTGGCCATGTGGGTGGTGGTGGTGGCCATCTTGAGTGCTGGCTGGTACAGGCAACATGTGCTTGGGGTGTAAGGGGGCCATTTTGAGGAGAGGCAGTGTCTGAGGCCTGCACTTATTTTGCCTACTTTTCATCCCTTATGCCCAGGGGTAGTGAGTGTTGCATGGGCCTAGTGTTTCTGAGGGGTGTCTTCTTGAATTTAAACACCATTGAGGTCATGGATGGACTGGGAATGTGCAGATTTTATTGTTTTTTGTCGTTTTTTTGGGCCTGCTGGTGTGGCCCTTTGCCCAGGGGTGGTGAGTGTTGCATGGGCCTAGTCTTTCTGTGGGGTGTCTTCTTGAATTTAAACACCATTGAGGCCATGGATGGGCTGGGATTGTGCAGATTTTATTGTTTTTTGTCGTTTTTTTGGGCCTGCTGGTGTGGCCCTTTGCCCAGGGGTGGTGAGTGTTGCATGGGCCTAGTCTTTCTGTGGGGTGTCTTCTTGAATTTAAACATAATTGAGGCCATGGATGGGCTGGGATTGTGCTTATTTTATTGTTTTTTGTCGTTTTTGGGGGGCTGCTGGTGTGGCCTTTTGCTTGCCCAGGGGTGGTGGTGGTGCATGGACTGAGTGTGCCTGTGGTGTTGTCTCACTCTCTTTGATGTAAACATCATGGATGGCATTGGATTGTGGTGATTTCTGGCTGTTTTTCTGTTTTTTGGGGGTGTACTGTTGATGTGGACTGGCCATGTGGGTGGTGGTGGTGGCCATCTTGAGTGCTGGCTGGTACAGGCAACATGTGCTTGGGGTGTAAGGGGGCCATTTTGAGGAGAGGCAGTGTCTGAGGCCTGCACTTATTTTGCCTACTTTTCATCCCTTATGCCCAGGGGTAGTGAGTGTTGCATACTTGCATGTCCCTAGTCTTTCTGTGGGGTGTCTTCAATGTAAACATCATGGATGGCATGGGATTGTGCTCATTTTTCTGTGTTTTGTCGATTTTTTGGGGTGTATAACTGAACTGATGTTCCTCTGTCTTCCATTGCTTTTAGGTGCACAAGAAGACTCAATAGAACCACCAGTGCCAGGAAGAAGTCCTGCAGCGGTGTGTGCAGCATAACGTCACGCGACGTCACGTCTGGACACAGAACCCTCTGCAACTCGTGCAACTGCTGCCTGCTGACCTGCTCTGAAGAAGATGGCCCCAAAAAAAGTAACCCGTAGCTCCTCTAGCAAGAAAGGTGCCAGTAAGGAGCAGAAGAAGCAAGTTACCAAGGACACTGGTGTGCCGCCCGCCCCTTTTTTTGTGAGTAAAAAAAAAAGTATGCCTGCAGCAGCTGCAGCGGGATCTGCTGGGGACCAAGCTGGCAGCAGCACCCCCGCTCCATTGGGCTCAGTGCCACCACCACCACCACGCCAACTTAAGTCCAAGCCCTTGAGTGCTGCAGAGGCAGCCAGTATACTTCTTCAATCACCATCGACCAGTGATGTTGGCTCATCGCAAGAAAGCAGCAGCAATGTCCCTCAATCAACACAGGTTGTTGTAGCTCATCTGACGAGTGTTGAACAACCACAGCGGCAACAACAATCACATGTGCAAGTACAAGCCCAAGTACATGTGGAAGGAGAGGCAGCGCAAGGAGATGCGCATGCAGAGGTGCATGGAGGGTCACAACAAGTGCCCACAATAGTTGTTCCTCCCGAAGTAGGGGCACATCAGGAAATCGACAATCAAGGCGAGGTATCATTTGAGGAAGCCACTCCTCCTGATGATCCTTCATTGTCTTCCACAACCCTAGCAAGGAAGAGATCAAGGGTGGTGTCTACATCCTCTTCAAGCACACCTCCTTCTGATGATACGGATCAAACTTGGGAACCAGCACCACAGCCGTCTGAGAGTGAGGCACACCATGATCCAACAAAGGTACTTAAGCGTAAAAGGAAGCTCGTCCAAAGTCTCAGACTTATGGAGTGTGATGAGGCTCAACAAGAAGTGGCGGATACTGCTGCTGATGAAGACTCTGCCAACGACGACCCAGTCATCATAAAGGTCACTGCAGCCCCAGCGGGCATGCAGCAAACAGACATTTTGACCCTAGCCCGAAGAGCTGCTGCGCGTGATGATGATGATGATGATGTTGTCGATGAGGAGGCAGTGGAAACACCACAATCATTGGAGTTAAGTAGTACACCAACTCGTCCCGCTTCCATATTTCTTTCTGGCAAGAAGAGACCTGCGTCAACCTCGACCTTAATTAGTGGCGGTGAAAGTGGAAAACGTACAAAAGTTGGCCAATCCAGATCCTCCACTTCATCTGGCATTAGCTTCATGACCACCACCACCACCAGTATCGCCGCCTCCTCCAGGTCCCACAGACACTTCAAGTCCCCAGTTTGGGACTTCTTTACTGTTTGTCCCAAAAATCCAAGGTTTGCCATTTGTACCCTTTGTAAGCTTGCAGTTAGTCGTGGTAAGCCAGGTAGCAACTATGGTACCGGCGGCCAGAGTGGTCATCTTGACAGAAAGCACGCTGTCCAATGGTTTGCGCACCTAGCTGCGATCAAGAAAGGCCAAAATCAAGGAAACGTTGATGTTTCATCTGATGTTGACGAGCAGGAAGAAGACGTGTCAAACACTTCCCTTACACCCAGTACCCCTCTCAGCAGCACACCCAATGTGAGGCACACTAAGAGTGTTGGAGCGAGTGAGACACCAACGCACAAAAGTTCACCAGCGAGCAAAATTGGGTCAACGAAGTCATTATCAGCCCGTAAATGCTTGGTCCAGGCCAACATTAGAACAATGCTTACTTCAGACGTGCCATATGAACGCAACCACCCACTGACGCGTCTGTATAACACTAAGCTGGCTAAAATGCTAGCTGTGGACCTTCTACCTTTTTCTTTTGTAGAAGCGGTAGGTTTTCTTGAATTAGTTGCAACGCTCTGCCCTAAATGGAAGGTTCCGAGCCGGTTCTATTTTGCCAGAGTTGCGGTTCCAGCACTACATGAAGATGTGCTGCAGGCGATTGGGGCAGCTTTGCAGAAGAGTGCTGTTCACACAATACATCTGACAACAGACATGTGGACCAGTGGCCCAGGCGATGATTACATGTGCATCACTGCACACTGGGTCTCTTTTTCAGGTGTTATAGCAAAGCTAAACGCAGGTGTTGACCCGGACCAAGTTTTCAAAGCTGCCCGGAAACATGCAACACTAGCCATGTTTGCCTTGGAGAAAAGTCACACAGCAGAAAACCTTTTGGAAGAGTTTGACAAAAAGGTGTTGTCAATGCTATCCCCCCTAAAACGCAAGATTGGTTATGTTTCCACGGATAATGGCGCCAATGTAGTTAAGGCCATGTCACAGGGTCACCATGTTAGAGTGCCGTGTTTGGCGCACTGTATCAACCTGGTAGTTCAAAAATTCTTGAGTGATAAAGAGAGTCCAGCGTTCGAGGTAATGGCCACCTGCCGCAAAATGTGCAACCATTTCAGCCATTCTTTTAAGGCCCGGAAGCATCTGCGGAGACTGCTACTTCAACGTGGAATGCCAGTGAAAGCACTCATCCAGGAGGTGGCAACACGTTGGAACTCAACCTTCTACATGCTTGAGCGTCTGCATGAGCAGTATACGGTACTCGATCACTATTTCTTGACAGAGGCTACATCTCAGAAGGAGGACCTGCGGATGAGTAAGGCGCAATGGGCCATAGTTAAAAGCCTGACAGACATGCTTCGTCCTTTTGAGTTCTTCACGCGTGCAGTCAGCCAGGAGGACTGTAATTTGGGAAAAGCTATCCCATTGTTGTGCATACTGGAGCACCAACTGATGGCGGTTTCTTCTGAGTTTGAAAAAGATGAAAAAAAAAAAAAACATTTCATTTTGTCTGAGAAATTATTACATCGCCTACGTGGTGATGAACGTCTTAAAAACATCAACTCAGATCAGCATTACATTTGTGCTACTATTCTGGATCCACGCTACAAAAAGGCGCTGGCAGACAACGCATTCTTTCCTTTCGCTGATGCAGATGTTCAAAAGTACAAACATTGGTTAGCCTGGTCAGCCAAGAGGTTTGAAAAAGAACGGCAGGTTATTGAAGGAGAAGCCAGTACATCAGCATCAGCATCAGCAGGCCATCCGCAGTCACAAGAATCCACTTCTGCACCTGTGGCTGGGGCACAAGTGACCTCTCAGCCGTTAAAGACACCGGCAACTGGATCATCTGCACCACACACAATGACAACACTAACAGTGGCTGGGGAGGAGGATTGGCTAAGTTTGATGGGGTATGGTTCTCTAAAAAATGTCACAGGCACAGCAAAAAGTAAGCAAAGTGGAGGAACAGTTGATGACCTTGAGTCGATGGTGCAGGACTATCTGAATGACTCAACAGTGGTCTTTCTTAACCACTTCAGCGCTAATGACAAGGGTAACTCGTCATGGACTTTCCATTGATTTCAATGGAAAGTCAATGGAAGCTCATCAGGTGCCTTAGCAGCCAAGTGGTTAATGAGGAGCCATTGCAGTATTGGCATGGCAAAAAACAATTGTGGCCACAGCTCTACAACCTGGCTATAAACTATTTGTCTTGCCCACTCGCAAGTGTGTCTTCTGAACGTGTTTTCAGTGCTGCTGGTGGCATTGTAACTGCCAAACGGAGCCGCCTATCGCCCAAAAATGTGGAGCGGCTGACAATGATCAAGATGAATCAGCACCTCATACCACCAGATTACAAAGTGCGAGAAAGCACGCCACATGAAGACGATGAGGACAGCAACGTAGATGAGGGGATTTTTTCTCTGTTCGGTGCCACTGACCTCATCCAGCCTGAATTCGCAGAGTATGATGACGAAATCTTGTTCTTATTCCCTGACACCGAGCCCTGAAAATGAGACAATCAATCAAGAACTTTCTTTTTCGTCCTTATTCACTTTTATTCCTGTGTGCTTTGTGTCTCTCTTTCTTTGTTTTGCACAGTTAATTTAATTCAAACTTTAATCACCTAATCCCAAAAACAAGACCATCATCAGAACTGTCTTCACTTGTTTGCTTATTGATTTGAAGGTGCCGCAGTCTACATTCCTCAGGTTCACAAGTTCTGAAGAACATGCTCCTCTATCCTCCTCCTCCAGACTGCGATTTCCCTCCAAGCAGAGTGCTGGATTACGCACAATGAAGAAAGACTCAGCACTTGTGGGGGTGTTGTACTTCTTTGCGGGTGAGTTGACGGTTTTGGGCCCATTGCTGTGAAGCTCTAATAATGGACAAAAGTGTTTTGGACCAAATATGAGGTGGAAATTTCTTGCCGTTTTTGCTGACTTGCTTGCCTTTGAGGTGCTCTTTGGCGGGGTTCCGGGGGTTTGTGTGTAATTTTTGGTGTCTGTCGAAGCACTGCTGCGACAGTCTAATCTTGATTGCATTTGCTTTTCAGGAAATCCGTGGTGGAAAACAGGAGTTATGATGATTGATGATGACCTAGCTGCACAGCGCGTTACTTTGGACCGAAGGCCGAGAGATATTGTAAGTATGAGATTTAGCTTTTTCGCTGTTTGGGGGTGTTGTCGGGTGTTTTTTTGCGGGTGGGTTGGCGCCGGCGGGTCTTGCCTGGGGCATTCCTGGGAAGGTCTAATACCGGATACAAGTGTTTTGGACAAAATCCATAAGGAACAGCCTTTTTTTTGCCATTTCTTCAGACATCTTGCTCAATGTAGCGTTTTGGGGGGCTTCCTGCTGTTCGTGGGTGGGTTGCGGCCGGGGTCTCTGTCGAAGCACTGCTGCGACAGTCTAATCTTGATTGCATTTGCTTTTCAGGAAATCCGTGGTGGAAAACAGGAGTTATGATGATTGATGATGACCTAGCTGCACAGCGCGTTACTTTGGACCGAAGGCCGAGAGATATTGTAAGTATGAGATTTAGCTTTTTCGCTGTTTGGGGGTGTTGTCGGGTGTTTTTTTGCGGGTGGGTTGGCGCCGGCGGGTCTTGCCTGGGGCATTCCTGGGAAGGTCTAATACCGGATACAAGTGTTTTGGACAAAATCCATAAGGAACAGCCTTTTTTTTGCCATTTCTTCAGACATCTTGCTCAATGTAGCGTTTTGGGGGGCTTCCTGCTGTTCGTGGGTGGGTTGCGGCCGGGGTCTCTGTCGAAGCACTGCTGCGACAGTCTAATCTTGATTGCATTTGCTTTTCAGGAAATCCGTGGTGGAAAACAGGAGTTATGATGATTGATGATGATGACGACCTAGCTGCACAGCGCCGCGTTTGGACCGAAGGCCGAGAGACATTGTAAGTATGAGATTTAGCTTTTTCGCTGTTTGGTGGTGTTGTGTCGCGTGTTTTTTTGCGGGTGGGTTGGCGGGTCTTGCCTGGGGCATTCCTGGGAAGGTCTAATACCGGCTAGAAGTTTGTTGGACAAAATCCATAAGGAAACACCAGTTTTTGCACTTTTTGTAAGTTAGGGTTCGTTAGGGTTAGCCCTAGCAGCAGGATTGCATGTGTTTAGGGGGGTTCTATTGCAACGCGGTTCTGTTGTTGTAGAGCACTGTTGGAGCGATGCTGGCTATGGATACTTTTGCTTGCAGGCAAGTGGTTTGAATACAATCCACGGTCTGTATTTGGGTCTACTGTTACTTTCAAAGTACGTTTTGTAACCATTTTTCTGCTAGGCATCGTTTTTGGAGATATGATTGGGTTCTTCTACATTTTTGCGACTGGCTTTAGTAAGGGTCTTGGTGGGAGCATTGCTGGGAAGGTCAAATTTTGTTCTAAAACACAGTAGTACACCCACCTTGAGGGGAAAGATCCGCTATAATATTTTGGCCATACTTATTGATCCTTAAAAAGGTGACTCAGACAGAGCACGCAATTTCAAAAATATTGTACTGTCTATTAGGGAAATCAAAGTGTGACTTTTTGAACCACACAGCGTACATACCTTTTATTTATTTATCAGTGGTATTGTAATAGCACTTCCTGTTTTCCGTTCAATAATTACAGGCCGGGTTTCAGTCAACATCCGCCAGGCAGGCAGTGGACAGGGTGTCTCTTCTGTCAGTGGTCACCACCACATTGATGGACGAAGCGTCAGCTGGAATGGAGGAGTGCCGCCAATAAGAGGAATTGTTTGCTGCATGCAACTTACTTACCAATTTCAACAGGACAACTCCAACAACATACGCAATACAGATACAGTATCCATTGTTGTCTTTTATTCTATGAGTGTGACTGCATGTGCTTACCTTTACTTTGTAACCAAAGATTGTCTGTAAACTCTGTATCTTCAATTATTGTTTGTCCATGCTCTGCTTTTTTTTTCTTCTCTCAACAAAACCTACCCAAAAAGAACCCCCCATTCCCATCCATTTTACAAACCCTAACCCTCTTCCCCCGGGCTGTGTTGTTTTGCTTGATGTCTGACTAAAATGACATCAATAATTCCACACACTTGCTGGGGAGGATAAGGTGATAGCAGCAACAGGCTGGTGAAGGAATACGAGGATATCTTCTAGACTTACTCAGCTTCAGTACTATATCTTCTAGTAGTAGTAGCCAATGTCAAATAAATTCAACGCAAGTACTAGTTATACTTGCAATACTTTACCATTTGTTAGGCTACATTATGGCACTGTTCTAGTGTACTGTCACCTGCTATTTTCTCGATCGTACCGTAACCGTTGTAATGCTACAGTAAGGAGTACAAACAAGGTTTCGTTTTCTTTTTTTCCATAGGCATGCAACTGCCACTGTGTCACACCACTAGTAACACCGCAATGAGGAAATGTCACCCGCCCAGGAATGACAACGTTAATCCCCATTTCACCTGGAGCCAGCCCTGGGCCTAGCCCTAATTTCTAACACAAATTACAGGTAAGATAAGCGTTTGGTGGGAGGTAGTATAATGGAGTATTATTTCGGAGTAGACAAGAGATTGACGGTTGTACTACTAAAGTCCTACGACTGTTCAGGAAAACAAAGTTACTGTTACACCCCCGCCCCCCACCCACCAGACTGAAAAGCAGTAAAAAACAGGTATGGTCAGATAAAGTAGTTGAAAAATATATTTATTTATCCCTAACAAAATAATCTCCCTCACCCACCCTAACCCCAACGATTGTCTCTGAAACGTCCCAAAACGATCCCAACTCCCAAATCCCACCCCCCAAAAGTCTATAAAAAAAGGGCAAGGGACACTCCACTACTGGAGGGTGCTGGTGCTGGTGCATGATGCGGCATGGGCATCATACTCCTTGCGGAGGGTGGCAAGCTCGGAGCGGAGGCCCTTAACCAAGGTCTTATACCTCAGGACCTCCTGCTCCAGGTTGGACATGCGGACTCGTAGGCGGTGTTGGCGTTCCTTGCAGCTCCTGTGGGGGGCAGCTGGTATTTCGGGTGCTTGGCGGTGGCGGTCGGCTTTCTTAGCCCGGCTCGGTCCCGCTGGTTTAGTCACGGAGGAGGATGCAGTGGTCACAGTCGAAGATGTTGCCCCGCTCGACTGCGTGTCCTCCTCCTCCTCCAGGGCCACCAGCCGCCGATACTCGGCGACTGTGGCCTCCAGCCTCCGTTGCCGGGCCAATCTAGCCTGCTCCCTCCTTGTTGTTGATTTGGAAGGAGCAACTATATGAAGAAAGAAAGACATAGTCTGTAACCAATGCTCATTATTAATAACACAAAGTGATTGAGCCGAAAGTTGGGTCACAGAGTACAAGTAGCAAATTGAAAGCACAGTACATAACTATTGAGGACAGTATCTATGTAACCTCCCACTTCTGCATCCTTGCTCTAACAGTAGTGGTAGTTTAATGAACTAATTCTACGACCACTATGGACTTCCATTACAGTCGACTATGACAGTACACCAGTCTTATTCTTCTTCTTCTCTCTTGTTTAGGGAAATGGGTACGTTATCTTATGCAAGCCGGCAGAATGACATGGACACAGCACAGTGAAGTTGCACCCGAGAAAAAAAGTTGCACACCATGATGATGGAGACAGACTTGCGTTACTGTACCGGTCCAGTACATGCAGGTGGTGAAGCTATTACTATTACGGGTGGCACTGAGAATACTCTGTTACAAGGGCTACTGCTTAATTAATTTACCTTTCACCCTACAGTGCAAATGAGTACTAGAAAAGGAAACTGAAGAAGCTAACTAATTTGATTATCTATCACTTCACATGGGACGTATTTAATGACAGATGAGATGACTTTAGGTGCTTTGCTTAATATTGAGTGAACACAGTGATACACCCACACATGAATGACGTACTACAAGTAAACTAAAGTTATTAAGAGAGGTACGGAGTGTCCACCGTAATAACCAGATATATGCTGTGAATGCAAACGCAATACAAAGTACTGCTACTATTCATGGTAGTATTGGACACATTTACAATTTCTTTTCCTTGCACTCCCTGCACTGGGACGGACGTGCGGGTGCGGTGGTACATGCTCTTCAAGGTAACACTTACTTCACCTGGCGACCATCTACTCTCTCTAGATACACATTTGCTATGTAAGAGTCAGAGAATACCATGCTCCAGGCATCCATTCATTCAAAGTATACGCACACATACAGTTTCTGTTTCACCCACCCAGGCTGCTGTCCTTCCACCCATCCTTGCTTCATCATTGACCCAGCCATGCACCATACCATATTCTTTCCTTCCCAGCCACCTCTGGGTCCAAGCAAACACATATCGTTCTTCTTTGCCAGCCATCATACAAGTTCGCGTCCCACTTACTTACACCCTTCTTTCGCTTTTCGTTCATCCCATCCATCACGTTCGTCTAAGAACTTATTGGGATTCTTCTCACCAAAAACTTCACAGCTAAGTCGAAGTACATTTCGAGGAGGCTACTACCTGGTTGATTTGTAATTGTAATACACCCGTGCAGAAAGCACACTATGCAGTCTTCAATCTCAATAAGTAAGGAATATATAGCTTACCTGTTTCCGCCACCACCGTTTGATCCCCCACAGGAACGGCCACCAGCTCTTCTACCGCCGCATCCTCCCCAGAGGCCTCCGAGTCCAAGTCCAACACATCAGCCACCTCCGCGCTGGCCCCGTCACCAGATGTTACACCTACAAAGTACATTTAAGAAAGTTAGAATACACCACTCACTACTATATAATATTTGGTCTAGGAGAAATGTTAAAAAAACAGAATACAATGTAATAATTTGTGACTGTCTACTCCATAGTAAAAATGTCCCATTTTCCAGGGAAGGCTGTTGTCTTGCTGCACTTTTATGCACAACTGATGAATGCTTGCTTTTGATTTTTAACACGCACCACTTTTTCTCCTAACAGACAGAAGCTTGACTCCTGAGTCCTAAGAACACGACCAGGATCAAGTTCAAAGTAGGTGAGAGTTCGGCTCGACCACAAGAAATGTGTCCAATTAATCGTCAGCACTAACCACTTTTCCGTTTACAGTTAAATAGTTTTATGACAAAGTAGATTTCAATAAATGTGTTTACTTTTAATAAAGCTTTTACACTTAAATAGACTCTGTGGTTTTTGTTCCTCTAGACTAGAGTGGATGAGCTAAAGGTTTTGGAATTTTTGCAAGCATGAGTGCCTCTGACACTTCTTGACTGTGCTGTGACTCCGTACTACTCTCTTGTCCTGCGTACGATAATCTAGAGATCATTGGGGATCTATAATCGGTGACTTCGGGAGCTGAATGACTCTGCCACACTATCTAGTCAGTAAGGAGACAGTGCATAGAGGTATTGCTGAATATAATGGGAGTCCAATGGAATTGCCAAATGTCCAATCTTAGTTAGCTACACAGACAGACTAATAAGAATAGTCTAGTAATACCACAGGGAGTCATATTCGAGGCAGGATAAGAATTTATATCCAGTCTACAAGAAGATCAAAGACGATTTAGAAAAAATCGAATGAGGAACGCTAGGAAAAAATAGGTACTGTTTAGTAAAATGTAAACTTACTGGGGCCAGCAAAGGAGCCCTCGCCTGCCCGATCCTGGCCTGCATCCTCAGCACCCTCCTCCTGTGTCCTCTTGCCCTTGGGGGGAGCTGATGTACAACATGAAAGAAAGAAAAACCATAAAACATGGATGAGATTTTTCAACCAAATCAAACATTTCAAAAGAACAATAACAACATATTTTGGAAAAATAGCAAATAGATAGACAACTATTCCACGGGATCTATCTCATGTGGTATACTACGTTATTCGTATTGCCTGATTTGCGGAACGTTGACTTAGAAAGTTCCTATGTAACTCAATAAACAGACTACTAAAGAGGTTTGCCTAGGCCTGGCACTGCAGGCAGTAGTGCGCAACACGTGACAGACAAAGTCCATCCTGCTTGCAGATCAGTGAATACTCAAACTATCAATCCACCCGCCACCACCGCCACTATTTCTTCTGATAGCCATGTGACTGTCTAAAGGAAGGACACTGGACTTCAGTCTGTTGGGGCTGATTTATAAGTCCCTTGCGGAAGTTGCGGCTGATTTTCCTCCATTGTTGCGTGCCTTTTCTGACGCAGCGGCAGAACAAAAGACTCGCCATGGTGTTGGTGCGGCGTATATATTAAAAAAAAAAACACATATGGGCATATGGGCGATGCATCACGTTGTAAAGCCCTGCGCCATCAGGGGGCGTTCCGGCGCAAGGGAGGGCGTACCTGCGCAGGAACGAATCCTAAAAGTGGCTGAGGGAAATCTACAAGATGTCAATCAGTCATTTTTATGACAATGATGCATGACTCAAACCCTGCGCGCTTGAAGCCGACGTACGGCTTGATGCAGCATTGGGGAGATAGGGTACCCCAGAGCATTGCTGGAGCTGCGCCATCGTTGGCACGCAACTCCAGCAATGCGCTGCCTTTACGGCACAGATGCGTAAGGCTTCTGTGACCTTTTGGGCCAATGGGTGGTGGTGGCATGGCACACAATTACTGCCGCATCCCTGCTACTTTGCAGGGATGCGCCGGTAATTGAAAATATGACCCTTACTGTCTAGCATTACGCAGTTCTTTTCTTTACAGTACACTGATACATAATTTCTCAGGCCAATGAAATGCTTCTGAACACAACATACAAAACAAAGAAGCATAGTAGCAAGCAAGGCTACTGAGAAGGAGAGCAGTGCACCTGAAAATGAAATGCATAGAAGATTTTGAAATATAATTTACCTCAATGTAATCGGCAGCATTATTGCTCTTGGTAAAGAACAAAGATTTGCAAATAACAGAGCAGGATAAAACAGAGTAGTAAATGGACTACTACTACTACTCACCAAGCCCGGGGACCTCTACGCCGAGCGCGTCCAGCAAGTCCCGCTCCCGGTCCATGACATCGGTCCAGCGGTGGGTGGCCTGGTTATATGTGCGCCGGACCCCAGAGATCTTGTACATGGCCCGGCACACCTTCTCCCACCGCTGGCGGCGCTCCCGGATGCCATAGCCGGTCGCGATCTTGCCGCCTCCCAGGATCGTCTTGGGGAGGCGGCGCTGGACATGGAAGATCAGTGCCGCCACTTCCTCCGCGCTGAAGATCTCCCTCGGGACCACTTGCTCCCCCCTTAAACGCCCGCACGGGAGCCGGGCACGGGGTGCGGGACCCTTCCCCTTCTCAGGGTGCTTCCCGGCTCCCTTTACCATGGTCTGGGCAGAAATAAACTTAAATGATAAAGAAGAAATAGAATAGTGAAGAAGAAAAGAAAAGAGTTTAAAAAAGTAGTTTAAAAGTAACTAAAAGCTGCAGAAAACACAAAAATATAGAGCTAGAAAAATAGAGGGTTAGATAATAAGTAAAATTAGATCAAAAAAACTTCAAACAAGCAAAGGATGGCAGAGATTGAGAGAGGATAGAGAAAGCATGCCCAGAACCATAGCAATGAATGAGAAACAAGATGGCCGCGCCCGTTCACGACCGCGTGGGTAAGTTCGCGCGAGATTTTCCTTGCGAGTACGCGCGAACTTGTACTCGCGAGCAGCACACTTTGCGAGATTACACATAGCGGGCGGAAACGGAATTACGTCACGCCAACAAGATGGCCGCGCCCGTGTACGACCGATAGGGTAACTTGGCAAACGAATAGCTAGAAGCGCCTCGCGAACACGCGCAAGATCACGCGAATATACACGTCGCAACAAAAACAATTTTGTATTCGCACGTATTCGCGGCTTCCGAAATCGATCTCGCACGGATTCGCGCCCCAAATAACGCGCGAAATTGCAAAAAAAACGATTTTAGCTAAAATGAAAGCAATGAGCAGGTGCAAAAGTTCAAACTTAACATTAGTAACATTCAAGGTAGTGCTTCCTGATGGGCCCCTCCAGAGTTTGCAACAATTCTATGACCCTGCTATGACCCAAACAGCAGGCTCATAGAATAGCACCATAAAGGTCCTGTAAAAAAAAAATTTCACTGCAACAAAAAGCAAATTACAGATAAGGAAGGAAGCAGGTGCCAGCCAGACTGGAACTTTCAAAATTACTGACACATTAATGAAACACAAATTAATTGATGGCAGTTGAAGAAGGGCAGGTGTGCTAGCTTTTTTCAACCACCATAATCTACAGTAATAAATAAACCTAATAGGTGCCTGTGAGGATGTACTAGAGGGTGGCATGGGTGTCCCAGAGGGTGGCAGTGGTGAAACAGAGGGTGCTGTGAACCTGTGATGATAAACCAGACGTAGAAACAACATAGTCGCGGCCGTTGCAAGCCGAAAAGTACGTTCGCAATTGCGAACTTGTCCCAAAATCGGCGCGAACACGCGCCAACACAAAAAACGGAAAAATCCGCAAATCCGCTAGAGTTCGCGGATCTTCGCGGATTGCGAATCCGTAAATACGCAAGTTCGCGGATTGCCAATCCGCAAAATCCGCCCATGCTTATTGTAAACAAATCTGTTTCAGCTTACATGAGAGACCATGGAATGGGCTCCATGTACAACAATAACTTGCGTTACTACATGCAAGATATCTACAGAGGAGATGGAGTTCACTTCTCAGATGAGGGCAACAGAATTTTCATTCTGAATTTAAGACTGTGCATTGGTACCTACTTATAAGTACCTAAATGTACCATAAACCCAAAAGCTCTTCTCAGAGCTACCCTACATCTGATCACTCACAATTATTATTTTACTCTAACATTTTTCACTAATTTTCAAAAAAGTACGCTCCCTGGGGCGCTACCCGGTACGCGAACCGGGAGCTAACCTCGCTAAATTTAAAAAAAAATTTTTTTTTTCGCACATATGGGCCTCCTCAGCCACCCTCAGAAAACCTAGGGGGTCAAGATAAGTCTACCGTGCCCCCTTCTACCCATTCTGAACATTGTTTGCCCTCCATCTTGTATCTTAATTCGACCGAAACACAAAATGGTGGACTCCCGTAACGCTTAAGGTTCGCGAACCGGGGCGCTCAACAGTTCGCGTACCGGGTCGCTCCCTGGGAAGCGCACCATCAAAAAAGGTGGGAAAGTAGTTTACAGAAAAGCCACTGGAGACAATTTCACCAAATATAGATTAGCTCATACTACATACCAATCCCTACCATTTTCACAAATTTGATTGGAATTCCATTTAACCATTTAGCCTGTAGACCTCTCTAAATACCCTGAGGTAAATTACTTCTCAAAACACATCTGAAGTGTTGGAATTGACAACCAATGAAAATGTTACTTTCATTTTCTACTTTTTTTTACCTGACATTTGATTGGTTATGTACCTGAATATATATAAAGAAAGAGAGAGAAACACAGCCATTTTGACTACTACTTCCTGAATTACATTGCAAGATCATTTTCACTCACAACTTAAACTTGTTTTTAGAAGGTGAGATATTATTTTATAAATTTGAAAACATTTTCAGATAGTTATATACTATCCCTCTGTAAGAGTTAGACATTGAGAAAGGCTTCTTTATTATAATTATGGATTGATTTAGGTTTCTGTGGTATAATTATGAATTTACTTAGGCTTCTTCACAGGCACTTTTTAATAGTACTACTTCACGCCTGAAACCATACAGTGCCCATAGATTACTTCTCTGTTATAAACTCACAAGTACCTGTCTGAACTTAAACCCAACAGTGTCCTATCACTACTGATATATTTATTTTTTATGCAAATTACAGCAATAAAATGGAAGGTGAGCAGAATGTTTCCTTCGAAATTGTTCTGGACAGCAACAATGAACAAGTTATGGAACCCATTGATGACTTAGAATTCATGGATGAGTCACGGGACTATGAATTACTTCAATGTGTAGAATCTGTCGATCATTTACTCCATTATGATGACGGTCAAATGTGGGAACTTATGTTCACTCAACAAGAGGACATATCGGACAGTCAAATGCTAGACGTTCTATTAAATTTTGAAAAACAATCTGAAAAATAAAATTGTATGTAAAATAAAAAAATTGTTTGAGTCTTTAATCATTTTTATATGTAATTCATAAACTAGTTAAATGTTAGAAATGTTATTAAATTTTGAAACACAATCACAATAATAAATAATTGCTTAAAAAATAAAAAAATTAAAACATAATCAACAAAACCAACAATCAATTAACATACAGTATTTGAAAAGTCTATCATTCATTTTTCATTATAGTACGCTGCCCAGAACGCTTCCCGGTTCACGAACCGGGCGCTACCCACGCAAAAAAACAAAAAAATGTTTTATTTTTTTTTGCCCCGCGGGGCCCTTTTAAAGCCTCCACATTAAACCTAGGGGGTTAGGGAGGATATACTATGCCCCCTTATGGTCATTTCCCCCTTTGTTTTGGCCTCCTCTTGTCTCTCAATCCTACCGAGAGACAAGATGGCGGCCGCTCCGGACTGTTTAGAATGTTGACAGACACCGGAGAGCCAATCAGCTTCGCTACGCGAAGTTCCGGTACGCGTAAAGTCCGCGAACCGGAGCGCTGCCCGGTCCGCTGTTACAGATATATATCTTTTTTTGAACATTAATTTCTCAAAATCCACTGAAGCACATATATTGAGACCTAGCAAAGGCACATCGGGCTACCAGTCCCTACAATTTTGCCAAGTTTCGTGGAAATCCATTCAGCCGTTCGGGCTAAAAGTGAGGCCAACCGCCCTATGGAAAACTCAATGTTAAAAACACGTTTTGGGACCCCCCTTTTTTCTCGGCCCCCCCTTGACGAACCCCCCCCCCAAATTTCCAGGGGCTGCTCAGGAACAAAATGTTCAATTTTCCAGAAAATTTCAGCCAATTCCGTCCACAAACGCCAAAGTTATTAGACATAGAATTTTCAAAAATCCCATAGGGAAAAAATCCTAACTATATATACCTACTGGCGACCGCCAGTAGGTAATATATATCACTACAAGCCGCCTTCCCTTCTCTTCTGTACATGAACAGACAAGCGTGGACCCGGTATTCAAGTGCAAATATTTATTTCGCCAGTGCCGCCATTACGCGTTTCGGGAGATCCCTCCCTTGATCACATGACAACTCTTTGGAATTTTACATCGCTTTTTAAACAGCAAGTGCCGTGCAGCAATTACATAAACATAGAAGAAATACTTCAAGTATATACATTGTTGGGAGGAGGAGCTTGGCGGGCATCCGAGATGGCCGCTTGAGCACAGCGCTCTCCGGACCCTCGCCGCTCCCGACATTTTATCCTGGCTGAATCCTGATTTCTTGCAAGAATTCGTGTAGGGGACGTTTGGCTGATTACCCTGGCACTTTTCAGAAATCGATTTGGATCTCGTATTCCTGAGTTACGGTGCTCTGAACTTTTGGGCTCCGCCCTTGAGGTGCGCCCGGGACGGGGTGCGGTACTGTAGCCGTCCTGCAATTGAACAACAACGGCAGGAGATCTGGCCTTGTGGGTCCCCCCTTCCTAAGTTTCGGTTTCGATTCCGTTCCGACTTGGGCCGCGGCTGTGGATGTCGTGTTGCGATTGAGACTTGGAGGCAGATCGGCTGTTGGGCTTTCATGTGCCCTATTTGCTGCTTTGGCGACCTCTACCCGAGTTGTGCCCCCTTTTTATGTACTTTTGATCCTGTACTTTGGGTGTCGGGCCCGTCGAACCTGGTGGCTTGTCCTGTGACGCATCTTCAAAATGGCGGGCAGAGGGGACAGAGAGACGCGCAAGACGAAAACACCTCTGCGCGGAGCTCCAGTTCAATCAAATGTCATGGACCGTTATACCCATTCTAAGGGGTCCCCCGGAGCTGCCCTGCCTGGTTCTAGTATTGCGTCTGAACGACTTTTGGAAGAATCGGCGGAGCCCTCCTTACAGGATATCATGGGCGCCATCTCGGGTGTGAGGGAATCCATCGGCCTACAGTACGAGGCCTTGGCCCACAAACTTGACACCGTGGCTATTGAGGTGAATCTGATTCGTGCTGATCTCGGCAAGACGAATGAGAGGGTACAATCACTGGATATTAAATCCTCTAGCCTTACGAATGACGTCTCGGAGCTCCAAACAGAGATTGGAAATCTCCGTCGGGGGAACGACTTCATGACCCGTCGCCTGGAGGACTTTGAAAATAGGGCGCGTCGCTGCAATGTTCGCCTGGTTGGTGTACCGGAAAATCCTGAACCCCACTCGGTGGATCTCCTGGTTGAGGATCTGGTCTTGAACCATTTGGCCCCTTCTGGTCTCACAAAATTTTTCACGGTGGAACGTGCACATCGTGTTCCAGGGGGCAAAGTCAAGCCGGGAGCCCCGCCGAGACCCATTGTAGCGAAGCTTTTTCATTATAGAGACCGGGACGCTATCCTGCAGGCCTCGCGGGTGAAGGGCCCGGTGGCCTTTGAGAATGCTACGGTGAACTTTTACCCGGACTTTTCCCAACAGGTTCAGAGACAACGTATGGAGTTTCGTGGTGCCAAGAAACGTCTCCGGGATCGGGGCCTACGTTACGCCATGCTCTTTCCCACTAGACTCCGGGTCGAATACAATGAACGTACCCTTTTCTTTGATCGGCCAGATGCTGTTAATGACTGGCTGGACTCATTGCCTGACCGTCCTCCTGAGACAGACTCCGCCGCTCACCCTGGCGGTGCCGAAGGTGGTGTGGAGATCTAACTGTTCGGCTCTTATGTCTTATTTTGAATACATTCTCAGGAGTGTTGGCCGGCGTCCCTCTACATTGTGATCATTCTGTCTTTTCGTTTGTTATTTTTGTTCTTGCTGAGGTCGGGGGGTGGATGGAACGGAGACCTTTCCTCCTCCGGGGTCTTTGTGTAGAATAGGGGTTCTTGGGCGACAGGCACACTGCAGGTTGGGGTGGCTCTTTAGCTTTTTGCAGGGGTGCAGGGTGGGGGGTGTTTCTCTTCAGTTTGGGGGAGGGGGGTTGGGAAGTTTTTTCTTTTCTGTGTGTTGTTTTCAAGGCGATTTGCTCCTGTGTTTGCTGCTGTTTCTGATGTCTAGCTCATGGACGGGGGGTCTTGGCTCGGGTGGTTGGGATGGGGGGTAGAGGGTTGAAATTTCTTTCCTGGAACGTTAATGGCCTGGGAGATCGTATTAAGCGCAGTGTGGTCTTAAAATGTATACGACGTTTGTCACCGGACATTGTTTTCATGCAAGAAACCCATTTGATTGGTAATGTTTGTTATGCAATGAATAGATGGGGCTACCGCCTTGTGGCGCACTCAGGGTTTACCTCCGGATCTAGGGGTGTGGGTATTCTTGTTCGAACCTCCCTCCCCCTAGCTATTGATGAGGCGATTCATGATGACCGCGGGAGATATACTGTCCTGGTGGGTAGATATGAAGTCCGCACCCTCTCTCTCTTCAATGTTTATGTTCCCCCGGGTTTGCAGGCCTCTACTTTTACTGACTTGGGCCGTGTTCTGTTGGATCTCCCTGATAGCACTCTCTTTCTTGCCGGTGATTTTAATTCGGTGCTTTCCGGCCCTCACGATCGCCATCCCCCTAGAGATACCCCGCAGGCTCAGCAGTGGTTGGGTGGGTTTTTAGATACCTTTGGCCTTGTGGACTGCTGGCGACTGTTGCATCCTACTCAACTCCAATACACCTTCCATTCTGGGGCCCATGGCAGTCTGTCCCGGCTGGATTATTTCCTGATGCCCGCAGCCCAATCATCGGCGGTTCGTGAGATTTTACACTTGCCGAGGGGTATTTCTGATCACTCGCCGCTCTGGCTTCGTTTCGAGGTTGGGGTAGAGGCGGCGGGCCGAGTGGCTCCCATTAACCCTTGGTATCTTTCCTCCCCTGAGACTCGTACCCTCTTGCTCAAGTCCATGGATTCATATTTCCTGGAAAATGAGGGGTCGGTCTCTTCGGCTGTGTCCCTGTGGGAGGCTTTTAAAACTGTGATTCGTGGACAGGCCCTTTCCTTGATTGTTGAAGCTAAGAGGGCAGGGAGGAAGGAGGTGGTGGGCCTTGAGGGGGAGATCTCTGCTTTGGAGGACGAGTTGGAATCTGGTGTCACGCCTGACAAACTCCATGCCCTGGGTCTAAAACAGTTTGCATATAAATCTCTGGTCACTGACGCTGCAAAGGTGATGTTTCGTGAGCAGCAGGGCAGATTGTACGATGTGGGTGACAAAGCGGGCAAACTCCTAGCGTGGTTGGACAAGAAAGAAAGAGTTAATCGTGTGGTGCCCGTGATTCAGTCTGCGAGTGGTGAGAATGTGATAGATCCGACCGCCATTGTTGATCGTTTTGCGGAATATTTCCGTGTGGTATACGCTCCCGTGTCTGTGAGGGATGTTGCCGACTCCCGCCTTCTTCTGCGTGATATCGCTTTGCCCTGTGTCACCGACTTGGACCGTATTGCTTTGGACTCCCCTTTTACGAATGATGAGATAGCCAATGCAGTTCGCTCGCTCCGTTCGGGCAAAGCATTGGGCCCGAACGGTTTGCCTATTGAGTTGTACAAATTATGCCCCGATAAGGTGGCGCCGTATCTCCGCGCCATGTTTCTAGAATCTCGTGAGCGGAACATGCTTCCCTATGATCAGCGTCTGGCGACAATCGTCGTCATTCCCAAAGAGGGTAAACCGCGTGACCTCTGTTCCTCCTATAGGCCCATATCCCTATTAAATGTTGAACCTAAGGTGTTGGCTAAACTTTTGGCGACCCGTCTCCTTTCGGTTCTTGGGGAGTTGGTCCATCCGGATCAGTCTGGCTTTATCCCGCATCGCAACACTGCTCTGAATTTACGTCGCCTCCACGGCGCGCTGGCGAGGGCGGGGCTTTTGACTGAACCGGCCATTTTGGCGTCCCTGGATGCCTCCATGGCCTTTGATACTGTGGAGTGGCCCTATTTATGGGCGACACTTGAGAAATTTGGATTCGGGTGCGAGTTTATTAGCTGGATTAGGCTGTTGTACGCGGAACCTCTGGCGCAAGTTGTAGTGAACGGTAGAGTGTCGGCCCCCTTCTCCTTGGGCAGGGGTACCCGTCAGGGTTGCCCCTTGTCCCCTCTGTTGTTCGCGCTCGCTCTTGAACCGTTGGCGGCCTGGCTCCGTTGGGAACCGTCCCTTAAAGGTATTCGTTGGGCCCCGGACTTCGAAGACCGCGTCTCGCTTTATGCGGACGACATCCTCTTGTATCTTACTTCCCCTCGCAAGTCTTTATCTGTTTTATTTGACGTTCTTGCGTCCTTTGGCGCTAACTCAGGCCTCGTCATCAACTGGTCTAAATCCTGTGTATATGTTTTATCTGGTATCTTGCCTCCGTTGCCGAGTAGACTTCCTCTTCAGGTGGTTCGGGATGGTTTCAAATACTTGGGGGTGTTCGTTACCTTGGATCCGTCCCTTCGTTTTGATCGTAATCTTCTTCCCCCGTTGCTTAGGCTCCGTTTGGACGTTGCCCGCTGGCGCAAACTTCCCCTGTCTCCACTGGGTCGGGCAGCCCTGTTTAAGATGATGTCACTACCGCGGTTTCTCTACGCTCTCCAGAATTATTATGATCCTATCCCCAAGAACTATTTTCGGGAGATTGAGAGCCTTCAGAGGCAACTTATTTGGGATGGGCGACCGCGCATTGCTCTTGCGAAACTTTCCATCCCATGGTACGATGGGGGCATGGCGCTCCCCGATATTAAGAGATACTACTGGGCTTCCCATCTGTCCGCTATTAATCACGCTATGTTCTCTCCGGGTCGTAATCCGGCGTTTGAGATGGATAAACTTCAGCTTCCGGGAGGTGACTTTAATAGAGTACTCTATTCTCGCTCCGCTGGGCGCCACCTTGTGGGACCTACTTTGACTGCTTTGACAGTGTGGCGTGCTGCGAATGTGAGCCTGGGCTGGGAGGATCGCTTGACGTTGGCGACGCCGCTTTATGCTTCGGGACGTCTGGGCGGTCTTTGGTCTTCCAAGGGTTTTGACCGTTGGGACTTGATTGGGATCTCTAAAGTGGGGGATGTATATTCTAAGGGTTCTGTGCGCCCGTTTCAGGCCCTCCAGGCTGACTACGGCCTGAGTAGTCGGGAATTCTTTCGTTATTTACAGATCAGGCACGCTTTGGTTTCGGTGTTTGCTCCTGGTGAGATTCCGCCTGACTCTTCCCCACTTGAAGACCGTATCCTTGACGGACATCTTCCTGATAGCACTATCTCCCTGATCTATAAAAAGTTGATCAACAATCGGACTGACTTATTGGCCCGACTTCGGGAACAGTGGATGGGGGATGGGTTGGAACTTGATGATGAGGATTGGCAATCGGCCCTCTCCTCTCCGAAGGAGGTGGCTATACCGGCTCGACTTCGTCTGGTCCAATTGAAGATCCTTCATCGGGTGTACGTGACGGGACCGCGACTGATGGTGATGGGCTTTTCCTCCGATGGACTGTGTAAGCATGGATGTGGTTTGCGTGCTACTTTCCTGCATATTCTTTGGGAGTGCCCGATGGTGGCTGCTTATTGGGTGGCCGTGCTTGATCTAATGACTGTGGTGACGGGGATATCCTTGCGACCGGAACCTCGTCGCTGCCTTTTGAATGTTTGGGAGCCCACGGACTATTCGGTGGCACAGACTAGATGGGCCACCCTGGGCTATATGATCGCGAAGCGAGATATTGCGCAACTCTGGGGGGCCTCCAGGCCCCCTGCCCTCTCGCAATGGGAGGATAATATGGATTGGTCCATGTTCCGTGAGAAAATTGTTTATGTGGCCAGGGGTAGACCCAGGGCATGGGTGAAGGTGTGGGGTCAATGGAACGACTACCGTGGCGACATTTGTACTCCTCCCCTTGTGGACGCTATCGAGATTACCCTATCTCCCTAGGCTGGCGTTCCCGGAATCTTCATATAGGGACTGAGCTGGTGTCACCGGCTTTTTCCCCCCTTCTTCTTCCTGATCTCTGCCCCCCTCCCCCCCCCCCGCTCCATACTCCTTAGTGCTTAGGATATTGTTACTGCACCTCCGCTGCTGTCCCCCCCCTTGCGTCCCTTGGGCTGACCTTCAGTGATACACTCTCGCCTTTTTGTATGTTTGTTCTTTCATATATATAAAACCTGTTTTGGTTCTGTATATAATGTGGAGTATTGCATTGTTGATTGACGGTTACCTCTGCGGGCTTATGTGATATGTCTCTCCTCCTTTTTAGCGGCTGGCCCGTGTGGTTGTAGGCCCATCCTTGTACATTTCTGCTTGCTCAAATAAAGGTTTTTAAAAAAAAAAAAAAAAAAGTATATACATTGTTCTAGGTGACAAATATCGAACATAATGTAATAATGACCTCAGAATCTTCAAAATCCTCTGAATATATGAAAGGAATCTTAGTATGAAATTCAATACCAAGAATAACAGCATTATATATATATATATATATATATATATATATATATATATATATATATATATATATATATATATATATATATATATATATATATATTCCATAATGTTTGCAGCTGCTATTTGCATATTTGTAATTTCCAATGCGATTTTGCACATTTACAGGCAGATTTGCACAGACAGATTATTAGTGTTGTAAGTAGAATAATGTTTTGATATATGTATATTTATATATGATTATTTATTTATTCTATTTTTAAATCTATTTATGTATTTGCAGAAATTTGCACAAACTTGAATTTGCACTGCAAAGAATATACATAGAGATCTGCATCTGATCAAGTGCTCAAGGGCCCGAAACGCGTCATGGCGGAGGTTGTGTTACACATGAAATAAAATACTGGCAAATTACCTGGATGGGTCCATGTTCATTTTTCTGGGCAAAAGCAGAAGGAAGAAACGAAGTTCTTTGGATATATATATATATATATATTACCTACTGGTGGTCGCCAGTAGGTAGTTATAGTTAGGACCTAGTTTCCATAGGAAATCCTCAACATTCTATTTGGATTACCTTTGGCCGTGGTGGATGAATCTTTGCGAATTTCTCAAAGAAGATGGCTCGGTCCGCTGCGCTCCTTCCCTGAAAGTTTGGGGGGGATTGGTGAAGTGGGGGCTGGGATAAAAGGGGGGTCCCAAAACGTGTTTTCTCCATGTTATTTTCCATAGGACGTTTAGACACGGCTACAGGTCGAACGGCTGAATGGATTTGTAAGAAATTTGGGAAAACTGTAGAGTCCGGCTCGCAGATTACGCTTTCTTTGGAATGGTGTAAATCTGTTCAGTAGTTGCTGAGAAAATTAAACTTAAAGTCAATTATATATCTATAAGCGCGCATGGGTGCGCGCACTCAAGCGGCTGCGCGCGAGCGGAATTTTTTTTTGCTGCGTGACGTCTGTTAACGCTCGATTCGAAGGAAATCAGGAAGTGTTGACCGCCATTTTGTCACTGCGAGTAAATATATTGTCATTTCAAAGCGTTGGAACATGGAAAGGGGAGAAGGTAGAGATTGTTTTGCTGCGTAGGTTCTCTCAGGGTGTGCAGTAAGGACCTTAAACGCGAAAATATATATATATATTTTTTTTTTAAAGTTGCGGGGTGCACGCACCCGGGCGCGCACACCTATATACAAGAGTGTGAAAATGGAGATAAATCAGAAGTTTGAGTGCTTTGATATAAGGTGGCTCTGAAAAGAGCCCTTGTGTTAATTGAGTTTTTTCTGCATTTATAAGTAAGTACCGATGCAGAGTCTGATGTTGCAGAGGAAGATTTTGTTTCCCTCATCCGTGAAATGAACACCATCTGTCCTATAGATGTCTTGCATGTGGTAACGCAAGTTGTTGTGGTAAATAGAATCCATGCTATAATCTCTGAGGAAAGCAGAAACAGATTTATTAACATGTCTCCTTGCTTTCTCAATTTGTGCACAATGTTGATTGGACCAATTCCATTTCTGTCTTTGGCATATATTGGAATATACCAAGGCAGTTCAAGGAAAAAGTGTCATCAATTGTCGAAAGGTGTCTTTTAGAAGCATTTCCAGACCTACCTCAGTCAATGTGCCAAGCTCGTTCCCACCACAGTGCACAATTATAAGGTCTGGTTCTGGGAGATGCATAAAAGTTTTCACCAATGGTATTAATTGGTGACATCTTAATCCTCTTTGCCCAATCCACGTTATCTGCACATTTGGTAAATCAAGGTTGGAAATTCATCTGCTTGCTGCATATTTTCCACTCCAGTGAATATAGCTGTGTCCTAAAAGCCAAACCTTCATTTTCAAGGCAGATGCACTCGTACTCCGATGGGTTCTGGAAGTGGAATGGCAGTTAGAAGCTGAAAGTCAGGATAAAAAAATGGATGAAGCTTGGTGTGGTTGAAAAACGAAAAATGATTGGTTGATTCTAATACGTGAAGATTGAAGACTACGTTGCATGTTAATGTTATGTAAAAGAAAAAGTAGTATTGGGTGTGAAAAAAATGACATGTAACAGAGCTGTGGATAGGCAGGTGTTTCTGGAGGGAAAACAGTGTTGTTAGTTTGCTGTAGAATGTTGAGATATGAACTTTTGACCTGTGCCTTCAGTCAGGTGCAGAATGAGGTGTTACCATGGAAACAGCCAGAGATGGCAGTGGGTGATGGGTGACTTTTATGTGACATTGAGAATATTGTGAGGGACAACCAACTGAAATGTAAATTTGAATACAAAATTTTGCCGGAGGAAATATGATTGGCTGAAGAGACATATATGAGTCTGTATTGACTGTATATCTGTGCCATTGAATTTTGGTTGCAGTGATAGCAGCATAATTGAGATTCCGTCAAACGAATATCTATTTTGTGACTGTCACTGTTGTACATCGTACAAAGCATTGGTAAAGGTAAGTCTGTAACTGTTTGTTTTGTCATGTACCGTAAAATATGGTCTACTCACAAACAATGATTGATTTTCCTCATAGTTTGAAACTAAACTCATTTTTGGCTGTCATAATGTGTTGTATTTCTAAAACTATTTTTAATTTAAATGTGATATATGAAGTATAAAATATGTTTAATATAAAGAGTAATTATTTGTGTGATTTTGAAGCCTTTATATATAATGAGAGAAGTTGTTTATGAAGTGAAAAAATGATATTAGCAGAGAGACAGATAATGCAGATAGAGAGAGAAATGGTATATTACATGTGATATCGTCTTCAAAAAGTGGTAATGCTTAATGAATTCTTAAACTTTCTGACAGACGACAAAATTACATTGTAGTTTGTGGACGCGGCTTGTACTGGTTGGGTGAGAGGGGGAGGTGGTGGAGTAAAATAAAATGAAAAGTTCTGACCATGAGGTTGTACACAGATTTGTGCAGTAAATGTGTTCGTAAATTGAGGTACCAAACGGAGTATAAAAATATCTCTCTCGCTCCTGCTGTTTGACTGCATCTTTATCTCTCTTCTGTTTTCCGTCTCCGTTGCCCTGTGTTATCTTATTGTGTGTGTGTCTGTCTGTGTCTGCCTTCAGTCCGGGCTGAGGAACTTTGCTGTGGAGGCACACACAGATAGTCGCATCAAAGTAGTTGGAACGTTTTAAAAAAACTATTTATATAATTGAAATGCTTTTTTGAAGCGCTAGTGAATGTTTTCTTTCAGAATTACCGCTCGGTTGTTTCCATAGAGCAGAGGGTATGTTGTATTTCACTACTTAGTGCCTCTGCATCTGCACTCTGTTCTCTGGTGGCTGGCGGAGAAGTGTTTGTTATTGTGGAGATTAAAGCGTGATAAGGAGTGAAATACGACATAGCGTCTGGTCTGTAGAAGCGTGGGAGCAGTGATTAACACTGAGTGAAGCAGAACTACGACGGTGCTTGAGAAGAGTAATAATTTATTTTTTTACAGAGGTACAACTGTCTGCATGGTGCGCGACCTACTAAGAAAGGGTTCACGGGCTGTTATAGGCCTGCGGGTTCTAGTATGAGTAAATCAGGTCGACAAAAGAAAATATTAAGTTAGTACAGCTGAAGTTACGTGGAACACATGAATACTGTTTCAGTATACAATCATTTTAGTTGAGATTATGGATTAAAAGAGAGAACGTGTATATTTGAAATGTTTATTCAGAAATGCACTGTTTTCAAGGCAAGTTTCTACTCTAATACGAGTAGAGACATTGCAAAAAACAAAGTAATCGGTATAGTCAGTAGTACATAGAATACAAACGGTATAGTTGATGAAAAATGAATATGGTTTTGCAAAATTAATTATACACTCTTATGAGGAAGTATATTATATTTTAATAAATGGAAGAAGGTCTCTGGCCTTTCAGTTTAGGAAAGATATATAAAAATGCTAGTGGTTAGACATTATGTCTTTATCAATCAGCTCTCTGCATGCGAAGCACTATCACGTTTCTGTTATGCTATTGTGTAAGGGAAAAAAAAACGCGCCAAAACCGACAAAATGGCGAGAGGTGCATGTATGAAAGCCCTGTAAAACTAACACAGTGAAATTTAGAAGATTTCACTGAGTCAGCTTTATAGCATTGCTGAATCAAATCCTTACGCCTGTTTGAAACAGGCATAAGGAGTGATGCACCATGCAATGTGTGGCTTGCTCCTGTGCATTGCAGTAGACATGTTGCACTTGCGACGTGATTCCTGCAATGCGCCGCTTTTGCGGCACAGATGCGTGACGCATCTGTGCTGTTTTTACTCAATGGTGCTCCACATTGTAAATGCGGCACATCATGGGTGGCAGAGCAGTGGTGCACATTAACTGGTGCATCTCTGGGGATGCGCCAGTTAACATAAATCTGCCTCTTTACATTTAAGTATGAGCAGGGGACACAGAGTCGGTGAGGCTTATCCAAGGTTAAGAAGAGATGAGTCCTGTTCACTGAAAATTTGGACATAGGCCTCACCTCCTCAGCATCGCTGGACATGGCTAAATAATAGCTGCAAAATGTTACTCTTGTTAAACAATTTTACTATTATAGTCTCTGAGATTTGTCTCTTACTCTGCAACATCTCATTGTTGTTCTCTTTCTTTAAAGATAACGACAACATCAACCATGAGTGATAATGAGCAATCCGTTGATGTCGATCTTATCGTTGAACTTGTCATTGAAACGTCAGTGGAAGTAGATCCCTTAGATGATTTAAATCCTGAGGATGATGAAGAACATGATGAGGATGCCGATTTGTCAGATTTGTATGACATAGGGTGGGAAGCTGACCTGCTTGAGCCTATGGAACTATAAACATTTATTTTTAAAATTTACTGGAAATAAAAAGTAAAAATGTAAACCGTTTCATTTAAATTTTTTGACAATGATGAGAGTAAAAAAAGCTTAACCTGATGTTTTAAGTTATTCACAGGCTTCTTTAGAGGAAGTATTCTATATGATTGTAGCGTGGGTGTTTGACTTTTTTATAGGTAATAGAATGCATTTTGTATGCTGTAGCAGGAGGAGTACTACATACTTGAATATTCTTCAGTGCTTATTTTCATTTCGTAAGGGGTATTGAGACCGACACAGAACTTCAATGGATCGGAGGGGCTGTTCCTGTGCATCTGGAGGACTGCCAAGCCGTTGCAGCAGTGGGAGTGAGGCCTCTCACAGGGGCGTAGTGATCCAGCGGCCTATAGAAAATATATCATAAACAACGCTACCCAACTTCATAACCTATAAACAAAATTCTATACTAAATATGGACCCATTTATAAACCTGATATATTTTGGGCCTACTGAATCAGGTGGTCAGATTAAATCTATATACACATTATCTACAAACTATATACATATTTATACATCTGCGGAAAGAATATTGTTATTAGAATAAAACTTAACCATTTAAATGACCACCATTGGCGACGTGATCTAGCTAATAGTAACCTACACTTCTGAATAACCAAGACCAGCTTGTTTGTCAAAAGTAAGATTTTATTTACTAAATTATGGTATATAAGTTGATAGTTTTATAAATGAATTTTATTTGCAATAAAGCAAGCATGATTGTAAAGAAATATGAGAAAATACAATTTAAGCAAGTAAATCAAAATTAAAATGAATATATAAAGTTTAGCATTTCTAAAACCTAATTCCCTAACTGAACTAAATAGATAGAAATTAAAGTAAAGTTCTTTGAGGATTCTTACGTGCTCCACGCAAAGTCCAGCAGCACTTCACCCTCATCTGAAAGTCAGAAAGCAGCAGCCAGCCCATCCCTAAGGGCTTGACTTTTTATACCTTTCTACGCTAACTAAACTAGCAAAGGAAAGTTTTCAGAAATCTTCGACGTCCCATTGGCTGAGAGTGACAAGTGACATGTCACCCACTTTTCAAAACTTCCATTAAATCACATTTCTTAGAGACCATTGTCTCTTCCACGTGAAACCAGAAGCTTCCTGAGTTTGCAACAAATGTATAAAGTCATTCTCGCAGCGTCCATTGACTTTCAATTGACTTCCGCGGATGCCAAGTTAAGGACTGACAAAATGTTCTTTTTCGACCTTGGCCATGTCCGACAGAATGATGACAGCACATTAGTTTTTGCTTTGTGAACGCAGCTTTTGACAAATAATTTATTTCAGAATGGGCGTCTCGTGACTTTTGCAGAATTACAAGTCAGCTCTTTTCTGTGACTCAAGTGACTAGGCCCAAAAGCAGGCAACTTTAAGCTTTCTAGTATAAAACAAACACAAGAAAAGTATTAATGTAAGAAATAATGTAGATTCTGTATCCACCCCAGGATTTACTAATTAATTAACCCACCCGATTAATCAAAATGTTACCTAGCCAATGCAAACAAATAAAGCAGCGTTTATATCTACCAGTCTCCGTTATTCCATGAGACTCATATGCACCTAGAATAGTAGAAATGACATCACACAGACAAGGAAAAGCAAAACAAGCACATGCTTCTTTTAAGTTTGCAGCAGTTAGTAATGACAAAAACGAAAACAATAAATTATTTTATTATTTTGCACGAACAAAAAGATGCAACAATTATGCACGTTTATGAGCACACATGTTAGTCCCCCCATGTGTAAAGTTTAATCTAAGTTGTATTAGCACGACATATCACAAATCATTAATATTATTATTCATGTTATGGAAATGTGACTTTGCGAGTTTAAACAAAATTTTGTTTTCTATCTCGCTCCATCAACTCCCTCATCTGGTGATTAACAAATCACCACACCAGCACTCAAAATTTTGATAATTTAAATTTCTAAGAAATCGATTCAAATTCATTTGTATCAGTAAACCTAAAAGTCTGTTTCTGCATAATCTTTGGAATTAGCATAACGCTCTCTATGTAACTCCTGTAATTCGATCTCCCTTTCTTCTTCTTTTCTGAGTTTATAGATTCTTTTCTTTTCTTTCAACTGTTTCTTTCTTTTATGTAACAAACAACCTAATTTGGTCAAAATAAAAATGAATACTATTATAATCAAAGGTGCCAGAATCTTGCCAAGAATTGAACTTCCGATATTATGAAACCAGTTTTTAATTGCTTGAAACCTTTTTGAAAGTTTCTCTGTAAAATCATCTTCTTCTAAAGGAATTATCTCTGAATGCATTTGTGTAATATTCTTAATATACATTTCAATATTCTTACTTTCATCAGGTATATATGTACAACAATGTTGTACATGTAAAATGCCACAGACTCCTCCCTCTTTTGCTAGGAGTATGTCTAAAGCAAGGCGGTCTTGAATTACCATAGATCTAATTGCAATAACTTCAACATTCACTAATTGAAATCCATCAGCTGTGTCAGTTGACAATCTATCAACTATAGTGGACAATTTTCTGATTCTCCCTGCATTTAGGGTTATACCAACAAAAGGTATTACAGCTTGAAAAATATCTCCCAGAACTTCAGTAAAAGTTTCTCTTTTAACTCTATTTACATAATTATGAATTTTAAACAATCCTTCTGAATCTCTGTCAACATGAAACACTTTAGGAAAAACAATTCCCACATAACAAGTTCCATACCAGTGGTCTGGAAGGTTGTAGTAGGCTTTGTCACCACAAACAAAATAAATCCCAGGAAAAATAGGATCTTTTCCACCTTTAAATCCCCAACCTCCCAAAATCTGATAAGTATCTTCACAGTTACTTGCACCTACAAAATAATTATCAAAAAGTGTATTGTCTCTTCTAATGCAAAGTTTTCCACTAACTGGTTTGTCTATGTGAATTGCAATATTTTCAAGCATTTTGCCATTTAATTTCTCATCCTCTTTTTGCCAGAAAGCTGACTTAGTCTGCTTGACTAATTCATTCCTCTTATAAATTGCTCTTCTCTCCTCAACCATGTTCAAAAATTTCTTTCCTTCAGCACTTAATTTACATGTTAGATTATTCTTGTAAGCATACTCGTAAGTGAGTTCATTAGTAACAAGGAAAAATTCTCTCATTTGTTTTGCTTTCTTATGCTTATTTAAAGCATTATCAATCTTAATATTTGCAAAAATTTCATCATAATTTGAATAGTAATATTCTAAACGTCCAGTTTGATAAAATAAACTAGTTAATACACTACATGTTACAGCATAAGTGAGAGGAAGCATATTATATGTTACTCCCTCAGAAACAGAAGCAGGTAACTTAACACAGACATAGCAGTCTTTTGCATCCATTACCTTAACATATTCACTCAATAGTTTTGTGAATGTATTACTTGAAAAATCACCAATTGATTTATCTTGATGAATGTTAGGCTGATGATCAATAACTTTTGCAGATTCACTATGTTTAGTTTGGCTAACCAGAGCTTTGCTTGTTATGTTAACTTTGTGTAATTCTCTATTCATTTCTAAAGGGATAATCACAGCTAGAACCAACCAGAGCAGAACTAAAATGAGCAGACATACCAGAGTCATCTTACAGCATCTTTTAAAAACAGAACACTTTGAAGTGCTCTCCTTAACATAAGGCATTCTTGGTTAATTTTAGCCTCAAAAAATAAAAATAAATTTTAAAATTTATATACACCCCCCTTTTAAAATATTTTTTTTTTTTTTTTTTTTAAAACCCTAAACAAGATTTCTTCGACCTTATGTCATACATAAGTTTTCTTCAACTAAACAGTTTTTCTTCGACCTTGTGTCAACTAACAAATTTTCTTCAGCCTTTTGCCAATTTAATATTTCTGTACTTCAATCATTGTCACTAATTTCTTGGATTTCGTTTTCTTCTTCACTACTATCATATATGTCAATAACAGGTGGAATTACTAAGTAAGTCCACTCAGGAGACTTATATTTTTGGTTTGGTCTTATTATTCTCTTCCCTTTTCTCGATATCACTTCAATTTTTCTTCCAACTCCAACTTCTTTTCCAGGACTCTTTTGACTACTGATTTCTTCAACTTGTTCTTTTGGCTTTTTGATCAATCTGACTCTCAATCTTCCACCTGGCCAGTAGTCTGCTTTTCTTACGTACTTCTTCTTTGGTTCAGAATTATTTGATTCTGACTTCCAAGTCCTTTTCTTTCTGTTTTCACTTTCACCTTCCACGTCACTTTCTTCAGTTTCGTAGTCTGAAATTTCAATTGACTCAGGAACTTCTCTATTCGGCAATTTCACTCCTTCAGGAACTTCACTTTGTCTTCCATCACTGGTACTCGGTAATTCGTTTTCCTCCTCTTCCTCAATTACCTCCAACTTCCCAGATTTCGGATTTTTGTTCCTTACTTCAGAGTTTGTTCTCTGCCTTTCGATACTCTCCTGGTCTGAAACTTCTTTTTGTTCTGCTTCTTTGTCTTCAATGGAGACAACCGAATCTTCAGTTATCTTTCCTTTCAACAGATTCTCTTCACCTTCAGAATCTATTTCAATTATTTCCAAGTCTTTTCTTGTCAGATTTCCATTCACTGGCACAGTTTCCAGATGTCGACTTTCTTGTCGATCTTCAGAATCTGGAATTATTTCACCTTCTGTTTTGCCTTCTGCTTCAGAATCAGAATCATCTGTGGTATCACTTTCAACATCAGAACTTTCAGGAGTTGGTACTGGAATAGTATGACTAGGATGAATCCAACGTTTCAATCCTCTGCACTTTACAGCATTAGTAGTGATCAAGATTATCTGCCTAGGTTTCTGCCATCTAGGAGCTAGACAATTCCTTCTCCGATGCACTTTTGTTCTGACCCAATCGCCAGGTCTCAGATCATGTGTCAAAACCTTTTCATTTGATTGAGCTTCAGTTCCCACCTGATTAGACACAGAAGTTACCATATCAGATAACCTTTTACAGTAATCCAAAATAGCACTGTCATTTATGCTCAACAGTTTACCTACAGGTACAAAAGCTTGCCTCATAACTCTTCCCATTAAAATTTCATGAGGACTCAAACCTGTCTTTTTATCTGGTGTACTTCTTAATGACATCAAAACAAGTGGAAGAGCATCAGTCCACTTTATACCTGTTTCAAGACACATTTTTCCAATTCTGTTTTTAATTGTTCCATTTATTTGTTCAACTACTCCTGATGCCTCTGGTCTGTATGCACAGTGTATTTTCTGCTCAATGCTCAAAGCTTCGCAAATTAATTTCATCAGTTTGTTATCAAAATGGCTTCCTCCATCACTCTCAATAGTGACTGGAAAACCGTACCTTGGGATGATTTCTCTGAGCATTAGTTTTGCTACTGTAATTGAATCACAATGTCGTGTAGGGAAAGCCTCTACCCATCTTGAAAATAAGCATACAATTACAAGCACATATTTCAAACAATTGTGTAATGGCATTTCAATGAAATCCATTTGTAACCTGGTAAAGGGACCACCCTCTCGACCAATTATTCCTGTCCCCACCACTGATTTTCTGTTTGGATTCATTTGTTGGCATGACAAACACCTTTGACAAAAAGATTCAGCAATAGTTCTAAACTTTGTATTGAACCATGTTTCTCTGAAAAGTCTAATCATAGAATCTCTTCCCAGATGTGCTGGACCATGATATAATCTGGCCATGTCAGCAATCAAGCAATTTGGTAAGACTACTCTGCCATCTTTGTAAATCCACACTCCATCTTCTTCACGTGGTCTACAATCTGATCTTAACCATAAGTCCTTTTCATCATCTTCTGCTTCGTTTTGTAAATCTCTAATCTCATGCCATGTTTCTACAACAGTTGTTAGCATTAATGAATTTGAATCAGTTTCTTTACTCCTCTCCCGATTGTATGAATAATTTTTCCTTGCGCAGTATTTAGCTGTTTCATCTGCGAAGGCATTTCCCTTGGAAATATAATCAGTTCCTCTAGTGTGCGCTGCACATTTAACAATGCCGATTTCTTTTGGTAATTGTATTGCTTCAATTAATCTCCTAATGAAAACTGCATTTTTAATTGGTGATCCTGCTGATGTCATGTATCCTCTCTGTGACCAGAGTTGTCCATAATCATGCACAACTCCGTACCCATACTGACTATCAGTAATGATGGTAACTCTTATATCCTTTGATATTTCACATGCACGAATTAAAGCAATCAATTCAGCCACTTGTGCTGAACGAACTCCTTCAAGACATGATGCTTCTTCAATATCTACGACTGTACAAACTGAATATGAAGCTTTTAAGACACCTCCTTCGGATCTTAAGCATGACCCATCTACAAAGTAGACAAAATCCGATTCAGACAAAGGTCTGTCTTTGATGTCTTTTCTTGGTTTAGTGCAGAATTCCATGACATCTAAACATTCATGTTCTGTTTCAATGTCATCAACAATTTCAGAATCAGGCAGTAATGTAGAAGGATTTAGATTTAAACATCTTGAAATCGAAACATTATCTGCTCCTAGTATGATTTTCTCATACTTTGTCAATCTGCTACTTGTTAAATGTTGAGTCTTACCTCTTGTCAGTAATATTTCAACTGAATGAGGCACAAAAACTTTCACAGGAAATCCCATAATGATCCCCTCACTTTGTTCGAGGCTGATACTTGTAGCTGCAACTGCTTTCAAACAACCTGGTAATGCTTTTGCAATTGGATCAAGAACTGCAGAGAAGTATGCAATAGGTTTCTTTAAATTTCCGTGTCTCTGAATTAACACAGATAATGCACATCCTTCTCTCTCACTGCAATACAGTTCAAAATCTTTCTCATAATTTGGCATACCTAAAGCAGGAGCTTGGCATAAACTCTTTTTCAGGTTCTCAAAAGAATCCATCTCAGCATCATTGAGAATAATTGGATCTTTTACATCTGACTTTGTTAGTCTTTGTAGTGGTTTTGCAATTACTGAAAATCCACTTATCCATTGTCGACAGTAACCAACCATTCCCAAGAACATTCTTACCTGTCTTTGTGTTCTTGGTGGTAACATTGCTTGAATCATTTTTATTCTCTCTATTGTTACTTGTCTTTTTCCTTTTGCAATTCTGTGACCAAGATATTTTACTTCTTGTTTGCAAAACTGTAGTTTTGCTGGGGACACTTTATGTCCTTCTTCTGCAAGGCGATTTAACAGAATTATTGTGTCTGTTACACAATTTTCTCTTGTCTTTGCAGCTATTAACAAATCATCAATATACTGCACTAGCGTAGACCTACCAGGTAAGTCTAGGTCTTCTAATGATCTTTTTAACAATTCGTTAAAAATTGAAGGACTTTCTGTATAGCCCTGAGGGATTCTTGACCATCCGAGGGTCTTACCTTGGAATCTGAAAGCAAAAATTTCATAACTGTCTGGATGTAAGGGAACAGTAAAGAATGCATTGCAAAGGTCAATGACTGTATACCATTCAGCATCATGTGGAATCTGAAATAGAATTACTGCTGGATTTGGAACCACAGGACAACATGGAACGACAATTTGATTAACCTTTCTCAAATCTTGTACGATTCTAAATGTTCCGTTAGACTTTTTAACTCCCATAATTGGTGAATTACAAGAGCTACTCTCCATTTCCTTTAGTACACCTTGCTTGATTAATTTTTCAATTATAGGTGTAATACCTTCAATTGTTTCTGTTTTCATTTTATATTGTGGAGTGTTTGGAAATTCTATTCCCTGTTTCAATGTAATTTTTACTGGATCTACGTTTTTCATCAGACCCATCTCATTTCCAGTAAAATCCCATATTTCAGATTTCACTGTTTCTTTGAGTTCTTCAGGTAAATCTTTTTCTTCAAATGCAGGAAACAATTTTGTTTCTTCTGCTTCTATCATCATCATTGTCATTCTGTATAGACCATCTTCCTCCATTGTTTGTAACTCAACTCCATCAGGAGAACAATATATTCTACAATTCATTTTACATAGGATGTCTCTGCCTAATAGATTCACTGGACTACTATTACAAACCACAAATCTGTGTTTATCTCTGTAGTTTCCAATTTCAACTGGTACTGGATCAGTTAAGTCAGTTTTAATTTGTTGATTACTTACTCCAACAACTTGGATGGTATCCCCAGAGAGAGGTAGGTTTTCAATTTCCACTGATCTAACAGTAGAACGGGTAGCACCAGTGTCCACTAGAAAAGTGATGTCTACATCATTAACTTTCCCGTTTACAAAAGGACCAGACTGGTCAACCTCAAGAGTGGCTCCAACAACACACTCTTCCTCCTCTCTCGGGCACCGTCAGCAATAATCATCAGAATCGCTGTCTTGACTTTCTGTTAATAAGAATTGTTGTGAAGTATTTTGCATTTGAACCCTTTGCTGCTTTTGCTGTTTTTGTGGTTTTATTACCTGTTCACTTCCCTGAAATCCCACGTTTGGATTATATTTTTGAACTCCCCCACAATTCGGAAAAGGTGGTTGTGGCAATTGGTCTTGACGATTATTCACCTGTTGTTGTTGCTGTTGCTGTAACTGTCGCTGAATATTAAATTCGTTTAACCCCTGTTGTATCTGTAGCTGTCGCTGCAGGTCAACACCATTCTGCATCTGTGGATTCAATAAGGGATTCTTTAAGCTTTTAGGAGGATGAGGACACTCGTCTCTCCAATGTCCAATTTCGCCACAATTAAAACAAGGTAATCTTTGCTTCAACTCCTCAATCTTTGGGCTAAATTTCTTTGGGAAATTATTACTTTTAAACTTTCCTTGTATCTGGTTTGTATTTCCAGTTTGAACAAAATTAGTGTTCTTATTACCCATGCTGGCAATCTGTTGCTCAGCCACTTTTACCTGAGCCCACATGGCTTTCTCCTTCAGCTTCTTCTGTTTTACTTCTATTTCATCGCTACAATACTTTGCTTTTCTTAGAATATCATCTACAGATAGTGATTGCAATCCGACAATACTATTTCTGATCATTTCTCCAATTTCAGGTTTTAGTCCATAAACAAATCTATAGACAAAATGGCTCATGTCTTTTTCATCTAATTTTTCATAACCACTGTATTGTTTAAAGATTAACAGTAGTCTTTCATAAAAAGAATGAACTGATTCTTTTGTTTCCTGTTCTGTCCTTTCTATTTTAACCCAATCGACTTCTTTGGGTGGAATTTTGTTTTTCATCCAAACAATTACTTTTTCATAAAAATCCATTACAAGTGGATTTGGAGCACCTGTTTCTTTGATTCGCTCAGGTTCTGTTTTTGGCCAACTAATCGATATCTTGCATTCTGTCCAAAGATCAGATGGAACGACAATGTCAAAAAATCCATCTAAATCAATCCACAGAACTTTTGATACTTTGATAAATCTATCGACTTGCCTGTACCACTCAACTGGTTTTTCTCTCAATTTTGGAAAGTCAGTTGTAAATAACAGAATGTCCTGTCTCGACCAAGGGACATGAACATATCCTCCACCTGCAATTTCTCTCATTGGAAATTGTTTTGACAATTTTTCCAATCTTTCATCTTCCTTCTTTTTCGTCCATTTTACTCTCCATTTGTTCAGTTCTCCTAGCTTTTTGATATAGACAATCAAATCTTTAATGTGAACTATTCTTCCCATTGAGTTTAAACTCTCGATGTCACTTTCTGAAAAGTCTAATCTGTAATGCTTTGCAAAATTCTTTTGTTTACTCACATCGATTTCAAGTTCTGCTGCTAGATCCTCTAGTTGATCATATTTGTTTTTCGTTTTCCACTGAATGCTTTTGCAAATGAACAGTAGTTCATCATCTCGATAGTAATTTAAACTATCTGGACCAATTGTTCCAATTATTAATTCTTCGATATTCGCTTTTAATTTGGCCACATCAAGTTTTGGTGTGGTTACCCTGACTTCAGGACTCCCTATATCTGATATAGCACCCATTGGTGTTTTTGGAGATAAATCCTCATTAAAGGTTAAATCAGGCATTCTCGATTTAGAAGTGTTTATTTCAGATAAATCTGAATAAAATTTTTCAGCAGCCTTTTGAATTTCTGTATTTAAAGGAATAGTTAATCCAGTTTTGTTTGTTTCCCTTTGGTCAAATACGGGCTGAACAGGACCAATTGTTACTGGAACTGTCACAGCTTCCATGCCTTTTGTCATTCTTTTTATTAATTCTTCCTTTGATCTTAAATACTCATTATAATCAACATCTTCAACATTTCTTGCCTCTCTTGTATAATCTTTTGGAGGTTCTCTTGCTCTTGGAGCCATTGTAAAATGTCTACCTTCATTTCGAGCATTCTCGAATTCTGGTCTTCTAGGAGTTTCAATGATTTCACAATTATTTGGATAAAGTTTAGGAGCTTCATTAATTGGAGGTGCACTCGGTGAAGTTTCAGTAGAAACCACCGGAGTCGACCATGATCTAGGAGGTCTCAAAGGCTGATTCTTTCTAGCAGTTGTATATATTTCTTCCATAACTGCATCCTCAGATTCACTTTCCATAGATTTCCCTGTAGGAGAACCCATTACCATTTCATGAATTAAATACAATCCTTCACTCATGTTTCCCTGTCTCCACATTCGCAATCTATCTTCATGAGTTTCTCTTCTCCAAGGTGGATTTTTAGAAGGTCTTTTAATTCCACTAGCTTCTCTTTGTAACTGATACATCTCGTCTTCCCACTCAACTAAAGCTTCAAATTGAGTTGGTCTGGGTTTTGGAACAAGAGCATTCATTTTCTCTCGTAAATTTCTTAAAACTTTTACATTAAATGAACCATCATCAGGCCAAGTTAAAACACCGTCGTTTTTAGTATAGCGTTTCCAACTATCGAACCATAAGACAGTATGATATCCATATTCACCTTCCATATACGCTGCAGGTGTTTTATACTTATGAAGTAGTTTACCACCTCGCGTTTCGATTTTCTTGTCAGGTGAAAATAAATTCTTAAACTTCTGAAATAATGTTGGCTTTTTCTCAACATGTTTAAAATGATAACTCATTTTTAAGAGTTAAATTTAATTCACAAAATCGTTCGTAAAATATTTCCGGGATGTTCCGTACAACAACCAATCCGTGCGCGAAACACACCAACAAGCCAATGACAGTTGAGCTACGTCACTTTTCTGCTCAACCAATAAATTTGGAGTTTTTCCGAAGGACCAATCAGCTCACAGGCCGTCAGAGACTCAAGAGCCAATCAGAATATAGCTTGTGACGTAGGTCACCCAATCCCAGCGCGGCTCTTTGACGTACACAGCAGCTGCGGTTTCTCGTTTCTCACTCCTGGCGCTTACCCCTCCTTCACAAAATCTTTTCACAGCGCCATTTTAAGAACACTTTTCAGTGTAAATTAATTCTTAACAATGACTATAAAGACAACATCTGTTCGTTTCACTATTTAGGATAGTTTACATACATTCAAGTATCCACACTTCGGAATAGACGGCGCTATTCACACTAAGGATAATATTCAATTGTCAGTAGAGTAACCTTTACCCCACCCTTCTAACACGTATAATTATGAACTCGCTTTGCTCTGAACCCACCGCGAAGTGAAAGTTCTAAGAGTTCCACTTGAACATAAAATACAATTCAAACTCGCACTTTCACACTGAAATTTCCCTAATTTCAAACACACATGAAATCCGTACAGGACTCTCACCTGTTTATAGAAATCATGCACCGTTAGCAAAATAACGACGTTATCCGTACAGGGCTCTCACCTGTTTATAGATATGAAACATGTACCCGTACAGGACTCTAACCTGTTTATAGATAATCATGCACCGACGCTAATTTTACCCTTCACTCAAGCTCGGATATAACTAATACTCTCATCACAGTGAGTTTTATGGAAGGCGCTTTGTCCCTATTCTCATGCTGCTTTAATTTCTTAGAAAACCCTTACTATACAAGATTCAGACCTAGCCCTATAACTGTGCTGCTCGGCGACAACACTATGGTACACGGCGATACCTCTTGTGATACTCGGCGATATCACTACAAACAGAACAGATGGCTTGCGTGACTAATTTCTCGCCACACAATCTATACCGGTATAGCTTACAGATAGCACGAAAAACGAACTTAACATGTGTTAAAACATCGATCCTATTTCCATACCATAATTTTAGTAACCCTTAGCAACCAACATATTACCTTGGTTACCCCTTAGCAACCATCAATTTCTGCTACCAGAGAATTGATCCAGCGGCCTATAGAAAATATATCATAAACAACGCTACCCAACTTCATAACCTATAAACAAAATTCTATACTAAATATGGACCCATTTATAAACCTGATATATTTTGGGCCTACTGAATCAGGTGGTCAGATTAAATCTATATACACATTATCTACAAACTATATACATATTTATACATCTGCGGAAAGAATATTGTTATTAGAATAAAACTTAACCATTTAAATGACCACCATTGGCGACGTGATCTAGCTAATAGTAACCTACACTTCTGAATAACCAAGACCAGCTTGTTTGTCAAAAGTAAGATTTTATTTACTAAATTATGGTATATAAGTTGATAGTTTTATAAATGAATTTTATTTGCAATAAAGCAAGCATGATTGTAAAGAAATATGAGAAAATACAATTTAAGCAAGTAAATCAAAATTAAAATGAATATATAAAGTTTAGCATTTCTAAAACCTAATTCCCTAACTGAACTAAATAGATAGAAATTAAAGTAAAGTTCTTTGAGGATTCTTACGTGCTCCACGCAAAGTCCAGCAGCACTTCACCCTCATCTGAAAGTCAGAAAGCAGCAGCCAGCCCATCCCTAAGGGCTTGACTTTTTATACCTTTCTACGCTAACTAAACTAGCAAAGGAAAGTTTTCAGAAATCTTCGACGTCCCATTGGCTGAGAGTGACAAGTGACATGTCACCCACTTTTCAAAACTTCCATTAAATCACATTTCTTAGAGACCATTGTCTCTTCCACGTGAAACCAGAAGCTTCCTGAGTTTGCAACAAATGTATAAAGTCATTCTCGCAGCGTCCATTGACTTTCAATTGACTTCCGCGGATGCCAAGTTAAGGACTGACAAAATTTTCTTTTTCGACCTTGGCCATGTCCGACAGAATGATGACAGCAAATTAGTTTTTGCTTTGTGAACGCAGCTTTTGACAAATAATTTATTTCAGAATGGGCGTCTCGTGACTTTTGCAGAATTACAAGTCAGCTCTTTTCTGTGACTCAAGTGACTAGGCCCAAAAGCAGGCAACTTTAAGCTTTCTAGTATAAAACAAACACAAGAAAAGTATTAATGTAAGAAATAATGTAGATTCTGTATCCACCCCAGGATTTACTAATTAATTAACCCACCCGATTAATCAAAATGTTACCTAGCCAATGCAAACAAATAAAGCAGCGTTTATATCTACCAGTCTCCGTTATTCCATGAGACTCATATGCACCTAGAATAGTAGAAATGACATCACACAGACAAGGAAAAGCAAAACAAGCACATGCTTCTTTTAAGTTTGCAGCAGTTAGTAATGACAAAAACGAAAACAATAAATTATTTTATTATTTTGCACGAACAAAAAGATGCAACAATTATGCACGTTTATGAGCACACATGTTAGTCCCCCCATGTGTAAAGTTTAATCTAAGTTGTATTAGCACGACATATCACAAATCATTAATATTATTATTCATGTTATGGAAATGTGACTTTGCGAGTTTAAACAAAATTTTGTTTTCTATCTCGCTCCATCAGTAGCGCAGCTCCTTTTGATGTTCACAATTGTAGATAACAGGGTAGAGATGTCTGTGGAATTTATAGATGGTTAGTCACACTAGAGTGTGGGCGGCGCCCCTAGCACTTCATTACGGCACACAGGGGAGCCGCGTTGCACAGTTTGAGAATCAGAGACTTGAGGAGATAAACCTTCATAATAGGAAGGCTTCTAAGTGATAAAAATCGCCGGTGCTCGGCGTTAAAAATATTACTGCTATCGGTGGAATTTTCCACGGTGTTAGTGCTTCTACAGCAATGGGAACACATATCTGATAGAAAATCCTGTAACAATCTCAGTATTTCACATTATCGCGTGAAAAGAAAGTCTTCCGAAAGATGTTGAACGTTGTTCTCTTTTGAGAGTACAAAAGATAGTGAGGGAAGTGGGTTGAGTCCTCCGTGTAAATTGCAGAATAGAAACTACTAAGAACCAATTGGAAGAGTTGTTTTCGAGTCACATGACTTCACATGCGCGTCTCAGGACGTGTACGCGGTGACAGTATCTGGTCACGTACGCCATTTGGAAGTAGCGGTCTAATTCAGCTAAGTTTCAAAACGTGTAAAGGAGTAAATCCAAACACATCCGGATTTAATATCTCTTCTGAGCTCGATTCAAGCATACAATTGTTAAAGTATAAAACCTTTTATATATTTTTTTTAAATACCAAGGTGTGTACATTCGGTCACGCACGAAAGTTTAAAAAGACATTCGGCTCCATTTAATGTAAATTCTCATAATAATAAAAAAGAAGCCTAGACAGAGTTGCAAACTATAGTTGTGTCGAGTCACTTGACTAGGCCTACAGCATAACAGTTAGTGCTGTGTATGAGGATGACAACAAATCCAATCAATGCCGGAAATTAATGCGGAGGTATATGTTCCTTTGTTAAATAAAAATCACCTCTAAAATATACTGCTCATGTTTCTATAAGTGATTGTTTAAGAGAGTAAGTATGTGTAAGTTTCCTTAGAAGTAAAGTGGTAGTGTGTGTATAGCTGTATATGCAAATAAATGGATGTTGAATAGTTAATTTGCATGTGTGAGTATGTGTGTGAGTAACTTTTGGATGACTGTCGGTGTGTAACAGGATGTATAGGTGTATCACTACATATGATGAGTCAGTATATGTATGAGTGACTATATTGAACTGTTGGTGAATGAGTGCATGTGTATATAGATGGTGGAATTATTGAATTGGTTGTTGTAAGTGGTATGGCTATCTCCATTTTTTGGTAAATTTTAGTTTCTATTTTTGAATATTTGTTTCAAGGGTTACATTACAGTGAAAGGAGGTCTGTCACTCTGTCACAAGGATGGTGTCATCAATGATGCCGCGGGACACTTGACCTGCCCATTTGGGGGCGTTAAATAGGCATGTTGGGACAGGAACCGGAGCACACCTGCAACCGCGATTGCCTCTGAGGAAGAGGGACACACCTTCCAAACGCGTCAGGCAGGTCGCGTTTGTGGCTGTCAGATCGAAACTGCCTGAAGCTTGCCACTTGTACTCCGAAATAAAGGCTTGCCACCTTGGTCCTGTGTTGGAGTGTTGCTCAATCTTTGGGGTCAGACAAAGAAGCATATATTTTTGGCGGCAGCCCAGCCGTAGAGCGGCACCACCCTGCGAAAAGAGGGGGGCCACACTGAAGGATATATACCTACGCCGTCGCAGTGGAGCACAGACCGGGGATTAAAGTGGACGCTGTGGGCGGTGGCCCATCTTTGGGCTTGAAAAGGACAGAACATTAGTGCCGGGACCACAAGTTCCATTATGCCGCGGGACACTTGACCCGCCCATTTGGGGGCGTTAAATAGACATGTTGGGACAGGAACCGGAGCACACCTGCAACCGCGATTGCCTCTGAGGAAGAGGGACACGCCTTCGAAACGCATCAGGCAGGTCGCGTTTGTGGCTGTCAGATCGAAACTGCCTGCAGCTTGCCACTTGTACTCCGAAATAAAGGCTTGCCACCTTGGTCCTGTGTTGGAGTGCTGCTCAATCTTTGGGGTCAGGCAAAGGATAGTTCTAAACTTTGTATTGAACCATGTTTCTCTGAAAAGTCTAATCATAGAATCTCTTCCCAGATGTGCTGGACCATGATATAATCTGGCCATGTCAGCAATCAAGCAATTTGGTAAGACTACTCTGCCATCTTTGTAAATCCACACTCCATCTTCTTCACGTGGTCTACAATCTGATCTTAACCATAAGTCCTTTTCATCATCTTCTGCTTCGTTTTGTAAATCTCTAATCTCATGCCATGTTTCTACAACAGTTGTTAGCATTAATGAATTTGAATCAGTTTCTTTACTCCTCTCCCGATTGTATGAATAATTTTTCCTTGCGCAGTATTTAGCTGTTTCATCTGCGAAGGCATTTCCCTTGGAAATATAATCAGTTCCTCTAGTGTGCGCTGCACATTTAACAATGCCGATTTCTTTTGGTAATTGTATTGCTTCAATTAATCTCCTAATGAAAACTGCATTTTTAATTGGTGATCCTGCTGATGTCATGTATCCTCTCTGTGACCAGAGTTGTCCATAATCATGCACAACTCCGTACCCATACTGACTATCAGTAATGATGGTAACTCTTATATCCTTTGATATTTCACATGCACGAATTAAAGCAATCAATTCAGCCACTTGTGCTGAACGAACTCCTTCAAGACATGATGCTTCTTCAATATCTACGACTGTACAAACTGAATATGAAGCTTTTAAGACACCTCCTTCGGATCTTAAGCATGACCCATCTACAAAGTAGACAAAATCCGATTCAGACAAAGGTCTGTCTTTGATGTCTTTTCTTGGTTTAGTGCAGAATTCCATGACATCTAAACATTCATGTTCTGTTTCAATGTCATCAACAATTTCAGAATCAGGCAGTAATGTAGAAGGATTTAGATTTAAACATCTTGAAATCGAAACATTATCTGCTCCTAGTATGATTTTCTCATACTTTGTCAATCTGCTACTTGTTAAATGTTGAGTCTTACCTCTTGTCAGTAATATTTCAACTGAATGAGGCACAAAAACTTTCACAGGAAATCCCATAATGATCCCCTCACTTTGTTCGAGGCTGATACTTGTAGCTGCAACTGCTTTCAAACAACCTGGTAATGCTTTTGCAATTGGATCAAGAACTGCAGAGAAGTATGCAATAGGTTTCTTTAAATTTCCGTGTCTCTGAATTAACACAGATAATGCACATCCTTCTCTCTCACTGCAATACAGTTCAAAATCTTTCTCATAATTTGGCATACCTAAAGCAGGAGCTTGGCATAAACTCTTTTTCAGGTTCTCAAAAGAATCCATCTCAGCATCATTGAGAATAATTGGATCTTTTACATCTGACTTTGTTAGTCTTTGTAGTGGTTTTGCAATTACTGAAAATCCACTTATCCATTGTCGACAGTAACCAACCATTCCCAAGAACATTCTTACCTGTCTTTGTGTTCTTGGTGGTAACATTGCTTGAATCATTTTTATTCTCTCTATTGTTACTTGTCTTTTTCCTTTTGCAATTCTGTGACCAAGATATTTTACTTCTTGTTTGCAAAACTGTAGTTTTGCTGGGGACACTTTATGTCCTTCTTCTGCAAGGCGATTTAACAGAATTATTGTGTCTGTTACACAATTTTCTCTTGTCTTTGCAGCTATTAACAAATCATCAATATACTGCACTAGCGTAGACCTACCAGGTAAGTCTAGGTCTTCTAATGATCTTTTTAACAATTCGTTAAAAATTGAAGGACTTTCTGTATAGCCCTGAGGGATTCTTGACCATCCGAGGGTCTTACCTTGGAATCTGAAAGCAAAAATTTCATAACTGTCTGGATGTAAGGGAACAGTAAAGAATGCATTGCAAAGGTCAATGACTGTATACCATTCAGCATCATGTGGAATCTGAAATAGAATTACTGCTGGATTTGGAACCACAGGACAACATGGAACGACAATTTGATTAACCTTTCTCAAATCTTGTACGATTCTAAATGTTCCGTTAGACTTTTTAACTCCCATAATTGGTGAATTACAAGAGCTACTCTCCATTTCCTTTAGTACACCTTGCTTGATTAATTTTTCAATTATAGGTGTAATACCTTCAATTGTTTCTGTTTTCATTTTATATTGTGGAGTGTTTGGAAATTCTATTCCCTGTTTCAATGTAATTTTTACTGGATCTACGTTTTTCATCAGACCCATCTCATTTCCAGTAAAATCCCATATTTCAGATTTCACTGTTTCTTTGAGTTCTTCAGGTAAATCTTTTTCTTCAAATGCAGGAAACAATTTTGTTTCTTCTGCTTCTATCATCATCATTGTCATTCTGTATAGACCATCTTCCTCCATTGTTTGTAACTCAACTCCATCAGGAGAACAATATATTCTACAATTCATTTTACATAGGATGTCTCTGCCTAATAGATTCACTGGACTACTATTACAAACCACAAATCTGTGTTTATCTCTGTAGTTTCCAATTTCAACTGGTACTGGATCAGTTAAGTCAGTTTTAATTTGTTGATTACTTACTCCAACAACTTGGATGGTATCCCCAGAGAGAGGTAGGTTTTCAATTTCCACTGATCTAACAGTAGAACGGGTAGCACCAGTGTCCACTAGAAAAGTGATGTCTACATCATTAACTTTCCCGTTTACAAAAGGACCAGACTGGTCAACCTCAAGAGTGGCTCCAACAACACACTCTTCCTCCTCTCTCGGGCACCGTCAGCAATAATCATCAGAATCGCTGTCTTGACTTTCTGTTAATAAGAATTGTTGTGAAGTATTTTGCATTTGAACCCTTTGCTGCTTTTGCTGTTTTTGTGGTTTTATTACCTGTTCACTTCCCTGAAATCCCACGTTTGGATTATATTTTTGAACTCCCCCACAATTCGGAAAAGGTGGTTGTGGCAATTGGTCTTGACGATTATTCACCTGTTGTTGTTGCTGTTGCTGTAACTGTCGCTGAATATTAAATTCGTTTAACCCCTGTTGTATCTGTAGCTGTCGCTGCAGGTCAACACCATTCTGCATCTGTGGATTCAATAAGGGATTCTTTAAGCTTTTAGGAGGATGAGGACACTCGTCTCTCCAATGTCCAATTTCGCCACAATTAAAACAAGGTAATCTTTGCTTCAACTCCTCAATCTTTGGGCTAAATTTCTTTGGGAAATTATTACTTTTAAACTTTCCTTGTATCTGGTTTGTATTTCCAGTTTGAACAAAATTAGTGTTCTTATTACCCATGCTGGCAATCTGTTGCTCAGCCACTTTTACCTGAGCCCACATGGCTTTCTCCTTCAGCTTCTTCTGTTTTACTTCTATTTCATCGCTACAATACTTTGCTTTTCTTAGAATATCATCTACAGATAGTGATTGCAATCCGACAATACTATTTCTGATCATTTCTCCAATTTCAGGTTTTAGTCCATAAACAAATCTATAGACAAAATGGCTCATGTCTTTTTCATCTAATTTTTCATAACCACTGTATTGTTTAAAGATTAACAGTAGTCTTTCATAAAAAGAATGAACTGATTCTTTTGTTTCCTGTTCTGTCCTTTCTATTTTAACCCAATCGACTTCTTTGGGTGGAATTTTGTTTTTCATCCAAACAATTACTTTTTCATAAAAATCCATTACAAGTGGATTTGGAGCACCTGTTTCTTTGATTCGCTCAGGTTCTGTTTTTGGCCAACTAATCGATATCTTGCATTCTGTCCAAAGATCAGATGGAACGACAATGTCAAAAAATCCATCTAAATCAATCCACAGAACTTTTGATACTTTGATAAATCTATCGACTTGCCTGTACCACTCAACTGGTTTTTCTCTCAATTTTGGAAAGTCAGTTGTAAATAACAGAATGTCCTGTCTCGACCAAGGGACATGAACATATCCTCCACCTGCAATTTCTCTCATTGGAAATTGTTTTGACAATTTTTCCAATCTTTCATCTTCCTTCTTTTTCGTCCATTTTACTCTCCATTTGTTCAGTTCTCCTAGCTTTTTGATATAGACAATCAAATCTTTAATGTGAACTATTCTTCCCATTGAGTTTAAACTCTCGATGTCACTTTCTGAAAAGTCTAATCTGTAATGCTTTGCAAAATTCTTTTGTTTACTCACATCGATTTCAAGTTCTGCTGCTAGATCCTCTAGTTGATCATATTTGTTTTTCGTTTTCCACTGAATGCTTTTGCAAATGAACAGTAGTTCATCATCTCGATAGTAATTTAAACTATCTGGACCAATTGTTCCAATTATTAATTCTTCGATATTCGCTTTTAATTTGGCCACATCAAGTTTTGGTGTGGTTACCCTGACTTCAGGACTCCCTATATCTGATATAGCACCCATTGGTGTTTTTGGAGATAAATCCTCATTAAAGGTTAAATCAGGCATTCTCGATTTAGAAGTGTTTATTTCAGATAAATCTGAATAAAATTTTTCAGCAGCCTTTTGAATTTCTGTATTTAAAGGAATAGTTAATCCAGTTTTGTTTGTTTCCCTTTGGTCAAATACGGGCTGAACAGGACCAATTGTTACTGGAACTGTCACAGCTTCCATGCCTTTTGTCATTCTTTTTATTAATTCTTCCTTTGATCTTAAATACTCATTATAATCAACATCTTCAACATTTCTTGCCTCTCTTGTATAATCTTTTGGAGGTTCTCTTGCTCTTGGAGCCATTGTAAAATGTCTACCTTCATTTCGAGCATTCTCGAATTCTGGTCTTCTAGGAGTTTCAATGATTTCACAATTATTTGGATAAAGTTTAGGAGCTTCATTAATTGGAGGTGCACTCGGTGAAGTTTCAGTAGAAACCACCGGAGTCGACCATGATCTAGGAGGTCTCAAAGGCTGATTCTTTCTAGCAGTTGTATATATTTCTTCCATAACTGCATCCTCAGATTCACTTTCCATAGATTTCCCTGTAGGAGAACCCATTACCATTTCATGAATTAAATACAATCCTTCACTCATGTTTCCCTGTCTCCACATTCGCAATCTATCTTCATGAGTTTCTCTTCTCCAAGGTGGATTTTTAGAAGGTCTTTTAATTCCACTAGCTTCTCTTTGTAACTGATACATCTCGTCTTCCCACTCAACTAAAGCTTCAAATTGAGTTGGTCTCGGTTTTGGAACAAGAGCATTCATTTTCTCTCGTAAATTTCTTAAAACTTTTACATTAAATGAACCATCATCAGGCCAAGTTAAAACACCGTCGTTTTTAGTATAGCGTTTCCAACTATCGAACCATAAGACAGTATGATATCCATATTCACCTTCCATATACGCTGCAGGTGTTTTATACTTATGAAGTAGTTTACCACCTCGCGTTTCGATTTTCTTGTCAGGTGAAAATAAATTCTTAAACTTCTGAAATAATGTTGGCTTTTTCTCAACATGTTTAAAATGATAACTCATTTTTAAGAGTTAAATTTAATTCACAAAATCGTTCGTAAAATATTTCCGGGATGTTCCGTACAACAACCAATCCGTGCGCGAAACACACCAACAAGCCAATGACAGTTGAGCTACGTCACTTTTCTGCTCAACCAATAAATTTGGAGTTTTTCCGAAGGACCAATCAGCTCACAGGCCGTCAGAGACTCAAGAGCCAATCAGAATATAGCTTGTGACGTAGGTCACCCAATCCCAGCGCGGCTCTTTGACGTACACAGCAGCTGCGGTTTCTCGTTTCTCACTCCTGGCGCTTACCCCTCCTTCACAAAATCTTTTCACAGCGCCATTTTAAGAACACTTTTCAGTGTAAATTAATTCTTAACAATGACTATAAAGACAACATCTGTTCGTTTCACTATTTAGGATAGTTTACATACATTCAAGTATCCACACTTCGGAATAGACGGCGCTATTCACACTAAGGATAATATTCAATTGTCAGTAGAGTAACCTTTACCCCACCCTTCTAACACGTATAATTATGAACTCGCTTTGCTCTGAACCCACCGCGAAGTGAAAGTTCTAAGAGTTCCACTTGAACATAAAATACAATTCAAACTCGCACTTTCACACTGAAATTTCCCTAATTTCAAACACACATGAAATCCGTACAGGACTCTCACCTGTTTATAGAAATCATGCACCGTTAGCAAAATAACGACGTTATCCGTACAGGGCTCTCACCTGTTTATAGATATGAAACATGTACCCGTACAGGACTCTAACCTGTTTATAGATAATCATGCACCGACGCTAATTTTACCCTTCACTCAAGCTCGGATATAACTAATACTCTCATCACAGTGAGTTTTATGGAAGGCGCTTTGTCCCTATTCTCATGCTGCTTTAATTTCTTAGAAAACCCTTACTATACAAGATTCAGACCTAGCCCTATAACTGTGCTGCTCGGCGACAACACTATGGTACACGGCGATACCTCTTGTGATACTCGGCGATATCACTACAAACAGAACAGATGGCTTGCGTGACTAATTTCTCGCCACACAATCTATACCGGTATAGCTTACAGATAGCACGAAAAACGAACTTAACATGTGTTAAAACATCGATCCTATTTCCATACCATAATTTTAGTAACCCTTAGCAACCAACATATTACCTTGGTTACCCCTTAGCAACCATCAATTTCTGCTACCAGAGAATTGATCCAGCGGCCTATAGAAAATATATCATAAACAACGCTACCCAACTTCATAACCTATAAACAAAATTCTATACTAAATATGGACCCATTTATAAACCTGATATATTTTGGGCCTACTGAATCAGGTGGTCAGATTAAATCTATATACACATTATCTACAAACTATATACATATTTATACATCTGCGGAAAGAATATTGTTATTAGAATAAAACTTAACCATTTAAATGACCACCATTGGCGACGTGATCTAGCTAATAGTAACCTACACTTCTGAATAACCAAGACCAGCTTGTTTGTCAAAAGTAAGATTTTATTTACTAAATTATGGTATATAAGTTGATAGTTTTATAAATGAATTTTATTTGCAATAAAGCAAGCATGATTGTAAAGAAATATGAGAAAATACAATTTAAGCAAGTAAATCAAAATTAAAATGAATATATAAAGTTTAGCATTTCTAAAACCTAATTCCCTAACTGAACTAAATAGATAGAAATTAAAGTAAAGTTCTTTGAGGATTCTTACGTGCTCCACGCAAAGTCCAGCAGCACTTCACCCTCATCTGAAAGTCAGAAAGCAGCAGCCAGCCCATCCCTAAGGGCTTGACTTTTTATACCTTTCTACGCTAACTAAACTAGCAAAGGAAAGTTTTCAGAAATCTTCGACGTCCCATTGGCTGAGAGTGACAAGTGACATGTCACCCACTTTTCAAAACTTCCATTAAATCACATTTCTTAGAGACCATTGTCTCTTCCACGTGAAACCAGAAGCTTCCTGAGTTTGCAACAAATGTATAAAGTCATTCTCGCAGCGTCCATTGACTTTCAATTGACTTCCGCGGATGCCAAGTTAAGGACTGACAAAATGTTCTTTTTCGACCTTGGCCATGTCCGACAGAATGATGACAGCAAATTAGTTTTTGCTTTGTGAACGCAGCTTTTGACAAATAATTTATTTCAGAATGGGCGTCTCGTGACTTTTGCAGAATTACAAGTCAGCTCTTTTCTGTGACTCAAGTGACTAGGCCCAAAAGCAGGCAACTTTAAGCTTTCTAGTATAAAACAAACACAAGAAAAGTATTAATGTAAGAAATAATGTAGATTCTGTATCCACCCCAGGATTTACTAATTAATTAACCCACCCGATTAATCAAAATGTTACCTAGCCAATGCAAACAAATAAAGCAGCGTTTATATCTACCAGTCTCCGTTATTCCATGAGACTCATATGCACCTAGAATAGTAGAAATGACATCACACAGACAAGGAAAAGCAAAACAAGCACATGCTTCTTTTAAGTTTGCAGCAGTTAGTAATGACAAAAACGAAAACAATAAATTATTTTATTATTTTGCACGAACAAAAAGATGCAACAATTATGCACGTTTATGAGCACACATGTTAGTCCCCCCATGTGTAAAGTTTAATCTAAGTTGTATTAGCACGACATATCACAAATCATTAATATTATTATTCATGTTATGGAAATGTGACTTTGCGAGTTTAAACAAAATTTTGTTTTCTATCTCGCTCCATCAGTAGCGCAGCTCCTTTTGATGTTCACAATTGTAGATAACAGGGTAGAGATGTCTGTGGAATTTATAGATGGTTAGTCACACTAGAGTGTGGGCGGCGCCCCTAGCACTTCATTACGGCACACAGGGGAGCCGCGTTGCACAGTTTGAGAATCAGAGACTTGAGGAGATAAACCTTCATAATAGGAAGGCTTCTAAGTGATAAAAATCGCCGGTGCTCGGCGTTAAAAATATTACTGCTATCGGTGGAATTTTCCACGGTGTTAGTGCTTCTACAGCAATGGGAACACATATCTGATAGAAAATCCTGTAACAATCTCAGTATTTCACATTATCGCGTGAAAAGAAAGTCTTCCGAAAGATGTTGAACGTTGTTCTCTTTTGAGAGTACAAAAGATAGTGAGGGAAGTGGGTTGAGTCCTCCGTGTAAATTGCAGAATAGAAACTACTAAGAACCAATTGGAAGAGTTGTTTTCGAGTCACATGACTTCACATGCGCGTCTCAGGACGTGTACGCGGTGACAGTATCTGGTCACGTACGCCATTTGGAAGTAGCGGTCTAATTCAGCTAAGTTTCAAAACGTGTAAAGGAGTAAATCCAAACACATCCGGATTTAATATCTCTTCTGAGCTCGATTCAAGCATACAATTGTTAAAGTATAAAACCTTTTATATATTTTTTTTAAATACCAAGGTGTGTACATTCGGTCACGCACGAAAGTTTAAAAAGACATTCGGCTCCATTTAATGTAAATTCTCATAATAATAAAAAAGAAGCCTAGACAGAGTTGCAAACTATAGTTGTGTCGAGTCACTTGACTAGGCCTACAGCATAACAGTTAGTGCTGTGTATGAGGATGACAACAAATCCAATCAATGCCGGAAATTAATGCGGAGGTATATGTTCCTTTGTTAAATAAAAATCACCTCTAAAATATACTGCTCATGTTTCTATAAGTGATTGTTTAAGAGAGTAAGTATGTGTAAGTTTCCTTAGAAGTAAAGTGGTAGTGTGTGTATAGCTGTATATGCAAATAAATGGATGTTGAATAGTTAATTTGCATGTGTGAGTATGTGTGTGAGTAACTTTTGGATGACTGTCGGTGTGTAACAGGATGTATAGGTGTATCACTACATATGATGAGTCAGTATATGTATGAGTGACTATATTGAACTGTTGGTGAATGAGTGCATGTGTATATAGATGGTGGAATTATTGAATTGGTTGTTGTAAGTGGTATGGCTATCTCCATTTTTTTGTAAATTTTAGTTTCTATTTTTGAATATTTGTTTCAAGGGTTACATTACAGTGAAAGGAGGTCTGTCACTCTGTCACAAGGATGGTGTCATCAATGATGCCGCGGGACACTTGACCTGCCCATTTGGGGGCGTTAAATAGGCATGTTGGGACAGGAACCGGAGCACACCTGCAACCGCGATTGCCTCTGAGGAAGAGGGACACACCTTCCAAACGCGTCAGGCAGGTCGCATTTGTGGCTGTCAGATCGAAACTGCCTGAAGCTTGCCACTTGTACTCCGAAATAAAGGCTTGCCACCTTGGTCCTGTGTTGGAGTGTTGCTCAATCTTTGGGGTCAGACAAAGAAGCATATATTTTTGGCGGCAGCCCAGCCGTAGAGCGGCACCACCCTGCGAAAAGAGGGGGGCCACACTGAAGGATATATACCTACGCCGTCGCAGTGGAGCACAGACCGGGGATTAAAGTGGACGCTGTGGGCGGTGGCCCATCTTTGGGCTTGAAAAGGACAGAACATTAGTGCCGGGACCACAAGTTCCATTATGCCGCGGGACACTTGACCCGCCCATTTGGGGGCGTTAAATAGACATGTTGGGACAGGAACCGGAGCACACCTGCAACCGCGATTGCCTCTGAGGAAGAGGGACACGCCTTCGAAACGCATCAGGCAGGTCGCGTTTGTGGCTGTCAGATCGAAACTGCCTGCAGCTTGCCACTTGTACTCCGAAATAAAGGCTTGCCACCTTGGTCCTGTGTTGGAGTGCTGCTCAATCTTTGGGGTCAGGCAAAGGAGCGTATATATATATATATATATATATATATATATTTCATTGGATACTGTTAGCATGGAAGTGAAAAAAATTAGGTAGTGTATTGGATGTCTCAGCAAGAAGTTGTATTATTTGTTTAAGAAAAGAAATGAATACAGACATGGATATGCTTTTGAATCTGTGGAATAAAGCACACCTGCTGTATCTTATTTGGAAGTAGCTTGTTCCTTCTGGAATGTGCTGTGAACTTGTGACCTACTGGTTCCACTCGGTTAATAGGTACCCTGAGCTAAGATTGTATTGGAGAAGGGTGTTAAAGAGATGAATATAGCATGTAACAACACATGCTATTACATCACATACTTTTCCACCGCAGTCATTACAAACACCACATTGTTGGAACGCAGTAATTTACATTGCAAGTCATTAAATCGACTTGCTTTAGGGGGGCGCACTGGACTTAGGAATAGTATTGTTTACTATTCCTACTCCAGTTTGTGCAAAAGCAGGAAAGGTGTTAAATTTCATATCCAATACTCCAAAGTCCGCACACCATCCTAATGATGCCCTAAGTAAGTAAGAGTTGCTGCGAACGTTTGAAGAGTGAAGACACCCTTTCATTGGCATTAGTAAAGGCATTAGGGCGGGAGTATTGAGTAACCAATGGCCTCATCTATCTGTGACTACAACTCTGCTTTGAATTTTTATGGAAAAGACTAAAAGTCAGAACAGATCCCCTGGTGTTGAACTAAAAAGTTAAAGACGGGTGGAAGGAAGAAGGACGGGCGAGATTTAATATTTATGACTGACAGAGAGAAGGATACGTGTGATGCAAGCATGCAAATTGCAAAGGAGGCTGATAGTAAAGCATCTGATGCATGGTTGGTTGAATGCCTGAAAAAAAATCCTACAAATGTTAAAGCCCAAGCAAGTGGGAGCATAGATACATACCACAAATGTTATGTACTGTGCTTTATAGTGCTACCATGCCACTATGTGTATAATTAACTTGTGTTACTGTTTTTCTAAGAGTATATTTTACAATTGGCTTGTTTTTTCTTTTTGATATAAAGCTACTCCTTCCAGTTCCAAACCTGATAGGAAGGAGTTGTCCACCAAGGCACGGCGCCGCAAGCTGGAAGCAATCCAGTGTGAATATCGGTGGCTGGTGGTCCTGGAAGAGGAAGAGGAGGAGACCGCAGCTCTTGAAGCCTCCTCCAGTGCCCCGGGCCCAGCCACCGCCCTCCAGCGGTACGGCGCCACCATTGCCATCTCTGGTGTCACCCCCACTGTGGCTGCAACTGCCGCGCTCTCAAGTGCCGCGTCGCTCGTTTAGAGGAGCAAATGCGTGTCCTCCAATCCCGCCGCACATAGACTAGAGTCCCTGTCTTCTGCCCCTTTTTTAATTCTTCTTGTTTTGGTGGGTGGGAATTGGGCGTTGGGGTTTTGGACATTTGGACTTTCTTATGGACATTGGTTGGGGTTAGGGAGGGGGGTGGGTCAGCCTTTGTGTTTTTTTTACATAGTTTATTTTGTGTTAGGGTATATTAAACCTATATTTCTACTTTACATGCAATGTTGTTAATGTTTTGTAGGTGGGGTTACTGTTTTACATCACACTGTTTCCTTGATGGTGCAGGTCTGCCCATAGCCAGTGTTTGATTTAAATAATTGGCTGACTGTGTAAGACACAAACAGATAGATGCGACACCCCTCACTGATTGAGTTGTCCTACTAGTACTTTCAGTCTCTCTCTTCTAGTCTATACATTCTTTATCTGGATTCAGAGGGGTGTGTGAATTAATTGAAAACATCTCCATTATTAATTATGCCTCCCCCAAACTTCTCTTACCTTTGCTTGATGTTTAACTTAGGCACAGCGATGGCTGCATGGTGATGATGGTTTCTATTTTTCAAAATTGCCATGATTGGGGTGGTGGTGGTAGCCGTAGTAGACACTGGCAGGGCAGCAGCATACGCAAAAAAAGAAAATGAGACAGTCAGTCGACTGTGAGAGACTGTGAGAGGAGTAGTAAAATGAAGTACAGTACAGAACTTACCGAGCAACAATAATATGCAAAGATATATGTTACAACAAAATATAATGGTGGTGGGGTTAGCCTACTAGACAGAGTTGCAAACTATAGTTGTGTCGAGTCACTTGACTAGGCCTACAGCATAACAGTTAGTGCTGTGTATGAGGATGACAACAAATCCAATCAATGCCGGAAATTAATGCGGAGGTATATGTTCCTTTGTTAAATAAAAATCACCTCTAAAATATACTGCTCATGGGTGGGCAAGCAGTAGAAGATCATCGCTCTGCCTTGAAATTGAAGTAGTGTTGCTTTCGCCACATCCGCCCCAGCAAGCGTTTGATTAATTATTGGTGTACATTTAATTTAGTCACAACTCAATAAGTCACACAGCCCGGTGGAAGAGGGTTAGGGTTCATTAAAGGGATGGGAATGGGGGGTTTGGGGAAAGGTTTGAAAATGAAAAACAGACAGTACGCATGGACAAAGACAAAACAACAAACTCTGTAGACTACCATATCCATTATAAATATGTTAAGGGAGAAAAAGGAAATGCATGCATGATGATGATTGGTAAGGAGACCCGGATTACATACACTTCTTGTTCAGTTGTTCCGGGCTTAATATACTTTAACAGATAGCAAATAACAAATTTCAATATTGGTAGGGATGAATCATAAACAGAGAGCAAACCTAATTATAATAATAACAACAAGAAGAACACACTGTTGTAAAGATTGTAGACAAAAAAATGAATCAAATTATTTAAAAGATAATGAAAGTTGATACTGTTACTGTGTTATTCTGGTCAAAAATGTGGACTGGATTTGCATCTGGGCATTCCTCTTGGTCCTCTCGTCCATCAATCTTGGGTGTCGCCAGTCGCCACTGCCCGCCTGGAAAATGTAGATGTATTGGTAAGGTAATTGTGCATTGCAATGTTTTCGCAAGTATAGGGCAAGACCCGGCCTGTACTTGTAGGTGGAAAAACAAAAGGAATATTGAGAAAAAAAGTTGAAAGAAATGTACAAGTTATGGTGTAGTGCAACAAGAACACTTTCCGAGCGGCATGCCGGCATCATCTCTACTCTAGTCTGTTTCCAGCATTGACCTTCATCAACAACAGGACAGAGCTGGCCCACAGTGACGGCACGTCGCTTAGCACATCCTCCGTTTAGAGTACTTTTTTAAAAGAGTTGGACAAAGCACATATCCAAACATAGCATTTTACAATTTAAGTTAGTAAATCAATGCACCGCATTCATCCCACCGGTACACTCGACTCCACTTCTACACAGACATTTGGGTCTGCTGTGGTTGTTGTTGACGTGTTTAACTTTTATGCCACTCATGAAACGTCCTCCTGACTTGTTATTATTCCATCAATCATCTCCTAAACTTGTACTGACTGACTGTGAAGATCGGCCTGCAGTAGAAGTAAAATGTTGTTATTACACAACAAAAGTAGAAATATTATTGACTTGAGTCACTCTTTAGTGTGTACAGTAAGACTACTAGTACACTTTGACTTCACTTCATGCACAACAAACAAACAACAAAAACACAAGCACCAAACGCTCAGAGTCAAGTGTCCAATGCATGCCATTCATTTGCATTGCCTGTTCCTTCTCATCTTAGTTAATGGGCCGTCTTTTTCGACATCATCTTTATGGACGGTGCTGTTGTCATACTCAGTGTGCAGATTGAGTCCCCTTCCTGTATTCAATCAAAAGCAATGTATCAGGCTGCAGTAGAAGTATAATTATTAAAAATATTTGCAAGAAGGGGAAAATTGTTAAGTTTAGTGTCTACTGTAGAAAGATGATTAGTGCACAATGAAATAACTTCATGCACAACAAAAAACAACAAAATCACTCAGTCTGCGACTCTGCGTCCAATGCATGGCATCAATCATTACCTGTTCCATCTCATTTTCAGTTAATGGGCAATCTCTCGTGGCTCTGAAAGGAGGATAGCTGTAGTAGTCATCATGTTCCACTTGTTTTTGCGGGACTAGGAAAGTTTTTATTTTTTCTTCTATTTTCCATCATCCAATCATCATGAGGGCAATGGATTTAGGGAGATTCAGTATGATGGAGCGGAGGAGCTGGATTCGGAGGAGTGTACAGTGAAATGCAGACACCTGAAAATTGTATATTGAAATAAGAAGAGTAGAAGACGGTGGTAATGAATTTGTTGTAATTCAAAGTTTGCAACCGGAACGACAGACACACAAATAAAAGAAAATAAGGGAGGAAGACAGTAAGTGCAAGCCTAACTGTCAAGGAAGTATAGCTCGTCCTCAAACTCTGGGGGTTCCGCCGGTAGTAGATAATCATGTGACACACTACTTCTATCACCTGATCCGCTGTCCTCATCTACCTCCCTTGATTCGTGTATTGTGTAATTCGGTGGTATGAAGTGCTGATCCAGGAATAGAGACGTAGGCGCACATTTTTGGGTGAGAGACTGGTCCTTCTCACTGTTACAATGGAACCAGCAGCACTGAAAACACGTTTGGAAGAGACACTTGCGTCAGGGCAAGCCAGATAGCTTATAGCCAGCCTGCTGAGCAGTGGCCATTCAGCCCTTTTCCTATACCAATACTGCAATGGGTTTTGATCAATGTACACGTCTGTTGGGTCGTCCAGATAGGCCTGGACCATCCGCTCCAAGTTCAGGGGTGCTGCTGCTAACATTTTGGGCTCTTTTCTCTGTGCATCAGCACTGTGCTTATTAATGCCTAACTGTAAATACCAATCTTGTAACGATTCTACTGGGCCTAATGATCCAGTTATTGTTGCTGTGGTCGATAGTGATGGTGAGTGTTGTGAGCCAAATGTACTGCCCTCAGCCTCCGAAGTTGCACTTGATGCCGCATGCCCTGCTGCAGTACTTCTTGTGGTTTGATCTTGTGGGCTTTTAATTAGCCGCTGTTCATTTTCCAAATTACTCGCTGCCTCAGCTATCCAAGTTTTGTAGCGGGCAACATCCATCTCTGAAAAAGGAATTAATTTCTTCAGTCCCAATTTTGCCTGTGGATGCAGAAATGTGGCAGAAATGTAATGTTTTTGTGACAAAATCTTTGTTTGCACCCTTGTATTTTCAGCTAAGTGACAGGCTAAGCTCTCCACCAAGTCATAGGCTTCATTTTTGTCATCTACACCTTGGTATGATTCAGACACCATATTCAGCTGATGCTCTAGCATTTGCAATAATGGGATAGTTTGGCCCATTGTACAGTCCTCCTTGCTGACTTCACGTGTGAAGACCACAAAAGGATGAAGCATCTCAGTCAGGCATTTAACTAGGCCCCATTGGTCCATCTGAAGGGTCATTCCTCTCACAGTAGCATCCAGTCTTCGCATGACATATTCATTGAGTGGCCTGTACTGCTCAAACAGATGATCAAGCATGTAATACGTTGAGTTCCAACGTGTTGCCACCTCCTGGATGAGTGCTTTGACTGGCATCTTAAATTCACGCTGAATGATCCTCAGCTGCTTCCGAGCTTTAACAGAATGGCTGAAATTAGTGCATATTCTTAGGCAGATGCTCAGTAAGTTGCTGACTAGGGGTTCTTTTTTCGGAAAGTCCTAAACTGTAATGTTTATGCAGTGCGCTAAAAACATGGAACCCTGAAATAGGAACCAAGGTCCTGGCCTTAAGTACATTATTTCCATTATCTGTTGCAACAAAACCAATACTAAGCCCTCTTGGACGCAGCCATTCAAAAACCTTGCAGCAAAACTCTTGCAGAGTATTAAGAGCAGTATGCAATTTCTCCATGGCGAACATGGCTACAGTTGCATGTTTCCGAGTAGCTTTAAAAATCTCAGCTGTGTCAACAGCACCTCATTCGGATAGCTTATCTCTAACCCCCACAAAAGAGACCTAGTGTGCAGTGATGCACATGTAATCTGTGGCTTGGCAACAGGCCACATGTCTGTTGTCAGGTGGATATTGTGAATAGCACTCTGCTGCAAAGCTTGTCCAACCAATTCCAGCACATCATGATGTAGTGTCGGAAGAGCAATTCTTGGGAAATAGGACCGGCTGGGAAACTTCCATTAAGGGCAGATGGCTGACACAAATTCAAGGAAACCCACCCCTTCCACAAATGAAAAAGGGAGAAGGTCCAGTGCTAATACAACCGTGCCATTGGGTGGTTGCGTTGGAACTGCCCCTCCAACCTAAGCATGCTCTCAATGGTAGGCTGGATTACTTTCCTTTGTGGTGCTGTTGTTTTCATTAACCCACTTAGGCTCAACGACGCACTTTGTCTCATTGCGGTACTCGGTCGCCTTGGTGTCTCAGGCTGACTCTGAGTATGGCTCTTACTGTTGTGCCACTCAGATGTTACTGAGGAGGATGTGGGCGGTACCAGTGGGACAGGGCCAGAAATGCCTCCCTCTTCTTCACTTTCCAGCTCAATAAATATTGTCCCCTGATTCTTCATGCCCAACTTCAATGTGTTGAGGTTTTTTTTACCTTTTTTCTCGGCCCCCACTTCACAAATCACACCGTAACGTTCAGGATAGGAGCGGAGCGCCTCATCTTCTTGGAGAATTTCGTGAAGACTCTGCCTGCGCCAAAGTTATTCCAAATAGAATGATGCGGATTTCCTATGGAAACTAGGTTCTAACTATAACTATAACTACCTACTGCCGACTGCTAGTAGGTAATATACATATATATATATATATATATATATATATATATATATACACACACACGCAAGAGTGGCGTGCTTAAGCCACTTCAGCGGCGGGCTCTCGACGGGGTTCGCCAGCCCCTCAATTTGCACACACTCCTGGCCTCAATCCTTCGCGGAAAAACCAGAGTCGGAGCCCAATTATAGTACGGTGCTTTGTCAGTGATTGACTTCCCGAATTCAGCCCAAGTGGGCACAATCAATAAAGATTTCATGTTCCTGTAAAATTCTTGGGTAACTGAATTTCAAGAATTTTTATTGTTTTTAACAGTACACAGATCTGTAAAGTAAGAATTGTCATATATAGCTATGTCCTTTCTTCTTCTTTTACAGGAACATGAAATCTTTATTGATTGTGCCCACTTGGGCTGAATTCGGGAAGTCAATCCATGGGCTAAACAGAACTATACGGCATATGCCCACTCGGGCGGTATCGTTAATCACGAACTATTAATCATTTCGCAATTGTATGTACTAAATACAAATATAGCAATTGGATGATATTTGGCCGCAAGCTATGATAATGCGAAATTTCATATGGCCACTTAGCCAGGAATTTTTGTTCATAAGTATTGATGAATTTGTTCGTAACTTATTTCTAATTGCCCAAATGAATGGTGACTTCCGTTTAGTTATATTTTGTTTCTGTATATGAAAATAACATCAATATTCACATGAAACGATTAATTTGGTAACATAGCATGTAATTTGAATAATCTCTTTATGTCTATGATCACGTGGTACATTTCATAACAAAGTATGTTTCTTTAAATGAATGATGGTACCGGTAAACTCCACCCGTGAGCAAGAGATCGGCTGATATCGAAACGCGTTGGGTGTGTTTTTTTCTGCTGAATAAACACTGACAAAGCACCGTACTATAATTGGGCTCTGACTCTGGTTTTTCCGCGAAGGATTGAGGCCAGGAGTGTGTGTATATATATATATATATATATATATATATATATATATATATATATATATATCAAATCCACAAACATCGCCCTTTTGAGGAGCCTCAGTCAGAAAGTTGAAATGCCTTTTATTATGAGGGCAAAGTAGCGTGGCATTACAGCAGATGGAGTCCATTAGAGTAGTTTCTCCCAACGCGTTTCGAACATCTCTGTGCTCTTGTTCACGGGAAACAGGAAACTGGCATGGCAGTCACTTACGAAAACTTCCTTGATAAGTACACAACTAGCTCCGCCTCCCTCAGCGAATGCAGCAAAGCATCTTGGAGCTTGTGGTTTTCGTAGTCTTACCCCAGTGGGTGCCGCCAAACTCAGTGGAATAGTTCAGATTAAAACCCCAGTGGGTAAAGAAACCTCTTTTGTAAGCCTTCGTGCATGAGTACAAGACACCTCAAAGTGGCCTTTCTGCTCCTTACACGCTCGCAGGTAGCGAGCGCTGGATCCGCCTAAAGTAAGCAGCGAGCGTCCTCGCGACCGGAACAGCCGCCATATATCAAATCCACAAACATCGCCCTTTTGAGGAGCCTCAGTCAGAAAGTTGAAATGCCTTTTATTATGAGGGCAAAGCAGCGTGGCATTACAGCAGATGGAGTCCATTAGAGTAGTTTCTCCCAACGCGTTTCGAACATCTCTGTGCTCTTGTTCACGGGAAACAGGAAACTGGCATGGCCGTCACTTACGAAAACTTCCTTGATAAGTACACAACTAGCTCCGCCTCCCTCAGCGAATGCAGCAAAGCATCTTGGAGCTTGTGGTTTTCGTAGTCTTACCCCAGTGGGTGCCGCCAAACTCAGTGGAATAGTTCAGATTAAAACCCCAGTGGGTAAAGAAACCTCTTTTGTAAGCCTTCGTGCATGAGTACAAGACACCTCAAAGTGGCCTTTCTGCTCCTTACACGCTCGCAGGTAGCGAGCGCTGGATCCGCCTAAAGTAAGCAGCGAGCGTCCTCGCGACCGGAACAGCCGCCATATATCAAATCCACAAACATCGCCCTTTTGAGGAGCCTCAGTCAGAAAGTTGAAATGCCTTTTATTATGAGGGCAAAGCAGCGTGGCATTACAGCAGATGGAGTCCATTAGAGTAGTTTCTCCCAACGCGTTTCGAACATCTCTGTGCTCTTGTTCACGGGAAACAGGAAACTGGCATGGCAGTCACTTACGAAAACTTCCTTGATAAGTACACAACTAGCTCCGCCTCCCTCAGCGAATGCAGCAAAGCATCTTGGAGCTTGTGGTTTTCGAAGTCTTACCTCAGTGGGTGCCGCCAAACTCAGTGGAATAGTTCAGATTAAAACTCCAGTGGGTAAAGAAACCTCTTTTGTAAGCCTTCGTGCATGAGTACAAGACACCTCAAAGTGGCCTTTCTGCTCCTTACACGCTCGCAGGTAGCGAGCGCTGGATCCGCCTAAAGTAAGCAGCGAGCGTCCTCGCGACCGGAACAGCCGCCATATATCAAATCCACAAACATCGCGCTTTTGAGGAGCCTCAGTCAGAAAGTTGAAATGCCTTTTATTATGAGGGCAAAGCAGCGTGGCATTACAGCAGATGGAGTCCATTAGAGTAGTTTCTCCCAACGCGTTTCGAACATCTCTGTGCTCTTGTTCACGGGAACCAGGAAACTGGCATGGCAGTCACTTACGAAAACTTCCTTGATAAGTACACAACTAGCTCCGCCTCCCTCAGCGAATGCAGCAAAGCATCTTGGAGCTTGTGGTTTTCGTAGTCTTACCCCAGTGGGTGCCGCCAAACTCAGTGGAATAGTTCAGATTAAAACCCCAGTGGGTAAAGAAACCTCTTTTGTAAGCCTACGTGCATGAGTACAAGACACCTCAAAGTGGCCTTTCTGCTCCTTACACGCTCGCAGGTAGCGAGCGCTGGATCCGCCTAAAGTAAGCAGCGAGCGTCCTCGCGACCGGAACAGCCGCCATATATCAAATCCACAAACATCGCCCTTTTGAGGAGCCTCAGTCAGAAAGTTGAAATGCCTTTTATTATGAGGGCAAAGCAGCGTGGCATTACAGCAGATGGAGTCCATTAGAGTAGTTTCTCCCAATGCGTTTCGAACATCTCTGTGCTCTTGTTCACGGGAAACAGGAAACTGGCATGGCAGTCACTTACGAAAACTTCCTTGATAAGTACACAACTAGCTCCGCCTCCCTCAGCGAATGCAGCAAAGCATCTTGGAGCTTGTGGTTTTCGTAGTCTTACCCCAGTGGGTGCCGCCAAACTCAGTGGAATAGTTCAGATTAAAACCCCAGTGGGTAAAGAAACCTCTTTTGTAAGCCTTCGTGCATGAGTACAAGACACCTCAAAGTGGCCTTTCTGCTCCTTACACGCTCGCAGGTAGCGAGCGCTGGATCCGCCTAAAGTAAGCAGCGAGCGTCCTCGCGACCGGAACAGCCGCCATATATCAAATCCACAAACATCGCCCTTTTGAGGAGCCTCAGTCAGAAAGTTGAAATGCCTTTTATTATGAGGGCAAAGCAGCGTGGCATTACAGCAGATGGAGTCCATTAGAGTAGTTTCTCCCAACGCGTTTCGAACATCTCTGTGCTCTTGTTCACGGGAAACAGGAAACTGGCATGGCCGTCACTTACGAAAACTTCCTTGATAAGTACACAACTAGCTCCGCCTCCCTCAGCGAATGCAGCAAAGCATCTTGGAGCTTGTGGTTTTCGTAGTCTTACCCCAGTGGGTGCCGCCAAACTCAGTGGAATAGTTCAGATTAAAACCCCAGTGGGTAAAGAAACCTCTTTTGTAAGCCTTCGTGCATGAGTACAAGACACCTCAAAGTGGCCTTTCTGCTCCTTACACGCTCGCAGGTAGCGAGCGCTGGATCCGCCTAAAGTAAGCAGCGAGCGTCCTCGCGACCGGAACAGCCGCCATATATCAAATCCACAAACATCGCCCTTTTGAGGAGCCTCAGTCAGAAAGTTGAAATGCCTTTTATTATGAGGGCAAAGCAGCGTGGCATTACAGCAGATGGAGTCCATTAGAGTAGTTTCTCCCAACGCGTTTCGAACATCTCTGTGCTCTTGTTCACGGGAAACAAGAAACTGGCATGGCAGTCACTTACGAAAACTTCCTTGATAAGTACACAACTAGCTCCGCCTCCCTCAGCGAATGCAGCAAAGCATCTTGGAGCTTGTGGTTTTCGAAGTCTTACCTCAGTGGGTGCCGCCAAACTCAGTGGAATAGTTCAGATTAAAACTCCAGTGGGTAAAGAAACCTCTTTTGTAAGCCTTCGTGCATGAGTACAAGACACCTCAAAGTGGCCTTTCTGCTCCTTACACGCTCGCAGGTAGCGAGCGCTGGATCCGCCTAAAGTAAGCAGCGAGCGTCCTCGCGACCGGAACAGCCGCCATATATCAAATCCACAAACATCGCGCTTTTGAGGAGCCTCAGTTAGAAAGTTGAAATGCCTTTTATTATGAGGGCAAAGCAGCGTGGCATTACAGCAGATGGAGTCCATTAGAGTAGTTTCTCCCAACGCGTTTCGAACATCTCTGTGCTCTTGTTCACGGGAACCAGGAAACTGGCATGGCAGTCACTTACGAAAACTTCCTTGATAAGTACACAACTAGCTCCGCCTCCCTCAGCAAATGCAGCAAAGCATCTTGGAGCTTGTGGTTTTCGTAGTCTTACCCCAGTGGGTGCCGCCAAACTCAGTGGAATAGTTCAGATTAAAACCCCAGTGGGTAAAGAAACCTCTTTTGTAAGCCTTCGTGCATGAGTACAAGACACCTCAAAGTGGCCTTTCTGCTCCTTACACGCTCGCAGGTAGCGAGCGCTGGATCCGCCTAAAGTAAGCAGCGAGCGTCCTCGCGACCGGAACAGCCGCCATATATCAAATCCACAAACATCGCCCTTTTGAGGAGCCTCAGTCAGAAAGTTGAAATGCCTTTTATTATGAGGGCAAAGCAGCGTGGCATTACAGCAGATGGAGTCCATTAGAGTAGTTTCTCCCAATGCGTTTCGAACATCTCTGTGCTCTTGTTCACGGGAAACAGGAAACTGGCATGGCAGTCACTTACGAAAACTTCCTTGATAAGTACACAACTAGCTCCGCCTCCCTCAGCGAATGCAGCAAAGCATCTTGGAGCTTGTGGTTTTCGTAGTCTTACCCCAGTGGGTGCCGCCAAACTCAGTGGAATAGTTCAGATTAAAACCCCAGTGGGTAAAGAAACCTCTTTTGTAAGCCTTCGTGCATGAGTACAAAACGCGTTTACTTGCTGCATGTTTGATTTCAAAAATACGGAGAAAATCTTTGGATTATATATATATATATATATCATATAATATATATATATATATATTCACTGAAAAAACCATAGGTTATAGACCATATATAGTTAGGAATTAGCATTTACAAAACCTTGAAAATTCACTGAAAAAACCATAGGTTATAGACCATATATAGTTAGGAATTAGCATTTAAAAAACCTTATTTTACTCACACAAAACCATTGAAATTCCATATATAGTTAGTTGCACTAACTATATATCGCGCACCCGCAATCCACTGCTGATCATGTCACATATTACATCATTCATGACATGGTCAGTGACATCACTGATGACATCATCTAGTGTCTGTGTGTTTTTGTAAAGTTTAAATATGTTTTACATATTGAAGAATGAGTGGATGTATGGAAGACTGAGTGTGTGTGTGGCTGGCTGGGAGGTGTGTGACTGTGCATATCAATGTGTACTTGTATCAGTGATTGTATAAGAGAGTAAGTATGTGTTAGTTTATGTGTGAAAAGTATGGTGTTCTGTGTTTAACTGTATAGATGAGGAAATCGAAGTGTGATTGATTCTTCACAGGACTGACTAGGTGTATGAGTGCATATGATAGTGTTGTAATAATGAGTGACTGTATTTATGAGTGATTGTATGGGTGAATGAGTGAATGTGTGTGTAGACGTAGGAATCAGTGAGTGCGTATGTAGTAACTGGTATTGGTGTGTCATGATGTCATCAGTGATGTCATTTGAGATGTCATCAGTGATGTCATCAGTGATGTCATTTGAGATGTCATCAGTGATGTCATCAGTGATGTCACTGACCATGTCATGAATGATGTAATATGTGACATGATCAGCAGTGGATTGCGGGTGCGCGATATATAGTTAGTGCAACTAACTATATATGGAATTTCAATGGTTTTGTGTGAGTAAAATAAGGTTTTTTAAATGCTAATTCCTAACTATATATGGTCTATAACCTATGGTTTTTTCAGTGAATTTTCAAGGTTTTGTAAATGCTAATTCCTAACTATATATGGTCTATAACCTATGGTTTTTTCAGTGAATTTCATAGGTTTTTTAATAGCAAATCTTTATAAAAATAATACATTTTAAATCTAATTTTATATTTTATAATTTTTTTATTTTTTTTTAATATTATTTTTAGTGCGCTCCCGGGGCGCGGACAGGTGAACGCACGGGTAAGCGCAATCTGGCGGCGCGCCCCGAGGCGCGTACTAATGCGCGTCCCGGAAGCGCTATTGTCGAGAACGAAAACAACATCGTGACGTATCGCGTAGCCGCCACGCCTTGCGTCATAAGACACGTATCGCGTAGCCGCGAGATGCGTCTTATGACGCACCGCGTAAGCGCACCCGGAAGCGCATACGATCGCGCAACGTAAGCGCCCCGATGCGCTTACGATACACGCCCGGGACGCGCCCCGGGCGCGTAGCGTAAGCGCGTCAAACCATGTGACTTTAAAATAACACTTTTCATTGGTTCAGAACTTTTTTTTTTCCAAATTGTGTGAAACCCACCCATTTCTCTCACTATTGCTTTGTACTTGGAGAGAGCAAGAGCTGTTGTGTCTACTCTATCTCCTACTTTTCTGATCTCCAGCAATGGCTGCAAGAGAGTCATCCAGCAGTGATTCAGAGGGATTTTTGGATGAGGACCCTCCTCAGCAAAAGAAAAAAACCCATTTCATTTGGAAATTTTACGACATCCCAGAAGGACAGAAAAAAGTGAACGCTCCCAAAGTAACATGCAAAATATGTGGGAGTAGTTTATCCAGAGGCAATCCTCTGAAAAAATATAGTTTTGGCAATGCCAATTTGATCCGGCATGTCAAAAGAAGACACCCTAACAACTTTGCCAGGGAGAGTGTCAGAGAGCTGGCACGGAATGTACCAACAGATGGCGGCAGCACCTCCACTGGTGGAGCAACACCTTCGGGACCACCCCGTGGAAGAATGATCCCTAACATTCAGCCGGTGTTTGCGGGCATCAAATTTTTGTGCGCAGAGTGTGACGAACTGCTCTGCTATGGGGAGCAGAGTGTTGAACTGATTGCCCTAAAGAAACAGCAACACCGCTGCTCTTCCAGTCCCTAAATTTTCAATTTTTTTTGCTCCTGTTGAGCAGTTTTGGAATCCTTGTTTTTGTTTTTCCCTTGAAAAAAATACAAAAAAAATATAAAATTGTTTTAAAAAGTCTAAAAAAATATAAAACAAAAAAAACAAAAAAAAAATATATATAAAACAACAAAATGAAAAAAAAAGTTCTTTTCAGAACTACCTCCAATTTTTAAAAAGAAGCTTTATTTTTTTTAAAGTCTGTCATTTTTAATCTCCATGGTACGCTCCCCCGTACGCTCCCCGGTGCGCGTACCGGGCGCTCACCCCCGCGAAAATCGATTTTTTTTTTATTTATTTTTTTCACCCGCGGGAGCCTTTTATGGCCCCCACATGAAACCTAGGGGGTCAGGGGGTGTGTACCCTGCTCCCTCTTGCTCATTTCCCCCTTTGATTTTTGCCACCTCTTGTGTCTCAATCCTACCGAGACACAAGATGGCGGCCGCTGCGGACTGTTTCGAATGTTTATAGACACCCGAGAACCAATCAGCTTGCCGTGCGCAGATCGCGTGGCGCGCCTGGAGCGCTCCCCTGTACGCGTACGTGGGAGCGCTCCAGGCGCGGCTCTAGATATATATCTTTTTTTGAACGTTAATTTCTCAAAATCCACTGGAGCACATATATTGAGACCTACAAAAGGCACATCGGGCTACCAGTCCCTACAAATTTGCCAAGTTTCGTGCAAATCCATTCAGCCGTTCGGGCTAAAAATGAGGCTAACCGCCCTATGGAAAACTCAATGTTAAAAACACGTTTTGGGACCCCCCTTTTTTCTCGGCCCCCCCTGGACCAACTCCCCCCAAATTTCCAGTGGCTGCTCAGAAACAAAATGTTCCATTTTGCTGAAAATTTCAGCCAATTCCGTCCACAAACGCCAAAGTTATTAGACATAGAATTTTCAAAAATCCCATAGGGAAAAAATCCTAACTATATATACCTACTGGCGACCGCCAGTAGGTAATATCTATATATATATATAGATATATATATATATATATGTAGATATATATATATGTATATATATATATATATATATATATATATATATATGTGTTTATACAAATTGCCTGTGGCATGAGAGGCACACTGCGGGGCTCTCCTCTCCGGGCTGAAATGTCTCAGCGTGCTTCCCCACGTTGCAATAAATAGTTTGCCCGACGCGTTTCTGGGGGACTCCACCCCCGTCATCAGGGGCTGCTTCCAATAAGTTCTCGGTGTGTTTCACTTGATTTGTGGACGTTTTTCTAACAAGCAAATCCCTAGGCACGCATGTGGCCAGATGGAGTTATGGGACTTGTGGTCCATGGTGAAGGCCAAACCTCGTTCTTCTTGGGTGAATAGAGTGTCAATAAAATACCTTGAGTAGGCTTGCTTTTCGTGCTTTGGCGCGCTGGTATGAAATGACGAGTCCCGCGCTTCTTTACTGCCAATAAGTTTGGATGTTTGAAGCTTCATCCTGCCGCTCCTCGTTTCACAGCGGCAGGCGATGGTGCCCTCTCCGCGGCCAGGCTGCCGCGAGAAAATGTTTATACAAATTGCCTGTGGCATGAGAGGCACACTGCGGGGCTCTCCTCTCCGGGCTGAAATGTCTCAGCGTGCTTCCCCATGTTGCAATAAATAGTTTGCCCGGCGCGTTTCTGGGGGACTCCACCCCCGTCATCAGGGGCTGCTTCCAATCAGTTCTCGGTGTGTTTCACTTGATTTGTGGACGTTTTTCTAACAAGCAAATCCCTAAGCACGCATGTGGCCAGATGGAGTTATGGGACTTGTGGTCCATGGTTAAGGCCAAACCTCGTTCTTCTTGGGTGAATAGAGTGTCAATAAAATACCTTGAGTAGGCTTTCTTTTCGTGCTTTGGCGCGCTGTTATGAAATGACGAGTCCCGCGCTTCTTTACTGCCAATAAGTTTGGATGTTTGAAGCTTCATCCTGCCGCTCCTCGTTTTACAGCGGCAGGCGATGGTGCCCTCTCCGCGGCCATAGCTACTCACAGTTCCAGGAATAGAGACATGGGCACACTTAAATACCCACTCATACACCAATACAGCTACTGACACAGTAAATGAGTTATGCATGCACCTACACACACACCTACTCACTCACCCATACACTCACTAAAACAGCCACTAACTCACCCATATAAATTCTCACATAGCCACTCAGTTACTTTTAAATATACTAATACATGTACTCACTCACCCTTACAGTGACTGAGAGAACCATATATTCTCCCATAAACCTCTCTCACACTCACTTACTCACCCATACAACCACTCAAACACCCGTTCACTCACACACACAATCACGTAAATATCCACTCACTCACCCATACATCCACTTACACATGCATTGATGCATCGAGACAGCTTCTCATGCACCCTGTCACTCGCCCATAAACACACACTTATGTACCTGCTCAAACACCCTTTTTGCCACTCATGCACCCTCTCATTCACTATTTACAACCAATGATACACCAACTCAGTCAACTACACAGATATACACACAGCCACCCACTTACTCATACATGCACTGACATACCCACTTGCTCAATGGAGGTAACAGGTTGGGTAGTTGGCTTCCAAGAACATCCTTGGGGCCAACTACCCCTCCTGTTACTTCTAGTAAGTCCCACACAGCAGGATTGCCGAGAATTTGTCAGAGGCCACGCCCACTTTTTCACCACTCTGCAGACACGGCTCCTCGTGCACTACTTCTCCAGGGATGAAGTTAACTTTAGTCCTGAGGCCCCCAGGAGGCAAGGGGACCTCATTCCCCTACCAGCAGTGCACTGAGAGGCACGTTTGCAGAGTGGTGGAGAAAGGAGGTGTGGCCTTCGACCACATCTCAGCAATCCCACTGTGAGGGGCATACTAGAGGTAACAAGAGGTCTTATTGGCCCCTAAGGTCCCTAAGCAGCCAATGGGACGTAATCCCCCATCCATCAACATGTTTGTAGAGTGGTGGAGAAAGGGAGCAAGGCCTCAGTGAGTTGCCCACTTTAAAAAACAAATTTAGGTTGCCATTTTTTAGGAAAGGGGCTGTGTGCCCCCCCCCCCTTCCCTGAACCATTTTGGGCCCCGGGGACCCCATCCTCTAGGGCATGGCCCTTTGTATGTTTTTGTATAAAAAAATGGAGAGGGGCCGATTTTGTCCCAGGGGAGGTGGCGGTCCCCGGGGCTGATTGGTAAATCAGCAGTGATTTGGAATTTTGCACTGCGAAAATAAAATTCCACAGGCAAGAAGGGCCAATGCCAAAGGGAAACCAACCCATGGGCAGTAGTGTACCTATAAGCATGGAATATGTATGGCACTCTTAAAAGAAAATCACAAGTTGGAGTTGACCTGCACATTTGCCAGCTGTCATTTTATGTGCTGGTTTCAATCATTATTATGGGCTCAGTTTCTTGAAGTGCCGACCTCAGTGAAGTCTCTGCTTATGCTCTGCTGTGCAACGACCCCTGTAGGGTAGGTTCAGCGTCTGGCCGCAGGCCAGGCCATAGATTCAAACCCTGCTAGGCAAGACTAAAGGTAATGCACAGCAGAGGATGGGCAACTAAGATGGGCTGTATGTAGAACATGGCTGCAGGCCAGGCCTTTGCCCAACCTCAACTGACCACAAGCAAAATCCGCTAGCATGGCCAAAGCAGAGCGCAGCATGAGTTGCAAAATAAGCAAATCATTTACAGACAAAAACACAGTTAAAATTAGAGTTATGATTCTATCTCAAACAGCAGAGCATATCAATTATCTGTTAAACCGTGAGGTTTTACAGAAAGGTTCGAGGATGTAGGAGCAAAGTGAGACATGTTCACAGACAAGGGATGTAAAAGAAAGACAGTCACTGGTTTTGTGTTTCTCATTATTCACATTTTAGTCTATATGTATCCATATTTATTTTTGCTCAATTTCCTGGCATTCAACCACATTTTTATTTGCTGTTTGATGTTGTGAATAAATTAACTTAAATTAAGTGGCTTTCCACATTTATTTAGTGGGTTGCAATTGTAGCCTGAGTTGATTTTCCATACTGTGTGGTTGTCATAACTACTGTACTTGTTTTTTTGGATTGCCTTTTGGCATCACAGCGGTCAGAGAGACCTAGGGCCTGATTTAGATCTTGGTGGTAATGGTTCCGCCATCAATTTTCCATCATACACCCCACCCGCATACCAAGCAGTCCGCCTGCTCTATTTAGATGCTGGCGGTTTGATGGATGAAAGACCGTCGGAGTACTTCTGACTCTGCCATATATGTTCACCCTCATTGACGGCACTACTGGCAAACGTGGCTGTCAGAGAAAAGACAGCCATTTTGTCCGCCACGCCAATCACAATGTGCCTTCCCGCCGACGTGACTATGGCAGTAAAACCTCCACATCTGAGTTGGCAATTTGGAAGGGATATGAGGCAGAAACTCACCTTTTCTCACTTTCACCTACCTTTTCCACCATGGACCCGATCTTCTTCGTCCTGCCTCTGCTGCTGCTACATGATGATAAAGAAAATCAACACAAAATCGAAGGTAAGCTTCATTTTTACCTGTTACCTTTTGACTTGTCTGTTTACAATAGCTATGGACTAGTACATTTTTATATCTCTCTCATAAACAACAGCATGCAAATGTGCAGTGCAATGTGTGTAATGTTTACATGTAAGAAATTTGAAGGAACTCACCTGTAAAATGACATTGCATTCCAAATTTGGTGCACGCTGTCTTAAAAAATATTAACACTTGCACAAAAAGGACATCAAACAAACTATCTAAAACTGACTATATAGGTGCGTGCAAGTACATTTTATAGATTGTCAAAGTAAAAATTGGGATGAGTGAAATGTAACATAGGTTGAATCAGTTAAAATATTAATCAATGTAACATTCCCCTTGTCTACTGCAATTCCTGTAATTTATACAATTTTAATTATCACATTATTTTTTAAGGTGTAATCAATATGTGTTTATTGCCATCACTTATCGAGTTTAAATAAACATACTTGTATTAACACTTTAAAAAATAATAAAAACATCTATTTGTTGGTGTGAGTGTTAATTATCATGATGAAGACTTGCACCTGAATTCAAAAGACCATCAAATACAATTTTAACCAGTGTATGGATTTCAGAAAGTTGACTTTAAAACAATCGTAGCATTTCCTCCCATAATGGTAATTAAAAGAATGTACTTCACATTTTAGTCATAAACATTTACATGAATCAAATAATTGGAAGTGAAAATTAATGTCAGGACAAACTTGTTGAAAATGAAATATTGTTTAGTAGCCACATGAGACACTCCTCTCATTAAATAACTTTCAACAAATAAATAGAAAGAGAATCAAGTATCTCAGTGATGTTCCCTTGGTGGAAACTTTCCTCCTATTTAGTTGCTAACGGGAACTTTCTCAGAAAGTAGCATCTAGTGGCACTTGGAAGGAATAGGATTGGGAGGGGTGAGTTCGGAAGTGGTGGGAGGGCTGGCTGTGGGTTTTGGAAGGGTGGGTTTGTGTTTTGGATGGGTAGTTTTGCATTTGGAAGGGTTGAAGGTCAGGGCAGAAATAAAAGCTGAACTAGGATAAAGTGAGGGAGGGCTGGGAGAGGACTTAATTTTGGAGGTAGCGGTCTCTGGAGTATGTGATGTGCGTGTCTCTGCCTGTTGTGCAGCTGCACGTGGGTCTAGTGTTTGTTGTGTACATATGGGTGTGTGTTTCTTGGCAGGTGTATGTTGTTAAGTGAATATGGGTGTTTTTGTTTGGGGTGTTGTTTTGCATGTAGGTGCGTGTTTGGATGAGTGTGCTGTTGCGGTGGTTGGTGTGGTTGTGGTGCTTGTGGATGTGGTGGTGGTTGTGGCTATGGTTGTGGGTGTGGTGGGGGATGTGGGTCTTGGAGGTGTGGTGGTGGGTGTGAGTGTGGTGGTGCTTGAGGGTGTGGTGGTGATAGTCATGGTTGTGGGTGTTATGGTGATAGTGGGTCCGGTGCTTGTGGGTGTTATGGTGGTTGTGGGAGCGAGTGTGATGGTTGTTGGGGCTGAGGATGCGATGGTGGTTGTGATGTGAGTGTGGTGATGGGTGTGGTGGTTGTGGTAGTAGGTGTGGTAGTGATGGGTGCGGTGGTGGGTGTGGTGGTGGTGTCTGTATGTTGTTTGGGTGTGTGGTTGTCTTTCTTGGTGTGTTTGTGTTTGTGTGTGCATGTGTCGCTTGTGTCTGTTGTCATGGGTGCAAGCAAAGGAGTGTATCTGCTTTGGACAGGGCTGGGAATTGGGACGGGGAAGAGGCCTGTGTTGGGGAACAAGGTGTGGCTAGTTAGGAGGCTGCAGTCTGTAAAGAGACTACACCTGTAAAGGCTCTCTATGTCGGACATAGCACTATGCATGCCTTTCAAGTATGCTAAAATGTGTTGCATTTGGCAACCAAGCCCCTGAATGGCATTCAGGAGTGCAGTCTGGCCAACAGAGATGCTACATAAGAGGTCAATAGACTCCTCACTCAGCGCAGCTAGGGGACTGGGGCAGGGGGTAAAGTGTCTGCAGCGAATGATACACCACCCCTTTTAGGTGGGGCGGGTTTGGACAAATGGGGGAGAGCAAGAGGAAGGGTAGAGATGGTTCTCTGGGTGGTGGACAAGGATGCAGTTGGTAGAGTATCTGTAGAGTACACCCCCGCTAGGGACCGCTCACTTGTAAGGCCTCAGAAGATTATGTTATTGATCTGGTGGCCTATGTTGCTGTCCCTCTGTGCAACTGAGGGGCATATTATCAAGGACCGGTGTTAAAATGGGCTTCTATGGGAATTAACAAGGGCGTATCATCAAGCCCATTATCGCCGTTTTATCATCAGTTTCCTGCTGATAAAACACCGATAATTCTAACACTGGTCCTTGATAATATGCCCTAGAGTCCCTTGGTGTCAGTGAATTCTGCACCCGAACCACATAGGCCAGCTACTTCCCCACCTATGATGCCAACGTTCCCTTCACCTACTGCTGAAGATGCTGTAAAGACATATACAATAGTTTTATTGTCTCTGTGGACATAGAACTGATCATGAACTTTCATCATAGCGCATTTTCCAAGTTTTCATATTTTACCTGTTTCAAAGCTCTCAAACTTTGATTCTACACTATCATAAGCTCATGCATGTAGGCAACGTTTTCAGAAAGCATTTATCCACAGTTTTTTTATTCCCAATGATAGCTTTTATATCATGTATGATCTTGTCTCTTATCCCTTTTTAATTTTCTCCAGTAACTATTTAACACCTCCTTTGCTGTTTAGAATAGTGAATGTATGTCACCAAAAAGGATATAAATCAAAAATGCCTTTGCACAGTGTGTTTTCAAGGCCAGAAAATCTGCATTATTTTCATTTACAAAAAGTAAAATATTAATCAATGTGTGTCAACAAATCCTGCAATGTTGTACCAATATTTGCCTAAACTGAAAGGCAGTTTTCTTTGTTTGGGCATTTTACGATGGTAATACTTACTTCAAGTAGGGGGGCGGAGCTAGCCGGCATCCGAGATGGCTGCCTTAATACGGAGCTCCTCCACCCAGACAAATGATCCTGCATTTATCCTGGTTAGTTGCAGCCCTATTTTGACAAACTGCAGCACCGGAGTTTGTGCTCTCACCGAGGGCTTGTATCCTGTGACTCCACTCGAGTTTGGTGCCCGCAGAGCGAAGATTGAGCGATCCGGACTGAGATGCACGGCGGGTCCGCTGAGCCGCGGTCTCAAGTTTCGCGCTTCCTGCGGCGGAGATCGAGGCCTCTGCTACCGAGGCCCCTGGAGACACTGCGCTGTGGTTTGAAGCGGCAGACTACTGGTACGGCGGTGAGTGGGGGTGCACGGACTTTAGGGGGGCACTAACGGCTATAGTGAGGACCCCAGTCATCAGGTCTCTCCTTCCCCCCCTTGCCTCCCTCCCGCCTCGAAGATCGGACTGCTGACGCGAGGCCTACCGTGCCGCTGCTGGGATCACTGCAAAGAGGCCTACACGTCGGAGGACACGCTACTCTGGCTGAGGGCCCTCGCTGGCCTCCAGTAGCCAACTCACCCCTGACTGCCTGGGCTGTGGACTCCGGCTATGTGGGGAACAGCATATGTCATTGCTCCCCCCCATACCGACGTGATTTGGAGGGATTATGGAGCCCTGGCGGGGAGTGGGCGCTGACTGGCCTTGCTGAGTGTGCCTGACCACGCACGTGCTCATAACATCTTGTCCTAAACACCGCGGCTGCCACCCTGATGTCTGGGCCTACGCCACTTGTATTGGAGCTGATTTAGAGGCAATAGACTCTGCCTTTTGACTGCCTGCTGCTGAAAGCCTCTCTACTAGATATTGTCGATATCGTCTCAGCATACGCTCTACCATATCCCCAAGTCCTTGCTGGACGCCTCACAGTTGTGTAACCACCTGCTTCCCCCGGTCATACTTCTGCTGTGGAAACTCCCTCATTCTTCCTCCCCACACTGTCGCTATCACTCCCCTCAGGCACCGTCATTGCGCCTGGAGGTGTATCCTGCAGAGGGTGAATTTGGAGTGGGACCCAGAAATCGAGACCTGCTTTGGGGCGATCTCCGACTGAGGCCTTGCTCCTGCGGAGAGGGGGTGCACTCCCAATTGATATGGGACTCTCCGACAGGACGCAATTCAAGATTTCTTTCGGCCCAAAAGGTCCTAAGACGATGGAGGACGCGGGTAGAGGTGGAATGGCGGATAGGTCCGCGACGGACGAGACGCAACAGCAGGACTTACGTGGGATTGCTCTTGCCATGGAAAAAAACCTGCAAGAGGGTATGACTAATCTGGGCACGAAAATAGACGCTCTTACATACCGCATGGATTGTATGGCCAAGCGGCTCGACAAACACGCGGAGCGGATCGACATGTCAGAGCGCCGGCTCACCGAGGTAGAGGAGGCCCAGACCACACTTGATTCTGAGAACAAGCAAATCGGCAGAGCCATGCAGTCCCTCCTGGACAAAACTGAGGATTTGGAGGCCCGCTCACGTCGATGTAATCTGCGTATCACGGGCCTTCCAGAAAACACCCAGACGGGCAACATGGTGTTATTCATGGAGGGACTCCTGAAGAAACTACTTGGGGACACGGTATTTTCATCCATGTTTATTGTGGAAAGGGGGCATCGCTCATTGGGCCCAAGGCCCATCATTGCCAAACTGTTAAATTATCGGGCCCGCGACGTGGCTCTGAAACTGGCCAGAGAAAAGCAGCCGTTACAATACGAGGACTCGGTTCTGTCCATATATCCTGACTTTACCGCCAGGGTGCAGGAAGCCAGAAAACAGTTTGCTCCTATGAAGCGCCAGTTACGTGAACAAGGCGCCGATTATGTGATGTTATATCCGGCAAAACTATGCATCAACAGACAAGGGCGATCCATGATCTTCACGGACCCCAAGGCGCTACAAAAGGCCCTGAAAGACTGGCAGAAGGAGAAACGCTCACCGAGGAAGGAAGACAACGCTTTGGAGGGGGAGCCCTTGGAGGAGCAGGACTGAGTGCAACCTTAAGTGTATTTTCTGATGCCCTGGCGTTACACTGCAGGTCGTGTTTGGTGTACGGGGGGAGGCCGGGGTGAATGGCCCTTATTATTTTTTGCAGGTATGTTTTTTCTTTGGGGGCCCTGCCTTTGGCCCAGCAACCATTGCTGGAGGGAACGACGCCTACTCTACAGGTATCCTTTATTACACTCTTTCGAACTAATTACCTTTTGAATTCAGACAATGCAAGATGTCATTATGTTCCCGTGTCTTATAGGGTTTGATCCTTGCTTCTTTAAGTCACACTCTTCTAGAGAGAACTCACCCGATCTTTGTAATATTGCTCATTGCCTTGGGAGACCTCTGACTCTGTGTGTTTTTGCAGTTTGCGATTTTTCATTTGTGGATTGGGACTTTTGGCAATTTAACACGGGGTGGTATTGACACCCTTCTATTTCTGGGAAGGAGGGGTGAAGGGGGGGCATTGAATTTGGTTCTGTTTTTGAGTGATTTTCGCACTGTTTTTGTCGACTACATCTGCCCCGTGTGATTACCACTGATTTCGAATGTATATTCAGGGGGGAGGGGGGAAGGAATGAATGAGATGGGGCATGTGTCTGTGAGTGGTTTGATGTTGGGGTATGAGTGGGGGATTGGAGAATGTTTGGTGGGACGGAAGGATGAACACGGCCTAATTGGGGACGGGCAGGCGTGGGTGGGGGGTTGGGAAGGGGAATCTATGGGAATTGTTCTTATGCAATGTTTTGTATTGGTTATACTGTTTAAGGCAAACAAGCGAGATGTAAAAATAGGCAGAAATGTGTCCACAATACTCCTTGTCCTCACACTTGACATGGTAATGATGACCCCTCCACGCTCACCATGGCAGACAACACGGCAGTAGGGGATGAATCTCCTGATACGTTGAGATTCCTGACCTGGAATGTACGAGGACTGAACGACTACCGTAAAGTGCGCAAAGTCCTTCAATATTTAGTCAGACATAGGGAAGACATTGCTGTCTTGCAAGAAACGCATCTTTCATTAGATAGTCCCATCCTCCGATATAGAGGACTCAGGGGCAATGTACACGCAGCCGGATTTAACACATATGCCAGAGGGGTCCTTACTTGGTTTAACCCAAAGTACTCCCTAACATGGACGCCACTAGTGACAGACAGCGATGGTCGCTACGCGATCACAGGCTGCTATGGCAAAGGCGCGGACATGTGTATAGTGAACACTTACGGCCCCAACTTTGGCTTCCCTAGCTTTTATACGGACCTGGCGACAAAGATTCTTACGTACGCTGACAAGATTACCTGCTAGGGAGGGGACTTCAATTTGACGGGACACCCTGGGCTGGACAGATCGGATGGTCCAACGCGGCTCCCTTCGACCTCTGCATGGACGCTGACTATGCAACTTACCAATATGGACCTAGTAGATGTCTGGCACCATAGACACCCGACCCAGGGCGGGTTTACGCACTACTCAGCCCCCCATATTATATATACAAGAATAGACTACTGGTTTGTGTCCTCTTGCTTTCTCCAGAGTGTGCGAGCATGCGAAGTCTTGCCGCGAACCTACTCGGATCATTCGACAATTTTGATTACTTGCTCCATGCCTGCCTGGCGGATCCCGCCTTTTGCCTGGCGCTTCCCTCCATACTCCTTGCTGGATCCTCTCTTTAAAGAGGAACTGCTGACGGCACTGGAGACCTTCTTCAAAACAAATGTAGGTTCTGTAGATACGTTCCAATCAGTTTGGGAGGCGTTTAAACTATACACTAGGGGGGTCACTATCTCCAAGCACGTAGGGGTTCTGAAATCGATCAGGGGCCGACTCGAGTTATTGGAAAGTAAACTTAAGGATCTGGAGGCTTTGAGGTCGCAGGCTGGTGATGATTCTGTCGATCAGGAGATAGCGAAGGTCCTTCGAGAATATAATGATGAGGCGGATTCAGAAATCAAGCGCCTGGGGAAGTGATGTGATGTGATGATCATTTATATAGCGCACTACCACTCCAAGGAGCATCTTGGCGCTTTGACTCGTATAGCTGAAAGATGGTCACAGCTTAACTGTCCTCAAACAGCAAGCAGAAGTTAAACAAGTGTTTTACAGACTGAGTCAGCCAGGCTATAGAGCCAAGTTTTAAGAGATTTCCTAAACTTCTGTTTAGAAGTGATTGCACGGAGTTGCTGGGGCAGCTTATTCTCTGCCTTTGCACCTATTACTGCCAGGGTTTTTCCTCCCTTTGTTGCCAGTCTGAATTTAGGCACAATCATCAGATTGGCTGTTGTGGATCTGAGTTCTCAAATGGGATTGTATCGCCTGAAGTTTTTATACAGGTACCATGGACCATGCTTGTGAAAGGCCCTAAAGGCAATCATCAGAACCTCAAACAAGATGCGCTTCTGAATAGGAAGCTAATGAAGAGCATCCAGCGCAGCATAGGCCGAGGATTTTCTTGGCCATCTCAGAATCAGTCTTGCTGCTGCATGCTGGACCATCTGCAGTCTGTGCAGGGCAGATTTATTTTCCCCCGCATACAGACTGTTGCAATAATCCAATCTGGACGTAATCAGCGCCACTGCGACAGTGCGTCTGGCTGACAGGGGCAGGATATCAAAAAATTTCCTAAGGCCCTTTATGATGTTAAAACATGAGCCAGCAACTTCCCTTGCCTGTTGTTGGAATGAAAGGGTCTCATCGAATTTAATCCCTAAGTTACGTGCTGCTAGGATAGTGTTAGGAGGAACTTCTGCCTCTTTTGGCCAGCACATCTGGGGGGAAAAAAGATTATTTTTTCCAAACAGCAGAATTTCCGTTTTGGCGAAATTACATTTAAGGTTGTTATTAGTCATCCACGCAAAGGTCGCAGTCAGACACTCTTTCAGGGTCTGTTCGGCGTTTGTCGAGTCCTCATCTAGGACTAGGACCAATTGTGTGTCATCAGCATATGCTATTGTGCTGATGTTAAAGGAGGAAATTAGTTCAATCAAGGGGACCATATACAGGTTGAATAGGGTAGGGCTCAGACTTGAGCCCTGAAGTACTCCTGACCGAACCTTCTTCTGTTCGGAACAGAACTGGCCCAGCATAATAACCTGCCGTCTATACGTCAGAAAATTTTTGAACCATTTTAACACGATGCCCGCTATGCCTGAACTAGTCAGGCGATGTAGTAAAATAGCGTGGGACACCGTGTCAGAGGCAGCAGATAGATCCAATAGGATCAGGACAGCTCTCTTGCCCTGATCCAATGCAGTTCTTATGGTCTCTGTTGTGAACAATAGAGCAGACTCTGTAGAGTAATGTGCTCGGAAACCAGCTTGATTAGGATGAAGAATATTTTTCTCCTCCAAATAGGCCGTCAGCTGCTTGTTGACACAGGCTTCTGTCATATTACATAAGGCTGGGAGAAGCGAAATGGGCCATAGATTAGATAGGACTGTAAGGTCCCGTAGGGGTCTAACAGCTGCAACTTTCCAGTGTGCTGGAATCTCGCCCGTTTGGAGTGATGAGTTAAGGATAGAATTTATCACCGGATTGACCTCCTCCTTTATAGCTATTAACAGTGCTGGGGGGCAAGGGTCAAAAGGTGATCCTGACTTGATTTTAGATATAGCCTGGAGAGAATCTTCCAGACTAATCGGGATAAAGGTCTCCCAACATGCTAATTGAGAGTTTCTAGTATCAGTTATGTCCATTACCTCTAAATCATCCAGCTTAGCCTGAAGAAAATCTCTAATAAGATTAGTTATTTTCTGTTCAAAGAAAGTCGCTATCTCATCACAAAAGGTCTGGGATGGCGGAATTTCCTTCGAAAATATTCTGGGATTCCTGAAACTATTCACAATTTGAAAAATTTCCTTTTGCTTATTTTTAGTGGCTTCTATCATATTTGTATAGTAGGTCACTTTAGCACGTTTAATTAATGCATGGTAGTCCCTCCTAGCAGTCTTATAAACCTCCTGATCGTCTCTATTATAATATCGACGCCATCGCCGCTCCAAAACTCTCACTTCTCCTAATATTTCTTTTAATGAACTTGTATACCAGGGAGCAGATTTTTTCCCTTGTCTAGATCTAGTCTTTGTCCCTCGAGTTTTCATCCTTTCTCCAATATTCCTCATCCACCCCTCAAAACTCTGGTTGTCAATGGTCGCGTTCCCCAGCAATGATGGTCTACTCTCCTTTACCCAGCTGTTAAGATCTGGATGCTCTATAATTTTCCCCCAGCATGGGATGGGTATCCCATTCCCTGGTATAACCGTCTTCATAGCCTTATTGCCATCCACCTTAATGCTGAAAGCAATGTATTTGTGATCCGACCAGGTTTGAGTCAGAGGAGATTCTACCTTCATCGTGTCCAGATTTGAGCTGATGCAGTCTAAGATGTGCCCTCCCTTATGTGTGGGTTCCACTGTTTGTATCGTCAATCCCAAAACGTGTAGAATCTCTTTGAAACACAACACGTTGGGATCACTGGTATTGTCAAGGTGCAGATTTAAATCTCCCAATAGCGTAAAATTTGCAAATCTAAGAGTTAAATTAGTCAAGACTTGACCCACACGTTCTAGAAATTGAGTCGGTTGTCCAGGGGGTCGGTATATCAGTGCCCCCACAAAGGTAAATGTATCATGGGCTTGGAAACTAAAACCGAGACATTCTGCTCCTTTAATGTCCGATAGTTTTGTAGTGGTGCATTTAAGAGTGTCTCGGTAGATAATTGCCAACCCCCCCCTTGCTGTGAAGGTCTATCTAACCTCTGAATTCGAAAGGCTGGAGGCAAAGCCTGTACTATATCAGGATTGGACCAGTCTCTGAGCCAAGTTTCAGTAACCAATAGACAGTCCAGGTCCTTTTCTAAGATGAGATCATATACATGAAGTGCATTCTTGCACATGGAACGCGCATTTATGAGGCCTCTGGGTAGACTCCTACGTGTCCCCTTCTCCGTAGGTCTTTGGTAGGGTTCTATCACCTGTTTACATCTAGGACAGCTTATAGGGCCTTCCTACTTATCTACGTTTAGGACCTGGTGACAGTATTTATTTTGATTATTCAAGGATAATATCAGGGCTTTAGACAGCTGATCTTTAGTAACTACCTGGGTAGTATGTCTGGCCCCAGGCCCGACCTTGGCGTGGACGGGCGCGGACGGGCTGGACTTTGGCTTGACTTCGGCACAACGACGGCGCGTCCGCTGCGCGAAGGAGTAGCCATATTCCTTTATTGTCCCGACTGCAGCGCTAGAGCGCTGGGACTTGTAGTTCCCCCAATATGGCCGCCACACAAACTATCCGGGCGTCTCCGACCACAGCACCTTAATCGGCTGCATTTAATCGGAGGGGTCAGTGCAGGCTATTGCAGATATGTCAGCAGTTACATTTAAAATCCAAATTGCGGCGCAAAGAAAATAAGTGAGAGAACAAAGCAATTTAAAAAGCAGCAAAACAAGCATACAATCTCCCGGCTTCCGACTCAGGAGAACATGGAGTCTCACGAGCTGAAGCGCTTCCTTCCTTTATTGTCCCGTCTGCAGCGCTAGAGCGCTGGGACTTGTAGTTCCCCCAATATGGCCGCCACACAAACTATTCGGGCGTCTCCGACCACAACACCTTAATCGGCTGCGTTTATTCGAAGGGGTCAGTGCATGCTATTGCAGATATGTCAGCAGTTACATTTAAAATCCAAAGTGTGGCACAAAGAAAATAAGTGAGAGAACAAAGCAATTTAAAAAGCAGCAAAACAAGCATACAATCTCCCGACTTCCGCCTCAGGAGAACATGGAGTCTCGCGAGCTAACGCGCTTCCTTCCTTTATTGTCCCGTCTGCAGCGCTAGAGTGCTGGGACTTGTAGTTCCCCCAATATGGCCGCCACACAAACTATTCGGGCGTCTCCGACCAAAGCACCTTAATCGGCTGCGTTTAATCGGAGGGGTCAGTGCAGGCTATTGCAGATATGTCAGCAGTTACATTTAAAATCCAAATTGCGGCGCAAAGAAAATAAGTGAGAGAACAAAGCAATTTAAAAAGCAGCAAAACAAGCATACAATCTCCCGGCTTCCGACTCAGGAGAACATGGAGTCTCACGAGCTGAAGCGCTTCCTTCCTTTATTGTCCCGTCTGCAGCGCTAGAGCGCTGGGACTTGTAGTTCCCACAATATGGCCGCCACACAAACTATTCGGGCGTCTCCGACTACAACACCTTAATCGGCTGCGTTTATTCGAAGGGGTCAGTGCATGCTATTGCAGATATGTCAGCAGTTACATTTAAAATCCAAAGTGTGGCACAAAGAAAATAAGTGAGAGAACAAAGCAATTTAAAAAGCAGCAAAACAAGCATACAATCTCCCGGCTTCCGCCTCAGGAGAACATGGAGTCTCGCGAGCTAACGCGCTTCCTTCCTTTATTGTCCCGTCTGCAGCGCTAGAGTGCTGGGACTTGTAGTTCCCCCAATATGGCCGCCACACAAACTATTCGGGCGTCTCCGACCAAAGCACCTTAATCGGCTGCGTTTAATCGGAGGGGTCAGTGCAGGCTATTGCAGATATGTCAGCAGTTACATTTAAAATCCAAATTGCGGCGCAAAGAAAATAAGTGAGAGAACAAAGCAATTTAAAAAGCAGCAAAACAAGCATACAATCTCCCGGCTTCCGCCTCAGGAGAACATGGAGTCTCCACAGCCCGGAAATATTGTGAAGGTGAACGCCCGGGTTCTGTTCTGGCCCGACTAGCTAAACGCGGTAGGGATAGCGCCTCTATACAGATGCTGCGATCGGAGGACACAGATGTTCCGCTGTCAAAAGAATCAATCGCGGAACGATTTTGTGATTATTATGCGAATTTGTACGCGTCAAGAGGCCCCGCTCCAGAGGAGCGCATCGTGGATTACCTGTCACATAGAGTGCTCCTGTGGCTCTCCGCCCTGCATCAAGAATTCCTCGCTCGACCATTTGATAGAGACGAGGTGGTTCTGGCTTTGTCGTCCATGAAAAGTGGGAGTGCACCGGGCTGCGACGGCCTCACAGTTGCCTTTTATAAGGCTTTTTCCGAACTCTTGATACCACCCTTGCTTACTTTGTTTGATGACATGGCCAATTCGGATACCATGCCGCCCTCCATGAGAGAAGCTATCATTGAGGCAATTCTTAAACCGGGCAAGAACCCGAGCGATTGTGCCTCGTACCGGCCACTTTTTCTCATGAATGTCGACACAAAAATTTTCGCTAAGCTCCTTTCTAACCGCCTTTAACCTTTGGTCACGTCCTTGGTAGCCCCAGAGCAGTCTGGCTTCGTCCCAACACGCAATCTTGCATACATTATTAGAGCTGTCTTCGCTGTGTTCCAGCACACGCATCCGGAGATGTCGGCTGTCGCAATCTTCTTGGACATGGAGAAGGCATTCGATTCGGTGCAGTGGGCGTTCCTGCATCAGGTTCTGAGCAGGATGGGAGTGGGTCAGCTGTTCTTACAACTTCTGACGGTACTGTATTCTTTGCCGACGGCGCGCATATGCATAGGACCGTTGGTCTCGGAACCCATCGTGTTAGGTAGAGGAACAAGGCAGGGATGCCCCCTCTCCCCGATACTCTATGCTTTAGCAGCTGAGCCTCTTGCATGTGCTCTGCGGGAGTATCATAGCCACCGAGGCATCCGCTTCCCTACATATAATTTAATTGTATCTACCTATGCGGACGATACGCTACTCTATGTTAGGGACCCCTCTACATATCTCTCTCCGGTTCTGCTGGAGGTGGTTCTCTTCGGATCCCTCTCATGCATACAGGTTAACTTGGCTAAATATGTCGTGTTTCCTTTGACGCCCTCCACAGAGAAGTTTGAGCCGGAGTATCCACTACAGTGTACTACTGAGGCGGTTAGATACCTTGGAATACGCCTCCATACGGACTCGGAGATCATTCTTAGGGAAAACTATGGCTGCGCTATATCTAAACTAGAAGACGACATAGAGAAATGGATTTCTCTTCCGCTATCACTACTGGGGCTTATTTCCGTAATGAAAATGGTGACTATTCAGCAGTTTCTCTTCTTATTTAGTAATATCCCTATGGTTTTGTCTTCCCACTTTTTTTGTAGGTTACAATCCCTATTGGTTCATCTCGCTTGGGCGGGTAAGCAGCCTAGGGTTGCCTGGAATGTCTTAATATGACCATATGCAGCGGGAGGCTTGAACGCTCCAGACATGGAACTCAATTATCGCTCTGCGCAGAGTGCCCATGCTTATTCCTGGATACACGGCCCGCAGGACGCTCCTCACGTCCGTATTGAAAGGATAGTCGCGAAAGTGGGACGACATTGTCACCGATGAGATGAACCCCCCATTAATAGCACGTTTTCAGTTCCATAGGGTGCGACATGCTTTGCGGGAGCTCCCGGGCGACGACATGGAGGAGCCGGTGATGATTGCTTCATTTGACTATGTGATAGCTGCCAAGTCACCTTTGAAATTAATGACTAACCTCTATAGGATAGCCCAATCTGAAAAATACACTGAGTACACGAAGCCGAGATTGGCCTGGCAACATGACTTGTGCACCGAACTGAGTGAGGAACTGTGGCAGTACTGCTGTACTAGCACTAGGAAGATCTCCCTAAATGGGTGCCACAGACTCATACATTTTAAGTTCCTGAATAGGACTTACTATACACCAGAGAGGCTCCACAGGTACCGCCTGCGCGAATCATCTGAATGCGAGCGATGCAGAGCCCCTCTGGCGGATTTCCTGCATGTAACTTGGACATGCCCCGCAGTTTTCCCCTTTTGGCAGGCAATCTATGGGGAAATTAACAAAGTAATGCTTTTAACCCTAGTTCCAGACCCACTGCTGGCCCTTCTGGGATATTCGAAACCCTTACGACCTACCCAGAGGAGACTTGTCGACATGGCGTTTCTGATGGGTAAGCGGTGTATTGCAAGAGCCTGGATGAGAGGCCCACCCCCCACTCTTAATTTATGGAAGAGGGAATTGATATACTGCTTCACACAAACTGAATTATACAGTGACCTAATGCCCCCGAAGAACAGGCTTAAGAATTTTTGGTCCCTAATACTTGATGGTACGTTAAGGTCAGACGCTCAGAACAGGGATTGTGAAGATGAGGGAGACAGTCAAGACAGGGAAGAAACGATAACAGGGGACGCCCATTGCGCCAGCACTGACACGACTGCTATGTTGGGCTGTGTGGGACGCTGAGTCACATCCTACGCATAGGCGGTTTGCTCTGAGAGGCTATGATAGAGGGAGCCGGGAACGGCAGATAGATTTGTCTTGTTTTGATGTCTGTCTTTATTGCGATGATTTATGCCTTGTTGTTGTCGCCATTGTAATGCTGTCATATTGATACACTGCCAAATGTAATCATTCTCATGATTGTGCTATTTGATGATTGTGATTTGCCTTTTTCTTTTCTTTGTTTCTGGTTCCTTATATCTTTGAAATTGCAATAAAAAAATAAAAAAATAAAAAATACTTACTTCAAGTAACCACAATAAAACTTACAATTAGTTGATAGATTCTGTACTGATGTAGCTTATCAATTAATCACACACTATATAGATGACCTATGAGTTGAAGAAATTAATATATGGTTGGGTGTATTGGCAAATAACTTCTACAGCATAAGAAAATACATAGGCATTGATACATTTCTAACCCACTTCATTACAGAGCAAAATCATTCTCACATTTAACTCTCTAGGTATTTGAGCACCATTGTGAAATAGTTTTACAAAATATGTCTGTTTTCACTTTTGCCGAAAGTGGTATAATATTACAGTAAATATGAATACACAGACTTATACATGAATTTAAATTGAATATTCACATGTAATTCACAATTTGCAACATATTACACCTTGAAGCATTTCTACATTTGTCGAAAGAGTCATGATTTGGTTCTGAGTTTGATTTTTTCAGATTGCATTTTCAAACATGTATGTGATTGAACATTCCATCTGCAAAAGTCCCTTTAGGTACCCCATTTTCTGCATCACTGATTTATCATTAGAACATACCAAAGGACATTGAAAATGGCTTTGGGTATGTGTTATTCATAATAATGCAGTTGTTTTCTTTAAACATAAAGTAATGTAAAAAAGAAATGACACAGCTTCAATCACTACACTTCACTGAGGAACTCAAAGGAACATTTTAGCCTGAGTTTAAAACAAAAACAGCTAGACAGATTTTGTCAGGCTCCTCTTCTTCAAACCTCAAATAACACAGGAGCAGAATTGACTTAAGTTCCCAATATCCGTCTTGGAACGTTCCTGCTAGTTTCTTAATGTTCCTTCACAGGTAAGTACCAAGGGAGGAAAGGGGATTGGGACAGACAAAAGACCGCTCTCTGGCTGCTCTACTTGTTCAGCTTTGTCTTCTTCTTTCTTCTTACTGTAAACAAATACATTCTCAATACTTCTTTACTATAACCTTTAGCATATTGAACACTGTTCGTTGATCTTACCAGCACAACCATGAAGCTAAGCCTCTCTTCTAAAGATTTTCTCCAGTAAAATTGACTTCATTCACTGGAGAAGATGGTGACTCAACTTCTTCTTTTTCTCTTACAGGAGGTGAGTGGTGTATTTTTATCCTGTACTATGCGAAGGAACACAGGTAGGTAAAATGATAAAACGGAGGGGTTAATAGAGACCTTAGCATTGAGTATCTAGTAAATGTCTGTATACTCACTAGAAGTTAGAGTCTTTTTATCCTTTCTGTGAAGTCAATAGGAATCTTTTTGGTGAATAAATGTGTTTTGAAAATGACTGCATTTGTCATGTATATTATGCCTGCCTAGAATTCCTATTGACTCTTAATGTCTCATAAATTAATTAACACAGCGTGAAAAATGTGTGTGGCTGTGTTCTTTCCACAGACACCAGCTACCCTGACTAACTCTTGCGGAGAGGATTAGGTGAGCTGCCTCTCTGGGGGAAATCTGCGGTGAAGAGCGCTATAAAACGTTGGTTGCGCGCTTCACCAAACTTGGAAATCTTAATGAGAACTAGACTAACTAGACTGCTGAACAGAAGGAATACTGGTGGCCATGTTGAAAGTCCAGTGCCGCTAGCATTCACTCCAACTAAGGACACAGCGAGGTCTCAGGCTGGGTTGAAGGATTTGGGGGGCAGAGACAATAGCCACAGTAGGGTCACGAGGAGAAAACCACCCGTGAACCCTGACAGATTTACAAATACATTATAAATATGCACCTGTTGTTCTTGTGAGCCATAGAGCTGGCTGTACAGGGGCAGAACCTCAGCTGCCAGCAACTCCAGCTTCTCTGGCGTGAAGACTGAGGTACTCTCGCCTACTCTTCCTGGCATTGTTGCTCTAGATGTCAGAAACAGCAGCAAAAGTTGAGGAGGTATTGTTGGCTGCAGTGTGCTTTTTTGATATGCTACATACATGTACACAACATACGTGATCGTCAGTGGCGATGGACAGATCCATTTGCTATCGTAAATTGCTTTCACACACGTTAGCCTATGGGTGGGTCCATCATGGAGGTTCACAACCACTTGGCGGTCTACGCCCCCCACAGTCAACGAATTGCAAATGTCCTGCTGGTAAGGTCAGGCAGCTGCCATTTTAGATTGTGTAATAGTGTGTTTGTGACTGTTAAGTATGTCACCACCATTCAAAATAGTGGCTACTTTGTTTACTTGTCAAAAATGCTAATGTTGTTCATTTGTTTTAACAAAATAGTTTAATGTAATGCCTTAATGTGGTTTGATACAAGATTTGCTCGGAAGAGTTTAGACCACTGCTGACAGTATTTTTGCAGAAAAAATACAAATAAATAAATGAAATTGTGTAACTAATACATTAACAATGTAATATTTACACATTTTAACAAAACTTACACATGTAATGTTAATTTGTCCAGAACATTATACTAAACATAATAAGGTTCTGTATAATTATGTATAATATATATATATATATATTCACTGAAAAAAACATAGGTTTCAGACCTTATATAGTTAGGAATTAGCTTTTAAAAAATCTTTGAAATTCACTCAAAAAACTATAAGTTTTAGGGGTGTTATAGTTAGCTGGACATTTCACTCATACAAAACCATTGAAATTGCTCCTATATAGTTAGTTGTACTAACTATATTTCGCGCACCCGCAATCCACTGCTGATGATGTCACATATTACATGATTCATGACATGGTCAGTGACATCACTGATGACATCTCAAATGACATCAATGATGACATCACTGAAAGCCAGGATGGGTTCCACAGCGGTATTCGTACAAGCGCCTTGAGACCCTTGCGGGTGAGTAGTGCGCTATACAAGTGTCAATTTACATTTACATTTACATTTACATTAGATGTGTGTATACATCTAGGAATCAATGAGTGGGTTTTTAAACACTTGTATTGCTGTGTCAATGGATTCAAATATGATACTCTGTATTTTACAAAGAGTGATGAAAGATTTTACTAGTGTATGAAAAGGTGTATGTGATTGTCACGTGGATGATTTCATCAGTGATGTCATCATTGACGTCATTTGAGATGCCATCAGTGATGTCACTGACCATGTCATGAATGATGTAATATGTGACATCATCAGCAGTGGATTCCGGGGGCGCGAAATATAGTTAGTACAACTAACTACATAGGAGCAATTTCAATGGTTTTGTATGAGTGAAATGTCCAGCTAACTATAACACCCCTAAAACGTATAGTTTTTTGAGTGAATTTCAAAGGTTTTTTAAAAGCTAATTCCTAACTATATAAGGCCTGAAACCTATGGTTTTTTCAGTGAATTTGCAAGGTTTTTAAAATGCTAATTCCTAACTATATAAGGCCTGAAACCTATGGTTTTCTCAGTGAATTTGCAAGGTATTTAAAATGCTAATTCCTAACTATATAAGGCCTGAAACCTATGGTTTTTTCAGTAAATTTGCAAGGTTTTTTAAATGCTAATTCCTAACTATATAATGCCTGAAACCTATGGTTTTTTCAGTGAATTTGCAAGGTTTTTTAAATGCTAATTCCTAACTATATAAGGCCTGAAACCTATGGTTTTTTCATTGAATTTCAACAGTTTTTTAAATGACAATTTTTAATGTATTAATTTGTTTTTTTTATACTGATTTACTACACTTTTGCAGGCAGCTGTTCAGAGGGCACGCCCCCTTTTTACAAAACTCTGCGGCGCAACCCCTGGCGCGTTTGCAGAAGAGGAACTAATTCCCCTTGCATACTGGGGGTCCCTGGGGGCCAACTAGCCCACCTGGAACCTGCAGTATGCGCCAGGGGGCTGCATTGCAGAGAGGTGTAATGAGGCCACACTCTTTTTTACACCTCTCTGCAGCACAACCCCTGGCGTGTTTGCAGAGTAGGAACTAATTCCCCTTGCATACTGGGGGTCCCTGGGGGCAAACTAGCCCACCAGGAGCCTCCAGTTTGTGCCAAGGGGCTGTGTTGCTTGGCCCCGGGGGCGGCAGTCCCCAGGGAAGTGTGGGGGGGATTGTGGACCCCCCACTCTTCTTTATCACTATGCCCCCGCGATTTGGTCCCCCGTGAGGTAATCTTTTTAAAAACAGACCAGGTTTAAAAAAAAAATGTGGTCCTTTTTTGTCCTTGTGGGACCACCTGGGCAGGCCTAGGGTGTCAGGGTGTATCTACCCTGCCCCCTTTTTGTGTTCTTCACATTTGTTTTTTTGCTTTCTTTTGCCTTTGTCTATCGAGCACAAGATGGATGCCAACACTTCCTGGTTAGAAGTGTTGACAGCCAATGAGCATGCAGCTTTCTCGGGAAGGCATGCTGATTGGCTGCCACCGTCTGTCAACACTAGCACAAGATGGATGCAAACACTTCCTGGTTAGAAGTGTTGACAGCCAATGAGCATGCAGCTTTCTCGGGAAGGCATGCTGATTGGCTGCCACTGTCTGTCAACACTCCAAACCAGGAAGTGTTGGCAGCCATCTTGTGCCTCGGTAGAACAAAGGCACAAGAAAGAAAGGTGCAAAACACGCAAAGGGAGCATGGTAGAAGCACCCTGACCCCCAAGGCCTGCTCAGGGGGTCCCACAAGGAATCGCGATATTCCGAACGATTGAAAATGACTTTTCTTGAGAAACATTTGGATTTGGATTATCATGTCCTATACTGAGGATGCTATAAATTACTCAAGTCTGCCCGAATTGTGTGGGTAAAATTGATACCTAGTCACTTTGAATAAGAATGCACTTACGTCTCGTCTAACATTTGGAAGAAATATCTACTTATATGACAACAGGATACCGACATAACTTGAAGGAAATAAAAACGCCCTGAAGAAGTTCTGTTGTACAGAACGAAACGCGGCGGCTGGCTGTGGTACATAAACTTAAGGAAAATAAAAGCATTTGAATATACACCAAGATTCAGCGCTTCAATAAGGACTCTAAGTGATATGATTTGATTGGACTTGTTGTGCAAGTGGTGCTGTGCCAAACTTTGGAATATTCTCCACTACTCTCTACTACTCACTCTCTACTACTCCACTACTCTCTAATACTCACTCTCTACTACTCATTCTCTACTACTCTACTACTCTCTACTACTCTCTCTCTACTACTCACTCCCTATTACTCACTATCTACTACTCTCTACTACTCACTCTCTACTACTCTCTACTCTCTACTACTCACTCTCTACTACTCTCTCTCCACTACTCACTCTCTACTACTCTCTCTCTACTACTCTCTACTACTCACTCTCTACTACTCACTCTACTACTCACTCTCTACTACTCTCTACTACTCACTCTCTACTACTCTCTCTCTACTACTCTCTACTATTCTCTCTGTCTGCTACTCAGTCTCTACTACTCACTCTCTACTACTCACTCTCTACTACTTTCTACTACTCACTCTTTACTGCTCTCTACTACTCACTCTCTACTGCTCTCTACTACTCACTCTACTACTTACTCTCTACTACTTTCTACTACTCACTCTACTACTCTCTACTACTCACTCTCTGCTACTCTCTCTACTGCTCTCCACTACTCTCTACTACTCACTCTCTACTCTCTATTACTCACTCTCTACTCTCTACCTCTCTACCTCTCTCTACTAGTCTCTACCTCTCTACCTCTACCTCTCTACCTCTCTACCTCTCTCTACACCTCTACACGCACACATATACACATACATATATGCATATATATGCATATGCATTTATTTTATATGTATGTGTATATATATATATATACATACATATATAAACATATATAATCTGAATATCTATATAAATACAAAAATAAATGCATGCATACATATTCATATATGCATACATATGCATGTTATTTACATGAAAGTTTGAAAAACACTAAAAAAAGCAAAGCTAAAAAGCCACCTCATTACAAACAGAATGGCTTTAACTTCCACTAGGGCAAGATGTATTGCATTTTCAATGCTTGTTTACTTTGGTTCCATCAAGAAGGCATTCAGATGTGTCACACATTTGCCATAAATTCTGAATGTTAGCACTCTAGTTGCTCATTAGATCAATGTAGTAAAGCTACTGCTCACCAGGGAAGTCTGCTGCTGGTATTCAAAGTGCATGTTTCAGTCTGCATGTCAGAATTCTTTTAATGAAATAGAAGAGGATTTGAGAAGTCACCCAAAATGTGCCCTAGTTTTTCTTTCTGAAGCACTAATCATACTTTCTATGGCAAAATGAACCTCCTCATTTTGTTCCTTTTTAAATTAAATGTTTTCAGACTTACCTCTTCATTCCAATCAAGATGGCTTCTGGTGTGCCATACTTTTGTCATAAGTAAGACTGTTAGCGCTCTAGTTGTTCTTTAGAACACTCTGGGACATTCTGTCATTGGGCTATACTTGGGCTACATCTGGTGATATTTGGGATTCATTTGGGCTCTTTTGTCTCTGGTGGCCATCTTGGGAGACTGCATGTCAGAGTTTTTTAATGAAATAGAAGAGGATTTGAGAAGTCACTCAAAATGTCCCCTAATTTTTCTTTCTGCAGCACTAATCATACTTATTATGGCAAAATGAACCCCCTCATATTGTTCCTTTTTAAATTAAATGTTTTCAGACTTACCACTTCATTCCAATCAAGATGGCTTCTGGTGTGCCATACTTTTGTCATAAGTAAGATTGTTAGCGCTCTAGTTGTTCTTTAGAACACTCTAGGACATTCTGTCATTGGGCTATACTTGGGCTACATCTGGGTGATATTTGGGCTACATTTGGGCTCTTTTGTCTCTGGTGGCCATCTTGGGAGACTGCATGTCAGAATTTTTTAATGAACTACAAGAGGATTTGAGAAGTCACTCAAAATGTGCCCTAATTTTTCTTTCTGCAGCACTAATCATACTTTCTATGGCAAAATATACCCCCTCATTTTGTTCCTTTTTAAATTAAATGTTTTAAGAGTTACCACTTTATTCCAATCAAGATGGCTTCAGGTGTGCAATACCTTTGTAATAAGTAGGACTGTTAGTGCTCTAGTTGTTCTTTAGAACACTCTGAGAAGCTGCAGTAGAACACAAAGGAATCAACTGACAGTCTCTGTCCTTGTTGGATATATATGTTTTACTGAGAATGTCAGACTTCATTCTCACATGACTGAGAAAGATAATGTGAATTTACAGAAAATATGCTTTCAGCTTAGCTTATAGATCCCCTTCCAAACCACTGTGGGAAAAGCATGAGATAATATTTTTCTTTCAAACATCATTCATGATATCCCATCAGAAGGCTTTTTCACATAGTAAAATCACCTTAGAACACACCACAATTCTTAAAATTAGTATGGTACTATCAACAAATGATTTATAATGTAACTAAAGTCTTAAAACATTCTATTAACTGCAATGCTTTTTAATGAGGTGCTATCTTGTATATTGGTCCCAAGATGGCTGCCAACAGTTTCTGGTTTGGAGTGTTGACAGACAGTTGACAGCCAATCAGCATGCAGCTCATGCTCGGAAAGGTAAGCTTACAGTAAGCTTACAGTAAGCTGCTATAGATATATATATTTTTTCTCTTTTGATTTTCTCAGGAACTACTGGAGAGATTTTCACCAAATATAGAAAAGGCACTTCTGCATACCAGTCTCTACCATTTTCCCAAGTTTGGTGTAATTCCGTTCAGCCGTTCGGGCTGTAGCCGTGTCTAATCGTCCCATGGAAATTAACATGGTTAAAACACGTTTTGGGAGCCCCCTTTTTTCTCAGCCCCCGATTGACGAATCTCCCCAAAACTTTCAGGGAAGGAGCGGAGCAGAGTGGGCCATTTTCTTTAAGAAGTTCGTGAAGATTCATCAACCGGCGCCAAAGTTATTCCCAATGAAATGTTGCGGATTTCCTATGGAAACTAGGTCCTAACTATAACTACCTACTGGCGACTGCCAGTAGGTAAAGATATATATATATATATGTATGTATATATATATATATATGATGATGGGGGCGGAGCGGGTTTCAACCAATGGAAACTTGGCAGGACTAACATAAGATGGTGGGTGGCAGACTCCTTATCACTATGGCACTGAAGAAGGCCGGGAGGGCTGAAATGCATTTGCCGCAGTTTTGAATAAAAGTGCTTCCAAGACTCCCCTGCGTGGCCTCTACTCTTTCGACAGGAGGAGGTGTTGGTGATTTGATTCGCGTCAGCCAGAGATGTGTTTTAGAGGCCCTCGCTGTGCAAGTTGGCTGGGACGTCACTGGCTTCTGCTACGGCGGTTTCTGGGTCTTCCAAGGTATTGGGATGGTCTCAGCCCGCCACGAAGTTTGGGATGAGAAGGGCGGTAAACTAAAGTCACTGACTTTATGCTGGGCGGGATGGACTGCCGTTTCTGCCCCCGCTTGAACTAATCCTGAGCTGAACGTGAAAAGGGGGCAGGGTAGAGACTCCCTGACCCCCTAGGCCTTCTCAGGGGGTCCCTGAAAGACCAAGAGGGCAAAAAAACATTTTTTTAATTGCGGGGTACGTGCACGGTGCACGCACCCGTACACGCACGGTGCGCGTACATCGACAAAAAAAGACAAAAAAAATACAGTTAAATAACAAGTTTGAGTGTTTATATGTTGGTTGGCTCTAAAAAGAGCCGTTGTGTTCATTGAGTGTTTTTTGTACCTACAACTAAGTACCGATGCAGAGTCTAAAGTTCAAGAGGAAGACTCTGTTCCCCTCATCTGTGAAATGTACACCGTCTCCTCTATAAATGCCTTGCATGTTGTAACGCAAGTTGTTTTGGTATATAGAACCCATACCATAGTCTCTAAGGAAAGCAGAAACAGACTTATTCACATGTTTCCTTGCTTTCTCAATCTGCGGACAATATTGGTTGGACCAGTTCCATTTTTGCCTTTGGCATATATTAGAGTTTGTGCCTTTGGCATATATTAGAGTTTGTGGAAAAAGGGACATCAATTGCCCAAAGGTGTCCTTTAAAAGCATTTCAAGACCTACCCCAGTCAAAGTGCCCAGGTCATTGCCACCACTGTGCACAATTATGAGGTCAGGGTGTGGGAGATGCAAAAAGGATTTTACCAATGGCATCAATTGGTGACATCCCAATCCTCTATGGCCAATCCACATAATATCCACATTTGGTAAATCAAGGTTGAGAAAGCATTTATTTGCTGCATACTTTTCACTCCAGAAAATATAGCTGTGTCCCGCAATCCACACTCTAAGCATCTTGAAGGGAGATCTGGTTGTACTCAGATGGGCTCTGGAAATGAAATGGCAGTTTGAAAAGTAGGAGTTTAGAAAATAATGTGGTAAATAATGAGTAAATAATAATACATACATCAAAATTTAAATTGAAATATTGTAAAAAATATAGAACATTTGTATAATAACAAATACATATAATAATTGATACATTTTAAAATTAGCATTTAAAAAACCTTTGAAATTCACTTAAAAAACCATAGGTTTCACACACGTTATAGTTAGGAATTAGCATTTAAAAAACCTTTGAAATTCACTGAAAAAACCATAAGTTTCACACCAGTTATAGTTAGCTGGACATTTTACTCATACAAAACCATTGAAACTCCCCTGTTATAGTTAGTTGTACTCACTATAACTCGCGCGCCTGCAATCCACTGCTGATGATGTCACATATTACATCATTCATGACATGGTCAGTGACATCACTGATGACATCACTGATGGCATCTCAAATGACATCACTGATGACATCATCCATGTGACAATGAAATACACCTCATCACACACTAGTATAATATTTCATCACTCACAATAAAATAGAAAGTGCCATATTTGAAACCATTGACACACCAATAGTAGTTTCTAAACACCGACTCAGTGATTCATAGATCTATACACACATCTAATCACTTACCTATAGATTCAGAGTTATATGCAGTGAATAATTAACAGAACACTATCAAATATACGTATACGCCTATTTCAACATTACACACCAGCACACATTGTATTCACTTATAAAGACATCCTTCTGACTTATGCAAGCAATTGATTATACTTACATTTACTCATCTACACACTTATACAAACACCACTTCATCTATTTATATAGATAGTAACTCACACTTAGTGTGTTATAAAATCACTATTACAAGTATACATATAGTGACTCATACAATCACTAAGTCTTAGGCACACTTAATTAGATATAACTGTCACATACACTGCCTTTTTATTTTCAAGTTTAATGGAGATGTACCATTGAGAGAAATATTTCATCACCACCACACCCATAAACATATACACTCACTGAAAAAACTATTATAACATGTAGTCTTAACCATATATACCTACTGATTGTACTATTCACACATTTTTGGGCAATCACACACCTCCCCCCAAACCACATAGACATTCATTTACCCATACAAATACTCAGTTAAGAAACCAAAAACAAATATAGTCTTTAACATAGCAATTAAGACAAAGCAATAAAGACTTTCACACAGTTTAGTAGCTACACATTATATATAGTGAGACTCTACAAATTAGTCAAGGAAACAATCAATGACACTGTTACTAAATCCACCATCCACATATTTATATTTATATATCCACTCATTCTTCAATGCAAAGTAGTGTATTTATAATACATATTTAAATATCAAAGCAAACCACATTCACTGGATGATGTCATCAGTGATGTCATTTGAGATGTCATCAGTGATGTCACTGACCATGTCATGAATGATGTAATATGTGACATCTTCAGCAGTGGATTGCGGGCGCGCGAGTTATAGTGAGTACAACTAACTATAACAGGGGAATTTCAATGGTTTTGTATGAGTAAAATGTCCAGCTAACTATAACTGGTGTGAAACTTGTTTTTTTCAGTGAAAATAAAAAAAAAATATATATATATATATATATATATTTATTATTTATTATTTATTTTTAGACACTTGTAGAGCGTGACTGTCACCGTTGCAGGCATCCTGGCGCTGAAAGATCAGAAGAGACGGGAGTGAGATCGGGCTAACAAGGGAATAACCAAGTTTTTATCTTCCTTCTGAACGGGAGGAGTTCATTGATGTGCCTAATCTCGATAGGGAGAGTATTCCATAATATGGCAGCAGTCACTTCGAAGGATCTGCCTGAATCTGGGTACAACTACCAGTTTGGCGTCAGAGGATCGAAGCTGTCTGGTTGGGGTGTACCAGGCAAATTTAGATCGCAGGGGGGCTGGGCCAGATCCATGGAGAGCCCTAAAGACTATACAGAGGGCCTTAAATTGAATCCTCTGCCTTATGGGAAGCCAGTGCAGTTTTGCCAATGCGGACACTCCATGAGAACTTCTCGGCAACCCCAGAGCCAGTTTAGCAGCAGCTGATTGGACCCTCTGGAGCCTGTCCAGCAGGAACTCAGGGGACCCGAGCAGGAGGGCATTACAATAGTCCAACCTGCTAAGGATGGTACATCTGACCACTTGGGCGCGGGCATGGGTAGGTAAGAGGGGCAAAACTTTTCTTAGGGCGCGAAGGATGGCAAAGCAACAGGCAGATGTTTTTTTGACATGCGTCTCCAAGCTGAGCCTCTGATCCAACATGACCCCTAGGTTGCGAACTGATTCCACCGGCCGTACATTGGACCCAGTTTCCGGGGGCCAAAAATTGATTGGAAATGGTTGGGGAATCCTAGTACCTGCACTGAAGAGCACCTCCGTCTTCCCTGCGATGAACTGAAGGGAGTTATCCTTCAGCCACCTAGACGTGTCACGCAGACAGTTGTGTAGAACCTCCACGGAAGTTGAGTCCTCGCCTTGCAGGGAGAGGATCATCTGCGTGTCGTCGGCGTAGTTAACAATCCTGATGACGAAGCCTTTGATGAGAGAAATCAGAGGTCTGAGGTATATATTAAAAAGAATTGGCTGATTGCCGAACCCTGAGGGACTCCATGTGTTATAATCACAACAACCTGGTCCTTCACTCCATAGGCTGTTCTTTCTACAACATCCTTTGTTGACTCGTTGGTGTGGTTACACATAACCTTACACCCACTTGAAAAAGTTACAACAAGGTGTGCCTATCATTAAAACATCCTCGCCACTTCTCTGTGTGTCTGCATCTACATCTACAGTGTCTACTGTCAGTCAAAACCTCATGCAACCCCGTGCAATAAGTAAATACATCAGATCACATAAGAGAACTAATCAGAAAAGATCAAAGAAAAATGTGTGGGTGGTGGGTAGGAACCTCACGGGAGCAACCACCTGGGAACTACTGACCGGTTCTCGTCAGTGTGTGCCTTTTCTTATCATCGGCTCCTTCCCACCAGAAAACAAAAAAACAAGAAGATAGGAAACAATATATATAAAATTAAATCCTAATCAACCTAGAGGTGTGTATCCCTATAGCACTCTTGTGCATCTACCCCCTATTTGTATCAACACTGCTACTCAGTGAGATCCACAACGTTAAAAATGAAGTTAGATAACCCTAGCTGATTGAACAACTTTATTCCATGCTGGGTATCTACTCCCATTAAAACCAAAACCTTGCCGTTGTGCTTCGTTTTGAATTATAAGAAGCCAACATGTTTCATTGCCTGTCAGAAATGGTCGGCAATTTCTTCAGGGCAGGGGGTAATTCAATCGCCACACTCAGCTGGACACTGCCAACCCGTTATATCTGTAGACACAGTGACACATACACACAGAAAAAACATTGAGTTACATCCATTAGTATCAAGCCCACCTCCTCCGAGGTGTAATCTGTATCCAACTGTTTCATGAACATATCAGGGGTATTACCTTCACTTCAGTGCCTACTGGCATACCTAGGGTTCTTCGTACCCTCTTCCACGTGTGTGGTCCACTTTATAATTGCCTATGATGGTCGCTTCACGTCGACCTGCAAGTATGTAGACAGTTATTATTGCTCATTCCCTATTAGTGGCTGTCCCCAGTCACCCCTTATGTTTTATAAATGTTTACATCGGGTCCGCTGTTTTGCCCTGTTCCCATCGCGTCCTACACCTATAATTTCATGGTGGACTACCGGCGACACGTAGGGCACTAGTGTGCCGCTCTGTGTCACACCCCTGTGACTTCGTGGAGACTGCCGGCGAAACTGAGTATGCTCGTATACCGCTCTGCGCGGGTGTTAGATTACGAGTGGCGACCGCTTGTGCTCTGCCCATCTAACACATACCTTGGTGGAGCTAATCGCAGTCGACTACCCCTCCGCTGTTGCTTTCTCCTTACCGCCTCTCTCCTCAGCGATGTTTTCAAAATAGGGGCTCCCGTTCCCGCTATCACCGTCTACATTCTCGACGCCTTCCACTACATAAGCGTGTGATGTCACGTATCACGTGACCCTCCCGAACTGTGGCGGCCATCTTGGAGTGGGGATTTCTTCACTTTTGTCTATGATGTTACTATATGTGGTACATAAAGCTCTTTTTTGCCTCGTTTTTCAATATTTCTTTGCGTAGGTGTTTTCATGTATATTTATGCTCCCGCTTAGTTACTTAATGTAGACTCAATTGTACAGTTGCCGTGCCTATTTATATGTGCAACTGTGGATTATTTGGTCATTACCAGGGGTGAGTGTTAGCAATGGGCATAATAACTAAGTGGCTGTGCATTTTAATCAGTGCCACTGCTGTATATATACCCATCCACACCAGGATTTTTTGCCCCGAGCCTAGCATGCATATATGTAGGGCAATTTGAGACTCATTATGTGTACCATCAGTCAAATCCGTTCCAGGCTCACATCTGCTTGTGGAAACGATTTATCGATGATGTCCTGTGTGTGTGGACTGGACCCGAGGTCAAATTGCAGGAGTTCCTTACATGGTTGAACAATCTGGACCCCTGCCTTAAATTCACATGGCATTATAACAGGCAGGCAGCGGTCTATCTTGACCTCGATATAATAGCCTGCAACAATCTTCTCACCACTCAAGTACACAAGAAACCAACTGACAAGAACTCACTGCTTCATTACAACTCTTACCACCCTCGTGCACTCCGCGACAATTTACCGGTTGGTCAGTTTCTCCGGTAAAGACGGAACTGTTCCACTACACAGAAGTATGTGGAAGAAGCAGGTGAATTGAGGGATAAGCTTGAGCAACGTGCCTATCCCAAGAGAATTGTGAAATCTGCCTGGAAGCGGGCATTAAACACCCCTAGAGAAGCACTTCTTGAGAGAGCACCTAAGGAAAGAGGAGATTGCCTTCCAGTGGTCACCACCTTCGACCCGCTGTCCTCCAAGATCCGAGGGATATTGAGAAAACACTGGCATCTGCTGAGCACGAGCAGCTTTAACATACCCCCGCCTAGATTTGCCTTTAGAAGGTCTAAAAATTTGAAGGACAGATTGGTACATTCGCGACCTAGACAAGAGGGTGTAGTACCAGAGACACTCACCGGACATCACCCGTGTGGATGTTCCTCAGTTTGTAGCCTCACGAGCAAGACCAAAAGTGTCCAATTGATGAGCGGAAAAACATGGCATCTGAACAGCTTGAAAACTGTAACACGGCCAACGTCATATATCGGCTGACATGCCCATGTGGACTTCACTACATCGGGCTAACATCCAGGAAGGCTAAAATCCGCATCCAGGAGCACCTCAGCACGATAAGGGCAGGACGACTAACAACAAAGTTAGTACAACACTACAAAACTGCGCATCACCAACCTAAAGAGCTATGCTGGGTGATCCTTGAGAGAATCAAGGGGGACCCTAGAACAATAGAAATGAGGCTAGCATCCAAAGAAGCCCGCTGGATTTACCAGGAGAAGGCAGACAGGATCGGTCTTAATGACCTTATTGAATGGAACAAAATATCTGCAAGATGAGTGAACAGTGGGTGAGGGTCATCTGAGTAAAACTGCACTCAAGGGTGTAATATAGCCATGGAATACATACACAATAAGTAAACAATCAGATCAAGTATTTCGTTGCACGACACCTTTTTTTAAAGAATCCTTTTTAAAAAAAAATCCTGGTGTGGATGGGTATATATACAGCAGTGGCACTGATTAAAATGCACAGCCACTTAGTTATTATGCCCATTGCTAACACTCACCCCTGGTAATGACCAAATAATCCACAGTTGCACATATAAATAGGCACGGCCACTGTACAACTGAGTCTACATTAAGCAACTAAGCCGGAGCATAAATATACATGAAAACACCTTCGCAAAGAAATATTGAAAAACGAGGCAAAAAAGAGCTTTATGTACCACATATAGTAACATCATAGACAAAAGTGAAGAAATCCCCACTCCAAGATGGCCGCCACAGTTCGGGAGGGTCATGTGATACGTGACATCACACGCTTATGTAGTGGAAGGCGTCGAGAATGTAGACGGTGATAGCGGGAACGGGAGCCCCTATTTTGAAAACATCGCTGAGGAGAGAGGCGGTAAGGAGAAAGCAATAGCGGAGGGGTAGTCGACTGCGATTAGCTCCACCAAGGTATGTGTTAGATGGGCAGAGCACAAGCGGTCGCCACTCGTAATCTAACACCCGCGCAGAGCGGTATACGAGCATACTCAGTTTCGCCGGCAGTCTCCACGAAGTCACAGGGGTGTGACACAGAGCGGCACACTAGTGCCCTAAGTGTCGCCGGTAGTCCACCATGAAATTATAGGTGTAGGACGCGATGGGAACAGGGCAAAACAGCGGACCCGATGTAAACATTTATAAAACATAAGGGGTGACTGGGGACAGCCACTAATAGGGAATGAGCAATAATAACTGTCTACATACTTGCAGGTCGACGTGAAGCGACCATCATAGGCAATTATAAAGTGGACCACACACGTGGAAGAAGGTACGAAGAACCCTAGGTATGCCAGTAGGCACTGAAGTGAAGGTAATACCCCTGATATGTTCATGAAACAGTTGGATACAGATTACACCTCGGAGGAGGTGGGCTTGATACTAATGGATGTCACTCAATGTTTTTTCTGTCTTTGTCTGTGTGTATGTGTCACTGTGTCTACAGATATAATGGGTTGGCAGTGTCCAGCTGAGTGTGGCGATTGAATTACCCCCTGCCCTGAAGAAATTGCCGACCATTTCTGACAGGCAATGAAACATGTTGGCTTCTTATAATTCAAAACGAAGCACAACGGCAAGGTTTTGGTTTTAATGGGAGTAGATACCCAGCATGGAATAAAGTTGTTCAATCAGCTAGGGTTATCTAACTTCATTTTTAACGTTGTGGATCTCACTGAGTAGCAGTGTTGATACAAATAGGGGGTAGATTCACAAGAGTGCTATAGGGATACACACCTCTAGGTTGATTAGGATTTAATTTTATATATATTGTTTCCTATCTTCTTGTTTTTTTGTTTTCTGGTGGGAAGGAGCCGATGATGAGAAAAGGAACACACTGACGAGAACCGGTCAGTAGTTCCCAGGTGGTTGCTCCCGTGAGGTTCCTACCCACCACCCACACATTTTTCTTTGATCTTTTCTGACTAGTTCTCTTATGTGATCTGATGTAGTTACTTATTGCACGGGGTTGCATGAGGTTTTGATTGACAGTAGACACTGTAGATGTAGATGCAGACACACAGAGAAGTGGCGAGGATGTTTTAATGATAGGCACACCTTGTTGTAACTTTTTCAAGTGGGTGTAAGGTTATGTGTAACCACACAAACGAGTCAACAAAGGATGTTGTAGAAAGAACAGCCTATGGAGTGAAGGACCAGGTTGTTGTGATTATAATGTTATGAGTGGAGGGTACCTGTGTTCTAAGTTTCCCCTCTAAGCTCCTTTTGTGAGAGAAGGACTCCATGTGTTACCAGGGAAAAGGCTGACTGGAAAGGTGGCATGGATACTGCTTGCTGCCTATCCTGCAGAAATGAATGAAACCATTGCAGCACGGTGTCTCTCACTCCCGCCTCCCACAGCCGCCTCATTAGAATCTTATGGTTCACCGTATCAAAGGCGGCAGACATGTCGAGCAGGATCAGGAATGCTGCTTGTCTTCTGTCTGCACGCCTTTGAAGCTCATCCATAGCCGTGATGAGGGCTGTTTCGGTCCCATGGGCAGGCCGAAAACCGAATTGGTCCCCATCTAGTAATAGATGACGTTCTAGATGGTTGGAGAGAGTGTTGCTGACTAAGCATGGGCGGATTTTGCGGATCCACGATCCGCGGATTTGCGGATTTGCGGATCGTGGATCCGCAAAATCCGCCGATTTTGCGGATTTGCGGATCCGCGGATTTGGGGCGGGGCTTCCATGCGAGTGCACATGCCTCTTGTGTGTTTAAAAGGGATTGCGCTCGTGAAAGTCAAGGATGCAAAGGCCTCTATCCAGCATCACAGCTGATTTTCGACGGTAGATTTGGGAAGAAGGCACACCTGCCCAGCCTCGATGACGAGTCACTGAATTTGAGCTTCAACTAGTTCCAGCGACCATGTGTGTGTTACTATGCAATCGCCCCGAAGGGCACAGGGGTCCCTTGGGTGAGCTGTCCATCATAGTGGGTCAATGGCGGGAAGACGGTGCACACCGCGAGTGTGTGGGCGGGGCTTCCATGCGAGTGCACATGCTTCTTGTGTGTGTAAAAGGTCTGAGACCGATCAGAGCAGCAGATGAAGAGACAGAAGCTCCTGGTCACAGGAACAGCAAAGGGATTGCGCTTGTGAAAGTCAAGGATGCAAAGGCCTCTATCCAGCATCACAGCTGATTTTCGACAGTAGATTTGGGAAAAGAAAGCACACCAGCCTGGCCTGTTGTAACTATTTTACGATGGCGCCGGCAAGCTGCCAGTTCCATCCTAAAATAGTTACTAAATTAGCTTCAACAGGTAGCTCTAATAGATAAAATCGAGCACCTGCTTTATTTTATCTATTAGAGCTTCCTGTTGAAGCTAACTTAGTAACTATTTTAGGATGGCGCTGGCAGCTTGCCGGCGCCATCGTAAAATAGTTACAACAGGCCAGGCTTCAACTTTTGCCCCCGGATCTGCCGCTCGCGGATTTGCGAATTCTCGGTAAATTCGCGGGAGTTCGCAGATCGCGAATTTACTGAAAATTCGCAAAATCTGCGAGCGGTACGGATTTTGCGCTCATACTTATTGCTGACCAGACGCTCAACTATCTTGGCGGGGAAGGGCAGCAAGGAGATTGGCCTATAGTTTTTAGAGCAGTCAGGGTCTAAGGAGGGCTTTTTATATATATATATATATGGAAGAAAAGTGTGGTTTAATTTTAAAATATGTTTTCAAACATTTACAACAATATTTTATTTTTCAATGTAGACATGGGAAGCCAGGGTGAGTGAGGCGACAACAGCCTCAAGTGTGCTGACCATCTTCAAACCTTGCCACCTTGGAAGAACTGGATATTATAAAAAAAAATCAGATTGAATAGGCAAACACTTCTTGATTTGTACCATCTGCTGCAGGCAGATCTTCTGCCTCACAATGGTAATCCCACATCAATAACACCAATAGTCAAAATACTGAAAGTACTCAATATTGTGGCCACTCGATCATTCCAATATACTGTGACAGGAGCTGGTGTAATGATACAACCAACTTTCAGCGTTGTGCTGCAAGAAGTTCTTTCTTCAATGATGAGACACATCAACACATCATTCAGTTTCCTACAAACCAGGTTTTTGCCAATGTGAAGGGAGATTTCTATGCCTTGGGCCACCTGCCGCATGTGGTTGGAGCAATTTATGCCACTCATATTGTATTAGTGCCACCACACGCAAGAGTATTCCAATCAAATGAACTTCAATTCAATTAATGTGCAAGTTATCTGCTTACCCGATTTGTACATCACAAGTGTGGGTACAATGTTTTACTGGATTAACCCATGATTTTTTTGTGCTATGGAACAGCAGCATACCCCTGCAAATGTCACAACTTGGACCTGAGAAGGTTTGGCTTGTTGGTAAGTACTATTTGTCATTATATTTGGTTAATGTAAACTGTGATGATGTATAATTGTGTTACATATTTTTAGGTCATCCCATATAGGAGACTCAACTTTTCTTAACCGACCATGGTTGTTAGCAGCCTGAGGATTCCAACAACACCATGGGAAGTTTGTTTCAGTGAGGCTCATGGAAGAACAAGAATGCCGGTAGAGCTAGCTTTTGGGCTCCTAATGGCCAGATTACGACATCTGAACATGACTGGCGGTTGGACCTGACCTGGCTGGAGCTGCTCGTCTTTTTAAGGGCTGCCTTAACCCCACGACTTGCGGAACCCGCTTCGCGGGTCCCGCTGCGGATTTAATCCTCACCGCTTGTTCCTTTGTTTTTTGGTTTCCTGCTTGGCTGCACCGAGGGGGCGTGTGAGGCTTCAGGGCTGCGAGCGTGAGGCTGAGGCACCTGGCCCCGCTCTCCCTGAATGCCCCGCCCTCACCTCCTGTAATCATAAAGGCACCTGGACTTCCTCATTGTGGCGGTTGGACCTGACCTGGCTGGAGCTGCTCGTCTTTTTAAGGGCTGCCTTAACCCCACGACTTGCGGAACCCGCTTCGCGGGTCCCGCTGCGGATTTAATCCTCACCGTTTGTTCCTTTGTTTTTTGATTTCCTGCTTGGCTGCACCGAGGGGGCGTGTGAGGCTTCAGGGCTGCGAGCGTGATGCTGAGGCACCTGGCCCCGCTCTCCCTGAACGCCCCGCCCTCACCTCCTGTAATCATAAAGGCACCTGGACTTCCTCATTGTGGCGGTTGGACCTGACCTGGCTGGAGCTGCTCGTCTTTTTAAGGGCTGCCTTAACCCCACGACTTGCGGAACCCGCTTCGCGGGTCCCGCTGCGGATTTAATCCGCACCGTTTGTTCCTTTGTTTTTTGGTTTCCTGCTTGGCTGCACCGAGGGGGCGTGTGAGGCTTCAGGGCTGCGAGCGTGAGGCTGAGGCACCTGGCCCCGCTCTCCCTGAACGCCCCGCCCTCACCTCCTGTAATCATAAAGGCACCTGGACTTCCTCATTGTGGCGGTTGGACCTGACCTGGCTGGAGCTGCTCGTCTTTTTAAGGGCTGCCTTAACCCCACGACTTGCGGAACCCGCTTCGCGGGTCCCGCTGCGGATTTAATCCTCACCGTTTGTTCCTTTGTTTTTTGGTTTCCTGCTTGGCTGCACCGAGGGGGCGTGTGAGGCTTCAGGGCTGCGAGCGTGAGGCTGAGGCACCTGGCCCCGCTCTCCCTGAACGCCCCGCCCTCACCTCCTGTAATCATAAAGGCACCTGGACTTCCTCATTGTGGCGGTTGGACCTGACCTGGCTGGAGCTGCTCGTCTTTTTAAGGGCTGCCTTAACCCCACGACTTGCGGAACCCGCTTCGCGGGTCCCGCTGCGGATTTAATCCTCACCGTTTGTTCCTTTGTTTTTTGGTTTCCTGCTTGGCTGCACCGAGGGGGCGTGTGAGGCTTCAGGGCTGCGAGCGTGAGGCTGAGGCACCTGGCCCCGCTCTCCCTGAACGCCCCGTCCTCACCTTCCTGCACCACCCCCATTGCTATTGGCCTATAAAAACCAGTGAGAGACGCTGCGCGGGAGCGCGCGGGAGCGCCCGGGGATAAGCCCGGGACAAGGGCGGGACCGTTTGAGGCCGTTCGAGGCCTAAGAGGACTGGCCTGGCCCACCCCCCTTGGTTTGTACCATTGACTTCGGCCTTGGCCTTTGATATTAGTGAGTACGCCACAAGAATTATATCTGCCATATATCATGTGTACTAGGGGGAGTCGTAGTAAGACCGCACTGGGCCTGACCAAGCCAAATGGCACCTTGGATGACTTTCTAGTAAAGACAAATTTGGCAATAGACGCCGAAATTACAAAAAATACAGACTAGGGTTTCTATCGAGCTTGACGCCGCGCGCAGGCTCTCCCAAACATTTGCTAATTCTAAAAAATCATCCTTGGGACACATTGCGTCCGCTGCATCCCCCCAACAGGCTGCACACCCCCTCCCTCTGCTAATACATGCCGACATTCACCATTCTTATCCTTCTTCCTCTTCACCCCCATTAGATTCCTCTTTTATTTTTACACCCATGTCCCCTAAACCCACTGAGAATAATTTTTCTACTGTACAGGAAAAGCCTATCACTATGCTGGATATCCCTGCCCCCTCCTTTTCGGTAGCAAAAAGTAAACATCTACATCGTCAAACCACGAAAAGGAAGAACATTGCTAAACTTGCCTACAACCGCAAGAAAGCAAAAATTGCTAGGCATCAGTTTTTCAATTCTAGAAGAACTCTGCCTAAAATAGGGGACCTTAAACAAACTTCACTTGCAGTTTTCCAGCAAATAGGGGGTGAGAGTGATCTTACCTATCCTAACACCACTACTGTTCCTGCTTTAGAGAATTTTGCTGTCTCTGGTGACAACTCAACAACGGGAGGCCAGAATGACTTGGGGAGGGATATGGGCAAGGCGGGTGAGGATGAACATTTTCTCAAAACAGTCTGGGTTACTCTGAAACAACTTCTGTCACCTTTTGAACTAAGACTGTCACGTATTGAGACTCACCTGCTTGAAATGGATAAAACTTTAGTTTCCCTGGCCACGCTTAGCCTAAAACAGCTGGAAGCTACATATCCCCAGATTACCGAGGGTCTCCCACAGGCGAGAAATGATGGTACCCAACCTGTACCAGCCTCAAATGCTGGCATTCAATCGGTATCAGTGCCTAACGAGGCATCCCCTGCTCCTAAAATTCTCCCCTCTCCTTTGCCCTCCCTATCATTCAAACCTACTCCAATTCCTAAACCCCGGAAAATCGCAAACGTCCTTGTTTCTTTGCCATCAAGTTCATCAAATCCAGATACAAAACCACCCCTAATACAAGTGCAGCCCAAAAACTCTTCTAGAAATGATCAAAATGTGACCAAGCCTATTACCCCCCTTTTACAGCGTACATTTGACCAATATCCAAATAAACAGAATTTCCGCGGGGGCTATATTGACCTCTCTCCCGATGCTGGGCTCTATGTTGCCATTTTGGCTGGGGTACCTACACTTGCCCCTGACACCGTGGAAACCCAGTGGTCCTTAAAGAACAAAGTGATCCACTGGCTAAATGCCAACAGGCAGCATCCACATACCACCACAAGCAGGGTCTTAATGGTCAGGCGAGTTCCATGGGTGGGTCGCACTAATAAAACCATATTAGGAGACTGTATTGTGGTGTCATTTGCAGACCCCCATACAGCCCAACTTATCACCACATGGGATACACATGCGATGCACCATTCGATTGTCACTAAACCCCTTACCTTTTTCTACCCTCCAAAACAGATAGTGGAGCCTTCTGGGGTCTGGTCCATAGCCCACAATCACAGATGGAAGGGGAACGGGCAGGGATGGCAAACCAATAATAATTGGTGGGAAGGCGCACCCACTATGAATAGGTTTGAATGCCTAGATCAGGTGGATTGACTGGGAATTCTTGATCTTTCACCTCGGTCGAGCACTCTAAATCTTTCAACCAAGGCCAGTAACACTGACAATTTTCCATCTGTAAATAAAAATCAAAATTCCCTGGGTGCAGAAGAACTCTGCCCAGTCCAGTGTCCCCTCGCTGTGCGCGCCACACAACATCTAGAGACGGTACATTCCCTAGTCTCGATAGACGCAACGGGAAATGTTGGCCAACCACCTCAGAAAAACAGCGACTCAAAACATTCACTCCTATCTTGGAATGTAGCAGGCTTGGGTAACAAGATCACCCATAAACCCTGGTTGGAGATTATACAGAAGCATGGCGTTCTTTGCCTGCAAGAAACTTGGCTTGTTGAGGAAAGTCATATTTTGGGGTATCGAACATTTCATTCACCCGCTGTTCCCTCTCCCCAGGGTCGAAACAAAGGGGGCCTGTGCATATATACATCGAATGCGGGAGACATAAAGGTATATGATTTCCATTCCGATCAATACTTTCAAATTCTTTTATTTAAATGGGGCACCACACAAAAGGTGATATTGGTAAATTTTTATAATAACATGCCAGTAAATGAAATGGAACAGACCTTGAATAAAATGTCACACCACATTCATAAAGTGAGAGATCAAAACACGGGGGACCACATAGTGCTATGGGTGGGAGACTTTAATTGTGCCATCTGCCCATCTTCCGAGTTAGGTTTGTGCGGCCTTTCGGATCGTGAGGAGGATGGCCCTTTCCATTTCTCACACACCAAGTTGGGGTCCCTCCTCAACAGCATTATTTTCTCTTTTGATCTTACTTTCATTAATCAGGCATGTTCCCCCCCAGTGCCCTTTGCCCCAACATATAATGGCAGAGGCTGTGAAACCACAATTGACTTTGCACTAGCATCCCCCATCAAACCCAATTTTATAACTTTCTGGGAGATTGGGGACGACCCAATGAGCGATCATTATCCAATTTCTTTTGGGGTAATGGTCACAGAGGAGAAAGCAAAGGAATCTAGTGGGCCGCTATATCCACTGGAGGTCACTTTAACAAAAATAAACGGCTATGTGATAAAGTGGGAGAAAATGAATCCTTTAACCTTCTTCCACAGCCTCATATCATCTTGCTTTACAGACATCCTTGTCTGTTTAGAAGAGGATATGGATCCAAAGGCGATTATGGCAGCTTTCGCTAACATTCAGCATTACATTAAAGACATGCTAACGAGGAGCCATAAAAAGAATGAGAAACATACACGTGGGTGGTTCGATTCTAGCTGCACAGCTGCCCTGAAGAAATTGAAGAAAGTTTTAAATGCTACCCCAAAAGATAGGGTGCACATTTCCAAGGCCAGACGAGAGTATAAAAGGGAAATTAAACATCGCAAGGCTACAATGAAAAGGGAGGCCTGGGAAGCTCTGGGGGAAGCCGCCAGGAATAAGGACGCTAACCTCTTTTGGAAAGTTATAAGATCGGTATATAACATAAAAGCGAGTGACAATTGCATAGATGTAGTAATCACTGCAGACCTCTGGGTAGAACACTACAGCAAACTTTATACCAACAGCCAGGGGGATACTCAGATCCAACAAAATGAACCCTTATCTTTGAATAATACATTTTATGATCACCAGTCAATTGACCCCCCAGTATCCCCCTATCCAATTGACTTGGTTTTTACTGCACTAGAAGTGGAAAATGCCATCAGGGAAAGCCCATCAGGGAAAGCTCCTGGCCCCGACTACACCCCTGTGGATGTTTATAAAACAAACCTCGATTTTTGGGCCCCCCTCTTAACTAATGTTTTAAATATGGGAAACAAATGTGGCTTAATTAACACCTGGTCAGATGCAATTGTAGTGCCCATTTTTAAAAAGGGGAATAGGGACGATCCTGCTTGCTACCGTCCCATATCTCTACTGGACGGTCTTATGAAAATTGCAGGAAGGATCGTCCTTAAGAGAATTCAACACTGGGAGACAGAGAAAAAGGTTATTTCCGAAACCCAATATGGGTTCCGTAAGGGAATGGGTACCCAGGAACAATGCCTTAACCTGTCCCTATTGATCTCCAAATACACCGAGGCCAAAAAAGGGGACCTGTTTGTTACCTTTGTTGACCTCAGCACAGCATTTGATTGCGTGGACCATCTTCAGCTCTGGTCAACATTGGAACATATCGGGGTGGATCCCACCATCATCATATTTATAAAAGAACTATGTAGAGATGCCGGAGCTAGAGTGAGGTTCGGGTCCCAGGGTCAATGCACACAGAAATTTCCCATAAACAGAGGGGTTAGGCAAGGCTGCATACTTGCGCCCCTCTTATTCTGTTTTTATATAAACTCTATTGTAGAGCACTTAATAAATATCCCAAGTGACTATCCAGCAATTAATGGTAGGCCTGTACCCATTCTTTTATATGCCGATGACGCGGCAATTATGTCTAGGACTAAGGTAGGGTTGCAGAGAGCAGTAACTGAATTCTCTTTCTATATGGGGAAACGAAATTTGAAAGTGAACATCTCTAAAACCTTCTCCATGGCATGCACTCAAAAAAACAAAAGGCCACAATGTTCGATATATCTTGACGAGCAAAGAATTGAGTCCACAGACACCTTTTGCTACCTAGGTGTAGTCTTTGATAGAAAAGGAGGTTGGAAACATGCAGTATCTGCTAGGAAACTTGCCTTTAGTCGCGCCATTGGGGCCCTGCGAACTTTCGCAGCAAAAATCGGGGGCAAACCAACTGCTGAGATGTTACAGATCTATCAAGCTAAGTGTATAGCGACAGTCACTTATGGAGCAGGCCTATGGGGCTTCGAAAACGTGTCCTCACTACAAACCTGTGAAAACCTTTTTATCCGTTATTTACTAGGTGTGAGCAAATCCACTTCGACTTTTTCCACCCACATTGAGACTGGCCTTAAATACCTTAGCGACACTATAAAGTTATCACCGTGTTTGCTATGGCACAAAATCTGGACCACTATGGAATGCCAATTTAATAGAGAACTCATTATGGACTGTAAAAATTTGGATGGTGCATCCAAAATCAAGTGGTTACGATACGTCCAGCTGATGTTCTCTGAAATTGGTCACCCTGAATTTTATGACACTCCAGAGTCCTTAGAAAACTTGTCCAGGCCAGCTCTTAAAAAACTTTTAATCACACAACTGGAAAGTGCCAGATGGAACACCGAGAAACATAAGAGTTCTACCCTGTTTTATCAAAAAATTACCCCTATTGAAGGTTTACAAAAGTATCTCAGGACCGAAACTGTACCGTATCCCCGTATGCTTCTTACAAGGCTGCGCTTAGGTACCTTCTTCCGAATGGTCACCCTTCCAAAACACAACGATTGGACTTCGGCGAATTTACTTTGCCCATGTGATGACCATTCTTCGCAAAGTAACATTCATATTATGTTCTTTTGTAAATTTTACTCTGCTCCGAGGAAATTATTCCTCTTACCTCTTCTTAAATCCTGGGGCATAAGAACATGTAAATCTGCTTATCGGAAGTTACTTTTGCTAGATGAGGTACATGTAATCTTTGTTGTTTCTCGCTTTTTAATGTCAGTGATAAAATACAGAAATTCGATGGTGTAAGCCTAACATGTTTAGATTCGCTAGAATTTCTTAAAACTTGAGATTTTTCGATTACATGTTCATTGCTGACCTCTTATACATGGAAAATGTTTTATAGATTCTTTACAAACTTTTTCAAATTTTTTAACGTGGAAACCTTTTAAAAATGTATGATATTAACTGTTCTTGTATGCTTTTATGATTTCTTATGTAAATCGAATAAAGCCAATTTGAATTTGAATTTGAACATGACTGGTGGAGCCCTCCTCTAGTCCCGATAAGATTTGCAAAATCACCATGGCATGCTGCATGTTACACACATAGCCCTGCATTGAAACATTCCATACATTGCAGATGAAGACCATGAAGAGTCAGTGGGCGAGGATGTTGAAATGCCAAATGAAGGTGATAAGGGTTAAGAGGAAGGAATTGATGTATGTCAAGATGTCATTGACAACTTCTTCAGATAAGTGTAAGTAAATAATTACATTTTATCAAATTAACCGCTAAGCCAACTTTTAATGTAATGTGGATAAAAGTCTGTGCTGAACATTTTTTTAGGAATTCCAAATAAAGTGACATCCAGGTCAAAGATGTATACGATAGTGAAACACTGACTACAGTGTTCCTTTGCATTGTTCATAAAAAAATGTGTTTTCAAATATATTCATTTGTACGGCGTCTATTTTGTACTGTAATTTACTGAACATTTTTGGTTTTATCTGTTTTATGACCCTTTAACATGTCATCTTCATTTAGACATTTTAAAAATGTGTTATTTGTAGTTGTATGCTGCTTTTGCCATGTACACGGGTAACAAGAGATGAATATGTGGAAGACACACATAGAACATGGGTGTATATATCCTATGCTGAGACAACTTGAACAGTGCTTGAAAGGAAGTTGTTAACATTGCCTTAGATTTGTTTTCCATTAAATGTTGGCACCAAGCCAATATGTGCTGCCGGAATTCCGGTAACCAAATGTGGCAGTCAACCCAAAGCATACTAATCTCCCTTCACATTGGCAAAATGCTAATTTTGTGTCAAGTGTATGAAGCTGTTCATGTCTCTCATTATTGTGGAAAGAACTTCTTGTAGCACACCACTTATGGTAGGTTGTGACATTCCGCCCGGATACTGCAACAGTGTCATGGACTGATCCTGTGGCCTCAAAATTGAGTACTGCCAGGATTTATGACTATTGGTGTTTTAGTTGTACAATGCCCATTGTGAGACAGAAGATCTGTCTCCAGCTGATGACATAATTAAATGATCATTGCCTATTGAATCTGATTATTTTGATTGTTTCCCCTTCTTCCACGGTGGCAAGGTGTTGAACTGAAAATGTTAAAATGGCACTGAGCAGTTGTGTTATAGTTATGTACTTATGCATGGTTGGTTAGGTTTGTTATGTTTCAGAAAAAATTGCTAGAACAATCTTTAGAAATTTTTATAACATGCTAGTTGATGCATTTTTGATATTTGTGTGTTGTTGTCATGGTATAAAATTGTGACAAACATTACCAACTTACAATTTATTAATAAATATACTTTTTTATTGTTTACCTTTTAAAATATATGATGGATGTTAACAAATGAATAAATACTGAAATGAAACTACAACATCAGTCTTTGACTTTTTTTGTTTTGCTTTTATTAATCAAAACCAAATAAACTAAAACAGGACGAAAACCAAAAATGAAAAGTTCAATCATGGTGAATGAAACCATTATTGAAGAGGTAAAATGCATCTACCATCAGAAAGGTAAGAATGTCCAGCAAATAGTGTACATAGTGACGGGTAGCCACCCATTGGAGGAAATTGGGTACTTTGTCTCTTGCTGGTGGTTGTGGTGCTCTTGCCTTCCTCTCCTGTTGGTGTGGATGAATGTGTGCTCTTGTGTGGGGGGCTGGTGGATCCACAGTTACAGAGACTGAGGTAGGTGCAGGTGTTGCCTCTTGTGGCAGGGCCTCCTTTTCTGTGGCTGAGGCAGATGTAGTGGGCCCTGATGTTAGGCCACAGAAAGGGAAAGATGGTGCTGGAAAAGCCCTGCACACATGGGTGTAAAAATCCTACAGCACCCCAAACAGGGAGCCCAAACTGGAGTTCAGATTCTCCATCTGCAACTGCTTCAGCTTCTGGATCTCTGTAAGAACCAGGCCCACCATGTCTTGGGACTGATGGAGGGATCCAAATACTTGGTTGACTGTGCCCTGTGTAACAGTGAACACAGTGGCCTCACTTTGATGGCCCACATATTTCCTCCCTCGACCCCTACTCCCACTACCCTGTGCCCTTGACCCAGTGTGCCCCATCCTGCTATGATGAAATAAAATTAATGAACCACGAGTGAATACATGAAAGAAGAAAAAAAGGACAAGAAACTGAGAAAAGCAACTAAATAACCGGACTTGTGTGAGCACATTTCTCCTATCAAATGTTGTGGTGCAGTGGAGTGGCAAAACACATGGGCTGAAATGGAGTGTTTTCTATAGAATGGTACGCAGGTAAAAACAATTATTCACAACACTTCTGATGTGTAGATGCATTCATTGTTGAAGTTCAACACCAGTCCAAGATAAAAGAAAGTACTTGATAAAAAGTCATGCTGTGTGTTCACAAAATTGGTCTATTTATTTTACTGAGAAATTTGTATAGTGTGAAAAAAATATTGCATTCTCCGAAAATATCCAACTGAACTTTCAGGCTGAGATAAGCGTACCTGTATTTCAAGGAAAAACTAAATTAAATGTATTTAATGTAAGGGTACACAGACTTCATTTAATACAAATGAAACCTGTCCTGTGGAGATCCAAATGAGCATTTTAGAAAAATGGCATGAAAACGTTTTCTGAAAAGGTTCATTTACTAAAATCGCTAACATATGACTCAAGAGCAAATATATGTTATTTTTTTAATTGGCAAGCCACCTAGAACCGGGCACAAATTTTAGGAAATCCCAGCTATTCCTTAGATTATACTGGAGCATTCAGCACTCAGTAAATCATTATTCCATTTCCACATGCATGAATATACATATCAACATGTTCTCTTGTGAAAATCACTGAGAGTACAAATGCATTTGGTATTACTTTTTCATTTTCTTCTTTCTCGAAGGGTATGTTTTTTCTGGCAATCCTTCTCCTACATTTCCAACAAGTATTTTCTTTTTCTATTCCCACCTTGGCAAAGGTATTTACACCTGCCCTGGTCATTACTGTCTCTAGGGTGAGAATGAGCTCAGGAAATATTTTATGAATGTCTACAAACATATTTGTTTGAGGGCGTGCATAAGCTTGGAGGTGGATTCCCACCTTGAAATGCCCACTGCATGTCCCGTGGATTAGACATACTTACATGAAATGTTGTTTAAAAAAGCTTGGTGTGCTATTTCTTAACATTTTCAGTGCTGATGCTTGTGTGAAGATTAATGCTGAGGTCAAGACATATTATAGCCTTATAGCCTGCAGTAGAGAGCTATACAGGCTGTTAAAGCCCCTGTACCATAGGCCCAAGCTGCAATGCAGCTCTTAACATTTCAGTGTTCTAATTGGGATTCTGTGTTGTCCGTAGTGCATAACCATATTGCTTCACTGCTGTGACATTTACTGTGAAGGTATTTATATATCCACATTGGCAGCCTTAAATGACGTAATGAAAACAAAAACATTATTGCTTGAATTAATTAGCACACGTAGAAAGAGAAAAAAATGAGGAGAAATAAAAATATTTCTCCTCGTTATGCCTCCCCTGGGAAGGTGTAGCATTTCAACAGATTGCAAGGTCTACCTATCATGGTTAATCTAAGAATACGCCAAAATCCATGGGTGGATGGGTTGGAACACCCACTCTTCACGCATGAAAGCGACTTGCTCCGCCTTGCATTACTCCAATTTTACTAAGCACAGGAGGGTCAGGTGCCCTTGTGTGGCTTGGTAATTCTCATCAGGGCTTTGTGTTGACCTTGCTGTGGTATTGCCGTGTCATGCCTGGAATCGGGAACACTGCTGGGTTCCAGATTCCAGGGATGACAGTTCAGACCCAGGCTCTTTACGATATGACAACTACTTTTATTCCTTAATAAACACGTCTTCTTGAGAACTACTAACCTTCGTGGCGACTTCATTTCATTGGCGACGATTGGGTAAAGAACCATTTATTAGAGCCTTGAGTCCCTACCTGCAACATTGAGGTACGTGTTGTATGCGGAGGATCATGAGTCATCTGAGGACAACAGCGCTGTATCACGGATAGGAGCGGATGCACGTTCGTGAAAATCCCGACGTTGTGTGCCCTTCCGTGAGTAAATTACCGCATTTTGCATTGATTTGGGACTTAAAGAAACTCTTCAGCGCGAGAGATCCTTAGCGCGAGAGTCCGGCAACGTGTGAGCAAATTTCAATTGATGCGCATGCGCGTGACGTCATAGCGTCCCAAGACGCATTTTCACGCACGGCGGCCATCTTTTGGGCTAATTTTCATTGAGTAATATTGCAGATGCGCAAACGCCGAGACAGCTACACGACAAGCTTGCTTCTAAGCTATTAAACGCCGAATCTGACACTTTTATCCCGCGATTTTGGTAAATAACCACTCAACATTCAAAAACAAATTTAAACAAAGCAACAACATAAGGAAATAAAAAAAAAAAATAATAATAATAATAATAATAATAAATAAAAACCTTCATAACTGCTGCATAATTCATCTAGTGTTAATTGAAAACCATTCTTACCAAAATGGAAAGTTTCTCTGCTCCTCCACCTTTCCTGTCAAGTCCGGGTGAACCAATCTTAGAGTGGAAAAGGTGGAAAGAAGGTTTTTGTGCTTACATAGAAGCTATTGGTGGTGAAGACTACACCAATAAAAGAAAACTAGCAATCCTCAAACACTGTTTGGGCGCTGAAGGAAGACATGTCCTCAGTCATTTACCTGTTGAATCACACAACGTTACATCTACTGAACAAGAAATAGATGTTTTCGAAGAAGCGATCAAGCAATTGGATAAACAATACATAAAAAAAGTTAACGTTGTAGTATCACGGCATAAGTTCTTGAGTAGAGGTCAATTACCTGGTGAATCAATTGACTCCTTTATGAATAGCCTAAGAATTTTAGCTTCCAAGTGTAATTTTTCAACTTTTCATGATCAGATGTTGCGCGATCAAATGGTTCACAAAGTTGCAGATATCAAACTTCAAGGAAAACTTTTGGACACAGAAGATTTAACGTTAGACAAAGCGTTAGATATCGCACATCGTTTTGAAAGTATGAACCTGGGTGTAAAAGAACTTACAGAAAAAAAATCTGCTGAAGTGAACGTTGTTAAAAAATCTAATTTTGAAGAAAAGAATTCTTTTAGAAGCAAGAACCAACCACCATTTCAAGGCAGAAGAGAATATGCATGTTTCAAATGTGGGAATCCATATCATCTAGCGAATGACAAGAAATGTCCAGCTATTGGACAATTTTGTAGATATTGCAGATTAAAGGGTCATTTTAGTAAAATGTGCAGAAACAAGAACAAATTTAAAAGTAATAGTTTTGTACAAAGAAAGGGTTCTAGTGAACAAGTTAACGAGATTGATGACGAGAATTTAGAAGAAGAATTTCTTTTTGCTGTATATGAGGTTAATGAGTGTGATAATGATTCACCATACTGTACCGTGGATATTGGGGGGAAGAATATCAATGTTATGGCTGACTCTGGTGCAAAACGTACTCTCATTGGTGAAGAATGGGTAAAAGAATTTCCAGATTTAAAACTATCTCCTCCTGACGTAAAATTGCTTGGGTATGGTAAGAAGCCTATTGGTATCCTTGGTTATTTTACAACATCCCTTAGTTTTAAAGGAAAAACCATTAATTCCAAGGTTTATGTGGCAAGGGATGGTTCATGTTTATTGGGGTGGCCTCAGCAAAGGGATTTGATGATAAAATTAGATCCAAACCATCCGGATCAAGTGCTGGGTTATTCAGACCTGGTTATGAGTGTGGAGTCCGATCTTGGACATGAGTGTGAAAAAAAATTTCCTGCAGTGTTCTCTACTTCTGCGTTAGGTCTTCTAAAGAATTTTGAGCATAAAATAATCCTTAGAGATGACGCTGTACCAAAGGTGCACAAAGTAAGGCATGTACCTTTACATTTAAGAGACTCTGTCAAGGCTGAACTCAAGAGATTGTGTGAATTAGATGTCATCGAGGAAATAGAATCCTCTATTTGGTTATCCCCTGTCGTTGTTGCTCACAAGCCCAACGGCAAAGTAAGACTTTGTGTAGATTTGAGAGATCTGAACGAGAATGTATGGGTGGATAGACACCCTTTACCTAATATAAATGAAATGTTTACAAAATTGAAAGGGGCATCCATTTTTTCCACTCTAGATTTGTCTAATGCTTACCATCAGATTGCATTACACAAGGACAGTAGGCATTTGACGTCTTTCATCACGTCAGAGGGTGCTTTCAGGTACAAGAGGATGCCCTTTGGCCTGATATCGGCATCTTCTGTCTTTCAAAGGGTGATGCACAATCTATTTAAAGACTTTGAAAACGTCTTATATTTTCAAGACGATATTTTGATCTTTGCATCTAATTCTTCTGAGCACTCTGAGATTCTGTATGAGGTACTGTGTGTATTACAAGATAGTGGTCTCACTCTTACAAAAGAAAAATGTAAATTTGGGGTATCCTCTGTTGACTATTTGGGACATACTATTAACAAAGATGGCATTTCCCCAAAATTAAATTTGATCAAAGCCATTGAGTCTGCTCCAGACCCAGTAAATAAAGATCAGCTCAGATCTTTCTTGGGGCTAGCCGAATATTATTCAAAATGTATTCCCCTGTTTGCTGATAAAACTGTAAATATGAGAAATTTGATGAAGAAAAATGTTCAGTTCCTTTGGGATGAAAATTGTAAAAAAGAATTCATTTCGTTGAAACAAAACATAGCTTCTGCTCCTGCTTTAGCAACCTTTAATACTGCTCATAGTTCATTTATCACTACGGATGCCAGCAATGTGGGAATTGGTGCAGTTTTAATGCAGCGTCAAAAAGGGCAAATGGTAACGATTGGGTTCGCTTCACGACCTTTGAGGGATGCGGAGTGCAAATACTCTACATTAGAAAAAGAAGCTCTTGCTTGCTGGTGGGGCATAGAATATTTCCGCAAGTATGTGTACGGTACCGTTTTTAAACTCTGGTCTGACCATCGTCCCCTAGTGGATTTATTTACTACCAAAGGTTGTGGGAAAGCGACTTCAAGAATTGCTAGGTGGCAATACAAGCTTCAAGACTTTCATTTTAAAGTTGAATATATTCCTGGGGTTAGGAACGTGTTAGCTGACTGCTTATCTAGGTTACCTGTGCCTGATGACTATGAAGTTGAGGTGGATAATGATGACGATAACGTAGTGTCAATTTGTGAAATTTCCAAAGGTTGTATCCGTGAGGACACATGGAAATCGGCATGTAGTGGTGACCCCATTTTCAATGAGATATGCAGTTTTGTGAAAACTCAGTGGCCACGCAAGGATTTGTTGTCTGACAGTATACAACCATTCTTTCATGTTGCCCAAGAGTTATCTGTAGTTGAGGGGATTTTATTCAGAGGTCTCCAATTGGTAGTGCCTGTTGAGTTGCAGTCCAAGGTTTTAGAGATGGCTCATGAGGGTCACCCTGGAATGACATCCATGAAAAGGAGGATCAGAAGCGAGTTTTGGTGGCCGGCGATGGATAAGAGTATTGAAAGGTATGTCAGGGACTGTATGGATTGTTGTTTGAGTGACAAGTCTCAGAAGCATGTTGTGTATGAACATCTCCCTGTCTCTAGACCTTCACGGGTTTGGGAAAGTGTATCTTTAGACATTGCAGGTCCCATGTCTTTTAACAAGAGTTTGATGTATGCTATCATCTTGGTTGACCAGCTGTCCCAATGGCCGGAAGTAAAGATGGTTTCTAGTATCACGTCAGGGGCAGTGATCAAGTTTTTAAATGAAGTATTTGAAAGAGAAGGTTTCCCTGAATCTATCACAACGGACAATGGGGTACAATTTGTCTCTCAAGAGATGAAGGAGTTTTTGGCGTGTCATGGAATTAGACACAAACGTGTTTCGGTCTATTATCCCAAGACTAATGGCATTGTCGAGAGATGGATCAGGGTGTTTAAAGAGGGTCTCCAATTAGCCTTACGCATTGGTAGTGACTGTAAGCAAACCATAAGTGAGATTCTGTGGTGCTATAGAAACACACCTAGAAGCATGGGTGATCTCTCTCCTTTTGAAAAAATGAGGGGGAGGAAGTGTGTCTCCAACTTGAGCCAACCTTGGATGAGGTTACTTGATTCAAAAAAGGTCGTTGATAGTGATTGTTCCACTCATAAAAATCCTTCACTGTTTTGTGTAAATGATTGGGTGCGTGTCAAGAAGAGCAGACTAGTCAAGTCAGGGGAGTCACTGTACTCAGATCCTTTGATGGTCAAGCGTGTTCGTCGACAGGTTGTTGAGCTTTCAGATGGTAATGTGTGGAACATGTCTAAGGTGGTGAAGATTCCCAAGTGGTTGTGGCCTAAGGGAGCAACTCCAGAGCCTAACATTACTTCCAACTCGAAGTCCTCCAACAGTGCCAGCAATTGGAGGAAGTTCTCTTGTTCATCTTCCCTTCACCTGATTCCCGAGAACAGGTTTGCTGCTTCTTCTGACTCTGGCACGGTTCATCGTGACTCTGACACTGTTCAACGGGCACAGAGGAGATGTCTCACTCCTGTGCGGTTTAATGATTATCATCTTTATAGAAAATTCAATTTGTTTCTTATACATTGTGTCTTCACTTATTTATTGTTTAAGCTTTCATTTTCTGTAACCAATTTGTATATTGTAATTCTGTCTAAAGTATTTCTTTTCCTTTCCTTACGAAGGGGAATGTGTGGTATTGCCGTGTCATGCCTGGAATCGGGAACACTGCTGGGTTCCAGATTCCAGGGATGACAGTTCAGACCCAGGCTCTTTACGATATGACAACTACTTTTATTCCTTAATAAACACATCTTCTTGAGAACTACTAACCTTCATGGCGACTTCATTTCACTTGCCTTACCTTGCATGGTGTAAGGGAGATGCAAAACATTGATATATTTGCCCCCCTATCTCCTACTCCAGAACTTTCCACCATGCACCTTCTAAAAACTCTGAAATGTTTGATGTTCCTTGAATTGTATGTACACTCAGGTGAATAATAGCCTAACCGAATTGATTAGCACCCAAATATATTTCATACACAAGTAGTGATTCACAAGAATCGTTTTCCAGTGACTTGTTGCTGCATTAAATTTGCAATTAGGCCTTATTATTGTATATCTTTCTATTTTTATGTAATTTAGAAGTGTATACAAATATGTTTGCTATGTAAAACTATTTTTTAATTGTTATCTACAGTGCTTACTAATGTTTTGCAAGCACTGATGATTTATTTGAAGTTTGCAATTTCCATCTTGCAAGGCGACTTCAAGTTCAACAGTATTGCATTGTGAAATTTAGGAGAAATTGATTAGTTGGCCAGAGGCAATGCCTAGATTCACTGCTGCTTCCTTTGGGTCAAGTCCCTTCCGATTGCATTGGTGTGATGTTGCCCTTCGGAAGCACCAGAAATATAAGGTGACCACAATACTGAAATCATGTATCTGGGGAGGGAGTAAACCCCAATTAAAAATGCTTAAATTACATAGACAATTGGAGAGTGTGGGTATGAGACTGCAACATTTAGAAAGACAATGGGCATCCTTCCAGAGAGTGCAGGCAAGCTTTTTGATTCATGAGACATTATAAATTCTGTCGTGGGTTAAAATAGAAAAAGCATTACTGGGATAGGCAGGTGGCTTCAGTTCACTCTACTCAAAAGATAACAGAAAATCAATCATCTCTTACCCTGTCTTAAACGCAAAGCCTTATTCATGGCATAAGACCCACATTAAGATAAAAAAGTGGACTGCAGAATATATAAAGGGCCATATGTATCAAGGCCAAATGGGTTCGCAAACGCCGAAATTCGCAGAATTTCGGCGTTTGCAAACTCATTTTCGCAAAATGGTATGTATGAAAGAATTTGGGTGCACAATAAGGAATCGCAAAATTTGCCATGCCTTATTTTGCGATTGCATTTAAGGAATCGCAAATTTTGTGATTCTTTAAATGCAATGTATTAAGCATAAAAAAATCCAAAATGCCCTTAAGGAATCGCAAATTACCACCAACTTCTAGTTGGTGGTAAGTTGCGATTTCCTTGAAAAATGCACATTTCAGCATTTTTCAAAGTGCCATGTGACGCACATACATGCCCTTAGGGCATGTATGTGCACTTCAGGGTGCAACAGGGTGTCATTTGGACACCCCTGCACCCTTGAAATTATTCTCAATTTGCGATTAGCAAATTGCGAATCACAAATTGAGAAATAATTCCCATTCCTTCCTATGGGCCTCCTGGCCCATAGAAATGAATGGGAAAGTATTCCTTAATTGCGAATTCGCAATTTGCGAATTCGCAATTAAGGAATATCAAGAAATCGCTAAATAATTGCGTTTTTCTTGATACATCCCATTTTGCGATTCTGAAATAGCTATTTCTTAAAAATCGCTATTAGAGAATCGCAAATTGGTTCCTTGATACATATGGCCCAAAGTGGCCCTGCTCTGGGGCAACGGTGAGGTGCGAATCCGAGGGTCAGAACAATATTGCCAGAATTTGAGAGTAATGCCATTAAATGTACTGCCCATTGACTTACGATAAAAGCAATTGCTGAAGTACGAACAGAGTTTGGACTTTGCCCTGCAAAATGTTGATTACTTAGCGATATCTCACTATCTTAGAAAATGATTGAGTCCCTACGCCATAAACATTCCTGATGTTTACATGTCAGAGAACATGGGAGACTCACAAGGGAGTGGTCTCGGGGCTTCGTAGAATCACGACGGACTTCACTTTTCCAAATCCGACAGCCAGACACTTAAAAGAGTGGTGGTAGTGGATTGTGGCTACTTGTTTCATACACTAGCCAAATTTGGCCTGGGAGACAACTTTGTCACCTTGGTTCAAAGACATTATCAAAGTTCCACAGCAAAAATCTCCTGTAATTGCCTGCTGTCGAGCACTATTGGGAATAACAGAGGCACAAGGCAAGGATGTTTAATTTCCTACATGCTTTTTTCTTTGATGCATTAGAACCCTTACCCATAGCTATGAGAGTGATGCCACACTTAAAGGAATCCGGCCGCCAACAGGGTAGTGAAAAATGATGTTATACAGAGATATCAGTGCGCCTTCCACATCAATAGCGGCCACAAAGACCTTATTTCAACATGTTCCAGTTTTCCAGAATATAAAATTAACGGGGCCGAAGAGTGAGACAATGCCAATGACTCCAAGCACGATTGAAGTAGCGCAGATGGGGCTACCATGTAAATGGGTCCCACAGAACTTAAAATATTTTGGGAATAATGGTCAACAAATGATGGTCAGGAATGTACTCCTGGAAAAAAGGAAGATTAATTTTGTTAAATGAGAGAAACTACAGTTATGAATGTGGAGCAAGATTCAAACCATAAAAATAGTGGCAGCACCATGATCTAATTACATGTTTTGTATGCTGCTTACAAAATTCCCCGTACGATTCTGCTGTCTATTGATACTTTAATAAAGGAATACATATGGAGTCCAGCTTCACCAAGACTTAGTATGTGAAAGATATATGCAGCTACCAAATAATGGGGGTTTCAATTACCCCATATGGTAATTGTTAGACCAGTTATCCTTAGGTTGGTCTTTCCCCAACCTTTTGCCTTTCCTTTTTTTCTGATTCTTTTTATTGGCCTTATGACTCTAAACACTTTAGCACTGCTAACCAGTGCTAAAGTGCATGAGCTTCTCCCCTAAACATGATGACATTGGCGTGTACCTGATTGGCATATTTGTTCAAATGCTACTAGTGGGCCTGTAGCACACATTGTGCCACCCACAAAAGTAACCTTTCAAACCGGTCTCAGGCCTGCCACTGCAGTGCCTGTGTGTGAAGTTTACTGCCACTTCAACTTGGCATTTAAAACTCCATGCCAAGCCTTAAAATAGCCCTTTTATAACCTATAAGTCACCGCTAAAGTATGCCCTAAGTAAGCCTAAGGGAAGGGTTCTATCCATACTAATTTTATAAAGAGAGAGCCCAAACCTTTGAGGCGGGTAATCTCAGTAACCACAGCACCACTCACAACACCCAATACAGCGTTGGAAAGGGCAGTTGCAGCAGAAGGACATAGGCTATGCAGACGGCCACCATATTTTTTTTTTGCATAGTTTTATATAGCGCAAACTTGACCCGAACTGAATCAGGTATCAGAGCGCTTCACATAGCACCAGTTACGTTACATGAGGACACACATTCATTTTTGTTAGGCACTGGGAGATTAAGTGATTTGCCCAGAATCAAAGGATGTTTGGTGTTGTTACCAAGACTCAAACCTAGATCCCCAGGTCCGAGGTCGAGCGCCTTAGCCGTTAGGCCAACTCCTCTATACATTTAAAAGGTAAAAGAACTGTGCCAGCAAAGTAGACCCTTGTGGGCGTGTCTGCGTTGTGCTGTGGGCGTGGGCTGGGGGCGTGACTAACGCTGGGGGCGTGTGGTACGGCCATCACATCGTGGGCTGTGGGCGTGTGCAGGGGGCATGACAAATGCTCGGGGCGTGACAAATACTGGGGGCGTGTGTCCGCCCTTCATGCCTGGTGAGTCGTACATACAAGCGCCAATTACATTGCTGCGCAGCATCAAGGGGCACGCTAGGGGTGTGACACGCTGGGGGCGTGACGCGCTGGGGGCGTGACACGCTGGGGGCGTGAGAAACGCAGGGGGCTTGTGTCCGGCCTTCATGCTATGTGAACGCAATTGCGCCGCATCAAGGGGCACGCTGGAGGCGTGAGACACGCTGGGGGCGTGTGCTACGTTCCGCCCTTCATTCCATGTGGGTCATACATTAATCAGAAGATCGTCTGCTGTGGCCGTGTGCTGGGGGCCTGACAAACACGTTCACCTGGAAGCCAGGTAAATAACGTTACTGCAGCCTTTCCTGTGCGCTGTTACTGAACTCTCTCATTCAACGAAATTACACGTGCCTGCTACCATCAACTAGGACTCTAGCCGGGTTCAGGCGGTGGATCAGGATACTAATAACACGCGCCTGATAACATCAACCAGGGCTGCATCTGGGCCTCAAGCGGGGGAACACGTAAATGAGCGTGTCTGCGAGGACAATTACTGCAGCCCCTCCTACACACTGTCACTCAACTCTCTCATTAAACGGATTTACCCGCGACTGATAACTCTCTCATTCAACGACATTACACGCGCCTGCTAACATCAACCAGGGCTGCAGCTGGGCCTTCTCCATCCCTATTCTAATGAAACAAAAAATGTTGTCTACCACGAGATTTTAAAATAAATTGCCCTTGCCAAATACACACATTACACACATTCTATTTCATACCCGGAGAACGTCGGGACGGGCTGCTAGTGTAAATAAAAAGTTAGACATGTACCTTTATGTTTGGCATGTCCTGGTAGTGACAAACAGCCTCTTTTGTTTTTCCCTACTGGGAGTCCAATCCTTCTCATAGTCCAGCATTGGGAATTACTTTATATACTTTTAATCTGTAATTCCTGATCAGAGGGGAGTAGCTTTTTCATGTTTAATATGTTTGGAATGGTAATGATAGATCCTCCTTACTGGTGAAGTTGGATTTAACCCTACTGTTTTAGAAATGCAACTTTTAGAAAGTAGGCATTTCTAAGTACTAGCCTGACAGACAGAACTGGCTTGAAAAGGGATCCCTGAGCACTACACAGAGTTCTTTTGAAGTCACCCCCTACATCTAAGGCAATTTTTGTGGATCACTGACATAATATCGATGTCAAAAATATCGAGATACCAAAATATCGAGGATAAAATATCGAGGGACAAAATATCGACTGCCTATCTTCAAACAGGTAAGTACTAAAATATCGACTCCAAAATATCGACTTACAAAAATATAGACTGTCAAAATATCGATTTTTTTAAATGTCTTAAAATTAAGTTAAAAATAATATATATAAATATATTTAATATAAACTTAGAAATAATTATTAAATAAATGTAATATTAATAAATAATTAATATAAATTAAAAAATTATATCACCAAAAATAATACGTATATATATATATATATATATATATATATATATATATATATATATATATATACATATTATTAAATAAACATATTAATATAATATAATTTATTTTAATTTAATTTCATTAAATTAATTTAATTTAAATGTAATTTTACTTTATTTTTACACTGTACCCCTGTACCCCAAAAACCCAAAACTGACCCTGAACCCTAAAAATGCCCCTTTACCCAAAAACTAAAAACTGACCCTGAACCCTAAAAAACCCCTTTATCAAAAAACTAAAAACTGACCCTGAACATAAAAAATACCCCTTTACCCAAAAACTAAAAACTGACCCTGAACCCTAAAAATACCCCTTTACCAAAAAACTGAAAACTGACCCTGAACCCTAAAAATACCCCTTTACCCAAAAACTAAAAACTGACCCTGAACCCTAAAAATACCCCTTTACCCAAAAACTAAAAACTGACCCTGAACCCTAAAAATACCCCTTTACCCAAAAACTGAAAACTGACTCTAAACATAAAAAATACCCCTTTACCCAAAAACTAAAAACTGACCCTGAACCCTAAAAATACCCCTTTACCAAAAAACTGAAAACTGACCCTGAACCCTAAAAATACCCCTTTACCCAAAAACTAAAAACTGACCCTGAACCCTAAAAATACCCCTTTACCCAAAAACTAAAAACTGACCCTGAACCCTAAAAATACCCCTTTACCCAAAAACTAAAAACTGACCCTGAACATAAAAAATACCCCTTTACCCAAAAACTAAAAACTGACGCTGAACCCTAAAAATACCCCTTTACCCAAAAACCCAAAACTGACCCTGCACCCTAAAAATACCCCTTTACCCAAAAACCCCAAACTGACCCTGAACCCTAAAAATACCCCTCTACCCAAAAACCCAAAACTTAAATTTAATTTCCAAAACCAATTACTTTTATTTACGAAGTTAATTTTATTTAATGGTCAATTATTAATTAATTAACAAATGTAATTAATTTACATATTTAATTAGTTATTATTAAATTACTCCCCACCCTATCCCCCTATAAACTCACAACCCACTACAGAAATTAATTTACTAATTATTATTTATTTATTCTTTGAATATTTATAATTACCAATTATATTTTAAATATTTACAAAATAATAATTAACAATTATCATTAATTTACATATTTAATTAATTAAATTTAAATTACTTTCCACCCTATTCCCCTATAAACCCACAACCCGCTACAGAAAATATTTTACGAAAATATAATTATTGATCTATTAATCAATTATTATTAATTACCAATTATATTTTAATTAATTAACAATGAATAATTAATTAACAATTACTATTATATTACAGATTTAATTAATTATATTTAAATTACTTCCCACCCTATTCCCCTCTAAACCCACAACCCGCTACCGAAAATATTTTACTAAAATATAATTATTGATCAATTAATCAATTATTATTAATTACCAATTATATTTTAATTAATTAACAATTAATAATTAATTAACAATTACTATTATATTACAGATTTAATTAATTATATTTAAATTACTTCCCACCCTATTCCCCTATAAACCCACAACCCGCTACAGAAAATATTTTACGAAAATATAATTATTGATCAATTAATCAATTATTATTAATTACCAATTATATTTTAATTAATTAACAATTAATAATTAATTAACAATTACTATTATATTACAGATTTAATTAATTATATTTAAATTACTTCCCACCCTATTCCCCTATAAACCCACAACCCGCTACAGAATAATATTACACAAAAAATTAAAAATATTATTAACTTACCTTAAATTCGATATTTTTGTTGTCTATATTATGTCTAGTCGATATTATGTCCATTCTATATTTTTGATTCGATATTATGTCCATTTTAGTCGATATTTTTGTTGTCTATATTATGTCTAGTCGATATTATGTCCATTCTATATTTTTTACTCGATATTCTGTCCAGTCGAAAAAAACAACTCGATATTATGACTGCACACCAATTTTTGTGTATATGTACTGGGTATCTGACCCCCTAAAATCCGATACTTCTGGATCTTGAACTGAACCTCTTTCAGAAGGACTACTGAGCTGCCTAAAGGACTCAACTGGACTACTTTTCTGGAAGGACTGATTTTCTGCTTGCTGCCCTTCCGCCAGCTGCTCCCTGACTCTGCTGGAAGGAGAGCTGGAATCTGCCTTTCTTCCAAGTGATCTCCAAGGGCTTGCTGGCTTGCCTTCTGTTTTCGGAAGTCTCAGGGACACAAAGGGCATCCTACAATTCTACTGGTGATGCTAGACTCTGCCTTCTGTCATTCCTACCCTTGCCTGAGGTGAACCTCCAGGTTCTGAGCTTCAGTAGTGGGTTCAGCAGCTGTTCTCATTACCTTCAGCTCCTGGCCCCTTGAAATCAAGCTTTTGAGCTCTTCACAACCGAGAATGGGCCTGTTCACACTGGGACTGTGCTGCTCTCTCGAAGGATCAGCACAATCCACCGCAACATTATCTCCTTGCACAGCAAGCATTGCAGCACGTGATCACAAGGCCCCGTCTGCCATCTGTGACACCCGGCCAACTCTTTGCACCCGCAGGATTATCGCTTGCGGCATTCTACTTGCTCACGGCAAACACTCCTCCGCAAATGGGGCTCTTGCCTCAGCTTGAGAAGGTAAAACTTCAGCGGGACCTGTATGGAACTGTATCCGACACAATCTCCATCATGGTCTACGTGAACTTTGGATTTAACCCGGTCTAGCATGACCTAAAGTAACCTTTTAGTGCTGTTGACTTCTAAGTACTGTTTTTGGTTCATTCTTTAAAAATTAATAACTCTGGTTTTACTTAATGGATTTTGTCATTTTCGTCTTGTTTTATTGATAAACTAATGTCTACGGGCCAGATTCACAGAACTAACATAAGATATATTCCTAAACTTACTACTATTTTGGTATTCACGGAAGGCACTTACTCATTTTGGTATTCACAGAAGGCATTTATTCATTAATGAGTAAATGCCTTCCGTGAATACCAAAATGAGTAAGTGCCTTCTGTGTATACCAAAATTAGTAAGTGCCTTCTGTGAGTACCAAAATGGTAGTAAGTTCAGGATGTTGTCTTATGTTAGTTCTGTGAATCGGGCGCAATATTTTAAAACATGTTGGGAGTCTTTTTGTGGTATATTTATTGTGGGATGGGTTCAAAATGATTGGAGCCTATTTTGTCCCTGTGGTTCTGATGAGGAGGCCAACCATCTAGGCCTTGTTGTCACTCTGGTAGTCTTGGGTTCATGCAGTGAAACAGGTCTCAAGCAGCAGGACAGACCTCTGAGGGTTCAAGGCAGGCTTCAGAGAGCACAGCAGTGTTTCCAGCACAATAAAGCAGACTTCTGACATACACAGCAGGCCACTGCAGTAGTCAGCCCTCTACCGGTCCAGAAAGTGAACTGAAGAGTGGAACTGAGGGTCTTGTTTGTATACTTGGCGCCTTTTCTGAAGCAGAAGTTTCTAGAGAATTCTTTTTGAAGTACTTGATGTCTCCTGATTCCCCTAGCCTGGCTCCAAGCTGGCTGCATGAAAAATGCAGTAGCAAACAAGTAATTCATGTGAAGGCAAAGCACAGCGTATTCAGTTGCAAGTGAGACTGTGCCCAGCTCCACCCCCCGCCCCTATTCTGCCAGTGATGACCCATCCAGGCCAATCTAATCTGTGAGACAACAAGGCTTTTTGCAGATGTCCCTCAACTTGTTGCCCCCATTTGGACTACTAGATGCTGGTTTTCTGACTCTGACTGTGCCCTATGCTCTGCTAACCAGGCCCATTGTCAGTGCCCCCTTAGAAAGATATATGGTAATTTGGTGTAATTATAATTGATACTGACAAACTACCTGTAAGTCCCTGGTATATGGTAGAGCATGTATGTTTAGAGGCCCACTGGGTTTAATGCACTAAAGTGTGCACTGTTGTGGTGGCTGCTGTAATTTTAAAACCAATACCTATAGGGGTTAAGCTCAATGGACCGGGGCACGGTAGGGCTATTCAAAATGCTCCGTACTACCGTACACTCCTACTACTCATGGAGTAACGAACAGTCAACTCTTTTATCTATTCGAATGGAATTTTTATTAGCCCATTCCTGTTTCTTTAAAAGTTCATCAAAACAATTTTTTGGGACTGAAAAAGAATCATAGACATCAAATTCACACATGAACTTACACGTATATACAATTCACAATAACATACACTTAACCGCTTGGCCTAAGCGGTAATTCCGCTGCGGCGCTGGGGGGAGGGGGGTCGCGCTGCTCCGCTATGCTTGTGAGGGAACCACTCCGTCATGAGCCACAGGCGCGCTGTGCTCATGAGGGAGTGGTTCTGTCACGGCCCCGCCCGCTTATTAATTCAGGGGAATTGATGCCGCATGGGCGGAGCGGGCGCGACGTGACGGAACCACTCCGTCATGAGCACAGCACGCCCGTGGCTCGTGACTGAGTTGTTCCGTCACTAGCACAGAACGGGTTAAAGACAAAAATGGACTTAGAATCTGTGAAAAAATTATTAGCAACAGCTTGCAACATGACAAAATCAGCAAATGAATTCATACATTAATCTGATGCAAAACACATTTTTAGAAAAATTGACATCATATACTAAATTTAGTAATAAACATGAACATATCCAATGTTATGAACCACATATGCCTCCCAGGCATTTAGTTAATTCTGAATGCGGTGAGTGTTGAAGGAAGCTATTGGATAAAGTAATGATACACAATTCAGATACTCTTTGGACGCTGGAGCTGGAATAACATTTGTGGTACATAACACTGGATATGTTTTTCAATACCAGGACATGTAAAACTCATGTCCAACCTTTTAATTACAAACTGTCTTGCTTGATGGGCTACCTAAGGCCTACCTTAGGGGTGAGTTATGTGCAAAAATAGGGGACTTCAAGGATTGGCCAGGGGGTAAATTTGCCAAGTTAAATTTGCAGTTTAAAACTGCACATAGACTACAATGGCAGGCCTGGGATATGCTTTAAGGGGCTAGTTAAGTGGATGGCACAAGAAGTGCTGCTGGTCCACTAGTAGTAACATTTAATTTATGGGTTCTGGGTGTATGTTATACCACTTACTAAGATCTTATAAGTAAATTAAATATGCCAATCAGTTGTAAGGGAGAGAGCACAAGCACATTAGCACTGCTTAGCAGTGGTTAAGGGCAAAGAGTCTTAAAGCCAACGAAAACAAATTCAGCAAAATAGGAAGGTGAAGGCATGCAGTTTTTGGAAGACCACCCTAAGGCTGACAGGTATAACAAATTACAGGATTGCTGTTATTGGTATTTTGACAACTCATTTGTGATAATATTCAGAGAACACTTGTATCTCATTTTGTCAGAATCAAGTTTAGATACATTTTCAGGTGGGTATTGTTGAGCAACGTAAAGTATTTTAAAGGTAAAAGAATGGTGGTCACTCAGATTATAGATGGAATACTCTGACGATGATTTAGTTAAGCTTCTCTTGACACATGACAAATATCTATGAGAAGCTTGGCTGAAATGTGGAATTTACATGTTATGCAGGTGTCAATGGTTGCTAAAATGTCTGGGAGCTGCAGGAATATGCCTTGTGAGAGATTGCTGAAGATGCGACCAATAAGACATTGCTATAGTTCAGATAAAAATGGATGTGTCAGTTGCTACACCAATATTCGACAGAGGTCTGGAGAGTGATGAAGGACACTTTGTAAATAAAAGGTGTACTGATAAGCCCAGCTGTACTGTTACATGGCAGAGATCATGCATCAACATGATAGCTAGGTTGCAGCGATGATTGAAGCTAAGCTTTGCATACTGAGACTGTGGTGAACTAGTAGTTGGCCAAAGTCAGGCACATTGCTCCAAGAAATGCTTCATATGGTTGGTAATGAAGAAATAGTTTAATAATTGAATGACCAAAATAATATGTTTGAGTGGATATTGGGTGGCCTTACTTCAGAGTAGCCGGTTAAGAGAGTAGAAGGGAACAGGGAGTAAATAGTTTGGCAGCACACCGTCACTAAAGGGGCAAATGGATGCATGTCATTTACATTAGTTATGAGGCACACATGAAGGAGAGCAAGGGAAAGTGGTACTCACAACAGAATTTTTTGTAGTAACCATAAGGTTTAATTTCAATGTCATCTTGTTTTTTACAACCCTGTGTGGTTAAGCAACACCATTATTATTATTGCTTCTATTCTGTGGAACCAGGGAGACAAATGAAGCACTCAGGGGTATATTTACAAGAACTGCAGCTAACTTGCGTTAGCATTAGTTAGCTGCCCTTTTCTTAACGCGGCCTACCACCTAAAACTATCGCCCTGTTAGCGATATATTTACAATATGTCGCTATATGGTGATAGTATCAGCTAGCTGCAGTGAAAACTGCTGCTAACACTAGTGTCAAGGTGATAAAAATGTTGATGTTGGCGACAGAAAAGTGACGAAAGGCCCATTAGTGGAAAATAACTCATGTTAGTCAGCCCGACGTGACCTTTTTTTGCCTCTAGAGGCAAAAATAGCCTGTAAATCTACCGCTAATGAAAAATACGAAAGAAAACCAATGGAATGCAGAATGGAGCAGCACAGATCAACAACCCCCCCCAAACCCCCCACCAGCCAGGATAACCAGCCAGAGTCCTAGGAAGAGGAAAGGCAGATTCAGGGCTACAGTTATGAAACGTGGAGCAACGCTGGGAAAAACCAGTGATGCATCACCTTCATAGCACCCTCCTTGCAATACCATGGCAGCCAAAACATAAAAATACTAGGAAAGTAAGGGCTGCCAGTAATGCTCATCAGGCATTTCTGATGTGTTTGGAATGCAGCTGTTCACCATTTTTTTTAACTCCTTTTATTGAGGTTTTTCATACTAGCTACATTCTCTTGTATTATTTTAATAATGCTATGACACAGTTACAATAAGCATAGCTAGAGTGAAATAGGAACCATACAAGTGCCAATGGTACAGGCTTGGTTAAGGAGACTGAAACATCAGCTGCTCTGTTGTATGATTTGATTGAGCAATGGCAGATTACAAAGGGGTACTGGTGTCATATGTGATGTGGGGCCTGGCAGATGAGAGTCATTACTGTAAGTGATACGTCTATGACTGGAGGGTATATTGTGGCCTTTTGAGCCAGGTAATGAAGGTTGCAAAATCTCTGTGCGAGAACTGGGAGGTAAAGGGGAAGTCAGGGAAACAAGAGAAGAAGGGATTGCAGGGGAGCCAACTAAATAACAGCCCGAGCATGGACCAACAGCAGGCTGCAGGGGGGTGTTTGCTGGGTGTGGGGGGTTGTATCAGGTCTGGTGTTGTCTGTCACAGTTACCTGCAGCGTTGTATCTGCTGCGTGAAAGTGACAGTGAGGAATGGCACTTCGTTGCACTATGGAACAACAGGAGATGCTCAGGATTCAGGGATAAGAAGGGAGATGATTAAGCAGGCTGCGAGACGTGGGCAGGGGGAGTCCTCTCTGCACACCAGTTCCTTGAACTGAGTTAGCATTGTATCGCAGGCCTATGCTGTGGGTCACTTGTGAAGTTGACGGGCTTCTTGGTAATGGAGAGCTACGCTCTCAGTTTCTCCCCATCGAAAAAGTGTCCGTTGCCATTGGGAGATAGCTGGAGGTTGGCTTGCTCTCCAATGTAATGTGAGGGTCCGTTTGGTCATTAGGATGGCCAGGATTGTGAACCTGGCTCGTACCTTGTGATTTTTCCTGTACTTGTAAATCCCCAGGGAAGTTGCCTCCCATGTATCAACATTAGGAAGTTGTGGCCAGAGTGTTGTGTAAGGTATGCCAGTAGTGAATGGGGCAGGGGCAGTACCACAGCATGGACTGTAGGTCAGCTACAGCGGTTTGACATCTAGGGCAAGTAAGATGAGCTTCGCGGAAGATGAAGTTCAGCCTGGTCAGCATGAGGTCTGCCCTGGGAAGAATCATGTATTTTATGTTATGTGTGCATGATGGAGTTAATGAGAGGTACCTCTTCACCCTTGTGCCACAGGAGTTGGCATGAAGCTAATAAGTGTCCGTGCAGGAGAAATTGACCTGGGGGGAGTTTGTAATCTTCATGGTGTTGGTCAAAAGAAAGCAGCTGGTGGTCTAGAAAGAGAGACCCTAATGTGTCTATTGAGTTGTCATGCCAGACCACAAGCTAGTCCGCTGTGAAGGATCTGGGGAACTTCTTTAGTCCTTGTAAAGGGATCCAAGGGACAGAAGGTAGTGTTAGATGAGTTAGTTTAAATATTCGGGTGAGACACTTTTGGGCCACCCAGACATGTAGAGACCAGAAGCGGGTACAGCTTAAGAGAAGGCAGTAAAAGCTGCTGAATAATGTCAAGGGGAAGGTGGTCCTTTTCTGTGCTGGTCTCATAGAGATTCTAGCCTGGTAGCCAATGAGACACCAAATGGAGTTGGGTAGCAAGATAGTAGTCATTTGTCATCCCAGGACAATTCCCCAGACATCGATACCAGTTACCGAAATGCAGCTGTCCATTATGTGATGCATCCTTTAATGGAGCACATCACCCAGACGTGAATAGTGCTTGAGTAATTCCCAGAGTTCCAGAGATTGCTTTTAGATTCTTATGCCTGTACCTAAGGAATACTACCTGCTAGGGCCCATGTTTCTAAGAGCTCATTTTCAGAAAAGGGTTCCGAACTGTCTAAGAACTTCCAAAAAGCCTCTAATTCTACACAGTCTTTAGTAGTGTTAAAGCTTTCTCTATTGAATCTCCTCTGTGGAATGTATGGCCAGATGTATCAAGGCTTTTTGCATTCGCAAATGGGCCAATTCTGAGAATCGGTCTGTTTGCGAACGCAAAAATGCCTTTTGCAATGTATCAAACTTGTGGCATTCACAATATGCGTAATTGCAATTTTTTGCGATTTCCTAAATTGCGAATGTAGTTATTTATTTATTTATTTAAAGAGTTTTATATAGCACTGGCTAGACCCGGAGGTATCAGAGCGCTTTACATGAGAATCAACAATGTAACAGAATTTGCGATTCCCTAAATGCAAATCATGTAGCAATCGCTAAATGTGAACTTGCATTTAGGAATCGCAAATTACCACCAACTTTAAGTTGATAGTAATTTGCGATTCCTTTGAAAAATGCACAAAAGTGAATTTTTTAAAGTGCCATGTAGCACACAAACATGCCCTTAAGGCATGTGTGTGCACCACATGTGCATAGTTAGCTTTTCTGGGGGAGCATCAGGGGTGCCTTTAGGCCCCCTTGCACCCTCACAATTGCTTTCGAAATTTGCAATTACCAATTTGGTACTCACAAATTTTGAATAGGCTTATAGGCCCATAGGAATGAATGGGATGCATTCCCTAATACAAATCGCAATTGTGTTTCGCTAATAGGGAATGTTAAGGATTTGCAAGAAATTTTGCAAATCCTACATACATTGCAGTTTGCAATTCCTAAATAGGGAATTGGTAAAATTAACTAATTAGGAATCGCTAAAGCAATTCTTGATAAATCTGGCCAATAGCCCCTTTCAACCTGAAATCTATCCATAACCACCCAAGAGTTTGTAAAAGACTAAATAATAAATATTAAAGTGTCTGCTCCTACAATGAACCTCAATATCTTACTCTTGAAATGTTCCCTGCACCAAGAGCTTGATTTTCTGTATAAAACTCCGTAACATAGCCACGATACACAGAGCAAATTAAAAAAATAGAGGTGCCAGTACTGACATTCGTGAAGGCTTTTATTCTGAGTTTCTCAGAATTCTCAATTTGGTAAGAAATGCTTAATTTGTGCTGGTACTTTCCGGTGCTTAGCACCAGCACTTATTTATCGTATTTTATTACTGTCCTCAGCGCAGAGTAGTGTTGTTCTCGAATCTCAACTGCTCCGAAGTCACAGTGAAGAAGAGGTTTGCAAACTTGCTCACTTGTACTGGTGTTGCGCCGCGGCAGTGAGAGCCTGAGTCAAGATTCAGCCAAGAAGATTAATTTCCGATATGATAGCATTCATTGACAGGCTCTTAGTTCAGTGTTGCCGGTGGGCGGGACACTGAGATTGGGCAGGATTTGGTTCTTCGGGAGTAGAGGCTTTGCGTCAACATGCGCAGATTTTATTCAGATTGTCGCTCACCCGCACCGAGTCCTCAGCATTCAAGGTGATGACATTGAGGGCAGGAAGCAGCACCAGGCCTAGTTTATTTATAGATCAGTTAATAAAGGCACTAAGAGGCAGTGTGGCCCGCCCAGTCCACCATGTAACCGCAAGTAAGTACTATAGCAGTATGATAGTAAATAGGATAGCAGTAGCCATAAACGCCCTGTCGTTACTGTCCGCCCACCCCCAGCCTATGGCGTAGCTTGGCACACCTAACGAGCATCTAGGCGTGTGGCACTGCACCAGCCAGGGCCAGCTTTAGGGCGGGGCCATCGGGGCCATCGCACAGGCACTGACTTGGGGTGGGGCCGCTTTTGTCAGAGGGATCCTGTTGTTACTTGGATAAGTTAAACTCCTAATATATTAACTGTCATCAGAGCTGCATGCAAACTGCAAGGAATGTGTTACGAGCTATGTGTGTTTTTTGCCAGTCTTTTGTTATCCTAATATTGCAAAATGGGTTCATTTATGTAGAAATCAATTCTTATTATTTAGGAAAACCCCCAACATTGGTGTACCATTTTTAAATTCAGAATTTTTATTTTTCAAGACTAAAGACTCAAACTATACTGCCTACCACAATGAATGACATTTTACTCCTACACCTTGTAGGCCTTTGTCTTATGTAAGATTTCCTATACACTCATTTACACATGTATGATTGTCTCTGTGCAATATGTGTGTGATGTAAAGTGTTCTGACACCTTAAACTGGTATGAGTCGTGCTATAAAACGAAATTAATCTAAGAGACAGTGGTTATTGAGACTTGAGGAGCACTGTCAAATGGTGGTAGTGTGGGAATCTGTGACGGAGGTGGTCATTGGGGGGAGGCGCCACAGACCATTGTGGCACAGGGCGCCACCAGTGCTAAAGCCGGCCCTGGCACCAGCATCAGTGCCAGTGTTTAAACTAAGATTTTCGTGTGCGGGCCCGGACCACAAACATTATTTGCTTTTCTTATAATTTATTAAACTTGTCGTGAGAGGCTGAGGGAAAGAACACCTAAACTTGCAGCAGAGGCCGGGTGGCTGTGGCTTCGACTGCGAGAAATTGGCTCTTCGAAGTTCGCATAGGTAGGCAGAGAGGACTTCTTCAGTCTCGGCAGAGATCATCAGAGCAGACATTAGGTTTTGAATGATTTGTGCTATTCAAAGACAATCATCATCAGTCAAATCAGATATTCGACTTTTGATCGTATTTCTATGTCGGGCGTCCATGACTTCTATGTGAACACATACATTTCTTTTGACCTTTTCTTTCTATCTAAAGAACAGCATAAGAAGGAAGCTGTGAGAGAGGAAACGAGCACCAGTCTGCCGTACACGGACAGATTAATATCGTATCCACTCCAGGAAACTGAGTTAGTGTCTTCTGTCCGTTGCTTCAGCCTGATCCCATTTCACCAACCTGGCAATGCCACAAACAGGATCAGTGACAGGCACATGAATGACCGGCAAAAGGCAAAAACTGTCCTAGTACAACAGCAATTAAAAAGGACATTGCCAACATTGTAGAGCTTTTCATTAGCTTTTTGCTACAGCATTTTTATTTGTCAGAGGCTTGTAGAGAAGTGTGGCTCAATGGTTAGAGCGGCAGACCCTGATGCAGTAGTCTGGCCGGGATCAGGTTCAATTCCCACTTCGGCGGGTCTCGGGCTCAATTTCCTCGGACCTGATAATTCTCGCCTCGGTGCCTATTCTGGTCATGAGCCCCACTCTGCACCTCTGGGCAATAACTTGCTTAATCTCTACAACGGCCCCAACAACGCTGAGGATGCCTGACTTCACCTTGGGGGTGCCCAGGAGTGGGCTCCTCACAGGGAAAGGCCAGGAAGGGTTCCTCGGCGGTATTCGTACAAGCGGCGAGATGCCTCTGGGTAGTCGTGCGCTATATAAGTGCATAGTTATCATTATTATTATCATGCATTGTGCTCTTGGTCACCCAGCTACTCAGCTTTACCGCTCATTGCATTTTTACACCTATGCTGCACAGCATTAGTAAATGCATTTTTTAATCCCCGACGCTGAACTTGACATAAGTATTTTGTCAGTGCTTGGTTTAATAAAAGTACCCACAACACTGTACTATGGGCTCATGGGTTAGTAACAACATGGTAGGTTAGTTTAGATATGGTAGGTATGAAAGGTCGGTATGGTAGGTGAGGTAGATCAGGAAGGTTTGGCTTGGTAAGTGTATGTTATGTAATTAAAGTTTGATATGGTATGGTATGTAATGTTAGTTATGGTATGTAAAATTAGATATGGTATATATAAGGTATGGTCTAGAAGGGACCAGAGAACTCAGCCACACAACTGCTTTTACATGTAAACATACAGAAACCTTGTGGGGCCTATTTGTTTTAAAGTTGTTCTAAATGCTGCTAGAGAAAGTCATGAATGCATTTATTTTCAATTGCTTAAAGCAAGGAAAGGACTCGTCTTTTTTACTTTCTAGTACAAGTGCATTCTGTTTTAATCCCAAGCCCTAAATAGAGTACTACAGCACCACTGGATTATGTCTCTGGAAAAATCGAGCTGTGACTCTCACAAAACATTGTGGTTAAACTATCACCAGGCCTCAGGGAAACAGAAAAACAGAAACTCTCCCACTGATTCTTCTCCTTGGCTCTCTGCATAATATATTTAATTGCTCAGAAAGCATAAGTAGTCGACCTATGTACACTTTTACAAAGTCTTTACATAATATATTGCAAACTGAACACTAACAGCAGGCACAGCTTGTAGGATATTAGAGAAGAGAAATGAATTCACACTTATCTGCTGGGTAAGACTTAATACAGCTGAATTTTAACATGTAAATACAGACACACTATATATAGACGTATAAATCTGAAAATAGGGTAAACTATTTCTTTTCCAGGAGCATTTATGTATTAAGTAACCTCTCTTTTACAGATGGGTCCAAGCTTTGTGTGTCCTGTAACACAGTTTACCATAATTATGAGAACCATGTGTGTCCTGCAATACTGTTTAACACCTATCAGATGTATGGTGAAGTACTCTGTCTTTCTGTATTCTATTTGTATATGGCATGCATTAAGTGTATTATTTATCTGTGTCCATGTCCCCAGTTAAGGCACCTTGAAGTAGGGTGGTAGCTTTATATGAAACAATACAAAGTACCTACAAATAAATACATATTTTTAGGAGCTGTGTGGGGGTTTCAGTGGCAATAAGATAGTGCACATCGTCAAGTCGACTTTTCTATTCATAGTTAACGGTGAGAGAGAATCGCTGCTTTTCCCTCTTTCCTGCTCAGGCGATTCCAATAAGCTGCAAGTATGCACCGGCCCACGCAGCAACATTTTTACAGAGGGTTTTGCAAATTTCTGAATATAGGTAATTCATGTTGATTCTTAACTTGATAAATGGTTAGTCAGCTACCATTCTGGATAGAAGATGCTAGATTCGACAATAGTCGTTTGAAGATGTTTTTTCACCCATATAAATGAGACACCTGGGTGATTCGGAGCATGAGCACACCAGGATGGCGGTTTTGCTTTGAAGCTCTCTTCCTTATTTACAGATATTGTTCGGGTGGAATGTTTATGGGTTAGAATGTGAAACGTGGGAGGAATCCTCACTAAGAGCAGTTGTCAGCTCCAGTTATTTAGTGGCAGCTCCATTCTTGGACGTGTGGGACTTGGAACCTCTTTTTGTACTGGACGCTTATCTGGAATAAATACCTACCTGTTTCACCACTTACATTCCTTGAACAATCGTAATAATGTTACTAGTGGGTTTTCACAACATTTTGGTTTATTTTGTTACATAAGCTATGTAAAAGTTGTATCTTTAAACTCATTGACTCTGTTAAAAATTGAATACCCCAGTATTGTCCTTTACCCAAATCAGCACATAGAGCACTGGATTGTCCCTTTTCAATGCATTAGTGCTTCTAGCTAATTCATTCAAAAATTGTGCTTTGAATGCACTTTTGATTTAATCTTTTTTCAAAATGTTCACTCTGCAGGGGAACCTCCTATCAAAACTGTACAATGAGGAAGGCTCCCTTGCTGATATTCAGATCGGGAATGAGGTATTATTACATCTGACTTTTAGCCAGTTGAGGATGTGGGTGGAGCTGTAGAAAAGTTGGTGTGGCCTCCTACAAACATTTGAGCACCTGCACTTCATATTTTACAAATTAAGCCAATATGTGTTCATTTTGCATGTAGTATTAGAGCACCCTTTGGTTTTTTGAGGATCTAGGGCCAGATGTAGGAGCCCTAATACCGGTCGGTAACGGACGAATTCGGCCGTTACCGACCGGTATTAGGGTTTTCTGATGAAGGGGGCCTATATTTTACCGATTCTGTAAATTTATCGAATCGGTAAATTTACCGAATCGGTCAAATACCAAATCGGTATATTTACCGATTCGGTAAATCATATGTAGCTGACACTCCTAAGAGTGCCACAGGCCTTTAAGAGTCGGTATTTTACCACCCAATCCTATTGTGTGGTAAAATACTGAATTCAGGTGTGCATGCACATCTGTGCATGCACACCTGTGCAATGTGACACACAGACATGCCCTTAGGGCATGTATGTGTGCCACATGTCACACAAGCCTGTACTTGGGGTGCTAGAGGGTGTCAAAGTGACACCCCCTGCACCCTTGCAGGATACCAATTCGGTATTGCCCATTGATTCCTATGGACTTCAAGGCCCATAAGAATCAATGGGCTATACCGATTCGGTATTTACCGAATCGGTAAATACCGAATGTTACAGATTCAGTAATTCTAAATAAATAATTACCTACATCTCCCTCCTTCTAATTTACCGATTCATAAATACCGAATCGGTAAAATTCAGTATTTATGAGTCGGTAAATTAGAGTTACCTACATCTAGCCTCTAGTTGCCAGGAATAAACTGCAATAAAATTCCATGCCATTGTTCCTAGGGGAAAAAACGTTACATTGTGGGAATTCTGCTACCTGGATTTACCAATCCCAGTTTTGGCAGGAATCTACATTGCTAGGAAACAATTTGAGATAATTTACTCTGAGATGTTAATACAGGACCTGAAATACCCTGAGTAAAAAAGCACATATGAGGGCCACATGAGGTTGTTGTTGGAAAGTGGAGAGAAATGTGCACAGGCAGAGGTTGTGCCCATTTGTGGGCATTAAAGCCAGTGAATGAAGTTACAACAGGCTTAACAACCCTACCTGATGTCAATAAATTAAGGGATATTCATGAACATGTATTGTTGGTGATTGTTGCTCATTTGCGATTTGCTAAGAGGACAAGCTTTATGTTTTTCACTGAATGGTCTATGTAATACTTTCGTTCATATACTGCGCATATAGTTGCTTTAAACCGAACGGTCATAAAAACTGTCCCAGAAAAACACAAGCAAAAACTTTCAACATCAGAATGTGACGAATAAGCAATTACAGATGCCACAAGTAGTTGTAATTAGTAATAGTTAAGAACATTTCATCACATAAATATTTCTCCACAATGCAAGTAAAACCCAAATCTCAAATGTATGTTACAGATTCTAATCAGTGGTACACTGCAATGAAAGCTGATTGACGAGGATCACTTAGAAGAATCACCGTAATTATAGAAAGCTTTCCAATCCATGTTTTTCTGGTTAGCAAGCACCATGTAAACCTTGGTCGTCAAGAACATGAAAAAATGTAATTTACCCGGAAATGCGGGTGGAAAATTCACTGTGACTCAGGAATATTACTACTTTGATGTCCAGAAACAAACTCTGCTTCTAACATTGGGGAAGCAGGTGTTAGCAGTTTTGCAAAAATGTTCTTCCAAGTTGGTATGACTGGCGTAACGAAACTTGAGGGGGCCCCCCTGCAAAACACATGGAGGGCCCCCCCCCGGTGGCTCAACCCACCACCTACCACTTTGCCCCACCGCCCAAAAATCTGGCATATTTTAATTTGAAAACCTCCAACATTTAAAGGAAATGCCTCTATAGTGTCTTTCTCAAACTTCTAATGAGAAAGTGGTAAACCCTCAAAAAGCAGATTATTTAACTGAGGCAGCAATCAGAACAATGCAGAGGAGCAATCCTATTGTCTCAGGAACTGCAGCAATCAGAACAATGCCACGGAGCGATCCTATTGTCTTTGGAACGGCAGCAATCAGAACAATGCCAAAGAGTGGTCCTATTGTATCAGGAACTGCCTATGACTGAAGAATAACTATGAAGGGTCTGAATTAGAATTGACATTAATGGACAATAACATGAAACTTTGAAAGACAAACCCAAACCTGCAATTCCATAAACACTCGACTGAATTCATGGTGGCTAGTGACATTTGAAATTGGTGAGGCGTAAACCTTCTGTGAGAGAGCACCGTGGCGAGCGAGCGCAGCGAGCGAGCCGGAACAAATAAAGCTGGGTTTGGACGGTTCTCCCATCGAGGAAATTTTGAAAAAAGAGTGGGTCAATGGTGCATTTTCAAGCAAATTTGAGAAGTAAGAAGGTTAATAAAGCAATTGGGAAAGTACAGTTATTACATTAATAAAAGGATGTCATATAACAACAACATGGTAGCTGCTTATTCAGTATAACCACTGTGCTTCATAACAGACTTCAAGATACAATGCAGAGAACCTCACAGATTTTTTAAATTTAAACTGCTAACAACAGGTCACAAACTAGCAGCATTCAAGAAGAAATGTTATGATTAATGTAACGTATAGTTCACTTTTTGTAGACAAAATCTAGAGAAGTAGTCACTCTACACTCCAAAAAGTGTTAATGTTTATATAGGAGGAACGCGACCCGAAAGTATTAGCGCGGCTGGCTTTACATGAGCACGCCAGTCAGTACACACGGAAGACACAATCAGTATCAGTCAGTGTCCTCGCTCCAGTCCTCATACACACATAGTCAAGCACTGACTGGGGCGCTCCTGCGGTATTGTAATCAGGAAACTCTCTCATCATCAAATCTGAACTTCCCTCTTCAGAGAATACACTTGCTTTCTCCACATGATCCATGACCTTCCTAACATAACAAACTAAGGCAAAACCGGCTACAGTTGTTCTTTTCTAATGTATTCTGCTCTTAGATTTCAGGAGAGAGGCCTATTTTCATATAGTGACCCAGAGTACACATATACCACCCTTTGCTGCACAAACAACCTGCAGATGTGATGGTATGATAGACCAATTGTTCTTTTTTCAAATCTGCTGATGCACTTTTGAAATCGATTTTTATGCTTACTTTCCCCCACATGCATCTCCGTGACATATACTCATGCTTCAAATGCTGTGAACACACTGCCTACAAGTAGAATTTCGCTATTATTTACAATATATAATAATCCACATTGCACTTCTCTTCATCCGTACACCAACTACCTCTTTAGAGTGCAGTTGTCCATTTCTGGCATCTAGAGAGAGAAGTACCCTTAAAAGTGCACGGTAGTGGTGCATCCCTACTCCGTTAAGTGTACACTGCTTGCCAGCATATCACATTAGACATCAAGCTCCCCACCAAGGGGTAGCTAGAAAGATAGCAGTGATACCAAGGGAGCAGAAAGAGACGAGTGAAAAATCAATAAGTTCTCCTCAAAGATACAATGTAAATTTATATTCCGGATATACCCATGCCCCATTGCAACAACACCTTCAGAGAAAGTGTGATACACCCATCTAGGCAGTGACAGGAATCTGACACAAGTGCAACAGAGTGAAGAATTTTCAGGGGGGAAACTCCCAAGATGGTTTCACTTGATCAGGGGCGAATGATTCAAAATAAGAGGGGGCAGGAGAGACTCACAAAGCAAAAATGACAGGAAGCCCAGGGGACCGCGCCTTATGGAGGAAGGAGAGTACTGGAACTGGAAGAGGGTCGGTGCAAAGGCTGACTGCTTAAACAGGCAATCAAGAAAGCAGGGAAAGACCTTGCCAAACAGTAGCAATCTTAGCATTTTGTCTCAATAATACACAAGGCCACTGAAAATTGAAGCTCTTTTCATTATCACCACCATTAGCAAATTGTCTTAATGAGAACACATTCTATTATTTGCAACAGATTTGATTTATCTGATTTATACATCATCAGTACTTTCGTTTCAATCTCTATATTGTGTGTAAATCTTTTTGCACCCATCTTGCAGAGGATATAATTCATGCTCTGCAAAATCTCAAATATGTAAAGACAAATCTCGCGCCTCTGCCATCCTTCCACATTGCACACGGCCTGCACACGAGCTTCGTACATATATGCCATATTGTTCACGTCTCTTATCCAACTGTCACCTTTCAACAGTCCACATAGTCTTTCATGATGCCATATAAATGCCATGTGGGTACTCTGTCCACTACTTGTTGTTATGGAATGGGTAGCTGTCTCAAAGCGCTCCTCCCAGTTTTCAGTCACTTAATAACTGCCCCTGTCGGATGGAGGAGCAGGCACACAGTGCACACGGCGGTTAAAAAACATACAATCTGGAGCCACGTGAGTGAGGGGGCATATTTATACGAACACTTTGTGCAAGTTGTAAACTGATTTATAGTATGTCTACTCTGAACAGAATGGCATCATCAAGTTTGTGTGACGTCTACTCGCGCCGCTGCAGCCATAACCTATCGCTCAAGACCCCTCCAGATGACCAGTAAACTGCAATGTGTCTGTATATGAGGATGAGGCATAGGGCAAGCATACACTGTGATGTCATCAGGAAATCATCAACTGGGCACGTTCTCCACATCTCGCCTACACAAAATACCCCTGGAGCTCAATGTTTATACACAGGGGTCTGGGATATTACCCAATAAACAGTATTCTGAAGTCACATATTTGAAAGTGCTTTCATAATCTATAATGAAGAAAAAGAAGTTTGAGTGAAATAAAGTATTTACCCAAGAACAATTTAAGCGGGGAAGCCACAATTTACAAATCAGCCACTAAATAGGTGTCCTTACTTATATTAATGCTTTGTTTTTACCTTGTTGTTCATTTTTCATATAGCAGACACGACCTGAAGGTACTGGAGTGCTTTACAGGAGCAACAATTACATTAGACAATTCCAAAACTCATTGTTTATAGGTAGATTAAGTTATTTGCCCAAAATCACAGGATGATGAGCTAACTCCAGGATTTGATCCTGGTTTCGCAGTTCTAAGTCTGCAACTCTGGCCCTAACACCACATCATGAGTATAGGGAAAATCAGTATTTCATTTTTGGCGCTAACAAAAATAGAGTTTTAGACTCTGTTTTTAGGTGCACCAATAATAGGTAATACTGCCAAAAATGTTGATTCCTGTCACATGCGTCTATCTTCCTCTCCAAAAATGAAGGCCAAAGCATTAAGCTTTGTGTTGGAGTCAATTCTTGGAGTGGGAGATTAAAGTATGCGTGAATGAAGACAGGCATCAACATTTTAATGTTGGTAGCTTTACAAAGTGTTCAAACAAAAACAGAGTTTAAAACAAATATTTTCTACCAGGCTATTTCTCGGTTTCACTAAATGTTTATTTTTCTTACCTTTATTTAACCTGTGTCAGGAGCACACTATAGCAGGCAGAGGGAAAATGACAATAATATTGTGCACTGGCCTGCAGGAACAGGTTACCGGCAGTGCAGTACTTCAAGCCTCACTCTCAGCCTCAGGAGAGATGCCTGCAATGCTGAAGCCTGCCCAGAAATACAATTACGCAGTGCATAGGACTCGGAGGCAGGAAAATACATTTGTTTCCAGAGTCTGGAACGCTGGCCCAAGCTCAGTTCTAAACGTATAGCTTTTGGGTGGGCTCCGGCTATATTCACAACTACGGGAGTTGGGGAGGAAAACAAAGGCTGGAGAGCTGGCTTCATTTTGAGCTTTGACTTGAGTTTAGCTCGACTTTAAGTTATTTTAAGCAGCTGAAGCAGGTCATTCTGTAACTCGTGCTGCATCATCAGGGATCCATAGGATCTACACACCACACTGATGTGTTGCAGCAAGAATGAGTGGCCACATTCCAAATTCTAGACATGACTGGATATTCACACAACAATCAGTCAAATGACAGGATGCCTCGATCACCCTTAACCAACTGACCTAAAGGAACATAAAAATAGACAACCAATCAGTCAAAATCATTCCCAAGCATACCGAGGAAAACCTTGCTATCTAGGCTACCCAAACTTCATGTCAAACCATAATCACACAAACTTAGTAAAAAATGTTACATCTCAATTGACAAAGACCCCATCAAGTTTTGCGATCACCTCGTCGGGCACTCCCAGTGGCATAATGGCCAGGAGAATGAATCCTCAAGCGTCTATCGTCTAGGCGTTTCCTCGTCATTCGCAAGTTTGCACACATCAAACCGATGAGGGTGAGTGTAACTGACCAGACATGACCAGACTGCAAAGTAACCTGATAGCACTGCAGTAAACATACATGTGCATCATATTAATTCATGCATCACTCAAATTTACTAGTGAGCCAATGAACATGATTCTCAGTCACACTCACTCAACATGTATGCAGTCTATATACATACTTTCCAGACACCGCCATATACATAGGGAAATGGGGGCGCACAAGAAATACAGAAATACAGAGGTGAATGGAGAAATACAGAGGTGATTAGAGAGGAGGTGATCATGTTTCAGAATTTGGTGCCAGGTGGAAAACGGAAAGGAAGCAGGAACCTGGCAGGGAGTTGGGAAGTGTAGTGGAATCAAGATATGTTGTATGAGATGAATATGGGATAAAGAGCTGGGGCACAGCCCGGGGTCCGTGTCAGGAAAAGGATAGGAGAGAGCAGAGGACAGTGCATGGATGTCAAGTTTTCACTCATTTCACGTGTGACGTTGCACTGCCTTATGAGTGACACTTTAAGTGACATTATCTCACAGCTTGACAGGTTTTAAAACTTAGCAAGCTTCAGGAATTTTTGAGGCTGGTGAACGTTTTATTATCTTTTTTTCTAAAGGGGACGAAAGAGTCTGTGCATGGTCTTTGCCTTGCTTGAGTTTACAAATTGGTTGTAAAAAAAACGCTTCCATGTTTTGTGAGAGTGTAGGGAAGGGATTTCTGTAACTGGAGAAATTTTTTAGAGGTGAGTAATAGTAAAATAAACCCCAACAGGTTTTCTTCCAGTGGACCACAATGCACCAGTTTAGGTTTTGTTGTACATTAGAAGCATTATTTCAGTACATTTTGGTGCATTCCCCTAACTGCAGGAAAATGAAAGTATGCATGTAAAATAAAGAGCTTTGAAGTTTTTGATTCCGACGTTTATATTTTTTGAGCAATATTATGACGTGTGTCAAAAGTTGCTTACTTTTTTGGGTCTCGCTGGAAATGCATCCGTAAGGATGCATCCAGCTGGAGACCAGTAGCGATCACTCTGGGGGGAAGGATGGACCGTAGGGTGTGCGAGCTTTTGTAGCTGGATTCGTGTGCGCGAACGCGCAAGTCGCGTCCCGCGCCGTACACATCGCAGACAGACACTCGCTCACACACACACACCCCCTCCCCCACAGTCACACACACGCACTCCAAGACAAATGCACACACACGCACGCACGCACACACACACACATACACAGGCTGCCCCCCCCGCACGCGCGCGCGCGTACATGCTTTCCCCCCCCCCCGCCGCCCGCCCGCCCGCCCGCAGCTCAGCAACGCACTCACCGGCTTCCTCTCCTCAGCTGCAAGGCCCGGCAGCAGGACTCTTCTTCCCTCCTTCGGCACCGGGGCGCAGGGTAGGCTCCTGCCTGCTCCGGTGCTCCAAACACGGCTCCAATCGCGGCTCTTCCGTGGGAGGCGGGGTAGGCTCCCGCCCTCCTACTTCCTGTTTCCTGTTGTCGCGCCGGCCTGCCTGACTTCCTGGTCGCAGGCCAGCAGAGTAACGAGGATGTTTTGCGGTATGTTTTTATTTATTTAATTATGCATTTTTATATAGCGCAGACTTTACCCGAAGGCGGTATTTATTTATTTATGTATTTAGGCATTTTTATATAGCGCGGACTTTACCCGAAGGCGGTAATTATTTATTCATATATTTATGCATTTTTATATAGCGCGGACTTTACCCGAAGGCGGTATTTATTTCTTCATGTATTTATGCATTTTTATATAGCGCGGACTTTACACTTTTGGTGCTTTGCCCCTTTGGGTAATTAATTTGAGTATTTTAGCCAAAGATGGCACATAAATCTTTTCTTCGTGCCAAGTATTAGTTAAAAACTCTGTCTTGAAAGCTTCCAGGCCCTTCTACATACTTGTTAGCTCTGGGTTGTTTTCAGAAAACCTCACTTGAGTTCCTCCATGTCATTGGTGCGATTTTCCCACAGTCTTGCACGGGACGTGCATGAGAGAGAGTGAGCTGGGGCTGCTTATAGCCATTGTTTAGTCTAGTGTATGCATGTTTACATCCGTGCTCTAGATTTATAGGCAGCCATGGGGGGAAAACAGATTGTGCCAGATTGATTGAGGGCATCAGGTGAAGAATGTTTTCTTTTTACTGTCCTTTTTCTTTACAATTTAGTGTGTGCTTTCGCTTTTTAAATGTAAAAACGTGTCATGTTCAATCATTTTTTCCAGAAATCCTGTCAGTAATGTTTCATCCCCAGAGAAATCTGCCTGCACGTGTGCTTAGATTTGTATTAGATCATTATGCTGAAATGTGAAAAATTGCTGCTGTTGAAGTACTTTAGTGTGTTTATTTTTTAACAGTGTAATAGTTCAAGTTTTATTGGAACTAATAGTTCTGTTTAATCTAACAGTTTAAGATCACCCCTAACCCTTTATGTTGAATGGCTACACAGCTGCAGTATTGTTCAGTATTGTTTCTCTCATCTTCTTTGTGTCTTTCTCTAAAAGCAGAGGCTGCAAATCATCGTGCTATTTCATGTACTGCTTTCAATTAAATGCCACCTGATAAACTAGGGCATTACTATTGCAGTTCTGTGTGAGTTGTGTGTACGTAAACACTTTACTTAAACGATTTTAATAAGAACAATTAAGTGTTGACCTATTTCTGTTATGTGTTTGTTTTTGTGAAAACGTGTTAGTCTGGGACTGTCTTCATATCTTGTGTTTCTAGTAAATGTTTTCCTTATAGACCAGCGTGAGTACCTGACCTTGACCACTGTGATCACAAAATTCTTAAGCACCCTGCAACACTGGGGATTTACAGGAATCCAAACACCAGCGTAAAGTACTCGAACAACAATAACGTCTGTCTTATAAATGTCACAAAAAAATGTTAATATTTCACTACTGTTCTTGGATTTTCGTGAAAATACAACACATATTGCATTACAAATGCTATAGGTGTCACATTTGTGAAAGTTAAAACTATTGGCATTGTAAATGACAAAGCTATTACTTTAGCTATTACTATAGCTATTTTCACAACCAACACATAAATAAAAAAAAATTAATTCACAATACCAATGGCTCAAACTTTCCTAATGCGAGACCTATTGCATTGCAAATGCTTGTTGTAACTTGGTGTCTGCTGGCCTCTTGTTATCTGTCTTCCATTGCCAATTGTTATCCCAGTCTCAGTCGACATGCCTGCTGTGCTGAAGCCTGCCTAGAATACTATTACGCAGGGCATTGGACTCGGGGCAGAGGCAGGAAAATAAATTTGTTTCCGGAGTCCTGAACCCTGGGCCCGCCCAAGCTCACTTCTAAACCAATAGCTTTTGGGTGGGCTCAGGCTATATTCACAACTAGTTGGGGAGAAAAACAAAGGTTGGAGAGGTGACGTCATTTTGACCTTTGACTTGAGTTTAGCTCGACTTTTCATTTTAAGCAGCCAAAGCAGGCCATTCTGTAATTCGTGCTGAATCATCAGGGATCAGGTTTCTGGATGCTTGAATCAGGAGGCAGGAGACTAGCCTTCGAATCGGTAGTCTCCCGCCTGAATCGGGAGGGTTGGCATGTCTGCATTTAATTACTGAAGAGCATCTGAGGCCGGCCTGGGGCCTAGGCGTGCGACGTGCTTGCGCACCATTTAATTTATTTGCGCACCATTTAATTAATACATGACCAGGAGGCTTGCTTAGTGAGGGGCCCCTGGAGCGTGGGGCCCCCCCCGCAACGCGGGGGCTGCGTGGGCCTGTGCTACGCCCCACTTTCTACAGCTCTATCTTTGATTTCAAGTTGGGCTGGCCAAGATGTGGCCTCTACAAGCCTGACGGATTGACAGACCATCAAGTGAAATTAAAATATTCCCTGTATTTTGGCAATCTAATATTAGAATAAAGAATGTTAACTAAAAATATAAAACATAGGGGCATATTTGCAAGAGAATGGCGGAGTGCAACGTTACGCCAATATTGCCAATGCAGTTCTGAAAATGCAGGGATGCCCATAAGCACCCTTGCACCAAAGTGCAAGGGTGCTTGTGTTGAGGCAATCATTGATTATGTGCAGGTAGGTGTCTCTTCCTGTACTTATATACTAAATAATAGTGATTTGTAACTCTTATGCACACATAGAAGTTTCAAATCTTAAGTTTTTTTAATGATTGTTTATTTGCAGGAAGGGACACCTTTCTGCACATAAACAATCATTCATGGCAATTTGCTATTTCTATTTGTGCTGCGCAGTGCAGCACACATAGAAACCGCACAAAGAAGGAGAAACTAATAGTTTCTCCTCATTTCATGGTATTAAGACCAGGGGCTTCTTTGGTCTTAAGTTTGGCACTGCCCCATATTTATGCCACCCTTGTAAATAGGGGGCACCGTCAAAAAGCAATAGGTGTTGCGGCAGAACGGCCACCACAACACCCATTGCCCACCCCTTTCAGGCTAAGTGCTGCATGAAAGGGGACCTTATTCGCAAGGCATTGTTAAGCCAAGTGAAGATGCTTAACGATTCTTGTAAATAAGGTGAGGGTTTATTGCTACGGGAATGTCATAAAAGTGACGTTCCTTTGGTGATAAAGTCTTGTAAATATGTCCCATAGTTACAAATAAGGAGCAGATGAAATACAAGATTTCATCATCAGTGATTCTTTTGAGATTTTGCAATAATTTTCCTTTCCCTTCATGTCTGTCTCATACTGTAGATTGTAAGAATGTGGGTTCTAAAAGTGAACTTCTCTCTCACATTTTATATCTTTTGGGCTATGGCTTCAGACTTCCGAACGGAGTTATACTTTCTGTATTGGTCCACAGAAATTATTAACCAAGCTGCAACCTCTAGTGCCCACCTTTTAGTAGATGGTCAGCTGCCAGTAGACACATGCGATGGCTTCAGAACTATTTGACCAGCATCTTGATTAATAGTGTGAAGGAGGTCTTTATTTAGCCGGACATGAACTAAAAAGGGATCACAGGCAATAGTCTGGTGGTGGCCATCTTGTAATGGAGATGCAGCAGGAATGAAGCATTTGTAAGTAAGTGCATGTGCATTCGGCATCACTGGAGGCAGCCTTCTCTCCGTACCCCCTTGGAGTGGTTGGTGGAGCCTGCCAGGTTGACGGGATGTGAGCGCATGATTTACAAGTTCAGTGTTCATATAGGAGTTTTTCGGGCTGTGTGGGAACCCTTTCTTTGGTCCTCCTCACATACTTATGGTGATGCATTACCACATCCTAGGGGGCCATCGTGATGTCTTGACCCTCCTAGGACAGCTGCTAGATGGTGCAGGTGTCACAGACTCCCTACCCCGTGACGGTATACAGATAGGTTGAAAGTCTGCCTCTGGGAGGATGTGTGCTATTACCCACAGGCTGAGTGTTTTTAAACGTTCTTGCATGGTATTCACACCGCCTCTACAGGCGGCACTTGTTTTTCTTCTTCTATTATTATCTATGGTTCATTGATTGTACATTGGTTGGCTTGTTTGCTCATGCAGGCTACATTGCTATTCCCTGTAATCTGAGGTATTTTATTGTTGACCAAATCTGTGTTGTGGATATATCTATCTTACATGAAAACATCATTTTTTAATAACGACATATATGTTAATATATTATTAAATGAGAAATGTACGACTCAATCTTCTGTTACAGGAGCTTCAGGATAAGGCACACAGATATTTTGTGCTGCTTGTCTTCAAGTATTTGGTTCTCTGTAAATAATGATTATCATGATCTTAATGCAGGTTAAATACATGCTTTCTTCTCTTCATTTTACGTTCATTTATTTATTGTTCACAAGCTTCCCTTTGATGAATTAGAGGATTAAACTCATTATGGGCTCATTTTAGACTTCTTTTGGAAGGCTGTGTGCTAATGCTGGGCGTTGTTTTAAGGGGTTGGTGCTTGCTTAGTATTTCAGCAACAGCAACAGGGCAACAGTCAGCAAGCAGCAGCAGACAGAATGCATAGAGCCAGTTGCTATTTGGGTCACAGAGGGAGCAACACTTACAGTAGGCAAATTGGTGCTTGACGACATAGAGTTTTGGACACTCGCAGAAAATAAATTGAGTGTGGCATGGCAATACGACTTCTGTGGAACAAGAGTAGTGAAAACAGGAGACAGTTAAGCAATTCATCTGTGGAATTCACAAGAGGTGTGTCTATTCACTCAGCTGTCAGCTAAATAAACATGTGTTTCATAAAGTTCAGAGTGGGGTCAGGCATAAATGCTTTTTGTTCCAATGTCATGAGTGACCCCTTCGACCATACAGACATTTTAGTCCCAATGTAACTTGGGAATGGTAGCCTTGCTTTTAACATGCTAAGCAGTATAAAGTGGGCAAGCTCCTGTCTCTACTCGACCCTCGTTTATATTCGTGACAGTGTTGTCTCAGCAAGTGAAATCTGGAAGTAAAATTAAAAAAAATGGGAGACAGACTTTAAGGATGTAAGTGACTAAAGGTATTTTGAAGGGGACCTGGGAAAGGAAGGAGTAGGTTCCTTCCGCTGGTGGCAGCACATCACCAGTGCCTGTAGAACCAAGGGCATACATCTCCAAAGAATTAGTTAAGGATTCCCACAAACATGAGGATATTGGTCAATGGTCTAGGGCATAGGAAGCTGCAATGTTGGCCCACTGTGCCCCTAAGAAGGATTGGGGAGTGGGGTTGTGGGGCCGCTTTATTAGTGATGGGCGGGACATCATGTTAGATTTACCTACAGAGGAGCAGGTGTCCTATGCCCACAAGAAGGGAGCCCCAATGCCCAAATATGGTTTGACCCCAGAATTCTACAGACAAAGGTTTAGGAATGGCAAGAAACTGGAGTCTACCACATGGGAGGAATATGTGTCTTTCTTTTGCACAGCATTGAATGGTTGGGTGTAGGGTAGCAAAGTGGATAATTTTGAGGCACTCTATGATTTGTTTGCATTGGAGCACTTGCCCATATTGTTTACCAGAGCTACGCCAGTACCTGATTGATAGTGAGCTTACTAATCCTAGGAAGCTTGCTGAGGAGGCGGACCACTGGGTGAGCACCCAGAGCCACAAGGCTCATGTGGGAGACTTTGTCAAAGGTGGGCAGGGTCCCCAGCAGAGGAGTGGGGGGAAAAGGGTAAACAGAGGGAGTTCCAGAAAGGGCCCCAAAGTAATCTCCAAGGGAACCAAGGGCAGGGTCCCAGCCTCCCCCTGAGAAGAAGGCAGGGGCCAGACAGATAAGCCTGTTCACAGGGGGCCCAAGACCTGTTTTAAGTGTGGTCAAGTGGGCCACTGCTCTTATGATACTAGATGTCCCCTGTATAGGAAAACTGCACCCATTAGTGCACCACCCCAGCAGATGGATAGTGTAGCCCTGGGGGAGGAGATGGGTGCCCAAAGTGGGTGGGGTCCCGCAGAGATGTCCCTTGTCTCTCTAGGAGACTGTGAGATGGTCCCCAGGACCTAGCTGCCTGATAACACTAATAAATACCGGCTGTGGATGACCATCAATGGCCAGAGGGGAGAGACTCTGAGAGACACCGGAGCCAGTGTGACAGTTGTCAGTTGTCTGCTGGTGTCTAAGGAGCAGGTAATTCCCCATCCGTACTTCCCTGTAGTTGCATCTGACAGCTCAGAGAGCCAGAGTGAGGCAGCCCAGGTTCCCTTTGAGTGGGAGGTCTCAGGTACCCTTCAAGTGGGTGTGAGGCCAGACATGCCTGTGGGCTTTCAGTTGGGCAATAACTTGGAAAGCTCCTCGTGGGCTAAGGTGGAGAGAAAGTCTCATTTGGAGATGTTGGTTTTGCTTGAGTGGCCATGTGTGACCACTCGGTCAATGGCAGCCAGTAAGGGTGTTCAAGAGGACCTGGTGCCTGAGAGAGTGGCCCAGGTACCTGCCTTAAAGAGAAGAGGTGGGGGGTGCAGGAAACCGGACACTGAAGTTCCCATGGTTCAGGAGGAGGCAGACCTTGAGGTGGATGCCCTGGAACCTACAGGGAAGAACTCTGTGAGGAGCAGAACAAGTGCCCTTCTCTTGTGGGTTTGAGGCAACAGGCCACAAACCAGGCAGCAGGTGATCAGGCTGGATCACATTGGATCTACTGGGAGAATGGTCTCCTGTATAGTGAGCCTACGGTTGCTGAGCCTGGGTCAGCCAGTGTGCTGGTGGTACCCCAGAGCTTCAGAGCCTTCCTACTGGGGCTGGCTCATGATTTGCCTTTAGCAGGACATTTGGGGCAGGACAAGACCTTTGAAAGGCTTGTTAACCTCTTTTATTGGCCCCAGATGTGCAAGAGTTCAGACACTCATTGCAAGATCTGGCAGACTTGCCAGGCAAGTGGAAAGAGTGGGAGGATGCACAAGACTCCTCTCCAGCCATTCCCTGTGGTCAGCACCCCCTTTCAAAAGGTGGACGTTGACATTGTGGGGCCCCTGGATCCCAAGACAGCCATGGGCAACAGGTTCTTCCTGGTCTTGCTGGACCATGCCACCTGGTACCCGGAAGCCATCCCTCTCAGGTCGGTGACGGCCCCCATGGTGGGTCATGCATTGATGGGGATTTTCTCCTGTGTGGGGTTCCCCAGAGAGGTAGGTGTGAGACCATGGTACAAATTTCATTTCATAGTATAAGAAGTCCCTGTGACAGGAGTGTGGTATAACATACAAGTTCAACACTCCTTACCACCCCCAAGATAATGAGCTGGTTGAGAGATTCAACCAGACCCTTAAAGGCATGATTATGGGTCTTGAGGAGCCCATGAGGCATAAGTGGGACGTCCTCTTGCCATGCCTTCTCTTTGCTTACCAAGAGGTGCCACAGAAGTCCCTAGCGTGCAGCCCCTTTTAACTTCTCTTTGGACTCCCGGTAAGAGGATCTCTGAGTTTGGTAAAGGAAGGCTACGAGGAAGCTCCAAGGAAACCTCCCCAGGATGTATATAGCTACATGCTGGCCTTCAGACTCCAAACCCGGTGTTTCAAGCAACTCGCTCAGGCGAATCTGTAAGCCAGCCCGGAGGAGATGAAGCTGTGGTACGATCAGAATGCCACTCTGATTGAGCTTCAGCCTGGTCAGAAAGTATGGGTCATGGCCCCAGTGAGGCCCTGTGCACACCAAGATAAGTGGACCGGACCCTTTGAGGTGGTGGAGCGCAAGAGCGATGTCACCTACTTGGTGGACTTACGGTCTCCTAGGAACCCTTTCCGGATCCTGCATGTAAACCGCCTGAAACCCCACTTGGAGATGTCTCAAGTGGGCATGCTCCTAGCCACAGATGCTGGATTGGAAGAGGAGAATGAGCCTCTTCCTGACCTCCTGTGTGTCAAAGACCAAGATGGGTCAGTGGAGGGTGTGAACCTCTCTAACTCTCTGACCCCTGAACAGCAGGAGGATTGTTGGGACAGTTTCCTAACCTGTTCTTCCTGACCCCTAGTGTCACTGATTGGTGCATCCATGATGCGGACACTGGGGACAGTCCTCCTGTTAAGCACAAAACCTAGAGTGACTGACAGGGTGAGAGCTTGCATCATTGAGGAGATCTCTAAGATGTTTGCATTGGGAGTGTTTGAGTCCTCTAACAGTCCTTGTGCCAGCCCAGTGGTCTTGGTCCCAAAGGCTGCCGCGCCTGGTGCCACGCCCGACTTCAGTTCTGAGTGTACTACTGAGGACTAAATTCAGACACCAGGACTGACGTGCACCCCATCCCCAGAGTTGATGAGCTCATTGATTGGTTGGGGTTTTGCCCGGAACCTCAGCACGTTTGATTTGACGTCTGGGTACTGGCAGATTGACTTGACTGATGGGGCAAAGGAGAGGTCAGCATTCTTCTCACCAGATGGGCACTATCAATTCCAGGTTATGCCCTTTGGAATGAAGAATGTCTCTGCCACCTTTCAGAGGTTGGTCAATTAGGTGTTGGCTGGACTGGAAGATTTCAGTTCTGCCTACCTGAATGACATAGCAGTATTCAGCGCCAGTTGGGAAGAACATCTGCGTCACCTCTGAGAAGTGATGATGGTACTGCGGTGAACAGGCCTCACGATCAAGGTGAGTAAGTGCCAGATCGGGCAGGGTCTGTGGTTTACTTGGGACACCAGGATGGGAGCGGCCGAGTGGCACCGCTACAGCTCAAGATTGAGACCATCCTGGCTTGGGAACCCCCCAAAAGCCAGGCAGAGGTGCGCAACTTCGTAGGACTCACTGGGTACTACAGGAGGTTTGTCAAGGGCTATGGCAGCATTGTTACACCCTTGACAGAGCTGATTTCCAAGAAGCAGCCCAAGAAAGTGAACTGGACTGACACCTGCCAGAAAGCTTTTAATGTCCTGAAGACTGCAATGTGCACAGCGCCCATGCTCCTGGCACCCAACTTCTCAAAAGAGTCTCTTGTCCAAACAGACTCTTCAGAGCATGGTGTAGGGGCTGTTCATTCACACATAAATGAGGAGGGCCTAGACCAACCTGTAGCCTTCATCAGTAGGAGGTTACTTCCACGGGAACAGAGGTGGAGTGCAAATGAGCGTGAGGCATTTGCTGTGGTCTTGGCACTGAACAAGTTGAGACCGTACTTGTTTCGGACACATTTCCGGGTTCAGACAGACCACAGACCCCTCAGATGGTTGATCCAGATGAGGGGTGAGAATCCTAAGCTGTTGAGGTGGTCCATTTTCCTACAGGGGATGGACTTCATGGTCGAACACCGCCCTGGTACAGAACACGCCAATGCTGATGGTTTGTCCAGATTTTTCCATCATAGTGAAGAGAACCTCAAGGGGTGGGTAGTTCTCCCCACATTTCAGCTGGAGGGGACACATGTTAGACCTGGTACCCTTGGCGTAGGTCTTCCTTCCATTTTTGTGCTGTTGTCTCATATGTTTTTGCTGGTCTAGATGCTTTGTGCACTTTGCCACTGCTATTCAGTGCCAAAGTGCAAGTGCTCCCTATTGTAAAGTATTATAATGGATTAGTGACTCCTTGATTGGCTTATTTGGTTTACTTGTCAGACTCTAGTACAGTGCACCGTGTTACCAGGGCCTGTAAATCAAATGCTGCTGGTGGGCTTGCAGCACTGATTGTGCCACCCACCAGAGCAGCTTGTAACCTATGGCTCGGGCCTGCCATTGCAGAGCCTGTGTGCAGTCTGGGACTGCCATGTCGACTTGGCCAGTGTACACACCTGTCAGTCCCCAAACCTTCCCTTTTCTACATGTTAGCCACCCCTAAGGTAGGCCCAAGGTAGCCCCATCGGCAGGGAGCATTGTATGAGAAAGGTAGGACATGCCCTGATGTGTGTGACATGTCCTGATGGTGAAATAAAGCCAATTTCCTTTTTCACTATTGAAAGGCTACCTGTTCCCATAGGGCAAAATGGGCAGTTTCATTATAGCATCTTATAATCCTAACTGACCCAGGGAACTGGTTTAAATTTGAGTTTAGTATCCCTGAACTCAGAATGTTAAAATACATATTTTAGAGAAGGTGGTTTTTACATTCATTCTGAAAATACCACTTTTAGAAAGTAGGTATTCTCTTAGCTAACCATCCAGCCTGCCTCTGCTAGGTTTGTGTATTCCATGTCTGGTTTGTGAGTGATGGGCTGGGGTGGCTCCAGGAGTCAGGGTGAGTCAGCACAAGGCTGAATAGACCTATCTGCATTGGGAATGGTGGGAGGAGTAGCACCAGGGCCTGAATAGGGCTGTGCCTGCCTTCCACATTACTGGTTCCACCTACTTTGGTGCATCTGATGATCCTGGCCCACACTGACAAAGAAAGAAGGTGTGCCCTGGCAGAGTGTACCCAGAACTGCTTTGGACTCGGTACAGACACTCTCTGCCTTCAGAGACAAAGGATTTGTGTGTATAAAAAGGGGGACCCAGATCACAGAACTTTAGATCACTTCTGGGAATCAAGACAAACCTACGCTAAGGAGAAGAACCAGGAAACTCAAGGAGGAGATTACCTCTGTTATGTGTGCTGTTTGGGGATTGGCCTGAAGTGGTTCCTTCATTGCCAAAGAAAGGAGAAAAAGGACTGAGTGTGCTTTTATCATCTTGTAGAAGAATCTCCAAGGGCTTAAACTGTGCTTGCCTCCTGCCTGAAGTCTAAGGGATACAAGACTTCACCACCAGCTCCCCCTGGATTCTCTTGCTGGGAATTGAAGTGCCTGCTGTTGTGCTGGGCCTTCTAAGAGACTGCATGTCACAGGGAGCTGGCAGCATGACTCAACAAAGAAGAAGCATGTCACCGCCACAGCAGTTGTCGTCGCATCGCCGAGTAAGCGTGCTGCTGCTACCGCTGTCGCCATCGCATCACTGAGGTGCATAGCATCACTGGAGAAGAGTGCCGCCGCTGCAGAGGTCGTCGTCGCATCACCGGAGAAGCTTGGTGCAGGGCCTGTCGCGGCTCAGAAGTTCACTGAGTCACTGCACGGCTGTAGGGCATGCACACATCGCATCCACGTTGTCACACCGTAATCAAGACGCCATTTTGCCGCATCGCACCGGAGCGTCAGTGCATTGGATCGCACAGTAGGGAAGTGAGCCTCAACTCCCTTGCGCAGCAGTAAGGAACCGACGCATCCACTCCCCTGAGTGTAAGGAACGGCGCATCACCTTCCCTGCGACCCTTTTGTTTGTTTTGCATTACGCATCCCAGATACTGTGAGGGTAAAGTGTTGCATTTACAAAGTGAACTAAGCTATTTCTACCATTTTAAAGATTTGTTTTGATTACATTATTGTGAATTTTTGTTGTTTGGTCTTGTGTTAAGTCCAGTAAAGATTACTTATTTTTCTAAACTGGTGTGGTGTCCATTTGTAGTTTTTTCACTGTATTACACACTGCCTCTAAGATAAGCCTGTCTGCTCATGCCACGCTACCAAGGGGGTGAGCAGGGGTCATTTTAGAAGTGTAGCCCCTTACCCTGACTCGAAGCTAGAGTCCCTATTTGGACACAGGTGTATGCCATTGCCAGCTAGTGACCCCCAGTTCTAACACTATCCACCAGTGGCAGGGGGAGAATTCCTTGTGCAAAACACTTCAAACTTGCCCAGATTTTCCAAGTGGTGGAGAAAGTCTCATTGAAGCTTCACATTACGCTAACCTTGGTGTGCCTAAATGCATACCTAGGGCACTAGGCGTGGCCCTGGCACAGGAAAATGTGACTGTATTTTGCAGACTACTTTGGTCCCTGGAAGTGTGAATAGTTAAAAAAACTGAAGTGCAGTGATACCAAGAAATGGTCATTTGAAATTTCAGCATCTTGAAATTAGTTGACTACAGTAGGACTTTACTCACTAATACCAGCATCAAAATTCAGCAAAATGTTGAATATGTACAACTCTACTGAAAAGTCTCTTCCAATTCAGATATTCAATGCCTCAAACACTGCCTGCTCTTCATTCACTCCTGAATTTCCTGCACCCACCTGAGGCTCCACCCAACTAAGACCGAATTCATCTTATGATCCAGGAACAAGCAAGTTACAGTCCAGATCTGATTTAATGTAATGGATCTAGATGGCTTCACACCTCAACTTTCACCCAAAAGCAAGTCACCTGGTATCATCTTCAAAACCAACCTCACCCTCAAGGAACACACTGTACAGTAAACAAAGATACCTGGGACCAGCTTGCTCCACTAAAGAAAGTGAAACCTTTCTGCCCAGAAAGCGACTTCAGAAATGCTGTTTAAGTTGTAGTACCCTTGCAAGTGAATGGTGGAAATACTCTATTCCATGGCCTCCCAGTTTGCATTTTTCTGTCCCTTAAGGGAATCATAAAGAACGCAACACATCTCATTCCAGGGACTAAAGAAATATGATCACATCACCCACTTCCTGGTTGAACTCAATGTCCCCTTGCTGGATCACCCCAACTTTGAAGCTATAGTTTTCATAAAGCCATTCCGTCCCGCATCTCCAGTATTTGGCTGATATGCTCACCATCTCTGGTTGCTCTCTACAGGCCTACAGCCAGACACCAACAGACTGGAAACAAAGTGGTTAAAAAAACATAAACAGCCTTTCCCATGTGTAGACGCAGGATCTAGAGCACCACCCAGTATCCATCACAACCACTCCTTCTCCTGTTCCAATTTTGGAAAGAGCTAAAGGTGCAGTCTTTAAAGAAGAGTGCAGTAGCAATACACTGCTCTCCGAAACTTGTTACCCTTCAAATACATTGTTGACTGTGTCCTTGTCTTTGACATTGTAGAGGGTACCACTACCTCTTGAATGGATTTAACTTACACAAACAACACTCACATGCATTATTTCACTGCCTCCCCTTTGTCGTTGCCACAGCCCATGTATTTCAGCATAAGGGTATTTTAGTCACCATGTTTCTGTGGGTCTTTGCCCTCCCCTTATCTCTTTTTGGAACAATATGGCAAATGTTGGCGTGGTTTATGCTTTTGTGTGTGAACTGTTGGCATTGCTTCCGATGATGTAAATAATTAGCTGGTTGCAGCCCATTGAGGAAGCCTTACTTCCGGTGCCCCGACTCACTCCACAACAGTACACAGCCACCTCCATGAAGGGAAGTGGGCTTCGTGTAGAAGAAGAATGGACAACTCAGTGCGGAAATTTATATGGCAGGGGAATGCCAGACAGGTAATCCAATATTTTGCATTAAAGCATATAATCCCTCCGAAATTTGCTCTTTCTTCGTTAAATTTGCTATGTAGACATAAGGGCAATTGCAGAGAAGACTGTCCATTGTACAATGTCCCCAGACTATTTGGCTTGAGGGGACCGATATTTCAAATATTCAATTGGGCTCTACTGTCTTTTGTCTCTTGAGTAGGAGACTGAACGTAATTTGTTATACTTTATCTGATGTTAAATGCAGTAGGTCTGTGCTTATTTAATCTGATAGGGCATTGACTCAGGCAGCATTACTCGATTTTTTGATTGTTAATACTCTGTGTTAACTTCTGTAGGCAAGTGTTTTGTTGTGTATAAGCCTATCGAATAGCATTACAGACAGAGGTTCAAATGTGGATAAATCTCTCTAACAAACCCAAGAGGTAGACGTTTTTCAGTGTTTTATTCCTTAGACCCCTTTGGAGATGAATTAGCATTGTGCTGCCATCTGTAACTTTGTATATTTCCTTAATATTATGCTTTGAACTTAGGTGTATGCTTATTTCTTTTCTCATACCAAAATAAACTGGCTGGATATAGATTTGGAGAGTTTTATTACTGTGTTTTTCTGTGGTTCTGAGTGTTTCTAGCCCATTTCTCTGCCTTGCTACTCTGAAAGTCAAGTACGAAAAGGACTTTCTGGTTTCCAGATTGAGGGGCCCATAGTGGGAAGGCTGGACTGCACTTCAGGTGATCCTCATTCATACATTAACCACAAAAGAAGTAGGTTGCCAAAACCAAATGTAAAGAGTAAGTAAAATGTGGTTGACAAAAGATGTCTACTCACTGTAAGTCATGTGTAGTCTAAAACCGTATAAGAGGCCATGCTTAATGGAAGAAGATGCCTTAGACACAATATTGTGTCATAGGCATCCTCTCCCCACCCTGGTAAGATGGTATTACCAGGGCGGAAACAACCTCTGCGAAGACTTTTGGCGGTGGGAGGGAGTTTTTACATAAAAGTTGCAGGACAAAAAGTGGGATCCAGTTAATTAAACATACCTTCAGGTTTCTCAGTTATCACCTTTATTCATGAGGACCTGAGGTATGTTAAAACCAACAGTGTCAATGGACCATGGATAAGATATTGTCTTCAGTCCATTTTTCAGTGAACCAACATGTTTCTGCCCACACATGGAGCCAAAGAGGTCTGGGGCATTCATCAGGCTGTCGGATCCCAACTATAGTGTTAATCGGGTGTCCCCACGCCGCAGCACCTTCTTGGTCCGCTCCCAACCGACAGGGAAAGGACGAAGTAGGTGCTGCGGTGTGGTGGCACTTCTGATGAATGTGTGACTAAAAAGGCCACCAACCCTCCTTCTGACTGAATATTTGGTATCCCCTAAAGTCTAGGGTTCATGACGTTTTCCTTATGAGAGTATCCCAGGTAGGATTCACTTGGGAACACTTTAGGTGTACTCCCCCACCTTAGATTACAGGGTCTTAGGGGACACCTGATTCCCACTATAGTATGGATCAGACAGAACTGACTAATGCCCCAGACCTCTTTGGCTCCTTTTTCCATTTTCATTACTCTTTACATTTGGTTTTGACAACCTACTTATTTTGTGGTTATTGTTTCGTTATTGGGGACAGAAGTGTTGCATCGTCTCATCCCGAACTCTCTCTGTAGTGGTTTAAGATCCTCATTAATAACATTGGGTCCCCTAACTCCTGATTACCATGGAAACGTATAACACAATTCTTCACATCGATACAATGTTATTTTGACATTCATATGGCTTTGAAGTTTGTACATTTAGAGCATAGGCGTTATGTCGGCTTTCTACAGAACACCTTGTTAGTTTTACTTTGCTGTTGTTTTGCTTTGCTGTACCTTTGACTTGACCTGCACAAAATGACTGGACTGTATCCTTTTCTAGACATGTATTTTTTGTAAATGATAGGCTCTCATAAATGTTGGTGCAGTGCTACTGAAGAATTTTACAGCAGCATAAATAACCTGTGAAAACTGACACCACGTTACAGATTATAAAGAGGATTTTATTGTATTGTATTAGTATTTCTACAATTCTTCCCTATCGCAAGGGAAGCCTAAACACGTGTAGTTTTATTAGGGGTTATCAAAAGAACAAACTGTTTTTTTTTAATGAAAATGATTTATTTTTATCAAGATATAGATTTCCCTGCATACTTTTCAACCCACATTTGTAATTCCACAGGTCGGCTACAGGAAATGCATCTTTTCTTATGTTTTCCGATGAGTTTGTTATTGTTTTGGAACTTTAGACATCCTTAGACATCAAGACACTCCTCCTGCTAAACGTTCCCACCTGACTGTGTACGTCCCCAATATAGAAACATGATGTTTTAATTAAATCCACATTTGATGATTCACTAAATCGGCTGCAATGTGTTCATGTATAGTGTCAGCTGCACAAATGTTGAATTTTAGATCTGATCCTGCAGTAAATATGTTCATTGTGTACATGTGAAGAGTAATATCACATGGGCTTAAAAACAGCGCCTGTGGCTGCACATACTTAGGTCTGCATTTAAAAGGAAAGGGAAAACTATTTTAACTAGGGCTGGGAGGAGCTCACTGAGTTTCACTCTGCGAAATTATGCAGAGATACTGAAAAACGGTGCAATTCCGCAAAGTTCTGTGAGCGGACGGAGTTACCACATTGACTAGTTATGGTTCAACTTCTTAGCATCATATAATTATTATTATTATTAATTGTTGTTCATATGCACATAAGCTCCGTGCAGTTGTGCTCTTACCTGCAAATGTATTTCCATTGGTGTAGGGTAGCCTGGCCACCAGAGCTCGGCTCACCAGTCACAAGGTCCCGACCAGGCAGCAAGCACAAGACACAGATCCAGGAGAGCAGAGCATCCCCTGCTAAGCCTGCAGGTCCGGGCTCAAACTGTGGCACAGACATGCTACTGTGCCCCCCGCTTGATGCCCCTGACAGCTCTGATGCTCTGGCTCACAGGCACTGCTGCAGCTCTCAAGCTCTGTCTCACAGGCACTGCTGCAGTGCTCATCCACTATTGGGAAAAGGGGTGTTCCTCTTAGTTGCAAGTCTCACGACGGGGAACTTCGTTTACAACGGAAATTTTACAACGAAGTACTGTTACGACGCAGGTTTAACAACGAAAGTCATTACAACGACTTTCGCTGGAGGTCGCTCTAGGATAGGTAATAGTTTAATTTACTATCCAACACCTTCCCTACTATCCACGGGGACTGGAGTTGGAATAGTAAATTAAACTATTCACTATCCAGCGCCCCCCAACGCAAGTCGTTGTCACGACTTGCATTGTAAAACCTGCGTCGTAACGGTACGCGTTGTGAAAGCACACGTTGTACCATCATACATCCCTCACGACTCATATAGGGTGAGGCTGGAAGCAATAGCTATGCTTCCTCAACTCAACAGGCTGGGCCAGAAGGAGGCTTGGAAAGAGTGCACTCCACAAAAGCCAATTAAACTAGGAAAAGGGCTTGTCGCTACCAGCCACACCATTAAGTAAACTAAGTGGTGCCGGTAGGCAGAGTTTTTTACTGAACTCCATGTTCTAAGCAGATTGGAGCGCGCAGTGGAGATACTCCGGGAACTCCACAGTCTGAGCGGAGTTTACCACCCACCCTTAGTTTTAACACTTCCTTTGTGAGCTATATGTATGCACTAAAAGGTTGTTCACAGCTTCTAGTGACCAGTTGTGATATCTATGATAAGAACCATTGTGGCAAGGGTTCTTTAAATTTGTTTTATTTCTGTTATGTATTTGTCTGAAGACTCTTTTGTTTATTTATCCTAGAAAGTGTGAAGTTTGTATATGGCCAGAATTGTTAGCATTATGTCTGCCTCCCTATCTAGACCATTTCTACTTTAATTCTTTATGTTATGGTCTATGCCATGTTAATGAGGACACCTACAATGAAGGCTAAAATGTAGTCATGTGAATTGAGATGACACTTTTATCGCCATACTTACTTTGTTTTGTTGGGACTTTAGTGTCTCTAAACTTAAACATTTGAGATAAAATCAGAGATCAGATACTATATAAAAAAGTAATCCTATGTGCCCTGTACACCCCATGTTTTGCTGAATGGCACTAGTTGTAACTGGCCCTGACTGTCACTGAGCTCTGTCTAATGAAGCCGAAGGACGGTGCTATGTTGAACACACAGGAAAAAACACTCATGCATTAGGGTACACTGTGTTATGGTACATGCTTGATTGTCAGGACCTACCCTATACATCCCTGGTACATAATAGGGCAGGGGGATCAAAACTAATCAAAACTATATTTAATTCCCTAGTATGTTATAGGGCATGACAGTTTAGAGGCCAGCATCCTTTATTGCACTTGCGTGTGTGCACTGATGAGAGCCTAAGGTCATTTTAAAAGCAGCCCCTTGTTGTAGCACTGCTTTTAAATGTAAACTGTGCCAAAATTAAACTTTGGTGATAGAGACACTTAAAATTTGGTAACCCACAATATTTTGGCATTTTTGGTACCCGTAGGTGTCCCAGGGGTGGGGGGAATGTCAATATAAGCAGGGACTTTATAAAATATTCTGTACATGCCCTGACGATGGAGCAATCACACATTTCATTTTCCCCATTGTTAGATACCTAGCTCCATAGGATAACATTGCAATAGTTTATGAATGCATAATTCTCGCTAGGAATTAAAGAAAAATACCATTCTAGGACTTAGGAGAGTGGTATTAAAAAATCAAACAATATGGCATTTTTGAATGTATACTAAATTATAAAGAAACTAAGTTATATAAGACTTCCTTATCTGGAAGCCTAAATCACGCCTTTTTTTTTTTACCTGTTCGGTGCTCATGACAAGGTCAGCTCGTCATGCAGTACACTGGAGCTGTGCTTATGACGAGTTGACCTTGTCATGAACCATAAGCTTTTAGAATTTTCAGCGTAGGAGGGGAAAACCTCTAGCAGCCAAGGAGTTAAACAAATTGTAGTGATTTTATAGAGGTCAATACAGGATTTCCATACGATGATGGACATATGAATAACATTTTGAAAAAGGAGAGAAGTTACAGTCCACGTCTTGTCCAGTATTGTTGGATTGCACACCATAAACAAAAACAACATCAGCATCAAACCAATCCTGAATCTGCACTTGGTCACTTGCCCATATCTCATGATTACATACTTCACCATTGCTGGTGTAGAGTCTCAATTTTAACGGTTTGTTCTAATTTCGGGCAATAATAGATGATCTTCTAGGGGGTGCATCTCTAAGTGTATGTTCCACTGTTTCCAGATTTTAATATGCTTGTGAGGACATACCAGAGCAATGAATACAGGCTGTTCTAGCTCCATTGCATAATCCATGCAACCCTTCCATGTCGATACACGAGGGGGGTTTTCACCCTTCCAGTGTTGTGCGATGTCCTTTTTGCAAGTGTCAGGTCCAGGAATAATAAATGTCTTTTACAATGAGTACCCCCAATTTCATCTGTGCAGTGCAGGAGTGTGAGTTTTGGAGAACATTCCATTTTAAAACTGCGGATAGGCTTTGTAGAACCCTCCGCCAAAATCTGTCAAGAGTGGGGCACGTCCAGACACTATGTAGAAAGCTGCCCTCTTCTGTATAGCAACAAAGACATTGGAGAGAGGCGATCATTCAGCCAGCAATAGTCAATGTCGAGTGTAGTACACCCTGTGTAAGTAATTAAATTGTATATATCGTAGTCGGGTGGGGATTGCGGCTCCGCGTGGTGATTGGAGTGCCTCAGACCAATCATCATCATCTATGGGTCCTATAGCTGTGTATAATGAGGCCCGTAGAGAGGCTAGGGTTGTAAGGCTGTGTGTCACTAGGGTCTGGTAAATTTGAGAAATTCTATGGTCTCTCAGGTCCCCATCAGGAACTTGCCCTCTAGTGGACTAAACGCAGGCAGGGTTGTCAGATCCCTAATGTAGGGCTGGAAGGCATGGCATAGCTGTAAGTATTTATAGAATTGAGAGTGAGGCACAGAAGATTCGCCCTGGAGCTCTTGGAAGGACTTCAAGTTATGGCCCCGCATGACATCCCCCGGGGTTGAGAATCCTATATTATCCCATCAACTGAACACATGTAGGTTCGCTACTTGAGGGAGAAGGCGTTTTTGCCACAGTGGGGTCTCCCAGTATAAGGCGTCCCCACCAGCCCATATGCCGCAATGCTTGTCTCCAGGACAAAATTGCAAACAATGTGGCAGGGGGGAGTCCCTCTGGGGTCACTCTGCTATAAAGGAAAGGGTATAGGGATGGTTCCCCCATAATCCATTGTTCAATCTTATAAGCGGGTTCATTCCTAGGCCACATACCACCACTCGTGTTGGACCTGTAACTGTGATGTTACGTAGTAGGTATGTATGTCAGCTGTGGCATTGCCGCAGTATGTGGATTGCATACATGTATGTAGTACGACTCTAGCTGTGGAACCACCCCCCCACATGAATTGACCCAGGTCTGTATTAATTTGCCGGAACCAGGTCCTTTCTTTTCTGGACTCTAACAGGAAAAGGGCAGAGAGGACAGGCTGGATTGAGTACCATGGAAAAGGCGAGTATACCAAACGGAAAGGTGACTCAGGACGAGAAGCTGAATTTAGTGAAGAGAAAGGATCGGACTCCAAGACAGCTTCTGGTGGTGAATGAGACTGAAGACTATACACAAGTTGAAACTCCAGATGGACATGTAAACCCTCCAGGCAGTGTTTATAGTGTAAAAATAAAAACTGGTTGGGACATACCGGGCAAAATTATAGCAATACTGTGGCTGCATTAATAAAGTGCCTACATCATTTTTGCAGAGGATTTCTAATCCCTATCCTTTATAAGTCATGCAGCGAGAGGAAATTAGGTAATCATGTTAGCATGTTTCTCCTACATACATGAGGAACTCAGGGAAAAATATACTTTCCAGTGGGGTTTAGAGCAAGCTCCAGCGCTGCATAGAAACCAAGAGCTGTGGGATAAAGAATCTATTCAAAATGTAATTTCTTTACAGTTTGAGTCCAAATACTCAGTATCCTCTGAAACCAAATGCATAAAATAACATAACATCTATTTTAGATCAGCTGCAATATCAATACATCATAGTACTCGGTAGTTCTACACTCAGCACTCCTCTTTTCTCAATTTTAAAACCAGATGGGTCATACAGAATAGGCAATAGAAGTTTAAACTCACCCACATGCACAGAGGATGTAAAAAATGCTCAAATAGCATAGGATTTATTACCAACCTGGGGCCATATTATATAATGCAGCGCATTTTCCTTTCGAAATGTGTGCTGATCACTAATAAGGAGAGTGCACCGTATTAGATTGAATGCACTGCTCCCAGAACACCTGCGTACTCTTACTGCCCTGAGGCCAGTGCATCCAAGTGAAATATGGGACGGCTTGAAGCAGGCGCACTGTATTTCACTATGCAGGTGGCAACTCACCTGTACTTTTAAGAGGGGTGAGAGATCCCCTTGCAGGCAGGTACAGCGAGTGACTGCAAACACCTGCAAGAGGATGTCTAGGGGGTCAAAAGGACCCCCTCCACTCCCTCCAGAGGGCTACCATTAGGAAGCGCGCTGACTGTGCGCCACCTTTTAGGTGGCGCATTGTCAGAATATCTCCTGACAGCTTCGTTGCCTTGGTGCCCATGTCTATAATATTGCACGGGTGCAGAGGCAAAGTAATTCCCTCATTTGCATGGGGTCAAGCCCAAATGAAAATGAGGGAACGCCCTCTGATAATATCGGTGGTGCTATATGTGCATAAGCCCTATCTTTATTATGGAAGGGGCCAACGAGTGTGTGTGACCCCTTATGTAATACCAAAGTACCCCAGGGGCAAGCAAAGTTGGCATACATGCCAGGGGTGCCTCTGGGGCTCTTTGTATAATATGGCCCTGGTGCGGACAAAAAACAAAGCCACCTTGGACATCTCCAATGGGGTTTTCAGTAAAAACATGGAGCCTGAAAGCGAGTATCGAACCAGTTTCTCCTTTCACTGATTTCAATTCTATTTTAAATGATTGTCAATGGGATAAAAGAAACGTCCTGGTTTATTTGTAGCATGCATAGTGGAGGTTTTACAAGAAGATCCTGAGGTGCTATCTTACATTGACAACATTTACAGCTCAGATGATGAATTAGAAAAACATCTGACTAAAGTTGATCAGATAGTGACAATATTGACTACACACAGTTAAAATAAGGAAGTTAAAAAATATAAAATTGCTTACTTCAATGTGGTTTTCCTTGGATACAAATTATTAATCGAGGGTAGAAGTCTGGCACCAGACGTCTTGCAGAGATGTGCCAGCCTACAACCTCCAAATATGTTCCAAAAGTTTCAACCTCTGATGAAATTTCTTATCTTCTTATCTTCAGACGAACTAACTTGCCACACTATTCCTAGCAAGTGAGCCCCTCATTTAGGTTCATAAAGCTACTGACGGCTGACTCCCAAGGTATTTAAGAACTTTTATAAATAGGTGTTTCGACCACCTGACAGACCACCCGTACTAGTTCTTGAGGTAGAAAGCACATGATCTGTAATGTTGTCTTTGTTACCTGGCTCAAAGCAAAACAGGAAGGTGTCAATCAATCACATTAAAAAACATTGTAGTGCCAATTCTGTTCATCAGACCGCACTTAACACCAAGAACTCTTCAGAGTAGAGCCTTACAATCTCGTTCTACTCTGGGGCCGATTTCGGTCTGAAGGGCTCCGAACGATGGTTGGAGCCCTTCCGACTGAACAGCAATGTGTCGCCCGGATTCCTTTCCGAACGAGCCATTCTGATGGGCTTGGTTGGAAAGGAATCCGACTCGGAATTCTGGATTGCAGATGACAGGCTCGGAGAGCACGTCCGCCGTCTGGAAATTCCTCAGTACTCCCCCGGCCGCCTCCTTGCGACTGAGGGAGTACGATGGCAGTTTTTCACTGCCTTTTCATGACGGTTTTTCCGGCATGAAAAGGCAGTCAGAAATTGTCTTTGGGGACCCCCGTAGTGCACCCATGGGTGCGAGGCATCCGAATGGCGGCCTGGGGGCTCCTATGGTGCCCCTCTGTGGATCCCTGCACCCGGTGGCAGGTACCTTGGGTTGCCGGCCACAGGGTGCTGGAATGAACTGCACCCCTGCTTTTCACAATGCAAGCATGCATTCCTCTCGGAATGCATGCTTGCATTGTGAAGTATACGAGTGCGACCGAATCCTGTTCGGTGGCATCGTACTAGCAGGGCTGTAACCGTCAACAGCAGGTCAGTCATTATGGCTCCTGACCGATGTCAGACGGACCTGAGTCCATCCAACATCAGAATCGGCCCCTCTGAAGAAACTGTCACACAAAGACAAAAAAGGGAGCGGCCATGCTGAAGTCTTGAGTCACAGACTGTAAAGCTTACTATGTCTCCAGATTGAAACCAAGGGGGTCATTAGGATGGCGGGAGGACGTTGTCCGCCCGCCATCCTATAGTAAAATGGGACCGCCCGCCATAAGGGTTTGGCTCCCGTGGGGACCATTAGGATGTGCCTGCCACAGTGGCGGACGCATCCTGCATTCTTGACATTGTGGCGGGTGGTGTATTCAGCAGCGCCCGCCACAATGACAGGAAGGTATGTTGTGCATTTCCATGCACAACATGGCAGGCACCGCGTGGTGCCTGCCATGTTGTGCATGAAACTGTAGGGGGGTACCATAGGTACCCCCCATGTGCACTCTCCATCCCCCAGAGTCCCTGGGGGCCAGCAACAGGCCCCCACAAGCAATTCCCGCATGCCTTTCCGTGGCGGCAATGCTGCCACCGAAAGACATGTTTCCTCCCCCATAGTAATATGGCTGGTGATGTCTAACAAACACCGCCATCATATTAAACTCTTTTCCGCCCGGTCAACTTGTTGAACGGGCGGAAAAGCGGCAGACGCTGTTTCCATCCGGTGCGGTCCCCCTGCCATAGTAATATGGCAGGGGGAAATGGATGAAAGGCGGGGACGGATCTCGGGCGGATTGCCACCGCCAATGTGGGCCGTGGCGATCCGCCCGAGATCCTAATGGGCCCCCAAGTGTCAACTTCTAGAGAACAGTCTAATGCTGGGACTTTAATAATCTTTATATTTTCTACTTTTGTTATGGTTAACTGTGAACCACTAATTGAGCCAACATCAACTGAAATGATGTCTTTACAAGAACGAACACTTCATGAAAATGATTCTAACTTTAAATTAGAGTAAATATCGACACACTACACAGTTGTTCAACATAACTGCTGACACTCTGATACTGACTTTGTGACAAGTATCTATGCCACCATGGTCTAATTTCTGGGTGCCACCAAAGTGTCTTTCATTTTAATGTGGATCTATATGCTGATCACACTATTGATGTTAATAAAGAGACATTACATTCTTGATAAAACTGTGACATTTCCTGTAGCTCAAGAACTTCAACCGCATTCTTCTTCTCAAAGAGCATGTTCCGGCCATCATACTGTGAATATCGCTGCATATCCAGTGCTAGTAGTTTTGTGCATTGGACAAAGCCCTTGCACTAGGAACTTAGACCTCTGACCCTGGTCTCTTGTGGTGGAGCCCCAGGTCTTGACATACTTAGATGCAAAACATTTCCAAGAGCAGCTGTCCATGAGGCAAGAGTGAACTGGCCTTGGGCATAGTTTGTAAGAGACTTGTGGCTGACAATTTGATGACTGCATCACAAAGCACTAGGGAATTACTTTTACAGAAAGTCAGTTTTGTGAGAAATAACTGATTCACACTGTAGTAAATACACATTTGCGGGTAAAGGACTGGAACTTTGGTTTTATTCATTTAGTGGATGTTGCCAATTGCAGTTGGTTTTACCTTTCAAAACCAACTGCAGTCTCACTCTAAAGGAGGGAACTGACCAGAGCAGAAACTTTGAACAATACGACCTACTGTTTTCTGGAAGCATTCTTATTTGACTACTAAAGGTCTGTCAACAGGATTAATGTATACACCTGGAATGTTGCTTCAAGGGGTAAGTGGGATAGTTTCCAGGTGATCCACAAGGACAAAGGGATTCAGATCCTGACAAATTCACCTGCCTTTTACTTTAACTTCAATGCTGGAAAGTGCAGAAATTCATGGAGACAGAAACAGCTGCAATCTCCTAAAGGTAAACCAGCATACCACTTGCAACTGGATATTTAACTGTAGACCCTACTGTAAGGGTGAGGAGCTATTGAAAATCTGAACCAGTGGCTTGGTACCCTAGAAGATATTTCTGAAACTTTAGATATTTTTGTCCAAAATCGAAGTAGTTACAGTACTTTTCCAAAGGTGGATACATTAATTTCAGAAAGACCGGGCTAAGGTGGCAAACCTCTCTAAAATACCCTCATTTGGGTGCTACAATTTCCTGATTTGTTTCTTTTGAAGCTCTTGCTTTAGACTGCTGTTGGACTATAACAATTTAATTTTATAATTGTCCTTGTAAGCACCATTAAGCCATTGTTCTGCTACTTTATCCAGTCTGGCTCACTCAAAATTTCCAACTTGCAAAACGATTTATATATCCAATTTTCTTCATTTCTGGACAGTTTGATCGATAAAAGCTGTTCGATTTTTTAATTTTCATATCTGAACGGTGATTCTTTTTGTTTTGCTGCTATATGTGCATTATATGAAATGAGCATTTAAACTGTGATTGAAAACAGCAGCTGCTCACACCAGGAGTATGATTGATCTCTCTTTTACAGCGAACCTTCTTATTTCAGTCTTATCAAGTCTGTTAGTCAGTTTTAATGGGGAAGGTTAGGCTCTGACATTCATGACATGCAAGTGTTAACTCTCTTTAGTTTCTGGACAGGAGGAGCAATCATTGGCACAGCATTCTGCCACTTTGCAGGATTATCCCGAAAAAAGTAGGGCTTAATTTTTCAGAAGTAAGAGAGCAGTACATCTCAGGGACGTTTGCCTTGATATTTAGGGCACATATATGCTAGCATTAGAGATTTCCTTTTATTCCTTTTAAAATTCCCTTTTTGACAACCTATATCTTTAAACTGCACCCATATAAATTCCAATTTTCTCTCACTTGCTACAGTGAACTGCTATACTATTCTGGTTGTTGGCCTGGAAGCAACCTTGGGATCCCTACAGATTCTAGAGCTTTCCCTTAAAGAAATGATTTTAGCCTGTCTGAAGTTTGATGTTGTCTGGGTAGGAAAATATAGTGGTATGCAGGTCATACACACCATTCTGGATTCACCTTGAAGTCTAGCTTTCAGATATGTCTGGGTTTGGTAGGTTTACCTTGGTGTTCAGCAAGCCTGGACCCATTTACTGCAGCTATTCACATCACCACAAAGGATCAATTTGAAAAACAAAATCTTGATGTTTTCTTGTTGAGCTTTGGGGCTTTTCCTGTCTAAGACAAGTGGAATACTGGTTTTATTGAGGAAATCGTGGAAACAATAGTCAAACATATGATGTGACCAATAGAATTTTACTACATATTTGGCTTCCAAATGTAAGCCAGTGTGCAAGAAAGAACATATTTAGCAAAATGCCCTTTGAATCACATGATGGTATGGGTAAGTCTGAGTTAAGAGTTGTACAAATACCACTATTCCTTATCTCAGTATCTTCATCACATTATAACAATGCATGTTTCTTTCCTTCCCTTTTTTAATTCATCAGAATTTACCATATGAATAGAGGCATTGTCGGTATACAATAATAAATCATTATAAGGCATAATTCAGTTGTTTTTAGGCATCAAGTGTTTTTTCACAACCGATAAACACTATTCCTGCCAGAAGAGTCTATTGGACATATTGGTATATTATTTTTGTAAAAAGACTATCAAGGCAAACGTTTACTAATGAAAACATTGCCACTTAGTGCTGTTCATACTTAGTTCCATAATTATTTTATTTGAATGATTAGTTTCTGTGGGAAAATCATGAGTGAGCTATACAAATGACACCTTTTTGAATTCTGACGTTAGCCAAATTTTCAGAGACCCATATGTTTCACATTTGCTTCCACCACAAACTACAAAAAGTTAGAAACCATGAGCAAAAGGAACAATCAACTACTACTTTGAGAACTCCAAAATGTTTGTGGAAAAATACTTTGACAACTCTGCCTGTTCCTGAAAGTTGAGCTAGTGAGAAGGTGAATTTAGCATATTAGAGCTTTTGTTGATTTAATGTTTAAAAACAAAACATTCACTTTCCTGCATGTCACTTTTTTCCCATTTTATCCAAAAAAGAAAATTGCTATATTTTGTCTTTTTTCTCTGTTGACTCCAGGGGAAGCGGCACACCCTGGGTTCCTGCCCTATGGGAAAATAAGGCACATATTTCAACTCAGTAGCTTTTGTGGAAATAAGGTTATCTCTGCTTAAGAGCAAACTGCCCAAAACATCAAAATAGGGTCCACCACTGCATTGAAAAGCCTCAGCACTTAGGGAGTTAAACATAGGCAAAGTTGTTAAAATAGTTTCAGCACATCATACATACAAATAGTTACAATAAATGCCATACAGATAGCATAAAAGAATAACTAAGACCTGTCAGCCTTAGGGTGGTCTCCCTCCAAACTTTTTGCCTCTCTCCTCCCTTTTTGCTGATTTTGTTTTTTCTGGCCTTAGGATTCTGTGCACTTTTCCACTGCTAGCCAGTGCTAAAGGAGAAGTGCTTACTCCTTATAAGAGAACCAACGCTTCGCCCGGACTGCACGATACATCCTGGACTCCGAACTTTGCATCGCAAGCCCTCGTCGACGGGATCTTCGATGATGACACAACAAGACTTTGCACTACAGCCTTGCGGCATCTCGGGGGCTGACGCATTGCTTCGGCTGAGTGACGCATCTGCAACTCAGTTCCTCACAACATTACCCAAACCAGAATTTAAGGTACTCTGTTCATTGGGCCTAACTGTGTCCCTGGATCTAGCCCATGTTCCATCATGGTCTAACTGCACTTGTGAATTTTTCGCTGTCCGTCGCAAGCAGATATCCACATTCTGCATTTTACGCCTTTTAGTACTATTGTTGATAACATCTTTAAAACTGAATATCTCTGATTGTACTGATTGAATCTTTGCCATTTTGGTCTTATTTTATTTATTAAAAACTAGGAGTGGGTGGTGAACTCCGCTCCGCCTGTGGAGTACACAGAGTTTTGGAAATCTGCACTCCTCTTGGAGGGCAGAGTTTGTCAAAAACTCCACCTAGGCTGAATAGCGGAGCTTGCTGGCAACCACCACTATCCTCAGTTAGCAATAATAAAAGGAAATGGGTCGGGTAGGTGTTTTGTTTTCTACATAACTTTAACTCATAGCCTTCCCCTACCTCCCCCCTTCACTGTCCTTGGTGGAGATTTGGTCCAGCCTGTGTGTTTACAGAAGTGCCTTTGATATTTTCACGGAGCTCAGGATTGTGGAAGCAGGAGGTGAGGCGGGGCTGACATTTGGGAGAAGGACAGAACCATGCCGTATTGAGCCAGCCCTGGTGGGCTTCGTGTGGGGCAATACCGGAGAGTGCAAGCTCGGGGTCGCGTCAAGATGTCAATCAGCACCAGCAGTCCCGAGGCCATCAAGAAGCTGCTGGAGAACAGATTCACAGAGTGACCTGCAGAGCCTGTCACTGGAATGTAGGAAGAAGTTTCCCTCTGTCAAGGAGGTAAGGAGGACAGAAGATCTTACACTTGAGGCACACCCCCACTAGGAGATATAGTATTCCTCCTACAGTGACACCTTTACATGTGTTTTTTATGCCTTCCGTGCCCTTGAAAAAAATGCACGTGCAATGCTGGCTGCAGCGGCTCGCTGGCATAATTTTCCAGCTGGTGTTCTATGTGCATAAGCTCCCCATCGGTCTATGTCCCCAAAGGTGCAGTGTGCATACCAGTGTATATTTCACACATGCAAATATGCAACACTCACACTTGCTTCGTGGGCCTTCCCTGATGGAGATTTGCTTTGCAGACCGGGAAGTGAAGAGTTCCCAGCCAGTGCAGCGGCAATTCTGGCCATGCTGTTGTGGTGCCTTGGGGATCGATCATGCCTGTGCGGTGTTAGGAATGCCTGCAAGCATAGAAACTTACAAAGCAGACTGCAGGCTCCTGATTGGCAATCATCTGCATGAACGGTAAACAGTCATAATATCGATTCCAAAATATAGAATGGACATAATATCGAAGTAAAAATATAGAATGGACAAAATATCGAATTGGTCCCAATATAGTGGTTAAAAATATCGAATTTAAGGTAAGTAATATCGATTTTCAAAATATAGAAGTCAAAATATCGAAGTATACATTATAGGCATTAAATATATCAATTTTTTAATAATATTATTTTTTTTTAAGTGTTTTGTATGTTAGAATATGTGTGAAAAGTGTATATTAATTTTTGTAATGTATGTTTAATGTATTTTAAGTAATGAATTTTATGTTATTTAATTTTTGCGTAATTTAATTCTGTAGCGGGTTGTGGGATTATAGGGGAATAGGGTGGGAAGTAATTTAATTATGTTAAATATTAATTTTTAGCAATTATTATTAATTTTTTATTAAAGTTTGCTTTTTAGTTCTGTAGCGGGTTGTGGGTTTACAGGGGAATAGGGTGGGAAGTAATTTAATTGTAATTAATTAAATATTTGTATTTATTTATTGGTATTCATTTTGAATTTATTGTTATTTTTTAATTGGTAATTAATTTTTATTAACTGCCAATTAATTTGTATTAATTGATTACTTGTTAATTATGTTAATTTTCTACATTTATTTTCTGTAGCGGGTTGTGGGTTTATAGGGGAATAGGGTGGGAAATAATTTCATTGTAATTAAGTAAATAATTTTTTTCATTTATTGGTATTGATTTTAAATTTATTGTTAATTAATTTTTAATTGGTAATTAATTTCTATTAATTGGTAATTTATTTTTATTAATTGGCAATTATTTTGTATTCATTAAATATTTGATAATCATGATAATTGTATTAATGTATTTTCTGTACTGGGATGTGGGTGTATAGGGGAATAGGGTGGGAAGTAATGTAATTGTAATTAATTACATATTAAAAATAATTTTTGTGTATTGATAATTAATTTACTGTTAATTTTTAATTGATATAAATTTTTATTATTAATTAGTTTTTGTTATTGAAAATTTATTCGTTGTTAAATAATTATGAATAGGTTATTAATTTTTAATAACTAATATGTAGTTGTATTTCGAATTAATTATTACATAATATTAAATTGGTTATTAATTTCAATTAATGTTTTATTGGTATTGATATTTAATTTATTTTTAATAATATATTAAATCATTACTTTCCCTACTGTTAAACTCACTGGAGTTGAAATAGTATTTTTTACCCCTACGCTATCCAATGCTTGCCCTACTGTTGCACTCTCTGGAGTGGGAATAGTAATTTTTACCCCTACGCTATCCAAAGCTTTCCCTACTGTTGCACTATCTGGAGTGGAAATAGTAATTTTCACACTCCCGCCATCCAACACTTTCCCTACTGTTGCACTCTCTGGAGTGGGAATAGTATTTTTTACCCGTACGCTATCCAACGCTTTCACTACTGTTGCACTCTCTGGAGTGGGAATAGTAATTTTTACCCCTACGCTATCCAATGCTTTCCCTACTGTTGTACTCTCTGGAGCGAAAATAGTAATTTTTACCCTTCCAATATCCAACGCTTTCCCTACTGTTGCACTCTCTGGAGTGGGTATAGTAATTTTTACCCCTACGCTATCCAACGCTTTCCCTACTGTTGCACGCTCTGGAGTTGGATTAGTAATTTTTACCCTCCCGCTATCCAACGCTTTCCCTACTGTTGCACTCACTGGAGTGGAAATAGTATTTTTACCCCTACGCTATCCAACGCTTTCCCTACTGTTGCACTCTCTGGAGTGGGAATAGTAATTTTTACCCCTACGCTATCCAACGCTTTCCCTACTGTTGCACTCTCTGGAGTGGGAATAGTATATTTTTACCCCTACGCTATCCAACGCTTTCCCTACTGTTGCACTCACTGGAGTGGGAATAGTATTTTTTACCCTCCCGCTATCCAACGCTTTCCCTACTGTTGCACTCTCTGGAGTGGGAATAGTATTTTTTACCCCTACGCTATCCAACGCTTTCCCTACTGTTGCACTCACTGGAGTGGGAATCGTATTTTTTACCCCTACGCTATCCAACACTTTCCCTACTGTTTGACTCACTGGAGTGGTAATATTAAATGTTACCCTCCTGCTATCCTACGGTAAAATATTGTACATTTTTTATTAATAACTTAAATTAATTATATCTTAATTTTAAGGTTATTTGAGTATTTTTAAGTATGTTTTAGTTAATTATATTTATTATTTCATTAATTTTAAATTACTTTGAAGACATTTAAACAAATTCGATATTTTGACTGACTATATTTTTTACAGACTATATTTTGGATTTGATATTTTTGTACTTACCTGTTTGTAGATAGGAATTCGATATTTTGTCATTCTATATTTTGGTGCCTATATTTTGGTAAGTCTATATTTTGTCATTCTATATTATGTCAGTGATCCGCATGAACAGTGCCAACTGAGGTGTGCAGGCTACTGGCAGAGGGAATTGAAAGGCTATGGAGAAGCACTCTTGCATACCAAAAAGTACTAAACAAAGCTAGTGGCCTAAATCTTATTAGGGGTGGGCTAGTGGAGCAACTCCTCCCTCTCTTGGAACTCTGCGGAATTCCACTGAGTTTTTATGCAACTCAGCGGAATTCCACGTAGTGCTACTCCGTGAGCTCCACCCATCCTTATTAAAAACTACTATATTTCTCTAAATCAGCTGTGGACTTTTTTGTGGTATGTTTTCACTGTGTTACAGTTTAATTTGTTGTACAAATACTTTACACATTGCCTCTGAGTTAAGCCTAATGGTCTATGACAGTGGTTCCCAAAGTGTGTGCCGCGGCACCCAGTGCGCCGTGATTAGAAGTCAGGGGCGCCGCGCCACGGCGCAGGATGTGGGTCGTGAAAATTGCAGCTGCAATTCCTCCCCCTCCTTTGTGCTGCCAGGTCACGTGATCCTCGCACTCTGCATCTCAATGAGGGATTGATGGAGAAAGCCTTTAATTCTCACAGATGGCAGACATTGCCCCAGGACACGCATCTCCCGGGGTTTTCTTCTCGCTCCTATCTGGTGATTGCTTATTGCGCTCATCAGCCCCAGCGCCTTACCTGCTCCTGCTGCCCCAGTGGCGAGCTGCTCATTACTGGACTAGGGAACTCTGTAATTACTGCTAATGGGCCCAGATGAGTGGTCACTCCTAAGGCTTAGGGGTCCTTTAGCCTTCCTTACAGGAGGCGATTCTGAACTATCGCAGGTGCAGCTGACCTTTGACCCTTGGTAGGTGACCGTGAACAGATTCTCGAAGTGCTTCTTTTTATGTCCTCTAGAGCTCGGCCCAGGACGAGGCCTATGTCCTGATGTAGCCACACTCTGCCAGCTTCTGTTTTTGCCTCACTCCTCGTTGAGGGGTCGTCACTCATGACTGCTGCATGTTGGAGAGCTTTGGGTGGGTGCAGGGTCAGGGACCTGGTGGAGAGCGTTGGGTGGGTGGCTGCAGGGTCAGGGGCCTGGTGGAGACCATTGGGTGGGTGGGCGCAGGGTTATGGGACTGGTGGAGAGCATTGGGTGGGTGGTGCAGGGTCAGGGGCCTGGTGGAGAGCGTTGGGTGGGAGGGTGCAGGGTTAGGATCCTGGTGGAAAGTGTTGGGTGGGTAGGTGCAGGGTCAGGGGCCTGGTGGAGAGCGTTGGGTGGGTGGGTACAGGGTCAGGGGCCTGGTGGTGACTGTTGGGTGCAGGATCAGGGGCCTGGTGGAGAGCGTTGGGTGCAGGGTCAAGAGCCTGGTGGAAAGTGTTAGGTGGGTGGGTGCAGGGTCAGGGGCCTGGTGGAGAGCGTTGGCTGGCTGGGTACAGGTTAAGGGGCCTGGTGGAGACCGTTGGGTGGGAGCAGGGTCAGGGTCCTGGTGGAGAGCTTTGAGTGGGTGGGTGCAGGGTCAGGGGCCTGGTTGAGACCATTGAGTCCGTGGGTGCAGGGTCAGGGGCCTGGTGGAGACCGTTGGGTGCAGGGTCAGGGGCCTGGTGGAGAGCGTTGGGTGGGTGGCTGCTGGGTCAGGTGGCTGGGGACCGGGTCAGGGGCCTGGTGGAGAGCGTTGGGTGGGTGAGTGCAGGGTCAGGGGCCTGGTGGAGACCATTGGGTGGGCGGGTGCCGGGTCAGAGGCCTGGTGGAGAGCGTTGGGTAGGTGGGTGCAGGCTCAGAGGGCTGGTGGGGAGCGTTGGGTGGGTACAGGGTCAGAGGCCTGGTAAAGAGCGTTGGGTGGGTGGGTGCAGGGTCAGGTCCTGGTGGAGAGAAATGGGTCGGTGGGTGCAGGGTCAGGGGCCTGGTGGAGAGAGTTGGGTGGGTGGGTGTAGGGTCAGGGGCATGGTGGAGAGCGTTGGGTGGGTGGGTGCAGGGTGAGAGGCCTGGTGGAGAGCATTCGGTGAGTGGGTGTGGGATCAGTGTCTTGGTGGAGAGCGTTGGGTGGGTGGGTGCGGGGGTAGGGGCCTGGTGGAGAGCGTTGGGTGGGTGCCTTAGGCCCTGATGCAGCCGCACTCTGCCAGCTTCTGTCTTTGCCTCACTCTTCGTGGAGGGGTCGTCACGAATGACTGCTGCATGTTGGAGAGTGTGGTGTGTTGTCTTTCAGCTTCGTGTTCCTGCTCTTCTCCCTCGAGGACGTCCTCCTGCGACGCTCTTGTGCGGGCTCGTCGTCCTACATATATGGTCCTGGGCAGGGCCTCAATCCTGGCCTCATAAATCCCTCCCAGTCTTCACTGTTTCATGTGGGCACACTGTGCACTGCTGACCACACACAGCTTCATATATAGCGCTGTATAAAGCGCCTACTGGTAATACGTCTTCAGAGGCTGTTTATGAATTTATGGTGATGTGAAAAGCTTCTTGCGCGTGCTCTTTGTAATTTTACTACATCATCTGATTCAATGCTCCCCAAAAGCAGCACAAGGCCCCCTACCATGTATTTTATTTCAGTTTTATATAGCGTGAACTCCACCCGAAGGCATCAGAGCGATTTACATTAGCACCAGTTGCGTTACAGACGGACACATTCATTTTTAGGCACAGGAGTCCATCCTGCTTTTGAAATGGTGCCATTGTTCCAAGTGGCAGCCCCCTCCATTGGGTGGGAAGGGTGCAAGGGGGTGGCCGAGAAGGGTGCAAGGCAGAGAGGAGAAGGGTGCATGGTAGAGAGGCGAAGGGTGCAAGGTAGAGAGGAGAAGGGTGCAAGGCAGAGAGGAGAAGGGTGCAAGGCGGAGGGGAGAAAGGTGCAAGTCGGAGGGGAGAAGGGTGCAAGGCGGAGGGGAGAAGGGTGCAAGGCAGAGGGGAGAAGGGTGCAAGGCAGAGGGGAGAATGGTGCAAGGCAGAGGGGAAAGGGGTGCAAGGCATAGAGGAGAATGGTGCAAGCCAGAGAGAAGAAGGGTGCAAGGCAGAGAAAAGAAGGGTGCAAGGCAGAGAGGAGAAGGGTGCAAGGCAGAGGGGAGAAGGGTGCAAGCAGAGGGGAGAAGGGTGCAAGGCGGAGGGGAGAAAGGTGCAAGTCGGAGGGGAGAAGGGTGCAAGGCGGAGGGGAGAAGGGTGCAAGGCAGAGGGGAGAAGGGTGCAAGGCAGAGGGGAGAAGGGTGCAAGGCGGAGGGGAGAAAGGTGCAAGTCGGAGGGGAGAAGGGTGCAAGGCGGAGGGGAGAAGGGTGCAAGGCAGAGGGGAGAAGGGTGCAAGGCAGAGGGGAAAAGGGTGCAACGGGGAGGGTGAGAAGGGTGCAAGACAGAGGGGAGAAGAGTGCAAGGCAGAGGTGAGAAGGGTGCAAGGCAGAGGGGAGAAGGGTGCAAGGCAGAGGGGAGAATGGTGCAAGGCAGAGGGGAAAGGGGTGCAAAGCATAGAGGAGAATGGTGCAAGCCAGAGAGAAGAAGGGTGCAAGGCAGAGAAAAGAAGGGTGCAAGGCAGAGAGGAGAAGGGTGCAAGGCAGAGGGGAGAAGGGTGCAAGGCAGAGGGGAGAAGGGTGCAAGCCAGAGGGGAGAAGGGTGCGAGGGGGAGGGCGAGAAGGGTGTAGGCTGAGGGGAGAAGGGTGTAAGGGGGATGGTGATAAAGTTAAAAATTTGCCTCCCCCGGAAACATTTCTGCGGACGCCCATGATCAGAGCCCACCCTACGTAAACTTCTTGTAACGCCACAGAGCTTCTTGAGCCTTTCTCTAGCCTGGTTACTTTTAGTGGGACAGCTTTATACTACTCTATAATGGTGTTGTATGCATTGAGATGTACTTTATAAGATCTTTGTGATTGCAAATAAAGTTTTATGATAGTGATGGCTACTCTGAATCCTTCATCACGTCTAGGCTTGCTTCTTCATGTAGACCAGTGGTTCCCAAAGGGTGTGCCACGGCACCCCGGTGCGTGGGTAAAAAAATGGTCGGGAGCCACGGCCAACTGCCAATTAGGTCAAGGGAGCCAGAGTCAAAAGAGTTTGGGAACCACTGGTCTATGATAAGCTACCAGAGGGTTGATGGCAGATTAATTGAGGGTTTGCTTGTAATTTCATTCTGAGAAGAATTGTGGTTACTGTTTTGAGAAAGGTTTTACCCTCCTCAACCAGTGACCCAATTTCATACACTGGTGCTCAGCGGTTAGGATTTGCACTTGTGTTTGTACAGTGCCGTAACAGTTTTATGCTATACTAATACCGCACATAAATAATCTAAGACAAATTTGATTTTTTTTTTATTCTTCCTGATTGGCTCTTTTTGTTTTTCCAAATCTACTCTCATTCCTACCACTGGACTCTCTGAAACCATATATGTAGCAATGCAGTTTGATCTGACCAACCTAGAAAGCTGCACTGTGGCTGAGCTCTGCCAGGAAAGGGGACTACAGATGAAGAAGGGCACCAAAAAGATGGAACTGCAGAAATCTCTGAGGGCCAGGACAGAGTTCTACCAGTTGATGACAGCCACAGAGGAGCAGGATAATGAGGATGATGGGGAGGTGCAAGATCAGGATCTGGACATCAGCCCTGAAGTGCAGCCTTGAGAGGAGAAAAGTTGCCCAACTCTTGAGTTAGAACACCCTACCAGAGCAGGCAGCAGAGTGTCCTTACATAGCCTGACCCCCGAGGAGCTGGTGGACAGGAAAACAGATTGGTAGTTCAGTCTCCAGATTGCCTAATTTGTGATGGAGGGAAATAAGGTGGCTCTGGAAGAGAAAAACGGTCTCATGAGAGGAGCCGTAAGGGGCTGGAACTGAGAGTGAAGCAGGTGGGTTCCAGCCATAGTGGCAGCATTACTTCAGTTTTTGAAGGAGATAAGAAGGCCTGTATCCCAAAAACCTGATATCCGGTTATGTTGTGGGAGAGGACATTGATAAATAGTTTTCCGCCTACAAGGTGATCCTGAGGGTACCCAAGATCCCAGAGGAGCACTGAGGGGGCAGTCTATGGAAGCATACTACTCAAGTGGGGAAAGACAATCTTCTGACCGTAGAATTAGAGGACCAAATTAGGTATGCCCCATGAAAGCCAGCCTTTTAGCTAAGTTTAGTCTGACCCCTGAGAAATATTGTCAGAGGTTCAGGTACAGCCACAAACTCCCCAAGCAGTCTTGGTCCGATTTCTTGGACTACTCCAACAAGGCACTCAAAGGCTAGGTGAGGGGCAGCAAAGTCAATGATTATAATGGGCTGTACAACTTTATTCTTATAGAGCAAAGGCCCAATATTTGTTTACAGGGCTTGCCAGCACCTAGTTGACAGCAAGGTGGCTGACCCCAGGAAGCTTGCTGAAGATGCAGACCTCTCGGTCAGCACCAGAGTGTCCAAAAAGGCATCTCTGGGAGAATCCCAAAAGGGTGTTGAGAGGTCCCCACCAGATGAAAGACGGGGAGAAAAAGTAAAAAATAAGGAGATCTCAAAAGGCCCCCAAAATAATTTCCAAGGGAACTGTGATAACGAACCCCATTCCAAACCCAAAAACAGACAGAGAGGTTTGTCCTCCAATGTACTGAGTTTACAATTATGGGCACTCCAAGCGAGGCACCAAATGCCCCAAGAGGGCACAGCTATCCACCGGTGGGCAGACACCTAGGTTGGCAAGTGTAGCGTTTGGGGAGGAGGTGGTCGCAGTGAGCTTTGGGGAGCATACAAAGGTGAACATAGTGCCCCTGGGGGATAAGAAGATTGTGCCAAAAGCCCATATACCTGCTAATACTTCTAAGTACCCACAGTGGATCACCATCAATGGGCAATTGATGAGGGCTCTGAGAGACAAAGAAGTCAGCATGACTACTGTAAAGTGTCAGCTGGGGTCCTCAGAGCAGGTCCTCCTCAAGACATTCCACACAGTCATAATCATAGACAACCATGAGAGTCATTTACCAGTGGCTCTGGTACACTTTGAGTGGGGGTGTGTGTCTCAGATTCTCTAAAAGTAGATGTGAGCTCTGCCATGGCTTTAGATTGTCTGTTAGGCAGTACCCTGGAGCACACTATCTGGAGGGACGTAGAATTCAGGTCACATTTGGAGATGTTGGGTTTGCCTGATTGGGTCTGCATGACCACAGGGTCCATGGCTGCCGAGAAGGAAGTCAAGGGTGCCTGAAGCCTGGAACAATGGCCCAGGTGGGTGACTGCACCTATGGTGGGAAAGGCACTAATGAGGCTTTTACCTATTTGGTGTTCCCCAAAGAATTGGTTTCTGACAGAGGCACTAACTTCATCTCAGTGAACATGAAGTCCATGTGGGAAGAGTGTGGAGTAACATGTACGTTCTCCACACCCTATCACCCTCAAATCAACAGACTTGTGGAGAGATTCAACAAGACCCCAAAAGGCATGATAATGGGCGTACCAGAACCCATGAGTCATAAATGGATATCATCCTGCCATGGCTAATCTTTGCATACATGAAAGTGCCACAGAAGGAGGTGGGATTTAGCACCTTTGAACTCTTCTATGACCACCCTGTTAGGGGACAGTTTAGCCTTGTTAGGGAGGAGTGGGAGCAGGCTCCTCTGAAGCCCCCTGAGGATGTGATTGGTTACATGCTGGCCCTCTGCAACCAGATGTATCGCTTCTGGAAAAAGGCAAAAAGCAATCTTGAGACCAGTCAAAAAGTAACTAAACTCTGGTATGACCAGAGGGACACACTGGCAAAGTTTCAACTTGTCCAAAAAGTGTGGATCATGGAGCCTGTGGAGCCCAGAGCTCTCCAGGATCACTGGACAGGCACATATGAGGTGAAGGAGCTGAGGGCGGAGTCCACCTACCTGGTGGATCTTGCGACTCCTAGAAACCCTTTAAAGATGTTCCACGTGAACCACCACAAACTGCACTTTGAGATGTCCAAATTAAAGAATACTTCCAGTGACATACGAAGGAGTGGAAGAGGAGAGTGAGCCTCCCCTTACCTCCCAAGAGCATGATGGATCAATGAAGGGTGGCAACCGCTCCCCTACCTTGACCCCACAACAGCAGAGTGAATGTCACCAGCTGCTGGGTTAGTTTTCCTCTCTGTGCTCCCTCTCCCCTGGAATCACACACCTGTGCGCCCATGACATTAACACTGGAGATAGTACACCTCTCAAAATGAGATGTATATGCTGTTAGACAAGGTGAGGGCCGTTATCAGCGAGGATGTCTCCAAGAAACTGGTGTTAGGGGTGATTAAGCCCTCAAACAGTTGCTGGTCCGTCCCTGTGGTGCTGGTTCCCAGAGCTACCCCACAAGGCACCACTCAAAAACTTAGGTTCTTTGTGGATTACAGGGGACTTAAGAGGTTACAGATAAGCCAAAAAAAAGGAATTTCCCATAGGAGCAAGGGACCTATGACATATAGCCATCGGTGCGTTTATTTAAAGGTGGCGAAGAAAAAAAAATAGACTAGTGGGTGTTGGTGAGCTAGGTACCCACACAGTATGTGTGGCTGTTGGGAAGACAGATGTTGTTGTGGCAGTAGTAGTGTTGAAAGGATTTGACAACTGTTGAATAGGTGAGCTATTTGTTTGTTTTTGAAGATCATGAGAGCCAAGTTCTGTGGAGGTATGAAGTGGGGTTGTCTGCTGGTTGTGTTTAGTTGTCTGTCCTCTTTCTTCTTGATACATGTCTGAGATGTGATGATTATAATGTAACCTGTGGAACAGAGGGGTGAGGATGTGGATGGTATGGATTGGGACATTTTAAAACCTGTTTGACTAACAGCCAGCCTTACAGGCCAGAGGAGACCTCAGTTACTAATACCTTGGACCCACCATATTTGGAGAATTTCCGAAGCAGGATGTTCTTTTAGAAAATACATTTAAACATAATGACCCCTTTTGCCAGGAGATATTTTTTCCATGGCATTGGGGTTATTTTGCAGTTTTCACTGCCTGTTACCAATAGTGAAAACTGATCATGTGTTTGCGCACTCCAAATAGGATGGACAAAAACATGGGCAAATGTCCGTTGGCCCAGACTGTCGGAGGTGTTGGTAGGTGGCTGAGATGGAGTAGTTTAACTTAACTTAACTTTAAATAACATTAAGTCTTAATCAGCATCTTTATTTGTGAATGAACTCAATTTGCAAATGGCTGATTTGTTGTCATGAACTATTTTAGTTAATTTCCAGCCACCAATTTAGTTAGAAGATTGCATTGCAGGAAGTACAGCAGGGGAGAGCCATGAAAGAGCACTGGGCCTTGAAACGTAATCTCTTGGACAAGTCAACAAAGATTTTCTCCCATTTGTCATATGGACTTTTACTAGCTGACATGATGCATTAAAAATGAGTTTTTATCAGCAATAGATGTCTAGCTTTTGAAGCCAGGTTGAGGGCCAGTAATCACTTAATATGGTTAAAAAGGTATATTTTGGAATACCAATCAATCCAGTATATACACAAACCAGAAAGAAGTTCAGTAAATGCAGTAGTACAAAAGGTAAACTGAAGTATCTCAGTAGGGTAAGTTGCCCAAAAAATAATATATCGAATTGCAATAATCACAATTGTATACACGCAGATTTAAGCAAACAAATGTTTCCATAAAGAAACTATGAAAAAGGAAGATTCTCTCTCCTAATATTGAACACATATAACATAATCTCTAAATCACGAACTTGGGACAAAGGGAAATAAAGGTGTCAGCATAATCAGACTTGAGTAGAAGTCTAAAAGAAAAGAAAAACTGTGTTTAGCACAAAGTTTCACACTTTTAAGAATAGGCTGAACACAGAGGTCGGCAGCTCTCCAAGTGAAAAAAATCTGCTATGCTCTACCTACAGCTGTGAGAACACCAATTTAAAAAGTAACAAGAGATTCAGAACATTCCTATCTCTCTCACCCCTTCAAGGACCAATCAGGTCACTGCTTGAATGCATCTGCAACATCCGTTCAGATTCGCACTCTATTGAACTGCGGCTTCGGTTATCATCCTTGAACATTTTGCCATCCTAGTACATGATGAACAGAAGGCTTTTCTGACTAATGTTTCTCCACATTGGCTGCTAAGTTCCCTGTCAGGCCTCTCTATCAGTCTTCTAATACAGACAATAAGCCTTTCTCTAGCTAAAGAATATCCTGATAATAAACCTGCAAGGGAAAAAGAAAACCTGCTGGCAAAGCAAAATACATTTCAACTGAGGGCTCTAGTCCGGTTAACTTTGGTTAAGCATTTTAATGTGCACGTTGAATACATGATTATACATGCAGTGTAATTCTAGGAATAAATGCAAGACGTGACGAAATGAGTACATCTTTATATACACAAATGCCAGTTTTACAATAAATATAATACGACTTGAAACCTAAGAATAAAATGTAAATGAGAATTGCATCTCTTCATGTATAAACTGAACATTAGTGCTGGTGTACATAAATGTTTAGTTTCTACCATGAATACATTCTGTAATACATTTACATGTTTCACACATGTTAATAAAGTTAAGGCACATAATGAATATGATGTCAAGTGTACATATATAGTTTACATTTTTGTAACGTGTGAAGTTTGAATTATGCTGCTCCAGCCATAACACTTTCTCTGTATTGTATGGGTTCAGCATGGATGCTGTTAACAAACCTTTAAATGGCATTGATGTAGAACCTCCTAGGGTTCTAAGAACAATAAAGGGGAATGCACCTGTTTTCAAGCAGAGTCAGGCTGAGACAGAATATAGGAACTAACATCAAAATAAAAATGCCTCCCCTTTAGTGCAGGTGCGGCTCCTCCGTTAGAGCGGAGGAGTGTCGCCCCACTTAAATATTCTGCTAAAGATGAAAAATAAAATGGTTATTAATTGCGGTTTTATTTTTCATCCTGGAGTCGAGTGTCAGAACAGGGGCGGGGTCACTGCTGAGCAACAGAAGCAGGGAGGAGTGTTGGCTGGTATGGCACTGTTTAAAGTGTGCGTCGTTTTGGCTGGCCAGCCACACATGCGCACTTTAAATCTTTCAGTCCAGCAGTTTTAAGACAGCTGGGTTGAGAGACAGTGCAGGCCTCCAGGGCAGTGTGGAGCACCGAGTTAGACTGCTCCTATCATTCCATGTGCTCCTTACATGCTGCATGTAAGCTGCGCCAGGATTGAGCAAGGGGGTTCCAGCATCCAATTCCAGTTCCGAGTCAAGAAGAGGTCCAGAGAGAGGACGTCACTTCAAGTAAGTTTTATTTCTTTTTTAAATCATATTTTCTCTGCACACGCCCCCCTACCAGTAGATGACAGCTGCCACTGCTTTAGTAAATCAGATACATTAAAACAAGTGCATCCATATTTGCAAATAAGAACAGTTTTGAACTGGTAAAGATACTCCAGGGGGTTTTCCAGGGCCAGACTGGGAACAGCAACCAGCCCTGGCGATTTGCCTGACCAGCCTTGAGGGGGGGGGGGTTGCTAGTAAAAAAGCACTGCTCTCACTTTTGTTACAAGGGGTCAATATTGCAGCACTGTTGCAAAACTGGCCCCCACAGGCACAAAACCGTCCCACATCCCTCCGGCGCCCGGGGAAATGCCCGGGCCACTACGGCCACACCGGCCCTGGGGTTTTCCAAGCTAAGAGACACTGCATGAATTTGTGCTGGCAGAGTTTGTGTTAAAATCAGGGAAATCAACAATACAAATCAGCACACCATACCAGCCCTGAAACAGCCAAAAACCCATCCCACACACTGACCTAAAGCCCTTCTGGCACTGCCTGATTCCCCTAAATGCCAGTCCACTCCCGTTTGCATATTACACAGTAATCGCACCCCCATCTTCGTTACTCCAGCCATAGAAGCAGGATTAAGGCAGTAGCTGTTAATGTTTACTGCCTCTTCAATTCAAAGTGCTTTTTAAATGTATGGCGCCTTACCGGCTGCTAGTCTTATAGCCATAATTTAACAACGTTAAACAAGCAGTTTAAAGACAATTAGCAACGACTGCAAGCAGCCCCTGATGGTTACAGAGTAAGTACATCGTATTTTGTCTTTTTTCACAGCGCAGCCAGACATCTAAATAACATGCAGTCGCTATTTAGGTTAGAAATTGCACCTCAACCATTGGCCTGGGCACCACCGTCTTTTTGCACTGCACAAGTCGTGGCGCCCCATATGTGAGAATTTGCTGAGTAATCTACATCTAAGACTAATTTAACAATCCAAGAAAATATACATTTTCAAGTGCCCATCAAATGCTGCACATATTTGGTACGTGTATATGTTAGTGTGATAATTCCTGTGGGCATAATCTTGTGTTTTTTAGTATAATGCCAGCAAATAACTGGGTGTATAATGCACCTAATGCAGTTTAATAATGCTACTTTCGTTTTGTTTTATTCTGAAGTTAGAATTCAAACCCGCTTAGACTAATCTATCTTCATTTTTGTTGGTCCCCTGGCATCTCAGGAGTAATGTAGGTGCGATCCGCTTTTATTGATAGCTTGATTTAGGTTTTGAAATGCCAACTTTTCTCCCTTCTTAAAAAATCAATCTCATTAGTGAGGCCTAAGCAATCAATTGTATGTTTAATTACATTTCAATAACTGCATTTTAAAAGCAAGTTCAATGCTAACTAGGGATGTCTAATTAATGCACTGGAAGTGCACGCGCGGAATCTGCAGTCTCATCCTGGGCATTTGGCAAGGGCCTCACATTGTTCCACATTTATTTCGATATTCTCAGAAAATCGAGAGTCAGGATATACTCTTGGTAAGGTGTGTCACAGAGTTTGTAAGGGCTGGAAGCATTGCCAAAGTGTCGCCCCGCCTAAAAGAGTGCTTCATGGAGAAAGTATCTCCTTAATGTCTGTAATTTAGTGGAGGGCTCCTGCTAGTGTTCAAAGAGCTAGAATGAGGAGTAGTGAGGACAGGTACAGCCTTGTCTCATCCCCTATTCCTATCTTTTGTAGCCATTACATGTCACTGCTGCCTTGGGCATTTCTCTTTCATCCTGGATTTTTTTACACTGCTTATGCATGCTGGTACCCAGTGCTTAATTTGTGAAAAACATAAGTGCCAGGGATCTTGTCAGGAGGCCACTGGAGCTTGCACCATTGGTTGCCCCTGCCACACTGCCAATGATAGCAACAACACAATTACTAATCATCACACTCCTCCAAGTGTGACAATTCAGAACATTTCAGTCCCTTTAACCAAGAAGAATGGCTTGGGCAGCAGGTAATAATTATTTGGAATGTATATTAAGTTAATAATTGCCTGTTGTAGTGTCTTCTCTAATTTAGGCAAACAGTGTTACCTTGGGACACTGTCACAAGCACCGGAAATACAAACTCTTTTTGAGATTTCAGCAAGATCGCTGCCTTTGCTTCTGTATCATTCCACACCTGACATACATAGCACATGAACCGGTGATCTCAAATGGGCTGCCGATATCAATCCCACCTTGTCTGGGTGAAACAGTAAATGTAGTACAGCTTTCAGCCTATTGGCCAGAACTTGTGTGTTGGCTTCAACAAGTATTAAGGAGATAGGCCTGTAACTTGCATATTACAGTGAATCCTTATCACGGTTGAGGATTAAGTAAATCCTAGCTTTATTAAATTCCTGTAACCTGCCATCAAACACCTTACACTAAAGTTTTTCTTTGTTGACTTTGTATAATTCAAATGGATAGCCATCTATGCATGGGAATTTTTCTAGAGAATGCTCAGCTGTTGCCTCTGGGAGTCTTTAATTGCTTGGATGGTGTAGAGTCCTTCCCAGCCTGGGAGAATGTAACATTCCACGCCATACACGGACCTCTGTTTTGCACAGCTTTATTCCTCAGCATGCAATCGTTATCTGAATAAACTACCTCACAAACTGTATTAACCACACCCATAAGATTGCCTCATACTTGTAACAAGTCTGTCATGGGCCACTAGTGTTTTCATGCACATAGACACAGGACACGACAGATGGTATGATTGGTTTCTTCTTGCTGCATGTAATTGTAGAGCCAGTAAGCAGCCTGCAATTTTACCTCTCTAGTGAAGGTGCTGCTTAATATAGAAAAGGGCACTTTTCCGATTTAGAGGTGTAAAGCCCATTAAGTTCATATCTCGTCTTTGCATACATTGTGTAATACCTCCTGGGAATGTGTAATTTTATATTGTTGCATTAGGGTTGTAATTCTCCACTCCAAAGTTATCTAGGAGAATTTCGCTTACTGTTTTTCTGCACTGTCTTGCACAATTTGACCCTATACTCATGCAATATCAGCCATCCACAACATTTTTGAAAAGCAACTAATTGCTCACTCCACCTTAAATATGTATGCAACTTTGATTGCAGTCTTTTCCTGTCTTTAGGAATAATAATATACATATTTTGTAGCCCTAATGGGGGTTTCAGGATGAACAAGGTGATCAAGATCATATTGGATCATGATCAGGTGTTCTATTCGGCGTTATTTCTATGTGTACATTTGTCTCAGCAGAGAGGCTTTGACTACATAATAGTCTGAACATGTACAAGGTTTTTGTGTACAATTGGTAAAGGTGCAATCCCTTTCTATTGAATGTGCTAGTCACCATAATTAAGTTAGGGAGTGATCCATGATTCTGCGTAATAAAAACAACAGTTGAAGTCATCACACTCAGTTAAATAAAACATAATGTTGATAAGTAAAACAGACGTTGCTGCAATAGGCCAAACACGACCATATACATTCCTTACATTGTAATTACTTAAAAAATATTAATATAAAACAATAATGAGCATAAAAAGACAAGAAAACACAAAATAAATAAGACTACATGCTTTAAAAATTAGGCACAGCAAAACATTAAAAATTGCAATAGATCATAAGAAACAAGCCTAACAGAGAGAATGAAAAAAGAAATGCAATGATAGGAAATCTCTAAAGGCGCATTCTGTCGCTGTGCACCTAATGGATCAACTCCATCGGATATTATCAACCTTGATAATATTGTTTGTAAATCACATGTGCCTATCCCCCTGGTCCGACCATTATTTGGTGAAATTTACAATAACTATCCCCCTACCTGTCACCTCTCAGAATGCTCCTACTGGACCTAGGGTAATGAGAAATTGGAAAAAACTTCATACTGCCCAGTTGAATGCACACCTTGACGAAACCAGGCCCCTCACCAACATAACAAACATCGATGAAGCCGCAGTTATTCATAACTGGCTTAGTTCTGCCATTAATATATGCCTTCCACAAAGAAATAAAAAACAAAACTCACATCATCCCCCGGCCCCTTGGTTTACAGACTCAATCAAACTTGAAAAAACTGCGTGTAAGAATTTAGAGCGTCGATGGCGTGCTCACTACGACCCCTCAATAAAGCTACTATATAAAGCTGCCCTATCGAAATATCATGCTAAATGTAAAACAGCCAGAGCTGAATATACCAAATCAACTATTGAGAATGCTTAAAACCGTCCCAAAGCAATTTTTAAAATTGTACAAGAACTCTCTGGTTCTACCTGTCAACCGAAAGCCCCTTGTCTGGACTCCTCACAGTGCAATGTTCCTGCAGAATTCTTTATAAACAAAATAGATAAAATCTATGCAGACTTCAAAGACTCAATTTCTTCTCCAATAGTACTTGAATCTCCCAAAATTATTTCTAACTGTGACGATGCTAGACCGGATCCTTCTTTAGGTGGCACCCCTCAACTTCTAGCCAAATGGGATTTGCTCAACTTTTCATCATTACGTGAAATCATCAAAACTATCAAATCCGGCTCCCCCATGGACCCCTTTCCCCCACAAATGCTTCTGACATTCGACACCCATTCCCTTACGCTCATTTTGGAGCTCCTTAACTCCTCCCTAAGAGAAGCCGAAGTCCCTAAGGCATGGAAACATGCCATGGTATCACTGTTACTGAAGAAAGCTACTGCGGATCCAGATGACCCCTCTAACTTCCGCCCAATCTCACTCCTACCCCTATTTTCCAAAATTTTGGAAAAACATATTGTTACCCAACTTACTTACTTTACAGAAACAAATAACCTCCTTCACACATCCCAGTCGGGATTTAGGGCAGGTTTCTCAACCGAATCAACCCTTCTACGGGTCTCTGAGACCATACGCCGGCAAGTTGACAATGGGGAAACTGTGGCACTCATCTTACTCGACCTCAGTGCCGCGTTTGACACGGTTTCCCACACCATCCTCCTTAACACCTTGCAAACTTGTGGCATAACTGGATCTGCCCTTGCATGGCTCAAAAGTTTCCTTACTGATAGAACCTTCCAAGTCTTCTCTTCCACATCCTCCTCTAAACCTCATGACTCACTATTTGGGGTTCCCCAAGGCTCGATTCTCGGCCCCATTTTATTTAATTTGTATATCAGTCCCCTTGCTACTTTAGCGGAAAAATCTGGGTTGGCGATCTACTCATATGCTGGCGACACCCAGCTCATTTATTCACTCTCCGCTAATGCACATTCTAACCCGTCTTCCCTCTGCTCCGGCCTTAACAACATTGCCAAATGGATGCATGATAACAAACTAAAACTCAATGGAGGAAAGACCGAACTGCTTCTGTTTGGTAAACACACTACCTTATGGGGCCCCCAACATTGGCCAACTCAGATGGGACCTACACCCTCTCCCTCCAAAAACGCTCGCAATCTTGGCATCATTTTTGATGACCAAATGTCTAAGAAACAACAAGCGGTCAGAGTTGCAGTCACCTGTTTTACCGTCCTCAAGTGGCTCAGGAAAATCATGTGGATGCTCCCCCAGAACACACAAAAAACCGTAGTCCAAGCCCTAATCACATCTAGAATGGATTACGGCAACATCTTGTATCTGGGAGCCTGCAAAGAAGTCACAAGGAAACTTCAAACAGTACAAAACGAAGCGGTTAGGCTGCTCTGCAAACTACCCAAAAAATCTTCCACTTCTTCTGGTCTTCGGAGTATTCACTGGCTTCGAATCGAAAGCCGCACAAAATTAAAGCTTTGTGTTTCATGCACAGAATTAAGGCAGGCAAAGCACCATCCTATCTGAGCACCCTTGTTCGTCAATATTGCCCCCCAAGAACCTTACGCTCCTCAAGCTAACATATGTTTCAGGTACCCAGGATTAACCAAGCAAGACTGGGTGGACGTTCCTTTTCATACCTGGCCCCCTCTCTTTGGAATTCTCTCCCAATTCAGCTCTGCACGGACAAATGCTACCTCCAATTCCGTAATAACCTAAAACCATGGTTGTTCAACCAATAACCTTCCCATAATCCCTCTGTCCCCCTACTGTATTTTCGCTCAAAATGTCCTTAGCGCCGGGAAACCTCAGGGTAGCTGCGCGCTCTACAAAAATAAATATAATAATAATAATAATAATAATAGACACTGCACAGACAAGTGTTGTGGGTGAATCTGTATGAAGGAGCCATGTGGTAGCTGCCTGCAGCTGAGTTGTTTGCACAATGGGATGATTCTCTCTTTTCTGGGACAGAAAGCACTTTAGTTTGCTACTACTAAATGCCTTTTGTGAACACCAAAAGTAGTAAGTTTAACCAAAAGTATTAAGTTTAACCAAAAGTATTAAGTTTAACCAAAAGTAGTAAGTGCATTCTGTGAATACGAAAAAGTAGGAAGTTTAGGATTTTGTCTCAGATTAGTTCTGTGCATTGGGCCCCTTAAGCGCAGGAGAAATGCAGAACACGCCCACACACGGAAGGCCTCCCTGACCAAGTGGGATCACATCCCAGGTGTTAGGACACACAACGGACCACATGATGGGGCTCCCAACCCAGAACTCACCGGAGCCCTTGCCTGTGCCAAGTTCCTGCTTCTGAACCCATCCAAGCAGGGGAAGCCTCCCCTTTATGACACTGCTGGCCAGAGAATGGAATCCTGGGACCTGGTGAGATCGCAGGCCTAGGTCTGCCAGTGCCCTGACCCTGCATACCCCCCTCCTCTCCGCTCTGTGACAGGTATGTCTGCAGGGCAAGGGCCTGGTTCCCTTATACAGCTCAGCTGCCTCTCTGCCAGCCATTGTAAATACTCTGTCCTACCATGAAGCCCGATTATGGATAGAGGCTGAAGTGAGATGTGCTGCAGATGTGTATACAGAGGGTACCATGCCAACTTTTCAGGCCAATGCGCGATGATTATGGGGTGTCACCGTGCAAATTCTAAGCTTTCACCACCGTGCGACAAGCTATGTCCACGCAATGGGGACAGGGACGTCACAACCCAGCACCTGCAAGCTATATTGACACACAGTGAGTCTAGGAAACCTATAATTCTCTTGTATGCGGTTCTCGATTCACAGATGTTCGAGGCCAAACTGGCAAGCAGAGATTGGTGGGATTTAGCATTACAGACAGAAGTAACGGACAAACAATGGGCACAGGTGTAGCAAGAGGTAACCAAATGCACCCAATTTAGGGGCATATTATCAAGACAGGCAATAAAATTATCGTTACTTTAGCGGCAGAAAACTGCTGCTAAAGCGGCGATAATGGGCTTGATAATATGCTCTATGGAATTCCAATTGAAGCCAATGTTAAATGTGAAGGACATCTAACCTGAGTTTCAATTGGAATTCCACCGGGCATATTATCAAACCCTTTATTGCTGCTTTTTAACGTCAGTTTTCTGCCGCTAAAGTGGCAATAGCTTTATCACCCTTCTTGATAATATGCCCCCTAATTACTTACACTAGATCAACCTGACACCACATCACATCGCCTCTTGTTCCTGGTGTCATCCTCAGACTGACCCCGATATCATGCACGGATGGGGGTCATGTGCATCATATCCAACATAGTGGGCCTTGTGGTTCCACCAACGTCAGAGTCCTGTCTGTTAGGCATATATTTAAGGACCAAGGGGGATAAGCTCATGTGCAGGTTTATTGCTTTAGCAGTGGTGCCTTTCAAATGACAGATAGCGATGTTTTGGAAAGCCGCTGCGGCACTTGAGGTAAATCGGTAACTGGGGGAGCATTTGAAATTGACCAAGACAGATTTAGATGTCATTATGGAGGCCCGGCTACACAGGAGGAGGGGCTTGGTCGTCACTGAGTGGGGATAATTTATTTTGACACTGGATGCCAAGAATGATGCGAGGCCCCCTTTGTGGAGAGCCAGTGGGACACGTCTTAGGACCTCAAATTTTAGTCAATTTGTCGTATTTCACCATGGGCTGTAAAAACTGCACAGAAAGGTGGGTCATGCGTATGAAATTTTAGTGTCTGCTCATTGTATTTCGCCTCTTAATGTTGTCACCTTGCTGCTTTCTTTGAGTAAGATAATGATGATGCAGAAAGACCCGCAATTCCAATGCAATTGTTTGTTTATGAGAATTCTTCCAATATATATATATATATATATATATATATATATATATATATATATATATATATATATATATATATATATTCCACGTTATAGTTAGTTGGACTCACTATAACTTGCGCGTGTAATGCACTGCTGATGACGTCACATATTACATCACTCATGACATCACTGATGACACCATCCAGTGAATGTGTGTCTTTCTGAAAAATAAATATGTGTTATATATGTATATATTATTGAATATCTTAGTGAATACATATATTAGTGAGTAATGCTTAAATATTTAAATATATGTATTAGTGTTTCACTTTCTGTATAAGTGGCTGCATGGGTTGATGAGTAGGTACATCTGTATGTATATAGGTTATTAGATGTTTTTCTTAGTATCAGTATGAGTGTTTGCATGGTTTGGTGGGGGTATTACTTACTACATAGATGCAAGAATGACTGAGTCTCTGTTTGTATGTGTTTTGAAGACAGCATATGTGCAGGACTGTATGGGTGGATGAGTGTGTATATGTCTGTGTTAGTGAGTGAATGACTGTCTTATTAGTGTCTTTATCAGTAACTACATATGTTTTAATCTAGCATATGTGAATATTGATGTATATAAGTGAGTATATGTGAGAGTGAGGGATTGTAAGAGTTCCTGTTTCAATTAGTATGTTTCTATAAGTGATTTTTTAAGAGAGTAAGTATGTGTAAGTTTCCTTAGAAGTAAAGTGGTAGTGTGTGTCTAGCTGTTTATGCAAATAAATGGATGTTCAATAGTTTATTTGCATGTGTGAGTATGTGTGTGAATAACTTTTGGATGACTGTCGGTGTGTAACAGGATGTGTAGGTGTATCACTCCATATGATTAGTGAATATATGTATGAGTGAATATATAGAACTGTTGGTGAATTAGTGCATGTGTATATAGATGGTGGAATTACTGAATTGGTTGTTGTAACTGGTATGGGTATCTCCATTTTTTGAAAATTTTAGTTTCTATTTTTGAATATGTGTTTCAAGGGTTAGATTACAGTCAAAGGAGGTCTGTCACTGTGTCACAAGGATGATGTCATGAGTGATGTAATATGTGACGTCATCAGCAGTGCATTACACGCGCAAGTTATAGTGAGTCCAACTAACTATAACGTGGAATTTCATTGGTTTTATATCAGTAAAATTTCCAGCTAACTATAACTGGTGTCAAACCTATGGTTTTTTCAGTGAATTTCATAGGTTTTGTAAATGCTACTTCCTAACTATAACGTGTGTAAAACCTATGGTTTTTTCAGTGAATTTCATTGGTTTTTAAAATGCTAATTCAGAAATATCTCGTGTATAAAAACTATACTTTTGTCAATAAAGTTCTGGCAATATTTTTTTCGGAAACAAGCCGTTTTCTTCACTGTTCAAGTTGCATAGAGACTCCTTGTAAAGCGATACAGAATTAGAAAGTCTGTACCTTGCCTTTTTTTCAACGCATTAAAATTTGTCTGTAAATAAAAATTGCCTTTCTAAACTTTCGTGCACGACCCGGTGTGCGCAGTCTCGGCAACAGTTCTCAAAAAAATGGATAGCGCATTTCCAGGCTTTCGTGCGCGACCGCCTATATATATCGTGAAAACTTTGCAATCTGAACTTATTGAATTTCTTCATAGACCCATCAAAGAACTTATAATACGTCAAAGAGACTAAACCTAGGCTTCTTTTTTAATATTATGAAAATTTTCATTAAATGGAGCCGAATGTCTTTATAAACTTTCGTGCGTGACCGAATGTACACACCTTGGTATTTTTAAAAAAATATATAAAAGGTTTTATACTTTAACAATTGTATGCTTGAATCGAGCTCAGAAGATATATTCAATCCGGATGTGTTTGGATTTACTCCTTTTCACGTTTTGAAACTTCGCTGAATTAGACCGCTACTTCCAAATGGCGTACGTGACCAGATACTATCACCGCGTACACGTCCTGAGATGCGCATGTGAAGTCATGTGACTTGAAAACAACACTTCCAATTGGTTCCTAGTAGTTTCTATGCTGCGTCAATACCTACGCCTGCTTCAAACACATGCACAGTTTTGAAACAGCATGGGCCTGAAAGTCACTGAGTGAAATATCATACATTACAGTCAGCCACTTTCAATACGCATTCCTTCAGAGGAACACTTACCGTTTATTAGAGGTAGATCGTCCGACTCCACCGGAGGACACCCCTAATAAAAAAGACATATATATAAAATGCGGACTAGCCGCTGTATCGTACTAGCAAACTTTAACTTAAAAATCGTTAGAGAAAACAAAAGGAATCGAACAAAATCAGTAGGCCACTGATAGGATCTCTTTTTGACCTCGCTAAAATAGAAACATTAGGAACAACCCCTCATGAGAAATATGAAACTAGTGAGAGAAACCGAGCTCAACGCCATCTTGCCCCCTTTTAGGCCCCATCACGAACATAGATAGCCCCACATAGCAAAACGTGATCTTATCGCCTGCCCAACTTCAGATCTGACCCCCCCCCTTTTGCTCTCATGTCCTGTCGGAATGTCCGGCTGTAGATTACAATCACATGTTACATTTGGGAGGGGAAACGACATCAGAGCGACAAATATTAGAAATATACCACACAACAGCAAAATAACAGGTTAAAACATTTTTATTCTTGAACAAAAATATATTAAAACAACTATTTACATGACAAACGGCCGCAGCAACAAACCCACAATGCATTTCATCGTCTTCTTCACGCCGTCCCTGTCCCTCCTTCCCCAAAGTAGCAATGTTGGGCTACTTTCTAGTAGGGTTTTTGAGCGTCAGAAAGTCTACAAAAGCCGTCTGCAACGGCCTGGGGTGGAGAACCATTACGCGAATAGTCCGGAGGCGACACCACGCGCCACGGCCTGTCCCCAGGATGAACCAAGGGATCCGTTCCTGGGGCCGTGGGAAAGAGCGGCCGGCCGCCATCGGCCGGAGAAGGCATGGGCTTGACCCGAGATGTAGTTGTCTTCCCATTCTCTTCCTCTTTCGGCACCTTGCAGGCCACGAGGGGGGGATGTCTTGCATATGCCTCCGACCCCCCCCCTTCTCTTCATCGCCTGGTCCGGCCATAACAAATGTCAGCAAGACGCCGTGGGGTGCACTGGGAGGGAAAGGCTGCGCGGACGAGCCTCTCCCGCCTCCCCAGGTGGAGGCCCCTCAGCTGCACCCCCAACGCTCCACGCACTTGTCAAAGGACTCGTCCACTCTTGCGGTGCAGCGACGCTCCACGCACCCGGCAAAGGACTCGTCCACTGTTGCGGTGCAGCGACGCTCCACTCACCCAGCAGGGTCTCATCCACTGTGGCGGTGCAACGATGCTTCGCCCGACAGGCTTGAGTCCATCTGCTCCTGCAACCCAGTGACTGCCGGTGGTTGCAGATCTCCTAAAAATGGCGGTCGACTTTGCAGGAATGGGCCTGGCCTGAAAAGTTGGCCTGGTCGCCTGTTAACCAGAAAATGGGCCCCTGTCTTTCCTTTCAAAATGCTGCCAACAATATTTTCTGAATGGAAGACACCTGTCCAGAGGCGTTCTCCTCAACTTTGAAGATTCTACGAGAGCTGCGGAGGGCCCTCGGCCTCCGACCGCCCCCAATGGAAAAGGACTGCCATGATTGCCCGCAGAATGACCAAAGCGTAGCCACGAGACGTTGGCGCTCTCATGCTGACGCCAGCCTCAGTTTGAATGACCAAAAATCCTGCAGACTACTGATTCGATCGGTTCCGGTGGAACATCAGTATGACCCAGTAGGAAAGATTGTTGCCCCTCCCTTTTCTTTGATTGATGGTTCATGTCACCGGTCCCTTCTGTTGCCCCTTAACGGAACTTCTGGACTGCCGAAAGAGATTCTGGTCCAACCCCGAGTTGGTGGAGACATTTTGACTATACTTGGGCCCGCCTGACCCCACCCAAAATGGCGCCGATATAAACGAAACTCGCAATTCCCCGTTGTGTTCCGGATGCTCAGACTTCAGATCATGAAATATGGATGCAGTTCTTGAAGCACATGGCGGGAGGGGATGAGTATTGCTTGAACATTCGGAAAATGAATTGATATTAAGTTCTGACGCATCATTAATTACAGTATTATTAAAAGGTCGATTTTTCAACACTGATGGTACTTGCCCACAATGAATTTTCGATATGATTCTATTGCACTTATCGTACCTTGATGAAATAAAATGACCACTGACTCAGTTATGTTTTCCTCAGATAAATATGCCCTCTTGTACAGCCCCAGTCTGCTCCGTGGCTGGCCCACATGGTTTTAGGCCTGCATTTGTGCGTCATCACTTACGTGGTTGTATGCCTGCATTTGTACGTCATCATTTTTTAATAAAGATTTTGTGAAAACCAAATATAATAGTAGCTCTTGAATTGGTAAGTTCGAATACATAGCCATTGTTTCCGATCTACGTAAAATACAGGCAAAATAAAGCAAGTCGGTTACTGAAAGGTCAAAAAGCAAAGTGCCCAGAAATAGTGAAAATGTAAATGATCCAAGTCTGTTACGTGTATTTTTTTCTTTTGTCCTACATAAGGCAATCGATAAAGGTCCCGGTGTTCTGTTTTACCTTGTATGCCACATATCTCAGGGAAATTGTTTCAGGTGTACACAAAAGAAAAACTCGAATTACTAACAATTTTTGGGGCAGATTTACAAACCCCTATCTCCATGGGAACGTCACTTTTTGCGATATTCCCGTGGCGATATGGGTTTCGCCCTATGTACAAGGCACCGTTGAGCCACTTACTATGCCTTAACGCTGCTTTGCAAATAAGACCCACTTTCATGCAATACTTAACGTGAAAGAGGTGGGCAGTGGGTGTTGCGATGGGCGTGCCACTGCAACAGCCATTGATTTTTTAACGCTGCCTCCTATTTACAAGGGCAGCGTAAATAGGAGACTGCGCCATAATTAAAACCAGGAAACACCTGGACTTAACTTGACGAAACGAGGATAAATGCTTTATTTCTCCTCGATTTTGCTTTTTTCATGTGTGCTGCCTTATGCAGTACACATGGAAAAAGCAAAACGCCTTGGATTTTTTATGTTCAGGAAGGAGGATCTTCCTGTACATAAACAATCTTCCCCTGCACGCAGTCACACTTGCACTATGGTGCAAGGGAGCCTGCATTGTCGCTACCCTGCTAAGTGTAGCTCAAGCGCAGCGGGAAACACAGGGCTGCACCATATTCTTGTAAATATGGCCAAAACCCTCGTTTCCGAAGTGGTGGACCGTGTCATTAAGCCAAGGAGGATAACGACACGCTCCTCCACTTCTGTGAATTTACCAAAAATTAAATAATTTAATGGGAAGATTGGTGCTGCATCCCAGTGACAAACCTTTACATGGCTGGTTTTATTTTGCTGTTCGAGGCTCCTGCTCCTGCAAGGGCCAGTCTGGAAACCAAAAGCAGCCCTAGAAAATGTTTTCAGACCAGTCCCCATACGGTGCATACCAAGTGCAATGAGTGAGCCTGACCACTACAGAGGGGGCTTTGGAATGCTCTCCCCCAAAGGTTTTTGGGAAACAATGGTGCAGTCTACAACACAGTTATCATTACAGATTGAATTTTATTAGCTTTCAAAGAATAGTAAATGAAGACCTTATTATGCACAAGGATACGACAATCTGGGAAGAAAAATAAGTTACTTACAAAAGCAGTAAGTAACCCACTGACCTATGCATATAACATTTTTTTAAATTAAATACATGGTACATATTCTTTGCAGTAACCCTCTGTGCTACATTAGATAAGTTGAAGTTGCCACTGGACAAAACTCTCCTCTCTCCAGCAGGTACATTAATCACTGGTGTTATCTTGACACTTTTATTGTTGCTCCAAAACTGATAATTCTGCAAGGAACTTTGAAGTGCTTTTCAAACTGCTGCCTGCGGACCCCCTGAGAATGGGTCAAGGCCCCGGGGGGTCCGTGGACCACATTTTAGGAAACACTGGTCTAACCACTAGCATTTTCATGTATCGTTCCTAAACTGAAAGGCCAGAGACCTTCATCCATTTATTAACATATAATGAGCCTTATTTATGTTAAAAGTAACGTACCGGCGGCGCAAGGCCTTCATAAATCTGCCCCAATATACTTCCTCATAAGAGTGTATAATTAATTTTGCTAAACCATATTCATTTTTCATCAACTATGCCGTTTGTATTTTATGTACTAGTGGCTATACCGATTACTTTCTTTTTTACAATGTCTGCACTCGTATTAGATAAGAAACTTGCCTTGAAAACAGTGCATTTCTGAATAAACATTTCAAATATACACGTTCTCTCTTTTAATCCATAATCTCAACTAAAATGATTGTATATTGAAACAGTATTCATGAGTTCCACGTAACTTCAGCTGTACTAACTTAATATTTTCTTTTGTCGACCTGATTTACTCATACTAGAACCCACAGGCCTATAACAGCCCGTGAACCCTTTCTTTTACAGTACATGACAAAACAAACAGTTACAGACTTACCTTTACCAATGCTTTGTACGATGTACAACAGTGACAGTCACAAAATAGATATTCGTTTGACGGAAGTCTCAATTATGCTGCTATCACTGCAACCAAAATTCAATGGCACAGATATCCAGTCAATACAGACTCATATATGTCTCTTCAGCCAATCATATTTCCTCCCGCAAAATTTTGTATTCAAATTTACATTTCAGTTGGTTGTCCCTCACAATATTTTCAATGTCACATAAAAGTCACCCATCACCCACTGCCATCTCTGGCTGTTTCCATGGTAACACCTCATTCTGCACCTGGCTGAAGGCACAGGTCAAAAGTTCATATCTCAACGTTCTACAGCAAACTAACAACACTGTTTTCCCTCCAGAAACACCTGCCTATCCACAGCTCTGTTACATGTCATTTTTTTCACACCCAATACTACTTTTTCTTTTACATAACATTAACATGCAACGTAGTCTTCAATCTTCACGTATTAGAATCAACCAATCATCTTTTGTTTTTCAACCACACCAATTCTCATCGATTTTTTTATCCTGAATTTCAGCTTCCAACTGCCATTCCACTTCCACAACCCATCGGAGCACGACTGCATCTGCCTTGAAAATGAAGGTTTGGCTTTTAGGACACAGCTATATTCACTGGAGTGGAAAATATGCAGCAAGCAGACGAATTTCCAACCTTGATTTACCAAATGTGCAGATAACGTGGATTGGGCAAAGAGGATTAAGATGTCACCAATTAATACCATTGGTGAAAACTTTTATGCATCTCCCAGAACCAGACCTTATAATTGTGCACTGTGGTGGGAACGATCTAGTCACATTGACTGGGGTAGGTCTGGAAATGCTTCTAAAAGACACCTTTAGACAATTGATGACACTTTTTCCTCGAACTGCCTTGGTATATTCCAATATATGCCAAAAACAGAAATGGAATTGGTCCAATCAACATTGTGCACAAATTGAGAAAGCAAGGAGACATGTCAATAAATCTGTTTCTGCTCTCCTCAGAGATTATAGCATGGGTTCTATTTACCACAACAACTTGCGTTACCACATGCAAGACATCTATAGGACAGATGGTGTTCATTTCACGGATGAGGGAAACAAAATCTTCCTCTGCAACATCAGACTCTGCATCGGTACTTACTTATAAATGCAGAAACAACTCAATAAACACAAGGGCTCTTTTCAGAGCCACCTTATATCAAAGCACTCAAACTTCTGATTTATCTCCATTTTCACACTCTTGTAAATAGGTGTGCGCACCCGAGTGCGCGCACCCCGCAACTTTTTTCGAAAAAAAAAATATATATATATTTTCGCCTTTAAGGACCTTACTGCACACCCTGAGAAAACCTACGCAGCAAAACAATCTCTACCTTCTCCCCTTTCCATGTTCCAACGCTTTGAAATGACAATATATTTACTTGCAGTGACAAAATGGCGGTCAACACTTCCTGATTTCCTTCGAATCGAACGTTAACAGACGTCACGCAGCAAAAAAAATTCCGCTCGCGCGCAGCCGCTCGAGTGTGTGCACCCGTCCGCGCTTATAGATATATAATTGACTTTAACTTTAATTTTCTCAGCAACTACTGAACGGATTTACACCATTCCAAAAAAAGCGTAATCTGCGAACCGGACTCTACAGTTTTGCCAAATTTCTTATAAATCCATTCAGCCGTTCGACCTGTAGCCGTGTCTAAACGTCCTATGGAAAATAACATGGAGAAAACACGTTTTGGGACCCCCTTTTATCTCAGCCCCCACTTCACCAATCCTCCCCAAATTTTCAGGGAAGGAGCGCAGCGGACCGAGCCATCTTCTTTGAGAAATTCGCAAAGATTCATCCACCAGGGCCAAAGTTAATCCAAATAGAATGTTGAGGATTTCCTATGGAAACTAGGTCCTAACTATAACTACCTACTGGCGACCGCCAGTAGGTAATATATATATATATATATATATATATATATATATATATATATATATATATATATATGTATATATATATATATATTTATATATATATATATATATATATTCTCTTTGTTTTAAGATTTAAATGCCAATGAATACATTTAAAAAAAACACTAAGCAACACTAAAAGATAAAGTTGAAATAAAAACACTTCCACTGAGGGAACTACCATGTGTGTGAATATCTCCTTGTGAATGAGAAAAGTGCAGTCACTCAAAGTGAAGTTAACCAGTGGCTTGAGTAGGCTGACTCATGCCCCATACAGCATGCTGTAGTGGACGGAAACAAAATGTGAATGACACAATAACAGACCAATGGATGAAGAGAGGTGGCTAAAAGCACATTTAGGTAAGTAAAGTATACATATAAATTTAGTAAAATCAAAAGGTCTTGTCTAAAACCAGACGTAATTACAAGATGGACTGTAAATAGGGACCACCCAGAAGACAGATAATTACGAAAAGAGTGCTACTAAATTCCAGAGAATTGTTGTCTCAGTTGGACTCTCAAGTGCTCTGATACGAGTCATTGACAAGATGTTTGGCATATCGTCTTCAAATTCTATTAGGTGTACACACAAATATAATGGAAAATAGAGATAGGAAAAACATACTTATCCGCTGTGCAAAAAAGACAGTGAGCTCAAGAAGATGAATCGCTTGCTACACATACTCTGCTAGCACCTGATTCCACATTCCTCTAATTGTGTAATTTTGCCTCGGGTTTGCTTTGTGCTTCTGGGATGTTTTGTTTTCTAGGAAGCACCAGAAAGCTGCAAATTAAACATTATATCAATCATCCAACCATGAAGCAAAAATATATAGCTGGTATCATCTTATATTTATGAGAACTGCAGACATTGCCATCTAGAACAACTGTTTTACAGTTCTGTTTACTCACATTTCAATTATTTTTGCAATTTAGTACTCTCTCCGTCAGTACTGGAAATCTTCTGACACTTGTTTCAGTTTTTTGTCATCATTAGAGACGGGCATTTATTCCAGCGAGGGGTGGTAACATGATGCGCATGTATTACTGCAGTAAAATAACAAGCACAGCCTGATGAAATGTTTATAAGGGCTCTTTCTGAGAATGAGGTGTGAAAATTGGCTGTCGGGCCGAGTGGGATACACTTTGATCCATTTGCTATGTCATCAAAGTATTACGTAAGTGATTTTATTATAATAATAACTTTTCTGATCTATAGTGCTTATCACAGCATGTTTCCATTTTCAATTTTAGTGATGTAAATAACAGATATCTCTCATCCTATGTAATGGTGCTCAATTTACCTACCTCTGAAGAATGAAAGCCTGAGTAGATGACATCTTGTTTCCTGCAATCTATACCTGATGCCAGGGGCAAGGGTACAGTTTGTTGAGCCTCCATGGCAAACTGCTTTCCCCACCTAAAACACTAATACGTACCACAAAAGCAGTGCATATTTTGGGTTGAGATAATGTGGTATAAAGTTTTCAGCAAACTCTAGTCAATTCTGCTGTTTTTCATTTGCATCTTCTACTTGAATTATATACCCTCTCATCTACTGACTGTTTTAACTTAAGCAACACACCCTCCTTACTTGCCTCTTTAAACACGAAGAGTCTGATTCATAAAAGTAGGTGACACTTTTCAGAAAGTTTACACTATTGAGTAAGTTTATTACTTTTCTTTATTCACAAACTCAGGGCTTTATTCACAAACTGCAGTTTATAGACCAATTTGTAGCAGTACAAAAAGTACTACAAATTTCAGTTCATAAACTATGGGGCAGATTACGATGGAGGATGCGGAAAATCCTCTGCGGACCCACCAAGACCCACCGCCACATTAGGATGGCTGGTGGTTCCTGGTTTGGTCCTGATTTCTGCCTCGGTTGGCTTAAAACCGCGGCGGAAAAGGCCTAATATGATGGCGGTGTCTCACAGACACCGCCAGACATATTAGGATGGCTGAGAAGTAATGCTTTTCCGCGGCGGATTCTCCACCGAGGAAAAGCATGTGGTTCTTCACCTCGGGGGCCCGTAGCGGGCCCCCTGGGTGAAGGGGGATGGGGGTGCACATGGGGGGTACCTATGGTACCCCCCTGCATTTGTATGCATTTGTGACATTGCGGTGGGTGCAGCTTGAAGCCGCACCCGCCGCAATGTTACAAATAGAGGATGTGACCGCCAGGGTGTTGGTCACATCCTAATTGGACAGGAGGGAACTCCACATGCCCATGCGGATGTTCCCTCATCCACGGTGATCGCGGACAGACTCAAGTCCGTCAGCGATCATAATGGGCCCCTTAGTGTGGAATTTTATGCCTCCGCATTACCCACACTTAAGGGTGCGAAATTCTGTGCCCGACTGCAGAATCTCCACACACATAAGTATATATTTTAGTAGTAAATGTGTGTTTGACTGGAGGAGTGGGAAAAGGGCAGAGTTACTACAAAAGGCAATGGGATTAAGAGGAGTAAAAGGGGTTTAGGTGTGGTCATAGAGGGACTTCACCCACCCACACAAGAGTAAGCCAATTGCATTATTCTGTGGATGGAGATATGAAACTTACAATTTTGTATTATTTTCACACTCTGAGAGTCTGATTCTCAAACCTAAGTTAATACATTATAATGAGTTTACAGATTTTCAGCATTCACAAAATATGTTTGGGGTTTTACAACTCCATACTCCCTGTACTTATATATGTGGAGTACTCCATACCTGGTAACTCCGTAGTCGAGGCAGAGATCTCTGCACACATAACTATAGGGAGTCTGGAGTCATAAAACCTTTTGTAAATACCTTAAGTTAGTAAACCTACTATAAAGTATAAGTTTAACTTTGAAAATCAAACCTGGAATTTGTGAGTACCGAAACTGGTAAACTTACTCTAAAGCTTAAACTTTCTCAAATGTGTAACTTTATTTTGTGATGCAGGCCCTACAAGTGTAAGGTACTACTAAAAAAGGGACAGTAGTAAGTCAAACACTACATAAGGCTGATCACTGGCCATCCCTTTCTATAGAAAATGATGGCAGTAGGAACTTAAAATAAAACCCCTTTGGAAACAATGGTAAATTAAATTAAATCATTTGAAATAGATCCAAATATAAGTTAATGTTAATATATATATATATTCACTAAAAAACGAATCTTACAGGGACGTTATAGTTAGGTTCAGATTTCATACAAATAAGTTAATTGAACTACCATTGCACACCTCCTTTGTCTATGCATAGCCAGGGGTTGGTTGTATTCAGGGCCTGGACTGCAGTCAGGCCCTAAAGCCAACACTCACATGCACCCAACCCTATGCTGCTCATGGCCTTGGGCAGTGCACAGGAGGGGGTTGGCCACAAGGCATGGCATGTGGCCAGACCCTGTGTCCAACCCCTCCAAAGGCAGCCAACCTGCAGGCCCCTGAGTGTATAAGTGGCTGTGTGTGTCAGTGAGTGGGTGTGTCACTAGCTGTACAAGGGTAAGTGTGGGAGTGTGACCATTTGAGTGGGTGCTTGAGTGCCTGTGTGGGTATGTGAGTGGATGTATGAGTACATAAATTGGGGTGTGAGTGGTTTCTGGGTCTCTGGGTGCGTGAGTGGCAGTATAAGTGTCTGAGTGGGTGTATGAGTGGTTTTCTGGGCCACTAAGTTGGTGTGTGAGTGGCTGTATCAGTGTGTGAGTGCATGAGTGGTTGTGTGAGTGTGTAAGTAGGTACATGGGTATGTGAGTGCCTGTGCGGGTCTGTGAGTGGGTGTGTGAACAGTTCTTTGAGTCTCTGAGTAGATGTTTCAGTGGCTGTATGGGTGTGTGAGCGGTTTTGTGTGCCTCTGATTGCGTATGTGAGTGGCTGTGAGAGTGTAGGTGTGTGAGAGAATGCGTGACTGGGTCTGTGAGTGGGTGTATGTGCTTTTTCATTGGGGTCTGGATCTGCAAATTGCCAGTGGATTCACATGGGGGGCACAATCAACACAGTGGTGGATCGGCAGATCTGCTTTCAGTAAAAAGAACATGTTTTTGGGTAGTTTCTTGCCCATAAGGGGTCCCTCAAAGATCCCTCCATCAGCCCCATGGGGTCAGAATACCTCTATGCTAACCCCTTATATTATATTTAGATTTTATTCTCCCCCCGGGACCTATGTCCATAGTCACAAACTGGAAGCAGCAACTTTTCTATGAGGTTGTGACCAGCCAATCACAGCAGTGCTGTTGGCACGTGGTTCTCAGATCACATCTGCGTTTCTAGATATATATATATATCTTTTCTCTTTAAAAACTCCAAAACTATGGAGCAGATTACAACAAGATATCACTTTCTGCCAAGCTTGGTGTAATTCTGTTCAGTGGTTCGAGCTGTAGTCGTCTCTAAAATCCCTATGGAGAATTCCATGGAGAAAATGCATTTTGGCACCTCCCTTTTTCTCCTTCCCCACTTGAGAAATCACACCAAAACTTTCCACTCACCAGCTGAAATGAGTGGCAAATTAGTTTTGAAACCTTAGTGAAGATTTGTAAAGCAGTGCCAAAGTTATTAGCAAAATTAAAAAAAATGCTTTTTCTATGGTAACTAGGTCCTTATTATAACTATCTGCTGGTGACCACCAGCAGCTACTATATATATTAAAGCATTTTTGGACTTGCTTATAACGCTGGTGTGTTTGATGAATCTTTAGGAAATGTTCCAAAAAAATGATCACAGTTATGAATGGAAAGTTTCAGGGTGATCCGTCAAGTGGGAGCTGAGTGTGTTTCCATTGTTAATTCCAACAGAAATATTATACAGGATTAGACTCTGAACTGCTGTATGAAATTACACCAAATTTGGCAGAAACCTAGTTCTTGGTCCAGAAAGCGCGCTTTTGTTGATTTGATAAAAATCTATTCAGTAGTTCTCGAGAGATTAAAGGAAAAACAAATGCACATTCTAGGAACATGGATCCTCAGCGAATTCCCCATGACGCTTCACGAATCCATGCTCCCACAGCACTGTCACAATTGGCTGGCCACAACCTGAGTAGAGAATTGTGGCCAGCATTTTATACATTGGGAAATGGTACCCCGGCAGCAAAAATAAAGATAAAATGTAGTACAAGGGGGCAGGGTAGCGGTATCCTGACCCACTATGTAAATGTAGTATACTTGTAAATGTAGTATACTTGTAAAGCGCACAGCTGCCCCAGCAACGGGGCGTCCCGGCGCTGTATAACTCTGGGGAACCCGTCCTGGCTTTCCCTGTGGGATGGTCCCTTGCTGGGAGTCCCCAAGGTGGAGCCAGGCATCCCCGGAATTGGTGGGGCCGTTGTGGAGATTAGGCAAGCTAATGCCCAGAGTTGCCGAGTGGAACCCCTGATTAGAGTAAGCACCGAAGCGAGAATTATCGAGTCCGCTGACCAAGGTCCACGACCCTGCCGCGTCGGGAATTGAACCCTGGTCCCAGGTTGACTTCTGCTCTCAGGCCTGCCGCCTCTAACCAGTGAGCCACACTACTCCACTATGACTATGACCACATGCAAGGATTAACAATTCTGTGATGATGCTCAGCACGGCTCACCCATGCAACTTTGCAACACCTAAGCAAATCCTACTGAATTCTTTTTTTAAATTATCTCACTCAGAAAGTCATTAACCAACTCAGAAACCAACTCAGACAGTCTTACACCCACTGACACACCCACTCAGGCACTCACACACCCACTAACAAACCCACTTACACATCCACTCACAGATCCACACAGAGACTCATACACCAAGTCACAGACCTACACAGACACTCATGCACCCAATCACAGACCTTTACAGATACTCACACACCCAATCACTTACCTATACAGACTCTCACACACCCATTTACAAACCCACTTTGACACTCATGCACTTACTCAAAGACCCACTCAGAATCTCACATACCCACTCACAAAATTACTGAGCTACTTACTCATCTACTCACAGACCCACTCATATGCTCATGAACCCCCTGAGACCCTCACACCCACTCACTGTCCCATTCAGATTGACACACCACATACAGAGCCATGTAGACACTGACACATCCTCTCACAGACCCACTTAGACACTCATGCACCCACTCATAGATCCACTCAGACACTCATGCATCTACTCACCAGCCTACTGAGATACTCACACACCCACTCACAGACCTACTAAGACACTCACACACCCAATCACAGACACTCACACACACACTTATAAACCCACATACACACACACACACTCACATACCCACTCAGACACTCATGCACTTACTAATAGACCATTCACACACTCACACACCCACTAATATTCCCACTTAAACAGATATACTGACACTCACACACCCACTTACAGACCCACTCAGATATTCATGCACTTACTAACAGACCCACTCAGACACTCATACACACCACACTCAAACTCACTGAGGTACTCACACACAGGAAAAGAGCATACCACTGCCAGAAATCCCATTAAATGCATGGAAAAAAGCCATAAACAGACAAGTTCTGAAAATCTCATTCGAACTGGACCTTAAATCCCTATGCTATAGCCCCCATCAAGACCTGCTGAATTGTTCCTACACGGTAGGCAAGGCACAACCCTACCTGAATGAGGCCCTGACACCCCAAGCCAGAACTAAAATCCTTTCTATGAGACTGTGTAGTCTAGGAATCACTGCATCTAACCCCACATGGGCTCGTAATGGGGAAAATACAAGCTGCAGACTCTGCCCCTACACAAGGAAATCCTGGCTTCACCTTTTATGCTGCTGCCCCTTCCTTACGAATAAACGCCGTCAACTTCTCTGCCCAGTCTGCATCATTAAGGGAATCAAGACATGCCACGAAGCATCAGCCTTGTGCTTTTCTAGAATAACCACGATGACCTTGGCGTGTCTTGGGAAATTCATTCATCTGATTAGAATGGCTTTAAAGGCAGCAAACGATCACAAACAAACCAGTGCCACCAGCGTGGTACAATAAGGGGATCAAGGCAGCCTCCCCTCAAATGAGCCATGATTCTATCCATCCGCCCTATAGAAATCGCACCACATCAATGGCTCTCTGTAGGAGAAAACCACTAAGGCCTACAAAGTTGTCTAAGAAACTTGGTGCAAGGACTTATGATAAAGACCCAGGGCTGACGGTCCGAGTGGATGCAGCGGAGAGGGGATATATTACTTGGAAAAAAAACTTTTTAACCAGCAGTCTTTATAGTTTTATTGCGATAATTGGTTTACTTACCAGTTTTATTCTTTCTTACTGTAATGATTTTAATTAATTGAACAGTTAATACATTCATTCATTCACACTCACGCACCCACTCAGAGCGACACACCCCCTCAGAGACCCACTCAGACACTCATGCACCCACTCGCAGACCCATTCAGAGACTCACATACCCACTTACAGACCCAATCACTTGCTCACACACCCACTCACAGACCCACTAAGACATTCACACACCCATTCACAAACCCACTCAAACACTCATGCACTCACTCACAGACCCATTCATACCATCACCTACCCGCTCAGACGCTGACACACCCACTCATAGACCTGCTCAGACACTCATGTAACCTCTGACAGACCCACTGGGACAGTCATGCACCAACTCACAGACCCACTCAGAAACTTACTCACCTACTCACTGACCCACTCAGACACTCATGCACCCACTCAGACAGGCATGCACTCACTGACAGGCCCTCTCAGAGACTCATGGTCTTACTCTCAGACCGACTCAGATACTCACACGCTCACTCACAGACTCATACACCCAATAACAAAATCAGAGACTTAAACACATAGTTAAAGACCTATTGAGAAACTCAAGCACCCACTCATATACCCAATTAGAGTCTCATGCACACAATCGCAGACCTACTCAGGCGCTCATGGACCCACTCACAGACCCATTCAGAGGCTCATGCACCCACTTACAGACTAGTCAGACTCTCATGCACTCACTCACTGATCCACTGAGATAACCATGCACCCATTCAAATACTTACTCACAGATTCATGCACCTACTCGCAGACCCATTCAGAGACCTATTCACCACTGACAGACCTACTCAGGCATTTATGCACCCAGTCACGAATCCACTCAGACAATCATGCACCCACTCACATACCCACTCAGACACTTACACACTCACTCACAGACCCACTCAGAGACTCACTCCCCACTCACAGACTTAGTCAGAAACATAGGCACGCACTCAGAGACTATGGGCCCACTCATAGACCCACTGAGACACTCATGCACCCACTCACATACCCATTCAAAGACTCATGCACCCACTTGCAGACCTACTCAGACTCTCTTGCACCTACTTGCTGACCCATTGAGTGCCCCCATTCACATACCCACCCACAGACTGGTGTATCCACTCACAGATTCACTCAGAGATACACTCACCCACTCAGAGACCCACTAAGACACTTACACACTCACTCATAGTCCCACTCAGAGATTCATGCAACCAATCCAGACCCACTGAGACAGTCACACAGCAATTCACAGGCCCACTCAGAGACTCACTCCCCTACTCACAGTCCTAGTCAGACACTTAAGCACCAACTCAGAGACTCACTCAGATAGTCATGGTCCCACTCACAAACTCACTCAGATGCTCATGTAGTCACTCTGAGACCCACTTAGATAGCTGTGCTCCCACACGCACACATTAACTAAGGAACTGTCATATGTACTTACAGTCCTACTCAGACTCATGCATCCACTTATTCACACACTTAGACACTGGCAAAATTACTCAGAGATTGTTTGTAATATGTATAGTATAAAAATATTTGTTTATCAATCTGAAATAGGTTGTTGTACATTGAATTTGTGTTTTTAGATTTGAGGAGCCATGACAATTGCAAGAGAATCTTTTTTTTTTTTAATAAAGGAATTTAAATGAATGTTACTTAGTGTTGAGCAATACAGTGGCTCTGCAGAGTGCCTTTGTGTTCATTGTGTGTAGGTGAGAACTAGACCGGATGCAGAGTTTCAGGTTGCTGATAAACACCCTGTTACCTTCATCTCAAAAGTGAACTCCATCACTTCTGTGAATTTCATGCATGTCAAAATACAGATTGTTTTAGATAGAGCTCATGTCATTGTCTCAGAGTAATGCAGAAACAGTTGTATTAACATGTTTACTGGCTTTTACCAATTAGCATGAATTTTGAAATTCCTTATTTGCTAATTCGCACTTTGCGAATTCGCAAATTGCAATTTACCCATATTGCTGCATTCCTATGAAATCACACCCAGGAAGCAAGGACACTGATTGCACACACCTGTTCCCAGGGAGAGCTGGAGGAGAGACAGTTGGCAGTTGGAGCACAGCTAGGAGCGACTGGAGCTGAGTCTGAATCAGCAGCAAAAGGGAAAATGACCTCAGAAAATATTGGAGAAGAACTACAGGCTAGGAAAAGAAAGATTAAATTTAGTGACCAGGAACTTGAAATTATGATTGAGGAAGTTACTCTGAGGCAGGAACAGCTTTTTGGGAAACAATCATTAAAAGTGCCTGAAGCTGTGAAGAGAAAGCTATGGCTTGCAATCCAAGCAAAAGTTAATGCTGTTGGGGTTGCCCACCCTGACATTAACAATTTACAAAAGCGCTGGTATGACCTGCGCAGTCATGCAAAGGAAAGGATTGCCAACAGGATAAAGGCAGCCAAAAGGACCGGCGGTGGACCATCCAGGGATAGGCCTAATACCCCCCATGAGGACTTGGTGGAAGGCACCCTTGCAACAGAGGCTGTTGTTGGAGTTATAGAACTTGACACCTGAGAGCATGTCGGGACATCTAAAGGTAAGAACACAACATGTGTTTTGCATGCAATTGTGAGTGTAAGAGACCCCTAAGGTTGTCGTAGTTGCTAAGAAATTATCCCCCTTATGTAGTAATTGGTATGTATGAAATAGCAGTATCTAGAAACCCTTGTACTTACTGTACCAATGCATCATTGGAGTTGCAGGCAATTAAAGATTTTAGTGTGAATCACTTAGGCAATGAGTTTAAAAGTGAATATTGCACATTATAAATGTAAGATCAGGAGACATGAAATGCTAAATGTAGGTATTTATTTGTAATGTACTTGATTTTACGCAGTCACAAGTGCAAATGAAAAAGTAACAGACTGTTTGCACTATTTCAATCATATATACAGAACACGACAATATTGTAAATGAAGGAGCAGAGTTTCACAGTCAGGACTTTTAAGACACAGATGACTCAAATGCAGCCACATCTTCACCGACAATTGAATGTCGAAGTCATAGAAGCAGAGTGCGCCAACTGCAACAGTCAGAGAGTGAGGATGACCTGAATGTACATGTCCTAGAACAACAGGCTGCTCCAACCCCAGCAGCCCTACACACACAGCAGAGCAGGCGGAGTAGGTTGGAACAGTTCTATAGGCACAGGCCACGATCTTCACAGAATCAAACAGCAGAAGAAGATGAGAGGAACGCCAGTGTTGTGGAGGTTAAAATCCTTAAAGTCCAGCGACTGCAAGGCAAAAACATACGTGGCATGAAGGGCAATATTGTTAAAATCAGTCATGACATTGTGCCGTACACAACTGTCTTCAGCAGATGTCAAATGTGATTGAGAAAGGTCAGAGAGTAACAGCAGAGAAACTGGACCATGTGGCAACAGCAGTGGAGACACTGTGTACAACAATACAAGCGCAGCAATTAGCAAGTGACCTTAGGCATCACGAGGGCTATGTCCAACATACAGGGGTACACAAGGGCAATGAATCGTCTTAGTCACACTACTACTCAACTTTCCAAACGTACAGTTGCCATGCAATTGGAGATATCACAATGTTGTGGAGATGTTGCCAGGGGCATGATGACACTCAAGAATGTAGTAGAGGGTATGCAAAGTGAAGCTGCAAGTGGAAGACTACTACATGGTGGTGGGAGTGATGGGGGCTCAAATGTAAGTAGCCTACTTGAACCTGCTGTGTCTGGGGGACGCCTAAGCACCAAAAGACAAGACAGGGCAGATAGACCAACTACGGTTGATGGGAGAAACACAGGAAAGGCATTAGGGGTGCGTGGGCGCAAGAAGTAGGATATGACTTAATAATCTACATAGCTTTGGAACAAAGGACGTCTGAAGATAATGCATTGCTATGACTATGAACAGTAAATGCCTTTTAATTTGCGGTCAGCACACTGCAGGCACTAAGATGTCCTAAGTACCCTGAATCCATGCTGAAAATTTAAAAATAAAAAGATTACAGTTATGCACAAAAATGTGTTGTGTGGTTCTTACCTCTGTCAAAAGTAATGTTGAGTTATCTCTGCCCTTCTTCTTCTCCCCTCTGCTGCGTCAGGTCCACGCAGTCTTGGTTGTGGTTGTTGAGACTGGTTATCAATGTGAGGTAGTACATCCTCCTCCTCCAGTTCTATGCCTCTACTAGTGGCTAAGTTGTGCAACATGGCACATGTTGCAACTATTTTACAGCAAATATCAGGACGATATTGTAAAGCTCCGCCAGTCTTATGTAGTATGCGAAACCGAGATTTAAGTACACCAAATGTTCTCTCAATTAGGTTGCGGGTTGCTAGGTGTCCATGATTGTAGTGCTGTTCTTTCTGTGTGGCTGGATTCAGATAGGGTGTAAGAATGAATGACCTCACCTATGGAATGGGATGGAAGATACAAATTAGGAGTCCAATGTGACAACATGGTACAGAGATATTTATCAATTAAAGGGAATATATCTACTAAGCAAATATCCATCTCCAAATTCTCCAGCAAGCAGTCGTGTGTGGATGCCACTATGCCTCAAAATGTAAGAATCATGGGCACTTCCAAGGGTAACTTGCAACTAAGTCAGTGATTATAGTTCGTGAATTGCATATTACCTGAATGTTAAGTGGATGGTAACATTTCCGGTTGCGGTAAATGTACTCATTTTCAGATGGAGGACAAATGGGGACATACGTGCCATCTATACAGCCAATGACATGGGGAAAATGTGCCATGTTGTAAAAATCTAATTTTGTTTGTAACAATTCCTGAGGTGTGCTGGGAAATTTTATGTGATGCCTTATCCTTTGCAACATGGCATTAGGAAAGCATTAAAGAAACGCAAAAGGGAACTCTGGGACATGCCTTCAGCAGTAGCTATGACACCCTGGAAGGACCCCGACGCAAGGAGGTGTAGGGAACACAAGACCTGTACATGGGTTGGTATGGCTTGTGTCCTACGTGTATGTCTCTGCAAGATTGGGTCTAATTCATCTATCAAATCCAAGATTATGTCAGCATTAAGTCTATACATTTTTGGAGCCATTCTGGGGCCGCTTAAATACTATCCTAATGAGTTTCACCTGTATTGATTGTTTCTCACATTTTACAACCTGGTCTGACTTCTTCTAAATTTAAGAATTCTAATTTGCGAATTTTTAAGGAATCGCTAATTGCGAATTTTCATGCATCTATTTTTTTGACAAAATTTGCCATTCCTTAACTTTAGAAATTATTTAAGAAATCGCAAAAAGATTTGCGATTCCTTAAATTGCGAAAACAAACATAAATTAGGATGCATCCCAAAAGTTGAAATTGCATTCGCAAACGGGCGAATTTTGCGATTCGCACCCTTTGCGAATGCAATTTTCAATGATGCATGTGCCCCATAGATACCGTAGGAGATAAAACATTTGCCTTGAAGCGAAAGCTCTTTAAATTAGTATTTTGCAGAATGATATCACTGGATAAAACAGTGTTGAACAAGAAGAGAAAAAGCCAGAAAAAAGACTTGTGAATAAAATAAACTTTTATGAACTCTTTAGAGGTGAATGGAAGCATACATCTAGCACTGGGCCTTTCTTTAACGAAGAAAGCTACTTACAAGAGAACACATGAGTGCATGCAGTTGAAACAACTGGTCGATGTTATGAGGTGAAGGGTAGTATTCTCATGCCACAAGAAGAGATGGTTCCAAGGAATGTTGAGAAAGTGATAGCTGAAGAGGTACAGGGAAGGCATAGACAGGCCCCAGTGTACAAGTGAAATTGTAGCAGTATTTGTAGTATTCCGGAGGAATCTATTGATACTTTGAGAACTTTCCTACGCAAGTTTCCAAGCAGAACTTTGAAACAGAAAACTGCAGTATTAGATCCATGCAAAATGAGAAAGTATAGTAATTTACAAGAATGTATATAAAAAAGTGTGCCAAAGCACCTTTCATCATTTCAGAATGTTATCTGTCCACCACTCTGAAATGTTGAAGTTAGTTAGGAGACTCTACTATGTCAAAATTCCTGCACTGTATTCAAGAGAAATGAATAGAGCTCTTTTGCATGGTGCAATAGCAGAGGTAAAAAAAGTTGGTGATGATGTTCAATTTCGTGTCTTTGGTCCTGAAGAGTACCGTATGGAAAATTAGGATTTGCAATCTGCAGATGTAGTGCAACATTAGACAGGGATTACTATTGATACATTTGTAGAAGAGATTACAAAGTTTGAGACAGTGTTGTCTGAAAACCCAAACTATGGGGTCGATTAGGATCGCGGACGGACTTGAGTCCGTCCGCGACCCCAGAGGAGGAGGGAACGTCCGCATGGGCTTCGGCGTTCCCCCCGAGCAGATTAGGATGTGACCGCCAGGGTGGCGGTCACATCCTCTATATTTAACATTGCGGCGGGTGCAGCTTGAAGCTGCACCCGCCGCAATGTTAATAATGCATGAATCGCATTTGCGTGCACAAAGCATCAGGCACGGCGCGGTGCCTGCTGCTTTGTGCACGCAAATGCAGGGGGGTACCATCGGTACCCCCCATGTGCACCCCCCACCCCCCCTTCACCCAGGGGGCCCGCAACAGGCCCCCAAAGTGAAGATCCGTATGCTTTTCCACGGCGGAAAAGTCGCAGCGGAAAACCATACCTTTTACACCATCCTAATATGGCTGGCAGTGTCTGATAGACACCGCCAGCCATGTTAAAGCTTTTCCACCGCGTTCGGAAGGCGACCGCGGCGGAAAAGCTGCGGACGGAATGCCAGACCCACCAGCCTTCCTAATTTGGCGGTGGGTCTTTCAAGGCTCCCCGGCGGTTTTCCTGCATCCTCCGGGCCGGCGGTGGCTTCCGCCGGCCCTGTGGATGCGGGAAAACCGCAATCATGATAGGCCCCTTAGTTTGTATTGGTTGTCAACGCACTCACTATAGCTGTCAAACTATAAATTTTGATTTCTATTTAAAAAGTTAAAAACAGAACAATGATAAGTGGCAACTCTTTTCTGAATTTCTGGTGGTGAAGAACGCCGAACGACTCCCCTTAGACGTGCTGGTATTTTTTAAACCAGGTCAAGATGCATGATGCAGAATCCTGTACGCAAAGAAAAGAGAAGAGACACTGCCTCTAACAACATTCAAATCTGGTCAAATCTGTTCATCTATAGAGTCTAATAAAAATAAGATTGACACATACGGAGCTACTGCGAAACACGAAGTATAGAAAAGGCAAACGCATTTCTGCCACAGTACCAGTATCTTCACCTTGTTTGATCCCCTTTCAAAACAGCATATAGTCATCACCAAGTATCATAGTCTTTCAGCACGCAAAAAAGTAATGGAATGATTTCTTCCTGAAGTAAAATAGAGTCTTTTGTTGGCCCTGAGGAAGGTGAACCAATTTACATCAATCACCGAAACGTACGCAGGACGTACGCGTCTGAGACCCCTACACAGAGAGTCACAATATAAAAAAGAAAAAGAAGAAAAGAAACAAAGAGAATGGAAAATGTTTAAATAAAAAAGTGAAAGATTCTGAATATTTGACTTTGCAAAACCTATAGGGGACCCTCAGCAGTTTTGTTGTATATATATTAATTTATGTCTCATATGTCAGTTTATTCTGTTAGAGGTTGGGTAGTGAGTGAAGTAGTATGTATGACGGAATGAGTGGGATGTACTTATGGTGACGTTATGGAGTTCTTCTCATTACAAAGAGTCTTCTTACAAAACATATGTCACATAGATTGGTCCATATGAAATGTTGATAAAATCTTTTTATATAAAGAAATGAATGTGTACTAAATATGATAAAAAAAGAAAAAATGGAAAAGTAAAAAATAACATGTTTAAATAAAATAAAAATATTTTCCTATATATTGCATCCCCTGTGAAATATTTAGTGATTCAATCACTTGATGAAATCATACAGGTCAGACTAGAGGTATTTGTGTATTTTTGTTGTTTTTCTCTCCCTCCTCTAGACCTTAAATTGCATTTGGGAGAACTCTTTATCATTATAGTTTTCACATCCTCTATATTTAACATTGCGGCGGGTGCAGCTTGAAGCTGCACCCGCCGCAATGTTAATAATGCATGCATCGCATTTGCGTGCACAAAGCGGCAGGCACCGCGCGGTGCCTGCTGCTTTGTGCACGCAAATGCAGGGGGGTCCCATAGGTACCCCCCATGTGCACCCCCCAAAGCCCCTTCACCCAGGGGGCCCGCAACAGGCCCCCGAAGTGAAGATCCGTATGCTTTTCCACGGCGGAAAAGCCGCCACGGAAAACCATACCTTTTACACCATCCTAATATGGCTGGCGGTGTCTGATAGACACCGTCAGCCATGTTACAGCTTTTCCGCCGCGGTCGGAAGGCGACCGCGGCAGAAAAGCTGCGGACGGAATGCCAGACCCACCAGCCATCCTAATTTGGCGGTGGGTCTTTCGAGGCTCTGTGGCGGTTTTCCTGCATCCTCCGGGCCGGCTGTGGCTTCCCCCGGCCCGGAGGATGCAGGAAAACCGCAATCATAATAGGCCCCTTAGTTTGTATTGGTTGTTAACGCACTCACTACAGCTGTCAAACAAGAAATTTTGATTTCTATTTAAAAAGTTAAAAACAGAACAATAATAAGTGGCAACTCTTTTCTGAATATTTATTTGTAGATAGTGGTTTGACTTGTCCATGCAATGCAACTCACCTAAAGGACTTGTCCATAGAGACAATTTTGGGCCCAACTCACACCCAGCAGAAAGCTTGACCATTGAATGATAACCTTAAAGAAGGTGGGGGTCAGCACAAAATAATAAATGAGACAAAGACTGGCACCCTCTGAGTGGTGTTTAGTTTGCTGTACTGCTCAGGAATGTCCCAAGTGTGTTCCTCTTTTGGGGTGTATCTTCTAGGGGTGTAGAGGAGATTAATTGAGGAGAAGGAACACCCACACTATAATAACATAGAATCACATTGACATAATTAGTTCAAATAACATTCGAGCATTGGAAGTACTTACACTCAGAAATGTTTATACCACCATAGAAAATGCATATTCTTTTAGCCCTTGTAAGATAGATTTAGCCACACCTTTCAGGAGCTTCAGATAATAGTTCATGGTTTCCCCCTGTCACAATAATATTTCATATGTTTTTGTTATGTGACTGTTCTTCCTTATTTGAATTCTCCTTTTCTGTTTTTTTAAAGTTCCAAATTGTCTCTTGCACTTCCAACAGATAGCGTGGGGCTCTTATGTTGAGATTTTTCACAAGTCTTGAAGTTTTTATTTTGTAGAATTGTAGTGGGCAGGTTTTTTTAAAAAAAGAAACAAAGAATAGTGCACTAACCTTGTTTTCTCTTCTTTTGCTTTGTTCCTTCCTTCATTGCAGATTATAATATCACAATGCCGGGATTGCCAATGGGACGGGTTCTGAACAGCTGCAGCCACGGAGAGGATTTGCTGCTATCACTTAACAGGAGGTCTTTTCTGGAATTTGGGTAGTGGAGAAGTCCGAAGAGCTAATCAAGGATGTTTGCCAGAGGGCATATGTCACTGGGTGAGGCGAGGAAACTTGGATCGGGGAGAAGGTGGTGCGATGATCCAGGAGAGTGTGAGGGAAGAGAAGGATTCTCTTTTCATGAAATAAAGTCAAGTGCCTGACTGGGGATTGACTGGGTATTTATAGGTGGATTGTTCTGTTCTAGAAGGCCACCTGTTTTTTATCCCTCAATGGTCCTGGAAAGTCCTTGACTCAAGGCACATGGATAATTACCAACATTGTATAATTGATGGCATGTGAATCACTCTGGAAAGTACCTGACTGGAAAGTCCCAGACTGCAGGCACATGGATAAATATCAAGACCATGAATAATTACAGCAACTGAAAAAAAGTTCAGCAGTAAAGGAGGCTTGTACAAACATGTGGATTAAAGACATGAGGAATTTTAGTCATATCCGGGGATAACTACAAGCACATGAAACATTGCAAACTCGAAGCTAATCTAAAGATTTGGTATAGGCAACAGTGATAATACACTAGCAGAGATTCTTAACCTAAGGTGTGTGAGATTGAGGAGTGACTGCATGATTTATGAAGCGATGGGTTGTTGAACATCAAGTACATGCTCGGGCACAGAAATTAGTGATCGTAACAGTCCACTCATCAATTTATATGTAAGTGCTGTTACAACATGTTAGAAGAAAACAAGATGCAAGCTAGAGCAGTACATAACAATTTAGGGGCATATTCTGAAGCACTTATCGCAGAGTTAGCGGCACTTCATTGCAGCCAAAGTCGCGATAAATGTATCGCCCCATTCACAAGCTGGTGCTAACATCCGATATCACCAGTTTCCCTGCGATAGCAGCCTAAAAAAACATCACCACAGATGACACCGGCAATTACCGCTAACGGTATGCAAAGTAGGCGTTCCCGTGCAAAAAGCAGCGACAACACCACTTTGCAACATTCTCAACGACCAGCCAGATCGGCGATAATTTTTCAAAACAGGCAATAAGGTGCCTTAGCAGCAGGGTTATAACGCCTGATTTTACCTGGTGTAAAGTAGGATGACAACCTGCACCAGAAAAGGGAGCCCAGCCCAGAGCCTCACTTGAAGAACAACAAATGCTGCGGATCCATTGATCATGTTATGTTATGGGAACTTATAACGCGCACAGCTGCTCCAGCGAAGGAGCGTCCTGGCGCTTGACAAGGTAAACAACACAACACAACAAAGAGAGCAACAGACTAAAAAATAAAAAGAGCCAACAAGCTAAGGAAATAGAAAAGTCTTAACGGCCCTATGAAATGAGAAAAGATCATCCAGCGCACGAATCTTTAGAGGAAGGGAATTCCACAGGACCGCAGCCAGCACTCAAAATGAGCGGCCTCCGGCTCGACTAAGCTTAAACCGGGGAACCACTGCAAGTTCATGGCCCAACGATCTTAAGGAGCGGGCAGGAACGTACGGAGACAGGAGGTTAGTAAGAATTTGGGGAGAGGAGCCCTTGAGGATTTTGTAAGACAGGCAAAGCACTTTAAATTGAATCCTCTGCTTAATCGGCAGCCAATGAAGGGAACGCAAGGTGTTGGCGACAGAACAGAACCTGGGCAGACCCACCACTGCTCTGGCTGCAGCATTCTGAACACGCTGCAGACGGATGATTTCAGCCTGGTTAACCCCTACCAGGAGGGAGCTGGCGTAGTCAAGCCAAGAGACCACCGTCGCCTGCACCACTAGCTGCCTGGTCGAGGCGTCAAAAAATGTCAAGACTGGTCTTAAACCCCGCAGAATGCCAAAACAGCATGCAGCAGTTCTCTTGGTGTGACAAACGAAGCTAAGGGCAGGATCTAACCACACCCCAAGATTTTTTATCTCCGTTACCGGAATCGTGGTGGTCCCAAGTTCAGGAGGCCACCACATGTCGCCCCAGAGTTCCGCCTGCTTGCCGATGATCATGATCTCTGTTTTTTTTGCGTTCAGCTGGAGACAGTTGGAATTCATCCAGCTGGCAACCGCCCGAAGTCCATTCTGGAACCTTGGGGCATCCAGGCGTGAATCCCCGCTGAGCGTGACCGCCAACTGAGTGTCGTCAGCGTATGAGACCATAGTCATGCCCCACTGCTTGACGACATCATGCATCTCGGACACCCAAGAGGGCCACAACACCCACCAAAATCACCCCCAGGACCCCACCACTCCCCACGGGGCCCTACCCCGGGCACCACCCACCCCCAGACTAAAATATGTTACATCAACTTTACGAAATCATGAACAAAACATTTTGCCTGATGTCACACAATTACAACACGTAACATTCATGTGTGGTCAGAAAAAGGAGTATCATACATTCATTTTAGAATTTGCAAATTGTTTTATTCAGAATAAATCCAAAACAACTATTTTGAAGAGTAATGACAGGGTCATCTGAGGACAATCTGTAAATCATAGGCTGCAAAATAAAATTCTAGATAAGAAGGTGTGTCATGCGCCCATCAAAGGACAGACAGAGAGAGCAAAATAGAGAGAGAGATAGAGAGAGAGAGAAAGAGAGGGAGAGAGAGAGAAAGAGAAAGAGAGAGAGAGAAAGAGAGAGGGAGAGGGAGAGAAAGTGCCGATAATGCGGACCCAGGCGTCACTGCTCACCTGCTGCCAATGGTGTGTCTTCAACCACTTGCCGGTATACACAGCAGTCCACCAGGGCCCTTATCTGAAACAGAGTCCAGATTTATGAATGGCTGTGTCCATTCAATTGACACGCCATCATTGCTTGCCCGCCCCTGCACACACAGGCTGCTTCATCCCCAGCCAATCCTGCAGCCCAGTGGTAATTGCCCACCCCTGCGCACCCAGGTCTCACTGCTCACCTTATCTCCAGCAGGGCCCACCACGTGCCGGTGCAAGCTCCAACCCCGGGACCTGCGACCATAGCAACCTCCACATCATGCAGCCCCGCACCACAGGCCACCAGGTCACACACTTGCTTCTGGGTCTTGATTTCACAATGGCAGAGATCATATCAGTGCACATGGCATCATCGCAGGCTGCACACCCACTCAGCTCTTTAGGTGCCTCTAACTCTGTGAACCATGAGGTAGGTCCCGACTGCCCGCTGGCTCAGGCCTACACTGCGATCCAGCAGGGCTCACACAAATACTTACCAGTCCAGACCGCCAGAACGGCGCATCATCGCAGGCTGCACCCCCGCTCAGCCCTTAAGGTGCCCCTACCTCAGTCCACCGAAAGACACCATACAGTGACGGTGTGCCTGTGCTGGCTACAGTGTATCCGGTGCCACCAAGTCTGTGCACTGTAAGTCATGGACCCTTTATGATTGAGTCACATGTTGTGGACGCCATCATGTCACCTCCGGCAGTGGAGAATGTGATATGGTAGGGCTCTAGGCCCTCAAGCATAAATAATAAACATATTGATACACCCAGGTAGACAGTGGAAGTGGCATCCAGCACATGCGCCCTGCCCTTTTTATTGGCAGGGTCACAAATCCTGTGATGCGTATGCTGGATCGGTGTGGTAGGGGTGTAAACCAGCCATGAGGAAGTGGCTGTGGCATGCTGACAACTAGAACTGTGATCAGCAGATCACTACAGGGAATACCTGGGACATGTAGCGTTTTTGTCGGTCCCTGTGAGCGTAAATGAAGTGGGCTGACCTGGCATATGCCAGTCCAGCGTAAGGGTGTGAGCAATGACCCCGGGGCACTGGGCGTGGTTCTGTCCTGGGCTGGACAAGGAAGTAACTAATGCATGTGTCTCTGTTGTAGTGTCAGCACCACCCGGTCCGCAATCAACTATGTGTCACCCTGTGACCCAAGTCCCACAACATGAGCAACATGGACATGAGGGGGAATCACTGACCCTACATTCATCCATTCTTTCGCACTTGAATGATCATAGACATGACACATCTGGGTGAATATAAGTGTTTAATGCTCATTCAGCGGAGTGTTGTAGCTGAAGCAGTACAGGGCCATGCAAACTCCACTTCACATTGTTGTCCCGTGGAAGGCCAGCCAGAGTCCATTAGGGAATTACAAGTTCATCGGAAGGGGAAGAGTACAGTCCGCAGTCGGAATGCTGTGTTATTGGTGACCAAACAGAATATGGCAGTCCATGTTGAGGTCCAAGGTCAGTGTCGCAGAGTGTATCGGGGACAGTGGAAGGTGATGATGCAGAGGGAAAAACCAAGCAGAAACTGGCCCTATGGCAGAGATGAATGCTACTGCGTCCTTCTTACCACGAAGGCAGATTCATCCGCATCTTGCTCCTCTGCTGCTTTATGTGCCTCACATGTGGGTGTTGGTGTTCTGTGTCCTGCACTCTGTGGAAGTGATACCTCAGGGGCCGGAGATGGAATGTCTGCCGCACTGTGTGACACTGACACTTCACGGGGCGGAGATGTGGATGGAGTTTTAGTAGCAGCATTCATCAGCAATAGGCATTATTTATTTATTTATAACGTTTTATACAAGATCCCGAACGATAACAGAGCGCTTTACAATATGAATGGGAGTAACAACATAAAGGCTGTATCAACATTCGAGCAAGTGGGCATATCCCTCAGGGTAAGAATTTGTTCATAAGGAATCGTTTAGCTTCCAATTTGAGAGCCTTAGTTGAAGAGATTCTTTGTACTTTCGGTGGAAGAGAGTTCCAAATCTTTGGTGCAGCACCAGAGAAGGCTCGGTGACAAGCTCTTTTTTTGTTCAGGGTGAGTGATTTCAGGAGGAAGGTAGTGGCACTTCTTGAGGCTCTAAAACCACAGGATAGTTCAAGTTTTTGCGCAAGGCACCTGGGAGTATTGAAGTGAAAGACTTTTTGAGCCAGAACAGCAATCTTTTACTGAATTGGAGCTTCGTAGGGTAGCCAATTGAGAGATTTTAGGACTGAGGATATATGATTGTATCGTTTAGTGTCTGTGACCAGTCTAGCCGTCACGTTCAGAGTTGATCTTAGAGAAGCCATGGCGTATTTGGGAAGGCCACAGAGTGTAGCGCTGCCGTAGTCAAGCCTCGGCAAGACAAGCACTTGCATCACCTTCTTGAAATCATTAATAAACCTCGAATTTCCTCTAAAAGTTGAATACTGCCTGACGATGGGACTCACCTGCATAATGTAGTCAGCCCTGACATTTGCCATCTCGCAGATAAACGTTACTCTTAGAGTAAATTGTGAGCCTTATATATTCCTTGACTCCCCATATATTTTAGGGGCATATACCACAACCCTTTCCTCAAGCAATATTTGATCTCTCATTGTGGAGCATCCATCCAGATTTGATATTCTGTCGACTTTAGTTTACAACCCATGTTGAGTAACAGTTGAGACCATTGATTAATAAGTAATGTCTGTATTATCAGTCCATCTTTGTAAAGTACTACAAATTTGACATGCATTCTCCTCACAAAATAGTAGGTCTAAAATATTGGCAATTTACATTTATCCTTTGTTATATGTTTGTTATCTGTTTTCTATTGCCATATCAACTTTCACACTTCATTTGCATATAGGAATCGCAACCATTTTCTAAATGGGTTTTAAATTAATAGGAACCACTGCACCATTCTGGCCAAACATCCCCAGAATTTAAAAGAAGTTAAAGTCTATGACCCTCATGTACATTGGGTATTAACTCTCACACTGATGGTGGTAGTCTCCGCTTGCCTATTTCTCCCAAAAACGCTAAAAACCTCACTGTTCTGAAAAGACACGGGATACATTTATTTGGATTTCAGATCTAGGGGCCTGATTCACAAAGAGCCTCCGCAGTCATGGAGATGGCTCTGCAGTCCTAGCAGAGACTCCAAAATGACAAACCGTGGAGCGGAGACTCCGCCACAGCTGCGGAGGTTCTTTGTGAATCAGGTCCCTAGCCTTTATTTGGTCTAATGCAACCTTCACTTACAACATTAACAATTGTTACTGTTTGCCCACATTATAAACATTACTAGGAAATATAACACATTGGGGGTTAATATTAATGTTTTGCTTGTCTCAAAGTGAGGAAAAGCATTGATTCAATGTATTCGCATTTAAAAAATGCCCATGGGTGCAGTGCAAAATTATGCAGTGACATGCCAGCAGTGTGCAGCCCTATTAAACTGGCCCATAGTTTACTTAAACGCTTTTGCTTCAGAGATTTTACTGAGAGAGCCAGAAGTGTATCAGTGGACCAGGTGGAGTAAATTAGTATAATTAGAGGTTTGCGATTGCAATTATGCCCAAACAAGCTGAACTAATCAAACTGATAAATTGGCAGGCACATCTAAGCTTGTGCATTGTTGTTTTTCAGGAAGGAGTGCATCATCTCCAAGTTGTATTATAGGCAAATTTGTATTTAAATATCTATTTCTCTCATAATTCCAGCGGCAGAGGAATACAGAAATATTAAGAAATTGTCTTATTAAGAATCCAGATTGTAGATATAGTTTACCCATGCTCATATAAATATGTGCTGCCTTTTCATTAATTAGTTTAAATAAGAGTTTGTGTATCTTGTCAATATGCACCCAGTCAGACAGTTTGCAGCAGCATGCATACAAAGCATTTGAGAAAAGGTCTGATAATAGTTTCAGTTTAAAATAATTTAGAGTTACTATTGTCTCAAAATTGTAATCTATCAGAGGGCGTGTGCACTTTACATTGCAATAGTCTAACTGGGAAAGGACAACTAATATGGCAATTTCCAAACGGTTCTACATCTAAAGGTGTGGTGGCATCTTGTCGAGCGATGCCAGATGTGATTTACCTTTGTACAAAGGGTTGTTTAGGGTATGGATAAAATAACAGGTTGTAAATTACTCCAAGGTAACATTTGGGGTATTCCAGCTGCGGCAGGGCAGTAGGCTCACTAATTTCGAACTGGGGTGCTCAAAATGACCCTGATCCAGACTGCTTTTGTGGTTAAAGATTTAGTGCTGTTGGACTAGTTGCTGGCCGCCTTAATGTAACAGAACAGGTGGACTTTATTAATGTACACATAGTTTGAGGTATGACGTAAGCCAAGACCAGCCCAGAGCACAGAAAACAATTAAGTAAGCAGAGGGTCATTCTTTTTCAGTTACTTGCTTGCTGTCACTGTCTTTCTCTTTTCATAACCGCCCAGAGGACAGTAATTCGGTGTCCGAAGAGTGAGGCAGGGTGAGTGACAGCATTATGCCACTTTACCTTTTATTGTGCATGGTGTGATGTCGCCCTGCCATGCAAAGGGGTCCACTTCAAGATATGGATTCTATATTAACTAAGCATCTCACAGTACATTGCAGCTTCACTTTCTGCAGGTTCATGACTGTGGTGGTCAGCTCGGGGAAAGTGACTTTAGCTGAGGAACGGCTGATGAGGTACAAGCGAAGGATTGTCACTTCACTCAGCTCCCCTTCACACAGCATGCCTGCTGTCAATCTGAGCACCTGTTTTAGGTCTTGACTGTCTTTGACCCACTCCTTTTTTTTCAGCAGTCTTCCTGTCGCCTACTCAGCAGTCCGACCACCTGATTTTGATGTTGGCTGACAATGGACGAGAAGACCGATGTGGTACCGCCAACTCTAAGTTCCACGCCCCACTTGTGGGATGCGCTGCAGCAGGTGGCGGCGGAAGTCCAGGAACGATTCCCCCATCACAATTTGGATGTGGCCTGTTTCTAAGAGAATTCCAGCTGGAATCCCTCCTACTTTGGGATGGAAGGATGTGAGGAAAAGGGGTGTGAACTCACCTATTTTCAGGGTTCCAGCAGCGATTCCGTCCTGTATGCCATTGTCCAGTTCCTCCCTGTCCTGCTACACCTTGACCACAACAGACCAACACCCTGTTTTTGATGGATCAAAGGTAGGTGTTTGTGGTATGTGTGGGTGAACATTGAATGGTGCGTGTATGTTGTGTCTCTGCATGTGAGAAATATGGTCACTACACATTAGACAAGCACAAATGAACATATACACAACATATATAATTTCCCCCCAAACCTGTCTCTGCACCCCCATATCCTCACTTCACCAGAAGACCGCCATTCGCAGACTACCAGCCCAACGGGAACATCTAAATCGGCTTGGTGTAAGACTGCCAGCTCAGTGGTGGATGAGTATTGCCAGTCACACAAAAGACTGCCACGGCCTGCTGTCTGCAGCCGCAACATCTAAATATGGTGGGCAGACCAATGTCAGGTCTACGGAGTACTTGGAACCACCTCCATGGCAGAATGGCAGTCGGACTGTCAAGATCTAAATCAGGTACAGAGTCTGGCACTGGCAATAGTGAAGAAAGAGTACATGTCCATCACATGGATAACTTTTCTAATTGACTCTTCTAGATAATTTTCTCAAATCCAGTGAAGCTTACTCCGTTGGTAGGTCACAACATGGATTGGGGTGGCTTATTGGCAAATTCCAGCTTCATTAACTTGCTATAGATGCTCTTAGATCAATGGTAGCTGTCATGGTTGCGGAAAGGGAATGCCAAAGTGAGACAGGACACTGAGTATATGCCTCTATCAATCAATACTTCTCATTATTTATGGCTTGCACATCTTTTAGGAGGAATAGCGTTAAGAGGACCATACCGGTCAACATCCCTCAACTCTTCTCAATCATCTTTCTTCCTTTATTTGACCATCTCTCTTTTGCCCTTGTTGTGAATATCTTTCAGACCTACTTCCCACTCATGGCACAGCCATCTGCATTTCCGGAGGTGGTGGCAGTAATCAGTGACAAAATTAACAACTGTAGAATCAGGGTCATGGGTGGTTGGGTTGGAGGAAGGAGAATAGCAGTCATATCCTTAAGGGAGGAAACACAGGTCTTTGTTTGAGAGGTAAGAACTCAGTTTATGAGCGTCCATCAAGGTTGATCTTCTGGCCAATGCACAAGGTGTTACCATTGAGGATGTGTGTGGGCTGTGGGTGTACAGAAGAAAGCTAAATAGAATGTAAGTTGGACTGGGTGTGGAAAAATGTTTCTGCATCTTTACTATCGCGTCATGTTTGTGAGCGACATGACTCAGTTAGAAAACATTGACCATGTATGAGAGCAAAGAAAAAGCCAAAGGGTGATACTGGAGTCATTGATTGTAGATGGGAAGTCTGGCAGGAAAAAATGAAAGGGAAGAAGGAAATAAGGTAAGTGAATGACTCATAAAGGGAATGAGGTAAGAGTTAAAAGGAGATTCAGAAAAGGGTAGGAGGACATAATGGCCAGCCTGCAGAGAAGTGGGAAAAGAAGGAGAGAAAAGTATAGGATTAAGAATTGGATAAGAAAATGAAGAGAAGGATGCTGTATAGCACTAAGAGGAGATAATATTATAATAGTTGGAAACCTGAGCAGGGAAAGATGCTATGGGACCTAGAGGATGGGAAAACAGGAAGAGTGTTCAGGGACTGAAAGCAGGTGATGAGTAAAGACAATGAATCCTGGAGAACGGGTAAAGTTAGCCCAGCCAGGAGAGCTGGATGGATATCTAGAGATTGGGATGAACTGATGGGGGTGGGTGGCTGAAGGGCAACTGAAGTAACAAAGGCAGAGAGGAGCCGGGTTGTGGAGGTAGCATGAATTGATTTGTGAGTGCCTTGATCCAATCAGCGTGAGGGGTCTACATGAAATTCAGCTCATATAAAATGCAAGCGAGAAACATGGAATTCGGAAAACATTAAAAAGTGCAAACTAGGCTTCTGCATCTCTGTGACTGTAGCAAAAATGCTAACTCACTGTCTGATCATTCTCAAGGTTACACTGGCTCCAGTGTCAGCTCCTCCACAATTGCGGAGGAGCGTCTCCCCACTGCCCGGCGCAGAGCCAGCAAACGAAAAATAAAACAATGCTCTTGCATTGTTTTAGTTATTGTTTGCCAGCTTTGAGCCAGCTTGTGCAGGGAGGGGTGGGGCATTGGAGGGGGACAGAGGAGTGATTGTGCACTCCTTCCCAAAGTACGCATATGTGTATGGCTGGCTGTTTCAGGCCGACCAATACACTTTTGTGCACTTCAGTTTGTCCAGGCTGGCCGCATTCAGCAGCTGGGCTGGAGAAATTCCACAGACTCCATGACCTGAGTGGAGCATCTTTCCTGCTCGCTCAGGCAATAGCCCCACTGCTCTGCAGCACTGGGATTTGAGGGACTGTCCCTGGGGCTGCAAGGACCAGAAAGAGGCCAGCAGGAGCGATGCAGGTCAAAGAACATGTTTTCGAATGTGAATTGAGCAGAAAGCATAGTCGTGCTTCTATAACAAAGTATGCATGTATTGATGTATTTACTTTTTTTAACCAATTTAAAGGGGAGATCATCTGGTTAAATGTAAAAAAATTCTAGGTCTAAGAAAAATCTGCTCTGCTTAGGATGGATGGATGTACAGACAGACAGACAGATAGACAGACAGATAGACAGACAGACAGACAGACAGACAGACAGACAGACAGACAGACAGACAGACAGACAGACAGACAGACAGACAGACAGACAGACAGACAGATAGATAGATAGATAGACCTATTTGTTGCATTTTTGCTCTTAAAACCTGTCTGCCTGCACCTCGGGAAGCCACGCAGCCTGGGAGGAACCCCTGGAGGAGTGAGGACCACTTTGCATATCCCACAGTTCCGGCTACACTCTGGGGAGGACTGCAACCCCCAGAGTGCATCACCTGCCATCACAGTTGTTCTGAGTGCCGCGAGCGTGGGGAAGGTGGGGTCATCGCGCTTAAAGCGCTGCCTCTCCCCCCCGTGGGGCGGGAGACCTATTCAGTGCATTTTTGCTGTTAAAACCTGCCTGCCTGCACGGGGACACCATGCAAGCCTGGGAGGAACCCCGGGAGGAGTGAGGTGCACTTTGCATAGCCCGCAGTACCGGCTACACTCTGGGGAGGACTGCAACCCCCAGAGTGCATCGCCTGCCATCACAGCTGTTCTGAGTGGCGCGAGCGAATGGCAGGTGGGGTCATCACGCTTATAGTGCTGCCTCTCCCACCGCGGGGTCGGGACATGTGCGGGATGAAGCCCGGATGAAGCCCAGACCAAAGGTGGACCCGTCTGAGCCCGTCAGAGACTAGAGGAGACTGGGCTGGGCTACGGTATTGACATTTTCTGTTTCTCTGTGAAAATCTGGACATATTATTGCATGTTATTGACGAAATAGTGAATCCCCCTAGTGGTTAGTTTCTATACTTTTTAGACACCTCTCTATAGGAACTTGGTCGAATATAATCTGAGAATACACCTATAATTCCCTGGAACAAAATATAATAAGGGGGTGAGGATGAGCAAGCGAAAATCCCTTACGGGGCAGGAGGTGGTTGGGACCCTCGATGCCTTTTTGCTCGTCCTAATGCATGAAATTAATGTAACTGAACGCAGGTTATCACATGAACCAGGAGTTGGCACATTGCACCCATTAATTCACCATTCAGAAGCACCAGATATCTCCCTAGCAAGCCCCCCAACACCTGCATCACTGAAAGAGGCTACACTGCCCACACTGCCCCTGGGGGAAGAAACCTCGTTGATGCCATTAGTTCCATCCTCGACTGTGCGTGAAGTATTTTATCAGGTTATAACCAATAAACCTAACGTTCAGACGAGAGGCCAAAAAATGAAATTGGGAAAAAAGACAAGGTCAGGGACCAAATACCCATCAAACACTGCATCAAAGGCAAAACAACTGAGGGACTGAGTAAGAAACTATAAGTTCAGCTACATCAACAGCGGCCCATGGGCACGTGGGGGTCACTAATGCAACGGAGGGGACTCCTGATCCAAACCAGTTAGATTTCTGGGAAAAACTTGAGGGCATTCTTTTAACCCTTATTAGACCTGTGCTAACTAAGATATCTGCTACAGAAGAAAGTCTACAGGGTCTAGAGGGGGTTGTTAAACGTTCACTGGAAGTTAGATACCCTCCTGAACAGATACGCGGCATAACTGATCTTAAAGATAATAATCCTCATGGCCGTACTGCCTTGAATGCTGAGCACAATACTTATGAACCTAATAGCTCGCCAACAGATAGGCCCACACATAATCTTGAGCGTGAAGTAGAATCAATGGCCCCCGGCATGCTGTCCGCCCCACAGCTCAACCTGTCCCTAATAGAGGTTGGTGGTGGGACTTGTAGCGAAATACCCCGCCCTGCGTGTACCATGACACAGGCGAATCATGTCAATTTAAATAGACAACACCCCGGGGAGCAACTAAGAGAGGCAAATGGGAGACAGAAAGACAGTTATCTATCTGAGCTGATCTTCCTGCACCTTCCACCAGAGGCTACACCGTATACTGCTGTTCTGACAAATGTAACCACCTTACAACAAGGAGTTTTCGAGCATTGGTCCTCTCTGAAAATTAAGGCTCTACACGCACTCTTTTTTATTTTTTTTATTTTATTTTTAAGACCTTTATTGTGCACAGAAACAAAGAATACACAGTTGTACATGTCGTGTAGCCTGTTGCCCGCAAGTGCCGGCATCAAAGATGAACATTTAGATGTAATACTGGTAGTGCAACACAGCCAATTAGCCGGCAACCCGGGGGTCCGGCGGCGTAGTTGAGGATAAGTACGGAGACATTATTTAGTGCATAGTGCTATAACAGTGAGGTTTACAGCGTTTGTAATTTTTTGTTGTCGGGTTAAACATATCATTGTCTATCTAGCATCTGCACTGTAAGAACTGCGGTTCAAGTCCATAATACAATCTAACAGCAGTAGCAATTATCAGGTAACGTGCGGACTGAGAATAAAGGTATCAAAGTTCTTGTGCCTGTGATGCCACCATGTCGCGGATTATCGTGTAGTGGTATAGCTCACTAATGCAAAGTGTTAGTCATATATAGTCGACGACGCCAGGCGATTGCCACCACAGCGGAGTCTCAGACGGTTGCTGTCCCTGTGTGAATTGAACCTTCCTGTGTCTGCAATATATGTATAATTGTCAGAAGCGGGGGCCCGCGTGCGGGCCCGTTCGGCCAGTGTCACAGTGTAAATATCCCAGGTATGGCTCACGTCCCGTGCATGTGTCGTGTTGTGACATGGCATGGCAACAGAGATGTAACGTAACTATAGGTGCATGTCGTTTTGCGACATAGTCACAGCATGTTGGATCTTCGTCTGTAACCCTAAAGGGCTTGGTCGGGGAACGTGACCATTAAACAAACCATTACCAGATCTAACACAATGGTAAAAGAACTAGGGAAGGGAGGGCAAGGGATCAGTTGCATCCATAGGCGCGGTATGGGGGGGTAATTACTGCCTTGGTCTGTGGTTCCGGGGCGGGGTGTGGGAGGATAACGTGGGGGGGCTGAGTGAAGGGATGTTGTCGATCATCTCAAAGTGCAGCTGTTGGAGGGGTCCTTCTCCGAAGGATATGGTCAGGATCTGTCAAGCAGTGGACGCCAACTGATGCGCCAGACGCTTCTGACCGCTCTCTATGGCGGGGCACGCACAGTAAGCATGCAGGAATGATCGGATGAGCGAGGGCTTGGCGCTATGTGAGTGTGGGGGGGTGGAAGTGCCAGCAATCGTTGGGGTATCGCTTCGGGTTGCCCGCAGTGTCCCTCTCCTCCGTGGCAGAGCAGGGTCATGCTAGCTCAAGTTATCCCCTGTTCCTGACAGGCTCTTTGGAAGCACATAAGAAGATCGCCCCAGAGCTGCGCAAGGGGGAATTTCCGGAGTCCTGCGGTTTCCTCTCGGAGGAGCACTGTGCTTTCTGCCTGTGCCAAAATTAATGAAGGATGTTTGCCAGTGTCTGGTGTGGGGGGGGCGTTGGCCTTCCAGTGCTTAGTTAGTAAGCGTTTAGCTGTGATTAATTCCATATCACAGAACCTCGCTGCACCTTGTTGAGTTTCGTGCCTTTATAAAGCCCCAAAATACAGGCTTCCCACGTCCGTGGCACATGTTCGTCCGTGCATTGCGTGAGTAATGTCGTGATCTCGTCCCAGTATATCTGTATGGCAGAGCAGTGCCAAAGCATGTGTAGAAGATCTGCCCCTACCAAAGAGCATCGTTGGCAGGCTGTGTCAGTGGCCGCGAAGTATCTGTTTATCTTGTCAGGTGTGAGGTAGGCTCAGTGCAAAAATATAGAATTGGATAAGTTTGAAACGGGGGTTACGCGGGATATTAGTCGGTCCATCTAGTATCGTTGCCCATTCCTTGTCAGTCCAATCCCTCCCTCTGTCAACCGCCCAATTTTCTCTGAGTGGCAGTGTGGAAGGTTGCGTGTGTATCAGCAGGGCCTGTGCCAGCCAGTGTATAATATGCGAGCCGTTACCCATGACATGCAGGTACTGCATAAAATAGTGCATCGGCAGCTCCTCCGATATGTCGCCCCAGGAGGTGGTCAGTGTGTGGATAAGGGATGCACGCAATAGAAATTGTCCCACAGGGAGGTCCGTGCTAGCGGTGAGATCCGCAAAAGAGAGTAGCGTGCCATCAGCATAGAGGTCGCCTAGGGATCCAGTCCAGCACGTGTCCAGCTGACGAAAAGAGCTTCCGACAGCGCCCCCGCCGTTCCAGGAGTGCCCAGGAGAGGGAGTACCAGGGCATACGGCTTTGTGGCACCGGTAAGTTGGAGTCATTGTAGAAAGCATCTGCGTGCCACCGCCAGGGGTGTAGTTGTGAAGGGCAGGGGGAGCGGTTCATAGGGTGGAACAGTGTGCATAGTTGCGTCTGGGTCCAGACAGTAGTGTCCGAAGCGGTGTCCCCTAGGTTCTTGCCGCAGAGCCATCCCGACACCCATTGTAGCTGCGCTGCTAGGTAGTATAGTTCCATGTTGGGAACCGCCAAGCCTCCCGATTTGGTGGTCATGTACAGTTTAGTCAGCGCTACTCTGGGCTGACTCGTGTTCCAGACAAGGCTACGAAGTAAGACTTCCAGGTCTCGAAACACTTTGTTTGGTACGTACGCCGGATCGTTGGCGAAGTAGTATAGTAGTCTTGGCCAGACTATCATTTTGGTCAGTGCCACCCGGCTGGGCACATTCAGGGGCAGGGTCTTTCAAAAGCCAATTTGGGCTCGGATGGAGGCAATCGCCCGTAGCAGGTTCCCCTCTAGGATGTCTGCTGGGGCCCTGTAAATATGAATTCCCAGATAATGGAACGTGGAGGGGTACCATTGCAGCCTCTGTCCGCCGATGTGGATGTCGGTTCCTGGCGTGTCCGGGCTAAAGGAGTAGGCTCCCGACTTGGACCAGTTGACTCGTAGCCTCGAAGGTTCGGAAAACATCCATAAGAGTCTCCGGGACATTGGTCAGATCTTTGATATATAGCAACAAGTCGTCTGCGTAAAGCAAGACCACATGTAGCCTATCTGCCATCAGGATTCCCCACTCCTGTCCCTGGTCTCTGAGGATTGTGGCCAGGGGCTCCATGGCCAATGAGAAAAGCAGGGGTGACATGGGGCAGCCCTGCCTGTCGTACAGGCCTCAGCCTGGCCCGCTAGTGCTAGGGGTTCGCCCTTCTGCACACAAAGTCCTCAGACTCAAAGGAAAAAGGTGGCATGGAAACTGGAATTGCAAAACATAGAATTTATTACAATTCAAGAAGTGGTGCTAAAGTTCAGACAGTACCCTTCGGCACTATGAGAAGTAGCACCCAAGGCTACTGGACACATGGTTTATTTATACCCACACAGGGGCTCAAGAGAAGGCGGTACAAGGCACAAAAGCACATTTTATGTCCATACAAGGCAATATCGAGAAGCACAATCGATCAGTGGGAGGAGTTAACAGTCGTGGGGTCTCGGCTAACACATTCCATTCTATGGCTAACCATTAGCAGATCTGGACCCTAATGGTCAGCGGCGAAACACAGAGATGCTATTATTAGACTGTTGTCGGGCAGATTCAAAGGCCATGAGCAGAGAGGTAGGACAACGCACATGGTCGACACGAGGCAATGTGTGGCAGAAAAAATGGCTGCCGTGAATAAAAAATGGATGCCACCAAATGTCAAGATAACGGTTAAAACTCGATGTCTTTTGCTAACGCTCAACTCAATCGATGTTATAATACAACAGACAACCCTTTTAGCGTTAGCTAAAGACATAGGCTCTTCTAGGATAATCTGTGCATTCATCTCGTATGTCTATGCACATTATATTGGTCACTTCCTTGTCCACTAATTGTTGCGCTTTTACGGCATTTCGTCTGGACGGTATGCAGGCAGTTATGCACATGGAACATAGCATTGGACCACAGTGTATAGATATGCAACAGGTGAAAATCAATGCAATTGCAACACACAGGATAGTCAATAGTTTCCAACCCCAAGCAGAAATCAGAGCCCAAAACCATCCCGCAAATGTCCAGGTACCATTCTTCTCATGAATATCAGAAGCTATTTTATGCAATTTAAGAATTGCTTCATAAACGGAAGGCGAATTATCAGGTATGTACACGCAACAACTACTTCCGATAACTTTACATGCTCCTCCTCTATCTGCTAACATAACATCCAAAACCATGCGGTTCTGAAGAGTTACAATTCTAGCAATTTGTAGTTCCTCAGTAATATTGCCAAGTGCAACAGCAGTTTCATTGGTGACAGCTTCCACTACTCTAGTTAAACGTCGTATTTTCCTGCTGTTTAAGGCAGCACCTACAAACGGGAACAGGCCTAAATTAAAATCAACATATTGCTGCAGACTAGTATCTGTTTGGTCAATATCATCAACTCGAGTTGTTCATTTATATCGATTCATAGAAATATTTTGGAACAACTTGAAATCTCGGTGATAAGAAGCAGGTGCAAAAAAACAGGTGGCAATAGAAAAGATACATAGCAAACACCAGACCACCCTATAGGTAGTCTATGATAACCATGACTTCCACATACTAGATATGTGTTATGTGAAGCTAAAAATGTACTATCGTTTAATCCATCTATATTTAACACTACAACACATTCGCTGGTCCCTACTGGAATTCGTCCAGTACTTTGCACGCATAAGTTCGCTTTGGTTCGTGTTACAGTAATCACAGATTCATTGTTCGTAGTAGAGTCTCTCGTATGAATGAAAACATAAGGCATAGAGGCATTGTCCGGTCGATATTCTTCCCACTCCCAAATAGTTCCATTCGCTTGCGGATAACCATGTTCATCTTGATAACACTCTTTATTCAAGCGGAAAAGAAGTCCACCTACAGTAGGTTTCCTGTTCGAAAAGAGAAGAGTGTACCAGGCTCGACAAGAACCATTATGCGAAAAAGGAAGTGGAATAAAAGGCGTTCCACCTTTCTTCTGATGAGCCGGAAGCATACCACAAATCCAGCAATTCGTAGTAGTTGTGGCATCGTGAGTGTGATGTAGCATTTGCACGAATGTGTTATTCACGTAAGATTCTTGATGCTTATGCTCATGATAGGGAAGAGTGAAATGCTGATGCTCTTCCGGAATCGGAGTAGTGGGAACCATAAAAAAATTTCGAGCAGGGATTGCCACCTCGATCAACCAAGTAGTTACTGCAATAACTATTAATACAACAAAAACACTCGATACTCCCAAAATTCTTTTCTTAGTAGTATTCATAGTCTCAAAAGTCTTCTTCAAACTAAAAAATTAAAAATAAAAATAGTCAATGAGCTCTTTACCCTGGGCAGCCGTTGGTTACTTCGCCACTGATCAAGACAGGTGTCACTACACTACGCAGGGCTGATCCCCCTCCCTTGTCATATCAGCTCTCCGTTTACTACCCAGAGCGGTTGCTCAACCAGTCTTGCAACAAAAAAACCTTTCAAATCTTTCTTCTCTTTGATCTCAAATCATAGTGTGCTGCTCCAGAAGTCGTCTGGTCCGGGAAGAACTCCGCAGATCCGTCAGGTGATACAGCAGGGCCTTTCTCCGTAGCTAGAATATCTCGATGATCAGTTAAAACAGCAGGTTCCACCAAGGTCGGCGACACTTTGCGGCAATGGATACCATGAATCCAATTACGCCTATTGGTTGTCCGGTCTGCCGCCCTCGTTGCCAAGAGGACTTGCTCTGGTCCACGCCACCTCGGCTCCAAGCTGTTCGACCTCTCAAAGGACTTGATCATCACTAGATCACCAGGACGGAGACCATGGCCCTCACCTTGGGATTTATCCGGGAGCGCTTCTCGAACCTGTTGGTGAATAGAAACCAAGCTGTCAGTTAATTGTGCCAAATAGTTATTCATTAAAACACAAGGTACATCATACACAGATCTTGGCTTCGGAACTCCCCAGATGTTTATCGGCCGCCCAAACACCACCTTGTACGGGGTAAGACCCGTTCGAGAATGTGGCACCGATCTAATGGACAATAGTGCCAACGGCAGCGCATCTGGCCATGTCAGCTTCGTGGAGACTTGGATTTTCGCAATCTTGAGCTTGAGAGTGCCATTATACCTTTCCACCAATCCTGCAGATTGAGGATGGAACACAGCATGAAACTTTTGCTTAATGCCTAATCCCTTCAGGACATACTTAATAACTTCCTCAATAAAATGAGTTCCGTTATCACTCCATAAAAGTCTGCAAACACCGAACCTCGGGAAGAACTCCTTCAGTAGCACATTAGCAGTAGTAATAGCCGTATTATCTTTCGTGGGGTATGCCTCAATCCATTTACTGAAAGCACAAACCACCACTAGGACACACTTCAAATTATTACACCGCTCAAGTTGAATGTAGTCCATTTGCAAAACTTCAAAAGGTGCAGTCGGTGTAACCAAACCTCCAGATGGAGCTCGTGTCCCCTTTCCAGGATTATATTGTAAGCAAATCAAGCAAGATTGTACTACTCTCTTAGCTGTGTTGGCAATCTCAGGATGCTCCCAAACTTGCGTAAGCATTTTCGTCATTGCAAGAGCTCCAACATGTGCCACACCATGTGCCATCTGAACCATGGGTTGCACGAAAGCTATAGGCAGCTTCCATCGATCCAATTGTTTGTTTCTCCAGCAATCTTCATCATCTAACTCTCCTTCTTTAGACCATTGTTCACGTTCCTTATCAGAAGCTGTCTTCTGTATTTCTCGCACTTCCTGTCTAGCATCGTGCCATCTTTCAGCTTGCGAATTCACCACATACATAGAAGTGGTATTTCTCTGCATGGCAGTCTCACGTGCTATACGATCTACAAAAGCATTTCCTTGACCAATCTTGTCTGTGACTTTCTTATGTGCACTGTGTGATGTATTCCTATAGGTTCTTTATCGATCCCCCTATTCCTGACCCTATTCTGGTTAACAAGTTAACTAGCAGCCATCCCATGATGCAGAAAACCCCCATGATGCAGGAACCGTTATCTGATTAAGCCACACTACGGCACAGGAACGTGTTATCTGATTAGGTCATAACGCTTGCCATCTAATTAGACAAGCGATATTCCTCCAGCCCCTGATAAGGCATACGGAGTTCTCAAAACAAATCAAACCTATGACAACCTGGGAAAAACCCTGCGGCAATTGTTTTGATTTCACCGAGAACTTCAGCAAAAGAATGTGCTAACGACCAGGTCGTATGACATCCTTATTGACGTATCTATGTCCATCCTTACGTCAATCTCGGCACCTTAAAGGTATAAATATTACCGATATTGCCCTATGCAAACACACGCGGTGGTGACGAGATCGGAGCAGCCAGACTTGCCGAAGCCCAGAGCAGAGCAGACCCCGCTGGCGCAGCCCCGCCTTCCTGACGCGCTGAGAACGAGACGCTGCTTTCTCCTGCCGAGAAATCCAGCTCCGGCGCTTCCGGGTAGCCCTCGCAGGCAGCCTGGAATATCGAGACCAGAGACGAGAGATACCATCCCTCATTCATCCTAGATTCCAGGTACAGAACTGAATAACCCCTCGCAGAGAATTCTTGAGTCAGTCACTTGGCAAAACAAACTTAACTTAAACTGCTACTTTCTATTCCCGCCCACGTATTAGGCTTAGGTCAGGTACTTTCGGGGTAGGCGTAGTTAGAAACACCAGTTGAGTACGATTAGTCAAATGTATATGTGTATGTATCTATTTTATCCATTTTAAACCATCATATGGCTTAGAAACCATATCAATGTTTTTACAGTATTATTTTATACTTCTGCTTTTATTGTATGCACTTTACTTAACCATAAGTATTGCAATAATATCGATCCATTTCTCTTGTATGAGAAAAGAGACTGATCAATAAATAACATCCTTTTATTGAACACGCCCGTCTCTTCCTTTTCTCTACAATCTGGTGAGACTAAGAATGCACGTACTGACTGAGTAAAATAAGTCGTCTTTTGTTTTCACACGACTCTAGAGATACACTCTTGATTAGGGGAGAGCAAAGTTGTCATGTTCTATGGTTGTCAGAAACTAAATCCCTTCTTGTCTATCCAGGGAGGTTCAACTCCTCCTTGCCTATTCGAGAAAGTTTCTAGTGAACTCTGAGCTAGCTGGCAAACCCAAAACTTTAAGTCTAATATCGACAGTAGTAGACCTAGTTAACGTCTGGTCTAGGCCTATACTATTGAAGGTATTATTCCAATGCGCAGAGCCTATTGGGATAATAGGAACTACACTACATGGCGCCCAACGCGTTTGGATAGGCGCTAAAACTAACGTAAGACATTTAGAGTAACTCAGTCGTGCTTTTTCACTCAGACCCCTTTTTTCCCATAATACTCCAAAGACGTCTGGAGTGGGTGAAAGGTAATATCCGTCAGACCTCGCAGGAGGAAACTCCTATGTATGGTTCTTGGTTTAGTCAACGTTGAAGGATACACTGTTCCAAAATATTGTGCATCTAATCTTTGTTTCCATAAGAACGTGATCTGCAAACAAACAAAATAACCTTCTGGACAGTACAATGTCAGACAGTGAAGGAGAAAGAGAGGCAGTTAGAATAGCAACTGAACTCGCAGCAGCTGATACTGCTATGCAAGAAGCAGACCCGGATATATTAATCATCCCGGTCAACACAAGAAAATCTATAACTTTAAAACTTATAGAAAATGGACTGACACCTAGAGGTGGCACAGTCATATTCGTAATTGAGGCACACGAATATCGGCAGACAGAGGTATTCTACACATGGATAAACTTTCCAGCAGCTAATGCTGTAACAAAGGTCTTCCACTATTACAAAACAGAGGAACCTCCTAATGAGTACACTCCTTTCGAGGAGGTGGAAGTACCACTTAAATTTCAAGAGCATCTGCTCTTATTTAATGGCGCCCTAAAACATAATAATCACATCACCAGGCTCGGTCCCTTAGGTAGACCAGGAGCAACGTGGCCGGTCCTAGCCGGATACACACCACATCCAGACATTGAAAGAATGCCTGCACCAGAGCTTTTAACACAGCTAAAACAATTAATAAAATTACATAGACAATTAGTCCAATACGTGATGCGGACTTCAACAATCCAACCAGCAATTAGAATTCCACAGCTGACCCCTCACCAGGGGAACACAAATAAAATTACACCACAGAACATACAATCCTGCCTAGGTAAAGTACCAGTTAAACGGGAACAAATACCATTCTGGTTAGCACAAAAAATCACCCAAATAGAGGCGGTGTTTCCAGACACCACCCCGTTAGAAAAACACAGGATTCTGACTATCTGTCTTCCAATGGGAATCGCACCACACGTGGAGGACTGTGACACTTGGGGTACAGTCTTTGCTTCCATCTACACAAAAACGCACGGTGTTCCATCCATTTCGGTAATACCAGATGTGCTAAAACAAATTCAAGACGAATACGGTCCAGAACCTGCTTTAACTCTTGGTATGAAATTACTAAAAGACTTCAAGCAGGTCTCGGCTATATTATTAGCCAACATAAAGGGAGAAGCAGCAAACGTGGCGATCCGCCAGAGGTTAAAAGAGACAGATATAGCAGACCAACCAGCTGAAATTGCCAGAATTATAGAAAAATCCTATGAGGAACTAGGCAGAGATAGTTTAGGTGGAATACCAGTAAAACCACAACTGATTGAAAGTCCTGAAAAAATATTTTTTATTAATAATTCAACATCACAAAAGAAGAGCTGGGATGGAAACAAACAATCCAATCCTAAAGAAAGGAAATTCCAGTCCAGAGGAAGGTCTCCTCGGCGGAGAGAAAAATCTCTGAACCAAAGACACAGGTCACCCCAAAGTGACCCCTCTGGGAAAAGATACAACCTTAGAAATAGGGATAATATAAAGAAGCCTGATAGATATCAAGACATTGATACACGTCCCTCTCAATCTTTTCAGACTTCCTCGCAGAAATCGGAAAGAAGAGGACGATCAGAACAAAGAGAAGAGCAGGCCAAGTCCAAAGACAAGGAACCTGCTCATCTAAAAAAGAAATTACAATTTCCAAAAAAGAAGGTAGCCAGTATTAAAGTAGTTAACAATGCCGAGAATACTGAGGACACAACTGAAAAACGGAGAATGGGCTCAGACAATGCTAGACAGCGCAGCAGAAGTGAGCATAGCTCGCAAAGTCCTTATGAATCATCTGGAGACAGTGGACACGAATGAATATCTTCAAGTGGAAACTGCAGACACCAGAGTTAGCAAACCTCACAAAATATATGAAATAACATTGCGTATAGAGGGGGATAAGACTAGAAAAATAAGGGGACTATTTTGGGATAATCTCTCCAAGGGCTATGACATCCTTCTAGCTGAAAAAGACTGGCCACCAGAGTTTGTCAGGGACTGCCCTCATGGCGAAGAAATAATTATGCCTGCCTTCTCAAATCATATCCCAATTCATAAAAAATATACACTTGCTAGAAAGTGGGCAGTAGCTCTCGCTCCTGCTTTATATAAAAATCATGTAGGATGGGATGAGGACTCTCTTCCTCACAAAATCCAGTTAAAATCACAACCTACTGCACAAAGACAGTACCCAATTAAGCAAGAAGCTAAAAAACAGGTAAAAGAAATCCTAGATCAACTAGAATACCAGGGGGTGATTGAAACTTGCACCTCACAAATGAACAACCCTTTGTTTCCGGTCTCCAAACCAGACAATTCATATCGTCTAGTTTTGGATTACCGACACCTTAACTCATGTTGCAAAACTTTTGTAGTGCAAAACTCGCATAGTGCTGCACTAATGAATAACATAGTGCGCAAAAAATACAAAACAACATTAGACATCTCTAATGGATTCTTTTGTCAAAACATAGCACCAGAGAGCAGATATTTGTCTGCGTTCTCAATAAATGGCACTCAAAAACAATTCTGTCGGTTAGCCCAGGGGTACAAGAATAGCCCAGGGGTATTCTCAGCAAGAGTAACAGAATTACTACAAACATATGCTGACGAAGCATTATCGTATATCGACGACATATACCTAACAGATGATGACTTGGATACTCACTTGAAGAGAGTGAACACCATAATACTTGGGTTCGCAGCAGAGGGTTACAAATTCAACTTTAAAAAATCCAGAATTGCCCATCTAACAGTCCTGTTCTTAGGATATGAATTATCAAGTGAAGGCAAAAGCCTGGCTGACAATTTCCTAGAGAAATGTGCCGTACTCCAAGCACCTAGTACACTAAAAAACCTACAGTCAATTCTAGGCTTCCTACATTTCGGAAGAACATACATTGCAAATTACGCAGAAAGGGTCAAACCCCTTTATGATCTAATAAAACCAGATTTTAAAAGAACCAATTGGACTCAAATACACACAGAAATTTTGAGATCCTTACAAACAGACATGTTAATAAAAACAAAATTGGAAACACGTGATAACACACGCAATCTTGTGATTCGAGTCATCCCAGGAAGATGCGGATTCATATACCTGACCTCTAATGAGGGAGAAAAGGTACCAATTGCATTCAAATCACACTTGTACACAGAAGCTGAAAAGAAGTTCAGTATTAAAGAAAACATTGTTCATGCAGTTCAAACCGCAATAGCTAGAGAAAAAGATCAAGCTGACGGTAGACGTATCACAGTCAGTACAGCAGAATCAGCCTTTCAGCCTTTCAGCCTGTAATTTACCAACAACAACATTGAATCCGGAATGGATACAATGGGTGAATTCAATTACAACGGACAAAGTATACTACTACTGTGATCCAGAACTAGAGGAGCTGAAAAATCTAGAATATGAAAGAACATTCCCTCTGCCAATCGACATTCTGCCCTTACGACAATACGCTTGTGTAATCTATACAGACGGACATGCTCAACCCTCCGTTTGGGGAGACCAAGCATACAACCCCACATGTGAGATTACAAAAGAAGTGTGGCGCGGAGGTAAATTAGGACCTTTATTAACAAAAACACACTCAGTAGAAACTAATTCAGAACAACAGACTGAAATAATAGCATTGAAAATGGCGCTAGATAATGCGGATCGCGAATTCCCGACACTTATAGTGTCCGATTCATCTTACTGCGTCAAATCATATAACAACGATTTGCAGACATGGATTCAAAACGGTTACAAAGATGACACAGATGCAACAATAAAGCATAAACTGCTTTGGGAACAAATAGCTCTTTTACAAAAAGAACTACCAAAGACTCACGTGACACACGCACTGAGTCATCAGCGTGATGGCGTTCACGTTGCAGGGAATTCATTGGCTGAGACAGCCACAGCGGTAGCAACTAAATCGGCTTCCGTAGCTAGAAAAAAGCGTACATTAAAATACATTGACGGTGAAACAGTGCTGGCGGTGAAAACGTCATCAAAAGGCGACTGCTCAGCGCTACCGATCAACTATCCACTCAATTACACATACATAATCGATGCAAACTCCGTCCCTTTTGCTCGAATCCCTGGAGTGGGGGATAGAGTAATTCCAAACATGGACAGGAGAAACTTGTTAATTGCAGACGCACATATGGGTGAGGGTCTCAGACACCTCAAACTAAAAGATTCTCTGGAAGAATTACAATCAAGGTACTGGTGGCCAGGCATGAGCCTGCATCATACCATTTTTGTAAAAAACTGCCCAAACTGTAACAGAAATCGCAGTGGTGAGAGAAACGGTGTAATACCGTGGCGTTTCACTCCAGAAAGAATCAACTTTAAAAAGCAAGGCGTCCGATTAACATATACAGGCTAGTTTCCACTTATAATGTAGATCCTCAGCACTCGGCTGACGTCTGGACTGTTATACAAAGATTTGCGAGTCTAAATGGCATATACGCTAGGAGCATGCTACGTTTGACCATTGTTTTCACTTTAGCCTTAAGCCTGAGGGGAAACATGGCCAAATGAGAATAGCATAGCGGGATTCTTCTCACTTCCTTCCTGAGGGATAGGGGATGGTGTAAAGAAAAAACCAAGGCATAAAGCTATCTATAACAGAAAGGATATTAGGTTCGGGAGCTGGGTGGGTCAAACATCTAATAAGTGTCCAACGTAGTCTAAATAACCTGCCAAGAAATTCTCTGAAGGGATTCAGTCCGTACGAATTATTATTTGGAACTAGGATGTTAGTCTTAGACCTCGACAGTCAGACTTCAGTGGTGAAGGAAAAAAGCTTTGATATCAAAGACCGTTTGGCTATTTTGCAGGACTTAAACGAAATAAGAAAAGACCTGAGCAACATAAAGTTGAAACAGCAGCCAACAACCACTGAAGAACCACCACCTGTCCCAGCAAGACCTGTCTGGATTCCAAAAGTCGGGGATCTAGTCAGAGAAAAGATCGCGGTAAAGAAGGAATTTGGGCCTTCTTACAGAAAAGCAGTTCCTGTCTTGTCCATCAACGGGACAAGATCAGTTGTACTACCGCCGCTTGCTGGTAAAAAGGAGAACCGAGTTGTATCCATCGACCTGGTAAAACCACAATCATGTGGCCGATAACAAACAGTAGGCCAAGTGGACTCCCGATAAGTAGTAGAACACCAAGATTTGCTACAAACACAGAGGTTCAATCTAAGAGGCTAATCACATTCGAAACGCCTACAGAAGAACAACAAGGACTATGCAACAATGCAATGGAACTTAGACCTCTGAAAACCCAAATAAAAACATTTAGCAGAGACACACCAACCTACAATGAAGTAACAAACGAATATGCAAGAAACAGTAATCCTGAAGCAATTGGAACAATTGACAGAACTGCATCCGGCTACTTCATAAACTTCGATGATTCCTCTGAAGGCTTCACTGAATCAAAAACACAGCCATCAACAAAAACCTTTAAAGATAAAGCTAAAGAACTTTTGAAACAACTGAAAGAAACATATCTGATTTCTCCATGGATTGAATTTTGGGTGGGTTTTGGTGCATTTATCCTCATACTTTGGCTCATCATGGTACTTACTTTGGGACGCTTCATTGAGGGAAAATATGCTAAAATGGACACAGCAAGTCAGAAAATCAACTTGATCCTCAAACCACACACATCTTCACACGTCGAGAAAAGAGAACTTTCTTCAGTCAACTTCACAGCCAATCCTATACCGGGTGGGGTAGCATGGGACAATACTGACTACGAAATTTATGGTCCGGTTGAAATCCTGAAATATCCACACCAAATTAAGATCTCGTTGAGTGACTTTGTAAAACCAAGCTCATTTGCTGATGATTGGGACTTTGAAAGCATAAATAATATGATGTCTGACTTAGTGATGTCTGCTAAATTTACCAAACATGATTATTTGCAGGGTTCGACTAATTATGATAGTATGTACTGTTACAACCACTATGGTAACCATTTTCTACATAGATCTGCACAACCTAGAAATGTTTTAAATTATAATCAATGGGAACATTGTGCAACCCCTCCAAAAGAAAGCTCAAGAACCTTTTATGACAAATATTCATACTTTTCAGGTTTTAACACAAGTAATGCTGAAACATTTTATTTCAAATTGTCAAATAAGACAGGGACAAAGACCATGATAACAAACACGAAATTGATATATTCAGACTCATTTTTTGAACGAATGAATACTTTTGGTTTTGATTATTGGGACAAAAATGTTGAAGTAAAAAGTGTTTGGGGTACAAAAGAATGGCAAGTACAGGGTATAGAATCTTTGTTTAGAGCCTGCATGATCCCAGAACAAATTATATTTTTAAATGACACTGTTCAACAAACTACCTGTCTTGGCCTAGCCAAAATCAAAGACTTAAATGAACCGTCTATTCCAAAACCTACAATGAACAGCAATAGCTCTACATATGAAGAGATAGACGTAAATTATGTATTAAACCAAAACAGAACACATCCAGATTGGAAACAGTGGTTGATCTGGCCCACAGATACTAATAACTGTCAAGACAGATTCCTGAACAAAACACAGGGGTTCAAATTGACCAGGCCAGACCCTAGATATTCCCAAAGACAACACCCAGGGATAATAACCACCTACAGTGTGGGCAAATTATGCCTTCAATGGCTACAAACTTCCACACTGGCAGAAATTAAGCAACACCTAACTTTACTTACTGTTGGTGCTGACTTGCGTGATTTCATTATGGGACCGCGCAAACAGCGTCAAAAACGTTTCATAGCAGCCTCTGTATATGCAGCATACAACGAGGCCTGGAAGGTTACTCAAATTGAGACAGCAGAAAGAATACGGGAAATTGACCGTATTAATTTGGAAAAATCACTTTCTGTAGTGGACAATGGGTTAATGACTCTGTCCTCCAGAATTTTTTCTTTGGACAGCATTGTGTCTTCAGCAATCGACATATTATCGCAAGACTTACTGTTGTTACAACACGGGCAGTCTCAGTTGCGTTCTATTGTACAGCTTGGAGGGACGTTACAAAATCTGCGTTCAGGCTATGTGCCTTGGCGTTTAATCAACACAACGTCACTATTCAATATCTTTAACCTCACTGATAAACAAATCAGTATGGCACAAAAGAGTGCTGATTATACAATCCTGAGCATTGAGAAACTCGAGAGATTACCAGTGACAATGTCAGAACGACCTGTCAGTGAATGGATAATACATGGGATAATTAATATTCCAATATCAACCTTCAGGTTTCAATACTGCCAAAAATATATACAGGCTGGCATGTACGAAAAATTGGGAAAAGGGTACATTAAAACAACATGGAACTTGCCCTATTCACATGTATGTGTCAGTAATAAAGGACAGAAAGTGTTTCTTAGTGGCAATAATTGTGCAATGTCACTAAGCGGTACACTTCTGTGTAACGGAATTAGTTTGCATGGAGCCTGTGAAGGGAACTCAAATAACCTTTCATGTCACCAGCTAGGCGCACCTGCAACAGAGATAGAACCATTCTTTCAAAGACTCTATAATGGGAGTTACATTCTAATTGTGAATCGCAGATGTTGTAGTCTTATGCCCGGGACTCCTTATCTCGTAACTACGACTGCGAAGGTCATGTGCTGTGGACACTCATTGTTCCCCAGCTCCTTTCCAGACAGGGAGGCAAGGGCATGGCCCAACTTGAAAATTACTTCTATTCGAGTAGATACTTTAAGCAGAATGAAAACAGTGCTTCTTCAGACGCCGACCAGGCTCACGTCATCAAAAGAAACGTATGATCTCCTAGTCGCAAGGACGACTGCAGAGATTCACTCATTGTTATCAACTAATTCCCCCATACATTTCGCAGAAATCCTGAATGAAATCTTAAATATTTCTGATACCAGTGGAGTCTCAAAAGTATTTAAGACAGTATTTTCGATGGCATTAACACCATTCAAAGCCATACTGGGTATTTTTCCAGATTTCGTCCATTCGATTTTTGGCGGACTTCCCCTCATTTTAGGACTAATTGCAGGAATCCTATTCCTAGTCCTTATATTTCGTTATGGCAAACTGTGTCACAGACAAAACACCTGCGACAAGGGAAGAAACAATCCTAGCCATTGGATACCGGGACCGGATATCAAAAATCCTGGGACTATCCCGGCTTAGAGACCTGAACATGACTTGGTTTCTATCATTTCGGCCAATGTGGCAACGATGTGTTTTACCTGTATTAAGGTGCTTGCTATGCGGAGAAGAATGCGTGTTAGACACCTGTCTGACGCTACAATCGGATGCGCCAATGGATGCAGAAACATTGTTGAGTCCAATAAAGGCTCATGCTTTGTGCTGCCCTCAACGGCTACCAATCCTGATGACGGCATTCGTGGAAGCTTCACCACTACGATTAAGGGGTAGTGAAGTTCAAGATGAAAGCAACATCGATCAGGTACGACCTTCTGTCAGCAATACTAATCAAAATGTCAATGGAGACAATCATGCGCACGAATGCATGGTTACACCTTTTTCCGAGTTAGTGGAACTCTCCCAGGAAGCTGTTTTCCCTCCAGTTCACGGACAGCAATTTTTTTTCAGCAGCCCCAAATTATTTTTACGATTTTTTCGGGACACTTATCTTCTGCTTAAAGTAAGAACTATTCTTAGAGAACTAAAATTTCTATTTTTAGACACTTTATAGACATTAGCTGCCCGCTGGTATGTTCAAATTTATTTTATTCTGTGATGGAATGGTCTTGAACCTTTTTTCTGTATTAAGGGCCATTTCATGTGTAAATTCTCATATACAAATTAGTGATAATGTATAGATATGCGTGATTACTTTAGCATTATTCTACAGCTTGAGTGCATATATTACATGTGACTGTTTTTTCCGTATATTTGATAATTTCAAAATGCATTTATGTATTTTGGGTTGGTAAGGTATACACAATACTCTACAGTATGTTTTACTATGCCTAGATTCGTAAATAGGTCCATAGTTAGCGTGGAGTGGGTGTGATGTATTCCTATAGGTTCTGTATCGATCCCCCTATTCCTGACCCTATTCTGGTTAACAAGTTAACTAGCAGCCATCCCATGATGCAGAAAACCCCCATGATGCAGGAACCGTTATCTGATTAAGCCACACTACGGCACAGGAACGTGTTATCTGATTAGGTCATAACGCTTGCCATCTAATTAGACAAGCGATATTCCTCCAGCCCCTGATAAGGCATACGGAGTTCTCAAAACAAATCAAACCTGTGACAACCTGGGAAAAACCCTGCGGCCATTGTTTTGATTTCACCGAGAACTTCAGCAAAAGAATGTGCTAACGACCAGGTCGTATGACATCCTTATTGACGTATCTATGTCCATCCTTACGTCAATCTCGGCACCTTAAAGGTATAAATATTACCGATATTGCCCTATGCAAACACACGCGGTGGTGACGAGATCGGAGCAGCCAGACTTGCCGAAGCCCAGAGCAGAGCAGACCCCGCTGGCGCAGCCCCGCCTTCCTGACGCGCTGAGAACGAGACGCTGCTTTCTCCTGCCGAGAAATCCAGCTCCGGCGCTTCCGGGTAGCCCTCGCAGGCAGCCTGGAATATCGAGACCAGAGACGAGAGATACCATCCCTCATTCATCCTAGATTCCAGGTACAGAACTGAATAACCCCTCGCAGAGAATTCTTGAGTCAGTCACTTGGCAAAACAAACTTAACTTAAACTGCTACTTTCTATTCCCGCCCACGTATTAGGCTTAGGTCAGGTACATTCGGGGTAGGCGTAGTTAGAAACACCAGTTGAGTACGATTAGTCAAATGTATATGTGTATGTATCTATTTTATCCATTTTAAACCATCATATGGCTTAGAAACCATATCAATGTTTTTACAGTATTATTTTATACTTCTGCTTTTATTGTATGCACTTTACTTAACCATAAGTATTGCAATAATATCGATCCATTTCTCTTGTATGAGAAAAGAGACTGATCAATAAATAACATCCTTTTATTGAACACGCCCGTCTCTTCCTTTTCTCTACAATCTGGTGAGACTAAGAATGCACGTACTGACTGAGTAAAATAAGTCGTCTTTTGTTTTCACACGACTCTAGAGATACACTCTTGATTAGGGGAGAGCAAAGTTGTCATGTTCTATGGTTGTCAGAAACTAAATCCCTTCTTGTCTATCCAGGGAGGTTCAACTCCTCCTTGCCTATTCGAGAAAGTTTCTAGTGAACTCTGAGCTAGCTGGAAAACCCAAAACTTTAAGTCTAATATCGACAGTAGTAGACCTAGTTAACGTCTGGTCTAGGCCTATACTATTGAAGGTATTATTCCAATGCGCAGAGCCTATTGGGATAATAGGAACTACACTACAACTGCACTTCACTATAGCAATTTTCTTCAGCAATGTCAATGCAGTCAGGAGATTGTGCACTAAATCTCTGTGCATTATCTGCATTCCATGAGACGTAAGAAAGCCTCTTTCCTTCCAGAGTAGGCCAAAATTGTGCGCTACTCCAAAAGCATAGCGGCTATCTGTGTAAACATTCACACACAAACCAGCACTGAGCTCACACGCTAGTGTCAGCGCTATCAACTCAGCTGCTTGAACCGATTTCTGTGGTATGTGAGCTGTCTCCACTATCGTCTCAAGTGTGGTGATTGCATATGCGGCTGAGGTCGTACCATCCGGTAATTTCAAACAAGACCCATCAACCCACAATTCACCATCTACATCTGGAAGGGGCGTATCCTGTAAATTAATTCGACCCTTTGTCTGTTCCACAGTAAGAAAAATAAAATTGTGTATTTCTTGTGACTGAGGCTGAGTCACCGGATATGGCAACAAAGTAGCTGGGTTCAAAGTTGCACATCTCTTCAATGTAATGTGTGGGGCTAACAGTGTAAATTCATATCCTGTAAGACGAGCGCTAATCAAGTGCTGCGTCTTTGTCTGATTCAAAAGGGCATCAACAGCATGTGGTACTAACACTAACAATTTGTGTGACAAAACTATTCCCTCACTCTGTCGAATTGATACCGCTGTTGCTGCAACTGAACGAAAGCAACCAGGCAATGCTCAAGCAACAGGGTCAAGAACTGCGGAGAAATATGCACACGGGCGCTGCTTATCGCCGTGTAACTGAACCAACAATGACAATGCACATCCATCTTTCTCGTGCACGTAAAGTGTGAAAATCTTCATGTAATATTGTGTGCTTAACACTGGTGCTGAACAAAGAGCTTGTCGTAACTGTCGAAAAGCATTCTCACATTCATCTGGCCATGGGAGGGGTACAGGGCTATCTTTCGTCAAAAGTGCTAACAAGGGCTTAACAATGTGTGAAAATCCCAAAATCCACTGCCTACAAAAAGAAGTGAGATCCAAAAATGCACGTACTCCTTTCTGTGTGCTAGGAACTGGCGTATCTAAAATGGCTTGTATACGATCTGATGTCAATGCACGTCCCTCCTTAGACAAAAGGTGACCTAAGTAGGTTACCTTTGGTCTACAATATTGCCACTTCTTTCAAGAGACTTTGTGATGATGTGAAGCAAGAAAAGAAAGCAAAGACAAAGTACATTTTTCACACTGCTCTGGGGTGTCGGCTGCCAACAAGATGTCATCGACATATTGTATGAGAGCCACACCTTCGGTCAGTACAAAAGAATCAAGTTCCCTTTTCAATGCTTGGCTGTAAATACTCTGACTTTCAGTGTAACCTTGGGGAACTCTACAAAATCGATACGATCGATTATTCAAAGTGAAACCGAACAAATATCGGCTATCAGAATGAATAGGGATCGAAAAGAAAGCATTTTTCAGATTGATTACAGTAAACGTGGTGGCAGTCGGAGGGACTAAAGTAAGAAGTGTTGTAATGTCTGAAACCACAGGGTATTGTGGTATCACAATCTTATTCACCTCCCTCAAATCAATAATGAACCTGTAAATTCGTGTATCTGAATCTTTCTTCAAAATCAGAAGAATCGGGCTGTTACAAACATTGTATGGGACCTCCTCAACAACCCCAACTTGTATCAAATCATGTACAATTCGTATGAGTGCTTCCTCTCCCGCCTGTGAAATGCGATATTGTGGCAAACGAGGTAACACAGCTCCCTCCTTGACACTAATCTGGATCAGAGGGATAACCATCTGACCCACATCAGTGTCTGAGGTAGCCCATAAGGATGTAGGGAGCGAAGCTAATGCAGCATCTTCTTTAAGCAAACAAACTCAGATTCAATGTAATTATCATTTAGGATGACACGTACCCCTTCAGGAAAACATTGTATCGTAGCTCTAAAATGTTTTAACATATCAAGGCCCAAAAAATTATCTGGAGTTTTCGGGGAAAGCAAAAACGGGCATGGAGCATCAAAGTTATCAACAGAAAATAAAAGTGGCTGGGACAATGGGCTAAGGGAAGGTGTTCCATCGAAACCTATCAAAGTAATAGTTGTGCCAGACAGGGGAGCCCTCGGAACCAATTGTTTAGACAAAGCGCTACGTGTAGCTCCTGTATCGACCAGAAACAGATCAGTAGAGCCCAATACATGTGCTGTAACATAGGGACCCGTCTGATCTACTGGAACTTCAACTGATTCCTTACCCTATCCTAGGCAATCCTATGCATAAGCCGAATCGTACGGACCAGAAGGGGCATAATCAGATACTTGACATTGATTTCGTTTATCAAATGTATTCTGTCTTTGTTGTGGACGCAAATTCATATCTGATCTGGATTGATCGTTCATGTTACCGCGAGGCGCTGAGTAACCTGTTCCAGTCCCTCCTTGGCCCCGCTCCTGAGCTTCTCGTTGAGCTTGAAGCACCGGGCAGTCTCGCGCCCAATGGCCGTACTGTTTGCAATATACACATTGATTCGGAGCTATGTTTGAACGGCCAGAGGAAGTATTGGAAGATGTTCGACCACCTCTACCATAATTTCTGTCAGGGCCCCTATCGTAGCCTCTAGAAGGCGGACCAAACACCTGGGCCAACATAACTTTTGTTTTTAACTCTTTTGACTTCTTGTCCTCAGTCCCCTTTGCCTCCGCCTCCTGTCGCTCATAATACTGAGCCATTGTGAACACAGAGGCCGGAGAGGACGTTGTCCAAGAACTTTCACTAGCTTTTAATCGACTCGCTATACTAGGCAACAAATTTGAAACATATTTATCAACAAACAGATGCCTGCCGTTATCATCAGTGAGAGACTGACCGCTAAAATCACAGAAGGCTTCCTCAAAGCGAGTAAAGAAATCAGAAACCGATTCATCTGCTTTTTGTTTACAGGACGCTAAAACAGTCCAATCAATCTTTTTAGGGGGAATAACCGTTTTAAGTTTAGTTAAAATGGCTGCAGGAAGATCTAATATCAGCCTATGTGGTTTTTGGGCGGGCTCCCTATCCGCATCTATGCGCTCTATTTCCTTCCACTCGGCGCCAAAAACAACGCGATCATCAATTTTACGAACGGTCCTCCACATATCTGGGGGTAAAATAAGACCGAAAAACAAATCTATATCACATAAGGTCATAACAAAAGAATTTAAAGCACCCACGACCTCTTCATTAAAGGCAGCTGGATTTTTACGTGGGTCAGGTAACGCATTTTTAAGTGCCATTACATCCGCTCTATTCCAAGGAGTGTAAACCCAATTATAAATAAAATAACCCTTGGCATCGACAGATTTTTTATCATCACTATCACCCGCTTCTTTAGGAGAAACATGCAAAGGCGCGGCTTCCCGCATGGGTTTCATGACAACTGGTATCATCTTATCTGTCACGTAGATAGGACGTTGTGCCACCCTGGACGAATTAGTCTGTGGAACGGCGTCCACAGCCTTTTTCTGCTCCTGCAGACGTCTCGCCTCGTCTCGTATTTTAGCCAGTCGTCTAATGAAATCGGGTGCCTGGGAAAAAACAAGAAGACCATCACGTATTTGTTTATGCTCAGCTGCAATATCAACAGGTTCTAAAACGTCAGAAAATTTCCGAAACAGTTCAATGACTTCATCGGCAAATGATGCAGTGAAATACATCTGCTCTTTTTCTGACCAATTCTGTATAGTAGCTAAAAGATCGGTAGCAGAATGTGTGCTACGCAATGCTTTACGGGCAACCTGTCTGATTTCAGCCGATCGTTCCACAGACAGCAAAGATCGGGAATCCCGCATTTTCTGTCGTTCCGTGTCGGAATCCTCGTCATCCCCGGACGGAGCAGACGGAGCGAGATATGGAGGTGGAGGTCGATCTAATAACAAAAAATCATCTTGTGGTTTATTAAGGACAGGATAGAGAGGCTGTCGGACAGGATATTGGCCAGATATCTGTAACCTTCGTTCTTTGTCCTCTCGCTCCTGTATTTCTTTTGTTTCTTTCTTTCGTAACTCCAGCGCTTTCTCATACACAGTCTTTCGCTGCTCTTTCTCAATCAACGCTTTCTAACGTTTCTCCTGTTGTCGTACTTCTTTCTCCCACATTTGCAAACACTCAAACATATCACGTCTAAACTTCCGCTCAAACAAACATAGCTCCACATATTCAACCTTTCGCGCATCAAACAACCCATACAATGGCCAACGTAACTCAGGATCCTTTTTACTGTACTTGTGCCACAAGGTGCTGTACATTATGGCAGAAGTACCAAACTTCACGTACATATCTCGATTAGGAGTCCCCTCGGGGGGAGCCGGCTGTGATTCTTCAAGTCGTAAACTGGCGCCACCAAACAAGCAGCACATCTTTCGAAGTGCGCAGCAAACAGGCATGCTTCAAAAATAGTGCAAGATATACACTACCATAAGTAAAGAGCGCTTAAGGTACTTTCTTAGTACGATGCGCTATACATAGGAAAGGCGGAGAAAAGCTCTGTGCATCGCCTGCCTATATGAATTGCAATCCATATATTGCTTAAAAATAGGACCCAAACAAAACCAAAGTAGACAAGTCTATCCAAATACAAAGTGCTCAGGCAAGCGTTCCTAAAACTGCCTTACCAATACGGAAGCCTCAAAATGCCAAAACCTACAACAAGCGACAAGTGCCGGAAAGCGACTCTTACCAATCGTAGGCTGTCCAGGTTCCAACTGCCAAGTTTCAAAATTCGACCAAACGGTCACTGCACGGCAGACCCACAGAAGAGATCTCAGTCGAAGACCGGCGCCACCTGGATGGTCGGATCTGAAAGTAAGGAAGGAACACCTCGGATACCAAGACACGGGTCTTATCTGGTAGCGATCGCGACCTCTGCGAACTTCCGAACCTTCGGCACGACCAATCCTTCGAGCATCCGAGTCGTCGATGAGCCCCACGTTGGGTGCCAATTTGTCATATAGGCCTCAGCCTGGCCCGCTAGTGCTAGGGGTTCGCCCTTCTGCGCATGAAGTCCTCAGACCCAAAGGAAAAAGTTGGCACGGAAACTGGAATTGCAAAACATAGAATTTATTACACTTCATGAAGTGGTGCTAAAGTTCAGATAGTACCCTTCGGCACTATGAGAAGTAGCACCCAAGGCTACTGGACACATGGTTTATTTATACCCACACAGGGGCTCAAGAGAAGGCGGTACAAGGCACAAAAGCACATTTTATGTCCATACAAGGCAATATCGAGAAGCACAATCGATCAGTGGGAGGAGTTAACAGTCGTGGGGTCTCGGCTAACACATTCCAATCTAGGGCTAACCATTAGCAGATGTGGACCCTAACGGTCAGCGGCGAAACACAGAGATGCTATTATTAGACTGTTGTCGGGCAGATTCAAAGGCCATGAGCAGAGAGGTAGGACAACGCACATGGTCGACACGAGGCAATGTGTGGCCGAAAAAATGGCTGCCGTGAATATAAAATGGATGCCACCAAATGTCAAGATAACGATTAAAACTCGATCTCTTTTGCTAACGCTCAACTCAATCGATGTTATAATACAACATGCCTGGTGCCTCTCCTTACAGAAATGGTGTCAGACAGCAATTGCCCGGTGCGGACTCGGACTGTAGGTCTGCAGTACAGCAAGTTGACTATAGTCTCATAGTTGTCCCCCAGGTTGTATTTTTCCATTACCGCCTTCAGGTACGGCCATTCCACGGAATCAAACGCCTTCTCGAGGTCCAACACCAGGCACCCGCTCGTGGCCAGTGTCTAACAGCATATTCCTGCACTCGGAACAGGCGATGGATATTGTAGGATGTGTGGCGCGCCGGAACAAAGCCGTTCTGGTCATGGTGCACCAAAAGTGGCACCAGGGGGGCCCGTCTCCGAGCCAGGGTGGAGGCCAGTATTTTATAATCTGTATTTAGGAGTGCTAGGGATCGATAAGAGCCCACTCGTGTGGCATCTCTGCCGGGCTTGGGGATGGAGATCAGATTTGCCTCGTTTAGCGTGTGTAGGCTCTACGCGCACTCTTTATTAAGATGGGCCACACTCACGCGCTATTCTCTGAGTTCAAGATGACTGACCGAATCCCCTGGGTAGGCTCTACATCTAAATCACTGGCAGGAGACTGTGTTGTGGTCACTTTTAGATCGCCGGATCTGGTCAGAAGCATCCTAGAAGTGTCCAGGCACCACATGTCTAGAAAAGAGGGAATGGGTGTAGTTCCTCTGGGTTTTTTTTACCAACCATTTTGGTTGCCCAAGAAGGTTCCTGTACTTGATAATATTAGGGGTAGCCCACTATATAGATTTCATGTCCTAACATTCAACCCCTTTGAGCCCCTCTATATTTTGGATGGGGTTGACTGACTGGCATAATCTTCAGGAAATACCGAAAGAAAGAGGGAGCACCAAGAAACTATGACCTCAGACACCACCCAGCAGATGGGTCAACCTTGGAATGAAAAACAAACTAGGCCCCCTAACTATAAGCACCTAGAGCGATGTACAAGTGGGAAAGTATCCCCGGGGGACCCGCTGAACAGAATGTTGCCCTAACTGGGACAATGATAGTATCCAATCTGGATCTCCCAGCTGTAACAGGGTCGATCTGCACCACATCCTCGACAACACCAGATCCTGCAATGTGCTCAGTGGCGTCTTGGAATATCTCTGGGCTACGAGACACGGTTATGAACCCAGTCTGGGAAGGTTTTGGCGGGGACCGCAGCCATATTATGCCTACAGGAGACATGGGCAATTGAACCTATACTCATTAATGTCTACAAAACATTCAGCACATCAGCAGTGAAAGGGCTGGGTGGGAGGCCAAAAGGTGGGATTTCCACATATATATCTAATAAGCTGCCTTCAAGTAAGATCACGTTCCACACGGGGGTATCTATTTTCATGTGGTTGAGTTACATTACACTGCAAAACAATGCATACTGTTGATTAACCTATATAATAATACTCCCCATAATTATCTTGACTTAATAGCGAAAAACATCCTGGCTACAGTCACAAAAATATCTAATGGAAAAAGAATAGATACCATGACTCTGTTGATGGATGACTTTAATTGTGGTCTATGTAATCATCTCGATAACAGACTGTGTGGTATCCCTACTGATGCAGATAGTTGCACTCACTTCAACCACTCTAAGGCGGGAGACATATTTAATGACCTAATCTCCAAACTAGTCCTTGGGTTTGCAAATGAGATCTTGACCACCCCAGTTGGTTTTCTGCCCACTTTAAATGGGAGAGACCTCGCCAGGATCATTGATTATATTTTGATCTCACCCGTACATGTGCATCTGGCCCTTTCTTTTGAGGTGGGCGACATCACTATAAGCGACCATTACCCCCTTCTTTTAAAGTTCAAGACTCATGCGTACTTTCTAAATGAGCGTGATCCGCATACCTGCATCCTGGGAACTGTAGAATTAAATAAAGTAAACAGATTTTCTTTAAAGTGGTTCAAGGTTGACGCAGATCAGTTAAATAAAAATGTTCTGGTAAAATGTAAACATGAGATAGAAACCTGTATAAGTGAGAATGCTCTGGATGCATATATAGTGAACTGTTCTGCAGACATTACAAGGGTGGTCAAAAATATGCTAACTGTTCAGTTTATCAAACACCCCAAATCCAGAGGATGGTTCGATAAAAAATGCTCCAGGGCACATGCCAATTTAAAAAGGGCACTACACATAAAGCCAAGATCCATACCCAATGTCTTTCAAGCCAGATCAGATTATAGAAGGGTATTAAAAGAAAGAAAACACACCCTTCGTAATGAAGCTTGGGACTCTCTACATAATGCGACTGAGTAGAAAGATAGCACAACTTTCTGGAAGTCCTGAGAACCCCCTTCCTAACCCCAAGTATAGATCACTCTGTGGAGATAGCTGTTACTGAAGCAGCATGGGTTACCCATTTCTCCAAGCTATATAATGACGAGGGAATTCGGGGAGGTATCTGGATGATTACAATATTGTTAACGGTGAACATATTGATTTAGCAATCACCTTGGAGGAAGTGAGCAGGGCCCTGGCAGAAAGTGCGGGCGGAAAGCCCATGGGCCCGATGGAGTACCAGTTGACCTGTACAAACGCAATGTCTCTCTGTGGGGGCCCATACTGACACAAGTTCTGAATGCCAGCATAAGATCTACCCTCCCTCAGACATGGGCACAATCTACAATAATACCAATTTTCAAAAAGGGCAACCGTGAAGACTCAGGATGCTATAAACCGATTTCCCTCATAGATTCTACAGTCAAAGTGCTAGGGAGGGTGTTATTGGAACGATTAGCAGACTGGGCCGAGGAAAAACAGATTTTATCGGACCTGCAGTATGGGTTTTGTGACGGCCTTGGCACCATCGAACAGTCCTTGAACTTCACTATATTGATTGGCAAACGTGAGCAAAAAAGGGCAGCCTATATATGGCCTTTGTTGACCTCACTCCGGCCTTTGATTCGGTAAAGCATAATAGACTGTGGGAGGTTCTTGAGGGGGTGGGGGTTGACGCACAAATGATCACGCTCCTATGTTGACTGTATAGTGATGCGTCAGCTAGTGTGCGTTTTGGCCAGAAGGGAGAATCCACAGAAGCCTTCCCAATTAGGAGTGGGGTCATACAGTGTTGCGTGCTGGCCCCCTTCCTTTTTAACTTATAGAAAGGGACTAGAAGATGCATTGCTCCTCTAGGGCAAAGACTTCCCTCAAGCTGGTGGCCAGCCTATCCCCGCACTTCTTTATGTGGACAATGCCGTATTGATGGCCCGCACTCAAAACTGCCTCCCGCGAGCCCTGGACATTTTTAGTACATTTATGAGTGACCTTGGTCTTGAAAATAATATATCTAAGATGTATATTATGAGGTTTAAGCAAGGGGCGCAGAAGACCCGTGAAATGTTTATAGACAGGAAAAAGTTAGCCTCTACAAAAAATGTCTCTTACCTAGGTGTACTTTTTATTCATCACAATTCTTGGGCCACTGCCATATCTGCTAAAAAATTAGCTTTTGCTAGATCTACGGCTGCAATATCAACTTTTGCTAAAAAAGCTAGGTAGAAAAGCACCTACTGAAGTGCTCCACATATATAAAGCAAAGTGTGTCACTATGACAACCTATGGGGCGGGATGTGGGTTTTTGTGGACACCCATCCCTAACAACTAATTGAAAATGCTTTTTCAAGATACATTCTCTCTGTTCCTCCTAGTATGCCCACCTATATTTGCCACGAGGAGCTCTACATCATATTGCAGACCTGATAAAACTAGAGCCAATCCTTCTCTGGCATAGAATTTGGTGTAAGGACCAGGAAGAGTTGAATAGAGAGATCTTAAAAGACACCTTAAGATTGGAAGGGGCCCTCACAATCCCTTGGATCAAATTTGTAGTGGATTTTATGAACGAACTGGGACACCCTGAATACTTCTTAACCCCATCATTAATGATGGAGATCTCAAAAAGGCTTTAAGGAAAGAGGGCATCCAGTTCCTAGAAGCTAAAAGATTTAATGGAGAATCTGTAGCAAAAATAACTATGAAACAACATCAATTGCTACATAGGAGCCCTATCTATCATTTGTCCCAGGAAGCTTTGATAGATTTCTTCTTACTAGGGTAAGATTGGGTATTATCCACAGATTGTTGACATTCCCCAATATGAATGACTGGTCCCGCATTTACTGCCCTTGTGCTAACATTTCTGATCAAATGTAGGGTATTTATATAGCGCACTTCTACCCGGAGGCCTCTTAGCGCTGTATTCATACCGCTGTGGAACCCATCCTGGCTTTCCTGTGAAATGTCCACTCCTGGGCACCCCCAAGGTGAAGCCAGGCATCCACAGCGCTGCTGGGGCCGTTGTGGAGATTAAGCAAGCTATTGCCCAGAGTCACAGAGTGGGACCCATGATTAGACTAGGCACCGAGGCGAGAATTATCAGGTCCGGGGAAATTGAGTCCAAGAGCCGCCGAGGCGGGAATTGAACCCTGGTCCCAGGCCAGACCTCTGCATCAGGGTCTGCCGCTCTAACCATTGAGCCACGCTTCTCCACAAAATTCCCGAAATCACCATACATATAGTCCTATTTTGTACATTTTATTCAGAGCAAAGGAAAGGTTGGATCATAACTTTTTTAAAGAAAATCTGGGCTCAGACCGTGTTGACAAGCCATGCTGTTACTCTTACTACTTGAGAATGAGCATATAGCACGGAGGGTTGCTCAGTTCTTAAAATATGCGTTTTACATAAGGAAAAGTATTTTATTTGAATAGTTCAGTATGTACAAAGTTTATTTTTCCATAATTTTTTAATCTATTGTACTATTTATATTGTGTAAATAATATGTTGTGTGTTTAATTTTAAGTGCTTTTAAGACTTTTTGATACAGCAGGCGAATAAAGCTTTCCTTGAACCTAGATAGATAGATAGATAGATAGATAGATAGATAGATAGATAGATAGATAGATAGATAGATAGATAGATAGATAATATCTGTGCAGATCTATTTGTAATTTTAGGAAACGTGTTAATTCAGATGGGACTTCTCTGTCTTTCATGCTTCCATGATAGATAAGAGTTTTATTAGCCTTTACGGCCAATGCGATTTGTCGATTGTGCTACATGCCTCTGCTAATTAACATTATCATTAAAAGAAAATGTGATGGAGACGTGGTGGGCAAGTTAAATAATAAATATCTGGAACCACATAGAAGAAGAAATAAAGCAAAACGATAGAGAGAAAAGTCGGTATTGACTGGAGCTAGCTAGGATGGAAGGTCGGGTAGTAGCAATGACAGCAATTATGCTGTTCCACAGCTGAGGGTGAGAGGTCCTCTCATTATTACAGCAACACCTGCCTATGAGTTTATTTCTGATTCAAAATTGGTATTAATCAAAAAAAGGGATCGGATTGCACAGAATAAGGGAATATACAGGTTTGCACTGTAAACATGGTTTGTGTTGCCTTCCCTTGAGAGTGGTTTCCTGTTGCTCTGTAGCTATCGTCCCACTATAAGATACTGCCTTGCTCTGCAGCGCCATCAATAGATTGTTTTTGCTCCAGGTGAGGCAGCCACTTCTACCTGTCCCTATCCATTAGAAGAGTGCGGGGAATCACCTAGTTAGGAATGAAAAAGAGCAACCATTGCACAAAGCTGCCACCGCACCTTAATGAACTGCTCGTTCTTTTGCAGGCTGCACCTTTCTCAGAGGAGTTTAGACATTCTCTGCCTCTGTGAATAATGAGATTTGACTATTCATGCACAATAAATAAGTGAATTTCAGTGAGAGTGGGAAGATTCTGATTATTTTTTGGAGATAATGAACTTTGAAATAAAACAATACTGCTGCGTTTTGGAAAAAGGTACAACTATTTATTTTATCTAAATAGGCGGACAGAAAGAAAAAGGGAATTAAGTTAGTTTACAATATTATATAGGCAAAGCAACTTACATTTACAGCTGGCCCCAAATTTACAAAGCCATTGTTTTTTTTATCATTATCAATTTGTTTGATTTTTTTGGGAGATAATGAAGTTTGGAATAAAACAATACTGCTGCATGTGGGTAACAGGTGCACATATTTCTTGGATCTAAATAGGTGGCATGAAAAAACAAAAAGGGAATTAACTTTTATACTATTATATAGTCAAAGCAACTTACATTTACAACTGGGCCCAGACTTCCTAAGCCGCTGTGTCGAGCAAGGTAATGCAGGACCAATCAAAGGCTTATTTGAGACTTACAAAGCCATGCATAGGGCGATTTGCATGGATTGAGTGACTTTGTAAAGAACTAATTTGCAACACAAAACCTTGCGCACTCATTGCATTTCATGTCTTAGTGGGAGCTGGTTCATCGGTGGAACATGGTCGTTGCGGAGCATCCACCAGTGGATTTTATCAATTCCAGATTTAATAAGGGTTTTAGTGCTGGAAGTGCGTGAAATCAGTACACCTACAACAGAGAAGAACAAAACAGACTTGCAAGGGAGAAGTATGAATCAACAAAGTCTACAAACACTATTCAAAATGAAAACCATGCAGAGAAGACACTGGGAAGTAGCACGGGTTAGGATGCATAATGAAAATAAAAACTGATTGTAGAATAGACAGTATATACGAAATGTACCTATTGTGAAGTCTGTTTTACATTTTATGAGCAACTGCTCCTCTAATTACATTAACAACAGAATTGAAAGTCTGCAGCCACACTTTGTGGCTGTCTGTTTTTACATTTCATACAGATATGATGCTCAGACCTAGTCAGAAAATACAACTGATTGCTACAGATTAAATGATTACGAACCAGTTATAGACCTGGAAACTCACACAACATATGTCATTTACCTTGGATGAAACTAATTAACGTTGGCACCACTCCATGACTGAGAGATATGTATAGTTAATATTTGCAAACACATCGCATCAATGTTCAGGCAACCTGCATGGCAGATCTTTCCATCATTAGTTTCTGTGCAAGACTACAATACACCTACTGATGTCTTACTTGTTCTGCAGCGGATGACAGGATGACAGGATTTAAGAAGGATTAAGCAGACGTATTATTATGTTTGATTTAAAAATGAATTCGTATTTGTTTTATAAGAACACAAATTGAGATCTGTAATGGGTATGATCTCACATAGTATGTCTGTCTTTAAATGTCACATTTCAAATATATATTAAAGTACCATCTTTCAAATTTGCTAATAAATAATAGCTTTTCATATAATATTCCTTAATAACATGAAAATTAATTATTACATTGGAAGCACACATACTAATCAAGGGTATGTCCATTATTTTGGTTTACATTTACATTGTATTTCACTTATCATCACGCAAAGAAGTTTTTACTCATCTTCCAAACTCATCTTACCAACGTCATCCTGTGTTTGCCACTGTTGGTCATCATCAAAGATGAAAGGAATGTTCCTCAAAGGGCAACGTTGTGCAGCATACAACATAGCACAACTATCTTCCCGTTCCCTGAAAAGATTAGGGTGGCCCCCAGATTTCTCCAGGCACTGGAACTGGGCCTTTAGGAGACCAAAAACAGCTCAATAGGTCCGTCTTCTCACATGGACCTCTTGAGGATGACTTACCCTGTCATTTTGGGGTTTCTCATTGGTGTTAAAAGCTGTGTATAGCTAGGATAAGTTGTGTCCAATGAATAAATCAGTCACAAAAACAAGTAGAAGTGAACTTATGTCTGGGAGGCCCTCATTTTCCAATCAGATATCACTAGAGAAATAATGTCAACACTTACCAATAAGCTGGGTCCTACTTTGTGCAATGTCTGCCATCTTTTGGGGTATGCAGCTGTTGACTAGCCCAGTCGAGTCATTGGTTGAGCCTGAAAATCTTACACACTGAGGTGGGGATGCAAACCACCAGCACATTGATGAAGTAAAAATGCCTTTTATTGCAGTGCACTTGGTTCCGGTCAAGAAGTGACAACAAGGCAAAGTGAGTTCATGCTATGGCACCACCAACATGTGGAATGCTTTCCAATTGACATAATTCAGCAGTGGCATTGTTGAGTGAGGCATTATCTGTAGAAAATTCGATGTATCATTCAAATGTCTGAGCGTAATACCCAAGACCTGGATGAGGACAGCTGAAAACAGTTGACTGCGACATTCCATGGAAGTGACTAAACTGTGCTAGAAGAAGCCAGTTGCACAGAAATCTAACACCGCCACTATCTTCACAATAGGTGGTATCGCAGTGTGAATTCTTATATTCAGCAACTGTTTTGATTGTAATTGTACTGCAAAGGCTTCAATGGTGCCGCAGTTCATCCTCTACTTAATAATGATGTGCCTCCTGCATGGTTTCCAGATAAAGGCATGGTTTGTGGACTATTTTGATATAATTAAAAGCAAAAACGTATTTTTCCCCGGACTGGTGGATGGGCATATCTTCCACATTTGAAGGGAGTATGTGGTAGAAGCGACCGCTGAGCCTGTAACCAGGCGAGGTCGCCCCCACACACCCCTGCTACTGCCTCCATCAGCTGTGCCCTTTGCTGTGCCCTTTGCTGCCTCGCTGCTGCCTTCGTTTTTTTCTTCGTTTTTGCCCCCATCAGCTGTGCCCTTTGCTGTGCCCTTTGCTGCCTCGCTGCTGCCCTTGTTTTTTTTCTTCGTTTTTGCCCCCATCAGCTGTGCCCTTTGCTGTGCCCTTTGCTGCCTTGCTGCTGCCTTCGTTTTTTCTTTCGTTTTTTTCTCCCTCTCCTAACCTTTTTTCCACAGGGCGACCCAGCCGCCGCTGAGCCGCCCCCTGCCCTCCTTTCCCGCCGCTGCCTCCCTGCGGCCCCGCCCCCCTCCTGCCCTTTCGCCGCCCCGCTCCTGCCACCCAGCTGCTCCTCCCTCCCGGCTCCTTCTTATGTCGCCCCCACATACGCGCAGCGTTGACGCGCAGCGGGCGCGCCGATTGTGCGCCAATGGCAAGCCCGTCTGCGTCCCATCCGCGCCTGGCCCGCGCCCAGCGCCAGGACCCCTGGCCACCGCCGATGCAATTCGACCCGACTGACCTACGATACCGCCGCCCTCAACGCACTCAATGCCGGCCGGAACCCCGCCTGCTGCCGAGCCACCCCGAAACGCACCCACGGACCCTTCACCTGCAGAAGCTGCAAATAGTATTTGTTTTCTAAGAACACAAATTGAGATCTGTAATGGGTATGATCTCACATAGTATGTCTGTCTTTAAATGTCACATTTCAAATATATATTAAAGTACCATCTTTCAAATTTGCTAATAAATAATAGCTTTTCATATAATATTCCTTAATAACATGAAAATTAATTATTACATTGGAAGCACACATACTAATCAAGGGTATGTCCATTATTTTGGTTTACATTTACATTGTATTTCACTTATCATCACGCAAAGAAGTTTTTACTCATCTTCCAGACTCATCTTACCAACGTCATCCTGTGTTTGCCACTGTTGGTCATCATCAAAGATGAAAGGAATGTTCCTCAAAGGGCAACGTTGTGCAGCATACAACATAGCACAACTATCTTCCCGTTCCCCGAAAAGATTAGGGTGGCCCCCAGATTTGTCCAGCCACTGGAACTGGGCCTTTAGGAGACCAAAAACAGCTCAATAGGTCCGTCTTCTCACATGGACCTCTTGAGGATGACTTACCCTGTCATTTTGGGGTTTCTCATTGGTGTTAAAAGCTGTGTATAGCTAGGATAAGTTGTGTCCAATGAATAAATCAGTCACAAAAACAATTAGAAGTGAACTTATGTCTGGAAGGCCCTCATTTTCCAATCAGATATCACTAGAGAAATAATGTCAACACTTACCAATAAGCTGGGTCCTACTTTGTGCAATGTCTGCCATCTTTTGGGGTATGCAGCGGTTGACTAGCCCAGTCGAGTCATTGGTTGAGCCTGAAAATCTTACACACTGAGGTGGGGATGCAAACCACCAGCACATTGATGAAGTAAAAATACCTTTTATTGCAGTGCACTTGGTTCCGGTCAAGAAGTGACAACAAGGCAAAGTGAGTTCATGCTATGGCACCACCAACATGTGGAATGCTTTCCAATTGACATAATTCAGCAGTGGCATTGTTGAGTGAGGCATTATCTGTAGAAAATTGGATGTATCATTCAAATGTCTGAGCGTAATACCCAAGACCTGGATGAGGACAGCTGAAAACAGTTGACTGCGACATTCCATTGAAGTGACTAAACTGTGCTAGAAGAAGCCAATTGCACAGAAATCTAACACCGCCACTATCTTCACAATAGGTGGTATCGCAGTGTGAATTCTTATATTCAGCAACTGTTTTGATTGTAATTGTACTGCAAAGGCTTCAATGGTGCCGCAGTTCATCCTCTACTTCATAATGATGTGCCTCCTGCACGGTTTCCAGATAAAGGCATGGTTTGTGGACTATTTTGATTTAATTAAAAGCAAAAACGTATTTTTCCCTGGACTGGTGGATGGGCATATCTTCCACATTTGAAGGGAGTATGTGGTAGAAGCGACCGCTGAGCCTGTAACCAGGCGAGGTCGCCCCCACACACCCCTGCTACTGCCTCCATCAGCTGTGCCCTTTGCTGTGCCCTTTGCTGCCTCGCTGCTGCCTTCGTTTTTTTCTTCGTTTTTGCCCCCATCAGCTGTGCCCTTTGCTGTGCCCTTTGCTGCCTCGCTGCTGCCCTTGTTTTTTTTCTTCGTTTTTGCCCCATCATCTGTGCCCTTCGCTGTGCCCTTTGCTGCCTTGCTGCTGCCTTCGTTTTTTTCTTTCGTTTTTTCTCCCTCTCCTAACCTTTTTTCCACAGGGCGACCCAGCCGCCGCTGAGCCGCCCCCTGCCATCCTTTCCCGCCGCTGCCTCCCTGCGGCCCCGCCCCCCTCCTGCCCTTTCGCCGCCCCGCTCCTGCCACCCAGCTGCTCCTCCCTCAAGGCTCCTTCTTATGTCGCCCCCACGTACGCGCAGCGTTGACGCGGAGCGGGCGCGCCGATTGTGCGCCAATGGCAAGCCCGTTTGCGTCCCATCCCCGCCTGGCCCGCGCCCAGCGCCAGGACCCCTGGCCCCCGCCGATGCAATTCGACCCGACTGACCTACGATACCGCCGCCCTCAACGCACTCAATGCCGGCCGGAACCCCGCCTGCTGCCGAGCCACCCCGAAACGCACCCACGGACCCTTCACCTGCAGAAGCTGCAAATAGTATTTGTTTTCTAAGAACACAAATTGAGAGCTGTAATGGGTATGATCTCACATAGTATGTCTGTCTTTAAATGTCACATTTCAAATATATATTAAAGTACCATCTTTCAAATTTGCTAATAAATAATAGCTTTTCATATAATATTCCTTAATAACATGAAAATTAATTATTACATTGGAAGCACACATACTAATCAAGGGTATGTCCATTATTTTGGTTTACATTTACATTGTATTTCACTTATCATCACGCAAAGAAGTTTTTACTCATCTTCCAGACTCATCTTACCAACGTCATCCTGTGTTTGCCACTGTTGGTCATCATCAAAGATGAAAGGAATGTTCCTCAAAGGGCAACGTTGTGCAGCATACAACATAGCACAACTATCTTCCCGTTCCCTGAAAAGATTAGGGTGGCCCCCAGATTTCTCCAGGCACTGGAACTGGGCCTTTAGGAGACCAAAAACAGCTCAATAGGTCCGTCTTCTCACATGGACCTCTTGAGGATGACTTACCCTGTCATTTTGGGGTTTCTCATTGGTGTTAAAAGCTGTGTATAGCTAGGATAAGTTGTGTCCAATGAATAAATCAGTCACAAAAACAAGTAGAAGTGAACTTATGTCTGGGAGGCCCTCATTTTCCAATCAGATATCACTAGAGAAATAATGTCAACACTTACCAATAAGCTGGGTCCTACTTTGTGCAATGTCTGCCATCTTTTGGGGTATGCAGCTGTTGACTAGCCCAGTCGAGTCATTGGTTGAGCCTGAAAATCTTACACACTGAGGTGGGGATGCAAACCACCAGCACATTGATGAAGTAAAAATACCTTTTATTGCAGTGCACTTGGTTCCGGTCAAGAAGTGACAACAAGGCAAAGTGAGTTCATGCTATGGCACCACCAACATGTGGAATGCTTTCCAATTGACATAATTCAGCAGTGGCATTGTTGAGTGAGGCATTATCTGTAGAAAATTGGATGTATCATTCAAATGTCTGGGCGTAATACCCAAGACCTGGATGAGGACAGCTGAAAACAGTTGACTGCGACATTCCATTGAAGTGACTAAAATGTGCTAGAAGAAGCCAGTTGCACAGAAATCTAACACCGCCACTATCTTCACAATAGGTGGTATCGCAGTGTGAATTCTTATATTCAGCAACTGTTTTGATTGTAATTGTACTGCAAAGGCTTCAATGGTGCCGCAGTTCATCCTCTACTTCATAATGATGTGCCTCCTGCACGGTTTCCAGATAAAGGCATGGTTTGTGGACTATTTTGATTTAATTAAAAGCAAAAACTTATTTTTCCCTGGACTGGTGGATGGGCATATCTTCCACATTTGAAGGGAGTATGTGGTAGAAGCGACCGCTGAGCCTGTAACCAGGCGAGGTCGCCCCCACACACCCCTGCTACTGCCTCCATCAGCTGTGCCCTTTGCTGTGCCCTTTGCTGCCTTCGTTTTTTCTTCGTTTTTGCCCCCATCAGCTGGTCCTTTGCTGTTCCCTTTGCTGCCTCGCTGCTGCCCTTGTTTTTTTTCTTCGTTTTTGCCCCCTTCAGCTGTGCCCTTTGCTGTGCCCTTTGCTGCCTTGCTGCTGCCTTCGTTTTTTCTTTCGTTTTTTCTCCCTCTCCTAACCTTTTTTCCACAGGGCGACCCAGCCGCCGCTGAGCCGCCCCCTGCCCTCCTTTCCCGCCGCTGCCTCCCTGCGGCCCCGCCCCCCTCCTGCCCTTTCGCCGCCCTGCTCCTGCCACCCAGCTGCTCCTTCCTCCCGGCTCCTTCTTATGTCGCCCCCACGTACGCGCACCCACGGACCCTTCACCTGCAGAAGCTGCAAGCTCACCTGCCTCCGAACCTGCACCGCACCCGCGAAGCCAAACACCAGCAGCAACCACCTGAAGTGCATCCTGCTCAACACCCGCTCCGTCCACAGACACGCCGTGGAACTCTGGAACCTCCTCGACACAACGTCACCCGACATCGCCTTCCTCACGGAAACCTGGATAAACGTTTCCTCAGCCCCCGACCTCGCCATCACCATCCCGGATGGGTACAAGATCATCAGGAGGGACCGCATCAACCAGACCGGAGGAGGCATCCCCATCGTCCACAAGAACACCATCCGCATCACGACCGACTCAAACGACACCTTCGCCACCGCGGAACACCTCCACTTCCAGATACACACCGACCCTAAGACGACCCTCAGAGGCACCCTCGTCTACAGACCCCCGGGACCACGCACACAATTCAGCGAAGACATCGCCGACTTTATCAGCCCGCACGCCCTCCCCTCCGCCGACTAAATCCTCCTAGGGGACCTTAACTTCCACCTGGAGAACAACAAGGACCGCAACACCGCCTCCCTGCTGGAAAACCACGACAACCTTGGACTCAAGCAACTGGTCAACACCCCCACCCACTACGCCGGCCACACGCTTGATCCCGTCTTCTCTTCCAGCAAGTACATCACCTTCAGCCACGCCACCGGACTCCACTGGACCGACCACAGCTGTGTCCACTTCAGCTTCAAAAGAACCACAACCCACCACCACCCGCAACAGGTACCTCACAGGAGTTGGAGCAAGATCACCGCCGACCAGCTCACCACCTCCCTCAGCCAGAGCCCACCCGCCAGGACAACGGACCCCAACGAAGCAGCCCGCAACTTCACACAGTGGCTGACCGCCTGCGCCGACGACCTTGTACTACTGAAGAACCCTCCCAGCAGACCCAGAAGCAAGAAGGCCTCCTGGTTCACCGACGAACTCAAGGACTCCAAAAAGAACTGCCGCACCCTCAAGAAAGCCTGGCTCCTCAACCAGACCACAGACAACATGACCGCCCTCAAACAAGCCACCCGAAAGCACCACCAGCTTATCCGCACCACCAAGACGAAATCACTAAAAGATCCACTGGACAACAACGCCCACGACAGCAAGGAACTCTTCAGCATCGTCAAGGAGTTCTCCAACCCCAGCACCAGCAACAGCGGCATCACTCCTTCACAAGATCTCTGCGACTCTCTCGCCTCTTTCTTCCACCGCAAGATCGCCGACATCCACAACAGCTTCGGCGCACCACCCACGCACCCAACCGTCAAACCAACGCCCCCCACGGCCACCCTCCGCACCTGGACCATGGTGACCATCGAAGACACAGCCCGCACAATGAACACCATCCACTCCGGATCTCCGACCGACCCCTGCCCCCACCACGTCTTCAACAAGGCCGACTCCATCATCGCACCCCAACTCCGGGACGTCATCAACTCCTCCTTCAACACCGCCACCTTCCCGGAGAGCTGGAAGCATGCCGAGCTCAGCGCCCTACTGAAGAAACCAACAGCGGACCCCACCGACCTCAAGAACTTCCGCCCCATCTCGCTCCTCCCTTTTCCTGCTAAAGTCATCGAGAAGATCGTCGACAGACAGCTGGCCGCCTTCCTCGAGACAAACGGATCCCTCAACCCCTCGCAGTCCGGTTTCAGAGCCAAACACAGCACCGAGACCGCCCTGATCACAGCCACCGACGACATCCGAGCCCTGCTCGACAACGGGGAAACAGCGGCACTCATCCTCCTGGACCTCTCTGCAGCGTTCAACACTGTCTACCACCGCACCCTAGTTCAACGCCTCAGCAACATCGGCATCCAAGAGAAGGCACTGGAGTGGATCCTCTCGTTCCTCGCCGGAAGAACACAGAGAGTTCGCCTCCCCCCGTTTCGATCCGTGGCCAACGAAGTCATCTGTGGCGTACCACAAGGATCATCACTCAGCCCCACCCTTTTCAACGTCTACATGAGACCTCTTGCAGCCATCGCACGCCAACACAACCTCAACATCATCTCCTATGCCGACAACACCCAGCTGATCCTCTCCCTCACCAGGGACCCCGACACCGCCAGAACCAGCCTACACGAAGGGATGAAAGACGTCGCCGAGTGGATGAAGACCAGCCGCCTGAAACTGAACTCAGACAAGACGGAAGTCCTCATCCTGGGACCATCGCCCTCCGCCTGGGACGACTCCTGGTGGCCCCACGCCCTGGGCACCGCTCCCAAGCCAACAGACCACGCACGCAACCTGGGCTTCATCCTGGACTCCTCCCTCTCGATGACCAGACAAGTCAACGCCGTATCCTCATCTTGCTTTCACACCCTACGCATGCTCCGGAAGATCTTCCGATGGAACCCGACCGAAACCAGGAAGACGGTCACCCAGGCACTCGTCACCAGCCGACTGGACTACGGAAACACCCTTTACGCCGGAACCACAGCCAAGCTACAGAGAAGACTCCAACGCATCCAGAACGCCTCCGCCCGACTCATCCTGGACATCCCCCGACGCTGCCACATCTCCGGCCACCTGAGGGACCTGCACTGGCTCCTCATCAACAAGAGGATCACGTTCAGGCTCCTCACCCACGCACACAAGTCTCTTCACGACCTGGGCCCCAAGTACCTCAACAATCGCCTGACCTTCTACACTCCCACCCACCAGCTACGATCGACCAGCCACGCCCTCGCCGCCGTTCCACGCATACGAACAGCCACCGCCGGAGCAAGATCCTTCTCCTACCTGGCTGCCAAAACATGGAACTCCCTCCCCATCCACCTTCGACTGACCCAGGACCATCTCGCCTTCAGGAGACAACTCAAGACCTGGCTGTTCGAGCAGTAGCGGACCCCTTCCCCCAAGCGCCTTGAGACCCTCCCGGGTGAGTAGCGCGCTATACAAGTGTTATGATTGATTGATTGATTGATAGTATGTAAATACTGAATGCGTACACACAGTTGTTAATACATATTTAAATACTTTTCATAATTTAGCACAAACAGGAATACATATATTAAAGTGAACATTTACAACTTTTTATATAATATTATTAAAACAAATTTTCAATATTACTATTTTCTTTAGTCACAAAACACTTTTACATTTAAGTTTCAATTTTTCTAGTACAGAAATATTGTTCTCATGTTTCATAAAACAATGCATTTTCCCAGGCAGATCATTATTTAACTGTGTAAGCTGTGTTTTCCTTGTTTTTGGGGGGTTTTCTATTTGCTTAATTAATATTTGTTGTAACATCTGTCAAGGTTGACATACATTAAAACTGCAGATGGTCGGTCTATCTCTATAATTTTGTTTTGTAGATGTTCTACTTGTTTGTAACAGAAACAACATCATGGATGATAGATTCTTGTGTTGAAAATGCACCACTGGCCTATATTACTGTCAGGCATAACCAATACTCCCAATGTAGCTTTATGGAGGAGAACATGACATGGCGGATGCATGGCATATCCATCATGTAATGTAAGAGAGACTAATGAGTGTAGTCTGTACTTACCTTTTCCTATGTCACCATCCTGCTTTGGTTAAAATGGTCCACAATTGATGGAATCCATTGTATGTCATCTAAGCGCTTGTTGATGTAATTTCCATAAAGGTGGTGTACATGTTTTTTAAGGTACATTGTGGCACGTGCTTCCTATCATTCACGTGTAGTAAATGTTCTCATCTATTTTTTTCTGCTGATGTGGCCAAGCATCGCTAAACGAGCAGGTGACAGGTTCCCCAGCTTTACTCAAGAACGAGTGACCTTTCTTGCTGATGGTGCCCTGACCAACTGCAGCCAGCTGCATGGACCAGCAGAGAGTCAGGCAAGCTCCAGACATGAAATGCCCTTATGTTAATATGTTTGAATTCTTACAAATGAATGTGAGTGACTTCACAATCTCCAAGTAATGTTGTTATATTCACAGAAGGCATTTTTTTCATTTTAAATAAACTAATATTTTTTTTATTTGAACTTGAAAAGCAGGGTGATGTTAAATCACTCTTGATATTGAGCTAGATGTCTATGTTACGAATAAACTGCTTGATTATCCTAAATTAATTCTTAGAATTGTTAGAAACATGGCTCCCTGGACAACCACCCTTCTTTGTGTAGTAGAAGTAGACGTAGAAGACAATGCATGCCCTAAAAAATGTAAAACATATATTACACACACAAACACACATATGTTACCACTCTAATGTGTACCTTGTTTCCATAAGAAATAAATTTTTTGATTTACTAATATTGATGCAGTTTGTCAAATCTTTACAAAAAGACTCATCCACCTCATCTCCTTTCTGGAATGGTTTGGGGTGATCCATCAAGCAAGGATTGAGAAAAAGTAGGTATCTCAAATGGTATTTTCACCATGTAACTTCCCATAGGAACTTCGGATACAGCAAGATCAAAAACGACTAGTTACACAAAATTTTGTAAAAAGCTAGATCTTTACCCAGAAAGCACATTTCTGTAATTTAGTATAAATTCATATAGTACATTCAAATGTGATGATTATTTCTGCCTACGGAATATCCGTTGACCCAACAGATTAAAAGATTAGATCTGCTTGGCTACTTTCAAGTATATTGTGCCAGTCATTTTAGGAATCAGAGACTCAGTCCTACGTCATGACAAATGTATTAAAAACATATAGTGGGCATGGTAATAATACACTGACCCCTAGGGCTGGTGGGGAGTGGAACCAGAGTGACCTCCACTTGGTCCCGGAGTAACCTCCACTTCGGCCCAAATTTTTTTTTTTAAACAAAACTGCATATCCTCCGAGCAGTTTTAAAAAAAGGGACAGGCTCTCACAATTTTCACATGAAAGCACCCAGGAGTGCTGCTAGTGATGGAGGGTCCCGTTCTACCATCTAAAATCACCAGGAAGAATATTTCTAGCGGCCTTGGTAAGATGGTCTGATGTAGGCCCTGCATGATGTAACCCTGAAAATATGCTAATATAACTCTCATCAGGCACTACTAGTAAACAAAGGCCCCAGAGCCCACCATGCTTAGGCCTAAAACGTGTCCAGGGGCTACCATCTTATGATAACAGCCTCTCACATTAAACTTACATTTCGGTGCATTGAAATAATCAGGTGAAATTAGGCCTTCAGAGGCTAGTTAGTTTCACAGCCAGCCTCAAGACCAACACCCACACATACACAGACTGGTGCACGTTGGTACAGCTTCCTGAAAACATTGCTATCTACAAAATGTTCTCTTTCAAAATGTACTTAACAAAATGTTCTTTTTTCAGAAATGTACAAAATGTTTTCTTTCAAAATGTACGTAACAAAATGTTCTTTAAAGATGTCCTTCCGGTGTCCTAGGACACATGTGGTTAGACCACCTGCACTGAATGGGCGTAGGCCAGTGTGTCACCATAGAACCTTGGTTCCTCAATTTCAGGTATATCAGAGCCAACCGTCAGATTTTAAGGCAGAACTTTCCTGCGGATGCCTGGCATTGAGCGTGGTCTGTTCTCCAGCTAGCCGAATATCTGCTTGGGACACCGGCGCCTCTCTCAGGTTGTTGATCTCCCAGGGCAGATAACCCTTCTGCTCCTTTATACCTTTGATGTAACCCTTTAGCTATCTCTCTCTCCTAGTCATTATGGGACTGGTCTCATTCCTGGAAACCACCAGACACTGAATTTAATAGCAAAATGTTCTATTCTGAGCTAATTCAACTTGTGCCTTCCTAGCCTCGATCCCATAATTCAGGGCCCTGATAGAAATGTATAACCTTTGAGTATAGATCTGTCCTAAATATTTTGCCCTAATGCACTAGAAATTCTACATCAATGTACTCAGTAGCATAGGATCTTTGATCATTTGTAATCGTGTTCATTTGTATACATTTTAGTCCAGTCTTGCCTTGCGATATTTTGAGCATTTGTCATTTAGCATTTACTCCAGACAGGGCGAAGTCTGGACCCCTTGTAGGAACTTGCATTATAGCCTGAACTGATATGCAGTTATTTTTCAGCTTGTGAACTGAAAATAAAAGTGCCACTCCAAACTTGAAATTCTGGTATCTTACATCTTTATTCCTTGTCTCTCAGTGGAGTGCTGTGTTGGTGATTTGTGTCCACACTCGAGGTGGTGACCACTTACCGAAAGGGTCAAGATTTACCCTTTCTCAGCTGGCGCCCAACGTTTCATCGTGCCTGTTCCATTCTGCGGTGGATCTGGTAAACTTCCACGAGCTGCCTTAGGGGGTCCCGCCGCAGCCTCTTGCATACCATTGGTGAGTCAAGGAACGTTTTCTTTTTTCCCTTGAGTTTCCGTGGTGTTGGCTACTTGGCTGTGTGCGGTCCCCTAGTGGCTAGCTCTGGTTAGGACTCCTGACCCCCCCCCCCGCAGCATTGTCTATGGTCACGATTCAAGAACCCTCTGTGTATCTCAGTGGTCACATTTTGCAACTTTCGTCTCATGCATATCGGTTCTTAACAGTTGCAGTTGTGGCTTGTGGTTTGTCGGTTTACGGCCCATCTCCCTGCCGGTTCAAGCCCGGAGGGAATGGTTTGTGGTGTGGTTTTTGGTGTCAACTACCCCTAGGTTCATGATCCCTCTCGACAGTTCAAGTCTGTGAGCTGGGTGTGTTCCGACCCTACGGGTCCTGAATCGGGTTCAAGTCCCACCCTCCCCCTTTTGGGGGTAGGTTTACGATCCCTCTCCCAGTTCGAGTCTGGGGTGCTGGGTGTTCCCTGGTTGTATCCAGGTTCGGAGTTTCTCCCCTAGGGGTCTTGTTGACACAGGCTTATTGGCCCTCTGTGGTACTTGCCAGCACATTTTGAATACTGCATTTTGCTTGCCAGCACAGTTGAATATTCTATTTCTCTTCTTTCCTTTGGAACACCTCCTGCAATATTGTCTTTCTTTTTTCTTCTTGATGCATTGAATATTGTGCCCTTTGCACTCCTCCTATGTTCTTACTCTTCATTTGATTCCGCATCCTTCCTTCTCCCCCCTGCCTTGCTGACCGCTCTCCCCTTCATTTCTCATCTGATCTGTGTCCTGCCCTTCCCTTCCATGAGGGCTCCTCCTTTCCTTTACTTTCCTCACGATCTCTTTGTCCATGATCTGGCTGTATTAGTGTACATCTCCGTTCCACTTCTACATACCTTCTGCCGCCTGCCTCTGAAAGCCTGCCCTCCGCGCACGCAGAAAGAGGAAGTACTTAGTGCTATTTGTGGCTCATACACTCCATCGCCGGACCACTTCCTCCCCTGGCGCCGCGGCGCTGCCTTCGCTCCACAGCTCCCCCGAGCCCCCGCCCTTCCTTTAATCTCTAACTCTACACACTTTCCCAGACTTTTCTTCTTTCTCCTCTTCCTTGTTCTCCCTTCCTCCTTTCGTCCACTGCCACTTCACGCCTCTCCTCTCTCTCGATCCACAGGCACTTCTTTTCTCTGCCCCCCCCCTGTTCTTTCCCTACCTACTCTTACTATTATTACCACAATGCCCCCTGCCCCTGCCTTTCTCCTGCCACTTACCCTGTAGTCCTCCGCCGCCTCTGTCACTCTCCCTTTCCTTCTTCTTCTCTACGACCCTACGTGCCTCCGTGCCTCTTGTCCTGATTACATTATCTCTCACTGCTGACATTACCGTACACTGTCTCTCTCTTCCTGACATTTCATCTCTAGGTCTCTTGTCGGTGCCCTTCCTTTCTGGGTCTCTTGTTCATGAAAGTGTTTACCAAGTTCTTGCTTCTGCCGTTTCCTTTATACATCGGACATTATTTCGCTTACAAACTCTGACGTTCTATCCAGGTCTCTTGCGTGCACCATTTCCTTTTTCAACATCTCTGGCAGTAGTGACATCTCTGGTCTTGCATTAGTGAGATTTCATATCTAGATCGTTGCTTTTTTCATTAAGGATGCATCCTCTTTATTTCATCAGTATGTATTGTTCCGTCATTATGTTTTGTTAATTATTGACTGTGTTGATTGTTGATCCTCTCTATTTCATGTTTTGTTCATTTGCCCTGCTCTATGTCAAATGTGCTTTTGGATCCATGTGCTTTGTGTAAGCAGCAGCTATGCTTTGTGACTCCGCCAGGTCCTCCCTCCCCAGTGCCCCTCTGTTCCCGCAGTTCTCTGCGTTACATGCTCCCTGCCTTGTACCCTCCCTTCGGTGTATCTCACGCCTGGTAGGTAGCCAATCACAATCACAAATACTTTATTCGATTTTCACCAAGTAAAAAATCATAAAAGCAGTACATAGTAAACAAATTACACATTATAGATACGCACAATAAATAGTTATAAAAACAGCATTAAATCCTAATATGGTGGTAAATCGATAATTAATAAATTCATAATAGATTCCGTGATTTTACGACGCTTTTTAAAAACATCGACATAGTGCTAATACATAGGGGGTTTCCTAATTGTTGAAGATGTAAATAAGCTGGCCTACATTGCCTCCAAGCCCCGTCTCTAAGATAAGATTTCAACCATCTCGCCCGTTCTTTTTTATACAGTTTGCAAAAGAGTACCAAATGGAAGGTAGACTGGATAGATATGTTGTCGCATGGGCATGGGGCCAGAGTTCTATTCCAGTCATTTTTCTCCGGATATGAGACCAGGCGGTGAAATATATTAAACCTGAATCTAATTAGGACAAAACGCTCAAATCCCAAAGTGGACAGAGTTAGGTAGGGTTGCATTTTGAGGGTAATCAACAGTGGCTGATGTTCGAGAACAGTTCTTTTACTGACTTCATTCCCAAGCCTTAAGGTATTAAAATGATCCATACACAGGTTTTTTAAGGTTTTTTTAGGAATTTTCATAATTAATTCAGGTTTATCATACCATTCTGGCTTGTCAATGTCCGTCAGGGCTTTCCTCACATACTCAAGCCATTTGATTCTTTTTGCATTGGTTAAATTCTTGACATCCAGAATAATTTCTCGATTGAGAGCCAGTTCTTGCGTTGCCCAAATTCTCCTCCAGAGTAGGATTGGCTGGATTTTAATCAGATCTGTCAAATAGTCCATACCTATTTCTACATGACAATTATAATTTGACATACTTTTCGGAAGGGACAGAAGGTAGCGAAAAAAATTGTTTTCAATAATCTGGAGCATCGTCACATCATGATATCCCCATATCCCTGCCCCATACAGGGCGATGCTTCTACATTTGGCCACATGTATGTTAAGCATTATACCAGGTTGTTTTCTACCCAATTTACTGGCAAAATGCTTTATCGCCGCAACTGAGCGTTTAAATGCTAGTGCTCTGTTTTTTATCTCGGGGCCCCAACCCCCTATTGCCTCGATTGTGACCCCTAAATATGGAAATGTTTTTGTGGCTTGTAGTAGGGTGCCTGCCGCCTTAAGTTGTTTACATCTGGCTCCTCCTTTGCCAGAAGCCATCACAAAAGACTTTTTTGCATTCAGGTTGAGGCCCCTCTCTTCCATGTATGTTATATATCTATGCAATACTTTTTGCGCGCCAACCTTTGTTCTTGCCATCAACACAGCGCCATCCGCATACAAAAGGGAGCTGATCTGCGTATTCCCGGCCTTAGGAGAGTCAATGTTGCTGGCACCCAGTTCCCTCTCCAAGCTGTTAGTGTAAAGAGAGAAAAGGAATGGGGCCAGCACACACCCTTGCCTCACCCCCTTCCGTATGCGAAAAGACCCTGTGCATTCCCCCCCCAGCCCATACCTTACTCTGGCAGAGGCATTCGAATATAATTGTCTTAGGAAGAGAACCATCGAAGAATCCACTTTCATTTCTTCTAATGTCAACCACAGTTTATCATGTATGACACAATCAAACGCCGACGAAAGGTCGACGAAGATTGCGTAGAAACACCCCTCTTTTGCACTGGTATATTTCCCCTGCAAAAGAACAAAGTTTAATACTTGTTCCACAGTGCCCATCCCTAGTCGGAAACCATATTGTACTGGGGTCAAGATATTTTGATCTTCAGCCCAGTCCTGGAGCCTAGTCAGGATTACTCTTCCTGCAATTTTTACTATTGAGTCCAGTAGTGATATTGGTCTGTAATTTGATGGGCTTTCCCTATCCCCCTTTTTGTATATAGGGATAATCAGTGATTCTGCCCAGGTTTTAATGAAACCAATATCACAACATGCCCCCATTACACGTAAACATACAGGTGCCCAGAGATCTGTGTTCATTTTGTAGAGATCACTTGGGATTCCATCTGGGCCCGGGGCTTTATTATTTTGAGATGATTTAATCGCAACCTTGACCTCCTCTAATTCAAACTCTAATGGGATCGGGTGATATTTACTTAGGTAGGTAGCCATTTGCTCGTCCCCCACACCTGCATTGCCTTTCCTTTCTAATACAGCACGCTAATTTTTTTGACAATCATTTGCTTCAGCAATTGATTGCCAAAGGGGGGAACTGTTACTCCTCCTCCCCTGCCTCTCTTTCTCCCTCGCCTACACGTGGTATGCCTTATACCTCCTTATTTCCGTAATGTCCACCACCCCCCCACATATTCTTGATTGCACTATTCAATACCTTCACGGCAGGCCTGCAATACTACAGGGGACCTGACGAATTGGATTTATGATTCATACTCTACCATATTGTCTGTAATGAAGTAGGAGAGGAACTTATCAGAGATCTGCATCCTCACGACTGTAGCCCTGTAGGAAATTCACACTCCACAAACACCAACCCTTCCAACAACTAGGTGAAAAACACCCAGGCAGGGTTTGTCTGTCCCTCCATGCAAACATCAAACTGTATCCGACACAGTTTTGCCCAGCTACCGCATATGCATTAAGCAACTTTATGAATAGGATACTGAATTTCACTGTGTATAAGACACCTGCTGGGTATCATATATATTTTATATTGCGCCTTGCAAGTTGGGAGGGACCAACAATCCTGTCAAGCTTCTTCCCCAGACACCCACTCCTGTCCCAAATAGCAAGCGCCTGCTTTGACGGCCAACTCCAGTTCCCTGGCTGCACCCTCGCGCAAAATATTGAGTTACAAAAGGATGTTTACGACCGAGTCCTAGCGAGTGTAGCAGAGGAACTCGTGCCTGATCTTTAGAGAAGCATAGCCAGCACCCTGCATTAAAGGCTCTGCCTTGCGGGCCCACAAAAAAAAAAAATAATCATTATGGCAACACCCCTCCAGCACGTCTTGAGTGTATTTGGAGGCCAGGAAAAAAGCATACTCAAACACTGTAGAGAGCTTCATAAGCTGACAAAAAAAAATGACTTTTCCATGGCCGTCAGAAGGGAGCTTTGACAAAAATGTACTGGAGCACGCCACTACCTTCCTGGATACTAAATACTCTGGCACCAAAATACAAAAAAGGAAAGCCTCCTTAGATCTCTGGCTTACCTTTAAAGAGAACCCGCAAGAGCACCCTGCCACCCTGCCCACTGCCCCTTCGGCGCCCCCACCGTACCAGGCCAATGGCATGTATACTGCCATAGCATCCGCCGAAAATAAAGAATTGGGCCTACAGTGTACAACTAACAATATGGCAACTGTGGGGTACAGTCAACTCCCAAGTGATCTCTTTGCCACAACCGAACACCCACAAACTGTCACTGAAGGTAGTGCTGCCCCAACGACACCACCCGTCACCAGCAGTGGCCCAACAATACCTGTTACACTGCCAGCCACCACACCCGTCACAATGCCAGCCCCAGTCAGTCCCCAACCCCTACCTCCTGTCACCAGTGGTAGTCCAACACTGCACGCCACGGTACCAGGGTTGCCAGGACAAATAAATGCGCAGTTTTCGCTACAACTGAACCCCACTTCCATCGCAGTCCTACCTGTTGAGGAGGACGAGGAAAATGCAGACAACGTGTCCCTATCACCATCCAATAACTCACACACGTCATCTCACCGCTCACCAGACTCAATTTGCCCTGCACTCCCCCATTATCCCGATCTGAACAGCCTCCGAGACACCAATGCTCCACAACTCCAGGAGCAGGAGGCCACCTCACAAGACCACATGCCATTCTGCGGCCCAAACACAAGCAAACAACTGATCAGATACTCCTCTGGCCAACAACAGAATAAAGATAAAGAGTTACAGGGCCCGCCGGCACCATATCTAGTCCACTATGACGATTGGAGAACGGCCACAGAATTCAATAAAAGCTTAGAGTGCAGTCCCAATGGGAACGCACGACCGGACATGTTCATCAAAGAAAGGCCACACAGCCCCGAACATGACCACATATCCCAGGTAGTCCGACGTGCCTCATTAAAGTTAGAACAAATAAGTGACAGATTATCTGAGACCCTCAAGTTTGCCCACTTTAACTCACCACTTACTCAAGCAACAGGGAACACTTCGCGACAACTTACGGGACAGGCAGACCTCTTTGAAAGCACGGAAGGGACTGGGGAACTAGGCCATAGTAAACAGCAGACGGCCCCGTTCCCATCCACACCCCCGCCGAGTGCGGGTCCCTCTCGGGACATTAGAGATTATGAAGGACGACCAGAAGTGCAGTACCATAGGTCCCCCTCCCCTTGCCGCCAGACAACTGCGCTAGACCACACACAGATGACTGCCGTACCAACACAGGTCCATTCCACACCCCCTGACATACCACCACGGCACCCTGCGCCTGTAGCTGATCCGTTTGCCCCACCATCCGCCACAGCCATGATAGACTCCTCCAGCCAGTCACGCGCCCCAAACTTGACAAAACAATCAACAAACCCATTCTACGATAATCAGGAACTCAAAAACACAAGGGATGCAAGCGGGAACAGGAAGAAGAGAAAAACAGAGGTAGAAAGACTTGCAGTAGTAGGAACACACGGACGACCAGAGGACATCGTATACAATGTCCCCGGCACTGACGTCCACATCAACTACCAGGTCACAGGCACCGCCTCCATGCGGAACACTCGAACTAGGCCAACTAATGGCACGTTCCTCAGCAGGCCATGTGCCCTGCGGGACAAGGACCTAACTCCCAACCAAATTCAGATTACGCTGTCATCCCCTTCACAGACGATCCGTCCGGATGGACAGAATCCTTGGCCCCGCAGATGATCCGCTGGCCAAGAGAAGGGTCTTTCGACCCTCAGCATATGGCCACTGCAGTAGAATGTACACTGCAGGGTGCAGGGGATGAGGATTGGGACTATGATTATATGCAAGCCAGTCTCAAAATTTGGCAGAAATATGCCATACGATATGACACCACAAGACCGAAGCTTCAAGGTGCAGGGATTAGCCGCCAGATGCCGCTAATATACAAAACAGCAAAGGCCCCCCCATATATAACTGCTGGTCTTATGCGGAGAAGGAAGCCATTAAAAAGAACCTCCCGCCCCTCACGGAGGGTGCCAGCAAATGGATTGTGGCCCTAGAGAAAAATACCACAGGCACCAAACCAGGGGTTGGTGATATGAAAGTTTGCTAATATCCCTCATGGGAGGGGAAGCAGAAGAAATTTTCACAAGCATAAGTAGAGGACTGATAACTATGAATGACACAACATACGATGGAGAACCATTTGATAAAATAACGGCGGCAGTCTGGACTAAATTGCGATTAAAATACCCTGACGTTCCAGACATTGGGTCTCTCATGTCTCTGAACATGCAAACAAATGAGGACCATATTAACTTTATTTCTAGAATGAAAGAAAAATGGCACCAGGAGTTAGGTGACTCCTGGAATACCACTGGAGGGAACAGCAGGCTATTTTACCACATGGTGAAGAGAGGACTGCCAGAAGACGTGCAGGAAAAATTAGACGGGGTAGTAGCCATGGAAACAAAACCATGGCCTTAGATCCAAGACCACATCGTACACTTCTGCAAAAAGAAAATAGAACAGGAAAAAAGTAGACAATTAGCCATAGAAAATGCAGCTGCAAAGTTGGTACAACAGAAGCTTAATAAGAAGAAGGACGCCCTGGATACTGTCATGCTGGCGGCACCAGTGAGCCAAATGACAGCTGTCACCACCTTTCCACAGGCCGCTCAAAATGCGCTCGCCACCAATACCCAGTCCACTCCGCAGCAAGTGCAGCAGCCTGCCGTGCAATATGCGCAGGCACAGATGCCACAAACACAACAGGCATTACAGTATGTGCAGACCCCACCACAACAGGCAGTACAGTATATGCAAACCCAACAGCAGCCCACAGTGCATTATATCCAACAGCAGCCCCCGGTGCAGTACTTACCACCACAACCTGCCTACGGTAATGACCAACACCAGTATTACAAAAACAATCGAAACACCGGGATGCAGGGAAGAGGCAATGGAATGGGACAGCAAAGGGCCCAGCAACAGCCAGGCCAGCGTACGTGCTTCTATTGTCACAAGGTGGGCCACATGCAAAGAGATTGTCATTCTAGACTTCGGGACCAAGGACAACAATTTATGGGTACCGCCCAGCAAGCACCACCACAGTTCCAACCGCAACAACAAATGTATGCACAGCAACACCAGATGTTGTATGCTTATGCCCAACAAGCACCACAGCAGAATATGCAGCCAGCACAGCTCCAAACACCCGTAATGGCCCAAGCTTAACAGCCGTCCCCACTGATGCAAGTTCCCTTGCAACAGCAGCCACAGACGTCCTCATACCAAGTGATGCCCCAAGCCCAAACTGCTCCACACCAAGGTGGTGTGGTAGTCACCTCCAATAATCCATTTGCGCAAGGCACCATCCAGCAATACCAGGCTGGAAGATACGCTCGCTAGGACAGCCCACAGACAACTCTTGTGTGACCAGTTTCATCATGCATCATGAGCGGCGAAGATGACCCCACCGTCCTGGTCACGATAAATAACAAAACTTACAGCTTTCTCCACCATAACAGCCCCAGCCGTTAAAGCAGCAAAAGACCGGCGAAACAAACTAGATTGGACACCTGAAATGACAGCTGCCTTCAAACAACTGAAAGATGAGATAGCAAACGCACCAGTGTTAGGCACACCCGATTACACAAAGGAATTTTACCTGTTCACTCACTGCAATGGTCAGGTCATGACTGCAGTCCTTACTCAGAAATACCCCATGGGCCATAAGCCCATTGCCTACTTCAGCGGCATGCTAGACTCAGTCATGATAGGTCATTACCCCTGCGAACAAGCTCTTGCTGCTGCAGCCTTTGCTGTGGAGAAAAGCACCCCCATTGTCATGGGATCCTCGCTGACACTGTACACTGAGCACGCTGTCTTCGCTATAATTCAGAAAGCCAAGACAACATTGACTACACAGAGAGTATCAAGTTACGAAGTCATCCTGTCACTGCCCTCCCTGAAGGTTGACAAATGTCACACAGTCAATCTTGCCACCTTCTTTGCCCATCCCATTGCAGCATCAGACGATGACACTCATGACTGTGCCACATACTCCCCAGATGAATCAGGAGCAGCTAAAGAGGACCCCCTGCCAGCCAGCACAGTATACTTTGTTGACGGCTCCTCCATTGTGGAAAAGTAAATTTTGCCATGTTCTGTGTCCCTACGCGTCCTCCATCATATGTTATGTGTGCATGATTAATATGCATATGTATTCCCCATGTTCGATTAAAGACGCAATTATAGTTGTGTCCACCTCTAGTATGCCAGTTTCCAGTTCTCGTGAATACTACGAATATCAGGCCTATGTAAAGCTACGTTGCCACGTTTCTCAGTGTGCACGTTATTTCATTATAAAGTCCCCGTTTCTAGGCCTCAAAAGGGCCCGGACACCAGATTCAGCTCCTGTCTCCTGAGCCCTCGCTGAGGAGCGATACAGCCCCCACCTGTATCCCTGACCCTTCACTTACTTCCTGCCTCGCAGTGCCCGGTTCAGCCTGGCTCTGCCTCTGAGTCTGCCAAGAGTATGTTATGGTTCCAGTTATCAGTTCAGTCCTCCTTCTCTGCATTCCTAAGCTACTGAATCGCATCAATAGTTTCCGTCATTGTCTAGCCTTTACGTCTCCATGTAAGAGAAATACTGTATTAATGGTCATTTAATATTCCTCATCACGCACTACATGTAGAATAATGCATGCTCCAGTCTTAGAGTCTGTTAGCCTTTACCCCGATAGCTTTTGGATTCTATCAACATGTTCTCTAAACATCAGATACTAGATACTGCTTAGGTACATGTCGCCCTGACTCTGCAGACTTCAGTCTCTGCTCCTAGCACAGAGTTCATAGCCCCCAGCTTCTCCTAGTAACACGTCATTGCCAGTTTGCGCGCACCATTAGGTCAGAGGTCCCGGCTCCTTAGGTAGCCCCCTCCATGTTTCCACCCCATTCATGACATATTCTGTTACGTTTGCATCACATGTCTATGTATACGCCCCTGTTACACCCACTTTCACCCTTATCTTTCGCGACTGCTACGCGTCACACCCTTTGCTCCACCCACTGCTCCGCCTATCATATGTACTGTAATGCAACTTTTTTACTATATATGCTTGTGTATTGTTATTAAATGCGAGCGCGCTCATCCTAGATCCAGCCCCGGCAGCTGCCGGGCCCTGCCATCCTATTCCTATGCAGGTTGTCCTGTTCCTGTCCTTTATGCTGTAATAAACCTGCAAACTCCTACTACCTCGAATCTTGACTCTTATTTATTGAGCTATCTGTTATTGCTATGCCTAGACAAAAATAGATCCGGTATTATTTATTTATATACCACATAATGGCGCCCGAATAGGGACTTGCCCTTTCCCCACGCGCCGGTGAAGCCATGCGTGCCCCCTGACCCTCTGCAGCCGTGACGGAACCATACCGTGCACCGGCAGATATTTCTGCTTCAAGTATCCCTCAGGCCCACGGAGGAGACGGAGGTGGCGGTCCAGCATCCAGACGAGGCGGTGGAGGAACGCGGCGAGTCCCGACCAGAGCCCAAGCCGAGAGTCCAAGGTCCGAGGTATTCGGAGGCCCACCCGTAACAGAAGTCCGAAGTTCGTCCGTCCGGCGTCGAAGCAGTCCAGTCCAGTTCGAGGCCTTCCGTTCTTGCTGCCCGGTGAGTACCGTTGCTGGGGTAGTATCTAGACAGGGTCAATCTAATTGACTCTGGTCCGTGGGTTGGTGGTACACAGACCCACAAACGAAGTGTCCACTTCGGTGGATGCGGGTCCTGACGTGTCTCTGTATGAGACCGGTAAGTTTCGTACTGTTTCAGCAGTGCATCTAGTTTCTGTTCTAGTCAGTTCTGTTCTCGAGAAAATTCATGTATTCTGTGTTCCGTATTCCAGGTAGTATTCTGTTCGAACTGTTATTTTTAATGTTCTTCATGTACTTTAATGTCGTGGTATGAGTGTGAAGTAATTATCGTGTTTATTGTGTAATTACGTATTGTGTCTCAGTTACAGTTCAGTCATGCCCTTATTTTCGAAATTACGTCAGTTAAAAACTAGAAAAGGTCTGCTAGAAGCAGCAGTTCCTGTCCCGCCTAGGGACAGTCCAGGTCATTTTATGTATCAGAAGCATGGCATAAGCGCCATATTGTATCTAGATTTATGGGTAGAGTATACCAAAGAGTTGGAGGAAAAGTATAGATGGCCCGTATCAGGTACGTGGGATGCCGAGTGCATCATGAGAGTAGAAGAGGTATTATGGAAAAAGAAAGCCAGGCAGTCACAGAAAGATGCCATCGAGTTATGGCGCAAAGAATCCCATAAAAGAACCGAAAAAGAAATCAGAAAGTCTGAATTAAGTAGAGAATCCTTAGAGCGAGCCCAAGAAAAAGAATTAATCGAGATAGGTGAACGAGTTAAAACCGAACAGTCAGACAGACAGAGGAACGCCCTCATTAAGGGTATGTATCCTCTTCTTGCCGAGGGCTTGCCAAAAGCGACCCCGGAGGCATCTAGTAATTTTCCGCCACCCTTAGTTCCGATCAAGCTACGTCACAAACCGACCGCAGCTGATATTTTCATTTCGTCCTATTTGGACGACACAGTCCCGGAATATGCAAATCCCGCTCCGCCAGTCCCTGTAAATCAGGCACTTCCTGCTCCTCCAGACACCGGGGCACCCCTTGCAGTACCTGCTACGGCCCCCCAGGTTCAGCCCGCCATACAAGTTCAGCCCGCATTTTAATTTCCCGCCGCACTAGTACGAAGAGTGTCAGTCGACGGTTCCAGTTTAGGGGCCGCAGGAGGAGGTCCTCCTCAGACCCCGCCGCCAAATAGACGTCCAGGAGCAGTCGAGTTACATGAACGTGCGTTACAGCGTACGCCTAAATATCAGTCCATTGCAGAAATCAGGCGAGCTCTTACTGAATGCTGTTATGATCCAGTTCCAGGCGAGGATGGTATGGTTATATTTTCCGTGCGTGTTAGGCAGGTGTCAGAGTACTTGGTCACTTTACCGAATATGAAGGAAGATCTAGACAGAATATATCGTTTCATCCGTACAGGGGATGATCCAGAAAGTATTAGTGACGTCATGTCTCAAAGGAAAGTTGAGATCCAGCTCATGATATTAAAGTTTCTGATTAATTGTCTAATAAGGGAACAAGATTATCCGACCAAAGTTCAAGTCGAAATGAGAACCCTGACAAGGTGGAGTGATAATATAGCCGAGGGTAAGCACAAGACCATCAGTAGTATAGAGAGTATGTACAAGAAAATTCGTAAGGAAATAATAAGGTTACATGATCAACGTAAAGCAGCACAAGTAAGCGAGAAAGAAAATGACTCTGCGGAAGAGGTAGAGGACGAGAATCCCGCCAGAATAGCGTATGTAGGAAAATCTAGATTTCCAGATCGCCATTTACGCCTAGAACACAAGTCTACTTTCCATCGTCCAACACCAGAACAAGGTTCTCTAGAACAAGTATTTCAAGCTACCGACCATATTCTGAAATCACGAATCGGTTATAGTGAGTTAAGTACTATGCATGAACAAGAACTAGTCCGATCAGCAGTCCGATGGATTACTGATTCTACCACTTTTCCAGACGAAATAGTGGCACAAATGTTTCTGAAATTGCCCCCAGCCGAGCAACGACTGGTGGGTATGTATATGATCCAGCACCTCATTACTTTGTATGAGGGTCAACATTCTGATCCAGGTCCATTACACGATGTCCTGAACGAGTTACTCCAGTATAAATGGAAAGGTTTAGGTACCGATTTAATTAGTGTCATTCTAGAACAGCGCCACAAATATAGTATGTTTTTGAACCCGCATTTTGTTCATGTCTCACCCCCAGAAAGTAAACCCTTTTACATAGACCGACAAAATCCGTTACGAGAAGTGCATCCAGTTAAGACAGAGGGTGGTGAGATGCAACGAGTGTTTGTTTACACCCCGATCACAAAGATGGAACTCTTAGAGATGAAAAAATGAATTCCCTGTCATGATAAAGATCCAGCAGGGTTCCACCGAGAATTGAAAGACATGCTCCGTATGGGAGAATACACGTATCCAGACATAATTAAAATGTTAAAAGTCCTGTTGCCCGCAGGGGTATATGAGAAACTCAAAGAAAAAGATTGGGAGGTGGGAGAGAAAAAGATCGATTGGGCAGTTCTAGAAGCTGAAGACAAGGCACGAGTACCAGGTACCGGTCTTGGAGATAAATGTAAAGAATTACCAGAATTATTAATACAAGTTTTGCCCAGATTATTAACAACTAAAAAAGAAGACTGGGATGCAATCTCAGCCTGTAAACAGAAACAAGACGAAGACACTAGTGATTTTTATTCTAGATTTGAGAAATGTTTTAGCATCAACAGTGGCCTCAAGACAAGTAGCGAGTCATACCCTCACCTTTTTGTTACTAAATTAGTCGAGAATTCAAGTCCACCAATTAAAAACCGAGTTTTGAAAGTCGAAAGTACCTGGCAAGCTAATACCCCGTCCCAGATGTTACAGATGCTTCAATACCACCAGAATAGAATCAGAGAAGAGCAAGAACACGAGAGAAAGCGTATGAAAGACACGAAAATGAAAGTACTAGTTGCACAATCTGTTCCTCAAGACAGTCAGAAGAGGGGTCCGAATCAAGCCAGTCATCCTGCAGCTCCCGTTAAAGGGAACTGCAATTATTGTAAACAGCCAGGTCATTTTATAAACGAGTGTGCAGTTCTGAAACACAACATAGCTACCGGTAAGACTAAAGAAAGACCACGTCCGCCTAGACAAGAACAAGTTTCACAGACTCCTCAGCCACAGAATGCACAACAGACAGTTACTGTACCGCAGCCCATCGCTGCAACACAGCATGTTACACAGCAGATGTACCAGTATGCACAGTCCGAGTATCCAGAGTATCAGTCATATTCATGAAACAGCCTAGAGAGGGAGGTAGGCTTGCCTCTCATCGAGATACCTGTAGATCAAGAAGGTCCCTATGTTCACAGTCAAGTACTAGGGAAAGACAGAAAGTTTCTGATTGATACAGGGGCAAGTAGGACCACTATAAGTCACGCCGAAGTTCCAGGGGCTCCGCTCTCAGGCTCTAGAAATGTTTCCCTTGGATTTTCAGGAAAACCTATCGTAAATGAAATTTCAAAGCCAGTTACTCTAGAAGTAGGTCCATTGTCCCGCTCTACTGATCTGTTACTTACTAAGTCATGTCCAGAAAATCTATTAGGCATTAAAACACTGAAAGAGTTAGGTGCAGTTATATGCTGTTCCCCAGAGGGAATACGATTGTTTCTTCGTGACTTCAAGGGTCACTATGTGTTACGAGATTTTGATCCGAGATTGTCCAATGTTCCGCAGCATCTATGGGCGCAAGGCCCAACTGATGTTGGCTTTATGCAAATCACACCCCATCGTGTGACTCTCAAGCCAGGTGTAGTCCTGCCACGAATCAGACAGTACAGATTGCCGCCTGAGGCTGTAGCAGCCTTATCCAAAATTATTGACGAGCTCATGGCTCAAGGAGTAGTGGTAGAAACTGACTCCAATGTATGTAATTCTCCGATCATTCCAGTCATGAAACGTACTGATCCAAATGCACCTCCAGTATATCGTTTAGTGATTGACCTTCGAGAACTTAATAAATGTATTATTCCCCAGTACCCAGTTGTCCCAGATATCTCTTCCCTATTGACAGCCATTGATTCCGAAGCCACATTTTTTACTGTCATAGACCTCAAGAACGCGTTTTTCAGTGTCCCCATTCATCCAGACAGCCAGTTTCTTTTCGGATTTTGTTTAAATGGAAGGAGCTATATGTTCACACGAGCTCCTCAAGGTTTCACAGAAAGTCCTAGTATTTACAGTCAAGCACTCAAGAGACAACTAGACAACATTCACATGCCAACTGACACTGCCCTGCTCCAATATGTCGATGATCTACTGATCACAGCCCGTTCTGAACGTGCTTGCGAGCAAGCATCCCTTACAGTCTTGTATTTCCTAGCCGAGATGGGGCACAAGGTGTCCCCTTCAAAGCTTCAATTCTGTGTCCAGCAAGTGATCTATTTAGGCCACTTACTGTCCAAGAGGGGTAGGCAGTTGACACCAGATCGTATTCAGTTAATAGCGAGTCTTCCTCAGCCCAAGACCCAGAAGGAGGTACGTGCTTTTATCGGCCTTACTTCTTATTGCAGACAATGGATTCCTCAGTATGCATTTCTAGCTAAACCACTGATACAGTTAACGACACAGGAGGCAGCCGTATCGACTGTCCTCCCTTGGACATCTGAACATACACTTAGTTTCAATGAGTTAAAGAAAGCCCTATGCCAAGCTCCAGTTCTAGCTACACCGAACTACAGTAAGTCTTTTACACTTTTCGTTACTGAACGCGAAGGTACAGCATTATCTGTTCTCACACAAGATCAAGCAGGACAATACAAGCCCTGTGCTTATTTTTCGAGCACATTAGATCCTGTAGCCCAGGCTCTGCCTGCGTGCCTCAAGTCAGTTGCAGCCACAGCACTAGCTATCAGACAAAGTGATTCCATAGTCTTAGGACACTCCCTGACAATACAAGTTCCACACTCCGTGGAAGTTCTTTTAAACCGAACACAAACTCAGCACTTGACAATTGCACGTTTAACAGGTTATGAATTGACACTGTTCCAGCCACAAATAGAAATCAGACGCTGCAACGTCCTAAATCCTGCTACACTGTTACCATCAGCTAATCCAAATCCTGCCACACACGATTGTGTGGAAGTAGTTAACATTATGACTAAGCCAAGACAAGATCTGACAGACATTCCATTACCAGATCCCGACCTGACACTTTATGTGGATGGTTCATGCATGAGAACAAGTACAGGAGAACTAGTAGCCGCGTATGCAGTAACTACTGACACTGAAGTTATTGAAACACACCGTATTGACACCCTGTCTGCTCAAGCAGCAGAGCTAGTTGCTCTGACTCAAGCCTGCATACATGCCAAGAACCTGAAAGTTAATATTTATACAGATTCACGCTACGCATTCGGAGTTGTACACGACTTCGGAGTGCTCTGGCAGGAGAGAGGTTTCATGACTTCTCATGGAACCAAGATTCAGCATGGTCTCCTTATTCAAGCTCTGTTAGATGCAATACATTTACCGACATCCATTGCTATCATGAAATGCAAAGCACATACGAAAGTTACTGACACTATTTCTCAAGGTAATGATCTAGCAGATCGCACAGCCAAGCTTACAGCACAGACTCCAGACATTTCAGTTAACTCAACACAGACACGCACTCCAGATCCGACTACATGTATGACAGTTAAGGACCCTACACAAGATGTCATAGACATACAGTTACATGCTACTCCTGAAGAAATCAAGAAATGGTCCGAACAAGGAGGGGTCCAGACAGATCAGGGATGGTTAACAAAGGGTAGAGCCACATGGTTTCTCCCCGACTCTATGGTTCAAGTCATTATTATTACCGCACATAGTCCAGCACATTTAGGGGAAAAAGCAATGTTAGACAGTATCCAGAACATTTGGTTCAACAAGCATTTACGAGCTGCAGCCAAGCAGAAAGTCCGTACCTGTATGATATGTTGTCAGTTTAATCCAGGTAAAAGTGTCCCGGTGGAACAAGGTGGATTCCAGCCTCCTGACCACCCTTTTGAAGTCCTCCAAATGGATTACATTCAGATGGAGCGATGTCGAGGTTTCAAGTATGTCCTTGTAGTTGTATGCGCTTTGTCCAGGTGGACAGAAGCATATCCAGTCCCAGATTACACAGCCACGACCACTGCCAAGCAGTTGGTTCGTGAGTTCTTCCCCCGTTATGGACTCCCTAGAGTCGTATATTCTGATAACGGCCAGGCATTCTCATCTGAGTTGATGAAACACGTTTCCCTGTTGTTAGGGTACCAGTGGAAGTTCCATTGTGTACGCCATCCTGAAGCAGCCGGTCTCGTAGAGAGACATAATCAGACCCTGAAAATTCGCATCGCCAAAGTATGTCAAGAGAAAGGTGTGGACTGGCTAATAGCTCTGCCAGTTGCCCTGTTCTATATGCGCATGGTCGCACATTCCAGATCAGGTCTGTCCCCGTATGAGGTCGTTTTCGGCCGCCCCCCTAACATGTGGGGTACTCCTAGACCTCGAAGTATTACAGATGTTTCAAGTAATATGCTGACAGATTACCTAGCTTCCTTGATGTCTGCCCTCAACTCTTGTCGTTCACAGGTTGCCGCCGCGTTTCCAGACAATACCGAGGTGGCACCGCATGAAATCGTTCCCGGATCCATGGTCCTAGTGCGAAATTTCGATCGTTCAAGTCCGCTGGAGCCTCGCTGGAAGGAGCCCCGACAGGTCCTCCTGGCCACCCGCACAGCCGTGAAGTTGGAGGGACGCAAAGGCTGGGTACATCTTTCGCACATCAAAAAGTTTTATGGATTGAAACCAGTTTCAAAGAACATTTCCGAGGATTTAAAGGACTGCCAAAGTACTATTCTTAAGGACTGTCCCGCAAAAGACAATGATATTGCACCCTCCCTGTTAGAGACAACTCCGCAACAGGAGTGTAAGAAAAAGTTAAGGTCTAGTAAAATAAGTCAGCCAGTTTGATTGTCTAAGTCCTCCCCTAGGTGAAACGGTTAGACCGGTTTCTGACATGTATAAAATAGACCCCCATAGTGAGAGAGTTAGTCAAAACTCAATCCGATGTATCATTGTTCTAAGTTTCGTTTTATTTCTCAGCATTATGATTTCCTGCACCAGTTATGCATTTTATCTGTATTTTCCAGTTTCTCATGTAAATAAGTCTTCTAATGTTACAGCAGAGCACACGTTTAGTGATCTGCCTCCTCATGAACTCTCTTATCGCCTCGCTATGCGTAACAATTCTTTTATCCGCATGTTACATTATTCACACCAGACCAGCAATGCCACTAATTGTTGGGTGTGTGGTCGACTTCCCCCTTTCCAGACACCGAAGGGAGTTCTGCCACTCTTTCCTTATCCGTTTTCACATAATGGTTCGTGTGGAGCATGGTCCACGTTAACGTCATCCTCAACAGATATGTCTTTTCTTAACAGTACATGTTTTCCAGACAAGCAAGGTCTTCCCCACAGAACAGGTTTAGATCTAGAAAATGAAGTTTACAACTTAGGTAATTATTCTTCGAATTTCATGGTCCTGAATGTTCAGTCTGATTCCACTCCAGACTTACCTGCTATTTCCGTATTACCAGTCAAAGGCGAATTATGTGTCCGAAATATTGGTTCCGTACATGTAGGACATAGCGACTGTACTACTATTGTCAAGTATAGTGACAGTGGGAAATCTATTTTCAAAGCTTCACGTCATTCTTATTTTATTTGTGGTCAAACCGCATATGTTCGTCTGCCCCTCGATTGGGAGGGAACCTGTTACATTGCCTTCCTACTGCCACCTGTTTTCCTAGCCCCATCTGATTATCACAGAAACACACATCTAGTACACATTAGACATAGAAGGGAGATTGAGTCCCCAATTGTCGATTATACTGAAACTGCTCTAGAACAGTATACAGATTTCAATAGAGGTTTCTTCTTCTTTATAGGACCTATCCAGAATAGTAAGCTAATCCGTAGGTTAACAAGAACCCTTGAAGCAGTAGTGAATGAGACTGCCTCTGCTCTAGGTAACTTAACCGAAGAGCAATCTGCTATGAGATTTGTCGCTTTGCAAAATCGTCTCGTCCTTGACGTCATACTGGCCGATAGGGGCGGGGCATGTAGAGTCATCGGATCTAGTTGCTGCATTTTCATTCCTAATAACGCGCCGTCTGTTTATTCAGCTATAACCAGACTCCATAAAATTGCCCATCTGTTACACCAAGATCCAGGCACCTGGACATGGTCCGGTTGGTTCTGGAATATAATTTCCGCCTGGGGATGGAAAGTCTTGTCCTTTCTAGGTATTGCAGTAGCGATCATATTCAGTTGCTGCCTCTGTATACAATGTGGCCCTGCGATTTGCGGCATTTGTGCTACCTCTTGTATTCCTAGTCCCAAGCCCCGTTCTAAATCCCGTTCCAAGAAAATTCGAGACGAGCAAATGATACTGTATGAAATGATAGATGGTATCATGAATATTGATGTTTCCTGATGGAAACGTAGTGACAAGGAGGGAATGTGGAAAAGTAAATTTTGCCATGTTCTGTGTCCCTACGCGTCCTCCATCATATGTTATGTGTGCATGATTAATATGCATATGTATTCCCCATGTTCGATTAAAGACGCAATTATAGTTGTGTCCACCTCTAGTATGCCAGTTTCCAGTTCTCGTGAATACTACGAATATCAGGCCTATGTAAAGCTACGTTGCCACGTTTCTCAGTGTGCACGTTATTTCATTATAAAGTCCCCGTTTCTAGGCCTCAAAAGGGCCCGGACACCAGATTCAGCTCCTGTCTCCTGAGCCCTCGCTGAGGAGCGATACAGCCCCCACCTGTATCCCTGACCCTTCACTTACTTCCTGCCTCGCAGTGCCCGGTTCAGCCTGGCTCTGCCTCTGAGTCTGCCAAGAGTATGTTATGGTTCCAGTTATCAGTTCAGTCCTCCTTCTCTGCATTCCTAAGCTACTGAATCGCATCAATAGTTTCCGTCATTGTCTAGCCTTTACGTCTCCATGTAAGAGAAATACTGTATTAATGGTCATTTAATATTCCTCATCACGCACTACATGTAGAATAATGCATGCTCCAGTCTTAGAGTCTGTTAGCCTTTACCCCGATAGCTTTTGGATTCTATCAACATGTTCTCTAAACATCAGATACTAGATACTGCTTAGGTACATGTCGCCCTGACTCTCCAGACTTCAGTCTCTGCTCCTAGCACAGAGTTCATAGCCCCCAGCTTCTCCTAGTAACACGTCATTGCCAGTTTGCGCGCACCATTAGGTCAGAGGTCCCGGCTCCTTAGGTAGCCCCCTCCATGTTTCCACCCCATTCATGACATATTCTGTTACGTTTGCATCACATGTCTATGTATACGCCCCTGTTACACCCACTTTCACCCTTATCTTTCGGGACTGCTACGCGTCACACCCTTTGCTCCACCCACTGCTCCGCCTATCATATGTACTGTAATGCAACTGTTTTACTATATATGCTTGTGTATTGTTATTAAATGCGAGCGCGCTCATCCTAGATCCAGCCCCGGCAGCTGCCGGGCCCTGCCATCCTATTCCTATGCAGGTTGTCCTGTTCCTGTCCTTTATGCTGTAATAAACCTGCAAACTCCTACTACCTCGAATCTTGACTCTTATTTATTGAGCTATCTGTTATTGCTATGCCTAGACAAAAATAGATCCGGTATTATTTATTTATATACCACACCATCATTGACCAGGAGACAGGGATCAGGCACACAGGAGCCGCAGTGGTTAGAGCCCAGCAGCACGAGTCCTCCAATTGCTTTGACATTGTACAGCACATTACATTGCCTCCACATTACTCAGCCCAAGCTGCTGAATTAGTGGCACTAATTGCCGCTCTAAACAACGGGGCTGATGACCGCATCACAGTCTACTCAGACTCTGCATATGTCACAACAACGACACACTCAAGCATCCTGCGCTGGAAAAGGCGCGGGTTCCTCAAATCAGATGGAACACCCGTGTGCCACAAAGATTTGCTGGAAGACTTGATTGAAGATCTCACACTTCCAACTGAGGTAGCCGTTGTTAAATGCGCAGCGCACACTAATGGACAAGACTTTGTTTCCAGAGGTAACGCCCTGGCTGATTGGGCAGGTAAAGCTGCGGCCAGGGGCCCCTTACCCGTAGTTGCACCATATCACCCTATCTTACTTGCTCAGGCTGTTGCTCCGTCAGAACAGACAGAACAAACAAGAACACTAGCGGAACAAGTACAAAAGCAGGACGATGGTGTAGCTCCGGCCCAGCACTCAGACACAAATAATGACCATTCTGACGCACCCGGTTTATGCCCTATCGATGACACACAACAATACGATCAATTGCCCAACTACATCTCAGGGAAGTACAAGAAAGTGCACCACAACAAGAGAAATAGCTATGGAAGAAGAGGGGATACAGCAGGACACTGCTGATTTTATCTATAGACAGACCATGTCAGGAAAACCTGTCATGCCACAAGCCTTACTGCAGGTGGCACTGGATCAACTTCACCTTCCCGCACATGTCTCCCGAGATAACATGTCCACCACATTGCAAGCAGACTGGTTCATTCCCAATGCTTATGAACTAATACAGCTCTTTGTTAATAAATGCCTCATCTGCCAACAGTATTCACCAAATCCAACTCTCAAAACAGTTGTCTCCACTATTCCTAAACCTTCTGGCCCATTCAAAGAACTCCACCTTGACTATGTCGATATGATTGATCGATGCCAAAATTACCGATATCTCATCGTGGTAGTATGCCCATTCTCACGTTGGATCGAAGCTGGACCATGCGTCCACTGCGATGCCAAAGCAGCAGCCACATTCCTGCTCTGTGACGTCATCTCCCGCTTTGGAATTCCTTCCGCCATTAGAACAGACAACGGAAGTCATTCAAACGCCATCTTCTCCTCTCTCACCACAATGCTAGGCATCAGAAACAAGCTGATATCCGCTTACCACCCCCAAAGCAATGGCATTTGTGAGTGCCTCAACGGCCTGCTCAAAAACAAAATAAGCAAAATTAGCGCCACCATTGGCAAAAAGTGGCTCTACTGTCTCCCACTGGCCCTCTTCTCATTAAGAAATTCCCCGAGTTCGGATCACGACCTCACGCCCTACCAGCTTCTCACCGGATGATCCATAAATATAGCGGTCCCTCTCAGCAGGCCCAAAACTGATAGTGAATTATCCTCTGAGATTGTTAAGGCTGAGCTTTAAGACTTCTTGTGCACACTAACCCGCGCTGCGCAGTTCCCTTCTGTCCAGGTATCCAAGAGAAAGGAGAAGGGCCCCATCAATCCTGAGCTCCCACCTATCTGTCCTGGAACTCTGATCTTCATCCGGAGGCACGTCAGGCGCTGAAAAGATCCTAAGTTTGATGGACCTTTTGAGGTGACGGACTCATCTCCAACTGCCGTCCGGATAGCCGAAAAGAAAGCATGGATCCATCGGTAGGACATCCGCTTCGATTCCCGCACCTCCGCAGCAACAGACAAGGGACTAAAAGAGGGAAGCAATATACCCATGGTTCCCCTGAATGAGGCCAGTGACTTTCCATCCACCGTTCCATCCATCATTGAGGAAGAAGAAGAAGAAGAGACCCACGTGCTGCTCCACGAATATAGCGGCCGTGAAGCAAAGTTATGTATACTTAATGTTCTTATGTTTTGTATCATTATTGGAGTGGCACTAGCAACATTCAACTGGTATATCTTTTTTCTTGCTGTAAAGAATTATCATGACATAGGTAGCACAAATGCCGTAGTTCCTGCTGTTTCAGTGACTGTGCCAGCGATCACCCAGTACAAAAACTCCCCTACACACAAAACAATATGTTCCAGGAGCGGAAATACCACAACACCCAACACCTTAGGTCCCAAGTACACAGACAATAGCAGTAGTAATGCACCCACCAGTAGGCACCTGGAGCTCCCAGCTTCAATATCAGGTGACAGAAATGCCACTTGGAACAGGACTACTAACTCCACGCAACTTCCCGCATACCGCAGGCGTGCCTCACGCTACTATAGGGCCCGGAGGTTTGCCTTTGCTGTCCCCCCATACATGACAAAGTCAAAACCCCGTATCCCCTCCCCGTTTGTCCCTGGTTCCCATATAGACTAAAGGAATGTCGTTCAAAACATTCCAACACCTCGTGCAAATACAAGAAGGCTTAGGGCCTATGCTCAGCCTACCCCAATCAGTAAGAGACCATTCAGTCCACTCCTCCCTGGAAGAAAATTCATGGTACAGGGACATGACAGCCGTAGGGAAAAGGATAACAAATGAGTCCTGCTATGTGTGTTCCTACATTCCACATGCTGTAGGAGCGGACAGACTAATTTTTCCTAAAGAAGTTCCACCACACATAGTGATGTGCCTACTACACCTGTATCTTTGCTGCTTGGAGGGACAGGTCCAAATAGTAGGAGGGGTTGGAATATGGATTGGATTTGTGAATACAACAGAATGGGATAACAACAATGTCATATTCAGGGTCACTTCTGACAAAGTAGAAATAGAACAGATGATACAAGAGATGTACAAAAGGAATATACCAAACATGGATCACCGAGCGCAGATATTTAGGCAAATGAAATACGTTTCGATTTCAACACCCCTAGCGACATGTGACACACACCCACGCCTCCATGGCCACCGCCACCCGGGGGGCCTCCCCGGCCCACACTGTCAATGCTAGAACAGAACGCTTCTGGAAGTACTAGCCCGAGTATACTACAAGAATGAGTGGCTCAAACCTGGACACATATATTGTAAAGCAGCGTCCCTAGGTCCCCCTTGGACTGGCAAAACAATATGGGAGGAAAACATTGATTGGGATGTAGAGGATAACTGTGAACAGATTTGGAATGAGGCAGCAAGCAGATACACCTGGGGTGGGGAGAGAATGTACAAAGATAAAAAAGCATTCAAACTAAAAAATCCTTCTCTTTGTTTCATAGGTAATGGCTCCGTCTCTGTTGGGCGTAACACAGGCTGCAACTCGACTATTTTTAATTTCGATATGCAGTATGGCACCTCCACCTTGATGGACTACTATTGGGCTTGTGGAGAACACCTCTATCTCCAACTACCTCCTCAATGGCTCGGACTGTGTTCTTTGGTGACTCTGCATGAGATACATCTGGTTGTACCTGCATCAATCGCCTCCCACATACTGTCACACCCAATGACAGGTGATGTTATATTTCTCCACCGCCATCGGCGAGCAGCTGAATACTTTGCTGCAGGGACCCTCGGCGACATTCCAGCAGAATTTCGCCTCTTCAACGAGGCCCAGCTATTCTTTGGAGGAGCTTTTCCAATATTTCAAACAAATGCGAATGCCCGCTGGCTAGAAGTCACCCGTTATGAGGTCATGAAGGCCATCAACAGCACTAGGGATGGGCTCAATGCGATTATGGAAGAGCTACGTCCCCTCAGACAGATGGTCTTGGAGCACCGTTACTACCTGGACATGCTAACCGCCAAAGATGGTGGTTTGTGCCATAAAATAGGAAAATCCTGCTGCACGTTCATATCGGGAAACGATGAAGATAACGGATCCATATCAAGGGCCATTGAGGAGTTGACAAACTTGGGAAAGGAGATGATCGACGAAGGAGGTGCCCCTGAGGACATTATCCCAACAAACTGGTTCGACTTTGACTGGATGCCCTCCTGGCTGACAGCGATTTTGAAATGGTTGATACCTATAGTCGGGATTATGTTAGTTCTGTGTTGCGCCTTTCAGATAGGGAGCCACTGTATTAAGAGAATAAGCACAAAAGCTGTAGGGATGAATTATGCTAGAACAGGGATTTACGAGATACCAAAATATGAAGACAGGGATAGGGCCCCTGGGGATGGGAATGGAGAACAAATGCGAATGATCGAGCTAGTACCACCTAACATGCACCCAGCACCACCTGCCACACACTATGGGGTGCCAGCAGCCCCGCTTCTCCCTCCAGGTAGAAACACACTAAGTCACAACACTGCAGCGGTACAGTACGAATGCCTGCTCAATGAATCCGGTGCACAGTATATCCAACTACGTAAGTCTGACGAAAACGTTGCACGTCCGGCCAGTTTTCAGTGCTATGTCAATGACATGCCATGGATTCCACCATTGGCAGAAAAATTAAACAAAATACTCACTTAAGAGTGTGTTCATAAATGAACAAGAGGGGGTAGAAGATGGAGGGTCCCGTTCTACCATCTAAAATCACCAGGAAGAATATTTCTAGCGGCCTTGGTAAGATGAAGGTCTGATGTAGGCCCTGCATTATGTAACCCTGAAAATATGCTAATATAACTCTCATCAGGCACTACTAGTAAACAAAGGCCCCAGAGCCCACCATGCTTAGGCAAAACGTGTCCAGGGGCTACCATCTTATGATAACAGCCTCTCACATTAAACTTACATTTCGGTGCATTGAAATAATCAGGTGAAATTAGGCCTTCAGAGGCTAGTGAGTTTCACAGCCAGCTTCAAGACCAACACCCACACATACACAGACTGGTGCACGTCGGTACAGCTTCCTGAAAACATTGCTATCTACAAAATGTTCTCTTTCAAAATGTACTTAACAAAATGTTCTTTTTTCAGAAATGTACAAAATGTTCTCTTTCAAAATGTACGTAACAAAATGTTCTTTAAAGATGTCCTTCCGGTGTCCTAGGACACATGTGGTTAGACCACCTGCACTGAATGGGCGTAGGCCAGTGTGTCACCATAGAACCTTGGTTCCTCAATTTCAGGTATATCAGAGCCAACCGTCAGATTTTAAGGCAGAACTTTCCTGCGGATGCCTGGCATTGAGCGTGGTCTGTTCTCCGGCTAGCCGAATATCTGACTTGGGACACCGGCGCCTCTCTCAGGTTGTTGATCTCCCAGGGCAGATAACCCTTCTGCTCCTTTATACCTTTGATGTAACCCTTTAGCTATCTCTCTCTCCTAGTCATTATGGGACTGGTCTCATTCCTGGAAACCTCCAGACACTGAATTTAATAGCAAAATGTTCTATTCTGAGCTAATTCAACTTGTGCCTTCCTAGCCTCGATCCCATAATTCAGGGCCCTGATAGAAATGAATAACCAATGAGTATAGATCTGTCCTAAATATTTTGCCCTAATGCACTAGAAATTCTACATCAATGTACTCAGTAGCATAGGATCTTTGATCATCTGTAATCGTGTTCATTTGATTTGTATACATTTTAGTCCAGTCTTGCCTTGCGATATTTGAGCATTTGTCATCTAGCATTTACTCCAGACAGGGCGAAGTCTGGACCCCTTGTAGGAACTTGCATTATAGCCTGAACTGATATGCAGTTATTTTTCAGCTTGTGAACTGAAAATAAAAGTGCCACTCCAAACTTGAAATTCTGGTATCTTACATCTTTATTCCTTGTCTCTCAGTGGAGTGCTGTGTTGGTGATTTGTGTCCACACTCGAGGTGGTGACCACTGACCGAAAGGGTCAAGATTTACCCTTTCTCACTAGGCCCCAGGGGGTCAGCTTTGTATTCTTTTTGGAAAGGAATGCGGCCCTCCTGTCCAACCCATTCAGGGGCCCAGGCGGGTCATCCTTCAGGTGGTCCTTTTTTCAGAGGAGAGGGTGTGGTGCCCCTCCCCAATGTATGTAAGGGCCTTGGATACCCCATCTCCTTAGGCTGAAGCATTTTTTGGGGGAAGGTGATTCTACCCATTCTCACCCTGGACTGAAGCACTTATGTTAAGGAGTGGGGCACAAGTCCCCCTCAAGAGAACAGCTATAATGACCCCATACCCAGGGCTCAATTATTATAGGGGAGGGGCCTCAGCCCCCCCTCACCAAGGTACATTAAAGATCCTGTTAGACCTGACATCTGTGAAGTGGCTTCCCCTGACATTTTGCCCTCTGACCTTATGTTTTGCGGACTTCAGTTTTGCTTGCTTTAGGAACCCTGGCCCCTTACAACTGCTATCCAGTACTAAAGTGCATGTGCTCTATACTTAAAACATGTTAATATTGGCTTATCCATAATTTATCTATAAGTCCTTAGTAAAGAGCTTAACATGTGCCCACTGCGTGTAAAGTAAATGCTGCTAGTGGGCCTGCAGCACTAACTGCAGCCCTTTAAACATGTCTCAGACCTGCCATTGCAGAGGATGTGTTTGCAGTTCCAAACTGTTATGGCAACCTGGCAAGTACTCCCTCTAGCCAGGCCTAAAACTTACATTTTAATACATATGAGTCACCCACAAGGTAGGCCCTGGACAGCCCATGGGCAGAGTGCAGTTCACTTAAAAAGTAGGACATGCACTCTTAACTTTTTGCTGTCCTGGTAGTGAAACACTCTTAAATTAATTTTTCACTCCGACAAGGCCTAACTTGCCCATAGCGTATCATTGGGATCACCTTATTACTACATATAAGTATCATTTCCAATCTGGACAAGAAGGGACCCCAGATTTGGTGTCTCTAAAATCACAATTTAAAAACACAACTTAAGGAGAAGTTGGATTTTAAATTTGCACTCTAAAAATGCCACTTTTAAAAAGTTGGCAGGGTATGCCCAGACGTGGGTCCCTTGCTCACGTTGCCACTGGATTCAAGCTAGCCTGACTGATGACGGCTGATTAGCCAGAAACCAGTCCTACGATACTCGTTTCCGGTCCAGGGAAGACATGGCTTGGCAGTTCGGGCTGGACTGTTCCCATGAGGCACAGGGTCAGACTGATTTGCATATGGCCACGTCTGAACTGGGGAGGCGGAGTGAGCTAAAGAATGCTGATGGATTAAATCCAGATCAGTTGACTGGGGTGAGTGCTTGCAATGTTCAACACTCCGACCATCATCCCCTTTGTTTTTTCTTTGTTCGCCCTAAGTTGGCAGGGTATGCCCAGACGTGGGTCCCTTGCTCACTTTGCCACTGGATTCAAGCTAGCCTCGCTGATGATGGCTGATTAGCCAGAAACTGGTCCCAGGATGCTTGTTTCCGGGGAGGCGGAGTGAGCTAAAGAATGATGATGGATTAAACCCAGGTCAGTTGACTGGGGGTGAGTGCTTGCAATGTTCAACACTCCGCCCATCATCCCCTTTGGTTTTGCTTTCTTCGCCCTAAGTTTGCAGGGTATGCCTAGACATGGGTCCCTTGCTCATTTGGCCACTGGATTCAAGCTAGCCTGGCTGATGACAGCTGATTAGCCAGAATCCGGTCCCAGGATGCATGTTTCCGGTCCAGGGAAGACATGGCTTGGCAGTTCGGTCTGGACTGTTCCCATGAGGCGCAGGGTCGGACTGATTTGCATATGGCCACTTCAGAACTGGGGAGGCGGAGTGAGCTAAAGAATGCTGATGGATTAAATCCAGATCAGTTGACTGGGGGTGAGTGCTTGCAATGTTCAACACTCCGACCATCATCCCCTTTGTTTTTTCTTCGTTCACCCTAAGTTGGCAGGGTATGCCCAGACGTGGGTCCCTTGCTCACTTAGCCACTGGATTCAAGCTAGCCTCGCTGATGATGGCTGATTAGCCAGAAACTGGTCCCAGGATGATTGTTTCCGGTCCAGGGAAGACATGGCTTGGCAGTTCGGGGAGTACTGTTCCCATGAGGCACAGGTTCAGACTGATTTGCATATGGCCATGTCTGAACTGGGGAGGCGGAGTGAGCTAAAGAATGATGATGGATTAAACACAGGTCAGTTGACTGGGGGTGAGTGCTTGCAATGTTTAACACTCCGTCCATCTTCCCCTTTGGTTTTGCTTTGTTTGCCCTAAGTTTGCAGGGTATGCCCAGACATGGGTCCCTTGCTCACTTGGCCACTGGATTCAAGCTAGCCTGGCTGATGACAGCTGATTAGCAAGAAACCGGTCCCAGGATGCTTGTTTCCGTTCCAGAGAAGACATGGCTTGGCAGTTCGGTCTGGACTGTTCCCATGAGGCACAGGGTCAGAATGATTTGCATATGGCCATGTCTGCACTGGGGTGGCGGAGTGAGCTACAGAATGATGATGGATTAAACCCAGAACAGTTGACTGGGGGTGAGTGCTTGCAATGCTCAACACTCCGTCCTTCATCCCCTTTGGTTTTACTTTTAGAAAGTTGGCATGTTCTTACTGCAACTATTTGGTGCCTTCTGCCTGTCTCTGAATACAGATCTGGAGTGGGTGAAAGTTAGCTTTCAGCATTCCCTCTAGCATGGCACCAACCAGGTTGGTGTGTGAGGGGTCTTTTAAAAACCCAATGGGTCTCAACTCATGCCACAAACAGTGACAACAAGTATTCACACACACATAGTGGGCTCGTCCAAATTGTTTAAGTATCATACGATTCAGGGCACCAGGACGCGCTCCCTTAATGCCCTTGTTCTCCCATTGGTTTTCCTAGTATTTAGCAGCACACAGCTATGAGAGCCATACAGAACCAACTTTTTATCCTTATTTGAGTGCACCGATATCAAGACATACCATGGCAGAGAATCCAGGCTAGGGGTTTACTCTAGATCAGTGGTTCCCAAACTTTTGACTCCTGAGGACCCCCATTGAGTCACCACTGGAAGCCGGGGACCCCCAAGCAATTTGTATGAGTTACATTTCAAACATTAACACCTTCAATGCTACATTAATTCCCCCCTGGTGCTGAACTCTGCAGATCCCCATTGAGCATGACGAGCTCAGCTCGTCATGAGCACACGAGCAGTGTACTGCATGATGAGCTGAGCTCGTCATGAGCATGGAAGGGGTTAAAACAGTAATTCGAAAAAAATACACACGTGTGCACACAAAACAAATACTCAAAGTACTAAGGATTTTGGGGCCAGATGTACGACCATTTCAATTAGGGCCTCGCAATTGGCGACACATTGCGAGTGGCAAATTGCGAGTCGCTAAATGAAATGTACAACAGTGTGTTTAACACTGTTTGGGATTCCCAATGGGGTCGCAAATTGCGAGGTTCATTAATATTAATGAGCCTCTCGCAATTTGCGAGCCCCTTGGGAATGCCAGCCCTCCCAGCGATGGTGGCCTGCTGGGCTCTGCAGGCCACCATGTCTGGGACTGCTTTTAAATAAAGCAGTTAAAAAAAAAATGCAGCCTGTTTACCATGCATTAAAAAAAAAAGAAAATTAATCGTTTTCGTTTCATTTTCTAAGGGCAGGCAGAGGTCCCTGGGACCACTGCCTGACCTTAAAAAATTATTTTGAATGCATTTGCAGAGGGGAAGGGGTCCCCTGGGGACCCCTTCCCATTTGCGAATGCATTACCATCTACTTGAAGTAGGTGGTAATTGTGACTGTTTTGCGACCGCAAAACATTTGTACATGGTTTTGAGACTCGCTATTTGGAAGGGATCTATGACAGAATATCGAGGATGCAAATATCGACAGACAAAATATCGACGCTGGAATATCGATGGCAAGTATATCGACACCCTATCTACAACATGGTAAGTACAAAAATATAAAAAATAAAATATCGATGTTAAAAATATCGTAATTAAAAATATCGTTTTTTTAAGTAAAAAAAAAAAGTTAAATTAAGTAAATAATACATATATATAATTTAAACTTATTTAAAAATGAATTATAATGTTTAAAATGAATGAATATTACATATTTATTATTAAACATTTAATTAAAATTAAACATACAATATATAATATATACTTAATTAATATATATATATTTAAATTAATTAAGAAATATTAACAAATACTATAAATTAAAAATACATCAACACTCATAACATAATAACATAAATAATAATAAATAATTATATTTAATAAATAACAACAATTAAATATACTTTCAATATTTGAATAATTAATTAAATACAACATTATGTAACATATTAAATACATAAATAAATATAAATAATATTGGATAGCATAAGGGTAAAAATTACTATTCCAACTCCAGAGGGTGCAACAGTAGGGAAAGAGTTGGATAGCGTAGGGGGGAAATTACTATTCCCACTCCAGAGAGTGCAACAGTAGGGAAAGGGCTGGATAGCGGGTGGGTAAAACTTACTATTCCCACTCCAGTGAGTGCAACAGTGGGGAAAGCGTTAGATAGCGGGTGGGTAAAAATTACTATTCCCACTCCGGTGAGTGCAACAGTACGGAAAGGGTTGGATAGTGTACGGGTAAAAATTACTATTCCAACTCCAGAGGCTGCAACTGTAGGAAAAGAGTTGGATAGCGTATGGGGGAAATTACTATTCCCACTCCAGAGAGTGCAACAGTAGGGAAAGGGCTGGATAGCGGGTGGGTAAAACTTACTATTCCCACTCCAGTGAGTGCAACAGTGGGGAAAGCGTTGGATAGCGTAGGGGTAAAATTACTATTCCAACTCCAAAGGGTGCAACATTAGGGAAAGCATTGGATAGCGTAGGGGGAAAAATTACTATTCCCACTCCAGAGAGTGCAACAGTAGAGAAAGCGTTGGATAGCGTAGGGAGAAAAATTACTATTCCCACTCCAATGAGTGCAACATTAGGGAAAGCGCTGGGTAGCGTAAAGGTAAAAATTACTATTCCAACGCCAAAGGGTGCAACAGTAGCGAAAAAGTTGGATAGCGTAGGGGGAAAAATTACTATTCCCACTCCAAATAGTGCAACAGTAGGGAAAGAGTTGGATAGCGTAGGGGGAAAAATTACTATTCCCACTCCAGTGAGTGCAACAGTAGGGAAAGCATTGGATAGTGGGTGAGTAAAAATTACTATTCCCACTCCAGTGGGTGCAACAGTAGGGAAAGCGTTGCATAGCGTAGGGGTAAAATTACTATTCCAACTCTTAAGGGTGGAACAGCAGGGAAAACGTTTAATAGCGTAGAGTCTAGATGATGTCAACAACATCTTGGCTAACACCCAACTTATGGCAGACTTCAATGTGGCCACATCTATAGCCCATAAACAGCAGATTGGGAGTGCCTCAATGAGAAAAAACTTAATCGCATAAGAACAATTTCTACATGGGGTCATCCTCACAGATTACCTGAGGAATAACACCGCCCCAAGAGGACTCATAGTCATGAATGCCCCACGCATCTTTCTAAACGACGAAACCTTCAGAAAAGACTGGGCACAAATTGTGTGGAGATGCACCAGAGATTGGATTATCCTCATAATCCAAACAGCCAAGGGTCTCTCCGATGCCATTCTCATTTAAATCCAGGCCACAGAAACACACTTTAAAGCCACCCTAACCTATTTCAAGAAAAGACTGGACAATACCAACAAGGAAATCAATGAGTATAAAGAAAGCCTTACACAAAGCTAAATTAATAAATTTCAGAAAGACCTCGAGAAGTTCTCCTACCTGAAACATACCCGCTGACACCAACTACAAAGCCCCTAAGAGGAGCGACACTTCAGGAGGTTCATCCGATGAAGACTCTTTGGGAAGCAGCAACTTAAGCACCAACAGCTACAGAAGAAAACAACAAGGAAGAGGCAGGAACAGAGGATGGCAACAACCATGGACACCGGCACCTCCAGGACCAAACATGCAGTATCCTGGCCCATACCCACCAATGCAGCCACCATACGTATACGGATGGAACATGCAGTTTGGACCCCCACCCCCACCACCCTATGTTAACCAGAACCAGAGGTTTGCTTTTTTAGGGGGAGGCCCACGAGGCAGAGGGAGAAGACGCCGAGGCAACCAAGTACTCTGGGGAGACGACTAGTACGAGGGAGCCCTAATGAGGAGCAAGTCCAAAGACCAGCAACCAGGCACGAGATGAGCCTGGTCACCAACCTCTCGTCCCACTCACTGACAGCAACGGAACAAAAAGTCCTAGAGAAAGGGCTGGGTTTCGTGCCAACGGCTAGACTAGACAAATTTCAGCTACATTGCGAGTTGACCTTCTTCATCCGGAAATTAAGACTTAAAGCATATTTCGAGAATGTTCAACTTCCGCCCACGGCATCTTCCGAGGGAGATACGCCATTCAGAGTGAAATCCAGCCACTGCTATCCCACCTGAGATATCAGTATATGAACAAGCGGTAACCAAAGACATAGAAGAACTCAAAGAAAACCACCCCTTCCAGAACACCACCACTGCAGAATGAGCAGCCATACAATCCCTGAGATCCAATTACGCTACAGTCATCAAACCGGCTGACAAGGGCGGACAGTAATCATGAACAAAGAAGACTACCAGCAGGAGTGCCTCAGACTCCTCAGTGACACCAAAAACTATGAAAAACTTCATCAAGACCTGAGTGACAATTTGAGAATTTGCATCCTTAACTTAGTAGAAGAAGCGGAAACCACAGGACTCATAACAACTGGAGAAGCCAAATTTCTCACCACATCAGAATGCAAGATCCCCTACTTCTACGTGGTACCTAAAATCCACAATAACAGAACGCCCCTTCCTGGGCGGCCGATCTTATCCGGCTCTCTCGTGGAGCCTCTGTCGCGCTACTGCAATTTCTTTCTCCAGCCCATGGTAAAAATCACCAATACGTACCTACAGGACACCAAAGACCTTCTCAGAGTCCTTGAAGGCCTGACTTATAACCCAGAAACATCCTTACTTGTAAGCCTCGACGTGGAGAGCCTCCCGCAAGATGACACCCTGAGAGTCCTAGAAATGGCTCTGGAAACAACTGACTGGCCATATCGCACATCCACCAAATTCATCTGGGACTGCGCAAAACTCGCATTAAAAGACAACTTCTTCGAGTTTGAGGGCCAACTGTACCTCCAAAAGTATGGTACTTCAATGGGGAGCATATTCGCTCCCAGCATAGCAGGCCTATATGTACACCATTTTGAGATACATCACATCTTTACCAATGACACACCAAAAATCACAGAGATCAAATTCTATAAACGCTATATAGATGATATCCTATTGATCTGGGAAGGCAACAGCGAGACGCTGACAGCTTTCTGCCAATGGCTTAACACCTGTGACAACAACCTAAAATTCACGTACAGTTTTGACCCCCTCAAAACCACATTTTTAGACCTCGACATTGAGGCGGAGAAAGGCCGCCTGAAAAGCAAGACTCATTTCAAACCCACATCACGCAACTCTCTATTACACTTCTCCAGTTTCCATCCCAGGCCATTGAGGGAGAATCTCCCCTATGGACAGTACCTGCGACTAAGGAGGAATTGCAGCAATGTGGCCGATTTTAAGCAACAGGCCAACAACCTCACAACTAAACTGAGAGACCGTGTATAACCGCAACAAATCATGAACAATGCAAAAAAGCGTGCCAGGAACCAAAACCGTGAAGGCCTTCTTGAAAGGCATCCACCTGAATCAACACCCATGCCTCTGACATGCGTCACCACCTTTAACACTGTGTCCAACCAAGTGTCAAACATAATAAAGAAACACTGGAAAATCCTTGGGACAGGTAATCTTAAGTGGACCCAGCACTCCTATCTCACGAAAAAATGCCAAGTCCATCAAGGACGAAATTGTCTCTAGCAGGCTGACACCAGTCCGGGCACAAGATAACACCATTTTGAATGCATGGGGCATCCCCAAGGTAACTGGCCATTTTGCATGTGGCAATTGCAGCTTATGCCACCTGACTGCAACCACTAAGACACTACATCTCGAACCTGGAAAGACGTGGGAGCAAATTGCAACATCGCCCATGTCATTTACCGGATCATGTGCCCCTGCAACCTAATCTATATCAGGATGACAAGTAGGAAAGTAAAAACCCGAATATGTGAGCATCCCAGTACCATACGATGCCGCAAAAACACAACCAAAATGACCAACCACTTCCTCGAAATGGGACACGCAACCAACGAAATGAGGTGGGTCATCATTGAAGCACTGGACCCAAATATGCCCAACTTCCAACAACAGCTACTACTGAAAGAACAAAGATGGATCTATCATCTATCCAGCCATAAGGTGGACCTTAACGACAATATTCCCTGAAACAGTCTCAGCAGACATTAAGTAAACAGGACTACCATCACATGCAGGGGTGTCACTAAACATCCCGTATGCCTCTACCAAAAACAACCACTCTTTACTCATACACACACTGGCACCATAGCAGGATCCTGAAACATAACTGTCCTACTAGTACGTCAACATGTATGTGCCCTACATCCAACGCCATAGCAGCAAGACCATACCTCCATGCTTGACCCTGGAGGTTGGCAGCTTGACACTTACCGCATCTGATGACACCTCTGTCTGTACTAACCCATGGTATTGTTTACTCAGCGCAACCTTTGGTAATGCATTACGTAATACTATCCTAGTAGCAAAACACTAGCAGTTCCGTAGAAGCATGTTTCCACCGAATTGCGCCAGCTAATACGCACCCAGTAGTTTACTACAGACACCTTTGTCTTAGCCTACAGCCCATTGGAACTGTGTGCCAAACAGAACCACTGTATTGGATTTCGAAATCTACACCTAGTAGTATATCAGCATCATTCTCTCAGAATCTTTCGTCCATAGAAACCCTTTACTTTATACATATTCAGCAGCACAGTCCCGTATAAGCATTCTCAATGCCAAAACCGGCATATACTGACCACTTCAAGATGGCCGCCACAAGCCACTTGACCCGCGAGGCCAGTGCGCATGTGCAACCACCCGGGTTTGCTGTGTCATCGCATTCCCAGAAGTAGAGCTGCAATCGTACACGTTGTACTTATACTCCCACATACCGGCCCTTCAGACGCCAGCCGGGACCGGGGGAACCAGATGCAGGCTAATAGGCAGAGGACTCTTCATCTCCAAATTGGACACAGTCGAGCCTCTCCCCCCGAGCCCCGATTCATGCTCCAACAACGATGGCATTATAAATATTAGTGCACTTTTTTTATTTTATTTTATCGCATTATACTCTTAGTCATGGCATTTTTAACTCGTTGGTCATATGCTACGGCTATAAGGCACTGAAGGAGATGATTCTGGCCACCACTCAGAGCCAGAAGCAGGGTGTTTCTACTAACCACGATGCTTAAAATCTCTGCACTTATTCATCGCATGATACACCCAGAACGGGACCACGGGGTAGCCCCCCCCAGTGGTTCTTAGCACAGCATACTCTCCTGTAACTAATTTGCAGTGTAAAGAGTAGATGGCAGCCACACCTATGCCATTCACAGAGAACAGCAGCTTGACTCACGCTGCCCTGTGTACTTACCTTAACAGCAGCATGCCTCACAGTATCAATGCATGCCGCAATCTGCAAGAGTACATTTAAAAACAGTCACTGTAGTGGCCCCACTTGAGGACCACCACACAACTTAAATTTATACCATTAAGATTGCATTTTATGTTGCGAACAGTCAAACATTTTATATGTTGTGTCTTGTCTTCTTGCTTCCCACAGGAATTTATTTGCCTCAGGTGACCGTCCTGACGCTCTCAGTAGCGGTCGCTCCCCAGGCTCCCTGCTCTGATCCTAGCATCGGTTGGCCCCCTGATTGACTCCTAACATCGCTAGGCTGCTCATTTGATAAGTATTGTTTTGCTGCCTGCCGTGCACGTTCGCGCTATTGTGCGACTAGCCCTGCAATTTGCATATTGATTTATACTAGCTGCGCTCTGCCGTGTTGCTCGTAGCCATAAGTGTGTGATTTTAAATAATATTTGAAGCACTTGTCAGAATTGAGATTTGGAGATTTGCAGCGCTTTACAGATTAGTTGCAGAAGCTGCTTGATTGTAGCCCAGCCTCTCTGCAGTCTCGTTCCTGGGACTGCTACAGCCATTTTGTTGTTGTTTTGCCCTGCAGACCCTCCCCTTCACCTCGCACCCGCCTCCCAGCTGACCCTCCCTCACCCCTCCCCCTCCACCATCCGCATATGACAGATGCTTTTGTGCGCAGCGTTCACGCGCAGCGGTCGCGCCGAAGGTGCGCCAAAGGTAAGCCCGTCTATGCCCGTCCGCGCCTGGACCGCGCCCAGTGCCAGACCCCCTGGCCCCCGCTCGCCTCACTCATCCCGCATAACGTACGATGCCGCCACCCTCCTAGCCCTTAACACCGGACGCACATCACAATGCTACAAAGCTGTCCCAGGACGTACCCACGGTCCCTTCGCCTGCCACTCCTGCAAATTTACCAGCATCAAGACCCATACCACACCCACCAACCCCAAACACAGCTCCGACTCTAACCACCTGAGGTGCATCCTGCTTAACACCCGCTCGATCTACAGACACGCCACCGAGCTCTGGGATCTACTCGACACTACATCACCTGACATCGCCTTCCTTACTGAAACATGGATGAACGCATCATCAACACCCGACATCGCCATAGCCATCCCGAACAATTACAAGATCATCCGAAAAGACCGCACCATCCAAACAGGAGGAGGAATCGCCATCGTCCATAAGAACTCCATCAAAATCACAACTAGATCCGACGATAACCTTGCAACCACCGAACACCTTCACTTCCAGATCCACACCGACCCTAGGACCACACTTAGAGGCACCCTCATCTACAGACCACCAGGAACCCGTAAACAATTCAGCGAAGATATCACTGACTTCATCAGGCCACATGCCCTCGCCTCCGAGAACTACATTCTACTAGGAGACCTCAACTTCCACCTGGAAAAGAAAAACGACAACAACACCACCACCCTTCTTGACAACCTGGCCAATCTCGGCCTCAAACAACTTGTCGACACCCCCACCCATGTAGCTGGACACACGCTCAACCCAATCTTCACCTCGAGCAAACACATCTCCTTCGACCGCACCACAGCTATCCATTGGACGGACCACAGCTGCGCCCACTTCAGCTACAAAACCACCTCGACCCACAACCCCCCACAACCTATTCCCCGAAGAAAATGGAACAAAATCACCACCAACCAACTTCTCACATCGCTCAACCAAAACACACCCGCCCTCTCATCGGATCCAAACCAAGCTGTCATCAAATTCAAACAATGGATCACTCACAGCGCTGACGAATTAGCACCCTTGAAAAATTATCACACCAAACAAGACAGCAAAAAGGCCCCCTGGTTCAACGATGACCTTAAAAAATCCAAAAAGCTATGCCGTACTCTCGAGAAAACATGGAGAAAAAACCCATCCACTGACAACATGACCACCTTCAAGACAGCCACCCGCAAACACCACCAGCTGATTCGATCCACCAAGAAATCAGCATTCAAGAATCGACTTGACAACAACGCCCATAACAGCAAGGAACTATTCAACATCGTCAAAGAATTCACCAACCCCACCGCAGCCTCAAACGACATCACTCCCTCCCAAGACCTCTGCGACTCGTTATCCTCCTTCTTCTACAACAAAATTGCCGACATACATAACAGCTTCGAAAACAGTCCCAACGAACAATCCTCTCCACCCCCCATTGAACTTAAACCGCCATCTAACAACCTCAGCGCCTGGAACCCAATCAACACTGAAGACACTATCCGCCTAATGAATTCCATCCACTCTGGCTCGCCAACCGACTCCTGTCCCCCCCACATCTTCAACAAAGCAGACTCCATCATCGCACCCCATCTCCGTGATGTCATCAACTGCTCCTTCAACTCTGCTACCTTCCCAGAAAGCTGGAAACATGCCGAAGTCAACGCCCTCCTGAAGAAACCCACAGCAGACCCCTCTGAACTTAAAAACTACCGCCCCATATCACTCCTCCCTTTCCCGGCCAAAGTCATCGAGAAAGCCATTAATAGGCAACTCGCCGCCTTCCTCGAATCCAACAACTCCCTCGATCCCTCACAGTCTGGATTTTGAGCCAAACACAGCACCGAGACCGCCCTCATCGCAGCAACAGACGACATCCGAACACTACTGGACAATGGAGAAACAGTGGCCCTCATTCTACTCGACCTCTCCACCGCCTTCGACACTGTCTGTCACAGCACCCTCATACAACGCCTCAGCAACATCGGCATAAAAGGAAAAGCCTTAGACTGGATCATCTCATTCCTAGCTGGGAGAACTCAGAGAGTCCGACTTCACCCTTTCAAATCAGAGGCCACCGAAGTCATCTGCGGTGTACCACAAGGATCATCACTCAGTCCCACCCTCTTCAACGTTTACATGAGTCCACTCGCTTCCATCGCGCGACAACACAACCTAAACATCATCTCCTATGCTGACGACACCCAGCTGATCCTTTCCCTCACCAAAGACCCCAACACCGCCAATACCAATCTTCACGAAGGCATGAAAGAAGTAGCCATATGGATGAAACACAGCCGCCTAAAACTTAACTCAGACAAAACGGAAGTGCTCATCCTAGGATCATCCCCCTCTGCCTGGGACGACTCATGGTGGCCTTCGGATCTGGGCTCAGCACCCATACCCACAAACCACGCACGCAACCTTGGCTTTATCCTAGACTCCTCACTCTCGATGACCAAACAAGTCAACACCGTCTCATCCTCCTGCTTCAACGTACTCCGTATGCTCAAAAAAATCTTCCACTGGATCCCCACCGAGACAAGAAAGACTGTCACCCACGCACTGGTTACGAGTCGACTAGACTACGGAAACACCCTATACGCTGGAATTACAGCCAAATTACAGAAAAAACTCCAACGCATCCAAAACGCATCTGCGAGACTCATTTTGGACATCCCTCGCCAAGATCACATCACCGGCGACCTGAAAGACCTCCACTGGCTTCCCGTCAACAAAAGAATAACATTCCGTCTCCTCACCCACACACACAAGGCCCTCTACAAACTAGGACCCGAATGCCTCAACACTCGACTATCCTTCTACACACCCACACACCAACTAAGATCCTTCAGTCAATGCCTCGCCGCAGTTCCGCGTATCCAAAGATCCACCATGGGAGGTAGATCCTTCTCCTACTTGGCGGCCAAAACCAGGAACTCACTCCCCACTCACTTCCGCCTTACACACAACCACATCTCCTTCAGAAAAGAACTTAAAACCTGGCTATTTGATAAATAATGATCCCCCTCCCCAAGCGCCTTGAGACCCTCTGGGTGAGTAGTGCGCTATATAAATTCTTGAACTTGAACTTGAACTTTGAAGTGTCAGTAAGTACGCCGACACTCTTTTCACAATTCTTTTACCACACACCTTAGCGAATGTGTAGGTACAGCATTGTCTTTATCACGTGGCTCTAATCTCTTTCGCCACTCACTAATCACCTTTCCGGTCCTGAAGAAAGCCCCATTTAACTACGCAGAGGGGCTGAAACATGTAGACCATCACACATAGCCAACTGATTGGTAATTAATCCTTAATAGTTGCATCACACAGATTTTAATCCATATCCTGAGCCGCCAATAATAAAGTTGAGGCAAGGACTCTCAGAGATATATTTTAACAGTAGAACTTCACATCACATTAACACACCGCCACCCACTCCGCTGTAATCAGGCATTGCAGCACAACCGGGGGACATTCGGCCACCCGGTAGGGACCCCGATGATGAAGCATGACACCAACCAGGTTGATGTGTGAGGGGTCTTTTAAACACCCAATGGGTCTCAACTCATGCCACAAACAGTGACAACAAGTATTCACACATACATAGTGGGCTCACCCACATTGTTTAAGTATCATACAATCCAGGGGACCAGGATGCGCTCCCTTAATACCCTTGCTCTCCCATTGGTTTTCCTATGAACAGAACAGGTGCATATTCCTTGACTCTTTTGCAGCACCGCTACTGCTGGGACTGCAAACTACACATCACGGACTGCCCAACACATCGTGTCCAGGTTTTGACGCATTTCTTCATGCTGCTCCCATCTCCTTCAGCCAAGAGATTTGATGCCGACACAGCAACAAGGTGTTCTTCTCATCTTGACTCCCGACACATCCTTGATGCTATGCAGATTGAAACCTATGCACTGCTTACATCTGCAAGATCGGCTACGACACATCACCCTCGATGTTGATGCATCCAAGGTGCTATTCAGTGGGCCAAGGTTAGTCCCTGTATCCGGCCCATGCTTCATTGTGGGTAACCTGAACCTTTGGATTTGACCCAGGCAAGTATGACCAGATAGCCCCGGTTGGTACTATTTGTTTCAAAGCACTACAAAACTGTTTATTCTTTAAAAGTCATATCTTGACTTTTACTTATTGGAGTTTCTTCATTTTGATCCTGCTTTACTCAACAATATAATAATTTTTTCTAAACTGGTGTGGAGTCTTTTTGTGGAGTTTTTAATGTTACTGTTTGAAGTATTGCACAAATACTTTGCACTTTGCCTCTAAAGTTAAGTCTGACTTCTCTGTGCCAAGCTACCAGAGGGTGAGCACAGGTTAATTTAAAGTGTGTTTCTGACTTACCCTGGCTAGTATTTACTAGGATTGTGGTCCCTGCTTGGGCAGTGGGCATACCTCTGCCAACCAGAAACCAAAGTTCTAACAGACCGGATCTATCAGGGTCTGACTACAAACAGTGCCCTTGGGACCCCATTCCTCAGGACACTGCTGTGCCATTGCGGGCAGGGACATAGGTTTGCTCCCACCTAGTGGGAGAATATAGAAAAGCTGCTCCAAGGCAGGGTGCAAACTGGGTGAGCCCGTGTGGCTGAGGGGCCATGGGCCTTCCTCCCACAGCCCCAACAGACAAAATCATGGTTGGTGCACCAGTGGTACCAGGGCGCCCATAGAACAAAACAACGAAATAATTGCTGCCAGTGCACTCCAGCATGTTATGTTATGTTAGCCAGATTTGTAGAGCACACTATCACCCGTGTCTAGTTGCACCTAGTGCCCAGTGGGACTATTCGAATAGCCATGTCTTTAGGTTTTTGTGGAATTGAAGAAGTGGGGAGGAGGCTCTTTGGTGTAACGTCAAGTAATTCCAAACTTTAGGCGAGTTGTAGGAGAAGGCTCGACTACCAGTTATGGTTTTCAGTATGTGCGGTATGTGTGCAATTAGGAATAAGGATGAGCAGAGGTGTATGGAAGGTTTGCAAAAGCAGATGCAATTGTTAAGGTATGCTGTGCCAGTGTAATGTAATGCCTTAACAGTGTGGGTAGGGAGTCTGAATTGTACGTGTTTGTGAATGGGAAGCACCTTCAGGTGTGGTGCTATGTGAGTGCAGCCTGGGAGGTTGAGAATGATTCTGGCTTTTGAGTTCTAAATGGTCTGCAGCCTTTGGGTGAATATTTTTGTTTATCCTAGCAAAGAGGGTATTCCTGTAGTCCAGTTTGCTTGTGACCAGTACATCCGTGATGGTTTTCAGGGTGCTGATTGGGTGCCATTTGAAAATCTTCCTAAGCATCTTCAAGGTATGGAAGAATGAAGTGACGATGGCATTGACTTGGGTGATCATGTCAAATTTTCTGTCAGTAATGATACTGAGATCATTGACATGGGTGGTAAGGGTGGGTGTCAATACTAGCTCTGTTGGTCACCATGTGGCGTCTCATTGTGATATGCTCTTCCCAAAGATTACAATTTCAGTCTTGATGGTGTTCTGATTTAGAGAGTTGGTGTTCATCCAGTGGACAATTTCAATCATGCTCATGGAATTTTCTCCAGGTACTGGGCATCTTGTCTGTGAGGGAGAGAATGAGCTGTGTGTTGTCAATTTAGGAAAGGAAGATGATGTCTTGAGAGCTTGTGGTGCTGGCTAGAGGGATCATGTATGTGTTAAAGAGTGTCAGGTTCAGGGAAGATCCTTGGGGAGCTCTGCAGAGAAGGTTGCGAGTGTCTGAAGTGTGCAGCACCAGACTGGCTGACTGGGTCCTTCCAATCATGAAGGAGCAGACCTATCCAAGTGTGTGTCATTGGATTCTGATGTCATGTAGGAGTTGGATGAGGATGGGGTGGGAGAGACCAGGGAGCCAGCAACGCCAAAGGGGTGTTGGTGCTCCCCCCACTCCCCCAACTATGCAATAACCTGGGTGTACTGGGACAGCAAGATTGGAAAAGGAATTTGCTGTTCTTAAGCAAGGAGCACCAATAATGCCCTGCAAGGGCTTTTGATTGATATATTCTGGTTCGGTTGGTGCCTCTATAAAAAGATGGGGAACCACCATGCTTTGCAGCATAAAAAAATGCAGTAATTCTTCTGGGTTATTGGGTCCATAACCCCATGACCCAAGGAGAGCGTATTAAGATTTTCAGTGCGCTCTGAGCTGGAGCTGTATGCCCATCAGATGCAGTGCAGGGACCCCTTATGGTTGCTTCTATGGCTACACTTTGTGGCCTAAAGAGAGTAGAAAATGATTCAAATACATATTTATGTTAAATGCTTTATTGAAAATATTTTGCAACCATTTCTATAAGGATGGGTCCAAACTGAAGTGCCATGGTGGGTAAAAAATCATGGATTTGGATATAGCCTTAGTAATTGCCAGTGGCTGAGAATAGTTCAAGCATTCCATCCATCACTTTGTTGCTTTTGCAATTTTCAATTAGGAGCAGGTAGGAAAGTCAAGATTGTATCTAAATGATTGTAATTTAAAACCTTCTTTAATAGTAATGTCAGGGTTCTGAAAATACCATGTTTAGAAAGGTGCCATTTTCTTGTGCCCCAACTATTTTGTACCTGCAGCCTATCTCCTGGATCAAATGACTAGAGTGGCTAGAGGTAGGTCTTGGTGTATTACTCCCAGACAGTGAGAAAAAGGCGGCATGGGTGTTGCCAATATGTGCCACCTGTCTTAGTATGAGTGTGAGGAGTTGTCATCTAACACACACACGCACACACACACACGCGCGCACACACACAGACCACAAAGGCTCTGCTTGATCACACTCACAAAGAGATTTATACTAGCTTTGTGCCCTCATACAAGCTAGGCTGGGGCAGGGAGGAAGGAAATTCCAGAAACCTCTGTAGGGGGAAGTCTTTAGAAGCTTCTCCCACTTCAAAGTAGACACAAGGTTTAAATACTCAACCTGAAGACCTAACTCTTCAGTACACATCTAGACCTGTGAAAGACTCAGAAGAATTACTGCTAAGATGGAGCAAGAAGGACTACCCTGCTGTCCTACTACTTTGCTATTCTGTTGCCCTGTGTGAGAAGGACTGAACCAGCATCTTGAATCCAGGTCCACCAGAGTGACTCCAAAGGCTTCCTGATCAGAGCCTCAGGAACAGAAAAGGTCCCATCCATCTTGACCTCTGCACATGGACTCTGCTTGATGTGTGTGCTCTAACCCCCCCAAGTAGTACCCCTCCAGTCTTGAACCCTTGGAAATAGGGCTAAAATTGCTCTGCAGCACAGCTGTTGTCTCTACCAGAACAGATGCAGTGCGGTGCAAATCTGATGCAGCTCTTTACAGCAGCTAATTGGAACCAACACAGAGAAACGCGGTCGCAACACAAGCTGGCATCTCAGCTCCTCATCAAAACTGATGCAGCCCGGTGAAGCCTTGATGCAAGCCTGCATACCTGTGGGTGGAATGTTCCAATAGCCCTACTGCCTCTGGCCATAATGACTGTTAATGGCCCTCTCACTTGTTATAGGCCCTCGCCTACGGTTCGGGCCTGTAACTCAGGGTCAGGGTTTTTAACCACCAGTATAGCCCTTGGCATCAGGCTATTAGGCTACAATAGATTAATACCTTTGCCAATGGCCTGAGAATGTATTTGATCTTAATTACTTTAGTAAGAAATTGTGAAATGTTCATGACATTAACAGTAGGAATCTTGGACAATATTCAATGAGCTACATTTTTTTTAAGTGCTTCTAGCTTATGTAGGATCTCACCTTTTGTCAAATGACCAGCATGCCAGTGGACCACTATGTGTTTTACTAGGCAAAGGCCATAATTCCTCTGACTGAGGAATTATTTACTCTGTTAAAACCATGGGATTTGGCACTTCTAAAGGTGCAGGAGCACTGCAGTATTGTTAAAGGTCAGGCTACCAACCAGATTAAAAGATCCTTAAGTATTGCCCGGCGGTTTCGCCTCCTAGACCCACAAGATATTAACCAATGAAGAGGCAGGCGCTGGAGACTGGAAGGCAGGAAACAAGGGTTTTTATTCTCTCCGGAGGAGAACACATCAGTTCGGACAGCAAGTATCGTCACGAGGTGCTCTAACCGCATCTCTAAGGCCTGGCCTCTTATACACAGGTTTATTGCTTTATTACATACAACACATTCTTGGCAATGCTTTGATGTACGGAAAGACATTCTCGGAATCCCCGCTCCAAGCCCGTTCCCACACACATATACAGTAGAAGTCCCCACCCCGGTCACAACAGGTGATGATTATCGCGCAGCTGGACATTCCGCCGATTCACGGAATGTGTGGGGTTGATCGGATCTCATAGGGGGGGGGCTTTGATCAACTCGGGGGTCCTTTGATGAGGGAAGCTTTCTACTGTACAGGGAGGGGCAATAAACAGTATCGGCAGAGCTAGGTGTCGGCCTGGGAATGAGGAAGACAAACGGGCACACAGGAAAAGGGGGTTTGCATCAAAGGGCCTGGGATCATGAAAGGAATGAAGGGAAGTGTCGCGCTGGGAACAGGATGGGGTTCCGAGGCAGAGCCGCGCTGAAGAGGGGTTTATGCCCCAAGACATGTGAGAGCGGAGGGGGGAATTGTCAGCGCGCGGGGGTTGCCTGCGAGGTCGAGAGAGAGAGAGACGCTGGCTATCGGCGAGGGGCAGGGAGGCCATGGTGGACAAAATGGCTGCCGCTTACGCGCACGAATGGGTCCAAGGAGAGCAAGATGGTGCCGATAATGTTGACATTTTCAGTCTAACCTTTAACAGTCCTCCCTTTTCAACATATCTAGCCAACTTGCCTACTCAATGTCAATCTTCATCAAATTCCCAACCTCGGCATCATATAATGCTCCCATGCGTTCGTTTCCAAAGTCCACGGCCTTAGGGCAAATACAGTTTGCACATAATGAACACAGGGGTGGCAGACATTGAATTCCTAAGCATAGGCCACATATTACTACTACAGGAATCAGGATAATGGTGAACAGTCTCCAGCCCCAGTTCTTAACGGTGTTCCAGAACCAACCACCAAGCGACCATTCTTCCTGATCCTGGTGGACTTCTGAAGAGAGTCTGTGAAGATGTTCAATGGCTTTGTACACTGAGGGTGAGTTGTCCGGTATGTATGTACAGCAGCTGGACCCAATAATGCGGCATGCTCCACCACGGTCCGCGAGAACCACATCTAGGACAAGGCGGTTCTGTAGGGCCACCAAGCGGACCGCTTGAAGTTCGGCGGTGTTGTTAGCAAAGATACCAGCTGTGATGTTCATTGTTGTCTCAACTGCCTGAGTCAGATGTCGGATGGCACGGCTGTTTGCCATCGGGCCCCAAAGAGGAACAAGTCCCTTCATAGCATCGAGGAACTGCGCTCCTGTTGAGTCGGCTTGCTCAATGTCCTTGGCTCGTTTTTGCCTATGATGATTCGCTGGGGCCACATAAGTCGGAGGAAGGACGAAGGAGATGAAACAAGTGCCCCCCCAGCCTTTGGGGAGCCAGGTGTAGGCCTTTGTGCCGCAGACGAAATACATGTTTGGGGACGACACAAAGGAAGGTGGATCCGTGGTGTCCAGAGTTCTGGTAAACCGGCAAGCACTGCGGCCCACCAGCTGTGTCCCATGTCCTTCTTTGCACATGTGGCCTGTGACGTTGATGGCTGATAGGGCCACAGTCAGAGTGGCAGCCATTCGTTTCCGCAGGTAGGAGAAGGTGGGTCTGGTTGGATTGTTGAACACCTGCATTTCAATTCGTTCTTTAGCAGGGATGTCCATGTGGATTGAGTCGTTGGAGGTCTGCGGGCAGAAGTGTGTCTTTGTTTTGTTTCGCCGGACCCCGTGGGAGAAATGCGTTACGGTTTTGCTGGAGGTGGCATTGTCCTTATAGCTTTCTTGCAGGAGGATCAGCCAAGCAAGGCAGGAGCCATGAACTGAGAAGGGTGAGGGGATAAATGGTATCGAGTGTCCAGTGGCGTGGGGTAGCAACCCACAGATCCAACAGTTGGTGGCATTGGTGGCGAGATTGTGCTGGTGAAGGAGCTGTACGAAAGAGTTATTCCAAAACTCCTTTCGCCTCTCTCTGAGTTGAGGAGAGAGCGAAATCAGAAAATGTTCCTTCATGGTGGTAGGCTGGGCAGTGGTCAGGAATGTTTCGTGAGCAGGTGCATTTTCTTCCACAATCCAGAGTGTGGTCATGAGGAGAAAGCAAAAAAGGGTTGTGATGAAGAGTGCAATTGTCTTTGAGCTGTGGAGTCTGTCTGTTCTTGGGTTTCTGTAGTGGGTATTTCCTGTTGTCTCCATCATCTTCTTATTTGGCGCTTCCATCATCTTCTTATCTGGCGCTTCCATCATCTTCATCTTCAAGGTGCTCGGTAGTGGGCAGAACCACAGACTTAGTTTAGCTTCTCTCCAGGCAACCCTTGATTGCTTTGGGTCACCGTTTTGAGATTCAACTTAGTTTGTGGTCTACTTAGCCGAAGCTCCCTCCTTTCGACGCAGGAAATACCCTTCTCTGGATGGCACAGTGGGATCAGAGAATTTTGAAAGTTCAAGTGCCTCGGTGTCAGGATAGCAGTTTAGTGACGGTCGGTCTTTGTTCAGGAGTTCTTCTTGGTCGTCGATGTTTTCTGTCGTGGCCAGGGTCGGGGAGACCTTCTTACAGTGGTGTGCGTGCAGCCAATGCCTTTTCCCCTCCACACGAAGAGCCGTCCGGGTGGTGATTAACACTTGCCAGGGGCCCGTCCACCGGGGTTCCAAACTCTTCGACCGCTGAAAGTTCCGGATCAGCACGAAATCCCCGGGTTGGATGGCGTGACCCGGACCCCTGGAAGCATCGGGGATGGCCTGCTGCACCTGCTGATGAATGACAGACAGAGTTTCAGTCAATTTGTACAGATAATCAGACATTAGGACGTCCGGGACGTCATGAAGGGAAGTTGGTTTCGGTGCGGACCAGATACTCATGGGTCGACCGAAAACAACTTCGTAAGGTGTTAAGTGATTTCTGGTGGGGGTGGAACGCATCGATAGCAACGCTAGTGGGAGGGCGTCTGGCCATTTCAGACCCGTGGTAGCTACTATCTTGGCCAGTTTAAGCTTTAGTGTGGCATTGTGTCGCTCAACAAGTCCAGCGGACTGGGGGTGAAAGACTGCGTGAAATTTCTGCTTGATGCCCAACCCCTTTAAGATGAACTGGATGACTTCGGCTATGAAGTGGGGGCCATTATCGCTCCATAAAATACGACAAAGGCCGTAACGGGGGAAAAACTCCTTCAACAGTACTTTTGCGGTGGCCATAGCAGTATTGTCACGGGTTGGGTATGCTTCCACCCATTTGCTAAAGGCGCACACCACGACAAGTACATATTTCAGGCCTTGGCACCTATCTAGCTGGATGTAGTCCATTTGCAGGACCTCAAATGGGTGGTTTGGGACCCCAAATCCTCCCCGGGGCACTACAGTTCCTTTCCCGGGGTTGTGTTGCAGGCATATCAAGCATTGTTGGACCAGACGTTTGGCGGAATCTGTGATTTTATCATCGTGCCAAACCCTGGAGACAAGTTCAATCATGGGGGCTGATCCTATGTGGGCAGGGGAGTGTGCCATAGCCAGTATGGGAATCAGGTACGAATCAGGTAGCAACCATTTGTTTGTGTCTCTTGTCCGCCAGCAGCCTTCATCATCTTTTAATCCCACCCGTGTCCATTCAGTCAACTCGTGTTGTGTGCTAGCCGTTTGAATGTCTCTAATAGTGTCTCTAGCGTCAGTCCATTTTTCTGCTTGTGACCTGGTCACGTACATATGTGTTGTCGTCCTATTTTCAGCTGTCGTTCGGGCAGTGATGTCGGCTAGCGCATTTCCCTGCCCAATGATGTCTGTCACCTTTTTGTGTGCCTGGCATTTGACGACTGCAAGCTTGTTGGGGAGAAGGACGGCCTCGATCAAGGCGGAGACTAGATCCCCGTGCAAAATGGGGGTGCCGTGTGAGGTCAAGAATCCCCTTTCCCTCCAAAGGAGCCCAAAATGGTGAACCACCCCAAAGGCATACTGGCTGTCGGTGTAAATGTTCGCTGTAGTTCCTGTTGCCAGGATGCAGGCTCGGGTCAGGGCAATCAGTTCCGCTGCCTGGGCAGATCGTTGCGTGATGCGGGCTGTCTCAACTACAGTTCGGGCCGTGGTGACTGCATAGGCAGCGGAAGTGGTGCCATCGGGGAGTTTGATGCAAGAACCGTCCACCCACAGCTCTCCGTCAGGGTCAGGAAAAGCCGTGTCTCTGAGGTCAACCCTACTTCTAGTCTGTTCGTCCGTAAGAGTCACGCAGTCATGTACAGGGTGCACGTTGGTGTCGTTCTCTGGCAAGGGTAACAGAGTTGCCGGGTTCAGTGTGGTGCATCTTTTCAGGGTGATATGGGGTGCAAGCAAAGTCAGTTCGTATCCAGTCAGTCGTGCACTCGTCAGGTGTTGCGTCTTGGTTTGGTTCAGGAGGGTGTCGACTGCATGGGGTACCAGTACCGTGAGGGAATTCGAGAGCACGATCCCCTCACTCTGTCGGATAGAGATCGCAGCAGCAGCTACAGCTCGAAGGCAGGCAGGCAAGGCTCTGGCTACAGGGTCAAGAGTGGCAGAGAAGTAAGCGCACGGTCGTTGCTTAGGGCCAATGGCCTGGGTCAGGACAGATAAAGCGCACCCCTCCCTTTCGTGAGTGTAAAGGGAGAAGGGCTTTTTGTAATCAGGGGTACCTAGGACGGGGGCCGAACAAAGGGCATCTCGTAGTTCCGTGAAGGAGGTTTGACACTCAGGGGTCCAAGGGAGTGGGAAAGGGACGTCTTTTCCTAGCAGAGAAAGCAGCGGTTTCACAACGAGGCTAAAGTTTGGTAACCACTGTCGGCAGAAGGAGGTGAGGCCTAATAGGGAGCGAACCTGCTTCTGGGTCTTAGGGACAGGAGTATCGAGAATGGTTTGGATTCGATCAGGAGTGAGTTTTCTTCCGTCTTTGGACAAAAGGTGGCCTAGGTAAGTGACCTGGGGTTGGCAGAATTGCAACTTCTTCTTGGAGACCTTGTGGCCATTTTCCGCAAGGAAGTGCAGGAGTTGAATGGTGGCTGTGACTGCTAATGGAGTGGTGTCGGCTGCTAAGAGGATGTCATCGACATATTGCACTAACACCACTCCGTCGGGTAACTGGACTTGATCCAGTTGTCTCTTGAGGGCCTGGCTGTAGATGCTAGGGCTTTCTGTGTTGCCCTGGGGTGCTCGGCAGAACCTATACGAGCGTTTTTTAAGGGTGAAGCCGAAGAGGTATCGGCTGCCTGGGTGGATGGGGATGGAAAAGAATGCGTTTTTGAGGTCAATGACAGTGAAGGTGGTGGCAGTAGAAGAAATCAAAGTCAGGATGGTGGTGATGTCCGAGACCACAGGGTACTGGGGTACCACCACTTTGTTGATCTCTCGAAGGTCGTTGATAAAACGGTATGCTTTCTCATCTCCCTCTCCCTGTTTCTTGATGATGGGCAAGATAGGGCTGTTGCAAACATTGCTAACTACTTCCTCTACCACTCCTGCGTCGACTAGTGACTGAATAATCTTTACCAATGCCTTCTCGCCCTCGGGCGATATCCGATATTGTGGAAGTTTTGGGAGAGTTGCGTCTGGTCGGACAGTAATGTGCACTGGGTCGATCAACATGCGCCCTACGTCCGAATCCGTCTTGGCCCACAGATACGGAGGCAGAGTGTCAAGCAGGGATGTGTCGGCGTCGGAGATGGAGAACATGCGTCGGGGAGGGCAATGTCTAAGCAGAATGGGGTTGTCGTAAAGAAAAACTCGAACTCCGTCTTGAGAACATCTGATCGTCGCTCGGAAGTGTTTCAATAAGTCAAGTCCCATAATGGCGTCAGGGCTATTGGAGGAAAGCAAAAACGTGGTGTCAGTGGTGTTATTTTCTACGTCAAAGAGGATCGGGGCGGACAAAGGGTTAGTGGAGGGCGTTCCATCGAAACCTGTCGATGTTATAAGTGAGCCAGACAAGGGTGCCCCCGGAATCAGTCGTTTAGATAACGCACTACGTGTTGCGCCAGTGTCTACCAGAAATGGAGACTTGGTACCCAGGACCTTAGCAGTGACGTAAGGGCCTTGCTGGTCAACATAGAGCTCGACTGGATCCCTCCCTTGCCCTTGGCAGTCCTATGCAAAGTTGTGGGTGTCATCATAGTCAGATTGCTGGTATTGGTTCTGTCTGGGTCGATCAAATGTATTTGGTCTGCCTGATCTGTCGTTAGTCGTGTCATTTGGGGGCCCTCGCAGTTGTCCCTTATTTCTCGGCCCATTCGCTATGTCCTTGGGGTCTTTGTTTCTGATTATGTCCAGAAGAACTGGGCACTGGGATTTCCAATGGCCAGTTCCTTTACAGAAAGCGCACTGGTCCTCTCTAAGGTCTGTACGTCCACTGTGGGGAGTCGAAGTACGGTCCTGGGACTTAGGGGCGTTCGTCTGATAGTTTCCCCGGTATTGGTCTCGTCCTATAGTCACCCCTTGCAGCTGGGCCATCATCACCCTCTCTTTCAAGTCCTTCTTCTTTCTCTCTGTTGCCCTATCGTTTTCATTTTTCTGATTTTCATAATATTGGGCCATCTGGAGGATAGCCGTAGGTTTGGAGGCTGCCCAACTACTCTCGCTAGCCTGCAGTTTCTGGGAGACCTCCGGTGACAGACCCTTAACATAATTCTGGACAAACAGGTGGTGTCCGGTTGCAGTGGTCATGTCCTGGCCGCTGTAATCGGAGAACACCGTTTCGAACCGGGAGAAGTATTCCGATACATCCTCCTGGGGTTTCTGGCGACAGGCCGTTACTATCGACCAGTCCACTTTCTTTTCTGGAATCAGGGTTTTTAATTTCTGTACGATTTTATCTGGAAGGTCTAAAATGGATTTCAAAGGCTTTTGTCCCGGTCCTCGTTGTTTATCAATGTCCTCGAGTTGTGTCCAGGTATGTCCGAGCAGCTCATGGTGGTCGACTTTCCGGATTTGCTTCCACACATCAGCTGGTAGACATAACCCGAAAAACAAGTCGATGTCAGCCAGGGTCATAATCGTTGAACCTAGGGCTGTACCCAATTCAGTATAGAAGGCAGTGGGGTTTTTACGTAGGTCAGGCAGAGATTTCCGGAATGTCAGAATCTCTTGCCGGTCCCATGGCTGGTAGACCCAGTTGTACACTACCCTTCCTTTTGCATCTTGGTGGTTTGCATCATCGTGAGTCCCTGCACCTCGTGGAGGAACCCAGTAAGGGGCAGCCTCTCGTATTGGCATCATGGTGCTAGGTTGCTCAGTTTGTGGTTCGGTCGGCACGGGTGTCGTGGGTTTAGTCCCCGATTCTCGTTCAGTGAGGTGGCGGAAAACCTCGAGCGTACGCGTAAGGAGGTCCGTCACATCACACTCGCCCTCATCCTCGATATCGACCTTCCGGTACAGAGTCATTAGGCTCTCGGGACCTTGGTCTCGATATCGGTCCTCGTATGCGTTCAAGACATGGTAACACAGTCGTACGGTAAAGTGTCATCTGTGACTCCCTGTATATGATTTAAACATATCTGTGATGTACCCTTCATCTTCTTTCCTTTCTACCAGTGTCCTTGCTATCTTGTCGATCCCTGTTCGCTCATCTTTGCTTAGTCTGTTTGTTCATGCAGAACCAGTTCTTTGGGTCTCAGGGTCGTCTAACGTGATCGTTTGCGTAGTATTTGGCACAAGGGGTTCGGCCGGCACAGAGGCTGTGGGGGCCGAAGCTGTGGCGCTACCCTCGTTTGTAACTGGGGGTGGCGAGTGCTGTGCTAAGGGTTGGGAAGGGGCATATGGAGGGGGCATGTAGATGGTTGGAGGACCTAACAGCAGATCATCGTTGACTTGCCGTCTCGAAGGTAAATCAGGGTATAGCATGGCGGACGTTCTAACCGGACACTGGCTTGATGTTTCCCTTTCTAGTTTCTGTTTGGCTTTCTCTCTTTCCTTTATCTCTCCTTCTAGTTTCTGGGCAGCTAGGTGGGCTGCTTTTCGCAGCTCTTTTTCCAACCTACTCTCAATTTTCTTTTTACGTTGTTCAGTTTCTTTTCGCCACATGCCGAAACTATCAAGCATAGTGGGCGTTGTCTTGTTTTTACCAAGGGCTGTTTCTAGCACATTTATTTTGTCATCATCGAAGGATCCTATCAGTGGCCACTGACTTTCTCCATTCTTTTTCGTATATTTATGCCACAGTTTGTTATAGGCTATAGCGATCAATCCATGCTTCATGAACATGTCCTTATTAGGGGTGCCTTCCGGTGGAGCCGGATGGTTCATCTCTAATAAGCGGTCCGGGCTAAACAGGCTACCGATCAGTGGGGAGAAGACAGACATGACGGCTCGCAACGAGGGACAAAAAGTCAGCACTGCCTATCTTATCACTGCGTGCAAAGACTGGACAGAATATTTCTATTCTACGTTGTTTGCAGGCAGCGAATACCTCATGAACCAATATCAAAATAAAAAAACAATTCAGTGGGGAGAATAAGTAGGCTCGCAAAGGTCTGCGTTACCTACCCTTTCACTATCTGTAAAAAAGGGGGGGAGAGGGGCTCTTTCCTGTTTGCAGACAGAGAATCTCCAGAAAACGGTCTGCGAACAATAGTTCAGTTTCAAGTAATTAATCAGTGGGGGAGAAAGATAGACACGACAGTTGCATTACCTATCCTCCACTGTTTGCAAAGGGAGAGCCTGTTGTTTCTCCGTTTGCAGACAGAGGATCTCGAAATAAATTAACAAAGAGTAATACTAGTATTTTCTAGACAATTCAAATAACCATTTCGCAATTCGTCGTGTTTACACGACCTTACCCGGACCGCATGGACAGTTTCTTGTCTTCCGAATCCAGCGCCCGATCGTCCTCTTTTCCTCGTATTCCTCGCGGCACTCCTGATGGTTCTCAGTCAGGACCATAGATCACTCGAGAGAGGTCTGTTCGGAACCAGTGAAGTTCGGATGATCGGCTGTCAGACGAGGGTCTATCGGACAGGCGCGCTCCCGATCGTTGCAGTCGTTCACTCTATCGTCAGGACCTCTCCCACTGGATCCACGAGTCACTGATGGGCCCCACGTTTGGGACGCCAATTGTTAAAGGTCAGGCTACCAACCAGATTAAAAGATCCTTAAGTATTGCCCGGCGGTTTCGCCTCCTAGACCCACAAGATATTAACCAATGAAGAGGCAGGCGCTGGAGACTGGAAGGCAGGAAACAAGGGTTTTTATTCTCTCCGGAGGAGAACACATCAGTTCGGACAGCAAGTATCGTCACGAGGTGCTCTAACCGCATTTCTAAGGCCTGGCCTCTTATACACAGGCTTATTGCTTTATTACATACAACACATTCTTGGCAATGCTTTGATGTACGGAAAGACATTCTCGGAATCCCCGCTCCAAGCCCGTTCCCACACACATATACAGTAGAAGTCCCCACCCCGGTCACAACAGGTGATGATTATCGCGCAGCTGGACATTCCGCCGATTCACGGAATGTGTGGGGTTGATCGGATCTCATAGGGTGGGGGCTTTGATCAACTCGGGGGTCCTTTGATGAGGGAAGCTTTCTACTGTACAGGGAGGGGCAATAAACAGTATCGGCAGAGCTAGGTGTCGGCCTGGGAATGAGGAAGACAAACGGGCACACAGGAAAAGGGGGTTTGCATCAAAGGGCCTGGGACCATGAAAGGAATGAAGGGAAGTGTCGCGCTGGGAACAGGATGGGGTTCCGAGGCAGAGCCGCGCTGAAGAGGGGTTTATGACCCAAGACATGTGAGAGCGGAGGGGGGAATTGTCAGCGCGCGGGGGTTGCCTGCGAGGTCGAGAGAGAGAGAGACGCTGGCTATCGGCGAGGGGCAGGGAGGCCATGGTGGACAAAATGGCTGCCGCTTACGCGCACGAATGGGTCCAAGGAGAGCAAGATGGTGCCGATAATGTTGACATTTTCAGTCTAACCTTAACAGTATGCCAAATTACATCAAAATTGCCCCCCTAGAGATGGAGAAATAGCATGGAAATCAGTGGTTCCAAGCCCAATTTCCAGAATAATTATAAATTTTTTGTGCATTTTCCCCTGAAGTATTTTCACCAAATTTAGTGCATTTGTTGAAGTTTCAAATTAAGGCCCATTAACGTATCACTCTTGAGTTAATAGTTAATCTGAGTGAGGGCCTAAATGCTCAGCAAATTAACATGTTTGCAAAACACTCACAGTGAGCCTCCCTTTCACTGACAATGCTGATCAGGAAATGCTGTTACTTTGTAGGGAGAGGTGTGGCGCCGCGGCCAGGGCGACTGACGCTGGAATCTGGGGATCAAGGTTCGATCCCCGGCTCCGGCGGCAGGTTAGCCCAGCACCATGTGACTCTGGGCAATAGCTCGCTTAATTTTCCCGACGGCCCCCAGCGCCTAGAGACCCTTACGGGTGATTGTGCGCTTTACAAATGTGGATTATTATTATTATTATTATTATTATTATTATTATTGTCTACAACCTTTGCAGTCAGCTAACCAGACCTTTTCTACAAATGGCAGCTGGGCATTCTCACATTCCTTATGCACTACCACTTTACGTTTATGGGATGCACTTTACTCATTCTTGTGTATTGTACATGTCTCCAGATGTTTCATCTCCCTTGAAGTTGTTTTTGATTTCTCCTTCTATTTGTTTTTTAAAATTTCCATGTAACAACACACCAGGTATTATTAAGCAGTTCCGTGGCCGATGCGAGCACTACTTTCTGGGTGCTGCACACACTGTTGGCTGACGCAGCCCCACCCACTCAGTAGAATGCCCGTAAACGGGTTACATATCAAGGGTCTGATTTAGAGTTTGGAGGACCGGATTACTCAATCACAAACGTGACGCACATCTATTCCACCGAAATACGAGCCCATTATATCCTATGGAACTTGTAATATGGCGGACTGTGACGGGGAGGACCCGGACTCGGGCCCCCCCGGCTTACCTTTACCTGTGTCCCCTCTCTTTGTGCAGCACACCGACACCTGGAAGACGACTGACGACCGGATGCATCCTCTACTGGACACAGAGGAGCCGTGTTACTTTAACTGGGCGGAGCTGGACCCCGAACCCGCCCGCCGGCTGGAGATAAAGGAACGCCCCAAACAGACTCAGGTGTGTTTTACACCCGGAGGAGTCGGAGAGTGGTGGCGTGAGAGAGGAGCGGAGTGGAGCAGGACGGAGGACGGAGAACCGGAGAGTGCAGACGAGGAGGAGTCGGGAGAGAAGAGGAGGAGGTCGGGAGAGGAGACGAGCGTGGAACATCAGCTGGAGGAGTCGGGAGAGCCGAGGAAGAGGTCGGGAGCGGAGACGTGCACAGACCATCTGACAGCGGAGGCTGGAGAGACACCGCGGAGGACGGAGACCGGAGCCGAGGGGAGAAAGACCAGTGACTACTGCGATAAGCCGGGAGGCCAACGGGAAGGCGCATCGCCCAGCCACACTTCGCAGGAAGTGTGGCTAGCACAGGTACGGTCACGGTTCACGGGGTGGGCGGGCCGTAAGTGGGGTAAACCTCCGTGACACCCTCCAACGACCTTCCGTGCACTCAAACCCCCCCCTCACTTTACCGGCACCGTAGTTTTGAAGAGCACGTGTGGTCCCTCACTCCCCTACCCCAAGCACTCACTTAAACCACAGCCTAATATTGGTTTCTTTCTGTTTTTGGGCGGCGTACCTGACGGGAGTGGAGACACGGCGGATTCAAGGCCTACAACACCCAGAAGGCATCGGGAGTTCCGATGGCAGGAAGCGGCAAAACAAGCAGCTGAGGACGCCGACAACCCGCTCCCGTTCTACAGAGTGCCAGTACAAAAGAGGAGGCAATATAAAACAATAAAACCCTCGTTGCCTAGTACTCCCGTGTCAGTAAGTTTGTTTGAGAACCCCGCCAAAAGCTCACAAGTGGTGGAGAATGCGGGCATAGAAGCAGCCATCCAGGACACTAAGATGGAAGAAATGTTACAAGCGTTGGTGAAGGGACAGGAGCAGTTGGGGTGGGCCGTGGAGCAGCAGCTCGTCTCCGCCCAATTGGACAGGGATGCATTTCGTAACTCAGTGACGGCACAACTAGGGGGCCTACAACAACCCGCCGCTCCGGGTACAATCCCCGTCAGAGAGGCAAGACCGCCTCCTACCCCTGCAGGCATTTCTTTACAGAAGTATATCTCCGGGGAGGATCCGGACGCCTTCATGATCAATTTCGAGAGGGTGGCGCTTGCATGTGGATGGCCGTTGGATAAATGGCCCTTCTTCCTCGCACCCCTCTTAACAGGAGAGGCACAGGCCGCCTATCAGGTGGCCAATAGCAATGGACTGACTCCTTATGGACAGATTAAAGCCATCATACTAGACCACCTTGGGTTGGACGCGGAAGCCTACCGCGTCCGGTTCCGCAAGGAAAGGGGTCAGGTGGGGGACAATCCCAAAACCCTGTTCTTCCGCCTGAAAGCAGCAGCCGACAAATGGCTAACCCCTGCAACAAGCTCCAAAGAAGATATCATGGATAAAATCTACCTGGAGCAGTTCTTGGAGGCGCTGCCGTATGGGACTCAGCGGTGGCTGCGGCAGCATTCCAACTTGACAACCACCCAAGCCATGGAGATGGCAGCCACCTTTGCCCGTGCTCAGCCGCGCCTGCACCCCAGTGAACCAGAAAAAAACAACAGAGCACCCCCGAGACCGGAACGCAGGCCACAAGCCCCTCCCGGACTTCCCGCTCCCCGGTTTGTTAGTCCTGAGGGCCCTCCGTTCCGGGGACCCCAGTGTTTCCATTGCGGGGCCTGGGGCCATATCGCCCGCTTCTGCCCCCAAAAACGACATGGTGAAGAACCTATGGAGGTTGGCTACATGCCGAAGGCTGTCTTGTATTCCGCCGAACTTGGAGGCGCATATCACGTGAGTGTTACCGTCAATGGGGCTGTAATCAGGGCCCTGTTGGACTCGGGGTGTAAGCAGTCGGTAATAAGGGATGACTATGTATTGCCTCCCCAGATAACACCAGACACCCTAGTGTTTATTAAATGTGTCCATGGGGATGTAAAGGGTTACCCAGTGGCATATGTCCCCATTGACATAGAGGGCAAGAACTCGTTAGTGGTGAAAGTGGGGGTGATGGGTTCCCTTCCTGAGCCACTCATCCTGGGCACCGATAACCCCCATTTCCTAGACTTATTCGAGGGTCAGTTAGAGAAAGACAAAACCCCGAATGTCCCGGCCCTCCTGTCCACTGATCCATGGGAGGGAGACAGAAGTTTCCGGTTTGCCCAAGCGAATGACTCGACATTGTTCAATGCCTGGGAACAGGCCCATGCAAACCAGGATAACCCCCAGGTCCGATACCCCAGGTTCCTGATAAAAGATGACCTCCTGTACAGACAAGCGAAAGCCGAAGACCCCCTTCAGCTTCTGGTACCGACCTGTTTCCGGGAACAGATCATGTTTTACGCCCATACACATCTACTGGCAGGCCACACCGGCAGCGAGAAAACAACACAGAACGTGCTCCGCAGTTTCTATTGGCCAGGCGTGTACCAGGAAATAAAGGCCCATTGCCAGACCTGTGACATTTGCCAGCGGAAGAATACACACCGACCCACAGCCGTACCCCTGCAACCCCTCCCCATCATCGGAACGCCATTCGAGAGGGTAGGAATGGATCTCATTGGGCCGCTCCCCAAGACACGGAGGGGGCATCAATATGCTCTGGTGATTGTGGATTATGCAACATGGTTTCCCGAAGCTTTTCCCCTGAAAAGCCCCACCTCGAAAAACATTGCCGAGAAATTTCTGGAATTGTTTTCCAGGGTAGGATTTCCGAAAGAGGTCCTGACAGATCAGGGCACTCCGTTCATGTCCCGAGTCATGAAGGAAGTGTGTCAGCTCTTGAGCCTTCACCAGATAAAGACGTCAGTGTACCACCCCCAGACTGACGGTCTGGTGGAGAGGTACAATGGAACCTTGAAAGCGGTACTCAAAAAAATGCTCACGGTCAATGGGAGCGAGTGGGACCTCTTGCTGCCTTTGGCGTTGTATGTCATCAGAGGCCAAACCCAGAGTAGCTTAGGTTGCTCGTCGTTTGAGATGTTATATGGCCGCCAACCCCGGAGCCTGCTTGACATGACCAAAGAGGTATGGGAGTCCGAGAACGCTGGTGACACAAGAACCCTGCTGGAGTACAGTCAGAACTTGAAAAATAAACTCGGAAAGATAAGGGAGCTGGCCTTTACGCAGCTAAGATCCAGTCAACAGAAACAACAGGCTCAATATGGCGACGTCTCCTTGTCGACGACTGGGCCTTGGTGTTACTACCGTCCACCGCAAAGAAATTCCAAAACGAATGGCAAGGACCGTTCCGAGTCATCGAAACGATCGGGAAAACCACGTACAGGTTACAGTTGAGCAGGAAGAAGACCCAGGTGTTTCACATCAACCTTCTTAAGAAGTGGTTGGGTCGGCCTCCTCTCGCCTCGGTACTAACAACCACGTCTGAAAACGCCCAGGGAACCACACTGGACGAACTGGTAATAAACGACGACCTATACGACACAGAACAGGACGGACTACAGAAAACCCTTCGTCCCTTCCAGCGGATCTTCTCTAACCTTCCGGGGACCACCACGTTAACCGAACATCGGATAGAAACCCCAGAGGGGATCACAGTGAAACAAAGACCCTACAGGATACCAGCGGCCAAGAGAAGCGCCATAAGCCAGGAAGTGAAAGAGATGCTCAAGCTGGGCGTCATACGCCCCTCCCGAAGCGAATGGTCGTCCCCCATCGTGATGGTGCCCAAACCGGACGGAAGCAGCAGGTTCTGCATGGACTTCAGGGCCTTGAACGCGGTATCCTCCTTTGACGCCTATCCCATCCCCAGAATCGATGAGCTGATCGAGAAGCTGGGAAACGCACAATACATCAGTACCCTCGACCTAACGAAGGGTTACTGGCAGGTCCCCCTGAGAGAGGAAGATCGGAAGAAGACAGCATTCGCTACACCGGACGGACTCTACGAGTTCAACGTGCTTCCCTTCGGCCTTCATGGTGCTCCGGCCACCTTCCAGAGGCTGATGAACGAGGTCCTGAGAGACCATCAGGACTACAGCTCGGCCTACCTGGACGACATCATTATATTCAGCCCCTCTTGGGATGACCATCTGAGACATTTACACAACATCTTACACCAACTGACGAAAGCAGGACTTCATATCAACTCAAAAAAATCCCGAGTGGGCTTTCAGAAAGTCAAGTATCTGGGGTATGTCCTGGGGCATGGGATCATTGAGCCCCAAATCGAGAAAGTAAGGGCGATAGCGGATACCCCTTTTCCCACCAGTCAGAAGGAAATGAGGGCGTTTCTGGGGCTGGTGGGTTACTATCGAAGGTTTATCCCCTCCTTTTCCGACATCGCTGCCCCCCTAACAGACACCCTAAAAAACCACACTAGAAGTCAGGTCCTACACAACCCCACACCAGCAATGTGGAACGCCTTCCAGTCCCTCAAACGCGCCATCACCACAAGCCCCGTGCTTACATCCCCTGACTTCGGAAAACCGTTCATTCTTCACACGGACGCCTCCGATTTTGGTATCGGGGCTGTCTTGTCCCAAGTGACGGAGGCCGGCATAGAGCGACCCATACTCTACATCAGTCGCAAACTGTTCCCGAGGGAGATGAAATACCCGACCATTGAAAAAGAATGTCTCGCGATCAGGTGGGCTGTAGATAAGCTGAGGTATTACCTGGAGGGGCATGCTTTCGTCCTCTATACCGACCACGCCCCGCTCACGTGGATGAGCCGGAACATATCAAACAACCCAAGGGTGCTGCGGTGGTTCTTGGCCCTGCAGCCGTTCCGGTTCCAGGTCCGTCACCGAAAAGGGAAGGACAATGCCAACGCAGACTTTCTCTCCCGTTATCCTCTCCCCGATCGGGAGAATCATAGGGGGGAGGGATGTGACGGGGAGGACCCGGACTCGGGCCCCCCCGGCTTACCTTACCCTGTGTCCCCTCTCTTTGTGCAGCACACCGACACCTGGAAGACGACTGACGACCGGATGCATCCTCTACTGGACACAGAGGAGCCGTGTTACTTTAACTGGGCGGAGCTGGACCCTGAACCTGCCCGCCGGCTGGAGATAAAGGAACGCCCCAAACAGACTCAGGTGTGTTTTACACCCGGAGGAGTCGGAGAGTGGTGGCGTGAGAGAGGAGCGGAGTGGAGCAGGACGGAGGACGGAGAACCGGAGAGTGCAGACGAGGAGGAGTCGGGAGAGAAGAGGAGGAGGTCGGGAGAGGAGACGAGCGTGGAACATCAGCTGGAGGAGTCGGGAGAGCCGAGGAAGAGGTCGGCAGCGGAGACGTGCACAGACCGTCTGACAGCGGAGGCTGGAGAGACACCGCGGAGGACGGAGACCGGAGCCGAGGGGAGAAAGACCAGTGACTACTGCGACAAGCCGGGAGGCCAACGGGAAGGCGCATCGCCCAGCCACACTTCGCAGGAAGTGTGGCTAGCACAGGTACGGTCACGGTTCACGGGGTGGGCGGGCCGTAAGTGGGGTAAACCTCCGTGACACCCTCCAACGACCTTCCGTGCACTCAAACCCCCCCCTCACTTTACCGGCACCGTAGTTTTGAAGAGCACGTGTGGTCCCTCACTCCCCTACCCCAAGCACTCACTTAAACCACAGCCTAATATTGGTTTCTATCTGTTTTTGGGCGGCGTACCTGACGGGAGTGGAGACACGGCGGATTCAAGGCCTACAACACCCAGAAGGCATCGGGAGTTCCGATGGCAGGAAGCGGCAAAACAAGCAGCTGAGGACGCCGACAACCCGCTCCCGTTCTACAGAGTGCCAGTACAAAAGAGGAGGCAATATAAAACAATAAAACCCTCGTTGCCTAGTACTCCCGTGTCAGTAAGTTTGTTTGAGAACCCCGCCAAAAGCTCACACTGACTAATATCCTTCACATTTATGATGGAGTAACCCATCAACCAAACTCTAAATCAGGCCCAAAATTGAGAGTGTTCAAGATCTGTAGACCTTGGTACAGTTATACGCTAAAAGCAAGCAACATGATTGATGAGACCATCCTAAAAAATATACATATTTTAAAGGGTGAGATAACACTAGAAGGGTAGTAAAAGGCATCATAATAACTCCTTCAAAAAATACTTAATTCAAATAGTGTGGGTGAGCCTGTTAGCGAGGGTGAGAAAGACAAAGAAAAGTGAGACAGAAAAAAGATGCATCACGCAGCCGAAGTGATGCTTCAGTTTTGATATGCTTTGAGGATGTGATGCGTGAGCACTGAGCATGCATCACGCAGTAAGGGGCGATGGTCTTTGCAATGGATACAATCCATGCAGCAGCAGCGATGAATCGGTTCTGCTCGGGTTTGCTCTTGGTAGCAGATTAGATGCATTGGTTCCACTGGATCAACAGAGGCTGGCAGAGCAACTCAAGCCCAATTCCAATGGTCCAGGACTGTGGTGGCACCACTTGGCAGGGTAGACTAAGAGATGACACAGGCCAGGTGCAAAAGCAAGGTTGATGGAAGCCTGTTATGTCCTCGAAGATTCATATCAGAATGTCAGTGAACTAGATCTTGGAATCTCTCTGGGTTCAAGAGTTACAAGTACAGTCCTTCTTACCTTGACAAGGGGGCAGCAGGGAGCAAGTTAGAACAGCAGAGCTGCAGTTCCTTCAGAGCAGCAGTCCAGCAGAGTGGCAGTCCTTCCCACAGCACAGCAGTTATTCTTCCTGGCAGAGTATCTACAGGTCAAGAGGTGTCCTGAATAGTTGGTGTATATGGTCTAGGATTTTTACCCATTTATGCCTTTGAAGTAGGAGAGATGCTTCTTGAAGTATCCCGTTGCCACTAAGGGTAGAGGTTGCTTTGAAGTCCTGATGTAACCTGCCCTCCTTGTCGACTCCAGACTAACTACAGGGGGTATGCAGCCTTTGTGTGGAGGCAGGACAAGGCCTATTTAATTGTAAGTGGGGCTGTGCCCAGTTCCTCCCATGTTGCCAGTGTTGGCCCATCCCGACACACCTAAGCTCCCTATTGTGTGTGGCTGTCTAGGAGGAATACACAAAGCTTAACTGTCAGCTACACCCAGTCATGTGACCGGAGACAGGATACAAGAACTAAATTGCTAGGGTAACAAAATGCCAACTTTCTAGAAGTGGAATTTTGGAATCACAAAATAAAACCCGTCTGCACCATAACTTACGATTTTAAATTGTGAATCCAGAGACATTTGGAAATTACACTCATAAAATGTAATAAGGCAACTCCAATGGTATCCTACGGGAGAGATAGGTCTTGAAGTACACTACTAGAACATGTAAAACTTAAAAGTACATGTCCTGCTTTTTGAATACATTGCCCCCTGCCCTCTAGGCTGTCCAGGGTCTACCATGGGGTGACTTATATGTATTAAAAAGAAAGGTTTAACTCTGGCAAAAGGTTTATTTTGCCACGTTGAAATGATATGTCTGAGGCTTGTAATGGTAGGCCTGAGATAAGTTCAAAAGGCTATTTATGTCGGTGGCTCAATCAGTGCTGTACACCAACTAGTAGAATTTAGATTACACGACCTGGGCACAGGTAATGCTACTTTAGTAGGGACTTATAAGTAAATTAAATATGGCAGTTGGAGATAAGCCAATATTGCCATGTTTTGAGAAGTGAGCAAATGTACTTTAGCACCGGTTAGCAGTGGTAAAGTGCTCAGAGTCCTAAGGCCAGAAAAATCGAGGTCAGTAAAAATGGAAGAAGGAAAGCAACCCTGTTTAAAAGGCCCAGCCCAACAAGAAGGAAAAGAAAAAGGCCATTGTCTCATTGAGGTAGTCAATTATAATCATCCAATCTTACCTACAATGTCAAGGTAAATAATTAATTCACATATCCCCCTATCTATTTTCAAATTCTGGAAGCTGACTATTCAATATACATATAACATGTTCATGGGCTGCCTTTTCAGCCTTTGAACTAGACCACTCCACTAAATCCAACAGAAGAAATCCTTTCCAATGGCACAGTATACATAGTTTGGCAAGTGACAGCCTTGATTTCACCCATCCTTTTTTCTGGTTAGTGATACCAGTGACCTCTTGTGAGTTGTTGAGGAGGGCACATTAGATTTGAGTCATTTGTCCTACATAGTTGTTGCAAGATGGAGTTCCAGTAAGATTTGAACCTGGGATTTTGCTACAAAATGTGCATTATAACTCCTGATGGGTGATCACACTTCCATCACCTTGGCATTGTGGGAACGTTTGACCCCATAGTGTAAATCATGCAGTATTTTGAAGAAGCTGAACTTTCAGCAATGCTTCTCTAAGACGTCTCTCATGATCACTAATTTGTTTTTTCCAGTCTTCTTCGTTATATGTTTTGTTAAGGCTGGTTGCCATTTGTTTTGTACATATGTCATTGTCGGATGAGAGCTCACCTGGCCTATTAGCATATCAGAGTTAATTTGTTGTAGGTGCCCCATTTTCCAAATAGTCGTAGATGCTGGATTTGATCAGTGTTGATGAGCCCATATGTAGTTCATGAAGGATGCAAGTTCTGAGTTGTAAGTAAATATGAGCTGAATTTTATATTGATAACATTCTTTACATCATTCTTGAAAAAATCTGATAGCTCCCTGAGAAGACATGTTCTTGCACCATGATGCTGCAATGTTTCCAATGCAGGGAATAGAGTGTTTTCCCTGCAAGTTGGGGGAGTGCAAGTTGGTGAAATAGATTATGACTGGCATTCCATATTTGCAATGTTCCTGAGAGTATGGAGTTGTACCCAGTTTTGGTGCAAATGTTTTCGATAAATAACTGAGTGACATATAAGGCAACTTTGATTGCTGTTTTTTCAATATGAGCCAGTTAAGGATTTGCATATCAGGATAAAGTGATGTGAGAGTTATGAGAGGTATTGGATCTCATGGTACAACTTGATATTAGGATGTTTTCGGCCTTCAGCCACTGCTGCTGCAAGCAGCTTAGAACTTGCAACCTTCGGGGTGTCCTCTTGATGTATATAACTTTCAATTTGACGATCAATATGACACAACTGAGCCATAGGTTCTCCAATGGGAAGCACGCTCCATAAATATATGAAACATGTCATGGCCACCATCTTAATGGCTTGTATACTTCCCCACATGAGAGTTGGAATTTGTCCCGGTTTGCAGACAGGAAGGCCTGTGTGACTCAATATTGCTGCATGGCTTTTGAGTTAAACTTTTGAGCCTGGCATTTTTGCTTTTACAAATTAGGCACTAAGTGCATAAAGTAAAAATGTATCTGTTATAAAGTTCGGAATTTGGATCAAAAAGAAGGAAAGAATAGTCAAGATGGTTCTATACCTTGGGTATGACACTTAACGTTTTCTTCTCTGGATAAGGACTTACAAAACATGAGTAGGGAAAGCCCAAAATACAAACACGGATTATAGCCTTGGTGCCTTATATAGAAACTGTAATCACTGATAGTTCAGAGCTGTCAGCGTATATCACTTCTCACCAAAACGTAAAACATAGTTGCTGTTTAATTAAATTTTCTATAAATAAAGCTATCATGGGATTACTGATGTCTACTGAATTGAGTGTCTTTATACGCTCTACAATTGTTTTATGTGCTTGCACAAAATGTGCAGTTTGATGGTTGCATTAATTGCAGAAATAACTATAAAAGAGATTGTTATTTTCTAAAAATGGTGTCACTAGAGAGCACACAGCGACCTTTTGTCTTTGTTATTAGCAGTTATTGGAACTTTTTTGACATGTGAAAAAGTTTGGGAATGGCCTTCCAACTCATCTGCCTTGACTGCATTACTATCCGCTATCAACACTATGGGTCTGATTCACAGAACTACAGATAAAATCCTAAACTTACTACCATTTTGGTATTCACAGAAGGCACTTACTCTGCAATGATTAAGTGCCTTCTGTGAATATCAAAATGAGTAAGTTACTCAAAATGAGTAAGTTACTCAAAATGAGTAAGTTACTCATTTTGGTATTCACAGAAGGCATTTACTCATCAATGAGTAAGTGCCTTCTGTGAATACCAAAATGAGTAAGTGCCTTCTGTGAATACCAAAATGGTAGTAAGTTTAGTGTTTTTTCCTAAGTTAGTTCTGTGAATCGGGCCCTGCCTTGTTAAATAAAAAAAGAAAACTTTTTACGGTTATGGCTACCACCCCTTTAGCTCATATAAGAGTAATGATATTAATATTGCATTGCTGTATTTCTTCATTAATACTTTGAAAAGTAATTTATTCAAAGACTTTTAAAGAAATAAAGCAAGCATATTCCGAAGGATGAGATGATTACGATCTGTGAAAGAGAATAGTTTATGCCTGGTTCCAACTGTCTTGACATTCAGAAAAAGAATAGACTACTTTGTAAGTCCTTTTTATTTTTTTTAAATAATTTGTATTGAGTTTTAGAGAAAGAAAAACATTTTCAAACATATGAACACAATACAAATTGTATATAACAACCAATATAAAGGAATAGAACATGGTCAAGTAACTAGGAAAAAGAAAAAGAACGAAAAGGAAAAGATACAGTAAGAAAGAAGGGAAGAGAATAGAAAAAAGAACAAGAATAGATAATGTGAAATGAATATATAAAAGGTAAAGATAAGAAGGAAGATATGTGTTTAAGATGCAGGTGAATGTGTAGAGAGATAAGAAGTAAAAGGTAGCCATAATCGACCAGATTTAATTTTCTGAGACAGTGAGTGAGAAGAAACATTAGCGATTTTGTGCTCATCACCATTATAATTCCACCATGTTAATGTTGAGGTGTCTTTCCAACATGACAAGATCACTTTAAATGCAATAGCAATAAAAAGATCAAATAGTAGAGATTTAAAAGATAGATCATCAAAAGCTGGTGAAGCAGTACAGAGAAAAACATTTTGCATTGATAATGGAATGTTACATTGAAATATTTCCAAACACTTTGCCCAAGTAGCTTCCCAAAACTTCAACACATTAGAACATTCATATAATTGGTGAATTAGAGCCCCAGGGGAAGCAGAACAGGACCAACAAAGGGGGGAGGAGGTGGGGGAAAACTTGGATATACATACAGGAGTAATACGAGTTCTACTAGAAATGAAATATGGTGATTGAGTGATATGAGCTGATCTAGAAGTTTTGAATAACTTAAGCTAGAATTTATCACAAAAAGGAGTAGAAAGTAATATAGATAAATCCGCTTCCCAGAGCCATTCATTAGGGGATTTAGCACATTCAATACCAGGGGACAACAATATATTATAAATAGACGCAGCCTTGGGTCTAAGATCATGCAAACTATTATATATTGGTGTGGCAAGGATAAGGGATGGAAAAGCTGATGTAAAATTGTTAATTGTTAAATATGACTGTAAAGCAGACGATATTAGTAGGTACTCATGGAGGAACGAATCAGGCAAGTTATATTGAGACTGCAATTGGGAGAAGGGACAAGTTGATAAATAAACATTATGCCCAATGTTTGTAGTAGAATGATTTACGCCTAAATGTAATAAAATATTATACCAACTGGTTGAGGACAAAACACACTGATAGGGATCAAGATCATTTGACAAGACATTGTGTAACAATTGTTGGGAGTATTTCAATATAGGATTATTTGATATAAATCTGCAATTAGACATGTATATTATATTTTGAAAGGATACATTCTTCATTAAGAAGCACTCAAGTGAAATCCATTGTGGCATGGGATTATCACCAAATTCATAAGTTAAGGCAATAAATTATCAAATGAAAAATGCAGAATGGTATAGTTCAACCCCTTAGCTGCGGCAGCTATTCCGCTGCAGCGCTAAGGGGGAGTGGTGGCCGCGTGGTGCTCCCATACATGTGATGGAACCGCTCCGTCACGAGCCTCGGGTGGGCTGTGCTTGTGACGGAACGGTTCCGTCATGGCCCCGCCCGCCTAATAGAACTTTCAGCGCAGGCGCGGAATTCGCACCGTGCAGGCACGGCGAGCTGGCCGTGACGGAACCGTTCCTTCACCAGCAAAGCCCACCCGAGGCTCATGACGGAGTGGTTCAAATCAGGAAAACTTACCCCACCTTCATTTTTAGTACGTTTAAGTTTCGCAAGTGGAGTTCTGGACTTTTTTGGTTCCGTCCAGAGGTGTCAGGGATAACACCCGAAGACCCCGGAGTTCTACCTGCCTCGGTGCACAAACAAACAGAAACACGGGCTTCTCGATGGTGGCGTCAAAGACCAAAGGTTTATTACTGCAGGGACACAGAAGTCACAGAAACTACACATGGCAGTATCTAGGAGCCTGTTCGATTTGTACAAAATGGGTTGCTCCTTAAATACTAAATTTTCTGCTTGGGGCAAATTCTTTACATACTAGTACAGTTCTAAACATTCGTGTCCTAAACAATAAATATTTGGCATTTACACAAGAATCGTCCACAGTGTCCGATGTCAAAATATTAAGAACGAGGGGTTCCCACTATTTCATCATAATCTCATGTCAGCTTTTCATTCAAGAGCCGGACCGCCTCATCGTAAATTTCGTTACCTCCCCCTAATAAAGGCCCAGAAGGAAAGGAGCAGAGCCAGGTGCAGAAGATAGAAAAGTAGGATAAGAGATGTTTGTGGGTCGTAAATGGGCAAGGTTACCAGCTTCGGCCGCCTAATCATGATCAGGCCAACGGACACGAGAACCAGTATAGCAGGACTGGCCTCAGGCTGGGGAGGCAGCTCTTGCTGAGTCATGCTGCCACAGCGTTGCTTGCCTAAGGTGCACGTGTCACTAGCAAGGAGAATTGCCTGCTAAAGCCTACGTGTCCTTAATTGAAAGAGGTCATTGCGTGTCCATTGACTATGTGAGGGCAAGGAATACAAAATGTCTGCCGTAATCTAAGATGGATGCCATGGGTAGAACAGAAATGTGTTTGTAACAGGAGTGCTCTTGCTCGTAGCATAGCGAAAACACCAGGATATACTAAATGGATCATTTGCGGTTCACTGATACCAAAATTATGTATTTGCGACAATGTTAAAAAACACGGGTTCAAATCGTCACGGAACCTCAGACCCTCCTTTTGCCCTTACATAGGCAATTACTCAGTCTATGTCAGAGTCTAACTCTATGCTCATTAGGTCAGTGACATGTTGTTGCATCATCATCTTATCTCGTACCTTCTCTCCAAATGCAGGTGGTTTTCTGAAACAGGTTGCAGCACAGAGACTACACAAAGCGGGACCACATTGGATAATAAGGCAGCACGAGAACAGAAATACTAGGATGACACCAATGACCATTAGAACCTTCCATCCCCACGCTGATACCAGAGTCCAAAACCACTCCATGAAGGACCAGTTTCCCTTGTCTACGTGTATAGAGTCGGAAATCTTGTGTAGCTTAGAGATCGCTTCATAGACGGTTGGAGCATTATTGGGAATAAAAACACAGCAGCTCGATTGGATCATTCTGCATACCCCACCTCGATCTGCAAGTATTACGTCTAGAACCATTCGGTTCTGCAACGTCATGAGACGATCCGCCTGAAGCTCAGCTGTTAAGTTACTAAGGGCACCAGCAGTTTCTGTAATAGTAGATTCAACTACCCGTGTTAGTTGACGTAGATTTCTACTATTGGCCATAGGCCCCCAAAACGGAAGGAAACCTTTGAAGAAGTCTCCAGCTTCCTGACCAGCGGTATCTTCCTTGCTGAAGACACCTCTTGCTACTCTGGTCTTGTGATAATCTGAAGAAGCAGTGTATGTCGGAGGTAACAATCGAGCAATATAACATGAACCTGAGAAGTCAGCAGGCAGCCATGTATACGCTCTGTCTTGACAGATGAAGTAAGTACCCCTAGCAGTAAGGAAGGCAGGGGAGGAGTTAGACGGAAATATGTAAGTCTCAACGCACTCACTCCTCCCTAGCTGAGCTCTCGGATTTCTCCCATTTCCTTGCAAACAGACCTGACCTCGGTGAGGCACGACCCAGACTGAAGTGGAGCTTTTACGCTTGCTTTCTCCCAAACTAAGGCGGTACTCTGTAGAGTTCCAACTCAAATACACCCGTAATTCATCTCTAGGGTAAGATGGAGTATTATTGACGTCTTTAATCATGTCAATAATTCCCTGGACTAAAGCTTTGTTGGCTGAGTTGTATTTAGTGGACCGTGGTGGACGCGGAGGATAGGTCTCAAGGGCATAGGAAAAAATGGTCTGAAAGGCCTGGAATGATCCATTATAGCTAAAAGGCAAGACTAGATAGGGAATGCCTTTATCCATAGTGTGAGGTATCAAGCCACACACCCAGCAGTCTGTAGTATTAACTACCAGTTGGTGTTGATGCAAGAGCTGTACAAATTTGTTGTTAATAAATTCTGAGCGTCGAGCTTGTTCGTGTTCAGGAAACGAGTGAAAAGAATGCATAGAAGAAACCGTAGAAGTAGTAGGATCAAGGGGAGGTACTGTAGTTACCGGCATAAAAATTAAATGCACACCAAAGATGATTCCACCCACCAACGTTATTAAAACAATTAAAAACGTAACTGCACATTGCATTAGAAAGCATTTGCTGTGAAGTATTCTGTACAGTCTATTTCTGCGAACATAAATTACATTCTTTCGTTGCAGCTCAGGAAGCTCCATCTTCTACAATCCGCTCGTGACCACTGATGATGTGTACGTAGATGAAAATGCCTCTATCAGCCCTGGGAGTTCCCAGAACTAACAGAAAGATCGACCTTGTGTCTGACCCCCGCAGAGTCAACTAGGCACACAGCCACGACCCTACGGCTACCCAGACGGCAAGGCAAAATTTAAAACAACAAAATAATAGCAAACTTCCTGGCTGGAGGCAATGTATCAAAAATTTAGCTGTTAAAATAGGCAGTTTCCTGCTTTATTTGTCCATATTGCGAGAACGCAAATTGTATCTCAGTTTTGCAGGAGCTGTCTGATCTGGAAACAATGTATTTTCAGCCGACGTTGCAATGTTCACGTTTGCAGATGGCAAATGTTCTTTTGGTGCAGATGGCAAATGTTCAGGGTTCAAAAGAGCAGTTTCAGGAGGAGAGCCAGAGTTTGATGTATCAGTGATCAGTTCTGCATCACTGAAAGGGATGAAACTGGGTATTTGTTCTGCTTCAGAGGCACTGATTCCTTTCTTTACCCAGTTGTCATAAGGAAGTGGCAGAGGCACACGTTTGACGTGTGTCGTGTGGATCCAATTTTTCCGTCCGGCCACACGAATAGCAGTTCTCGTCGCCAATAAGACTTGGAAGGGGCCAACGAATCTGGGCTGAAGATTTTTCGTTCTTGCAAAATTTCTAATGACTACTTGATCCCCAGGTTTCAGCTGATGACCTGGACTCTCCGGTGGCTTTGGTAATGCATCGAAAACCTGTTGGTGAATAAGGCTCAATTTAGCAGTCAAGTCGAAAAGGTAATCAATTAACATTAGGTATTCCAGCTGCTTAAATTCTTTCGGTCTAGGTACCCCCCAAACATTTGCAGGACGACCAAAAATTATTTCATATGGACTAAGCCCTACTCTAGAATGTACAGTTGCTCTTGTTGATAACAAAGCCAAAGGCAATGCATCTGGCCAGGGCAAACCCGTGGATGCTTGTATCTTAGCAAGTTTCAGTTTAAGGGTGCCATTGTAACCCTCAACTAAACCCGCGGACTGGGGATGATTCGCACTGTGAAATTTTTGTTTAATCCCTAAGCCGGCACACACACTCTGCATAACTTTCCCTACGATCTCACTTCCGTTATCTGACCATACAATCCGTGGCATTCCGAATCTGGGGAAGTATTCTTTAAGAAGGATTTTGGCAGTGGACAAAGCAGTATTGTCCTTCAGTGGGTATGCTTCGATCCATCTGGAGAACGCACAAACTACCACTAGGACGTACTTTAGATTGTTGCAACGATCCATATGAATGAAGTCTAACTGAATCACTTCAAAGGGGCAGGAAGGAGGAGCGAAGTGTACTGCAGTTGTGGAGATCCCCTTGCCAGGATTATGCATCAAGCATACCATACAATTTCTCACCACTCTCTCTGCACACTTACTAATCCCATCATTCTTCCAAACTGGAGCCAACATCTTACAAATCCCTTTAGAACTGATATGCGCTGTTCCATGTGCCATCGTTACTACTGCAAGCACATACGCATCAGGCAACATCCAACGCTGTTGTTCCGACAAGTCAATCCAACACCCACTCGAGTCCAATTTACCCGTGCTCTCTTTCCATGCAAGCTTTTCCTCCTCAGTCGCCTCTTTCTGAATTTCTTTCACACTTTCCACTGTGTCCTCACACATTCCAGACTCAGAAATCCATCTTGCAGACGTTGTAACATACATTCTACTCATCATATTTCTAGCTGTCTGTTTAGCAGTCTCATCAGCAAAAGCATTCCCACGACCAACATCATCCGTGATTGCTTTATGAGCACTGCATTTCACAATCGCAACTTCAGTCGGCAAGGTTAGAGATTCCAACAAGTCATTAACTAGCTGACCATGTTGGATCTTAGTCCCATGGGACGTAATGAAACCTCTCTCTTTCCACAAACGGCCAAAACTATGGGCCACGCCGAACGCGTACTGACTATCTGTGAACACATTCACTCTCTTTCCCTTAGCTAAAAGGCACGCTCTTGTTAGCGCGATCAATTCTGCAGCCTGGGCAGAATTCTGACTCACTCTTGCAGTCTCCACAATCGTACTCAAAGTCGTTACTGCATAGGCAGCAGTCACATCACCATTCTCCAATTTGAAGCAAGACCCATTAACATACAACGTGCCATCTGGATCTGATAACGGAGTGTCTTTTAAATCAATTCGTCCTTTTGTCTCTTCCTCAGTTCTGAAACAACAGTCGTGTGGTTCGGAATCACTCGACTCTTGACTAGTCGGCAACAATGTTGCTGGATTCAATACATTGCATCTTTTGATCTGAATATGACTCGCTAGCAATGTCAGTTCGTAACCTGATAATCTAGCACTGGTAAGGTGCTGCGTCTTGGTTCGGTTCATGAGTGTATCCACAGCATGAGGAACCATAACCACTAGCATGTTGTTCATTACTAAACCAGCAGATTGTCGAATGGAGGCTGCAGCTGCGGCTGTAGCTCTCAAGCAACTAGGCAACGCTCTAGCTACCGGATCTAACGTTGATGAAAAATACGCACAAGGGCATTGTTTATCACCAAATTTCTGTGTCAAAACACTCAACGCACAACCTTCTCTCTCATGGACATAGAGCGTGAATGGCTTACTGTAATCGGGTGTACCCAATACAGGAGCTGAACACAGTGCATTTCGTAACTCAGAAAAACTCTCCTGGCATTCGGCGGACCATGGCACTGGACTCGGAACATTTTTTCCAGTCAAAGCTACCAATGGTTTTGCCAAAAGAGAAAAATTTGGGATCCATTGCATACAATATGAGGTAATACCTAAAAAGGCACGTACTTCTCTCTGCGTGCTAGGAACATTCATCTGTGTAATTGCTTTTATTCTCTCTGGGGTCAACTTCCTTCCCTCCTTTGACAAGAGATGACCTAGGTAGGTCACTTCTTGGCAACAGTATTGCATTTTTGAAGGTGACACCTTGTGATTCAAATTTGACAAATGATGCAATAAAGAAATTGTAGCTGTTTTGCAAGTTTCCTTGTCATCGGCAGCCACTAGAAGATCATCGACATATTGTGCTAAAGCAGAACCAGGAGGAAGTACAAATGAGACTAACTGGCTTTTTAATGCTTGACTATAAATAGATGGGCTTTCACAATAACCTTGTGGAGCACGTTTAAACCTGAAGCTTCGTCCTCCTAGAGAGAAACCGAAGATATCTCTGCTTTCCTCGGCTATCGGAATGCTGAAAAAGGCATTTTTCAAGTCGATAACCGAAAACCATGCTGCTGTAGCAGGAATCAATGTTAATAATGCAGTAATGTCTGGAACCACAGGAAACTGTGGAATCACAATTTTATTAACCTCTCTAAGATCAATTACAAACCTATATACTGGAGGTTTTGTTGGGTCAGTTCGTTTCAGAATAGGCAGTACAGGACTATTACAGACATTACCTCTAGTTTCTTCTACAACGTCTTTCTTGATCAGATCTTGTACTATCAGTAGGAGCGCACGCTCACCTTCACTAGAGATTCTGTATTGTGGAATTCGTGGAAATTTTACATTCGCTTTCAAAGTTACTACATATGGTGGGATTTCCAAAAGACCTACATCATTAGGACCAGTCGCCCAAAGAGTATCAGGGAGAGAACGCAGCTCTGGTGGGAGCGCATCCATCGACAAGTACATTGGAGAGGTGATTCTTTTACCCAACGTAAGCTGTACTCCTTCTGGAGAACAGTACAATGTCGCATATAGGCGTTTTAACAAGTCTAAACCAAGCAGATTTTCATTACAACCTGTCGTCAAAATCAGGGGTGCTTTCAAGTGGCGGGGTCCAACAGAAATAGACAAAGGACCAGAAACAGGGTTGTGAACAGGGGCGCCTGAAAAACCTACTGAAACGTTTGTTGAGCCAGACAAAGGTGCGCCAGGGAGTTTCGCATGTATGATAGAACTTTTTGCTGCACCAGTATCCAACAGAAACGGTTCGACTATACCTGATGTTGCTACTGCGACATAAGGCCCACTCTGATCTACTGGAATTGATACTACTCCCTCTCTTTGTCCATGGCTGTCCTAGTACTCCCTTGGCTGAACTTCCTCACTAGCTTCATAGTAGTCTTCAACATGATACTGTTGAGACCTATTTTGTTGGGCAGATTGTCCATTTCGCTGATCGAAATGATTAGAAGGGCGATCACTTGTCCGTGGAGGCATAGCACCTCGTCCTCGACCTCTAGAGTTTTGTATAGAACTACCACGACCTCTCTGAGCTGTCGCAGCATTATTTTGCGCTAAGACTGGACACTCAGTCTTATAATGGCCTTCCATTTTGCAATAAGCACATTGATTCCATTGGTACTGTGGCCTCTGAGAATTATACTCCGTCCTTTGATATGACCCTTGCTGTGTATTAGTCTGATTCGTGCGAGGCGGATATGCTTGCTGTAAAAGAACTTTAGTTTTTAAATCTTTCGTCTTTTTATCTGATTTTTCTTTCTCCTCTTTATCCCTATTTTCATAGTACTGGGCAGTCGCAAGTATTTGCGCAGTCGTAGAGACAGCCCACGCACTCTCAGAATTCTTTAATTTACCACTAAGTTCTGGCAATAGATTGTGCACAAATTTATCAACAAATAATCTCTGGCCTCCTTCTGTGCTCATATCCTGACCACTATGATCCACAAAAGTCTCCTCGAATCTTGTGAAAAAGTCGGAGACGCTTTCGTCTTTCTTCTGTTTGCACGCGGACAATTTGTCCCAGTTAACGCGCAATGCTGGCATCAGGGTTTTCATTAAATCGATTATTCTACCGGGCAAATTAGCAATTAAGGGTTCAGGTTTGGAACCACCTATTTGCTGACCATCCGCCGCAATTATAGCTGCCCAATCACCACCTAGGGCAACTGGATGATTCTCTTTCCGAATTTTAGTCCAAATTGGTTGCGGTACTACATTACCAAATAGCAGATCTATGTCAGCTAGATTCAATACACAAGCTTCAACTGTCTGAGCCAACTCTTTGTAGTACCCTGCAGGATTTTTACGCGGATCTGGCAAGGCCTGTTTCACTGCTAATACTTCAGCTCGCTTCCATGGAATATGTATCCATACTCTCTGGATTTGGGCCGGAGCGGCTGCAATACCAAGATTTACATTAGCTTGCACAGCTTCACGCCAAATTGGTGGAACCTCTCTCATTGGGTATTGACGACTTTGTTTCGTACTACGTTTCTCTAACTCCCTCGGTGAACGAAGTGATGGGTCATTCCTATAACTTAAAATCAGTTCCATCGCTTCTTTTATATTTTGACCAACTATCATACCTGCAGCAAACTCTTTCTGAACATTAATTAATTCTTCTAGATTTGATTCAGAGTCATCCTCTTCCAATTCCTCACGTAGAAGAAAGCACATTTCATCGAACACATATCGTTGTGTCGGTTCGTTCCATTGCATAAATGTATCTAATACATCTTGTACATTATATCTTCCAACTTTCGAAACCCATCTAAGAGCAGTGGAATCTAATATTCCCCGTTCTTCAGTGCTAGGAAGCTGACTACATCTCTGCACAGAGTCAGAGGTAGGAGTCTTAATCAGAGTTTTATAGAAGGGAGATAAAATATTAGAGACAGAATCAGTGATTCTCCGACGAACAGAAAGCGGAGTCATAATATTAGCAGAAGCAGAAAATAGAGTAGCAGTTGGAACAGATAGAACAGGAACAGTAGGAGTAGGAGTAGCGGGCAAAGTAGCCTGTGAACTAGCAGGTGTGAGCGATACAGGTATAGGTAAAGAAGCCGGCAACCCTGGAAGAGGGGGTGCCGAAGGAACATTAATATTGACCACAGGAGGTACAGGAACTTGATTCAGAGGAGCAGGAACACCAGGTTGTCCAGCAACCGGTAATTGAACGTTCGGTATAGGTGGAGCCGTAGCACCCTGTGCATACGGTGGGGGTGATCGTAACAAGTAAGACAACAGGGGATCCTTTCAGGGTCCTCTACTATCTTAGCCGTACTCGATGGCAAAGCAGGATAGCACTTGTCTATCGCTAAATTACGCTCTCTATTGGCCACCTCCATCGCCTTCTCAGACTCGTTGAGTTGCAGCTGCTTAGCAGACTGTTCTAAAGTCAACTCTTGCTCCTTCTGTTCTTTCTTCAACTTTTTAACTTCTCTCTGTTTAGATTCTTTTCGCCAATAACAGAAAGAATCAAACATTGCCGGCCGGGCTTTCTTCTTGAACAATTTCGTTTCTAAGTTATCAAGGACTTGAGGTTCAAAACTACCATGCAGTGGCCAACTAAGGACACCATCTTTCTCTGTATAGTGGATCCATACCTCGTTATAAGAGATAGGGCCCACACCAAATTTGCAATATAGATCATAAAGGGGAGTTCCAATCGGAGGAACCGTACACGAGTCCTCCAACTGGGAATCACTGTTGCAACTAAAACAAGACAACATACAATTTTTCCGACTTACCATTTTATAATCCGGAACACAGAACAGACAAAACACAAACAAAAGGTGTGCACTCGACCCAAGAACCAAGAACTTAGGCCTACCAAAGCGAACAAATGTATCGATACCCAAACTAAACCAAATGATTATCTTAACCAGAACAACCAGTGATAATCTTACGAAACCAAACCAAACCAAAAACTAAAAGGATTATCCAAACAGGAGCAACCCTTACGAAGTAACCAACTAGCAACCACTTAATACTTAATACTTAACTGAGGCACTGGAGACGTCACCAAGGAGAAACCCGTCACGTCTCGCCGTACTAAGGACTGCACCTCGGGTCCAAGACAGGGCGACGGTCAAAGCAACGGACCACTGTAGCCATCCGAACGGGAACCGTCGTGGAAGAGAACGTCGGGCCACTTTTGCGATATGCCGGGATCGATGAAGTGGGGCGCCTCCCTCTGGAATCTTCACACGAAGCTTCTCGAACTCTTCAGGCTTTTGGACCGGTACCGAATGACGTCGCCCCAAGTTGGGCGCCAATTGGAGTTCTGGACTTTTTTGGTTCCGTCCAGAGGTGTCAGGGATAACACCCGAAGACCCCGGAGTTCTACCTGCCTCGGTGCACAAACAAACAGAAACACGGGCTTCTCGATGGTGGCGTCAAAGACCAAAGGTTTATTACTGCAGGGACACAGAAGTCACAGAAACTACACATGGCAGTATCTAGGAGCCTGTTCGATTTGTACAAAATGGGTTGCTCCTTAAATACTAAATTTTCTGCTTGGGGCAAATTCTTTACATACTAGTACAGTTCTAAACATTCGTGTCCTAAACAATAAATATTTGGCATTTACACAAGAATCGTCCACAGTGTCCGATGTCAAAATATTAAGAACGAGGGGTTCCCACTATTTCATCATAATCTCATGTCAGCTTTTCATTCAAGAGCCGGACCGCCTCATCGTAAATTTCGTTACCTCCCCCTAATAAAGGCCCAGAAGGAAAGGAGCAGAGCCAGGTGCAGAAGATAGAAAAGTAGGATAAGAGATGTTTGTGGGTCGTAAATGGGCAAGGTTACCAGCTTCGGCCGCCTAATCATGATCAGGCCAACGGACACGAGAACCAGTATAGCAGGACTGGCCTCAGGCTGGGGAGGCAGCTCTTGCTGAGTCATGCTGCCACAGCGTTGCTTGCCTAAGGTGCACGTGTCACTAGCAAGGAGAATTGCCTGCTAAAGCCTACGTGTCCTTAATTGAAAGAGGTCATTGCGTGTCCATTGACTATGTGAGGGCAAGGAATACAAAATGTCTGCCGTAATCTAAGATGGATGCCATGGGTAGAACAGAAATGTGTTTGTAACAGGAGTGCTCTTGCTCGTAGCATAGCGAAAACACCAGGATATACTAAATGGATCATTTGCGGTTCACTGATACCAAAATTATGTATTTGCGACAATGTTAAAAAACACGGGTTCAAATCGTCACGGAACCTCACAAGGGCAATACAAGCATATTTAGTATTCCATAAAAATTTGATGCAGATATAATTAATTTGAGAAAAATATGAGACAGGAAACCTAAAGGGTAACATTGATAATGAATAAAGGACATGAGGAACAATCACCATTTTTTATAGTATCCAGCCTACCCCACCATGACAAATGAGAGGCGACCAAGAAAGAAGTAATTTCTGAAGTGTGGTTATTAATGCATTAAATGAGCAACTAATTGTGTTAGAAATAGTGGAAGTAAACCAAATTCCGAGATGTATATTTTTTTGTAGTGCACCAAGTATAGTTAGTGTTAGCGAACATATATTGGTGGCATAGAGAATTTAAAGGTAGTACCTCTGTTTTGGAGAATTTCAATTTGTAACCATAAATGCTAGAATATAACTGAATTTCGTATAGAAAGGGAGGTAGGGTAGAGTGGGTTGGACATATAAACCAAAATATCATCGGCATCAGCTGACAATTTAGTTTTACAAGAGTTATGAACAAACCATGAGATAAGCAAATTAATACGAAACCGTTCAAGGAAAGGTTCTAAACACAAAACAAATAACAAGGGTGAAAGAGGAAATCCTTATCGGGTACCCCTAAACAGATGAAAATATTTAGAAAAATGGTTATTGACAAAAATACTGGCACGAGGGGCAGAATATAACATTTTAACAAGAAAAAAAAAATGGTCCAAAACCATACCATTTAAGAGTAGTAAATATAAATTGCAAATTAATACAATCAAAGGCCTTCTCAGCATTGAGAGATAGTGCAGCAAGAGGAGACTTATATGTTCTTCCACAAGCAATAACATTAGAAAACATTCTAGCTTTATCAGCAGCCAGTCTGTCCTTAACAAACCCAGATTGATCGGTATTCGCCAGTAATGGGACAGTAGTCTCGAGATGAGAAGCAAGGATTTTAGCAAAAATTTCATAATTAATTAATGAGATAGGATGATAATTTTTACAAAGGGAGTGATCTTTATCAGGTTTAGGAATAAGGACAATCAAGGCTTCCATAAAGGAGCCAGATGCCTTAGAGTCTTCAAGAAAATAATTAAATAGTGCAAAAAGTTTAGGAGCAAAAATAGAAGAAAAAGTAGAACATAATTCAGCTAAGAGGCCATCAGGACGAGGAGCTTTAGATTTTTTTAAGGATCTAATGGCATCCGTTATTTCTTGGAGAGTTATCTCAGCTTCCGCTGAATCAAATTTATCAGATAAAGATGAAGGACTAGGTAACCCATTAAAAAAAGAATGCAAATTCTGATTAGAGGGGTTTGTGTCATCGGAATATAGTGATTTATAATATTCTTGAAAAGTAGTAGAGTCAGAGGACACCAATGTATTGGTAGACTGGTTTACAATGGGACCAATATTTTTCCATTAAGATTAATTTTTTTTTTAAATTAGCCAGCATTTTGCCTGCTTCTTTTTGACCTCGCTGGTATTTAGATTTAATTTTAAGGAGAACATTGCAGGCATTGGCTGTGGCAAGTTTATTAAGAGCAGACTTGACCTTAATTAATTCATGGTGTGTCAGGAGTATTTTAAAGTAAAATAACTATGTTCCAATGATTTGAGTTGTAATAAAGTTGTATACTTGGACTGATTGGTTTTCTTCTTTCTTGCTGAGTATACTATAACAAAGGCATGGAAATAGGCCTTGAAAGCATCCCAAGTATTAGGAATAGATGTGTCCAAGGGGGTTATTAAAATCAAAACATTTGTTAATGAAAGTAGTTGCTTCAGATATGAAATCATTATCGGACAAAAGAAAGTTATTACATTTCCAACATCCAGATTTCGGGGTATTAAAGGAGAGGTCCAGAGAGGAAAGGACAAGGGCGTTGTCAGAAATAAAAATAGAACAAATCTTGGAAGATTGGATGGAGGGAAGTAAGGGTTTACTTACAAAAATATAATCAATTCTAGAGTGAGTATGATGAACACTGGAAAAGAATGTAAACTCAAGAGAATCATCATTAAATGTTTTCCAGAAATCAAAAAATGGACTTGTGGCAATGGCAGACTGGGAAGCTGTATGGGATCTGTCAGGATTAAAATTACATTTAGATTGTCTACCTGAAAATGGGTCAAGCCATTGATTAAAGACTCTTGCAACAATAATGTTAGGATTATCAAAAGAGGATAGTAACATCGTAATGTTATCCCAAAAATCAGGGTCTGGTTTACCGGGACCATAAATATTTAACAAAATAATTTCTCTATTCTGCATGCAAATCTTGGCGATTACCCAACGCCCATCACCATCACATTGAGTAGATAAAATGTGCACATATAATGACTTATGAAAAAGAACAGCAACAACCCCCTTACGATTGGAAGCTGGGGAATAAACAACTTGGCCTACCCACTGTCTTTAATTTAAGAGATTCTAGGTCATTACAGTGAGTTTCCTGTAAAAAAGAAACATGTGAATTCAATCGAGATAAATGAGAGAGTAACTTTTGTCTTTTAACAGGGAGTCCCAAACCATGCACGTTCCACTAGACAACGTTACACATCTTGGGAGGTAGGGTGGTTATTACATAGATGGAGATGATACACTTCGGAAATATTCTGAAAACAGAGAAACACCAATTGTCAAGAAAATAATGAACACAGTATGAACAACAACAAGAGAAAAAAAAATACATGCATCTTAGAAAATAAAAAACGGAACAAACAACTAATAACATCAAGAGATATAAGAAAAAGAGATAGATCAAGGAAAGAGATCCAGATCTAAAACGAAGAGTAGAAAAGATGATCATGAGGCGTAACAGTACCGAGAGCAGAAGAGCGACAGGGGAAGAAATATTAGGAAATAGAAGACATAACAGCCATTGGGAACACTATAGAAAAAAAAAGATTAGAGGCATTGGAAAGAACCATCAGTAGAGTTTGATGATAGATTGTGCAAAAAAGACTTCAATTTGACAGGGTCATCAAAAGAACGAATAGTGCCCTCATAAGTAATTTTGCAGATGCAAAATGCCATAGCAAATATGCAACTGTATCAGCTGTGGGTGAAGAGCAAGACATTCTTTCCCTCTGGCATTGATGTCATTAGAGAGATCCTGAGATAGATAAATAGTATGACCAGACCATATGAGGTGACGCTTTACTTTTGATGCCTTAAGAACACGGATGAGATCTGTGAATTAAAAAAAAAGCATTAAATTCTTCTAGGTCTAGTCGAATAAGACTGAATGCAGCCCAGACGATGTGCACATTGCATGTTTAATGGAGGTTCTGATGGGAGATTCAGGAGTTCAGGTAGGACATATTTCAGAAAGAGAAGGTGGTCAGGACCCTCCAAATGTTGAGGTAGGCCATAAACACGAAGGTTATTACGGCTATCAGTGTTCAATTTGTTGCAATTTCTCGTTAGTAGAGGACATTAAAGAATTTAATCCTCCCACCTCATCAAGGATAGTATCAAGAGCGGGATTATTAGATGACAAAATGGGTGAGGGGGGTCATTTTTAACCCTCTTGGGTTTTGTGCCAGAGGACGAAAATCTAAAGGAGGTTGAAATGTCACTAGCGTTCGTAGCAGGGCAAAAAAGGATGATGTAACAGCTTTAGTTGTGTTCGCAATCTACTCATATGCGTTATACACATAATATAGAAGAAGACAAGTGTAAAGCAAAAATATTTATTTATAAGTTATAAGTGACACATGCCCAAAATAAGTAAGGCAAAGGCAGTGTGGCAAATGATATAAGGCATCAGCATATAAAAAAAAAAGAAGAAAGAAGGGGCCTTTTAATGTTAACATATCCTGAAGAGAAGGCATAGTAGACTCTGTACGTTATAGGTGAAGATGAAAAAGAATTAAAAAAAGACACTTTTGTTGCAGTGACAAAAATAGTCCAAGAAGAGCAGAAAAAAGATATTGCTAAGCATTAATTATATAAAAATGCAGGTTTTACCTCACCTGGAGGACATGGAGTACGAGCAGCAGAATTAAAAAATTGCCTTTTACATTGAGAAGGGAAAAAGCTCACCGCCGCTGCTCCGAGTCAGGAAAGTGAAAGTGTACGGTCGGTACAGCTCCATATGCCGCTCTGACCATAAGGAAATCACACAGGCAAGTAAACAGCCCCAAACGCCTCAGCAAAAGGCTGAAAATATCAAAAAGAGCTCCACGCCCGAGCAGAGCTCAGCCGAGTGCCGCCATCGTGATCCGGTGCGAGACCACGCCCCATCTTTGTAAGTCCTTGATATGTGGAATAGAAGGGTTGAAGACCAGAGTCAGACTTGGAGAGAAAATAGTCCTGGGTACCAAAATAAAAGTAGTGAATCAAATCCGACATTTGCAAATCAGAGAAGTTTTGACCTAGTAAATACATGCGTTTTTTTGCTAGATTCAGGTGACTTCGTGCATTTGTCCCTGCTGCAGAAAATGTCTCTGAGAGTACCCGATAAAAAAACAGCCCATAAGACCATCAAACACTCCCACAAACAGCAAAACTTCTGCCTACGCACATAAATATCTGCTAGCCTTATAGGCCAGTCCAACCCTGTTAAAGATTAAACTGGGATGGTATGGGATCTCACTTTGGTGTTGTGTTACCATTGGCAATAATATTCTAATAAGTCCTTTGTGCACTCAAACTTGCATACCATAGATGTGAGGTCTTCCTGCCTGAACACTATGGGCCCGATTCAAAGAACTAACTTAAGACAAAATCCTAAACTTACTACTTTTGGTATTCACAGAAGTTAGGATTTTGTCTTAAGTTTATCTTAAGACAAACTTAAGACAGACTTAAGACAGACTTAAGTTAGGATTTTGTCTTAAATCTGTCTTAAGTCTGTTTTAAGGCAAAATCCTAACTTCTGTGAATACCAAAAGAAATACGTTTAGGAGTTTGTCTTAAGTTAGTTCTGTGAATCGGGCCCAATGGGCCTAATTCACAAAGGTAAACTTACACGTTTGTATAAGTTTACTCTTTTTGCTATTCACAAAACTGCATTTAATACTTAGGGGCATATTTACAGGCCCCTATCAACACAGGAACGTCATTTTCAAGGACATCCCTGTGGAGATACGGGTTTCGGTTTATCGTGGATTAACGCTGCCTTGTAAATAAGGCCCCCTTTCATGCTAGACTTAGCCTGAAATGGGTAGGCAATGAGTGTTGAGGTGGGCGTTCCGCTGCAACACCCACTGATTTTGATACTGCCCCCTATTTACAAGGGTGGCGTAAATAGGAGTCAGCGCCAAAATTATGGCCAAAAAATAATGGTCTTAGCAAGGCTAAACGAGGAGAAATGCACATGAAGGTGTCCCATCATGCACATCATTTTAAAAATGACGATTTGGACAAAGCAGCACACATAAAAGGTACAAATAGCCATTTAAGATTGTTTATGTGCAGGAAGGGACACCTTCCTGCACATAAACAGTAGTTTTTTCCCAATGCATTCCCCCTGGCACTATGGTGCCAGAGTGCCTGTGTTGGCACTAGGGAGCTGAAAATAGCGCCAGTGCAGGGGGAAATGCAGGGCTGCACTGTATTGTTGTAAATACGGTGCAGCCCTGCATTTCAGAAGTGGCGAAGCACGGCATTAAGCCAAGAAGGCTAACGCCTCGCTCTGTCACCTCTTTAGAAATATGCCCCGACATTTATGAGTGCAGAGACTCAACATTAGTGGAGACCTTCGCACAAAGAAAAGTATGATATTGCTATTTTGTAGGTGCTGAGTTTGCTACAGTTGTAAGCTTATGGATAACTGCAGTTTTGGTATACCAAAAAAGGATGAACTTACATAAACATGTTAGTTTAACTTTGTGAATCAGGCCCTCTGTGGGTGAAGGCCATGCTTCCCTCTTCATGTGGCTTGTGGTGATTTATTCTACCTACTTGGATAAGGGTAGATAAGTCTGTGGTGAAATGTAACTTAAGAATAAAATTACACCTCAAACTCCTCTGCCATCCACCTTTCTTCGTTCAAGGTGAGTCGACCTCCACTGGCTGGGTGAAGAGGCATGCCATCTCCTCCCTTCTAAACAGACCCTCTCCATTTCGTCGTTAGCCCCGTGATTGTGTACTTTCTGTGTATAAGAGAAGTATGTACCTCAGTTGCCAGTTCTGAACGTATGTTTTCTGGCACAGGTGGGCATATTTCATAAAATGAGCACTTGCAGTGCTAAAATAAGACAGGTCTTCAGTACAGTATTGGGCTGACTGGGGTTAAAGAGCTGAAACAAAGGTATTTTATCACTTTGTGCAGTGACAAATGATTGCTTGTGACAGCAACTTTAAAGGGAACTGGAGAAGCATTAGTTGGCATGTCTATAGTATACATCGGAACATAACAAAATAGTATAGATAAGACAAAGGGTCACAGGTAAAAATAAGATGCCTAACACAAAAAAAAGTAAAAACAGAACATAGCACAACCATAGAACACTACAACAACATCAAATTTCAATAACACAGCACGAACAGAACAGCTTAAATTCAACACATCACCACCACTATAAAATGTCACACAACATAGATGCACAAACATTACTGTGACACAGCACTACCTCCAGAAATCCCTTTTCACAATAGGGTGGCAAAAGGTGTTTGAACAAAATAGACAGTGTCTTCTTGACGATTTTTGGGGCCCGGGCAACAAATACGTTGGGGGCCTCTGTTCACAACATCTATGGATTTTTTTCGCCCATTTTCTGCTAATTCAAGCACCATGAAGCAAAACAATAATCAAGTGTATGTTAAAAGTTGAAATAGAGAAATAGATAAAAGTGTGATAGGGAGAAAATCTTCTTTCCAAGGCCCCTTAGAAGGTGGTAATTGCCCACTTTGCCCATGCCCAAAATGTCTCTGGAACTAGCGACAGTCAAAAAAGTTTTATGACTTGGACAAGGCCCCAAACTGTGCTGCGGTTTCATAAGGGTGGTGATTCAGGTATTTCCCCATGGTCCACCACCTTCTTAGAAAAAAAAGCAAACATTCATTTTCATGAAAGTAAGAAATGGGCTAATTTGGAAGTTAGAATTGTCAAAAAGTTTCTAGTCCTTAGTATGACACATCACATTTACTTCTCAAAGCACATCACTAATGAGTAGAAAGCGCAACAGATTTGAAACGCTCTGATTACAGGGTCGAAATCTTATGTAGAAATTGCAATCACGGAAAGTTCACAGCTGTCAGTGTATATTACTTTCCCCCAGAACCTAAAAGGGAGTTGCTGATTTAATTACATTTTCTACACATATTCAAATCACTGGATTACTGAGCTCGACTAAAATGAGTGTTTTGACATTCTCCACAATTGTTTGAGTTGTTGAACAAAATGTACCGTCCGGTGGACTGCCTTAATTGGACAAATTATTATTAAAGAGTTTGCAGTCTTCTCAAAATAGAGTAATTAGAGAGCCCACATCGACCTTTTGTCCATGTTCTTGGGATATTTTGTGATCAGAAAAAGTTTGGGGGTGGCCTTCCAAATACTCTGCCTTGTCTGTACTTCTATAAGTTAGCAACATTGTCTCATTATATACAAACTCTTGGCTGCTAGTTCTACTCGACTCTTAACTATTATAAGAGCAATGCCATTAACTGCAAAGGTGTATTTTGTCATTAATATTATGAAAAGTAATTTACTCAATACTTATTAAGAAATAATGCAAGAATATCCCCAAGCATGACATAATTAAGTAGTGTGATTGAGAATAGATTATGCCTGGCGCCATCTTCATTGAGATTCAGAATAGTAATTAAAAAAACGAGTTACCCTGATATTCTTTGGACTGGGATATAATTTATTTTATAGAGGACATGGGTCCCTAGTCAGAAATTGTTAGACCTGACATCTTTGACGAGGTATTCCCCTAGACTTTTTTCCTTCACTTTCATATTTTGCTGGATTTATTTTTGTTGGTATTGGGACTTTGGGGCTTAGCCTTTGACTCTTCTCAGGGCTGTATATACCCCTCATCTAGTGCAGTTGGCTCATTTGTAAAAGTAACCACATGTATTAAGTGGCCATTGAGTCACATATGGAAATGTGAGAGAATGTGATTGTTCAGTAGAGGTACAGGATCGCACAAAGCACCTAAGTGACAAACCTGGGATTCCATGCCAAGATAGCTAGACATGATATTTACCTTCATGCTTTCTCAAATTTGCTCAAAATGCAACATTTGTCGTCTCTTTATTTAACCCGTTGGGTGCTCATGACGAGCACAGCTCGTCATGAGCTACGGCGCTCCGGTGCTCATGAAGAGCTGAGCTCGTCATGACCTCGCCCGTCCCGTGGAATGCTCGCACGCTGGGCTGATTCCCCTGCTGTGCTGAACGTTCCATGGGAACGGGTGTGGCCATGACGAGCTCAGCTCGTCATGAGCACCAGAGCGCCGTAGCTCATGACGAGCTGACCTCGTCATGAGCACCGGGGCGCTGTACGCGCCCCCGACCCCCAGCACAGCGGGTGAATGTGCCCCGCAGACAAGGGGTTAAAGGAATGTATTGGGTGGAGAACACCCCCCTCCCCCGGTCGGGCTTGCTCCGGTCACTTTCACAACGTAACACTCATCCCCAAATTATATGCCCCAGCACTTTAAAATGTTACCCACTGCGACTGTTACTCCTGCCTCAAAATCACAAGTGCTAAGTTCCAGGTGAAGATTTAGAAGATTTTGGGCTCTTGGCAACCACAAAAGGACTTCTTGCATTGCCATGTGACCATCCAAGATGCCTGCCAAAGTGAACCTCCAGTGTCCTGTTAAAAAACACTGCCAAGGGCAGCCATCCGAGTAGACAACCAACATGAATCTCCAGCAATGACCGACTCTTAACACTGTACAACAACGATCACATGTGATGCCAAACCTTTTCCCCTCATTGACAACAGTCTCCTCGCATCCACCACCAAGGTGAAGCTCCCTGCAGCTCCCCACATGGACCTGGACTTAGAGAAGGTAAAATCTTGAGAGTGACAAACCTGTTCCCTGTATTACAGCCATGCTCTATCGCAGGCAGCCTGAATGTGTGACTTTACCTCTTTCAAGGGTGATCAGATAACTACAATTGGCGCTTTGTGCTTTTTAGTGTTTTTTTCACTACAAGCTTTAAAAATCCTTAACTCCAGTTCTACTGCTTGTGATTTTTCTTGTGTTTTGTTTTCTGTTTGTAGATGGTTGACTGATGCATAAATACTTTACACTTTGCCTCTAAGTTAAATCTGAACAGCTTTTGTACCATGCTACCAGAGGGTTACGCACATGTTTGTTTAGTGACATTTGTGCCTCACCCTGACAAGGATCATGTTATTATTTAAGTGGAGCTTCCACCCCTCTCACCTAACAACCCAGTTTCTTACAGAAATCATATCTGAATACGTTAGTATAACAAAGGTTTAATAACAAAATATCACAAAATAAATAACTTACATTTAATTGCAGTAGGTGGCTGTGAGGATAAACGCAATTGATGTGCAGATAATGTGACACACACTATTAATAAGTCATCATATAAGTACATCACAATCTATTATTGTAAGAACGACCCGCAATGTGATATATATAATGTATAGCTAATGGGGTCCATAATTAGGCCAGCAGCGTTTTGATCCCTTAATAATACAAGTTCATTATTAGGACTCAGGTTAGAACAGGCCCAATAGTGTAGTGGAAGGAGCTAAAGGAAAAATTAATATAGAATTTAAAGATTAAAACTGTTCAACACATTATGCCATGTGTGAGGTGTAACTGCACAACATGCTATACTCACAAGGAATTTTAAAGATACGGGCTGGAGAGAGAATATACAAGAAAATTAGAGGAGGTGAAGAGTAGGGACAACGATTCTCCACAGGATTGGGGAGGTAGACATATTTGCACTAGCAAACACGAGCAAGCAATGTCTCACAGGTCAAGATGAGTAGAAACAAGACCAGAATGAAAAGGTGGCTTGTTCAAATGGTAATTAAAGAGGGACAGCAATATTGTTGGTCCATGGTGTAAATAAGAATGCTTATTAAACTAAAGATAAATGGTATCTCTGAGAATTGCCCAGAAGATACAAACTACAAACAAGGGTTTAGCCACGTATAAATGACCTGCTTAAGGCACTTGATGGTCCTGGGATTTGACACTGCCTTAGAACATTGCAAGAAGCTTCTGGAAGAAACCTCTGACATTGAAAAACATTTCATTTAATAAGTTATGACTAAGAGTGTGCTCTTTTCAAAACATGGGAGAGTTTCAAAGTACAACATACAAACATGCAGGAGTGACATAACGCATTTAGAGTTCCAAAACTGCATCCTAAAAGCATGCAGAAGTCTTTCAAACTGGCGTAATGAGAGTCATTTAGGTCATGAGAGAGAAACGTATTAAATGTACCAAGAAATATAGTGTAAAAGTAAATTGCAACTAGTAATGTAAAAATATGATTGTGAAAATGCTTAAAGTAAAATAATTCTTGATTATGGTTATTCTCTGAACATGAAAATCTAAGTAGAAAAACAGTGATTGCTTATACTTATAGAAAAATCTTAATCAGACTATTCTTATCAATTTAATTTAAATTATGCTATTTATAGCGCTTCTTATGCATTGTCTATTTTCTCATCTTTTAATAATAGTGTGTTTTTATTCTTTTGAAAATGATGAGTATGTGATTTTCCATGTAGGCCTCAAAGCCTGATAGTGTGCTGCTTCTTTTTCTAACATAGGCCTCAGAAAAATGTATTTTGTCCTTCATTATTTCTAAAATGCTGATCTATTTGCTTCAGTTATGAATGATTATCACTAGAGTTTCCTTCCTATGGTTAGAGTATTATTTCTATGAATAATTGTGTTGACTTTGTGGCAAGCTAACAAGGAAGCGAGCACGTGGATACAAAATGTTTCAATGTGCTTCCTATTTCCGAGGTGACTTGATGTTGTACAAATAAACAAAAGCATTTAGGTTAGCGTTCCAGATAATTGTAAACTGGAGAATTATCATGCCATTAGCACACCATGGATCCTAACTAATGGTATTTGGCCAAACCGTTAAGAGAGCTACATTTGAGGGATGGAATTGTGAACAATCTGAGGTATAACTGCCCCGTGGAAAAAAGGTAATCCCCTCCCTCCTGTTGCTCTGACTGGCTGGCTAATATCCTTACGAGTCTTGGGCGTGATATGCTGTCAGGACAAACATGACTCTCACAGACCTGAAGTTTCCTGAATTTTTCTTGCACCTCATCCGCTGGTGATGTTGAACAAGCTATACCCTTCTGAAGGGTTGCCTATTCAGACTATTGAACACTGTGCATTAGCTCATTGATCTTAAGTTTGTATGAAATCTCAAATTGCATACTGAAATGTATCTTTTCTTCCTCTCTCTCTCTCTCTCTCCCCTCATGCCAGTTATGGATTTATGATGTCTTTTTCTTTGTTCTGTAATTTTGCTGTGAATTTACCTGTATTCATTTGAAATAATCAAAGTACTTATAATGCTAGTGTGTTTTTGTCCATTGACAATTCATCATGAAACTTAAATAAAAATTCCTTGATAAATATTCTGAGTTTGTTTTTCTTATTGACAATGATTATTTGACAATTAATGATTATGACTATTGTTGTTTGATAGCCATTTCTTCATTACAGGTCCTCATGAAGGAATGGCATCAATCTCTAATTATCTGAGTCCCTGTTAGCTATTACAGAGATCTATTGAAGGACCTCATGATGTATTTATGGTTGTAGAGTTTCTATTGGCTCAAACTCTTTGTTATAGTAGGAATTATGGGCCCGATGAAGGTAAATCTAATTTACCACTTCTAAAATACCGAATCATACCGATTCGGTATTTAAGAATCATACCGATTCGGTATTTAAGAAGTGGTAAATTAGAGGGGGGGAAATGTATGTAATTCTGAATCGGTAAATACCGAATCTGTAAGATTCGGTATTTACCGATTCTGTAAATACCGAATCGGTATCCCCCATTGATTCCTATGGGCCTTGAAGCCCATAGGAATCAATGTGGAATACCGTATTTACCTTTACCGAAAAGGTAATTACCTATTTTTGCAAGGGTGCAGGGGGTGTCACTTTGACACCCTCTGGCACCCCAATTACAGGCATGTGTGCCATGTGGCACACAGACATGCCCTTAGGGCATGTCTGTGTGCCACATGGCACAGGTGTGCATGCACAGATGTGCATGCACACCTGGAATCGGTATTTCACCACCCAATTGGATTGGGTGGTAAAATACCGACTCCTAAAGGCCTGTGGGACTCAGCAGAGTCCCACCTACATCTGGAAGGTAACGAATAGGTAAAAATACCGATTCGGTAAATTTACAGAATCTTTAAAATCTGGCCCCCTAAATCTCAAGATGCCAAATACCGGTCGGAAACGGCCGATTTCGGCCGTTTCCGACCGGTATTTGCCACCTACATCGGGCCCATATATAGTTTGGTTCATGGTATTTTAAATATTTGTGAATGGTTGTAAAATGTACACAGCTTCCGCTGGATTAGAAGCAACAAGCATTCCAAGCCCTACTCAGGGGAGGTGGTGTAGGATAGTGCCCAGGTCCGAAGGCACACCACAGTAAACACTCAATAAATGATGTCCATTCAGTGTTTTTACTTCTAAGAAGGAAAAGTAATGTATAATGCTGGTCAAAAGGTAGGCCTAAATGCGTCACTGCTAACTTTGTCATTGTCAAATAAAGCACTTAACTTTTCAATAAATTGTGTGCATGAATCTTTCTTCCATTATTAACTTGCCACAAGCACAGTCTTTGTACCGAATAAAAGTAGTTGCTCACTCCCCGAAAATTTGACCAAACAACCAAGCTCCATGAGTGCTTGACGTTATATTGAAAGCCTGTCAAGGTCACTTTTCTTGACCTTGGATGTTCAGGGTGAGGATTTCAGAGGCATGTAGGGATTATATTTGAGAGGGCGGCTGCTTATTTGGCATCTGCCAAAATGTTCTGTATTTGTTGCCAGTACCCCTGCCCACTCTGTGGCATCAGAGAAGCAGAGTATTTAAAGTGTGCCTCAAAAGGGTATTTAAGGGGTGCTCCTGCACAACCAGGCATGCAGAATTGAAGAGTGACCTTGCTGTCAAAGAAAAATGGTATCTGTCCTTTTCTTTCATTTTCGAAATAGGTGGCCTCGCATGTCTGTTTCTTTTTTTAAGGTCTAGGTCCTCCTGCCCCTCTAATGGAGCACCCATCAGGTGCTTAGCTCAGCTCACATGGACAATATAGCTGTTCTGTGTTGGCAAGCAAATATCAACCTGTTCTCTCCCTCTGTGGTCATGAACAAGTCGGTAAGACAATGTGGGGCATATTATCAAGTAAGGGCGTTACAATATCGCCGCTTTTATCAGCAGAAAACTGCCGATAAAGCGGCGATAATGGGCTTGATAATATGCTCTATGAATTTCAATCGAAGCCCATGTTAGATGTCTTCACATCTAACATGGGCTTCGATTTGAATTCATAGAACATATTATCAAGCCCATTATCGCCGCTTTATCGGCAGTTTCCTGACGATAAAAGCGGCGATAATGTAGCGCCCTTACTTGATAATATGCCCCTGTGTTCCTTCACTTCTCCCATGCCCAGCCAGGGCAGGTGATGGTAAATGCATTTGGTGCTTCTCTCTACAGCCAAACACTGGGAGCAGGATTGTTAACCCAGTAATGCTCCCAGTCATTGTGTGCAGCTGCAGTGGTTCTTGGTTTTGTGTCTTAGGACCATGACCAGGAACTGGGGGCCTTTGGGAACATCGATAATTGCCAGTGGAGAGGGCCCGAGCAAACTCCCTCCCAGTATCCCAGAAGCTATTCTTGTTGTGCTGACCTCTGGTGCATTTGTTCCTTCCTGGTAGAATTCTTGCCAATCCACAGGGGGACCCTACTTACCCAATGCATGGACCAGGTCCCCCAGGAGATTATTTCTATTTGTGTGTTTGCGTAGGCCCCGTTGGGATGATTTTGACAAAGTAAGTGTCGTTCAGTCTCCGGTGGCAGGCGCTAGCAAACAGGAGGGGTTGCTTCAGGTATCCTAGCCTCTGAGGTTTACTTTCCTTGTAAAGCTTGAATCACTTGTGGAATTGCTCTCCCTAAGCTGGACTCTCTCCTCTGTCTAGAACCTGGTATTCTCTCCAGTGTGGGGCCTCATCCAGTGAAGCCCACTGCCCACCTGGAGAATTGCCTCCATTTGTAATTAGGGAGTTGGAACAGAGACGAATGAAAAAACATTAAATGCCAGAAAAAGGCAGATTCTGATGGACTCATTACCATATTTGCAGTTCTGATTCTTGTTTAGCCTGAGATTAGTACATCACTCTAATTTCTAACTCTAAGTATGTATGGTAAACTTTACTTAGATTCAGATTGTGCCCATAATATACTATACAGTGAGCAAGCACCCCGTCCTTTTTTGTTAAGTGCTTTAAACATACACTATGAATCCCCCTAACATCATAAGGCCTACACCCAGTCAGAGCAAATTCCTGAAGGGCCCCTTCAGTGGCATGCTAAGTGTGCGCAGAGACGCTGCTGAGTCCTATGTGTCAGTTGCACATGTATGCACTTGTGTATGTATATATGTTCAAATGAAGCCAACCCAGTATCTGCTAAGACAGCTTTGCAGCAGCACACCTTGTTTTAAATGGCAGACACTGGCATCTTGCCACTTCAATGCATTTTAACAGAGTTTACAGTAAATGAGACTTTATTAATTTTATTTTATTTATTTATTTATTAGAGTTTTATATAGCGCAAACATGGCCCAGGAGGGTATCAGAGATAAGCCATACCCAGCCTGTTGTGAACCCTTGTGGGTGTCTCTAAACTTCTTATAATTCTTTTCAGGAGGGAGATCAAACATATTGAGTTAACTGTGTAGCCATCAAATCCCTTGCTCCTCAATGCTGCTTGATCACCCTGTACATTTTCAATGCATTCTCTTAAGAAGAGAACCAATTATCAATGTCAACACCCACAGTAAATGTGGCATACCATCTTTAGGCAATCTGCAGTATGATTATTCCCCTGTGGACACCTCACTCTTGCTGCCACCATCTCCTTTTGGATTTAGACTTCTCCTCCAAGGCCAGTTTGGACTCCTTTAGTGTAATCTTCCTCTCCTCCAGGGCAATACAAGCCAGTTTGGTCTGAAAGTTCATCCCTGACTTATTGTCAATTTACTCAACCCCTAGTAGCTTTGGCACAGAACAGATAGGCTTAATGTAATGAAATATGTGTAAAGTATAAAGAAGTAACAAAACAATTAATAACTCAATACGCAACACAATACAAATCCCACAAACATTTTCTAAAAATAGAGAAGTGTAATAAGAAAAATGACACCAAAGCAACAAGAATCCAAAAAGGATAACTAGAGGTGTGTCTTTGTACTATTATAAAACATGCCAAAAAAAGGCAAAGTGCTAATCAGAAGTAACTGGCCATGGTATACTGGGACCTAGGCACGATTTTATGCTGACCATAATGGAAAGGGGCGACCGCTCGGTCCCCCCGAACGTATGGATGGGTGCCCGAACCTCCCGGGAAACCATTTTGGGCGCGGGGTGGGTGTAGCCCGGCTGGTATGCCCGAAGCGGCGTAGCCGGGGCGCGCCTTCCCCCGCCCGAGAGGGGTTGTCCTAGACACCTCGATGGAAGACCACGCCCGGTAGGCGTATCGGGGACGGGTACACGCCCTCCCGCAGAAGGATAAAGGAGCGGGAATCCAGAAGATCGTCCTCTTGTTCCTCGGATCGGAAGGCTGCACCCACTCGTTGCTCGTGAGCCCTCGACGGAACAAGCAGCAATTTTGAATGTGGTAATCTTGTTTTTTCTCTTTCAGTTTCGAGGGCCCACAGATTTCAGGACCTCGTGGATCGACCAAGGGCGGAAGACTCGAAACCATGCCTAGCAAGACAGCAGGAAAGGGTTCCGAGACAGAGAGGATGTTACGCCTGTTGTCGAATCGGATGGCTTGTATGGACCGAAAGCTCGGACAAGTTCAATCGCTCGGGAGAGGTTTAGCGGAGTTAAAGAAGCAATTGGCCGCATTGAACGACCCAGGTCAGCCAAAAAAGGTTATAGGCCCGGCTTTGCCGGGAATAGTCCCCGGGGGAAGAGGGAAGCGGGTCAAGGAAAGGGCGGTTTCGGGGGGGGTCCCAGTTCCAGAGGTACCTCTCATCGCCCCCCTCGTACCGGTCGATAACCCGGTTCAGACCCCTGATGTAGGCCAGCCTATCCCAGTGGTGATCACCTCTGTCGAGGACGATGAAATACCCCCAGAATTGGCCGCACAGTTGACGGCATGGCTCAAAACAAAGGTGGGGGGCACAGCGACCCCGGGAGATCCGGCTGAAAAAGCCAGAGTGTTAATGAAGCAGTTGCGGCAATCGAGAGATGTCGCGAAGGCGAGTGTTCCTCTTGTTCCCCCACAGGTGGCGCCGGGAGTACCAGCAGCTGGTCAAGATAAGACGGCGGCAACAACAGCCGATCCGGGTAAGCTCGCATTGCCGATGGTGGGGGAGGGCTCGATACCCTCAAGGCGGGAAAAGGTTGCACAGCACATTCCCTTGGCCACGAAAGAGTTAATATGGGGAGACAAGTATGTCAACATGTTTTCATTGTTAACGGACCATCGTGAGATGGAGTATGCTAAAACGCAGAAAGATTTGTGGCACCCTAGTGTCTGGCGCGCCAAGATGGCCGAGTTTAGGGTGGAAGAGACAGTGACGAACTGGGTTAAGGCCTTCTCTATATTTACCGCAGTTATGGGGGAACGTAAACCTGAGGTTATGACTGAGTTGGTTTGCTATCAGAATCGCATCATGGATTTTTATTCAATGTATGAAGGGGAAGAATGGAAAGGCTATGACATGAAGTTCCGTAAAGCAAAAGAATATGATGCTTCTTTGTCTTGGGATTGTTTGGACTCGGTGTCATGGCACAAGCAACTCCTGCCAGGGGCGACAGGTACGTCCTCGCCAGGCGGGAGCGGGTCCGGAGTGGTCCGCCAAAAGCCCGGGGTGCCCTTTCGAGCAGGCACAGGTGGGGGCTATCAGCCTAGAGTTGGCGGGAATGGCGGAAAAGGAGGGGTCTGTTGGGGCTTCAATCGAGGCAATTGTAACAGACCACAGGGGACATGCAAGTTTAAGCATGTGTGTGCCGGCTGTGGGAATTCCTCACACCCGGAAAGTGCATGTAGATCAAAAAATGGTGGGACGGGAGGAAAAGGTGGACCTAAGCAGGAGTGAGGTAGACCTTTGTAACCGATTGCCTACACCCGTTGATCTCATGGTTATGATTCCGTGGTTAAACAAATACCCTGATCATGTATCCGCTGGGGTGTTGAGGAAGGGATTCTTACATGGCTTCCACATCCCGGCGGGGGAGGTTCGGGGGAACTCCTTTTGTAGAAACCAGTTATCGGTACGGCACAACCCAGGCGTGGCAGAAAAGAGAATAGCTAAAGAGGTCAGTTTAGGACGAGTGGCTGGCCCCTTTTCCTGCCCGCCGGTGGCCGAGTTCATCTGTTCCCCGTTAGGGGTTGTCCCGAAGAAAGATCCGGGGGAGTTTAGACTCATGCATAACCTTTCTGCTCCTAGGGGTTCCTCAGTGAATGATGCCATTGACCCAGAAGTTTGTTCGGTACGATACGCATCGTTCGACGATGCCGTGGCCATATTGAACCACCTAGGCCCTGGGGTGCTGATGGCAAAATGTGATATCGAATCAGCATTCCGGTTGCTTCCGGTGCACCCGCAGGATCAGCGCCTGCTAGGTTTTGCATTTCAGGGAAGTTATTACATGGATAAATGCATGCCCATGGGTTGTTCCATTTTGTGTGCATATTTTGAGATGTTTAGCTGTTTTTTGGAATGGGCATTTACCAAGGCTACAGGGCATAGACATGTTATGCATTATCTGGATGACTTTTTGTTTTTGGGGGCAGCCGGGGATACGAATTGCGCGCAGGCGCTGTATGATTTCTGCATCCTCATGAATGAATTTGGTGTCCCATTAGCACCAGGTAAGACGGTCGGACCATCTACTTCACTGGAGTTTCTGGGAATTGAGCTCGATTCTGTGGAGGGGTGTTTCCGACTACCAGTAGACAAAGTGATCAAGTTCCAGGCTTCCTTGATGCAATGCCTTGGGGGGGAGAAAGTGACTCTGCACCAGTTACAACAAACAGTGGGTCAGCTTAATTTTGCCTTGAGGGTGATTCCCATGGCCCGCCCGTTTTCGCGCTCTATCGCGCAAGCAATGTGGGGTCTCAAAGAGGCTCATCACCGTACGAGACTGTCTGGAGAGGTTCGCCAGGATATGCGTATTTGGTTGGCATTTCTGGCGGACTTCAATGGTCGAGTCGTCTGGAGCTCCCCGCCAGAGTCTTCTGAGGAATTAGGTCTATGGACCAACTCAGCAGGGAGCGTGGGTTTTGGCGCCATCTTAGGTTATCAATGGTCAGCACAAACATGGCCAACATGGTGGCACTCCAACGGTCTCACAGGTAACATTGGGTTCCTGGAGTTATTCCCCATCTGGGTTGCTCTGATGACATGGGCTGACGACTTCAGGGGCCGCTCAGTGGTGTTTTGGTCCGACAATATGACGGTTGTTGATTGCATTAACCAACAGGCAGCACGCTGCAAAATGATCTTGAGATTGTTGAAAGAGATTGTGCTGCTTTGCATGAGACTGAATGTACTGTTCAGGGCAAAACATGTGCCAGGTGTACTGAATCATGCGGCTGATGCACTCTCTCGTTCACATATGCAGGCATTCAGGGGTTATCTGCCCACAGCAGACCCAGAGGCAGCACCATTCCCAGAAGCATTGTGGTTAATCGGTGCCTCGGATTACAAGGCCTCGTGGCAGCGAGTCTAGCCCCCAGGACAAGGAAAGCATACGAAGGAGCATTTCGTTCCTATTGCACATATTTGGGTCCTGCAGGGAGTCGGAATTGGGGTCAGGAGGAATTCGTCCTGGGGTACCTGGTAGCACTACACAGGGAGGGCCGATCAGTGGCAACGGCCGGTAGGCATAGGGCGGCCATTTCCTTCATGGCCCAGGTACACGGCATAAAAGACCCTACAGGTTCTTTTTTGGTGAAGAAAGCCCTTCGCGGCTGGCAGCGCCTTGAGGGTTGCAAGAAAGATACGAGGCACCCGATTGGCTTAGACAGACTGTCTCTGCTTTTAGCAAAGCTGGATGAGACGTGTTCCTCCCATTACGAAACAGTTCTGTTCCGGGCAGCGTTCACATTGGCATTCCATGGGGCCATGAGGGTGAGCGAGCTTGTCGCAAAGAACAAGAGAGATATGGAGGGAGGTTTGTGCAGGGATCACATCCAGATAAGGGGTGATTCGATGGTAATCATGATAGCCAGGTCCAAGACTGACCAGGGGGCTATGGGAGATAGTGTGGTCGTACAGCGCAAGCGTGGGTCCCCCGTCTGCCCGTTGAAATGTGTGGAAGACTATTTGGCGCTAAGAGCGGCCGCTTGGGGGGGAGCTTGCTACGACACAAGGATGGCACCCCACTGACGAGATTTCAGTTTCAGAGGGTGCTGGCACTGGGAATCGCTGACGCGGGCATGGACCCGTGTGATTTTGGGACCCACTCCTTTAGGATAGGGGCTGCTACTGAGGCTACAGCCAGGGGTCAGAGTGCTGAGGAAGTGAAACAATTGGGCCGTTGGTCCTCGAATTGCTTCAAGAGGTATGTGCGCTTGCACATGTTGTAAGTGATCAATTGACATGCACTCACGTTTTCTGTCTTTTGTTTACTTTGCAGTTTCGCGAGCCTGCCATGCAGGGCGGAATTGGAGGTCGACCCTGCATCAAGAGACCAGCGGTCAGAGATCACCGACTGGAGAGAGGATGGCATGGGTCGTGGGCCACTCATACGTGAGGCGCGCCGGGGACGTATTCAAGGAAGGTGACACGATTCACGCACCTGGGGAATACGGGTTCAGAGTGGCTTTCCATGGGAAAGGTGGGCTCGTTTTTGACAAATTTGAGTCATTTTTCGAGGGACTTTTAGGGCGGCATAGGTCACCGCCATCTGTAGTCATAGTACACCTGGGAGGCAACGATTTGGTGACATTGGGTAGACGAGTGTTACTTGAACGAATCTTGTCGGCTGTTAGCTGGTTGGCTAAAAGAGTCCCGGGGTGCACGATGGCCTGGTCCCACATGATTCCTAGAAGGAGGTGGCAGGGGGGCCTTTCGGTGTCAGCTCTGAACCATTCAGTTAAACGGGTCAATAATAAGATTGGTAGATTGTTACGTTCTGCACAGTTGCATGTCATTCCACATGGGTGTATCCGGGGTGACCATATGTATCTGAACGATGGGGTTCACCTGTCCAGGGAGGGGAATGATTTACTCATAGGAGACTTTGTTGCATGGCTAAGAGGTTTGAGGAAGCATGACCTATAGGAGGAGTTGGGGGGGACCGGATAGTCGGTCAACTATCCGGTCTGTGGCGGTAAGGTCATGATCGGTGAGCAGTAATTTAAAGGTCCCTAGAGTGGGGCGCCACCCACAATGGATGGGAGCGCCCGGGGGAAGACGGCCCCTTCCATGGGGAGGCGGCACCCACTAAGGATGGGGCGCCTAGGGGGAGATGGCCATGGGCCCCTCCCAGGGGGGGAGGCGGTTATATGCCCCTCCTTACTAATTTCCCGGGGGCCGGATATCCGCGACGGCGGATAGAGATTGTGGGGTTGGGGGGGAGAGTCCACGCTGTCCTTCCTACAGAGACCTCATACGGGAACTCGGACGACCCTTAAGATGGCGTCGAGTAGAAAGGGGGCCCCCACCACGACAAGGGAAGTTACAGTTGGCAATGAGGGTAGAGCCCTCTGCGCATGCGCCGCTCACACAGTGAGGGCGGGAGTTTGGGAGTAGGGATCTGACACCGGTTAAGACCTTGCCGTTGGCCCTTAATGCTAGGATGTACAATTTGAATTAGAGTGTATGCATTTTCAGGATGTTAGCCAAAAGTACATGACTGCATCGAAATGTAATAAATGACAAATTGTACATAATGCATAATGATGAAACTTTTATTTAATGTTTTAAATTTTGTTTCATATTTTAATAAATACGGCCGGGAGGGTGACTCCCTCCCGTCTTCCAAAAGTTCAACTATTGTCTGACTTCCCATCCTTGGGGATATGTGTTGGGAGGGGGTGGCGGGCATCCAGGCCATATGGAAAGGGGCGACCGCTCGGTCCCCCCGAACGTATGGATGGGTGCCCGAACCTCCCGGGAAACCATTTTGGGCGCGGGTTGGGCGTAGCCCGGCTGGTATGCCCAAAGCGGCGTAGCCGGGGCGCGCCTTCCCCCGCCCGAGAGGGGTTGTCCTAGACACCTCGATGGAAGACCACGCCTGGTAGGCGTATCGGGGACGGGTACACGCCCTCCCGCAGAAGGATAAAGGAGCGGGAATCCAGAAGATCGTTCTCTTGTTCCTCGGATCGGAAGGCTGCACCCACTCGTTGCTTGTGAGCCCTCGACGGAACAAGCAGCAATTTTGACCCACCCACCAGCCCCTGATAGCAAAAGTTTGGGAGAAAATAAAGTTTTTCTGAGTGATGAAAGTATAGGCCTTTTTTCCTTGGTAGAGTGAATGAAGGAACTTTGAGAATTAAGATTTGGTTTGCATTGGAGAAATTTCTTCTTGCAGGAAAGATCAGTGATAACAGTAAGATGATGTGAAATTTTTTCTTTTTAGTAGGTAAACAACTGTCGTATTTATTTGTCGGGCGGTAAGGTCATGATCGGTGAGCAGTAATTTAAAGGTCCCTAGAGTGGGGCGCCACCCACAATGGATGGGAGCGCCCGGGGGAAGACGGCCATTGGCCCCTTCCATGGGGAGGCGGCACCCACTAAGGATGGGGCGCCTAGGGGGAGATGGCCATGGGCCCCTCCCAGGGGGGGAGGCGGTTATATGCCCCTCCTTACTAATTTCCCGGGGGCCGGATATCCGCGATGGCGGATAGAGAGTGTGGGGTTGGGGGGGAGAGTCCACGCTGTCCTTCCTACAGAGACCTCATACGGGAACTCGGACGACCCTTAAGATGGCATCGAGTAGAAAGGGGGCCCCCACCACGACAAGGGAAGTTACAGTTGGCAATGAGGGTAGAGCCCTCTGCGCATGCGCCGCTCACACAGTGAGGTCGGGAGTTTGGGAGTAGGGATCTGACACCGGTTAAGACCTTGCCGTTGGCCCTTAATGCTAGGATGTACAATTTGAATTAGAGTGTATGCATTTTCAGGATGTTAGCCAAAAGTACATGACTGCATTGAAATGTAATAAATGACAAATTGTACATAATGCATAATGATGAAACTTTTATTTAATGTTTTAAATTTTGTTTCATATTTTAATAAATACGGCCGGGAGGGTGACTCCCTCCCGTCTTCCAAAAGTTCAACTATTGTCCGACTTCCCATCCTTGGGGATATGTGTTGGGAGGGGGTGGCGGGCATCCCGGCCATATGGAGCTGGAGTCCAATACACTAGGCTAGAAGTCCTAGTTAAAAGTTTTAATTTCAGATTTGGGCCAAGATTTGCACAAAATTGGCTTTGTGGTTGAGTCACTTTCTGGATGCTGCCCTGATGCAAAATCCTTTTTAGTATTTACAAAGCCAGGCGATTGTCAATTTACATTGCTTTGTAAGAAAAAGTAATATCGGGCAGGAGACTGCACTGTCATGTGTTATTTTTCATCAGGTATGTGTCCATGGGTGGTGCATGGGCATTCCTGTGCATTTTCCCATGGACTTTGATGCAAACTCATATAAACAAACTGATGTAGACATGAGCTTGTGCCAAAATTCAGTGCCTTCCTGAGGCTGGCGTACATAAGGAGAAATATTTGTATTTCTCCTAGTTGTTTTCTCTCTGCATTTGTTTTGCATTGTGCAGCACACAAACAAAGAGGAAATAGCCGTAAAGGATATGTTTTGTGCAGGATGGTAATCCTCCTGGATGAGCAAGGTTGCAGGCTTTATTCAGTGAGGTACTCTCAATGTTGGAAAACCATTGGATGAGGTCCCACAGTAGTCATTTGTTATGGCAGGGATATTCATATTTCATATCCAGCGAAGACCTCTCAATGAGAATACATTTTTTGCACCTTCACTAAGTCATGGTTTCTGCTTTTGACTTAGGGCCAGATTTAGTTTGGCAGACGGTACTGCTTCCCTTAGGGTGGCAGTGAACATTATGTCCGCCACCATAACAAACTACTGTCTGCCAAATTTAGAGATCACCACTGGCCCAGCAATAATCTCTGTACCTCAAAAGGAATCGCCATCATTATGATCCATCTCAGGTAGAGATATTTGGTGGACGGCCTCTGTCAGTTTTGATGGCTGTCCACCAAACTTTTCCAAACTTTTTGTTTTTGAAAAATAAACTCCAAAAGTTATTGAAAAACAAAAATGATGACCAGACCATGAAAATCTAATTCCTGGGTGTGTGGGTCAATTTTGTTTTTTTCGATCCAAATAAACCCTGACAGTGAGGAACAAAAATACTTTCCACCAGCTACCTTAAACAGGACATGCAATGTAGTGCCATTCCTCTGATGGCCTTTGGAGTAAGCTCTCCATTGACGGAGCCAACAGATGCTCTGTTGCTGGAACGCAAGCAAAACTCTAAATCACCCCTAATCCATTTCTGGAGCCCAAAATCATCAGTATGCTAAGCTTTTAGCTGGATATGACAGGACCTTATCAAAGTCATTCACCTATACTGTTAGGTCTTTCTGATGTTCTGGAGGTTTTGGAAGTCCAAGAATTTTCTAAGTCTAAACTTTTCAGATGTTCAGGAACAGTTTCTCTGGGTCTGTTTTAAAGTTCCTTGAATCTCTGGGAGAGCACATAGGGACTAGGACTTCCTCAGGAAGAGGTCACCAGCACGGTTCAGTCCAAGTCCAGTCGCTACTAATCAGCTGGTCAATCCAGGAAGAAGCCATCTTATGTTATGTTACGTTATGCTATGTTATGCAGATTAGTATAGTATTCGAGCGTATCCTGGCACTGAGCAGTTATGAGTATAGCCACTTCTAGTGCCTAAGAGGACTACTCAAAAAGACAGGTCTTCAGCTTCTAGTAGATTTAAAAAATGAGGAGGAGGCTCTTATGCGTAGTGGGCTGTCTTTCCATGCTTTAGTAGTGATATAGGAGAAGGCTCCAGTGAGGGATCTGGTTTCTGTATGTGTGGGATTTGTGTATGTAGAAGCCCGTATGAGCAGAGGCGTCTGTAAGGTTTGTGAAAGCAGAGGCCATTGTCTAGTTATGATGGCCCTGTGCTATGTAGCATCTTTCAGGTTATTTTGGCCCTGTAGCTACACAGGAGGTTAGCCATATGACACTTGGAGTCCATTTTCCAGTCTGAGAGCCGGTCCAGCAAATCAGGCATCCAGATAAGTTAGACATAGCAGGCCCATTCCTCTTCTGTCCATCTTCAGTGGCCATATGTGATTGATGTGCTGTGTGTGAGGTGCCATTTTGAATAATTCCCTAGCCTGTGGGCAAAGGTAACTCCTGGGCACTCCTTACCCAATGAGAAAATGTTTTACACAGGTAACTTTTTCTACTTCTGCAGCACATCTTATTTGCCTTACTGCAAACTCTCCTACAGTGCACTATTCTGAATAAAATATATGTTGGAAGCACCCTTCTGCTCTTGGAGGATTCTAATGTCCCAGACATGTATGGGTTTCGAGAAATGAGAAGTCCAATCTCCTCCACCCTACCACACTAATAGTGGGACCCCCTTCACCACCCAAATGAGCTGGTGTCAAGCTGGCTGCAGTTGGCCCAGGGAACAAAGGCTTCAAATGGAGGAGCAAATTAGAGCAGAGTTGTGTGGGGTCAACTGATGCCTCTTCCTATGTTGCCCACTTCCTCTTCCTGTGACAGGGTTCCCTGCCTACATAATGCATGTGGGGTATTCTGGCATCGAGGTAGACTGATATAAACTAAATGGAAAGGGTAATACATATGTGTTACAAATAAAAATGACACAATTAGTAGATGAACATTCACGTAAGTGAAATATTGCTAGGAAATTTAGAAGAACATACAAATATTGAAAATACAGGCATGTCATTTTCATTTAACTTAACATGCATACTATACATGAGGGATGTTAGAATGTAGAAGCAAATTTTGATATATGTAAATGACTGCTCTCAAAATTTTATTCATGAATGAATAAGTGACTGAGTGATGTGTAAGCATATGCCTAGTACATAAGACTTGCAATTTGGTTGCAGTATCATGGTGTTTGATCAGTTTTGTCTCAATATAATAAATGTAGTCAATGCCGTTGTCCACCATTCATGACTCAACACTATCAACCACTGTGCCGTAGCAACCAAGGTAGCAGCTGAGGTTCAAAATGAAGTCATGTGTTGGGCATGCCGCTCCAGACCCTTACATCTGTTTCATGTCCTAAACCAGGATCCTTGACGAGGCAAAAGGTTAGTGGTAATATTTACATATAAGCCTGCCTCATGTGGTTGTTCCTCAAAATACAAAAAACTGCAATAATGTTTCACAGTACTTCAGCAGTAGTAGCACCCACCAAAGCCCCCAATGCTTAACAAACGCTTCCATTCTCCAGGTCTTATTTTACTCTTACTATGAATGGACATCTATACCCTGGTCCCTTTAAAGTTAATGAAGTTACTGAGCCCTCCTCTGCTGATATTCATGAGCTGGGAGGAGTCATGTTCCTCACACCCAAGTTTTTCTCCCCCAAAGTCCTTAGCCAAATGTATGAAGGATCACATATATGTGTTTGTCCTATTGACCTCAGTTGTAGTTGCTTTATTAAACATTACAAAGGGGTGATGAAATTGGGAGAGAAGGCATACTAGGCATGACCTCCAAGAAAGACTTATGGTATTGCTAGAAAGTAGACGCATTGTTAATAATATCTACATTCTTTACGTACCTGCATATAATTTAGATGTCAGGGATCTGGCTTGTCATCGGTTGATGTTCTAATGCCATCCCCAAGTTACCCATGCAATGCCATTTTGAGTTAGTTACAGTGACCTAGTACCCACATGTCACAAAAAATACCTAGCAATCAACTGACATATAAAAGGTGACTGCTTTAGCTCTCATGCTTGCACTCTAGAAAGGAAGCATTGTATTAAAAGACAGCTTGCACATTGAAAGAGTGCCAGGGAATCTGTTTCAGAAATGTTGTTTTCTTCGTAAGGGTGGCTCAAGTGGCATTGCGATATTTTCAGATTTATTTAATAACACCTAGCACATGAGGGATTCTCTTGCCAACCATTGCCTTTCCACAATTGACTGAGGCATGGTGGTAAACTGGTGGACTCGGCTGGTAATGCTTCCCAATATCTAATGCAAACAACATGGTTGACATGCCTGTGAGGTGCCCACAATGTCTCCACTGGCGCACGGAAAAATCTAGGGCCTCATTTATGTGGCCTTGCGTGGGTTTTGCGCTTCCGATGCGTCACTTTTTGTGACACATCAGCGGCGTAAAACATGCCTCCTGATGAGCACTATTTACAAAGTGACGCATCTAAGCAGATGCGTCACTTTGTAAACCCCTCCGCTACATTATACCTGCGTCAGGTATAATGTATGCAGAGGGGGCGTTCACCCGCAAAAAGCCTCGTAATAGTGAGGCAGTGAAATCTATGAGATTTCACTGCGTCACTTTTAGGACGCTGTTGCGTCAAAATCTTGCGCCTGCCTCACAGCAGGCGTAAGACTGACGCAAGCCCTTTCACATGGGGCTTTCCCCATGTGAAAGGAAGCATTACTGGAGTTGCGTCACTTTTGTGACACACTCCAGCAATGCGTCACTTTTGCGCCCACAGATACGTCAGAAATACTGTTGTATCTATAACTCCTTGCGACATGATGCATCATATTATAAATATGACGCATCAATCATGTCGCAGGGAGAGCGCAGTGAAAAGTGACGCATCGCTGTTTTCACGCAGCGATGCGTCACGTTTCATAAATGAGGCCCCTAGTAGCTAGGAACGGAGTGCAGCCAGTACTTTTACATGTGCAAGTAGGTCCTGGGAGCAGACTGTGGGTGAACTGCGCACCTCCTCCAAGATTGTGGACAAGTCAACAAAGATATTTAAAGACATCTTGAAACAATGTTTTGTCTTAGTCTTGCTTTCCTTTGTGAACAGGCTGTGTGTCATTGGTTGATGCTGTAGTGAGTTTTATCTGTTGAGCGATGTAGTGGAGTCCTGATGGTGTACTCCCTCCCTCCCTAGAAACAGTGATGTTGCATGTTGTTAAATCCTTGTTGCAACATTTTTAATTTCTTGTAGCTAACATTAATGTTGTTATTCATTTCGAAAAATAAAAAAGAATTGCTTTCTGTAAATAAAATATTCCCCCTTGCATTTTGCAATTCTTCTCTAGCTTCCATTGATTTCTATTACGGTGTTTTGCCATGATAGTAATTGACCAAGTGCATTGCTAGGTACTTTAAAGCTCGGATTGAGTAGATGTCATCCTGTGGTGTCTGGAAAACTACTGTAGTAGATTTAGTTGTAACTTTTGTAAATAGCAACTTTTTAATTCTTTTGTGGGTGTTTTTCAGTATTTGCATGTGTTTGCTGGAAACACCCCGGCTTCCCTTGATCTCACCCATTTTGAAGTAAGTAATGCTAATGTCTCACCATCTTTTCTGAACCAACCTACATATACTACTACAGACATATGTGTGTGTGCCAAAATCTCTGCACATAAGAAAATGCAAAGACATAGGCAGGGATCTCTGCCTGCAGGTTTGAGACTATCAGTAGTGAATATTTAGGTAGCTCTACTGCAGGATTACTGTAAATACTCAAAAATGCTCTCATGAATAAGCCTCAATGTGACTGAATTTCACAATCTATGGGAAGAAACTAAAATGCTGGACGAGGTGTTGTTGCAAGAATTAAAGTGCTCACCCTGTTGGCGAAGACATTGTTTGACATCTGTATTCTGCTATCTAGACATGTAATGCAATCTTACTTTCATTTGTGTGCTAAGCGTGTCATTATGTCAAAGAAATATTTAACACAGAGGATATTCACAGTACCACAGCAGTCACACCCTGAGCGCAGACTCCCTACAATCATACAGGCAATACTAAAGATCAATTAAATGTATAAGTGAATGCAAAACTAAGATGAATTTGCTGTGGCAGAGTAAAGACTTTGCACACTTTGTGGATCACTGAACAACTCAAAACACAATGGGTAGTGCTGCACCTGCTGCCTGCATGTTTAACATGTGCCTACAGATATTTTAGCATCTCATGTAAAGGAATCATGTGTACCCATAAAAAAGCAGACACAGATTATCCAGAAAGGATCAAAATATAATCATGTCTGCAGTGTAGTGAATTATTATGCATTATTACTTCTTTGAAACGAACAGTTATTATTTATGTTTTAGGTATACAAATTGAATTAAAATGTAATGACCGTGTTCAGTAAAATTTTGTGTTAAAAAACGTACATTTTTATTTATAAAGCAAAACTTAACATAGATTTTATCATCATCAAATCTTTAGTCGGTTGATAAAATAATAACACAAATAATACAAATGTCATCATTATAAAAAAAATCATAGATAAAAAGTTACATTGTATGGTAATTAATAAAACAGGAATACCTCAACCATCAAATTAACATAGACTTCATTATTGTTGTTGAACGTTTGGTGTGGTCTGACTAACAACACACTACATCCCTTCTAATACTTGAAATGATTAAGAACCATATCCTGAAATTAATTGATAAACTGATGCATTTGGTGCTCTTTGTTTAACTCATTATTAACATACAATCATTGGCGAGTAGCTGAGAAAACTCAAGTTAGTCACATTCTGAGCAGGTTAACATTCTCACATAGAGTTCGAAGACTATTACCCAGAAAACATTGTGTATGATTATCGACTACATTTTTTGTTCTAAATATATTATCCAGATAAATAAAACGTTACTGAAAGAATGATGGTTAATATTTCTTCAATATATACTGCTGGTACCATTTATAAGAAAGCTTCGTTTAACAAAACCTCCCTCGAACCTTTGTCTGGCTTATTCCCTTTAGCTACTATCTCCCAGAACTGCCTGTGGTCTTTTGTTTTTGCAGCTAATAACATACTGGACCATAGATCCTCATCCCAGGATGATTTGGCTGCAGCTATTGTCTTATTGTAGATTTTCCTTTTTAATTTAAGTTTTACGGAGCCTTTACTTTTTACCGCATTAATCAGGTCGGTTTTAGCAACTCGGCATTCCCTGTTAAACCAGGGTTTTCCTACAGGTTTTGCATTCACCGTCCCGATCCCTTTCCTGGGTTTTTTAGTAATAAGGTCTGACAGTTTTTTACAAAAGGATTTATGTAATCCAATGAATTCACCAGGTTTACATTCATCCACATTGTAAAATTCATATGTATTCACAAATGTGGAATAAATGTTAGCCAACAGATCTTTTCTTTCAAGAATGTATGCCCATTTAACGGCCCTTCGATTATTACTTAATACGACATTGTCGCAGGTTAATGGGGCTACTGGGCTATGAATGCCCTCAGTAACACCAGGTTCATTCAACATACTAGACAAAAAACTCATTTCCAACGGAAGGTGATCGCTCTCAAAGCGTTCTCTAACCTTTAAATCATTCGTATATGGCCACAGATTAAAAGAAACAGAAACATAATCTATCTTGCTCCTACAATTCCCCCTACTAAAAGTAAATGTTTTCGGGGAGTCTGATGGCATGCGCCCATTGCAAGCCCTTAAACCATGGCCTGTGAGCAGCCTTGTGATCTGGAGGGCTAATGTGGTCCCAGGAACAGTTCCATTATTCAGTGCTGGTATCCCATTAACAACATCCTCTTCCTCGTACAATTTAACCATCCCCACAATCGGCTCAAAGTTGCAATTCAGATCACCACATAAAATGATACTTCCATCTTGGTCTAGGATGTCCATAAACATTTCCAGTTTCTCAATACATGGTGATTCCCTATTGACGGGACATGGTCTATTGTACACATTTATAAGGTTTATCACCCTCTTATCTCTTGTAGTTAGTTTCAGTCCAAGTATATCTAAAGAATCAGTATTTAACATTTTTATCCCCACATCAATGGTTGTACTGATCCATATTACCAACCCTCATGAGGCTCGCCCTCTTACTGAAGGGACGGCCGCCACTTGGTAGGTTCTATATCCTATTCTATGGACCTGATCCGTGGCCCAGGTTTCCTGTAGCACACAGATATCAAATGTATTCATGTAACTGTTCCAGTCAGGATCACACATTTTTGTACCAACTCCAGCGATATTCCACGAAACTAATGTTATCAATGGGGGTCCCTCTTTTAAACAATGGGTACTAGATTTAATAATGGGAAGTAGATTTTCATCAACAATAGTACAGATGTTCATATGCCTATCCACTAATAACTCCCTATTGTCACTATCTCCATTCTTCGAGTCACAAGGCCTCGTGGTTACTTCATGCCCATTCCCTACCATGTTATTGCTATAGCAAACTTTTCCGCAGCCAATCTCCAGGTGATCAAATGGTATATTCACCCCCCCCACTCTCCTTAGAAGATGCTACACTAAGTTTGGGGATTACATTGTTTAACGAAGATACCTCAGGTATGATGGTCAATGGAATTGCCTGTAGTCAATCAACTGACTCAAGACAATCAAATTGGTTATGGGAGAAGAAATTATGGGGATGATGGGTTTGTCCTAACCAACCTCCTCCTTGATGCCTCCTACCACGGTGTCTTACCATAGTCCACCCATCAGTCCTAAGATGAAAATGACCGGGTGGGTAAAAGTGTGTTAGTTTAAATGGTTGTATGGTGGTGGCTGGGTCTGGGTTTGATACTTCCAATTACAGATATAGTTAACTATTCTTGGATTGTCAAAATTAATAACTATGCTATCCCCTTCTATGTCTTTTGTCAAGTAGCCCATCCAGGGTACTCGCCTGATGCTTAGGATGTTACCCCTCAGGCCAGGGGGTAACGGCCTATTAATATTTAGCCATTGAGTCACCCTTTTCCAGAGGAAAGATTAACTTTCCAACTCCTCTTTGCCTAACTCTGGAACTCCTGTCAGGATTGCCACAAATGGACAGACCTCCGGGGGAAGATTGAGTACATCCCTTGCCTGATCTTTACTTAGACTATTTCCATTTACCACCCCCTTACTACCTATTGTTGTACTTGATGTACTTTGCTTTTGTGGTTTGTTGTTAGATACATCTCTAGGTGTAATAGGGTCCCCCACATTTGGTTTAGGTGCTGCTTTTTCTTTTGGCACTAGTATTACATCAGGGGTTTTTGAAGACATAGCTTTTGACAATGTTAATTGCGGATTTATACTAGACTTACTCTGTGGGTTGTCTATTATCTTCTTTATGTCCCTTTCTATACGTTTTAAGGATATCTCTATTTTACTCAATCTCTCCTCTAATGGACGGAGTGTGTGTTGTAGTGCTTCAAGTATGACAATAGAAGCAGAATCCCCCCCTTCTGCGCCAATCCCTGCTATATCCTTATTTTTACCAACAGCCACTTCCAAACTAATATTAGGTGACACAGGCTGCTTAGGACCCTTCTTTCTCTTACCACTGATATTAGTGGTAGGCCCTTGTTTGTTCTTTGAAATAGCCCCTGCGTTCACCCCTTTCTGCTGCCTGGTATTATAAACTTTAGCTTGCTCAACGGGTACCGGTGCAGTACAAGCATTAGGTAAATTGTTAGGTGATTGTAAAATAGATTCTGAGACATTTAAAGAACTACCCTCTAAGGCATTCAGTATATCATTATTAGTATTGGTATCCACAATGATTTCATTACTTGGGGAACTATTAGTCTCTCCTGCTATTTCAATTCTGTCTTTGGGAGTAGGTGTTTGAGCATGTGCCATTGGCCCGAGAGAAGATCTTCTTGCAGTGGCCAATTCCTGCGAAACCCTCCTTTCCATATTATTTATACTTTCATCCACTACACAGTTCATTCTTTTGATGAATTGGTCCATAGCTCCCGTAAAAGCAACAGTATCGCTCTTTCCTTTTCTTTCCTTTGGAGGCATTATACCAATGGTAGTGGGGTTTGTATGAGCCGGAAACAAGTTAAAAAACTAATTAAATTGTGAAAGTACTCACGAAATAAAGTGAAGCAATGTCAAGGGGGGTGGCCCGACCGACCACTGCTGACCACTGAGGGCCACAGAGGGCCCGCCCTTTACCCGGGCTACGCCCGGCACCGCCCGCGCGCGTCCGCGACGTGGAGGAAGCTCCTGTCCTTTATGCGTCTCCGGGCGCGCTGACCGGCGGAAGTGGGCGGGGCGGTCAAAGGAGCCTGGGAGCTGTAGTCTCCCCCCTCTGCGGCCGCGCGATGGTGCTTGCGGCGGTAGGGGAGACCAACAGCGTCAGGGCCCCAGGAGTGTCCGGTGAGCAAGGTGAGTGTGACAGCCTCCGGTAAGCAAGATGAGTGTGGCAGCCTCCGGTTCACCGCTGGTATGTTCGCTCCGTGCGGCGTTTATGTCCCCACATAATACAAATGTCATCATTATAAAAAAAATCATAGCTAAAAAGTTACATTGTATGGTAATTAATAAAACAGGAATACCTCAACCATCAAATTAACATAGACTTCATTATTGTTGTTGAACGTTTGGTGTGGTCTGACTAACAACACACTACATCCCTTCTAATACTTGAAATGATTTTAATTGATAAACTGATGCATTTGGTGCTCTTTGTTTAACTCATTATTAACATACAATCATTGGCGAGTAGCTGAGAAAACTCAAGTTAGTCACATTCTGAGCAGGTTAACATTCTCACATAGAGTTCGAAGACTATTACCCAGAAAACATTGTATATGATTATCGACTACATTTTTTGTTCTAAATATATTATCCAGATAAATAAAACGTTACTGAAAGAATGATGGTTAATATTTCTTCAATATATACTGCTGGTGCCATTTATAAGAAAATTATATCCATGGGCACTATGGGATTGACTATGTTTCCAGGTTGACTTGGATTAAGCATGTTTTGAAAACATTTTACAATCAAAGTGAATTTACATTTTATTTTCATGGAAACAGTGCGTGCTCAATAACATTTGAAAAAGAAAGGATAAACCGCATGATGTTTTTGAATCCAAATAACACACAACATACTCTGTACATGCTATAAAATACTCTGCATGTGTCATAACCATGTAAAATACACCTTCTTTGGATGCAAGTTAATAGTCACGTGTGCAGAAATTGAAATTAATATTGTTTTTAAAGAAGACAGTACAACATTATATAACTGAACTCAACTGTTAAGATGACTTTACTCTGAAATGTCATTGATGTGATAAAAATACGACGACTGAAGCATTGAAAGCTGTCCATTACATCAAAAAATGTTACATATATCGATGTCTTCCTGGAAACAAATGTACATTTATTCTTGCAAACAAGTAATAATATTGTGGGAATACACTAAGGGTCAGATTTACAAGCCCCATGCGCCACTTTTGCGTCACTTTTCCCATGTTAAAAGTGATGCCAAATTGCCTCAAGGGGCTTGCAAATCTGCCCCTAAGAATCTACGTTTTCAATGGTAAAATATTAAGTCTAACCTATTTCTCAAAAATATCATATTTTCTTTATTAAAATATCCGATTTCCATATTTTACTTTCTCCTTCTGATAGTTGTTGGTTAAATATTTGGGAAATAGTGGTGGTGGTCTTCCTAGGTAACAAATTATATTTGTATTCCTATTAACATGACTTTAATTTACATTAAGCAAAAATTACATTTCCATATGTAACAAACACAAATGTATTTGTAAGTGCAAAATATTTATTATTTAATTAAAAATATTAAACAATATTTTTATTCCACAACTAAAGACCAGATGATTTCACATGTATATCTAAGTTAATATTTGTACCAAAAATAATTACAATTATTTCATACTCATGGTATTCATTCAAAAATATACTGATCAATTAATCACCCCTAAAAATAATAAATGCATTTTTTACCCTTTTAGTGTTTGCTATAAGATTTCAGTGTGCCACTTCTAGGATGCCATTGCATCAAAACCTTAAACCTGCCTCATGGCAGGCGTAAGGGTGATTCAGGCCCTATCTGAAAGGACACATTGCTGGAGTTGCGTCTGTTTTCAGACACACCACAGTAAAGCATCACTTTTGCGCCTATAGATACATCAGTAATACTGACACATCTGTAACTCCTTGCGTCATGATGCGCCATACTGTAAATATGATGCATCCATGGTGTCGCAAGAAGTACGCACTGAGAAGTGTGTATCACTTCTTTGTCGCAGCAATGGTGATCTATGGTCTAGAAATGATGATCATTACACTAAAGCAAATAAAGCAACTACCCTAGGCACATCACACCCAATTTTTGAGAATCTTGGGGAGATTTCAATGACTAGTACACTCTGGAAGATCATGCCAGCTATCGTAATCTCACAGGAAGCAACAGCAGCCCTCCATTACATGACCCTCCTGTCTGAACAGCATCCCTCAAGGATAACTCACCATGGCCATTATGCTCTAACAAATGTGACATAAAAAGTGCAGTCTGGGACTTGGGGGTGGGATATTTTAGTCAGTGACCTTTCAGGCCAGGTTCAGAGGGCTGTGTTCTTTCAAACTTTCAAAACTCTCAAGCATTTGATTGATAAAGTTACATCTATGCTGAGCCTGAAATTCACATTCTCAATCAACTAAATGCGCAATACCAACATACCCTCGAAAAGAAGTGACTGTGATATCTTAAAATTACTCCACTTTTCTTTCCTTCGCTTCTGTTTGTACTTGTATGTCAGTTAGCCCTGTGACAATAACTCTCAGACTTTCCTTTCCCCTGGTTGAGGCAGTAATATTGAATCTTCCCAAACTGCGCACAGCACGAGCCTCCAGTGCCTCGGGGAAGTCTGAAATCAAAGTCTGACTAATTGGTCAATCTATTTGCAAAACACATGCTTTATTATCTGCAAATATAAAAGAAGCTGGGAGAGCTCTTGTTAAAAACCTCGAATTATGAGTAGGCACTCTTTGTCTCTCTAGGGCGCCCTTCCTTTTATGGATTAGAATTGGTCGTTTCCTGCTCCAGTACTGCATTGTTCTTTGTTGTAACAGCATGAGGCAAATGGTTATGGTTGTTTAGACAGAAGAGATACATTGGGCCTGCTGTCTTCCTAATGTTGTACTCTATATCATAGAATAGAGTGAGAGCTACTGATTCAGACCTTTAACTGAATGAAAATATTGGCATTCATGTTATACATTTGGCAAACAGGCGCTCTGTTGTTTGAGCTACATCTTCATATGTGCATCATATTATGAAGTTTGCCTTTTTGTAAAATGCATTTAATGGACATATACATATACATATATATATATATGCCACGAAAACCTCCTTTATAAGAAGCAGAAGCCACAACTGGGAATTCAGGAAGCAGCTTTTATTATCCAAAAGGGCGGATGCATTTCGGCTATATGTGAGCCTCGTCAGCGCCCAAGCAATTGTGCAACTTCCAGCATTGCGAGTGTCCATCTAGTCGCCCTCTTATTGGTTGAGGGCTCGCTCCACCCACTGATGTTGTAATGTCACCTGATGTTGATAACCACTTGGTGTGCATAGACCACAACACCCAGAATGCACGGTGTCAGGTCCGGTAAGTTTTTTGCGGGGGGAGCTAAAAAGAAAGTTCTAGTGGTGATGGCAGGGCAATCTGGAAGTTATTTTACAATTGCTTGCTTGATTCGTTTGGTGCAGACCGCCTCCTCCAGTCCCCAAACCGTTCCAATCTCGGAGCTTCAAGGATGCGTCCCGCAGGGACAGTAGCGGTACGTACTGTCCAGAAGGAGGTTAATAACCCCTCACCGCTTTTTCACCCCAAAGCTCCTCAATGGGTCCCGACTGACCATGTTCATTTGAGATGTCATCAGTGATGTCATCAGTGATGTCACTGACCATGTCATGAATGATGTAATATGTGACATGATCAGCAGTGGATTGCGGGTGCGCGATATATAGTTAGTACAACTAACTATATATGGAATTTCAATGGTTTTGTGTGAGTAAAAAAAGGTTTTTGAAATGCTAATTCCTAACTATATATGGTCTATAACCTATGGGTTTTTCAGTGAATTTTCAAGGTTTTGTAAATGCTAATTCCTAACTATATATGGTCTATAACCTATGGTTTTTTCAGTGAATTTCATTGGTTTTTTAAAAGCTAATATCTATAGCTGTAAAATGTATTCTTCTTTAAATCAAAAAATATATTTTATATGTTTATTAATAAAAAAAAAATGTATTATTATGTTTTGGATCGCTCCCGGTTTGCGAACCGGGTAGCTTCCCGTTAGCTCAATTTGGTGCCGCGACTCGGTACGCGAACCGGTAAACGTTCCGTTTGCACAACTGCCGCGTTAGAAATCAACATCGTGACACGTCGCTGAAGCGCGACGTATCGCGTTGTCGCGTAATGCGTCTTATGACGCGCCGCGTTAGCGCACCCGGAAGTGCTCCGGTACGCGAACCGAGGCGCGAAGCGCAGCTCCCCGAAAGCGATCCGGGGCGCGTCGCGTAAGCGCGACGTATCGCGTTGCCACGTAATGCGTCTTATGACGTGCCGCGTTAGCGCACCCGGAAGTGCTCCGGAGCGCGAACCGAGGCGCGAAGCGCAGCTCCCCGGAAGCGATCCGGGGCGCGGCCCGCAGCGCGTAACATAAGCGTAACATGTCATGTGACTTGTTAATAAAACTTTTCATTGGTTCATTTCACTTTTGGTTTCCTAATGATGTAAGGCTAGGTAAGTGACCTAAAAATAACACTTTTCATTGGTTTAGAACAATTTTTTTTCCAAAATGATGAAAGCCCCCACCTTTTTTCTCACTCTGACTTTCAACTTTGTGAAAGGAAGACCTATTTTGCTGAGTAGAAAATGGCTTCAGTAGTAGCTGCAGCTGGTGCACCCCCGCCACCACCACCACCATCAAGGAAGAGAGGACCACCTCCACAGTTCCTTCCCAACACAGAGGAGGAAGAGGACGAAGAAGAGGAAGAGGAAATACAGCCAAGACAGTTTTTACGTGAGGAGCCCCGGATATCTCACCACAAAAATAGTTTTATTTGGCAGTTTTTTTCTTTTCCTCAAGGACAAAAAAAAGTGAATGCTCGCTATGTGACATGCCTCATATGCAAAGAAGATTTATCTAGAGGCACATATAAAAAGTATAGTTTCGGCAACTATACTATGCACCGTCATGTGCAGAGGTGGCATCCACTGAATTACAGCATGGCAGAGATGCGTGACCTCCAAGACAACCCACCAACTCCTGTGGCCAGTTCATCGGCACAGGTAACTCTGTCGGGGCCAGAGGCACGGGAAACAGTGCCAAACATTCAAGTAAATTTTGTGCACATGAAGATAGTGTGTCTTTATTGTGGTAACCTACTCTCATGTGCCAAAATTAGTATTAATTTGATAAACAGAGCATATGAAAACCACAAGTGCTCAAAACGCCCCCAAAAAAATAATTTTTTTTGCTCCTGTTGAGCCCTTTCTAATGCCTGTTTTTCGTTGTTTCCCCCCCAAAAAACAAAAAAAACATAAAATTGTTCAAAAAATACAAAAAAAACAAAAAATTTCAGAAAAATAAAAAAAATATATAAAACAACAAAAACATTAAAAAAAAAAGTTCTTTTCAGAACTACCTCCCCTTTATAAAAAAAATGGCTAGAATGTTTAGCACTCTGGCAACCTCTATTTCTTTTGGTTCGCTTCCCGGTTCGCTCCCCGGTACGCAAACCGGGAGCGAACCAAAACATTTAAAAAAAAAAAAGAAGAGTAAGTATAAGGGAAGTAAACAGAGAGTAATGTTAAAAGAAAGACAGCTATAGGGACTAAACCAGAGATACTGTTTAATAGATCTATTTACCGAAGAAAAGATGGAAGAGGTTATAATTGAGAAAAACAAAATAGATAAGGAAGTGAAAGAAAAAAAGGAGAGTAGAAGAATAACAAAGAAGAGTTTCTTAGAGAATGTGAGTGAATGTTCAAAATAAGATTAAAACGTGGAATAACAGAGAGAAAAAACAGAAAGCAGAAAAGAAGAAGTAACAGAAAAGGAATAATTGAAACAGCAAAGAAATGTAAATAACATAGGGGCATATTATCAACATAGGCAATAAAAGTTTTGCAGCATTTATCGGCAGAAATGTGTCGCTAAAGCCGCTTTTGCGGCAGAAAACTGCCGCTAAAACCGCTTTTGCAGCAGTTTTCTGCCGATAAAAACAGCAATAATTTTATTGGCTGTGTTCATAATATGCCCCTTAGTGTGCTTCAACTACACAGAGAAAGCATAATGAACAAGTAGTGAAAGAGTGATCAGTCAGAGACACTAAGAGTAATAGAGACGGAGTGAGTGAACAAGAGTGAGGAACTATGAGAAGAGAGGGACTGAGAAAAGGAGTGGAAGGAGTAGAGTAAGTAAGTAATAGAGAAAGGAATGAGGGAAGTAGCAAAGGCAGGAAAGTGAGGGTTAAAGAAATGAAGCAGTGGAACTAATAGTAGTTAAATGTGATAGAAATGTAATGAAAAGAGTACAAAACATTTACCTTATAATTGTCGTTAACTTAGTCACTTGTTATTTTTATACTTTCAATCTGTGAAAGAGAGAACAAACATTTGAAAAATATTAAAACATGCATTTAAAAATTAGAAAAGACAAGGGAAAAGATTGAAGGACAAACAGTTTTTCAACAACTTTGACACTTACAGAAGCCTCTGCTTCTCCAGGCCCCCTACACAGTCCTAAAGATATACATTTTAAACTAACAGTATCTTGATGCAGATGAAGTGAGGCCTATCTTGGAACATGGTGCATCTTTTGCACTGCTGTTGTCTCACAAAAGTGACGCAATGGCAGCGCAAATGAGGTGCACAATCATCATAAAACTGTTCCTAACATTTTAAATGATTGTTTCAGGATGGCAATAAGGTGTGTCCTATCCAGACGTTTGTTTCAGGTGAGGCCTACTCAGGGTTGCAGATGAAATTTAGGCTTGTTGAAGAGTACAGAGGAGATAATACATGTGCAGGCCTACCAATAAAGTGAGTCATGTCCAGTGCACTCTTGAACAAAGTTCAGACCTCCTCTGTTTCCCTGGACAGGCCTAAACTCCATCTGCACAATGTGATTCGTAATGTTAGGAAACACAGGTAATGTATTTGAAAAACGTGCAATTTCTTTTGCTCATTTCACAATCACATCACTTGTGTTTCCTTTGGTTAGGTATCTCATTGTGCAGATGTAGTCCAGCATATGAAACAGTACGCAGAAGTGCAGCACTGCATGCAACAACTTTGACACCTACTGAAGCCTCAGCTTCTGCATGCCCCCTACACAGTCCTAATTATATACATTTTAAACTGACGGTATCTTGCTGGAAATGAACTGAGGCCTATCTTGCAACATGGTGCATCTTTTACACTGCTGCTGCGTCACAAAAGTGACCCAACAGCGTCGCAAAAGAGGCACACAGCCTTCATAAAACTGCCCTTAACATTTTAAATGATTGTTTCTAGATGCTGATAAGGTGTAGCCTATCCACAGATTTCTTTCAGGTGAGTCCTACTCAGTTTTGCAGATGAAATTTAGGCTTCTTGAAAAGTACAGAGGAGATAATACATGTGCAGGCCTACCAATGAAGTAAGTCATGTCCACTTCACTCTTGAACAAAGGCCAGACCTCTTCTGTGTCCGTGGACAGACCTAAACCTCATCTGCACAATGTCATTCGTAAACTTAGGAAACACAGGTGATGTAATTGAAAAATGTGGAGTTTCTTTTCCTCATTTCACAATCACATCACCTGTGTTTCCTTTGCTTAGGTATCTCATTGTGCAGATGTAGTCTATCATATGAAAGACTACGTAGAATGTGAGCACTGTATGCAACAACTTTGACACTTACAGAAGCCTCAGCTGCTTTTAATAGCTTATTAAAGGACACTGATTTACTGTCTGGCAAAGTTAAATATATACATTTTTCTGAGTCTACACTAGTAGTACTTGATACCCTACAGTTCTCGCAGTCATGCTACCATTGATAAGAAAGCCGAAACAGGTGATCTACATCTACACCTTCAGCATGCAATACATCAAGCATATACATTAAAAACGCCTGACAATCTTGCTGAATATTTTGAGACAATTGTGTTTGACCTGAACATCTGTCTAACAGATTTCGAATTTCAGACACACTTTCTATTTTTGTTCTATCAGTGCTACATTTCTCTAACACAGAATTTAACAAACTGCAAAATCTTTGATCCGAATTGACCACAATCTCTTCTTTTACATTTTCTAGAGAAAACAAAACATTAACCACTACATTAGCATAGCAGTTGACACCAGAACTGTTTTCAAATTGAAAACCAACAACATCTTCAACAGAATCCTTTTTCTTTCTGCTTATAATTTCAGGTTCATCGACTTTTCGTCTTTTTGCTACAACCTCTCTACTATTGGTCACATTTCTTTGTTTCCGGCCTACCACACGTTTCTCAAACAAAGGATATTGAGGCAAATGTGGCGCATACTCTCTTCTTAACCTATTGTATTCCTTAACACAGTCTAGATCCGCACAAATGTTTGTGACATCACACTCAATCAAGTACAATCCCGATAAAGTTCTGACTCGTGACAATGCCACATATGCCATACCCTCCTTGAACACAGAACTGCCAATATTCACCAATGCACTGTCTACACTTAAACCTTGCGATTTATGGATTGTCACCGCATATGCCAAGCAAACAGGAAACTGCTTACGGCGAACATATAAGTCTTTCACAAGCAAAAACCTAGCAGAGCAACGACCAATTAGCTGTACTTCCTCAATGCCATCAAATTTAATTTTTAAAAATTCAATTTCATCCCTATTTCTGTATTTCACAAAATCAACAACATTACCCATTGATCCATTTACCAGACCTCTTTCAACATGTAAATTCCTTCTTAAAATTATACGGCAATTTAAGCAAACATTCAGAGTCTTTTCAAAACCCGCAGTTTTAGATATACTCTTCTCTAATGAATCCAATTTTGATTTCAAATTCTCAGACAAAATAATTGTTGATCCCATATGCTCTACTCTGTCAATAGCTTCCAGTTTCACAATCTCTTGGTTTTCTAAATACAACATTTTGTTGTTGAAGATGGCACATTCTGCAAGAGTTGGCATCAAACATATTCCAGATTTCTTCTCAGTAATTTTCTGAAAAATATTCTCAGGCACAACGTCTTGTTCTGGATACAAATTTGACAGTAATCGTGCATGTAAAGCTTCTTTCCCATGCTCGGTCACTTTTCCGATTCTAACATCTTGTAGAATATTTTTGTAATCTTCATCCTTCGCCTGACGCATATTTTCATGCAGTTCAGCATAATTGAAGTGTAACCATATATTGACGTTGCCAATGCTCCCTAGGCACTTCCTGGTATCTTCATGCGTGAGCATTTTGAACACAGGTTGTCCTTTCACTGGTGTCAGCTGCAGAAGATCTCCGAAAACAATTATGTGTTTGCCACCAAATAACACATCATACTCTGTTTTGAGAACTTCTTGCATTCTCAAATGCACAAAGGCAAGCATGACATTGGAAACCATGCTTACTTCGTCAATGATAAGAAGTTTCATTTTCCTCAAGACTCTTGAAACTTCACAACAAGCATCTCCAGATAACTTGTGGTATTGTAATTTGTTATCATGCTCCACTGGCAGCATCAGTAGACAATGCAAAGTAATACCTTTAATGTTATGTGCTGCCAGTCCAGGTGGAGCGGTGACAACACAAGACAGCGATGACTCAGTCCTTTTCTGCAAATAACATGAAATTGCTTTAATGAGGAAACTTTTTCCAGTTCCCGCTTCTCCACTCACGTACAGTCGGACAGGCTTCAACGGCGTACATGAGCACTCTTTCTTCTCATGACTTAATCCATGATCAATTTGGTTGGTAACTTCGTCATATATTTTCCTCTGCTCAACGTTGAGTTGTCTTTCCAAGTTTTCTAAGTTAACCGCATCCTCCTGAGCATGTGCCATGGCTCTTTCCACTTCATTCATGGCAGTGGCAGCTTCATTTTCGATAACTGGTCCTCCTAGTGGATCCTGACTCAATGAAACAGAACTCTGACTGTCCTGAGAACTGTCTCTAGCAATCTCGGCTGTAATCATTGCTTCCTGCTCGATTTCCGCATTCAACATTTCTAGATATTTGGGAAAAACAGGACATTCTATGGTCTCCTTGGCGGCAGTGAAAGAGTCTTCGTAACAGAGGAAATATCCAAGCAGTTCCTCTTCTGCACCCAAGGCTTGAAAAGTTGCAAAAGTGCTAAATAGAAAAACTCTTTTTTTTCCAGGAGATTCGCCACTCAATTTTCGATGGTTTACCAAGTGGCATTTTCTTTGCTTGACCAGACATCCCTCAGTTCCAATTACAGCATACACTCCTTTATCAATATCTTCTTTGATGTTCCTCTTGAATATGTAATTTTGTAGAACCTCATACAGACAAACATTCTCGAGGTGTCTGCTTCTATTTGGATAATATGTATCCAACATGTTGGTCTTCAAAATATCAGTACTGTTTGGCTCCTTTTCCGCCAAATACTCAATTTCCCGCACAGGTTTCAGAACTCGATTACGCATTGCAGCAAGACCAAGACTCGCCCAAACGATACTCCTGGATTTGGCATAGAGACTTGCTGAAGACAACCGGTCAGAACATTCGTAAGCTCCGATTTCTCGATGTGACAACATCTTCAGACTGAAACTGTACAACTTCTTACTGAGGCTCTTTTCATGGGAAATGTCCTCCCACATATCCTTCAATTCTGTCTTTTCTTTTTTGGTGATGTAAGATGTCACATACCGAGCCACAGCCATACAGTTATCAGCCACGAACTTTATATCCATGTTAGCATTCCACATGGACAAAATCACTGGGTTGTAGTCGTTGATGTACTTGGACTCTTCGTTCCTTTTCAAATTGTATGTGTTTTTAGGTGATTTCTTCATCACATTATGTTGCAGCGAAGACATCAAACTGTTTATTCTTCCTTTAGAAATCACCGGTCGTGGAAAGCCGAAACGACATTTGGTGTAGAACTTGTCCTTGTTTCTGAATTTACGACGACAGTACTTTCCACAACGATGGCTTTGGAAGCGTAGAACTTGTTCTCTTAGGCTTTTGTTCTCCTTTGCGTTTGGAACAGCACAAGTAGAATACTGTTGTATGAAACTCATCACTAAGTCTTCTGGATCTGTTCCAAATTTAGGTGCATCCTTGATCCACAGCAGCATATGTATATGAGGAGCACCTCTTGCTTGGTACTCCTTTCTCCAAAAGAAATCCAACACCTCTCCAAGAGGTGGATTTTTCTTGTTCATGATGAAAGACATCATAGCTTCAAATCTATGATTGAAGTACCTGCATACATTCACTGGATCCAAAGAGCACAGTTCTCCGGGTGTCTTGAATTCTATATTTTCAATGTTTCCATTTGCCTCTTGTAGAAATTCAAGTAAGTTTTCCCAGCCATACTCAGCACAGCTCAGAGTGAGGAACCATGTCGGAGTTCCTAAGTTCCTCAGCATACATTTTAAATCACCATGACGACGGTACCAGTACTCATTAGTACCACGCTGACACGCCATGAGATTAATCAGGTGAGAATCCAAAATACTGTCTTGCACATTGACTTTATCCATAAAGTCACTTGCCGAGATGTTTTGCATCTGTATACCACTTTTCAAGGTGTGGTTCACTGCATATGACAGTCCAGACAGATCGCTTTCAAACAGGAGATGAAACAAATAGGGAATGCATTGTCGAAACCTAGGATCTTCTCCATACAATCGTAAAGTCCGGTATTCAGAAGCAGGAATTTGATGAGGTCGCTCATCATATCTTCCTCCTTGACCTGTTGGAAGTAGTTGTGGGAAACACCGAGCTTCCAAACTTTCCTCCCAAACACTAATGGGACTCCCTTTGGCTTGTTTCATTTGAAACAACTCAATAGCATTCCCCATGACTTCCTTGGAATGCAAAGGATGAACACTATAATGTTCATATATTTCTTCACTTTGAGAGGGTTCTACTTTCTCAATTTGACCAGCACACAAATCGCTATCCTCTTCTTCACTTACTTCCTCTTCTGCAACATATACATTCTTATAGTACTTATTATTTTTTTTCAAATACAATGTTGCCTTTTTGACTTTCTTAACTTCCACTAAATCTTGCCATATTTTCTTACTCTTTGTCGGAACCCCATTAACTAAGATAACCAGAGGTTCCTCTTCCACTTTTTCTACTCCAATTGTATTAATGTTTCTCTTCAAATCTAGAGGCAAATAAACAACTCTTCCCTTTAATCCTCTCTGTAAATCTGATGGAGGCAATTTCCCTGTCTTTGGCTCCATTCTTACAATAGCCTGAAAGGGATGGATACTTTGAATCAAAATAGATTCATAAGTATTTAAATCCTTCAATTCAGAAGGAATCTCAACCAATTCCAGATTATTATGAACTGCTCTAGCAGGCATCTGGTTTTGATTTAATTTGTTACAACAATAAGTACACACACGTTGATCCAATCCCAATTCAAAACAATTTTCTACCATCAAGTATGTTGCGAAATCCTTCCATTCACTATTATTTTCCCTTTCACTTTTTGCATATAAATCCACTAACTTAGTCTGATTCTTATAATAAGTGCGTCGACAACACACACAAGTGAAATTAGGCCTCTCACTTGATTTCACCTGAAACGTGGCAATTTCCTTCTGAAAATTATCTGTACTGGAAACCTGTACACTATCTTCCACATTACCCTCTTCTTCTGGGTCAATTTCAACATTCTCCTCTTTACTTCCAAAGTAACAAAACTCAATTTCTTCACAAATATTCTTCACATCTATTTCAGAACCATGCAAAAGAGCAGTGCATAATTGTTTAAGCATAACTGCCGGACTCTTAGCATAATACAACATTCTAACTAATTTCCTCACTTTATTATGATGCACTGCTAGCATCCTGAAATGATGAAAAACACTCTGGCATACTCTCCTGGAAAGACAAGCCAGTGAATGACCATGCAAACCTGTCACTTCTCTCACTCTGCAAGGATCTAATTCTTGCAACAACATCATTTTCTGCTTCAAACTTTTCTTATTAAATGTCCGTACAAAATCACAAAGCAAATTGATGGAATCCTGTCGCACACTGCAAATACTACTACACTTCCAGGTGTACACAGGTCCCTTGGGACGTCTTCCTAAAACCTCATTACCTAACACCTCTTCTGCCTCTGTTGTCACAAGTTTTTCTTTTTCAACTGGACAACCATCTTTCACCTCATAAGCTCGACCACTGGTGTCAACTGCATGCACCAAATCATTATCCTGGAAATAACTCTCCTCATTAAAAAATGCCTCACAACTTGAACTATGCATCCATTCTCCTGAAAAAACTTCACAAAAATTACTACGATTACTGTTCTCTTCCATCTACTATTTGTTTTGAAATCATAAATTGCCTTGTTTAGCTTCCTAATTCTATTGATTTTCAAAATGAATAACTTTCGCTTAATTTCAAGTGCCTGATCAATAACTTTCTCAATTTTTTTTTCTCCTATAAAAAACCACTTTCTGTTGACTTTTCTTAATATTTTTTAACAAATTGCCAATTATCCTGTTGCGGAACATTCGTTTACGAATGTCCCTAAACTGTTGTTTCCTTCTACTATCATGCACAGAGTTATCTCCTGCTCTAGCAGTAACATTTTTGATTGGCCTTTCCTTTCCGTTTAAATTGCTTCTCTTTTTCTGGACTAAAACATTTTCTGTAGTACTACTTTTTTTTCTACAAATGTTTCTTATGAATGATTTTGTTCTTTTACCCGGTGCTTTCTTGGTGACTTGACGATTTTTTATTGTAGAGGACTGCTGCAATAATTGATGAACCTGCTGTCTTTGACATTTTGTAGCCTTTCGGATTCTATCCTTAGACGGCATTCTCTAATTTTGAAATGATCTGCAGTTGAATCTGTGATAAAATATAATAAAAAAAGTTATTAACCACTATTACCAAACAGTAAATCAATAACAGTCATCAAAAACTTAACACACTACTTGTCATTTTTACATAGAATAATTTTTAGTGCATTGGCAAATTTAGTATTCACAAATAGTAGCAAAGAAATGGAATGCTTCTACATTTTACCTGTGCTGTTTTATATGTGAATCTGATCTAATTTTATGAGCATATTTGAATATTTTATTGAAGACACTACACATAACCTGTTTTTGAAGGTGTGTTTAATTTTAAATGAAACGGTTTACATTTTTACTTTTCATTTCCAGTAAATTTTAAAAATAAATGTTTATAGTTCCATAGGCTCAAGCAGGTCAGCTTCCCACCCTATGTCATACAATTCTGACAAATCGGCATCCTCATCATATTCTTCATCATCCTCAGGATTTAAATCATCCAAGGGATCTACTTCCACTGACGTTTCAATGACAAATTCAAAGATAAGATCGAGATCAACTGATTGCTCATTATCACTCATGCTTGATGTTGTCGTTATCTTTAAAAAAAGAGAACAACAATGAGATGTTGCAGAGTAAGAGACAAATCTCAGAGACTATAATAGTAAAATTGTTTAACAAGAGTAACATTTTGCAGCTATTATTTAGCCATGTCCAGCGATGCTGAGGAGGTGAGGCCTATGTCCAAGTTTTCAGTGAACAGGACTCATCTCTTCTAACCTCTTCTTAGCCTCACAGACTCTGTGTCCCCTGCTCATACTTAAATGTAAAGGGGCAGATTTATGTTAATTGGCACATCCCCAGGGATGCACCAGTTAACGTGCACCACTGCTCTGCCACCCATGGTGTGCCGCATTTACAATGTGGAGCACCATTGAGTAAAAACAGCACAGATGCGTCACGCATCTGTGCTGCAAAAGCAGCACATTGCAGGAATCACGTCGTAAGCATGACATGTCTACTGCAATGCACAGGAGGAAGCCACACATTGCATGGTGCATCACTCCTTATGCCTGTTTCAAACAGGCATAAGGATTTGATTCAGCAATGCTATAAAGCTGACTCAGTGAAATCTTCTAAATTTCACTGTGTTAGTTTTACAGGGCTTTCATGCAAATGAATGCCCACCCTGCAACAAAACACCTATATGAAACCTGAAGCAGGTTTCATGTGGCACAGGACTTTACAGCATGACACATCTGCCTAGATGCATCAAGTTGTATATATGTCACAACATAGCAAATCTTTTGCACCGCCGCTGCGTCACAAAAGTGACGCAGAGCGGCGCAAAAGAGGCACACACCTATCATAAATCTGTCCCTAACATTTTAAATGATTGATTCAGGATGACGATAAGGTGTAGCCTATCCAGAGGTTTGTTTGAGGTGAGGCCTACTCAGGGTTGCAGATGAAATTTAGGCTTGTTGAAGAATACAGAGGAGATAATACATGTGCAGACCTACCAATGAAGTGAGTCATGTCCACTTCACTCTTGAACAAAGGCCAGACCTCTTCTGTGTCCGTGGACAGGCCTAAAGCTCATCTGCACAATGTCATTCGTAAAGTTAGAAAACACAGGTGATGTAATTGAAAAATGTGGAGTTTCTTTTCCTCATTTCACAATCACATCACCTGTGTTTCCTTTGCTTAGGTATCTCATAGTGCAGATGGAGTCTAGCATATCAAAGAGTACACAGAAGTTCAGCAGTGTATACAGCAATTTTGACATTTACAGAAAATTCAGCTTCTTATCTTGTTGGAGATGAAGTGAGGCCTGTCTTGCAACATGGTGCATCTTTTGCATCACTGCTGCATCGGTTTCATGTGGCACGGGACTTTACAGCATGACACATCTGCCTAGATGCATCAAGTTGTAAATATGTCACAACATAGCAAATCTTTTGCACCGCCGCTGCGTCACAAAAGTGACGCACAGTGACGCAAAAGAGGCATACACCTATCATAAGTCTGTCCCTAACATTTTAAATGATTGATTCAGGATGACGATAAGGTGTGGCCTATCCAGAGGTTTGTTTGAGGTGAGGCCTACTCAGGGTTGCAGATGAAATTTACACTTGTTGAAGAGTACAGAGGACAAAATACATGTGAAGGCCTACCAATGAAGTAAGTCATGTCCACTTCACTCTTGAACAAAGGCCAGACCTCTTCTGTGTCCGTGGACAGACCTAAACCTCATCTGCACAATGTCATTCGTAAACTTAGGAAACACAGGTGATGTAATTGAAAAATGTGGAGTTTCTTTTCCTCATTTCACAATCACATCACCTGTTTCCTTTGCTTAGGTATCTCATAGTGCAGATGGAGTCTAGCATATCAAAGAGTACACAGAAGTTGAGCAGTGTATACAACAATTTTGACATTTACAGAAGATTCAGCTTCTTATCTTGTTGGAGATGAAGTGAAGCCTATCTTGTAACATCGTGCATCTTTTGCATCACTGCTGCATCGGTTTCATGTGCCACGGGACATTACAGCATGACACATCTGCCTAGATGCATCAAGTTGTAAATATGTCGCCACATAGCAAATCTTTTGCACCGCCGCTGCGTCACAAAAGTGACGCACAGCGGCGCAAAAGAGGCACACACCTATCATAAATCTGTCCCTAACATTTTAAATGATTGATTCAGGATGACGATAAGGTGTAGCCTATCCAGAGGTTTGTTTGACGTGAGGCCTATTCAGGGTTGCAGATGAAATTTACGCTTGTTGAAGAATACAGAGGAGATAATACATGTGCAGGCCTACCAATGAAGTGAGTCATGTCCACTTCACTCTTGAACAAAGGCCAGACCTTTTCAGTGTCCGTGGACAGGCCTAAAGCTCATCTGCACAATGTCATTCGTAAACTTAGGAAACACAGGTGATGTAATTGAAAAATGTGGAGTTTCTTTTCCTCATTTCACAATCACATCACCTGTGTTTCCTTTGCTTACGTATCTCACTGTGCAGATGAAGTGTAGCATATCAAAGACTACGCAGAAGGTGAGCACTGTATGGAACATGGCTATGTAAGTTAAATAATCAAAATCTAAATTTACCAAGCACACATGGGTGTGTATTTACAAGGACCTTCCACCACGGGGAAATGTCTTTAATTAAAATGGGAAAAATAACATCAAAGGGACTCAAATGCCTTTTAAATATACCCCAAGCAACCTATGAAACTCTAGCACTACATATCAAGAAACCTAATTGATTTCAAAAATCGTTTTTAAACACATCATCTAAATCAATTATATACCTACATTCAAGGGGAAATGACTTAAAATGGCCTAAGACACATGAAAGCGTTTTTTTAAGGCCATTGCACCATTTTTTGGTCACTTTTAACATGGCTATGTTAGTCAAAGAATTAAAATCTAAATTTGCCAAGCACAGATGGGGGCATATTTACAAGGACCTTGCACCACGGGGAAAGGTCTTAAATTAAAATTGAAAAAATAACATCAGAGAGACTCAAATGCCTTATAAATATGCCCCAAGCAACCTATGAAACTCTTGCACTACATATCCAGAAACCTAATTGATTTCAAAAAAACGTTTTAAAACACATCATCTAAATCAATTATATACCTACATTCATCGGAAAATGACTTAAAATACCCTAACACACATGAAAGCGTTTTTTTAAAGCCCTTGCACCATTTTTGGATCACTTTTAACATGGCTATGTAAGTCAAATAATCAAAATCTAAATTTGCCAAGCACAGATGGGGGCGTATTTACAAGGACCTTGCACCACGAGGAAAGGTCTTAAATTAAAATGGGAAAAATAACATCAGAGAGACTCAAAGGCCTTATAAATATGCCCCAAGCAACCTATGAAGCTCTAGCAGTACATATCCAGAAATCTAATTGATTTCCAAAAACGTTTTTAAACACATCATATAAATCAATTATATACCAACATTCAAGGGGAAATGACTTAAAATACCCTAAGACACATGAAAGCGTTTTTTAAAGCCCTTGCACCATTTTTGGATCACTTTTAACATGGCTATGTAAGTCAAATAATCAAAATCTAAATTTTCCAAGCACAGATGGGGGCGTATTTACAAGGACCTTGCACCATGGGGAAAGGTCTTAAATTAAAATGGGAAAAATAACATCAGAGAGACTCAAAGGCCTTATAAATATGCCTCAAGCAACCTATGAAGCTCTAGCAGTACATATCCAGAAATCTAATTGATTTCCAAAAACGTTTTTAAACACATCATATAAATCAATTGTATACCTACATTCAAGGGGAAATTACTTAAAATGCCCTAAGACACATGAAAGCGTTTTTTTAAGGCCCTTGCACCATTTTTGGGTCACTTTTAACATGGCTATGTTAGTCAAAGAATTAAAATCTAAATTTGCCAAGCACACATGGGGGCGTATTTACAAGGACCTTACTCCACGGGGAAAGGTCTTAAATTAAAATGGGAAAAATTACATCAAAGGAACTCACAAGCCTTGAAAATATGCCCCAAGCAACCTATGAAACTCTAGCAGTACATATCAAGAAACCTAATTGATTTCAAAAAACGTTTTTAAACACATCTTGTAAAGCAATTATATTCATACATTCATGGGGAAGTGAGTTAAAATACCCTAAGACACATGAAAGCATTTTTGTAAGACCCTTGCACTATTTTTGCATCACTTTTAACATGGCTATGTAACACAAGGAAACAAAATCTATTTGTAAAACACTTGACACAAAGCAACATTTTAAATACACAACTTTCTTCATAATTTTCTCCCTAAATCATACTATTCTCTATCTAAATTAAATGAATCTTTTCTCACCTCAGCAAATACTTTATGAGTTTCAAAACAGTCTCAGAAACACACCAATTTGTCTTTAGCAGAGCAAAAGGTATGCACACCAGAGGCTGGAACCAACAATGGCACAGAAATGCTGTAATTCATCAGACATATCTCTCATGTCACCCAATCAAAACTCTTCCCTCACTTTTTTCAAATCAACACCCTTCCCCCCTCTGCCCTTTCTGCCTTTTTTGCATAGCAACCACCTCATGAAAGACCTCTGGTGTTTGCAAGTTCACACAAGAATGTTTCAATTGAACTCTGAACTCTCAGTGCACCTGCGTATCCAGTGCAATGTTTCATTAAATGATTTTTTCTTGACCATTCAAATTACATCTTTGAAAGAACTCATCCATGCACCCTAACTTTCTGTTTTCAGTAATCAAAATCCACCAATCACTGCTACTGCTTCATTAACACAGAAACTCCACAGTTTTTTTCATTTCTAACTCTTATTTTTTCAACTGCCATTTCATTGCCACACTTCATCTGACTGCAGCAGAACCTTCTCTCACCATGTTTTCTGTCTGGATTGTTGGACATAGTTACATCTACTGGGCTCAAAGGTACACTGATAACAGAAATTTACCTAACCTCAATTTACCAAATGTAGAAATTAAGTGGATTGGCCACAGAGGATTAAAATGTCACCAATTGATACCATTGGTGAAAACCTTTTTGCATTTGCCAAAACCTGACCTGTTAATTGTACACTGTGGAGGTAATTACTTGGGCACTTTGACTGGGGTAGGTCTGGAAATGCTTTTAAAGGACACCTTTGAGCAATTGATGGCACTTTTTCCTCAAACTGCCTTGGTATATTCAAATATATGCCAAAGACAGAAATGGAGGTGGTCGAACCAATTTTGTCCACAAATTGAGAAATCGAGGAAGCATGTAAATAAGTCTGTTTCAGCTTACATGAGAGACCATGGAATGGGCTCTGTGTACAACAATAACCTGCGTTACTACATGCAAGATATCTACAGAGGAGATGTAGTTCACTTCTCAGATGAGGGGAACAGAGTTTTCATTCTGAATTTAAGACTCTGCATTGGTACCTACTTATAAGTACCTAAATCTACCATAAACCCAAAAGCTCTTCTCAGAGCTACCCTAACTATGATCACCATAAATTTTTTTTAAATGTAACTTTTTTTTACTAATTTTCACCAAAGTACGCTCCCCGGAGCGCTATCCGGTACGCGAACCGGACGCTAACCGCGCGAAAATTTTAAAAAAAATGTATTTTTTTCGCACATATGGACCTCCTCAGCCACCCTCACAAAACCTAGGGGGTCAGGATACGTCTACCGTGCCCCCCTTCTACCCATTCTGAACATTTTTAGCCCTCCATCTTGTATCTCAATTCTACCGTAATACAAAATGGAGGACTCCCGTAACGCTGCCGGTTCGCGTACCGGGGCGCTCACCGGGAAGCGCTCCATTAAAAAAGGTGGGAAAGTAATTTACATAAAAACGACTGGAGACTCTTTCACCAAATATAGATTAGCTCATACTACATACCAATCCCTACCATTTTCACAAATTTGATAGAAATTCCATTTAGCCATTTTGCCTGTAGACCTCTCTAAATACCCTGAGGTAAATTACTTCACAAAACACATCTGAAGTGTTGGAATTGACAACCAATTAAAATGTTACTTTCATTTTCTATTTTTTTACCTGACATTTGATTGGTTATGTACCTGAATATATATAAAAAAAGAGAGAGAAACACAGCCATTTTGACTACTACTTCCTGAACTACATTGCAAGATCATTTTCACTCACAATTTAAACTTGTTTTTAAAAGGTAAGATGTTATTTTATTAATTTGAAAACATTTTCCGATAGTTATATACTATCCCTCTGTAAGAGTTAGACATTGAGAAAGGCTTCTTTATTATAATTATGGATTGATTTAGGTTTCTTTGGTATAATTATGAATTTACTTAGGCTTTTTCACAAGCACTTTTTAATAGTACTACTTCACGCCAGAAAAAAGTACCCGTCTGAACTTAAACCAAACAGTGCCCTATCTCTACTGATATATTTATTTTTTATGCAAATTACAGCAAGAAAATGGAAGGAGAACAGAACGTTTCCTTTGAAATTGTCCTACACATGAACAATGAGGAAATAATTGAACCCATTGACTTGGAATTCATGGATGAATCACGAGACCATGAACTTCTACAATGTGTAGAATCTGTGGATTATTTACTTCATTAAGATGACGGTCAAATGTGGGAAGTTATGTTCACTCAACAAGAGGACATATCGGACAGTCAAATGTTAGACGTTCTATTAAATTTTGGAAAAGAATCAGAAAAATAAAATTATATTTAATATTAAAAAATTGTTTGAGTCTTTAATCATTTTTATATGTAATTCATAAAGTAGTACCAAATTGATTATAATGTAAAGTCACACTTATAGTATACTGTGCACAATTCCAAAAATAAATTTATATTTAATAATCATTAATACTGCTACTTAAATAAAATAAAAAAAAAAACAACAAAAAGAACAATCAATAAACATACAATATTTCAAAATATCATAGTCTATCATTCTTTTTTCCTTATAGTACGCTCCCCGGACCGCTTCCCGGTGCACGTACCGGGCGCTCCCCACGCAAAAAAAACAAAAACATTTTAATTTTTTTTGCCCCGCGGGGCCCTTTTAAAGCCTCCATATCAAACCTAGGGGGTCAGGGAGGATCTACTATGCCCCCTTATAGTCATTTCCCCCTTTCTTTTGGCCTCCTCTTGTCTCTCGATCCTACCGAGAGACAAGATGGCGGCCGCTCCGGACTGTTTAGAATGTTGACAGACACCGGAGAGCCAATCAGCTTCGCTTCGCGTAGTTCCGTTACGCGTCAAGTACGCGAACCGGGGCGCTGCCCGGAGCGCGCTTACAGATATATATATTTTTTTTAACGTTAATTTCTCAAAATCCACTTAAGCACATATCTTGAGACCTAGCAAAGGCACATCGGGCAAACAGTCCCTACAATTTTGCCAAGTTTGGTGCAAATCCATTCAGCCGTTCGGGCTAAAAGTGAGGCCAACCGCCCTATGGAAATTAACATGGGAAAAACGCGTTTTGGGACCCCCCCTTTTTCTCGGCCCCCCCTTGACGAACCCCCCCAAATTTTCAGGGGCTGCTCAGAAACAAAATGTTCCATTTTCCTGAAAATTTCAGCCAATTCCGTCCACAAACGCCAAAGTTATTAGACAGAGAATTTTCAAAAATCCCATAGAGAAAAAATCCTAACTATATATACCTACTGGCGACCGCCAGTAGGTAATATATATATATATATATATATATATATATATATATATATATATATATATATATATATTCACGCTCCAAGGTTGTCCACCATGTGAGTAGCACGCGAGCAGCAGCTTTATTTATGTGTAGGTGAGGACGGGGATCCGCTTGTAGACGCCGCTCCGTAATGGATCTGCCCGACGCGTTTCGAAGCTCCACAAGTGGCCCACTTGTGGAGTCCAAACAGGACTTGATTGTGTGCTTTCCGTACTACACTTCCCAGAAGTCTCACTGGAGCCTCCCATCGACGGGCGAGTTATATAATTGGAGAAGTGTAGCGGGTTCGCACACCGCTTCCGTTAAAGCCCCTGAAGAGAAGCAGATGGAGCTTCGAAACGCGTCGGGCAGATCCATTACGGAGCGGCGTCTACAAGCGGATCCCCGTCCTCACCTACACATAAATAAAGCTGCTGGTCGCGTGCTACTCACATGGTGGACAACCTTGGAGCGTGAATATATATATATATATATATATATATATATATATATATATATATATATATATATATATATATAAATAAATTCCAAAACAGGGGTAAATTGCTGGGATCCGGTTCCCGTAGTCAGGTGGCGTGTATACCTCGGCAACCCCCGCCGCCGAGTAATTCCAATAGTCTCAATAGTCTTTAAAGTTTTGCCATAATAAGCAACACACGCACTCGGAAGAAGTACAGCTATGAGCGTTTATTTTCCAAAATAACGCTACGCGTTTCAGCACAGAAGTGCCTTGCTCACACGTTTAACCTGTATCAAGTGAGGAACAGATTTAAGTACAGACTTCCTGATTGCAGAGTAAAGTATACATAAAGAAAGAACAATTGACATCATGCTTTTTGGCGGCCATTAGTAAGTACCAATTGGACCCGATTCCTCTATGGAAGCAAAGACTATGTGTCATAGCTGTACTTCTTCCGAGTGCGTGTGTTGCTTATTATGGCAAAACTTTAAAAACTATATATATATATATATATATATATATATATATATTTATATATTTATATTTATATATACGTATATATATATATCGATACATACATATATATATATATATATATATATATATATATATATATATATATATATATTTTTTTTTTCTAAATACCTGGTGTAGTTCTTAGAAAATACCAGAGTAGAGGCCCAGTTTACTCATTCAGTGCTCAAGGTTTATTTAGCGAAAATAAACAGCCCCTACACGTTTCGAGGTAATCCTACCTCTTGATCACGGGTGGAGTACAAACAAAAGCGCCATTCTTTTAAAGTTGAAAGTGAGTTGCATTACGTCATGCATCACGTGATAATAGACATCAAAGACACACTAAAGTTTGGGCAACAAAGTTTCAGTTCTACTTAAATCATGGCTTTACACGTCACCTCTATTAATACAGATGGTGTGGCATGTCCGCTACAAAATTAATGATTTGAATTTACATTCGTATAACCTGCGATCAGTGTCACAATTACTTGCTGCCCAAATACGACATAATGCATCACGCCCCAGTGGGCTCATATCTTCATAATAATGTCCAAAATGAAGAACAGTAATTCACAATTCCGCTCAATTATGTAAAGAATAAGTGTCCAACAATTCATAATTGCGGCATGCCTACAACATGAATAACAAAAGAAAATAAATCACGCCCGAGTGGGCTCGTATTTTTGCAACAATGTTGAAGGTGGAAAGGCATGATTTCAATTCCGCCCAAGTGGGCATGAAGTCCAGGACATGAAACAAAAAGTAATGTGTTTTAAAGCCTGTGTTTGTCCATAGAAAACGTTGTGTTCTAAAAAACAAGTGCCAATTAAAATCATGTTACTTAAAAAGCTTGAAAGTTTCAGTAGAGATGCGACAACAGTTTACTCATATTTCAGAATAACAAAATTACTCATATAGGTGGACTGCTAGTTCCTCCCCGAGATTGTGCCCAATTGGTTGGATGGTATTATACTTAATTATATATTTGGATTCTAATCTACGTAGCTCTAGCCATCTGTTCCCACCTCTTTCTTTGTTCTCAACACAATCTAATACAGTAAATGTCAGTAGGTTGGGATTCTGATTGTGTTCTGTGGCAAAGTGCCTCGCCACAGGGTATTGGTGGTTCAAATTTTTTATGGCTCTTAGATGTTCTAGAACCCGAAGTTTTGCTTGCTTTGTGGTACAGCCGATGTAAAATTTCTCACAGGGACACTGCAATGCATAGATGGCATAGTCAGTCGAACAACTTAAATGTTTCGTGATTTTATGTGCTTCTTGGTCTTTGGAAATTTTTATTGATTTACAATTTCTGCTCATTTTACACACTTTGCACCTTTTACAAGGAAAAAATCCCTGGATAGCATTAGCTTTGGGACTTTCTTTAATTAATGTACTACATAAAGAGTCCCTTAGTGATCTTGCTTTTGTGTAGGTGAGTGAAGGGGCATCGTGTATAACTCCACACAAATCCTTGTCCAATTTCAGGATATCCCAGAATTTGTGTAGACTCCGTCTCACTTCCCAGGACTGACTGTTATACCCTGTTATGAAACGGATTTTATCATCATTAGGACGTTCCCTGGGGGCCAGGAGGTCTCCTCTTACTCTCTGATCTACAGTTCTTTCTGCCTGTGTGATAATTTTACTAGAGTATCCCCTTTCTCGGAACCTAGCCCTCATGATCTGTTTTTCTTGTTCATAGTGTTGATCTGTGCTGCAATTTCGTTTTGCCCTGATCAGCTCCCCAAGAGGTATACTCCTTATGAGTGTATTAGGGTGACAGCTCTCTGCGTGTAGGAGACTGTTCCCAGCAGTTTTTTTGCGGAATAAGGTACTCGTAAGTACCCCATCCTCAATCAACAGATTAACATCCAAAAATTCAAGCTGTGTTTGGCTCAATTGACTAGTAAATTGTAGGTTCAGACCATTGTTATTGATAATAGTCTAAAATTCAAGAGCTTGTTCCCGTGTGCCATCCCAGACACAAAAGATGTCATCTATATATCGCAGCCAGAGGACGGCGTGGGTACTAAAGAGGGAGATGTTACTCACCACTTGCTCCTCCCACCAGCCCATTTTATGGGCTGGTGGGAGGAGCAAGTGGTGAGTAACATCTCCCTCTTTAGTACCCACGCCGTCCTCTGGCTGCGATATATAGATGACATATAGCCTGTGTTTGTCCATAGAAAACGTTGTGTTCTAAAAAACAAGTGCCAATTAAAATCATGTTACTTAAAAAGCTTGGAAATTTCAGTAGAGATGCGACAACAGTTTACTCATATTTCAGAATAACAAAATTACTCATATAGGTGGACTGCTAGTTCCTCCCCGAGATTGTGCCCAATTGGTTGGATGGTATTATACTTAATTATATATTTGGATTCTAATCTACGTAGCTCTAGCCATCTGTTCCCACCTCTTTCTTTGTTTTCAACACAATCTAATACCGTAAATGTCAGTAGGTTGGGATTCTGATTGTGTTCTGCGGCAAAGTGCCTTGCCACAGGGTATTGGTGGTTCAAATTTTTTATGGCTCTTAGATGTTCTAGAACCCGAAGTTTTGCTTGCTTTGTGGTACAGCCGATGTAAAATTTCTCACAGGGACACTGCAATGCATAGATGGCCTAGTCAGTTGAACAACTTAAATGTTTCGTGATTTTATGTGCTTCTTGGTCTTTGGAAATTTTTATTGATTTACAATTTCTGCTCATTTTACACGCTTTGCACCTTTTACAAGGACAAAATCCCTGGATAGCATTATCTTTGGGACTTTCTTTAATTAATGTACTACATAAAGAGTCCCTTAGTGATCTTGCTTTTGTGTAGGTGAGTGAAGGGGCATCGTGTATAACTCCACACAAATCCTTGTCCAATTTAAGGATATCCCAGAATTTGTGTAGACTCCGTCTCCGTCCGTCGAGGCTCCCACCAGCCCATTTTATGGGCTGGTGGGAGGAGCAAGTGGTGAGTAACATCTCCCTCTTTAGTACCCACGCCGTCCTCTGGCTGCGATATATAGATTACATCTTTTGTGTCTGGGATGACACACGGGAACAAGCCCTTGAATTTGAGACTATTATCAATAACAATGGTCTGAACCTACAATTTACTAGTCAATAGAGCCAAACACAGCTTGAATTTTTGGATGTTAATCTGTTGATTGAGGATGGGGTACTTACGAGTACCTTATTCCGCAAAAAAACTGCTGGGAACAGTCTCCTACACGCAGAGAGCTGTCACCCTAATACACTCATAAGGAGTATGCCTCTTGGGTAGCTGATCAGGGCAAAACGAAATTGCAGCACAGATCAACACTATGAACAAGAAAACCAGATCATGAGGGCTAGGTTCCGAGAAAGGGGATACTCTAGTAAAATTATCACACAGGCAGAAAGAACTGTAGATCAGAGAGTAAGAGGAGACCTCCTGGCCCCCAGGGAACGTCCTAATGATGATAAAATCCGTTTCATAACAGGGTATAACAGTCAGTCCTGGGAAGTGAGACGGAGTCTACACAAATTCTGGGATATCCTTAAATTGGACAAGGATTTGTGTGGAGTTATACACGATGCCCCTTCACTCACCTACACAAAAGCAAGATCACTGAGGGACTCTTTATGTAGTACATTAATTAAAGAAAGTCCCAAAGCTAATGCTATCCAGGGATTTTTTCCTTGTAAAAGGTGCAAAGCGTGTAAAATGAGCAGAAATTGTAAATCAATAAAAATTTCCAAAGACCAAGAAGCACATAAAATCACGAGACATTTAAGTTGTTCGACTGACTATGCCATCTATGCATTGCAGTGTCCCTGTGAGAAATGTTACATCGGCTGTACCACAAAGCAAGCAACACTTCGGGTTCTAGAACATCTAAGAGCCATAAAAAATTTGAACCACCAATACCCTGTGGCGAGGCACTTTGCCGCAGAACACAATCAGAATCCCAACCTACTGACATTTACGGTATTAGATTGTGTTGAGAACAAAGAAAGAGGTGGGAACAGATGGCTAGAGCTACTTAGATTAGAATCCAAATATATAATTAAGTATAATACCATCCAACCAATTGGGCACAATCTCGGGGAGGAACCAGCAGTCCACCTATATGAGTAATTTTGCTATTCTGAAATATGAGTAAACTGTTGTCGCATCTCTACTGAAACTTTCAAGCTTTTTAAGTAACATGATTTTAATTGGCACTTGTTTTTTAGAACACAACGTTTTCTATGGACAAACACAGGCTTTAAAACACATTACTTTTTGTTTCATGTCCTGGACTTCATGCCCACTTGGGCGGAATTGAAATCATGGCTTTCCACCTTCAACATTGTTGCAAAAATACGAGCCCACTCGGGCGTGATTTATTTTCTTTCGTTATTCATGTTGTAGGCATGCCGCAATTATGAATTGTTGGACACTTATTCTTTACATAATTGAGCGGAATTGTGAATTACTGTTCTTCATTTTGGACATTATTATGAAAATATGAGCCCACTGGGGCGTGATGCATTATGTCGTATTTGGGCAGCAAGTAATTGTGACACTGATCGCAGGTTATACGAATGTAAATTCAAATCATTAATTTTGTAGCGGACATGCCACACCATCTGTATTAATAGAGTTGACGTGTAATGCCATGATTTAAGTAGAACTGAAACTTTGTTGCCAAAACTTTAGTGTGTCTTTAATGTCTATTATCACGTGATGCATGACGTAATGCAACTCACTTTCAACTTTAAAAGAATGGCGCTTTTATTTGTACTCCACCCGTGATCAAGAGGTAGGATTACCTCGAAACGCGTAGGGGCTGTTTATTTTCGCTAAATAAACCTTGAGCACTGAATGAGTAAACTGGGCCTCGACTCTGGTATTTCTAAGAACTACACCAGGTATTTATGAAATTTAATGGTTTGGCGACCCTGTCGAGCGCCCGCCGTTCAAGCGGCAGAAGCACGCCACTTTTGAGGATATATATATATATATTCACAGAAAAAACCATAGGTTATAGACCATATATAGTTAGGAATTAGCATTTACAAAACCTTGAAAATTCACTGAAAAAACCATAGGTTATAGACCATATATAGTTAGGAATTAGCATTTAGAAAACCTTATTTTACTCACACAAAACCATTGAAATTCCATATATAGTTAGTTGCACTAACTATATATCGCGCACCCGCAATCCACTGCTGATGATGTCACATATTACATCATTCATGACATGGTCAGTGACATCACTGATGACATCACTGATGACATCTCAAATGACATCACTGATGACATCACTGATGACATATCATTTGACATCATTCTTGTGCTAATACGATAAACCTCTTCAGACTCTAATATAACCTTAGATACACTCAGTGTATACAGACACTCACACACTGTCACTCATCCATGGAGTTACTCACACACCTAGTCAGTCATGCAAAGAAACAATCTCACCTCCATTTCCTCAACTATACAGTTATACACACCTTACTTATTCAAACATATACTAACACATATTTACTCTCTTATACAATCCCTGATACAAGTTCACAATGATCCATACAGCCACTCACACATTCAGTGGCTCTCATGCACAGTTATTTATATATGCCAACTCTCACATGTACTGTGTTTTACATATGTACTTACTATGACATGTAGCATTGAGATATCCATTCACTCATCAATACACTCATGCACACAGTCAACCGCCCATGTAGCTTTTTCCACATGCACTCTTGAACTCATACACCTAGTGAATCAACTGCTCACACATCTATGCACAGAGTCACACACCTCCCAGCCACCCCCACACAAACTCAATCTCCCATAGAAATACTTGGGCAACCAATTAATAACACATATAGCCTCTCGTATAGCTAATGATCAACACATGCAGCAGTTTACATCACAACAGACATAATGATGCACAAATTAAGACAGTTTAGTCACTAACCCATGCATTCAGTGAGACACATTTAATCACTCACTCATACAGTCAGTCACGCACCTACTAAATCCTTCATCCAGACACTTATACATCCACTCATTCTTCAATATCTAAGACATATTTTAACTTTACAGAAACATACAGTCACTGGATGTTGTCATCAGTGATGTCATTTGAGATGTCATCAGTGATGTCATCAGTGATGTCACTGACCATGTCATGAATGATGTAATATGTGACATCATCAGCAGTGGATTGCGGGTGCGCGATATATAGTTAGTGCAACTAACTATATATGGAATTTCAATGGTTTTGTGTGAGTAAAATAAGGTTTTCTAAATGCTAATTCCTAACTATATATGGTCTATAACCTATGGTTTTTTCAGTGAATTTTCAAGGTTTTGTAAATGCTAATTCCTAACTATATATGGTCTATAACCTATGGTTTTTTCTGTGAATTTCATTGGTTTTTTAACAGCTAATATCTGTAGCTGTAAAATGTATTCTTCTTTAAATCCAAAAATATATTTTATATGTTTATGAATAATTTTTTTTTTAAATATTTTTTTTTCTTCGTTCCCGCTTCGCGAATCGGGAAGCTTCCCGTTAGCTGACCTTGATGCCGCGAAATAGACCGCGAGCCGGTAAACGTTTCTTTACCGCAAGTGCCGCGTTAGAAAACAACATCGTGACGCCTCCCGTCCGCATGACGTTTCACGTTGTCGCGTGATACGTCATATGACGTGCTACGTTAGCGAACTGGTACGCGAAGCGAGTCGCAAAGCGCAGGTTTCTGGAAGCAAACCGGGAGGCCCTGCAAAGCGCTTAACGTAAACACAGCAAGTCATGTGACTTGGTAATAACACTTTTCATTGGTTCATTTCACTTTTGGTTTCCTAATGATGTAAGACTAGGTCATATAATCTAAAATGAACACTTTTGATTGGTTGAGAACTCTTGTTTTTCCCAAATGATGAAAATCCCTCCTTCTTTCCTCACTCTGACTTTCATCATTGTGAGAGAAAGACCCTTTGTGATCACTGAGCAATGGCTTCTTTAGTAGCTTCAGCTGGTGCTTCCCCACCACCTCCACCACATCCAAGGAAGAGTGGACCACCTGCTCAAGTTGTAATTCAACAAGAAGAAGAAGAAGAGGAACAGGAGGACGAGCACGAAGAGAGGCAGTTTTTGCCTGAGCAGCCCAGGACGTCTCACCGGAAAGAAAACTTCATTTGGCAATTTTTTTAAATTCCCAAAGGTCAGAAAAAAGTAAATGCAAGATACGTAACTTGCCTTATATGTCAAGATAGACTGTCCAGAGGGACCGACAAAAAATACAGTTTCGGAAACTACACAATGCATCGCCATATGACTAGGTGGCATCCTAACAACTACAGTGCTGCACAGTTTCGGAACGACCTAGATAATCTCCCTATTATGGCCAGAAGATCTGTTGTACCGGAAGTAACGGGACCAGAGGGCAGGGAGATGGTGCCAAATATACAAATGAGATTTGGTGATGTAAAACACACCTGCGCATTTTGCGATGGATTCATTTCCTACGGAGAAAAAAGCATCACTCTGATCAACAGAGCTATTGACTATCATATGCAAGTTTGTCCGAAACGCCCAAAATAATAAATACTTCTTTTTTTTGTTTTGTTGCTCCTGTTGAGCCCTTTACAATGAATCGTTTTCATTGCCCCCTCCAAGAAAAACCCCAAAAAATATAAAACTGTTCCGAAAAATTCAAAAACAGTAAAAAAATGTTCAGAAAAATAAAAAAAAAGTTCTTTTCAGAACTACCTCCCCGTTATTAAAAAATTGGTACAATATTTGGAACTGTGCCAACCTCTATTTCTCTTAGTTCGCTTCCTAGTTCGCTCGCTGGTACGCGAACTGGAAGCGAACCAAAAACAGTAAGTATAAGGGAAGGAAACACACACTTATGTTAAAAGAAAGACAGCTATAGGGGAGTAAACTAGAGATACCATTACCCGTAATCCACTGCTGATGATGTCACATATTACATCATTCATGACATGCTCAGTGACATCATCAGCAGAGGATTGCGGGTTTTTTGGCAACATGCCTTATCCACGGTTTAATAACGCTGCCTTTTGCTTTATATAAGTTTTCAAATTGTATGAAATATATACCAATAGGTCGTTATGAACCTTTAGGTAGTGCTTTTCTTCATGAGGTCTGGTCGCTTCCATACACATACAGATGTTTCAAAGATGATCAAGAAGTTTATCTGAATGGAGAGGAATGCACTGAGACGCCAGATCATTCACTAATGTGTAGGCACATACAGTTACACGATTCATGCAACAAACACCGACCAAATATGGCTTGCGTGTTGCAAGGCACGCCAGTTCCTGCTATCATCCCCACGTTCAAGTTGTTGGAAAATGGTAGTTATTTGATGCTCAATAATGAAGATTGTTCTGAGTTAATTAAAAGTATTCCTTTTATCGTAACAGTAAGTGAACGGGTTATTTGCTGCAGAAATGTTCTATTTCCTCCCACACATGAACATAGGGAGTTTTCAATCTGGCCACAAATACCAACCTTGGGACACGTTTCAACGGTATGGCAAGAATAAGAGCTCTTTTGTCTCAGAGAGAGGTGGCCTTGAGTTCGGCCCGTGAAACTTTCGTACTTCACATAGCGAACACCCGTACACAGGTTTGCCTTTCAATTTCAGCAACATGTTTCCGACTATCTTTAACGCATCCTCCACAAAATCCCTGGCACACTTTTTTAAAGTTGTTACCAGTGGTCTCGTGACTTCATTTGAGAAAATCTTTGGAGTCATCCCTGCTTCCTTTCATTGTATTTTCTGCACTCTGGTTCGTGGATTGGCATTTTTACTTGCATTACCAGCGGACGCTCTTGTGCTTTTTTACATTTTTAAATATGGATGTCCCTCCTATGCAACCTCCGACCCTGCAGCTGCTGACACTGTTCCGCAATCGCATGCTAGAATATTATGGCACAATGCCGTTGGCGATATTAAGCACGGCATATGGATTATCTTTTCGGTTCTCCTACTTCACCTGTGTCCAGCCTGTATTTCACTGCCTGACCTGTGATTTCGATTGGGCCATTGATTTGTGTCTCTGCGGACCGGTTTCTCCTGACGTCGACTTTAATCAGCTGATGACTCCTATCATTACTCACGAGTTGGTTTGTCCTGGCGAAAGGATTATGGCTGTGGCATTGATGCATGGACTACTTGGTCCCTGGAATTTACTGGCGGCAGCACAGTCTTTCTTGGAACAGAGCTTTCTTGAAAACCCACCGAGCTGTCCTCTGATGGTGATAGAGGATCCGGTGCTGGGAGAGCACGTATGTTCTTTTCCGCTTTTAAATTGGATGGCTGAACTGTTTTCGGATGAAGACGGTGACTTCCTATTGGAGGCTGTTGCAGCTTATTTTGCATACACAGTTATGTCATAGACCTTTTTCATGTTTGATATGCTGAGTACTAGCATTTCATTGACAATTCATTGACTTATTTGTCAAGTTTTTATTATTTACCTTGCCTATTGGCTTAAGACTCGATAAAGTACTTGGCTGTTTTATTTTTCTTTAGCATTAAATTTTCCTAGTTTTTAATGCTTTACCTTGCGGACCGTCCACATATAAACTTGCAATCTGCTCTCATGAGATGGCACTTCTATTATCTTATTCAGTTCGTTTCCGGATCATGAGGAGGTGTCATCTAGGTCCTGGATATCTTTACACCGTGTTAAGTTAGCATGGGCTCATTACCGGTTTAAACGCCATTTTTCCTTTTTTGCAACTTCTGCACACGACACTTAGTTGTTGCTTTAGCTTTCCACCTAGTAGTTCATCGTGGTTTACATGAGAATAATATGTTATTGGTCTACTATCTGCTTTACTTGTTAAACTATATCTGTACAGCGAGTGCTAAAGTTTCAAGAACAACACGATACAGAATTGTTATGAGGTCTGATCTCCACGACTTCATACTCATAACATAAGTGCAACTTCTGCCAATTCTGGGCATGAGGCGGGTTTTATATTGCTTTGCCGAACACACATACACAACAGTTGATGCGGTTCACATGAAGAGAGAGCTGGTGTATGCTGATGTGATTCCTTCAAATCTAAGACACTAAAGTATGGGCACGCCCTAAACCAACACAAAGAGACCTTCTTAGCAAATAATATAATATGTGTATTAGGGAGGGTGAGATATAAGCAGCCGCGGGCCGTGGAGGGAGTTACGATGGGGCAGGGAGGCGGGGAGGGGGAGAAGCAGGGTGGAGCCCTCTCTACCTTGCCCCTCCCCCTCCCCGCCTCCCTGCCCCACCGTAACTCCCTCCACGGCCCGCGGCTGCTTATAAGTGTTGCTAACTCTTATTCATTTACAGCATGTTAACATACTGTCACCATTCGCTTTTTATGTACTAGTAACTATGCTGGTAATTTTGCTACTGATAATATGTGTACTTGTATTCTCCACCCTGCTTCTCCCCCTCCCCGCCTCCCTGCCTCACCGTAACTCCCTCCACGGCCCGCGGCTGCTTATAAGTGTTGCTAACTCTTATTCATTTACAGCATGTTAACATACTATCACCATTCACTTTTTATGTACTAGTAACTATGCTGGTAATTTTGCTACTGATAATATGTGTACTTTTATTATCTAAGGTACTACGCCTGAGAAGACGGCATTAGTAAATAAACATTTCAAATACACATCTGTTCTTCTTAACTCCATGTTCTGGTTTCTAAGAAATCTATAACGACCGACTGTTCATGAGTTCCACGTATCCTGAGGTACTATAAGTTCATATTCTGGATTGTCTAAACATTGAGAGTTTGTTATATCCAATGTGACACTGTACCTAGCTTGCTAAATAGTTTTTGATTACTAACGTGAGTTTTGGGACACCCTAATTCGCCGAGGTTCCAATCCTCTGTCCACAGTTCTGTGTGAGAACAGAAACCCTGCGACAGGGGCACCCCCGACCCTTGCTGGAGCTTCATCACACTTGCGATACAACTCCAGCAATGCATTCGCCGAGGTTCCAATCCTCTGTCCACAGTTCTGTGTGAGAACAGAAACCCTGCGACAGGGGCACCCCCGACCCTTGCTGGAGCTTCATCACACTTGCGATACAACTCCAGCAATGCGCCACCTTTACGGCACAGATACATCACGCATCTGTGCTGTTTTTGCCCCATGATGCGCCGCATTGTAAATGCAGCACACCATAGGTGACGGAACAGCGGCACAGAATGACTAACACATCCCTGGTGATGCGCCAGTCATCATAAATGTATCCCTATGCTTCTTATCTTGTTAGAGATGAACCGCCATATGTATCATCAAAGTTATTTGCATTTCCTAAATAGCGAACTTTAAGGAATAAATAGCGATTCTTTACCATTCCTAGTTTGCGATGAGCTATTTGCTAATTAGCCGAATGTAGCCCAATGAAGCCCAATGTAGCCCAATGTAGCCCAAAGATGGCCGCCAGACACACAAAAAAACAAATGTAGCCCAAATATCAGCCAGATGTAGCCCAACTATAGCCCAGTGACAGAATGACCAATCAGCTTCGCAAACCTCCGTTACGCGAAGCGGAGCGCTGTTACAGATATATATCTTTTTTTGAACGTTAATTTCTCAAAATCCACTGGAGCACATATATTGAGACCTAGCAAAGGCACATCGGGCTACCAGTCCCTAATATTTTGCCAAGTTTCGTGCAAATCCATTCAGCCGTTCAATTATTATTATTATTATTTTTTTTTGCCCCGCGGGGCCCTTTTAAAACCTCCACATCAAACCTAGGGGGTCAACGAGGATCTACTATGCCCCCTTATAGTTATTTCCCCCTTTGTTTTGACCTCCTCTTGTCTCTCGATCCTACCGAGAGACAAGATGGCGGCCGCTACGGACTGTTTGGAATGTTGACAGACGCCGGAGAACCAATCAGCTTCGCTTCACAAAGCTCCGTTGCGCGAAAAGTCCGCGAACCAGTGCGCTGCCCGGTCCGCTGTTACAGATATATATCTTTTTTTAAACGTTAATTTCTCAAAATCCACTGGAGCACATATATTGAGACCTACAAAAGGCACATCGGGCTACCAGTCCCTACAATTTTGCCAAGTTTCGTGCAAATCCATTCAGCCGTTCGGGCTAAAAGTGAGGCCAACCGCCCTATGGAAAACTCAATGTTAAAAACACGTTTTGGGACCCCCCTTTTTTCTCGGCCCCCACTGGACGAACCCCCCCCAAATTTTCAAGGGCTGCTCAGAAACAAAATGTGCCATTTTCCTGAAAATTTCAGCCAATTCCGTCCACAAACGCCAAAGTTATTAGACATAGAATTTTCAAAAAACCCATAGAGAAAAAATCCTAACTATATATACCTACTGGCGACCGCCAGTAGGTAATATATATATATATATATATATATAGTCAAGTCTCTTTCGCAAAGGTCGACTCTGCCTCCTTGCGACGGCGGGCTTCTGGCTAGGTTGCAAGCCTAAATACTCATTTTTTTTACAGTATCCTTACCGCTTTCGTAAGAAAAATGCCGAGCCCCAATTTTACACATATGAATTAATGATGAGTGATCTTTATTTATTGTTTAGTCAATTAAAACCATAACAACATAAAGTGCCTTATGAATTGCATTCCAGTTTATAATCATGTTATTCATTCAAATTTTAGTGATATTGTGAGTGTATCATTGTGCTTTTAACATTTTGAATTTCTGTATGGACAAAGCATTAAAAGAAACATGTTGGGATTTAGCCGACTGGGGTGGAATTCCAGAATTCTGTCAAGATGTGATTAGGGTTAATAGTTGTGATGCCTAGTGCATTTATCATATATTAATTGTTGAAATAATAATTTATGATCTTGCACACATGTCTCAATGGTAGAAGACATTGCTGCTCAGTCTGTGGCATGCAATAATGTAAATATTAGGCACTTTTAGGGTGTAAAATATTTCAAGATGAGACATTGTATTGTTTCACTGGGATAAGGGATTCACGGGGATTACATCTGTGATTCTGGTGAACGCCACATACAGAGTGAGTTGTTTGTCATTTTAAAGCATTTGGATGCAAATGTCACTTTTAAAATATTTGAAATAATCTTGTATAAAGAGATCAAAATGGTGATTGCTCGTTGATGGAAAAAGGCACTTTGCGGCCGAAATGCATTTCCTGTGAGCTCACTGTTACTGCAAAAAACAGAAAAAAACAAAGGTTACAGGGACGTGATTGTTAGGCTGATTTTACTTGTACAAAACCAGTGAAATTGAGCTGTTATAGTTAGCTGAGTAACTATAACTCACGCCCTCACATTGCACCTCACATATTACATCACTCATGACATGAACAGTGACATCACTGATGATATCTCAAATGACATCACTGATGACATCATCCAATGACTGAGTGTTTTTTAAAATGTATGAGTGTTAAATATAAATACCAATGTATATTGGTGAATCAGTGGGTATATGAGTGACTGCATGTATGACTCAATGTTTGCGTGACTGACTGCATAAGTGAGTGATTAGGCGTCTCAGTGAATGTATGGGTGAGTGACTGGTTGTGTGAATGTGTGTATCTGTCTGTCAGTTGATGTATAAGTTGGTGTATGAATGTGTTAGTGGGTACGTGAAAGGCTATATGGTGATTGGTTGTCTTACTATGTCTATAGTTGTCTGGGTGTCCGTGTTTGTGGGTGAGAAGTTGTGTGACTGCCTGTATGGATCAGTGAGTGGGTTAGTCAGTGGCTGTATGAAGTACTGTTGTATGTGTGAGAAGTCGTTTTGGTGAGTAAGTGTCTGTATGGCTGTGTCAGTGATTGAGTGTATGTGTCAGTAGGGGTGAGTAACTGAGTATTTGAATGGCAGTATACGAGAGTGACAGGGTATATCAGTGATGGTATGCATGAGTGAATGAATGAATGTGAGAGTGGCTATACGATGAGTGGATGCTTCTTTCAGTCACTGTATAGGTGGGTCATAATGTGTTACAATTTTTATGAGCAAGTGGGTGAGTGTGTAACTGTTTGGGTAAGTAATGGGCTGTATGATTGACTGTGGGTACGTAAGTGGCTGTATGATTGACTCTATGGGAGATTGTCTAGGTGTGTGAGTAGTTCTATGGATGACTCAGTGTGTGAGCGCCAGTATGGCTGTATGTGTGGATATGTCAATGGCTGTATTAGTGAGTGAGTGGGTCTATGAGTGGCAGTATGGGTGAGAAAATTGATGTGTGTATAGATCAATGAATCAGTGAGTGGTTGTGTAAGTACTGGTATTTCTTAGTGAATACATTTGTGAATGGTTGTGTGGGAGTGGCAGTTGGTGTATAAAAGGCTCTATGGGGGTATGAGGAGGTGTGTCAAAGACGCTGTGGATGATGTAATCACAGAGGTAATCAGTGATGTCATTTGAGATGTCATCAGTGTTGTCACTGACCATGTCATAAGTGATGTAATATGTGAGGTCATAAGCAGTGCATTGCGGGGAGCGAGTTATAGTTTGCTCAGCTAACTATAACAGCTGAATATCTCTGGTTTTGTACGAGTGAAATGTCAGCCTAACTATAACGCCCCTGTAACCTTTGGTTTTTCCCTTGAATTTCTATGGTTTTTAAAAGCTAATTTCTAACTATAACGTCCATGAAACCTGTGCTTTTTTCAGTGACTTTCTAAGGTGTTTTCAATTGCAAATTTCTAACTAAGCCTACTCAGGTAGAACATGTACAGAAAGAGGAAGAAAGGTGCAGAAAGAAGCAAGAGAAGTGCAGAAAGTGGGAAGCGAGGTGCAGAAAGAAGAAGAAAGGTGCTGAAAGAAGCTAGAAAAATGCAGCAAGAGGCAACAGAGGTCCTCAAAGAGGAAGAAAGGCGGAGGAAAAAGCAAGAGAAGTGCAGAAAGAAGCAACAGAGGTGCAGAAAGAGGCCTACTTTGACTGTCCCTTTCGACAGACTCTTACAAAGTAGCCTAATCACTAATCCTTCTCCCAAGATGTCTTAAAACTCACTTTTCTCTTGAAGGTTCACTATTCATCGTCTACTCAGAATGTTAGGCCTACCAAAAGAAAAATAGCAATCCTAACCATATCACTGCTGTAAGTCTCACCAAATTTGTGAAGGTATGTATGCGTGTGTCTCTGCTTTTACCTAGTGACATGTTACATAAAAATTAACATACAAATACTTGACTACCTGAGCTAAAAACAGCATATTATGTAAATGTGTGTACAAAAAGGTGTATGTATTTCTTTCTGCTCCTAATACAGGGTACATGGGCAGTCAATAGCATATTTGAGGGGCTCTGTAACACCTATTTACATAAGACATGTCTGCCAGTGCATCCGAATGATAGAGCAGAACGAAAAAGGTTTGACAACCTATAAGAGTAGCTAGCCTCTTTTAAGATATCATCTTCAGATACATAACACGTGACAATATATTTACAAGTATATATATACCTCCGTCACAAGAGCATACAGACCTTAAAAATGACAGCTTGCACTTCCCATTTGAATATAGAAACGGACGAGAGAAGTACAGAAAAAAACAAGAGCATAGCAGAAAAAAACATGTGAGGTGCAGACAGAGTAAGAAAGGTGCAGAAAGAGGCAAGAAAGGTACAGAAAGAGGCAAGAGAAGTATAGAAAGAGGCAAGAGAAGTACAGAAAGAGGCAGAAGAGGAGAACAAATAGACAAGGGAGGTGCAGAAAGAGTTAAGTGAGGTGCAGAAAGAGGCAAGGGAAGTACAGAAGAGGTGCAGAAGGAGGGAAGAGGGAAGAGCCAACCTTCACGAAGGGATGAAAGACGTAGCCGAGTGGATGACAACCAGCCGCCTGAAACTGAACTCAGACAAGACGGAAGTCCTCATCCTGGGCTCCTCGCCCTCCGCCTGGGACGACTCCTGGTGGCCCCCCGCCCTGGGCACCGCACCCAAACCGACAGACCACGCACGCAACCTGGGCTTCATCCTGGACTCCTCCCTCTCCATGACCAGACAAGTCAACGCCGTCTCCTCGTCCTGTTTCAACATCCTGCGCATGCTACGTAAGATCTTCCGGTGGATCCCCACCGAGACCAGGAAGACGGTCACCCATGCCCTCGTCACCAGCCGTCTGGACTATGGCAACGCCCTCTACGCCGGAACCACCGCCAAGCTCCAGAAGAGACTCCAGCGTATCCAGAACGCCTCGGCGAGACTCATCCTCGACGTCCCCAGACGAAGCCACATCTCCAGACACCTGAGAGACCTGCACTGGCTCCCGATCAACAAAAGAATCACCTTCCGGCTCCTCACCCACGCACACAAAGCCCTACACAACCAAGGCCCAGGATACCTCAACAGCCGCCTCAACTTCTACGCTCCCAAACGCCACCTCCGATCAACCAACCACGCCCTCGCCGCCGTCCCCCGCATCCGAAGAGCGACAACAGGAGGAAGGTCCTTCTCCTACCTGGCCGCCAAGACCTGGAACTCCCTTCCGACCCACCTCCGCCTGACCCAGGACCACCTCTCCTTCAGGAAGAAGCTCAAGACCTGGCTGTTCGAGCAGTAGCAGCTCCGCCCCCCCCCCCCTAGCGCCTTGAGACCCTCCGGGTGAGTAGTGCGCTCTATAAATGTCTTTGATTGATTGATTGATTGATTGATTGAAGAGTGGTGCAGAAAGAAGCAAGAGGGGTACAAAAAGAAGCAATATAGGTACAGAAAGAAGCAAAAGAAGTGAAGAATGAAGCAACAGCGGAGCAGAAAGAGGCAAGAGGGGTGCATAAAGAGGCGAGAAAAGTACAGAAAGAACAAACATAGGTGAAGAAGGAAGCAGGTGAGGTACAGAAATCAATCAATCAATCAGTGGTTTATAAAGCATGCTACTTACCTGTGAGGGTCTCAAGGCTGGGATGGGAGCGTTCCAGATAAGTGGAAAATCCAGGTCTTGGGGTCCTTCCTGAACGTGTGCAGGGTCGAGGAGTGTCTGATGTTCACAGGGAGCTCATTCCAGGTTTTTGCAGCAATGTAGGTGAAGGATCTCATGCCTGTTCTGTTTCTGCAGATGCGGGGGACCTCTGCCAGGGTTAAGTCGGTGGAGCGGAGGTTCCTCTTGGGTATGTGGAAAGATACTCTCTTGTTGAGGTATTTGGGTCTGATGTTGTTGAGGGATTTGTAGGCATGGGTGAGGAGTATGAAGGTGACCCTCTTCTCGACGGGGGAGCCAGTGGAGGTCTTGTAGGTGTTGGGTCATGTGTTTGTGATGTGGAGCCCTGAGGACGTGTCTATCCACGGTGTTCTGGGTGGTCTGGAGTCTGTGCAGAAGAGTTCTGTTGATTCTGGCCTATAGGGCATTTCTGTAGTCCAGTCTGCTGGTTATGAGTGTGTGGGTGAGAGACTTTCTGCAATTGGGGGGATCCATTTGAAGGTCTTGCGGAGGATGCGCAGGCAGTTGAAATTGGTTGAAGCAACGGCGTTGATCTGGCGGGTAATGGAGAGGGATGAGTAGAGGATGATGCTGAGGTTTCGGGTGTGTCTATAGGGGTGGGTGGATTCCTGAGGGCGGAGGGCCACTAGGTATTGTCCCAGGCGGAGGGGCAGGGTCCGAGGATGAGGACCTCAGTCTTCTCTGAGTTGAACTTCAAACAGCTGTCTTTCACCCAGGCTGCCACGTTCGTCATTCCTTCCTGGAAACAGAGTCTGGTGTCTTTGGGATGCATCATGCGTGAGAGGATGAGCTTGGTGTCATCCGCGTAGGATACAATGCTGAGCCCATGCTGTCTGACGATGGCGGTGAGGGGATCCATGTAGATGTTGAAGAGCGTGGATCTGAGCGATGATCCTTGGCGTACTCCACAGTTGATGTCGGTGGGTTCGGAGAGGCAGGGAGGGAGTCTGATCCTCTGGGTTCTGCTGGATAGAAAAGATTGGATTCAGTCGAGGGCGGCTCCTTTCTATCCCTGCATCATGAAGTCTGGCTGCTAGCATGTGGTGTGAAATGGTGTCGAAGGTTGCAGAGAGGTCTAGGAGGATGAGGGCCGTAGTATGTCCCTGGTTGAGTAGCATGTGGATGTTGTCAATGGTGGCGAGGATGGCCGTCTCAGTTCAGTGGTTGCGACGGAATTTAGACTGGGAGTCTAGGATGGATTTCTCTTTGATGAAGGTGGTCAGCTGGGCGTTTATGAGTCTGGCAGTGACATTGGCTGCAAAGGGGAGGAGAGAGATGGGCCGGTAGTTTTTCAGGTCCGATGGGTCAGCCATTGGTTTCTTGAAGAGGGGTTTGACCTCAGCCCGCTTCCAGTCATGTGGCAGATGCCGGATCTGAGGGAGGCGTTGACAGTCCGTCCTAGGTCAGGCGTGACCCTGTGGAATATGTGCAGTGGGCAGGGGTCCGTTGGAGCTCCTGAGTGGGTTATCTTCATGGTAGCGGTGATATGTTCGAAGGTGGTGGGGTCCAAGGTTGTGATGGCTGGCTTACTGGCGGCAGTGGGTAGGGGGTAGTGTTGTTCGGCATTGGTTTGCTGAAGCTGTCGTAGAGGACCTTGACCTTCAGATGGAAGTAGGATCTGAGATTGTCCCATAGTTCCAGGGAAGGTGTGACGTCCGTGGCTTCGCTGGTATGTTTTGCGAACTGCTGTATGACGTTGATCAGTTCCTTGGTGTTGGTCGCATTGGTCTAGACTTTGTCTCTTATGAAGGTCCGTTTGATTTCTCTTATGTGCTGGTGATATTCCTTCAGGGCACTCCTGTGGTTGTTCCATGCTTTCGGAGGTTTCTGGTTTCATCAGGTTTTCTCGAGGCATCTGCAGGAGCGACTGGCTTCCTGTAGTTCTGTGGTGAACCTGGCGTCCTTTGGAGGGCGTTGTTTGGTGGGGTAGGGAAGGGGTGCGAGCTTGTCGGCGCATTAGGAGATCCAGCGGTAAAATTCTATGGCTGCGGAGTCGGAGTCGGTCGTGGCGCTGGTGTTGTTTTGGAGGAGGGTGGTGTTGAGGTGTTCCTCTGTGACCTTGCTCCAGTTCCATCGTGGGGGGCGCGGGGCGGGCTTGGTTGCAGCAGTGGTGTTGAAGGTGAAGTGGACACAGTGGTGGTCCATCCAGTGGGGGTGAGTGGTGTGGCTGAAGCGGATGTTTGTCCCTCCCGCAGAGATGGGGTCGAGGGTGTGTTCAGGTCTGTGGGTGGGCATGTTGACCAGCTGCTTTAGTCCGAGGTTGTCGAGGTTGTCAAGGAGAGTGGTGGTGTCGGGGTTGTTGCAGTTGTCGATGTGGAAGTTCAGGTCCCAGAGTAGAATGTAGTCCGCGGAGGTGATGGCGTGTGGTGCGGTGACCTCGGCGATGGTAGTAGCAGGCTGGGTGTGAGGTCCTAGAGGTATGTAGATGAGGGTGCCACATTGCGTGGTCCTGGGGCTGGTCTGGATTTGGAAGTGGAGGTGCTCAGTGTGGGAGTGGGGGTCACTCATGCTGGATGTGGAGAGTCGGAGGGGGGTCTTTTGTGTGCGATGGCGAGTCCTCCTCATGAGCGGTGGGTTGTCCTTTCTCTGGATCTTATACTTTGGTACAATATGATGGATATGCATATCAAGGTGCCTCCTTAGTTATACGTAGAAAAATGTCCTTATATTCAGTCTTGGGTGCTCCCTTGATGCCAAACACTCATCCACCTAAAGTGTCAACTCCTGAAAAAGCCAAGGGGATTCAGGTACCAATTTAGAATAAAGACTCCAGAGCACACCATACAATAGTTACTTTCATCCTGCGTGCATTATGCACCATAGAGAGGAATCTTATCACACACGAAAGATTCCCACAAAAGTAGGTGTCACCGTAACTGTAGATCAATTTCAAATTCAAATTTTCTTTCTTTACATTACGCAGCAGCCACCACGCGTTTTTCCCTCACAGGCTTCATCAAGGCTGCAAATTACATAAAAAAACATGGATTGTAACCTGTATACCGTATACATTTTAAAATCACAGAATCAAAACTATGATTTTTTATTTTTTATACTCATGTGTAAATTTAGTCAATTTATCAATGAGTGCTGATTTGATTATTAAGGCCACCAACCACACAAAGTGACAGAGAAACTAGGACAATGCATTCCCCCTCAGTGAGTCTTCATCACTCAAAATCAGAATGTGCAAATTCAATGCACCCAAGGGACAGATTAAAACGCCACCACATCTACCAACATACCATGTGGGTGGTTATATGCAGAAAAACTATATGCCATTAACCTCCATCGTGAACAGTCAGTAGAAAAGAAGAAAAGATTAAGTAAAACTCCTAAACCTCTCACCTCGCTAATGTAGTAGTTTTGGCATTTTGCCTCCAATTAACATAGCATGTTGTCAAAATTCCAAATTATAATCACACCGGCTAGAAGTCCTGATGTGACATCCAATCACAAATGCTAGCCAGAGTGGCTGAACACACAGTCCCAAAATAAGAAAATGTATAAACATGGGAATTCACCCCTTACCTATAACCTCATAATCCTCCTTTATTGTCTTTGATGCCAAAGTTAAAAACTGGGCACACCGTGTGTAATATGCGTCCTCCTTTCCAAATCGATTGTATTAGTAGAACCATGATACGTTCCATCTATCATAATGGAAATATATACAGGCTGGGTTTTAGCATTCCCGTGGTGGCCATCTTATAGTTGTCACAACTTTCATTGACAATGGTCAATATTTAGGTTATACTGATGTCTTTGGGTTGAATTAACGTTCTGCTACACCACTATTCAAACCAGTATGCCCTGAAGGCCACTTCCTATGTGATAGGCTCCCACACCGACTATTTCACATTAGTCCACCTCACGGACAGGGTAAACATTGAAGGTGGACTCCATGTTCTAACGCTGCCCAATTAGTAGTTAAAAACAGTTTCTATTCCCTTTTGGCAACGCTATTGAAATCTATGATTTATATGTAGTGGTGCTTGTTAGCATACATATATCCCAATTAACAGCCATAGACAGAGTGGAGAAGTTGAAAGGACATGCGAAGAATTACCCCAGAGCATACTTTCAGCAAGGGCATTAACATTTATGACATAATATAAAGTCACAACACAAAGTGGGCATGAAAATTAGTTATTAATAAGTCACATTGTATTTTCCTGAAATCAATCTTATGCAATTCAGTTAATTTTCATACTAATATAATATCGTACTTTATATTGAGGCAACCAAGCTCCGCAGCAATCTGTATCTCAGCATCATTGCCAGTAGGTTTGTTTATAGCCGGAGGCTTGCACGAAACTTTCATGTAATTATTGTAGATGCTTATCCAGCTGTGACTCAAATGTATTTGATCTTTTCCAAACATAATACCCCACAATATAATTGAATATGTATTACTGTTTATACACACTGTTAGTAGGACCTTCCTCATTGAAACCTCACAATGGCAACTTAGATAACCATATTACAGATTTGAAGGATTATTTATCACACAGTGGTCCCATAATATAATGAAACATTCATAGAAACTCAAACAGCTCCTTATCAACATTGATTCCCTGTTCCACAGCTCTTAAGTCAATGATCCATTTACTTTCTATCAGTTGCAGTATTGATGTTCTGATTCCACCCTCTGACCCAAATGTGCGACATCTATTCCATGAAAGCCTATATTTAGGATTTTCGTGTTCTTGTGTATGGTGCTGAAATGCACTGCAAATGGGTATTGTGTGTTGTTGTTACGAATGGCCCTTACGTGTTCTTGTATCCTCTCCTTGAGAAGCCTCACTGTGCCCCCAATATATATTTTGTCGCAGATGCATTTGATACAATAAACTGTAAATGTTGTATTGCAGTTAATAGTGATTAATAGTGTATGTTTTTACAGTATGGTATTTGAACTTGGTTGTTTTGTTCATTGCGAAACAACATACATTGCACATTCCACATTTGTGAAATCCTTTTGGAGCAGTGAACAACCATGTATTCATTTTCATCAGTGGTATATGACTAGGAGACAATGATTGTCTTAATGTATTTTCCTTTCTAAACGTGATAAATGGTTTTAACCTTATCTTTTCATGCAAACTTGAGTTCTCCATCAGTAGATACCAATGTTTATTCAAAATGTTATACATGTCCATGCTCACGGACGAATAAGGTGTGATAAATCGGATTTTCTTATTTCCTTGTGTATTCTTCTTAAGTGTGCCTGTCAGTAAAGTGTTTCTATCTCTTTTGTTGATTTTGTGGCAGACTTTAGTGATGATCTCATTGTGGTACCCCCTGACAATTAATATTTTCTCCACTTGATGAACTTCATCATCCAATTTTCATACATCACTACAGTTTCTCTTAGTTCTCACCATTTCTCCAAATGGGATTGTCCTTATCTATGAGGGTTGATGTGAGCTATCGGCATGCATGCAAAGCATTGCACGCAATCGGTTTCCTAAAGGTTACTGATAGCAATTTTTCATTATTTACCACAATGGTAATATCCAGAAAACTGATATTAGTAATGCTTGAAACAAAAACCTCCTGATTTTTAGGTCTGATGTTAACCAAAACCTTTTGATTTTACTAAAATTATATATATAATATACATGTATAAAGGTGCTTTCAGTCACCTCTCTTCATCCATTGGTCTATTCTTGTGTCATCCACATTTTGCTACCGCCCACTACGAATACAGCATGGGGCAATGGGTCAGTCTACTTCAGCCACAGGGTAACTTCACTTTGTGACAGCATTTAGCTCTTTCACAAGGAGCTCATCCACACACAATGTAATTCCCTTCCCTTCCGTGCCAGTATTTTGGTTTTTACATCAGTATTACTTTAGTGTTGCCTTTGTTTGTAAAGCTACCAGGTGAGAGCACAGGGCACATTCCTGCTTTATCAGTTCCTGTCTCATGCCATTGCGGTTGGAAATTCATTTTGTATATTTATCTGACTGTGGCTCTTTCATACCACACCAGCAGCTCACATGAACTCTGAATATAAAACTCATGAGGGTCTTCTATCTTTGCAACCGTGTCTGTTTATTATTCTTTCTTTCGTTCTTTCTTGCCTTTCATGTTTATTTACTTCTTTCTCTTCTTCTTTCCCTTGTTCCTCTTTCTTTCCTTCTTTTTATCATTTCTTTCCTTCCTTCCCTCTTTCTTTTCTCTTATCAATTCTCTTGCCTTACAATTCCTTTGTATCTTTCTTTGTTTCTTTCTTTCTTTCTTTCTTTCTTTCTTTCTTTCTTTCTTTCTTTCTTTCTTTCTTTCTTTCTTTCTTTCTTTCTTTCTTTCTTTCTTTCCTTCCTTCCTTCCTTCCTTCCCTCTTTCTTTACTTGTGTAATTTTTCTTTCCTTCCAATATCTTTGCATCTCTGTTTCTTTCTTTCTTTCTTTCTTTCTTTGTTTCTTTCTTTGTTTCTTTCTTTCTTTCTTTCTTCCTTCGTCTTTCTTTTTTCTTCCCTTTCCTTTCCTTTTTGCCTTCCTCTTTCTTTCTTTCCTTCTTTCCCTCTTTCCTTTCTCTTTCTTTCTTTCTTGCATTCCTCTTTCTTCCTTTATTGTCTTCTTTCTTTCTTACGTTCCTCTGATTTTCCTTAATTCTTTCTTTCTCTCCTTCTTGCCAAGAGGCAGCAGGCTAGCAGCCAATGCCAGACCAATTGTTTTTTCCAAGTCTGTGTTAGCCAAGACATTTTAGTTCTAATGAAATTATGTCTACAACACAATGACCTATAGAGGTCTTCGGACAGACTTTGTTCATTAGCCTTTGGATCTGTCATGCAGATGTCTTCCAGCCAGTTCACCATGTATCAAGGACAATGTATCAGCCTACTTAAGCCATTGGCTGACTTTACTATGAGTTAGGGCTTGCTGCCCTTTCACATGAAGTATAGCAGCACACAAAGTTCCCCCAGTGTGAGGGAGTACTATGGTTGTGTTTGTTTGGTTTCAAACCAAGACAACATTTTTGTCTGCAGCCAATGTTTTTGTTTAGATTGATGAGGGCCCAGCGGCTTCCTGAACAATAAAGTTTTGCATAAACCATGACACAACATAACATCAATTGCCAAAAGATTGGTGGCTAATGTCAGGCCTACTGACTTTGCCAATGCTTTTTACTTTGTCTCTCTATTCCCACGCCCTTCCTCCCCACTCCTATTGACCCTGGAAATATTGGGTCAACATAGTTTCCAATCTTTCTACTCAGGACTAGACAGGCTTTCATTTCTCTCGGCATGTCCCTGGTGGACCAGAGCTGTAGAAGCTGTTTTTAAAAGAAGTGATACTTTGATCACCTTTTCCACCTCCTGAAAGGGCCAGGCCCATAAATTCTAGACCTGTTCGAGAGTCATAAATTGATGGTTCTTTTCCACAGCATAAAAGTGTAAACGGGAGAAAGCTGTTAGGGAAAGAATAAATTAGCCATCAATTCCTTCAGATACGTAATACTTCACAGACAACTACTTGAGGTTAGTTAATTAATTAAAAAAACATAATTAGCGGAACATAAAGACACCTCAACACAGGTGTATCTAAGTACAGAAGAATCAGCATAAAGCTAAATTTGTGCATCCAGTTTAAAACATGCAGCATAGCAATACGATTAATTAAAGAATTCAAATACAGAAATCAGGAAGCATGAGTCCAAATTTCCCTGCATCGAGGGTTGGTGAACAAAAGCATTAATCTGCCTCTACTCTAGCACTAAGTTGACATCCCTAAATGAGCATTTTCAGAAGGAAGGATAAAAAGTGTCAATATGTGGAGCCTTTCAAAGAAGTTTCTCCACAATCAATGGGGCAAGCAGCATAAAGGTATCAAAGACAGAGCTTGTTCTAAGGTGCTGTATCTCTGAAGGTAAAGAAGTGGCTTTCTATCTCTAATTCCAACATACAATTATTCTCAGGTGGCACTCCCATGGTACACTTTGGGTCATTCTATCTACCCATGGCACTTCCTGAAGGGAACTTTCCACAGGACAATGGTGCATCTTCCTTGAGACAATTATTCCTTGGTTCCCAGGCCTTCTTCAGTGTGAATCACCAAGACCTCCCTCTATCAGCTCAAACCACACAATTGTAACTTCTTCTCTCCTGGCCTAAATAGTAAAATAAAGGCATTATTCTATCTAATGAGAGCGCTTCTTTCAATTACAACACAAAACATGAGAAAGACCACTTGAAATTCCAACTGTTAATTCTAAAGACAGAGTCTCAGGGACTTGCATTTCAGGCCTAAGAAATTCAGCTAACATAAGAAAGCATCATGTAAGCTTTACAAGTTGATATAACATTAAGGTACTTTCTACTAATTCATTTACCTCTTATGAAATTAAATGATTAATAAGCACTTGTAGTACATAGCTACTTGTCAGTTGCACAACACAGGTTTATCACGTTAATTTTTTTCCTAGTTACATTGATTTTCTACGTTGATTCTCGAATTTGCTTTTCAATGGCCTAAAATAACCACTTTTCATGTTAATACATTTCACAATCCTAACACTTCACATTAATAAAACAAATCATATGCGGGTTCGCTGTATGTGTGATTATGATGCACCCCTACAAATGAGGTAAGATATCCGAGCTATCCTGCGCTATCACTCCTGAGGTTAATTGCAGTAGGCACTGGATGCCTCAAGAGAGAGAACAACAGAGGGATGGAGTGGGAAGGTATAGATAAAGCGATGAGAGATAGAGGAAGAACAGATGGACGGAAAGAGAGAGATTGCACAAGTAGACTAGAGTGACGCAATTTAGAATCCACCCTTACACATCACAGAAGCGCAATATATACATGCGCTTGACAATATATACACTGTGTGCCTTAGCTTTATTAATGTGAAGTGCAGCATTTAAATACATTACTGAAATACTGTCTCTGTAGAAACTAGAGATTTATATATGTGTGTGTACATTAATGCCAAGCTTAAATATGAAGATATGTAATTCTCATTCACATTTACACTTGCGTTTCAAGTTATATTGCATTGATTTTGAAAGTGACATTTGCATATTTAACCATGAATGCATTTATTCATGTTATGCATGTATCCTGAACTTAGACGTACATGTATAATCATATGTTCGAAGTGCACATTGAAATGCTTAGCTAAGTCAGCCTGACTAAAGATCATAGTTTTGAAATGTAATTAGCTTGGTCAGAGTGTTTTTTCTTTTGCAGGTGCCATCTCAAAGTTTCATTTGCTAGAGAAAGATGTGTTAATGTCTGTATTAGTTTCTTGATAGTGAGGCCTGAGAAGAGAAATCTTGGCAAGCATGGGAAGACTTAGGGACTGATTACTATGGCGGTCGGTCACCATATCAGAAACAGAACCGACCGACAGTCTGTCAGCGGTCCCAACATAGGCATTCCACCACAAGAGAAAAAGGTGACATTGCACATATCCCTGCACTAAGTGGCAGGCACCATAGGTGCCCCCCAGGTCCCATGTCCAGAGTGCAGGGGGTAAGGGGGGCCAGCTGCGGGCCCCCAAAGTCCCTTTCAGTCTGCCTTCTCATGACGGGTTACCCACTATAAAACGGCATGCGGAAAGGGACATTGTAATCCCTATGGCGGTGACTGGCAGGCAGCACCACCATTGCATGGAACAAAATTCGCTCCGCTGCACCGGCGGGCTCAAGGAGCCCATCGGTTGCGTGGAGGTTGGTCTTTCCAAGTGCAAACACACCCCCCCGCCATCCTAATGTGGTGGGTGGGGAGACATTGCTTAGGACGGCGGTGAGACCACCACGACGGGCTGTCGGGGGCCATCTCACCGCCATCCTAACCAGACTCTTAATGAGCAGAAGAAGAAGCCTCTTATTCCTTTCGTATCGGGAATGAAGAGATGTTCAAGGTTGCAGTTAGTGTCCAAGGGGCATATTATCAACACAGGCGATAAACTTATCGCTGCTTTTATCGCCAGAAAACTGCCGCTAAAGCCGCTTTTGCGGCAGAAAACTGCCGCTAAAGGCGCTTTTGCAGCAGTTTTCTGCCGATAAAGCAGCGATAATTTTATCGCCTGTGTTGATAATATGCCCCCAAGTTCTGTGAGATGAGAAAGTCAAGGGATGTTGCAAATGCATTCCATAAGGAGAGAGATGATTGGTTAATGGTGGGAAGAGATATGATTATTATTAACGATTCATTGGTTTTAAGAAGCGTCAACACTGTTAGAAGTTGGAGCCGATTCCCTTCGATTTGGAGGTGTACAGACTTCCCTGCTTCTTTTATTCTATCAATTGTGAAGCTTCCTTCTAAACACTTATTCCAATTCTGAAAGACTGCGACTGGAGTCTTCACTATGCTGACACCTTCCTGCATCTACACATTTCCTTGAGACCCCACTCTATAATCCATTCTTATTTAAACCTAGAGCCTAGAGAGAAGCTTCAAAATATATTGATCTTTAGGAGAGAGGATGAGGGATCCTTTAGGGAATACTTATTTCTAAATATCAGTTTCTGTATTGTTGTGTCTGTGCGTATTTTGTATCCTATTCTACTGAGACATAAGTATGATATTTTCCCTTGCCAGCTGTAATCCTGTATCTATCTTTTTAATATCCTCTTGACAATCATATGTACTGGACTGTTTGTTAATTGGTAATAAAACAATTTAACTTCAGTTGCCGATTCCTGGTCCTCATTGTGTGGGGAAATGGGCTTCAGGAAAGTTGAAATGTTCTATTATTGCTAACTCCCTTGGCATCTTAATCAACTAAAAAGTTTAATCAGAAGAGAAATGGTAAATCACGCTCCTGTGGGCTCTCAAGACTAAAGAAGGAGGTCAGTTTCAGCACTTTTGCCAGGGCTGCTTCTGGTTCCTCTGCCTGGCCCTGTCTCTACTCTCCTTTTTTTTCTGTACCTGATAAATGACTGAAAGCCAGGGCAGCGTTTTTAAATGTGCATTCATTTTTTGCGCTTATACTGAATCCACTAAACAAACGGACAGAGGGACACACATTTCCACAAACAGGGATGCAAACCAAGTATTTTTTTTTTACGTGGACTCTAATATATTTTCCAGTTTCTGTGAACTGAATTCTCCATAAACTGATTTTAGGTAAATTAGAGAACACCATCATGATGCTTTTAGCACCACACACTAAAACGAATCATTTTTCACTGTGGAAACAAATATATTCCTCATATACCTACAACAGACACATCCTCTACATTTTAAAAATAATTTTAAAAGAAATGGTATTACTTTAGGGCTTAGCAGGTGTAAGGCACATAACTTGGAGCAATCTATTCAATGACCTGGGAATAACATTTTTACTAAAACGATCTCTACTGATACTATTTATTGAATAGTTTAATTCAGAATAAAGCTTTAAGTATGTAATTAAAGGTGCTACTGAATATCCTTATTTCACGAATTACCTCGCAGTTGCTGCACATATAGGACTTTAGAACATTTATTAGCATGCTTGACGATCACTGGTTAACTATTAATTAATTGTTGCATAGCAAAAAATCACTCTCTTTAATGCCCTTGCATGTCCCCAAGAGGCAAACACATGAAACGGTCTGTTTGGCAAACATTTTCCAAGTAAGCCAGGAGGTGATTTATTCTCCTGCGTGATTGCTGTTTACAGGTCTCTACACCGTTGGCGATACAGTGAACACATATTGCACCAAGTGCTTAAGGTTCACTGTTGAATGTAATTATTTTAATGTAGATTTAGAGGGGTGTATGAGAGCTTGCATGTATAATCCATCAATCTCACGCTCCTGCAGGATACAAGCATTGCAGCTGTTTGACTATTAGAATACAGAATCAACAATTAACCTGTCTGTGAACCAACTCCACTGTTTATAATGGACCGTTTGTTCGTGCCACTCCTGGATATCTGGGGCCGCCATTTTCAGGAAACCTTTTGTGAACATATATATATATAGCTGCTTACATCTGGAGCCACGGCCCAGATTAAAGATTTATTGTTGTATGGTTTATATGCAAAATGCCTCAACAATATTATTTACGTGCAAAATGGACTTCAAAAGATGTTGGGGCTTATTATCAAGGACGGGCATTAAAATAATCGCCGCTTCAGCGGCAGAAAACTGCTGCTAAAGCAGCGATAATGGGCTTGATAATATGCCTTTGAGAATTCTAATAGAAGCCCGTGTTCTGGTGTCAACATGAGCTTCTATTGGAATTCTCAAAGGCATATTATCAAGCCCATTATAGCCGCTTTAGCTGCAGTTTCTGCTGCTAAAGCGGCGATAATTTTATCGCTGGGCTTGATAATATGCCCCGTCGATTTGTACCACTGCCTGCTTCACTTTGCATGTCCTGCAAATGCAATGCTACTTAGGCGGTAGCACCATTTCCAGCACGTTTGCTGAAGTCGTAGTTTGATGTAACAAAATGGCTAATATCAATTATTTGTCAATGTTACTTAGTAATGGCAAACCATGTGAATATGAATCCTAATAATTGTTCAATGTCTGAGACTTGCTGGTGGTCCTGAATAAAACTGGTAAAAAGCACAATGAAAAACATATTAAACTTTAAGTGGAATGATGTGGCTGCATATGGTGCTCGCATCAGTCTGTAGGCGTGCTTACGTCACAACACTTGCACTGCTACGGATTGTCGCAGGCCTCATTTTGTTGATCCAAGTTGACACCTGCTACATACATCGGAAAATATGAATTGTGCCAAAGTGCTTTTGTGGAAGGTGTGCAGAAACTTGCAAAAGAAGTTCACAATATGTCTTTTGCATCTAGACAGCTTGTGCTGACTAGTAGGCTTGACCTAAAAACAAACACAAATGAGCAAGTAAACCACATATGTCGTTCAATATTGTCATGTTTGGCTTGACTGTCTTGTATAAGCTACCCTAACTGTACTCTGTAAGGTTTGTGGTCATATATTTTCCTATCATAACATATTTTTCCATGGTATGAGAGACCTCCAAGCACCAGTGACATCATTGGTAGCGCATTTTATTATATGATAGTAGAAGCGGATTGATTGCATGCCTAAAAGGGTCTACAGAATCAAATTATATCATTAACAGTCGGTCCTCCAGCAATGCACCACAACAGACAGGTGAGTCTCATTTAAAAAGCCCTGCGTCATTCCTTACGACTGATCTGAGCAGACGTAGGGATTTTGACACAGTGAAGACATAGAGTGACGCAATGAAATGTAAATTTCACTCCGTCCATTCTACATGGCTTTTTGCATGGGAACGCGCGCCCTGCATGCAATATACCTGACGCAGGTATAATGTGGCACAGGGCTTTAATAGGGAATGCATCTTCCTAGATGCGTCACTTTGTAAATTGGCCACAAAATGGTGCATTGTTTACCCCGCTGCTGCGTCACAAAAAGTGACGCAATGGCGGCACAGAAGTGTCGCATGGGGCTTGTAAATCTGAGCCAAAAATTTTTGAAATCAGGGCGTATATCAGAATGTCACTCTGAAATTTGAAGGCGCACCCACTCTCAAAACATCCCTAGCACAATAGAATATTTTTTCAAGGCTGTACTTATTACGTGCTGTAGCATTCCAGTAGAGCTGCATAGACCACTGTACGTTTCCTGAGTATCAATTCGTACCAGCTTGGATAGAGAACAAAAAAAGGCTGCAGAACTAGAAAACAAAAGACAGCATTTCAAATGCATTTGTAAGATCATTATACGCTAGAAGTTGATAACTTAAGTCACCTCGCTCTATATTTTTGAAGTATTACAAAATGTGCACATCCTGAATGGAGGCCCTGCATTTACAGAGCAAATAATACAAATGTCAGACCTGTTACCAGGAGTCAACAGAAGCCAACACAGCAGGACAAATTGTCACTTGATTCAAATGAATTTAAATTAAACTAAACTTTTTTGCAAATATAATTCTGAATAGTTCAATTCAAAGCACAAAAAAGAGACTACGGTTATTCCACGAATGGCTAATGTGAGAAAAAATGGCCCTGAACAAAAACAAAAGAGAGCACAAATGCATTGTGTTACGTGCAGGAGTTGCGCGTATTGCGTCAGAGAGCACAGCTAAGCCCTTAATAGAACTTCAACAAGTCCAGAATATAAAGAGCAGCCAGCCAGGAAAAAATTCATAATGTATAATTCAATCATGTTGAAGAATTAGGTTCTAATGGAGAATAATCTAGCTATCAACATGTCGGACCCCGACCTCCTTACGACTAACACAAAGTCCATGCTTACACATTCAAGTCACACAGAAATAAATGGTTTTATGTGAAAGGCAATTTTCAGAAAGAAAAGAATAGTACAGGAAGCAAGCTCCCTGTAAGTAAGGGCCGAGGACACACTCGTAGGCGGGTTGAGCAGTCCGCACATTTCATCAGATTGAGAATGCATTGCCAGGGCCACCGGAATCACTGATTCTAGCCTGCAATGTTTTTCACATAATACAGTATATGCTGATCCTGCCACATTAATCACCCTACTCTGCTTAATTTGTTGTTTTCGACTGTAAAATATTTCCAGCTCTAACGCACTGCACCTGTGAAGACCACTGCTAAAGGCACGTAGCACAGCGTCGTATAACTAGCAAACGTTAACTGATCACCCTTCACCTGTTGATTGATGTATATACATGCAGTAAAAAAGAAGCAATTTTGCTCAAATGCGGCTACAAATCTTAGTGGATGGATTAGGAGGAGTGTACTTGTCTACAGCAGGAACCAGATTGATAAGTATTTAAATATATTTCAACCAAGAAAGAAAGAAGAGAGTATTCCTTACTGTGAACACGTTTGTTTCTCAGTTTAGATACAATTCTTATCAGGTCCATAGCCAGAAGAATATTTTTAGGGGGCCGTGGCCCTTAGCTATGATCAAACAATAAAGCTGTGCTCTATAGAAGCACTCTTTTCCAAATATTGGTTGCACTACTGTTACCTTCTGCTACTGGAGCTAAAGGGGGAAAGGACACCTGACCACTGAGGTACAAGGTTTTCTTAGCTGCGGCAGCTATTTCACCGCAGTGCTAAGGGGGAGGGGGAGGGCCGCGCGGGGCTCCCTTGCTCATGACGGAACCGCTCCATCACGAGCCTCGGGTGGGCTGTGCTTGTGACGGAACGGTTCCGTCATGGCCCCGCCCACCCAATAGAACCCTCAGCGCAGGCGCGGAATTCGCGCTGTGCAGGCACGGCGAGCGGGCAGTTACGGAACTGTTCCGTCACCAGCACAGCCCACCCGAGGCTTGTGACGGAACGGTTCCGTCACAAGCACGCAATGTGTATTAGTGTTATTGGTAGTCCATTCTGTATAAGTCTTGCCTTTCCGGCTTCTTGATTAGTAGCTGCTCCTACACTAAGGCAGAGGAGCATCGCCCCACTAATTTAGGAGCAGTGCAGCGGAAAAATAAAATTATAATAACCTGGTTATTATCATTTCATTTTTTCACTACGGTCTACCGGTTATGTAAGGGTGCGGTGAGGCTGGAAAGGAGTGGTTTGCCCACTTCAAGTGTGCTGTCCTATCAGGCCAGTCAAACAGTTCTACGCTCCTTGCATCTTCCTCACCAGGCTTGCTTTACACAGCCTGGCAAGGAATATGCAAAGCCTTCCAGTCTGAGTGCCGAAACATTGCGCTCAGACCAATCAAAACGCTGCATTTCAGCATTGTGATTGTCTTGAGGGAGGGAGGCTGTGTACTTACTGATTCTTTATGCTATAGAAACAGAGGAGAAGGCAGCTGAAGGAGAGAGACGGCCGGCCAAAAAGTACGTTTTTTATTTTAGTCTCCCTTCCCCCCTTACCCTCGCCCATTCCCTGCCAGGCATCACTGTTCTTGATTGTAGCAATTACTAATCTTCTTTCTTTCTCTTTAGATTTTCCTACTAGATGACCGGATGCCCTTGGTGAGAATAGAGAATTCACAGGTAAAACTTTATTCACCTTATTTTTCCTTTATTATCCCTCTATCTTTCTTCTGCCCTTCCTTTCCTCTCTGTTTCCAAGTTAGGTTCAGTTCCCTTTACCCACCCCTTCTTTATATTCCTTTTCTGCTTCTATATTGGGTCGCAGGAGTTTTAAACGTCTTTTATCTGTTCCTTATAGTGCTCTTTTCTATTTGTCTATATGTGTCCAGTTGTGTACATAAATAACTGAAGGAGCAACAAAAAAACAAACCTGATTTTTAAGGTACTCCTTCCAATTACTCATACAACTTAAACGAAGTTACCCAAAGTTACTTTTGCCAACAGATCTTCACAGTGGGTATTTAAGGGCAAAAAAACTGCATTGACCCAATAACTTCTGTTTGCTCCCCTTTTACCCCAGGGTTTGTTTTTCCACTTGCATAAGCAATATCTCACCTGGCTAAGCCTGAGAGAGTGGCACTCCTGCTTTTTTCTGGGAGGCACAATGGCTAAAGATGTGAGCTCCATCTTCTCTCTGGCATGTCATCACTTGTCTCTTCTCCGGGACCTCCATCAGTGCTTCTAATGGTTGCCACCAGAGTTGTGTCTTGTCCTGGCTTTCTATTCATCTTAACATTTTTCTGCACTTGATTATCCTCCTGGACTCCTTCTCCAGTATTCTGTGTCCTTCCCTGTCCTTCGTCCCCGCCAGACTTCGGTCTTTCTCTGTCTTCTTGTTTTTTTCCCGTAGTAGAGACATTCTATTTCTTGCTTTTGTTCTCTTTCCTTACCAGTCCTTCCTCTCTTTCTAATGCATTGTCTTTATTTATGTTTAAAGATGGCATTTAGGCAGTGGATTCCAGGTAAGTAAATTTGGTCAGTGGATTCCAGGTAAGTAAATTGGCTCCTCCAGCTCTGAACTCTCCCGTCCCTTGACAACCACAAAATATCAACCCTTAGAATATTGGGGAACAAGGATATCAAGGACAGAAAAGGTAAGTGTGAATATGATGGTATAGATTGACTATTTTGAACTCCATTTCTACATACTTTAAATCTATCTATCTATCTATCTATCTATCTATCTATCTATCTATCTATCTATCTATCTATCTATCTATCTATCTATCTATCTATCTATCTATCTGTCTATCTATCTGTCTATCTATCTATATCTTATATGCATATATATATATACATGCATATATATATATAATATCTATCTATCTCACTCTCTCTCTCTCTCTCTATATATATATGAAAGAAAGAGGTTGTCACTCACCTGGAACGCACTCGCCGGAGGTCAAGCCAGTGACAGGGCTGCTCTCATAGATTTTCTCCCCACACAAACGCTGCCTACGCATTTCAGGACACCTCCCTTCCTCTGGGCAGCATGAAACACAATGAAAGGCACCAGCGATTATTTATGGAAGTCCCTTCTTTATTTTGCATAATTAATCTCAGTATGAAATCAGGTGAGTATCTCTGTTTCATGATGGGACTGGAAGTCCAAATTACCATTTCCAAGTGGGCGCTTGCCTTTCAAAGCATGTTAATTTAAATGTACATCAAAACATTTGTTCTCAATAGGATTAGGGATGAAAAGCAATTATCAGAGGTTCTGCCTTCAAGAGTAGACCCCAATAAAGAGGACTGGTGTGGAACTGCAAGTATGTGGAAGCACTTGCAGACTAAGAATCCGGTCAGCTTTGCAAGGGAAGAGTTAAGGAGATTGAGAGAGGCTCCTTCTGCTTCATGAGGAGGCCCAAATACCAGTGGAGCAACACCGTCAACCTCTACTGCCCAGCCTAATATTCGTCCCCAATTTGGAAAAAAAGTAAGAAGGTTGGGAGCTCTGTATGACATCCTAAAACCTAATCATCCATTAGTTATACAGAGATCCACCCTGTATCCGACTCATTCGTAGAAGTGTGAATTTGACATTATTTCCCACCGAAAACCCCTCAAGTACTTATATCCATTACTTTTTAACTTCGTCGAGTAGTCGTATTGTGAGTATTTAACTTAACGTTGTCCGTTAAAAATTTGTGAATGTGCATGGCTTCGGACAACTAGTAAATGCCATATTTGAGACATTGATATAATGAGCTGGAACAGGAGGATATAGTTTTCTTCAACCTCAGCAACAAACATTCTGCAAACTGAAAAAAGAGTTAAAAATGTATATGTTGTACATATGTCCAAGATTAATTTAAATGTACATCAAACATTTGTTCTCAATAGGATTAGGGATGAAAATCAATTATCAGAGGTTCTGCTTTGAAGAGTAGACCCCAATAAAAAGGACTGGTGTGGAACTGCAAGTATGCAGAAACACTTGCAGACTAAGAATCCGGTCAACTTTGCAAGGGAAGAGTTAAGGAGATTGAGAGGCTCCTCCTGCTTCATGAGTAGGCCCAAGTACCAGTGGAGCAACACCGTCAACCTCTACTGGACAGCCTAATATTCGTCCCCAATTTGGAACTCTTTAAAAAAAAGTAAGAAGGTTGGGAGCTCAATGTGCCATCCTAAAACCTAATCATCCATTAGTTATACAGAGATCTACCCTGTATCAGACTCATTCGTAGAAGTGTGAATTTGACATTATTTGCCACCGAAAACCCCTCAAGTACTTCCATCGAGTAATCGTATTGTGAGTATTTACCTTAATGATGTCCGTTAAAAAATTGTGAATGTGCATGGCTTCGAACAACTACTAAATGCCATATTTGAGACATCGGTGTAATGAGGTGGAAGGGTTTCGGATATAGTTTTCTTCAAACTCGGCAACAAACATTCTGCAAACTGAAAAAAGAGTTAAAAATGTATATGTTGTACATATGTCCAAGATTAATTTAAATGTACATCACAACATTTGTTCTCAATAGGATTGGGGATGAAAAGTAATTATTTGAGGTTATATTTGGCAAGCAAAATAGGAAATAGAATTGCATTACAAATGTTAGACCGAGATTGGTCACTCACTTTATTTACATTGCAATTTTCGGCTGATAACATATGGAGAGCAGTCAGTGGATCTGGTGTGTCGAGTTGTTCACCACCACGTGGTATAGTGTATGAGCAGGACAGCTTGTGGTGACCAGTAAATCTCATGGTTGAGATATCTGTATAATGAGATAGAACAGGGGATAAATGAAGTTTAAGGTTATTAAAAAACATGGAGAGCTTGCTAAAATACAACATTGATCAAGCAATTACATGTGCAGTGCATGGGGAGGAAGGAGCAAATGACGCACTACTTTTATATGCGGCCCGGATTATGTAATTTTCCCAGAAACATCGCCTACCAAGGCAAAATATTTAAGTTATAAGAGCTGGAAACCGTTCTAAAATACACTTTTGCCAAAAACATTACTTTTGCTATTCATGGGGCACGTGACTCACTACTTACACGAGAAAAACGACATCGCATTCACTTGAACAGCACGTAGCACAGTGCTGTAGGAGCTGCCACATGGCGCTTGGCAAATTAAACAAACGCACCAGGATTAAGTGATTTGCACACAAACTAAAGTCACAAAGTTAACTTTAACTATATAAAAAACCAGGAAAGCGTGCTTAAAAACAGCATTGCCAAATCGAACATAAATTTGCATTTACACAGTATTTAAAGATTGTTCAGATTAATTAATTTAATTACTCTTAAAAAAGTGCTCACCTACGAAGAAGTGGATGCGAACACTCTCAATGGCTGTGACTGCGGAATAGGAAAAGTTCAAGAAGGTTGGCAGCTTATAAATGCTTTGCAAAAGGATGATTGGTTGAGCATGATGTCACTGGGTGTGAGAGCTATGATTGGCCATGTTGTAATTGAGCATGCGCTAATAAAATTAAATACGTTAGGGGTACATAGCCAGACGGTGGGACGTGTTGTGCACATGCGTAACATTAACACGCATGCGCTACCACAAAAATGCATTTGAAAAACCTTTGAAATTCACTGAAAAAAACATAGGTTTCAGACATGTTATAGTCAGGAATTAGCATTTAAAAAACCTTTGAAATTCACTGAAAAAACCATAGGATTCAGATAAGTTATAGTTAGGAATTAGCATTTAAAAAAAACCTTAGAAATTCAGTGAAAAAACATAGGTTTCAGGGGTGTTATAGTTAGCTGGACATTTCACTCGTATAATATGTGACATCATCAGCAGTGGATTGCGGGCGCGCGAATTATAGTTAGTACAACTAACTATTTCGGAGGAATTTCAATGGTTTTATATGAGTGAAATGTCCAGCTAACTATAACACCCCTAAAACCTATGGTTTTTTCAGTGAATTTCAAAGGTTTTTTGAAAGCTAATTCCTAACTATAACACTCCTAAAACCTATGTTTTTTTCAGGAATATATATATATATATATATATATATATATATATATATATATATATATATATATATATATATATATATATATATATATATATATATATATATATATATATATATATATATATTACCTACTGGCGGTCGCCAGTAGGTAGTTATAGTAAGGACCTAAAGTGTTTTTGATTTGTCAATATCTTTGGCCCTGTTAGACGAATCTTAGCGAAATTTATGGGGCACTCCGTTCAACTCCTGCCTGGAAAGTCTTGGGGTGATTCATCAAGCGGGGACGGAGAAAAAAGGGGGTCCCAAAACACATTTTCTCTGTGTTAATTTCCAAAGGAGCTTTTGTTGTGGCTACAGCCCGAACTGCTGAACGAAAAATTCCATGTCCAAATACAGACAAATGCAGGAAAAAAAATTCTCTCAGCTTCTAGCATGGAAAAGCTTGGGTCTGATTAATTGGGATGTGGTAAATTTAAAATTGTATGTACAAGATACAAGTGATTTTTTTTGGAAAGAGACATAGATTGGAATGTGGATTATTTACTCATAGCCCTGGACATTTCGTCCCTTTATACATGCATTAGAAATAGGGACGGAGTCAGGACTGTGGAATATTTTCTGTCCAACAGACGCATATGATATGCACCACACAACAAAATGTTTTTAAAAATGCTGCTATTCTGTTTAGAAAATAATCTTTTTTCCTTTAACAATCAAAAGTATCATCAAACACAGAGTTGCCATGGGGGCCAGCTTCTCCCCCAGCTATGCTTGTTTATTCACGGGCTGGTGTGGAGGAGCTGGCCCTCATGAGGCAACATGAGCATACATTTTTAATGCAGATTGTTAGTTAGTTAAGATCTATTGTCGATTTATTCATCGTATGGAAAGTTACAGAACAAAGTGGCATGAATTTTATAGATCAATTAAATGTGAATAATGTCCATCTTAAATTTACGTATTCCATTAGTAAAATTGAAGTTACATTTTTAGATGTGCAAATCAAAATAGTGAACAATTGTCAGACGACCACATTATTTAGGAAACCTACGGCAGGCAACATGCTATTACATGCATCCAGTGCTCATCCTACCCACATCATCAATAGCATCCCATACGGTGAGATGCTACGAATACGTCGCATATGTAGCAATGAGGTTGATGCGGACAACATGCAAGCAGAATTCCACAATAGCTTTTTAGCAAGGATATATATAAAGCAAGGTTATTGAAGCAGCTATAGCCAAGTCTAATTAAAAGGCAAGGACAGACCTGCTACAATACAAGAAAAAGTCTGACGATAAAAGTAATAAAGTTGAACCGCTCAGACTCATATTATGTTTCTCTAAACAAGAAAAACAAATCCGTACTATCATAAGATGTAATTGGCCAATCGTACGTGATGACCCCATTATAGGCAAATCGCTACCCAACAACCCCTCCATTACTTTCAGAAAAACATCCAGCATAGGTAATGCATTGGTAAGAAGTAGCCCAGAAGATCAGAGTAGAACTACATGGTTGACAGCAAGGAAGGGATTTTTCAGATGCACTACTTGCAAAGCTTGCCAGCAGGGAATCAATACCAGCACCTATCACACTGCATTTGATGATAAAACACAGAACATTTCACCGCATCTTATATGCAAGATTGAATTTTCAGTATATGTGTGGAATGCCTTTGCAACTTAAAATACATAGCTAGTACCAAGCTGGCAGTACACAAAAGAGTTATGCAACATATGAGGGTCATCACTAATAACGATGCAAGTTACCCGGTTGCAAGACATTTTAAAGAGTTTCATGGTAGTGACCTCAAACATCTCAAGTATTATGCTATAGAGTCAGTACCCCCAAAAGAGAGGTGGGGATCATGAAGGCAAATTAAGACACCTAGGGCCCGATGTAGGTAAATGGCATTTACCGATTCGTAAATACCGAATTTTACCGATTCAGTATTTACAAATCGGTAAATTCTATGTAGGTATTTTTTCTGATTTCATTACCGAATCTGTAACATTCGGTAATTACCGAATCGGTATTTACCGATTCGCTAATTGCAATTGATTCCTATGGGCCTTGAGGCCCATAGGAACCAATGTCAATTACCGAATCGGTACATACCGATTCGGTAAAATTACCGAATTTACAAGGGGCACAGGGTGTCACTTTGACACACTGTTGCACCCCTGATTCAGGCTTGTGTGCCATGTGACACACATACATGCCCTGAGGGCATGTATGTGTGCCACATGGCACAGGTGTACATGCACAGATGTGCATGTACACAGGAATTCGTTATTTACCATCAAATAGTATTTGATGGTAAATAACAAATTTCTAAGGCCCTGTGGCACTGTTTTCAGTGCCACCTACATTTCAAATTACCGATTCGTTAAATTTACAGAATCGGTAAATACCGATTCTGAAAATTTACCGAATCGGTAATTTTTTAGCCCCCTACATCTGAAAATCCAAATACCGGTCGGTAACGGCCGAAATCGGCCGTTACCGACCGGTATTTGCCGTCCTACATCTGGCCCCTAGAAACTAGATACATTTTAGAATTCGACTCTAAGCACCCCAGAGGTGTCAACACTACAGAAGATTTGCACACATACTTATGAATTCAGGATTTTGTAAAAAATTTTCGGCTGACAATGATATTTTAGGAATTTATTATTAATTTTTGTAGGTATTTATGTGATTTGTTTAATTATATGGATTTCTATGAAGCGTTGGTATATATTTTTCTTTCATATTTTGGGATTGATGCATTTATTTGCACATTTCCTAGCACTTTATGTATTTCTTGACGAGTTTGGCTCTGTTCTGTGCCCATAGAAGAATTTGACATGTCATGTTTTGTCTGTATTGAGGTAATAATTTACAATAGTTGTGATTATGACATCTGATTCTACATATATTTATATTTATTTATATTTATACTGAGTATTTTATGAATGTATTTTTTGTAAATATTTATATGAAGTATTTTACATCCAATTACAATTTTATGTATCTTATCAGTAGGGGGTCGAATCAGTATCACAACATGAAAGAAGAGAAATCAATTACTCTAAGCCCCTAGCTGCTGGACCTCATTTAGCCATAATGTTTACATCCACTATCCCTGGTTGTGACACCATCTGCATTCATATGCATATTCCATTTCAAGAAATACTATTAAGCCCATATGTAATGGGAATTCATGGATATGCTTACGAGTTATTTAATTCAATTAACTAATCAAAGTGCATTAGCACGGTACACATGGACAAATATATTGTTGTATTTAAAATAACAACATATGATGTACAGCAGTATAGAGCACACAGCACTTTACTATCTTTATCATTTTTGCACTTTTCTTTTATGTATAGGGCATCACTACACTCATTAAATATATTTTAGTATGTGCACTTTGTCAGACATCTTGAAATTTAGACTCTTTGGGACTGGCAGTTCTATTAGGCATTTAAGTATTTATTAAACGGACATACTGTCCTTGCAGAGTCTGGGCAACATTAATATAATTGAGCTATACAGGGATCTCTATGGACAATAAGGATAATTATGTATTTGCACTCTAATAATGTCCTTTTGCATTGTAAATACCTATATACATATATTTATATATTTATTCAAATATGTACACTGCAGAGCGGTTTTGTTTACAATGTAAGATCAGTCTGTTGTCTATGTCTATTTCATGCAAATTGAGCACTAGCACTTTAAAAACAACAATCACAGTTTGAGCGGTGTCATGTGATCAAAGCCGTGGGACGGCCGGAACGCGTCATGGCGGACTAGCTTGGTAGCAATAAAGAATATTGAAGCACGGATTTTGGTCCACGTTCGTTTCTATTCATGGAAAAGAACGTATTATATATATATATATATATATATATATATATATATATTCATCGAAGAAAGTTGCCTGCTGTAGGAAAAGACCACCATCAGGTATGGTATTGCAAACATTCTTTTATTGGAAGTAGCGGTGCGGAGTGACAGTCAGACCCCCTATTCATCAACCAGCTGTCCTGATGCTGATTTCTCACTTCTTCAGGGGTTGTGGCTTGAACATGGAATGAGCGGCAATGTTCGCAGCACCACATACATTTCAATAGACTCCGCCTCATTGGGCGGGTCCACCCCAGTGGCCTATGGTATTCCTAGTGCATTGGTACTTCTCAAGTGAGCTGTCGTTCAGTCCTGCTCGTGTATATAAATTAAAATCCATGTGGATTGTGGCGCTCGGCTGTCTTAACCCGCACCCACTGCTCACACCTTCCATATAATAGGCTGCTGACGTCCTTCTTGGCCACGCCAGTGGCGTACCCACAGGACTGCTGGAACAGCAGCCTGTCACTTTTCCCGCGGCTCAGGCAAGCCGCTAAACACCATCAAACACAGTTGCCTGCTGTAGGAAAGGACCACCATCAGGTAAGGTATCGCCAAACATTTTATTGGGGGTAGCAGTGCGGAGAGACAGTCAGACCAGCTATTCATCAACCAGGTGTCCCAACACGTTTCATGATTTCTCACTTCTTCAGGGGTTGTGGCTTGAACACAGAATGAGCGGCAATGTTCGCAACACCACATACAATTTAATAGACACCTCCTCAGTGGGCGTGGCCACCCCAGTGGCCTATGGTATTCGTAGTGCATTGGTACTTCTCAAGCATCGGGACAGCTGGTTGATGAATAGCAGGTCTGAGTGTCTCTCCGCACCACTACCTCCAATTAAATGTTTGTGGGACAAGTTTGGAAAATATGTAGCGGCAGTCTCAGGCCGCATGGGATGAGGCACCACCAAAGAAATGACAACGGACTCGGAGGAGTGAACTTTTCATTTTTTAATGAGCACAGCAGGTTTATTATTGCAGACATGCAGCATTTAATCCCGAAGCCCACTGGAGGGCTATATACATTGTGTTCCAAATTGCATGTCAGCAGCTAAATCCACCGAAGGGTATTTAAATAAAGAGAAGCACTACAGATCCCAGCGTGCATCGTTTAGTGGACAGGCTCCATGTGAAGGCAGACCGGAAGCCATGAATTTTGAATTCACGCAGGGGATGCTGGTTGCAATTGAACAGCAACAGCTGCAGACATGGGCCTCTGAAGAAAGGCTAATGCTTCGAAACGCCTCAGGCCAGGGACAGTACGGGGGGATTGGAAGCTGCATGCCTTCAATAAATAGTTGGAACTTACCTGTTGTGGAGTGCGGTCTCAGTTTGTAGGACTAGTTTGGAGAATATACATATATATATATATTCAATGAAAAAACCATAGGTTTCAGGCTTTATATAGTTAGGAATTAGCATTTAAAAAACCTTTAAAATTCACTCAAAAAACTATAAGTTTTAAGGGTGTTATAGTTATATATCCACTCATTCTTCAATGCAAATTGCTATATATATAATGCATATTTAAATAACGAAGCAAACCACATTCACTGGATGATGTCATCAGTGATGTCATCAGTGATGTCATTTGAGATGTCATCAGTGATGTCACTGACCATGTCATGAATGATGTAATATGTGACATCATCAGCAGTGGATTGCGGGTACGCGAAATATAGTTAGTACAACTTACTATATAGGAGCAATTTCAATGGTTTTGTATGAGTGAAAAGTCCAGCTAACTATAACACCCCTAAAACTTATAGTTTTTTTAGTGAATTTTAAAGGTTTTTTTAAATGCTAATTCCTAACTATATAAGGACTGAAGCCTATGGGTTTTTCAGTGAATGTCAAAGCTTTTTTAAATGCTAATTCCTAACTATATAAGGCCTGAAACCTATGTTTTTTCAGTGAATTTCAAAGTTTTTTTAATGCTAATTCCTAACTATATAAGACCTGAAAGCCCACCAGGAATCTCCAGTATGCGCCAGGGGACTGCATTGCAGAGAGGTGTAGTGATGCCACGCCCCTTTTTACACCTCTCTGCATTGCAGCCCCCGTGCATGTTTGAAGAGGGGGAACTAATTCCCCTTGCATACTGGGGGCCCCTGGGGGCCAACTAGCCCACCTTGAACCTTCAGTATGCGCCAGGGGGCTGCATTGCAGAGGTGTATTGAGGATATGCCCCTTGTTACACCTCTCTGCAACGCAGCCCCCTGGCGCGTTTGCAGAGGGGGAACTAATTCCCCTTGCATACTTGGGGTCCCTGGGGGCCAACTAGCCCACCAGGAGCATTCAGTATGAGCCAGGGGGCTGCATTGCAGAGAGGTGTAATGAGGCCACACCCTTTTTTACACCTCTCTGCAACGCAGCCCCCGTGCATGTTTGAAGAGGGGGAACTAATTCCCCTTGCATACTGGGGGTCCCTGGGGGCCAACTAGCCCACCTGGAACCTCCAGTATGCGCCAGGGGGCTGCATTGCACAGAGGCGTAATGAGCCTATGCCTCTTTTTACACCTCTCTGCAACGCAGGCCACTGGCGCGTTTGCAGAGGGGGGACTAATTCCCCTTGGATACTGGGGGTCCCTGGTTCATATCTGCCCAAACTCCGAAATTCCGAACGATTGAAAATTACTTTTCTTGAGAAACATTTGGATTTGGATTATCATGTCCTATACTTTGGAATTTTTTAAAGACTGACTTTGAGGATGCTATAAATTACTCAAGTCTGCCCGAATTGTGTGGGTAAAATTGATACCTAGAAACTTTGAATAAGAATGTACTTACGTCTCGTCTAACATTTGGAAGAAATATCTAGTTATATGACAACAGGCTACCGACATAACTTGAAGGACATAAGAACACCCTGAAGAAGTTCTGTTGTACAGAACGAAACGCGTCAGCTGGCTGTGGTACATAAACTTAAGTAAAATAAAAGCATTTGAATATACACCAAGATTCAGCGCTTCAATAAGGACTCTAAGTGATATGATTTGATTGGACTTATTGTGCAAGTGGTGCTGTGCCAAACTTTGGAATATTCTCCACTACTCTCTACTACTTACTCTCTACTACTCCACTACTCTCTAATACTCACTCTCTACTACTCATTCTCTACTACTCTACTACTCTCTACTACTCTCTCTCTACTACTCACTCCCTACTACTCACTATCTACTATTCTCTACTACTCACTCTCTACTACTCTCTACTACTCACTCTCTACTACTCTCTCTCTACTACTCACTCTTTACTACTCACTATCTACTACTCTCTACTACTCACTCTCTACTTCTCACTCTCTACTACTCTCTACTACTCACTCTCTACTCTCTCTACTACTCTCTACTACTCACTCTCTACTACTCACTCTCTACTACTCTCTCTCTACTACTCTCTACTACTCACTCTTTACTACTCTCTACTACTCACTCTCTACTGCTCTCTACTACTCACTCTACTACTTACTCTCTACTACTCTCTACTACTCACTCTCTACTACTCTCTACTACTCACTCTACTATTCACTCTACTACTCTCTACTACTCACACTCTGCTACTCTCTCTACTGCGCTCTACAACTCTCTACTACTCACTCTCTACTCTATTACTCACTCTCTTATCTCTACCTCTCTCTACTTCTGCCTCTACTAGTCTCTACCTCTCTACCTCTACCTCTCTACCTCCACCTCTCTACCTCTACACCTCTACCTCTCTACCTCTCTCTACACGCACACATATACACATATGTATATATATGCATATATATGCATATGCATTTATGTATGTGTATATATATATATGTCTGTATAGGTGTATGAGTGCATATGATAGTGTTGTAAAGATGATTGATGGTATGTATGAATGATTGTATGGGTGAATGAGTGAATGTGTGTGTAGACGTAGGAATCAGTGAGTGCGTATGTAGTAACTAGTATTGGTGTGTCAATGGTTTCAAAAATTATACTCTGTATTTAACACTGGGTGTAACAGAGGTTATATTAAAATGTGAGGAGATGCATTGTATTGTCACATGAATGATATCATCAGTAATGTGGTCATTGATGTCAAATGAGATGTCATCAGTGATTTTATTTATTTATTTATTTTTAGAGTTTTCTATAGCGCGAATTTGAACCGATTAGGTTATCAGAGCGCTTTACATAGTACCAGTTTCGTTACATGTTATCACAGCAGTTTACATAGAATCAGTTACGTTGCACATTTCAGTAACTTGAGCCGATTAGGTTATCAAAGCGCTTAAAATAAGACAGTATTCGATGTCCAGTGCCCTCCTCCGCCGTGTAGCGGGGGACCACTTCCAGCCCTCCGAAGTCGTCGCGCTGTCGGGACTAGGCTCCTGGAATGTCCAGTGCCCTCCTCCGCCGTGTAGCGGGGGACCTCTTCCAGCCCTTCGAAATCGTCGAACTGTCGGGACTAGGCTCCTGGAATTTCAGCTGTCCCTTTACAACTACTTTGTTTGAAGTCATGACGGAAGTCTCAATCAATACATGTTATCACCGCAGTTACATAGAATCAGTAACGTTGCACATTTCAGTAACTTGAACCGATTAGGTTATCAAAGCGCTTAAAATAAGACAGCATTCGATGTCCAGTGCCCTCCTCCGCCGTGTAGCGGGGGACCACTTCCAGCCCTCCGAAGTCGTCGCGCTGTCGGGACTAGGCTCCTGGAATGACCAGTGCCCTCCTCCGCCGTGTAGCGGGGGACCTCTTCCAGCCCTTCGAAATCGTCGAACTGTCGGGACTAGGCTCCTGGAATTTCAGCTGTCCCTTTACAACTACTTTGTTTGAAGTCATGACGGAAGTCTCAATCCCAGCAGCAACCAAGTGAGCTCTCTGTCTCCAAGTTTCTCTCCGCGCTTGGTGATAGTTCCGGTCATTTGAGATGTCATCAGTGATGTCATCAGTGATGTCACTGACCATGTCATGAATGATGTAATAGGTGACATGATCAGCAGTGGATTGCGGGTGCGCGATATATAGTTAGTGCAACTAACTAACTATATATGGAATTTCAATGGTTTTGTGTGAGTAAAAAAAGGTTTTTTAAATGCTAATTCCTAACTATATATGGTCTATAACCTATGGTTTTTTCAGTGAATTTTCAAGGTTTTGTAAATGCTAATTCCTAACTATATAAGGTCTATAACCTATGGTTTTTTCAGTGGATTTCATTGGTTTTTTAAAAGCTAATATCTATATCTGTAAAATATATTCTTTATTACGTGACGTATCACGTAGCCACGTGAGACGCCTCATGACACGTCGCATAACCGTGACGTATCGGCTCTGCAGCGCAAACAAAACCCGTAACGTAAGCGCGCCGGAGCACGCTTACAGATATATATATCTTTTTTAACCTTAATTAGCCAAAATCCACACGTGCACATATCTTGAGGCCTTGCAAAGGCACATCAAACAAACAGTCCCTACAATTTTTCAAAGTTTTCTTGATAATCTATTCCATTATTTTTTTTTTTACTGTTTCTCTTGTTACGCTTACCGGGACGCTACCCGGTACGCGAACCGGACGCTCCAAAAACACAAGATGGCGGACTCCCGTTACGCTGCCGGTTAGCTGCCCGGTTCGCGTACCGGGCAGCGCCTCTACCGCGAAAAATCGCAATTTTTTTTGTATTTTTTTTGCCCCGCGGGGGACTTTAATATCCCCCTCATCAATCCTAGGGGGTCAGGAGGGGTTTACCTTGCCCCCTTTCCTTCATTTCCCCCTTCGTTTTTCACCACATCTTGTCTCTCGAACCTACCGAGAAACAAGATGGTGGCCGCTCCGGACTGTTTACAATGTTGACAGCTACGCTGCCGGTTAGCTGCCCGGTTAGCTGCCCGGTGAGCTGCCCGGTTCACGTACCGGGACGCGCCTCTACTGCGAAAATTTTTATTTTTTTATTTTTTCCCCCGCGGGGCACTTTAATATCCCCCTCATCAATCCTAGGGGGTCAGGAGGGGTCTACCTTGCCCCCTTTCCTTCATTCTCCCCTTCGTTTTTCACCACATCTTGTCTCTCGATCCTACAAGACTGTTTAGAATGTTGACAGACACCGGAGAGCCAATCACCTTCGCTTCGCGAAGTTCCGTTACACGTCAGGTACGCGAACCGGGGCGCTGCCCGGAGCGCGCTTACAGATATATATATTTTTTTAACGTTAATTTCTCAAAATCCACTGGAGCACATATCTTGAGACCTAGCAAAGGCACATCGGGCTAACAGTCCCTACAATTTGGCTAAGTTTCGTGCAAATCCATTCAGCCGTTCGGGCTAAAAGTGAGGCCAACCGCCCTATGGAAATTAACATGGGAAAAACACGTTTTGGGACCCCCCTTTTTTCTCAGCCCCCCCTTGACAAACCCCCCCCATATTTTTAGTGGCTGCTCAGAAACAAAATGTTCAATTTTCCTGAAAATTTCAGCCAATTCCGTCCACAAACGCCAAAGTTATTAGACATAGAATTTTCAAAAATCCCATAGAGAAAAAATCCTGACTATATATACCTACTGGCGACCGCCAGTAGGTAATATACATACATAGATAAACATATATAATCTGCATATCTATATAAATACAAATATAAATGCATGCATACATATACATATATGCATACATATGCATGTTATTTACATGAAAGTTTTAAAAACACTAATAAGAGCAAAGCTAAAAAGCCACCTCATTACAAACAGAATGGCTTTAACTTAAACGAGGGCGAGATCTATTGCATTTTCAATGCTTGTTTACTTTGGTTCCATCAAGAAGGCATTCAGATGTGTCACACATTTGCCATAAATTCTGAATGTTAGCACTCTAGTTGCTCATTAGATCACTGTAGTAAAGCTACTGCTCACCAGGGAAGTCTGCTGCTAATCATACTTTCTATGGCAAAATGAACCCCCTCATTTTGTTCCTTTTTAAATTAATTGTTTTCAGACTTACCACTTCATTCCAATCAAGATGGCTTCTGGTGTGCCATACTTTTGTCATAAGTAAGACTGTTAGCGCTCTAGTTGTTCTTTAGAACACTCTGGGACATTCTGTCATTGGACTATACTTGGGCTACATCTGGGTGATATTTGGGCTACATTTGGGCTCTTTTGTCTCTGGTGGCCATCTTGGGAAACTGCATGTCAGAATTTTTTCAATGAAATAGAAGAGGATTTGGGAAGTCACTCAAAATGTACCCTAATTTTTCTTTCTGCAGCACTAATCATACTTTCTATGGCAAAATATACCCCCTCATTTTGTTCCTTTTTAAATTAAATGTTTTAAGAGTTACCACTTTATTCCAATCAAGATGGCTTCAGGTGTGCCATACCTTTGTAATAAGTAGGACTGTTAGCGCTCTAGTTGTTCTTTGGAACACTCTGGGACATTCTGTCATTGGGCTATATTTGGGCTACATATGGGTGATATTTCGGCTACATTTGGGCTCTTTTGTCTCTGGTGGCCATCTTGGGAGACTGCATGTCAGAATTTTTTATGAAATAGAAGAGGATTTGAGAAGTCACTCAAAATGTGCCCTAATCTTTCTTTTTGCAGCACTAAAAATACTTTCTATGGCATAATATACCCTCTCATTTTGTTCCTTTTTAAATTAAATGTTTTAAGAGTTACCACTTTATTCCCATCACGATGGCTTCAGGTGTGCTATACCTTTGTAATAAGTAGGACTGTTAGCGCTCTAGTTGTTCTTTAGAACACTCTAGGAGGCTGCAGTAGAACACAAAGGAATCAACTGACAGTCTCTGTCCTTGTTGGATGTACATGTTTTACTGAGAATGTCAGACTTCATTCTCACATGTCTGAGAAAGATAATGTGAATTTACAGAAAATATGCTTTCAGTTTAGCTTATAGATCCCCTTCCAAACCACTGTGGGAAAAGCATGAGATAATAGTTTATATTTTCTTTCAAACATGATTCATGATATCCCAGCAGAAGGCTTTTTCACATGGTAAAATCACCTTAGAACACACCACAATTCCTAAAATGAGTATGGTACCATCAACAAATGATTTATAATGTAACTAAAGTCCTAAAACCCTCTATTAACTACAATGCTTTTTAATGAGGTGCTATCAAGTATATTGGTCCCAAGATGGCTGCCAACACTTCTTGGATGAAGTGCTGGCAGCCAATCAGATCTCATGATGAGATGTGTGGTTAGGCTCCGCCCATATATATATATATGTGTTTTTGAGGTTAATTTTCATAAAAACCACTGGAGCAATTTTCACCAAATATAGCAAAGGCACTTCTGTGTACCAGTCCCTACAATTTAGCCAAGTTTGGTGTAATTCCGTTCAGCGGTTCGGGCTGTAGCCTTGTCAGAACGCCCTATGGAAATTAACATGGGGAAAACACGTTTTGGGACCCCCCTTTTTCTCAGCCCCCACTTCACGAATCTCCCCGAAACTTTCAGGGAAGGAGCGCAGCGGAGCTGGCCAAAATGTTGGAAAATTACATGCTAATTCCTCAACCGGCGCCAAAGTTATTCCCAATAGAATGTTGCGGATTTCCTATGGTAGCTAGGTCCTAACTCTATATACCTACTGGCTATTGCCAGTAGGTAATATATACATATATATATATATATATGTTTTAAGCAAAAACCTTCCAAAAGAAGACGCCGCACACCACTTCGTTTCTCAATCCTTATTTTATTTTCTGTAGGTTCCCACCTTCGCGTTTCGGACAGCAAATGTCCCTGATCACGGTACAAACAATTCTCCTTCATTACTGTTTACTTTTTAACTGATGACACCACATAGCGTATTAGGATGTATTGTGGGCTCAGTAGTTCACGTCTGGCATTTTATATCAACGGACTGTTGCAGTTTTCAACACAAGCGGATCTCGTATTATTCATGTTAGTCATGTATAATGATTGCGCATAGCGAAGACAGGTGAATCCTTGTCGACATTTGTATCATTTGAATATCGCGCTAATCATACAATGGTGGACTAAGTGAACAGGTTATAGTTACGCCTAAGTGCCTGAATGATTCGATTGTGTCATCGGTGCCACAATCACAGTATCAAAAATGCCAAAAAAGAATTATTTATCAATTTATATATTAGTCGCATAAGTTTCATTATTCTGTTTTTCACCACTCATATCTAAATCAGTTGTCATGAATATATTACATTTCAATTATCATTGGATTCAGTTAGAAATTCAAAGTTCATATAACTTCACCAGAGTTTCACAAATGAACATATAGTTCTTCATCCGCGTTCAATCCCCACGGGCTTCTTGTTTTGAATCTTATTATAAGCTTTGATTCCAAACGTCTCAAGTTTGTAATTCGATCCCCTCCTCGTTCATTCTCACTCACCATAGCAATCCCAGCATACTTCATGTCTTTCCAAGTTTTGCCTGGGTGAGTTTTCAGGTGTTAAGCAGTCGCATAGTTGAAATCATTGTTCTGGATAGCTCTTGTATGCTCAAGTATTCTCTTCTTGAGCGGGCAGACTGTTGAACCTATATACCTTTTTCCACAAAAGCATTGTATCTGGTATACCACGAATTGTGAGTCACAAGTTATTTTATCTTTAATTTAAAAAATCCTGCCCTTTGGATCTTTGATGGTTTTGATGTTTTGACCTATCTTGCATGCTTTGCATGTTGAGCACTTGGTAAATCCTCTTTGGCGTTTCTCTAACCATGTCAGAGTTCTTACTTGTTTAAAGTGACTGTTCACTATAGTATCCTGAATCGAGGGTGCTTTTGGATATGATATTAATGGTCCATCACCAATTAGTGTGCCTATTTCTGTGTCTTTTTTTAGCACATTCCAGTATTTCATCAGGATTTGTCGTATTTTATGACTTTCTTTTCAATAAGTCAAAATCAATTGTGGTTTGTCATTATCCATTTTTATTGAAGATCTACTTTTTGGTATCAGAAGTTCTGCTCTTGATTTGGCTCTTGCTTTTCGATCACCTCTTATTATGTCTGCATGTTTTTATCCTCGTTTGGAGAAGCGATCTTTAGTTTCTTTAAATTTGTTTTGCATTTCATTTACTTCAGAACAATTGCGTTTCATGCGTATAAATTCTCCGTATGGGATACTTTGTTTTAATGAAGCAGGATGAAAGCTTGTCCCGTGAAGTCCACTGTTAGTTGATGTTTTTTTTCTAAATACTGTAGTTTCCAATTTATTGTTCATTACCTTTATCTATACTCAAATATGCGGATGCGCTATGGGTGTTTCATTCTCTCCAAGCTATGCCAATCTCACCATGGGGTGGTGGGAGAGTAGCATAGCTTGGAGAGATGAAAACGAGCCATACACCACGGACGTGGTGTTATGGCTGAGATTTATTGATGACTTGTTCCTCCTGTGGAAGGGTTCTAGACAAAAACTGAGCGAATACATTGACATCTTAAATGATAATGAGGTAGGACTGAAATTCACCTCTAATATCCAGAAACAAGAGATAGAATTTATTGATACAAAAATCTATATAATGAACAATAAATTGCCTATTAACAAGGCAGGCGTAGCGTTGGAAATATTCGTGCTAAGTGCGAATATCTCCAAAAACTAACACCTGCTCAGACCAGTTCTTAGCCATGTTATCCAATGGGAGGTGGATACTATGGCTAAGAAAATGTTGCCGCTAATGCGTGAATATCGCTGTATTCTCAGCGATATTCACGCTATCGCCGGAAAACTTTGGAGATAAACCTTGCTAATAGCAAGTTATCTCTGCAATAATTTCCGGTGCTGCTTAGCGATAAAAAAATTGTTGCTAAGCCTAGTTAGCGATAAATATCGCTAATCGTTGGTAATATGCCCCCTTGTTGCATAGGAAAAGCGTTTTTGATTTGCCAATACCTTTGGCGCCGTTTGACGAATCTTCGCAAAATTTCCAAAACAATTGGGGCGCTCCAGTCAAATCCTGTCTGGAAAGTTTTGAGGGGATTCATCAAGCGGGGGCTGAGAAAAAAGGGGGGTCCCAAAACTAATTTTCTCCGTGTAAATTTCCATAGGAGCTTTTGTTGTGGCTACTGCCCGAACTGCAAAACGGAGTTACACCAAATTTGGCAGAGAGGTGCTGTTGTTCCAGAGTGCACTCATTGCTTTAAATGTTGTAAATCCGTTCAGTCGTTCCTGAAAAATTTAAAAATACAAAATATTGATATCTGGTGACCGCTGTGGATTTGCGAACCCTCCTGAGCATGAGCTTCATTTTGATTGGCTGTAAACACTCCAAACCAAGAAGTGTTGGCAGCCATTTTGTGACTCAGTAAAACCGAGTCACGTGAAAAAGGGTATTTATTGATAACAAAAATGAAAAGGGGGCAGGATTAAAGCACCCTGACCCCCTAGGCCTGGTCAGGGGGTCCCACAGGGATCCCCAGGGCCCCCAAAAGGTTTCATCATTTATTTTTTATGAAGCCTGGTATGCCACGCTTCGTTTTAATGAACCCCAGGTGGGCCCGGTCCCGAGGCCAATATGGAAAATATATGTGGGGGCTACACCGGCCCCCACAGCCCTGGGGACCATCACCTCCCTGGGTCTTTTCTTTGTTATGGGTAGGGGGCCATGCGGTCCCTCCAAGTCCCGGGCACCGCCACCTCCCTGGGGCTATTTACAAGTTGAGTGGGGGCTGCGTGATTCCCCTCCTGGATGTCCCGTGGTGCCCACCCTCTGGCAGATTGCAGTTTGCAATGACGGGGTGGGAGTGTGTCTCCAGCCCTGTCTTTGCAAACTATGCTTCGCTTCATGAAAGCGAGAGCATAAAACCTGCTCTTGCTTCCATGAAGCAATGCATATTGCTTTTGGACAAGAGGAGCTGCATGTCAGCAGCACCCCTTGTCCAAAAGCAATGCAAGCTCCCGCAGGAGGCAGCGAGCCGGTAGAGACAGTGGGGGTATTTGGGCTCCCCCCGTGGTCTCCAACCTGAGGGCATGCCCCGGGGCATAAAAAGCCTTTAAGGGGAAGCTAATTTAAAAAAAAGTATATATATATCTATGTAAAATGGCTACGGCTCTGGGGATGGGGTCCCTGAGGCAGAGGTTGAGTAATAAGAATGGGCGCATTTTGTTTTTCTTGCATGCTTGGAGTCCCGACTCCATCATGGCTCTCAGCGCGGCCCCCGTGTAACCGCGATGGGTTCGCGAATCCCGCCGAAGAAAAAAAAAACAAAGCGTGGTATGCAGCACTTGGTTTTAATGAGCCCCCGTGTGGGCCAGGTCCCTGGGGCAATATAAAAAATATATGCGGGGGCAGCGTGGCCCCCTGAAGCCCTAGGGACCACCACCTCCCTGGGGCTTTTCTTTGTTATGGGTGGGGAGCCTTATGATCCCCCTAAGTCCTGAGGACCGCCACCTCCCCGGGGCTGTATTTTATTATGCGGGGGGCCTTACAAGCCCCCCAAACCCAAGGGACCACCACCTCCCCAGGGCTTTAATTATTGTAATATATGGGTCCGTTACAGACCCCAGGCCCTGGGGACCACCACCTGGAGCCTTCCTTGGCCCTAGGGACCCCCAACCCCCAGGGCTCCAGCAATGTCCCGGGTCCCACCCCAGGACATTGCAGTTTGCAATGACATGGCAGGAGCGTGTCTGTCTGTGTCTGTGGACCAAACTAACCATTCCTTCCAATTGGGGTCTTAAGTATTGTACTGCATGATGTCATCTAAAGTATCCCCTCCACTTGATGTCAAATTGATGTGTGAAGATGTTGGAAACCGTGGTGTGTTCAAATCCTTGCTTTGGGCTAGTCCAAAACAGGAAGTCTGTTTCACAGTTTAGTTCAGAAATAGTATTTGTTGTGGAATGAGGCATGCTCTAAATAGTGCTTGGCAATCCTTAGAACCCCAGACTGATTTTGTGTCTATTGTGTCTTTCCATAAGTCAAAACCCTGTTCAGACAGTTGGGCTATAAAGGATGCATAATAAATCTATTTGGTGTTAGTCAGCATATTTTTATGGGCAGGTGTAGATGCACCCTTATAGTAAAATAAGGTTGGGTCAGAAGTGTTGAACCCATAAAAATATGTACATTTCTGTGCAAAAGTTTTTGAACTACCCTTTGGTGGTGTTGGGCAATGTTCCCATTGGTGGTGTGTGTAAACATTTCTAGGGATACTTGATTTGTGTAAAAAGTAATGACCATAATGATGGAAACAGTACGTGCTATCAGAATCAGATGTGCCTTCTAACATTTCATTGCTTGAAAATGCAGCGTATTTTTCTAAGTCAGACAACATATTATTTACAGTTTCAAAGTCCGAATCGTCGGAAAATGTACTGGAGGTAACAATATTTTGAAGTATTTTCAAAAGTTCTGTCAGGCCAAATACATCATAATCAACATTGTCCAAAACAATACCATCAGGAATTGGAACGTTCACTGAAAACAAGTCTCTTTGTTCATAATGAGATGATGTATGTGGTTTCAGGACCAAGTTCACATTGGATACTTCAGAGCTTTCTGGGAGAAATTTTCCACTCAGAAGTAAGCAAAAGACAGTCACTAGGCTAATCCAGAACAGAAAAAGCAGTGTTGCAGATATTATCCAGAGCTGAACCAAGGTGATACTAAGTAAGTCTTTTTCAGAAAAGTGTAGAACTCACAAATGGGTTGCTTATGGGAAACTGGAACTGGCGTTGTCTATGGTTCACTGGTATCAAGAGAGAAAGTACAAAAATAGATGAAGTATCCAGATGCAGTTCGATCTATCTTTGGTAGCTCAACAGGTGCTGTTGAACTGGCAGGTGTCTCTTTTTGAGGCATGTTGATGTAGATATCAGTATTTGGTTGAATTGATATGTGTGTTTCACTTGAGTCCTGATGTTCAATTTGAACAGGAACGAGTTCCATTTCATTGTTGGAAATTCCATTTCTTTGTAGTGGAGATTCTTCAAACATTATGAGTCTTCCAGTTTGAACTTCCTGTACGGTAGCAAGAGGAGAGCATTGGCTACCCAGGAGCCCACGAGGCTTTCTATTCAGTATCGGCCACAGGGTATGGTTTGATCAGATCAATGGAGATGAATCTCTTTTCTTTTTTGCCGGCAAGAGGCGGAAGAAGTACTGTTCTAGTTCCTTCAACAGCCAGGACAGGTACAGGCTTTCTGTATGATGGCCCAAATCCTTTCTTGTCCTCGATTTTTTCTCTGACCAGATCCCCAACTGTTGGGATCCAGGCAGGTCTTGCTGCGACTCATTTGACTTCCCCAGTGGTGCTACGCTTGACCAGCATGTTACTTTGTTGTGCTCTGGATTAACTCAGGTCCTGTAAAACAGCCAAACGTTTTTTGTTGTCAAATGGATTATCTTCCACCACTGTGCCTTCACAATCGAGATCAGTTACCCACATTCTTGTTCTAAATAGGATTTCATAAGGAGTGACCCTCTTAGAGGACTTCTTGGCATATTATTGAGGGCCCGCTGTGCCCTATATAGGTGATTGACCCAACTACCACCCAAACCTAATACCCTAGCTGTTAAAGACTGCTTTAAGTCACAGTTTTTCCTTTTCACAACTAAATTTCCCTCTGGATTGTAAGGAGAGGAGTACCGCAGTGCTACACCCAAACTTTTCATGGCTTCTTTGTAAGCCCTAGAGCTAAACGCGGGGCTACGGTCATAATTTAATGTGCCAACTGCGTATGTTGCTATAAAAACACGCACATCTTTTATAACAGTTCAAGCATAAGCCGAGCGCTGAGGCCATGAACACAGGAAACTCGAGCATGAATCCAATGCTACCATGATATACCTTTACGCCCCATCTGAATGTAGGGGGCCACACTGGTCCAGATTGACACACACGAGTGGTCTGTCCGATATTAGTACAGGTGTCTGCGCTGGAGGTGCTAATGTGGAACCCTTCAACTGCTGACAGATGTTGCATTTCAAGACATAATCCTTTGTCTGTTTAGTTAAACCAGGCCACCAATAGCGTTGTTTTATTAATGAAAATGTCTCTGTTATTCCTGTGTGTGCAGAACCAAGACCCTCGTTTGCAACTAGAATTATACCTAATCTGTGATCCATATTTGGTATTACTCTATCCCCCACTCCTGGAGTTTGAGCATACAGAATGTTGTTTGCATCTAACTAGTAGGAGTACTTGAGTGGAATTTTGTTTGGTAGAGCTAAGTTATTGCTTGTAGCAATAGCAACCATAATGTCTCCGTCTATTCTCGATTTTGCAGCTATGGAAGCCGTGCGTACAGCCCTTTTGCAGCTTCATCAGCCAATGAATTCCCTGCAACTTGAAAGCCGTCTCGTTGATGACTCAGCGTGTGTATCACATGAGCTCTTGGTAGTTCATTTTTCAACTTGGCTACCTGTTCCCAACGCATTTTATGCTTAATTGTAGCACCTTTTGAGTCTTAAACCCATTCTGACCCCAGTAGTGAAGATATTTGTTGTATGACTGGACACAATAAAACGAATCACACACAATGCATGTGGGGAATTCCCGATCTGTATTTCTTAGTGCCAATAAGAGTTCTTTTAATTCTGCCAGCTGAGCTGTGCAGTCCCCTAGAGACTGTGTTTTCGTATCGGTGGGATGGAAGTTGCCTTCCTGCATACAAACTTTTACAATCGCACAAGTGGCGCTGTGTTGTTGTTTGCTTCCTACGGCCAGCTGAGCAGAACCGTCAGTGTGAGTTATGAATTCATTCTGATCTAGAACCATGATTTCATTTGGGAGAGGATATTCTTGTTCATAATGCAGAAATGCTTGTGTTTTTAGCCTTGGATCATATCTGTATTCTATATTTGTTGCAGTGAGAGAATTAGCCCATTGCATCCATCTTGGTTGTAAAACTTTGTAACAGTCTCTAAAGCTGGTACCGGTGTTGTGACAATTAGGCATTCACCCAGCGCCAGTGCTCTTTCTCTCACTACAGCGGTCTGTACTGCTGTCAGAATTGTTTCTGTAGATATAAAACGCATTTAAGTGTTTGTGTACAAATATGATTTGTATGTTATAGGTACCGTTTTGCCTTCATTAAAGGTTAGGTAAGTATACCTGGATTGACCCGCTACAACGTTGATCACCAGATTGCATAAGTTTACACGTGGCTGCAAGTGTTTTTAAGCTATCATGTTGCTTGTAGGGAACAAAGGATATCTGTGTGTTCCTGTGTCCAATGCCTAACTGAGAAATCAGGTATTATTAAAGAGTAGAAAGGTTTCACTGTTTCTGCATAATCTAATATGTATGTTCTGCAAAAATGTAAGAATCCTAATATGGATTGTAAGGTTTTCAAAGATTTAGGAGGTTGGAGAAGCATGCACTTTTCTAAAAAGTTAGCTGCCAGGCTTTTACATTCACTTGATAGCTTGTATCCCAATTATAGGACATACAGGTAGGCTATTTTCAAATTGGTAAAGATTAATTTGTAGCCCTCCAAGGCGAACCCCAAAATGTGTTGCTCACCCTGGTCAAGTGTTCATTTAAATCATCATCCGTCAGATAAATATCATCTACATAGGGCAGTGCCTGCTCATCCAAATTTTGAAGTAATTATGTTACCCTAGCACTAAACAACCAGGGGCTATTCTTATACCCTTGGGGCATTCTACACAATTGACCCTGGGAGCCTAAAGCAGAGAATGCTGTCAAATACCTGATTTCAGGCACTATGTTTTGGCAAAAAAATCCATTTGAGATATCTAGTGTTGTTTTGTGCACAATGTTATTCATGAATGCTGCACTATGTGCATTCTGTACTGCAAATGTTTTTGTGTTTGTGCATGGGTTAAGATGTCTATAATCTAAAACTAGACAATCTGAATTATCGGATTTCATTACGGGAAACAAAGGATTGTTCATTGAGGAGGTGCAAGTTTCTTTTACACCCTGGTATTCAAGTTGATCTAAGATCTCCCTGACCTATTTTTCCGCTTCTTGTTTTATTGGGTATTGTCTCTGAGGAACTGGGTTAGTTTTTACTGGGATTATATGGTGAGTTGACTCAGTATCCCACCCAACATGTTTGTGATAAAGTGCTGGAGCATGGACTACTGCCCACTCCTGTGCGTATGTATGTTTTAGGTAAATCTGGACTTGTTCGGAAAAAGATGGTAAAATTACCGTTTCTCCCTTTGGGCTATCCATAACAATTGCAGGTGGCCAATCCTGTTCAGCTAATAAAATGTCAAAGCTATAAGCCAAGTTCTCTCAAAAGAGACCTTTATCTTGTCTGGCTTGGACCCCCTCCATTTGGAGTGTTATTTCATATAACCTATGTTTGACACTTACCCTCGTATCAGGTGTCTCCACCGCGATGTACTCATCCAACTCTGCTAACACCAGAAATTCTATCAGGTTCTGGCAAGCTATTGTTACTTCTGCTGCGCTGTCTAGCATTGTCAGAGGCCATTCCCATTCCAATGTTGTATCTTCAGAATTCTGGCATGTCTAAATTTGAGACCTGCTACTTTCTTCTTTTTAAATTGAGTTTTAGATTGTGGCTTGTCTTCTTTTTTAAAAGTATAGCTTGGCATGTCTCTTGACTTTGTACGCTCTTCTTGTCTGTGTTCTGACCATCCTTCTCTCTAGGAGTTTCTTGGTGAACCTTGAAAGGAACTTGAGGAACTTTTATCAGTATCCTGCTACCTGTCAGGTTTTTTTAATGTTATCCCTATTTCTAAGGTTATATTTCCTTTTAGAGGGCTTCTTTTGAGGAGACCCACTACTGATTTAGATCTATTCTTTATACTCTATTGTTATTATCCCATTTCTTCTTGGAAGAAACAGGTGCTTGCTTTGTTTATCCTTCTCAGGACCACTCAGGAGTTGAGGCTCGAATGCTCTAGCTCCCAAACTATCTCTACTTAATTCAGCATAGCTGTCTGCAATAATTTTAGGTAATACGCATTCCAGTTGTAAAGTAGGTGAACTTCCCCAGGCGTTGGCGTATTGCCACTGCTGCTGCCTCCCCTTTTATATTTGCTAATATTATAGATGATACCGGGGCAAAATTACCTAGTAATTTCATCCCTAAATTCAGAGCAGGTTCTGCTCCATACTCAGTCTGAATTTGTCTTAATACGTCTGGTATTACTGCTAGTAACGGGATACCTTGAGTTCTGGTATATATGGCAGCAAAAACTGTACCCGAAGTGGTACTCTATCTGGGGAGCTATCCCCATTGGCAAGCAGATTGTCAGCATTCTGTGTTTTTCTTGAGGACTTGTATGTGAAAATACTGCCTCTAGCTGTGTTATTTTCTGAGCTAGCCAGAATGGCATTTATTCATGTTTAATGGGCATTTTACCCATAATGGCGTGTAGTGTTTGTGGTGTAATTTTAGTTGCATTTCCCTGAATGGGTCCTGCTGGTGTTGCTTTTGTTGGCTGAAGTGTGGGTGTTCTCATCACAAATTGTGTTACGTTTCTATAAAGTTTTATTATTTCTTTATGAAGTGTACATAAGTCTGCCACTGGTATTGTGTCAATGTCTGGATGCTGTGTGTAAGCCGCAAGGACAGGCCAAGCGGCTCCGTCTCTTCCGTGTGGACCTAGTCTTGTTTTGTTTCTTGTATGGGGAAGTGCGCCTTTAAACCAGTTTATGTGCTCCTGCTAGGTGAGTGGAATTTCAATATCCTTATATGGACTGTATTATTCTGGTGGTTCTTCTTCAGTATAAGTATATGTAACCCATGAATAGAAGACCTCTGTTCTATATGAGCCTCAGTAAAAAATGTTACTCTCCCACCTGTAGTGGGAAATAATATTCTGCTAGTTTTAAGGTAAGGGCAGTTCTAACATTTTCTGAAATGTTAATTTCCCCTTCTTCTTCCTGAACAAAAATAGCTGTGCTGGCACAGCGTCTTCTTCTGCTATTATTAAAAAATGATTTCAAGTAAGAGTTTCAAAGGAAACTGAGAAAAGGTTTTATGCACAATAGGAACTGTTTGTCCTTCAAGCTTGATAAACTAGATGCTGATAAATAGGAATTTTTGCCTACGCAGATGTGGCAGGATAGTTCTCTTCTCACTTCAAAAGTCTCTGAAGTAATGTGAGTTGGGTTCTCTGAGAAAAGCATGACTAAACTACTCAGATTTAACTGTTAAATAAGTACCAAAACCAACATTGTCGGCGCCATGTCGTGTAGTTCCTATAAACCTATATAGGCTCTGCGCGTTTAGACAACGTGTACTTCAGGTTTGGTGTCCAAACTGATTCCAGACACCCCCACCGAGTATGCCTGCTAGCTCACAGTACCACTCGAACCCCCTCCTACCAAGGAGAGAATAGTTCTTGGCAACTATCAAACATGACAACCGTGATCCCTCAGAATCGTGGAAACAGTTCTACTAGTCGCTCAGTCATTCGTGCTCAGATTGTCTCGGAGAGAGTTACACAGAATAAACGTTGGGGACATTTTTCAATAAGCATTTATTGAACCAGTGTCATTTTAGTATTAAATAGATATGCTGAAACAACCATTACACAATAACAGATATAAATGATTATAAGCACTAACAGAGTAAAAGGATGGTAGATTTCAACCATAGTACTAAAATGATAAATACAGGCAAGTATAAAAATACATAACAGTAATAAAAGCGTAATCCTACGATGCGTCTCTAAATAGATGTACCTGAATGTACCTAGCATGGATGTGAGTGTAAATCCAAGAAACCCTCTAGGATAAATTCAACCCCATTACCTGAAGTGAGAGACTGTGGGACTCCGTTCTGGTCTTGAGGTGGACTCTCCACAAGCCATGTCAGACCACTGCGAGCTGGAGTGTCTGCGTGCAGGAGCCTCAGCGTCTCGCATCAGTGTGTCGGCATGGAAGTCCTTTTTCTCCTCTCTCTACCTTAGTGAGAGGTAGTGAATATATACAAAATGGATTTCCCTGGGGATATACCTCGATGTGTCATGTTGCATTAGGACGATGGAAGGAATAAGCCTTGTACATAGTTTTTATGCAGGAGATGTTCGGCCTACTGTCCAGCTGTGATTCCAAGAATCCTCATGATTAATGAATGAGGTGTAGGTCTTTAATGGAAAATCCCAGGTCCTCTATCATTACCTCAACTAGGTAAAAGGTCAGTCCTAAGAACCATTATGTAGTGTAATATGAGGGCAATGTAGGTGAAAGGTGTATTTAGTACCTGGGCCGATATTGGAGTACCTATATGGAACATGACACTTGTTTGAGCTACAGGTACACATCAAGCTTCCCGAGGCCTTTCCTGCTTCCCAGATGACCAGACTCAATTGGACATGATCTGGCCCCCCTGCTGGCATCTGTCGGTGTGAGTCTGACTCCGGACCACCTAAGTGCTATCCTCAAGTTCCTGGACCTTTGGCTGGAGTTAGAATGTACTTCTCCTTGCTCAAGTGAAGGTTTCATCTGATTGGATGCAGCATGGTGCAGAACAATGCAGGACACTGCATCATGGCACATCTCAGCTCCTGATTTGTGGCTTCACTGGATCTGAAGCAGGATGGTGCAGAACAACTCATGGCCTCACATTGCAGTGCCTCACAACTCCTGATTGGTGGCTTCACTAAATCCAACACAATGTGTCACAGAAAGATGCAGTTTCTTGCATCGCAGAACCTTACAACTCCTACTCATTAGCTTCATTGGATTGAAGTAGAGCTGTGATTAGCAGCACCATGCTGCTCCTTTTCACTGGCTTCGATGGATTAGGCACAGAGCAATGCAGAGCCTTGCATCCCAGAACTGCACCAAGAACAATGGGCCAGATTCACAAAAGTAATCTGAGACATAATCCTAACTTTAGGACTTTGGTATTCACAAAAGTCATTTAAGAGTAGTAAAGTTAGGATTTTGTCTTAAGTTTGTTTTAAGTTTTGGTCTTAAGACAAAATCCTAACTTATATTAAACCTAAGTTAAACTCAAGTTAGATTTTGTCTTCAGACAAACTTAAGACAAAGTCCTAAATGTTGTACTCCTCCTAAATGCTTTTTGTGAATACCGAAAGTCGTAAAGTTAGGATTTTGTCTCAGATTACTTTTGTGAATCAGTCCCAAAATGTTCAACTCCGAGCGGACCAAACTTGGTCCCATACCCAGCCTGCATTCCACTGTCGACAGCCTGAACTTGTGACTTTGTCCTGGTCCATCATGACCAGATACTCACAGTTGGCTCTATTTTATAACACATCTTTAATGACTCATATCACCGATTTGATTTTTGCTATTTTCTGTATCTTTTATTTATGAGAATAGTCTACATTTTTCGAATTTGGTTTGGGGTTGTTCTTGTGTTGTGTTTTTAATGTATTACTGTGTGAGCACTGCATAAATACTTTACACATTGCCTTTAAGTAAAACTGACTGCTTGTGTGACAAGTTACCAGAAGGTTAGGCACAGGTTCATTTAATGATGTTTGTGGTTGACACTGACTAGGATTGTGGTTATTATTTGGGTGGAGAGCCCACCTCTCTGAACTAATAAGCCGAATTCCTTTAGACATTCCATTAGGAAGGCCCTTCGGATACCTTTCTTGACTTTGTTAATTTCTACTCAGATCCAGCAGGCAGGCCATAGTAGTCCCCAAAAGGGAACAAAAACAATCAATGTTCCATGTGCACTGACAGATACCCCCAAATTGATTGGGACTTTGCTGTTTTTGTTTTTGAAAACATGCTCGACTTGTGGCGTGTGCCTTTGGGAAACAAAGAGAAGACATGGGAGGCTGGTCAGCAAAGTTTGCTTCTGTACTAATGTCCTTAGTATCACCTGCTTCAACTTTCTGAGGAAATTGTGTCTCACCTGGGGCTTATATTCTGACATATTATAGTGATAAGAAAGTTAAGGATCTCTCCTAAATGAAGGTCCTGCAGTTTATTGTGCATTGCAGAACTCTGTGAGTCAGGGATTGGAAACGCTCAGTTCCTAAACAGAAAAAGATGCTACAGGCTATTTTGAGAAACATCAGCAGATCTGTGTGTTGGGATGCATTGTGTAATTTATATAGCACTTCATACCCATGGCAGAGTTGCAAATGGCTCCTATTTATATCAGGCTTCTGGACATTGTTTAATAGTGCCCAGCTGAAAAGCATAATATTTGCCAGTTGGCCCATGCTGAAGGTACTACATGAGGTGCTTCAATTTTGAATATATACTCTAAACCTGAGCCTAGATTTACTTAGGCTTTGTGCTGGGCTTACATGAAAATGAAATGAAATGAAAAGTGGTATTTATAAAGCGCAGGACTACTTAGAGTGTCCCGGTGCTACAGGACCAGCTAAGGACAGAGAAATCAGGGTTCACAGCAGTCGCACTAAAGCCAAAATAGAGGCATTAAATCCGGAAGAGCCAGGTTTTTAGCTGTCTCCTGAAAGTAAGCAGGTCTTGAACTAACCTAAGATGAAGGGGTAGCCTATTCCATAGGCAGGCGGCCAGCATTTGAAAGGAGCGCCCCCCTGCCTGTGAGCATGAACATTTAGGAGTTAGTATCAGGGCTTGTCCAGCAGACCTCAGGGCACGGTGTGGCTCAAAGTGTTATGCCCGTCTCCTAAATTAAACGACACCCGTGCCATGAAAGGCCTGAAACGCCAGAACCAATGCATTAAACTGGATCCTCCTACGTATTGGGAGCCAGTCTAGAGTTTTCAGATGAGTGGACATGTGCGCTCTGGGTCCCACCATAAGAATAGCTCTAGCGGCTGCATTCTGAGCCACCTGCAAGCGGTTCAGTAAATATTCTGGAAGACCAAAGTATAATACTTTGACATAGTCAAGGCTGGAGGTGACCAAGGCTTGCACTACTGTCTTCCGGTGCTCAACCGGCAGCAGAGGGAGGAAGTTTTTTAACATTTTCAAAATGCCGAAGCATGTACCAACAACAGTCTGAATTTGGGCTTCCATGGTTAAGGTGACATCTAACTTTACCCCTAAGTTTTTTACAACACTTACAGAGGCCGCAGGAGGAGGCATGTCACCAGGCCACCAATTGAGCCATGATTCGCAAGGTGGACAGCCGAAAAAGATATTCTCTGATTTTTCTGGGTTGCATTTCAATTGATTGAGCCGCAACCAAGAGAACATTTTTGACAGACAGATGTTAATCTCCTCACTACTGAAATCACAACCTTTATCACGCATGAACAGCAATTGAGCATCATCGACGTAAGATACTATCTTAACGCTGTGCGACTCTGCTAAAAGAGCAAGAGGGGCCATATACATGTTAAAAAGTGATGGACTCAAAATGGACCCCTGCAGGACCCCCCCCCCCCCCCCTTCATAGGAGGGTTGGAGGCCGAAAAAGGGGATTTCTTGATTGTGGTCAGTAAGGAAGGAAGCAAACCACTTACGTCCTGCAGGTCACATTTTTGAGTTGTGTTATCAACAGTGAGATGCACAGCAGATAAATCAAACCTTTGCACTGTCACAAGTCACGCAATGTAATGCTATAATTTAGTAAACTGGTCCCTTGGTTTTAATGCTTAAAAATTGGTCAAGGTGAAGGTCAGAATATTGGCCACAGATGCCTCTAGAGCAACGAGCTATATTTTCTTTCATCAAACTGCACTGCTTGTCATTCACCTTCAAGATTTTTTTGTTTCTATAACTGTACCTGTTTAAAAATAAATAAATCTGACTTTTTTCAGAGCGACACATCCATCTCCCTTTAATTTTACATCTGAGCGGCTCAAAAGAAATTTAACTTTTCCCTGCTAACCGTCTATTAACTTTTCATGAATGCAAAGTGGTACATAATAAAAGGCTGGAGACACATATCTGACAGTTCACGAATCATTGATCACACACAGGGGGACTTTAACAGGACCGCAAAGCTATTAATTGTCTGGCAAACTCAATTCATATTAAAATTCATTTTATATAAGAAGACAGAAACTGATACAGAGACAAAGGAGAAAGTAATGGGAAAAAGCGACTGACAGCTTCAAAAAATTTCAATTAGAGGAACCCTCAATTTTTGCATCAGTGGAAATGAAGAATTGCACTTCCACTGGATGCACAGTAATGGCTCATCTCTCTATGAAATACTGCGTTAAACTTTAATCTAGTCTTTTGTAATATATGGTGTATCCTTCATTTAATTTCTTCATTTACAGGATCAGTTAAAACCACAGACCGAAAACATAAAATATAACTGGCGAGCAACTCATCATTTCCAAAAACACTGATATCTACTAATAAAATGGAGAATAAAATCAGAAAGAGACCTTATGAAGAAAAGCATTGGCAAAACCAATACGTTTGGCTTTAACGAATAGAAGCAGCATTTGTGCATACCTGTGTTTGGATGCGGTAGCAGGTGAATGACAGAACTACTGGCTTTGAAATTACCTCTTTGAAATTCAAACACAATTTGAGTATTTAGCACATATAAACATCGAAAGTAAGCTGCTGAAGGGATCTGCTGAAAGACACAGCTGCGCTGGTCTGCTGGACTTGATGTTTTATTTACGGATCAAGCTCAAGGTTGCCTGCGTCTAAAGTAACTCATGCCCCTCCTCCTTTGTGTCTCATTCAATGATCACATGCCAAATCTACTTCTTCAGCTCTATGCTCTAAAGAACAGGGGCATGAAAACTGGAATCCCGCGGTGCAAGTCTAAAAATAAAAACACCAAGGCATAAGGTAAGAAAATGACACATACTGCATTGGTATGGAGAGGTAGGGGTACAGCTAGACATCATGCAAAAAACAGAAACGTCCAGGGGCAGAATTAAGATAGACACTAGTTAGTAACAGCTGAAATTTATCACAGAAAGGTGTCATAGCAGATTGCCTAGAGACTGCTAACTAAACACTGACGTGAGAAGAGTGACTTGTGTTATTCTTTAACAAAGTATAGTAGAAAAGTGTTCAAACTAATGCAGCAGTTCTCTCATTCGAAACACGCTTAAAGCAGGTGCATTGCAATAGGTCTCGCATTTGCCAGAGTTAGAGCAATTGGTGGTGTAAATGACAATGTCTTTTACCTATGTGTTTTGATTAGGAGTGCAGTGGATGTATGTGGTGTGGAGTGGAATTATCTGGGTTGAATTGGAAATGCTAGTTGTGGAATTGTGTGGTGTGGAGTGTATTTGTGTGGAGTGTATTTGTGTAATGCAATTATGTGGCACAGTGAATAGAAGGGATGAGAGCTGCACAGAATAGATGGAAAGAAAGATAGAGAGGCATAGGTAGTATTTTCACTTCCATAGATCAATTACTTTTCAAATAGGTGACTAGTTCCACATCCACTTTACTTTATCTATTAAGAGACATTTCAAATCCTTTACATGCCAATGATACATTATATAACTAATATTCAAAACCTAGTACTTCAGATTGTCACTTATTACAATTTGTATATATATATATGTATATATATATATATATATATATATATATATATATATATATATATATATATATATACATATATATATATATATATTCCACACTCCTCCGAATTCACGAAAGTAATGGGCGCACACGCGCTGCCTTTCCACAATTAATTTTATTAAATTATTCCAGCTTGGAAACAAACAAAACGATCAACGCGTTTCAGTGCTCCTGGCACCTTGCTCACGATCATGAGCAAGGTGCCAGGAGCACTGAAACGCGTTGATCGTTTTGTTTGTTTCCAAGCTGGAATAATTTAATAAAATTAATTGTGGAAAGGCAGCGCGTGTGCGTCCATTACTTTCGTGAATTCGGAGGAGTGTGGAATATTGAACGGCGAGGTTCCGCCGTAGGGAAACGCACCCACATTGAGCGCTCGCAGTGGCTGGGAAAACAGGAACCGGCGTGTGAAGATATATATATATATATATATATATATATATATATATATATATATATATATATATATATGTATATATATATCCAAAATGAAAATTGCCAGTAATTTGCGCTCTCAGTCACGCAGACTCCCAAAAAATCTCAAAGTTCCATGGGTGTTTATTCACAATGCGTTTCGGCTTACTGCGTAGCCTTGTTCACATGAATGTGTGTGCACAAAACCATTACTGATAAAGCATTGAGCAGTACACCTGAACAAGGGACATCGAATACATCCAGTACAGACAGAGCAAGATGTTTGGAGGACATGTTGGAGTGTATAGCTGAGCCTCGGAGTATGCACAAATAATACACTAATGGCTTTAATGCCGTGTGTAGGCAAAACATGAATCATGAGCGACAAGGGTAGACTAGTTACAAATGGAGACAAGATCTGCCAGCGTGCTTAGGAACAAGTATTCTGCATAAAATTGCAAACACCATGTTACAAGCAGAGTCTCTACATGGCGCCCGTGCTGCTGCGTAATCAAAATAGAGCTGTCTCGTAATCACTACACAATAAAAGTAATACATGATTGTGTGCAAACATATTATAATTCGCACCTGAGATGTCATGTATGGGCAAAATAGAAAATCATAGATAACCCAGACAGCCCAATTAATACATGGGAGCAGAATCTGCCAGAATGCAAATGAACAAGAGACAATTGTACACTGTAACCATAAGTAAGGTTACTCATGTGGTCGCGTGCTCACAGTGGGAACTGCCATGGGCGTCGCAGTGTTGTGACCAGACTTGTGAAATGGGCCAGTGCCTGATTGCAGTCTAGTGAAATAAAGTCTGCCATGACCAGTGCAGAGTCCAAGGTTCGTGATCAAAGTACATAGTATGTAATAGTAATTGGCAGGTGCCCATACAGTTCTCTGTGGGTAATGGTGACTGTAGTCTGGCAAGAGGAAATCTCCTCAATCCAATAATGTCATGTTGTTCGTGCTCACAATGCCCATCAGTCAAAAGTGGTCAGTCGTGATAAGGGGAAAGGGGTAGGTAGCTCGTGAAGATTGAGTGCCTGTGTCTGGGCCCCTCCCTTTCCTCCTGTGGGAAGAAACAAGATAAAAAGAAATATCAAAACAAATAATAAGTCTAAAACCAATACAGTAAAAACTTCCTTTCATGCACATGACTAAATGACAGGAGAAAGAGCAAATTGCGCAGCTGCCATGAGAGTAGCTATAGAGAAGGGAACATAGGAAAAAGTGTGATGAGGATATGTTATCATTACTCATCTCTGAAGTGTATTGCCAATTCCTCGTCTTGGTTAAGGCCCCCTGGGTCCTTAGTCTGAAAGTCCACTATGTATTTAGACTCCCTCTGTCTAAGCTTTAACACCCTGTTGCCCCCCCCTGGGGTTCCTGGTGATTTGCTCCAAGATAAAAAATCTCAACAGAGCTGGATTGGAGTAATGCTTGTCCCTGAAATGGCGAGCCTCTGGGTATTTCTCGTCATTATGTGTGATTGCCCGGCAATGCTCTAGTACATGTTTCCTGGTGAATAGGGTGGTACTACCTATATACCAGAGTTTGCACGGGCACTCAATCACATAAAGCATGAAGGTGGAGCTACATGTCAGGAATTGACGGGTTTCTTTCTTGATCCCCTTGTACATTGTCCTGTTGAGGAAAGTGCTATTTTTGCAGGCCTTACAGTGTCCGCAGGAGAAAAACCCGTTGAGCCCATGTTCATGTCCAGTGGGATATGTAGTGATATCGCTATGCACTAACATGTCTCTGATGCTCCTGCCTGTCCTATATGTGATGTTCGGTCTAGTGGAAATGGTTTCGCCAATGAAGTTATCACATTTAAGAATATCCCAGTTCTTTTTTTAAAAATCTTTTTATTAACAGTCATCGACTTACAATCTGCAATAAACCACAATACAGTTTTAAATCGGGTGCAGCAAGGTATGACAACAGTTGCATGACAACACACAGTAAGGTCTATCAAGGAGAGAGCTGTTCGTCTGGAGCGAGCGGGGTTGGCGGGGAACAGATGCTCCTCTATATGAGTTCCAGGGTCCCCATATCTTGGACCACTTTCTCGGGCAACCCCGTGCAATAAACACTGTTTTTTTACGGAACCTGCACCAGTCCATATCTAACTTCATTTCTCCAGAGTATGTGGGATCGGGGCCCCCCCAAGCCTAGGCGATATTCCGTTTTGCCACCATAAACCCCAGAGTGACCCATTGCGTCTGGTGTGAGTTGAGATCAGTTGGTTCCCAAATATTTAATAAACACCTTCGTGCCTCCGGGAGAAGGGGCCCTCCGATAACTGTGGTTACAACTTCATGTCTCTCCCTCCAGTACGTGTGTGCATTCCCAAATGATATGTAGGAAGGTTCCTATATGTCCACAGTGCCTACGGCAGTCTTCCCCATCTACACCAATTTAGGCTCACAGGCCCACTCAGAGTCATGCAGCCACTAACACATCCACTGAGAGACTGAGTCACCCACTCACAGAACCAGTTATACACTTATGCATCTACTCGTAGTCCCACTTAGACACTGATGCAGCCACTCACAGCCCCTTCCAGAGACTCAGATACTCACAGACCCACTCAGAGACTCATGCAACTTCTCATTGACCCTACTCGGATAGTAATGCATACACACACTCAAGACCCATTTAGATACTCACGCATGCCCAATCGGAGACTCAAGCACCCACTCACAGATCCACTTAGTGGGTCATACACACACTCACAGAACCACTCAGAAACTCACACACCCACTCACAGACTCACTCAGACACTCATGCAGCCACTCACAGACCCACACAGACACCGATGCACCCAGTCACAGACCAACTTATGCACCCACTCATAGACTTACTCAGAGGCTCATGTACTTACTCAAAGACCCACTCAGATGTATGCACCCACATGCACACACAGTTAGACACTCACAAAACTACTTATAAAATAATTGCAACATATATAGATGTAAAATTAGAGTTATTAATCTAAAAAATATTCTTGTGCCTTAGATGTGCGTTTTTGCTTTGCAATTCCACGATGGGTCACGACTCCTATCTTTTTTTTTAAAGATTTAAAATCAATATTATTTAGAATATGACAAAATGGATGCTCTGAAGAGAGACTTTGAATTCATTGTAAGCATGTCACAGCTATACATAAGACCGGATGCAGAGTTTCAAGTGACTAAGAAACACCCTGTTGAATTCATCTGTAACGTGAACTTCATCACTTCTGTAGAATCCATGCATGTCAAAACGCACATTATTGTTGTAGATAGAGCCCATTCGATGGTCTTTAAGAAATGCAGAAACAGCTTTATTAACATGTTTCCTGGCTTGTTAATTTGTGGACAGAATTGATTTGAATACTTCCATTTTTACCACTGACCTATGTTGGAGTGCACCAAGACAGTGTGAGGAATAAATTATATTAATTGACCAAAGGTCTCTTTCATTGCAATTTCCAGTCCAACACCAGTAACAGTGACTAGGTCATTGCCACCTAATAGTGACCCAAAATCCCATTTTCAAGGAAGGAGCAGCAGCAGTCAGTAGAAGACTGCAGCTAAATGTGAGAGTTGCTAGAATGAAAGGCAGTTAAAGTGGAGGCATTGACTTCGTTTTACAAAATTACGTATTTAATTGGGTGCTGTAAATAAGGTAGTGGTTTAATTAGAAATGTGAGTACATTTGTGATAGGCAGCATTTACATTTTTCACAAAGTATGTGTTGGACCTGGGGTCTCCAAGTCACATAGGGTAGCTTGGCACTAAGTAAGAAGGCCTAACTCAAATGTACATGTGTTAAATTTGCGTCACACCCTTCGGTAACATAACGTCCATCCACTCAAAAATAAGGACACTAGACCAGTTTGGAAAAATACGGCCTGTTTTATAAAAGTTCTCGTTGTGCTCTCTTCTTTCAGGTTCTTAGCAGTATTCAGTTACAGTTCATAAAATGTTACTCTACATCTGATTGTTTCCCTTACATATTTACATTTAGCATGTTTGATACCATTCTTCACCCTAAAGAAAGGAGCTACAGCAAAATTCCCTGTATTGAATCCGTGTGGATTGCTTAGCTTATGTTGGAAGACACAGCCCTATCCACACCCCTGGTACAATCATGCAAAGCAATACCTTTCCCTTATAATCTCAAAAGGACTACTGGCAGGAAGGTACAGGCCCCAACAACAGGTTAATCAATAGCACATTGTTTTCATTATTCCAGCAGCTCTTTTTCTGACTAAAGACAGGTAGGTTATTTCCTTATCCTATACCACTTTCTTTTGGGTCACAGGGAAACTACCAAGCTCTGGAAAACCCACTTGAGAAACCTTCCCCTCAATTAATCTAATACTACGACCGGGAGATGCCTTGTACAAGGAAGTCTCTTCCTGGGTAGCCGTTTCGGGATGTAGTTCACGAAGACTGAGTCACCTTGCAGCTGCAGCGTTTCCCCTTTGCCTGGGCTGAGTTGGTTTACACGGGGGGAAATAGGGCTTCTGACAGCTCTCCCTCCCCCTCCTGTCAACGTTCCCCGCTTACTTCTGGGTATCGGCAGTTCTGCCCAGCCCACTGGCCCGGGGTTGAATTTCTTCCGCCTGACCTCGTTCTTCAGCTGGTGCGGGCTCCCGGGGCTGACGGCCTCACTCAGGAGTCAGGACCCGTCTGTCTACCTGACAGGATCCGATGCGGCCCTTCTTCGGTATTTCCGACGACGACTCCTCACGCCGGCTCCTCTTGACGCCGGCTCCTTCCCCGTCAAGCTCCGCCTTCACCCGACTTCACTATCGGCACTTCCACGCCTTCCGACATCACCGCCGATCCGCCCCCAGAGATTCCGGGGACCTCTGGCGGTGCCTGCTGTCTCTCGCTCCCACCCGGCAGCGCCGGGAATCCACAGCCAGGACGCGGGAAGGGAGAGGCGCCTCAACACCAGCTGGCACAAGGAAATCTGCACATGGTGAGTCCCACTGCTTCTTCACCGGGTCTGTTCTCGGCCTTCCTCACGCAGCGTGACAGCAAAGGCTTAGTCTGTCAGCGCTACTGGTTAAGTTTCTTCCGGCACTGCCGAATAGGGGTTCACCGCTGTGATTGGAAATACTGTTCAGTCAGTTTCCTTTCCGCTCCCCTTTCATCAGCATTTACTCCGTTTACTGGCCAATTAGGGTCAAGAGAAGGGAAGGATTACAAGCCAATGATGGCATCACGATGGCCGGGCTCAGTCAACTGGAAAGGGGTCACGACAGTAGAGAAGAGCAGCTGACCCGCGGAACAGTCTATCCCCTCTCAGTGCGCCTTCCTCCTTACTAAGTCGCCTCACTCCTCACCAGTTCATGCCACCCACTCTTTTGTCACTCTAAAATGGCTGCCCAACATTCCGCCTTATATAGGTGGACCCAGGAAGGTCCAGAAGGGTCCAGAGGGTTCTGGAACGTTCCTATGCTAACCTATCGGTCCAGTCCCTAAGGTGGCAGTTGTGGCAGTTGCTGGCCACCATTTTGTGGGTCTTGTAAATCCAGTCAGGAAGGCGCCTAGGCCTTAAGAAAAATACTATGAGGGCAAAGAGCACCTAACCCCTAGGTCAACACCTGAAAAACCAGTGGACATAAAAATTACAGGTTTTGAGGGACAAAAAGGGGACAAAAAAATAAATAAATAATTTGGAGGGACTACCCGAAGGGCAGACAGGTCTAACAGTATGCTACTGTGGATAAGCTCACATTTACAAGAACTCAACCACACCTGCTAGTGTGCAATTGGAAGCTACTATGCTGTGGTTGAAAAGTGTATGAACTTTTGACTTACTGTTACAGTAGACTTGTATTTGAAAGCAGATTTCTATGGAAACTGAAGCAAACCAGTGTGGGGGAAGGGTTCCAAATAGGTTGTGGACTGATTTTTAAAACTATACTAGTTTACACCTACCATGTATTTGAAAAACACACATTTTCTAATTCGTTGCTGTCATTACAATAGATATATGATTTAAAAAATATACTATTATTATTTTAAATGTTGAAACAGGCTTTCATAGTCACAACTCCATCACAGAGTTACACAGGGGACCGTGCTGGACACCGCATTGGAGTCATGACCACAACCACAGGCACTACCAGATCGGGCTTTCTATCAGGGTGCTAATAAAGTGTTAAAAGAAACTGACCAATGACACTAGTATAAGAATAGCAAGGAATGAACAGAACATTTTCATTTGCTTAGCATAAGAGCCTCAGTGGAAAAAGTGGAAAAAGAGCGGGAAAAAGTGCAATTATTGGTTCTTTCTTCCAGAGAGATATATTAATCATTTTCTCTGAGAAGAATTTTGAAATGAAGCAGAGGTGGCGCACATGCCAGTGGAGCGCACCGGTAAATTAATCCAAAATTAACATTGCCAGTAACCTGTGCTCTCAGTAACACAGACTCCACAAAAATCCCAAAGTTCCAAGGGTGTTTATTCACAAAGTAAAGTTAGGACTCCAAACTTTAGGTCTCCTAAATGCCTTCTGTGAATATCGAAAGTCTTAAAATTAGGATTTTTCTCAACTTTACTACTACTAAACTGAGAAAAATCCTAACTTTAAGACTTTCAGTATTCACAGAAGGCATTTAAGAGTCCTAAAGTTAGGACTCCTAACTTCTGTGAATACCGAAATGAGTAAGTGTCTTCTGTGAATACCAAAATGAGTAAGTGCCTTCTGTGAATACGAAAATGGCATGAGTGTCTAATTGGCTCTTGAGTGGGTGTATGGCTGTCTGAGTGGGTCCATGATTGTGTGTGTGTCTCTGAATGGGTCTGGGAGTGGGTGCTCAAGAGTTTAAATGGGTCTTGAGTGGGTGTATGGCTGTCTGAATGAGTCTGTGAGTGGATGTGTGAGTGTCTGAGTGGGTGTGTGAGTTTGAGCATGACTGTCTAAATGGGTCTTCAGTGGGTGTAGGGCTGTTTGAATGAGTCCATAAATGGGTGAATGAGTATGTCTGTGTATAGGTACATGCGTCTCTGAGTGGATCTGTGAGTGGATGCATGAGTCTCTGAGTGGGTCAGTGCATTGGGTGTCTGAGTCTGTGAGTGGGGCTTAGATTGGCTGCATCAGAGTCTGAGTGGGTGTGTAAGTGTCTAACTGGCTCTGTGAGTGGGTGCATCAGTCTCTGAATGGATCTGTGAGTGGCTGCATGAGTCTCTGAGTGGGTCTGTCAGTGGGTGCAAGAGTCTCTGAGTGGGTCTGTGAGGGGGCTCATGGTTGTCTGAGTGAGTCCATGAGTGGATGCGTATGTCTCTGATTGTGTGAATGACTGTTTCAATGGATCTTTAGTGGGTGTATTCCTGTCTGAGTGAGTCCATGAGTGGTGCTTGAGTATCTGATTTGATCTGTGAGTGGGTGTGTCAGTGTCTAAATGGCTGTCTGAGTGGGTGTGTGAGTTCTAGAGTGGGTCTGTGAGTGGGTGCATGAGTCTTTGAGTGGATCTGTCAGTGGGTGCATGAGTCTCTGAGTGCATCTGTATGTGAGTGCATGACTCTATGAGTGGGCCTGTGAGTGGGTGCATGAGTGTCTAAATGGGTCTTGAGCAGTTGTATGGCTGTCTGCATGAGTACATGCGTGGGTGCATGAGTCTCTGCGTGGGTCTGTGAATGGGTGCAAGAGTGTCTAAGTAGGTCTTTAGTGGGTGTATGACTGTCTGAGTGGGTCTGTGAGTGGGTGCATGAGACTGAATTGATCTATGAGTGGATCTGTGAGAGTCTAAATGGTTCTGGAGTGGGTGTATGGCTGTCTGAGTGAGTCTGTGAGTGGATGTGTGAGTCTCTGAGTGGGTGTGTGAGTATGTGTGTGTCTGTCTGTGATTGCATGCATTAATGTGTGAATGAGTATTGAAATGTATATTTTTTTATTTCAGTAAGGTTTGCATCCCCACTGTGACGTTACATGAGGGGCCGCACTGAACGTTGCGAAGGGGTCAAGACTCCTTGCGTGTGGAAAAAACCCAATTTACAACATTTTTTTAACTCATAGGGTGTGATTCACGAAACCCTACAATACAATATTGGAGTCAGGGTACCCCTACCCTGACTCTTTCTATACTTTTTAACGTTCACATATCTCCCCCAGGACTGGCTCCCGCCTCATAAAATAGCAGGTGAATTTTTTATAAAATGTATTTATAAAACCAGGGTACACAACTACACAGCAGTGTTACATGGGGGCCACACTGAGTGTCGTGATGGAGTTGTGATGCCACCCACGTGGAAAAAAAACTGATCTCACCATTCTAAAACTCAACAGGCATCTCTAAGACACCTGTACAACACACCTATTGGATCAAGGTACTCCTATCCTGACCCTTTTATGCTTTATTTTCTTTTAAACACTCCCAGAGGACCAGCTTGCATCTCGAAATGGTGGGCACAACATTTTCCAGTTTCCGTCCAGCCAATTAAGAGCACTCCTCCTGGCGCGTGGCTTTGCGTAGCACTGTGTCGGAGCCCCAAGCCCTCTGCATCCCTATATATTCCTGGAAATTCCTTTATATAACTACTACTACTGGATGGATTTACACCAAACTGCAAAAAGGCACTTTCCTAGACCAACATGTACCCTAATACCAAATTTGGTGTAACCACATTCAGTAGTTTGGGCTGTAATTGTGAACACAGTTCCTAAGGAAATTAACATGGGTATAACGCGTTTTGGGACATCCCTTTTCTCGAGCCCAGCTTGACGAATCCCCCCAAAACTTTTATAACTGAATTGAGCATCAAAATAGTTCTGAAAACTTTGCCTGGACTCGTCAAATGAGGCCAAGGATATTGGCAAAAAAACCTCTTCCTGTGGAAACTACATCCTAAATCCTAACTATATATCAGTCGCAAGTAGGTAGTTATAGTTAGGACCAAAGTTTCCAAAAGAAAAGCTTTTTTGTTTTACCAGTAACTTTAGCGCCGCTTGACAAATCTTTACGAAACTTTCAGAAAACGTCCCTTTTTTGGTTGACCTACCATATTGAAAGTTTTAGGGGGATACATCAAGCAGGGGCTGAGAAAAAAGGGTGTCCCAAAACACATTTACCCCATGTTATGTCCAAGGGGATTTTTAATTTTTTTTAATTTCGACTACAGCCTGAACGACTGAACAGAACTAAACCACATTTGGCAGAAAGCTAGATGTTCATTCCGAATGCATGCTTTTTGTGATTTGGTGTAAATCCGCTTAGTGATTTCAGAGATATTTATGTTAAAACAATATAGATATCTGGGAGACCAAAATACTACTGAAACCCTACCAAAATGTAATTGGTTGCTAACACTTCACCAGGAAGTGTTGACAGCCCTCTTGGCACTTGGGTGAACAGATTCCCACAAAAAATATTTAAATAAGGTAAAGGTGGGCAGGGTAGAAACCGCATTTTTGTAAAAAAAATCAGCAGGATCCGTGAAATTATTTTAAAAGCTGAAGCACAGGCTCCTGCGTTTTGCTCCTTATCGGCTACTAGGTGGGCAGGTCCAGGTGGAATTTGTAATTATAGGAGGGCGGGCACATGGTCCCCCTGGGGTTTACCATGCCACGTGAACGACCACCTCCCTGAGGCTTCTTTAAAGTTTAATTTGGGGTTGACCCGTAAGGTCTCCACAGTGCCCTGGGGACTACCACTTCCCCAGGGCTTATTTCTTTTCAAATGAGGGTGGCTCTTGGAACCCCACAAGCCCTGGGGACACCACCTCCATGGGCCTTTAATTAAAAAAAATGCAAGGGGGGCACATGGCCCCCTGCTGCACCAGAGATATCCACCTCCCTGGAGCTTTTTTTAGATTGAGTGCGGGGGCCATGTCCCCCTCCCCCACAGCCCTGTGTACCACTACCTCCCTGGGGCAAATAGAAACAAAGGAGAGGAGCCACAAAGTCCCTTCCTGGTTCCCTAGATGGCCCTGGGGACCGCTACCGCCCAGGGCATCTCCTCCAATCTCCCGGAGTGCCCACCCAGAGACATTGTGGTTTGCAATGGATCCCCAGATGGCTCTGGGAACCACCCCGCCAGGGCTTACTCCTGCAATGTCCCAGGGTGCCCATCCCAGGACATTGTGGTTTGCTATGGCATGGTGGGAGCACCACTTGTGCCAAACCATAGCAAAATCTGTTCCACTTCATACAAGCTGAAGCATGTAAAATACTCTTGCTTGCATGAAGTGAAGCAGAATTGCTCTTGGACAGAGGGAGCTGAATGTTTAGCAGCTCCCTCTGTACAAAAGCAATTCCAGCTCCCGCAGGAAGCTGGGAACCGGCATGGTCTGCAGGTGCCTGAGTCTCCCCCTGTGGTCCCCAACAGATGAGCATGGGTGCCCTGGGTGGGACCTGGGCACCCATAATGGATGCCTGGCCCCAGTGGGAAGGGATTCCCAGGGTCGAAAGCAACCTGGGGAGTGGGACTGACCTGAGAAATTGTGTCCCTGGGGCCAAATATGTCTCATGGTAAGGGGGCCATGCAGCCTCCCTACCGTAAAAAGAAGAAACAACCCTGGCAAGTCACTGGAGGCCACACCCCTTTCACCACCATTCTGTAAATGTTCTTCCTGGTGCCATGGGGTCATTGGGGGGCAACAAGACCTCCTGTTTGCTGAGAGGTCTTTGGAGGAAATGCCTCTTTTCTCCACCACTCTGCAAATGCACCTCCTGGTGAGCAGCAGTTTGGGGGATACAGTTGGGGGATACATATTACCTGCTGGCGGTTGCCAGTAGGTAGCTAGGGTCATGTTTCCATAGGAAAAGTGTTTTTTAACTAGCCTATATATTTGGCACCGGTTGACGAATCTTCATGAAATGTTCCAAAAACGTGCCTCGTGATTCTTGTTGTGCATGGAAATGTTCAGAGCGATCTGTCAAGCGGGGCCGAGAAAAAGGGAAGGATCAAAAAAATTTGCATTTCCCTTAGGAAATGCACATTTCCACTCGAATCGCTGAATGGATTTTACCGCTAAATGGATTTTACAGCAGATGTGGCAGAAAGGTAGCTATTGGTCCAGAGAAGTGCCTTTTTCTGATTTGGTGTAATTCTGTTAAGAAGTTTTAGAAATATTAAGTAAAGCCCAAATGTATACATATAGGGACCGGGATCCTACGAGGATCCAACAGTCCCTGTGCTGAAATGTGATTTGCTATCAACACTTTAACCAGGAAGTGTTGGATGCCATTTTGTAACTCTGCCCTGGAAAAAACATAAACAAAGAGAAGAGGCAGAGTAATTATACCCTGGCCCATTTGGTGCCTTTGCGGGGTCCCATGGGGCAAAAAAGTATCTTCGGTGGGATTCCTGCTGGAACTGCTGCCCCTGCAAAAAAAAAAGAATCTTCTCTAAATAGAGGTCAGAAATTAGCGACAAGAGACAAAATGGAGGTCAGCAGCGAGCAGACAAAATAAAGAAAATGAGCCGAGAAGAGCAGAACTGACTCAGACAATCAAGTACCCTCTCACAGAACAACTCCGATACTCTAACAGCCCCTCATAGACCCTGTTAGATACTCATGCACCCACTCACAGATGAACTGAGACACACAAACCCACTCAGACCTAGACACTCATGCACCCACTTACTCATACGCTCTCTCACCCACTGACAGACCTAATAAGGGACTCATTCACTGACTCACATACCTACTGAGAGACTTACAGACTGATACACAGACCTACTCAGAGACTCATGCATCCACTAAAAGGCCCACTTAGAGACTCTTACACCCACTCTCAGATCTACTTAGACACACATGCATCCAATCATAGACCTACTCACAGACTCATGAAAGCACTAACAGATCCACTAAGAGACTCACATTCTCACTCACAGACCCACTCAGATGCTCATGCACTCACTCACAGACACACTTAGACACTCGCGCATACACTCACAGACCCAATCGGAGACTCATACATCTATTTACCGATGGACTCTGACACTCATGCACCCACTAAGACTCTCATTTTCTCACTCACAGACCCAGTCAGAGACTCACGCACCCACTCACACACCCAGTGAGACACTTATGCAGGTCCACCCAGATCCCTACAGACACTCACACACCATGTCACACACCAATTAAGACACTCTCACACTCAGTCACACACCAATTAATACACTCTTACAATCACTCACACTCTCATTATAGGTTACAATTAGGAATTAGAATAAAAAACCTTAGAAATTCACTGCAAAAGTCAAAGGTTAACGGGACATTATGTTTAGGAAATAGAATTTTTAAAAACCTTAGAAAGTCACTGAAAAAAACAAAGGTTACAGGGACATTATAGTTAGGAAATAGTATTAAAAAACGTAGATATTCACTGAAAAAAGCAAAGGTCGTACAACGCACAAAGCCAGTGAAATTCAGCCGTTGTAGTTACATGAGCTACCTATTACATCCGCTCCAGCAATGCCCTGCTTACATCACTCATGACATGGTTGGTGACATCACTCATGACATCACAAATGACATCACTCATATACCCACACACTCACAGACTCACTCATAGATCCACACAGGCACTCATAGACCCACTCATAGACCCACACAGGCAATAACAGACCAATCGACAGACCAACACAGGCACCCCAATACTAAGTATGGGCGGATTTTGCGAATCTGGCGTACGCGAACTTGCGTATTTACGGATTCGCAATCCGCAAAATCTGCGAACTCTCGCGAATATGCGGATTTTTGTGTTTTTTTGTGTTCGCAAGGGTTTCTGCCAGTTCGCGAGGTTTGTGTACCAGTTCACAATTGCGAACTTACATGTCGGCTCGCAACGGCCACGACTATGTTGTTTCTACGTCTGGTTCATCATCACAGGTTCACAGCACCCTCTGTTTCACCACTGCCACCCTCTGGTACACCCATGCCACCCTCTGGTACATCACTGCCACCCTCTGGTTGGTTTATCACTGTAGATTATGGGGGTGAAAAAAAGCAAGCACACCTGCCCTGCTTCCACTGCCATGAATTAATTTGGGGTTGATTAATGTGTCACTGATTTTTAAACTTCCAGTCTGGCTGGCACCTGCTTCCTTCCTTATCTGTAATTTGCGTTCTGTTGCAGTGCAATTTTTTTTCACAGGACCTTTATGGCCTACTTGTAGCTATTCTATAAGCCTGCTGTGAGGGTCAGAGCAGGGTCATAGAATAGTTGCAAATAGGCAACTGAACTCTGGAGGGGCCCCTCAGGAAGCACTAGAGTGAATGGTTACTAATGTTAAGATTGAACTTTTGCACCTGCTGAGTGCTTTCAGTTTTGCAAAAATCGTTTTTCTGCAATTTCGCTCGATTTGCGGGGCGCGAATACACGATTTGTTTTTTTTGCGGCGTGTTTGTTCGCGTGATTTTTTGCGTGTTCGCAAGCCGCTTATAGCGCAACGTTTGCAAAGTTACCCTAGCGGTCGTACATGGGTGCGGCCATCTTATTTGCGTGATGTAATTCCGTTTCCGGGCGCTATGTGTAATCTCGCAAAGTGTGCAGCTCGCTAGTACAATTTCGCGTGTGATCGCGAGGAAAATCTCGCGCGAACTTACCCACGCGGTCGTGAATGGGCGCGGCCATCTTGTTTCTCATTCATTTCTATGGTTCTGGGCATGCTCTCTGTATCCTCTCTGAATCTTTGCCATCCTTTGCTTGTTTGAAGATATTTTTGATCTATTTTACTTATTATCTATCCCTCTATTTTTCTAGCTCTATATTTTTGTGTTTTCTGCTACTTTTTGTTAATTTTAAACTACTTTTTTAAACGCTTTTCTTTTCTCCTTCCCTGTTCTATTTCTTTTTTATTATTTTGCTTCCTTTCTGCCCAGACCATGGCAAAGGGAGCCGGGAAGAAGCCCGCGAAGGGGAAGGGTCCCGCACCCCGTGCCCGGCTCCCGTGCGGGCGTTTGAGGGGGGAGACAGTTATAGCTTGGGAGATTTTTAGTGCGGAGGAGGTGGCCGCACTAGTCTTTCACGTCCAGCGCCGCCTCCCCAAGACCATCATGGGAGGCGGCAAGATCGCTACCGGCTACGGGATCCGGGAGCGCTGGAAGCGGCGGGAGAAGGTGTGCCGGGCCATGTTTGAACACTCTGGGGTCCGGCGCACCTATAACCAGGCCACCCACCACTGGACAGATCTCATGGACCGGGAACGCGACTTGCTGGACATGCTCGACGTAGAGATTCCCGGGCTAGGTGAGTAGTAGTAGCTATTTCTAGCTATTTCATCACTACTCTGTTTTCTCCCGCTCTGTGTGTTATTATATTGCAAATTTTTGTTTTTTACCAAGAGCAATAAACTTGCGCCGGAACGCCCCCTGATGGCGCAGGGCTTTACAACGTGATGCATCTCCCATATGCGTCACGTTGTTAATATACGCCGCACCACGGCGCCTCTTTTGTTCTGCCGCTGCGTCACAAAAGTCAAGCAACAATGAAGCAAAAGAGCCGCAAGGGGCTTCTAAATCAGCCCCTACAGACTCAAGTCCAGTCCTTCCTTTGTACACATGGCGATAAGAAGAAATAGTGGTGGTGGATTGATAGTTTGAGTATTCACTGATCTGCAATCACGATGGACTTTGTCTGTCACTTCGCGTGCTGCGGACTGCTGCCTGCCAGGCCTAGGCGAACCTTTTTAGTAGTTTGTTTAGTGAGTTACATAAGAACTTTCCAAGTCGACGGTCCGCAAATCAAGCAATACTAATAACGTAGTAGACCACATGAGATCGGTCAATATATCCCGTGGAATAGTTGTCTATTTGCTATTTCGCCAAAATATTTTGTTATTGTTCTTTTGAAATGTTTGATTTGGTTGACAAATATCATCCATGTTTTCTGGTCTTTCTTTCTTTCATGTTGTACATCAGCTCCCCCCAGGGGCAAGAGGGCATTGGAGGAGGCTGCTGCTGCTGCTGTAGAAGGCCAGGATTGGCCAGGCGAGGGCAGTGGCCCCAGTAAGTTTTCATTTTAATATAGAGTACCTATTTTTTCTAGCGTTCCTCAGTCTTCTTCTAGACTGTATCTAAATTCTTATCCTGCCTCGACTATGACTCCCTGTGGTATTACTAGATTATTCTCATTAGTCTGTCTGTGTAGCTAACTAAGATTGCACATTTGGCAATTCCATTGGACTCCCATTCTAGTCAGCAATAGCTCTATGCACTGAGCCTTCCCTGGAAAAAGGAAAATGTTTACTTTAGATTAGACATTCACAAATTATTACATTGTTTTCTGTTTTTTTTTCACATTTCTTTATTCCTAGACCAAATATTATATAGTAGTGAGTGGTGTATTCTAACATTCTTAAATGTACTTTGTAGGTGGAACATCTGGTGGCGGGGCCAGCGCGGAGGTGGTGGTGGTGGATGAGGACTCGGAGGACCTTTCTGGGGAGGAGGCGGTGCAAGTGCCGGACGACACCAATGTGCCTGTGAGGGTTCACACGGTGGTGGCGGGCAGAGGTAAGCTATATATTCCTTACTTATTGAGATTGAAGACTGCAGAGTGTGCTTTCTGCACGGGTGTATCAACCAGGTAGTAGCCTCCTCTAAATGTACTTCGACTTAGCTGTGAAGTTTTTGGCGAGAAGAATCCCAATCAGATCTGAGATGAACTTGATGGATGGGATGAACGAAAAGCAGTATTTTATGTGCATATGTCTGTGGTTACTGCTTTTGTCACAGAGATTCTTTTGTTAGTGTGCACATAAAAAAACGAAAAGCGAAAGAAGGGTGTAAGTAAGTGTGGAAGGACGAGAAATTTAATGATGACTCGCAAAGAAGAATGATATGTGTTTGCTTGGTCCCCAAGGTGGCTGAGAAGAATATGGTATGGTGCATGGCTGGGTGAATGATGAAGGAAGAATGGGTGGAAGGAGAACAGCCTTGGTGGGTGAAACAGAAACTGTATGTGTGCATATACTTTGAATGGATGGGTACCTGGATCATGGTACTATCTGACTCTTAGATAGCATATGTGTATCTAGAGAGAGTAGACGGTCACTGGATGAACTAAGTCAGGGGTCTCCAAACCGGTCCTGGAGGGCCGGATACATGCCAGATTTTTAAAATAACTACATGTATCTCAATGGGGATATCCAAAAAATCTGGCATGGATCCGGCCCTCCAGGACCGGGTTGGAGACCCCTGAACTAAGTGTTACTTTGAAGAGCATGTAACACCGCACCCGCACGTCCGTTCCAGTGTAGGAAAGGCAAGGAAAAGAAGTTGTAATTTTGTCCAAATACTACCATGAATAGTAGCAGTAGTTTGTATGCAACTGCAAGCACAGCATATATCCGGTTATTACGGTGGACCCTCCCTACCTCTCTTAATAATTTTAGTTTAGTAGTAGTACGTCATTCATGTGTGGGTGTATCACTGTTCACTCAAAAAATCAAAGCACCTAAAGTCATCCCATATGTAATCAAATACATCCCATATGAAGTGATAGATAATCAGATTATTTAGTTTCTTCTTTTTCCTTCTCTAGTACTCATTTGCACTGTAGGGTGAAAGTTAAATTAATTAAGAAGTAGCCCTTTTAACAGAGTATTCTCAGTGCCACCTGTAATGGAAAAATATGAGCTTCACCACCTGCATGTACTGTACCGGTACAGTAACGCAAGTCTGTCTCACTCATCATGGTGTGCGTCTGTTTTTCTCGGGTGCAAGTTCACTGTGCTGGCATTATGCCGGCTTGCAGAAGATAACGTACCAATTTTCATAAACAAGAGAGAAGAAGAAGATTAAGACTGGTGTACTACTGTCATAGTCGACTGTAATGGAAGTCCATAGTGCTCGTAGAATGTGTTCCTTAAACTCACACTAATGTTAGAGCAAGCCAAGGATGAAGAAGTGGGAGGTTAGATAGATACTGGCCTCAATAGTTATGTACTGTGCTTTCAAGTTGCTACTTGTACTGTGACACAACTTTCTGCTCAATCATTTTGTGTTAATCTTAAGAGCATTGGTTACAGACTATGTCTTTCTTTCTTTATATAGTTGCTCCTTCCAAATCCAACAAACCATCAAGGAAGGAGCAGGCTCAAATGGCCCGGCAATGGAGGCTGGATGCCACTGTTGCAGAATATCGGCGGCTGCTAGCCCTGGAGGAGGAGGACACGCAGTCTACCAGTACATCTACTGCGACAGCTGCATCCTCCTCCGGGCCCACACGGGCTGCCAGCCAGCGCAGTGCTCCAGCGGTACGGAGCCGGGCTACCAAAGCCAACCGCCACCGCCGAGCAGCAAAGACATCAGCTGCCCCCCACAGGAGTTGCAAGGCACACCAGAGCCTCTTATCCCTCAGAGTGTCCTACCTGGAGCAGGAGGTCTTAACCTATAAGAACTTGGTGGAGGGCCTCCGCTTCGACCATACCACCCTCCGCAAGGAGTATGATGCCCTGGCCGCTACAGTGAACAGCATCCTGCCGTAGTGTCCCTTGCCCCTTTTTTAGAGACTTTTGGGGGGTGGGATTTGGGAGTTGGGTTCTTTTTGGGACTTTTGAAAGACAATCGTTGGGGTTAGGGAGGGTCTTGAGGGAGATTATTTTGTTAGGGCTATACAAATATACTTTTTGAAACTTTATCTGAGCATACCTGTTTTTTACTGCTTTTGAGTCTGGTGGGTGGTGGTTTAACAGTAAGTTTGTTTTCCTGAAACTTAAGTCTGTGTCATTTTCTTCCCTTAAGTGTAAATGGCTAAATGTTTTCAACACTAAGTGCCTCTCACAGAGTAAGTGATCCCCCCTTTCCCACCATGGATTTTCTTCAAATCACTTGCAACAAAAATTACACATTCCCACGAGTGCTCTAAAACCCCAGAACTCAGTTGCAAAAATCAAGAACACCCCGAAACACATGCAATCCTGCTGCTAGGGATAACTTAGGGCTAAGTTACAAAAAGTTCCAAAACCTTTTTCCTCATGGATGTTGTTTAAACCAGTTTTATCCGGTATTAGACCTTCCCAGCAATGGCCCCAGAGCCGTCAACCCAGGCGAAAACAAGTAGAAGACCCCAAACAGCCAAAAAGCAAAAGAACAAAAATGTGGACTTAGTCACTTTTCTGAAAATTTGCAAAATCACTCAGCGCGCGCTCTGCAGCTAGGCCCTAACTCTCCTCTGCCTCCATGGATTCCCTTCAAACCTCTTGCTATCAAAAGTATCCATACCCAGCGTTGCTCCCAGACCCCGAAACCCACCCACAAACACCAGGAAGCCCCCCAAACAGGCCCCAGAAAACGCTACATTGAGCGAAAAGTCAGAAAATGCAAAACCTTTTTCCTCATGGATGTTGTTTAAACCAGTTTTATCCGGTATTAGACCTTCCCAGCAATGGCCCCAGACCCGTCAACCCAGGCGAAAACAAGTAGAAGACCCCCAAACAGCCAAAAAGCAAAAGTACAAAAATGTGGACTTAGTCACTTTTCTGAAAATTTGCAAAATCACTCAGCGCGCGCTCTGCAGCTAGGCCCTAACTCCCCTCTGCCTCCATGGATTTCCTTCAAACCTCTTGCTATCTAAACTATCCATACCCAGTAGTGCTCCCAGACCCGAAACCCACCCACAAACACCAGGAAGCCCCCAAACAGGCCCCCGAAAACGCTACATTGAGCGAAAAGTCAGAAAATGCAAAACCTTTTTCCTCATGGATGTTGTTTAAAGCAGTTTTATCCGGTATTAGACCTTCCCAGCAATGGCCCCAGAGCTGTCAACCCAGGCAAAAACAAGTAGAAGACCCCCAAACAGCCAAAAAGCAAAAGTACAAAAATGTGGACTTAGTCACTTTTCTGAAAATTTGCAAAATCACTCAGCGCGCGCTCTGCAGCTAGGCCCTAACTCTCCTCTGCCTCCATGGATTCCCTTCAAACCTCTTGCTATCAAAAGTATTCATACCCAGCGTTGCTCCCAGACCCCAAAACCCACCCACAAACACCAGGAAGCCCCCCAAACAGGCCCCCCAAAACGCTACATTGAGCGAAAAGTCAGAAAATGCAAAACCTTTTTCCTCATGGATAATGTTTAAACCAGTTTTATCCGGTATTAGACCTTCCCAGCAATGGCCCCAGAGCCGTCAACCCAGGCGAAAACAAGTAGAAGACCCCCAAACAGCCAAAAAGCAAAAGTACAAAAATGTGGACTTAGTCACTTTTCTGAAAATTTGCAAAATCACTCAGCGCGCGCTCTGCAGCTAGGCCCTAACTCCCCTCTGCCTCCATGGATTTCCTTCAAACCTCTTGCTATCTAAACTATCCATACCCAGTAGTGCTCCCAGACCCCGAAACCCACCCACAAACACCAGGAAGCCCCCCAAACAGGCCCCCGAAAACGCTACATTGAGCGAAAAGTCAGAAAATGCAAAACCTTTTTCCTCATGGATGTTGTTTAAACCAGTTTTATCCGGTATTAGACCTTCCCAGCAATGGCCCCAGAGCCGTCAACCCAGGCGAAAACAAGTAGAAGACCCCCAAACAGCCAAAAAGCAAAAGTACAAAAATGTGGACTTAGTCACTTTTCTGAAAATTTGCAAAATCACTCAGCACGCGCTCTGCAGCTAGGCCCTAACTCCCCTCTGCCTCCATGGATTTCCTTCAAACCTCTTGCTATCTAAACTATCCATACCCAGTAGTGCTCCCAGACCCCAAAACCCACCCACAAACACCAGGAAGCCCCCCAAACAGGCCCCCGAAAACGCTACATTGAGCGAAAAGTCAGAAAATGCAAAACCTTTTTCCTCATGGATGTTGTTTAAACCAGTTTTATCCGGTATTAGACCTTCCCAGCAATGGCCCCAGAGCCGTCAACCCAGGCGAAAACAAGTAGAAGACCCCCAAACAGCCAAAAAGCAAAAGTACAAAAATGTGGACTTAGTCACTTTTCTGAAAATTTGCAAAATCACTCAGCACGCGCTCTGCAGCTGGGCCCTAACTCCCCTCTGCCTCCATGGATTTCCTTCAAACCTCTTGCTATCTAAACTATCCATACCCAGTAGTGCTCCCAGACCCCAAAACCCACCCACAAACACCAGGAAGCCCCCCAAACAGGCCCCCGAAAACGCTACATTGAGCGAAAAGTCAGAAAATGCAAAACCTTTTTCCTCATGGATGTTGTTTAAACCAGTTTTATCCGGTATTAGACCTTCCCAGCAATGGCCCCAGAGCCGTCAACCCAGGCGAAAACAAGTAGAAGACCCCCAAACAGCCAAAAAGCAGAAGTACAGGTGATTAAAGTTTTAATTATATTAACTTGTGCAAAACAAAGAAAGACAGAAACACAGGAATAAAAGTGAATAAGTACGAAAAAGAAAATTTCTGAATTCATTGGCTCATTTTCAGGGCTCGGTGTCAGGGAAGAAGAGTTCGTCCTCATACTCTGCAAATTCAGACAGGAGTAGGTCAGTGTCACCTAACACAGAAGAAATTCCCTCATCTAAGTTGCTGTCCTCCTCGTCTTCTTCCGTCGTGCAATCTGGTACTTTGAAATCTGGTGGTAGAAGGTGCTCATTCATCTTGATCATTGTCAATATCTCCACATTTTTGGGCGAGAGGCGGGTCCGTTTGCAAGTTACAATGCCACCAGCAGCACTGAAAACACGTTCAGAAGACACGCTTGCGAGTGGGCAAGACAAGTAATGTATAGCCAGGCGGATGATCTCTTGCCACAATTCTTTTTTCCCATACCAATACGCCAATGGGTCAGCATTAACATAGACCTCTGTTGAGTCATTCAGATAGTCCTGCACCATCGACTCGAAGTTCTCCACGGTTCCTCCACTTTGCTGAATTTTTGCTCGGACCTTTTGAGAACCATAACCAATCTCAGCTAGCCAATCCTCTTCATCACCCGATATTTATGTTGTGTCTGGTGAAGATGATGCGGTTGTCGGTGTCTTTAACGGCTGAGAGGTCACTTCTGCCACAGCCACAAGTGCAGAAGTGGAGTCTTTTGACTGGGGATGGCCTGCTGATGCTGATGTACTGCCTTTTCCTTCAATTTGCTTCCGTTCTCTTTCAAACCTGATGGCTGACAAGGCTAGCCAACGTTGGTACTTTGTAACATCTTCATCACTAAAAGGAAATAATGCACAGCCTGCCAGCGCCTTTTTGTAGCGTGGATGCAGAATAGTAGCACAAATGTAATGCTGTTCTGAGTGGATCTTTTGAAGACGTTCATCGCCAAGTAGGCGCTCTAATAATTTCTCCGCCAAAACAAAAGCTTCTTGCTTTTCTTCATCTTTTTGAAACTTTGAAGACACCGCCTTCAGTTTGTGCTCCAGCATGCGCAACAATGGGATAGCTTTTCCCAAATTACAGTCCTCCCTGCTGACTGCACGCGTGAAGACCTCAAAAGGACAAAGCATGTCTGTCAGGCTTTTAACTAGCTCCCATTCCGCCGCATTTAACCTCATGTCCTCCTTCACAGCTGTACCCAGTGTTAAGAAATACTGATCGAGTACCATAAACTGCTCATACAGACGCTCAAGCATGTAGAAGGTTGAGTTCCAACGTGTTGGCACCTCCTGGATGAGTGCTTTCACTGGCATTCAACGTTCATGTAGCAGGCGCCTCAGATGCTTCCGGGCCTTAAAAGAATGGCTGAAATGGTTTCACATTTTTCAGCAGGTGACCACTAACTGGCATGCTGGACTGTCTTTATCCAAGAATTTTTTAACAACCAGGTTTATACAGTGCGCCAAACACGGCACTCTGAAATAGTCACCCAGTTCCATGGCCTTAACTACATTGGCGCCATTATCCGTGGAAACATAATCAATGCCGCGTTTTTTTGGAGACAGCCAGTGAAAGACCTTTGTGTTGAACTCATTCAAGATGTTTTGTGCTGTATGACGTTTCTCCAAGCAAAACATGGCTAGTGTTGCATGTTTCCGAGCAGCTTTAAAAACTTGGTCCAGGTCAGCACCTGCGTTTAGCTTTGCTTTAACCCCTGAAAAAGAGACCCAGTGTGCAGTGATGCACATGTAATCAGTGCCTGGGCCACTGGTCCACATGTCTGTTGTCAGATGTATAGTGTGAACCGCACTCTTCTGCAAAGCTGCCCCAATCACCTCCAGCACATCTTCATGTAGTGCTGGAACCGCAACTCGGGCAAAATAGTACCGGCTAGGAACCTTCCATTTAGGGCAGAGCGCTGCCACTAATTCTAGAAAACCAACCCCTTCTACAAAAAAAAAGGGAGAAGATCCAGCACTAGCATTTTAGCCAGCTTAGTGTTATACAGACGCACCATTGGGTGGTTGCGGGCACATGGCGCGTCTGAAAACAACATGGTTTTAATGTTGCCCTGGACCATTTTACGGGATGATGATGATGACTTCTTCGACCCAGTTACGCTCGCTGATGAACTTTTTCGCATTGGTGTCTCACTCTGTCCCACACTCTTAGTGTGGCTCACAGGGTGTGTGATGACAGGGGTACTGGGTGTAAGTGAAGTGTGTGACACTTCCTCCTCCTCGTCATCATCAGATGGAACATCAACGTTTTCTCGACTTGCAATTCGGGCTTCCATGATCTCCTTTAGGTGCGCCAACCATTGGACAGTGTGCTGTCTCTTAAGATGACCTCTCTGGCCTCCAGTCCCATAGTTGGTACCAAGCTTACCACGACTAACTGCAAGCTTACAAATGCTACAAATGGCTATGTTTTCCCTTTTTGGGCAAACACTAAAGAAGTCCCAAACTGCAGACTTCAAATGTCTGTGGGGGCCGGAGGAGGCGATACTGGTGGTGGTCGTGCTGCTAATGCCAGATGAAGTGGAGGATGTGTATTGCTGAACTTTACTACGTTGTGCACTTTCACCACCACTAATTGAGGTCGAGGTGGATGGAGGTCCCTTCTGGCCAGTAAGAAATATGGAAGCGGTAGGTTGTGGTGTACTAGTTAACATCAATGATTGTGGTGTTCCCATTGCCTCCTCGTCGACTTCATCATCACGCTCAGCAGCTTGTCGGGCTAGGGTCAAAATGTCTGTTTGCTGCATGCCCGCTGGGGCTTCAGTGACGTTAGTGATGATGACTGCATCGTCGTCGTGAGAGTCTTCAGCAGCAGGAGTATACGCCACTTCTTGTTGAGCGTCATCACACTCCATAACTATGAGAGTTTCGGCGACCTTCCTTTTAAGCTTAGCTACCTTTGTCAGATCATGGTGTGCCTCCTCAACCTCACTTTCAGACGGCAGTGGTGCTGGTTCCCAAGTAAGATCCATATCATCAGAAGGAGGTGGGCTTGAAGAAGATGTAGACACCAACACCCTTGATCTTTTCCTTGCTCGGGATGTGGAAGACAATGAATGATCATCAGGAGGAGTGGCATCCTCGAATGATACCTCGGCTTGATTGTCGATTTCCAGATGTGCCCCTACTTCTGGAGGAACAACTATTGTGGCCACTTGTTGTGCCCCTCCATGCACCTCTGCTTGCTCCTCTCCTTGCGCCGCCTCTCCTTCCACATGTACTTGGGCTTGTACTTGCACATGTGATTGTTGTTGCGGCTGTGGTTGTTCAACACTCGTCAGATGAGTTACAACAACCTGTGTTGATTGAGGGACATTGCTGCTACTTTCTTGCGATGAGCCAACATCACTGGTCGATGGTTATTGAACAACTATACTGGCGGCCTCTGCAGCACTCAAGGGCTTGGACCTAAGTTGGCGGGGTGGTGGTGGCACTGAGCCCAATGGAGCGGGGGTGCTGCTCCCAGCTTGGTCCCCAGCAGATCCTGCTGCTGCTGCAGGCGTACTTTTTTTTTATTCCCAAAAAATGTGGCGGGCGGCACACCAGTCTGCTTGGTAACTTGCTTCTTCTGCTCCTTTCTGGCATCTTTCTTGCTAGAGGAGCTACGGGGAACTTTTTTTGGGGCCATCTTCTTCAGATGTCACTCTGAACAGCAGGCCGCAGTTGCACAAGTTGAAGAGTTGTCTGTGGCCACACGTGACGTTGTGCTGCACACACCGCAGCAGGACTTCTTCCTGGCACTGGTGGTTCTCTTGTGCACCTACAAGCAATGGAAGACAGAGGAACATCAGTTATATAACCCAAAAAGTCAAAAAACACACAAAATTCTGCACAATCCCAGCCCATCCATGGCCTCAATGGTGTTTAAATTCAAGAAGACACCCCACAGAAAGACTAGGCCCATGCACCACTCACTACCCCTGGGCAAAAGGCCCCACCAGAAGCCCCAAGAAAACGACAAAAAACACACACAATTCTGCACAATCCCAGCCCATCCATGGCCTCAATGGTGTTTAAGTTCAAGAAGACACCCCACAGAAAGACTAGGCCCATGCACCACTCACTACCCCTGGGCATAATGGATGAAAGCTAGGCAAAATGGGTGCAGGCCTCAGACACTGCCTCTCTTCAAAATGGCCCCTTGAACCCCAAGCACATGTTGCCTGTACCAACACTCAAGATGGCCACCACCACCACCCACATGGCCAGTCCACATCAACAGTACACCCCAAAAAAAAAACGAAAAACACACAATAATCACAACAATCCAATGCCATCCAGGATGTTTACATTAATGAGAGTGAGACCCCACAGGCAGACTCAGTCCATGCACCACTACCCCTGGGCAAAAGGCCCCACCAGCAGCCCCAAACAAAATCGACAAAAACCACAAAATTCAGCACAATCCCAGCCCATCCATGGCCTCAATGGTGTTTAAAATCAAGAAGACACCCCACAGAAAGACTAGGCCCATGCACCACTCACTACCCCTGGGCAAAAGGCCCCATCAGCAGCCCCAAAAAAACGACAAAAAACACACAAAATTCTGCACAATCCCAGCCCATCCATGGCCTCAATGGTGTTTAAATTCAAGAAGATACCCCACAGAAAGACTAGGCCCATGCACCACTCACTACCCCTGGGCATAATGGATGAAAGCTAGGCAAAATGGGTGCAGGCCTAAGACACTGCCTCTCGTCAAAATGGCCCCTTGAACCCCAAGCACATGTTGCCTGTACCAGCACTCAAGATGGCCACCACCACCACGCACATGGCCAGTCCACACAACAGTACACCCCCCAAAAAAACGAAAAACACACAAAAATCACCACAATCCAATGCCATCCAGGATGTTTACACTAAAGAGAGTGAGACCCTACAGGCAGACTCAGTCCATGCACCACTACCCCTGGGCAAAAGGCCCCACCAGCAGCCCCAAAAAAATCGACAACAACCACAAAATTCAGCACAATCCCAGCCCATCCATGGCCTCAATGGTGTTTAAAATCAAGAAGACACCCCACAGAAAGACTAGGCCCATGTACCACTCACTACCCCTGGGCAAAAGGCCCAACCAGCAGCCCCAAAAAACGACAAAAAATACAAAATTCTGCACAATCCCAGCCCATCCATGGCCTCAATGGTGTTTAAATTCAAGAAGACACCCCACAGAAAGACTAGGCCCATGCACCACTCAATACCCCTGGGCAAAAGGCCCCACCAGCAGCCCCAAAAAAACGACAAAAAACACACAAAATTCTGCACAATCCCAGCCCATCCATGGCCTCAATGGTGTTTACATTCAAGAAGACACCCCACAGAAAGACTCGGCCCATGCACCACTCACTACCCCTGGGCATAATGGATGAAAGCTAGGCAAAATGGGTGCAGGCCTCAGACACTGCCTCTCTTCAAAATGGCCCCTTGAACCCCAAGCACATGTTGCCTGTACCAGCACTCAAGATGGCCACCACCCACATGGCCAGTCCACATCAACAGTACACCCCCAAAAAAAATGAAAAACACACAAAAATCACCACAATCCAATGCCATCCAGGATGTTTACATTAAAGAGAGTGAGACCCCACAGGCAGACTCAGTCCATGCACCACTACCCCTGGGCAAAAGGCCCCAACAGCAGCCCCCAAAAATCGACAAAAAACACAAAAATCAGCACAATCCCAGCCCATGCATGGCCTCAATGATGTTTAAATTCAACAAAACAGTTGTATCATGCACCCATAACCAACCCTGGTCCTACCGGATACTGTGGCTACCCACAATATATTTTATTTAATGTTCTGAAAAAGTTCCAAAATTGTAGTTGCAGCAACTGTAATGCCCCAAACAAACTTACTTGTGAAAGTTGATTTCTAATCCAAATGTGATCCAAAGAAAGTCTAAAAGGCCTCAAATCCAAATATCCAGCAGCACCCACAAAAAGTAATCCTTCCAGGTCAAGGTCCAAATGAAAGTGACCAGCACATGAAGAAAGCACTGGGAGGAGCCTGCTGGACAGGAACAGGAAGCTGGAGACTGTGGGGCACTTCCTTCCCCCCCCCCAAATAATGGACTCCTTGCAAAAAAAAGTGCAGGCAAATGTCAACCTGAGGAGTGATTCTGATAAAAATCATCATTTTCTGAAGGTTTATGCTGTTTGCTGGTGGATTTCTTGTGCAGAATTGCAAAATCTCTATTTCGCGAGTGCGAGATTGTTCCTGCCCGCCGCACCTACATGTTCGCAATTGCGAACTTTCGTGATGCGTGCTGTGCAAGGTGGTGGCAAGCCGTGATTACGTATTCGCGGGCGCCAGACTCCCGCGGGATTCCGCATCAAGATCCAAAATGGCGCAGCACTCGCAAAATATCGAGAAAAACAACTTGGCAAACGCTGAATGACGGAAAGTGAACGCCGCGCGCCACGCCACGCGCCGCAATATTGTATCACCAAGCACAAAAATCCGCCGCGTGCGGATTTTCGGCAAATTCGCGAGAGTTCGCGGATTGCGAATTTGTCGAAAATCCGCAAAATCCGCGAGCGGAACGGATTTTACGCCCATGCTTAACTCGCATACCCACACAGGCACTCACACATCTATTTCCAAACCTATTGTACCACTCATACACCCACCCACTGACCCACACAGACACTCACAGACCCACTCACAGGCCTAAACAGGTGGGCACACACTGACTCATATAGGCACTTACACACCTTTTCACAGACCCATAGTACCACTCACATACCTACTCACTGACCCACACAGCCACTCACAAACCCACTCACAGACCCACACAGCCACTAAAGGAACCACTCACAGACCCACACAGCCACTCACAGACCCACACCAGCTCTTACACACTCACTCATAAAACCACACATGCAATCACACATCTATTACAAAAAAGAGGAAAAGTACCCCCTAAAAATATGTTAAAGATCTGGGAAACGGGGGAAAATACAAGGATTAATGAGCAAAAGTTCCAACTTGACCTATATTATTTCAAAATATGGCACTAAATACTAAGGACCTCATTTATGAAGGCCTTGCGCCACTGGTACGTCTCTTTTTCCCATTTTAAAAGTGACGCACCGGCGGCGCAAGACCTTCATAAATAAGGCCCTAAAAGCCTTGACCAATACATGCCTCAATAAAGGATTATGTTTAACAAGAGTTTACATATTTTTATTTCAATTGTTTATCATTTTTATTTTCACTCATTTTACAAACTCATTATCCAAACAAATATCAGTACAAGATTTCACAGTTTTGTCAATAATATATATAAATATGCATAGCAAAAACACTCTATATTATACACAAAAATGTACACCTTTTCCATCACACAATTTACTATGTATTTCTCCATGTCTACACTCATTCTCCACTTCAAACACCACACAAACACATTCACACCGTAAAATCTCATTCGTGCCCCAGCCTGATCTCACATACACATAGGAATGAATCCAGGGATATTCTTTTTATTGTTGTTCTGTGGGTTAAGTTTTGGAGGTATCAAAGATACACAACAACCTTCATCAGGACTAAACAAAATATACCATTGGTTATGGCAAGAGAATGTGGATAGTATGAAAGACAACACAATCATCAATAACTACTGAGGTCATGACATGTAATAGTCTACTCTTACTCATGTATTTTCAACTTTTAAGAATTGATGAAGTACCACTTCAAGTTCTTTTATTATATGAATGGTACAAGTGCAGAGACATTCAAATGCCCTTAATTTTTAGGTACTAAGTTGTTTAATATAGTAGTTGCATCATAGCCGACGAGTCTGCATCCTGTTGGTAGTCCAAGCAGATGGCAGGGATATATATCTCTGTAGTCATTCTGCGTATCTCTGTTCTTTTTTTAATAACTGACATGGAGGGGCTCTCGTGCCAGCCCCGTCCTGCTCTCATAGAGCACGCTGACTTCTGAGCAAGTCAAGTGGGAACTTTTGCACATTAACTCATACACCTATATGCAGACCCACACAGGGACTCACAGACCCAAACACAGACCCACATAGCCACACACAGACCCACATAGCCATTCACACAACCAGCCACAGACTCGTACAGGCACTTACACCACTATTTGCAGACCAATAGCACCAATCACATACCCATTCACAGATCCACACTACTACTCACACACCCACTGACACACCAATACAGCCACTCACACATACACTCACAGACCTATGCAGCAACTGACACACCCACTCAGAGACCCATACAGCCACTTGCACACTCACTCACTGACCCACAAAACGTATCATGCACCCACTCACCGACCCATACCACCACTTATACAACTGCTCAATGACCCATACAACCACTCACCTATCCACTCACAGACCCATACAGTCACTCACACACACACACACACACCAACACACACACGCACTCTCACACCCACTCACAGACCCAGACAGACACTGTCCCAGACCCACACAGACACTCACACACCCACTCACCAATCTATACAGATGCTCACACACCCACTCTCAAAGGTTACAGATTACAGTCAGGGATAACATTTTTAAAAAAACTTTTACATTCTCTACAAGTAAACAAAGTTACAGGGCTGTTTCAGTTAGGAAATAACATTATGTAACCATAGCAATTCACTGAAAACACCAAGGGTTACAGGGACATAATAGTTAGGTTTAGATTTTACATGCATAAAACCATAAAAATTCAACTGTTATAGATATACATAACTCGAGAAACTATAACTCGTGCCCTAAGGTACTATAAATCACACCCTCACCATGCACTGCTACTTAACCCACCTATTCCATGAGTAATGACATCTTTTATGACATCATTCATATTATAATTGCCACATTTCATTTACAATTAGTGATGAGAAAACTATGCATGGTGGGGGCATGATTTATAGTTACATTAGAGCACTATTTATAGTATCTTCAGATAATTATACCCTGTCATTTTTGAATTTCTGTGGTTTTATGCATGTAAAATCTGAACATAACCATGACATCCCTGTATCCTTAGTTGTTTGAGTGAAAGAAGATATATACCCAAGCACACTGACACAAGTATGCCTCCTTGACAAACGATTTTGTAAAGCTGACAAACGTTCCTGTGTGCAAGAACAAATGTGTTTGCATCAACTGGCATGCTGCTTTCTTTATTTCTACGAGGATTTTTATTATTTGTATTCTGCATCGAGAGTGAAAGATTAATTATTGCCTCTGCCATTTGTCTCCTAGGGCGGTGGTGGCCTTATCTATTGTGCCATGCACCTCCTGTCACCCTTCGTTTAGAGCTCTCATTCTAATGTACTTAATTCATTGCTTATTGATTAACTGTTTTAGATTGCAGATGCTGCAGATGTAACATTGATGACTCTTGTGCACAGGTATGACTTGGATATTAGCAGGAATATCAGTAGAGACACGTGGTCTGACTTGTACACAGCACCTAGATGTAACATTGATGACTCTTGTACACAGATATGACCTGGATATTAGCAGGAATATCTGTAGAGACACACAGTCTGACTCGTACACAGCACCTAGAAATGAGTCATCTCCTATCTGTCTAAGTCTTACTGCTGAATGATCCGGTCTTAAACGTGTTGCATGTTATTGTTAACCTGCAACTGTGCATGAGTGAGGAACAACTCTTGTTTTTTCATAGATTTTGTACTTGAGTTACAGGAAGTTGGTCATTGGTGTCATCACTTTCAGAAGTGGCATTGTGATGTCTCTGCACTAATGTTTGATCCCCTTGACGTGACGATATTACAACCTGAAAGCAACACAACTAATATTTATGTTACAAGAAAGATGTAATTTTAACTTACAATTTTGTTAATTATTAATTTAATAATTAGAGTATAATTTAAAACATCATTTTTGATCCTACCATTGTGGTATGTTGGATTACACAAATGCAGGGATGCATATGCTGTAACGTAATGTAGAATTAAGCACAGATAACATTTTAATTACGCCTGAGAAATTTGCACAATTTCAGGAACTTTGCATAACAATTGTTTGGCAAAAATCCCAAAATGTACACTTTCAAGGTACATTGCCAAATTACACACATGACCACTTCCGACTGTGTGCTGTGCTTTGTTTAAATAGGTCCTCACTGCAATAATTGAAATGAATATGATATTCATGTAAATGTGTAAAAATTAATGCAATTATACAAAAGCTATTTATGCTAATTTGAGACACTCCTATCTAGAGTCTTAGGGAGTCATTATGATGACGGGCGGACTTAGTCCGCCCGCCATCATACCGGGACCCGGGACCGCCCGCCATAAGGGTGGGGGTCCCGATCAGGGCATTAGGATGCGCTTGCCACACAGGCGGGCGCATCCTGTATATTTACCATTGCAGCGGGCGGAGCAGAAAACTCCGCCCGCCGCAATGGTAAAAGTGCAAGTTGTGCTTTTCTAAGCGCAACATGACAGGCAGCGCGCGGTGCCTGCCATGTTGCACTTAGAAATGCGGGGGGTACCATAGGTACCCCCCAAGCCACGGACGCCCAGGGGGCCCGCAAGGGGACCCTGCAGGGAGTCTCCGCATGGCATTGCCGCCACGGAAATGCATCAGCAAAAGCCCATTGTAATATGGCGGGCGGTGACTAACAGACACCGCCTCCATATTAATCATTTTCACACCGCCACGGTCCCCTCCGCCATCCTAATATGGCTGGGAGGAATTGGGCAATTGATGTCGGGCGTATTTCCTCCGCCAGGAAATCCGCCCGACATCCTAATGGACCCCTTAATATTCTTTGACAAACGTTTCTGGAATGCAATTTAAGATTAAATAGAAAAGTTAATGTGGAGCAGCTGCCACGGTATTTGGAGTTGTAGACTTACACATTAATAAAACACAAACACATATCCTGTAGGTGTTCCTCTGTAATATAATAAAATGAACTTTAGATATCCCAGGTTGGAATATTGATATTAATTGGTGTTTTTCTAATATTGTTGTTAATAATATTGTGATTTTAAATATTGTTGTATATAATATCATTGTTTTTTGCTCACTTGTTTATTTTTTTTAAAATTAGATTCATTTTTTAGTGGTAGAATATATGGGGTTTATGGGACATGGGTGGGGAGTAATTTTATTACTTTGTGTTATAAATTCAAGTAGTTTGGACAGCTTTAGGGGATAGCGAGCGGTTTGGGTCCCGCTTTGCATGTCAGCGATATTTATCGCTAATGACATGCAAAGTGGGTGTACCCAATCTGTTAGCGACTGAAAGCAGTCGCTAATGTCGTCATCGCCTATTAGCAAGGCAGGCGTAGCGATGGAAATATTCCCGCTATTGCCAAAAACTAACGCCTGCTCTGACCAGTTCTTAGCCATGTTATCCAGTGGGAGGTGGATAACATGGCTAAGAGCATTTTGTCGCTAATGCGTGAATATCGCTGTATTCTCAGCGATATTCACGCTATCGCCGGGAAATGTATTGCTTTGGAGATAAACGTTGCTAATAGCACGTTATCTCAGCGATAATTTCCGGCGATGCTTAGCGATAAAAAACTCGTTGCTAAGCCCAGTTAGCGATAAATATCGCTAATCGTTGATAATATGCCCCTAGGTGTCAAATTACTCATAATCATGCAAGCAGGCATAATGCTGTAATTTGTTGCCAATTTTGCTTCAAAGGAGTAATGAGAAATTACAGCGATTACTCCGATTTGCCTGGCATAATAAATATTTTTGGCTGGTCAAATATATTTAATGGTGTCATATTATTATTATTTCTTGTAAAGTATAGCATAGCAGTATTAGTGTAGTTCCTCTTTTGTGAAGTTTGATATTGTTTTCTTCGATGTTCTGTTACACAACCGATCCAGTGGACAGTTAGACAAGGCTGCCTTAAAATCATTAGTCTGTTGTGGTGTTCACTTACCTATAGTTGGTAGGGCAATGCTTAAGTGTCTTTTTTGTAACTCCAATCAGTACTTCAGGCTCAAATGTGTATTCAAATAATTACTCAAGGGTGGTAGGTGATGGTTGCAACTATCGCTTTCCTCCTTTGCTATGTGACTCAACAATACGTTCTCCTTTGTACTGGATCTGAGTTGATGCCGTCTTGTGCATATTTCTTCAGGGGTGCAACAAGTCACCCCAACAGAACTCATGTTTTCTTTTATGTAAGCTAGCTTTTCTTGAGTGACACAGGCACAGTCAGCTTAGTTCTACCAAACAGTTCATCAATGTGTGCTACACATTCCTCGGCAGGTATTTAAGTATTTCAAGATTTGTTCACTGAACGTTGGCTTTTTCTTTCGCTCGGGGTACTGGTTTGCGATCTGTGGTGTAGTTAAGGATGTATGGACTATCATTTTATAGGACTGAAAAAGAGTTCTTAAAAGCTGCCTTCCTCTCTGCTCTCAGGGTCTATACTGAGCATGTACAGGTGTATTTCCTGTTGGATGTGTCATTCAATGCCTGTGTGCCATATTAGCTATTCTTACCATCTCCTTAACAATTATAAATACTAATATTAATAATTATTCTGTATTTTTTAATGAGATTCATACCGAATCACTAATTGGAATAGACATGGGTTTCTACATAAAACATAATGATTTCCAATTTGGCATCGATCAGAATTACCAAATTAGGAATCAGTATTACCATGTTTGTATATCTGGCCTACTGACCTTAAATTCTGCCATGCAACAAGACTGTATACAAGTGCATATCTCACCGAGAACCCTTGTGTTGGCGCTTCATGAAAGTTGCAGGATTCTTAAGAAATGAGGGGCAGATCTACAAGAAAGTGCCGCAGCGTGGCACTGCAAACCTTTTGGCTGTGCCACGCTGCAGCACTTTCAGAGGACAGGAATGCGACATATTTACAAGAATATGTCGCATTCCTGTGCTCTCTCTTGCGCTGGCGCACAAACAGCTGCCAAGCGCCAGCGGATTTCTGCGCCATGGGGAGATTGTTTTGTGAAGGAAGGGGCAGCTTCCTGCACAAAAACAATCACTAAACGCTTTTTCCTCTTTCAATGCGTGCCTGTAGAATGCAGCACGCATTGAAAGAGGAAAAAAGGAGGAGAAATTAAAAAATGTCTCCTCGTTGCGCCTCCCTACGCATTCAGATGCGTCTCCAGATTTACGAATTCTCGTAAATCTGGAGATGTGTCTTGTTCCATGGGTGTTGCATGGGAACACCCACCGCAACACCAATGGACCGCTCCTTCAACGCAAATTGCTGCGTGTGAAGGGGCCATATTTACAAGGACAGGAGAAGTCACGCAGGGTGGCTTTTCCTGTCCTTGTAAATATGTGGAGAAGTGTGGCTCAGGGTGGAGAAGTGTGGCTCAGGGGTTAGAGGCAGCAGACCCGGAAGCTGAGATCGGTCCTGGACCAGGGTTCAATTCCCCGCCTCGGCGGGGTCTTGGGCTAAAAATTCCACGGACTCGATAATTCTCGCCCCGGTGCCTCCACGACTCAAGGGTTCACACTCTGCGACTCTGGGCAATAGCTTGCTTAATCTCCACAACGGCCCCTCGCGGCGGGATGCCTGACTTTCACCTTGTGGATACCCTGCTATCTCACAGGGGAATACCAGGAAGGGTTCCCTAAGCAAGCGCCGGGAAACCCACTGCGGGTAGCTGTGCGCTATATAAGCTCAACTACACACACACATGTAGGAGCCCCCTGTGCCACCAGTACATCACGAAAAGTGATGTACTGATGGGGCAGGGGGCTTGTAAATCTGCCCCTAAGTCTCTTAAGGAAAACAGCGCAAGCATCGGTTTAGTTGGACTATAACTTGCGATGGAAAAAGAAACTACTCCTCACTTCATGAATCTTGTATGCCTTCGTACTTACGATGCAGACAAGCTAGGCGCAGAATCAATAAGAAATGTTGCACCACCTTCAAAACCATGCAAATAGAGTGTTTGAACACATATAAAATACGTTGTGTGTGAGCCTTGGCATACAATGCACTGCCTTATGCGTGCCAAGTATCTGCAACTAAAAAGAGATGGATGGGAAAAGAACTGCAGTCATGAATATGTGCAGCATTAATGATAGCAGGGTGCGCATTTTAAAGAGAAGTGGTGACAACAACCGTGAAGCAGGAGTTGTGAGCAGGAAGGGCAGACATACCCTTTAAAAGGTCAGTAGCTACGTACATGTAATTCAATGAAAGCGAATAAACCAAAGGACATCACCATTGCTTCAAGGTGAGCAGCTGGATAGTGGTGGCTGTAAATCCAAAGACACAAGCTGAAAATCCAGCATTTGCAATGTAATAGGTCTCACATTGCCGAGAGCTTAAGCTATTGGCATTGTAAATGACAATGCCTTCTATTGATCTGTTTTGATAATTAACACATAAACAAAAGACATTGTCATTTACAATGCCAATAGCTCAAACTCTTGTTAATGCAAGACCTCGGCTGCCATTGTTCCGGGCTGCTCGGAAAGTGAAAGAGCACATGGCGCACTGAATGTTGCAGGAAAGCATGTTGTGCCTGCAGTAGGAGAAGGTCATTAAAGAAAATAGTGCTTACAGACTAAATAAGACATACCGTGTAACAACAGAAAAAAAAGGGCCAGTTCTCATAGAATGGCTGGCCAACAACACACACTACAGCAAGGAACTCTTCAACATCATAAAAGAGCTCTCCAATCCCAACAGCAACAACATCATACAGTCACAAGACCTCTGCAACTCCCTCGCCACGTTCTTCCACCGCAAGATCGCCGATAGCCACAACAGCTTCGGGCCCAGATTCCGCCCCCAGCCACCGAACCAACGCCCCCTACAACGACCCTCAGCGCTTGGACTCCCATCAGCACCAAAGACACCGCCCACGCTATGAACACCATCCACTCCGGCTCTCCTTCCGACACATGCCCTCACCACATCTTCAACAAAGCCGACACCATCATCGCTCCACACCTACGGAACATCATAAACAACTCCCTCGTGTCCGCCACCTTCCCAGAGAGCTGGAAGCACGCAGAGATCAACGCCCTACTGAAGAAACCCACAGCGGACCCTAAAGACCTCAAAAACGTCCGCCCCATCTCTCTTCTTCCCTTCCCGGCGAAAGTGATCGAGAAGATCATCAATAAACAGCTGACCGCATTCCTCGAGGCCAATCGATCCCTCGACCCATCCCAGTCTGGATTTTGAGCCAACCACAGCACCGAGACCGCCCTCATCACAGCCACCGACAAAATTAGGACCCTACTCGACAACGGGGATAACCACCGCCCTCATCCTTCTAGACCGCTCAACCGCCTTTCATACAGTCTGCCATCGCACCCTAATAAGCCGCCTGCACAATGCCGGGATCCAAGGCAAAGCCCTGGACTGGATCACCTCGTTCCTCTCCGACAGAAGCCAGCGCGTCCGCCTCCCTCCCTTCCGCTCCGTGCCACCAAGATCATCCGCGGCGTACCCCAAGGCTCATCGCTCAGTCCAACCCTCTTCAATATCTACATGAGCCCCCTCGCCACCATCGCACGCAAACACAACATCAACATCATCTCATACGCCGACGACACCCAGCTGATACTCTCACTCACCAAAGACCCAGCCACCGCCAAACTCAACCTCCAGGATGGAACGTCGCTGAATGGATGAAACTCAGCCGCCTGAAACTGAACTCAGACAAGACGGAGGTCCTCATCCTCGGACCATCCCCATCCGCCTGGGACAACTCCTGGTGGCCCACAGAACTGGGCACCACAACGACACCCACTGACCACGCACGCAACCTGGGATTCATCCTGGACTTCTCTCTCACGATGACCAAGCAAGTCAACGCCATCTCATCTTCATGCTTTAACACACTGCACATGCTCCGTAAGATCTTCCGGTGGATCCCTACCGGAACTAGAAAGACGGTCACCCAGGCCCTCGTCACCAGCCAACTAGACTACGGGAAAGCCCTATACGCAGGAACCACAATCAAAATTCAGAAAAGACTCAAACACATACAGGACGCATCCGCACAACTCATCCTCGACATCCCCCGCCACAGTCACATATCAGCCCACCTGAGAGACCTGCACTGGCTCCCCGTCAGCAAAAGGATCACGTTCAGGCTCCTCACCCACGCACACAAAGCGCTCCACGACATAGGCCCCGAATACCTCAACAACCGCCTCACGTTCTACACTCCAACACGCAAGCTCCGTTCTGCCAGACTCGCCCTCGCCATCGTCCCACGGATCCGAAGAACCACCACCGGAGGAAGATCATTCTCCTACCTGGCGGCCAAGATGTGGAACTCCCTCCCCGCCCACCTACAACTGACCCAGGACCACCTCACATTCAGGAAACACCTCAAGACCTGGCTCTTCGAGCAGTAGCGGCACTCCCCCCCCCCCCCAGCGCCTTGAGACCCTCACGGGTGAGCAGCGCGCTCTACAAATGTATTGATTGATTGATTGATTATAGGAGGTTACAAATGAAGATAAGGTGGTACTAAGGAGGAATTAACAAGCCTATTAGCTAATCAGAAGCCAACATTTACTAAGGACAATGAAACAAGCCAATGACAAATATGGGTGGAGAGTGGGCGGGGCTTCAAGTCCATACTCGAATACAGCATGCCTCGCATAGCATTGCATGCGCTGCCCAGGCTCGACCTAAAAATAACTGATCCTATATGATCCTACATGACAATCAGTCTGGACGGCTTTGTTTTCATTGATCTGTCCCTAACAGCATAGCCCTAACTTGAATGTCTTGCACTGTACAACCTCAAATTCACATGCCCTGTAGCCACCTGCAATTTTCCTATTTGTGTTGGCCCAAGAACCAGCTGGTAAGAAACAATACTCCAATCAGGATGTCTGCAGAGACTCTCTCCAATCCTTTGACCACTTTGAACATCAGATGTTGTCTAGCTCCGTTCCTGCAAAGAATGCTTGTTCTGCTTTAGAGTGTTATGAATTATACTTTTTTTAAGGGGCACACCTTAAGAAGGGCCCTTGGCTTACCATCAGTACATACACCTATAAGCTGCATAAGAGCTATCCCACAAGTGCCAGTTTATTGAATTGGTCTGGACTTCAGAAAAACAGCAACAGTTTGAAAGAACACTTGATCGAGATAGGACTTCAAATGCTGCAATCTCACTGTAAAGCTGTAGCCAAGAAGATGGATACTACCATTTGTTGCATGCAGCTCCAACATGGTTTTAGCCCAGACCACAGCACTGTTAGCACTGCTATTGTGGAAGCACGGGAGAGAAACAAAGTGAAGAATATTCAACGATGCTCCCTAACCACTGAGCTTCTGGGACAGATATGAAAAAGGGAATGTCATCAGAGTTGTGAGCAGTAAGAAGAAAGTTGTGAGCATGTATTCCTCCTTTCCAATTGTTTATGTTCACCCCCATCAATGGGTATATTATTCTTTTTTGTTTTCTTGAAGATAGCACAGAACAAGTTTGGTCGAGTGGGCAACCAAATTTGAGAGACGGTCGCCATAAAATAACACATCTTGTCACCGGGTAAATCTGTGTTATTTTATGGCGACCGTCTCTCAAATTTGGTTGCCCTCTGACGATGTTTGCCACATTATGTGAAAATGAATGAAATTGACCATGATACAATGCTGCCTTGGAAAATCACAAATAGCCTTGAGAAAGCCCTGGCCTCAACACGTGTTGGCTGCTCTGTCCTGGTCTCCTTAAACAATTTCTACAATGAATAAATGACAAATGAGTGAAAATGGATGAAATAAAGTTAAAAATACAAATAAAAAAACTACGTTCACTCGACCAAACTTGTACTGTGCTATCTTCAAGAAAACAAAAAAGAATAATATTATATACAAGTGCCCCTGCCATCACTTTTTGACTGAATGTTAGCCTTTGATCCTGTGTAGCGCTCTGCCACCTTTCTGATCACCTATATGTGTGCTGTGCTGTACAAATCCATACTAATATTATAAAGAGAGAGCTGAAACCTTTGAGGCGGGTAAACTCAAGAAGTACATTACCAATCACAACACCCAATACAGCATTGGAAAGGGGAGTTGCAGCAGATGGACATAGGCTATACAGGTGGCCACCATATACATTAGAAACATCAAAGAACCTTAGGGGTAAAGTAGTCCCTTGTGGGCATGGGCGTTGGCGTGGGCATGTCGGGGGCGTGTTCGTGGGCATTTCAAACTACACACATATTACTTTTTGGCCGTAACCGTTGTCAGAGGGGCGTGGGCGTGTCAAACTACAAACTTAGAGGGCCGTGGGCGTGTCAGGAGCGTGGTCGTAGCTGTGTCAAAGTACACACGTTATACTATGTGAGAGGGGCGTACCACAACAGCGTTCTCAGAGGGGCGTGCCACAAATGTTCTAACAAAAATATGGCTGCGTCATTCAGTAGCGCGCCTTTCCATTCACGAGTTATAATCACTTCTCACACGTCCGTATAGAAGACACAAGGTGCGCCCCATTCACGCACATTGCCATTCAGGCGGCATTAATAACATATGTTGCGAAGCAACCTTTGTGGGCATAAGCGTTACCGATCTCAACCGGGGATAAACGCAGGCGTCTCAGAATGCACACGCCCACACGTCTCAGAATGCACACACCCACACATAACAGCGCTGAACAGCACACACACCTCACGACGTGCACGAACGCTAATCTCACTGTGATGAGATTAGCGTTCGTGCAAGTCGTGAGGTGTGCGTGCCCTTCAGCGTTGTTGTGTGTGGGCGTGCGCATTCAAAGACGCCTGCTGCATTGGAAAGCGGTGGGGTAGCGTTCGGTAAAGTTTGCCGTCCTTCAGGTAAATCTTTTTTATACCCGGACAACATCGGGACGGGCAGCTAGTAACACATAAAAGACACTGAAAGACGATATTTACTAACACCAAAGACAGCTTCCATGGAAGATCACACAAAGAGAGCCCAACTGTGTGTTGCGTCAAACAACCACATTGAGAACACAGGCCATCAATGACTGATGCACAAGCTCACAAACTGAACAGAGAAAAGAGCTTTACCAAGCATGAAGAGACAACATTGCTGCCACATCAGCTTGAGAGACAAGCACACCAACAGTCTGATAATTGGACCACAGACATAATCACCATGCTGAGAAAGTCATTACACACCACTTACTGACATTTTAAGAGCATACTTATCGTGATAATTAAACTACAACATTCGAAATGTGAAGTACTACTGACTAAAAAAACACACAACCCCCTTGAGGGCGTCAACATCACATTGTGCTTTCCATTTGGCAGGTACAACAGCAGTCTTACTTATGGAAATAGAGAGAATCATTGGCACACAAAAGTTTGCCATTGCTAAAGACAGACTTAGCTGAACAGAGATGGAAACATGGAAGTGACACATTACAGACATGAGAGGGAGAGCGCCAGTGGCATTGATACATTATAGGGGACTACATCACTAGCAAACAATCTAAGGATCAGGGGGAAGAGGAGGGCGACTCAGCACTGACATAAGACACGGACACCAAGAGAGGGACACCGTAGATGAAAGTGGGAAAGACTGAAATTAATGAGAGGGACATCGAGGGAAAGCTAACAATGATAAACAGCAGCAACACACCCAAAGAAATACAGGCGCAGTGACTTCAGAAACAAACATTAAAGTGACAGTGTACCTGCTACCAAAGAGACAGCAGTACTGAAAAAGACACGAGGAGTGACACTGTCAATAAAACCGAAGACAAACACCGGGAAATGAACAATAATAAAAACAACATTATCATAACGAGAAAGACATCCTGGGCGAAAGTGACAGAAATTTGACAGATCAACTTGGAGGTACAGTGGACGCCATGAGATGATATTTTAATGTAAATCACACCAGAAACAACTAACCAGGCAGGGGCGCCTGATGCAGCGTATACTGACTATGGACTGGGGCCACAAAAGTCGAGAAACTGGTGCTAGGTCCAACTAAGAGACTGTAGAGACAAGCAGTGGGACACACGAAAAGCAGCCACTAAGACGGTCCCTAAAGGGCTGAAAGGATCAAGACACTAGAACACAGATGCTAGACAGTAGCCTTTTGACACCGGTGGTGCAGACACCAGGAGATGCAGCAGCTGATGCCCCGGAGGACCACCCGTGGAGGTAGTACACACCCCAGCTAAACACCGGAAGAAACTGCATTATCCGCATCAGGAGCAGAGGCAAACACTGTGAGGGGTCAGAAGCTGAGTTGGTACTGAACAACTCGGTCAGAAATGCAAAGAAAAACAGAAATTGGCACAGGAAGAGCATGTACCATCAATACACGCAGACGAAATAACACAATGACAGCCAGCAATCGGATCCCCAGAGATAGACACACTAGGAGGCAGCGTTGCTGACCCAAAAAGAAAGGTAAAATGACAGACACACTGACACATCCTGAACAAGCATTTGCAATGCAATAGGACTCACATTTATGGAAGACGTATTGCATTGCAAACAGGAGTGAGGATGGGCGGACGGGGGGGGGTCAGGGTTGCGATAATACATGTACAGCAGTAGTGCGGGGAGTGGCAGGGGTGCAAGAAGGCCCGGACAACGGGAGTGCGGAGGAGGGGGGACAAATATAGTGCTCTAAATAACACGTACTGTACAGTGTAACACTTGAAGTACAGGTGCCAATAGCCATAGGAGGGTACAAATGATGACATGAAATAATAAGGCGGAACTAACAAGCCTCATAATCAATCAGAAGACAGAATTTACGAATGACAAAGACAGAAACCAATGAAAAATATGGGCGGAGAGTGAAGACAGCTTGTCTGTTTGCTATATTTTATTTACCAATAGGCTGTAATATTCTCATGTATGTAACATCAGATGTAATTCGATGTTTTGATGGGCTTGTGCCTGATGCCAAGGACATTAGCATCCTGTTGTTATCTAATTTCTTAGACTTCTGCTTCTACATTCCGACTTCTGCTGTATATCCCATCCTCTTCTGGGTCACTGTCACATGATGCCTCATTATAGTATTGTGCAGTATGCAAGAAATTATTATTGTGCAACAAACCTTACTTGGCTCATGCTGAACCTGTGCGATGCACTAATTGGAAATGATGGGCCTGATTTAGAGATCGAGGGATGGCTGTATGCCTGACAAACATGAAAGACATGTAGTTCCCCAAATCTGGAGATATCTGCCGGCCCTACATGCATCTCTTAACATTGGCAGGTATCGCTGTCATGACGGTTCATGCCAATGTTGTAAAATTTTGAAAGACGGCTCCATCAAACAGGATGTTATGATTATTCTGTCTTTTCTCTCATAGGTATTCCCCTGTTAGCTTTGACATGTTGCTCATTTAAATGTGAAAGTCTGTGATTGACATGAAACACACATTTGTTTAATCTCACTTCTTTCTTTACAATGTGAAAATCATCACTGCTTCAATATGTTCACATCATTCAATCTGAGTATTCTATTTTGTTCTACATGATTATTATCAAGTTATGAACAGAGTTCCATTGGGAGCTGATGATTGTTTTTTTTGTTTGTTGTTATTAAAATAACAGCAGAGGCGTGGCTTGAGGCGTCAAGATGGAGGTCGCACTCTAAGAGTGCTCCGGACCCCTCCGTCATCCGCCTTGCATCCTGCTATTAGCTGCAGCCATCCGAACATCATACCTGCTTGCAGAGGTCCCCTGTGGAGAGAGCGCTGCTCCAGCCTGTCAAACTGCCAGTTCTGGGCTCCTTAATGTGGAGGGTGGATCTGCACACCTAAGTACAGTGGAGTTTCTTTCAATGTTAGTGCACTTTAATTAGGTTTTTGCGTGCTCTCTAGGAATGAGGGTGCGTGTCCCGCTCCCCCGTCGGTTTCAACTGTGTAAATATAAGCCCAAGGGCAACCCTGGGCTGCTAGAGGCACAACAGATGGGCCATGGGCCTTTCTCAATATATTCACAAGTTAATCCAATAAATTTACTGCATGAGCAGACAACATTTATTATCAACACTTAACATATACGTAAATAATATAAATAGCTTCTGTTGCTTTCTAGTCACATTCATACGTAAATTTTTATGCTAAACTGAAAATGTTCAATGATCACATGATCAGATTACATACTGTAACCACTAAAGAAATTGCACATGGCAAAATATACGATAGTTAAACAATTGAAATTGATATCCAAAATCCCAATGCATTTCGGGTTCAGCTTGAACCCTTCGTCAGGGGATAGAAGAAGGTGAAAGGCAATCTTGAAATAACAACGTACTGTGATGAAGTCTTTGCAGGATCTACAAGACAGCAACATAAAATCTGTATCTGACTCTCGCAAGAATCACAATTTACACAGAAACAGGCTAGGGAGTGCCACTGAGAAAAACCTCGAATGGAAAGTGATGTGCACCATGCAAAAGATGTATGTATGCATTCTTGTGTCGGGGGAACATGCAAGTTTCTGCCAGTCTGGCGAAGATCCAGAAAGAGTGAAATAGCTTCCAAGCAATTACAGGAAGAATAAGGAAAGCGGGTTCAATTTCCCAGTTAAAGAACTCGTGCCTAATTAGTAACAAATGCAAAAACGTGCTTGCGGGTCGTGCTGAGAGGGTGAGAAAACTGCAATACGCTTACTGGGATGCAAGCGCATTTAATGCGCGGGTTCCCGAATGTCTCTTGAAACTGCCAAAGGAATAGACAGCGTGAGTCCAGTTTCCTAAAAAAAACAAAATAATGGGGATGTGTAAATGGCGTGTGTGTAGTTACGTGAGCATGCCACAAAGGGAACTAGCGGAAAGAGCTTACCGCCAACCGTAAAATATGAAAAATGGCTCCGTAAGCCCAACAGGAGAAACCTGAAAGTTAACAATACCGTCATAAGTATTAAGGCATCAACGGTTAATGAAAAGCTGAAAAAATCAGACAAACGGTCCGTAAGCCTACTTACAATCACCAAACGCCGCTACACTAATTCAGATGTATGACGCGAGTCCGCCCATCGAGTCACGTGGTGCAGAACTCGCAGAGATTTATTGTAACAAAAATAAAGGACAGACTAAAAATACAAGGAAACTGACGAAGCTATAGGGAAAAGAACCAAAATAATCGAGTTGAATCTAAAGTCCCTCAGAATCAAAGAAGTGGAGAAGATAATGATAAAACTGTTTCAAATCAATGTGAGATAGAACTATAAGCGTAGAACATCCTGCCGAGCAGAGAGAAATGTACGTGTATTCGTTACCAAACATATGTGATGCAACCGATATTATACTAAAGTGATCGAACTTATAAAAGTGTAACAGAGATTAAGATAGTATATAAAAGATATAAGGCCTTGGTGTCACAAGAAAGAGAAAAAAGTGAAAAGAAAAACATGAACCAATTACTTAGGAAACAAAACTAGCAACGTGCAAGGGATCCCAGTGTACTCCCGTACAGTCTAAAAGAAAAGATTTACATTTAAAGAAAACACAGTAATTCATAATGGTCGTTAAGACCCCCTGGACTGACTGTTCCTAAGGTTTTAATCCAATGTGTTTCCCTCCTGGCTAGGAGAGTGTGAAAATCTATTCCTGCGACTTGTTGAATGCATTCTAAAACAGTGTATCTTAGTTGGGGAATAGTGTGTTTCACTTCTACCCAATGTCTGGCTAATGGGGAATGTGTGTTCTTATTCCTAATGCAGCTTTTGTGCTCTACTATTCGTGTCTTGATTTTTCTACTGGTCCTGGCTATATAAACAAGCCCACATGGGCATTTAATTGCATACACAACTCCTTCAGTAGTGCAATCTGCGTTGTGTCTAAGTTTTATACTTTGACCTGTGTGGGGGTGCATGAATCGATTCCCAGTAATGACATTGCCGCATTGGCCACAATTGTAGCATTTCATCATGCCCTTCTCCCTCTGTCTGCTGTTTTTTTTTTAGGGTTTCAAGAATTCCCGTAAGTTCTTTGCCCTTGTGTGTGCAAACAATGGTACACCATGAAATACTTCTCCAAAGTCTGGTTCATTGTCAATTAATTCCCATCGATTTCTAATGATGGATTTGATCTGTGATGTCTGCATTGAATTCTTTATGACAAATACTTCTCGTTTGATGGGAATCTTGGCTTTTGGTATCAAAAGTTCATCACGGTTTTTGTGAGATATTTTTAGAGCAGCTGCATCTAGTATATTTTCTGGATAACCACGATCCTTGTACTCTTGAGTTTGTTTGATAATCAGATCTTTACACTGGTTGTCATCAGATATGATTCTCTGGGTGCGCATCATCTGTGATATCGGAAGATGCTTTTTTTTTTTTTTTTTTTTTTAAAACCTTTATTGGCATCAAAAGGATATACAAGTCTAGGCCTACAACCAAACCGGCCGGCCGCAATGTGTAAAGCAATCAGAGGTTCCAAGGCAAACATTACAGAATCAATCAGCACGAAGCAGAGGCAGTACAATCGTTAAAAGGGGAGAAGAGACTTAGGAACCAGAGGGCCAAAACACAGGAGCAAAAAAGGTTAATTTTATAATATGGGGATAAGGCGTATGACAGGTTCACTGTCAATATAGAGACGTCCGATGTCCCAGAACCAGCCTCAGCGGCAATAAGGGGGTAAGGGGCCGCAGTACAGGAGAGACAACACAATGCACACAAGAAGATCAGGATAATTAAGACATAATCGACACCTGAGCATTATCATCGTCACATGCCCACCACCCAAACCACAGCTAAGCCAGGACAGAGGGATCGGAGAAACAGCACATCAAAATCAGCCCGTCATAGTGACCTCTAGGAAAAAGGAGGGAGGGGGCGGGGACGAGGAAAAGAGGGGGAAGAGGGGGGAAGGAGGGGGAGGGGAGGAGGACAAGGTGGAACAATGAAAAAAGGAAAAAAGAAATGAAATATAAAAACGAAAGGAAGAAGACACGTCGACACAGGCGCCCTGTGGCGGGAATGCAGGAGACAACAGGAGTATCAGCACCAGTGAGGGTACAGCGATCGAGAAGAAAAGCAACCGAATCATAAAAGGAGGGTTAACGACGCCACACACCCCACCCCGAACACACCATGGGAGGCCGGGACAGACGCGGCTTTACGAAAAAGAGATACAAAAGGGCCATAGAACCAGAAAACAAACAACAAATAGAACCCAACCCACCCATCCCACCCTGCACCCCTGTAGAAGGCTATGGCCTACCCTTCAAACAGCGTGCCTGTCGCCCTAAACCAGAACCCGAAATATAGCGAGAAGGAAGAGAGAAGAACGAGACAAAAAGGGAACAGAAACGGAAAGAAGAAAACAGGAGGGAGGAGCATAAGAACAGCAATCAATATGGCCGGCCGCCGCCCTCCGCCCAACCAAACAATCACAGCAAAAACAGACCAGGACTACACCCCATCAAGCGCCATAAAACGTACAGAGAAGCGGACCTCCCACCTCTCCACGGGTAGAAACAATTGCGCCACTAAGTCGTATACCAAGAATCAACCAAGAGTCGTGCATATCACCCCCATCCATTCCGAACCACAAATCCCACCCACCACATGACAGTGTAAAATGAGATACTAAATACAAGACCAGCATACAATCGAGAAAAATGGCGACTACCATAACAACATGGGGGGTAAATCGGTCCGCAAGGGAGCAGAAGTCCAAACAGAGAGTTTAGATGTATCAGCAATCGCAGCACGGATGATGAAAAACAGGAGTTCAGTTTCGCCGCTGGGGAGGGCGAGGGGGTCTCTATGATAGACAAAGGCAAAGCCATCGGAGCAGGTGCAGGCGGCAGTCCACCAATAGTTCCAGGCATCCATGTCGGACAGGGCCGCGGCACAATGTCCAAGTCCCCAGGGTCAGAACCTAGAAAAACAGGGAGCTCCAAAGTCACCGGCACACAAAACGATCTTCGATCAGCGGCAGCAACACTTGCAGCAATCGAGGGGGGCGAGGCAATGGAGTCACTGAAACAAGAGGGCGGCAAGAAGAAACGGCTGCCCAAAATGGCGGCAGATCGTGGCGGACCCACAGGGACATCGGGGTCCAGGGATGCGCGCAGGGATCTCAGAGCTTCCAGGATATCTCTGACCGTAAGCTCACGCTCACCAGACCAGATCCCCGCTCAAGTAGGCAACCCAAGCCCGCCGCCACAGGGTGATTCTTGTTCCAGAGGGTCGGCCGCCATTTCGTGAAGTCAGCCCAGTCGCCGCCCTCCACGACCCCCGGAAAAACAGTTCAAAAATGTAGGACTTTACAGAGCTCCGGGGGTTCCAGCAATGGCAGCCTTGGTGCCGAAAGGATGTCCGCCCAATACGGGTCCCCGCCTACACCAGCACCGGCGCCCCCAACAAGCAGAGTCTGGGCGCAGAGGACCAGGGCCGCCGGACAAAGCAGCGGCGGGGGGAGGACCCCTTCACAGAGTCAGTCCCCGGTGCATCTCACCCACATCAGCCGCGCGGTCACCAGGGCAGGCCCGGATCAGGATCGCCGGGATTTTCGCACAACGGCTCTCATCATTGGTTCACGCTCTCGGCCGGGGCCGAGAGCCGTCGGATCCCACAGGCTTGGTCCCGGTCTAGGTTCACCGGAGGCCCCGATCTTGCGCAGGGCACAACTTCGGAGCCGCTGCACATTGAGATCTCCGGGCCAAATGGTAAGTACAAACAAAGTGTTCTGTTTCCAATTCCCCGATAATGTGTCGTCTCCGGACAGGATAGAAGACAGGATAGGCAATCAGGCCGGAGGGCTGCGGGAGCCGAGCTAAAAGGCGACCATTACGCTCGCGAGCTTGGCTCCTCCCCCGGAAGATGCTTTTTTAAGCTGTATGGGTGAGCACTAGTAAACAGAAGAGCATTGTTGACATCCGTTGGTTTCCTGTATAAGGATGTTTCTAGGCCCATGGCTGTTCTTCTTATCTCAATGTCCAAGAAATGAATTCTTTCTTTGTTGATGTCATGAGTGAATTTGATCCTAGGATTCAACGTATTCAATTCAACTATCCTTTCTTCCACTGCTTCCTTGGTACCTGTCCAGATGAGTAGAATGTCATCAATGTACCGAATGAATAATGCTGCATGTGTTTGTCACAATGGATTGGATGTAATGAATTGGTCCTCGAAGTGGGACATGAAGGTATTCGCGTAGGAAGGTGCTCCTGGAAATCCCATTGCGGTTCCAGTGCGCTGGATGTAAAACTTCTCTTGCCAGGAAAAGTAACTGTGGTAAAGGGCAAAGTGCAACAATTCTAAAAGAAACATGCTCTTCTGGTGATCAATTTCCGAGTGCAATAGCCGCCGTTCTACTGCCTCCAATCCTTCTTCGTGCGCAATAAAAGTATACAATGCGACCACGTCAATGGTGCAGAGCCAAATATCTTGTAGAAAAAGGTGCCGTTGTGTTTACAGCTTGTTCAAACAATCAGTTGTATCCTTTACGTAAGTGACCCAAGATTCTACTAGGGGTTGCAGGTGAAAGTCCAGGTAATGCCCCAGTGGTTCATGAATTGATCCACATCCTGCCACTATGGGTCGAAATGGTGGTGAGGTTCTATGCTTATGTACCTTTGGTAACATATATAAGGTCGGAACCTTAGGTGTAGTGTTGAATAGAAATTTCCTGGTGTTTTCATCTATGACGCCAGACTCAAAGGCACTTTGTAATACATTGCTCAGTGTATTCATTAGATCTTTTGTGGGATCATACTCCATCTGTATGTAGGTATCCTCATCGTGTACATGTTCATTCACACTTCGATTGTAAAAGTCTGTGTCTAGTATTACCAGTGCACCTCCTTTATCAGCCGGAAGGAATGTAATAGAAGAGTCCTGTCTTAATTTATTCAATATCCGTCGTTCCTTTGAGGTGAGATTTGAGTGTCGTATAGAACCATATTTGATATGCTCCAGATCTTTTTTGACTAATGTCTCAAATGTGTAAAGTGTCTTGTGTGAGACTTGTGATAAGAACTTGCTCTTAGGTCTAAATTTTCGTTGTTCCTGTGTCATCTCTTCTGTGTTGGGATTGATAGAAAAAAAACACCTAAGTCTACGTTTTCTCATGAATTTGAAAAGGGCGACCTCCGTCTCCAATGCATTCGATGTGTAAGAGGGAACAAAGGATGTTCCTTTGTTGAGTACATGTATTTCTTCCATGTTTAGTTGTTTTTTTGAGATGTTTATAACTAGGGACTTCATTTCTTCACGTTCCTCTGTGGTCTTCCCTGTTCCTTTATGACTTTTGGTTTTTCCACGCCTGGTACTTCGTCTGGGTTGATTAAGTTCTTGTCCGGTGGAACCTTGGTCATGGGGCCTTCCACTAAAAAAGGTACATTGCTAGTTGAAGATGTTGCTGTTTCCTCTGTGGCTGCCGTAGTTACTTATACCAACGAGGCGGCTGGCCTCTGTAATGATAGATCCTGATCCGTAACTATGCTCTCTTCGGATGACGTGGCTCCAGGTTTTTTAAAGACTCTCCTCTGCGCGTATTTCTCCGCCCATGTATAAACTTCATCCAATTTATAATCTATCGTGTCCCGACGGAACTTGCGGGTCTTTCTTTCATGTACTTCCTTTGCGTGGTTGTCCAAATTTTTGTTGATCTTCTCCAATACCTGATTCCAGTCCTCTTGCTCCATGCGCTGAGTAATTTCATCTTTTAATTTATTGCTGTCAAACATGAGTTCACCCAGAAGAGATGAGATTTCTTTGATAATAAGTAGAATAAGATCAAGAGAGCATTTGTTGAGAATGGCATACCAACGTGCCATAAAAGATCTGTTGAATTTGAAGAGCATAGGGTGGAGAGCAATTCTTAAACCACGGGGTATACGCCTGACTTTATGATACTCTATCAGAGTTGTGGCGTGTAATCGCTGGTTTACTTATTTTCTCATTAAATATTCTAGTTGCCTCAGTTGCTGTGTTGTAGTGCCTGTCGATGTGCCATACTCCCTTACTTCTTTTACTAATGCGCAAATTGTTTGTGCTTCTTCTGAAGAATAAACCTTGGTTTCTGCCTGGTTGGTAGTCAAACTAGAGATATCTTGCCAAGACATGATAAATGTGTGGGTGCTGATCCACAATTGGGCACTGTGAGTAAAACAATTAATGTGGAGGGTGGATCTGCACACCTAAGTACAGTGGAGTTTCTTTCAATGTTAGTGCACTTTAATGAAGTTTTTGCGTGCTCTCTAGGAATGAGGGTGCGTGCCCCGCTCCCCCGTCGGTATCAACTGTGTAAATATAAGCCAAGGGCAACCCTGGACTGCTAGTGGCACAACAGATGGGCCATAGGCCTTTCTCAATGTATTCACAAGTTAATCCAATAAATTTACTGCATGAGCAGACAACATTTATCATCAACTCTTAACATATACGTAAATAATATAAATAGCTTCTGTTGCTTTTTAGTCACATTAATTCGTAAAGTTTTATGCTAAACTGAAAATGTTCAATGATCACATAATCAGATTACATACTGTAACCACTAAAGAAATTGCACATGGCAAAATATACGATAGTTAAACAATTGAAATTGATATCCAGAATCCCAATGCATTTCGGGTTCAGCTTGAACCCTTCGTCAGGGGATTGAAGAAGGTGAAAGGCAATCTTGAAATAACAACGTCCTGTGAGGAAGTCTCTGCAGGATCTACAGGACAGCAACATAAAATCTGTATCTGACTCTCGCAAGAATCACAATTTACACAGAAACAGGCTAGGGAGTGCCACTGAGAAAAACCTTGAATGGAAAGTGATGTGCACCATGCAAAAGATGTATGTATGCATTCTTGTGTCGGGGGAACATGCAAGTTTCTGCCAGTCTGGCGAAGATCCAGAAAGAGTGAAATAGCTTCCAAGCAATTACAGGAAGAATAAGGAAAGCAGGTTCAATTTCCCAGTTAAAGAACTCGTGCCTAATTAAAAAACAAATGCAAAAACGTGCTCGAGGGTCGTGCTGACATTAAGGACAGGGTGAGAAAACTGCAATACGCTTACTGGGATGCAAGCACATTTAATGCGCGGGTTCCTGAATGTCTCTTGAAACTGTCAAAGGAATAGACAGCGTGAGTCCAGTTTCCTAAAAAAACAAAATAATGGGGATGTGTAAATGGTGTGTGTGTAGTTACGTGAATTAGTGTAGCGACGTTTGGTGGCTGTAAGTAGGCTTATGGACCGTTTGTCCGATTTTTTCAGCTTTTCATTAACCGTTGATGCCTTAATACTTATGACGGTATTGTTAACTTTCAGGTTTCTCCTGTCGGGCTTACGGAGCCATTTTCCATATTTTATGGTTGGCGGTAAGCTCTTTCCGATAGTTCCCTTTGTGGCATGCTCACGTAACTACACACACGCCATTTACACAACAAGGGATTAAGGGGAATTGGATTGAGAAGAGACTGCTTTTTGTTTTTTCACTTTTTTGATCTTCTTGCTACTATTGTTTCAACATGCCGTCATTTCTTGTCTCTTACTGGAGAAAAAAACATTAGGTACACAGAATATACATATTCATAAACTACTATCAGTAATTTTAAGAGCGATACATACTGTGCACATGCTATTCAATGGAAAAATTAAATACTGTACAGAACCATTTTATGAAGTAGCTTTTGCCCCTCTTGTGTTAAATATCAATTGCAGCATTATAGAGATAAGTAGAATCCACCCACACAAGATAGGTAGAAAGGTAGATGGTCTTGGGTTGGATGTGTTTCCTACAATGGTGGGAAGCACATTGTGTTCTTTAAATACCCCTCACACACCAAAAGAGCCCTTGGTGTAATGCTTCATAGGCGAAAAGGTAGATGGTCTTGGGTTGGATGTGTTTCCTACAATGGTGGGAAGCACATTGTGTTCTTTAAATACCTTTCACACACCAAAAGGGCCCTTGTTGTCATGGTTCATCATAGGGGTCTTCGCACCCCTCTATGGAATGCGGCGTGCTACTAACCAGTGGGTACGTGGGAGCACTGATGTAACCACTATGTGTAGCGCGAGAGGGGGCTTGTTATGTGAGTGGTATGGTCAGGAGTGGATGGTGAGTGAGTGTTAAAAAATACCTAGCAAGTGAAGAGTAAAAGAAATTTTAATAAACCTCCGTGCCGGTATTTTTAAAAAGGTGAGGTGGAGGTTTGATGTATTAATGTACAAAACCTCCTGTGCATGTCAACATGTTTTGAAGCGTACTGCTTCTTCTTCAGGACAGGTACAGAGATCCCTTAAATACTCACATGCGACAGTTTAATACCGTCTATACATAAGTAAAATTATGTGTAGAATTAATGTATAAATGTTGACAAATGTGCCTATTATGGTCAATTGGACTGGAACAAGGTAAAACCTTAATGTCAATCTGAAAAAGAACACAAAAGTACATAAGGTGAGTAGAATCACTCCGGACATGAAGATCGTGACCTGTAAAAGTGAAATATACAGTGTCTATTCGTAACCCTGAGAATATCAGTGCTAGTGCAGTGTCCTGTAAAAAATTGGGATAATTTTGTAGGTCGATATTGTGACCTTCGATATTTTGTCAGTGAGTCAGTCCATGTACCGCACTACTCTGCCCCAGCCCCAAAGCTAATTGTTGTTGCTGCAGGTCAGTGGCTACCACCTGCATGCCAATTTCTAGACTGCTTTCCTACCTGTCTTGATGTGCTGTAAATACCCCAACGAGGCAGAGGTGATGATGGACGGATCATGTGCATTGGGGTGAGTCTGAAATGTGATTGTTCTCCTGAACTGGCATAGAGCACGTGCACTAACTCCAGCAGAACTCTGTAATGATGGTGCTGTCAGACCTATTTGGTCCAGGCAGTAAACTTTCTGTAAGGAGGAGGAGCACAAAAGAGATTCCTTGCTGCCATAGCAGATCCAGGACATCCTGCAGACAGTCTGTCTGAAGTACAGAAAGCCAGTGGAGTGTTTGAGTCATAGGAGAACAGTACTGGTCAGTATTAAAGAAAGAAGTGGGTAGGCATCATAGTTGGACCTACTGACTAGATCGGAAGACTCAGAGCCGAGAGTCTACTAGGGCTTCTGTGCACAAAAGACTGAGTTCCACATCATCCAGTGCAGAAATCATCACATTTGGCTGTGGCACTTTGCAGCTGTGCACTAACACCATTAGCAGGTCAGGCTACAAAAACACATACTGGCTAGCAATCAGGCAATGGCATCTAAGCGCTTTCTCATAGCTACACAAACAAAAGCGAGACAATATACAGCGAATTAACTTGCCTTATGGAGGACGGCAATTTGCTTTTCTTAAATCTAGGTATTCATTTGCCTACTTTTCTTTGAGGTAAGCCAATATTGTTTTCTCTCTCATTCAAACCGTACCATTCATGGACCAATTGAAATGGCTCATCATGCTGAGCATTCCACACATTTATCTCAGGTTAAATATTGAAAAGTTTGTTTTTGAAATATTTTAAATTAAATATACATGCTTAAAAATACTTTTAGTTACCAAAAATGTGGTTTAAAGGGGAAGAGTGGGTAGATTTTTAAAGTGTTTGTCAGAATATTCATTGAACAGATTACTCTTTAATTAAAATGTTATCTTATATCAGTAATTTTATATTTGTTTTAGTTGGTTATAATCTTTTAATTGTTTTTCATAATTTAATTTAAGATAAAATGTAAAGTTCTTTGATTTGTTAAAAGTATTTTTAGGTATATTTTATAATAATGTCTAACAAAATTCTAATCTTTTATAAATGTTTTTATGTATGTATACAATATTTATTTAAGTTTAATTTCATAATAAAAATTAAGATGACATTATTTTACTTTTACGTTGTCGTTTTTGTAATGTAATGTTTTTAATGTATTTTCTTGATTATAGATGTGTATTCATTCAATATATAAGTACTTGGGAGCAAGAGGTACATAGGTTAGTCTTTGCTAATACCAAATAGCGAAATTTTGTTATTAGCTATTCGGTAATCGCAAACACCAGTCTTTGACACATTTTGCTGTTCCAAGTGGGCCGGAAATAGAAATACCTCACTAATATTCATAAGGTAGGTCTCGGTTTGCGACCTATTGGGAATCACTAAAAACACAGGGATAGTGGCCTGCTGGAATAAGCAGACCACCATGTCTGTGATTGCTTTTAAATAAAGCAAAGTTTTTTTTTTTAAATGCAGCCCTTTTGCGTTAAAGGAAAATGGGATGCATTTCAAAAAGAAAATTGAAAGTGGCATCACTGCGTGCAAAAAAACATTCACACACACCAGTGCGATTTGGTATTAGGAAGGGACGCCCTTAACAACTCACTTCCTAATGGACAATTGCAAACCGAATTTACGATTCGGTAATAGGTTACCGAATCACAAATTGGGTTTTTGTACATAAACAAGGCTGTTTTATGGTCACAAACGGCCTGATTCTGTGAGTTGGGCAATTAGCAACCTCAAAAAAGCTTTGTATATCTGGTCCTTAGTTTTTTAAATATGTGATTCTGATTAACAATGTTTCAAAAGATTTTTATAAGCGATGTGCTGGATTATAGGGAAAAAGCATGGGGAGATTTTTTTAAGTATTTATTTTTATATTTACATTTTATTTAATATTTCAGATTGTAATTGTAAGTATTTTATTATTTAAATGTTTGTTTGAAACATTTTTCGTTTTGAAATTGAAGATTTAGGGGTCTATTAGGATGGCGGGCAGACTTTCGTCTGCCTGCCACCCTAGCGGTGCTGGGACTGGCTGCCAGTGGTGCGGCGGTCCCGCACTGGCGACTAGGATGCCACTGCCACCGTGGTGGTGGCATCCTGTATTCCCAGCATTGTAGTGGGCGGTGCTCTCTGCACCGCCCGCCACAATGCTGGGAATGCACCGTGCGCATTGTCATGCACAAGGTGACAGGCACCACGCAGTGCCTGCATCTTGTCCATGACAATGTAGGCGGTACCATAGATACCCCACATGTGCACCCCCCAACCTCCCAATACCCTGGGGGCCGCAACCAAAAGCAGACTCGCATGGCTTTCCATGGCGGGGTCTCTGCACAAACTGCCTGATTCTTGCATTCAGGACTGTCTTAGTACGACATTATGAACTGCATTCCGAACCGCATAGTAAGGCATTAGGGGCCAGATGTAGGTAGCCAAATACCGGTCGGTAACGGCCGAATTCGGTCGTTACCGACCGGTATTTGGCTACCGAGATGTAGGAGGACAGAAAGGGTGCAAATCGGTAATTTTACCGATTCTGTAAATATACCGGTCGGTAAATTTACCGACCGGTATTTTTACAGAATCGGTAAAATTGATATGTAGGTGGGACTCTTATGAGTCCCACAAGGCCTAAGAAATCGGTATTTTACCATCAAATTCAATTTGATGGTGAAATACCGATTCAGGTGTGCATGCACATGTGTGCATGCACACCTGTGCCATATGACAGGCAGACCTGCCCTTAGGGCAGGTATGCCTGCCATATGGCCCCGACCCTTTTTTGGGGGTGTTAGAGGATGTCAAAGTGACACCCCCTGCACCCTTGTCAAAATCGGTATTTACCGATTCGGTAAATACCGACCGGTAATGCCCCATTCATTCCTATGGGCTTTGAAGCCCATAGGAATGAATGGGGCATTACCGGTCGGTATTTACCGAATCGGTAAATACCGACTTTTAAAGATTCGGTAAATCCACATCTGGATTTACCTACATCTCGGTACTTCATATTTACCGACTCTTAAATACCGAATCGGTAAAATTCGGTATTTAAGAGTCGGTAAATATGATTTACCTACATCTGGCCCTAGGACTGCATTAAAGATCGTGAATTGCTCATCGCCTTGGGGATAAGCCTGACTGCTCGTGCCAAGCTACCAGGGGCTGAGTAGGGGTTATCCAAGAGTGTGTCCCTCCTTACCCTGACTAGAAGCAAGGGTCCCTATTTGAACTAAGGTACCTACCTCAGCCAACTCGAGACCCCCAGTTCTAACATAAGGCAGCAGGTTCCAAACCTTCTTTATTCAGCAAGCTACACACTACAGCTGTTAAAATTAAAGTCTTGACGCGTTTCGAAGCTCACGCTTCTTCATCATGGGCCAACAATGCAAACAGTGATGAAGAACTGCAGCCATTTGTATCCAATATGCATTGGCTCCCTGGTGAGAAGCATGCTGGTAGTTGCAGTTGAATAATTTCCCTTCAGTGGAGCCCGTGCACTTTAGCTCAGTTCTTATTGTCTCTAAAATATTCACAGCCCTCTTGTGGGCTACAGACGCAGTGTTCAGCTTTAATCTGCGGCTCCCTCACTCTGCAACCAGGCTGTGCGATAGCAACCATGCAGCCCCACTATTTCATTCCAAGCGGGTGGTGCGTCTCCTGCGGCTGAGGCCGCCGCATCAAACATGATTCCAAAGGTGCCTCGAAACTTAGAGACGCACTCCACCAGACAGCAGGTTCCAAACCTTCTTTATTCAGCAACAGCTGTCAAAATTAAAGTCCTGGTATGTTTCAGAGCTTACACATGTATATATATATATATAAGCCTAATGGAGGGCTTGAAAAAATGTATCCTGCTATTAATCGTGGGCATGTTACCCACTGGAGGGGATAAATAGTGCTTAATTGGACTATGCTGCCCACAATGCAACAAACTCGGCATACGGGAAGCCAATTAATATAATGGGCAGCGAGTCAGGCACGTCATTTTTGTTTCCTGCTCACGAGGTCTCTGAAGAGATGGTGAAAGTCCATCGAAACGCGTCAGGCCACAGGATGTATCACGGAATCGGAAGCTGCCTGTTTCTTTTAAATAAGGATGTTTCCTTTATCGCAGTGTTGTGCGGCCTCAAATGCTGGGCATTTTGTGGTACATGTTTATACGGCTGCTCCAGGCCGTAGAGGGATCGCACCATCCGAAGAACTTCATGGATGCGGACAGGGGGAACCTCCCCCTGTAAATGGTACTGTGATTCGTAATTTAACAGGCAAAGTCCGAGTCGGGAAGTCTAATGGAGGGCTTGAAAAAATGTATCCTGCTATTAATCGTGGGCATGTTACCCACTGGAGGGGATAAATAGTGCTTAAATGGACTACGCTGCCCACAATGCAACAAACTCGGCATACGGGAAGCCAATTAATATAATGGGCAGCAAATCATGCACGTCATTTTTGTTTCCTGCTCACGAGGCCTCTGAAGAGATGGTGAAAGTCCATCGAAACGCGTCAGGCCACAGGATGTATCACGGAATCGGAAGCTGCCTGTTTCTTTTAAATAAGGATGTTTCCTTTATCGCAGTGTTGTGCGGCCTCAAATGCTGGGCATTTTGTGGTACATGTTTATACGGCTGCTCCAGGCCGTAGAGGGATCGCACCATCCGAAGAACTTCATAGATGCGGACAGGGGGAACCTCCCCCCTGTAAATGGTACTGTGCTTCGTAATTTAACAGGCAAAGTCCGATTCGGGAAGCCTAATGGAGGGCTTAAAAAAATGTATCCTGCTATTAATCATGGGCATGTTACCCACTGGAGGGGATAAATAGTGCTTAAATGGACTACGCTGCCCACAATGCAACAAACTCGGCATACGGGAAGCCAAATAATATAATGGGCAGCGAGTCATGCACGTCATTTTTGTTTCCTGCTCACGAGGCCTCTGAAGAGATGGTGAAAGTCCATCGAAACGCGTCAGGCCACAGGATGTATCACGGAATCGGAAGCTGCCTGTTTCTTTTAAATAAGGATGTTTCCTTTATCGCAGTGTTGTGCGGCCTCAAATGCTGGGCATTTTGTGGTACATATATATATAAATATATATATATATATATATTATATATATATATATATATATATATATATATATATATATATATATTCACTGAAAAAACCATAGGTTATAGACCATATATAGTTAGGAATTAGCATTTACAAAACCTTATTTTACTCACACAAAACCATTTAAATTCGCATATATAGTTAGTTGAACTAACTATATATCGCGCACCCGCAATCCACTGCTGATCATGTCACATATTACATCATTCATGACATGGTCAGTGACATCACTGATGACATCACTGATGACATCTCAAATGACACTTTTAGCCCGAACGGCTGAATGGATTTGCACGAAACTTGGCAAATTTGTAGGGACTGTTAGCCCGATGTGCCTTTGCTAGGTCTCAATATATGTGCTCCAGTGGATTTTGAGAAATTAACGTTCAAATAAAGATATATATCTGTAACAGCGCTCCGGGTAGCGCTCCGGTTCGCGTACTTGACGCGTAACGGAACTTCGCGAAGCGAAGCTGATTGGCTCTCCGGTGTCTGTCAACATTCTAAACAGTCCGGAGCGGCCGCCATCTTGTCTCTCGGTAGGATCGAGAGACAAGAGGAGGCCAAAACAAAGGGGGAAATGACCATAAGGGGTCATAGTAGATCCTCCCTGACCCCCTAGGTTTGATGTGGAGGCTTTAAAAGGGCCCCGCGGGGCAAAAAAAATAAAAAAATAGTTTTTTTTCGTTGGGTGCGCCCGATAGGCGTAACGGAAAGCGGACTGGGGAGCATACTACAAGGAAACAAGAATGATTGACTTTTAACTTATTGTATGTTTATAGACTTTTTTTTTTTTTTTTTCTGATGAGTGACGTCTCGGCCTATCTCCACGGGATGCAGTCCCTACCATCTCGGCGTTTAAGCCCAGGGGAACCGGTAGTGTGGGAGAGATAACGTCTGTTAACGTTCGATTCGAAGGAAATCAGGAAGTGTTGAAAAACATTGTCTGCGCCATCTTGCCTTTTTTCAAATGCCACACTTTTGTCGTGCACGGCAGCCATTTTAGATGCTTGACCAGACCCACTCTCTGCACGCTGTCGATCCTTAGCATGGCTCCCCACCCTCGCAAGCATCTCCCCCAGGCACTGGTCACCCCCGCTCTCTGTCTTATGCATGGGCAATAAACCTCCCCCCATCTGCGCTGCTCTTCCTTGAGAATCACACCCTGTGCCCGCCCGACACCTCCCTTTCGCCCTATTCACTACCGCACCCTCTGACACTCCTCTTCCTCTGTGTCCGATTTTCCAGGCCGGTCCCAGGCTATCACCTAGCCTTGCAGATGTAGTTTATGGCCCCAGCTGTAAAGAATCACCCCTCTTCAAAGGAGTTACAGTAGATCAAGGCCCCCACCCGATGAGATCCGTCACACCACACGCGCTCCTACTATGTGAAAACCATCCTGTATTGTGATTGGGGAGGGGACCGAGCCTTAAGCGGAAGATTCCAGGGATGCCTCTTTGTACATCAAAGTTTTTACAATTATGTGTCACATTAAAAATATATAGCACTCCAACAAAGTAGTAGGATTATAAAACTTTAATAACTTATAAATATATACAACGCAACAAAAACAGTAAATACATTTAAACATTTTTTTGAAAAAAGAAGCAACAATGGTCAGTAGCTCTGCGAATAGTCCCAAGGCAGCACAACGTGCTGAGTTCTGGACGGCACCCAGGTGATGTTACCTGGGTGCCGCACTGGTTTTTGGTATCCTACAATGCAGCTCCGAAAAACGGCGTGGGGCGTCCCGGGGGGTGCGGGGGGGGCCTCGTCAGTAGCGGTCTGTTGTGCGAATAGTCCCAAGGCAGCAGAACGCGCTGAGATGTGGATGGCACCCAGGTGATGTCCAGTAAGTTGCCGCACTGGTTTTGGTATCCTACAATGCTGCTCCGAATAATGGCGTGGGGCGCCCCGGGGGGGGGGGGGGTGAGGCGGTGTGAACGGGCCTCCCCAGGTGGAGGCTCGTCTGCTGTAGTGGAGCGCCCCTTTACCGTTTCAGTTGCCATTCTGCCCGCTTTTGGTACACTGTGCCAAAATCCGCCATTCAGCTGAGTTGCGCCCACTCTTGCGGTGCAGCGATAGGCGGCTGCCACAGGACTCTCAAAATGGCAGCAGGCTCTTTCCTTTTTGGGCGTGGTCCACTGAAATGGCCCTGGGACACCTTGGAACTCGGACGCTTGTCTGCTAGGTCTTGGCCCCATTCTCGAAAGCGTCCCCTCAGCCTTGAAGATTCTACAAAAGTCTTGGGGGCCCCCGACTCCTGCAGGCTTCCGGTGGGGAGCGGCTGCCATGATTGCTCGCGGAATGACCACGACGGAGCCACGAGATGGTGGTGCTTTCATGCTGACGCCAGCTTCAGTCTGAAACATCCAGAAACAAGGTGGGGCTTTCATCGTTTGGGAAAAAAAAATGTTTTAATATAATGAAAAGTGTTATTTTTAGGTCATATGATCAAGCCTTCCATCATTAGGAAACCAAAAGTAAAATGAACCAATAAAAAGTTTTATAAACAAGTCACATGACCTGTTATGCGGCATAGGGCTATAAAAAGCGTAGAAAATCCGTTGGCACGTGAGGCGGCGTCAGTAGCGGACCGATGTGCGAATAGGCCGAAGGCAGCACAACGCGCCAAGATCCGGATGGCACCGAGGTGGTGTCCAGCAAGTTGCTGCACTGGTGTGGCCATCCTACAATGCTGCGCCGAAAGTCGGCGTGGGGCGCCCCGTTGGCCTGTGAGTTCGCGTCAGTCAGTGGGGGCTGTTTGAGGATCTGACTGCATTGGAAAGCAATGTGATGCTGTGCGTCGCCCCCAAGATGGAGGTTCCTCGGCTGCAGTGGGGCGCCCCTTGGTGTTTCACTCGCTATGCAGCTGAGTTGCGTGCGCACTTGCGGCGAATAGGCCGAAGGCAGCACAACGCGCCGAGATCTGGATGGCACCGAGGTGGTGTCCAGCAAGTTGCCGCACTGGTGTGGCCATCCTACAATGCTGCGCCGAAAGTCGGCGTGGGGTGCCCCGTTGGCCTGTGAGGTGGCGTCAGTAGCGGACCGATGTGTGAATAGGCCGGAACCAGCACAAGGCGCCAAGATCCGGATGGCACCGAGGTGGTGTCATACTTGAGAGTTCTGAGCAGCGCTTGTAACACTGTCTGAAGCTTATTTGCACCTGCTGCAGCTTCACTATTGCCCTGGTGTGGCCTAAGATCGCCCATGACATAGGCGGCCGCCTCCCGGGGTCCGGCGGAACTTTTTTCCTTTTCCTTTGTGCATCTTGTCCCACAATCCGTTTGACCTGAAGACACAACCAGGTCCCTGAATGTGTGCAGGGGGACGCTATTGATTGAATCAAAATGGCGGCTTCACACAAAGCTGACTCAAGCGTTGCTGCTGATGCTATACAGACAAAAACTGGTTTTCAGTTTGTACATTCTTCAGGATTTTTCCATCCAAGGCTGGTTGAGAGTTTGTAGAACAATGGCTTCAGATTTTCAACATACTACTCTTCAACATTCTTCCTAAATGTAACAATGTGAGAGTCACTAGGAGAACGGTGTAGTGAGGGCCACAAACGGCTGTTTATCTTTCCTTTCAAAATGCTGCCAACAATATTTTCGGAATGGAAGACACCACAAGGCGCTGAGATTCGGTTGGCACCGAGGTGGTGTCCAGCAAGTTGCCGCACTGGTGTGGCCATCCTACAATGCTGCGCCGAAAGTCGGCGTGGGGTGCCCGAAGGGGGGGGGAGGCGGCGCAAACGAGCCTCTCCTGCTTCTCCATGTGGAGGCACTTCATCTGCAGTGGGGCGCCGAGATCCGGATGGCACCGAGGTGGTGTCTAGCAAGTTGCCGCACTGGTGTGGCCATCCTACAATGCTGCGCCGAAAGACGGCGTGGGGTGCCCGAAGGGGGGGGGGAGGCGGTGCAAACGAGCCTCTCCCGCCTCTCCAGGTTGAGGCACTTCATCTGCAGTGGAGCGCCGTCTAGCTGAGTTTCGCCCGCTCTTGCTGCTACAGCGACAGGCGGCTGCAACAGGACTCTCAAAATGGCGGCCTGTTCTTTGGATTTGGGCCTGGTCCACTAAAATGGCCCTGGGACACCTTAGAACTCGGACGCTCGAATTTCTTTTCCTTTCCTCTACATGCAAAAAAGGTAAATGCCCGGTATGTTACCTGCCTCATCTGCCACGATGTACTCTCCAGAAGAACCGAAACAAAATATAGTTATGGTAATTATACCATGCATCGTCATATGGAGAGGTGGCACCGATTAATTATAGTGCTGCACAAAAGAGAGATTTGGAGGACAACCCCCGACCTGCCAGTACATTCACCAAAGAAGTGGCAATGACAGCATGAGAGGCAAGGGAAACGGTCCCAAATATTCAGAAGAACTTTGGAAAGATTAAAATGACATGTTTAGATTGTGGCAAATTAATTTCATGTGGACAGATGAGTGTTACTCTAATAAATACAGCATATGAACATCATCATAGTCGATGGTTGGTGGAGACATTTTGACTATATCCTGGACCTGCCCGTCCTCGCCCAAAATGGCGCCGGAATAAATGGGACTCGTAACTCCTTGTTGTGTACTGGTTGCACAACCTTGATATCACGAGATACGTATGCAGTTTTGAAGCACATGGCGGGCGGGGACGAGAATTGATTGAATATTTCGACATTCCTATTGATATTAAGTTCTGATGTGTTATTGATTACTGTACTATTGAAAGTTCGAATTAACGTCACCCATGGTACTTGCCCGCAAATGTATATCTAGATAATTTTATTGTAACTGGCCCTGTCGTATTTTAATTATAAAATGTACGTCCACCGATTCCGCAACTGTTAGACACCTTAGTTCTTGCAACCTAATGGCCCGCCCGTTACGTTCCTCTACAGTGTAAATGTCTCCTCATCATATACGATTACAGTTTGCTCCGTGGCCGGCCCACGTGGTTATAGGCCCGTATTTGTATACTGACATTTTCACAATAAAGGTTTTTAAAAGAAAACATGGTAGTAGTATTTACATTGGTAAAGTTTTTAATAATAGTCACTGTTTTCGAATCAGTAAAAGGCAAGTGAAATAAAGCAGTCCAATTACATGAAGGGTAAAAGGTATAATACGCAGGAACGCAGTAAAGATAAATGGTCAAGGGCTGTTGTGTTTTCTACTCCTGCAACATAAAGTGATCGATAAGAATCTGATATTCAGGCGTATCGGCGACTAAGACAGCAGGCCGAGCCTCTTTTGCTCAACGGCTCCGTCATGGGACGAAGAAACGCCCTTTTTCTCGAAAAAGGAATATATTTTACTTGCAGGACAGTTGTAAATTTTCTGGGAAAGTACATTTGCTTGGAACATTATAACATATATGTTTAAGAAAAAATAATGTTCGAAAGTAATAAAAAGTATAATTTTTAGGTCATATGACCAAGCCTTTCATCATTAGAATAGGAAAAGTAAAATGAACCAATGAAAAGTTTTATTAACAAGTCACATGACCTGTTATGCTTACGTTACGCGCTGCGCGCCGCGCCCCGGAGCACTTCCGGATGCGCTAACGCAGCGCGTCATATGACGCATTACGCGACAATGCAGGTCCAGAATATAGTCAAAATATCTCCACCAACCAGCGGTCGGAACACAACCCCTTTCAGCAGGCTAAATAGTTCTGTTAAATGACAACAGAAGGGACAGGCAACAAGAACCATCAGTCAAAGAGGGGAGGGCAAGTTCTTCTCTACCGGGTCACGTTGGGGCGCTACCGGAACTGATCGAATTGGTAGTCTACAGTGTTTCTGGATGTTTCAGACTGAAGCTGGCGTCAGCATGAGAGCACCACCATCTCGTAGCTCCGTCGTGGCCATTCCAAGAGCAATCATGGCAGCCGCTCCCCACCAGAAGCCTGCGGGAGTCGGGGGCCCCCAAGACTTTTGTAGAATCTTCAAGGCTGAGGGGACGCTTTCGAGAATGGAGCCCAAGCCCTAGCAGACAAGCGTCCGAGTTCCAAGGTGTCGCAGGGCCATTTTAGTGGACCACGCCCAAATCTGAAGAGCCTGCTGCCATTTTGAGAGTCCTGTGGCAGCCGCCTATCGCTGCACCGCAAGAGCAGGAGCAACTCAACTACATGGTGAGCGAGACGCTGTAGTCGCAAGAGCGGGCGGTAAACAGCTGAATAGCGGAAGAGGCACAGTGTAGCAAAAGCGGGCGGAATGGCAAGTGATACGGTAAAGGGGCACCCCACTACAGCGTGTCTTTAGGTCAAACGGATTGTGGGACAAGGTCAAGAATGGAAGAGTCACCAAAAGGCAAAAAGTTCCGCTTGACCCCGGGAGCCGGCCACCTATGTCGGGGGCGATCTCAGGCCACACCAGGGCAACACGACTTGGGGAGGGGGCCGGAGCCAAGCGCCCCCTCCGAGTCCGCGCCATCACACCATCCCTCGGGGGCCTCCGTCAAGCGGTTCAGGGAGGCACCGCATCACATTGTTTTCAAATGCAGTCACGTCCTCAAACAGCCCCCACTTACATTGAGAATAGTGAAGCTGTAGCAGGTGCAAATAAGCTTCAGACAGTCTAACAAGCACTCCTCAAAACTTTGAACTATCAGAGTGCATGAGTTTCATGCTCGATCGATTGAGCTAGCCGGATCGGGCAACAAAAAGTATAAAATAGTTATGTAAATAGTTATTTAATAAAATGTTTTACCCTGTTACTTTGCTGGTGTGTTGTATATATTTGTAATATTTGCATAGAGTTTATCGTTATTTTGGGCGGGGTGGGTGGCGGAGCCGAGCTGTCTTGCAGCCATCATGGTGTGGAGCTCAGTTCATCTCACTAGTTTCGTATTTCTCATGAGGGGTTGTTCCTAATGTTTCTATTTTAGCGAGGTCAAAAAGAGATCCCATTAGTGGCCTACTGATTTTGCTCGATTCCTTTTGTTTTTTTACACGATTTTTCACTATCTGCAAAGACTAAACAGAGTATTGCGACTCTGTGCTTGTTTGTAAATAGAGAATGAACCAAAGAGAACCAATTCTAAAACAGTAAATGCTTGGATAACAATCAATCAAATGGAGAGAGAAGCAGGCACGACGGATTACAACGGGGGCAAAGGCCTGCGTTAACTACCCTTCACTATCTGCAAAGAGAGAGTACTCCTAATAGAAATGAGGGGGGGCAGCATTCAAAGCAGATCAGTGTGCATAAACACGAAAATGTTTTTACTTACCACGTACTTGACATTCGACAGCTTATGATATTTGCTATTAAAAAAACATTGAAATTCACTGAAAAAACCATAGGTTAGAGACCATATATAGTTAGGAATTAGCATTTAAAAAACCTTGAAAATTCACTGAAAAAACCATAGGTTATACACCATATATAGTTAGGAATTAGCATTTAAAAAACCTTATTTTACTCACACAAAACCATTGAAATTCCATATATAGTTAGTTGCACTAACTATATATCGCGCACCCGCAATCCACTGCTGATGATGTCACATATTACATCATTCATGACATGGTCAGTGACATCACTGATGACATCACTGATGACATCTCAAATGACATCACTGATGACATCACTGATGACATCTCATTTGACATCATTCTTGTGCTAATACGATAAACCTCTTCAGACTCTAATATAACCTTAGATACACTCAGTGTATACAGACACTCACACACTGTCACTCATCCATGGAGTTACTCACACACCTAGTCAGTCATGCAAAGAAACAATCTCACCTCCATTTCCTCAACTATACAGTTATACACACCTTACTTATTCAAACATATACTAACACATATTTACTCTCTTATACAATCCCTGATACAAGTTCACAATGATCCATACAGCCACTCACACATTCAGTGGCTCTCATGCACAGTTATTTATATATGCCAACTCTCACATGTACTGTGTTTTACATATGTACTTACTATGACATGTAGCATTGAGATATCCATTCACTCATCAATACACTCATGCACACAGTCAACCGCCCATGTAGCTTTTTCCACATGCACTCTTGAACTCATACACCTAGTGAATCAACTGCTCACACATCTATGCACAGAGTCACACACCTACCAGCCACCCCCACACAAACTCAATCTCCCATACAAATACTTGGGCAACCAATCAATAACACATATAGCCTCTCGTATAGCTAATGATCAACACATGCAGCAGTTTACATCACAACAGACATACTGATGCACACATTCAGACAGTTTAGTCACTAACCCATGCATTTAGTACGACACATTTATTCACTCACTCATACAGTCAGTCACGCACCTACTAAATCCTTCATCCAGACACTTATACATCCACTCATTCTTCAATATATCAAACATATTTAAACTTTACAGAAACACACAGTCACTGGATGATGTTATCAGTGATGTCATTTGAGATGTCATCAGTGATGTCATTTGAGATGTCATCAGTGATGTCATCAGTGATGTCACTGACCATGTCATGAATGATGTAATATGTGACATCATCAGCAGTGGATTGCGGGTGCGCGATATATAGTTAGTGCAACTAACTATATATGGAATTTCAATGGTTTTGTGTGAGTAAAATAAGGTTTTTTAAATGCTAATTCCTAACTATATATGGTGTATAACCTATGGTTTTTTCAGTGAATATATATATATATATATATATATATATATATATATCCACAGAATCCTCTTCTCTTTAGCAAAAAGGATGACAAGCCACACCAGCCAGGTACGTTCAGAAATTTTAATCGGGCAAAAACAGACGCGTTTCGAGCTCACGGGCTCTTAGTCACATGACCACTACATCAGTTCATCGTGTTATATAGCAAAAGACATCATGAAAGGAAGAAAGACTCAGTGTTTTACATTATATACATACATATATATATATACACTAAGTTCACCAGTTCCGGTTGTAGAAACCTCGAGCTTTCACTGGCAGTCCGAGTTAGGATACCGATCTCCTCTATAATAGTGCTACAAATCTCCTCAGATATACAGGAAAGCACTCGGACACCCAGGTTACTTGCAGTGAAAATTTATTCGGCAAGTGAAGAAAAACGACGCGTTTCACCTTTACGGCTTGCTCACGCTCGTAAACATCATGCACTCCGCCATTTTTAAAAGCATGTCAATTACAATGTGAAGACATTTAACCCGTGAAAAACATAGTCACCATTGGCAGCCATTTTGAAGTGTCCATTTTCCAATTACTTGTAGTGGAGCAAAAAGCATAAACCAATGTATTATGCAATCATTAACATATTTCAATCGAAGGATTGCGTTGCATTATTAAAATATAATTAAGACATTCCTCATCCTCCAATATACGACTTACATCATTACTCAAATTATTTAACATAAATATCGTTACGTGATTGGTACATACATAAGCGCTAAAGAGTTTACAGTTGCCACAGTTATAATATTAGCCCAGAATGCTGTAGAATGCGGACATTGACTTTGTTCAAGTTAAAATAGCTTTATCAAATGCACACACAGCCAGTAATAGCCCCCTATTGGCTCATGATCACAGCGCAATTCTGTATCAACAACCAATCACAATTTTTTGCCCAAGTGGGCAGTAATGAGTCGTAATGTAATAATTATGCCCAAGTTTGCATACTATTTGCAAATTCCTCAATCTCCATCATATATAGTTTGAAAAATCAAAGCTCCACATACAGACTTCTCACAGGATCCAAAGGTAATCGAAAGAAAAGTGCACCAATCTGTAAAAACAAAATTTAAAATATATAAAAACCAGACTGCTGTACCATATCAATGTCTTATTTCATTATTCATATAAATGAATTGCCAGTTCCTCACTCAAATTTAGCCCTTTAGGTGCTAAAGTCTCCAAATCAATGATATATCGAGATTCCAGTTTTCTCAAAGATAATTCTTGATTACCTCCTCTCACCCCTAGGGATACAGAATCAATGACCACCATACGTACAAGCATTTCATTTTGCATGTGCTTTTCATAAAAATGGCGGCCTATAGGATACTGTTTGTTATCATTACGCATTGCTCGTAAGTGTTCCAACACCCGATTTTTAGCCTCGTGTTTTGTACTACCAATGTACCATTTGTTGCATGAACAAATTAAGACATAAATACTGTATGGTGTATTACAGGTAAGTTTCTTCCGAATAACCAATTCTCTTTTAGTATTAGGTATTAACAGTGTAGAACAATCAATGCTGTTTTTGCATGCTTTGCATTTTTTGGAACACTGAAAACCTGTTCGTCCCCTGATCTCCTTCACTGTATCTGTTACATGATTATGACTCAACTCGTCTCTTAACGATCTCCCTTTCTTAAAGGTAATCTGTGGGTTGTCACTTAGAGTGTGTTTTAAATGGTCATCGGTCATCAACACATGCCAATGTTTTTTCATTATCTTTCTGACTTTATTTGCTTGCCCAGAGAAAGTGGTGATGAATCTAATCTCTTCAGAGCCATCAGGCTTCTTTTCGGGGTTCAATAATTCATTACGTGTTTTTAATTTAACTCTGGAGACTGCCTCAGCTATAGTTTTTTTGCTGTACCCTCTCTCCAAAAATCTCTGACACATGATTGTTTCCTTATTTATGTAAGAGGCTGTAGTACTACAATTATGTTTAGCACGAAGCAGTTCCCCATAAGGGATACAGAAAATTACTGTTGTTAGCGCTCAAGATACTATTGCCTGCCGCGCTTTTGTGAAACATTTTCGTATTGAGTTGTTTATTCTCCACCTCTAACAGTACGTCCAGAAATTCCATTTTATCTTTACTGATATGTTCAGGGAATAATAAGTTCAAAGAGTTGAGATTCAACTGATCAATAAAGATTTTCACAGATGTCTCATCACCACATCATATAAAAAAGATATCATCTATATATCTTAGCCACAGGGCCACGTTGTCAAATTCTGCCATCTCCACGGAAACCTGCTCCTCCCACCAGCCCATGAATAAATTCGGATAGCTGGGGGCAAAGCAGGTTCCCATGGCTGTGCCCTGTGACTGCCGGTATAGCGTATCATCAAAGATGAAAAAATAATTTTTGAGACATATCTCTATCATCGATACAATCATTTGTGAATGATGGAAATAGGAAATAGATCTGGACTTCAAAAAATGTTTGATGGGAAACAGTCCCTGGTCATGTTGTATACACGTATATAGACTACTAACATCTAGAGACACTAAGGTGTATTCCTCCTCCCAGTGTATCCCATCAACTATAGTCAGAAAGTGGGTAGTATCTCGTAGATAAGATGGTAAAGCAATAACAAAAGGTCTAAGATAGTAGTCAATGAATTTGGAGGTGTTTTCCAATAATGATCCGATAGAAGAAACAATTGGACGTCCTGGAGGATTATCCCTATCCTTATGTAGCTTGGGTAATAAATAAAGGACTGAAATTCTGGGATGGGCACAGTAAAGATAGTTGTATTCTTCCCATTCCATCAGACCTTTCTCTCTCCACTCAACAAGTGTTTCTCTATGCATGGTGTTGCCTTAAGGACTTCCCCATATCTGTTTTGCAGTAGCAAGCAAGATCACTAAGCTTTTTAGACCTTCATCAAGGTACTTCCTTTTATCCAACACCACCACATTTCCCCCTTTGTCAGACTGTCTTATGACAATAGTAGAATCTGCTTTTAATTTGTCGATACACATAACCTGATCAGAGGTGAGATTCTTACGATTACAGGGTATCTTGTTGTATCTGATCTTCCGGAGATCCTGCAAAACTCCTTTTTCAAAGACCTCAATGGCCTCACACTGCACATTAGGTAAAAAAACGATTTGGGTTTAACCCTACTACCTGTATTACCTCCAAGATCCTCTCCCCAGGCTCCCCAATCTGGCGTACACATCACATCCTCATTATCTACATCAAAAGCATGCAACACGTATATTACCTACTGGCGGTCGCCAGTAGGTAGTTATAGTTAGGACCTATTTTCCATAGGAAATCCACAACATTCTATTTGGAATAACTTTGGTGCCGGTTGGCGAATCTTCACATAATTTTCAAAACTGGGGGCGCTCCGGTCTGCTCCTATCCTGAAAGTCTTGGGGTGAGAAAAAAGGGGAGTCCCAAAACGTGTTTTCCCCATGCAATTTTCCATAGGTGGCGTTCATCGCGCCTTACAGCCCGAACGGCTTAATGCCCGAACTGCTTAATGGGATTACACCAAATTTGGCAAAGTTGTGTTCCTTGGTTCAGACTCATGCCTTTTGCTTATATGGTGTAAATCTGATCAGTAGTTCCTGAGAAAATTACAATTAAAAGTACATATATATCTATGGCCTCGGTGGATCCGTGCATCTTGCGCGGATTATAAGCGCACCGTCCCGATCATGAGCAGAATGCTGATTGGCTGTGAAGTGGTTGTCAACATTCGAAACCAGGAAGTGTTGGCAGCCATTTTGTGCCTCGGTAGGAGCGAAGATCTAGAAATTAGTGGAACAAGTGTTTAAAACGTATAAAGGGGCAGGTAAGAAATATTCTGACCCTCTAAACCTGCTTAGAGGGTCCGACAAGGACCTCTAGGGCTCAAAAATGATTTTTTTCATTGAAAAACTGAAAAATGTGCGCTGGGTGCATGAATCCACCATAAAAAAAATAAAAATGAAGCACGGGCTCCTGTGCTTGCATAAAAATGAGCTATGTGGGAAGGAGAAATCTCTAAAATATTGCATTTGAAGCGGGAACAAGAAAAAAGGGGGTCCCAAAATGTGTTTTCCACATGCAATTTTCCATAGGAAATGTTCATCACGGCTACAGCCCGAACGGCTGAATATAATTGCGCCAAATTTGGTAAAGTGGTAGTCCTTGGTTCAGACTCGTGCCTTTTGCTTAAATGGTGTAAATCCATTCAGTAGTTCCTGAGTAAATTACAATTAAAAATACATATATATCTATGACCTCGGTGGCTCCGGGCATCTTGCGCGCACCATCCCGATCATGCGCTAATTGACTGTCACGTGGTTGTCAACATTGGAAACCACGAAGTGTTGGCAGCCATTTTGTGCCTCGGTAGAAGCGAGGATCTAGAAAATAGTGGGACAAGTGTTCAACACGTAAAGGGGACATGTAAGAAATATTTTGATCATGTAGACCTGCTTAGGGGGTCCCACAAAGACCCCTAGGGTCGCCCCAATTTTTCTTTTTTCTTTTTAAAACTGAGAAATGTGAATTGGGTGCATGGATCCGCCATAATAAAAAACAAAAAACGAAGCGGGGGCTCCTGTGCTCGTTTAAAAATTTGCTCCCTGGGAGGGCCCAATCCCGGGGTCTAACATATTACATTTGATGGGAGTCCAGAGGGGCCCTATAGCCCGGGGACCGCCATTCCTCAGTGCTACAAAATAAAAGGGTGAAGGAGCTCAAAGTCTGTCTAAGCCCCAGGGATTACCACCCCCCGGGGCTTTTTATATTTTGAGAGGGGGGCCCCGTGGTCTCCATTCTGGAGCAGTCGAAAGCCTTGGGCAACACCACCCCCCAGGAGCGGCTCCTGCTGTGTCTCGGGGTGTCTACCCCGGGACACTGCTGTGTGGTATGGCAGGGCGGGATTGGAGGTTCCCGTTGTGTCATAGCAAACTTGAGGGCACATTAACATGTACCATTTCACCGCAATTTTTTAAAAAAAGCCAAAAATGCGGTGAAAATGATATCGCCCTATTTACTAGGTGACGCCAAGATGCATTAATGCAAATTAGCAGCCGGTTTGCTAAGGGTTCGCCTCGTATCTCCAATGAGTTGCAATGTAGGTGTTCTCAGTGGCAAGGTAGATGTTTCTATAAGAATATAAAAAGGAAGAGGGAGGTATGACAACAGTGTTGTATTTACAAGGCGGCCCTGGATTTGAAGACCGATAGGAAAACTCTCGCTAATTGCGGTTTATGTCGGATCCTAACATCTGTTCTGAAGTAGATTTAAGCATGTTTAATATGCGAGGTGGATTGATAAGTTGAGTTCACAGTCTTATATTAATAAGCTTTTCACTCGCAAACATAAATTATCGCTGTATTTCTCGCGATATTGGGGGCATATTTACAAGGACAGCGTTAAAATTATCGTCGCTTTAGCATTAGGAAAGTGTTGTTAAAGAGGCCATAACCAAACTAAGTATAACACCTATCAAACCTATACAATATCCCATTAGTATGCTTCCTTCAAAAACTTCGTTCATATCACCTATAGATTTAGTTGAATAATAAAATTCACGCTGGAAGTACAGAGACACAATGAATGTCAGTCTACACTGCGGAAAGCACAGGTCACCATTTGAACTATAATGTCCCTGAAACATACATATTTCGACAATGTATTAAAGCATTAAATTCAGCCTCGATTTATTTAAGGCAGAGACAAAAAAATAGTGCTGTTACACTGCTAGCATGCGCAAGCACCTTCAATCGCTGCATCATGTGAACTATGCTCACAAAGAATGTAGAAGACTGCGCCAAAATGTACCTCCACCACCGGCAATACCAAGTTCCTCTGGGGTATCACCTTCAACATCACCACCAGACATACATCCCCAGTTTGAGAAAGTTAGAATACACTGCGTGAAATGCAATCATTTAATTTGTTATGGGGAGCAATCAGTAGACCTCGTTTGCAGAGCAATTGATAACCATTGATGGTAGGTTTTTTTCCCCTCAAAGTTCATGCAGTCCAGTATGCAACACTCAATGCTTTGAGTAAAGACTGCTCAAACCACGCATCATCGCAGGGTGAGCACACGCTGAACACCAGACGTACCATTAACTCAGTGCACCATAAATAATAGCCATTCTACCTGAATAGTGAGCCCTCACAATGTAGATCGAAGGCAGTAGTCATCACTGACATCAAGAAATTCTTTTTGTCGTATCCTTTAACAAAATCTGAGGACATAAAGTACAATTATCTCTACCTTAAATAAAATCAAGGCTAAATTTCATGCTGTTCGTAGTATAGATTCAAAACTGAATTCAAGTTGTGAAGCGGGCTGTCCGCACTGTAGATCGAAGGCAGTAGTCAGCAGAGACATTGACGAATGATTTTTTCACTTATTTTAACAAAATCAGAACACATACAGTGCAATTGTCGTTGCATTAAATAAATCAAGGTTGAATTCCCTACTGTCCTTAGTGTACATGCAAAGCTGAATTCAAGTTGTGAACCCTGCTGTCCGCACTGTAGATGGAAAGCAGAAGTCAGCACAGATATCAATGAATGATTATTGTGACTTATTTAAAAAAATTTAAATACATACAGTACAATTGTCTCTGCCTTAAATAAATCAAGGCTGAATTTCCTACTGTCCGCAGTGTAGATGCAAAGCTGTATTCAATTTGTGAACTCTGCTGTCCGCAGTGTAGATCGGAGGCAGTAGTTGACACAGATATCGATGAATGCTTTTTTTTGTCACATACTTTAACAAAATCTGAGGACACAGTACAATTGTCTCTGCCTTAAATAAATCGAGACTGAATTCAATGTTGACTGTAGTGCTGATGAGCCACTGGTATCAAGTAGTAAGCTCTGTTGATTGCAGTGTACATTTGAAGGCTGTAGTCAGTATAGTTATTGAGGTATGTTTTTTGTGGCATCCTTTAACATAATTGTCTCTGCCTTACATAAATCAAGGCTAACTTGAATGCTGTCCGTAGTGTAGATGGAAAGCTGAATTCAAGTTGTGAACCCTGCTGTCCGCAGTGTAGATATATTTTAACAAAATCTGAGGACATAGTACAATTGTCTCTGCCCTAAATAAATCAAGACTGAATTTAATGTTGTCTGTAGTGCTGATGCGCAACTGGTATCAAGCTGTAAACTCTACTGACCGCACTGTAGATCGAAGGCAGTAGTCAGCACAGATATCATCAAAGGCAGTAGTGACACAGATATCGATGAAGAATTTTTGTCACGTATTTTAACAAAGTCTGAGTAGATAGAGTACAATTGTCTTTGCCTTACATAAGTCAAGGATAACTTCAATGCTGTCCGTAGTGTAGATCCAAAGCTGAATTCAAGTTGAGAACCTTGCTGTCCACAGAGTGGATCGAAGGCAGTAGTCGATACAGACATAAGTCTGTGGTGCTGTTGCACTGAGTTCGCAATGGGTCTGTATTGAGGAGGCACGTGGTCATGGCGGCAGCCAACGTGGCAGGGTGCGGACCTTCGCTGTGGTGGAGTCTCTTCTCTTTGCAGAAGTGAACCACGCTCAAGGCGTAGGCTAATTATTTATAGTCTAACGCTGATGTTGCGTACGTTGGACCAGCCTACTTCGTTTCTGCTTCAAGGGGGGAGAGACAACACTGCTACATGACCGAAATATTCCCCAGTGTCTGAGATAATAAGGTTGTATCCACTATGCAGTACACTACACGTATCAATAGTATATCTACACAAAGAAAAGTTTTTGGTTTGTGTAGTGAGTTGTTTATAGCATATCACCAGTAGTGTTAGCATTGTGTACATTACTGTTGATGTGCGAGTTCTTTCCCTTATACATAGTTGGTTGCCACATCTTTGAACATTGAGCTAGTGTGCTGTTGAGGTAATATATTATTTTGGGAAGGTCCGTTGTCCTGTTTTGCGCTGCCTGTGAGGTAGTAGAGGAGGAGAGGTCAGGAGGGGGGATTGTACTGGTGGTGGCGCTGGGTATTGTGATTTTGTTGGGTGTTAGAAGTGTATAATTAGTACCTCTATCCGCCCTGACTGCTTCAGAAGCGGACGCTCCCCACGACCCCTGGTTCACCTGGGTATCGTTACTACACCATCTCACTGGCCACTGTTTTGCTCTGCTTTTAAACTTATTGTGCTGATCGCGTTTGCCTCCCCAGCTGCCACTGTATTGCTCTGCATTTTTTTCTAAGTTATTGTGCTGCTCGCGTTGCCTCCCCAGCTGCCGCTGTATTGCTCTGCATTTTTAAGTGATTGTGCTGCTCGCGTTGCCGCCCCAGCTGCTTCCGCCATCATAGCGCTCACTATCCAGCCGTCTTTGGTGTAGTGGGCTGCTTGCTTTATTGGGCCATATTTATACTTATATTTATTTCACACTGCCCCCGCTGTGTTTACCTAAAGTTTGCCCGATTTGCCTATTTGTCCCAGTGCCCCCTCCGACAGCGTAACCCTGTGTGTGCCTCGGCCTCTTCCACTTTCGTTTCTCCAGCCATCTTGTTGTTGTGCATCGAAGCCCGTCCCCTCCACCACGATCCCGCCTCCCAGCAGCCCCTCCCTCGCCCCTCCCCTTCCACCATCCACGTATGACAGATGCATTTGCGCGCAGCGGTCGCGCCCCATGCGCGCCGAAGGCGCGCCAAAGGTAAGCCCGTCTACGCCCGTCCGCGCCTGCACTCATCCCACATAACGTATGCCGCCGCCACCCTCCTACCCCTCAATCCAGGACGCAAATCACAATGCTACGAAGCTACCCCTCGACGTACCCACGGTCCCTTCGTCTGCCTCTCCTGTAAGTACGCCTGCATCAAGACCTCCACCAAATCCACTGACTCCAAACACAGCTCCGACCCTACCCACCTGAAGTGCATCCTGCTAAACACCCGCTCGATCCACAGACACGCAACTGAACTTTGGGACCTACTCGACACTGCTTCACCGGACATCGCCTTCCTTACAGAAACCTGAATGAACGCCTCCTCGGCGCCCGACATCGCCATCCCGGACGCTTTCAAGATCATCCGAAAAGACCGCACCCACCAAACAGGAGGAGGCATCGCCATCGTCCATAAGAACACCATCAGAATCACGACCAGCCCCGACGATAGCCTTGCAACCGCCGAACACCTCCACTTTCAGATCCACACCGACCCCAGGACCACACTTAGAGGCACCCTCATCTACAGACCACCAGGAACCCGGAAACAATTCAGCGAAGACATCACTGACTTCATCAGCCGACATGCCCTGGAACTTAAAACCTGGCTTTCGATAAATAACGCACCCCTCCACAAGCGCCTTGGGACCCTCTGGGTGAGTAGTGCGCTATACAAATTCTTGAACTTGAACTATATTCCTCTTTAAATATGGGTGTGAGTTGTATGTAATTCAAGCAGTAGATAGTCGATGTCCGTACACTAGTTAAATGTTAATGTTAATTTGTTAGTGGTAAGTGGTACTATTGCCTGTTTTTTTTGGTAACATTGCAGATTTGGCTTCATGTTGAAAATATGGGGAAGTGGTGAACATTATAATTAGGAATTGTCATTTTAAAAACCTTTGAAATTCACTGAAAAAACCATAGGTTTTAGGCAGGTTATAGTTAGGAATTATCATTTAAAAAACCTTTGAAATTCATTGAAAAAACCATAGGTTTCAGGGGTGTTATACTTAGCTGGACATTTCACTCGTACAAAACCATTGAAATTCCTCCATTATAGTTAGTTCTACTAACTATAACTCGCGAGCCCGCAATCCACCGCTGATGATGTCACATATTACATCATTAATGACATGGTCAGTGACATCACTGATGACACCACTAATTACATCTCAAACTACATCACTGATGACATCACTGATGACATCATTCACGTGACAATCTGATACACCTTATCACACAGTAGTATATCCTTTAATCACTCAGTACAAAATACAAAGTAGAATTTGTGAAACCATTGACATACCAATACAAGTTTCTAAAAACCCACTCAGTGATTCATAGATCTACATACACATCTAAACACTTACCTATATATTCACTCACACATGCTGACAAAGATCAATAGAACACTATCAAATATACTTATACACCTATATCTACATTACACACCAGCACACATCCTATTCACTTATGCAGTCATCCTACTCACTTATGCAAACAATTGATCATACTTACATTTACTCAGCTACACACCTATACAAACCCTACTTGATTTATTCATATAGATAATAACTCATACTTAGTGTCCAATAAAATCACTATTACATGTATACAATTATTCATACAGTCACTGATACAATCATTAACTCTTATGTATACTTATTTTTATACAACAACTGTCATATACACTGCCTTTTATTTTTCTACTTTGTTGGGAATGTACCATTGAGAGATATATTTGCTCATACCCACACTCATAAACACATTCACTCATCCAAACAACTGTTTCCACATGCAGTCTTAACCTCTTCCATGCTCATGACGGCTCCCGGCCGTCATGAGTCACGGTGGGCGTGTGCTGATGACGGCCATTAGCCGTCAAGACCACGCCCGCGATCAGAATGTTCAGCACTGCGGGGGAATTCGATCCGCAGCGATGAGGTTAACCTCATATACCTACTAAATCAACTATTTACACATCTTTGGACAGTCATTCACCCCCTATCCAACCAAACACACATTCAGTCTCCCATACAAATACTCAGTTAACTAAATCAATAACTAATATAGACTTTCATGTTTCTAGTAACCAACATATGCAGTACTTTAAACAACAAGAGACAGAGTGATACAGATATTCACACAGTTTAATCACTATCCTATATATTTAGTGAAACACTTTAAATTAGTCAGTTAAACAGTCAATCACACTGCTACTAAGTTCTCCATCCAGACACTTATACATCCACTTATTCTTCAATGCATATTACTATATATATAATACATATTTAAATAACGAACCAAACCCCATTCACTGAATGATGTCATCAGTGAAGTCATCAGTGATGTCACTGACCATGTCATGAATGATGTAATATGTGACACCATCAGCAGTGGATTGCCGGTGCGCGAGTTATAGTTAGTAGAACTAACTATAACGGAGGAATTTCAATGGTATTGTACGAGTGAAATGTCCAGCTAACTATAACACCCCTGAGACCTATGGTTTTTTCACTGAATATATATATGTATACATATAGGGGCCAGTTGTAGGTACGCCAATACCGGTCGGAAACGGCAGAAGATACCGATTTTCGGCCGTTTCCAACCAGTATTGGGCTATGGAGATGTAGGGGCTGAAAAAACTTACATATTTGGTAATTTTACCGAATCAGTAATTTTACCGAATCAGTAATTTTACCGAATCGGTAAAATTACAGAATCGGTAAATTTACCGATTCTGTAAATTTTACCGACTCGGTACATTTACCATTCGGTAAAATTACCGAATATGTATTTTGAGAAGTAGGTAGCATTTCTAGCAGTGCTACAGGGCCTTTAGAATTCGGTATTTATCATGCAATACAATTGCATGGTAAATTACGAATTCTTTTGTGTACATGCACATCTGTGCATGTACACCTGTGCCATGTGGCTCACAGACATGCCCTAAGGGCATGTATGTGTGCCACATGGCGCACAAGCCAGTTACAGGGGTGCAACAGGGTGTCAAAGTGACACCCTGTCCCCCTCAGCAATTAGGTATTTTTACGGATTCGGTAAATACCGAATCAGTATTTGCTATTGAATCCTATGGGCTTCAAGGCCCATAGGATTCAATTGCAAATACCGATTCGGTATTTACCGAATCGGTAGATACCGAATCTTACCGATTCGGTAAAAAATACCGATTTTTTACCTACATCTCATTTACTGATTCATAAATACCGAATCGGTAAAATTCGGTATTTATGAATCGGTAAATGAGATTTACCTACATCTGGCCCATATATATATATATATTCAGTATTTCAAGTCACAGTGCAACATTTGCAACTATTTTTGTGCATTTAAAAAAAATGAAATGTATTAATTTGGTTTAAGTTTTTTAACTTCCTGGAGACCTTTTCACTTTGAATATTTCTGTTTTGTATGGTTTTATGTGACTGTGGATTACTTTGGTGGATTTCATTTGGAATTTTAAGTTTTATATTTTTTGATTTCCTTGTTTAAATGTTTCACTTTTTGTTGATATATTAGAAATCAAGGTGGATCAAGTAATTCAGTAACACAACTGTAAGAAGAAAATGTTTATTTTTGAGTGAGAACTGTCTGCAATTGAAATGTTTTATTTTACTTATGATCAATTTAATATGTGCCCTAGATTATGTATGTCTATATGGAATTATTTTGGTTTTCTTATAAGTATTTTAATTTAAATATTTAAATACATTATTTATATATTTCAGTCTTATTTCGTACATGATTATCTTGTTATAATATATACTGATTTAAACAAATATTTATTCAATTTGTATTAAAATAAATTGCATATTATGTTGATTTTGGTATTTTAGTTATGAGTATATTGGTAAGTGGGCTACAACAGTGACTTAGCTAACATTTCCAGGCTGTCTACTCCTTTGATACTCACAAAAAGTTGGACTTTGAATCATGGCATCTTGGACATTTTAGTGGTGTGTTTAGTTATTTTAGGTTTGATTTGGTTTACTGGCTGGTCAATCCTTAATTGTTGGAAGCTTTGTTCTTTTTAGGGTGCTTCTATGAATTTGCATAGTGTTGCTTGGGTTCTTCCTAGTGTGGCCAGGATGGCATTTTGTCATCCTTTCACTGTGTTGCTAGTTTTGGCTTCTGCATATTCCTCAGATTTTTGAAGATGTTTCCAAATGCTTTGCTTGGTATGGTAATAGCAGCCTTACGTGGCTGTGTGTGGGTGTAGGTTAAGTTTTGTTTATATAATTTCCTGTTCAAAGTCGATTATAATTAGGAGTGGTGAACAGTTGTTAGTTTTAATGTTAATGTGATTGGAAAGTTCAAAGTAAGTTGCGCTTTGTTTGATAAACAGTAGTGCATAAATGAGGGGTATGTTAGGGTTATGATATTCACAGTATATGCTGCATATCTGTATGAATGGTGTAGGCACACTCTAAAATTCCACTCATCATTCATGATTTACATTGGCTTAGTCTTAGGAGGCTGCCTTCATCTACAAATATGATTATTCTTCTGCCGTTATAGGGATTGTTGTGTAGGGAGAAGGATTCATTGTTACCTTTAGTGGTTAGGTGTTCTGAAATCTGAATGTCTTTGTATCATCGGGGGCAGCAGCGATTTGAATTGTGGCTTTTTAGTATGTAATATTAGTCATTTTAATGCAGGAGTTTCTAGTAGCCGACCTGTAATAGGCTCAGGTACTTTAGGGAGTATGACTTTTACGTTTTAGAAGTGGGCTTGAATTGAATTGAAATTGAATTGAAAAATAATTTGTATTGCGCAGAACAATAACCCGAAGGTATCAAGGCGCCTAGCAAAAGGTCAGGAAGGACCAAGAGGGGAGACATAGATCTTAAACATAAGCTTGCTTGAAGAGAAAGGTCTTTAAGGCACTGCGAAAAATCTGTAGGGATGGAAGGGATCTCAGATCCAAAGGAAGTTCATTCCACCACTTAGGAGCCAGAGTGGAAAAGGCCCTACCACCCCACCTGGCTTTCCGTACCCGGGGAGTTGCAAGAAGCAGCTTCCCGGAGGAACGCAGGTTTCTAGGGGGAACATAGTGGGAGATAATGGATCCAATTCCAGTGTCGCTCTTTTTAGCAATGGCTCTGTAGGTCATACTCAGGACCTTAAACCGAATACGCAGTTCCACCGGCAGCCAGTGCAAAGTTTTCCTGGCTGCCGTGGCTGAAGAGCGCCTAGGGATATCCAGAACAAATCTGGCTACGGCATTTTGGACCACCTGCAAGCGCTGCAGCTGTCCTTTATTGAGTCCTGCATACAGCGCATTGCAATAGTCCAAACGCGAGCCGATGAGAGCGACAGCTATTTGTTTTCTTGCCTGGAGGGAAAGAAATTTCCTAACCCTACGGAGAGTATGAATCAAGCCCCAGCAAGTGGAGACAGTTCTGCTCACCTGGTTGCCTAGGTCAAGGGCAGGATCTATTATCACCCCGAGATTTTTAGCAGAAGAGGTGGGGGAGGGACAAGTACCAAGGGAGTCAGGCCACCAGTTGGCCGACCAGATGTTTTCTTTTCCCCCAAACACCATCACCTCAGTTTTCTCCCCATTCAGTTTCAGAGAGTTCAGAACCATCCACCTACCGACCGCCTCCATACAAGATCTAAATTTGGAGGCGATTGGTTCATCTGAATGGGGTAGAGAAACGAGGATTTGAGTGTCGTCTGCATACGAGACTACCTCCATCCCGAAAGATCTTATAAGTTTGGCCAGTGGGGTAACATAGATATTAAAAAGGGTCGGGCTAAGAGCCGACCCTTGAGGAACCCCACATAGCACCGGACGGGATGGAGATAGAAACTCCCCAAGTTTGACTCTTTGTTCCCTCCCTGTAAGAAAGGAGGTCAAGAGATCAAGATCTGCGTTCTTCACCCCCACCTCCCTCAGCCGGGATGTAAGTACCGAGGGGGAGAGGGTGTCGAAAGCCGCCGTTAGATCTAGCAGGACCAGGAGAGATGTCTGGCCCTCATCTACTGAAGTACGGATCTTGTCAAGTACGATGGTGAGGGCTGACTCAGTACTAAATTCCTTCCTGAATCCATGCTGAGAGGAGTCTAAGCATCCAGAGCTTTCGACAAAGGCGGCGAGATGTTTGTTGAGATGAGTCTCAAGCATCTTGGCAGGAGCGGGGAGCAGGGAGATAGGCCGGAAGTTTTTTAGAACCCCCGGATCCAGGGAAGCCTTTTTCAGCAGGGGTTTCACTACCGCCTTCTTCCACTCTGCAGGGAAGACACCATCTCTAATGGCAAGATTCATTATCTCCACCAAAGGAGGCAAGAGGGTCTCCCTACATTGTTTAATGACCTTCAGCGGGCAGGAATCCAAAGGAGATCCGGACTTAGTCTTGGCTAACAGGAGCTCAAGATCTTGTACGGTCAGCGAGGGGAAGGTGTCCAGAGTGCAAGGAGTGGAGATTTCGGTGATGGTTAGACTCATCTCCACACCTGATGTAGGTGCACTGAGGGCAGCTCTTTGTTCCTCCAGGGCTGAGTAAATGTCCTGGATCTTAGAGTGAAAAAAGGAGGCGATCTTCTCACAGAGGTCCTGTGAGGGGATGACGGGGTCAGGGACTTGCAGTCTAACCAGGGAGTCAACAGTTTTAAAAAGTTCCTTCGGAGAAGAAAGCGAGGAGGTCACTGTCACGAAGTATTGTTGTTTAGCCTGCAAGATTTCCGCCTTGTATTTTTTAACCAGAAGTCGGTGCGCATCCTTGTTTTTAAAATCCCAGCTGGCATGCCATAGTCTCTCCATTCTCCTCACTTCTTGCCTAAGAAGCCTAAGGGAGTTAATTGGGAATTAATGCTTGCCTCTTTTAAATCTTGAAGGGCATGCGTTACTTCTGTCCCTTTTACATTTGGGGATGGCTGTGCTCTTTAATGTTAATTACAATTCCAATTTTTGTTGTTACCATCTTATAACAAGCATTTGCAAAATATTTAGTATGTTTCCAATTCATGTTCTTGGTGCTTGTACTTAAATGGCCATAAGTATATCCATTGTGCGAAAACAATTGTTTAATTTACCATGATATATGTGTCTCTTTCTGCAATTCCACCATTTAAATTTAAAAACAATACTTTTGTAGAAAGCATTATTTTTAAATAAATAATTTAAACACGCTTTTACATTTTATCCTTAAATATGTGCAGTTGTTTTAAGTTGCATTTTATTTTCTACCATTTGTCTTTGATGTCGTTTAGATGTCAGTCAAGTCAGCTTTTCTTTTCTGATGTAAGAACATTTTAGTTTCATGTTAAAAATACAGGTCATGCCTAGTTATGGGGGTTAGTGGGTTTTATGTAGAGGTTTAGAGTACAGATTTTGCTTTCCATCTTACAACTGTTTTTCTTTACGTACTGTTCATTTGGCCTTGTTTATGGATGTGGAGTTGCGGCATGATTTTGGTGTGCAGTACTATGTTTGGTATCTAAGGATTAATACAGATAATAAAAGAAAGAGGTTAGCAATTTATTTATACATTTGTATTTGACAATTATGTCACATTATATTGCAGTTTAGTTAATTTTTAAACGTATATGTTTACTCCTTTTCCCCAGGAAGTAATATAGGGAGTTTCTACGTTCAGTAAGTTAAAAAAAAAACAGAGTCCACAAAAAGGTAAAAAATCGGAGGTGACTGGGCAGGATAAGCAGATTTTCTGCAATATTGTTTAAACATTGTGAGATTGCGTCTACTGTCTACAGTGACATTAGTATTTCGATAATGAAACAGTATTATTTAAATCTACAGAGAAGAAAGACTTATGATGCCTTTCTAAATATTCCAATAAGGCTTCAGACGGGTAAAATAAAGTTCAGCTTCCTCAGGTCAATTCAGGCGAATTGAAATGGACAGATATTTCAAACTGACTATTTAAAGTTATTGGACCAATTCAACAAGGCCTAATGAAAAACACATTTATTTAAATTATGTATTAATGAATTTTATAAAGCAAGTGTGTTACATTTTAGATATTTCAAAGCACAGACATAAAGAAATTTAAATATTGCTTAGTGATAGCAAGTGGAAGTTAGAGTCTATTTTGGAATAGTAAGAAATCTCTTCTGAAATTCTTCAATAGCATCCCATGAGCTATGAGATTTTAGTTGAAGGCAAAATGTAATAGTTCAGTTTAGGGTGGGCTTAAGTGGCGAAATTCTCTCTAGTGTTATTACTCATAAGCACTCGAAGTACCACAAAAGTACTTGTAATTATGTGTAATTGTGTGAGAAGTATAATCCAGCATTTATTATTATTTTATTAGTGCAAAATGCACCATTGCATCCAAAGTAGGACGGAGAATGCATTTTGTGTTAAGAAAATAGCACTAAATGCTTAATGATACTAACAGGGGTAGCCAACAGCCGCTTACTCTTGCATGGTGTGTTGTTCTCATGCTCCTGCTATAGTATTTTTGCACCAAATTGCTGTTAATTACTCAAACTGGTGAAAGTTGTGTAATTTTGGTAGTTTTGCATCACAAGATTAAGGCACTATTATTGAGTTTACTACAATTACTGATACGGAATTAGAATTTCACCAGGGCTAGTTCAGTTTCAGATTTCAAAAACATCTTGAAGTGCATGTAGTTGAATTTTGATCTTCAACTGGCATTAAAGGCGATCCGGAGTCTAAACCTTGTAGCCCCTGTGTCCTGCCTCCTTGCTTCATCGGCTCAAAGAAGCGATGCATAATTAGGTCAGAAGACCTGTAGCAATGTCCCACACGTTGAGAGGATTTTCCCAACCATTTTAGCCATAGTCTCAATTAATGAAATTGGGCAATAGTATCCCGGGAATGAGTGATCCCCTTTTTTAAAAATGGGTACAATAACAGATGTACCCCAAGAACCAGGTAAGGAGGAGTGGCCAAGGTTATTAAAAACATGGGTGAGGAGGGGTGCCCAGAAGGTGACATTTATTTTAATTAGATCAACTTTGACACCATGAATGCCCGGTGCCTTACCACCAACACTTTGGGTAATGGAAATTGTTGGGGAATAAAACAATGTGGTTCATTCATAACACCATATATCACACATTTTCTCAATATTAGTTAGACCAGTTAGACTGTGCTACAGGTTACCAATGATTAGTAGAAAAAGTAAATGCTTATATTTATCCTCTTTAAATCTCTCCTTTCTCCCCCGTCCCTCTTATCATTATTAATAATGCTTTCAAGCCACAATGCATTTTGATTACAGGTCGTTTTTTAAGTCAAAGCAATTACCTACTCAATTTGTTTTGCGGTTGTATAGCCAGCACAGTAATCTAATAAAAGGCCACACAAAATGTATGTTTAACGCTTCTCTAGATTAACAAATAACTTTGAATTGGGATTTTTAACGAAGCCCTTGTCATCTCTCTTCAAGCAAGTCTGCACCCACACATTCCTTTATATTTTCTTCATTGTTAATTGCGATGTTTTTTTGCAGTATTAATTGCATGTTTTTCAAAACAGCATGAACGAATAAATTTTTTAGCACACAAAGAACTTGGAGGAGTCATTGTAGGAAGTATTCTGGTAACTGCTGCAAAATCTGTCTGCCATTCTTCCCTCTCAGCAGCATCGCCTGCCTTCCCCTCATTCACAATGAATAATGCATCTGCAGCAGGTGAACCAGACCAGGTTCCTGGGACTCCAGTATTTAATCTATGATCCACTATCAGGCAAGGGCTTAAATATTCAACACCGTCACAAGATTTACAGTCCTTCTGGGAGAAGAGGGGAGATGTTTGAAGAGCTTAATGGTAACTCTTGCAATAATTCGGCAAGTCCTCTGGAAGATTCACCTAAGCTTGATTGAGCCATTTCTTTGCTATTTGTAATGCATACTTTGTCAGCCAGAGAACCAGAACTATCCCTCTGCGGCCGCCCTACAAGCGCTGACATACTCCCATAATAGGCATCAAAACTCCCTTTAACCCAACTTATTTTACACTCGAGATGTTTGTAATTGATTAGAAGGAAACCTTGAACTTTTCTCATTGCTCCTGCTCCACCTCCCTTCGCAGAGGCGTGTGATTTATCCCGCGTAATAACGCTCCGATTAAAATGCACAGCTGCAATTTGCAGGTCGGTGTTTGTTACCGCGATCCTTAAGGGTGATGGATGGAGCAGTGAATCTGTACTGATGGTCTGCGAAAGGAATCTGAAGTGCACATAATGACTGCCTTTCCTGATCATTTGCATCTGCAAATTCTTTAAATACCTCCGTTTGTTTTTCAATTTTGTCTGTCATTCAAGGGCCCCTGCACAGAGTAGTATACACAGAGTGCAGGGTATCTACACTGTGGGGATTATTTACAAACCCCTTGTGCCGCCATGCATCACTTTTTGTGAAGCACCGGCAGCGCATTTTGCTGCCCCATATTTGCGTGAAAGGGGCGTTCCATGGGTGTTGCTGTGGATGTTTCCACTCAACACCCATGGAACGTGACACATTTCCAGATTTATGAGAAATTGTAAACCTGGAAACACGTGTGAATGTTACGCCACCCCAAGGGAGGCGTAGGGAGGCGCAACGAGGAAAAAGGTCTCCTTGTTTTTCTACTCTTTCTATGCGTTCAGCAATCTGCAGCACACATAGAACGAGGAAATCACCTCTTATGATTGTTTATATGCAGGAAGGTGTCCCTTCCTGCACATAAAGAATCATAAAAAAATGACTATTTACAAGTTCTATGTGTGCTACTTCTATGTGTGCTAATGCAGCACACATACATAGAAGCTGAAAATACTATTTCAGATTGTTAATATGCAGGATGGGACACCTTCTTTCACATAAACATTAGTCCAGTAACGCAGGCATCTTTGCACCATGGTGCATGGCAGCTAATTGTGCACCAGAGCAGGGGACAACAAAGGGATCCCTCATATCCTTGTAGATATGACGCATTCCTGTGCTTTGAAAGTGCTGCAGCGTGGCGCAGCCAATGGGCAAGCAGGGCCACGGTGCACCATTTTGTTGTAAATGAGGCACGGCAGGCCTAATTCACGAGCCCATTTTGCCACCCGTGCATCACTTTTTTGATGCACCAGTGGAGCAGTGTGCTTATCCATATTTACAAGGCCACGTAAAGTCACCCTCTGTGACTTTATTTGGACTTGGAAATATGGACCCCTTTCACGCTTTACTCTGCATGAAAGTGGCGTTCCACGGGTGTTGCAGTGGGTGTTCCCACGCAACATCCATTAAAGTTTTGTAAATCTGGGAATGCGTCAGGAGTGTCACAGAGAGTGGAAATACTTTTATTTCTGCTTGTTTTTTCCTCGATCTATGCATGCTTTATTGTGCGGCATGCAATGAAGTAGGAAAATGCCATCAATTACTGGTTTTGTGTAGGGAGATGTCCCTTCATGCACAAAAACAATCATCCTCACAACACTGGCACTCTTGCAACATGACAAAAGTGTGCCCAATTGTGAGCCAGCACAGGGGAAAGCACACGGATGCGTTGCATTGCTGTTAACACAGTGCATCCCTGTGCTTTTAAAATGATGCAGCTTGGCGCAGCAAAATGGCTTGCGGCGCCGCGTCATTTTTGGGTAAATGATGCCCTGTATGTTGAAGTGCTGAAAATCAGTGAACTAAGCCGAAAGAAGTCCGTGAACTGTAGTTGCCCATAATACCTCACTTGAATTATTTCTGCATTAATGAGGCGTAGAGTGGGATGGCATTGAATGTTCAGAGAACAGTTTTTGCTCTACCTAGGAAATAAAGAGGCTACATGAATGTATGTATGTATGTAGTATTTCATTAGCTTGAACCTAGCTAAAAGGCAGCAGAGGTCTAAACAGAGTCAAGGACAAGGATATAGTCAAGGTAGGAGGGGTGGTATAATTTGTGAATGATTAATGCATTGTGATGAAACTTTCTTCAAAGAGGTGTGAGTTTCCTAAATTGGAGCAGATGTTGCACAGTCCTGATGAGTAATGGGATGTTGTTTCACGAGCCTGTGTGCATCGATTCAATGCACATGCAACTTAAATTTCATCAGGCTCTTGTACTTCCTGGATTTCTCTTCTGCTCCTTGTGGCCTCTGATTACATTGATAGGATTCAAAATTACTTGTTGAGCTTTCCACCCAACCCTCACGCTCATCAACGAAAAACCACAAAAATAAAAAAATGCATGAGCCCAAGAGGGAGAGATGCAAGTACTTGGATGGAGAAAGGTCTTGGTGTAAGGGTGATTACTAGAAATCTATCATAGTGTTATCCAGCAACTCTCGCAATCCTTATCAGGGTGAGCACAAAAAGTCACAAAATTAACCTGTACTTAAGCCTCGGGTAGCTTGACGCAAAGCAGTGAGGCTTCTTTGAGTTTCAATTCCTTTTGGATTTTTTTTTTTTAAACAATCTTTATTGCAGATTTTTATTAGCTTTACATTTGGCCCAACCCCCCACCCACCTCCCCCCAGGAGACCAGGAGGTAATTATACAATCAAACATAAGTAGATACAAATTACAACTCAATAATTTTCTAAGATGAGGAAATATGTACAGATATAGAAACAGAAAGGAAAAAGAAAAGAGAGGAGTACATAAACAGGAAAGGAGAGAAGAAGAAAATCTCATAGAATCCCAACATATTCCTGTTTCTAATATCTCCCATTTTTCCCCCTAATCATTCTCTTCAATCCAGTCAAGTAGGGGACCCCAAATCTTCATTCCTCTTCTACGAGTATTATACCCTTTGTTTCTATAGATGGCAACTTCAAGGCTACATGTCGCCAGCAGTCTGGCCCTCCACTGTATATATGACGGTGGTATTGGATCAAGCCAGGCTGATGCCACACACAGACGAAGCACCCCCATCGCGACAAAAATTAACCCCTGTATCTGTTTTGGCCTTTCGTTATTTGACATCCCCAGCATGATTTCTGATGTTGCAATGTTTACCTCATAATGTGCTACCTCTGTGAGAAAGCTTGATATTTCAGCGATTAGATTAGTCAGCGAGTCACAGGAGGCAAACATGTGAATGATATCTGCCGCTGGGAGTGAGCAGCGTGGACAGGTTGTGCCTTTCCCAGTTCCCCACTTAGCTATTTTATATGGGGTATAATACAATGAAAAATAGGTCTTATAATATTGTGCTTGAAGCCTTATGGACATAAGGCATGAGAGTGACATTTCATATGAATATACTAAACTTTGGGTAGATAATCCATGTTTGGTCTGCCATGCCATTATATGTTTGTTCATGTCATCTGGTAACAATGCATTCATAGCCCCATAAATCTCACCAATTTTTAAGGGCATTTCCCTATGTAAGTTTCCTATGAAAGAACACGGTTGAAATTTGATCCGGCCACCCCCTTTCTTTAATAGAAAATCTCTCACTTGCAGAAATTTAAAAAAATCCCTTATAGGAATATTAAATTCTAACTTTAATTCGGCAAATGATTTAATCCATTAGACGCAAAAAAACAGCCAAGTTGGGTAATCCCCAGATCATTCCATTTCTTTATATAATTGTCGTGGAAAATCTCAGGAAGATCTGAGTTCTGATTCACGGGAGTGTAATAGGAATAGCGACCTAGTCCTAATAGCTTTTTAATTTCCCCCCAGACTTTGCTAACATGATTAATAGTCTTAAATTTGACTTTTTTGAAATACCCGTCAGTAACATGTCGCCATAGATATCCAGCGGCCCCTTCTCCCAGAATAAGTTCTTGTGGTGTTGATATATTACCGCTTCCCCGGTTACCAGTTATAAGACTCAAGCTATACCTTAATACTGTGGCCCAGTAGTATAGCTTGAAATTGGGGAAAGCCCAACCTCCACGTTCTCTTGAGTTAGTGAGCCACCGCAATACCCTGCGCGGTCGATTATATCCCCAGACAAATCTAGAAAACAATGTATCTATATTTTTAAACACCTGTGGGGAAAATTCTAAACAAATAGCCTGAAAAAATACAGAAACTTAGGTAAAAACAGCATCTTAACTACGTTATGTGGAGAAGCGTGGCTCAGTGGTTAGAGGCGGCAGACCCGGAAGCTGAGAACGACCGTGGACCAGGGTTCGATTCCCCGCCTCGGCGGGTCTCGGGCTCAAAAATTCCACGACTCGACAATTCTCGCTCTGGTGCCTACTCAACTCACGGGGTCACACTTTGCGACTCTGGGCAATAGCTTGCTTAATCTCCACTACGGCCCCTCGCGGCGGGATGCCTGGCTTTCACCTTGTGGACACCCTGCCGGGGTTTCTCACAGGGGAATACCAGGACGGGTTCCCTAAGCAAGCGCTGGGACGCTCACGGGCAGCCGTGCGCTTTACAAATCCAGCACATTTACATTTACATTTAGTTCGACCACCAATAGTTAGATGGAGATTATTCAGTCTGGTCAGCTCTTTCTTGGTCCGTTGTATAAGTGGATCTATATTGATGCTGACAATGAGCTCTATAGCAGCACAGATGCTGACCCCCAGATATATTGCCTTTTCAGTTACTCTTGAGTCATTCATGATAATCTTACTATTCAACACAATCTGTGTCTTACTAGCATTCAGTTTATACCCAGAGGCTTCACCAAAGAGTAGTGCTTCTGTTTCTATCACACGTATAGCATTTATAGGGTCCCCTGTAACAATGGGGATGTCATCAGCATATCCTAAGCATTTAGTATCCATATCACGTACTAGGATAGGAGGAATTAGTGCATTATTTTCCAACCCTCGAATAAATGTATCTATATAAATAGCAAATAGGAGGGGTGAGCAAGGGCACCCTTGTTTAGTCCCCCTAGTGATAATGAAATTTTCTGACAGAGTCCCGTTGATCAAGACGCTGGCTCTGGGGTTTACATACAACTGTTTCATAGCAGTTATACATTTTTCACCAATACCACAGTTTGCCATTGCCGCCCACAGGAACTTCCAGGAGACCCTATCAAACGCCTTCTCCGCATCTAGCAAGATGAGCGCCATAGGGTCTCCTGTAGTTCCCGTGTAGTCAAAGAGAGAAATAACTCTTTGTGCATGGTCAATAGTAGACCTTCCTGGCACACACCCGTGTTGCCTCTCAGAGACTATTTTATGAATCAAGGGTGCCAGCCGTGATGCTAATATTTTAGAATAAATTTTGGAATCCCCGTTTATCAGGGTAATTGGTCGATAAGATCCCATTTCCTGTTGGTTTTTATTTATTTTCGGAAAAACTACTATTTTGGCAAATGACCATGACCTCGGTGGGTTCCCCCCTTGCCCGATGGATTTAAAAAGTTCTGAAACAATCTCCCTGATTTGTGGCGCACATTTTACATAAAACTCTGTGGGTATTCCATCCAAGCCCGTTGCCTTACCATTAGGCATAGAATTCACTGATAATAGAATTTCTTCCCACTGTATGGGACCATCTAGTATATTTCGATCATCTGTATCCAACTGATCTTTGGTAATTAGACCCAAATATAAATCGGGTTTGCGACCCACATTATCAGTTTCATGATATAACTTCTGATAGAACTTCTGGAAAGCTGTTCTAATATCAGAAGATTCTACTCTCAGGCCAGCTACTGGATCAATGATTTCTTTTATTAATGTGCTTGACGATTCTTCCCGGGTTCGGACAGCTAATTGGTGACCTACCCTTCCGCTTAGCTCATACGTTTTCTCTTTCTGAGAGTTTGCCCTCGCAATCGCCTTTTCGATTAAAATTTCAGAGATGTAGTTCTTTGCGATTGCTACCCTGCTTACAGCGGAATCTACTTCCCTGCCTTCATGTACTACTTTAATCAGATCCTCCTCAGCATTACATAGATTCTGTTCAAGAGCTGTCATTTTTAACCTACTTTCTTTATTAAGCTGAAGAGAAAAGCGCATGGTTTCGCCCCTAATACAAGCCTTCATGGTGTCCCACACTACATCCACTGTTGCAGACCCTAACTATTGCATCGTGCGGGTGACATCACAGCAGCTCGAGCCCTGCGCCTGAAGGATTAGCGAGGGAAATGTCTCTTCCTGCCAATCACGATCCCAGAAAGCTGCCGTGACAGTTTGAAAGAGGGAGAGGAACGGTGCGAAGGGAAGTGGGGAGAGGAGGGAAGAGTGAGAGAGAGAGGGTGGTGTACTCAAGGGTGAAAGAACAAGCGTCTGAAAGAGAGCGAGGGAAATGAAGAGAGTGGGGGTGAAAGAGTGAGCGTCTGAGAAAGAGAGGAAAAGGGGACACGGAAAGAAAGAGTGGGACTGGACTGAATCATACAGAGATAAGACAGGCGAATGACAGGGAGAGAACCAGTGGGCACGGGAGTGAAAATGAGACAAGGCTGATGGCAGAAGCACGAGCAAGAGAGAGAAACTTTGGTTAAAGATATAGACACTAGACAGAACCCGGGAGGTGTGAAAGGCGAAAGGAGAGGGGAGGGTGAGCGAGATTAAAAGGAGAAGGGAGTGTCTGACAGTACGCAGGTTGGAGAGAGGGGACACGGCATCCCTGCGCTACTGACTCCTGCCAGCCCCTCCGACCTTGCACTGAGGGTAAACCTCTCCATCGATCGATCCCATGTTACACAGCTCAGCATTCCTGACAGCATCCCTGCGCTACTGACCCCTGCCAGCCCCTCCGACACCTTGCTGCACCGAGGTGGCCTGTTGGTAAACACCTCTCCATTTGTTACATGATCCCTGCACTACTGTACTGACCCTGCCAGTGCCAGCCCCATCGACACCGCAGACCTCCTGTACCCACCCGCCCCAGCGAGGCCTCGGTGCCACTGCCAGCTATCCAACGCCATGCAGAGCTGGGAGGGTGAATGGCTCCCAGCACTGCAGGACGCAGCCCCATGCCGCAGTCTTGCAGATGCCTCGGTGGGAGGCGGGGGCCTCCGTTGTACGTACCTCTGCTCAACTGCTCAAGTTTAATTCTATTTTAAAGTCATCATATTCCTACCTCAGTGCAGGGCGGTTGTTTAAAACAATGGCGGCAAGCGAGGGTGGTGGGTTCACTTCACACAACAAATGCATGAGGAAGGCAAAGCTGCCAACCTTGACACTGGGGAACTAGGTGAAAGTCTTGGCGTTGGCTCTGCATTATGTGATCCTGGGCAAATCACTTAACCCCCCCCCATGTGTAATCGAAAACACACAAAAAATGAAAATGTCTATGTATAATGTAAATTGTGCTCATGTAATTCCAATACCTTCGGGGATATGCGTGAGTGTGAGAGAGGTGGCAGAAGCAGGGGTGGGTAAAACAACAGAGAGCAAGGAGTTGGACGTGGTGGGTTAAAAGCAGTGGGCGGGTGTTGTCTGTAAACGAAATATTGCTGCTGCTCGGCAACAGGGACCTGGCTACATAAATGCTATAAAAATATGCACACTGTGTTGATAGCTTTGCTAGTATTGTGTAAACTTTAAGCTATATAAACTGGCATGACTAATGCTGGGTAGAGTCTGGTTATAGGATGTATATTGTCTGTGGCCCCAACATGAGTACAAACTATAGATTGGGCTGGTACAAGATAGCAAGTACTATATAATTGAAATATAAATTCTGCTAAGCGCAGTGAACCAATGTAAAAGAGGAAACTTTATTGCAAGTGAGAGCAACAAGTGCACATAAATGATGGGTGGAATAGTGTTTGCAGGTGCGGTGAGACTGAGTTGTGCATGTGGGACGGGAACAGACATAATACACATGGAAAAGTTGTTAAAAGAAAGCTGATCCCTTTCATTTTCGGGTGGTTCTCATTTATGCCGCCTACTTGGAACTGGAGAAACGGCTCGAGTCTTGGCATCAGCTCAACATCTTGTGATCCCGGGCAAATCACGTAATCCTCACACAGTTACAGTGAACCAATCTAAAAGTGCAACATCCTGTGATCCTGGGCAAATCACTTAATCCTCACACAAGTGCGGCGAACCAATCCAACGTCCTGTGATCATGGGTAAATTACTTAATCCTCGTCCAAATGCAGTGAACCAATCTAAAAGTGGACTCGCTCACTACGGTGAAGTATGACCATCATTTTACGCCTCACCACTTGCAAATGTCACCATCCGCCACTGCCGCTGTGTTCACATGGCTTGCGCAGCACAAGCTTAAATGTAATGAGGGAAAATCGGAAGTTCTCCTCTATGGTCAATTCCCGCCTAATTTGGTGGAGACCCTGTGGCCCGCAGATTTCCCCCGGCCATTGTCGAAGGGTGGCCCGGCAAAAAACCTTGGGGTTTGGTTTGGGGAGGACCTCCGATTCTCTGAGCACATCACACGACTTACTGGTGTCTGTTTTGGCACACTTAAGTCAGTCAGCCGTTTCTTCCCTCTACTCCCTCAGCCAGCTAAGGAAATGGTGGCCCGAGCTCTTATCCTGTCCCGCTTAGATTACGCTAATGCGCTTTTTCTGAGCATTCCTGGCTACTTAATGAACAACCTCCAACTGATTCAAAATGCGGTGGCCAGACTCTTATATAACATCTCTAAGAGAAGCAGCATAAGGGCTCGCCTCCGAGACCTCCACTGGCTACCCGTGGCCCAGAAGGTGCAGTTTAAGGCTCTTACATTAGCATATAGAGCCCTGCATGATTCCGGACCCTCCTATATTAGGAAACGAGTGTCCTTCTACACCCCCCATCGCTCTTTGCGCTCCGCCCCGCACAGTCTGATGGTCACCCCCCGCTTTCGACGCTCCAGACTTGGTGGTCAGTCACTTTCGGTCAATGTAGCAGTGCTCTGGAATAGTCTCCCTGCGGCCTTACGCCATACGCAGGATCTCAATGTTTTTAAGAAACTTCTTAAAACTCACCTTTTCAAATAAACTTTCATTTAGGTCTCCCTTTCACACGCATGAGTCCGTTTCGCGGCAGGATACTCCTGAGTAGTTGTGCGCGTTATAAGTCTCTTATAACATAACCTAAAATACCTGTATATAGAATAGTGATCTGCGCAGTAGCATTGATCACAAGTTATTAAAGGCAATGAGCTCAAGAATATCTAAAGGAATAAACTCTCCATAAAGAAGAGTAGCTGGCAAGGTAAAATCCAGCAACAGGAACACCGGACGGGCAAAGGGATAGAGAGGTGTCTGTTAACTAGCTAGGAACACTCATAAATATAGTTTCTCATTCATGTGTCTTCACTAAATATACAATCAGAACAGCTCACAAGGTGGTGTTGTCAGTCACACAATGCATCTTCTTCCGGTTCCTAAATTGTGCACTCTTGTTGTCAGGTTGATACAGTTTTCTAGCGTAATTGTTACATGAAGGAGGGGGGCCCATGAGAACCCTCTTCCCTAAGCTAGAAGATGCTCTATAAGCTCATCGCATAGAGAAAGGGGGGAGACGAAAACACACTTACCTGCCAGACGCCGCCACCGCCAGGAGTCATTGTAAGGCAGCCAGGCACCTAGAAGCACACCGCCACCGCCAAGAGTCACTTTGCAGCAGACTACACGCGCCGCCGCTCCGGGACCACAATTCCCGGCAGCCTACGCGGCGGCGCGCATTGTGACACCGCGAGGGCGCCAGGAGGTGCACATAAGCGCCACAGGAACCCGCCTCGCGGGACGCCCGGGGCTAAGCCCGGGCAAAGGGCGGGCCCTCTACGGCCCTCAGCGGCAGGAGGCGACAGGGACAGGGCCAGAAACCCTGTTTCGATGCTCGAGAGATTGTCAACTATTCAAGTAAGACACTGTCGCATATAAATTATACCTAATAGTGAGTCTGAGGATTTAGTTCCTTGGCTGTACTGACAGGATGCCAAAAAAAGGCACTGCTCCTTCAGTAAATACGATGGAAAATTATATGGTTCAAACTGTGAAAAAAATTAACTCACAGAGGAGAGAATCTTTGGGGCTGAGCCAATCACCTGATCTATGTTGTTTGACTCCTACCTTACATCCTCCACCTGATGATGCTGTATCCGTACAGACTCTTTCTGAAGCTCGTCCTAATTGCTCTATTATTCAGGATACTGGTACTTTGAATGAAAATATTCTGTCTGGATCAGAGATACTTATCATGGATTCTGTGAACAATATACCCAGTGATTTGTCCCAGGACATACACGTTGATCCCTCAGAAGATGATCAATCTATTTTGGATCTAGCTTCTCGGTCAGATTTCTCTAAGGCTAAAATTCAGCCAAAACGGGGAGGTTTAAGGTCAGGGTTAAGAAGGAAGAGGGTAAATACCCCAAAGGCTAATCCGAAGGAAAACGGAGAGGGAAGAGCTAAGTCTAATGTAACAATTGATGATGAACTGTTTGTCAGAATTGCTGAGCTAATTGAAAGTAAAATGAAAGTCTTTGTTAAACCTTTAATTACCAAAATAGACAAATTACAAACTGAGGTTAAAAAGTTAGGTGGGCAGCTGAACAAAATAATGGAGGGTGTTGACAATGTTACAACGCTGGTAGCTAACTTGGACAATAACATTGGAGAGCACGATGATTTGGAGGGCGAGGACACAGATGATTTATTGCCTAATAATCCCCCAATCCAGATACCGGCCTTGACACCCAATGAAACAAATGGTAGAGGGGATAGTCCTCTAACAGTTGAGATTCCCCCTGCACAAGTTCAGCTTATTGACAATCTACAATTCATAGTTGAAGCCTCACCGGTGGTCCTAGTATTAGCTAATGTACCGCCCCTAGAAGCTGGCACAGTAGAATCTTCCTCCTCTTTGTCTAATAAGGCGCTACAATGGCTTACTAATAACATGAGGCTAGCCCCAGGGGGGGGGGGGCAACAGCTGGCCCAAGAGATCAAGACAGCTAAAAGGGTTTCTTGGTTAGGAAATCGCCCCAAAAAATTTAAAGGGGATTGTGTGGCAGTAAGTTTTTCACACACTGGCGTTTTGCCAAACATCCTCACTAATTTACTCCCACCCCAACGCAGGCAGGGTTTTGTTGTCCCTTTAACTTTAAAATTCTTTTATGGAGAGCAGCAGAATGTCACCTACCCTAAGACTCCAGCCTTTGGATGGGATAATAATTGGGAATTAAATAAAAGATGGGGCTCTGATCAACACCAAAACATTGTTAACCATCCAGCTCATTCAGTTCATCAGAATCCCTTTGAGCAACCTCTTATGTTGTCCAACCGATATGCCCCCCTAACCTCCTTGGATCAAAACGATTGACTTTTCCTTGAACATATTTCGTCTGAACATATAAGTCGAGTAGAGAATAACGTGTCAGTTCTTAGTATGCTTACTTGGAATATTGCGGGTATTAGAGCTAAAGTAGGCAATGTGGCATGGATAGATTTTATGACTAAGTTCAACATTATTGCACTGCAGGAAACCTGGGACACAAATAATAGTTTTTCTTTAGATGGCTATTGTTACTTCTGTATTCCCGCAGTGTCTAGCGCAGCGGGAAGAGCTAAGGGAGGATTGTTAAGCCTCTTTAAATTAGACATCAAAGGTAGCCTTAAGAAATGTGACTCCGGTCTAGAGCAATGTTTAATTGTTGAACTTTCTTTAGCAGAATCTCCCAATATTTTATTCATAAATTTTTATAATTCCAATGCATCAGACTGTACATCATATAGCCTAGATAAATAGGATCCCTTTTTGTCAGTCTATAGTGAAGATGTTAATTCTTTTGAAATTATATTTTTGGGTGATTTCAATATACACCCTTGTTCACTAATGTGTGTTTGCGATGACTCAGAATCCCCTCCTAATTGTGCACCTGTCCATCTTGAACATAACAAACAGGGGGGTTGCTTAGAGAACTTTCTAGCAAGATGGAACTTATATGAATCTAGTTGTGGGGAGGGGGGGGAAAGGGTTTCTACTTTTAAGGGAACAGACAATGGCTCTATCATTGATTACATTTTTATCTCAGCGTGTTTTTTAGGTAAGGTTTTAATGTATAAAACTGTGGTTTCTGCTTTCAGTGACCATAATCCTGTCTCCCTGGACCTAGTAACTTCTAATTTTATAGGGCGTAATTATGGTCCATGTAATAACAATAAATCAATGCTTAAAGTTAAGGACCAGGGACGCAGACTGAAATGGGAGAGCATAATCCCAGAACCCTTCGTACAAGAGGTACTTTCTGAGGCTGAGGACGAGGTCGGTGTGTGTCTATCCAGTGGGTCCAATGATAGGGAGGTGACATTAGCATTTGGTAGCATATGCAGTAAGATAAACTGTAGGCTTTCTGTGTCATCCAAACCAAAGTTGATGCCTATTAAAAGATGGTTTGATCGTAATTGTTCAAAAACCCATTCTGCACTGCTCAATGCTTTAAAAACTGTTCCGAAGAATCGTGAACTTATCGCCATTAGTAGAGCACTGTATAAAAAGGCCATTTCAGACAGGAAAAAACAGATTAAAGATGAAGCCTTGACGCAACTTTTAGATCCAGCAATACTAAAAAATAGTGGAGAATTTTGGAAGATTGTCAATCAACCTCTATTTACAGGGGAGGAAAATTCCCCCCTGGAAACAAACATCTCTGATGAAGGTTGGATTAAACATTTTAGTGACATTTATTCAGGCCATACTAATGAAAGATCCTGGGTGCAGGAGGTTGACGTTAACACCAAAAGGAATCAACTGCACATTGAAGTAAAGGAAGTATTACATGCCATAGACTGTACCCTGAAGAAAAAGGCGCCAGGACCTGACGGTGTTCCTGCAGACGCCTTTAAATGCTTCCCTAATTTTTGGTCAAGAGTACTTTGCAGGGTCTTTAACGCCTTAAACCATGATAACATTCCCGAAACATGGAAAACATCTATAATTATCCCCGTTTTTAAAAAGGGGAATAGGCAGGATCCTGCATGTTACAGACCAATTTCATTGATTGATTCTTCAGTCAAGATATTAGGGAGAGTTATACTAGTTAAACTGAATGAGTGGGTTACAGAGAATAGCATTTTGACGAACGTGCAATATGGTTTTAGACCTAAAAGAAGCACCCTGGATCAATGCCTTAATCTCCACTTGCTGATCGAAAAATATACCAGGGCCAAGGAGGGGTCCATGTACCTTGGTTTCATGGACCTCTCCTCTGCCTTTGATCTGGTTAACAGATCAAAGTTATGGTCAAAATTACTCGAAATGGGCCTGGACAGGACTATAGTTAACTTATTGGCTGACCTCCATTCTGGCCTCACTGCAAAAATTAGAGTCTCTTCGAGTGGAAGGTGTACCGATGCTTTTGCTTCTGAAAAAGGAGTCAGACAGGGGTGCATATTGGCACCCCTGTTGTTCACATTATATGTGAACGCCCTGGAGCCTGCTCTTAGGGGCGTGACCCGTGACATTCAGCGTGCGGGGGAACAGGGGATTCCTGTTCTCCTTTACGCGGACGACGCGGTTCTTCTGGCACGCACCGGGGTGGGGCTTCAACGACTCCTGGATGCTTTTAATTCTTTTATGGGTTCACTTGACCTGAAAATAAATGCTAAAAATTCTCAGGTTATGCTTATGGGCAAGGCTGCTAGGAGACCTTTTCACAAAATCTTTCTTTGCGGACAAGAAAAGCTTGTTCGCGTAACCTCCTTTCCCTATTTAGGAATTACCTTTGATGAGAAGGGTAACTGGGGCCCCCACGTTAATAATAGAGTAACCATGTTGGCTAGGACATCTGCAGCTCTTTTAGGGTTCTCTAAAAAACTTGGGGGTAGGCCAATTGCAGCTGTTATCAAAATCTATAAGGCCAAATGTATCTCAGTGGCTTCATATGGTGGTTCACTATGGGGACATAGGGGAGTGGAACCCTTACAGATAATAGAAAACAAATTTTTTAGATCTGTTCTCGGCGTCCCACAGTCAACCCCGTCTTACACCGTCCATCTGGAATTGGGGGTAAGCTACCTCACAGACTTGATTAAAATAGCACCTTTAGTTGCTTGGTTGAGGTTGTGGCTTAATAAAGAAAATCCTCTAAACCATATTATTTTGAGAGACTGCTTGTCATTGGACAAAGCTAAAAATATTAGGTGGTTGACTTATATTAAGGAAACTTTTTTGAGGTTGGGAAGGCCTGAGCTTTATACTGTAACTGATTCTATAACAACTAAAGACATTGTGTTTATAAAACATGCAATGAAGGAGCTCCTTTCCCTGGAGAGGGAAGAATCTGAATTGAAAAAACCCTGTGTCAGGGCTAGTCTAATATTGTCCATACCTAATGGCCCAGAAAGTTATTTGAATATTGTGACTCATCCGTACCACAGGTTTATTTTAACTTGTTTTCGTTTTAATTTGATACATTTTAATCTTGGTTTTTATCCTGTATGGAGTACCCCAGAAAAGGCGCCACCCTGTTCTTGCGATCATTTCTCTGAACAAAACACTATGCATTTTGTAATGTTTTGTAGCCACTACATTGATGCTCGGAGAATGTTCCTTGTGCCTATACTTAAGGAAGCTGGGTTTATCCTAGTTAAACCTGCTGTTATTTTTTTACAACTGTTACAGACTCCCAGGGTTATGTTTCATGTGGCTAGTTTTCTGGTGAGAGCTATTAGGAGCAGGAATATTAGATTAAAGAATGTGTCGACCTCCCTTTGTAGCACAGATTGCGCACTTTAATTAGGTTAACTATAATTATATTGGGACTATAACCATAAAAACCATTGTAACAGGGACATTGGTGCTGCTAATGATTACTTGCTGGGGTTTTTATTTGTAATTTTCTTTCCCTAAGCTTTTGCACAATAGCACTTTGCACTTTATACTTCGTACTTGATATGAACTGTATTATGGTCTATGATGACTTTTATCTTGTATTTTAACTGACTTTGATGTGTAAATTCGTGTATTTTTGTTAATGTAATATGTATCTTGCCATTGTCTTTGTCTGATATTAAGTTATCGCAATAAAGTATTTTGACTGACTGACTGGCATAGAGAAAGGCTCGTCAGCAATATGACAACATATATCAAGTTATTTGAAAGCAACATGTATAAGTCTGCCACCATTTGTTCTTTACGGTTTCAATAAGTCCATTATTCTGCTGGAATGATCTAACATGGGGTGATGAACTGCCCAGGCTAAAGTATAGTTACTTGAGGCCATCTGTATCAAGCCAAATTGACTTCGCAAACTCGGCGTTTGCGAATGCAATTTGGACTAATGGTATGTATCAAGGAAATCTGCTTGAAAAATAAGGAATCGCAAAATGTGCGATTCCTTATCTTGCGATTGCATTTAAGGAATCGAAAATTTTGTGATTCCTTACATGCAATGTAAGAAGCCCAAAAAAATCGGAAATTGGCCTTAAGGAATCGCAAATTACCACCAACTTCTAGCAAATTCTAGCAAATTTCTACATACATACCATTTTGCGATTTCTAAATAGCGATTCCTTAAAATTCGCTATTTAGAAATCGCAAAAGGGAATGTTGATACATATGGCCCTTGGTGCAATATTTGTGAAAAGACACACAATTATAAATGAAGCATGTCTAATAACATATTGTACTTCAGCATTTGTTATAAGGCAATATATTTGGTTTATTTATTTGTTCTACAAAGGTGCATTCAAGTTTTTATTTGTGAGCCATTTCTAAAGCGAGCATTTCAATAGCATTTAAACGTGTTCCACAATGCAATGCTAACATAGCAAAATGTATGGATTTCTAAATATGTGAACAGAATGAAATGACGGACAGAGCTCTGAAACTTTTCAAACACTCACCCTCAGTCACAGATCTGGGTTGAATCCATCATCATTCTTTAGCTCACTTTGCCACCCCAGTTCAGACCAACTATATGCAAATCAGTCTTGACCCTGTTCCTCATGGGAACAGTCCAGTCCGAACTGCTAAGCCAGGTCTTCCCTGGACAGGAAACAACCATCCTGAGACCGGTTTTGGGGTAACACCACTCATCAGCCAGGCTAGCTTGAATCCAGTGGCAAAGTGAGCAAAGGACCCATGTCTCGGTATACCCTGCCAACTTAAGGCGAACAAAGCAAACACAAGGAGATGATGGACGGAGAGTGTCTGAAAATGTTTCAGTGCTCGTTTGCTTTTTTATAATTTTTGGTCATTTTTCCCACTGGTAACGTGCTTATGCACAGTAATGCATGCTTCCAGAAGTTAATTTATATATTTATCTGATTCTGCTGTCTAATTTGACTGTGCATATAATCGTCATGTGCACAATTGCACAGAGCTTAAAGGCAAATATATAAAGCCTATTAAAAACTCCATATATGCCACATTGACTCTATTCAACAGCATAGTAACATTTTGCATGGCTTATTTGCTTTTATCCAGTTTGTTGCATCTAAAGTTATTTGTTGCTATGAACATATCCTTGGAGAGTCCGCTTGGAGTAAGGCTTTTATACATTTGATGACTTATGTTCCAATTTCTATGCTCTTTAGTTATATCCTAAAGCCTGCCAGTGAATAATTACTAATGGTTAAGGTAGGAACTTAAATTACACAAAACACAGATCAAGTTTTGTAGTTTGAGGTATTTGTAAACATTGGTGCATGATTTACTATTTTCTTGTTTGCTTACTAGATGCTTCACTACTCGCCCATTTAGCGGAAGAGGGGATACACACAGGCACAAACAATACGATCAAAAGGGGATAGAGGTATATGATAGGAGTTCATTATATAAGACACCATACTGACCATTTTGTTGTTTCCCACACAGCGAGAGGATAGGCAGGCCCACATACAGGCATCAGAAGACGTGATCTACGTGTTTGTCCTTCTCATCCCTTCCCCTCTTCCCCTTTGGTTGGATCTGACTTTGACCTCTTTGGGTCAGCTTGGCTAATACGGAAGTTGGGACTCAGCATCACAGTATCCTTTTGTTCCCGTGAAAAGGTCTGGGTGAGACTATTAGAGAAAGATGAGGAAGGTAAACAGACATAATATCGACTACAAAATATCGAATGGACATAATATCGAATACAAAATATAGGCTGGACAAAATATCGAATGGACAGAATATAGACATCAAAAATATCGTTTTGAAGGTAAGTAATGTAATATTGAATGTTAAAAATATAGAAAGTTAAAATATCGAAGTATATAATATAGGTTATTAAAATTATAGAATTTTTAATAATATCGAAATTTTTATAGTGTGTCTTATGTTATTATATGTGTGAAAAGTGTGTATTTATGTTATAATTAATTTTAAATAATGAATTTTGTTTTTTTAATTTTTGTGTAATTTAATTCTGTAGCGGGTTGTGGGTTTATAGGGGAATAGGGTGGGAAGCATAATTAATTAAATATGTAAATTTATATATTGGTATTCATTTTTAATTAATTGTTCATTAATTTATATTTGGTAATTAATTAAATTTTAATTGGCAATTAATTGTAATTAATTGATTAATTGCTAATTATGTTAATTTTACTAATTTATTTTCTGTAGCGGGTTGTGGGTTTATAGGGGCATTGGGTGGGAAGTAATTTATTTATAATTAATTAAATATGTAAAAATATTTATTGGTATTTTTTTAGAATTAATTGTAAATTCATTTTTTATGGGTAATTAATTAAATTTTAATTGCCAATTAATTTATTTTAATTGAGTATTTGCAAATTATGTTAATTTTACTAATTTATTTTCTGTAGCGGGTTGTGAGTTTATAGGGGAATAGGGTGGGAAGTAATTTATTCATAATTAATTAAATAATTCAATTTATTTAATTGTTTTTAATTTGAATTAATTTTTAATTAATGTTTAATTTTTAATTAAATAATTGTTAATTTGTAATTAATTTGAATAGGTAACTAATAGTAAAAATGAATTGTAATTTGTAATTTTAATTGAATAATTATATTATATTAAATTGGTAATTACTTTTAATTAATTTTTTAAAGATATTAATTTATACTGTTTTTAAATAATATAAGAAGTATTTACTTTCCCTACTGTTGCACTCTCTGGAGTGGGAATAGTAATTTTTACCCCTACGCTATCCAACGCTTTCCCTTCTGTTGCACCCACTGGAGTGGGAATAGTAATTTTTACTTCTACGCTATCCAACGCTTTCCCTACTGTTGCACTCTTTGGAGTGGGAATAGTAATTTTTACCCCTACGCTATCCAACGCTTTCCCTACTGTTGCACTCTTTGGAGTGGGAATAGTAATTTTTACCCCTACGCTATCCAACTCTTTCCCTACTGTGGCACTCTTTGGAGTGGGAATAGTACTTTTTACCGTTACGCTATCCAACGCTTTCCCTACTGTTGCACCCACTGGAGTGGGAATAGTAATTTTTACCCCTACGCTATCCAACGCTTTCCCTACTGTTGCAATCCTTGGAGTGGGAATAGTAATTTTAACCCCTATGCTATCCAACGCTTTCCCTACTGTTGCACTCTTTGGAGTGGGAATAGTAATTTTTACCCCTACGCTATCCAACGCTTTCCCTGCTGTTGCACCCACTGGAGTGGGAATAGTATTTTTTACCCATACGCCATCCAATGCTTTCCCTACTGTTGCACTCTCTGGAGTGGGAATAGTGATTTTTACCCCTACGCTATCCAACGCTTTCCCTACTAATGCACCCACTGGAGTGGGAATAGTAATTTTTACCTCTACGATATCCAACGCTTTCCCTACTGTTGCACTCTTTGGAGTGGGAATACTAATTTTTACCCCTACGCTATCCAACGCTTTCCCTACTGTTGCACTCTCTGGAGTGGGAATAGTGATTTTTACCCCTACGCTATCCAACGCTTTCCCTACTGTTGCACCCACTGGAGTGGGAATAGTAATTTTTACCCCTACGCTATCCAACGCTTTCCCTACTGTTGCAATCTTTGGAGTGGGAATAGTAATGTTTACCCCTACGCTATCCAACGCTTTCCCTGCTGTTGCACCCACTGGAGTGGGAATAGTATTTTTTACCCATACGCCATCCAATGCTTTCCCTACTGTTGCACTCTCTGGAGTGGGAATAGTGATTTTTACCCCTACGCTATCCAACGCTTTCCCTACTAATGCACCCACTGGAGTGGGAATAGTAATTTTTACCTCTACGATATCCAACGCTTTCCCTACTGTTGCACTCTTTGGAGTGGGAATACTAATTTTTACCCCTACGCTATCCAACGCTTTCCCTACTGTTGCACTCTCTGGAGTGGGAATAGTGATTTTTACCCCTACGCTATCCAACGCTTTCCCTACTAATGCACCCACTGGAGTGGGAATAGTAATTTTTACCTCTACGATATCCAACGCTTTCCCTACTGTTGCACTCTTTGGAGTGGGAATACTAATTTTTACCCCTACGCTATCCAACGCTTTCCCTACTGTTGCACCCACTGGAGTAGGAATAGTAATTTTTACCCCTACGCTATCCAACGCTTTTCCTACTGTTGCACCCATTGGAGTGGGAATAGTAATTTTTACCCCTACGCTATCCAACGCTTTCTCTACTGTTGCACTCTCTGGAGTAGGAATAGTAATTCTTACACTTCCGCTATCCTACGGTAATAATATTGGATATTATTTAATTATATTATGGTACTATATATATATGTTTTAACAAATATGATTCTAATTTTTTTTATAACTTTCATTAATTATTTAATTATTATAAGGTAATTTAAGTATTTTTAAGTATAATTTAGCAATTAATTTTTAATATTAATTTAATTTAACATTGTTTTTAAGAAAGTCGATATTTTTATAAACTATATTTTTGTAAACGATATTTTTTACTCGATATTTTTGTACTTACCTGTTTGTAGATACAAAGTCGATATACTGTCTGTCGATATTTTGACGCCAATATTTTTGATAGTTGATATTATGTCCCTCGATATTATGTCAGTGATCCGTGAGGAGGTAGAAGAAAAACAATATTTGAAAACATTATGAAAAAGGTACGGAAATATTGAAAAAGGAGGGAAGTAAAATAGAAATGGATCAAAAGAAAAATCGAAGAAAACAGCGAACAGAGGGAGAGAAACAAGGATCAAAAACAGAAAAAAGTAAAGTAAAATTGAAACAGGGAAGGAAGAAAGACAAAGAATGAAGGAATATTGGAAATAAATATTAAAAGCAGGAAAATGTACATTAAAATGTAAATAAGGTAAAACGGACAGAAAGAAATGATGAAAGGAGAAAAGAGAGGAACAAAGAAACAAAGAAAGAAAAAAACAAGGAACAGTGAAAACAAATGAAGAAAAAATAAAGAACAAAAGTGGGAAGAAAATCACAGAGTATAGAAGAGAAAGAAGAAAAACATGAAAAATAGGAAGGTGGTAAGAAATAAAGATGTTCAAAGAAAGAATGCATGACAAAAAAATGGTGAATATTAAAAGAAAACATATCAAAAAATAAATGATAAATAAGAAGCGGAAAAAAGAAAAGAATTGAAATACATAATGTGAAATTAGTGAAAAAAGGAAAAAAGAATGAAGAAATGAGAAACAGTGCACAAGAAGGAATTATGATGGGTATATTTGGCATACTGAGGGTTTTCTAGAGTATATGGTACACCAGGTAAAATTATCCCCTCTTGGAAAATTTTGAGTAATCTAGAAACTATGGTGGCAATTATGGTGCCACTGGCATTATGTGTCTCTCTGTGGCATGCTATCAGATCACATTGTGGAGGCTTGGGAGAAGGTGACTCGCATTGGCCTATTGTAGGAATCATAGCATTACGTTGCCATCCATAGCATAATGGTTAGCACTGCAATGGGGGTCACAGCTTACCTCAAGTGGTCATCCCCACTCATGACACTTCTGGTTCTGGGCATTATTGGCCATCCTTCAAACCCCATGCTCACTGCATTGGCACTCAAGAAGACATCCATGTCATGATGCCCAGGATTATGGCTGCCATGTGTTCTGCCTAAGTCTGAACCCCCCCCACACACAACTAGCGCAGCCAATCCCGCCCTCAGGTGGGCACTAAAAAATTGGTGACTGTATGCAACATCTGAATGGAAAGATACAACACGTTTCAAGAAACCTGTTACTTCAGGATCTACTACAGGGTTTCATGAATCCACAGATAATTAGTGAAAACCATGCAAGGCAGTTGCCAGGTGCCTCACTTTCCTTCATATAAAATAGTACAATGTGATGTTCAGGCTTTTGCTAGTGATGGTGTGGATGGCGGGGGGGGGGGGGGGGTGATCGAATATTCCAGAAGCTGGGAACCAGGACAAATAAGGCCTGCCCCCAATATGGCTTTGTGGTTTCTGGGGATGCACAAATGGTTGTGGTAAGAAGAGCAGAGTGGTCTTACAGGAGACTTATGTTTAAGCCTGTGTTGAATGTATCTGGGGCCTACTGGTGGAGTACTCTGTTGGTGATCATAAGTGTGTTAAATGTAATCCTGGAATTCACTGGGAGCCAGTGCAGCTCTTTGAGCCCTTGTCTAATAGACTGACATTTGTGGGTATTCAGTATGAGCCTGACTGCACTGTATCGTACTCGTTGGAGTCCAGAAGGCAGATTCAAGATAAAATGCATTGGCATAATCCAGACTGCAGGTGATAAGCCTGTGTACAATCCCCTTGTGAGTGTCAAGAGGAAAATATCTTAAGAACTTGTGTGTTTCCCTGTAGTCTTGTAGTATGCATGTGGTCCCTGGGCCCTATGACTTTACATTGTGCGGTGTACCACAGATACAGACATGTCACCGGAGGCAGCGGGTTGGGGCTTGGACATGTACCTTTGTCGTCACCCACTCCATTCATGAGGGGAGTGGCCAGGGCCGTCGTACGCACAGCCAACATGGGTGTGTGACTGCTAATTACGCGCCCCTGGGCGTGGTTCTGTGCTGTGCATGTGCATCTGCATGTGTCTCTATGGCAGCGTGGGTCTCCTTAGTGAGGTGTGGGTGGGCCCTTTAAGGTCATAGATCCCTACGTATTTGTCCTGGTGTGCATTCCATGGGTTCGGCCCCCTCCCACACCTGTTGGGCCACCTTCTTTTGGCGTGCTGACACATGCCATTGGGGTGCCTTGTGTGGGTGGGTGAGGTTTCGTGAGCCCGCTTGCCTGCGGTTGCTTCCTGCTGTGTGGTCTGTTGCAGGCTCGCTGTTCTCCTCTGAGTATCTTGGCTGTCCGGGTCCTGGTGGGAGGTTGCGTGGGATATCAATGGGCTGTTGTAGGGCATCAGTGTCTACGTTGTGGTGGTCCTCTCCGGCATCACTGATGCATTGTAATATGGAGCTCTGCTGCAGGTGTTACGTGCCCCTATGCGATGTGAAGGGGAGGTGCGTGTTGCCTTTGTGTTGGCTTATATGTTGGTGCACTGTGCTAGTTTGCATGCAGACTGTATGGCGGTGTATATTGTGACTGTTTGGGGGGTGCTGGATTCCTCTGCTAGTGGGTCAGTTGCTGGTAGTGTTCTGTCAGCTGCGTGATGCTCGTCTTGTCTTCCTGCGGTCTGCACCCCGTCTTCCTCTCCCTCTTCTCCTTGGCCTTCCCCAACCCCGTTATTCCTTGCTGGTGGTCTGTAGGGGTTGTGGGGTTCAAGTTGGCCTCTGCGCTGCGTCAGGGTGTTTCCATGTTGCTACATGCTTTGGCTTCTTTCTGGTGTATTTTTTATGTATTTTTTGTGGTGCTTAGTCACGCCAGACGCATGGGATTAGCAGACCTGTGGCTGGTTTTCGCTACTTTTTGTCCCACGGTAGGCAATATCGCATGTTTTTTTGCATTCGCGTACCACATTTTTACGACTTGGTGTTGATTTTCATGCGGACATTTTCCAAATTATCTGGTGTCCATTCTATGCTACCGCCGTGTTGTGAATTCCACGTTGACACTGGGTTATTTTCCCGTGATAAGCTGCGATGTTGAAAGTTGCGTTACGCTACTCCTGCGGTAATTATCACACGTTCTTGTGAATATACCCCTTAGAGTGTTGGAGATCAAGGACATTGTAGAAAGGTTTTCAGGAATATGTATCAATTGATATACGTCAGTGGCATTTTCGATCACCTTGTGGAAGTCCCCGGTGGGTTGAGAGTGTCCACTCTGCTGGACTGCATGTGAGTCACTGCCAAAAACTTCCTATATTGTTACTAGGTAGAGTGTCTCTATATAAAATAACTAGCAGCCCGTCCCAACGTTGTCCGGGAATGAAATAGAATGTGTGTATTTGGCAAGGGCAATTTATTTTAAAATCTCTCGGTAGACAACATTTTTTGTTTCATTAGAATAGGGACGGAGAAGGCCCAGTTGCAGCCCTGATTGATGTCAGCAGGCGCTTGTAATTGGTGTAGTGATCCGCCGCCTGAGCCCGGCTACAGCCCTGGTTGATGTTAGCAGGCGTGTGTAATGTCATTGAATGAGAGAGTTATCAGCCGCGGGTAAATTTGTTTAATGAGAGAGTTAAGTGACAGCGAGTAGGAGAGGCTGCAGTAATTGTCCCCACAGACACGCTCATTTGCGTGTTCCCCCGCTTGAGGCCCAGATGCAGGCCTGTTTGATGCTAGCAGGTGTGTGTTTCCCCGCTTGAGGCCCAGCTGCAGCCCTGGTTGATGTTATCAGGCGCGTGTAATTAGTGTACTGATCCGCCGCCTGAGCCCGGCTAGAGCACTGGTTGATGGTAGCAGGCGCGTGTAATTTCGTTGAATGAGAGAGTTCAGTAACAGCGCGCAGGAGAGGCTGCAGTAACGTTACTTACCAGGCCTCCAGGTGAACTCGTTTGTCACGCCCCCAGCACACGGCCACAGCAGACGATCTTCTGATTAATTTACGACCCACACGGCATGAAGGGCGGAATGTAGCACACGCACACCCAGCATTTCTCACGCCCCCAGCGTGCCCCTTGATGCAGCGCAATTGCGTTCACATGGCATGAAGGCCGGACACACGCCCCAGCATTTCTCACACCCCCAGCGTGTCACGCCCCAGCGTGTCACGCCCCCAGCGTGTCACGCCCCCAGCGTGCCCCTTGATGCTGCGCAGCAACGTAATTGGCGCTTCTATGTACGACTCACATGGCATGAAGGGCGGACACACGCCCCAAGCATTTGTCACGCCCCCAGCACACGCCCACAGCCCACGATGTGATGCCCGTACTAGACGCCCCCAGGGTTAGTCACGCCCCCTGCCCACGCCCACAGCACAACGCAGACACGCCCACAAGGGACTACTTTGCTGGCACGGTTCTTTTACCTTTTAAATGTATAGAGGAGTTGGCGTAACGGCTAAGGTGCTCGACCTCGGACCTGGGGATCTGGGTTCGAATCTTGGTAACGACGCCAAACATCCTGTGATTCTGGGCAAATCACTTAATCTCCCCATGCCTAACAAAAATGAATGTGTGTCCTCATGTAACGTAACTGGTGCTATGGTAAGCGCTCTGATACCTGATTCAGTTCAAGTCAAGTTTGCGCTATATAAAACTCTGTAAAAAAAAAATATGGTGGCCATCTGCATAGCCTATGTCCTTCTGCTGCAACTGCCCTTTCCAACGCTGTATTGGGTGTTGTGATTGGTGCTGTGGTTACTGAGATTACCCGCCTCAAAGGTTTGGGCTCTCTCTTTATAATATTAGTATGGATTACTCTTCCAAAATTCCTATATATGTTGCAAAATACGATGCATGACAAAACAGAGGAGTTTTTCCAGTTGAAGGATGCTGTGACGGCAGTAGCAGCCGCTACTAAGCACGGGTGGTGAGGCGGGGGTCACGGGGCGAATAATAAAAATACTCTCATTTACCTGAATGCTGCTGGGTGGTGCTACCTCTGATCCATCTCCTTCCCACCAACAGGAAGCTCCCAGCCTCCCAGAAGCCCTTGTCCAAACACAACGCTGCCTTAATCTGCATTGTGATTGGTCTGAGCCCTGTGGTTGGGCGCTCAGACAGAAGCTTGGAAGCTTTGCATGTTCCTCACCAGGCTGTGTAATGCAGCCTGGTGGGAAAGATGTGAAGTGCACAGGACAGTTTGCAAACCATCATGAGCACTTTAGAGTGTGATTTACACTCGTCCCCTGCCCCCTGCACTGGCCAGCCCGGCCCACCCGCCCGCACCCTAGCAGGAAGGAAAAGGAAAACAATATTAACGTTTTGGCGACGCTCCTCTGACTTAGTGAAGGAGCCGCCACTGGTGACAAGAGTGATCTTATGGGATGGGGGTCTCTAACAATAGCCCTATTGAATCTGAATAGGAATCTTCAGGATTTAAAGCTATATTATTGGGCAGAACAACCGCAGGTTGTGAACGAGTAGGCCTTTCCCTCTAATCAAGAGCCGGTATTGCCTTGTAGATAGGCATGGACTGGGTGGGAGAGGCTACCTACGAAGGTTATACAGTAGGACTCGATCTAATTTGGGGTAGACCCAACAGACATTTGATGTTGTATTCAAAATATGAAAGAAGGCAATGTAAAACATTAGCATAGTAAGGAACGGTGACACTAGAGGTCCCTTTATGTGACTCGGAAACTCTGGGAGACTTGCAGAAGTTAGAAGGGCAGGGTAGTGGGATGTGTTGGGGATATCAAAATTGGGTGACAAATGGGACTTTCTGGGATTCCTCTCATTCGAAGAGTTGCAAAAACAATGTGACCTAGCTGAATTCCAATTTTACAGATATATACAGGCAAAGTATGCCCTGGTGGGCTTTAGGCACAGGCTGCACGATGTAGCAGAGGAGACACCCTTGGAACATCGGTTTTTAGCAGACCTCTTAAATAAACATGCCATTTCACAGGTATACAGAATCCTAGCGATTCATAACCACTCTACTTAAGTTACATTGAAAACAATTGGGAGCGTGACCTGGCAATTCTGGAAGACGAGGACTGGGAAGAGGTGTGTTGGTATCCGAAAGAGGCTGTTATCGCAGGCATTGTTTCATCTGGCACAGCACATAGGATGGAGAAAATCGATATTGACTTGTGCCTGGGATGCTGCACCCTTTATGATACACTCCTTTGCAGTCTGTGGGACTTCCCGCACATACAGCCATTCTGGTTACAAATGAGACGCCAGATCTTGTTGGCTACAGGCAGGACCGCTAGAACTATTCGGCAGGAGAGGGACACATTACATGACAAGAAACAGTTATGCAGTGTTATGCAATACATTTTGTAATAGTATTACTTATGTTGTACTATTTACTCGTATTAACACTGTCTGGCCATTGGGTGCACCTCATTAGTACCAGTTTAATACCCAAATATAGCAATAAGCAACAGACAGGTGACCAATCAACATTTGCAAAAGACCTTCAGTGCAGCAACATGTACTGCTGCATTGTTAATATCTTTTGAACCATTTGAGCTAGAGACAACTTTTTTTGTTCAAATCTGCAGATTATTTAGCAGATAACAGATTATGTGGCAAATGCGTAAATCTATAACTATGCGAAAGTTGCCGCGGCCGCACAATCGTATCATTCTGGTTGTCCTTGCTTTAGGAGACATCCTGATGCTTGGCCCACCGTTAGTAACATTGGGTATCTGGGGTAGAAGAACTTACACGTTATTGCTGTGAAGTGTGGCTCTTATGGTTGCACGAGAACCATTATTAGACTGTGGGGTCGCCTGCACGTTCCGAGTATAGAGCAATGGTTGGAAAACGTGGCCTATACTATGCTGGCAGAACAGATAGACTGTATGTAAGGGGTAGGGTTACCCTCTGCAATTTGAAAAGTGTGGGACATATGGAGAGCATTCTGAGACATGGACTAAACCAGCAGAGGAGCCCAGAAGGGGTGAGGTGAATGCTCACCTGGTATACTTATTTTAGGGTGGTCTATCTTATGGTGGGTGGGGGGGCGGGGGACTCATACTGTGCACATCATTCCTGTCTTTTTTTATCGGGGAATCTTGTGTAGCCGTCTACTCTATCAGACGAGAATGTGTATTGTTCACTGGAAACGTGTCACACTGGTATTTTAGTCTGTTATGGTTTTCATAGTTCGGACCATTGCTGAAAACTTAATAAAAAGAATTGCAGTAAATTAACCGTTTGGACATTATGAAAAGTGTAAGAAAACAGTAATTTGAAATGAAAAAGTAGATAAATGAATTTGTTTTCAATTCTACTTTAATATTATGTGTAACTCTTTTCAATAATAACCTGCAATGCAAATACCTTGTTGAGCTCATATCAACGGAGCAGGATCAACACAGCCTAAGTTACAGCAGTACTAAGCGTCATAGTCTTCCTCCTGGCTAAAAGGTGCATTTTTTATTCTGATTATGGGAACCTTTTTATTAATTAGTTACTAGTTCATGGGAAGTAAGCTAATACAATAAAAATAAATTGTTAAATCATACAGTGAGACAGCACAATTTGTACTTACTCTAACCACCTGTATATTGTCCATCATTGCTTAAACAATTTTTTTTGCAATCAGTGTTATACTACTGAAGGCCCAACCTCCATTTTTAGGTCTCTCCTAAGCAGCGCGCATGCGTTGCATAGGTAAAAAGACCTCTTGAAATCGCTTTGGCTTTTCAGCCAAAAACGTGCACAGGTTCCAATGCCATTAATGGCAAAGCTTGCACGTGAGGCGAACTTCTAGCAGGCAGCAATTATCGCTCATGCAAGTGAATCGCGCAGGCCCCCCTCCTCTCCCATGCTGCCGCGCGAGGCACCCGCGCGCCTCCTCCTCCTGCTGCCACACACGCGCCTCCTGCTGCCCCGCAAGCTTGTTAGGGTTGACAGGAGAAAAAGACTTCTGGACAAAGGACAGAACAGGAGCGCTGCCCTGTACTCTCAGCGAAACTCCGAAAACGTGGCCAGTACTTTTCTGGAACAGAAAAGGGAGGGGGGAGCGTTTCCTGGTTTTACCCCTGCATTGCTGGATTCGGTTGTGTTTGTTTTTTGGAAGTAGTACCTCCTGGACCGTATAAAGACATGCCGCGAAGCGCGAGCCTCTTGCCTGGGCAATGTAAAAGTCACAGCACAGTGGAGGAAGGAGTAATTTAACTTTGCAAAGCAGTGAGGTAGAGCTTGTCTTGCAGCGTTGAAAGGCTGTGTCCGTGGTACGCTGTCCGAGTTGTCTCTCAGACTCCTCCGCTCTTCCCCGATCTTTCAAAGTGCATCCTTTCACTTTGAAAGAGGCGTCTGTAGTACTCTGTGTAGAGTGAGCACTCAATACAGGTGCCGACTATCCACCGTGGAGCCTAGCCGCTGTGAGTACCTTACTAACTGCAAGCTCCCCTATGCATGCACACAGACGTGTACCTCTTGTCTGATGTCCGTACAAACTTTATCTGTGTTTGTTTTACTCTTAGCTCTTAAAACCAATTGTTGTGAACTCAGAGCCTTCTTTTCACAGCCACACCAGCAAATGCTGTCGGTTTACGTTGCGATTTTCCTGTAGTTAGTTTGTGTTGTTCCTGCTTGCTTCTTGTGTCTTCGGAAAGGACAGCACCTGCCTGCCACTGCAGACGATTCATAAACCTGTTTATTATACATGTACTCATTGCTTGCAAGCATGGCCTTGCAGCCCTGCTTGTTTAATCTATACTACTATTATAAAGAGAGAACTGTGTCCTTTGAGGCAGGTAAACTCGAAAAGTACACCACCAATCCAAACACCCAATACATCTTTGAAAACGTCAGGGCAAGCAGATGGACATAGGCTATATAGGAAAAAAATATATATGTTAGAAGGGAAAAGTAATTTTTAAGGAAAGTAGTCCCTTCGAAGTAGCGCCAGCTAACGACATACGTGCTGACATCACGGGTCGGCGGCCAGGAGCGCGGAAGCCGGAAGCAACACCCTGCGAGGGCCGGAGCGCGGAAGTGACACCCTGCGAGGAGCGGACAGGAGCACCGAAGCAACACCCTGCAAGGTTCGGAGGGTGGAAGACACACCCTGCGAGGAGCGCCCAGGAGAAAGAAAGCGACACCCTGCGAGGTCCGGAGCGCATAGAAGCGGCCAGGAGCGCGGGGAGGACCGTCGACATCGACATGCCCAGGGGAGCGCGGAGTAAAAGCGGACTGGAGCGTGGGCAGAAGCGGCCAGGAGCAAGAAAACGGGAGCAAGGAAACAACACCCTGCACACGTGATGCTGGTGAGTACGCTGTGCTGTGAGTACGCTCTGCTGTGACTACGCTATGCTGCTCCCGCTGCTGGCCGCTCTGCTGCGCGTCTCCTGCTGCGCGTCTACTGCTGTGATGCTGCCCCCAGCCCCCTTCTGCCCCGGACAAGGTCGGGATGGGCTGCTAGTAGAATGATAAACTTAGAAAACAAAGTCCAATATTTTCAGTGAATGCGTTTCTGAATATAAGCCTTCTAAGATTTACCATCTCTTTCCAAACCGCTCATGAAGTATGGATGTGAAGCAACATTTATCTTACTATTTCTAGTAAGTAACTCATTAACTATTAGCCTATAACTTCATCAACGTGCCTGGTCATAAATGCATCTGTTCAGATTCAATGCATGTATCTTTCTACAGATCTTTCGATCAATTCATTCGGCTGTTTATTTCTTCATCTGTTAGTCTGTCCATGCCTTCATCTTTCTGTCTGTCCTTCTTTCGCAAGTATGTGTTATTTCTATAGCGCGAGCATCGCCTAATGGTAAAGAAGCTATGTAGGTAAGTCAAACACAATGTGAAGTGGTAACTGATAAGCCTCTAAGCACACGCAAACAACCATTGGCTTTAAGGGATGCAGGGCTGACATCCCTTCTTTTTTTAAGCACCGCACACATTTGTATTTGAGCTTTATTAATTTTGTTTCTGAGTGCTGAATTTCCTTATTCACCCCCAGCTCGAAGTGAAGTGATAGCTGGTTTGTGGATGGCTATTTCTTAGGTGTGTATTACTCTTTAATGAGGTGCTTCCTCAACTCTTTCCTAAATTGGAGCAGCGGTAGTGGGACAGACCGTGGCATACATAGCTAGCGTGTCACAGTCCCTAATGCATGGAAGGAGCTGGGTCCCCAGACTGGGGAGTGGGCCCCTCAGGCCCCTAGGCACCAATGGAAAGTACACCCCCTTGGAGCAGTCCTGATGGGTGCGGTGCTGTTGCTTTATATCCTGGGCACATTGATGGAAAAGCCTGCTGCCTTGTTTTTAATTTTTACACTTTCTAGTCTGTAGTCTGATTGTGTTCTAGCTGGGGGTGTGCACTGCCCTACACACATACCCATCACCCGTAGCATGTAGCTATACATTAATTGAAGCCTTAATTCATCCTTCTGCTCCTTTATCCCTCCATTCATCATTTGCTAAGGATTCCCACATCAATGGAGGCTCATGTTGTAAATATCCACACTCAACAATTTGCTGTATGTTGGACACGATGTGCTGTATCACAGAGTTGCATGACTCCGCCCTCAAACAAATTATGTGTGTCACAGACGTATTCCTTTGAGCTGTTGATTGTTGGTCCTTGGGAGTCAATTGTATATACATGGCGTTTGTGTGATGCTGGAGTGAACAATGCAGAAATTGTGAATTTCACGACTATATATATATATATAGGGAACTAGGAGTAACAGCTATCCACAACCCTTGCATCACTTGCCTTCGTCTCTGAATGTGTATGCCAGTGCGTTTTATGGCGCATGAAAAGCAGTGATAGATGCTAGTTGGTTGTTATCACACTTGATGATGGCAAAGGAAGGCATGTAGGAACTCTAACCACTAAAAGAACAGGCATTACTAATGCAAATCTTTTTAATTGTTGTATAATGATACAATACATGTATATCACTGGTGATAGCAGCAGCAGTGCTCAATCACACTCACCTGGACACACATCTGATACACCACAAACGTTGCTCATAGACACAGGAAAACGTCATCATAGGCAGCAGCATTGCAAACTCCTGCATGTGTGCGATTTTTCACGGTGATATTGCAGCAAAACAACAGTGTGCCTCTAGATGGACACTTTGCAGAACATTATTATGTTGGTCTACTTGGAGTAGTTTTGGTTGCCATTTTCAAGTGTCCCACCTTCACATTACTGTTTATCGGCCCACAAGCAGTTTCTACAGTTTGACATGCTGGGCTGCCACTGTCTTCCCTAAGGGCAATGACCATGAGGCTAGCTTCCCTGGTGGTGATTCCTCTCAACTCTGTCATATCTATTTGCTAACCCTCTTCCACTCTGCATCCAGTACCAAGGCAGGCTTGAGCCGAGTGTCCCCAAGAGTCCTTTGTAATTTTCCAGAAACCTGCCCTAATTCACTCCCAGGGTCTGAGAGGGAGTCAGACCCATTATTGGGGCTCACTTGCAGACTCTTTGGTGGCATATCCCTCACTCTTTTTAATTGTTTACTTGAGAGCATCCAGACTGCAACATCACCTTTATACATTGCTGGCACAGGGTCGAACTCTGCTCAGGGAAGCAGCTCGGAGTTCAAGGAGGTAGGGTATGCCAATGGTATCCTGAGAATGGTACCTTGTGAGCATCATTCATGGTTATGTGTTCTCATTCTGCAAGTCTCCTGCATGTTGACTTTTTTGCGGGATTTCCTTCCCGGGAGTTCCCATGCATGCCATCTGTTCCATTACTGGCTTCCATTTTTCCAGGACATCATGTGTAAGTTGCTGATGATTGACAACTTGTGGGATGCTGAGCAGTCCAGGCTCCTGCTTACGGAGTTTAAGCAAGGTGTTTCTCTTCCCTATAGATGCCTGTGCTGGTCACTATGGATGCCAGCAGTTTACTGTGTGGTGCGACTTTAGGATGACTTCTTTTGGAGTGGTCTCATTTATAAGGTTGAATGTAGCTGTCAGCAGTATTCCGTACTCTTTACTGGCTTGCCCTTCTCCATCAGGACCAGGTGGTCATTATCCACACAATGAACAGTCACAAAGCTCATGGGGAGGTATGTGGCGATCCCAGTTGCTCTTATGTTTCATATTGGCTGTTTGGTGGAGCAGTATCTTCCAGCCCTGTTGGTTCTTCACGTTTGAGGAGCTGACATATGTATGTGAATTGTCTCAGCAGTTTATTCAGACTGTGACACAATTATTCTCTGCTGTTTCTGATGACCTTTGCAGAGGTGGCAGCTGGTTTAGGTCCCATCAAATGGACCTAGTTATATGCACATGCAGTGCTCTTCTTCTCTAGGTGACCGGAGATCTGGTGAGCAGAAGTGGAAGCCTGAATCAATCCTTTCATGATTGCCAAGCTGATGTTACATTGATTAGGTTGAGCATCCGATATCTATTGTATATACGTTAGTATACGCTTCTATGTGTATGTACTTAGTGGGCTCTGGAGATTAGGACTTGTCCGTTTAACTTCCTCTATTTAACTGTCCTTATAGAACAAGACCAGCATAGGTCAGTAAAATACCAGAATTGCTTTCTGCTGAGGGACATTCTTTTTTTAATTTTTCTGTCAACTGCTTCTATTTAACTTTCTTGTTTGTTTTAGAGAGCAGGTGGCTCGAAAGGGTTCGTAGTCTGGACCTGTCTTGGCCCACCTTAACGAGTCACAAAAGAAGATTTTTTTGCAAAAACTAAAATTTTTATGAAGCGTGTCTTGTTTCTGACTACACTTAAGGGCCTGTTCACATCGTCGTACTTAGGATAAAGAGAGTGGAAATGCGTGGTGACTGATTACCGCACATCTGTGCCCTACCGCAGACTTTGATGCGTGTTGCTGTTTTTATTAATTCTCTGAAAGCATGCTAAAAAATAAGCGATGGCAACAGGGCACTGATTGCACATGCCCTGTCCTTTCATTAATAATTTTTTAGGTTGAGCCTCTGCGTCTTATAAATGGATGGAGAAACATTCAACAGAGCATGTGAAATGGTGCGGAACCTCCTTTCAATGCTCATTCGAAGCCGAATATCGGCCCACAGCTAGAAATCCCACTCCCATGGGATGACAAATTTAAATAAAACATAATTACACTCAACTCAATACAACATTAATATAATCCACATAATATCAGTCATTGCCATGTAATAACACACCACAAATGTATAACTACACTCAATACAATATACATACACTACGCATAACACTCTGTACCACATAATTACACACCACATAATAACACTATACTCAATGCAATATCAATACACTCCATATAATACCACTAAGTACCACATATAACACTTATTATTACAACTTTTCTACATAAAACACATCAGCCACAATACTCTACAACATAGCCAAAATGTATAAATAAACACATAAGGTCCCAAAAGCGAGACCTATTGGCTATGCCAATGCTTGTTTAGTTAAACTATTGAAAAATTCCGATACATATATCCTAGTTGGCAACGTACACACTTCCACGAAGTCGAACGCCATTCCTCGTTCACATTAATAAAAACACAGGTAAACAAGATGAATTCCTTTGGGTATGTGGCAGCCACCGAGATGCTTTTCTGTGCTGCCAAAGCTGTAAGTGCATTAACATTAATATTTTACATTGATTGTGGATCCATTTTCAAGTTAAGATATTGGGAAATTCTTTTGAAAAAAAAAATCAATTAGAAATAAGGATTGGAAATAAAGTAAACACAAATGTAGTGACAGGAACAGTGGCATCACAACTGAGAGCGTACATGGTGCCCCGAGATTTTTGCCAGGGCTTTTGTGTTGAGAAATAAATTGAAAGAAGATGAACTTCTTTAGGTTTCTGGTGGGTTTCAAACATCAGTCCATGGTGCCCACATTAAGAAATCGAAAACTAAGCAAATGTAGCAATTCCTGAGGGAGACGTTGCACACTGCAAATGGAAGCGAGGACGTGGTAGCATTTGTCAAGTGAGCTTCCAAATCCTTGAAAAAGTTAAAAAAAGACATAAATAAAAAAATTTTAGGACAAAAAAGTATTAAAAAACACATTGTAGTTCCAAATCAAACAAATGATAGGGACTATTTTTGTGGCAGATGTGCACATTGAGGCATATTTACAATGTCTGGGGCATCTCTGCAAATCAGCAGGGATGCACCAGAATAGATGCGTTAAGCAATCCCCCCCTTGCGCCACCACGGATGCGTAGCATTTTCTATGTGGCGCACTATGGTGCAAGGAGGGGCAGATGCGTGACGCATCTTGTGGCGTAAGGGCGGCGTATTGCTGGAGTCGCGCAGCCAATGCGACGCATCTCCAGCAATGTACAGGGGCTGTACATACTTAGGGGGTCATTATGATGGCGGATTTTCCGCATACTCCGGGCCGGCGGAAGCCACCGCCGGCCCGGAGTATGCGGGAAATCCACCGAGGAGGCCTGAAAGACCCACCGCCAAATCAGGATGGCTGGTGGGTCTCACAATCTGTCCGCCGCTTTTCCGCCGCGGTCGGAAGGCGACCACGGCGGAAAAGCACTAACATGGCTGGCGGTGTCTATCAGACACCGCCAGCCATATTAGGATGTAGGGAAAGTAATGCTTTTCCGTGGCGGCTTTTCCGCCGTGGAAAAGCATACGGACATTCACTTTGGGGGCCCGTTGCGGGCCCCCTGGGTGAAGGTTGCGTGGGGGGTGCACATGGGGGGTACCTATGGTACCCCCCTGCCTTTGGGTGCACGAAGCGGCAGGCACCGCGCGGTGCCTGCCGCTTTGTGCATGCAAATGCACATCTTTCGTTTTTTACATTGCGGCGGGTGCTGCTTCAAGCAGCACCCGCCGCAATGTAAAACATACAGGATGTGACCGCCAGGGTGGCGGTCACATCCTAATTGCCATGGAGGGACCGCCGCTGCCCATGCGGACGGTCCCTCCTACTCAGGGGTGGCGGACGGACGCAAGTCCGTCCGCCATCCTAATCGGCCCCTTAACGTGGTGCGTCACTCCTTACGCCTGCTTCAAGCAGGTGTAAGGGTTTGAGGCAGCGGTGTCGAAAACTGACTCAGTGAAATCTACAAGATTTCACTGCGTCAGTTTTACGGGGCTTTCCTGCGAGGGAACGCCCACCCTGCGACTGAACGCCCACATGAAACCTGATGCAGGTTTCATGTGGCGCAGTGCTTTACAACTTGACACATCTGCCTAGATGCGTCATTTTGTAAATAAGTCGCAATGTGGCGCATGATTTACACTGCCGCTGCGTCACAGTTGGCTGTCTGAAATGCCAGACCTAAAATGTAGGTTGCCCAAATGTCAAAGAAAACCTTTGAACTTTCAAAGTATGGGCATGATTCACTGAGGCAAACTTACACTTTTGTGTAAGTTTACAGTTTTTTTTAGTATTCACTAACTATGAGTTTAATTTTACAAATAGTAATTGTCCAGGTGCGGATACTCTTTCAGTCGGGACAGAGGACTACACACATATACAGATAGGACAGCCTGTCTTTATGTGCAGTCTCCCTACAAGACCAGAGGCTTCACAGTCATACAATTAATATTAGTAAAATTAATCTCATAGTTTGTCAATACCAATAAATAGTGAACTTACACAATAGCAAACATTTCCCTTTGTGAATCGAGCCCACAATGACTAACTTACTAAGACATAGTGGGTCAACATCGGAAGAGCAGGCAAACACCTAGATATGTGTTATTCCACTCAGCCGTACTTAGCTGTCAAGAGGTGTAATGTTAAGTATGAATATATAATCCAGTCATGACTTTTAGGAACAAAGATTTTCTTCAATGAGGGAAGAGGGAAAGTAGGGGGGGAGAAGGGAAAGAGCATGATAGAATGGTGGGAGAACAGAAGAAGAGTAAGAAAAGAGAAGGATGTGAGAGGTAGAAATGTAAAGGGGACAGACAGCTTCTTCATACAGTTTCAACATGGCCTTGCTATGATAAAGAAATAACTGTGGATATTATATTGACTCGGTCAGTCTGCTCTTTCTCCCATTATGCTTAGTATTGAACTTGCTTTAACTTTTATCTCTAATAGTGGCATATGTTTACCAAGAATTAATGCACAAAACATACCAAGAATTAATGCACAAAACATATATTCGCACACCACAGCCATTGTGAACCCCAGTACCGGATCATGAAAAGATTAGAATATTACATGAATGCTATTTGAGAGCCTGGTAGTTCTAGCAACTGTAAGTGAAAACTGTACTGTAAAAGGCAATATTTGAAATCAAGTTTTCAAACGTTTCCTTCACACAACCATTAGGAAGGATATTTTACTCGCTCAGGTATTGCAACTCACCACTTTCAAGGGTGCCACTTTCCTAGTGTGAGAAATTTTGCACAGTGTACTTGATAAGAGCTTGTTGGCTCATCCAATTCAGACCAAGAGCCTAATTACGAGTTTGGCGATGCACGAGCAGACTGCCACACCAGTGGCCCGCTCCTGCACCACCAAATCCGTATTCCCACCACAGGCCGGATTACAAGTTCCGTCATGTCTGGCAGGCTTTTTCTGGCTGTCCCACAGCGGTGCCCTCAAAAATGGTCACTGCAATGAGAACGCCCTAAAAAAGTTCCTGCATAACACGGACTGTAAAGTTGATGCCCTGCAGGAAAACTGGGGTGCATGATCACAGGGGGCATATGTTGTGCCCCCAACATGTATCCACATGCACAAGGCCCCCTTTGTTTTAGGACCACCGGCCTTTATTTTATGGAGGAAGGACCTCCATGATGCGCTGGTGGTCCTGAAACTCATAAGATGCATGGCAGTGCCTCCGCGGCTTCACCAGCATTTGATTGAGGCTCAGACTGCGGGCCACCCACAGGGAACAGCGGTTCACTGTCGGTTGTGGGGGTGCAATGTCAATCCGACCGGCCAACTTGTAATGGGGCAGTTGGACATCCGGTGCAGCGGTGGTTAGACGATCACCACCGTACCCCAACTTGTCTTGCAATGCTTGAACCGCCAGACTCATAGGTCCTTATTTATGAAGGCCTTGCACCGCCGATGCGTCACTTTTTCCCATGTTAAAAGTGACGCACCGGCGGCGCAAGGCCTTCATAAATAAGGCCTTTAATTTGGCCCCAAGTATCACATGCCCTCCTCAAAGGCTTCATTTCCTTGGCACTTGATACCACCTCACCAGCTCAGTTCCTACCCACAACATACACCATATTCTTCTGCCTCTCTACCCCTGAAACCACCTGTCATGCATGTCATGATCCCTGAAGCCTCAAGAAGCTGTCACCGCTCTCCAATCTCAGCCTCCATAACCCTGCTCTGCCAACTGACATTTCCAACCCTCCCTTCATTTCACATTCACAAGTATTGGTAGCATTCTCCACAATTGCTCCCGACATCATCTGTCTTCCTCCTTACATCACCAATGACATTCTCTTCCCAACAACATTTTCATATCTACCACATACACTACCCCATACTCTCGCCCTTGCCACCAATGGCAATGTTCTGCCTAAAACCACATATCTTTCCCCACAATATCCCTCATCAAACCCCTGCCAACTCCTGAAATCTACTGATTTCATCTCCTTTTCCATCTCTGTTCAGTGCAGCGATCTTGCTACTGTTTTAGAGAAGTATACATGACACACATATACCACATAACACTCATGATGTAAGAATATGTTAAGCTGCTCAGTAAAAAAGTGAAAAAACCACACTGTGCATTGTATTTCATGAAAAGAGTGTGGTCTGGGTATGTGTGAATAACAGGAAAAGTAACTTGCATTTGCACTTCTTGCAATCATGAGGTGCATCATTCTACAAAGAACATGCAGATGTAGAGCTCATACAACACACACATTTACTATGTAACCCATACACAAGTATTAATGTTTCCTGATATGCATCACAGAAAATGTACATGACCAATAGACACATACAGGGTGGAGTGCACTGCCGTATTAATTAACGTTCCTGGTTATACTCTGCATCAAAGGCTCATGAGGAGATGAGTGGGGTGGTAGTCAGTTTGTGTTGTTCGTTTTACATTGTTATGACAGAATGCTATAGCTGGCAATGTCATTGAAGCAATTTTTTTAGATTTCACCGACAATGGTCAAACCTCAAAAACCCCTTGAATAAATGCCTCCAGTCCACACTTACATCACTGTTGACCACCTTTAAAGAAAGTTCACCCTGATGGTATGGACCAATCCCATAATTAAAATCAACGTGTAAGCAACCGTGCATCGCCATGAAGTGAAACGAAAAATCTGAATTCAGTTGAATTGCCCACTTTAGGCAGTGGGCTATGCGAACCAACTGAGTGTTTCAGGCACCTTAACCACACTTCTGATTACCAAATGCACACTCAATAATGTGCCAGGTAGCTGTACATGCAGTTTTCCACCAATGCAAAGGCACCTCGTGAGCCACAAATGCAACCTGAGGGAACACACACAGACACATTCATGCAAGTAAGTGGAATTGGTCTCGGGGTGGTGTCAGCAATGGCGCTCCAGGCATTCACTATTTATAGGCAAACATTGACTTTTCTAGTTCCTGTCACATTGGTGTACCTTTGAGATTACTATTATAGGCTATGAACATTTCAAGAGCCTATTGGTGGCCATTGTTGCCCACCAATACAGTAAGCTGTTAAAACCGGGACATTGGCACATACACTTAGGACATACCTACTGGCATTGATGAAATCTTGCACATTCTTTGAATACCAGCATTTGGTGCAAGCAGTTACTGATGCATAGCACCACCTCAAACAGGCATCACTATTGGGTGTGCTGTGACGTCACCCGTGGAGCATCGAGTTCTCCGATAAGATAATGTGGCCTGAAAATGCAATGTATAAAGTACCAATTCCCTCCTTTTGTTGATCTTGACCAGGGACACACATACGATGGATCTAAGATATCTTCACAACCCTTTTGCCTACCACACACAAAACTGTGGCCCTTACACTGAATAGAATCTCCCTTCTTCACTGCAACGATCAGGAACATAGCAACCCAGGCAAGAATTACCCCGTGTCCCACACTGAAAATATCTTGCCAGTATCACTTGTGTCTTACACAAACCTTGATTTGGACTAAGTTATGATAGAGGGAAAATTAAGAAAAAGAGTGTCTCCTGCTTCATGAATCAAAACACCTGCCTTGAAATGTACCCCTTTATGGGTGTGCACTTTCATCAGCATTGCCTTTCCATAACCACTCATTGCACTCAGTCTTTGACATTCCCATTATGCATATATAAATAATTTGATTTTTAGATGCAATTATCTCGGATTCACACTTTTCATTATTCACTTGTGTAGGAAGCATGCAAGTGTGGCGGACATTCTACGCTTGGCACTTTTATATGAATAAGATAAACACCATTCGGCTTTTTTAAATTAAATACATTGTTAACATGCAGAGCAGCTACATTTGTGCCTGGCATAATTGGGGCAAGTGAATCTTTGTTAGTTAGACGTGTAGTGTCAGAAAAATAGTGACAGGTAGAGAAAAGCATAAGTTTCAGACAGTCTCTAGATTCTCTGTTGTATTATTGATTTCTTGGGGATATGCTTTCCAAAAATAGCTGAAAAATGCTGATTTTTTTTCAGAAAGCTAGCATTTTTTTGTTTGAACCTGTCTGGCTATGATTGAAATTGAGACCAGAACAAACAGTTCTGCGAGTAAGCATCTTGTTCCCAGAAGATGTTCCTTTTCAAGGCCTGTTTCCCGAAATCAGAATCATAGAAAAAAAATCAATTTGTAAGTTCTGTTAACTGAATGAGTACACAAAATTACATACAAATGCGGCGAGGTTAAACACCACACCGACTGCAGAGTGTGTGGGTAGTCGGAAAGAAAAACTCCCTGCTAGGGCCGGACTTTCCTTGGAGGGCGCTCTGGGCGAGGCTAAATTAGGTGCCCACCCTAACCATTCTCCTCCCCTCCTTCCCTATCCGCCCCTTCCCATTGGTGACCCTATGGGGGTCCCTTTTGTGATCACAGGCCATGTTCTGGTTGAATATCTCAGACAGTGACCAATCTGGAACACACATTTGCACATTGTCCCCTCACCTCAATTAGCTACTGAGTTGCTAAATTGGAGTTGAAAGTCCCTGGCATAGGACTGACAGAGAAGGAAGGGGAGTGGGCGAGAGGCAGTGCTTAATTTGTGAATAAATCAGTGCCAGGGCTCTTGTCAGGAGGCCACTGCAGCTTACACCACACATTGCCCGCCCATGCTATGCTGTCAATGATAGTAACAGCACAACTGTTAATCATCTCACTCCTACAAGAGTGACGATTCGGACTATTTCAAGCACCCAAAGCTATAAGAATGGCTTGGGCAGCACAAACTAGTAATTTTTTATGTAGATTGAATTAATAATTAACTGTTGTTGTGGTCATCTTTAAATTAACCAGACAGCGCCACCTTGTGGCAACCTGGGAAGCAACAGTGTTGACAAATAGGTGCTGGTGCGAAGCACTAGAAACCAGCAGCTCAAAATAAACACTGGAGACGAGGTAATCGACAGAGGCTAAGAAAATTAAAGGAAAGAGACATGTTCCAAATGGTTTAAGGAATTGTGTCTTTGCCTATACTATTTTACACGTACAGATGCGCTCCAAATCAACTTTCATGCCTATTTGAAGATGATGACGGGTGCATCATTAATCACTGCATTAAGCGAGATATGAACACAGATGTAACATACTGTCTTTGCATCACAATGAAACAGGTCAACCTTTTATGACCCTTTCGAAGCGCCCGTCGGCCAATGGCCATCACGAGCACTACCTCCGTAGTGTTGTGCACATCCGTTGGCCGAAGCGGCCCCGCCCACTCAATCAAACCGCTTACCGCTGAGGAATTGCCGCCGCGGTTAAGCGGCTATGGTCTATTTGCCTTCACTCCTTCTACTAGAAGAGCTCTCAGCAAAGCCCAGCCAGCCATTAGGCAAAAGCCCGCCACAAGCTCAGCAGCTGCAGTAAAATTTATGAGATCAACCCACAAAAAATTGTCTGGGAACATAAGGAGGAGGAATCCCAAAAAAATGGGCTATTATTCTTCAGTTGCTCAAAGATCGAAACCAAGCGCACTTGTGGTATCATATAAACAGATTAAAAAAAAGCAATGTAGTCAGGGAAAATGGTGTTTTCAAAAGCAGCATGGTTAATGCACGTATCAGAGCTCTACGTGCATAAGTCCTCTGCTCCTAGTTTATCAGCCAGTGCAATGGGCTGCAAGCAAAATTCCACCTGAGGCTCAATAACCAGGTAGACACAATCCAGTCCTCCGAACAGAGCTGGATCATGGCAAGATTCAGGTTTTCTTCCTGTCAAGACCCAGAACACTATAGTAGGATTAAGAAACATCAAGAAGGTTGAGAGCATAATCAGGCACCTGAAAAATTACAGAGCCCCAGGCCCTAAGAGACTCCCTCTGAGCTTATTCAAATCTGCCCCTGACAATTGGGCTATGTTGTTAACTCCGCTCTTTAACTTCGCCTTTCAAACTGACATCGTCACTGAAGGCGGGAGAGGGTCTACTCCATGTCCTATATATAAAATAGGGGATCGGACAATGGACCCAGATTATCATCAGATTGCACTTCTGGACATAGAAGCCAAAGCCTACACCCATGTCCTGTAGGAGCAGCTAGAGGCCTGGGTGCACGAGCAGGACGTGTTGCCGTTCTTTCAAACAGACTTCCAGGCTGAGGCATCTACCATGGATATCAACAAAGCACTATCCTTCCTAAAACATCAATCCGCACAAATCAACAAGTTACCTCTCTTCTGCTGTTTTAGCGATTACAGTGCGGCATTTGATAGGGTTGACTGAACAACCCTAAGGAAGATGCTTGATGCCCAGGGTATACCCCCATTGCTACTAAGAGCAATAACTTTATTATACTCTGGGACATGGGTTCTTGTGAAAACTAGGCTCAGGGTGGTCACACTTAAAATAGACACCAATCAAGGCCTGAAGAAGGGCTGCATCTTGGCCCCACTGCTTTTTAATCTATATACCTCCGATTTAGGGAAAACTTTGGAGTCTGGTTGCTGGTCTACCATGTTAGGAAGTACCAAGTGACACATTATTGAATAAGCAGACGGCATTGTGATCACACCAAAAATGGTATCCAACGTACATTGAACCCACTGAATATATACTACTTGGACAAGGTAATCAAGAAAAAACAAAACTCCTTATATTTGGGAGGTACCAGAACAAAAATATTACTCGCCGTATTACCAATGCCCATTCGGATGAGGCCCGAGGCCCTAATGGGCTCCTGCAGGCGCTGTTTAAAGCTGATCCTACGCTTTGGTCTGAACATCTGGCCCCACTATTTTTGCATTGCTGACACACCTACGATATACCAGATTCATGGAAAGGAGCAATAATTCACTCAATCTTTAAAGGAGGCAGAAGAGCTGATCCTCAAAACTACAGGATGATAGCACTCCTAGACTTAGACTCCAAGTATTTTGCCAGCCATCCTGTTGGAAGATCTGTCGTCCTGGGCGCTAAAATCTCAGCGGCTGTGATTTAATCAGACCGGCTTTGTGGCCACTACTAGCAACCTACTGGCCCTATCCATACTTATGGAGAAAGCAGCATCCTTAAAAATGCCATTGCACTGCTGCTTTGTTGACTTTAAAGCGGCCTTCGACCGGGTGCCTAGGGATCTTTTATGGCACAAATTACAAAAATGGGTAATCCCGAGTGTCCTGTTAAAATTAATAATCCAACTCATTCAAACACCTGGATTTGCATCAAATTGGGCAACGGGTCACACGTCTCAAAAAAAATACCGACTCTCTGTGGAGTCAAACAAAGGTGTGTGTTGGCCCCTCTTTTGTTTAATCTCTTTATCTCTGACTTATCCCATCTATTGGACAAGGTCAACTCTCATCCCCCCTCACTTGGTGGATCTCGAATTAGCAACTTGCTTTATGCAGACGATCTTGTCTTATTCAGCCACACGAGGGTCGGTTTACAAAGACTTCTTGACCAGCTGCTTTCTTGTACATCAAGTAATGCTCTGGAATTAAATTTCTCAAAAACGAAAGCTATCACCTTCGGGAATCGGAAGCAGCAAACCGGTGGGTGGTTCTTTGACGGCAAAAAAATTGAAACAGTGACATCATATAAATATCTGGGTATTCACATGGATTCGAAGGGCTCTTTTGTAAAACAGAAAGAAGCAGTCAAAGCAAAAGCATTGTCCCTTGAAGCAGCAATGATGAAAGTTTCGGCACAGTTACTTGGCCCAAGCTTTTCCCCCATCCTGACAGTTATGAAGGCAAAGGTAACAAACTGTTTAACCTACGGCCAAGAAATAATGTTGGGGAGCGACTGGTCAATGCTGAATAAAACAACAACCAGAATTTACGAATGAGTCTGGCACCTTCTGAAATCGGCTTCTCCAGCTCAGATCAGGCTCGAGCTCGGCCTTCTGAACCATGAGGGCTTCGGTGCAGGTGCATTCCTCAAGTTGGGCCACAGACTGCGTAATTCAAGGGAAGTAAGCCTGGAGACCAAGTTGTGGCAAGAAATATCAGCAGGTCACCCCAGTCAAAAACATCAATGTTTCCTTGACCACTCTTTGAAACTGCTCGATGCCTAGGATTATTGGGGAACCAATCCGCCCCAGCAGGCACTTAAATTGTCCATTAAAAGAAGTGTTCGCCTCTGATCTTTCCATCAGGATAGGGCACAATTGTCTAAACAAAAACATACCTGGACGATAATCACTGAGCTCAAACCCAGATCAGAGGCCCCATATCTTTCAAGCACCTATGCAGCTGTTTGGAAGAAAAGATTTATGGCCCTGAGGATGGGCGAATGGCCATTTTTAAAATACTTGCCTGCATAGGGTCATTCAAATGAGGACACTCATTGTAGGGGGCTGTAGTCATTACACTGAATCAATTGAGCATGTGGTGTGTGTTTGCCCAGCATTTCTCAAGGATAGAAGGCGGTTGTTGCGAGGTGAATGGATCAAGCACCGCTTTGGATCATGCCGGCAAGCCATTATATCAGCAATGAACCCCAATAACACAGAACAAAAAGAATGTACTCTGGCACCTGGGATGCACAATAATTAATAAAATGAAGAAATATAGCTACCTGGGTGTGTGGTTTAGAGAAAACAGCAAACCAATAGTACAAGCAAGGTTTCTCAAAAAAGAAAGGAAAATCCACTTTCTACAGCATTGGTCAACTGACCTGGCACCTAAGTAGTGCCTTGATGGCCCACATACTCAGGATAATGAATGTGACACTCCTCTGAGCCTTACAGTATGGCCACCACACTTACCCAGGTACACTAGAATCAGCCTTGTAGCCAATTCACTGGAGCCCGTACAGAAAATCTTTTTAACAGCCACGATATATGTACCGCTCAAGATTAAAACTAGAATTTGGCCTTGTGGCTCAATCTTTTTTTCTGTAAAGCTTTCTGTTCAGGTTCCACCCAGCAAATCAGAGTATTCCTGTTGGAACGTGCATTCTCGATTATTTGCAAAACCATCTCGAAATATCCGTGACCAAAGATATCACTATAATTTCTGGCGTAAATTTTGCAAAAACTACTGAACAGATTTACAGCAAATAGGCAAAAGGCAATTCCTTGAACCAACATTTACCTCCCTGCCAAATTTGGTATAAGTCTGCGGTTCCGGTTGTAGCTGTGGCTAAAGGTTACTATGGGAATTAACATGATAAATGCACCTTTATTTCGTACCCCAAATTCTCGGTCCCTACTGGTGGATCACCCCCAATCTTTCTAGGACGTCCAGAACCTACCTTGACACTTTTTTAGGAAAATATCATGCAGATTGGTCAAACAATGCCACAGTTATAGGCAAGTCAAAAAATGCTTTTCCTATGGAAACAAGGTCCTGACAATAATTACCTACTGGTGACTGTATTTATCTATATATCTTTGTATATATATATATATTCACTGAAAAAACCATAGGTTATAGACCATATATAGGTAGGAATTAGCATTTAAAAAACCTTATTTTACTCACTGTTAGATCTGGGGGTCTCTAGTTGGCAGAGGTAGGTACCACTGTCCAAATAGGGACCCTTGCTTCTAGTCAGGACAAGGAGATAACTCTCTAAGATAACCCCTGCTCGCCCTCTAGGTAGCTTGGCCTGAGCAGTCTAGGCTAATCAGAGGCAATGCGTAAAGTATTTGTACCAACACTCACAGTAACACAGTGAAAACACCACAAACTGATTCCACAACAGTTTAGAAAAATAAAGGTATTTATTCTAAAACTACACAAGACCAAAACGATAAAAATCCAACATACACGGTTCAAGAATATGGTTTCAAAGAGTTCTTAAGGTTGCGTTAAAGTTCTTCAAGTTGCGGTAAAAACAAACCACAGTTGCGTGAAAAGTTCACAGTTGCGTCACGTTTACTCACAGTACCTTTAGTTGCAACCAAGTTCCAAAAGCAGAAGCTGGTGCGGTGGAAAACAAGCGATGCGTCGCTCCTGAGACCCTGGGGAGGCGATGCGACAGCCCCGCTGCAGCAGCGGGCGTGTTGCGACGAATCCGGTCTGTATGGGGAGGAAGGCCACTTGTATGGATTCCGGTGCGTAGGTTCCGTAGGAAGTCTGTTCTCGCAAAGGCACGATGCGACGATCTCGTAGGTGCTGCGACGATCTCCGGGGCGACGATGCGCGGTCCAGCGGTGATCCTTTCTCTCGCAGCTCCTCGATGCGATGATTCTGCGACGACACTCGCAGCGACGTGATGCGGTCCGCAAGCAAGCGGTGCGGCGTTCTCACCCAGCGACGACAGGCTCTGCGACGATACTCGCAGCGATGTTCGATTCTCCCGCACCGGTCTGGTGCGTCCCGCAAACGGAGGATGCGACGTCTCTGGCAGCGGCGTCAGGCGCTGCGACGATCTCGACCTCCGTAGCGGCGGGAAACTTCTCGCACTGTCGGGGATGCGCTCCGCAAGCGAGCGATGCGACACTTTTCAATTTCGAAAGTCTCTCAAGCTTTTGTCTCAAGCTTCCCAGCACAGGTCCAACCTCCAGAGGCCCCACAACTGGATCAAGCACTCTAGGAGGGACAGAACTCACTCAGCAGAGTTCAGGGAAGCTGGGGGTGAAGTCCTTTTGTTCCTGGGACTTCAAAACAGGGAGCCAGCTCTTCTCAGGCCCTTGGAGATTCCTTTCAAGACAGGGGACACAGCTCACAGCAAAGTCCTTCCCCTCTCCTTGGCAGCAAAGCAACAGCAGGTCAGTCCAGCAGAGCAACAGCAAGACAATCTTCCTTCTTCAGAGTCAGCTTTCTCCTTGGCAGAGGTTCCTTCTTGATTTCCAGGATGATCTAATTTTCTGTTGTCAGGGGTCCTGTACTTATACCCCTAAAGTCTTTGTTCTCTTGGTGCATGTGGGCCCTGTGCCCGGTCTGAACCAGTTCTGGGTGGATCCTGAGCACTTTGTTTTGGTGGCTGCATCTTTCCTTTCAGAGTGAGGGGCAGGGTCCTCAGCCGCCCAGCAGGGGGGTGGAGCCAGCATTGTGGAAGGCAGGCACAGCCCTATTCAGCCCAGGTGCTAACTCCTCCCACCACTCAAGTCATTCAGCCTAGTGCTGACTCATCCATCCTGCCGGGGAGTTCCCCAGCCCCTGTCACTCACAAACCAGACAGTCAATACACAAACAGGCCCAGGCACACAGAAGGTTCAGACAAGAGAACAGCAACTTTCTAAAAGTGCTGTTCTCAAACACAGGATTTAAAAACAACCTTTCCTAAAAGATGTGTTATTAAATTCTGAGTTCAGGGATACTAGATACTTATGTCCTATCTTGTTCCTATGGGAAGAAATGCTGTTAACCACTGTAGCCAGCATCCCCCATGTTAATCTATGGAGCAAGATAGCCTTACAATAGTGAAAAACGAAAATGGCTGTAATTCACTACCAGAACATGTTACCTGCACCAGTACATGCTCTACCTTTCACATACACTGCACCCTGCCCAGGGGGGTACCTTGGGCCTTCCATAGGGGTGGCTGATGTGCACGAAAAGGGAAGGGTTAGGCCTGGTCAGTGTGGACACTGACCAGGAGGACATGGCAGTTCTAAACTGCCCATAGGCACTGCAGTGGCAGGCCTGAGACACCATTTTAGAGCTACTCCTGTGGGTGGCACAATCAGTGCTGCAGGCCCACTAGTAGCATTTGTCATCACCAGCCCTGGCACACCCAGTGCACTTTACTAGGGACTTCATGGTGATACAAATATGCCAAACAGGTATATTCAATCAGAATAACAATTTACACAGAGAGCATATGCACTTTAGCACTGATCAGCAGTGGTAAAGTGCGCAGAGTCCTATTGCCAACAGCCACGGGTCAAGAAAAATAAGGGAGGAGGAAGCAAAAAGTTTGGGGATGACCCTGCAAAAAGGGCCAGTTCCAACACAACCCCCTTCCAGCCTAAAGCCAGGGTAGACCAAACGATACCTCGATGGGATTCCCTGCTTGAGGCGATAGAACATGGAAACTGGCCCACACAGCAGGGCAGTCCTGTTCTACGCCGTCCTAAACCCAGTTGGATCACTCTATCCATACTCTCAGGGTCCACCATGCCAACCCATGTGGAACCCTTCTCCTCACCTGTGGACACCACCTGTGCAGCACTTAACCTTAATTTTCTCACAGGTGTGTCCCAACAGACCGACAGCAAGCCACAGTGACCACCAACAGTGATCAGGGATGAGATCCAGGCCTCATGCCTCTCAGGGCTCTCAAACCCCTGTGGCGTCAGAGGGTGGGGGGCAGTAGCCCCAGGTGCTTGGCACCCTTTGTCCATTCTCCCACCTGTCAGGTCAGGTCTAACATCCTGGCACTGACCCACCAGTCCCGGACCTGTATCCGGCGGCTGGACAGGAGGCTGGGGTGGGCTTCCCCACACCAGGTTCTCCTCTTCCTTGGGGCTCTGTACCCTCCCACCTGGAGCGGTACCCCCTTCTAGAATAGCCAGGGCACCTGTGGCAGGTGTCCTGCACCATTCACCCACCAGTTCAGGGGTGCTATCCTGCAACTGGTATTCCAGGTAAGGGGGGACACCCCAGACCTGGCTCTCAAACCTAGTCTCAAAAGCCTCCAGGTCAGACAATACCTGAACCTGGCTTCCCCACCCAGGGACCAACCCCTGCGGTGGAACACTTGCCTGACACGCCAGGACTTCTGGGGACTTACATAGTACCCCCTTGAGGGTGACACACAACTCATGTGTCCTGTGACAGTCTGCCTGGCGCAGATCTCCCGACCCCTGTCCACCTGACAGCGCGGGAAGATCCCCCAGGACAGAAGTGAGGTCACCATGGTCACTCACTGGGGACTCAGCCCTTCTGACTGGTCCCTGACCCACTGGATCTCCCACTGGGGACTCCTTCCCCCTCTCACCCCTCAGTCTGGACTTCTGTACCCTCCCAAATGGAGCAGCACTGCCAGACACCAGAACTGATGGAGGCCTGGTTACAGGCACTCCCCGTTTGACAGATACTAGGAGATCCTCCTCAAATGGCCTACAAGTACAGTCTAGGCCCCCAACCTGGTGTTCCCTCAAGAAACCCTCCAGGCCCTGAGACTGGGTTTCGGGCACCGTGAGACACACCGTCCCACACTCACTCCTTCTCCACTGAGACCGGACATGAGCCCCTACACCCCTCCCACTACACTGGGACCTAACCGGGTTACACTGAACCTCTTCCACCTCACAGGTCTGGAAGATATCTAAGCCACTCCTTTTTGGATCACTCCCCAATGCCTCTTCAGACCCTTTGGAATCCACCAAGAGGTCCGCCTCCAATGCAAGCTCTCTGGGGTCAGAGAACTCACGCTCCACCGGGTGTTGGCATAGCTCTGGAAGACAGGGACTTAAAATATGCTCTCCAACAAATGAATCACACAGCCCCCCACAGTTGTTAACCAAGCTACCCTTTGCCTCACCCTCCAGTGCCTTACACAAGAACCTCACACCACTCTCCTGAGACTGGCAAGACAGTATCTGACTGTCTCTGTCACACAACCCACACTCTTCTGGCTGGTCTTCACACACACACACCAAGGTTTCTACCATGGGGGAACCCCTCTCCCTGTACCTCTCATCTAGAGTCAGTAGAGTGTCCCTCCCACCACTAGGAATATGGTCCCCTGTGCCAGTCCCCCAATCTACTTCAGGGACACTGCACTCCACTGGAACTACATCATAAACCTGAACCCCCTGGTGTATGTCGACCCCCTCCCTCAAGTCAGGTGCCACATCTCTGGGTGTTTGTACCTTTCTCTCAGCACTAGATATCATAAACATGCTGCCACCATCTGAGCTGGACTCCTCCTCCAACTCAGCAAAGCTCACCTCTTGAGCTACCCATGTTTCTTCTTCAGCTGAGACCCTCATGGCCTCACGCTTCTGGAGCTCCAACTCAAGCTTCCTCATTCTTAATTCATGGGCCAAGGTCAATTTCAATTCTTCCAGGGCATGGGCATTTTTGCTCTCCTCTGCCGCCCTTTCTCTCTCTTTCTCCATTTCCAATTGCTTCAGCTCCATTTCAAGCCTCAACATTTCTAACTTATGATCTCTAGCCCTTTGGTTTTCCTCCAACTCCTCTGGGGAAAAACTTTCAGCTGAATGGTTGCTGCCAGCCCTTGAGGCTGCTCTGGACACAGGCAGATCCTGTGGCCTGAAACCATTCCTTTGTGCATCCTCATCCACTTCTGCATCATCTGTCCCCCCAGCCTCTTTGGTCTCCCACCAGGCCCTTAAGGCCTCCTGTAGCTCCTCCTTCTTGGAGCGGCGCTTCCTGGGGCATCCAAAGTTCCTGCAGAACTGCCTGAGTTGACCTACTTTGTAATCGCTTAACATTTCAATATCAAACTCCAGTTCTGCAACATCACTTGCTGGTTTACCATTCAGAGACATGATGCTTGGATTCCTTCAGGGTTACGATCAAAAAAATAGAACCAACCAAAAAAACAGTAGTATGCGGTGGCGTAGTGGTCTGCACTCACTAGTGATGTACACCAATTACTGTGGGTCAAGTACAAATACAAGTTCAAATCCCACCGCCTGACCACCAATGTTAGATCTGGGGGTCTCTAGTTGGCAGAGGTAGGTACCACTGTCCAAATAGGGACCCTTGCTTCTAGTCAGGACAAGGAGATAACTCTCTAAGATAACCCCTGCTCGCCCTCTAGGTAGCTTGGCCTGAGCAGTCTAGGCTAATCAGAGGCAATGCGTAAAGTATTTGTACCAACACTCACAGTAACACAGTGAAAACACCACAAACTGATTCCACAACAGTTTAGAAAAATAAAGGTATTTATTCTAAAACTACACAAGACCAAAACGATAAAAATCCAACATACACGGTTCAAGAATATGGTTTCAAAGAGTTCTTAAGGTTGCGTTAAAGTTCTTCAAGTTGCGGTAAAAACAAACCACAGTTGCGTGAAAAGTTCACAGTTGCGTCACGTTTACTCACAGTACCTTTAGTTGCAACCAAGTTCCAAAAGCAGAAGCTGGTGCGGTGGAAAACAAGCGATGCGTCGCTCCTGAGACCCTGGGGAGGCGATGCGACAGCCCCGCTGCAGCAGCGGGCGTGTTGCGACGAATCCGGTCTGTATGGGGAGGAAGGCCACTTGTATGGATTCCGGTGCGTAGGTTCCGTAGGAAGTCTGTTCTCGCAAAGGCACGATGCGACGATCTCGTAGGTGCTGCGACGATCTCCGGGGCGACGATGCGCGGTCCAGCGGTGATCCTTTCTCTCGCAGCTCCTCGATGCGATGATTCTGCGACGACACTCGCAGCGACGTGATGCGGTCCGCAAGCAAGCGGTGCGGCGTTCTCACCCAGCGACGACAGGCTCTGCGACGATACTCGCAGCGATGTTCGATTCTCCCGCACCGGTCTGGTGCGTCCCGCAAACGGAGGATGCGACGTCTCTGGCAGCGGCGTCAGGCGCTGCGACGATCTCGACCTCCGTAGCGGCGGGAAACTTCTCGCACTGTCGGGGATGCGCTCCGCAAGCGAGCGATGCGACACTTTTCAATTTCGAAAGTCTCTCAAGCTTTTGTCTCAAGCTTCCCAGCACAGGTCCAACCTCCAGAGGCCCCACAACTGGATCAAGCACTCTAGGAGGGACAGAACTCACTCAGCAGAGTTCAGGGAAGCTGGGGGTGAAGTCCTTTTGTTCCTGGGACTTCAAAACAGGGAGCCAGCTCTTCTCAGGCCCTTGGAGATTCCTTTCAAGACAGGGGACACAGCTCACAGCAAAGTCCTTCCCCTCTCCTTGGCAGCAAAGCAACAGCAGGTCAGTCCAGCAGAGCAACAGCAAGACAATCTTCCTTCTTCAGAGTCAGCTTTCTCCTTGGCAGAGGTTCCTTCTTGATTTCCAGGATGATCTAATTTTCTGTTGTCAGGGGTCCTGTACTTATACCCCTAAAGTCTTTGTTCTCTTGGTGCATGTGGGCCCTGTGCCCGGTCTGAACCAGTTCTGGGTGGATCCTGAGCACTTTGTTTTGGTGGCTGCATCTTTCCTTTCAGAGTGAGGGGCAGGGTCCTCAGCCGCCCAGCAGGGGGGTGGAGCCAGCATTGTGGAAGGCAGGCACAGCCCTATTCAGCCCAGGTGCTAACTCCTCCCACCACTCAAGTCATTCAGCCTAGTGCTGACTCATCCATCCTGCCGGGGAGTTCCCCAGCCCCTGTCACTCACAAACCAGACAGTCAATACACAAACAGGCCCAGGCACACAGAAGGTTCAGACAAGAGAACAGCAACTTTCTAAAAGTGCTGTTCTCAAACACAGGATTTAAAAACAACCTTTCCTAAAAGATGTGTTATTAAATTCTGAGTTCAGGGATACTAGATACTTATGTCCTATCTTGTTCCTATGGGAAGAAATGCTGTTAACCACTGTAGCCAGCATCCCCCATGTTAATCTATGGAGCAAGATAGCCTTACAATAGTGAAAAACGAAAATGGCTGTAATTCACTACCAGAACATGTTACCTGCACCAGTACATGCTCTACCTTTCACATACACTGCACCCTGCCCAGGGGGGTACCTTGGGCCTTCCATAGGGGTGGCTGATGTGCACGAAAAGGGAAGGGTTAGGCCTGGTCAGTGTGGACACTGACCAGGAGGACATGGCAGTTCTAAACTGCCCATAGGCACTGCAGTGGCAGGCCTGAGACACCATTTTAGAGCTACTCCTGTGGGTGGCACAATCAGTGCTGCAGGCCCACTAGTAGCATTTGTCATCACCAGCCCTGGCACACCCAGTGCACTTTACTAGGGACTTCATGGTGATACAAATATGCCAAACAGGTATATTCAATCAGAATAACAATTTACACAGAGAGCATATGCACTTTAGCACTGATCAGCAGTGGTAAAGTGCGCAGAGTCCTATTGCCAACAGCCACGGGTCAAGAAAAATAAGGGAGGAGGAAGCAAAAAGTTTGGGGATGACCCTGCAAAAAGGGCCAGTTCCAACACTCACACAAAACCAATGAAATTCCATATATAGTTAGTTGTACTAACTATATATCGCGCACCCGCAATCCACTGCTGATCATGTCACATATTACATCATTCATGACATGGTCAGTGACATCACTGATGACATCACTGATGACATCTCAAATGACATCACTGATGACATCACTGATGACATCTCAAATGACATCACTGATGACATCACTGATGACATCTCAAATGACATCACTGATGACATCACTGATGACAACATCCAGTGACTGTATTTTTCTGTAAAGTTAAAATATGTCTTACATATTGAAGAATGAGTGGATGTATAAGTGTCTGGATGAAGGATTTAGTAGGTGCATGACTGACTGTATGAGTGAGTGGTTAAATGTGTGCATGGGTTAGTGACTAAACTGTCTTAATTTGTGCATCATTATGTCTGTTGTTCTGTAAACTGCTGCATGTGTTGATCATTAGCTATATGAGTAACTATATGGGTTATTGATTGGTTGCCCAAGCATTTGTATGGGAAACTGAGAGTGTGTGTGGGTGGCTGGGAAGGTGTATGACTCTGTGCATAATGTATGGGTTCAAAAGTGCATGTGGAAACAGCTGTATGGGTGGTTGACTGTGTGCATGACTGTATTGGTGAGTGAATGGATATCTCAGTGCTACATGTCAAAGTAAGTACATATGTAAAACACAGTACATGTGAGAGTTGACATATATAAATAACTGTGCATAAGAGCCAGTGAATGTGTGAGTGGCTGTATGGATCATTGTGCTCTTGTATCCAGGATTGTATAAGTGAGTAAATATGTTTAGTATATGTTTGAATAAGTAAGGTGTGTTTAACTGTATAGTTAAGGAAATGGAGGTGTGATTGATTGTTTGCATGACTGACTAGGTGTGTGTGTAACTTCATGGATGAGTGACAATCTGCGAGTCTGTGTTTACACTGAGTGTATCTAAGGTTATATTAGAGTCTGAAGAGGTTCATCGTATTATCACATGAATGATGTCATCAGTGATGTGATCAGTAATGTCAAATGAGATGTCATCAGTGATGTCATTTGAGATGTCATTTGAGATGTCATCAGTGATGTCATCAGTGATGTCATTAGTGATGTCATTTGAGATGTCATCAGTGATGTCATCAGTGATGTCATTTGAGATGTCATCAGTGATGTCATCAGTGATGTCATTTGAGATGTCATCAGTGATGTCATCAGTGATGTCATTTGAGATGTCATCAGTGATGTCATCAGTGATGTCACTGACCATGTCATGAATGATGTAATATGTGACATGATCAGCAGTGGATTGCGGGTGCGCGATATATAGTTAGTACAACTAACTATATATGGAATTTCATTGGTTTTGTGTGAGTAAAATAAGGTTTTTTAAATGCTAATTCCTAACTATATATGGTCTATAACCTATGGTTTTTTCAGTGAATTTTCAAGGTTTTGTAAATGCTAATTCCTAACTATATATGGTCTATAACCTATGGTTTTTTCAATGAATTTCATTGGTTTTTTAAAAGCTAATATCTATAGCTGTAAAATGTATTCTTCTTTAAATCCAAAAATATATTTTATATGTTTATTAATAATTTTTTTTAAATATTTTTTTTGTTTCGCTCCCGGTCTGCGAACCGGGAAGCTTCCCGTTAGCTCAATTTGATTCAGCGATCCGGTCCGCGAACCGGTAAGAAATCAACATAGTGACGGTATCGCGTTGCCGCGTAATGCGTCTTATGACGTACTGCGTTAGCGCACCCGGAAGTGCCCCGGGGCGCGGACCGAGGCGCGAAACGCAGCTCCCCGGAAGCGATCCGCGGCGCGAAAGCGCGACATATCGCGTTGCCGCGAAATGCGTCTTGTGACGTATCGCGTTAGCGCACCCGGAAGTGTCCCGGGGCGCGGACCGAGGCGCGAAGCGGAGCGACCCGGAAGCTAACCGGGGAGCGTTCCGCAGCGCGTAACATGAGCGTGAGAGGTCATGTGACTTGTTAATAAAACTTTTCATTGGTTCATTTCACTTTTAGTTTCATAATTATGGAAGGCTAGGTCAGGTGACCTAAAAATAACACTTTTCATTGGTTGAGAAGTATTGTTTTTTCCAAATGATGAAAACCCCTCCTTCTTTCCTCACTCTGACTTTCATCATTGTGAGAGGAAGACCTATTTTGCTTGTTGGAAGACCTATTTTGCTTGTGTGAAAATGGCTTCATTGGTTGCTTCAGCTGGTGGACCCCCACCACCACCTCCACCTCCTCATGGGAAGAGAGGACCACCTCCCCAGGTGATTACCAACACTGAGGAGGAAGATGAAGAAATGGATGAGGAGGGAGAAGAACCACAATTCCTGGAAGAGTTGCCCCGGGTTTCCAGAAAGAAAGCCAGTTTCATCTGGCAGTTTTTTTCGATGCCTCGTGGACAAAAAAAAGTCAACGCGAGATATGTCACCTGCATCATATGCAAGGAACAATTGTCCAGAGGGACGGACAAAAAATACAGTTATGGTAATCACACCATGCATAGGCACATGACGAGGAAACATCCCCTAAATTACAGCCGGGCGGAATTAAGGGATATGCTGGACAATCCTAGACCAACTCCTGTGGCCAGACCAACAATACCGGTTTCTTTAACACCAGAGGAGGCACGGGAAACTGTGCCAAATATCCAACAAAATTTTGGGCATATGATACATTTATGTATGCACTGTCGTGCATTATTAGCTTGTGGCAACATGAGCATCAATGCACTCAACCTTGCATATGAACACCATGATTGCCCTAACCGCCCCCAGTAATTTTTTTTTGCTCCTGTTGAGCCCTTTTCAACGCCTGTTTTTTGTTGTTTCCCCCCCCCCAAAAAAAACAAAAAAAATATAAAATCGTTCAAAAAATACAAAAAAAACAAAAAATGTTCAAAAAAAAAAAAATATATAAAACAACAAAAATATTAAAAAAAAAGTTCTTTTCAGAACTACCTTCCCTTTCAAAAAAAATTGCTATAATGTTTAGCACTCTGGCAAGCTCTATTTCTTTTGGTTCGCTCCCGGGTTAGCTTCCCGGTACGCGGACCGGGAGCTAACCAAAAAAAAATTTTTTTTTTAAAAAAAGTGTAAGTATAAGGAAAGTAAACAGAGAGTGATGTTAAAAGAAAGACAGCTATAGGGAGTAAAGAAGAGATACTGTTTAATAGATCTATTTACCGAAGAAAAGACAGAAGAGGGTATAATTGTGAAAAACAAAATAGATAACGAAGTGAAAGAAAAACAAGCATTGGCATAGCCAATAGGTCTCGCCTTTGGGACCTTCTAAGTATTTAGTTATGCAGCATAATATCCTTGGTGCAGCAACATCAACTGTTGCATGGCTAAACACGTATAAGGTCCCAAAGGCGAGACCTATTGTCTATGCCAATGCTTGTTTCTTAAGTAGTATTGCAATACGTCTGACTCTTCCATGTGAAAAGATCTTATCTTGTGCTCTAAAGATTGCTAAAGTCTCGACAGAGAACAGGCTAGGCTGTAAGTAGGGTAAATTGCGCTTGGTGATCAGTTTGAGGGAGCGTCTGCTTTGCCTGGTGTCTTTGGAGAGCAATTTTGATTGGTATACTGGACAATGTTAGTTTTATTGGTACAGTAGACAATTAAACTGCTGCATGACCACACTGTGTGATCCTGGGCACACTTTACAAATCCTACCTACCATCCAGCGGCTGAAGTGCAAATTGTAAAACCTGATAGCTGGGCACAATTACAGTGTCATTGCAGGCACACCCTGTGTGATCTTGGACATTTATCACATCTCAAAGTACTTTTAAATGCTTGAGCTTGGGATAAACCCTAGAAAAATACTCTCATGCATTTGACCTACCCAGGTGTTTGCTGCTACGTGCTTGATAAGAAATAATGCAACACACAATTGCAACTTCTGTGCCCCTTCCAAATAAACACTAGAAATCAGAGTTGTAATTAGTCTCTAGAATGAGTAAGATGCCCTCCAGCCTCCACTTGAAAGCAGGGGTGTATAGTTTGAGGGGAGTGAGGGGGGGGCGAGGGAGGCATGCAATACTTTAACGCAGGTAAAAGTGTCCAAAGTCACACCATCTGCCCACCAAAGAGCGGCTCGCAGTGGCCGGCTGGCCCGGCTGATTAGGGGAGCTGTTGGTGCCGAGCCTGGTGGGGCAGGTCCCAGCTGTGCTCTGCCGGGCTGCAGGCAGCTCAGTTATTAGGCAGCTGGTGGCGTGGGGACCACTGCTATTCCGTCTGTAATGTGCCCGAGCCTCCCGGAAGGCGGGGGGATCACAAGAGCGACCGCTCCCACCATCGGAGGCTAATTAATTGGCAGAACAAGAGCGCATTAAGGCGGATATAGGAGGGAGCCCTGTGCTGGCACCTTCTGAGTGTATGAGCTAAAGGCAGGTGGTTGTGTGTTTCAAATGCCTCTCAGACTACAAAACGCAGCGAATGCTACGTCCAAATCTGAAATTAGGAGTGCTCGTGTGCACGTGCCTAGGTATGTCTATCTAAGTGTGTGTGCTTCATAGTAATAGTCTATGTGTCACTGCATCTTAGACTGTGTGCCACTTTAAGCATGTAACAGTGTGAGGGTATGCACTACTGCGCTTGTGAGTCACGCTGTTTGCGAGTGGGTTTGTACCTGACAATTACTGACCTTGCAGTTGTGTGTGACTCACTCTGTGTCTGTGCCACTTTATGCGTGTGCATTTAACCTTGAGTGCCTGTGTATGTGGAGCGTGATGTACTGCGTGTGTGTGCGCGTGTGTGTACAGCGAGTTACTGTATGTGGCCTACTGTGAGTGTGCGTGTGTGAGCCACTGTGTTTGTGTGCGTGTCCCACGCTGTGCTGTGTATCTATCTATGTTTGTTAGTGTGTGTGTGCTGCTGTGTAGGTACCACTGTATGTGTAAGCGGGTGCTGGAGTGCATAGACAAACACACGTGAATCCTCAGTTTGTATGCAATGTACGTCACACGTAATTTACGGTCCTGTTCCGCTTTATTTTATTTTGATTGCAGTATAAAAAATGCTTGTTTATATTAGACTGGGGAATACAAACAGGAATCTAGTCTTCAAAGGGAGAGCTGCATGCCAATGTAGAACAAGCACCGGCCAGCTTATAACCCTACTCTGCGATGTTCTTGACTCCCATGCCATTGTTCACCATTTGAGTGAAGTCATGACCCCGCCTACCGAGCGGGGTAAGAAATGCTGTTCACAAGTGTGGTTGTAGCTGTCTGGGCACTTAAATATGTTGCAGCTGTCACGTTACTTAAAAACATTGTGAGAGCCTAAGTAAAACTAGAGTGAATTATCGCATGGCATTTTATGTACAGCCCTAATGCTGCTGCGGCAGAATGGCACCATGTCCTGGAAATACAATAACAGAGACCAGAGCGTCTGTAAATGTCCATGAATCGGGCACCACGCTGAGCCAGGGAAACACTCGAACAATAACAAGGAGAAACACGAGAGATGGCCTGCGGCCGTCAAAGTGAAAGTACGGCCGGCGGAGGAGAAATGCGACACGGCAGGCAGGGGAGGGGGCGGAGCGGGGAGAGCGGCATGAGGGTGTGAAGCAGCAGGGGCCTGAGACGAGGCCGCCTTGCCTTTGATGTGGTAATGCGAGGCAAGCGGCTGGTGGCATTGTGCACGCGCTTTCACGTGCACTGGAAGAAATCGCCTGGGAATCGCCTGATCTCGGTAAGCTCTGTTTAAGCTGCAATAGATCGAGCTCCCGCTCTCAATGCGCACATGCGCATTGAGATAGGTCGCTCGACCTAAAAAAGAGAGTATAACATTAACAAAGAAGAGTTTCTTGGAGAATGTGAGTGAATGTTCAAAATAAGATTAAAACATTGGGAATAACAGAGAGAAAAAATAGAAAACAGAAAACAAAAAATAACAGAAAAAGATTAATTGAAACAGCAAAGAAATGTAAGTAACATAGAGCCATATCATCAACATAGGCAATAAAAGTTTTGCAGCTTTTATTGGCAGAAATGTGTCGCTAAAGCTGCTTTTGCGGCAGAAAACTGCCACTAAAACTACTTTTGCACCAGTTTTCTGCCAATAAAAACAGCAATAATTTTATTGGCTATGTTCATAATATGCCCCTTAGTGTGCTTCAACTACACAGAGAAAGCATTATGAACAAATAGTGATACAGTGATCAGTCAAAGACACTAAGAGTAATAGAGACGGAGTGAGTGAACAAGAGTGAGGAACTATGAGAAGAGAGGGACTGAGAAAAAGAGTGGAAGGAGTTGAGTAAGTAGGTAATACAGAAAGGAATGAGGGAAGTAGCAAAGGCAGGAAACTGAGGATTAAAGAAATGAAGCAGTGGAACTAATAGTAGTTCAATGTGATAGAAATGTAACGAAAAGAGTACAAAATATTTACCTTATAATTGTCGTTAAATTACTCACTTTTTGTTTTTATACTTTCAATCTGTGAAAGAGAGAACAAACATTAGAAAAATATTAAAACATGTATTTAAAAATTACAAAAGACAAGGGCAAAGATTGAAGGACAAACAGTTTTTGAACAACTTTGACACTTACAGAAGCTTCTGCTTCTCCAGGCCCCCTACACAGTCCTAAAGATATACATTTTAAACTAACAGTATCTTGATGCAGATGAAGTGAGGCCTATCTTAAAACATGGTGCATATTTTGCATTGCTGTTGTTTCAGAAAAGTGTCGCAAGACACTAAAATTTTAAATAATTGCTTCAGGATGCCAATAAGATGTCTACTATCCAGAGTTTTGTTTCAGGTGAGGCCTACTCAGGGTTGCAGATGAAATTTCGAGTTGTTGAAGAGAATAGAGGACATAATACATGTGAAGGTCTACCAATGAAGTGAGTCATGTCCACTGCACTCTTCAACAAAGTCCAAACCTCCTATGTTTCCCTGGACAGACCTAAACTTGATCTGCACAATGTGATTCGTAATGATAGGAAACACAGGTTATGTAATTGAAATACATGCAATTTATTTTGCTCATTTCACAATCACATCACTTGTGTTTCCTTTGCTTAGGTATCTCATTGTGCAGATGTAGTCTAGCATATGAAAGAATACGCAGAAGGGCAGCACTGCATGCAACAACTTTGACACTTACAGAAGCCTCACCTTCTCCATGCCTCCTACACAGTTCTACATATACATCATAAATGCAAACAGTACAGAATTAATTATACATGTTAAATGGTTTATTTTTGCTGTTCTCAGAATGTATCAAAATTCACTAAAAACAGTGACTTGAAGGTATTCATCATGTAACAGCGGGGAAAAAAAAGCACAATCAAAATGATTGTGTTTAAAAAACCCATACAACATCAGAAATCAAAATTCAGAACTCCTTAAAGTTAACTTACTTTCCATGACGTCCAAGGATGTCCTATGAACAGCTTACACTCTTTTGTGCTGTTATTACTTTCAGCCCGCCACTTTCTGAAAGAAAATCTCCATCGTTTTTAAAAACACGTTACATGCAATAAATGACTTCTTGCTCTCTACCACAATTTTCCACAAGGCCAAATCTGGTCAGAGCCATTTATAACTCTTGGATTTCTTGTAAGCCAATCCCGTCATTTGGCATTTCCGCAACTTTCAGAATTAAAATGTTGAAGATCATTTTCACAATCCTGGAATAGTAATATCTTCCCCTTCTTGCTCAGTCATGTTCTACTTTTCCTATGACACTGATACAAGCAGACTTACACTACCTCTATGACTACTACAATTATTTAATTCTCTACATCACTTTTAATCACAAAGCAATGTAAAACAGTAGACAGCATTGCAGACTTACATTCCCTCTACTCCATGTTTTGATTGGCTGCTTCAATTAGTTTATAAAAAGAAACAATTTTTCTGAACTCATTCAAAGTGCACGTATTTCTCCATAATGTCCAGTCCTATGGTTAGAAGTTATGTCTCTGAACTACACTTATCCTCAAGGCCAAATTGTGTAGGAGCCATTAGAACTTCTTGAAATTCCACAGAGCACATCCCGAGATTATTTCCCTAAAATTTTGGTTTTAAAAACACCAGGTAAGAGTTTTTAAGGTCATACGGCAATTTTTTTTTTTAAATTAAAACAGAATCATTGCAGAATGACCAGCCATTTCTAGACTTTAAATAAGCTGTGTAATGTCCTGATGTTATTGAAGGGCCGTCATGATATATAATTGCTGCAGTTACAAAAGTCCTTCCTGATATTGACAACTGCGAAGCTACAACATTTTTAATTAAAGTTGTCAATTTTGTTCCATCAGGCCTACATCGTTGGAACATTAAAATGACATACTGGCCATATGTTCGTATAAATAATGTGGACATCATTTCAGATTTACATTGGCTACACTCCATGTTGTGATCAGCTGCTTTTACTAGCTTATTAAAGGAGACTGATTTACTGTCTGGCAAAGTTAAATATATAAACCTTTCTGAGTCTACACTAGTAGTACTTGATACCATACAGTTCTCGCAGTCATGCTGCCATTGATAAGAAAGCCCAAACAGCTGATCTACATCTACACCTTCAGCATGTAATACATCAAGCATATACATTAAAAACTCCTGACAATCTTGCTGAATATTTTGAGAGAATTGTGTTTGGCCTGAACATCTGTCTAACAGATTTCGAATTTCAGACACACTTTCTATGTTTCTTCTATCAGTGGTACATTTCTCTAACACAGAATTTAACAAACTGCAAAATCTTTGATCAGAATTGACCACAATCTCTTCTTTTACATTTTTTAGAGAAAACAAAACATTAACCACTACATTAGCATAGCAGTTGACACCAGAACTGTTTTCAAACTGAAAACCAACAACATCTTCAACAGAATCCTTTTTGTTTCTGCTTGTAATTTTAGGTTCATTGACTTTTTGTCTTTTTGCTACAACCTCCCCAGTATTGTTCTCATTTCTTCGTTTCCGGCCTACCACACGTTTCTCAAACAAAGGATACTGAGGCAAATGTGGCGCATACTCTCTTCTTAACCTATTGTATTCCTTAACACAATCTAGATCCGCACAAATGTTTGTGACATCACACTCAATCAAGTACAATCCCGATAAAGTTCTAACTCGTGACAATGCCACATATGCCATACCCTCCTTGAACACAGAACTGCCAATATTCACCAATGCACTGTCTACACTTAAACCTTGCGATTTATGAATTGTCACCGCATATGCCAAGCAAACAGGAAACTGCTTACGGCGAACATATAAGTCTTTTACAAGCAAAAATCTAGCAGAACAACAAGCAATTAGCTGTACTTCCTCAATGCCATCAAATTTAATTTTTAAAAATTCAATTCCATCTCTATTTCTGTATTTCACAAAATCAACAACATTACCCATTGATCCATTTACCAGACCTCTTTCAACATGTAAATTCCTTCTTAAAATTATACGGCAGTTCAAGCACACATTCAGAGTCTTTTCAAAACCTGCAGTTTTAGATATACTCTTCTCTAATGAATCCAATTTTGTTTTCAGATTCTCAGACAAAATAATTGTTGATCCCATATGCTCTACTCTATCAATAGCTTCCAGTTTCACAATCTCTTGCTTTTCTAAATGCAACATTTTGTTGTTAAATTTGGCACATTCTGCAAGAGTTGGCATCAAACATATTCCAGATTTCTTCTCAGTAATTTTCTGAAAAATATTCTCAGGCACAACATCTTGTTCTGGATATAAATTTGACAGTAATCGTGCATGTAAAGCTTCTTTCCCATGCTCGGTCACTTTTCCAATTCTAACATCTTGTAGAATAGTCTTGTAAACTTCATCCTTCGCCTGACGCATATTTTCATGCAGTTCAGCATAATTGAAGTTTAACCATATATTGACGTTGCCAATGCTGCCTAGGCACTTCCTGGTATCTTCATGCGTGAGCATTTTGAACACAGGTTGCCCTTTCACTGGTGTCAGCTGCAGAAGATCTCCGAAAACAATGATGTGTTTGCCACCAAATAACACATCATGCTCTGTTTTGAGAACTTCTTGCATCCTCAAATGCACAAAGGCAAGCATAACATTGGAAACCATGCTTACTTCGTCAATGATAAGAAGTTTCATTTTCCTCAAGATTCTTGAAACTTCAAAACAAGCATCTCCAGATAGCTTGTGATATTGTAATTTGTTGTCATGCTCCACTGGCAGCATCAGTAAACGATGTAAAGTAATCCCTTTAATATTATGTGCTGCCAGTCCAGTTGGAGCAGTGACAACACAAGACAGCGATGACTCTGTCCTTTCCTGCAAATAGCATGAAATTGCTTTAATGAGGAAACTTTTTCCAGTTCCCGCTTCTCCACTCACGTACAGTCGGACAGGCTTCAACGACGTACATGAGCACTCTTTCTTATCATGACTTAATCCATGATCAATTTGCATGGTAACTTCGTCATATATTTTCCTCTGCTCAACGTTGAGTTGTCTTTCCAACTCTTCTAAGTTAACCGCATCCTCTTGAGCATGTGCCATGACTCTTTCCACTTCATTCATAGCAGTGGCAGCTTCATTTTCGATAACAGGTCCTCCTAGTGGATCCTGACTCAATGAAGCAGAACTCTGACTGTTCTGAGAACTGTCTCTGGCAATCTCGGCTGCAATCGTTGCTTCCTGCTCAATTTCCGCATTCAACATTTCTACATATTTGGGAAAAGCAGGACATTCTATGGTCTCCTTGGCGGCATTGAAAGAGTCTTCGTAACAGAGGAAATCTCCAAGCAGTTCCTCTTCTGCACGCCAAGGCTTGAAAAGTTGCAAAAGTGCTAAATAGAAAAACTCCTTTTTTTCAGGAGATTCACCACTCAATTTTCGATGGTTTACCAAGTGGCATTTTCTTTGCTTGACCAGACATCCCTCACTTCCTATTACAGCATACACTCCTTTCTCAGTATCTTCTTTGATGTTCCTCTTGAATATGTAATTTTGCAGAACCTCATACAGACAAACATTCTCGAGGTGACTGCTTCGATTTGGATAATATGTATCCAACATGTTTGTCTTCAAAATGTCGGTACTGTTTGGCTCCTTTTCCGCCAAATACTCAATTTCCCGCACAGGTTTGAGAACTCGATTACGCGTTGCTGCAAGACCAAGACTCGCCCAAACGATACTCCTGGACTTGGCATAGAGACTTGCTGAAGACAACCGGTTAGACATTCGTACGCTCCGATTTCTCGATGCGACAACATCTTCAGACTGAAACTGTACAACTTCTTGCTGAGGCTCTTTTCATGGGAAATGTCCTCCCACATATCCTTCAATTCTGTCTTCTCTTTTTTGGTGATGTAAGACGTCACATACCGAGCCACAGCCATACAGTTATCAGCCACAAACTGTATATCCATGTTAGCATTCCACATGGACAAAATCACCGGGTTGTAGTCGTTTATGTACTTGGACTCTTGGTTCCTCTTCAAATTGTAAGTGTTTTTAGGTGATTTCTTCATGACATTGTGTCGCAGCGAAGACATCAAACTGTTTACTCTTCCTTTAGAAATCACCGGTCGTGGAAAGCCGAAACGACATTTAGTGTAGAACTTGTCCTTGTTTCGGAATTTACGACGGCAGTACTTTCCACATCGATGGCTTTGGAAACGCAGAACTTTTTCTCTTAGGCTTTTCTTCTCCTTTGCGTTTGGAACAGCACACGTAGAATACTGTTGGATGAAACTCATCACTGAGTCTTCTGGATCCGTTCCAAATTTAGGTGCATCCTTGATCCACAGCAACATATGTATATGAGGAGCACCTCTTGCTTGGTACTCCTTTCTCCAGAAGAAATCCAACACCTCTCCAAGAGGTGGATTCTTCTTATTCATGATGAAAGACATCATAGCTTCAAATCTATGATTGAAGTACCTACATACATTGACTGGATCCAAAGAGCACAGTTCTCCAGGTGTCTTGAATTCGATGTTATCTACGTTAGCATTTGCCTCTCGTAGAAATTCAAGTAAGTCTTCCCAGCCATACTCGGCACAGCTCAGAGTGAGGAACCATGTGGGAGTACCTAAGTTCCTCAGCATACATTTTAAATCACCATGACGACGGTACCAGTACTCATTAGTACCACGCTGACACGCCATGAGATTAATCAGGTGAGAATCCAAAATACTGTCTTGGACATTGACTTTATCCATAAAGTCACTTGCCGAGATGTTTTGCATGTGTATACCACTTTTCAAGATGTGGTTCACTGCATATGACAGTCCAGACAGATCGCTTTCAAACAGGAGATGAAACAAATAAGGAATGCATTGTCGAAACCTAGCATCTCCTGCATACAATCGCAAAGTCCGGTATTCAGAAGCAGGAATTTGATGAGGTCGCTCATCATATCTTCCTCCCTGACCTGTTGGAAAAAGCTGTGGGAAACACCGAGCTTCCAAACTTTCCTCCCAAACACTAATGGGACTCCCTTTGGCTTGTTTCATTTGAAACAACTCAATAGCATTCCCCATGACTTCCTTGGAATGCAAAGGATGAACACTATAATGTTCATATATTTCTTTACTAGTAGAGGGTTCTACTTTCTCAATTTGACCAGCACACAAATCGCTATCCTCTTCCTCACTTACTTCCTCTTCTGCAACATATACATTCTTATAGTATTTATTATTTTTTTTCAAATACAATGTTGCCTTTTTAACTTTCCTAACATCTACTAAATCTTGCCATATTTTCTTATTCTTTGTCGGAACCCCATTAACTAAGATAACCAGAGGTTCCTCTTCCACTTTTTCTACTCCAATTGTGTTAATGTTGTTCTTCAAATCTAGAGGCAAATAAACAACTCTTCCCTTTAATCCTCTCTGTAAATCTGATGGAGGCAATTTCCCTGTCTTTGGCTCCATTCTTACAATAGCCTGAAAGGGATGGATACTTTGAATCAAAATAGATTCATAAGTATTTAAATCCTTCAATTCAGAAGGAATCTCAACCAATTCCAGATTATTATGAACTGCTCTAGCAGGCATCTGGTTTTGATTTAATTTGCAACAACAATAAGTACACACACGTTGATCCAATCCCAAATCAAAACAATTTTCTACCATCAAGTATGTTGCAAAATCCTTCCATTCACTATTATTTTCCCTTTCACTTTTTGCATATAAATCCACTAACTTAGTCTGATTCTTATAATAAGTGCGTCGACAACACACACAAGTGAAATTAGGCCTCTCACTTGATTTCACCTCAAACGTCGCAATTTCCCTCTGGAAATTATCTGTACTGGAAACCTGTACACTATCTTCCACATGACCCTCTTCTTCTTGCTCAATTTCAACATTCTCCTCTTTACTTCCAAAGTAACAAAACTCAATTTCTTCACATATATTTTTCACATCTATTTCAGAACCATGCAAAAGAGCAGCGCATAATTGTTTAAGCATAATTGCTGGACTCTTAGCATAATACAACATTCTAACTAATTTCCTCACTTTGTTATGATGCACTGCTAGCATCCTGAAATGATGAAAAACACTCTGGCATACTCTCCTGGAAAGACAAGCCAGTGAATGTCCATGCAAACCTGTCACTTCTCTTACTCTGCAAGGATCTAATTCTTGCAACAACATCATTTTCTGCTTCAAACTTTTCTTATTAAATGACCGTACAAAATCACAAAGCAAATTGATGGAATCCTGTCGCACACTGCAAATACTACTACACTTCCAGGTGTACACAGGACCCTTAGCACGTCTTCCTAAAACCTCATTACCTAACACCTCTTCTGCCTCTGTTGTCACAAGTTTTTCTTTTTCAACTGGACAACCATCTTTCACTTCATAAGCACGACCACTGGTGTCAACTGCATGCACCAAATCATTATCCTGGAAATAACTCTCCTCATTAAAAAATGCCTCACAGCTTGAACTATGCATCCATTCTCCAGAAAAAACTTCACAAAAATTACTACGATTAACTATTCTCTTCCATCTACTATTTCTTTTTAAATCAAAAATTGCCTTGTTTAGCTTCCTAATTCTATTGATTATCAAAATAAATAACTTACGTTTAATTTCAAATGCCTGATCAATAACTTTCTCAACTTTTTTTTTTGTCTTATAAAAAACCAGTTTCTGTTGACCTTTCTTAATATTTTTTAACAAATTGCCAATTATCCTGTTCCGGAACATTCGTTTACGAATCTCCCTAAACTGTTGTTTCCTTCTACTATCATGCACAGAGTTATCTCTTGCTCTAGCAGTAACATTTTTCATTGGCCTTTCTTTTCCATTTGATTTCCTTCTCGTTTTATGGACTGAAACATTTTCTGTAGTAATATTTTTTTTACTACACATATTTCTTATAAATTGTTTTGTGCTCTTACCCGGTGCTTTCTTCGTGACTTGACAAATCTTTTTGTTAGAGGACTGCTGCGTATTTTTTTTCACCTGCTGTCTTTGACGTTTTGCAGCCTTTCTCTGTCTTTCTATTGTAGGCATGGTGAAATCTTGAAATGATCTGCAGTTGAATCTGTGGAAAAATATAATAAATAATGTTATTAACCATTATTACCAAACAGTAAATCAGTAACAGTGATAAAAAACTTAACACACTACTTGACATTTTAATTAGAAGATTTTTTAGTCGTTGGCAAATTTACAATACAGAAATACCAGAAAAGAAATGACATTTATATTTATGTTACCTATGCTATTTTATATGTGAATCTGATCTAATTTTATGAGCATATTTTAATATTTTATTGAAGACACTACACATAACCTGCTTTTGAAGGTGTCTTTATTTTTAAATTAAACGGTTTACCTTTTTACTTTTTATTAATTATAAATTTTAAAAATAAATGTTTATAGTTCCAAAGGCTCAAGCAGGTCAGCTTCCCATCCTATATCATATAATTCGGACAAATCTGCATCCTCATCACGCTCTTCTTCATCCTCAGGATTTAAATCATCCAAGGGATCAACATCCACTGATGTTTCAATTACAAGTTCAATGATGAGGTCAAAATCAACTGATTGCAGATTGTCGCTCATGTTGAGGTTGTCTTTATCTTTAAAGAAAGATAACAACAATGAGATGTTGCAGAGTAAGAGACAAATCTCACAGATTATAATAGTAAAATTGTTTAACAAGAGTAACATTTTGCAGCTATTATTTAGCCATGTCCAGCGATGCTGAGCAGGTGAAGCCTATGTCTAATCTTTCACTGAACAGGACTCATCTCTTCTTAACCTTGGATAAGCCTCACCGACTCTGTGTCCCCTGCACATACTTAAATGTAAAGGGGCAGATTTATGTTAAATGGCACATCCCCAGGCATGCACCAGTTAACGTGCACCACTGCTCTGCCACCCATGGTGTGCCGCATTTACAATCAGATAGGAGAAACCTGCGTCAAAACCCTGCGCCTGCTTGAAGCAGGCATAGGTCTTGATGCAACATTGTGGAGATGGTGCACCCCTGAGCCTTGCTGGAGCTGCATCGCACTTGCGATACAACTCCAGCAATGCGCCACCTTAACGGCACAGATGCGTTAAGCATCTGTGCCGTTTTTGCCCCATGCTGTGCCGCATTGTAAATGCAGCACACCATGGGTGGCGGAACAGCGGCGCAAGATGACTGGCACATCCCTGGTGATGCGCCAGTCATCATAAATCTATCCCTAAGCTTCTTATCTTGTTAGAGATGAACTGCCATATGTATCATCAAAATATTTTGCATTTCCTAAATAGCGAATTTTAAGGAATAAATAGCGATTCTTTACCATTCCTAATTTGCGATGAGCAAATTGCTAATTGCAAGTTACCCATTCATTTCCATGGGCTATGAGGCTCATAGGAATGAAGGTTTAATTTGCGATTAGCAATTAGCTCATCGCAAATTAGGAATTTTTCCAAGGGTGCAGGGGTGTCTCAAGAACACCCTGCTGCACCCCTGAAAAAGAAATTTGGGGGCATATGGCGCACATACATGCCCTAAGGGCATGTATTGGCGTCATGTGGCACCTTTTGTTTTTTTAAAAAAAATTCTTTTTGAAAAGAATTTGCAAATTACCACCAACTAGAAGTTGGTGGTAGTTTCCAAATCCTTAATGTCATTTTTTACATATTTTTTGTTTGATACATTGCATTTAAGGAATCGCAAAATTTGCAAATCCTTCAGTGCAATCGCAAAATAAGGAATAGCAAATTTTGAATTAAGGACATTTTAAGTCATTTCCATATGTGCAGTGTTTTGAAATTATGATTTGAAAATCGTTTTTGGGGAAAAGTAATGGTTTGCAAATTTATGACAAGGACATAATGGTGTATGCTTCTCTATAAGGCATTTCAGTGTCTCTGATGTCATTTTTCCCATATTACATTATAAGACCTTTCCCCATGGAGCACATTCCTTGTAAATATGCTCCCACCTGAGCATGGCGAATTTAGATTTTGACTGTTTGAGTCACATAACCATGTTAAAAGTGACCCAAAAAAATTGCAAACGTTTTAAAAAAACACATTCATGTGTCTTAAGGACATTTTAAGTCATTTCCCCATGGACAGTGTTTTCTAAGTGGCGCAAAAGAGGCATACACCTATCATAAATCTGTCCCTAGCATTTTAAATGATTAATTCAGGATGACAATAAGATGTGGCCTATCCAGAGGTTTGTTTAAGGTGAGGCCTACTCAGGATTGCAGATTAAAGTTACGCTTGATGAAGAATACAGAGGACATAATACATGTAAAGCTCTACCAATGAAGTAAGTGATGTCAACTTCATTGCGCCAGTCATCATAAATGTATCCCTAAGCTTCTTATCTTCTTAGACATCAACCGCCATATGTATCATATAACTATTTTGCATTTCCAAAATAGCGAATTTTAAGGAATAAATAGCGATTCTTTACCATTCCAAATTTGCGATGAGCAAATTGCTAATTGCAAATTACCCATTCATTTCCATGGGCTAGGAGGCTCATATAAATGAAGGTGCAATTTGCGATTAACAATTTGCTCATCGCAAATTAGGAATTTTTCCAAAGCTGCAGGGGTGTCTCAATAACACCCTGCTGCACCCCTAAAAAAGAAATTTGGGGGCATATGGCGCACATAAATTTTAACAACATTCCTTTACCTCAAAAACGATTTTCAAATCATAATTTCAAAACACTGCACATGGGAAAATTACTTAAAATGTCCTTAAGACACACAAAAGCGTTTTTTGATTGCCTTTGCAGCATGTTTGTATCACTTTTAACATGGCTATGTAACACAAACATTCAAAATCTAAATTTGCCATGCACAGGTGGGAGCATATTTACAAGCAATTTGCGCCACAGACAAAGGTCTTACACTAAAATGGGAAAAATAACATCAGGGACAGTCAATTGCCTTATAAAGAAGCATACACCATTATGTCCTTGTCATAAATTTAAAAACAATTCCTTTTCCCCAAAAACGATTTTCAAATCATAATTTCAAAACACTGCACATGGGAAAATGACTTAAAATGTCCTTAAGACACATGAAAGCGTTTTTTGATTGCCTTTCCAGCATGGTTGGGTCACTTTTAACATGGCTATGTAACACAAACATTTAAAATCTAAATTTACCATGCACAGGTGGGAGCATATTTACAAGCAATTTGCGCCACAGAGAAAAGTCAGGGACAGTCAATTGCCTTTTTAAAGAAGCATACACCATTATGTCCTTGTCATAAATTTAAAAACAATTCCTTTACCTCAAAAACGATTTTCAAATCATAATTTCAAAACACTGCACATGGGAAAATTACTTAAAATGTCCTTAAGACACATAAAAGCGTTTTTTGATTGCCTTTCCTGCATGGTTGGGTCACTTTTAACATGGCTATGTAACACAAACATTCAAAATCTAAATTTTCCATGCACAGGTGGGAGCATATTTACAAGCAATTTGCGCCACATAATTCATAATTTTCTCCTTAAAGCACACTATTCTCTAAATTAAAGAAATATTTTCTCACCTTAGCAAATACTTTGAGTTTGAAAACAGTCTCAGAAACACACCAATTTGTCTTCAGCAGAGCAAAAGGTATGCACTCCAGAGTCTGCAGCTATCAAAAGCACAGAAATGCTGTAATTCTTCACACATATTTCTCATGTCACCCAATCAAAACTCTTCCCTCACTTTTTTTCAAATGAAAACCCTTCCCCCCTCTGCCCTTTCTGTCTTTTCTGCATGGCAACCACCTCTTTGAAGACTTCTGGTGTTTGCAAGTTCACACAACTTTGTTGCAATTGAACTCTGAACTCTCAGTGCACCTGCATATCCAGTGCATTCTTTCATTTAATGATTTATTATTGACCATTCAAAATACATCTTTCAAAGAACACATCCGTGCACCCTAACTTTCTGTTTTCAGCAATCAAAATCCACCAATCACTGTTACTGCTTCATGAACACAGAAACTCCACAGTTTTTTTCATTTTAAACTCTCATTTTTTCAACTGCCATTTCATTGCCACACTTCATCTGACTGCAGGAGAACCTTCTCTCACCATGTTTTCTGTCTGGATTGTTGGACATAGTTATATTCACTGGGCTCAAAGGTACGTTGAAAACAGGAAATTACCTAACCTCAATTTACAAGATGTGGAAATTAAGTGGTTTGGCCACAGAGGATTAAAATGTCACCAATTGATACCATTGGTGAAAACCTTTATGCATTTGCCCAAACCTGACCTGTTAATTGTGCACTGTGGAGGTAATGACTTGGGCACTTTGACTGGTGTAGGTCTGGAAATGCTTTTAAAGGACACCTTTGAGCAATTAATGGCACTTTTTCCTCAGACTGCCTTGGTATATTCAAATATATGCCAAAGACAGAAATGGAGGTGGTCAAACCAATTTTGTCCACAAATTGAGAAGTCGAGGAAGCATGTAAACAAATCTGTTTCAGCTTACATGAGAGACCATGGAATGGGCTCCCTGTACAACAATAACTTGCGTTACTACATGCAAGATATCTACAGAGGAGATGGAGTTCACTTCTCAGATGAGGGCAACAGAGTTTTCACTCTGAATTTAAGAATGTGCATTGGTACCTACTTATAAGTACCTAAATGTACCATAAACCCAAAAGCTCTTCTCAGAGCTACCCTACATCTGATCACTCACAATTATTATTTTACTCTAACATTTTTCACTAATTTCCAACAAAGTACGCTCCCTGGGGCGCTACCCGGTACGCGAACCGGGAGCTAACCTCGCGAAATTTTTAAAAATAAATGTTTTTTTTCGCACATATAAGCCTCCTCAGCCACCCTCAGAAAACCTAGGGGGTCAAGATAACTCTACCGTGCCCCCTTCTACCCATTCTGAACATTATTTGCCCTCCATCTTGTATCTTAATTCGACCGAAACACAAAATGGTGGACTCCCGGAATGCTTAAGGTTCGCGAACCGGGGCGCTCTCTAGGAAGCGCACCATCAAAAAAGGTGGGAAAGTAGTTCACAGAAAAGCCACTGGAGACAATTTCACCAAATATAGATTAGCTCATACTACATACCAATCCCTACCATTTTCACAAATTTGATTGGAATTCCATTTAGTCATTTAGCCTGTAGACCTCTCTAAATACCCTGAGGTAAATTACTTCACAAAACACATCTGAAGTGTTGGAATTGACAACCAATGAAAATGTTACTTTCATTTTCTATTTTTTTTACCTGACATTTCATTGGTTATATACCTGAATATATATAAAGGAAGAGAAGAAAACACAGCCATTTTGACTACTACTTCTTGCTGTACATTTCAATAGTATTTTCACTAATTCCTTCAACTTCTTTCTAAAGGTAAGTTTTTATTTTTAAAACTGAAGTATATTGTGCACTATAAGTTAATATGGTAAACTTTTTCTGATAGATATATACTATCCCTCTGTAGTAGTTATAGATTTAGAGAGACTTCTCTGTTATAGTTATGGATGTAGTTAGGCTTCTCTTGTATAATTATGAATTTACTTACGTTAAATCACATACACTTTTTTATATTCCTACTTCCACTCTGATACTATACACTGCCCAAAGATAAATTCACTGATAAAAAATGCCTATCTAAAATTATTCCCAACATTGCCCTATCTCTACTAATATATATTTTTTTAATCCAAATTTCAGGCAAAATGGAAGGCGAAAACCAAGTTTCTTTTGAAATGGACCTGCAAGAGAGCAGCCAAGAATTGATTGATACAATTGATCAAATTGACATTGAATTTTTCGATGAAACTTGGGACAATGAACTACTGCAATGTGTACAAGCAGTAGATAACCTCCTTGCAAATGAGGACATTTTACACCCTCAGAGACTACAATGTATATTCCATGATAATTATGAAATTTCTGACAATGAAATGTTAGAAAGTTTAATAAATTATGAAACACAATCACATTAAAAAAAAATGCTTAAAAAATAAAGAAAATAAAAAATAATCAACAAAAACAACAATCAATTAACATACAGCATTTGAAAAGTCTATCATTCATTTTTCATTGCAGTACGCTGCCCAGAACGCTTCCCGGTTCGCGGACCGGGCGCTCCCCACGCAAAAAAAACAAAAACATTTTTTTGTTTTTTTTGCCCCGCGGGGCCCTTTTAAAACCTCCACATTAAACCTAGGGGGTCAGGGAGGATCTAGTATGCCCCCTTATGGTCATTTTCGCCTTTGTTTTGGCCTCCTCTTGTCTCTCAATCCTACCGAGAGACAAGATGGCGGCCGCTCCGGACTGTTTAGAATGTTGACAGACACCGGAGAGCCAATCAGCTTAGCTACGCGAAGTTCCGGTACGCTTAAGGTCCGCGGACCGGAGCGCTGCCCGGTCCGCTGTTACAGATATATATCTTTTTTTAAACGTTAATTTCTCAAAATCCACTGGAGCACATATATTGAGACCTAGAAAAGGCACATCGGGCTACCAGTCCCTACAATTTTGCCAAGTTTCATGGAAATCCATTCAGCCGTTCGGGCTAAAAGTGAGGCCAACCGCCCTATGGAAAACTCAATGTTAAAAACACGTTTTGGGACCCCCCTTTTTTCTCGGCCCCCCCTTGACGAAACCCCCCCAAATATCCAAGGGCTGCTCAGAAACAAAATGTTCCATTTTCCAGAAAATTTCAGCCAATTCCGTCCACAAACGCCAAAGTTATTAGACATAGAATTTTCAAAAATCCCATAGAGAAAAAATCCTAACTATATATACCTACTGGCGACCGCCAGTAGGTAATATATATATATATATATATATATATATATATATATATATGTATATATTACCTACTGGCGGTCGCCAGTAGGTATATATAGTTAGGATTTTTTCTCTATGGGTTTTTTGAAAATTCTATGTCTAATAACTTTGGCGTTTGTGGACGGAATTGGCTGAAATCTTCAGGAAAATGGCACATTTTGTTTCTGAGCAGCCCTTGAAAATTTGGGGGGGGTTCGTCCAGTGGGGGCCGAGAAAAAAGGGTGGTCCCAAAACGTGTTTTTAACATTGAGTTTTCCATAGGGCGGTTGGCCTCACTTTTAGCCCGAACGGCTGAATGGATTTGCATGAAACTTGGCAAAATTGTAGGGACTGGTAGCCCGATGTGCCTTTTGTAGGTCTCAATATATGTGCTCCAGTGGATTTTGAGAAATTAATGTTTAAAAAAAGATATATATCTGTAACAGCGGACCGGGCAGCGGCCCAGGACGCGTACTTTTCGCGCAACGGAGCTTTGTGAAGCGAAGCTGATTGGTTCTCTGGCGTCTGTCAACATTCCAAACAGTCCGTAGCGGCCGCCATCTTGTCTCTCGGTAGGATCGAGAGACAAGAGGAGGCCAAAGCGAAGGGGCAAATGACCATAAGGGGGAATAGTAGATCCTCGCTGACCCCCTAGGTTTGATGTGGAGGTTTTAAAAGGGCCCCGCGGGGCAAAAAAAATAAATAATAATAATAATCGAACGGCTGAATGGATTTGCACGAAACTTGGCAAAATTGTAGGGACTGGTAGCCCGATGTGCCTTTGCTAGGTCTCAATATATGTGCTTCAGTGGATTTTGAGAAATTAACGTTCAAAAACAAGATATATATCTGTAACAGCGCTCCGCTTCGCGGAGATAAAATTATATCTGTATTACCTAGCTGTTGCTAACACCAGTTAGCGACGGCTAGTAGGAGATAGCGACCATCTTGGGTCCCACTTTGCATGTGAGTGATATTTATCACTAATGACATGCAAAGTGGGCATGCCAAGATGTTAGCGACTGGAAACAGTCGCTAACATCGCTATCTCCTAGGGACTGGTAGCCCGATGTGCCTTTGCTATGTCTCAATACATGTGCTTCAGTGCATTTTGAGAAATTAACGTTCAAAAACAAGATATATATCTGTAACAGCGCTCCGCTTCGCGGAGATAAAATTATATCTGTATTACCTAGCTGTTGCTAACACCAGTTAGCGACGGCTAGTAGGAGATAGCGACCATCTTGGGTCCCACTTTGCATGTGAGTGGTATTTATCACTAATGACATGCAAAGTGGGCATGCCAAGATGTTAGCGACTGGAAACAGTCGCTAACATCGCTATCTCCTATTATCAACTTTTGGAAATATTCGAGATAAGCACGAATATCTCCAAAAAGTAACAGCTGCCCTGAGCAGTTCTTAGCCATGTTATCCAATGGGAGGTGGATAACATGGCTAAGAGCATTAGCTCGGTAATGCATGAATATCGCAGAGTTTTCAGCGATATTAATGCATTGCGGTCGTTTTTTATCGTATTTGCGATAAACCTTGATAATAGCAAGGTTTATCTGCGATAATTTCTGACGGTAAAAAAATCTTTGCAATGCATCGTTAGGGATAAATATCGCTTAACTTTGGTAATATGCCCCAACGTCTGTTAACGTTCGATTCGAAGGAAATCAGGAATTGTTGAAAAACATTGTGTGCGCCATCTTGTCTTTTTTCAAATGCCACACTTTTGTCGTGCACGGCAGCCATTTTAGATGCCTTGACCAGACCCACTCTGTGCACGCTGTCGATCCTTAGCATGGCTCCCCACCCTCGCAAGCATCTCACCCAGGCAGTGGTCACCCCCGCTCTCTGTCTTATGCATGGGTAATAAACCTCCCCCCATCTGCGCTGCTCTTCCCTGAGAATCACACCCTGTGCCCGCCCGACACCTCCCTTTCGCCCTATTCACTACCGCACCCTCTGACACTCCTTTTCCTCTGTGTCCGATTGTCCAGGCCGGTCCTAGGCTATCAGCTAGCCCTGCAGATGTAGTTTATGGCCACAGCTGTAAAGAATCACCCCTCTTCAAAGGAGTTATAGTAGATCAAGGCCCACACTCGATGAGATCCGTCACAGCAGAAGCGTTGCTATTATCTGAAAACCATCCTGTATTGTGATTGGGGAGGGGACCGAGCGTGAAGCGGAAGATTCTAGGGATGACTCTTTGTACATCAAAGTTTTTACAATTATGTGTCACATTAAAAATATATAGCACTCCGACAAAGTAGTAAGATTATAAAACTTTAATAATTTATAAATATATACAAGAAAACAAAAATAGTAATAACATATAAACATTTTTAGGGAAAAACAACGAAGTAGCGGTCGGCTGTGCGAATAGTCCCAACGCAGCACAACGTCCAGATTTCCGGCGTGGGGCGTCGCGGGGGGTGGGTCATCAGTAGCAAACTGTTGTGCGAATAGTTCCAAGGCAGCAGAACGCGCCGAAATCTAGATGACACGAAAGTGATGTCTAGTAAGTTGCCACCCATCAAATAACGGCGTGGGGCGTCGCGGGGGGTGGGTCATCAGTAGCAAACTGTTGTGCGAATAGTTCCAAGGCAGCAGAACGATGGCACCAAGGTGATGTCCAGTAAGTTGCCGCACTGGTTTTGGTATCCTACAATGCTGCTCCGAATAACGGCGTGGGGCGCCCCGGGGGAGGCGGCGTGAACGGGCCTCTCCAGGTGGAGTCTCATCTGTTTTAGTGGGGCCCCCCTTTACCGTTTCAGTTGCCATTCCGTCCGCTTTTGGTCCACTGTGTCAAAATCCGCCATTCAGCTGAGTTGCGCCCACTCTTGCGGTGCAGCGATAGGCGGCTGCCACAGGACTCTCAAAATGGCGGCAGGCTCTTTCCTTTTTGGGCGTGGTCCACTGAAATGGCCCTGGGACACCTTGGAAATCGGACGCTTGTCTGCTAGGTCTTGGACCCCATTCTCGAAAGCGTCCCCTCCGCCTTGAGAATTCATCAAAAGTTTTGGGGGCCCCGACTCCTGCAGGCTTCTGGTGGGGAGCGGCTGCCATGATTGCTCGCGGAATGACCACGACGGAGCTACGAGATGGTGGTGCTCTCATGCTGACGCCAGTTTAGTCTGAAACATCCAGAAACAAGGTGGGGCTTTCATCGTTTGGGGGAAAAAAAAAGTTTTCATCCAATGAAAAGTGTTGTTTTTAGGTCATATGATCAAGCCTTCCATCATTAGCGAACCAAAAGTAAAATGAACCAATGAAAAGTTTTATAAACAAGTCACATGACCTGTTATGCGGCATAGGGTATAAAATGCGGAGAAAATACGTTGGCACGTGAGGCGGCGTCAGTAGCGGACCGATGTGCGAATAGGCCGAAGGCAATACAACGCGCCAAGATCCGGATGGCACCGAGGTGGTGTCCAGCAAGTTGCAGCACTGGTGTGGCCATCCTACAATGCTGAAAGTCGGCGTGGGGTGCCCCGTTGGCCTGTGAGTTTGCGTCAGTAGCGGACCGATGTGCGAATAGGCCGAAGGCAGCACAACGCGCCAAGATCCGGATGGCACCGAGGTGGTGTCTAGTAAGTTGTCGCACTTCTGTGGCCATCCTACAATGTTGAAAGTCGGCGTGGGGCGCCCCGTTGGCCTGTGAGATGGCGTCAGTAGCGGACCGATGTGCGAATGGGGCCAAAGGCAGCGCAACAATATTTTCTGACTGACACCACAAGGCGCTGAGATGCCAAGATCCGGATGGCACCGAGGTGATGTCTAAGTTGCGGACTGATGTGCGAATGGGGCCAAAGGCAGCGTAACAATATTTTTTGTATGGAAGATACCACTAGGCGTTGAGATGCCAAGATTCGGATGGCACTGAGGTGATGTCTAGCAAGTTGCTGTACTGGTGTGGTCATCCTACAATGCTGAAACTCGGCGTGGGTCGCCCCATTAGCCTGTGAGATGGCGTCAGTAGCGGACCGATGTGCGAATAGGCCGAAGGCAGCACAACGCGCCAAGATCCGGATGTCACCGTGGTGGTTTCATAGTTGAGAGGCACTTCATCTGCAGTGGGGCGCCGAGATCCGGATGGCACCGAGGTGATGTCTAGCAAGTTGCTGTACTGGTGTGGTCATCCTACAATGCTGAAACTCGGCGTGGGTCGCCCCATTAGCCTGTGAGATGGCGTCAGTAGCGGACCGATGTGCGAATAGGCCGAAGGCAGCACAACGCGCCAAGATCCGGATGTCACCGTGGTGGTTTCATAGTTGAGAGGCACTTCATCTGCAGTGGGGCGCCGAGATCCGGATGGCACCGAGGTGATGTCTAGCAAGTTGCTGTACTGGTGTGGTTATTCTACAATGCTGAAACTCGGCGTGGGGCGCCCCATTAGCCTGTGAGATGGCGTCAGTAGCGGACCGATGTGCGAATGGGGCCAAAGGCAGCGCAACAATATTTTCTGAAGAGAAGACACCAAAAGGTGCTGACATTCCAAGATCCGGATGGCACCGAGGTGGTGTCTAGCAAGCTATGCAGTTGAGTTGTGTGCGCACTTGCGGCGAATAGGTCGAAGGCAGCATAACAATGTTTTCTGAATAGGAGACACCACAAGGCGTTGAGATTCGGTTACCACCGAGGTGATGTCTAGCAAGTTGCCGCACTGGTGTGGCCATCCTACAATACTGCTCCGAATAACGGCGTGGGGTGCCCGAAGGGGGGGGGGAGCCGGCGTGAATGGGCCTTCCTAGGTGGAGGCTCGTCTGCTGTAGTGGGGCGCCCCTTTACCGTTTCAGTTGCCATTCAGCTGAGTTTCGGCTGCTCTTGATGCTACAGCGACAGGCGGCTGCAAGAGGACTCTCAAAATGGCGGCCTGTTCTTTGGATTTGGGCCTGGTCCACTAAAATGGCCCTGGGACACCTTAGAACTCGGACGCTCGATTTTTTTTTCCTTTCCTGTACATGCAAAAAAAGGTAAATGCCCGGTACGTTACACGCTTCATCTGCCACGATGAACTCTCCAGAGGAACCGAAAAAAAATATAGTTGTGGTAACTATACCATGCATCGTCATATGGAGAGGTGGCACCAATTAATTATAGTGCTGCATAAAAGAGAGATTTGGAGGAGAACCCCTGACCTGCTAGTACATTCATCAAAGAAGTGGCACTGAGAGCTTCAGAGGCAAGGGAAACGGTCCCAAATATTTAGAAGAACTTTGGAAAGATTAAAATGACATGTTTAGATTGTGGCAAATTAATTTCATGTGGACAGATGAGTGTTACTCTAATAAATACAGCATATGAACATCATCATAGTCGATGGTTGGTAGAGACATTTTGACTATATCCTGGACCTGCCCGTCCTCGCCCAAAATGGCGCCGGAATAAATGGGACTCATAACTCCTTGTTGTGTACTGGTTGCAGAACCTTGAAATCACGAGATATGTATGCAGTTTTGAAGCACATGGCGGGCGGGGACGAAAATTGATTGAATATTTCGACATCCCTATTGATATTAAGTTCTGATGTGTTATTGATTACTGTACTGTTGAAAGTTCGAATTAACGTCACCCATGGTACTTGCCCGCAAATGTATATCTAGATAATTTTATTGTAACTGGCCCTGTCGTATTTTAATTATAAAATGTACGTCCACCGATTCCGTAACTGTTAGACACCTTAGTTCTTGCAACCTAATGGCCCGCCCGTTACGTTCCTCTACAGTGTAAATGTCTATTCATCATATACGATTACAGTTTGCTCTGTGGCAGGCCCACGTGGTTATAGGCTCGTATTTGTATAATGAAATTTTCACAATAAAGGTTTTTAAAAGAAAACATGGTAGTAGTATATACATTGGTAAAGTTTTTAATAATAGTGACTGTTTTAGAATCATTAAAAGGCAAGTGAAATAAAGCAGACCAATTACATGAAGGGTAAAAGGTATAATACGAAGGAACGCAGTAAAGATAAATGGTCAAGGGCTGTTGTGTTTTCTATTCCTGCAACATAAAGTGATCGATAAGAATCTCATATTCAGGCGTATCGGCGACTAAGACAGCAGGTCGACCCTCTTTTGCTCAACGGCTCCGTCATGGGACGAAGAAACGCTCTTTTTCTCGAAAAAAGAATATATTTTACTTGCAGGACAGTTGTAAAATTTCCGGGAAAGTACATTAGCCTGGAACATTATAACATATATTTAAGAAAAAATAATGATCGGAAGTAATGAAAAGCGTAATTTTTAGGTCATATGACCAAGCCTTTCATCATTACAATAAGAAAAGTAAAATGAACCAATGAAAAGTTTTATTAACAAGTCACATGACTTGTTATGCTTACGTTACGCGCTGCGCGCCCCGGATGACTTCCGGATGCGCTAACGCGGCGCGTCATATGACGCATTACGCGACAACGCAGGTACAGAATATAGTCAAAATGTCTCCACCAACCAGCGGTCGGAACACAACCCCTTTCAGCAGGCTAAATAGTTCTGTTAAATGACAGGCAACAAGAACCATCAGTCAAAGAGGGGAGGGCTAGTTCTTCTCTACCGGGTTACATTGGGGCGCTACCGGAATTGATCGAATTGGTAGTCTACAGTGTTTCTGGATGTTTCAGACTGAAGCTGGGGTTAGCATGAGAGCAGCACCATTTCGTAGCTCCGTCGTGGTCATTCCGCAACCAATCATGGCAGCCGTTCTTTATCGTTATTTTGGGCGGGGTGGGTGGCGGAGCCGAGCTGTTTTGCAGCCATCATTGTGTGGAGTTCAGTTCATCTCACTAGTTTTGTATTTGTCATGAGGGGTTGTTCCTAATGTTTCTATTTTAGCGAGGTCAAAAAGAGATCCCATTAGTGGCCTACTGATTTTGCTCGATTCCTTTTCTTTTTTTTTACACGATTTTTCGTTATCTGCAAAGACTTAACAGAGTATTGCGACTCTGTGTTTGTTTGTAAATAGAGAATGAACCAAAGAGAACTAATTCTAAAACAGTAAATACTTGGATAACAATCAATCAAATGGAGAGAGAAGCAGGCACGACGGATTACAATGGGGGCAAAGGCCTGCGTTAACTACCTTTCACTATCTGCAAAGAGAGAGTACTCCTAATAGAAATGAGGGGGGGGGGGCACCATTCAAAGCAGATCAGTGTGCATAAACACGAAAATGTTTTCACTTACCACGTACTTGACATTCGACAGCTTATGATATTTGCTATTAAAAAACCATTGAAATTCACTGAAAAAACCATAGGTTATAGACCATATATAGTTAGGAATTAGCATTTACAAAACCTTGAAAATTCACTGAAAAAACCATAGGTTATAGACCATATATAGTTAGGAATTAGCATTTAAAAAACCTTATTTTACTCACACAAAACCATTGAAATTCCATATATAGTTAGTTGCACTAACTATATATCGCGCACCCGCAATCCACTGCTGATCATGTCACATATTACATCATTCATGACATGGTCAGTGACATCACTGATGACATCACTGATGACATCTCAAATGACATCACTGATGACATCACTGATGACATCTCATTTGACATCATTCTTGTGCTAATACGATAAACCTCTTCAGACTCTAATATAACCTTAGATACACTCAGTGTATACAGACACTCACACACTGCCACTCATCCATGGAGTTACTCACACACCCAGTCAGTCATGCAAAGAAACAATCTCACCTCCATTTCTTCAACTATACAGTTAAACACACCTTACTTATTGAAACATATACTAACACATATTTACTCTCTTATACAATCCCTGATACAAGTTCACAATGATCGATACAACTACTCACTCATTCAGTGGCTCTCATGCACAGTTATTTATATATGCCAACTCTCACATGTACTGTGTTTTACATATGTACTTACTATGACATGTAGCATTGAGATATCCATTCACTCATCAATACACTCATGCACACAGTCAACTGCCCATGTAGCTGTTTCCACATGCACTCTTGAACTCATACACCTAGTGAATAAACTGCTCACACATCTATGCATAGAGTCACACACCTTCCAGCCACCCCTACACAAACTCAATCTCCCATAGAAATACTTGGGCAACCAATTAATAACACATATAGCCTCTCGTATAGCTAATGATCAACACATGCAGAAGTTTACAGAACAACAGACATAATGATGCACAAATTAAGACAGTTTAGTCACTAACCCATGCATTCAGTGAGACACATTTAATCACTCACTCATACAGTCAGTCACGCACCTACTAAATCCTTCATCCAGACACTTATACATCCACTCATTCTTCAATATGTAAAACATATTTAAACTTTACAAAAACACACAGACACTAGATGATGTCATCAGTGATGTCATTTGAGATGTCATCAGTGATGTCATTTGAGATGTCATCAGTGATGTCATCAGTGATGTCACTGACCATGTCATGAATGATGTAATATGTGACATGATCAGCAGTGGATTGCGGGTGCGCGATATATAGTTAGTGCAACTAACTATATATGGAATTTCAATGGTTTTGTGTGAGTAAAATAAGGTTTTTTAAATGCTAATTCCTAACTATATATGGTCTATAACCTATGGTTTTTTCAGTGAATTTTCAAGGTTTTGTAAATGCTAATTCCTAACTATATATGGTCTATAACCTATGGTTTTTTCAGTGAATATATATATATATATATATATATATATATATATATATATATATAATTTTTTTTTCTTCTCCAAAAGTGCCTCTGGGCTCAAAGACGCGACTCCACAGATGGAAGGTTCAAACCTCTATTATCAAAATCGGCTCATTTTCCCCTTCATTTTGCAATCCCTAACGCGTTTCAATGCTCCTGCATCTTCATTAAAGGGGTGGAGGAAAGTCATTTCACGGAGCGGCTTCCAACTTTGCTTTCCCTTTTATTGCAACCACCCTCCAGTGCGTGGTATGCTGGGTGTTGTAGTCCATGATTGTACCCTTCGGTAGGGTCCGTGTAAATGTCAATCATAAAAACCCCTTGTACATATTTTTTCAAAACAACGCCCCACCTGTGAGGACGCCCCACCTGTGAGGACACCCCACCTGCGAGGACGCACTCAGGAAACACGCGAGTACCACAACTTAATACAGCACTCTTTATTTTAGGAAACCGGTGCAGTGTACGGATAATTAACAATTAACAATAACCCTACGCGTTTCGGAGTCCATTCTCCTCGTTCATGGGTATGCGCATTGAAATGAGGCAGAGATAAACGAAAGTGTGAGTTGTTTTTATCGCCCTCTGGTGGCCTTTAAATTAATTTCAGCATTCTGGGTCTCGTAGAACCTTCCCTCTTAGTTAATAACCTTTAGTAGGTCCCGCCTCACTACATTGTTGGTGCAATCCTAAACTCTCCAGTGAGTCTCCAAACAGACCCCCTTAGTCATATTGTTTAGAAAACTGTTCCTCCTTTGGCACATAGACTTGTCTCAGTGCCACAGTTCACCATTTTTGTGACGGCGCAGCCCTCCCGTCCAGGACCGGGCGGATAATAATTTTTCAAAACAATGCCCCACCTGTGAGGATGCACTCAGGAAACAGGAGAGTACCACTACTTTATGAAGCACTTTTTATCTCAGGAAACCGATGCAGTGCCCGGATAATTAACAATAACCCTACGCGTTTCGGAGTCTATTCTCCTTGTTCACGGGTATGCGCATTGAAATGAGGCAGAGATAAGTGAAGGTGCGAGTTGCATCCTCGCATGTGGGGCGTTGTTTTGAAGAACACACACACACACATATATATATATATATATATATATATATATATATATATATATATATATATTACCTACTGGCGGTCGCCAGTAGGTAGTTATAGTTAGGACCTAGTTTCCATAGGAAATCCGCAACATTCTATTTGGATTAACTTTGGCCCCGGTGGACGAATCTTTGCGAATTTCTCAAAGAAGATGGCTCGGTCCGCTGCGCTCCTTCTGTGAATGTTTTGGGGGGATTCGTCAAGTGGGGGCTGAGATAAAAGGGGGGTCCCAAAACGTGTTCTTCCCATGTTATTTTCCATAGGACGTTTAGACACGGCTACAGCTCGAACGGCTGAATGGATTTATAAGAAATTTGGTAGAAAGGTAGAGTGTGGGTCGCAGATCACGCTTTTGTTTAAATGGTGTAAATCCGTTCAGTAGTTGCTGAGAAAATTAAAGTTGAAATCAGTTATATATCTGTAAGCGCGCACGGGTGCGCGCACCTATGCGGGTGTGCGCGAGCGGCATTGTGATTTGCTGTTTAACGTCTGTCAACATTCGATTCGGAGGAAATCAGGAAGTGTTGTCCGCCATTTTGTTAGTGCGAGTGAATATATATTACAGAACAAAGGGTTAGAACATGGAAAGGGGAGAAGGTAGAGATTGTCTGGCCGGGTAGGTTTTCTCAGGGGGTGCAGTATGGATGCTGAACGCGAAAAGAACATTTGTTTTTGTTAAAAAAGTTGCGGGGTGCGCGCACTCGGTCGCGTACCCCTATTTACAAGACTGTGAAAAACTACAGTGGAGAGAATGCAAAGGGAGCAGGGTGGAGACTGTTTGATTTCGTAGGTTTCTTGAGCGGTTTATTAAGGATGCCGAAAGTCTAAAAGTAGCTTTTTTTTGCAAAAAAGTTACGTGGTGCGCGCACCCGGTCGCGCACGGCAAACAAAAAACATAAAGAAAGATGGAGATAAATTACAAGTTTGAGTGTTTAGATCTAAGCTGGCTCTTAAAAGAGCCCTTGTGTTAATTGAGTTTTTTCTGCACTTATAAGTAAGTTCCGATGCAGAGTCTCATGTTACAGAGGAAAATTCTATTTCCCTCATCCGTGAAATGAACACCATCTCTCCGATATATGCCTTCCATGTTGAAACGCAGGTTGTTGTTGTATATAGAACCCATTTTATATTCTCTGAGGAAAGCAGAAACAGATTTATTTACATGTTTCCTTGCTTTCTCAATTTGTGGACAACGTTGATTGGACCAATTCCATTTTTGTCTTTGGCATATATTTGAATACACCAAGACAGTTCGAGGAAAAAGTGACATCAATTGACGAAAGGTGTCTTTTAGAAGCATTTCCAGACCTACCCCTGTTAATGTGCCTAGATCATTCCTACCACAGTGCACAATTATCAGGTTAGGTTCAGGGAGATGCATAAAAGTTTTCACCAATGGTATCAATTGGTTACATCTTAATCCTCTTTGGCCAATCCACGTAATTTGCACATTTGGTAAGTCAAGGTTAGAAATTCGTCTGTTTGCAGAATATTTTTCACTCCAGTGAATATAACTGTGTCCTACAAGCCAAACCTTCATTTTCAAGGCAGATGCAGTAGTACTCCGATGGGTTCTTGAAGTGGAATGGCAAGTAGATGGTGAAAGTCACGATAAAAAAGTGTATGAGGTGTCGTGTTGATGAAAAACTGAAAATGATTGGTTGATTGTTATACCTCAAGATTGAAGACTACGTTGTATGTTACTGTTTTTTTTTAAACGAAATGTTCTATTGGTTGTGGAAAAAAAGAAATGTAAAAAAACAGTGGATAGGCAGGTGTGTTTGCAGGGAATTGCGCCTTATTGCTTTGATTTAGAACGTTGAGATATGAACTTTTGACCTGTACCTTCAGCTAGGAGCAGAATGCAGCCAGAGAAGGCAGAGGGTGAAGGGTGACCTTTATGTGACTTTGAAAATATTGAAAGGATAACCAACTGAAATGTTAATTTGATTATGAAATTGTGCGGGAACAAATATGATTGGTTGGAGAGACATATATGAGTCTGTATTGACAGGAAATCTATGCCGTTATTCTTTGGTTGCAGTGATAGAAGTATTATTGAGAGCTCCGTCAAACGGCTATCATTTTGCTACTATCATTGTTCTACATCTTATAAAGCATTGGTAAAGGTGAGTGTATAACTGTTTGTTTTATGATGTACCGTTAAATGTGGTTTGATCACTATATTTTTGACTTTGTTACGGTTTTATATGTTTTCAACTACTGTTTTTTTTAAATTTGATTAAGGTTAGTGTACTTCAGTCATGTTTTTATGCTATCCACTACTGGTAGGTCTATGAATTAAATGTCAGGTAGAGACGGATCTGCAACAAAATTTGGGGGGGGGGGACGAAAAAAAATGATTTTTTCTAGGGGAACATGAACGTGTAATCTGTAGGTAGAGTAAAGCTGAAGGGGCTCTAAGAATGGGTAAAACAAGTGCAAGTCCTAATTAACATTCAAATGGTACTTTATAGAGATGTGAAACGTTCAGGTGCGGATCTGTGTGTATCTGGGATGTATGTTATCTTGGGCTTCCACAGCAGACGTGAGTGAGGGGTGGAGGGGGTGAAGTTGTGTCCAGTTAATAGGGGTTGTGCACCGTTTTTTCACTTTCTTTGAAGTGTGAATTATAGTTTTGAATGTATTTGTGGTATACTGAATAAACGGAATATAAAATGTAATAAAATAGACAGAAATTAATTGAGATTTGGGAGCGTTTGTACATAATTTGTAAAGTTGGTTACAGATCAAAAAAAAGGAATTAGCAGAGACACAGATAATGCAGGTAGAGAGAGAAATGGTAGATTATATGTGATATCGTCGACAAAAAGTGGGAATGCTTTAGGTATTTTAAACTTTAAGTTTGAGGAAAAAATGACAGTGTGGTTTGTGGCCGAGGGATGCACTAGTGGGGGTGGGGTGAGAAGGAGAGGTGTCCCAGTACAATCAAATGAAAAATTGTGACCATGAGGTTGTACACAGGTTCGTGGAGTATATGCCTTCATAAATTGATGTAGAAGACCAAATATATATAGAGGTTTCTGTGTTCCGCCGTTTGACTGTATTTTCATCTTACTCCTGCTTTCCGTATCAGTTGCTTTGTGTTATCTTAGTGTGTGTATGTGTGTGTGTGTGCGTTCAGTCTGGGCTGAGGAAGTTTGTTCTGCAGGCAGACACAGATAGTCGCATCAAAGTACTTGGCAGGTTTTGAAAATATTATTTATATAATTGAGATGGTTTTTGGAAGCGTTAGTCAGTGTATGTCGAGTTTTAGAATTACCGCTCGGTGGGCACCACAGAGCTGAGGGTTTGTTGTGTTTCACTTCTTAGTCCCTTTGGTTTTTCACTTTGTTGTCTGATGGCTGGCAAAGACGTGTTTGTTATAGTGGAGATGAAATGGTGATAAGTACTGAAATACGAGATAGCATGTGCTCTGTGGAAGCGGGGGAGCAGTGATTAACAGTCTGAGTGAACCACAACTGTGGCGGTGCTTCGTTACAGTAATAAATAATTTTTTTGCCAGAGGTACGATTGATGCAATGGTTCACAACTCGCAAAGAAAGGCTTGACTGACCGTCGCAGGCCAGCGGGTTGAACTATGAATAATTCAGGTTGACAAAAGAAAACATGAATTGAGTACAGCTGAGATTACGTCAAACACATGAATACAGTTTTAGTATACATTATTTCAGTTGTGAATATGGGTTAAAAGAGGGAACGTATATATTTGAAATATTTATTCACTGATGCAGTGCTTTGAAGCGAAGTTTGTTATCTAATACAAGTAAAGATATTATAAAGAAAGTAGTGGGCATAGTTACTAGTCCATACAACACAAATGATGGAAATGTAGTATGAAGCAAAATGAATAACGTTTAAAAAACATATTGTACAGCCCCGCAATCAAATATATTAAATTATATTGCATGCAAGAAGGTGTCTTTTGATTTTAAATTCAGGAATCATATATGAAAATGCTAGTGGTTAAACATCACCTCATTAACAATTAGTTCTCTGCATACGAAGCACTAACAAGCTTGTTGTATGGTATTGTGAAAGGAAATGAAAAACGCGCCAAAAGCGAGAACTTGGCTGGAGGTGCATGTATGTTATCTGCCGGTACGTTTGAAAATTAGTACTCAGAACAACTACTGTATTGAGATAATTTTTTGAAAGGTTTCAGTACTCGATGTAACATACAGGTTGATAAGCATGGGTAATATCAGTGTAATCATATACTTTTCAGTTATGAATCAAAAATCTTTTAATAGGCATAAAACAAAAACAGCACATATGTGTGTAAGGCGGAAATCGGAGTAGAAAGGAAAAATGGTGATAAACGATATAAAAAGTCATTGTAACTATACACATTTATCAGGGCACATTTAACCATATTTTACGCAGCTTTGCTTCGAGAATATTTCAAATTAGATAAGATAACATAAGCTAGTGATTTGTTGAAATTAAAGCACCATGAAATGTTTTGAACAAAATCGAGTAGGTGTGGAAAAAAAATTAACTCCACATAAAATAAAAAAATCTCACCAGCAGGAAATTGCAATGTCCAATGTTAGTAAAGCCAATAGGTCTGTTTATATAAAACATAAAAATAAAAAAATAATAAAAAAAAAGGAAGGGAAAAAACAGTCAAGATATCAATGCTTGCATAACAGTCATCCTACCATTGAATAGGCAAAGTAAGTGGCAACCGCTTCTAAAAGAAAGTCATTGTTATCGTCCGAAAACAAGTCAGCCATCCAATTGAAAAGAGGAAATTAACATACATGTTCTTTAACCCCTTCAGTGCTAATGACAAGGGTAACTCGTCATGGAGTTTCCATTGATTTCAATGGAAAGTCAATGGGAAGAGGGGGATGTACCTTAGCAGCCAAGTGGTTAATTACCGGAGCCTCTAGTACCATCAGAGGACAACTCGGTGAATTTTCAATGTAGCTGTGTGCCAAGAAATCTTGCGCCGCTGCGAATATATTCCAATGACCCAGAACTCCATGTATCGCTGCAAAGGCCATAATCCCTCCGTCGGAACAAAGCTGTTCATGATCAAGTAATGGATTCATGAGATGATTGTAATTCACTTCAGGAGGTACTGAGTTGCAGAGACATAAGTCCAGGGCCCACATGAAATCACAGCTCAGGCAATGAAATACAGGCTGCACACAGGTGAAATAGGAAAATCGAAATGATAATCCATATGATGCACTCAAAGTCGCGAGTGGTAGGATGCCATAGTACTCAAGCATCTTGTGGCGAAACAGTTCTAAGTGCTCCAGCTCGTTTGCGAAGACAGGACGGACCTCCATTTTGTAATAAAGAAAATAGGAATACAAAAGTAACAGCTGCTGGTAGTAGATGAGGAAGTTCAGAAACATAGATCAGAGAGTATTGAGTGAAGAGTAGCAGAATGCCTTTAAATAATTTGGTGCAAAAAAATCACCAAACCATTGGTTAGTAGTTGCAAACAAAATAGCCCAGCTGGGAAGTGGAGGAGCGTTAAAGATTATGAGAGTCACCTCAGAAAATTATAAAGGAAGGTCACTATTTAATAAGGTATGCAGTTTTCTGCGAGTGTTAGCTAAGTGAATGAGATTTGTTTGTGAACAGATGCTCGGGTAGCTTGATTTTGTGACAATAAGGCTGTTGTTCAAGTTTGGGGATGGAACTTTCAGTTCAAGGCCGGATTTCGCGGCCAGACGGAAACATCAAGGTTCTCATGCGGGGGTGGATAAACTAAATTTTTACAGAGAGATATATGCAGAGTGACTATTATAGAGTAAGGCTTTTCGTTTAAAAACTCAAAGTAGTTCACATTGCTTGTAAATAAATAATCACTGCTGAGTATTAAGGTAAAATTCGGCATTATAGGAGGTACCGGTGTACCTTTGAAAACACATGCAACATTACAGCGCTTCCTGTTAAATAAGTCATGCAATTGGTAGTGCCTGGATGTGATCAATTATGTGCGGTATTGATATTTTTGACACTGTGTAGTTATGAGTAGTGGAGAAGTGACGCAATGAGATGATGTTAGGTGAGTGTAGTGTAGTAACGGAATGGAAAACCTTTAAAGAGAGTTACATTTAGTTTGGAATACTTTTTAATTTTTAAGAAACTTAGGTATGAGAATATTGTTGTAGTGTCAGCGGGACTGTAAGTTGAAGTTTGATAAACATTATTGAGAGGAGTAAATTAAGGTTTATTTAACTTGTGCAGCTATTAATCTGTGTGAAAGGCAATAGTCCACAGTCTTGTAAATAGGGGTGCGCGATCGAGTGCGCGCACCCCGCAACTTTTTTCAGAAAAAAAAATGGTCTTTTCGCGTTCAGGGTCTATACTGCACCCCCTGAGGAAACCTATGTGGTTAGATAATCTGTACCTTCTCCCCTTTCCATGTTCTATCCCTTTGTCCAGTAGAATATATTCACTCGCACTAACAAAATGGCGGTCAACACTTCCTGATTTCCTCCGATTCGAATGTTGACGGACGTTAAATAGCAAATGACAATTCCGCAAACTGTAAATTTTTGCAATTTTGAAAAATAGGCAAAATTATAAAACTTAAAGACCTGAAACTATGTTCAAGTCTCCTCTCCGTTTGCACCATTAAATTTTATTTACAAACCACGTAGTCGTCAGTCTTGTAAATAGGGGTGCGCGATCGAGTGCGCGCACCCTGTAACTTTTTTCAAAGAAAAAAAATGTTGTTTTCGCGTTCAGGGTATATACTGCACCTCCTGAGAAAAACTACCCGGTTAGATAATCTGTATCTTCTCCCCTTTCCATGTTCTAACCCTTTGTTCTGTAGAATATATTCACTCGCACTAACACAATGGCGGTCAACACTTCCTCATTTACTCCGATTCGAATGTTGGTAGACGTTAAGCAGCAAATTACAATTCCGAAACTGTAAATTTTAGCAATTTTGAAAAAAAGGCAAAATTACAAAAGTTAAAGTCCTGAAACTATCTTCATGTCTCCTCTCCCTTTGCACCATTAAATTTTATTTACGAACCACGTTTCCTTTTCATCATACACGATTGTTTCTCGGTTTTCCACATTCAATTCGTAGACACTTTTGCATTTTCAGTCACTTATGCGGCTGTGCGTGAGCGGCATTGTGATTTGCTGATTAACGTCTGTAAAGATTCGATTCGGAGGAAATCAGGAAGTGTTGAGCGCCATTTTGTTAAAATATACCCTGCACATAATGTACATGTATTTAGGAAACAAATATACTAAGTAAGGTTGTGTAGCAGCGCATATCATAAATATTGCATGTAGTATCCTGGCAATGTGTGGTAGATTATACTGTAAATGATGATTGATTTAAAAAAATTGTGGGTGAAAAATTTGGTAATTAAATGTGTTTCACAAAGAAATATTAAACTTAGGCTTTAGGATATATATTGGATAGAAAATTAGGGAATGTATCTGTTAGGCATGAAATGTGGCAGAATGGGTGTATGTTGTCTAATAAATATGTAATATGTTAACAAAAATTTAGTTGTTTATTTTTTTTTAAGAGTGTTTGGTGCTGAAAAGCAACAACCTGAAGTGAACGTGAGAGTATACAACGACCAAATTCTTTTTTACAGGTGAGTTGAAATTTTTTAAATGACAATTTATTTTTGTGCAGATTACCATAATAAGCAAGATTTTTAAGAATACTGTCATTGCTTCTCTTTTGCAGGAGGATTTTAATTTCTATTTTAAACATGTCTGTACCTGCTTGCAGTACATATGTATTTTGAAATACGGTTCCATTGTTTGTTGGTAGTATCTTTTTATGGGCCGGGTTCATGTGTTATTTTCCATGTAGTTTGGGTTTATCTATTCTTTGATTGTAAGAGTTTGCTGTTTACGTGGATTAATTTTTGCTAAGTCATTATTATCTCTCTAACTTATGCTGTATCATTTGTGTACAGTCATTTTTCTTGATTTATAGAGGTCTATTATGATATGGCCGTTGGTGTGATGGCCATTTCTGATGCATTTCTGTGACTATACTATCTATTTTCACTGTATTATATGCATTTGCACAGGTGTATTATGATGTGGTCAGTCGGAGGCTGTGGAGGGACTTACGGTGGGGCAGGGAGGGAGGGAGGGGGAGGTGTAGGGTGGAGAGATCTAAAATCTGGGATATATATAATTGCAGGTAAGTATACAATTCAATTAATAAAACAAATTTTGTAGTGTACACAGCATCGTATTTTGCAATGCAGTGCGCACTACAAAATTCATTTCAATAATTAAATTATGTATTTACTAGAAATTATCTATATCCAGGTTTTTCGGTCCCTCCACCCTACACCTCCTCCTCCTTGTCTCCCTGCCCCAACATAATTCCCTCCACGAGTCGCGGATGAATGTGGTTTCATATGGTTATGATGAAATGTTTTACATTAGATGAAATTTACATGTTGAGTATGCTGTTTAAAGGTAAAAGCAACAGCCTTTGTGGGAAGTAGCAATCTGTTTAGTGAATGTTTTAATTGGTATATTGTGAGTCACTCCTTCAGTTTGCATACAGTTTGAATCATAGTTTGTAGTGGTGAACTCTGAAAATAGATCCCTACAAATAAATTATAAAGTGTATAAATAGTTCTACAGCACACAAATCCTGAAAACAAATTTCACACTGAAATGTGTTTTTACAGCACAATTTCAATTAGAAAAATTAAAAGGAATAGTGTTAATGTGTAGGATCACAGTGTCAGTTTCTTTGTAAAATAAAGAGGAAGGTGCTATCTTAATCTATGTAGTTAATGTCTTAAAAAGTATGAAAATGTATATAGTTTAAAGATTAGTAACGGTAATTTTTGGTCATCTAATCATAAGAAAGATATAATTTAGTCTTTATATTTTCTTAAAAGGACACAGAAGATAGAAAGGAAGTAGTAAAATGGAACAATCTTCAGAAAATATAAATGTCCATTTTGAAATGGCAACTGAACTTATTGAAGAATTAATACAAGAAATATTTGAAGACGAAAATGGAACAGAAAATGAGGTCTTTTGGGACTGCAGTTTTGATAATTCATACTTGAAATGGTGGAAGGGGAAGAAGAAGAGAATTTTCAAGAAGAAAAGAATATTAATGAAGTATCTGATGAAATGATGCTACATGTGCTTCTGGAATACGAATTATTAAATCAATAAAATAATTTTTTTATAAAAAAAAACTTGAAAACATGATTGTTGTACTATTCATTGGTATTCTCTTTTTTGAGAATGATAGTAAAAGTTTTGATGAGGTGTGTAACAGATTAAAGTAAACAAAATTAAAAGCATTAGGAACACCTACAATGCTTGAAAATTAGTATAGTACTTATATGCCTGAAAAATTAGATTCATAAAATACATGTATAATGATAACACAGGTATGGAGTGTCATAAATTTAGAAACAATATTCACTATAGGATTTCCTACTCTGACCAGAGACTGTTTCTTTGTCTTTATTGTAGTTATAAAATGAAGCAGTGGTTATTATTTGTAATTTGTATGGTAGTAGGGGTCTATAATATTTTTTAACTTTTTTCCAAACAGATTGTCATTTATATCACAAACATCAATCACTATGCCGACCAGAAATGAAAAAAGAAAGCTGTATAAAAAGGCATACCATTTGAAGAGGAAAGAAGCACAAGATTAATATAATCAACAAAGGATGGAGAAAAACAAGAGTGCTCCTGGTAAGAGCAGCAAGGATTTTTTGAAAAAATTGTGTCAAAGGAAAACTCAATTGGATAATGTTGAAAAGGAAAAACAGTTTTCAGTATCTACAAGGAGAAATGGAAGAAAAAAGAAAATTGTGTGGTGAGGAAAGTATGTACAGTAAAAGACGTACTAATCAGTTTGCGGAAATAAGGAAACGTATGTTTCATAAGAGAGTAGTTTTGAATTTATTGAAAAAGGAAAAAGTTTCTAAAAGGAAATCTGCTTTTTATAAGAAGAAAAAATATATAGAGGAAGTTGTGGATGATGCGTTTGAGACAAAAAAAAATTGTTTATTTTAGTGCTTAAAAGAATAAATACAATAAATAAGGCAATCAGAGTTTTAAAAGCTAAGAGTAAATGGAAAAGACACATAAATAGAAGTAATTTTTGTAAAATCTTTTCTGGTAAATGGATGCATACTTCAAATTCTGAGCCATTTTTTAATGAAGAGAGTTACTTTTAAAGTAACGACTTGTTGCATGCAGTTGACACCAGTGGTCGAGCGTATGAAGTGAAGGATGGCTGTCCTATTGAGAAAGAGAAAATTGAGGTCACAAATCCAGAAGGGGAAATAGGTGGAGAAGTTTTACAGGGACGTGTTCATGCTCCTGTTTATAGTTGGAATTGTAGCAGTATTTGCAGTGTACGACAGGATTCAATTGATTTCTTTCGCAATTTCTTACGTAAGTACACTAAGGAAAGCCTCAAAAAAAAATTGTAATGTTGCAAGAATTAGATCGTTGCAGAGTGAGAGAAAAAACAGGTTTGCAAGGCCATTCTCTGGCTTGTCTTTCTAAAAAAATATGCCAGAGTGTTTTTCATCACTTCAGGATGTTAGCAGTGCATCATACCAAAATGAAAAAAATAGTTAGAAAGATGTATTATGCAAAAAGTCCAGCACTTAAACTTAAAGAGTTGAATAGTGCTCTTTTGCATGGATGTGCATTAGATGTGAAGAATATTTGTGCAGAAATTGAGGTAAGTTATTTTGCTCGAGATAAAGAGAATGTAGAAACTGATATAGTTATAGAAGGAAATGTGTTAGAAAATGTTGCACAGTTTAATACTGAAGAATTTGAACAGGAAATAACAAAGTTTAAGGTGATTGCAGGTGAAAAACCAAATTTAACTTGTGTGTGTTGTCGACGCATTCATTACAAAAGTCAAACTAGGTTAGTTGATTTATATTTAAAAAGTGAAGATGAAGATAATACTCAGTGGAGAGAGTTTGCGACTTATTTGCTGGTAGAAAACTATTTTGATTTGGGTTTTGAGCAACGTATTTGTAAATATTGTTATAATAAATTAAATGAAAATAGAATGCCTGCTAGAGCTGTATATAATAATCTTAAGTTGATAAATATTCCATCGGAACTGAAGGATTTAAATACTTATGAGACTATTCTGATTCAATGTGTACATCCTTTTCAGGCTATTGTGCGTATGGAGCCTAAGACTGGGAAATTAAATCCTACAGATTTACAAAGAGGATTAAAGGGTAGAGTTGTATATTTGCCACTTGATTTAAAAAAAAATATGGAGACAATTGGTATTGAAAATGTAGAAGAGGAACCTCTAGTTATTCTAGTTAATGGTGTACCTACAAAGAGTAAGAAAATCTGGCAAGATTTAGTGGATGTTAGGAAAGTGAAAAAGGCAACGTTGTATTTAGTCAAAAATAATAAATACTATAAAAATGTGTATGTAGAAGAAGAGGATGTAAGTGAAGAAGAGGATAATGATTTGTCTTTTGGACAAATTGAAAAAGTCGACTTGTCCAGAACGGAAGAAATTTATGAACATTACAGTGTTCATCCACTGTATTCGAAAGAAGCAATGGGGAATGCTATTGAGTTATTTCAGATGAAAAAAGCAGAAGGAAGTCCTATTAGTGTATGGGAAAAAAGTTTGGAAGGTCGTTGTTTCCCACAGTTATTCCCAACAGGTGAAGGTGCACGATATGATGATCGACCTATGCAGATTCCTGCATCTGAGTATCGGACAACAAGATTATATGCAGAAGATCCTAGATTTCGTCAATGTATTCCACATTTGTTTCATCTTCTTTTTGAGAGTGACTTATCTGGTCTTTCTTATGCAGTAAACCATATCTTAAAAAGTGGAGTGCATCTGCAAAATGTTTCAGCAAAGGAATTTATGGATAAAGTGCAAGAGAAAGATAGTGTTTTGGATTCTCACCTAATTAATTTAATGGCATGTCAGCGTGGTACTAATGAGTATTGGTACCGTCGTCATGGAGATTTAAAATGCATGCTAAGAAACTTGGGAGCACCAACATGGTTTTTAACTCTAAGCTGTGCAGAGTATGCCTGGGAAGATTGACTTGATTTTCTTCGGGAGGCGAATGTAAATATTGAAAATATAAACTACAAGACACCAGGAGAATTGTGTTCGTTGGATCCGGTTAATGTTTGCAGATATTTTAATCATAGGTTTGAAGCTATGATGTCTTTTATTACAAACAAGAAAAATCCTCCGCTTGGTGAAGTTCTGGATTTCTTCTGGAGAAAAGAGTATCAAGCAAGAGGTGCTCCTCATATTCACATGTTACTATGGATCAAGGATGCTCCCAAATTTGGAAAAGACTCCGATGACACTGTACTGTCTTTTATTGAACAATATGCCACTTGTGACATACCTAACAGTACAACTGATAAGGACTTAAGAGGAAAAGTGTTACGGTTTCAAAGACATCGTTGTGGAAAATATTGTCTGCAAAAATTCAAATCAAAGGATAAATTCTATACTAAATGTCGTTTTGGATTTGCACGACCGGTGCTTTCAAAAGGAAGAGTCAACAATTTGATGTCAACTTTGCGACATAATATCAGAAGAAGATCACCCAAAAATACATACAATTTAAGAAGAGGTGAAGAGTCCAAATATATAAATGACTACAACCCTGTCATTTTGACCATGTGGAATGCTAACATGCAGATAACTCTATTGCTGTGGCTCGATATGTAACGTCTTACATCACGAAATCTGAAAAGACGGAACTGAAGTAGATGTGGGAAGATATTTCTCATGAAAAGAGCCTAAGCAAGAAATTGTATACGTACAGTTTGAAGATGTTATCTCATCGAGAAATTGGCGCATATGAATGTTGTGATCGATTATCATCAGCAAATCTTTATGCGAAATCTCGAAGTATCCTGTGGGTGAGTTTAGGTCTTGCAGGAACACGAAGCCGTGTTTTGAAAACTGTGCAAGAAATAGAATATTTAGCACAGAAAGAACCAGACAGTACAGACATTCTGAAAACAAATATGTTGGATACATACTATCCAAATAGAAGTACTCTGCTTGAAAACATTTGTCTGTATGAAGTACTTGAAAAATACACTTTTAAAAGGAATATTAGAGAGAATGTTGAAAAAGGTATATACGCTGTGATTGGACAGGAAGGATGTCTGGTGAAACAAAGAAAAGGACACCTGATGAATCACCGAAAACTGAGTTGTGAAAATCCAGACAAAAGAGAATTTTACTATTTAGCTCTTTTGCAACTCTTTAAACCATTGCGTACTGAAGAGGAACTACTAGGAGACTTTGTTAGTTATGAAGATTCCTTTAACGCATCAAAAAGTAGTATAGAATGTCCTGTTTTTAGTAATTATCTCAAAATGTTGAACGACGAAATAGAGCAAGAAGCAACAATTGCAGCGGAGATTGCTAGAGAAAGTTCACAAGACACTCAAAGTTCTGCATCGTTGAATCAGGATCCACTGGGAGAACCAATTATCCGAAATGAAGCAGCCACTGCCATGGATGAGGTGGAAAGAGCAATGCAGCAAGCTCAAGAGGATATAATAAACTTAGAAGAATTGGAGAAGTAATTTAATCTTGAGCAAAGACAGATATATGACTAAGTGACAGAGCACATTGAGCATGGTTTTCGTCATGACAAAAAAGAATGCTCATGTATGTCATTTGAACCTATTCGACTATATGTAAGTGGAGAAGCTGGAATAGGGAAAAGTTTTCTTATAAAAGGAATTACTACATATCTACAGCAAAGAACTCAGTCACCGCTGTCTTGTGTTGTTACTGCTCCAACTGGATTGGCAGCACATAATATTAAAGTTATTACTTTACATCGCTTACTGATGCTGCCAGTTGAACATGAAAATAAATTACAATATCACAAGCTATCTGGAGACGCTTGTTATGAAGTTTCTAGAGTTCTTAAAGAAATGAAACTTCTCATTATTGATGAGGTAAGCATGGTATCCAATTTAATGCTTGCTTTTGTACATTTAAGAATGCAGCAGATACTTAAAACTGACTATGATGTCTTATTTGGAGGGAAACATGTCATAGTTTTTGGAGATCTACTGCAACTAACTCCTGTGAAAGGACAATCTGTATTTGAAACTGTTACACATGAAGACACCAGAAAGCGTCTTGGCAGTATTGGAAATGTTAATATATGGTCACATTTCAAATATACTGAACTGATTCAAAATATGCGACAGGCAAAGGATACTAAATATGGAAATATTCTTCAAGATATAAGGATTGGAAAACTAACTGAAGATGCGAAAGAAACTCTACGAACTCGATTACTTTGTAAGTTGTTTCCCAATGAAGATAATGTACCTGAGAAAATATATAGTAAAGAGGTAAAAGATAAGTCAGTCATATGCTTGATGCCAACTCTAAAAGAATGCTCAGTTTTCAATGAGAAAATGTTGAAGTTGGAAAATCAAGAAATTAAGGAGCTGGAAGCTAAAGATAAAATAGAGCATGAAGGAAGTACTATTGTTTTGTCTGAAAAATTAAAGTTAAAATTGGATACTCTTCAGAAATCTATATCTAAAACTGCTGGCTTAGAGAAGAATCTGTATGTATGTTTATATTGTCGGATTATTTTACGGAGAAATTTACTTTTAGAAAGAGGTTTGGTGAATAGAGCAATGGGTAATATTGTTCGTTTTGTAAATTACCCAAATAGAGATGAGATTGAATTTTTACGAATACAATTTGATGGAATTGAGGAAGTTCAACAATTCAGTCGCTGTTCAAGTCGTTTTTTACTTGTGAAACACTTGTATGTCCGTCGGAAACAATTTCCAATTTGTTTGGCATATGCAGTGACTATTCACAAATCTCAAGGTTTAAGTGTAGATTGTGCTTTGGTAAATATAGGAAATAGTGTATTCAAAGAGGGTATGGGATATGTTGCTTTATCAAGAGTTAGAACTTTATCTGGACTTTATCTAATTGATTTTGATGAGACAAAGATTAGTGCAGATTTAAAATGTGTGAAGGAGTATAATAGGTTAAGAAGAGAATATGCTCCAAGTTTACCTCAATATCCTTTAATTAAAAAGAGTATAGTTGGTCAGAAAAGGAGAAATGAGGAACAATGTACTGAAGTAGTAGAGAAACGAAGAAAAAAAGATGAGACTGTCATTGGTAGGAGTAAGAAAAAGGTTAGTACTACAGAGATTGTTGGATTTAAATTTGAAAATAGGTCTGGTGTCAACTGCTATGCAAATGTAGTGGTTAATGTGTTTTTTTTTCTAAAAAGTTTACAGCAACAGATTAGAGAAAATCAGGAGCAAACATTTACCAGTGGTAATAGTGAAGTAGCAAGTGTTTCAGAAGTAAGGAATGTTTTAGACATATGTGCAGGAGTAAATCAATTTTCTCAGAATATTCAGCAGGATTGTCAGGAATTTATTATGTATATGCTTACAGTTTTGGAAGAAGAAGGTGTAGGTATTGATAGTCTTTTTGGGCTATCTTATAAATGGGAACATATTTACAATAATTGCTCATTTACAAGTAGTACTGAGATACACACAGAAAGATTTATATATTTAACATTACCAGATTGTAAAACAGTGTCCTTTAATAAACTAGTTAAAGATGCGTATCAGAACATGGTCTGCTCTCAATGTAACTCAGAAATGTTATCAACCTTATTTATCCACAGATATGGACAGTATGTAATTTTAATGCTTCAACGATGCAGAGCTGATGGAAGTAAATTGTCAACTTCAATTAAACATTTTGTGGCTTCTCAGATATCTATTTCTAGAAGAACATTTGTAACTGTAGCAATTATTTTTCATGAAGGGCCATCAATATCATCAGGACATTACATAGCTTATTTGAAGTGTCCAACTGGTTGGATGCTCTGCAATGATAGTCAATTAAGTTTTAAGAAACGTTTGCCTTCTGGGTTAAGAAATTCTTATCTGATATTTTTGGAACCAAAATTTCAGTGAAATTACTTGGTCTAGTCAGAGTAATACTGTAAATATCATGTGATTGAGGGTGTTCAAATCTAGAAATGAAACTTTTATGTGGCAAAGTGATAGTATCAGGTAAGGTTTCCTTAATGTTTATGGTACAGGACATGTTGGAATTAACTCATACTATTTGGGCATGCGGAAAAACAATGAGATATCAAAATGTGGAATTGAGATAAATGTTTTTAGAACATACTTACTCTGAAGTTTGTTGAGAGGTATTAAAAAAAAGGAATTAACTCATACTATTTGGCCACGCGGAAAAGTATGAGATATCTAAATGTGGACTTGAGATAAATGTTTCTGGAACATACTTACTCGCAAGTTTGTTGACAGTTACTCAAAAAATAACGAATTAACTCATAGTATTTGGCCACGCGGAAAAAAATGAGATATCAAAATGTTGACTTGAGATAAATGTTTTAAGAACATAGTTGCACGGTTATTTGTTGAGAGGAAATTAAAAGTTACTGGTATACTTTAATTAGTTTGTAATTGTGGAGTATGTGGTGTGCTTACTCAAGAAATTGCGAATTAGAGAAAAACATTTAAGACATGTTTTTTTCTAGGTATTTATAGTATGTATAGAGATCTTGTACGGGTTTTTTAAACACAATCATTTTGATTGTGTTTTTTTTCCCCGCTGTTACATGATGATTAGTATTGAAATCACTGTTTATAGTGAAAATCAATTTATCTGAGGACAGCAAAAATAAACCCTTTAATATGTTGTCTAAGTTATTTTGTTACATTGGATTTAGAAATATGTATTATAACAGATTTCTTTATTGTCTTCCACAGATATTACATTTTTAAGGTAAGTACAACTAATCATATCTGAGAGTGTCGTGTACCTCTCTCTTATCCTTATTTCTTTCATCCTCTTCCTTTGTTAGTGGTGTTTAGACATGTTTATTCCCTTTAACTCGTGCACATTTTGCATTTTTAAATTTTCTATGCTGTTTCTCTTACATCTCTTCTGTTAATATTCTATTCAGTCTATCTAACTCTTCAGTTTGTTACTTACGTTGTTTTATACTGAGTCACCTTTATTGACCCTTTATCACCTTTGTTTCCTGAATATTAATTTCTTTGTTTTACTGTTCCTTCCAATTTGTTCCCTTACTCTGCTTTCATTAATTGTGCTCAATTTCCAAACTTAAATCTATAGTTTAGTTCTCTCATCCTACTTCATTTCTCTTTATCTGTCTCTCTTACACTCCATATCTGTTTCTATTCCATTCATCTTCTGTTACTCATTCTTTTTCACTCTGTTTCTCTTAGTGTTGTTCCTTTATTTTATCTATCTCTTTAAGACATTTCAGTATTCTTAGTCTGTTTATTTTACAGACTGTTTGTTTCGTGTATTATCACTGATTATACTCTCATTTTGTCTCTCATTTTACTTTTCTTTAGACAGTCGTTCTTTGAGTGCTATTATTTCTTTCAAATAATTCTGTCTCGGTCTTTTTCTGTCCCTCAGTCTTCTTTTCTTTCACTTTCTGTTTCAATCACTTCTACTTTGTTTTGTTTCATTAAATGACACTATAACCTTATTTTTACTTTTTTTCAACAGATACCATGTTTTTTAAAGATTTTAGGTTTTTCTTTATTACTATTTCTTAGGTAAGTATAAAAAATAAAAATACTTTTTCATCACTGTGTCATTTTTTTGAGTATCCTGGTCATACCAGTGTTGTGTTTTATGTGAGCACTTTCATGGAGGATTGGCTGTACGGTCACAAGGAGTCTCTTAAAAATTAATTTAAGAAATCAGCAACATTTCAGTGAGTCAGTTCACTAATGCGGATGTGTCAAAACATTGCAGGTAAATTATATGTGTTAAAGAACTTTGGAGCTTATTATCAAGGGGGTTTTATTCTGCTTTTTTGGCTTTAAAAGCCAAGAAAGCGGAGATAAAATTATCTCTCTAGTATGTAGGTGATACTAACACCAGTTAGCGACATCTAATAACAGATAATGCGTATCTTGTGATTCGCTTTGTTTGTGTGTGAAATTTATTATTGTTGACATGCAAAGTTAGTATTGCAAGATGTTAGTGACTGGAAACAGTTCCTAACATTGCTATCTCCATTTACCCACTTTTGAAGATATTTGTGCTATGGTCGAAAATGTCCAAAATCTAATAGCTGCCCCTGAGCAGTTCTTAGTTATGTCATGTAATGGTAGGTAGATAACATGACTAAGGCCAATAGCTCGGTAATGGATGAATATTGTTGACTTCACAACAATATTTATGTATTTGGACCGATTTTTATCACTTAGGACAGTGGTTCGTAAACAATGTTCACCTGTGGATTCCTTGACTTACTCAGCAGTGGTTCCTCAGCATTTTATTTAACGGTTGGTAGGTGGTATGTACGTTCTGTTACCTTTCTTAAAGTAATTGGGACACATTCTTTCACTCATCCAATCATCCGTTCACTGATCCAGCCATCCGCTCTCTTAACCAGCTCCCTTTTACTTCACTGATGTATCCATGCTTTTGTCCATCTACCCCCTTTGACTTACTAATTAATCTTTATAATCACCCTTTCAGTTATCCATTCTTTTACTTTTTCACTTATCATTTTATATATCCACGCATTTCTTGCCCATCATCTACCCGTTCACTTTTTTATCTATCTATCCTTTCACACATCCATCCACTAAATCACTGATGCATCAGGTGCTCTTTTACTCATGCATCCATCCTTTAACATATCTATCCATTCTTCTAGCCATTTATGCAACCTTCCAGCCATACATCCATCTATTTATCTTTTCTCTCATCTATACTTACAGTCATTCATTTATGCATCCATGTTTTCTTTGATTATGTAACTATTCGCTTTTCATTCATCCATTCATTCTTTCAGTAATTGATCCAGCCATTTAGAGATTCCAAATTTATTTACTCACTCAGCTTTGTACTTTATGACCTGAGTCTTTCTCTGCAGAGTTGTAGGGAGAAGAGGCCTGTGAAGAACAAACTACAGCAAGGGGTGGGGTGCGGTGGATGAGAGTTTACAATGCCTCCGTACATAGGGAGACTGAAAAGGTAGAAGTTATCAGTTATACATGATGTCCAGTAACAGGATGTGAGGTTACTGTAAAATGGTGTTGTTTCCATGGCTTTATGCACTGTTAAAAAAAAATGGAGGGGTCTTTTCAAAGGATGTGTTGGATGTAATTCCGAGGGCACTTTAAGACACCTAAGCTACAAATATGTTGTGCTCGACTGGTGTTATGTTGTATGTCTGATTGCATGCAGATATGTAGAATAGCAACTATCTTTACACAAAGAACAAGCAAAGACTATTGGTTTTGACAATGGGTGCTAGTTCCTTTAAGTACAAAAGCAGTAACCATGGCATTGTTGAATATATTAATGAAAATACTGCTGTTTAAAAATCATGAGAGAATGAAAGAACGTTAATCTTTTTTTAATTTTCTTTCATAGCCTTCTTTGAAGGAAGTGTTTTCTAATATGGCATGCTGGTGGTTTTATTTTTTTATCTAAGATAATGCCTTCTGTTTGTTGAGGCAGGAAGAGCGCTATCTGCTTTAAAAAACCTTGACTGCCATATTCTCATTCAGTAGGTGCCAATAAGTTCCATAGAGAATTTCAGTGTGCGGGAGGGGTGCTCCTGTAGCAGTGAAATCCAAGGCCGTTCGAGCAGGGGCTGTCAGCCTTCTCACAGGGAAGGAGCGCGCAGCTCTCTGAGATGGATACAGTTACACATAACAGGGTAGTGACGTCTGTGAAATGTATGGACGGTTGGTCACCTTAGTGTGCGTTGTGTCCTTGGCCCTTCATTACGGCGGACTGGGGAGCCGCGGCGCACAGTTTGGGAATCACAAGTTTTAGAAGTATCGCCAGAGTTTTCCGCAGTGTAACTACATCATTATTAATTTAAATATATATGTGATAGTACCCCTGTAATAGGCAGCGGCAGTTAACATTACCGCGTGAAAACAAGCGTTGTTTTTATGCACTAATGTGTGCTTTGTAATTAGGAGAGAGGGTTGATTTAGTTTTATTTTCCACACCTCCATGTTAACGCTGCCAAATGCTTCATCAAAGCAGGCCGTGGCACTCGTACGATAAAGAAGTTTATTTAAACTGTTTTTCTAACAATAGCCGTGTTTGTGATAGTATTTTCGTCTCCAAACACATTTTGCTTGTGGTTTAACGTACGCCTCCTATGCATGTCATTAACTGTTTGTGTGGCACACATGCAAAGTGCTCTTACCGCAGGCGATATTATGACGTTGTCACAAAGGTGTTCAGGAATATTTACAAGGATACGGAAGACATTATCGCCGCCTTTAACGGCAGGAAGTTGCCGATATAGGGGCAAAAACGGCGTTCATAATATGCTTTATAAATTGCAGTCGAACGTAATGTTAGATATAAAGACATATAACATACGTTTCGATTGGAATTTGTAGAACATAGGGGCATATTATCAAGGACGGTCGATACATTTTCGCCGCTTTTATCGACAAGAAATTGCCGATAAAGCGGCGTTAATGGGCTTGACAATATGCCCTATGGAAATCCTATCGAAGCCCATGTGAGATGTGAAAACATCTTACATGGGCTTCGACAGGAATTCCATACAGTATATTATCAAGTCCATTATCGCCGCTTTATCGGCAGTTTCCTGCCGATAAAAGCGGCGATATTGTATCGCCCGTCCTTTATAATATGGCCCATATTATGAAGGCGATTATCGTCGCTTTCAGAGCAGCGTTCTGCCGATAAAAGCGACGATAAATTATCACGTCTTCTTCTTCATAATATGCCCCAAGTATTGCCGCATTCTTTAATAATTGTTCTGAAAATGCGGCGATACTTTAGCTTATGAATAGAGCTCTTTTTGGTACAATGAGGTAGTTCTGAAAAGAATTTTTTGTTTTTTTGAGTTTTGTTGTTATTTTACTTTTTTTTTATTTTTGGACATGTTTTTTATTCTTTATAATTTGTTAAACTGGAGCCGAATTTTTGAACTGTAAAACAGGAACATAAGAAGTTGTTAAAAAATTAGTTACATTCGAATCTTTCATGGTCATTAATTCTTCTTTCGACAAGAGTGAGGCTCTGCTCCCCGTACACAATCATTCCTTCTCACTTGTTGCATTTCATATGCACTTTCGACAAAAATGGTTTCAACTCCAACTGTGCAGTAGATGGAGATACAGGTCCTCTTCTCGATGAAGTACTGGCCACAGCTGGTGGTAGTTCAGTTGCCAGAGCTCTTGTCGCTGCCTGTGCATATTGCACAGGATGGACTTGGCTCACATGTCTCTTCATGGTATGAATCGAAAAGGAATACTTTTTGGAAGGATTACCTCTTGAAAGTACTGTGTCACAAATTGTGCAAGTTACTTTCGGAGCATTTACTTATTTTTGATCTTGAGGATAGGTGAAAAATTGCCAGATGAAAGATTCTTTTTTTTTTTAAAGGTATACGAACATTTTCTTCAGATTCCGAGGATGAATTGTGTGCGGCAGCCATTTCAGCAAAGTCTCCGGAAAGATGAAAAAGGTTCTTCTCCGTTCAGCGCCAAATAGATAGTGAGGGAAGTTGGTGGTTTCTGGAAAATTACAGAATAGAAACTATTATGAACCAATAGGAAGTGTTCTTTTCAAGTCACATGATTTGACATGCGCGTATTAAGACGTATACGTGGTGACGGAATCCGGACACTTACGTCATTTGGAAGTATCGGTCTAATTTAATGAAGTTTTAAAATGTGAAAAGGAGGAAAGGTAGACATTCTCTGATGTTGTATACCTTCATATGGGGTCTCAAGAACAATACCGATAAAGTATACATCTTTTTTTAATCTTTAAAAATACCGGGGTGCGCGCACGCGGTCGTGCACCACCGTACGTTTTCCAACATTTAGTGAGAAGTCTGAAAACGTTAAAAAGAAGGTAAGGTAAAGACTTCGTAAACCACTAAAGATTTATAAGGAGTCCCGAAACAATTCTGACAGTGAAGAAAAGTTTGTAATCCTATGAAAACATTTCTCGAAATACTATGATAAAACTATAGAATACATTGAAAATATAGTTAATAATTCGCATTTTAAAAACCTTTGAAATTCACTGAAAAAACCATAGGTTTTATACACGTTATAGTTAGGAAGTAGCCTTTGAAAAACCTATGAAATTCACTGAAAAAACCATAGGTTTTAAACATGTTATAGTTAGGAAGTAGCCTTTAAAAAACCTATGAAATTCACTGAAAAAACCATAGGTTTTATACATGTTATAGTTAGGAAGTAGCCTTTAAAAAACCTATGAAATTCACTGAAAAAAACATAGGTTTTATACATGTTATAGTTAGGAAGTAGCCTTTAAAAAACCTATGAAATTCACTGAAAAAAACATAGGTTTTACACCAGTTATAGTTAGCTGGAAATTTTACTCTCATAAAACCATTGAAATTCCCACGTTATAGTTAGTTGGACTCACTATAACTTGCGCGTGCAATGCACTGCTGATGACGTCACATATTACATCACTCAAGACATGGTCAGTGACATCACTCATGACATCACTGATGACACCATCCAGTGAATGTGTGTCTTTCTGAAAAATAAATATTAGTGAGTAATGTTTAAATTTTTAAATATATGTATTATTGTTTCACTTTGTGTATAAGTGGCTGCATGAGTTGGTGAGTAGCTACATGTGTATGTATATGGGTTATTAGATGCTTTTCTTAGTATCAGTATGAGTGTTTGTATGGTTTGGTGGGGGTATTACTTAGCACATAGATGCATGAATGACTTACTTTCTCTTTGTATGTGTTTTGAAGACAGTATATGTGCAGGACTGTATGGGTGGATGAGTGTGTATATGTGTGTGTTAGTGAGTGAATGACTGTCTCACTAGTGTCTTTATCAGTAACTACATATGTTTTAATCTAGTATATGTGAATATTGATGTATATAAGTGAGTATATGTGAGAGTAAGAGATTGTAAGAGTTCCTGTTTAAATAAGTATGTGTTTCTATAAGTGATTGTTTAAATTTGTACGTTTCCTTAGAAGTAAGGTGGTAGTGTGTGTATATCTGTATATGCAAATAAATGGATGTTCAATAGTTTATTTGCATGTGTGAGTATGTGTGTGAGTAACTTTTGGATGACTGTCGGTGTGTAACAGGATGTATAGGTGTATCACTACATATGATGAGTGGAGTATATGTATGAGTGACTATATAAAACTGTTTGTGAATGAGTGGATGTGTATATAGATGGTGGAATTATTTAATTATTTAATTGGTTGTTGTAACTGATATGTGTTTCAAGGGTTACATTACAGTGAAAGGAGGTCTGTCACTCTGTCACAAGGATGGTGGCATCAGTGATGTCATGAGTGATGTCACTGACCATGTCTTGAGTGATGTAATATGTGACATCATCAGCAGTGCATTGCACGCGCAAGTTATAGTGAGTCCAACTAACTATAACGTGGGAATTTCAATGGTTTTATGCGAGTACATTATCGTCCCATCTCACTTCTTCTGCTCAGGAGCAAATTACTTGATAGTCATATTAATTAATGGGAAGCTTATGCAATACTTGGAATCCCAAGGCTGTCATGTCTCCTCGCAGCCTGGTTTTAGACCAAATTACTCTATCGAATCTACTCTTATAGGTGTTACAGATTTTATTAGGCCTTCTTTGTACAATAACAAGGCAGTATCAGTAGTCCTACTGGACTTGTTGGCAGCTTTTAATACAGTAACCCTCCATAATCTACTTCAAAGACTCTATGAAATAGGAATTCAAGGGCCTGCCCTTCAATGGTTCTCAAGCTTTTTGGAGCAGCGGACACAGACAGTTAATTTGGGTCCTTTCACTCTTCTGTTATACCTCTCATGACAGGGGTGCCACAGTGCTCTTGTCTCAGCCCCACACTATTCAATGTGTACGTGGCCCCTCTTGCTATAATCATTAGAGACCATGGGTTTACTCCCTGTTTGTATGCGGACGATACACAACTTCTCTTTTCTTTTGATAACAGATCAGCCGTGACCAAAAATCTTTTTGCTGAAGGTATGCAAGCATTTTCTAGCTGGCTGATGAAAAATTGTCTCCAGCTTAATGCCAATAAAACCAACATTTTAATGTTCGGAAATTCACAAACACAGTGGTCCCCTGATTGGTGGCCGGCAGAGTTAGGCCTTTACCCCATCCCTTCAACGACCGTAAAAAACTTGGGAGTCCATCTAGTTCACTCTCTCTCTATGAGAGATAAAGTAGCATCTACTTCAGGCACCTGTTTCTATACACTGGGGCTCCCAAGGAGAGCGTTTCATATCCTCACTTTATCAGTAGATAAGACCCTGATTTAAGCCTTAGTAACTAGTCATTTTGACTACTGCAATGCACTTCTAGCAGCAGCAAATGAAGCCCTGCTAAAAAGGTTGCAAATGGTCCAGAACACGGCAGTGCGGCTTGCCCTGGCCTCAATATGCCCCCTGGAACAGCTTATCTCCCGTTGTTGATACGTCTCCATTGGCTCCATATTCATAAAAGAATTATGTTGAAAGTCTGCTGTTTGGTCCATAAAGCACTTAATGACAAAGGTCCTATTTATCTAGAGAAAAAAACGAACTCGCTACCTACCGAGCAGATCACTACGCTCTGCAGACAAAGCCCTTCTCATGGTCTCTCAAGTTAACAAATTTCGCTCCGGTGCCAGAATATTCTCCTACCCTACTCCACAATATTGGAACTTGTTCCCTATCCACTTACGTAACTGCTCTAATTTCCTTAAGTTAAGGAAACTCTTGAAAACAGAACTTTTCAACAATTAATTCCTTGATTGATTGGAGCCTTCATACCTCAATTCAGTCCAGAGCTCTATAAGCTCATTTATTCATTCATTCAACGCACTGCCTTGCATTACTTTATACCAAGGGGTATTCCATGGGTGGTTTGTTGCAAATCCCTATCTACAAAGAACTGTAGACGGAGATTTGCACCAAAACGTTTGCCTTCCTGAGGCAGGCGTAACAAGAAATGTTTTAACTTCTTCTTGTTTCTTCTACCTTACATATGTATTCCATTCTACAGCACACATACCAATAGAAAAATGTCTTAAAGCATAGTTTTTGTGCACGAAGGGACCCCTGCCTGTACACAATTGTTGTTATGTTTCATTATGGAGATTTGTAGAGTGCACTAACACCCAGACAGAGGATCCTGTCGCTGACCAGGTGTGAGTCTAGCCACAACTATGAAATAGTAGGACTACTTGTAAATCCAGGTCATCAGCTTCTTGTGGAATTCAAGAAGTGTAGAGGAGGTTCTTATTTGTAGCAGTATGTCATTCCATGCTTTAGGAGTGATGTAGGATAAGGATTGAGTGCCAGACCTTTATCTGTATGCATTGGATTAGTGCAAGTAGGAGTCCAGATGAGCAGAGGTGTGTGTCAGGTTTGTGAAAGCAGATGCGATTGTTGAGGTATGTCAGGCCAGTGTTATGTAGTGTCTGGAAAAGGTGGATAAGAACTTTGAATTGTGATCTTTTGTGCATGGGGAACCAGTGGAGCTCCTTCATGTGTGGTGTGATGTGAGTACAACATGAGAGGCTTTGAGTGATTATCGCAACTGAGATCTGAATGCCCTGCTGCTTTCAGGTGATTTTGTTCTTGATACTGGCATGGAGGCAGTTCCCGTAGTCCATCTTGCTTGTCACCAGGATGTGCAAGACGGTTTTCAGGGTGTTGATTGGGAGCCACTTGAAAATCTTCTTCAGCAACTTCAGAATATGGAAGCATCAGGAAGTAACATCAGTGAGTGTTCAGTCATGTTGAGTTTGCTGTTGATGAAGATCCTGAGGTTCTTAGCAATGGTTGGTAATGTTGGGAGTTGGTCCTAACTCTGTTGACAAGCAGGTGGAGTACAATGATGCTGTGCTCTTCCCGAAAATCACAAATTGGGTCTTTGCAGTGTTTAGCTTTAGACAGTTGGTCTTCTTCCAGTGGGCCATTTCAGTCATGCAGGCATTGAACTTGATCCAGCTACTGGACATTTTGACAGTGAGGGAGAGAATGAGTTGTGTGTCATAGGCGTAAGAGAGGATGCTGATGTCATGAGAGCAGGAGATGCTGGCTAGCGGGATCATATATGTGTTGAAGAGGGTCAGGCTCAGGGAGGATCCTTGGGGAGCTCTGCATATCAGGTCACGGGCGTCCAAGGTGTGTGTTGCCAGACTGGCTGACTGGGTCGTTCCAAGTGCATGTTCTTGGATTCCAATGTTGTGTAGGTTTTGGTTAAGGATGGGGTGAGAGACTGTGCCAAGTACTGGGAAGAGGTCCAGGAGGATGAGGGCGGCTGTGTCTCCTCTGTCCACAGACATGCAGATGTCATTCTTGGTGGCAATTAAGGCAGTTTACATGCTTTCTGGAATAAGGTTGGGCAGTAAACTCTGCTCCTCTGCAGAGTTTGCAGAGTTTTGTCCATCCTGCACTCTGCTTGGAGCACAGACTTCAGCAAAAACGCTGCCATCCACTGTGTGGCAGAGTTTTTCTCATGTCCAGCTTGCCAACATTAAGTTGGCGAGCATGAGCAAGAACAAATGAGTGCTAGATAGCCTCCTGGAGAGATTTCTCAATGCGGGTGGTTGCAGCAGATCATTACCACTCGCGTTTGAGAAAGTTGCCGTTCACTTTGCAAAAGCTGTCGCTATAGTAGAAAATTTACTCGCACACCAGAAGGAAGCAGCACCCTCTGGTGCACCACATGGTACCATTCACACTGATTTTACAGTGTGGGAGAAGCTTCCAGCTCTAAAAATCAGCAAAGGTGATGCAACAAACTGGAATTCCACCACTTGCAGAACTCCGTGGAATCTAACTAAGTTTTTAGGTAACTCAGCAGAATGCTACAGAGTAAAACTGCATGAGGTCCACCCACCCCTACTTTGAAACCGGATTGAGTGGTGTTGAAGAGTTGCTGGTCATTGAGATATTCAGTGAGGAGTCTGTTGTTGGTTTTCTCTAAGATCTTTGCCGGGAATGGTAGCTGAGGCACTGGTCAGTAGCTGGTGAGTGTTAAAGGGTCTGCAGAGGGTTTCTTCTGCAATGGGAGGACAGTTGCATATTTCCAGGTATCTGGGATGGTCACAGAAGAGGTAAAGGCATTCTGAGTGGATGTGAGCATGGCACTGATGGGTAAAAGTCCTCTGGAGTTGGCATTATGGGGGCAGGGGTCCGATAAGTGGACACATGGTAGTGGCAGTGTCTTCTGGGGTGATGACAGGTGTTGGTAAAGTTGGTTGGTGGTCCCAGTGGTCTGTAGATGAGAGTGCCACTTATGGTGAAGTTGGGTGTGACATGGAGCTTGAACAACAGCTGTTCCATGTTAAAAGATGTGGTGTTCGTGGATCTGTTGCAGCTGATTGTGCTCTTGTGGATGATGGCGATTCCCCCCCCAGGCTTGTGGAGTTTGTCTTGCCTGACGATCTCGTAGCCATGGGGGTGGCTGTAGCAATGTCAGGTGCCAATGCAGGGTTCAACCAGGTTTCCTTGACTAAAATGAGGTAGGGTGCATTGTCCTGTAGGAGGTCCAAGATCTCTGTGGCATATGATGTGAGTGAGCAGGTGTTGATGATTATGCATGCAAGTATGGAGTGTTGTGTGGGTGGTCGCAGGACTGTGTGAGTAAATGGGATGTTGGGTGCTCTTGGCATGCTGAGTAAGTGCATGAAAACTTGCAGGAAGCACAAGAGAATGCTCCCTTTGTGGTGTGTAGTGCACTGAGGCAGCACAGTGTGGAGTGGTGGAGTTAAGGGCATAGAGCGTCACAGCATTGTAGCAGCGGGAGGGCAAAGGACCAGGTTTCCTGGCCCTGGGTGTAGTTCGGATATAGATGGGCTTGCCTTTCATGTGCTTTTGGTGTGACAGCAGTACACCCGCTGCGCATGTCTGTTGCATGTCCACAAAAAAGCAACCATTCAATAGGTTCTGGGAGCGAAGAGGATAGGAGCGATTCCACGTCCTGTGCAGATAGATGCTGGGAAATCCAGTGATCCAGTGATGTCTCTTCCAGTGCAGATGTATGCTTGGAGTCCTATTGCTTAGCCTCTTCTTTTAAAGCCAATTTTGGGTGGGAAAACAAAATGCTGACCACAACGCAGACATCCTTGCACTATTGCGCAAGGGTGCCTGCTTTGGCACATGGCTGCTAAAAGTGCAACAGCGCAGGGTGAGAGCGGTCTGCTCTACCTCTTTGTAGATATGGTGCAGTTCTGCTATCTCCTGTTCATGCAACACAGCTCATCAACTTTTCTTGCTACGCTGCATTGCTTGAACACTTAGTAAATCTGGTCTATATGCTGGATGTCATTTATTGGCTGGCAGAATGTTATGTTGCAGTTCTTTAAAAATTGCATGTGTATCAAAATGTCATGGCACTGGGGTAACCTCAATTGTATATATTGCAGTAGTATTATAGGTTTAATTTGGAAATAAAAATCTCTTTAACTGTTTTCTGAAGAGAGTAATAGAAGATTAATGATGCAAGGATTGTTGTGGCATCTCTCATATCCTTGCCACAGTGATGGAAAAGGCTCTGTTGCCAAAAGTGATAGTTCTAGTTCCGGAGATGTTGAGCAGGAATCGACCATTTGACCTAAGATTATGGGAGGCCTTGTGATAGTTAAAATTTGAGACAATGACATCTGGGAAAAGATTATAAATCGCACAATGTACAATGACTATTGCCTTAAACTCAATTCTTTAGTCGATTGGAAGCCAGTGAAGTTGTTTCAGAAAAGGAGTTATATGCTCTGTTCTGAGATCTTTGTAGATAAATCACCAGCTGCATTTTGGATACATTTGAGATGTTTTATGGATTTGATTTCATTTGATGGATTTCATTTGGATAAATTAGAAATGATTTATGGATTTCATGTGGATTTCATATTATGTTACAGTTCCTTCAAAAGTGCATGCGCACCAAGGTTTCATGACACTGGGGTAACCTAATTTTGCTGTAATATTACAGGTATAATTTGGATATAAACATCTCTTCAAGTGTTTTCTGAAGAGAGTAAGAGATGATTGATAATGCAAAGATAGTTGTAGCATCTTTCATATTCCTTACACAGGGACGGAAAAGATGCTGTTGCCAAAGGTGGTGAATCTAGTTCTGTGAATGTTGAGCAGGAATTGGCCATTATACCTAAGATTATGGGAACCTTTACACTAGTTAAAATTTGAGACAATGAAATCTGTGTACAGATGATAAATGGCACGATGAACAATGACTATTGCCTTAAAGGCAATTCTTTGGTGGATTGGAAGCCAGCAGTGGAGTTGTTTTTGGTGTAATATGCTCAAATCTGAATACTTTGTAGATCAATCATCAGCTTCGTTTTGGATAAATGAAAGTTGTTTTATCATTTTTGAAGGGCGGTAATAGAAGAGTATAATGTCCACAGTCAAGACATGTTTGAACATGTACACTGACGACAGGAACATGAAAATTGATCATGAGGAATCGGAGAGAAAAGTAAAGTTTTTAAAGGATAGAGGCAGGAATTAGGGACTTTAGAAACATGGAAGCCAAAGGAGGGACTGGAGTCCAGATGACTCCAGAGGTTTTGCACAGAAGGGTAAGAGGACAAGGGTCCATGACTGTAAGCCAGGATAGAGATTCCGGAGTGGCACCCCTATCTGGTGCTATCAACAGTTCGGTCTTAGAAGGATTTCATTTCAGATGATTCAGTGACATCCACCATCTGACCAGATGCAGGTTGTTGGCTAATATTGAGGTGTCCAGAAAATGTGTTGCTATCCTAAAGATATGTTGGGTGTCATGTGCCTACATATAGACTTTTTCCCAGCAAACATTGGCCTAAAGAAAAAGTATAAATGTTAAAAAGCGGTGTGACGCAATTGAGCCTTGGGGACACAACAACTTAGAGCGATGGGGTTAGATTTGAATGGGGCTTACAATTGATGGTGGTCCAGAAGATAGTGGGTTAGCCTCTTCAGAACCATGCAATCAGAAACTCTAATATTGAGAAAGGAGATTAGAATAGAATCAATGTTGTCAAAAGTGGAGAAAGGTTGAGGAGCACCAATTCTGCAACTATCCCCATTTTGACCTATCTGTACAAATCGTTAACGGGTAGTACCACCTGCTCAGTGCTTCTGCCTTATCTGAACAAAAGGGGGTGGTGATGGACGGAGCATCTGAACCAATCAAACACTCACACCCAGTCAAAAGATCTGGGTTTAATGCATCACCGTTCTTTAGCCCACTCTGCCACCCCAGTTCAGACATGGCTATATGCAAATCAGTCTGACCCTGCGGCTCATGGGAACAGTCCAACCCGAACTGCCAATCCATGCCTTCCCTGGACCGGAAACAAGCTTCCGAGGACCGGTTTCTGGCATTACAGCCGTCTTCAGCCCGGCTTGCTTGAATCCAGTGGCAAAGTGAGCAAGGGACTCACGTCTGAGCATACCCTGCCACACTTATGGCGGCCAAAGCGGTACAAAAGGGGCTGGTGATGCTCAGACATCAGGCACACAAGAGTAACGGGGCCCAACCTTGGGGAAATCTCTGACAGAATATCGGCGACAACAATATCAGACCCGAAATATCTATGTCCAGAATGTCTAAGTCCTAACTTCAGAAAGGTCAGTACAAAAATATTGAAAAAAAATATTGTTAACAAAAATATCGATGTTAAAAATATTGGTTTTTTAATGTTTAAAAAATAATGTAAGAATAAAGTAAATAATACATATAATTAAAAGAAACATAGTTCAAATTAATTTAAAATGTTTAAAATTATAACTAATACATATAATGTAACAGAAATGAAACATGTTGTATAAAATATAATATATATACGTACTTTATAACACTTATAAATAATTATTTTAATAACTTATAAATTGTTGAACAACATATTAGATATTATAAATACATATACATACACATACACCAATAATATAAATAAAAATATAAGAAATATATATAACAAATAAAATAACAAAAATATGTTTATACTTTTTGAAATACATTATACACTACATTAAATAAAACAGCAGTGAAAGTGTTGGATAGTGTAGGGGTAAAAATTACTACCCCCACTCTAGAGAATGCAACAGTAGGGAAAGTGTTTGATAGGGGAGGGTAAAAATTACTATTCCCACTCCAGTGAGTGCAACAGTACGGAAGGTGTTGGATAGCGGAGGGGTAAACATTACTATTCCCACTCCAGTGAGTGCAACAATAGGGAAGGTGTTGGATAGTGTAGGGGTAAAAATTACTACTCCCACTCCAGTGAGTGCAACAGTAGGGAAAGTGTTGGATAGCGTAGGGGAAAAAATACTACTCCTACTCCAGAGAGTGCAACAGTAGGGAAAGTGTTGGATAGCGTAGGGGTAAACATTACTATTCCCACTCCAGAGAGTGCAGCAGTAGGGAAAGTGTTGGATAGCATAGGGGTAAAGATAACTATTCCCACTCCTGAGAGTGCAACAGTAGCGAAAGTGTTGGATAGCGAAGGGGTTAAATTTACTATTCCCAATCCAGAGAGCGCAACAGTAGGGAAAATGTTGGATAGAAGAGGGTTAAAATCAACATTATAATTTGTTTTAATGAATAATACATTATTTATAAATAATAACAAATACAAATTAATACTTACTTCATTATAATTAAATTACTTCCCACCCTATTATCATATAAACCCATATAAACCCACACCATTAATATAATTATCAATTACTCAATGAATTAAAATTAATTACCAATTAATTACCAATACATTCATTATCAATACCAATAACTAAAAATGTATAATTACTTCATTATAATTAAATTACTTCCCACCCTATTCCCCTATAAACCCACAACCCCTAAAAACATATATATTTACCAATTAATTATTAATATTTAACAACCAATTAATAACGAATTAATAATTAATTAGCACAATTAACAATATAACATATTAAATACATAAATAGTAATCAACATAAGCTACGGCCCAATTGGCACTCTTTACTGCTCCCCACTCTAGTGTACAGGGTCTCTGACCTTACTATGCACATAGACTGCAGCCGTATTGCCACGGCAATCTTCAATCTTCACAACAGCCCTCTCTGACATGGGGGATCATCAATGTCACTGTGCACATGGTTGACAGCTCGATCGGCACAAACATGGCTAGCTTCACGTCGTCCCCCGCTCACTTGAATCTGCACATGGGTGACAACACAATCAGTGCAGCAGCCATCTCCTCACACCTCGCTACACAGCGCAACTCTGCAGTATCCCCTACTGGACCTCGCTCTTCAAGTGCTCTTCTCTTCCTCACAGTCCCAATGGGCCCGATTCACAAAGGTAAACTGAGATGAATGTCTAACTTTTCGACTTTCACTATCCACAAAGGGCATTTATGAGCAGTAAAATTTTTGGTCTTAAGTTTAACTGAGACAAAAGTCTACCTTTTCTACTTGTAAATGGCTTTTGTGAATACCGAAAGTCGTAAAGTTAGACTTTAGTCTCAGTTTGCCTTTGTGAATCGGGCCCATTGTGAATTAGCTAACATTGAAAAATGTACACACATCACAAAAGGGCCTTCTTTGCAACACATTCACAACAGCATATTTTGCTAAGTATATAGTCACCCAAAGTCTCAAATGCACTTTGTTAAACATCACAATTTAAGGAAGTCACACTTTGGGAGCTGAAATCCTCATAATATCTTACAAAACAGCAAAGAGACAAATCCACCGTGCACTCTGCCTAAAGGAAGCCCTGGCCTCTGCCCCTCCCATTGGCACTGGGGAGCCCAGTGACATCCCGGAGGTCAGCAAGAAAAGACAGAAGAGATCCACTGAATACTATTTAAATATTACTTTCGAGAAGCTCACGAAGAAAAATTCATTCCGCCACTTCTGAAACTCAGGGCTGAACCATATACACAAGAATACTGGGCAGGTCTGTGTTTCCCCCTTCGCTGTCACTAATTTAGCCACCTAGCACCAACACAGGAACCCATGCACCATAGTGCAAGGGTGCCTGTGTTGCAGGGGAATGACTTTTTAATTGTCAGCCAGTTAGACAACCACATCACCAATTTCCACCTGCTCAAAATTTTCCAATCTGGCTTCCGTGCAAGGCATAGTACGGAATCCGCTATGACACACATAGTAGGTGGCTGACCAAAAATCCTAGACCAGAATGAAGCCTGCCTACTTATCCTGCTTGACTTCCCTTTGGCCTTTCACACTGTCAAACATAATAATCTAATAGACCTCTTGAAATACATAATGGACTTATCACGGTCAGTACTAAATTGGTTTACCTCTTTCCTCCTAAATAGATCCCAAAGTTTCAAGGTCAACCAAACCATGTCCATTGCCGTCCCAGTCACATTAGGAGTCCCGCAGGGATCCTCCCTCTCACCCACACTGTTCAACCTATTCATGGAGCCGCTCACTGAGATCCTCAACTTATCAATTATCCACTTTCACATGTACGCAGACGACACACAACTATATTTAAAGATAAACTCTCCGGATGACATAACATTTCTCAATCTAACTCTACAAAAAACTCAGTCTTGGTTGACTGAAAACCACCTCAAACTAAACACCCGCAAAACGGAATTCCTACTAATCGCCCCACCTAACCAAACAGCCATCACACAAGAATAGCTTAAACAACTTACAGCGCTTAACTGCCAACCTTTTATAATCGATTTAGCAAAATCACGGGGAGTAACTCTGGACAGTAACCTAAACATGCAAAAACTTATCACTGCCACAGCGAAACGAGCAAACTTTCAGTTGAACTCCCTGAGAAAATTAAAACTCTTCCTCCCAGTAATTAATTTAAAGCTGGCAGTCCAAGCACTAGTAATTACAAGACTAAACTATGGTAGTGCAACTCTCTGTGGACTCCTTAGATCTACAACTGCCCCTTTAAGAGCATCACTCAACTCAGCGGCCAGGCTCATCACAGGCTCCAAAAGAAATTGCCACATTTACCCTGACTTCTGAGCGCTCAATTGGCTACCCTTTGAAGCAAGAATTCAATAAGAAATCGCCTGCATGTCGCACAAAGCCCTACATCACAACACCCAGAGGTATCAGGCCCAGAAACTGGAGCAATTGTCTGGAAACAGATCCTCCAGGAGTGCCAGCAACCTTCTTCTGAAGCCTCAAATGTTTGCCAAGAAGAAAACATATCACCGCGCCTTCTCTAGAATTGTTCCACGGATTTGGAAAGCACTACCCCCAGAAATCAGACTTAATCCCTCAACAGCCTCCTTCAAGAAAGAAGTTAAATCTCTTCTCATGACAATATTCACTTGAACATTGTATCGGACTCTTAGAACAACTAGCTGTACCATAAGACATTATTTTGTAATACAATCTTTTTTTTGTAGATTGTTTGTTTAACTACCTTACTTGTAACGCACTCTGATACCCGCAAGGGTCATGTTTGCGCTATATAAAACCTTCAAAATAAAACATAAAATAATTAAATAAATATAGACACATAGTCTGCATCCCTTGATGCCTGTTAGGCATCTATCCCTTCGTGGTGAAGTAGCAGAATATACAGCAGTTGCAAGCATAACTATTTCCTTTTTTTGCAGCTTCAAGATTAGAGTTACTGTTTGGTTGCTGTGGAATTTAGTAAGAGTTGAAGAGCAATTCAGTATGCTTATATGACAAAATCAAGCAGAGGTCTTCTTCACAACTACTCCTCTGCAAGGTACTCCTTCCCATAGAAGCCCATGTTCTGGTGTGAACATGGACTTCTATTGGAATTCTCAAGGGCATATTAACAAGCCTATTATCGCCGCTTTAGCTGCAGTTTCCTGCCGCTAAAGCAGCGATAATTTTAACTCCGGCCTTGATTATATGTCCCTTGCTTTTTCCTTTTTACTGTCTCCTAGTCCAAATCTATGAGCAAAAATACTGGTTTACTTTAAGTTACAATTAATTTTGGGGGGTATTTTAACTAAGTCAAACATTAAAATGTTGACCTGTAAGTGTTCACAGTCATTAACCCAGTGATTTGAATCATATGTGATGCATTTCCCCATTTCCAAATTGTTAATAATGAATGCTTCCTTACTCAAGTTCAATAATTTTTATATTAGGTCTCAATTCCATCGTATAACTCTGTTGTTTTTTGATGTTATATTTGCTCTGGTGTTCTTCAAACTTGAACAGTTTGACCATACATTAAGAATGATGTGATCTCCTGTGGATTGTGATCACTTTCTTTCCAGTCAATCATCTCAAAACCTCTGCATAAATGAAAATTGGAATAATGTCAAAACGTATAATTGATTATCAAACTAGCATTACCTACTGCAAATGTCAGTTTAGCCATGTATCATTATCAAATCTTTCATTTAAAGATGTGAACCCCAGCACAAACATTCAACTTGATGTTTGCTTATCAATTTTCAAAGGAATTCTATGAGTACTTGGGATTGTCAGATGTTAGATGCTGAATATCGTGTCTGGGGAACCCTCAGAGGCTGCTTCGTTACCCAGTTTACGCAATAGCAACTGATTAAAGTCATTGGTCAAAATTATCACTTCAAGACTATGTAGCAGTGGTACATAATGACCTGAGTTCCCAACTGCCAAAGGAGGAAACTATAAATTACAATTATAAATTACTTTTTATCACTCTTTTTTAGTTGAATTACTGAGATGCTGCAAGACTGATAATGAATGCCTTTTGCTTTTTTTTAGAGGTTGTCATTTAAAAGTGTAATTAAGCCACCATGGGGCCATCCTGATCAACTTTTCGTTGCCGGATTTTAAAAGGGTGAGAAGTTAGGTTGATAAAATCAAAATGCTTTCCACGATTCTGTCAGACAAATACCATGAAAATTGGAAACTTATCCATTTAAATTGTTATTCTTAGTCATCATATGCCTCTCAATCCCAGCTATATTCGAAGAACATAGTACAATGTCATTGAATGCTGGTGGGGAGAATTGGCTAGGAGCAGTGTAGGTGGGCCAACATGACTCTTCTCATACGATGAGAAGTTGATGATGTAACAATGCTTTGGTGCTCCGTTGAAGAACAATTGGTGAGGACCCTAAGATTTTTCACGTAGTTAGTGTATTTGAGGTAATTTCAGTTTCTGTCACATTAATATATGCGGGTATTTTGTGATTTTTTTTGCATAATGAACAATTATGCCCCAAGCTTCCAAATCTGGCCGCCTGGTCCAGATTCTGGGAACAAGTGGCCAGATGTGCGTAGCTTTTTTAAGCTCTCAAATGGCCCGATTCACAGAATTGGGCTGTTTGCAACCACAAAAAACATTTTTATATGTATAGAACACTATTTTGTGATTCAGTAGCCAACTACCAAAACGCAAAATGGGATAACGATTCAGAATTAGGAAGGGGCATGTTAAGGGCGTCCCTTCCTAGTAGCAACCCGCAGTGGCATTTGTGAATGTTTTGTGATGGTAATGTGGTCACAAAACATTTGCATTTTACCCCCTACTTCAAGTAGGTGGTAACCCATTCGCACATGGGATGGAATCCTCAAGGGTCCCCTTCCCATTTGTGGATGGTTGCAAAAATATTTTTTAAGAGCATGCAGTTGCCCCACAATCCACTGTCTACTCCTAAAAAATTAAAAGAAAACTTTGAATTGTTCTTTTTTAAATGCATCCTGTTTTCCTTTAGGGAAACGGGCTGCATTTAAAAACAAATTGCTTTACTTAAAAGCAATCACAGACATGGTGGTCTACTAACCCCAGCGGGCCACCTTCCCTGTGACTTTAGCAATTCTCAATGGGTCGCAAATTGTGACCTACCTCATGAAAATAACGAGGTAAGTCTATGTGTGATCCACAGGAATCGCAAACAGTGTAAAACACACTGTAGAACATTGCTGTTTGTGATTACCTAATTGTGAATCTCAAAAATGAGCTATTAGGTAATGACAAACACATAGGTATGTACATCTGGCCCAAAATCTTCAGCAGCCCACATTGCTCACGTGAATCTACAGTCTGCCAGAATAGGATGTATAAACTGCACAGTTGATTTCATGTCTTTCAATTCGGTGAAGTGACCAAGTTGTTTTAATAAATTCTGTTGGTTTAAGCTATCATTATTCCCTTCAGATTTGTACATAGGATTGAAATCAGGCTTGGTGTGTTCACAGTTTTCCCATTAGAGTACCACTGGAGTGATGTTGCAGTAATTTCTTTTTGCAGTAATTACATATGTGGTGCTGCCTGATCCTCTTTAGATGTCTTAGTCATGAGTATATTTGAAGTACCGATTGGGCAAATTTGATCAGAGTTTTTTGATCCTATATTGGCTGTGATCCTTCATTAGTTGACAGTAAGGGTTGACTGCGAAGTGGAATATGAAGTGATCCTATTAAATGTGCCTGGCTTATTGCAATAGTCTTTACTAGATCTGGTGATTCCACAGAAATTCCTGCAGTGTTATTTATTGATGCACTTGATCAAGCCATGACTATTTAGGCATTTAAACTTTGGTGATGCTTTGATTATAAGTTGGAACGAGTTCTGACTTCTTGTCTTGCACAGATAGATTTAATATTTGTCCATTAACAGTACAGTATAGGGTATTTGCAAGGCTTTCATCTTGGCTATCAATATTGATGGAGGGATGTTTGCTTTGTCAATTTACTTCTTAGTCCAGGTAGGTACTAGGGTCGGACTGGTTAAATATAGAATAGAATTTCTGTTATCCCAGCGCTTTATTTGCTGTTATAGAAGATTATTGTGGCATTTATTTATTGGCTTCAATATTTGTCCCCAATTTATGTAACTTCTGCAGCTTTTTTAGACATCTTTTGCTAATATAGGGTATCAATATTTCCTTCGGAGTGTCTTATATGACCTCCAGAAGTTCATGACTATATGTGTCTGTTGCTTCTGACAACCTTTTAGTATGAGAATGGAATGTATTTGAAGTGCTGGCATGTATTAATCCATTCGCATCATTTGCAGATGTATTGGCCTCTAGCTCTGAAACCCCAGTTTATGGGAAATTAGAAGGATTGCAGGCTGATGACTGGGTATTAATGCTTCTGGGAATTCTACACTTACAGTTATCTAAATTTGGTCAATCCACGCCAAGCTGTTTGAATTCTTCTTCAGTGAGTTGAGGTCTTCATTTGTACTTTTCAATAGTGAAAATGGTTACAAAAATACCACAGATTGATTGAGTAGGGTATTCGATATTTTATAATGATGGCCCCCATAGCTGTCAGTACCGCATATACCAGGGGAGTTAATTCCTCTAATACATGAATAGAGGTTTGGCATGAAACATTTGTTTGTAATGTATAAATTGATGTGAAGCCTCTCGTTGTGATAATGCAGACAAGTTGAATTCTTGGTTTGGGCAATAATGTATTCCAGATAAAATGTCAATGTCTTTTAGTAGTACAGAATCATCCGATGTGCTTGAGAATTTTTAGTATGCTGGGCTGTTTTGTATTGGATACATCAGATCCTATAGACCCTGCCTCCTCTCTCCCATATGTTGCTTCTCTTAGGGAGTCATTTGTAATTTGTGAAGTTAAAGCAGAATATTGACAGGTGTGTTTTTACACATGTTTTCACAAATTCGAGTTGGCAGTGTTAACAGTGTTATGAAGATCACTGATCCACAAATGTATTCCTAATGCAAAGAAGTCCTAATCTGATGGTTGCTTAGTCAATGATTTTATTAATTTTGCTTCAATCATTATGGTTTTGTCAGTTATTAGATGATTGAAAAGTGCTACCTGATCCTCCTTTGGACAATGCTTATCCAGTCAGTACATAACCTTTTCTGTCTATGAACACCTGTACTTCTTCATGCCATGCTTTGACTTATTAAAGTTGCTATTGATCTCCTCCCCATGGTATTAACAATCACAGGATTGGGGAAGCAGTTATCTTTCCCTATCTTTAGACCAATGCCAATTGTTATAGGAAACTTTGTCTGTAGCTTTGCGAACAGATGACCTTTTCCTCTATATCTCCTCTTGAATTATGAAATCGTGTAGTGGATGCTTTGGTTACTCCTAATTTCCTTTATTTTCTTTTGTATTCTAGATTGAACTACAGAAGACGTTGTAAAAAGTTGTCTAGCCAAATAATCCTGATAACATAATATCCTGTCACAATAAGTCACGAGTACCCAGGAATTTCTGGTTGTCAGTATATATATTCGACTGTTCCCACAATTTGATACAGACTCTAGCACGCATTTTATTTCTGGCCTTACACAAGGTAAAGTGTTTCAACCGTGCAAGCAGTCTTTGTCAAACCTGAAGTCGCTGCCATCTTTTTACTTTTCATACCAATTGCAAGTTTTAAAGTGGCAGTGTAACATTGTAAATAAAGTTTCAACAAGAATAAATAAAGTGACAGTGCAACATTACCCTCCAGCTCCTCCATGCTGCCGCCGTCTGGGTAGGTTGACATTCGCTCCACGCGACGGGACAAGGCTACTACCGCCATACTACAGAATTCATGACTGGAGGAGACTGTTGAAGCTACACTCAATTTACATTAGGGTTCCATTAAGAAGTGGTAGGACCACCAGCCTACCTTCTCACCCCTTGTGGAGAGTAGGTATACGTTCCACCATCCACAATGTGTAGATAGTGTTCTTTTATTGTTTAGGTCCTGAAGAATTGAGCTGTATCCTTATGAATTAGAGCATGAAACATGTCGACCGATCACTAACTAATCACCTGGTAGAGTACACTGTCCTGGATCATTGAATCAGGGAGTTTACTTCTCCTTATTGTTTTTAATAAGGTAGATAACCACGCCAATAAACATCATTGTGGATTACCTAACCTTTGGTTTTTAATCTACACCCTCTCACACTAGGCCCTCACACACGCATGCACCAACTGGCAGGGACAAAAGATCTCCGACAAAGAGCCCCATCTGGGTGCCCGTCAGGCATTGCACCGCCAGCTTGACGAGGAGCAAAAACCCATATGATGAAGCATGACACCTAGCTTGCTGGGTGTGTGAGGGTTTTAAGTCCCGAAAGGGAGGATCCCCATCCCCCTTTCACCGGTTCCTTCTTAAGTTGTTACCTGTGTCCCATTAGTTTATTTTGTTGTCTTGGAGTACATATCCCCTTCCCCAGGGAACTGCGTACCCTCCTTTGTTATTACGTTCCCAGGTAGGTATGCTGGACCCTTCCAAAAATAGCCCTACTTGTCCCTTTTCTTTGTTAAAAAAGTGCAACACTACAACAACTGAGGTGACATGTGCAATCCTAGTCACTGGACCCAATGGTCTGTGTGTTGTGCAAATGAGCATTATCACAATAATACCACATTAAAATTATTATGATATGTAGCGCCGTCTGTTCATTTTTAAACATTCCAAATGCATTAAAAATCATTGTTAAAATGCATTAAAAGTGTATGTGGGGCTCATTTTGTTCTACATATCTCAGGCAAGTGCCTGATTAATGCTGCTTTTATGCCGCCAGACCCAAACATCCGGGCCAAACATTCTATATACAATCACAATGAAAAGTGCCTTGTGCAATGTCCCTTATACAATAAAGTGACCTGTGCCTTGTGCAAATACCACATTACTATTCAAGTTTCCTAATAAAACGTAATACCTTTGAATGAAAGATTCTATGCAAATGCAATGAAAATTAAACTGTGTCCAACTTTCCCACAGTTGTTCAATCAATTGTTTCTCCTCACTGTTTTGGGCCAGTGCCCTTGATGCTTCAATAAACAACAAGGTTGGTCATACAAAAATTGCTGGGGATAAAACTTTGTGCAGTAATTTCAATAATGTTAAATGGAGTGATTTAAAATTCACAAACTCAATTTTTTACTTATCACTGAGAGAACTTCAGAGCTTTAACCATGAATACATCATTTACCCTCTAGCTCAACTTGCAGTTTGTAATCATCTTTCTTTCTCTCTCTTTACAGATGGACAAATAGATCTTCCTCAGTGTTATGCCCATTGGGGATCTTACTATTAAAACGTAGAATGTATCTCGATTCAAGTTGTCTCAGGCACCTTTCTCTATTACCCCCTCATTCTTTGTGGCGCATGATCTAATACAAAGTATGTCAGATCATCCAACTTGTTGGAAACTGCTGGAAATGTCTGGCCATGGGGTATGCCTGATCCCTGTTGTTAAACAGCTACACCTGAGTGTGTATACTACAAATTGGCTCCTACTGGTCAAAGGCTTCATGATCTGCCATTTCTTGTCTGTGAACTTTAAGGGTACTTCTGTTGTATTTTCTCCATACTTGCACGCCTTACACATTTGTGGCACCTCCTGAAGCCCTTGCTTTCACTGAGCCAAGTTGTCTGTTGTGGGGTCCCCATGCTATTTGTAACTAAAGCCTGCTGCAAAGATCTTGCCTTGTGAAAGGTTATTAGTGTCCCACTGCCTAACTTTGTCTCAGAAAGGCATCCCCTTTTAGTACATGCCAATGCTTCTGCATGATTGATCATATGCTTTTGTGTTGTTTACTGTAGCCTGTGATAAATCGGAATTGTGGTTCTGCTTTTTCTTTGGACTCCCTGATGAGTTGGCAAATATTAGTAGGTCACTAGGCTCTGCATTTGCCTTCTCTCTAGCTGCTCTTAAGACTGCTCTACTGTATCACAACTGTTCAAACCTCTCATTCAACACCTCCTGTGCTTGATACAGTTGGTTAGGGCTGCTACTGCTCCTTTTCCTCAGCAAGTTCGCAGCATATGGAATGCTATTCACCAATTTGGATGGATGGAAACTGCAAGCATGGAGTATTGTGTTGCCCGCAGTGCTTTGTCAAAATGTTGTGGTATTTATTTCCCCATCCTCTCTGTACACTGTGAGATCAAGAAACCGGACCTCCTCTTTACTCAAAGGTGATGTAACCTTCAAATTTAGGCCATTGGTGTTAATCCTCTCAATAAATACCTCTGCTGATGGTATGTCACCTCGCCAAATGATGAAAAGATCATCAATGCAGCCGGTCCATAGGACCAGATGATCAGTCATCTCCCTGACATATTCTATGGGGAGCACCTGCTCCTCCCACCAGTCCATATCCAGATTAGCATAGCTGGGGGGAAGCAGGTACACATTGCCGTTCCTCTTACCTTTTGATACAGGTCCTTGCCAAATAGGAAGATGTTGTTCTTCAGACACTAATTGAGCATGTCAACCAGCATTTCTGTATTCCTATACAGTGTGAGCTCAAATAATATGACACCGCCCTTACACAATCCTCATGTGCAATGCTGGTATTAAGAGAGGAGACATCTAATGTTATCATAACAAAATTCTCCTCCCCAGTGATGTTATATACTTTTTTTTTTTAAATCTCCTGTGTCCTTAGTGTAAGATGACAGATTTTTCACAAAATCCTGACGGAAAAAATCTAAAAACCTAGAGGTGTTTTCAAATAAACTTCCAATTGTCTAAATTATTGGACGGCCTGATGGTTTACTCACACTCTTGTGTACTTTCGGTATGAGGTATAATATCGGTGTTATTGGTGAATCGACTTTCAAGAACTTACGCTCTGTCTGGGAAATAAGACCCACAGATCTCCAATACTCTGATTATGAATAGAAACTAAAGGTGGTGGTCTGTAGTGTACCTTAATCTACCCTCCAATAGCATTGTCAATCCTTGAGTTGTAGCCTTGCTTCTTCTTGGTACATGGCAAGGGACCAAAGGATGATATTTCCGCCATTTTCCGCCTATCCGACCACTATATCTGGCTTGCTTGTAGTTTCTTCACAAGTTTCCCATAGCCTATATCCCTTACATGGATGTTGCTCTAGGCCTGTTGATCTGTGTATAGCTGTTTCAAGTGATGAATAACTAACTAAGTAAATGAATCTATGGAATACTTAGGAACCAGGGGTAGAAATACAGAACAGTGTTTAAAAGGCATGCTTGGTTTATTGTATATGCTCAAACCTTGTCCCATCAATAAGGCATCATCCATTACCCTGTATGTACCATCCCTTTCCAAACTAGCCAGGTCCCTCAAAATACCTATATCTGAGATCTGGAATGCTGTGATATCCTCCATGGCCTCAGTATGCCACTCCTCTGTTGGCCTACCAACTGAAAAATACTTGCCAGCCTGAGTTTACGTGTAAATTTAAAACAATTAATCTGGGTTTGCACATAGTCCATATCCTCAGGGGCACATTAAGAAAGATTGTGTGACAGAATGTTTGTTTCTTCTGCATTTAATGTTAGGTCAGACAGGTTGTTAATGCTGATGTTATTGTCTCTTATTTGATCTTCTTGTTGCTCGATTTATTGATCGTTTGCTCTCCGTTGTCTCCTTTAACTGCGGTTCTTCCTTTTCCTCCCCCTTGGAAGGATCTTTCTTGCCCCTGTAATGGTCTTAAATTGGTGTTCCTGTCCCTCCACAAAAAATGTAACTCATCCTCTTCAGAGAGTATACTACTTGTCTGCAGTGTCTCCTCGTTGTTGGTGTCCGCCTCAGAGCTAAATTCAGACTCTGACTCCTCATTCCATTGTGCTCCAGTGCCTCTGAGACCAGTGGCCATCGTCTGCAGCCGGATGTTCGCAAACCGCTTTGAAAATGTTAAGATCTGGCCTCTCTGGTAGTCCAGTGTACCCCTTCTGTACTTTGTTGCTTTCTAGTTTTTAATATATATACCCTAGTCGTCAGTCTATAACTATCTACTGGCATTCACAAATAATAATACTCTAGAAGCAATATGAAGAATATATGAAAATATGATGTAGTTGGTGCCAGAGTAATTCACGTCATTTTGTTGATTCCACATTTTGCTTGTTCAACAAAATTATGGAAATTATGCCATTCTTGTCATAATTATGTGCCATTCGTGGTAAATATTTACAATAAATGGTGCGATTTCTTTGCAGTAAAATTTACAGTCAATGTACGGGAACAACAGACTAATAGAACGTTCTTGCTTATCTGCATCCTTTTACCAAACAGTGACTTGGAGATGCATTATATGCTACAATATAGTGCAAAAAGACAGATTTGCATTCGGCATAATTACACGCAGATGCAGTATTTTACCATAGATTCGTGTAATCAAAATTTTATTAACTAAATGTAGCACACTCCTATCAAATACCTTCCTTTTTTAAATATAAATAGGTCATCCATATGTAGGCCTCATAGACCATAAGGTGGAGTGCATTGTACTTATAAAGGGGACATGTAGAAATTTAATGTCACCATGTCTCTACAGTGTCAAGACCCAAAAGCTATTTTGAGTGTGGAAAGCTCTGCTTGCCCCATGAGAAAGCTAGATTACAGATTAAAATGTTATTTCTGCATCTCGGTTTGGGAGAAGCTAGCAAAATGATTCAATCACTTTTTGTATTATTTATTAAAAACCCAATTCAATTGTGAAGTTGGATTCATATTAAATATTGCGAAAACTGTTCCCTCTGCCAGGAAGACCAGTTGAGGGTGGCCCAAGAACTTAAATAACTTTGATGCAGCCTGCTCTGTTACGAATACATTTTAGATGACACCTGTATAAATCCCCAGCCTTTGTCCCCTTGTTAGGCTAGCACCAAATCCAGTGGGAAGAAATCTACCCCCAGAAACAGTTATGAGTGACCACAGAGGAGGGGACTGCTCATTACCCTAGCAATATCTCTGAGCGGGCACATGGGAACTGCAGAAAGGGAGAAAAGTTTACCTAGCTTTGACTTTGGGACCAAGGTGCTCTCTGGGATTGTTTGCAGAAGGGCAAACAGGAACTACTGTAAAAGTGGGTTGGTTGCCCTTGAGAACCTTTACCACATTGATTAGGGAACAGCCATGAATTAAGTATGGGCGGATCTAGCGGATCTCGCGTACGCGAACTTGCGGATTTACGGATTCGCAATCCGCGAAGATCCGCGAACTCTAGCGGATTTGCGGATTTTCCCGTTTTTTGTGTTGCGAACTTACTTTTCGGCTCGCAACGGCCGCGACTATGTTGTTTCTACGTCAGGTTTATCATCACAGGTTCACAGCACCCTCTGTTTCACCACTGCCACCCTCTGGGACACCCATGCCACCCTCTGGTACATCCTCACTGGCACCTATTAGGTTTATTTATCAATGTAGATTATGGTGGTTGAAAAAAGCAAGCACACCTGCCCTTCTTCAACTGCCATCAATTAATTTGTGTTTCATTAATGTGTCAGTAATTTTGAAAGTTCCAGTCTGGCTGGCACCTGCTTCCTTCCTTATCTGTAATTTGCTTTTAGTTGCAGTGAAATTTTTTTTTCACAGGACCTTTATGGTCTACTTGTAGCTATTCTATGAGCCTGCTGTTTGGGTCATAGCAGGGTCATAGAATAGTTGCAAACTCTGGAGGGGCCCATTCAGGAAGCACTACCTTGAATGTTACTAATGTTAAGTTTGAACTTTTGCACCTGCTCATTGCTTTCAGTTTAGCTAAAATCGTTTTTTTCTGCAATTTCGCGCGTTTTTTGGGGCGCGAATCCGTGCGAGATCGATTTCGGAAGCCGCGAATACGTGCGAATACAAAATTGTTTTTTTTGCGACGTGTATGTTCGCGTGATCTTGCGCGTGTTCGCGAGGCGCTTCTAGCTATACGTTTGCCAAGTTACCCTATCGGTCGTACACGGGCGCGGCCATCTTGTTGGCGTGACGTAATTCCGTTTCCGCCCGCTATGTGTAATCTCGCAAAGTGTGCTGCTCGCTAGTACAATTTCGCGCGTACTCGCAAGGAAAATCTCGCGCGAACTTACCCACGCGGTCGTGAACGGGCGCGGCCATCTTGTTTCTCATTCATTGCTATGGTTCTGGGCATGCTTTCTCTATCCTCTCTCAATCTCTGCCATCCTTTGCTTGTTTGAAGTTTTTTTTATCTAATTTTACTTATTATCTATCCCTCTATTTTTCTACCTCTATATTTTTGTGTTTTCTGCAGCTTTTAGTTACTTTTAAACTACTTTTTTAAACTCTTTTCTTTTCTTCTTCACTATTCTATTTCTTCTTTATCATTTAAGTTTATTTCTGCCCAGACCATGGTAAAGGGAGCCGGGAAGCACCCTGAGAAGGGGAAGGGTCCCGCACCCCGTGCCCGGCTCCCGTGCGGGCGTTTAAGGGGGGAGCAAGTGGTCCCGAGGGAGATCTTCAGCGCGGAAGAAGTGGCGGCACTGATCTTCCACGTCCAGCGCCGCCTCCCCAAGACGATCCTGGGAGGCGGCAAGATCGCGACCGGCTATGGCATCCGGGAGCGTCGCAAGCGGTGGGAGAAGGTGTGCCGGGCCATGTACAAGATCTCTGGGGTCCGGCGCACATATAACCAGGCCACCCACCGCTGGACCGATGTCATGGACCGGGAGCGGGACTTGCTGGACGCGCTCGGCGTAGAGGTCCCCGGGCTTGGTGAGTAGTAGTAGTAGTACATTTACTACTCTGTTTTATCCTGCTCTGTTATTTGCAAATCTTTGTTCTTTACCAAGAGCAATAATGCTGCCGATTACATTGAGGTAAATTATATTTCAAAATCTTCTATGCATTTCAGGTGCACTGCTCTCCTTCTCAGTAGCCTTGCTTGCTACTATGCTTCTTTGTTTTGTATGTTGTGTTCAGAAGCATTTCATTGGCCTGAGAAATTATGTATGAGTGTACTGTAAAGAAAAGAACTGCGTAATGCTAGACAGTAAGGGTCATATTTTCAATTACCGGCGCATCCCTGCAAAGTAGCAGGGATGCGGCAGTAATTGTGTGCCATGCCACCACCACCCATTGGCCCAAAACGTCACAGAAGCCTTACGCATCTGTGCCGTAAAGGCAGCGCATTGCTGGAGTTGCGTGCCAACGATGGCACAGCTCCAGCAATGCTCTGGGGTACCCTATCTCCCCAATGCTGCATCAAGCCGTACGTCGGCTTCAAGCGCGCAGGGTTTGAGTCATGCATCATTGTCCTAAAAGTGACTGATTGACATCTTGTAGATTTCCCTCAGCCACTTTTAGGATTCGTTCCGGCGCAGGTACGCCCTCCCTTGCGCCGGAACGCCCCCTGATGGCGCAGGGCTTTACAACGTGATGCATCGCCCATATGCCCATATGTGTTTTTTTTTAATATATACGCCGCACCAACACCATGGCGAGTCTTTTGTTCTGCCGCTGCGTCAGAAAAGGCACGCAACAATGGAGGAAAATGAGCCGCAACTTCCGCAAGGGACTTCTAAATCAGCCCCAACAGACTGAAGTCCAGTCCTTCCTTTAGACACATGGCTATAAGAAGAAATAGTGGCGGTGGTGGCGGGTGGATTGATAGTTTGAGTATTCACTGATCTGCAAGCAGGATGGACTTTGTCTGTCACGTGTTGCGCACTGCTGCCTGCAGTGCCAGGCCTAGGCAAACCTCTTTAGTAGTCTGTTTATTGAGTTACATAGGAACTTTCTAAGTCAACGTTCCGCAAATCAGGCAATACGAATAACGTAGTATACCACATGAGATAGATCCCGTGGAATAGTTGTCTATCTATTTGCTATTTTTCCAAAATATGTTGTTATTGTTCTTTTGAAATGTTTGATTTGGTTGAAAAATCTCATCCATGTCTTCTGGTTTTTCTTTCTTTCATGTTGTACATCAGCTCCCCCCAAGGGCAAGAGGACACAGGAGGAGGGTGCTGAGGATGCAGGCCAGGATCGGGCAGGCGAGGGCTCCTTTGCTGGCCCCAGTAAGTTTACATTTTAATAAACAGTACCTATTTTTTCCTAGCGTTCCTCATTCGATTTTTTCTAAATCGTCTTTGATCTTCTTGTAGACTGGATATAAATTCTTATCCTGCCTCGAATATGACTCCCTGTGGTATTACTAGACTGTTCTTATTAGTCTGTCTGTGTAGCTAACTAAGATTGGACATTTGGCAATTCCATTGGACTCCCATTATATTCAGCAATACCTCTATGCACTGTCTCCTTACTGACTAGATAGTGTGGCAGAGTCATTCAGCTCCCGAAGTCACCGATTATAGATCCCCAATGATCTCTAGATTATCGTACGCAGGACAAGAGAGTAGTACGGAGTCACAGCACAGTCAAGAAGTGTCAGAGGCACTCATGCTTGCAAAAATTCCAAAACCTTTAGCTCATCCACTCTAGTCTAGAGGAACAAAAACCACAGAGTCTATTTAAGTTTAAAAGCTTTATTAAAAGTAAACACATTTATTAAAATCTACTTTGTCATAAAACTATTTAACTGTAAACGGAAAAGTGGTTAGTGCTGACGATTAATTGGACACATTTCTTGTGGTCGAGCCGAACTCTCACCTGGTTTGAACTTGATCCTGGTCGTGTTCTTAGGACTCAGGAGTCAAGCTTCTGTCTGTTAGGAGAAAAAGTGGTGCGTGTTAAAAATCAAAAGCAAGCATTCATCAGTTGTGCATAAAAGTGCAGCAAGACAACAGCCTTCCCTGGAAAATGGGACATTTTTACTATGGAGTAGACAGTCACAAATTATTACATTGTATTCTGTTTTTTTAACATTTCTCCTAGACCAAATATTATATAGTAGTGAGTGGTGTATTCTAACATTCTTAAATGTACTTTGTAGGTGTAACATCTGGTGACGGGGCCAGCGCGGAGGTGGCTGTGTTGGACCAGGACTCGGAGGCCTCTGGGGAGGAGGCGGCGGTACAAGAGCCGGCGGACGTTCCTGTGGGGGATCAAACGGTGGTGGCGGAAACAGGTAAGCTATATATTCCTTACTTATTGAGATTGAAGACTGCATAGTGTGCTTTCTGCACGGGTGTATTACAATTACAAATCAACCAGGTAGTAGCCTCCTCGAAATGTACTTCGACTTAGCTGTGAAGTTTTTGGTGAGAAGAATCCCAATAAGTTCTTAGACGAACGTGATGGATGGGATGAACGAAAAGCGAAAGAAGGGTGTAAGTAAGTGGGACGCGAACTTGTATGATGGCTGGCAAAGAAGAACGATATGTGTTTGCTTGGCCCCCGAGGTGGCTGGGAAGGAAAGAATATGGTATGGTGCATGGCTGGGTCAATGATGAAGCAAGGATGGGTGGAAGGACAGCAGCCTGGGTGGGTGAAACAAAAACTGTATGTGTGCGTATACTTTGACTGAATGGATGCCTGGAGCATGGTATTCTCTGACTCTTAGATAGCACATGTGTATCTAGAGAGAGTAGATGGTCGCCAGGTGAAGTAAGTGTTACCTTGAAGAGCATGTACCACCGCACCCGCACGTCCGTTCCAGTGCAGGGAAGGCAAGGAAAAGAAATTGTAAATGTGTCCAATACTACCATGAATAGTAGCAGTACTTTGTATTGCGTTTGCATTCACAGCATATATCTGGTTATTACGGTGGACACTCCGTACCTCTCTTAATAACTTTAGTTTACTTGTAGTACGTCATTCATGTGTGGGTGTATCACTGTTCACTCAATATTAAGCAAAGCACCTAAAGTCATCTCATCTGTCATTAAATACGTCCCATGTGAAGTGATAGATAATCAAATTAGTTAGCTTCTTCATTTTCCTTTTCTAGTACTCATTTGCACTGTAGGGTGAAAGGTAAATTAATTAAGCAGTAGCCCTTGTAACAGAGTATTCTCAGTGCCACCCGTAATAGAAAAGTAATAGCTTCACCACCTGCATGTACTGGACCGGTACAGTAACGCAAGTCTGTCTCACTCATCATGGTGTGCAACTTTTTTTCTCGGGTGCAAGTTCACTGTGCTGTCCATGTCATTCTGCCGGCTTGCATAAGATAACGTACCCATTTCCCTAAACAAGAGAGAAGAAGAAGAATAAGACTGGTGTACTGTCATAGTCGACTGTAATGGAAGTCCATAGTGGTCGTAGAATTAGTTCATTAAACTACCACTACTGTTAGAGCAAGGATGCAGAAGTGGGAGGTTACATAGATACTGTCCTCAATAGTTATGTACTGTGCTTTCAATTTGCTACTTGTACTCTGTGACCCAACTTTCGGCTCAATCACTTTGTGTTATTAATAAGGAGCATTGTTTACAGACTATCCGCTATATGTATGAAGCCAAAAATCGATCGCAAACGCTGCGATTCGCAATAAATAGCGTTAGCGACTAAAAAATCGCTATTCGCTATGTATGAAGCAAAATACGCTTGCGAAATAAGGATTCGGTAAATAACGATTTCCAAACGTTGCGAAAGTGCACCATAGCGAATAAAAAAGCGAATCCTTATTTAGCGTAGAAATCCGTTAGCGAGATTCGCTAAAGCGGAAATCGCAATTCTGAAATCGCTATGGAATGTATCAACCAATTTGCATTAGCGAATCAAGCAAATTCGCTAAATAGCGCCTCGCAATTACCATCAAGTGGGAGCAGGTGGTAACCAGGTGCAAACTATAAATTGAAACCCAGAATGCAACACACTCCCTACCACAATGTCCGGGTTGTACATGATAGTGAGGAGGCGAAGAGTGAGAGCTCTGGCGCAGAGGAGGAGACGGCAGGAGAGGATATTCCGGTTGCGCATTACCATCTTCCAACGCACTGATGAGGATATCCACACCCATTACAGACTGGAGGAAGAGAGCATAATTGAATTGATTGATGAACTCAGGCCCTACCTAGAACACCCCACCCGCAGGACCCAAGCCATACCCACACACATCCAGGTCCTGTGTTCACTACACCTGCTGTCCTCAGGTAGTTTCCAGGGGGTCATAGCCACTGCAGGAGGGGTGTCTCAAAGTGCCCTGTCGCGCTTTTTCCATGCATTCCTCGACGCCATGACACATAGGATGCAACATCACATCCACTTCCCCAGCACCCCACAGGAACTAGCACAGACTAAGCAGGATTTTTATAACATAGCCCAATTCCCCCACATCATAGGATGTATAGACGGAACACATATTGCCATTTCACCCCCCACAAACATAGAGTATGTATTCCGGAACAGGAAATGCTACCATTCCCTGAACATACAGATGGTGTGTGATGCCAAAAACATTATCACCGATATAGTGGCAAAGTACCCAGGAAGCACACATGATGCATTTATATTCCGTCACTGTGGCCTATACCGTAGACTCTCAAGAGGGGAATTTGGAGAGGGATACCTACTAGGTAACAGCACACATTGTCAGCCCATATTACTCATGACCTGCATGTGCATCACATTGACTGACCTTTCAACTCTTCCACCCACAGGGGACAGTGCCTATGCAGTCAGGGACTTCATCCTGACACCCTACTTGAATCCTGCCACTGCTGGGGAGCACCGCTACAACCGGGCACACATTACCACAAGAAACACCATCGAGCGAACATTCGGGATTCTGAAGAGCAGATTCAGATGCATCCACAAAAGTGGAGGTGCCCTTCAATACAGCCCTGAGACATGCTGCAAAATTGTTGTAGCTTGTGCCATGCTCCACAACATTGCAACCAGGAAAGGGACACCTATGGAGTCGAGTGACTCAGATACCTCGGACGTGGAGGGACCCGGACCCATACACATGGAAGCTGGCGTAGCTGCTGCTGCAGCTGGGCGCCAGAGGCGTGATGAGATCATGCGGAACTACTTCTAGGTGAGTAAAAATGATACAATGACAACTTATTGCTCTGCAAACGTGTTTAATTTCCAAAACCAACAATGTGACTTCCAAAAAAATGCAGGATGAACTCTCCTAAACAAAAGCACATGTTCAAATCACAGTGCAACTAAACAGTCATTGGTATAGCAAGTGCTACCCAGTTGCTGGCCCCATATACCCCCTGTGCGGAGTAGTCATTTTGATGCAGTCCCTATTGTTGTGGGGCAGGCCTGCTGCTCCGGCCACTACGGCGCCTCTCAACAGTGGGTGGTGGTGTATTAGTGCTCCGCACCGACTGTGAGTCCTCCTCACTGGGGGTAAGCACCCCGGGTCCAGCAGTACGCAGCGCACGCAGCTCATCCAGGGTGGCAGTTGACTGCACTACCACAGTGGCTATGTCCTGGATACCATGCGAGAACTCTCGCTGGGTCTCTATGGCACGCCTTGCCAGCATATTGTTGGAGGAGGCGAGGCGATTAACAGCACGCGTGTAGTGGTCCATGCGGGCAATTTCTTTGCGCCTGGCTGCGCGTTCAGCTCTCATCTCTGCAGTCAGCTCCTGCACAGCCCCCCTGATTTCCTCGCGTAGTCCTCTGTTCCCTGCCCTGATCTCTCTCTGAATGGCCTTCATGTGTTTCGCTTGCAGGCGGTGAACCTGGAGCATGTGCATTTCAAGACCGGCGAACACTGATTCTTCTTCTTGCACATTGGTGCTGATGGCCGTGCGGGGTCTACGCCTGCCTCTGGACTCTGTTCTGGACTCCTGCTGCTGGGGTACTGGTGCTTCAGACTGGACATTGTCATTTTCCTCTTCCTCATCATCCATTATTCTGAATGGCCTCACGTTCCTCCTACTGTGTCCCTGTGTTTGGATAATAGGACTGTCCTCCCCATCTGGATCATGGCCATGCCTGCCTTCTCCTGAGCCTCTGGCTCCTGTCTCTGTTGCACTGGCTGTAGCTTTCCCACTTGCAGGTGCTGTGGATAGAACAGCACACATTACTTATTTGATCATCACAGGTGATGTACTAATAAATTTTCACAGTGTTCCCTGACTTTACTTGTGTCATTCACCTCTCCTGACCTGCACATGTGTACAATTTGACAATCTCATGCTACTTTCTACATTGCTGACTGTTGTGACTACATCTCCCATAATGCATTGCTGTGTACTTGGTCTAGCCTGACATGTGGTTGCCCTAATCCCTAGGTCGCCTCAGGGGGTTCTGGGGGTGGTTTAGGGTGGGGAGGCATGCTTCTTACCTGGTCTTGCTGATGGTTGTGCTGAGCTGTCGAGCACGGACACGCCCGCAACACTCTGATGAGGCAGTGTGCCCTCTACCAGCTCCTCCAGTGGTGTAGAGTCTTGGACGTTGGAGGTTCCCCCACCGGTGAGCTGGGACTGCTCCAGCCTGGCAGCCAACCTCTCCTTGGAGCGCTGGCGCAGGTCGTACCAGCGCTTGCGCAGCACATCAACTGTCCTGTGGGTGACTCCTAGGGCATTCACTTTGGCTTGGATGCCCTCCCAAATCCTTCTCTTGCTGGCTTCTGGCACCTTGTGGGAAGTGGCCCCAAATAATGAGTCATGGTGTTGCACCATTTCAGTGATTAGGGTCTCTAGTTCAGGCTCTGAAAACTTGAGCTTCCTCTTCCTGGCTGCTTCCCCTGCTTGCTGCTCCTGCTGGCTTGCTGGGACATCCTGGCTTCCACTTTCTGACATGGCTCAAGAGTTGCACACAACACTCTCACTCTCTCTGTCTCACTCCAGATGCCCCATGGGAAATCACTCTCTTCCTGGTTGTGATGTCATCATATAGCATCAGGATTGCAATTGGATGTTTCCAGTTTGTGCTAAATAGCGATTTTTCACGGGGGTACCTCTCAATTTAGCGCTTTGCTGGGCGCGGTCGCGCTAATTAGCGTATTTAGGGGTGCAGTCGCGCTATTTCACGGCGCGGTCGCGCTAATTAGCGTATTTAGGGGCGCGGTCGCGCTATTTCACGGCGCGGTCGCGCTAATTAGCGTATTTAGGGGCGCGGTCGCGCTATTTAGCGACGCGGTCGCGCAATTTAGCGACGCGGTCGCACAATTTAGCGACGCGGCGCGCTATTTTTGCGTATTTAGGGGCGGGGTCGCGCTATTTTGCGAGTTTGGCCGTTTAGGGAATCGCTGATTCATATTGTGCAAATATTTAGCGATTGTGGCCGAATCGCTAAATATTTGCTAATGCGTTGATACATCCCGATTAGCGATACAGATTTAGCGATTCGGTAATTTTCGCAATTTCTGAATCGCTAATCGGTCCCTTCATACATATAGCGGTTAGTCTTTCTTTCTTCATATAGTTGCTCCTTCCAAATCTACAACAAGGAGGGAGCAGGCTAGATTGGCCCGGCAACGGAGGCTGGAGGCCACAGTCGCCGAATATCGGCGGCTGGTGGCCCTGGAGGAGGAGGAGGACACGCAGTCGAGCGGGGCAACAACGACATCCTCGACTGTGACCACTGCATCCTCCTCCGTGACTAAGCCAGCGGGACCGAGCCGGGCTAAGAAAGACGACCGCCACCGCCAAGCAACCGAAATACCAGCTGCCCCCCACAGGAGCTGCAAGGAACGCCAACGCCGCCTACGAGTCCGCATGTCCAACCTGGAGCAGGAGGTCCTGAGGTATAAGAACTTGGTTAAGGGCCTCCGCTCCGAGCTTGCCACCCTCCGCAAGGAGTATGATGCCCATGCCGCATCATGCACCAGCACCAGCACCCTCCAGTAGTGGAGTGTCCCTTGCCCTTTTTTTATAGACTTTTGGGGGGTGGGATTTGGGAGTTGGGATCGTTTTGGGACGTTTCAGAGACAATCGTTGGGGTTAGGGTGGGTGAGGGAGATTATTTTGTTAGGGCTAAATAAATATATTTTTCAACTTTATCTGACCATACCTGTTTTTTACTGCTTTTCAGTCTGGTGGGTGGGGGGCGGGGGTGTAACAGTAACTTTGTTTTCCTGAACAGTCGTAGGACTTTAGTAGTACAACCGTCAATCTCTTGTCTACTCCGAAATAATACTCCATTATACTACCTCCCACCAAACGCTTATCTTACCTGTAATTTGTGTTAGAAATTAGGGCTAGGCCCAGGGCTGGCTCCAGGTGAAATGGGGATTAACGTTGTCAATCCTGGGCGGGTGACATTTCCTCATTGCGGTGGTACTAGTGGTGTGACACAGTGGCAGTTGCATGCCTATGGAAAAAAAGAAAACGAAACCTTGTTTGTCCTCCTTACTGTAGCATTACAACGGTTACGGTACGATCGAGAAAATAGCAGGTGACAGTACACTAGAACAGTGCCATAATGTAGCCTAACAAATGGTAAAGTATTTGCTTGCAAGTATAACTAGTACTTGCGTTGAATTTATTTGACATTGGCTACTACTACTAGAAGATATAGTACTGAAGCTGAGTAAGTCTAGAAGATATCCTCGTATTCCTTCACCAGCCTGTTGCTGCTATGACCTTATCCTCCCCAGCAAGTGTGTGGAATTATTGATGTCATTTTAGTCAGACATCAAGCAAAACAACACAGCCCGGGGGAAGAGGGTTAGGGTTTGTAAAATGGATGGGAATGGGGGTTTCTTTTTGGGTAGGTTTTGTTGAGAGAAGAAAAAAAAAGCAGAGCATGGACAAACAATAATTGAAGATACAGACAATCTTTGGTTACAAACTAAAGGTAAGCACATGCAGTCACACTCATAGAATAAAAGACAACAATGGATACTGTATCTGTATTGCGTATGTTGTTGGAGTTGTCCTGTTGAATTTGGTAAGTAATAAGCATGCAGCAAACAATTCCTCTTATTGGCGGCACTCCTCCATTCCAGCTGACGCTTCGTCCATCAATGTGGTGACCACTGACAGAAGACACCCTGTCCACTGCCTGCCTGGCGGATGTTGACTGAAACCCGGCCTGTAATTATTGAACGGAAAACAGGAAGTGCTATTACAATACCACTGATAAATAAATAAAAGGTATGTACGCTGTGTGGTGCAAAAAGTCACACTTTGATTTCCCTAATAGACAGTACAATATTTTAGAAATTGCGTGCTCTGTCTGAGTCACCTTTTTAAGGATCAATAAGTATGGCCAAAATATTATAGGGGATCTTTCCCCTCAAGGTAGGTGTACTACTGTGTTTTAGAACAAAATTTGACCTTGAAAAAAAGGCTGTTCCTTATGGATTTTGTCCAAAACACTTCTATCCGGTATTAGACCTTCCCAGGAATGCCCCAGGCAAGACCCGCCGGCGCCAACCCACCCGCAAAAAACCACCCGACAACACCCCCAAACAGCGAAAAAGCTAAATCTCATACTTACAATATCTCTCGGCCTTCGGTCCAAATGCGGCGCTGTTCAGCTAGGTCATCATCATCATCAATCATCATAACTCCGGTTTTCCACCACGGATTTCCTGAAAAGCAAATGCAATCAAGATTAGACTGTCGCAGCAGTGCTTCGACAGAGACCCCGGCCGCAACCCACCCACGAACAGCAGGAAGCCCCCCAAAACGCTACATTGAGCAAGATGTCAGAAGAAATAGCAAAAAAAAGGCTGTTCCTTATGGATTTTGTCCAAAACACTTCTATCCGGTATTAGACCTTCCCAGGAATGCCCCAGGCAAGACCCGCCAACCCACCCGCAAAAAAACAACCGACAACACCCCCAAACAGCGAAAAAGCTAAATCTCATACTTACAATATCTCTCGGCCTTCGGTCCAAATGCGGCGCTGTTCAGCTAGGTCATCATCATCATCAATCATCATAACTCCGGTTTTCCACCACGGATTTCCTGAAAAGCAAATGCAATCAAGATTAGACTGTCGCAGCAGTGCTTCGACAGAGACCCCGGCCGCAACCCACCCACGAACAGCAGGAAGCCCCCCAAAACGCTACATTGAGCAAGATGTCAGAAGAAATAGCAAAAAAAAGGCTGTTCCTTATGGATTTTGTCCAAAACACTTCTATCCGGTATTAGACCTTCCCAGGCAAGACCCGCCAACCCACCCGCAAAAAAACAACCGACAACACCCCCAAACAGCGAAAAAGCTAAATCTCATACTTACAATATCTCTCGGCCTTCGGTCCAAATGCGGCGCTGTTCAGCTAGGTCATCATCATCATCAATCATCATAACTCCGGTTTTCCACCACGGATTTCCTGAAAAGCAAATGCAATCAAGATTAGACTGTCGCAGCAGTGCTTCGACAGAGACCCCGGCCGCAACCCACCCACGAACAGCAGGAAGCCCCCCAAAACGCTACATTGAGCAAGATGTCAGAAGAAATAGCAAAAAAAAGGCTGTTCCTTATGGATTTTGTCCAAAACACTTCTATCCGGTATTAGACCTTCCCAGGAATGCCCCAGGCAAGACCCGCCAACCCACCCGCAAAAAAACAACCGACAACACCCCCAAACAGCGAAAAAGCGAAATCTCATACTTACAATATCTCTCGGCCTTCGGTCCAAATGCGGCGCTGTTCAGCTAGGTCATCATCATCAATCATCATAACTCCTGTTTTCCACCACGGATTTCCTGAAAAGCAAATGCAATCAAGATTAGACTGTCGCAGCAGTGCTTCGACAGACACCAAAAATTACCCACAAACCCCCGGAACCCCGCCAAAGAGCACCTCAAAGGCAAGCAAGTCAGCAAAAACGGCAAGAAATTTCCACCTCATATTTGGTCCAAAACACTTTTGTCCATTATTAGAGCTTCACAGCAATGGGCCCAAATCCGTCAACTCACCCGCAAAGAAGTACAACACCCCCACAAGTGCTGAGTCTTTCTTCATTGGGCGTAATCCAGCACTCTGCTTGGAGGCAAATCGCAGTCTGGAGGAGGAGGATAGAGGAGCATGTTCTTCAGAACTTGTGAACCTGAGGAATGTAGACTGCGGCACCTTCAAATCAATAAGAAAACAAGTGAAGACAGTTCTGATGATGGTCTTGTTTTTGGGATTAGGTGATTAAAGTTTGAATTAAATTAACTGTGCAAAACAAAGAAAGAGAGACACAAAGCACACAGGAATAAAAGTGAATAAGGACGAAAAAGAAAGTTCTTGATTGATTGTCTCATTTTCAGGGCTCGGTGTCAGGGCATAAGAACAAGATTTCGTCATCATACTCTGCGAATTCAGGCTGGATGAGGTCAGTGGCACCGAACAGAGAAAAAATCCCCTCATCTACGTTGCTGTCCTCCTCGTCTTCATGCGGCGTGCTTTCTCGTACTTTGTAATCTGGTGGTATGAGGTGCTGATTCATCTTGATCATTGTCAGCCGCTCCACATTTTTGGGCGAGAGGCGGCTCCGTTTGGGAGTTACAATGCCACCAGCAGCACTGAAAACACGTTCAGAAGACACACTTGCGAGTGGGCAAGACAAATAGTTTATAGCCAGGTTGAAGAGCTGTGGCCACAATTGTTTTTTGCCATGCCAATACTGCAATGGCTCATCATTAAGGAAGACCTCTGTTGAGTCATTCAGATAGTCCTGCACCATCGACTCAAGGTCATCAACTGTTCCTCCACTTTGCTTACTTTTTGCTGTGCCTGTGACATTTTTTCGAGAACCAGACCCCATCAAACTTAGCCAATCCTCCTCCGCAGCCACTGTTAGTGTTGTCATTGTGTGTGGTGCAGATGATCCAGTTGCCGGTGTCTTTAACGGCTGAGAGGTCACTTGTGCCCCAGCCACAGGTGCAGAAGTGGATTCTTGTGACTGCGGATGGCCTGCTGATGCTGATGCTGATGTACTGGCTTCTCCTTCAATAACCTGCCGTTCTTTTTCAAACCTCTTGGCTGACCAGGCTAACCAATGTTTGTACTTTTGAACATCTGCATCAGCAAAAGGAAAGAATGCTTCGTCTGCCAGCGCCTTTTTGTAGCGTGGATCCAGAATAGTAGCACAAATGTAATGCTGATCTGAGTTGATGTTTTGAAGACGTTCATCACCACGTAGGCGATGTAATAATTTCTCAGACAAAATGAAATGGTTTTTTTTTTTTTCATCTTTTTCAAACTCAGAAGACACCCCCATCAGTTGGTGCTCCAGCATGCACAACAATGGGATAGCTTTTCCCAAATTACAGTCCTCCTGGCTGACTGCACGTGTGAAGAACTCAAAAGGACGAAGCATGTCTGTCAGGCTTTTAACTATGTCTCATTGCGCCGCACTCATCCGCAGGTCCTCCTTCTGAGATGTAGCCTCTGTGAAGAAATAGTGATCGAGTACCGTATACTGCTCATACAGACGCTCAAGCATGTAGAAGGTTGAGTTCCAACGTGTTGCCACCTCCTGGATGAGTGCTTTCACTGGCATTCTACGTTGAAGTAGCAGTCTCCGCAGATGCTTCCGGGCCTTAAAAGAATGGCTGAAATGGTTGCACATTTTGCGGCAGGTGGCCATTACCTCGAACGCTGGACTCTGTTTATCACTCAAGAATTTTTGAACTACCAGGTTGATACAGTGGCCAAACACGGCACTCTAACATGGTCACCAATGAACATGGCCTTAACTACATTGGCGCCATTATCCGTGGAAACATAACCAATCTTGCGTTTTAGGGGGGATAGCATTGTCAAGACCTTTTTGTTAAACTCTTCCAAAAGGTTTTCTGCTGTGTGACTTTTCTCCAAGCCAAACATGGCTAGTGTTGCATGTTTCCGAGCAGCTTTGAAAACTTGGTCCGGGTCAACACCTGCGTTTAGCTTTGCTTTAACACCTGAAAAAGAGACCCAGTGTGCAGTGATGCACATGTAATCATCGCCTGGGCCACTGGTCCACATGTCTGTTGTCAGATGTATTGTGTGAACAGCACTCTTCTGCAAAGCTGCCCCAATCGCCTGCAGCACATCTTCATGTAGTGCTGGAACCGCAACTCTGGCAAAATAGAACCTGCTCGGAACCTTCCATTTAGGGCAGAGCGTTGCCACTAATTCAAGAAAACCTACCGCTTCTACAAAAGAAAAAGGTAGAAGGTCCACAGCTAGCATTTTAGCCAGCTTAGTGTTATACAGACGCGTCAGTGGGTGGTTGCGTTCATATGGCACGTCTGAAGTAAGCATTGTTCTAATGTTGCCCTGGACCAAGCATTTACGGGCTGATAATGACTTCGTTGACCCAATTTTGCTCGCTGGTGAACTTTTGTGCGTTGGTGTCTCACTCACTCCAACACTCTTAGTGTGCCTCACATTGGGTGTGCTGCTGACAGGGGTACTGGGTGTAAGGGAAGTGTTTGACACGTCTTCTTCCTGCTCGTCATCATCAGATGAAACATCAACGTTTCCTTGAATTTGGCCTTTCTTGATCGCATCTAGGTGCGCAAACCATTTGACAGTGTGCTGTCTCCTAAGATGACCTCTCTGGCCTCCGGTACCATAGTTGGTACCTGGCTTACCACGACTAACTGCTTGCTTACAAATGGTACAAATGGCAAACTTTGGATTTTTTGGACAAACAGTAAAGAAGTCCCAAACTGGGGACTTGAAGTGTCTGTGGGACATGGAGGAGGCGGCGATACTGGTGGTGGTGGTCATGAAGCTAATGCCAGATGAAGTGGAGGATGTGGATTGCCCAACTTTTGTACGTTTTGCACTTTCACCGCCACTAATTAAGGTCGAGGTTGACGGAGGTCTCTTCTTGCCAGACAGAAATATGGAAGCGGGACGAGTTGGTGTACTACTTAACTCCAATGATTGTGGTGTTTCCACTGCCTCCTCATCGACAACATCATCATCACGCTCAGCAGCTCTTCGGGCTAGGGTCAAAATGTCTGTTTGCTGCATGCCCGCTGGGGCTGCAGTGACCTTTATGATGACTGGGTCGTCGTTGGCAGAGTCTTCATCAGCAGCAGTATCCGCCACTTCTTGTTGAGACTCATCACACTCCATAACTCTGAGACTTTGGACGAGCTTCCTTTTACGCTTAACTACCTTTGTTTGTTCCCAAGTTTGATCCGTATCATCAGAAGGAGGTGTGCTTGAAGAGGATGTAGACACCACCCTTGATCTCTTCCTTGCTAGGGGTGTGGAAGACAATGAAGGATCATCAGGAGGAGTGGCTTCCTCAAATGATACCTCGCCTTGATTGTCGATTTCCTGATGTGCCCCTACTTCGGGAGGAACAACTATTGTGGGCACTTGTTGTGACCCTCCATGCACCTCTGCTTGCGCATCTCCTTGCGCTGCCTCTCCTTCCACATGTACTTGGGCTTGTACTTGCACATGTGATTGTTGTTGCGGCTGTGGTTGTTCAACACTCGTCAGATGAGCTACAACAACCTGTGTTGATTGAGGGACATTGCTGATGCTTTCTTGCGATGAGCCAACATCACTGGTCGATGGTGATTGAAGAAGTATACTGGCTGCCTCTGCAGCACTCAAGGGCTTGGACTTAAGTTGGCGTGGTGGTGGTGGTGGCACTGAGCCCAATGGAGCGGGGGTGCTGCTGCCAGCTTGGTCCCCAGCAGATCCCGCTGCAGCTGCTGCAGGCATACTTTTTTTTTTACTCCCAAAAAAAGGGGCGGGCGGCACACCAGTGTCCTTGGTAACTTGCTTCTTCTGCTCCTTACTGGCACCTTTCTTGCTAGAGGAGCTACGGGTTACTTTTTTTGGGGCCATCTTCTTCAGAGCAGGTCAGCAGGCAGCAGTTGCACGAGTTGCAGAGGGTTCTGTTGTGTCCAGACGTGACGTCGCGTGACGTTATGCTGCACACACCGCTGCAGGACTTCTTCCTGGCACTGGTGGTTTTATTGAGTCTTCTTGTGCACCTAAAAGCAATGGAAGACAGAGGAACATCAGTTCAGTTATACACCCCAAAAAATCGACAAAACACAGAAAAATGAGCACAATCCCATGCCATCCATGATGTTTACATTGAAGACACCCCACAGAAAGACTAGGCCCATGCAACACTCACCACCCCTGGGCAAAGGGCCACACCAGCAGGCCTAAAAAAACGACAAAAAACAATAAAATCTGCACAATCCCAGCCCATCCATGGGCTCAATGGTGTTTAAATTCAAGAAGACACCCCTCAGAAACACTAGGCCCATGCAACACTCACTACCCCTGGGCATAAGGGATGAAAAGTAGGCAAAATAAGTGCAGGCCTCAGACACTGCCTCTCCTCAAAATGGCCCCCTTACACCCCAAGCACATGTTGCCTGTACCAGCCAGCACTCAAGATGGCCACCACCACCACCCACATGGCCAGTCCACATCAACAGTACACCCCCAAAAAACAGAAAAACAGCCAGAAATCACCACAATCCAATGCCATCCATGACGTTTACATCAAAGAGAGTGAGACCACACCACAGGCACACTCAGTCCATGCACCACCACCACCCCTGGGCAAGCAAAAGGCCACACCAGCAGCCCCCCAAAAACGACAAAAAACAATAAAATAAGCACAATCCCAGCCCATCCATGGCCTCAATTATGTTTAAATTCAAGAAGACACCCCACAGAAAGACTAGGCCCATGCAACACTCACCACCCCTGGGCAAAGGGCCACACCAGCAGGCCCAAAAAACGACAAAAAACAATAAAATCTGCACAATCCCAGCCCATCCATGGCCTCAATGGTGTTTAAATTCAAGAAGACACCCCTCAGAAACACTAGGCCCATGCAACACTCACTACCCCTGGGCATAAGGGATGAAAAGTAGGCAAAATAAGTGCAGGCCTCAGACACTGCCTCTCCTCAAAATGGCCCCCTTACACCCCAAGCACATGTTGCCTGTACCAGCCAGCACTCAAGATGGCCACCACCACCACCCACATGGCCAGTCCACATCAACAGTACACCCCCAAAAAACAGAAAAACAGCCAGAAATCACCACAATCCAATGCCATCCATGATGTTTACATCAAAGAGAGTGAGACCACACCACAGGCACACTCAGTCCATGCACCACCACCACCCCTGGGCAAGCAAAAGGCCACACCAGCAGCCCCCCAAAAACGACAAAAAACAATAAAATAAGCACAATCCCAGCCCATCCAGGGCCTCAATTATGTTTAAATTCAAGAAGACACCCCACAGAAAGACTAGGCCCATGCAACACTCACCACCCCTGGGCAAAGGGCCACACCAGCAGGCCCAAAAAAACGACAAAAAACAATAAAATCTGCACAATCCCAGCCCATCCATGGCCTCAATGGTGTTTAAATTCAAGAAGACACCCCTCAGAAACACTAGGCCCATGCAACACTCACTACCCCTGGGCATAAGGGATGAAAAGTAGGCAAAATAAGTGCAGGCCTCAGACACTGCCTCTCCTCAAAATGGCCCCCTTACACCCCAAGCACATGTTGCCTGTACCAGCCAGCACTCAAGATGGCCACCACCACCACCCACATGGCCAGTCCACATCAACAGTACACCCCCAAAAAACAGAAAAACAGCCAGAAATCACCACAATCCAATGCCATCCATGATGTTTACATCAAAGAGAGTGAGACCACACCACAGGCACACTCAGTCCATGCACCACCACCACCCCTGGGCAAGCAAAAGGCCACACCAGCAGCCCCCCAAAAACGACAAAAAACAATAAAATAAGCACAATCCCAGCCCATCCATGGCCTCAATTATGTTTAAATTCAAGAAGACACCCCACAGAAAGACTAGGCCCATGCAACACTCACCACCCCTGGGCAAAGGGCCACACCAGCAGGCCCAAAAAAACGACAAAAAACAATAAAATCTGCACAATCCCAGCCCATCCATGGCCTCAATGGTGTTTAAATTCAAGAAGACACCCCTCAGAAACACTAGGCCCATGCAACACTCACTACCCCTGGGCATAAGGGATGAAAAGTAGGCAAAATAAGTGCAGGCCTCAGACACTGCCTCACCTCAAAATGGCCCCCTTACACCCCAAGCACATGTTGCCTGTACCAGCCAGCACTCAAGATGGCCACCACCACCACCCACATGGCCAGTCCACATCAACAGTACACCCCCAAAAAACAGAAAAACAGCCAGAAATCACCACAATCCAATGCCATCCATGATGTTTACATCAAAGAGAGTGAGACCACACCACAGGCACACTCAGTCCATGCACCACCACCACCCCTGGGCAAGCAAAAGGCCACACCAGCAGCCCCCCAAAAACGACAAAAAACAATAAAATAAGCACAATCCCAGCCCATCCATGGCCTCAATTATGTTTAAATTCAAGAAGACACCCCACAGAAAGACTAGGCCCATGCAACACTCACCACCCCTGGGCAAAGGGCCACACCAGCAGGCCCAAAAAAACGACAAAAAACAATAAAATCTGCACAATCCCAGCCCATCCATGGCCTCAATGGTGTTTAAATTCAACAAAACAGTTGTATCATGCACCCATAACCAACCCTGGTCCTACTGGATACTGTGGCTACCCACAATATAATTTATTTAATTTTCTGAAAAAGTTCCAAAATTGTACTTGCAGCAACTGTAATGCCCCAAACAAACTTACTTGTGAAAGTTGATTTCTAATCCAAAAGTGATCCAAAGACAGTCAAAAAGGCCTCAAATCCAAATATCCAGCAGCACCCACAAAAAGTAATCCTTCCAGCTCCAGATCCAAATGAAAGTGACCAGGAGATGGACAAAGCACTGGGAGGAGCCTGCTGGACAGGAACAGGAAGTTGGAGACTGTGGGGCACTTCCTTCCTCCCCCCCCGCAAAATGGACTCCTTGCAAAAAAAAAGGCCATGCAAATGTCAACCTGAGGAGTGATTCTAATAAAAATCATAATTTTCTGAAGGTTTATCCTGTTTGCTGGTGATTTTCTTGTGCGAAATTGCAAAATCTCTATTTCGCAAGTGCGAGATTGTTCCTTTCCGCCGCAACTACGTGTTCGCAATTGCGAACTCTCGCGAGGTGTGCTGTGCAAGGTGGCAAGCCGCGAGTACGTATTCGCGGGCGACAAACTCCCGCGGGAACACGCAGCAAGATCTAAAATGGCGCGTCACTCGCAAAGAAAAACAACTCGGCAAACGCTAAAATGACGGAAAGTGAACGCCGTGCACCACGCCGCGCGCCGCAACCAAGAAAAAAATCCGCCGCGAGCGGATTCACGGATTTTCGACAAATTCGCGAGCGTTCGCGGATTGCGAATTTGCCGAAAATCCGAAAAATCCGCGATCGGAGCGGATTTTACGCCCATGCTTACCATGAATCTCATGCACCCACAATCTGTTGCCCAACAGTACATGCCACCAGAAGGTACCCTCCTCAGAACATTTTCTTGACCTGCGGAAAACAGAATAAAAAAAAACACACTTGTTGTTTGAGATGTGTTAGGAGACCTGAAAGGCTGAACCTGCTCCCACTTAAACCCAGGACAAAGAAGTGAACTCAGACGGTCAGTTTGCTCTCCTCCTGTGTAGACCTCCCTGAGAAAGTCCCACTATGAGTTTGACGTTGGAAACTTTTATCTCCAAAGCTCTGGAGAGTCAGTTAGACCACCTACTTCAGGTATCAAGCCTTTGGTTCCACAGCAGTGACTACAGCTTTAGTGGTGATTTGTCTACTCAAAAAATGAGAAAGTGCCATTCTGCTTTATCACTTAGAAGATGTTTCAAGTGCCTTGTATGCAGTAAGAATTTAAATCTTTTTCAAACCTTTGACTTCCAGGCTTTCACAAGGACCAATTTGCTTGGTGTATTTGAGCCAAACTCCATTGTATTTGGACTAAAATTACACCTTGGTCCCTGTCCACCTCGAAAATTGGCTTATATTGGCGCTTCACTTTTTTATGCAGTTTTTATACTTTTTAAATATGTTTAAAATCTCTTGTTCCTCTTATTGGAGTTGTATTGCTATATGCGTTGGTTCTTCTAAATGCATTACCTTTGACTGGACCTAACAGGTTAGTGGCCTTATTACTTGTCGTGGACTGCCATTTACTCCAATCATTATTTCTCTTTTTTATAGGTAGCATCAGCATAGCCACAGCAGCTAAGGAAGGAAGTTCAGGATATAGGGACAATTATACCTTAAAGTGAAGATAGCCATTTTTTGAGTCTTGGAGAGCACCTTCATGAGTGATGAATGACAATGAAAAGAAAAAAATAAATGTAAAGATTATGGATCTATCATTGAGTTAGGATTTCTCCCAATTAAGAACTGTGTCCTGAGCCTTTTAGCGTCTTTTAGTCACCTGCATAGCAGCTGGTTGTTTACTGTCAATATGTGCTGTGATTCATCAGAAGGAGGCTGACTTTGGCGTTCCATCCGCAAATGGTTTTCATTACTCCCTGACATTGGATAAGAAGTGGAGCTGACTACAGAGGCCCGATTTAAAATTAATCATGAGATGAATCCTCTTTCGTTTTCTTCCTTTGGATAAAATTCTACACTACGGATTGTCGTGTGTGTTTTATCTTTAATTTTTTGAAGCACAGATGTATACCCACGATATGCCATAAGGACTGTCAGCACCCTTCCCCTCACGGGGCCACATGTGAGTACCCCTTTTCAGAATTCTGTGTTTTGAGCCACTTCTTCTTGGTGTGCACCTCACCACTCTGATAGTTGACTCATATTCACTCAGGTGTCCCTTATTGTTAGGTCCTGAAAAGACCCTCTTTTGATGGTGGGGTCGAAATGCCGTTGAAACGCATTTAAAACAAACCATCCTCCAGCCCCTATTATTGTGCTAGAAGGCTGCTAAAACTATTGTATACTTATGCTACAGTCGTTTCTGTAGAATTTGAAACGTTTTTTAGTCACAAACTGTCACCTTTGATATGTAGGTTCTATGCTCACTTGGGACACCGTGCACCTTTTTTGATTAACTTGATTACGTATTTACAATAATAGCAAATAACCTTGATTTTCTTGTTGTGTATAATTTGATTTCTCCCTTCGACATACCTTTACCCATGAGTACTGCCATTGAGCTAAACTATTATCATATATTATACACATTATCCACATAAACCACTGTAATAGATACCCTGGTTCCTTGTGAGTAGGGTGGCCCTTGTTTTCCTGTACGGCTACTCTATTCAAGTCATCCCACATAGAGAATAATGCTGAATTCATAATGCTCCTTAGTCTGAATCTAGCCTGTCTGTTATGGAGAGGTTTGTTTTATTCAGTGAGAGAGAGTTTTGAGACAAGCCTGCCATTTCAATGGGTTTAGCTTGAATAGTCCACAAGATAAAGCTCTGGAATTTAGTGGGCCTAATTGAGCAGTCCCTGCAACTTTAATAGGAGAGGTGTGGTGCCGCGGCCAGGGCGACTGACGCTGGAATCTGGGGATCAGGGTTCGATCCCCGGCTCCGGCGGCAGGTTAGCCCAGCACCATGCGACTCTGGGCAATAGCTTGCTTAATCTTCCCGACGGCCCCCAGCGCCTAGAGACCCTAACGGGTGATTGTGCGCTATACAAATGTGGATTAATGTAATGTAATGTTAATATTAGTTTGATATGAGAAGTTTATATGATCGTTGGACACGATGGCCAGAACGGCAGCAGAAGTTTCTAAAAAGTTTATTTTATTACTGTCATAATGTAAATTGTGATTTGGGCGCATTATAATCTTGCAATGTTTGCAATTTATAGCTGTTAGATCAAGCAGGCACTGTTATTATACTGTCTTTTATGTGCCAAATTTTGTTGTTAAGGTTGCATATTTTCCTTTTTTGTATTTCAATGCTTCTGCATCTATATGGTTTAACACCTATGCCGAACAAATCCACACTTCTGAAGTTACGATGGATGGCAAGTCAGCTATAGGTGTAAATGTTGTATGAGCACTGCAAGGCCCAGATTTGGGTAGCAGTAGGATTTGCATGGAAGGTGTTTGGGACAATATCTTCCAGAGTCTAGTAGGAAGTGCATATAGTGTGCGGCATTGGTGCTGCATTGTCATGGGAAGGATTTAGGTTAAATTTGATTACATGATTTCATTACATGATGATCACTCTTGTGGGTTTCGTCTATCACTGAGATTGGTCCTTTTGAGTTACAGACAGCAACTAGGATGTAGCCTGTTGAATGGGTGGGCTTCCACTTAGTTAACGGAATCCCAGTCTTTAAGGTTAGCATGGAAGCATGCAGTCTGATAAAGTAGCAGTGTTGTGATCTCATTGGAAACTGAAGGTTGGATGATCAATAGTAGTGATGCTATTGTGTCAAGGAAGATTCAACAAAAGCTGCCTTGTATTGATTGGAAAGTAGACAAGAAGAATAAGTAACACTTCACTTTCCAAGGTTGAATATTATTACATTATACATTGGTAGTGGGTTTTTGGAAACTAAGACAACCTATTTTTGCCTGGGTTTTCTGTACGGGACATACTCTCTATGAGATGTTGCCTGATGCAGTATAGATACAGCATTGTCTTATAGCAAACAGTTGGGGATGAAGAGGCGATCAGGGTTGAGATCAACTAGTGAGTCACAGGTGTATTTTTTTTGCTTGGTCTTTTTGCATTTCTTAGTATGCAGGATATTTCATTGATATGGGCTGTAATGTTAATTGGCCAATGAAGTGTATGAAATAGCATTAGACAAAGCTGTGGTTGTGAGGTCATGGATCATGGTTCTAATGATTTGTCATATGGTTCCTAAAGTGATTCCTTTGGACAGTAAGGCAGCAGAATTGTGGTTGTTTATTTATTTTTCATGTACTGCCATGCTGTATAATGTCATAATGAATTTGCTCTAGAATGAGTGTTTAACATATGTTTTATTGCATTTTGTCTTACTTTGTAAATTAATATTTCATTTTTCATCATTATTATTGCCATTAATTGCTGATCTTTTGGATTTGTGGGAGGTTTATCAGACATATTACTAATATATTTGAGTTTTTGGTAACTTTATAATTTAATAGCTAAGCTATCAAATTATTTAATTGATTGGATCTACTTCTATATTATGTTTTGTTTTATTAAATTTGATTTACAATTTTAAAGTTAATATATTCGAATAAGTTTGGGGTGGGAGAAATGAATCTTGCTTCATTGGAGCCCAATGTTTTTCACAATGTGGCTATGTTTCTAGTGGCAATAGAATAACTTAAGTTATCTTTATACTGTAATATTTAAATGTCATTACTTAATTTATTTTGTTACTGATATCTTAAAAATGTGACTTTTAAAACTAGTATTTTATGAATGTTATAGTTTTACACAGTTTCTAATTTATATTTACCATTACTGCCCAAATGTACTTAGATTTTGCATCGGGGTTGCTTCATTTTTGTTGTGCAACCCTGATGCAAAGTCCATTTTTGGCATTTACTAAGCCAGGCAAATTTGATTTGCGTGGCTTTGCGTTAGGTAGTAAATACAAAGCAACACATTCTGCATCACATATTTTTTTTGTGCAGAATTGTATTCCTACCTGCATAAACCATAATCCTGCCTGTGAGACAGGCACTTTTGCAGCATGGCCTAGGGTGCTTGCTTTCGTGCTAGGCAGCACACAGTGTACCAGCACTAGCAGAGAACAGACGTGTGCCATATCTTAGTAAATATGGAGCATTTCTGATCTCTCCCTTTCACACAGCCCAACACAGCAATCTGCCTTGCTGTATTTCATTCCGTGAAGTATTAGTAAATCTGCCCCAATATTATTATATATAATGAAACAAGAGACGGTTAAATGTCATACTTTTTATGTATAAATAATATGTTTAATATAGAAATGAACTATTTTTCTGAGCTTATTTAATATTCAATCTACAGTAGTACATTTGTCTTTTCATTTAATATCATCCATTTTCAATTTTTAAAAACCCCATTTTTCTTACATAGGTTTAATGTTTTTAGTGAGGGTTTTTGTTTGATTTGAGGGTGGGTTTGTATATATTCTCTTTTTCAGTTTTTTTAATCATTAAAGACAGACTATGTTTGGAAGGTGCTGGTGTTTTTTTATTTAAAAGCAAATAAGTTAGAATAATGACCAACTGTGTTATATTGTATTTTAGAACATTGGAATGTTGGGAGCTCCATTGAAGACAATGGAGTGCTCCTTGCTACTAAGGGCCGGTAAAGACCCGCAGAGCAACATTCCAATGTTTTACAATGGCCTCTCAGAGCTCGAGGAGATTTAAATCCCCTCGAGCTTCGAGAAGCCTTTGTTTTATTTGTTAGAACATTCTGCCCTCCGGTGGCAGAATGTTCTAATAGCCTTATAGCCCTTCCTAACAAGGCTATACCGGCTAATAAAGTCTTGGCTTGGGCCTTTAACGCGGGAGCGGGCCTTTAATAGCCGGTATAGCCCGCTATGGCGGGCTATAAGGCTATAAAATGGCATACATTTGTATTAATGTTTGGGAGCATGATTGGAAAGTCTCATCCAACACCTGGTGGTTTAAGCACTGTGTGAGGTAATCATTTATGTAATTTGATGATAACATCATAATTTGCTTTTCATTACTTTCATTATCATATATTATGAATGATTGGTTAGCATGTGTTTGTTTAAGGTTGTCAAGGAAATCTATGTCTTGGGGCATTTTGAGGCTTGCTATTTTTCTTGTTCAGTTGCTCTTTCTTTTAAGATTGGCTTTTGCAGGTGATTGTCCTGTTGCTTCCTCTTGAACATGGGGCATTATATCCTTTAGTAAAGTTCCTCTAGGTGTTTGGGATTTTCAACTCTGCCATAACATCAATTGCAGTACAATTGAGTAAATATAACATAAAAATGACTTTCCTTTTTGCAATGTTACATATGGTGAAGTTTCATATAATTTGGTATATTTGGATCAGAATAGTATCTAAATATATGTTAAATATTATAATAATTATGAAATTAAGTTTAAGCATGTGATTAAGTTTTTAACATGTTGTTGTTTTTACTTAAACGTTTTGTGAGTTAGTCACAGAGGGTCGATTCACAGAACTAATCTGAGACAAAATCCTAAACTTACTACTTTTGGTATTCACAGAATGCACTTACTACTTATGGTTAAAATTGCTACTTATGGTTAAACTTGCTACTTTTGGTTATACTTACTACTTTTGGTATGCATAGAAGGTATTAGTGGTAGCAAACTAACTTTACTACTACTAAATGCCTTCTGTGAATACCAAGAGTAGTATGTTTAACCTAAAGTAGTAAGTGCATTCATTGAATACCAAAAGTAGTAAGTGCCTTCTGTGAATATCAAAAGTAGTACGTTTAGGATTTTGTCTCAGATCAGTTCTGTGAATTGGGCCAAGAGTGTTTTTAAAATGTTCTTCTATTCTCTGTGTAGGAAATTGGGTTGTTAAGGGGGGTGACTACCGACCTTAAGCTTCAAACTGACATTCTTAGAGTATACCTTTATCAATGTAGCAAGGAGAATGTGGCGGAGGTAGTGGTCAAAAGATAGATTTATTGTTCGCCCCTCAAAGTGTCACACAGGATGGATGGACCTCCATGGTTGCAGTTGGTAAAAAGTTGGCGTTTGATGGTATTAAGTCAGCTAATGGTACTCTGTCAAATTCAAAGACGATCACTGGCCTAGCAGGTATATCTGTATCTTGAAAGGAACCACCATAATAATTGCTTCTTTCAAGGTGCAAAAAGTTAGGTGGATGATTGCTGTTGGTTTTGAGGGCATTCCCAAACATGTAACTGTTTGTTTTTCAGAAATAACTTCCATAAAAACTAATGATCTCCCCAAGTTTTCTCCAAGAGTATGTGGGTGGGTATTGTTCTTTTCTGCCCTTACCAGTAGGCTTGTAGACCGACAGAATAAAAAAAAAACTGTCTGCACTAAAAAGAGTGGGCAATGTAATGACTTTACTATGATGATCCCTAATCCATCTGGCTATCGATGTTATCTTTACATCAAGGGAGTCAATGGGTGCTTCACTCAAAGAAAGCTTACAGTGGGTACATCTATAAATGAGGCCAGCAGACCAAGAGTTTGAATTTGTAATTGAGTACATGTCTGCCGACCTCTAAATCAGCCCCTAAGTCTCATTTCAATTACCATGCCTCCTAGAGTGTGTGGGTGGTTATTGTTCTTTTCTGTCTCTTACCGGCAGGCTTTTTCTGACAGAGACAATAAAAGGAAAAACATCACACTGTCTGCTCTAAAAAGAGTGGGCAATGTAATGGCTTTACTCTGACGGTCCCTACTTCATCTGGACATTTGAGTAATCTTTACATTGAAGGAGTCAATGGGGGCTTTACCCACAGAAAATGTACAATGGGTGCATCTGTAAAGGAGGCTAGCAGACTGATACTTTACATTTGTAATAGAGTGCACTTCTGCAAAAGATGTCCAAAATGATGGGCGACCCCAAAGGTGTACTGGCTGTCAGTGTAGATATTGACAGTCAGTCCCTCACTCAACTCACAAGCCAGAAGAAGGGCAACCAGCTCTGCAGCTTGGGCGGATTGATAGGGGACACGGGATGTCTCAACTACAGTGCGTAACGTTGTAATTGCATATGCTGCAGTAGTGGTTCCGTCTTGTAGTTTAAAACAGAGCCATGGAGACATATCTCCCCTTGGGGGTCAGATAGGAGAACATCAGTCAGGGCTAACCGTCCCTCTGTCTCCTCTACTGTTCTATGCACACAATCATGTGCATCTGTGTCATTACTCATCAAAGGGAGGGGTGGTAACGTGGCTGGGTTCAGAGTGGCACATCTTTTGGTGGTAATGTGTGGAGAAAACAATGTTAGTTCATATCCGGTTAGACGTGTACCAGTAAGGAGGTGCGTCTTTGTTGTCTTCAAAAGCGTATCCACCGCATGAGGTACCTTTACTGTGAGGTCAATATCAAGAATGAGCCCTGTCGATTGCCTGATAGAAACTGCCACCGCCGCAACAGCTCTCAGGCAACTCAGGAGGGCTCTAGTGACGTTATCCAAAATGGCAGAAAAATAAGTGCAGGGTCTTTGCTTACCACCAAAACCCTGTGCTGTGTTAAAACGGAGAGCCTGCAACCATCCGCCATATGTACGTACAGCACAAAAGGCTTCTGGTAATCAGGTGTACCAAGCATGGGAGCAGAGCAAAGTGCAAGCTTTAATTTCTCAAAAGCTTACTGGCATGCAGATGTCCAAGGCAGAGGCGCATGCACTTCTTTGGTAGTCAGGTAATAGAGGGGTTTCGTTAGTAAGGAATAATTGGGAATCCAGTGTTGACAATACAAGGTAATACCAATAAATGCACATACTTCATGCTGGGTCTTGGGAACAGGCATATTAGTGAGACAGCTATGCATTCAGGTGTTTGTCTGCGACCCTCCTTTGTCAGTAGGTGACCTAAGTAGGTGACCTAAGTAGGTGACCTCCTGTCGACAATATTGAAATTTGGAAAGGGACACCTTATGGCCATGGTGTGCCAAATGTAACAGAAGTGTAGCAGTGGTGTCTTTACAGCTATTTTCAGTATCAGAGGCCACAAGGATGGCATCAACGTACAGCAATAGCGCATTACCAGGGGAAGTGCCAAAGAATCCAATTGAGCTTTCAATGCTTGACTATAGATACCAGGACTTTCTGTATAGCCTTGAGGAGCACAACAAAATCTAAAGCTCCTGCCAGCTAAGGGGAATCCGAATAAATATCCACTATCTGTATGGATCGGAATACTAAAGAAAGAATTCTTTAAATCGATCACGGAAAAGAATGTGACTGATGAGGGAGTCATTGTCAATATTGAGGTAATGTCTGGGACTACAGGATAATGAGGCACTACAGCTATATTAACCTTTCTGAGGTCAATTACAAAGGGTTAGACGTAAGGATGAGCATCAGAAGAGTCTAATGGTGCCTTCTTGAGAATCGTAAGGATAGGGCTATTACACACATTTACCATGGTGTCCTCAACCCCAGCAGGCTAAACCAGATCCTGTATTATTCGCAATAAGGCCTTTTCTCCTGCCTGTGAAATTTTAGATTGAGGAACACATGGCAATACAGCATTATCTTTCATCTTAATAGAGACTGGTGGGATCTGGAGTAACCCCTCATCCATATCTCCTGTTGCCCACAAGCTACGGGGCACCTCTTTGAATTCAGCGGGGAGGGGCGCATCTTTAGCAAAGCATTGTTTTGCACGAGCCACTAGTGGCCAAACGGTCATTTAAATACCATCTGGGGAACAAAAGATAGTGGCATGTAATCTCTTCAACAAATTCAATCCCATCAAATTCTCTCCACAATTTGTGATTAACAAAAATGGCGAATCTACCGTAAAGGGACCAATAGTCGGAGCAAGAGGCATGGAAAAGGGGCTAACAACCGGCAGGCCTGAGAAACCTACTGAAACATTGTTTTGGCCAAACAGAGCTGCCCCCGGGACCAGTGAATGGGAAAAAGTACTATTCATAGCCCCTGTATCAACTAAACATTTCTTGGCCGTACCTTGCAAATCTGCAGTGACATAAGGTATGTGCTGATCTACAGGCACTGGAACTGGTCCTGCAACCTATCCCTGGCTGTCCTAGTTGTGGGACAACCCAGTGACTTTGTCCATGTCATAGTCTTCACAATAGTACTGCCTTCCCCAAGTTTCATCAAAATAGTTATTTTTATGATGATCATACGATGTATTTTTAGACTACTCCTCTCCTCAGCCACCTCTTCCTCTACCACGTCCTCTAAACCCCCTTCCTCTCGGGGCCTCAACTTTCTGCAACTACTCCGGACACTCACTTCTTCAATGCCCCTCCTTTTTACAATACGCACATTGGTTGTACCCAACGGGCACACCCAGAGTATTGTTCCTGTCAGACCAAGACCCCCGCTGGATCGGATCAGAACCTCTATTCTCTTCCATTTCCTCCTCGTCACTTGCTGCATCAACACCCTCGTCTTCAACTGCTGTGACTTTTTCTCTACCTTCTCTTTGCCCTTATTCTCTCAATGCTCATAGTACTGTGCCATACTCAAAATTACTGATGGGGATGAGATAGTCCAAGTACTTTCGGAAGCCTGCAGCCTAGTCGCAATCTCTGGAAGCAAATTTAAGACAAACCTGTTACCAAAACTGAAGAATTGGGTTTATATCCGGAAAAAACTTGGAATATCCTACTATTCGGATCATGCACCAATTTGGGGCTCCCCAGGTACCCCAGCATGTTTAGATGATTTGCTTAGCCTACCTTTGAAGCAAGTGGGTATCTCATGTTGGGGAGATTTGAGAATAGGCACATATCTGGTTACTTGGGAAACTTTGACATCATGCACTCAGGGCAATTAACTAGATTTAAATTCTACCAACTCTCTGCTTGGTGGGCTAGGCAAAATTGGGAGGTAGAGAAGGGTGATTCCTGGTTAATTCAAGCCATGAAAGTTGGTGGTATTAATAAAGAAGTGGCCTTGTGGTATCGAACTTTGGTCGAAGCAGAAGGCGATATGGATCAGGATATCCAAAAGCTCTGGAGTGATGATGTTGCCAACATTAATTTGAGTGAGGTTTGGATGGGCTCATTTGCATTGCTCTGAGAGATAGTCAAACCTGCCTTTCTCAATCAAAATCATCTTTTTACCCTATATTGGGTATATTGGTCTCCAGCAAAATTATCAACATTTTCTGGAACTCAGTATGTTTGTTCAAGGTATCGAGATCCTTTAGCAGATGACCGTGATATGTATTTAACCTGCCCAAAGATTACCACATTTTGTGAATTTTTGTCGGATGTAATTGGAATTCAGATAGAAGTAAGTCCCTTACTAATATTTTTCTTAAGAGGCCAAGATTGTATTTCTGTTTCAAATAAAAGGGTTACAAGACTAATCTTTTATGCCATCTTATTGGGAAGGCGGGAGAACTGTAGAGACTGGGAATCAGCTATGCCACCCCTTTTTTCGGAATGTAAAAATAATATCACACACATAAGTCAACAGGACATGGCATGTGACCCCAGAAGTCGGGAGAAGATATGGGCTATGTTGGTTGATTGGTGTCAAAGAACTGTGGTCTAATTATGAAGCCAATAAACAGCTGTCGGTCCTAGTCCCCTTTTTCTGTATGTCATGCTTGAGAAGGGTAGGAGTGGAACCAGCTACATTTCTAGAGTAGAACGACTTCATTCCCGTCCGGCCCTGGGTAAGGAAAAGGGAGTATTGCCAACAAGTCAATTGGCAGAATGAGGACCAAAAAGAAAAAACCTGTTAACAAACAAATGAACACCACCCTCCTGTGACAGATCTTGACCACTAAGATCCCAAAACACCCCTTCAAACCTAGTAAAGAAATCAGACACACTCTCATCCTTCTTCTATTGACATGCAGTCAACTTGTCCCAGTCCACTCGTCTCGACGGGATAAGGGAATGCATGTAAGTGATAATACGCCCCGGCAAAGCTAATAGCTCCACCTACAGCTTCTCGCCAGGCTTGCGCTCCTTATCCCATACGCTGATCTCGTCCCATGTTCCACCCACTTCCACTACGTGATCCTATGTATGCACCTGTCTCCATATATCTACCGGTACCAACAGGCCAAAAAACAACTCTATATCAGCTAATGTCATCACTGTGGAGGAGGCCACTTTCATCAATTCTTTATAGTACGCAGTTGGATTTTTCAAAGGGTCCGGAAACTGACCCTTTAGGGATATTACCTCACTCCTCTTCTATGGAGTGTAGATCCACTGTTCCTGAAAACGGGCTTCCACCCGTGGGTGAGTAACAATATCATGGTCATCTCACAACTCTGGTATTCACGGGTGGTAAATAGGATGAACTTCTCTCATGGGAAACTGTGATGCTGTCATCGGGACCTTCTGAAGCAGTCTACCCCGACAGCCCACCAATGTCGTCACATTACTGAAAACCTCATTGGGGGCCATACCTGTAGCATATACCCTATCCAGAATGTCATAGATAATCTGAGGTGCGATACCCTGAAAACACTGCTCCCACAATCCTATCAGCGTAGCTGACATATGCTTAAGCGCATGTTGCTGTATAAATGGCTCATAATCTTTCATCACACTCCACGTATCCTCCAAACTATATATCAGATTCCGGGCCCATTGTGCAGCCTGGTCAGCCACCATCTTCTTCTCCTTGTTACCCACAGCAGGGTTCACAAACACTTTCTCCATGCGGTCACGTACCGCTGCCCAATTAGCTTCATGCACTCCATGCATAGGCGTCTCGGCATCTTGCAATGCCTAAGGTAACACACTCGGGGGAGAAAGAGCAGAAGAAGAAACGGGCACCATTGCAAACATAGACTGTGTTGTAGGATGTGAGAAGGCGTAGCCACATATATGGAGCCGGGAGACAGAATAAGAGAGCTGACGGCACCCGCCCATGTAACTTGCGAAGGTGTGGAAGAGACAGGCGGGGCTGGGGCCGATGCAGCAGAGCTGGAGACAGAGAGACTAGGAATAGAAGAACCAGAGGCCCAAGACTGAAATGTGGGGATCATGGGGTATATCTGTTCAGAGGCATAAGGAGCTGGGGGTCAAGAATCTAGTAACTCCTCAACAAAATCATCACTTTCCTCTGTAGCAACATAAAATGTATCAGTCTGTAATCAAAACTTCCTATCTGCACACTCTGGCCCACATGCATCATTGTGTCTTTTTGCATTTCTTAATTTGCGAAAAATAAGGAATCGCAAATTAAGAAATGCAAAATGATATGCATCAATAATTTCGGTATTTTTGTGGGATTCGGTAAAAATCGCATTTTTTACCGAATCCCAAAGAAATACCGATTTCTTAACTTAATTTTCGCAATTCCCATTGATTCCTATGGGCCAAAAGGCCCATAGGAGTCAATGGAAATTGCGAGTGGCACTTAGAAAATTTCATGGGTGCAGGGGGGGGGTCCAAAGGACCCCCCCATGCACCCCTGAAATGTACTTTTCAGCATAAGTTACATACACACATGTCCTAAGGACATGTGTGTGTGTAACTTTACAGTTTAAAAAATGCATTTTTGTGCATTTTTAATCAATTTCGCAATTTACCACGAAGTTGAACTTCGTGGTAATTTGCACTTCCAATTTTAAAAAACGCATATTTTTCTATAATGATGCATAGCATTTAAGAAATCGCACAATTGCGATTTCTTAAATGCTAACGCAATTTTAGAAATCGTAAAAAAGATGCGACTTCTAAAATGGCATGATGCATCCCAACAAGCACTTTTGCATTCGCAAACGGCCGATTTTAAGGAATCGCACCGTCTGCGACTGCAAAAATGCTTGATGCATGTGGGCCTCTATGCCTTTCTCTATATTTTCTCTGTCATAGGCCATTGCTTTCTGCGTTATTGTTTGCATCTGTCCCCTCAAGCTTGTTTCTCTGCTCTTATCCGTCATTGCTTTGCTTCCTTCTGCCATACCCTCTGGGAATCAAACATCGACTGCCTGCTCTTTTTGGAGAACAATTTGTCCTGCAAGTAATTAAACTTCTGTTCATCAAATGTGCCAGTAAGCGGCCACTGTAAGTCAGCATTGTCCCTCATATATTCATTCCACAACGTGCTTAACATAAAAGGGTCAATGCCATGCTTGATGTATACATCAAAATTTGGGGTACCCTCTGGAGGCGCATGCTGCCTCTCTTCCAGTCGAGCCTCAGTGGAACAACACCCACATCCAAAACACCCCAACTTACTTAGACAAGGCATCTTAATATAAGACACATGCACTGCCCCCAAAGGACAAATATAACATCAACCAACAAAACGGTCCAAAAACCAAATCAAAAGCAGTCTGAAATCCACATCCCACAGTCTGCAAACTGCACCAAGACAAGACAGTCCAAAGACTGTTTCAAGACAAGAAGACAGGCTCGAGACCCAGACCTTTTTAAGAATAGACCGAATTCCCAGTTGGCATGGCAGATTGCTCGCAAACAGTCCCAGACCTTTTCAAGAGTAGGCCGAATTTCCAGCTGGCCTGGTAGACTGCTCACAAACACTCTGTGTCTTTTAAGGGTCCACAAACCCACCAAGATCAAGACAAGACAGTCCAAAGACTGTACCAGACACAGTCTGTAGGCTCGTGTCGTTCAACCATGGCACCATATTATCCAAGAATCCAAATCACTCACCTGGGGCACTCAGGTCAAGCAAAATTATGCTCCACTGCAAACTCTGTAGACCAAACGGTAAAATCCAAGGTTTTGCCTTCTCAGGACCCCAGCCGGTGACCACTAGACGAGTAGTCGCAATATCAGATGGGCGGGGCAGCCAAGAGAACCAGGCTCTTTTAGTGTGGGCATCCCCGATTCGCCCGCCCGACCGGACACAATCCCGACCCTGCAACCCAATTGCGGGTGAGTCAGATCACCTTGCTGGGTTCCTGCTCAGACACCAACTGAAGGAAGTGGCCGTTAAGGGCCACCTGGGTTATCTAAAACCTCCTACTCACCTTCTACCAAATGAAGTGTCGGTTAGACTGTAGAGAATACAAATAGTTGTTTATTAGCAATACTCTGCAGAGGAGTCCAATCTGACCTGCACCCTAGGATGTCTTCTGAGGGACTGGCCCCCCAACAGTCTCCAATGCATAACCATTCCTCCCAAAAACCTCCAACCACGCCCACAGTGTAATGTTACAGGCTTAGGCCGAACATGAACAAAGGAGGCACAGAAGGATGGGCTACCACCTGCTAGATGGGTACACAGTATCACAGTTTCAAAGATGCTGTGCTGGGTCTCAGCGTCTCCCAACGTGGGAGCAGAGCTACGCACATTGTATGCGAGGGCAGAATAGCCTATTCACTAGTAAGTTAGAAGGCAACCTTGAGCAGGAATGAAAATAATATAAAATACAGTGTTCGACTGAGGCAAGGATGAGTAATGGGGCCTAATTCAGACACAGCCTAATAATGATTACAAAATACAACATGGAGTCACACTCGCTAACTGAAGCTCGCACATTACAAGGATAAATCAGTGGGTTGCAAAACGTGAATACGAATGGTGTCTAATTTAGCTGCACACTACTAATCTACTATAGCACGAAACATATGTATAGCGAGAATGGTGTTTTCAAACCTAACAGAGGTAGCTGCATCGAATCTCCTGAATGTCCCCTTACACCTCAAACACTACAAAGGTCTTCAACTGACAACTAGTTCCTTCTCCCTATGTACTTTATCTCTTTACAAATGATCTGTTTCCTATTTGATAACTATGTATACTCACGCTTGCCCTTTGGTTCATTCTGGCTAATAAACGTATCCTGCCTGGGAGCCGGAAAGTATTGTAACTTTTATCATGTGCAGGGCGGGATTGGGAACAAAAACCAGCCCTGGAAAAGTGCTCGGCCGGCCCCCTCGGGAGATTGGGGGTGTGACCGAGCTGTTTGCCAGGGTTGGTTTCTGCTGATTTTCCAGCATGTATTTTATTTGTTTATATAATCTTCGAGTTCTCACTTTTTTAACTGATATAACGATGCGAGGTAATGTTGTGTAACTTTGCCAATTAATTCACTTCTGACAGGGGATTGGCATCCACCGGTGGCCTACTCTATCTATTCACTTTATTCCTCAAAATATGAAGTTGCTCTCTTTCTGATGATTTTGCACATTTATGTTATGTTACGTGGGTTTTATAAACCGCTCAGCTACTCAACAATAGTGTCCCGGCGCTATTAAACCAAGCAGGCACCAAGCAAGGGGACTAGATGAAATTATTGTCCAAACAGCCATTTTTTGAGATCTTTTCTGAAGGCAAGAAGATGGTCTGTCTTCCGCAGAGACAGAGGCAGAGCATTCCAGAGTTGGGGTGCCAGACGTTTAAAGGAGCGACCCCCCACGCGGGCTCGCCTAATTACAGGAACCGTATCCAACGCTAACGCTGCAGAGCGTAATGATCTAGAAGGAAGATAAAAGCCTATTCTTTTCCTAGGATAGCGGGCACCAGTACAGTGAAGGGCCTTAAATGCCGTGGTTAAAACCTTGAATTAAATCCGTTTGCGTACCGGCAGCCAGTGAAGAGACTTAAGAAGAACTACCGTATTTGATTTCCAAACTAGGTCGAAGATCGCACGAGCTGCGGAATTCTGTACCGTTTGAAGGCGAGAGAGAAGATATTCAGGAAGGCCCAGATACAACACATTAGCATATACCAGCCTAGAACCTATCAGGGCCTGGACAATGGTCCTCCTGTGGGCGAGGGGCAGGAGTGGGAGAAATTTCCTCAGCATTTTCAGCAAAGCAAAACACTGTCCCAGTGGTTTAAAAGTAAGACAATTGTCCACCTTTACTATAAGATTCTTGGCCGCAAAAGTGGCCTCAGATGGAGAAAACATATCCACTGGCCACCAGGACTTCCAGCACGAGTCCGGAGGGCAGCCAAAAAAAAAAGAACCTCAGATTTATCTGAGTTACATTTCAAGTGGTTCACATGGAACCACGAGAACACGGCCCCCAAACAGTTCTTAATACTCTCTCCGTCAAAAACAGTCTTCTCTTCACATGTGAAAGGAAGCTGTGTATCGTCGGCGTATGATACAATCTGGGCACCATAAGACTCCGCCAGTGCCGCCAAAGGGGACATGTAAATGTTGAAAAGAGTGGGGCTCAAAATCGACCCCTAGGGCACTCCCACCTCCACTGGCGGCACTACGACTGAGTACGGAGGGGCCCAAATTGTTTGTTGGCGGTCAGATAGAAAAGACTCAAACCAACTAAAAGCAGTCCCCCTCAAACCAATCTCATAGAGTCTTGAAAGGAGACAGTTGTGGGGGGCGGTATCAAAAGCCGCCGATAGATCCAGCATCACCAGCCTCGCCTTTCCTCCATCATCCAAGGCCTCCTTGATGGTTTCTGTAACCTCCAGCAGTGCTGTTTCAGTGCTCGTATTTGCACGGAAGCAAGACTGAGTCTGATGGAGGACATCATGAGACTCTAAAAAATTAGAGAGAGCAGAATGCACATGCTTTTCCACGACCTTAGAAAATGCCGGGAGAAGGGAAATAGGTCTATAGTTGGCATGAATGCTGGGATCCAGGTTGGATTTCTTCAGGAGAGGAAGAATAAGAGCCTGCTTCCAGGCCAGAAGAACGACTCCAGTATCAAGAGATTGATTTAAGACCGGGTTGATTATGGGATTAATAACTTGAGCTATTTTGGCGAGGAACTTAGCAGGGCAAGGATCCATCGGAGATCCAGATTTTAATTTGGATAAGAGATCCAGTGAGGCCGCTAGGGAGAGGGCCGTAAAGTTAGAAAGTGACGGCCGCTCAACGGCGGGAGATGATATCAGGAGAATCGAATTTGAGGTCACCACAGAGTCTGACGGCGCAAAGGGCGTCTGAATGGTTTGGATTTTACTTGCAAAAAAGTCAGCTATTTGAGTAATCCACAGTTCAGAATGAGAGCACTTCGCTGCCATGGATGACGGTGCTGTAAATTCCTTCACTATCGCAAAGATTTCTTTACTGGTGTTAGCGGCCGCTTCTATTCTTCTGGTGATATAAGATTTTTTCTCCCGAATAATTTCTTTATGATAGGCCTTGATGCGCTCCCTGTAGGCTCCCTTTAAAGACCCATCATAGTTTTGACGCCAAGCCCTCTCAGCCTTCTTGCAAAGCCTTCGACTTTCATTAAGTGCAGGTGTAAACCAGGGTGCCGATGCCCGAATAGTGTTTTTACGAGCAGCCTGAGGGGGTGCCAACTCCTCAAGGTGCTGCGCAAGCCACGTCTGAAAGAGATCTAAATCTGCCTCTAAATCACCTGTAAACCAGCATGGGATGTGCCGTCAGAGACTGTGCTAGCATGTCCGGTGACACGCGATGAAAAGCGCGCGAGGCCAGGGACTAACGACCAGGGCCACTGCTAATAGACCTGGGTACACATGGAATATCAAAGTTCACCAGATAGTGGTCAGACCACAGTACAGGAACAGGAGGAGCGACTACAATAGGAGTCGTGGAGAAAATTTGGTCAAGTATGTGGCCTTTATTATTAGTGGGGGTAGAGAGATAGGGAAGCAAGCCCAAAGGATTAGTGGTATCCAGGATCTTGATAGTATCCGCCGCGTCAGCCACATCCATGTGGATGTTAAAGTCACCCAAAAGAAGGCAATGCTTAAACTTTGTACTTAGAGATGAAATGGCAGCATGAAGCTCCTCATGAAATGAGCCAAGCGGGCCCGGGGGCCTATAAACCAGCAGCCCAGCTCAGGATTGATGAGGTGAAAGTGACAGGCAGAAGCCAAGGGCCTCTGCCACATCAATATCATCCGTAGGGACAATGGAACAAGCAAAACGCTTGTCAACCACTAGTCCGACCCCTCCTCCTCTGCCGTTTGCCCGATCCTTTCTTAGCATAAAATAGTTCTGGAGAAGGGCATTGGCAACATCTGGACCCAAAAACTTGTCCAGCCAAGACTCGGTTAAAAAAAGACAAGCCGGCTTGGACTCAGATAGCAAATTAAAGAGATCCAGAGAATGTTTACTAAGTGACCGAGTGTTGAGGAGTTGACGGGTGACATTGTTTTGCAACACCCCACACCCGAACCCAGATTAGGAGGGTTAAGCTACACAAGAGAAGGCTTTGACATGGAGCCGTTGGCCCATGTCCATCAACACCTGGGGCCGCACATATTGCCCTTAGACCTGTTGGGAAAAACTGTACGACAGCTTCCAATGCTTCCCCTTAATGCAATGAGCTGTGATGAAGTGTATTTAAGCACCTTACCCGGGGAGTGACCAGAAGAAACACCCGCCTGACCGCCCCCGACCGCCTCCGGGACGCTGACGGGCGCAGACGGGCTTTCCTTTGGCGCTCCTTTGGCGCGTGGAAGGCGTGTCCGCTGTTCGCGTCAGCTGCGCGGGGCCATGACCGCCTAGATTTATAGCGTCACAGCACGATCCAGAAAAGCCTGGACCGCCGACCTGCGAGCCTGCCTCCCCCAAGATGGCCGCTGAAGTTACAGGCAGCCTCCTAATCCCCAACTGCAGCTCAGCTCCTGATCGGCTGAGTAAATGCAAAAGTGGCGGAATTCGGCGCCAATTGAGGCAATAGTACGGTGGGTATACAAAATTCAATCATTAAAATTTTATCCCGAGCAAGCTCGTGTCTCCCGGCTTCCGCCTCAGGAGAAATATCGAGGTGCAGGGAAATACGGCGCAGGTTAAAAGACAACAAAAGAAGGCAGAATAAATGTCCAAATTACAATTCTACAGTTTTAAAATCTCAAAGATAGTAAACTCGCAGCTCCCGGCTTCCGCCTCAGGAGTTATGCAGAGGGTGCAAGATCTAACATGAGCACCAACATGACGCTAGATTTATAGCGTCACAGCGCTATCCAGCAAAGCCTGGACCGCCGACCTGCGAGCCTTCCTCCCCCAAGATGGCCGCTGAAGTTACAGGCAGCCTCCTAATCCCCAACTGCAGCTCAGCTCCTGATCGGCTGAGTAAATGCAAACGCGGCGGAATTCGGCGCCAATTGAGGCAATAGTACGGTGGGTATACAAAATTCAATAATTAAAATTTACTCTTGCATCTTGGCATACTAGGGCTAATGAATTTACCTTGCTTGAGAGCTAGCAAGTATTTTAATGTTGACTACGTGCCAGCATGTACTCTATTTCTTTGAACAATTTGAGGCACTTTGTTTTTAACTGATATTACATTGCGTGGTTATGCTATAATACATTTCTTTACTGCTTGCAATGGTTTTATTTAACCAAACAATAATGCATATACTTACTTACTTACTTACTCTTTTTATGTGTACTGCATTTTGTAGCACACATAGAAAGAGGAACACTCCTCTTGGAATTGTTTTTGTGCAGGTAGGTGTCCCTTCTCCACAAAAACAATCCTGCTGACAACACAGGCAACCTTGCACCATAGTGCATGGGTGCCTGCCTTGGCACTAGGCTGCCCAAATGGCACCAGCACAAGGGGAAAGGACAGGAATGCACTGTATTGAGTAAATACCTGTCGGTTAGATGCCGCCTCTATGGGCCTTGTTTCCTATCTAGCTCCCAGAGGCAATAACTTTCAGTTCCACATGAACTTTATATCGGTTTCAAAAGCCCCTTAATTGCACATATTTTGAATAGTCAGTTTTCCATGCTGGTCACTGTGTACACTGTGTTACCTGCGTCAGTGCCACTTCTGTATCACACAGCACGGCCTTTTTCTGAGTCGTCAACAGTAGTGACGTCATACAACTTATCCTGCATGACTTGCGCTGCGTGAGGATAGGTTGCCTGTGAGTGAGGATAGGTAAGTCGTATTAGTGAGTCGACTGCAAGGGACTGACTGGATTGGCGAAGGGGACCAGGTGATCGATGCCCCGCCCTCCGTGGAGGAAGCTGCTTGGCTGAGTCTGGGCTGGAGTGTAATGGCGATATGTATGCTGAACGCCGAGCGCTGCTGCTGAGAAAAACGGAAAGAAACGTTTATTTTGCCTCGAAGAGTGGCTGAAATCCCCTTGAGCAAGTTGATGAACTGGGTCCTCCGAGTAGACAAATGCTCCGTCAATGCAGAGGCTGGCTGTAAAAGTAAACTGACGAGCTGGGTCTTCAGAATAAATGAAGGTAAACTCAGTGACTATCCTATTACATGGACTAAATTTCTCAACCACTCTTCCGGGCCTTGGAAATGAAGCTGCTTCGGCAATGCAGGGGTGCAGGGATTGCTGGGTTGCCTGTAAAAAGTAAGATACACAAGCTGGTTTTATAGTACACATGCCGACAAAAAAAAACATCAAAGCGTAGACTGCAGAGGCTGTTTGTGAACAACAGGTAGTTGATTGGATGTCTCTCCGGTTCTGGGGGCAAAACTTACCTTCAGCTTCCACGATCCATGCTACTGCAGCAGGTCTCCCCCTGCCGCCGCGCGCCTCCTGACATCTCAGCGCAGCCGCAGTTAGGGGGGACTACACGTCCCAGGAGTCTCAGCGGCAGGAAGCCGCTCCCGCCCATTCCGCGCCCGGAGGCGCTGAGAGCCCCCGTGCCACGGGACGCGTGTGGGCGTCACCGGGCTAAGCCCGGGCAAAGGGCGGGCTATCTGTGGCCATTAGGGGCCAGAAGAGGCCGGGCCACACTATTAACATTGGACTATCAAATCGAAATAAGACTTTGCTGCTGATTGTCTGTAGTTGACTGAAATTTATATTTTGCTAAGACCGGGTTGGGTGGTTACCACTGTTTCTTGGATGACCACTGTGTATGTCGTTTCTTATGCAGGCGTTCCTTATTATTGCTGAATTACCTAGATAGTATCTGGTGTTATACAAACTTAGGCGAAAATGAACAAACCAAAGGAAGTTAAAGGGAAAGGGGTAGTAGGCACCTTGGATGTCTTCCTAGTAAAAGCTACATCAGCAATTATAAATGAAATTAAGTTGACAGAACGCAGGCTGTCATTAGACTCACAACTTCATCAGAGTCGCAATGTTACCCCATGTACCTTCAGCATAAACTCACAGGAGGGTCAGGAGGAAGGTGGTTCAGAACTTAATGAGTCCCTGTTATAACAAGGGCACAAAAAACTAAACAGACAAATGGAAGTAGCCCTGTTGCCCAGGGGAAAAAAAGAAAGAGTCAGATAATCAAGAAGCCTCGCAAACAATATATACCTAAACCCCAGGCTAAGAAAGGCACACAAGAAAACATTGACTCAAGATCAGATTTAATTACTGAGAACCATGATTCCCCTTCAACGAATATAACATCTACACAGCTCACACCCATTATGCAGCAGAGTATGGAGGAACACATTTGGACTAAGATGGAAGTACTGATGAATGCCCATTTAGAACCCATTTTGACAAAATTAGTTAACATCAAAACCCGGTTATCGTGTATAGAAACTGAAAAATTTAATATTAATACTCCACAGGTTGAAACGAGGTCTGGGTTAAATAAACAATTAGGTAAGAATAGAAGTGGGGGGACTGTCTCATTAGATTGTTCAGGGCAAGGTATGAAGGAGCTAGGGATCCTCACGAATAAGAGCAAACCACTGGGGGCAGGAAATACCCAAAACGAAGGTAGTCGGGGAAAAATTACAGCCATTGAACGTACCCCACGTCAGTTGCATGTGGATAGATCCGATTCCATCTTAAATTTACCACCTCAGGCAACAGCTTATATCGTTGTTTTGGCAAACGTATGCCCACTACCATCAGGGGAGGGTGAAGACTGGCCGTCCCTCAGGAATAAATCATTGCACCTTATTAATGCCAAAACAGGAATAGATAGCAATGTTTTGTTGCCTGAACTTATTATGGAACGAAGGGTCAGATGGGTTGGACCGAGTAAGAAATCATCCGAGGGGAACTGCATAGTTCTAACCTTTAGGAGTCTAGGGCTAGTGAGAGCCATATTTCACCGGATGTCCGGTGAAATTATGGAGAAATCAAAAGTTATGATTTTACCGTTGGGATTCTTTTATCACCCCCCTACATGGCAATCCAATTTAGCAGAATGTCAAAATAAAGCAAAACAGCAACCAGAGTGCCCACCATGGTATCATGTAAATCGCTTTGGCCCTATGAGCTCTTTATCTGAGGTTGATTGACTTCAAGTAGGGACCCTAATGCGACAAGATGTTAAAGACATGAGTGTACCCTTACTAATTAATGAGGACATAAAGGAATGCATATTATCTATTCATCCTGTGGGGGAAGATGAAGTTCTACAGTTGTCCCATAACACGCAAGCATTGACTGTGGACCTTGATGATAAACAGGAAATAGAAGATGCTAACCAAATGGGGGAAGGGATTAGTACAGGAGGAGAAAGTAAACATCCAGAAATAACAAGTAAACAATTGGATAGGTGTGCCTTCTGCCTAATCTCGTGGAATGTAGCGGGCATCTCACGCAGACTGCGGGATGAGGCTTGGATGGAATATATAAAAACTTTTGACATCATCTGTCTCCAAGAAACTTGGAGCAGAAATGAGCAAAATATGGATGGATACCAATCATTTACTGTTCATGCTGAACCTTCTCTGGCAGGGAGGGCTAAAGGTGGCCTAATGGCTTCTATATCGGTAAAATATAATTCATTGAAAACACACAAACTAGTGGTTTCCCCATGGTATCAACCGATCCTGATCACAAATTTGTTCCCAGTTTCCTTGCTTCTAATTAACTGGTGTTATAACATCTTTGACACTCATATTACATCAGTTATTGACAGCCTACAGGTCGAAATAGCTAAAATATCTGAACATTTTTCACCCCTTTGTATTATGTGGCTAGGGGATTTTAATTGCTCCCTATGCCATCAAAGTGGGACCAAGGTTTATGGTTTACTTGATACAAATGAGCAACCCCTGGGACATTTTAAACATGCCACCCAGGGAGATGCTTTGAATAACATTATTGTGATAAATGACCCTTGCATGTTAGATATGGAGACTAGCACCGCATTGGTGCCGATACCAACCTTCCAAGGGACTGGGGGTAAAATTAGTGTAATCGATTTTGTATTGGTCTCTAGTAGGTATATTCACCTTATTGATGATTTTAGAATAGTTGCAAATCCTGCTAGGGATCATAATCCCCTTGTTTTAATGCTGAGTTCTGCTGCTGATGCAGATAAGAAGCAGTCTTCTGAACAACCAATGAAATACAGTCAAAATCAAGGCCTTAGAATAAAATGGGACAGGGTTGATCCCAAAAAGCTGGAGGAAACAATCTTCAGGGTTAATTCTTTGCAAATAGATACCTGTCTAACAAGTACCTGCGAGCCTGAACTGATAGTCCAGAATTTCAAGGCGCTATGCGGGAGTGTGGCCACATACCTTCTTAAACCAGCTGGGAAGGGTGATACTAGGGAGCATAAATGGTTTGATGTTGAATGCTCCGCGGAACAAACATTATTGAAGAAGGCACTTCACCAGGTCCCTCGGGATAAGGAAATGGTAAAAAAGGCAAGAAGAATTTATAAGGATGCGATTGATAAACGAAAATTGGAACTAAAAAAGCAAGCTTGGGACGACCTCGAGAAAGCCTCTGATTTGAGGGACAGTAGATTGTTTTGGGAGGTAATAAACCGCCCGTTCCTTAGTAATGAAAAAAGAAGCATGATTGCCCATAGAACCGGGGATACTTGGGAAACCCATTACGCTAGAATTTTTAACCCAAATGATGCATCGTTGGCAAATAAAGGTGAGGATGAAAGGGATTTTAATCTTGAAACGGCACGACAACTTAGCCTCTCACTTTCTTTGGATGAAGTTGAAGAGGCACTAAGAAAAGGTATCCCCTAAAGGCACCAGGTCCCAATGCTGTACCACTGGATCTTTTTAAAAATAACTTTGATGTATGGGCAACATTGCTCCTTAATGTTTTTAAGGCAATTGTGGTCGGGCACATCCCTTCATCGTGGAAAGAGGCAGTAGTCGGACCAATTTTTAAAAAAGGTGACAAAAGTGACCCTTGCTGTTACAGGCCAATTTCATTAATAGACGCTTCCTGTAAGTTAATGGGCAGAGTAATATTGGTCCAGTTGGAGACTTGGGGGGATTCTTCTGGCCTTATTGTAGATTCATAGTACGACTTTAGAAAGGGCAGGGGGACAACGGAGCAATGTCTCAACTTGACCCTGATCATGGGCAAGTACATGAAGGCCAGGGGTGTTCCCATACACTTGGCCTTCATGGACTTGTCCAGTGCCTTTGACACTGTGTGTAGGGAGAAATTGTGGTTGCTAATGGAGGCCATGGGGTTTGAGGAACCCTTGGTCACCCTGTTGCGCAGATTACATGCTGCCACTTCAGTGGCCATCAGATATGGCCCGGGGGATGAAAAGACAAGGCCTATTCCATCAACTGAAGATGTCCGTCAGGGCTGTATTTTGGCCCCCTTCTTGTTTTTAGTTTATACAAATGGTTTAGAAAAATTTTCATTGGGAAAATGTTCAGACATCCCTAAAATAAATGGCAAACAAGTACCTTTATTGTCATATTCTGACGATACTGTCTTAATGACTTTAACTGCAAACAGTATGCAAGTATGTTTGAATGCTTTTAATGAGTTTATGCAGGATCTAGACCTTAAGGTCAATTTTACAAAATCCTTCGCAATGGTCTGTGGTCCAAGAGGGACCACAACTCGTAGGTTTGTTGTAGATAATTTGACTATTGAAAAGGTCCCGAATTTTAATTACTTGGGAAATCTCTTCAACAAAAGCCTGAGTTGGGAACCGCTAATAATGTCACGAGTACAAAAGACCACGAGATCAATAGAGGCCCTTTTTCGTTTTACAAACAAATTAGGACAAAAACCAATTGCCGAATTAAAAACATTGTACAAATCAAAATGTTTGCCCGTTGCGACTTACGGAGCAGGGGTATGGGGATACCATAAATGTGCTCAACTCCAAGTTATGGAGAACAAGTTTTTAAAACGGCTTTTATCTGTTCCAACTAGCTCTCCAAATATTTTTTGTCACACTGAGTTGGGTATAGATTCGTGAGTGATACTATCCATGTGTCCCCATTTCTCCTATGGGGAAAAATGTGGTCCTCTAAGGATTTGCAGCTTTCAAAAGAAATCCTAAAAGATTGTGTAAAGTTGGATCACGCTTTGCAGATCCCATGGTTGTCTTATGTAAGGGAAACTCTTTATAAAATTGACCTTGGAAACTTTTATGATAACCCAGATTCTATTAATTCAGACACAAAGATGGTAATTAAAAATGCATAACGTAACATCTTGGGATCGTCAAAAAATGTAGAACAACAACTATATCAGGGAGAAAAATTACAGCACCAATTTTACTTATCGTTTACATTACATACGCAATGGCGTTTTTATCTAACGAGATTTCGAGTAAATGCACTGCACTTTTTAGTTGCTTTCCCAAAGCTAGTGGGTTGGTGTGAGAGGCTACCCCCATGCCCATGAAGCTCAACAATGCACTCTGCAGTTTGTACTTTTCTGCACCCTTTATTAGATCCCAAGAAACCGATTTATTAAACCCATTTTAAAGGAAATCCGACCTTGTAACTTTAAAGACGGTTATGATCATCTAAGATCATTACACACTGCTGCTATTTGCAGTCCTATGCTTAGCTTCATTAGATTGACACTTTCAATTAGGAACCGTTATTAAAATTATAATTTCTGTTTTGATACCTTGTGTTTTAAATTGAAGGAAATTGAAACTCATGAAACTGATAGTATATCAATTTATAGGAAATTTTTAGAACGATTCTATCAGCTGACAGAATATGGAAACATGTAATTAAAGTGTGTTAATTTAAGTTGGATAGTGTGAGAGGTTACCCAATTTATTAAAAGCATAATGCACTTTATACCCGTTAGTTCGTGTTTTTAGCTGTTTTTTCAAAAGGTAATTTTTTGTTGGTTTCTTTAGCCGCCATGATATGCAAATATGTAACTAAAGTGTGTCAAATTAAGTTGGATAGTGTAAGAGGCTAACCAACCTATGTGCAAGACGTTATAATTGAAAAATGCACAGTGCACGTTTAGATGTTTTTAATGAAGTATGGCTTTTCTGATAGAACAAAATGCCTATTATTAATGTGCTTATGATTTCTTGTATGATATGTGTCTGAACCTTTGGATTTGAAAAACCATTTGTAAATTTGTTTTGTTAATTTGTTTTTTAAAAATTGTATACTTTTATGATTCTGTTGAATCGAATAAAATTATTTATGATGAGTAAATACCTTGCATTCCTGCCCTTTAATTATGGGGTAGGAAAGCTGAGCAAGGTGACTTGCTGCGCTGCCCTATGCCAATTCCCCATAAATGAGAGCCCTAGTCACTAGCAGAAGACAAAGATGCTGTTGCACATAATGATCCTGATGTTGATACAAATTTCCTAAATAGGCCTGTCATTGTCTGCATTGGTGGTAGGCTGCCCAAACGATGCCAGCGCAGGGGGAAAGGACTGGAATGCACCATATTGGATGAATACGGCACATTCCTGCCCATTCATTTTGGCGTAAGGCAGCACAGCAAGGTGACTCGCTGTGCTCCCCCTACGCCAATTCCACGTAAATGAGGGCCCTTGTGCCTAGCTGAAGTTAAAGTTCCCGATGCACATAATCATCCTGATGTTGATACAAAGATCCTGAATAGGCTTGTCATTGTCTATCAGAGTACACCAGATAAGACTTATACCTTCCTGGACCACTCCATGAAATGCATGCCCCTAAAGTCTCTCATGAAATTAAGGGGAATTAAATCACATCAAAGCTTTCAGAAAGACGAAAAATAGCTTGCTGAACAGCTCAGAATATTTATCCAGAAATGACACCAGCCCTTCATTAATGTTCCTTCTCATATGCATTGTAGCATGTGTGGCTGCTATTTAAAGGGTTCTCATCCTTCTGAGTGACTATTATAGAAAGAAACAAGTGTGAAATAGGCCATGGCTGTTTTATTTGCAAGAAAAAAAGGGATTTAGATAATATCCTTCGAACTCTGGGTGCCATTCAACGGCATGTGCTCAAAGTAGCCTACCAGGAAGGACAGTATGGGACCAGTGTCTTCAGAAATCACCTCAGCGCCTGGATTTAAATGTCCTTGTTTGGCCCCGAGCTAGGCAGTCTTTGCCGAGGTAACCATGATGGGACATTCAAATATCAGCATGTGCCAAGTTTCTCTGACTGTGTAAAAATAGATGTGTTATGCTGTGTAAATGTGCAAAGTCAGATTGGACCTGCATTATTCTTTATTTAACCCGTGGTAGTTAGTGAACATGAACATTTTTAATTTCATAGATGTGCTTTAAAAACAGAATTAGAGTAAAAGACCTTCAAGTTGGTACAACGATTTTAAACTCAATCAGTTTAATTACTTTACACCATAATAAAGCTTATTCGTTGCAGAAAGTAAAAAACAGAAACTCAGTGCTCCATGTGAACTTCGTTTTCATTTTGTAAAATGGTTATAAAATGTAATTTACTTAGACACACATTAACAATGAGAAATGTTTTTGATATTTAAACTTACGTTTTTCCCTATGACACTACTCTTGCATTTCACTTTGAAACATATGAAATCGGACTTACTGTATGTAATATCCATGTTAAAAATGTAAGTGATAAGTAATGATCTCCCCAAAAAGTTCTTGCCTTTTTTGTAGTGAATAGAATGCTGAACAATTTAAAAATGAAGGGGAATCCAGTGATTCATTTAGGAGTGAGAATGAGTGAGTGAGTGAGAGAGTGAATGAGTGAGTGAGTGAGTGACTAGCTGACTGACTGACTGACAACCCAGAGTTGTGACTAAAATAACTACAAAGAGGGGTGTGGCCAAGATGGCGGTCGGATAGGACGCGCTTTCGTGTCTCTCCGCCTCCGCCTCACAAAACCTTCGATCTAGCACCGTGCCTCACTACATCACTAGGGGAAATAACTCCTGATTTGATACTGGGACTCCGGCATAGTTGAATGAGGCTAAAAACTGCATTGCTGAGGGGCTCTGTTGTATGCAGTGGCACCTAACGGAGGAAGCAAGGCCTGGATTCAAGTTGCTCTGAGAAAGGGCGGAGTGCTGAGGTCCTAGACCCAGTTCATCGTGACACTTTGAGGGTGCCACCCTCCTGGAAACAGACCCCGGAGACCCCCACTGTGAGGAATGCCATTGCCAGTGCTCAGAGCGACACAGCAGTGATGAAAGTTGCTACACGAGGCCTATTAGCTACTATTACGGCCCTCACGAGGAACCGGCCAGGAATCCCCCACCAGGTACTAAATGTGGCACGTGAGGGGGAGCAGCTGAAGCAATAGGAGCGGCAGCCAACCTTGTTGAGGGTTTCCTCCCAGGAGGGGCGTGAAGGCGAGGCCTTTGCCGTGATAGCACAAGAACTCCTGCAATAAAGGCGATCATTCCGAAGACAGCTCAGTGACTAGTAGACTCATTCCCCATGGACGGAGCACGTGTGGGCTGCCTGGATCTCCACTGAGCTTCTCCGATCCTATTGCATACCAAAGGAGCATATGCTACGACTAGTCCTTAGAGTGTAGCACCATGCCTCTACAAGTTACTGTTTCTGGCAATGGCTGTATAAAAGTCTGTGAGGCCCAGTGACTTACTGCCATTGAGGACTGGCCGGGGACCTTCGGCAGGGAAAGGGGTTCGGGGGCCGGGGAGGACTGGACCATCTGAGTTTGAGGAAGGGCTACCATGGGAGCTTGGATATCGAGGGAAATCCCCATGAGAGCCGCTATTGCCAGAGGACAACAATAGTTTAGTATGTACGATCTAGAAGCGCGGTGTAGGCCTTGCTGGACCTTCCATTGTAGTGCTATTAGACAAAAATCTAATCTAAGGGGCACATGAATTGAGCATAAGCAAAGAAGTGTGGTTGGTCTTCCTCTTCCTCTCTGGAACACAGTTGGCGCTGTCCTCTCTTGCGGCCTGGTCGGGTCTGAAGTAAGAATCATCCTGTGGCTATATTATAACGGTACTACCCCCATCTGCTACTGGGTTGGGAGCACATCACTTCTGCAGGCCACTCCAACCTGTATTGCACTGCATATCGCCAACCCAACAGGAAGCCTTGCAGACCACATGCAACAATCAGAGCTCCTAGGCTGAGACAACAAATAGCTAAGCATTGCTCCAGGGACTCTAGCTAGAATATATCCACACCAGAAATGACCACACAAAGCAAAGAACCCCAGAGAGTAGACAACAATACCACCGCCCTGTTGTGGATCGGGGGAGCCCTTTAGCATCCATACACTATCATGGCAAGAGCCAGGACAAAGAAAGAATGTCAGTGAATGACATGCTGTTGAAGCAGCCAGGGTTGGGTGCCCCTACTGGGGCTGCCCACAGCAACGATGGGAGGCAAGACATAATGGAAGGGATGATGGACAGGCTATCAAAGCATTCATGACGCACTGTTCACTACTCTCAGGGAGGATCTACAAGAGACGAAAGGACAGCTTTCAGCTGAATTGAAGGAGCTGAGACACGATCTGGAAGAAGTAGGCAATCGGGTGGCAGCATTGGAGAATGGGACACCAACAAGGATGAAGAAATAGAAATGATGCAGCAATAAATCATCTGGCTGCGGGAACAAAACATCAACCTTGAGGCTCACACCAAAGATCTAGAAAACTGCTCCAGAAGAAATAATGTTGGCATCCGAGCGGTACCATCACAAGATGAGGGAGACGATCCTAAGGCCTACGTCCTTGCTCTCTTCCACCATGTCCTGGGCAGTGAGCACACCAAAGACACCAAAATAGACCGAGTAAACCGTGTGGGCCCACCTAGATTTTCAAACTAAAGAGCTGATCATTCGCAAAGCAAGAGCGGCCCATCAAGGACACTTTCCGACTTTCTTTCATGACCAAGCCATGTCCACGCTGTGCAAAAGAAGGGTATTCTGTGGCATAACCAACCATTTAAAGGAGCAAGGAATCTCATATTCATGGGAGCACCCATTTTGGATCATCTTCAGGTATGAGGGAAAGCTGAGACAGCGCCGCTCCTTTAAAGATGCCCAAGAAGCCCTAGGGATAATGGACTCCATGGAACATGACCAAGAAAATAAATCCCAGGAGAACGCCGGCAATCGATGTCCATGATGGCAACTTGTTGGGAAGCCCCCTCCAAGCTGAAACCAGACATTGCAACTATCACTAAAGAAAGAGGAGTAGTGATTAGTTCGCTAACAAAACCGCCAGACTGGCTTCCACCTGATCAGATATATTTTATAGTTGGGAAACATCACCCTAGGCAGGCCGCGGGGCCCTACTCACCCCACTACTAACACGCAATGGAGAACTCTATAATTCTGCTTGAATGGGTGAGAGAACTGGAAACAACTGGACCCTCATTGGCCTACGATCCCTACAGGCTACCGTATGTTGACAAACTGCGTGTTTTATTTACCCGGACGAATGCTCTTGGGGCCCAGTAGAAACAGCTAATCCATTTTATAAATTGATCGGCAAATCCAAAGTGATGTAATGTGTCAAAGAGATATATCCATCACACCCTGTTGAATGCCTTCTTAGCATCAATCGACAGGAATAGTGCCTTCTTGCATGATCGATGGATTCCATCCATGAACTTGAAAAGGCATTTGGTATTGTCTCCTCCCTGTCTAGAAGGGATGGAGCCTGCTTGATCTGGATCAACCAGGCCTCCCATCAGTGGAGTGATATCTACTTGACAGATAATGAGAAAAACACATATTTGGCCAGGGTGGCTCACATAATATGTGGATTCACCAACTGTGGCTACAAGTTCAACTTTAAGAAATCTAATATAGCATTTCTAAGTGCCCTATTTTTAGGTTTCAAACTTACACAGGACTTCCTAGAGAAGTGTGCTCTACTGCAGCCTCCAAATACTCTATGGAAACTGTAATCCTAGTTTGGATTTCGTAATTTTGACACAACTGCATAATTGATTATTCACAACACATTCAATCATTATTTAAATTGATTCATCATGATATTTCCAGTTCTCATAGGAGATTAGAATGCACAAACATACTCGGATCATTACAAGCTGACTTACTTGCAACACATCACTTACAAACATGTATTAATACAATGAACCTGGTCATCCATGTAATTGCGGGTGCCATTGGCTTTACCTATATCACCTTAAACAAAGTTGAAACATGCCCATTACATATAAATTACATTTATATTCCATTGTGGGAATACATTTTGCATCCAGTGAATAAATACTGAGTGCAGTGCAAATGGCTATAATTAAAGAGCAGCCACTTGCACAAGGGAAACACATTATTGTCGTCACTCCTGTTTGAGCCTTAGAGGCTGTCTCAAAAGCTAGAGTTCCTAATTCTAAAGCCATCCTTTCTAGATGGATACAATGGACAACATCCTTGCCGGCTGTTGATGTAGACTTCGTCTTTGACCCGTCTTCACAAACACAAGAGTGTCTTCAATATGAGCATGTCCCATGCCTAGCAATATTTTTCCACTTGATCAGTATAAACATATTGTTCATACAGATGCTTCTGCCTAACCTACTATAGGCACCAAACACCAATATTCAGTGGTGTGCACCACTGTTCTTGGTGCGATGTTGAATGGAAAATTCCAACCACAAAAAACTTGCACACAGTCCTTAGGGGACTGCACTGCGCAGTTGGCTAAACTGAGATCCATGTTACTTGCACTGGAACCTACGGATCCTGGATTCCCTACACTTAAAGTGTGTGATTTATTTTATGGTGTCCAGTCTTGTAATGATAATTTGCATTATTGACACCTAAATGAATTGAAATATTCTAAATGCAACATAAACAAGCATAAAATGCTTTTGGTGAAGGTGGCAGACCTTAAAGGATGGTAGCCACACATTCATGCTCTTCATACATTAGATTTTCAACATGTGAAGAGGCCAAATCTGCAGTTGTGACTGCAATGATTGCTGTAATTACTCATGCTCAAACAAGGGTAGACAATGATATATTAGCTACCGTTAAGGCTACATGCAACAGCACCCCTTTACCTAGGGACTTCAAAGACTTAATACACATATCATGTATGTGAACAAAATGCTCCCTTCATTGCAACTCCAGGAATTGTTGATCGTTTGACTCCCAACCACAGACTAGCCTGAGCGATAGCTGTGCATGAAGGTGTCTCTTCTGCACATCCAGGTGTGGTGGCCAAAATTGTGCTTCTGCAGCAACATTATTGGTAGCATGGGTAATACAAAGAGGCCAAGAAATCAGTCCTTTGTTGTGACATTTGTCAACAGAGTAAAACTTCCACCATGACTTGTTCACCGTTGACACACCTGAACATTTCTAACAAACCTTTTAGATGCACTTATTTGGACCACTGTGGTCCTTTCAATTCGGATGGAGCTTTTAAATGTATCCTACTTGCAGTTGAATCTTGCACCAGCTTCCACTGGGTGTAGCCACAACATTCGGCTGATGCTCCCACTGCTATTAAAGATTTGCAAATCTTTATCAGAACATATGCATGCACTACATTCCTTTCAGACCAGGGCCTTGCTTTCGCCTCTGCTGTTCCATTGTGGAGAGGATGAACCTTGACTTAAAGCAGTCCTTAACAGCAAGAGTATTAAGTACAGGGAGTAGTTGGTTCCACCATCTATATGGAGTACAGTGAGCACTTAATATCTCCCTATAAGATCTCTGGGTGGCCAAATTCCATACAAGATACTTTTTGGCATCAAATTATATGTTCCAGACCTTGATGGTCCAGACATTGTGGCAGCAGCCATGCCCTTTGATGTAAAGGATTGTGGTGCTATCTTTCAGGACTTACAAAACGTCTGTGATGGCCAATCCAACGAGCAGTTGAAGATGTCTAATTCTGCATGAATCAAGGAGAAACCAGCACCTTCCAACTGAATTCCATAAATTGGGGATCTCGTTTGAGAAAGAATTGCTGTAAAGAAGGAATTTGGACCCTTATAACGAGCACCACTGCTAGTCCTTGTCATTCAAGGTACAAGAGCTGAAAAGTTGCCACCACTTGCTAGTTAGAAAAAAAATGGTGTCTCTATGGATCACATTAAATTGCATCATGTAGCCGATTCTAAACAGTAGGTCATGAGGAGTCCTTGTAGTTCCTTAACTTCTCTCACTACCATACAGGAAATTCCTCTGCAGCTTTCGAGCACCATTGAATTTGTTTCCCCCAACTGAAAGTGGGGGGCAGAGAATGTACTCTGGGTAATTCCCAATACTGCTACAAAGTCAAGCTACTCAACTGAAGTGAGTACTGTACTACTACTGTGTCTACTGCAGCTGATGGTATTTCTACTGATCCACCTCTCCTGGGACCTTACTGGTTTTCTTACTGTACCTGTGGCTCCTGGTTTTCAATGAATGGTTCCGGTTATTATGTTTTTTATTATTTTTCATCCAACTCATTTGATAGTTCCTCCATTTTAAGCACTCCGCCTACTTTGGACTGTGTTTTCGTTCATGGATGAAATGTACTTACCTTGTCCTTCTTTGGAAATAAGGTTGGATAACAATTCCTTGGTTTTTCTAGTCCTTTGGAATGACATTTTGACTGCTTTCTTCTCATTGATAAATTGGCGTTACCTTTCAGAACACCTTGCCACAGAACTGGTAAATGAGGTGTTAATGCCTCCTTCATCTTTACACAAGTGAAAAAGAGACTTGTCCCTTGTGAACATTTCAGCTGTTCCAGTAACTGATGGAATTATTTAGGATAAAGTACCTTGCTATATCTTCGGACCGACGAAAATACTGTAAATCCCTTCTCTATTTAGGTTTTCAATGGGTGATGTTTTTGTCCCTGGGTTACATTCTGACGATTACGATGTTGAGACTGTAAACTCCATGCTTTTGAATCTGGAATACTATACTGTTCAGCTGACTTGTATTTAAATTCTGCTAATTATGGTGAAATGTTTTGATGCCATCATTATTTGCATTGAGATAGTGTTCAACACACACCCATATTTATACACAATGGGAACATTGTCCTACTCCCCCACAAGGGAGCTCCAAAATATATAGGGATAAACTCGCATATTTTTCCGGACACTAAGCATTAGACCCAAAATCTTTTTATTCTAAACTTTTCCCTACACCAGCAAAGACATTTTTCACAATTGGCAACATTTCACTCATTACACTGAACAACAGCTCAATAACATGTAACAGAATGGAACATTTAACTCCACATGTTCAGGTACTAACAGGTGGTTATTGTAGACAGTGGACACAAATAGTTGTTATGCTCATTTCTTTAATTCCACACGGGGGTTTAAGGCAAGCAGACCCAACCCTCATTATTCCCACTCTCAACACTCAGATATTGTGACCACCTATTTGGAGGGAAATTTTGGCAACAATGATTGGAACATTCCATCATGTCTGCAGTGAAACAACATCTTTCTCTCCTTTTGGGAGAAACAGACCTATCTGACTTTCTATGGGGCCCAAAGTCTCCATGTTCAAAACAATATATTTATGCCACATATAATTATATTTGGAAAGTATCTCAAATGGAAGCTGCTGCACATTTATGACAAATTGATCAAGATAATTTGAACAAAGTACTTGCTGTTGTTAATAGTAGTATTCATACATTGTCTTCTCGGATTTACATCGAGAATAACATTGTGTCGTCTGCTATCAATTTTATGCACAGTGACATGTGTTCTTTATACCATGGGCAAAGACAGCTCGGATCTATCATGCGGTTTAGCTGGACACTTTAGGTACTAAAAAATGGCTGCATGCCATGGTGTTACCTTCATTCTATGCAAATATTCTTGCTTTTCATTCTGACATTTAAACAATGGCTCATGGCCAACAAAGACACCGCTTACAAAACGAATCACCTCGAGAAGTTTGAACAACTCCCATTCACAATAGCTGAAACACCCTCTGCAGTGTGGCTGATACATGCAGTAATATCTTTGCCGATTTCAACATTCCAGTTCACAGATTGCATGAAACATTTCCGAGTAGGTAGATATAAAGCCCTAGGGGGGAGTTTTATTCATGATTTATGTTCACTCCCATTCTCTTATCAATGTGAACAGGCTGAGAAGGAGTGCAACTCTTTTGTTGGTCATTCACTTGTCTGTAAACATGTTACCATTCATGGTGCATGCAATGCTTTGGTAGCGAATTTGGCCTGTTATCTAAAAGGAATACCAACCCCTTTATTTCTCCCTCTCACCACTATCCTTTCCAATGGAAGCTATTTAATGTTAAGCGACCAAGATTGCTGCGGCATGAAGGCAAGAATCCTGTATATTTTATCGTTCTCCCAGATAGTGACCTGCTGCAATAATGTGCATTTTCCACATACCCATACAGTCTCTGATATTTCATTGTAGCCTTCAATTCTAACTTTGAAGGCAGATTTACAAGCCAAAGCAACTCAAAGCCTTATTCTTTAAAAAGGATGTGGCATTTACGTCTGCCCAAGAGCCTTTTGAACTACAGGTTGCAAGGACATCCAGTGAAATACAGTCCTTTTTGAATACCGATCTTCCATTTTATTTCGGTGAGCTTCTGCACCGAATATTTAATGCCTAAAGTACTTCTGTTATTGCACACTTTTTTGAAGCAATCAAGAATGGCTTAGTTAGTTAATTCTAGAAGATGGTTAGAGTAACACCAGCATGCATTCATTCCTTTTTTTCTACCATGTTCAAGGGCATACCCTTGCTGTTATTTCTCATTTGCAGCATTATGGTTCTATTTTTGTTACTGCGCAATGGATGTTCCATTTTGAAGCCTATTGATACTGGAACTACCACAGGCCCCGCTGTGCCATGAGCTCATAATACAACTCTTTGGAGTCCCTTTGCTCCAGGAACTGAACACTGACTAGTCATTGTCATTCAAACCAACATTTTATTTTTTTTGCAGAGTTTTATATAGCGTGAACTAGACCCGAACCGAATCAGGTATCAGAGCCCTTGACATATTTTTCCATTTACGTTACATGAGGACACACTTTCATTTTAGGCACGGGGAGATTAAGTGATTTGCCCAGAATCACAGGAGGTTTTGGCGTCGTTACCGAGACTCGAACCCAGATCCCCAGGTCCGAGGTCGAGCGCCCTAGCCGTTAGGTCAACTCCTCTCCAACTCCAGGTTCACCTGCGTATAGCCAGCGTTTTATTGCCAATGGTGCCCCTTCAAATGGGCAATGGATGACTGTTTAGCTCTGTATCTGCCTGTTCCTGTTGACATGGACATGTTGACATGGACATGAGCCTGATAACAAACCATGAACCACTACTGCAATAGCCTATATGCAGGACTAAATCGATCTGTCCTGCATAGGCTGCAGGTTGTCCAAAATGCCGCTGCCCGTCTGGTCCTGAAATGGCCGAGGAGGTCATCGGCCTCGGCCGCTCTCAAGGCCCTACACTGGCTACCCATCCATAAACGCATACTGTTCAAAATCCTCGTGATTACCTTCAGAGCCTACCATCGACAAGGACCCAAATACTTTCTCCCTTGGTTCAAACTGTATGCACCCACACGTTCCCTCAGATCAGCTAATATGAACCTATTACAGATCCCCAAATTCAGACTTTCAACAAGAGGAGGTAAATCCCTCGCTACCTTGGGTGCTAAGGCCTGGAATAAACTCCCACCCAATTTGCGTCTGATCTCCATTGAGAAAGACTTCCGCAAGGCTCTGAAAACTTGGATTTTTAACCTCTCAGATACGGTCTGTATGACACTGGTTTAGCCAGAGTGTTTCAGCATGGACAAGATGGATGTTGCGAGCTGATTTTTTTTCCGGCCTGTCATCTAGGCTACGGGCTATAAGCGCCAAGATACTCCCTGGAGTGACAGCCGCGCTATATAAGTGTATAAAATAAATAAATAAATACATTTTTGGAGTTGTCCCATGCGCTAGCTTCAAGATGCATGGTATTAGCCATTCGCTCCAGAGGAGCTGAGTGTTTCAGCATATGAAATATTAAATATTGGCTCAAATAACACAGATTCAGGTTGCCAGACTTCTTCCTCAGCATGGGCTGATAACAATGATCATGCCCGTTCTTTGGAGGTTTAAATGGGGCAATTTCAGAATCATCATCTGTAGAGACAGAACCCGTTCTTGATTTACTAAACATAGATCTTGTGGAAGAAATCTTGGGTGACTCTAGTTCACCTTAATTTGGCCACACTTTCCAAATTGTCATGTTATATTTTTTATTATGATTATAATTTTTTTGTATAGCATTTCACTTTGGATTTGCTTGGCTTGTGCATTTGTTTTATTATTTATTTAGTCGCTAAGTTACTTTCCTGACCAAGGAGGGGGTGTAATATTTCCTGTTCTGGGCCCACTTTCATTTTCCCTTGGTTGCTTGTATTAGTAACTTTAGGCTGCCTTTGCCTTGCACACCCACACATAATGCATTTGGTTTTGTGACATGATATTATTTTGGAAATACGCTGTGATTATTATTTGTTATTTGCTGACTCTTCTTGGGGTTCAGTCTAAAGATTTCATACAAGGTTGAAGAACATAGTGCAACATCTTCTAATGTTTTTGGACACAACACAGTAGCAGAGCTGCTTTTTTTAACACAATAGTACCTATCATATAAATTGTGTCTAAGTTACATGGAGAGCAAAGGGGAGAATTCCAACAGAGAGACCAGTCTTGGAATGGAGGCAGCAGCATAGCGTAAACTAAGTTACAATGTATGGTGTGAACCACTTAACTACACACACCAGGTATGGGGCCTGGTGTTAATCCCTGAGCCACTAGTCTAACCCTGTGCCAGATATTGAGGGTAGGCCTAGATAGATATATTATTTGTCATGGTTGGGATTTCATTGTTTATATCCTTCTAATAATGTTGATTATGTTGCTTAGTTGTATCAGTTGCCTAGTCTCAGCACACCTGCTTCAAAATGGACTACAATAGTTTCAATAAATGTATTGTAAACTTCCTTTGTGTCTTATTTCTGTTTAATATGGGCATTCGTGAGTGAGAACGAAAGGTGATGGTCTGTTTCCATGAGCCCTTGGGGATTAGAGGTTCATGGTTTGCCTAAATCACTTGTTACTCTGGAAAGGTTAAGAGTGCTGGGGAGGCATTGTGAACTGGTCGGATTTGGGCTACAGGTACGACATGGTAGAGAGGCTGTGTCCCTACATTCTGATGTCCTGTTCTCCCAAGGCATAGTTCTGTTTCCAAACAGAGTCCCAGCAACACCCCTTACCTGTACCATGGTGGGCCAACATTAGTAACCTAACAGTGCCCCACTCCACCAGAACATGTGAGTTGCCTTTAGGTGTCTTTCAGCGGCTTTCCTCCTACTGGGTCTTCATTGCCTCCCACACCTTTACCTTAACTGTCTCCAACCTTTTCTATAACAATGTAAATCACCTGAGCTACTATTATTAGAGTTGTGGCCACTCCATGCAAAATTATCAGCAGTGATCACATCAGAGGATCAGTCAGCTTTGTCAGTCCTGATGTAAAAAAAAATACTTTAACAATTTAGGAATGCCTCTTTATGGGTAATTAATAACTTGCCATAGCAGCAATATCCCTGGAAACAATGTCATAATAAGTCACACCAAAGCTTCCTAATTTATTACTCAAACATCAGCTTTAAATATAACATAATCTGTATTGCTAAATTGCATTTTTACAGTGAAGAGTATCTTGGTGACCAAATAACATATGTTTATTGTTCACCAACTCGATTGTTGGAATGGTTACAACTCAAATTGGAAATTCAATTCAACCATTTTCCTCCAAACATCAGATGATGTTATTCTAATACACACATTTGCATTTTCAATACAGCGGTTTTAATTTTGGTACAAGCATATTTATTCAAGCACACAAAAGCTTCTAAGTTAGTAGGCTGGGCTGGCTACAAGAGAGGTACTTACAGGTAGCCAGAGTGTCCTGTAACTCACGAGCTACTTGTTGGAGAAGCCTGTTTTAACTTTTCTTGTCTGGGGGGTGACAGTGGCTGACCTCACCAATGAAAGGTGACAGGCAGGCAGGAAAGTCACCATGCTTCTCAACCTAAGAGGAACGCTGCAACAGCACGAGAGGACAAATGTGCATGGCAAAGAGAAGGAGGTGGGCATTGGGACAAGAAGGGTCATAGTGAAAAGGATGCCACTGCGGTCTCACTCTGTGTGCAACAAAGTGTAAATATAAGAATATTTCGAAAAGCATCCTTGTCAAAACGAAATCAGTACCTTACCTTACAACTACTCTTGTGCTACGAATACTATCTCGTTCCAAGCCAATAAACAGCTGTGCAACGCAAAGGATACAAAACTTTGCTTACTGCTCCCTACGCAGATATATGTGACTGATGCACCAATGAAATAGTGACATGCCTGTACAATAGGAAAACTCCATACATCATAAATGACAATTACATCAACCAATGACTGATGAGTGTAGGCTGAGCCGTGTGTGAAATAACAAACAATCAATAGCTGAGTGAGGGCTGACCTTTTGGTGCATGTGGTGTATATATTGGATTAAGTCTGATGCCTACAATGACATAAATACATTACAGGCACTGGATAAGTTTACAGTTTCACCAAATTAATTCCATAACACCTGCCTTCGAAAGAGGGGGTCTGGATTTCATGTAGGGGTTTATTCTAAATCAAGGGATATCGGCAACATATTCATTTTGCATCTGCTCTCTGAATTTGACCAGGTGGGGCCAGGTGGGCACTCGTTTTTGGCGATCAGTATTTTTTTTTAACTAGTTGACTTTGGCCTAGAATAAGCGAGAGAGAAAAACACATAACGGGGAAAGAAGGAGAAAGTAAAACACTGAAAATTGTTATAGGAGGTGAAATTAAGGATGAAAAAGATCCACTACACAGGAGATAAAGAGATTAGGAATTTCTGCTGGTGGATGAAAAATGCATTAGATGAAACCACGACTAAGCAGCCTCGATATTAAGCACAATGACATTCTATACCGCCTTCTGGGGGTGTCTGAGCAAAACTTTGAGACAGTTACTCCTTTGCAAATTAAGGACTGTAATCATACTGTAAAATCAGTGACTGTTTTACAAGGTTGTTGAACATGTGTAGCAAAAAGGGAATTAGACTAAATATGGATTTTTGTTTTAACATAATGGTGCAGTAGTACGGAAACCGTGTTTAGGAATGGTTATATGATTACACGCAAACTGCAATAACCACTAATGTACAGGAAAAAAAACATTTGGCTTCCATGTCCCTTGGCGGGAGAAAAGGAAATTGAGTGGCGGTTTTGTTTTTTGGCTCAGCTTTTGACAGCCTAGGTAATGGCGTAGGGCCTTATTACAAGTACAGGACTGCCGTACTCGTGATGGCGGCCTGACCACTGCCCCCACTGCGAGACCGCCCGCAATATTCTGAATGTGGCTGTCAGACCGCCACAGGACCTCCAAGTCCGCCAGGGATCCAGAATCCTGTGGCTTGGGTGCATCGCTCAGGAGGCAACAATATGCTAGTGGTGCCGCTGCAGCACTGTCGAGCAAATTATGAGTTGCCTGTCCAACTCTCTTTTTGTGAGCCTGCCATCAAAAGGGTGACAGAGAGGCAACTAAGAGGGATAGAACAGGGCCCCTTGCCACTCTGGGCCAGGAGGGGAATGCAGGGGAGTTCATGTTGTGCCATCATGCATAAGCACCCCTTTTCCTGCACATTGTCGCATGCCCCACATGGAGCATGCCACACCGTGCAGGAACATGCAGTCGGCATTCTCATGGCAGTGGTCTGCATGGGAGGCTCTCCTATGAGTCTAACAGACCCCGGCTGTGAGACCGCTACAGCACCACCAGCCGGTCATTGATTACACTTGTAATCCAGCAGGCAGGCACACTAAGTGCTTAGCTGTCCTCCTGTCAGCGTGGCGGTGGCAGGCCGGCAGAAGGACCGCCAAATTCCTAATAAGGCCCTAACCTTTTAATCGCTATATATTCATTTGCTATTGTTAAACAGAGGGAAAGGCTTTCGCTGTGCACAGTTGTACTTCAAATTCCATACATCCTTAATATGCCCGTTTGAATTGCATGAGCAGTCCCCTTTCTAGAACCCTTAAACGATTATAAAGAACATATACTATTCGCAACATAAGCTAAGGGTATAATTTGCAAATATAATAATGAAAATGACTGCTCTGTAAATTTGACAACTAGAGCGCATTTAATATGATGGTTGAAAAAGAGCCCAGCCTGCACACAGTAATTAAAACTAAAAGGAAACTAATGGAGGTATTGGACACTTAAATTGAGGTCCATTCAACCAGATCAATTCACGGTGATTGGTAGGAACAGGGAGAGCCACTTCAAGCATAAATAAATGGAGTCAAGATGCAAAAGCTAAATGTATCTGAAACGAAAAACTATTAAATTGGAGATGCCAAACAGTGCGTTTAGCCTGAATTTGTAATAATTGTGTATGCAGTGTTTTGAGAAAAGGGTTTGAGAAATACAATAATGCTTACCCGTCCATAAATGTACTTGTCAGGAAAATCAATGCAACAGTTTCATTTTCATAAATATTACAGCAGTAGCTTCATGGGGTAAACCAAGTTGAAATTAACTGTTGCTCAACCAGTGATGATTGCTTTCAGCTTATGATAACAAATGTAAAAAGAAAGTTAAGTTTGAACTGTGAGCTGAATTATAGTTCACCTCTACACAAGATAACGAAGCTGAAATGCAGTATGAGACAAACAGCAATGGAGCACAGCAATCTTAAATGCACTTTCGATGGGGCACTTGTCAGAACAATTGCACTTTTCAGACCCCTAATTTAATTATTTTAGTCCGAGTTTAGAATAGCAATTTAATGCTACTGCTTGGTAAGATCTGACTTCATTACTACGCCCTATTTCCAATATTCCTACCTTGGCCAAACTATTGGAAAAATGTGTGTACCTCCAGCTGACAAGGGATATTGATCACTTTGACCTTCTTAACAAACACCAATCAGGCTTCCGAGCAGGTCACAGCACTGAATCAGCCATGACACATATAATTGACAACGCGCTACAAATCCTTGATCAGAATGGAACCTGCCTACTCATCCTGCTAGACCTCTCTTCAGCCTTTGATACGGTCAAACATGAGAACCTGAAAGATCTTCTGAAACACAGAATGGGATTATCAGGGTCAGTGCTAAACTGGTTTACCTCATTTCTCCAAAATCAGACACAACAATTCAAGGTCAATAACTCCCTGTCCAACCCTGTCCCAGTAACTTTGGGAGTTCCGCAAGGGTCATCTCTATCCCCGACATTGTTTAATCTTTTCATGGAACCACTCACCAAAATTCTAAACGCGTCTAACATGCAATATCACATGTACGCTGACGACACACAACTATACCTTAAGATCCACACCTTAGAAGACATCAAATTACTTAACACATCGTTTAGGAATACCCAGACATGGGTGGCAGAAAACCATCTCAAATTGAATGCCCTAAAAACCGAATTCCTTCTATTAGCTCCACCCGCCCAAGTCCCCATAATGCAAGACTGGATCAAACATCCTACGGCACTCAACGTTCAACCGACCATCGTGGACTCAGCGAAATCGCTGGGAATAACTTTTGACAGTAACCTCAATATGCAAAAACACATCAGCAACGCTACAAAGGGAGCAAACTTTCAGATAAACACATTGAGGAAGATGAAACCCTTCCTGCCAATCAATTTCTTCAAGCAGGCAATACAAGCTCCAGTTATCCCAAGAGTGGACTACGGGAATGTCTCTCTTTGTGGCCTAGCCAAAACAACAACTGCACCGCTAAGAGCTTCAATCAGTGCTGCAGCAAGACTCATAACTGGTTCTAAAAGAAGCGCCCACACCTCCCTGGACCTAAAATCCTTGAATTGGCTACCTCTGGAAGCCAGAATTCATTTGGAAATAGCATGTATGACGCATATAGCCATGCATCACAAAGCACCCAGCTATCTGGCACAGAAACTGACGATCTCGGGTGGGATCAGATCTTCAAGAAGTGCGGAAAACCTACTACTTAAACCGCAAAGATTCAACAAGAAGAAAACGTATAACCAAACCTTCTCAGGGATGGCGCCCAGAATCTGGAATGCCTTACCCCCAGAAACCAGACTTAACTCCTCTACTGCTTCTTCCAAAAAGGAAGTAACATCGATTCTCATGGCCTAATTCACCCGAGGATGGTCTAAAGAAATTTCAAGACCAAATGTATCCTCGCTACTAACCCTTATTTTGACAAGGGACCATCTAGGCACCCAGACTTCATATCTTCCCTTTACTTGACGCAACCGGATAGTTTTATGTTGTACCTTTACTACTCTGTTTTTACAAAATGTTATGTATACGTGTTTTGAATTGCTTTTAATTGATGTATAAAGAACTTTATTTACTGTGAAGTGCTCTGATATCCGCAAGGGTTTTGTTAGCGCTCTATAAAACTTTCAAAATAAATACAATGATTGCAAGAGTAATGAAATTGTGATATTAAAACCTTCCCTCTGCTTTTTTAACCCCTTACATGCACAGCCCGCCCCCCCCCCCTGTGTTGTGCACCATTTCTGAACTTTGCGCGTAAGTCTTTCTAAATTTTTTTCACAAAAGATATCCAGGCCAAATTTACACCCATTTTAAGTCAGGCCTACAGACAACTTTAGTTCTCATGCCAGTCTCGTTTCCCAAAAACCTTAATGAATTACAAATATTTATATATGTATATATATATATATATATATATATATATATATATATATATATATATATATATATATATATATATATATATATATATATATATATATATTTATATATATATATATATATTCATTCTTCAAAACAAATGAGCACTCGAAAGAACTCGATTTGAAGAGGCACACTGAAAAGGATTTAGTGATGGCATCAGAATTCACTTCCCTTTGGAGAAAAAGTCACAAAGCCTTGCGCGTAAACGGAGCTTAACTGTGCCCCTTGTTCACAGGCTTTTCATGTCATGTCACAGGTGAATAAACAAGCACTTTACCCAGCATGCAATGTGTCCTGCCTTCAGTAGGAAACAGGTGAGTACACAAATGCGGCATGTTGGGACTTGTAGTTTGTACTTCTCACCTTAGTGGGCTTTGCAGTGCTCATTGCAAGTCACAAAGATCAGTGTGTCCTGCGCTTGACATTTACTGTCTCTCTTGTATTTTAACCCTCCAGTGGGCCTCCGCAGCTTCAACTCCTCCTCAATTTTGCCGTCCTTTTCACCACTAGGAGACTTGACACAGTTCTGTCATGGTCAGCGACTAGCTGCCGCCCCCCCCCCAATCCGGCACCCAACACCAAGGAACGTGGACACGAGACGTGTTTACTCTTTGGAAGGCGGGCGCTAGTCGCCCGGCCGTATTTATTAAAGTATGAAATTAAAAAGGGTTTTAATTGCATAATCAACAATGAAATACAAAAATCAGCAGGACATTCAGTTATACAATCGTTATCAACAAGTTTGAGAGCCTGACCTTAACAAAACTCTAATACAAGTTGTTCCTAGCTTAACTAAACATCCTATCTTGATTTTTGTACATTTCTGGCCATATGGCAGGGTCACTACCGGTGTCAGGTCCTACAAGCTGCGCCTTCCCCTTAGAAGTGCGCATGCGCAGTGTTACCCCGGGAATTGCCCGGTCTACGCCCCAAACTCCATTTACCCACTAAAGGAGGGCCCTTACTCTGCGCCGATGGCGTCATGAGTCCACGCGCGCGGGGTGGCTACCAGCCTAAGGAAAGCGTGAACTACTCCTACCCGCGCTCCTTTGCATATTACCTTGCCCCTGGAGTACTGGGAGTGGCCCGCAGGCTCCTCCCCCTGGGCGGGAACCTCCATAGGATGATGCCCGCCCCCTCAGACCTCAAATATGTGCTCACCGATAATGACCTTACCGCATGCCCCATACCTAATAAATACGACGACCTATGGAAAAAAGTCTAAAGGACAACTACACTGGCTAATAAATAACAGTATCCACGCATAGCTAAAGGGGAAAAAAGGTCTAACGATACATGGCATAAAATTACAATTCGGTTCACGCATGTTGCTCATAATCACAATAACTACGTATATCTACAAAGGGAAAAAAGGCCTAAAGACACATATCTTCAAATATAGTTCACTTCACACATCATTTTTCTACAAAGGGAAAAAAGTCCTGACAACAGATCACAAAATACCACAACAACCTACTCTCTCCCGCGGTCTATACCTATGAAACTTACCATTAGACCGGACATAACGCTGCTTAAACTTTGTACCAAGGGATGGTGGGTGGGAAACAAAGAAGCCCCGAACGCGGGGCACAACGTTCAGCGAGGGAGCGTCCAGGGACAAGGAAGTCTCCTGGGCGCTCCCTACCTCTTATTCCCGAGGGGCCGGGTGGCCCCTCCTCACGCCCGCCCCCCCCGACCCGGAACCAGTCCATTGATTCCGGGTCAGGAGGGGCGCCGGCCAATCGGCGGTGGGCCGCGCCCCCAGGGCACGCCCCCACCGTCGAAAGACCCGAGGGGAGGGGGGTGAGGCGGTCGCCGCGCCGCCATGCGTGCGGGGGGGCCGAGGGCCCCCCCTTTTCACATGGTCAGCGACTAGCTGCCGCCCCCCCCCCAATCCGGCACCCAACACCAAGGAACGTGGACACGAGACGTGTTTACTCTTTGGAAGGCGGGCGCTAGTCGCCCGGCCGTATTTATTAAAGTATGAAATTAAAAAGGGTTTTAATTGCATAATCAACAATGAAATACAAAAATCAGCAGGACATTCAGTTATACAATCGTTATCAACAAGTTTGAGAGCCTGACCTTAACAAAACTCTAATACAAGTTGTTCCTAGCTTAACTAAACATCCTATCTTGATTTTTGTACATTTCTGGCCATATGGCAGGGTCACTACCGGTGTCAGGTCCTACAAGCTGCGCCTTCCCCTTAGAAGTGCGCATGCGCAGTGTTACCCCGGGAATTGCCCGGTCTACGCCCCAAACTCCATTTACCCACTAAAGGAGGGCCCTTACTCTGCGCCGATGGCGTCATGAGTCCACGCGCGCGGGGTGGCTACCAGCCTAAGGAAAGCGTGAACTACTCCTACCCGCGCTCCTTTGCATATTACCTTGCCCCTGGAGTACTGGGAGTGGCCCGCAGGCTCCTCCCCCTGGGCGGGAACCTCCATAGGATGATGCCCGCCCCCTCAGACCTCAAATATGTGCTCACCGATAATGACCTTACCGCCACAGGCCAGTATTGTTAACCGACGATCTGGCCTCCCCCTCTAGCCCCTATCTAAGGACACATCCTCCTACCCCAGCCCTCCAGCCAAGCCCAGATATTGTCAGCCCATAGGACATTACCCTCTTCTGTCAGATGAACCCCGTCTCTCAAGTAATACTTTTGACCCCAGATGCACCCATGAGGTATTGACTGTAACACGGGGGTTCGGAACAACCTATCCAGCCGTGTGTTGATCCTCTTTACCGAGTGATTCAACGCCCTGACTGAATCGCCCCCCCGCCACTGAAGTCGAGGTATTAGTTGTGACCATACTAGTGTGCACCCGGGGCAGGTCCTAGCTATCCAACCCGCTGTTGAGATAATCTCCTCAATCAAGGTGCGCCTGCCCAGTGTTGCCAAATCGTTCTCCCCAAGGTGAAGTATCACCACTGACGGTGGAGCCCGCTGGCGTGCCAACAGCCCTTGGAAGAATCCCCTAAACTCGTGAAGACACAACCCTCCTCTGCCAAAGAACGTGATATTCAACCCTAGTTGTGCCGCCCTTTCCTTCTTGTCACCTGACAGGAAAACACATTCCGCTCGCTTAACATATGAATGACCAACAATCCAGACATCGTTCTTTGTTGTTTCCTGGTCGCCGCTCCGTGCCGATGAATATTGGCGGTGCCCGACGACAAATTCCTCCCCTGCGTAACAGGTCTGAGAAACTGTAAGAGAGCGGAAAAGAGACCAAGCGTGAGTGACAGGTAATCATAACATGTCAATCCGAACATAACGTTTATAGCAGTCTGACGACCACCTCCCAATTGTCTTCACTCTGTCCACTGGGAGGCCCCCCGCCACCGCCTCAGTTGCTGCCCCAATCCTGAAAGAATGAGATCCAAAATCTCTAGGATCAAGACCCGCTTTTGTAACCCCAATTTCGAACACTCTCCTGAATTGATACCTGGTCAAGGGGCTCCCGTCGGCGTGACAGAGCAACGCCCTGCCTACTGAACCGACCAATAATCCCATGAGTGTTTCCACGTGCCTCACCGGGCAGCACGGGTTGGCGGGGGCCCGTTGCAGAACTATGGTGTGACCCCTAGCTTCTTGATCGGTCTTTGATTTCTGGATAATCACCCACATGGTGTCACCCCTTATCGTCACCCCAGCCTTCTGCAAGCCACCTAGTATGTCAGCCTTAGATCCTGCAACAAGTTCACTAATTCTCAGTGCCCCATAAAATGCCAGGGAGAATGCCGCCCTAAAAAGAAGCACTTCCCACTCTGAGTTACAAACACTCTCCAGCGTGCCCAGTAAGGCTGTTAGCCGGGCCAACCCCATGGGCTTCCTTTTATCCTTCTGGTGTCCTTGAATACGGCGCCATCCCCTTAAAGCCTTGCGTATCATAAAGGTATTGGTGGGATCCCGAAAGCCCCTAGCTTGAGCGAAGAATGACACTGCTGCCCTATGTCTGGTTGCCGCTGCTACTGAGCGCCCCTCTTTGTGCATCCATTCTAAATAGGCTGCAAACCCATCCTCCTTTGCCCAAAGCACTTCCCACTGTGGCCCCAAAAAGGAACAATAAGACAGAAACGCCCCTTCGTAAGCCGTCTTGGTCCTGGGGGCTAGGCTAGCGACCACGAGGTCTTGTAATCTGGGGCACCAATCTGCCAAAGTACTGCTGGGAAGTGTGCTGGCGAGGGGTCTGCTGTGGGGAGATGCTCCCTGAAAACCTGCATTTTGAAGCGAGAAAGGGCGTCAGCAGCATTGTTTAAAACACCAGGGACATGTTTGGCTCTAAAATTGGCATTCAGTTTAAGGCAACGCAGAACAATTTCTTTGATCAAACGAAGTATGAAAGGACACCGCGCCCCCTGCTGATTGATACATTCCACCACTGTCATGTTATCTGACCAAAACACCACTGATCGGTTACATAGGTGTTCGGGCCAAACCATCAGTGCCACCCATATTGGAAAAAGTTCCAGGAAGCCAATGTTGCCGAGCAAACCCCATGTGTTCCATTCTCCTGGCCATTGTTGAGCGACCCACCTATTCCCCAGGATGGCACCAAAGCCCACACTACCGGCCGCATCGGTCCATAGTCCTAACTCCGCTGATGTAGTGAGCGGGCCGGGCCAGACCACCCTACCGTTAAAATCCTCCAGGAATGCCATCCAAATAAGCATATCCTGGCGAATTTCAGCCGATAGGCGCGTGCGGTGGTGCTTTTCCCTCAGCCCCTGCATCGCGTGCGCGATGGAGCGAGAGAAGGGGCGAGCCATTGGGATGATTCTTAGTGCGAAATTCAGTTGCCCTACCACCTCCTGTAATTGCTGCAAAGTGACCTTCTCCTTCCGGAGGCATAACTGTAGCGACGTTTTGAATTTGCGCACCTTGTCCTTAGGTAGTCTAAAACATTTCTCAATTGAGTCAATCTCAATGCCCAGGAATTCCAAGCAGGTGGTCGGGCCCACTGTCTTCCCAGGCGCAAGCGGGACCCCAAAAGCCCGCATGAGCACGCAAAATTCCTGCAATGCTAGTGCGCACTCCTGAGAACCCGCTGTACCGAGGAAGAGGAAATCATCTAAGTAATGCATGACCCTTTGATGGCCTGTCACCTGTCTCATGGCCCATTCAAGAAATGAACTAAACATCTCAAAGTAGGCGCAAGAAATAGAACAACCCATAGGCATGCATTTGTCCATGTAAAACCTATCCCTAAAGGTGAAACCTAAAAGATGTCGGTCTGCCGGGTGTACTGGGAGGAGGCGGAAGGCGGACTCTATGTCTGATTTCGCCATCAGCGCCCCGGGTCCAGTGGCCTGTAATAAGGTCACAGCCTGATCAAAAGAGGCGTACTTAACACTACATATACCTTCGTCAATGGCATCATTCAGGGAGGCCCCCTTTGGCGCTGATAGGTTATGAATCAATCTGAATTGCCCCTTCCCTTTCTTGGGGACAACTCCCAGTGGGGAACACACAAAATTGTGTACTGGCACTGCAGAAAAAGGGCCAGATATCCTGCCTAAGGAAAGCTCCTTGTCAATTTTGGCGGCCACAACAGCCGGATTGTGTGTGACTGATAATTGATTCCTACAGTGCGCACTGCCTGTGTATCCCCCGGCCGGGATCCTAAAACCTTTGGAAAAACCTTCCTGGAGTAGGGTGGCCGCTTTGTGGTCAGGGTATCTGTTCAAGAATGGAATCATTGCCACCACATCCACTGGAGTGGGGGGGCGTGACGCGTCTGACTTATAGTGGCCTTCCCCTACCCCTCTGTCCTGTGTTACCTTGCTTGGACCTACAGGTAGATTCTGGGTGAGAGGGGTGCCCACAGGAGGCACATGCATGCCTAAACTTACACGCGGCCCTTGTGCAGGTACGCTTATTAAAATCCCAGCACACCCCTTTCTTTTCTGGCCCACCTGCCCTAAATTTCCCAGGCACTTCACTCGTTTGGGGGGGCCGAAAGGGCTGCTGCGGTCTAGTGAACACCCTGCCCGCACCGAACTGAGGGGGAGGTGCAGTGTCAGAGAACTGTTTGTGCCAGGCCATGGAGTCTACTGTGTCCCATGGTAATGCTCTATTGAATTCCAACGCCTTCCTAAAATTTACATCATAACCCTTCCATGCTTCCCCAGAATACTGTTGACTCCACCCCACAATCCTGCTCGAGTAGCAAGCCAATGCAGCCTGCAGATCTGGAGGACGCTCAGCCTTAACTGCAGTGAAAACGGCCCATGCTTGCATCCAATTATTGAGATTTTCCTCAACCCTAAATCTAGTACACTGCGCCCTCCATTCACTTGGGAGCATCCACTCTTTCAGTGCTTTTGCCTGCTCCATTTCCCTATTATCCAATAATAAAGAATAAATGTACACGTATTTATCAGCCCAAATCATTTCTTTAACAGCTAAAGACACATGTTGCGCTAGATTTTCGCTCCTCGAAGGTACTACACCGTCCCCCAAGAGTGGCAATGCCACTTCCTTACCAAGTGCGGGCACCGGGAGCGGCTGCCCTTGTACTCCGTCCAGCTGAGGAACACTTGGACCTGCAAGGGGAGAAGAAATTGGCAATGCAACACTGTCGGCTATCGGTGCCGATCTGATTTTTTCCACGAACCTTGCCGCCTCTGCCGCATGGTCTGCAGAATTCGGGAAGGCTCCCCCTTTTTGGAGCCATGGCATCATGGCCGTTAACTGAGCTACCAATTCAGGCGGCATTGAGTCTACGTTACCCCCCGGGACAACAGGTACCACTGGGGTTATGCCCAGTGGTCCTGGCACAGCTGGCGGGGCGGGCGCCGGGTGTGGCCCGCCTGCACCCGGGATTGTGGGCACCGGTGCAGGAGCAGACCCAGCGTCTACTGGTTGACCTGCCGGCACCGGCACCACAGGGGCAATGGGTGTAGGCACATGCGGGGGGGGGACCACCGCGGGCGGTGCGGCGGGTAACGGATCCACTGGGCCTGGGGCGGGGACCGCCTCCTTGGGTCTCTTGGACCTAGGTTTCCCTTGCGGGGTGACAAATTCCCCTCTTGGCACTGGTGCCACCCTCTTGCGAATCGGTCGCCCCGACGGGCCCGGTGCCTCGCTCTCTCTGTCATCCAACCGAGCCTCCCGCTCCTTAATTTGACCTAGCTGTTGCTTAATGTCACACATCTCCCGCATCATAGCCCGCATCATAGCCTCCATGTTGGACCCCCTTTTTCCACCCCTCGGGCCCGGCATGACGCTTACCCAAAAACACCTGCTGCCTACTCTCTTAGTTCCCAACAGTTCAACTGTGTGTACCTTGCAGATGGAGGGTCACCAGGGGGCTTTCAGCACCATGCAACGGCGACCGCAACACTAGCGGCTTGTCCGCTTATGTAAGGGGTGAGTAAACCTAATGTAGACCCACCCGGCGGCCACCAGGAGCGATGAATGCTAGCCCCCCGTACCCCTCTTACCGATCCCTCCTGTATCCTCGCCGGCGATGATGGTCCGCGATCACAGCCCCCACCACGTTGCGTGCCCTGTCTGCGAGTGAAATGGGCCAAAATTGCAGTTTAAGGTTTGCCTGGGATAGAAAACAAGTATTAATACCGTGTAATAAAAGCAGGAACACTTTTAGGAAACCCAACTTAAATAGAGAGGACGATTGAACCCTCCCTGTTAACCACACTGTTGCTGTGGGACCTAAAAAAACACCTTGTATCAGCGACCTTCAAAATAACACATATGCAAAAGGCCAGTACACTTCTGCACCAAAACTTGCATTCATTCCCCTGTATTGTGCGCTTTTGTGCAACAACAAGTAAATTAATAATTAACACCACACAGTTAGTCAATACCATACAGTAGTGAAACAGTTATCAAATGTCACTACTCGTTTCCTTACAATGCAGACATGAAAACCTTTATCACAGAGGGGCTCCGATCCAGGTGCTGCCCTGGTCGACCCTGCTTCCCTTCCTTGCACGATAGCAACGGCCTAATCTGCCCTGAGGCCACAAGCGTGAGAAACGGAAGGCGCAAATGGTGAATTATACAAAGACAGATGCCACTCTTTCCCGCGCCTCTGAATTACCCCTTACGGCGGGAAAACTCCCTTTGCCGGCCAAACACGGCGCTCAATCCTTGCCGCTGCCGTGAGTTTTAACGTTTGAACTCTTTACCGTTTTCCAATTCTGCAGCTCTGGCAGGATCCGAACCCTAGCCTGTGATGGCTGTGCCCACCGAAGGTAAGTAACTTAACTTTGCAGTCCAGCCGCCCCTCTACACGATGGTGAGAGTATTTTTGCCTACTAATTCCTGGCCCAGAATCTCATCCTGCATCTCAGGTTTTGAACACCCCCCTGAGGCCGCTGCAGCAGGGCGAGCCGTGCAGGTGCATGCGCGTTACTCCCGCTTAGCTCTCCCGTTCACGAATGCGGCGCCCTCCCGCTTAGCTCTCCCGCTCACGAATGCGGCGCTCTCCCCGCCAAATACCTCTACACACGCCGGTCTCCTCACCGCGGGCTCGCTCAGGTCCCCGATGCGGCGCCAATCCCTCGCCGCTCCTACTACCAACGCCCGTTAAACCTGGAAAACAAAAGGTGGAAATTATAGACAAAGGAAGCCCCGAGCGCGGGGCACACCGTGAATCCTTCGCCGCTCCTAATACCAGCGCCTGCTGGTTCCTAGCGCGATACCTCGCTGAATCGGGTTAATGAACCTGGAAAAGAAAACGAAAAATTATCAAAAAACAAAGAAGCCCCGAACGCGGGGCACAACGTTCAGCGAGGGAGCGTCCAGGGACAAGGAAGTCTCCTGGGCGCTCCCTACCTCTTATTCCCGAGGGGCCGGGTGGCCCCTCCTCACGCCCGCCCCCCCCGACCCGGAACCAGTCCATTGATTCCGGGTCAGGAGGGGCGCCGGCCAATCGGCGGTGGGCCGCGCCCCCAGGGCACGCCCCCACCGTCGAAAGACCCGAGGGGAGGGGGGTGAGGCGGTCGCCGCGCCGCCATGCGTGCGGGGGGGCCGAGGGCCCCCCCTTTTCAGTCTCCGTGGCCCCTCCCTGTTCAGTTCAAGGGCGGTGCACTCTTCACGGAGGCCTGCCGTAATTAATTTTCAAAACAAATGAGCACTCGAAAGAACTCGATTTGAAGAGTCACACTGAAAAGGATTTAGTTATGGCATCAGGATTCACTTCCCTTTAGAGTAAAAAGTCACAAAGAATAACGCTTTTCGGAGCTTACCTGTGCTCCTTGTTCACAAGCATTTCATGTCATGTCGCAGGTGAATAAACAAGCACTTTACCCAGCATGCAATGTATTCTGCCTTCAGTAGGAAACAGGTGAGTACAGTAAAATACAAGAGAGACAGTAAATTTCAAGCGCAGGACACACTGTTGTTTATGACTGGCAATGAGCACTGCAAAGCCTACTGGGGCGAGAAGTACAAACTACAAGTCCCAACATGCCGCATTTGTGTACTCACCTATATATATATTATTTGTTTCAAATGCTGTGCTGTTGTAATGCGTTTCGACAGGATCCCCTGCCTTCCTCACAGTATATATGTATATAGTTTCCTCCCACCACACTATAAGGTAAAGGAAAGTACTAGTTCCCTGTCAACTGTGAGTGACAGCATTTGACCTGTTCACTGTGCAACCACCTGCAGAAGAAATGAGTACCAGCCCATCAGGAAAAAAAGTTCCTTTCAGTATGCACCGCCCAGTGTTCCTAGCTTTACTGCCTATCCCCATCTTTCTCAAATGGGGATACTGCTGGAAATGCTCTTCTGAGTGCTGCTCCTGGCTGTACTGCAACCATGCCTGTCTTAACCCAACGTTTCTCTCTGCAAGCAAATCAACAGGCACAAACTAGATTCTCCTCTAAGCTGTTTAAGTTGTGGATCAGGCACATTAGGGCTCCTCTTTTTGCTTTTCAAGCTTTATATCAGTGAAAAAGTGCCACGTCGGCTTCACTATCTGCAGTGTCCCAAATCCAGCACTGGATGTGGAGAGGACTCCTCAGCCACAGCTCGGCTTTTCAGACACAAAGGGGCTGAATCTCAAAGGAAAACTTTGCAAACGTACTCAAAAGTGTAAGCACACTCAAAAGTGTAAGTTACCTTAGTGAATCAGGCCCACATTATTATTCATGCACGTTTTGCTGCTGTGTAGGGAATGTGACTCTGCTCATTCGTCTTCACCAGAGAAGATAAAAACCAGCAATGCACTAGGAGACCTCCCATTATCTCTGTATGTGACAACCTGGGAAAACAGATGTTCCCTTGCTGACACTGCACCGTAGTCTGGACATTTATTATTTTTCCCCATTCTTTGCCATGCAGAGATCTCTGTCCCAATTGCAGAGTCTGTCTGTGGGAAAGTATAGCGAAAATTATTTAAAAATGTATTTATCTCAAAAATAAATATTAAAAATATTTATATTTTAAACATTAATGTCAAATCATTATATATATTTACTTTAGATGTAGAATAGAATTTGAAATAAATTCCAGCGGAATTAAATAGATTTTTAATTCAGGCTTTGATCAATGCAAATATATTAAATATATTACAATAATTTTTCTGAAGATTAAAAAAATAAATAAATCCCTATCATGAAAAAAGTATGTTTTCCTATGTAAATTAATAATTGTTATAGATGGTGTATAGACTTAATGACAATTAATTTAATACATTTTTAGATTAAATGTATTGTAACTTTTTTCTCAAATGCATTTTAAAAATATTTTATATTTAAACAATAAGTATGTACATTTTAACATGAATTTACATGTATTAACATATTTTACGTTTTAAATTATTTAATTTAATGTAACATTATTTGCTATAGGGTTTTAGTTTAAGTATTTCAGTCCCTACTTCCATTATTTTCTAATGGAGTGAGTTGCAGTACCAGTAGTTGGCTGTGTGTAATACTGGACTTATTATTTTTTTAGTACTAACTTGCACTCGGAATTTGTGAATATCGTAAAGTAGTAAACTTACTTAACACTGTAAACATACTCAAAAGTGTAAATTATCTTTGTGAATCAGGCCCAAATTATACAGGCACGTTGAGCTGCTGTTCAGGAAAGGTGACCCTCTTCTCGGGTAATTTTCCTTCGCTAGAGCAGGAAAATCACACACTGCAGTCAGACGCATGCCATTGTCAAAGTGCCCAGACGTCTGAACTTGGTTTGTTATTATTGAATTTTTGGGCCATAAATTGAACTCCACAAAAATTAAACTGCAGAATGTATATTACTTTCATGATGCATCAGATCTAAATGTAAACAACTGAAACGTATGCTGCAGCATGTGGTGCTCGATCCAATGCTATGAGATGACTTGCAATCTACTTATCATGGATTGCATTCATCAAGGACACAAGTTACATTATAGTTTGACTAGTTATATTTGCCTAGAGGTAACTTTTTGGTTTCATATCAGGGAAATTGGATAGCTAACCCTTTAACTTAGTTATCCGACTCATACTTCATATTTCTGCCTTATTCTATGCTGCCATCAGAAGGTTACTCATCCAGTAACACAAATGATAACTGAAAGGCTCTTTAACTTAGCATGTAAACCCAGTTTTTCCACTCAAAGCAAACATTATCTAGTTAGGGCACTGATGCACAGTGTCATTTGTTCACGATCACAACGATGTATTCATGTATGACAGCACAAGTGACAATCCAAGTCTTTTGTTTCTCCTAATCTGAGATTTAGCTTAAAGGGGTTATCACTTATTTCAAGAGTACAAAACATGGATGTTCCACAAAGACCTATTTTATTCAATGTTTTATTTGTATGCCAACCTGAAGTGTACGTTTGCAACTGGGTGTAAACTTCTCCTTGTATAGCAGGAACATAGTAATATGTGCAGTTTCTGCACTCTATGAAAAGGGAGGTGATCCCTTTAAGGTACAGCGTGTTCCATTACACTGTGGTTGCGAGGTGTACTGTTTCACAATAAGGGACAGATTGCGCCTTAGGCAGTGCAGCACTGGGCCCGCCCCACCGCTGCACCTCCAAAGCAGTGGCAAGACTGGATGCCAGATTAGGATTTTCCTCCTGTCTGGTGGCTGGCTTTTGGCGTTTCCACGGCGGGCCTCAGAAAATGGCCACCACAATGGGAACGCCAAAAACAGTTCCTGAATTGACTTTTCAGTCCATGCCATGCAGGAACTGAGGTGCATGCACAGGAGGGCACATGTTGTGCCTTTCTGCATGCATCCCCATGCAGTTGTTGCACAGGGGGCACTGCAGGGCCCCTTTTCTTTCCTCTCCACCACAGTGTCCATGGAGTAAGAACCTCCATGACACTGCCGGCAGAGAGGAAACTCGTAATATGCTGCCAAGCATATCGCAGCCTCCTAACTGTCGCAACACCACCAGGGAGCAGCGATTCACTGGTGGGTGCAGCGGGGCAATGGCGATCCTACTGCCCTAATAGTAATAGGGTGGTCGGGAGACCGCTGCGCCCCCACGAGTCTGGTGGTCCATTGACCGCCAGAGTCGTAATTGGTCCCCAATTGTTTTTCTTAACTGTTAGATCAAATTACATTTTTGGGAATAATATGCAAAGTACAGTACTGGTGATCTCCAGGGCTTTCAAATGTACATGTAGTCCTGTGTGAAAAACAGTTTTCAGTCACTTGCTCAACATTTCACCTTTCACTCTAACATTATATTATAACATCGTACAATCACATTCAGTGCTATCATACTCACTGCATTACACTCAGCATTATACTCTTACACTCTGAACATCACATTCATATGATGCTAGCACATTGACTGCCATTGCACTCACCATAAAGCTCTTTTCACATCACACCACGTTTACTCTATCACATACACATCATCACACTAGTGTCATCGCATTGGCTGCTGCCTCACTTGCTGCCTTACTGTTCTTTTATCTCACTGACCTCATTAAACTCTCTACATCACACTTCTCATTACAAGATCATAGACATACACCATCACAGGCTGCTATTGCACTAGCTGCAGCACCCTCATCACAGAGAGTGTTGGATAAGAAAGGTCCCCTGCATTTTAATGGGATGTGCATCTTATGCCAGAATGTCGCGGTTGCATGTGGATCTGTAACCATGATTACAAAATTGCTCATGCGAAATGCATAGATCACTTGTGCATGCTGTGACCTCAGCCTACCTTGATGGACTGTGGTCGACCACAGACCGCCTGTAGTGATAAAAGTGCTTGACTCAGAAAGGGTATGGCTTCTGCCCTCAGACATAGTTGGAGAATACAAGTGAGATGGTGGCAGCATACCCGTTTGGTGCACAGTAGAACAGCTGGGATGTTTCCTGTGTCATAGGAGTGAAGGCTACCAGCCCACTAGGTCAAAGTTCTGTGACTGTATTCATGACTCGCGCACATGAGAGGAATGAAGTGCTGTGAAGCGTGCAGGTGTTCATGTGTGCTAGAGACTACATGTATCTGTGCATGCGAGAGTACATAATATGGAGGCCTGTGGTTTCCATTTTGGGAAGCCTGTGGCCTAGAAAAGCCTAAAATGAAAGTGTGGACTGCAGACACAGATAGGCCATTTGAATTTCTGACATTCCTGGAGCTGGGGTGGGGAGAGAGCCTCAACAGGAGGGGAGCAGAGCATTCCATATCCACGTCAAAGGTAGGGTTGGGCGTAACTCACATAATTCTGTATAGTGTAATCACACGGAATTACCAAAAATGTAACAAGACTATATAGAATAAGGCAAGAGTAACTTTGCATTTAGCTGTATTTTCTTACAGCAAAAATACCTACAAAATGGATGTGAGGATTTATTTTGTGCTAAGAAGTATGCCTAAATGCAACAGAACATGAAGAGTAGCGCAAGAAGTTGCTCATGTTCACTAAAAGTGAACTTGGGTTAGGATTTTCTTACAACTTAGTCACGCCATTTACGGTGGTTTCTTTGCACAAAATGCACCCTTTCATCCAACATGGATGTGAGCATGCTTTTTGTGCTAAGAAGATGGCACTAAATGCAAAATAACATAAACAGCACCAAAATCAGCTCATCAAGCTTGCTAAAGGCGCTCTTGTAGCAGGATTTTTTCCTCGAAGGTACTCTTAATTACCTGATCGGGCATAATTGCATTATTAAGGGTAATGTTGTGTCAAAGAGTAGCACGGAATTTTTTTACTTAAGCTGATTACAGCAGCATTATTGAGGTTTCACCCAGGCCTAATCAAAGGCATCTGATGATTCAAGAAGTATGCTTGGCAGGGAGACCAGAGCAAAGTTTTTATGCTAGATGGTGGGAATTATAAGGTACACACTACAGGTACACAGAAACATAAAAGGTAGGAGACTTTATCCTTTGATCTTTTGAGGAGCACATGTCGCTGGAGGTTGACTTGATCTGTAACCTAAGTTGTGGGTCCATCAGCTCTGGTGCAAACCTGCTGGGGCATACAGGCCCCTAGACAAAAAACAGAACAAAGGAGTAGGCACTTCAAAGACCCTAACACCCAAAACACAAACTTCAGAGGGGCAGTTCACATTTGTGTCTGGAGAGACAATTTGAAAAGGAAGCTGAAAACCTACTTCTTGTTAAGAGCTGTGAGGAGATTGCCTTACTTGAGTTCCTGCAACCAGAGATCGAGGTCTGCTGGTCTCCCAGCTGGGCAAGGAGATACCAAAGACCAAAGCCACTTTGTCCTGAGCTTGGAGAACCAAGCTGCCTGCCAAGACTGATGTGCCCTGTGAGGAGGAGAGTCTGGAGGGAGCGAGAAGATGAGGATAATAAGTGGGACCACCACAATGCACCAAAGGCCATTTGTCTGTGCTTTGTGAGCCTTCACCTAAGGACAATGTTGGGGTTGTCACCTGTTAGCAATATGGGATTGTCACTGTTATACGACTGGACCGCCGCTGCCCTATTGCTTCATCAAGGATATCAGCAAACAAACCAAGTGAACTCTCAGAGACCACCCCCCCCCACATCTGTTAGGAGAGGATGGCCCACTCTACTCCATGGCCACCATCTGCGACCCCGAGTGAGCACCACTAAGACAGGGAGCCTGGGAGCTGCTTATCCGCCATTGATCACTGGACCTACCCACTGATGCAGATATCTGCAAGACTGGAAGGCTCCCGCCTTCAGGCCATACCACCAACTCCTGGAGAGGGAGTCCTCCATTGCTAGAGAAGGTTCTTGCCAAGAAGCAACACTTCTGTCCCAGTTTAAATATCCCATAGTGTCATGCTTCATCATAGGGCTCTTCCCGTCCCTCTACGGGGCGGGGCGGGCTTCGGCCCACGAAATACGTGGGAGCACTTGTTTTCGTGAATTATAGGCTATGTGTAGTGTTAGGGGTTGTGAGTGGTAGGGAGTGTGGAAAAAGTGAATGGATATAGATAATTAAAAATTCCCTGGCTAGTAGAAAAAACAATGTATTCACTTCTCTAGCTGAGAATGTTAAAATGGGGATTTTGTAGGGGTATATATTATGCCCTACTTGGTCGACATGTTTCGTAAGCAGTACCCCACTGCTTTACTCATCAGGACCTAATCAGATCCCTACTGCACTTCAAAACTAATTAAATAAATATGTCATATGCCTATTTTCCTAAAACAGACTGCAAAAATCGGCAAGTCTGTTTGGAGGGCTGAAGTTGGCCCTTCAAAAAAAAAAAAATTGGTCTCTGAAACAAAATAAGGAGAAAAAGGGCAAGACAACGAATCAGTATGTATTAAAAAAAATCTAACACATCATCATAACGTGGAAAAAAACAATATTTACTTTAGAAAAATAGTGATATATTTTTCTATCAATCTATCACTGTGATAGATTTGAACTGTTGCGTGTAATTAATACATGTTTTTTCCATAAAACATAGTATTGGATTGGACTTGATTTATTGGAGTTGCTTGATGGTGTGCTTGTGTTGTGCATTTATGCTTTCACTGACACTTTACCTCATCCTCAAAAGTAAGTGGCCGGCTCGACCTGCCCTACCACTGAGAGTCACATGTAATACTTGTCAAAGTTGTGCAGACCTCATAGTCTGCTTGGCCCCAGGATTGCATGAGTAAAAGTCCCCAACCTTCACGGCGGGGTGCAATAATCCCTGCCTGCTCTGTAACCCTCTGAAAGTGGTTCTCACACAGCACATTTACACTGTCACAGTGATATAATTCAGCTGACACCATTCACAATCACTGCATCACTGTCATTTACATTTTGGATCCATTCACTATAGGATGAAGCACATGACATTTGTCAGCCAAGTTCTGTCACTGGCTTCTTTTCTGTAAGGAAAAGAATGTTGTTTGATAATATGTGCACATCTGTCTGAAAAGGAGAGCGCTCAGTGCCAGGGGTGGTGGGCCAATGCCTTACTTTGCTGATCCTTTTTTCTTTTCATTTTTTATTCTTGTTAGATTTTAGCCACTCTTGTTTAAACTATGTTTTTAGTTTATAGAAATTCAAAGCCAAAAGTACATTTTGTTGGTGTTCATTAAAATTATATTTTCCTGTGATGGTCATTAAAACTAAAAAGGGTTTCTATACTTATGTGTAATACACCTGCCTGCTATGAAGCACCCACCGTTTTCCATTAAAGTTATATGTAATAGATAATATATTTTGTTCAAAATTTGTATTTCTATTTTTTTTTATTTTGTGCCGTATAGTTGCCAACAAAAACACAAACTAATTGGAATAGCCAAAAGTTCTCTCTTGGATGTATAGGCTGTGTGAATGGTTTTAGTAATATGTTATTGTATATACAGTGCAAATTCCATGTAAGTAAAGACGCTTTGTTAATATTTGTAAGCTCTCTTTGTTTTAATGTAATGTTCAATTATAATTGCCATTGGCTTTACTAAGTATTGGTAAGTCAAGAGACTTCAGCTCTAAAAGGTTGGATTTTTTAAATGCGTGCATGGAGCGTGTGAGCTGAGTCAGATTTACTTATCCAGGTGAGTTTGTGGGAAGGTGTTTATAATAGGGCATGATCGAGAGCTCTGGAACTGAAGCAAAAATGGAGGGACATGGGCTAGAGACAGCAAAATGGATCATGGGGAGGGGACAGAAGAAATAAGGCAGGAAGGCAGTGAAAAGTGAAATCATGGAGGATGGTTGAGGGAAGCAACAGGAGGGCGGGGAAGCAACACAGTGTCATGGGTAGGAAAGAAGCAACACTGAGGGTGTGGAGATTCAAGCAACAAACAGGGTGGAAGAGCAACGTGGAGATTAGGGGAAAAAAATAAGCAGGCAAGATCAATGGGAGCGGGTATAGGAGAAGCACATGCGCTAGAGAGAGAGAGCACAATTTGGAGTGCTGTGAAAAGAAAAGAAGCTTCCTAGGGAGAAAGCTGTAACAAGCACACTCTTGTGCAGTGCTTAATCAAGAAGAAGAAAAAGGATCACCTGAAAAACGAACAGTGAAAGGACACAAGTAATGGGCCCATGCATCAGGGGAGGTACTAACACAAGAAGAGGAAGGAAAGGCCACCCTAGCTAATGAATAAGTAGCAAGAAAATGAAAGTGACAATGAAGCCAACTAATGGTAAGCAATGGATGGACTCAAAGTCCACTGTAAGCTAACAGTATGTCTCACAACAGACAGTGCATGCGCTGTCTAGTAGGTGAGACTTAAAAAATGGCCATTGGCCCACTTTGACCAGGCCAGGCTGTTGGGTATGTGAATGCTTGTTTTCTCATATGTTGGTGATTTTAAAGGTACTGATGGTTTGTGGATTCCCTGGCAGGGAACTGATAATGCAGGCCCACAAGTTTTTTTTTTCTTTTTATTATTTTTTTTTAAGATGACATTAACAAACATTTGCTATGCTATGATCTCCCTCTTTCCAGCTTTGAGAAACAAGCAGAGCTGTGAAATGTCATGTATTTACCACAGGTTTTGCAATTTTCTAAGTGATACTCAATATGTCCTAGTTTGTGGTTTCCATATACCTGCAACTTGTGGAAGAAAGAGATGGAAACCAATGAGTGAACCCAGAAATCTGTACTTTAAGTAAGAAGGAAAAATATAAATAGGTGATAAAGTTTTCATCCGTAATTGTTTTTCCCTTGATGACTAATCTATGAAAGTAGGATACTGTTACTGTCCCCAGACTCTTCAGGCCACAGGTATATATTGTGTTTGTTGGTTCTTCAAAAGCACATGGTACCTGAGCCATCAACCCAGCTGTTGCTTATAAAGATATTTCGTTGTGTACCAACTCTCCATTAAATGATAAGGTAAAATCTAATAATAACAAATGAGTATGAAGGAAAGCCGTGCATTTTCAAAATTTGTCCAAAGGTCTGAGTTAGGGAATAGTGAGGTTTGTATAATTTGGAATTTGGGGTTACATATAATATCATGTGATTCAGAGTATGTTTTTCAAATTCGTTTTCATTAGTTTTCTCTTGCACACTGAATTATATTTGGAAGCTGAAAATGAAACTAAATCTACTAGTCAATAGCAAATGTTCTAATATTTTGTATTCAATAGGGGGCATATTATCAAGACAGGCGCTGTTTTAGCGGCAGAAAACAGTGATAATGGGCTTGATAATATGCTCTATTGAATTCCAATTGAAGCCCATGTTAGATGGGAAGGACATCTAACATGGGCTTCAATTGGAATTCCATAGAGCATATTATCAAGCCCATTATCGCCGTTTTAGCGGCAGTTTTCTGCTGCTAAAACGGCAATAATTTCATTGCCTGTCTTGATAATATGCCTCATAGTTCTCTTTTTATAATATACAACTCTTGTATGGGTGGGTCTGTCATCCCGACAGGAAAATGCAATGTGAAAACATCAAAATTATGCTCTGGAATTTCAGTCCTTCTGGCCATGTGGTTCGCTGTACTATTTGGGCCAGCTGGCACCTGGCAAAACCTACCAACAGAATTTCTAAAATCTAGCCAAAGAGTGGTGTGGTTTATGTGGATCTCACAACGTTTTATTACATAAGATGCTTAGCAAATATTAAACTTTGGCTAAAATTATAGATTTTACTCACATCTCTGGGATGGAATGTCACAGAGTCAGTAGGGATTGGTAAAAGTGCCTCCAGCAGCCTTCCCACACTTCTTTTCATTAAAAGCGGCACCACAGTTGATGAGTGGGCCAACCACCCATGACACAAAGAGAACTAAAATGCAATGTAGAGACATCAAGTTTTTTCATGACCTTTCAATCATTCTGGAGAACTGGGTCTTCATAGTATTTGGGCACAAGGCTGGATGGAACAAAGGGGAACCTATCAAACTCCAGGCAATGTGAAAACTAGACACCTAGGGGAGTTCAAGGTGGTGTGTCTTGTATTAATCCCACTACTTCTTTTACTCACAACGATCTGGAGTCAGTAAATGTTGGCTAAAATATGTATTTCTTTACTTTTCTGTGATAGAAAGTACAATATCACTGGCTATTATGTTAAACTCCAACCCTTCAGCGTTCCCACACATCTCTGATAAATGTGGCACCCCCACACACGTCAATGTAGTCTTCACATGGTTACAGTTTTTTTCCATTCCTATGACATCCATCAAGTCAACCCACACATGTAGGGGGTAGTGCTTGTACTGGGAGAAGTGAGAGAATGCAGGATGGTAAGACTTTGGCCATAGGCTTGAAGTTTACAAAATGTCTGCGGCATAATTAGGTGGAGAATATAGTTTTTGACCCTTAGTGTGATGTTCACAAGAAATTCTGGATACGAAAACGTGCTGGGATCCATGCATCACACCACCTTAGTTTCCACAGAGTCTCTAAGTTTCAGAAATGCCCTGTGTTGATAGAGTTTCCTAGATGCTAATAGACCATGTGGAAAGAGGAAACATTGCACATTTTAATTATATTTTAAACATTTACATGGTCTTCTTGGTAGGAAAGCAGGCTGGTATCCAAACAAGTCACAACACCCAGGATTCACTTGGTTCTCTAGGTTTCATAAATGCCTGGCACAGAGCCTAAATATTGCAGCCATTGCCCATGCAAGTTGGGATGATGCATCCCAAATGCAAAATACCGGTCGCAGAGGGGCAGATTCTCAGAATCTGCCCCTTTGCGAACTGTATTTCGCTTGATGCATCTAGCTGCAAATTGACAAAAATCCAATAAGTAGGACCGAAGTTATGGATTTTTAAAGAATAAACCAAAAATTCTATTCTATTGAGTTCTAAAGATTTGTAAAACGTGTAGCTACCCAGAAGCGCCTCTCAGCAGTAAAAACTAGCCACAGGCTAGACATCACAAGCCAAAGTGTCTAAATAGCCTAGTTTTTTAAAGTTTCCGAATTTGTAATTCAGGCCTAATTTGCCTCATCTGTAACAGTAGAGATGTCATATTTATTCTATCCTCAAAAATTGTGCTCAGAATTCAATAGTGCTAAAAGATTACTTGAGGTCATACCAGACCAGGGTAGATTGAAAGATCAGGATGACCACAATAGAGGCAGGCCAGCTACTGGACTTGGACAGGTCCTGCTAACAAAGTACCTTGGATGGAGCAAGTGTTGATGTTGAGGACTTGCTGCAAGGTCTTGACAAGACGTCACGTCGATCTTGTGGATGAAGGTGAGCATTAGCGCCAGTGAGCACAGTTGATGGAAGCTTCATCAATGAACCCCTGTATGATGCAGGCACTGCTTCATTGTCAAGCTGCCCAGATTGCTGTCATCGAGTCGCGCCGGCTGTAGAATCTCTGTTGTCGAGCAGCCGCCTCGTCAGCGACAAAAGGTGATGCGTCGGTTCTGATCAGCACAAAGTGGCTACTGTGTCAACATTGAGGGTTATAACAGCTGCAGAACCCACTTTTGATGCTCAAGACTGGAGGGGCACCTCAGGCAAGGGAAGACTCACAAATGACAGAGTCAAGTAGCAGAGTTGCAAGAAAACGTTGTTGCCCTGAGACTTCAGAAACAGGAGGTTAGCCAGCAAGCCCTTGGAGTCACTCTAGGTTCGAGTGAGATGAGTCCAGTCCTTGTCCTCAGCAGGGCAGAGATCAGCAGGCAGCATGGTAGCTCAGCAAAGCAGAGAAGCCATTCCTTCACAACAGCCAGTCAAGCAGAGAGGCAATCCTTGTAGCACAGCGGTCTTTACTACACAGGTCCAGTTAGGGACTATTTTGGTATGGTCAGAGCCCCAGAACTTATACCCAAATGTGCCTTTGAAGTTGGGGTGACTTCAAAGCAGGCCCTTGGAGTGTCATTGTCCCCATTCATATCAGCCCTGTCTGCTAGGCTTTCTGTGGGGGGGTAATCAGTTATTTTTGTTGGATACAGAACACTGCCTATTCAGGTGTAAGTGTCAGTTCCCTCTCCCTCTTCCTGGCCAGGACGAACTATCAGAATGTAGATGGATGCAGATGAGTTCTCTGTCACACCCACCCTTCCTGTGTTTGTGACTGTCTAAAGGGACTGCACAAAGTGTAGCTGCACCCACCCCAGACATGTATTAGAGACAAGCTGCAGGCAAAGAGAGCTACATTAAGAGCACAGAAATGTCCACTTTCTAAAAGTGGCATTTCTAAAATAGTAATGTTAAATCCATATTTACCACTGAGAGGATTTCTCATTACTATTCCACAAATATGACACATGATGTGGCTACTTCTTTCTAATCAGGAATCACAGCTTAAACATGTTTTAAGGAATTCCCGATGACAACCTATGAGGGAGGCAGGCTTCACAGTGGTGAAAAACACATTTAGCTGCTTGTCACTACCCGGACGTGTAAAACTAAAAGGTAAGTGTCCTATCTTTTAGTTACAGAGCACCCTGCCCTTAGGGCTACCTAAGGCCTACCTTAGGTGGACTTCTGTGTAATAAATGGGGAGTTTAAGGCTTTGCAAATGGTTTTAAATGTGAAATCAATGTGGCAGTAAACTACACACAGAGACCTTACAATGGCAGGCATGTGGCAGGTCTCAAAGGCTACTTGTGTGGGTGGCAGAACCAGTACTGCAGACCCAATAGTAGCATTTATATTGCAGGCCCTGGGTGTATGCTGTACCACTTACAAGGGACGTATTAGTAAACTGAATATGCCAATCAGGGATACACCAATGTCGCCATGTTTTAGGGGCAAAGCACATACACTTACGCACTGATTGGCAGTGGTAAAGTGCTCAGAGTCCTAAAGCCAATACAGCATAAAAAATACAGCAGAACGTGGACTTAAGTAGGCAAAACATTGGGGGAAGACCACCCTAAGGATGACAGGTCTAGCACTAATAATTGGTTGTAGATTATTCAGAAAAGTCAATGAAGGCTATCTATGTGTGTGTCATATACTTTCTAAATTGTATTTGCAGGAGCAGCCATGTGCAGGCATAATGGAAAATGTGAAGACTTTGTAAGGCTTTGGTGGTATACAGTGTCAAAGGAGGTCAATGACACATCCAAAGGAGTCAGGGTGGAAAAACAACTGCATTACATAATAATGTGCAGATCATTTAAGACCGAAATCAATGCACTCTCAGTACTTCTCAAAGGAGAAGTGTCCAACTGAGCCATATGCACTTAGCACTTTCTCTCCAAAAAGTTGGTTCTGTGTTTTGTGAAAGGGAACTAACTATTCTTTGCTGGAGTGACTAGTAAAGTAATTGACAGTATTTGGACACAATATCAAGGATAAGACATTTTGGACAAAATATAATGTCAGGAATATCAAGCACAAACATTTTGTGAAAGTAGTTTTATATGGGAAAATATACTTAACTCTACATATACCTACCTTGATGATATAGCTACCCTTAGTAGGGCCTGAGGATGGAACCATGCATGGATTTTACTGGCTTCAGACAGCCTGGTGTTTAGAAGCAGCTTTAGACTTCATGGCCTCTATGTGTGGTAAAAAAAGAACATCTAGAATCAGACACCACTCCGAGATATGTGTACTGCAAGGTGTTGCCGTGATTGCTTTCTGGAGCCTGCTGGGGGCATAAATCGGACATCGGGAAATCCCTGCTGATATCTCATACCACCTCTCGCGGCCCCCGCTCCGCGGGAGCCGCTCGTCCACAGAGTGACTGGAAGTGCTTCTCTGGAGTGAGCACGCGATCCGCTGTATGCGCCCAGGACCAAGAGGCTTGCGGGACTGCGAGGACCAGCCAGCAGCGCGGCAGGTGATTAGCCGCAGCTGGTCCTCTTCCTGACCCCATCCTCTGCCTTTTTAAGTCCTCTTCTATCCGCGCACGCAGGACGCGCGCGGGTCAGAGCCCGGGGGAAGCCCGGGCAAAGGGCGGGCCCTCTGAGGCCCTCCGAGGCCTGTAGAGTCTGGTCTGGGCCTGAACTCTTGATGTTGCTGTAATCCACTTTTATCTTCCTCAATATTTTTGCGTAGTCTCTGTGGCCGCTATTATTGTGAGTGTACTGCATGTCTCAAAGGAACTGTTTTGTACTCTGTAGTGCTGTGTTTTGCTAGCTAGGTCTAATTCCTTGCTTTAGGAATGTGTACCCGTGAAACGCGAAGTAAGACCGCAGCTGGTGCTTCAAAATTAACTGGCACTCTAGATAACTTTATTGTGCGTACTAACTCCCTATTTGATGAAGGTATTGCCCTTATGGAAAGGAGGGTGTCCCAGGACCTTGCAAAAGCAAGAAGGTCGTCTCTAGGTATTATAGCTTCTGCACGCACGCCACTAAAAGCTCATCAAACTTCTGATTCAAATTTACCTGTGTCCTTTCCCATAACCCACTCCCTCATTAGAACCCAGCCAGTCCCTTTGGATCCCCTTGTTTTGACTCCCCCTCCCCCAGCCCTCCCTATCCCCTCTGTGACCCCTCAGTTAGTTATCAACCGTCAGGAAGAGCCACTTAACCATAGGGGCATACGAGAGGGTGCTATCCCTAAATGGTCTAAACCAACCAGTGAGGAAAGTAGTGTTTGTATGGAGGTTGATGAAGGGGCAGGGGGTCCCATTGAATCTGCCAGCATCAATAGTGGCCATATTGAGGGAAGGGACAGTATGGCCAATTTGGGCAACAGTCCTGTGAGAGTAGAGGAAAACCACGTATCCAACCCCATCCTGATTAGTATTCCTGATGATACAGTTTCAAATACCAGCCTTGCGAGCCTCCTGGAGACAAGCAGCCTGGATGAAACAACAGAGGGCTTGGAAGATAGAAATGTTTTTTTTTTAGTTCCCTATCCAACCTCATTAAATCTCTACTTACGCCCTCGGAGATTAGACTGCAGGGGATTGAACAGCAGCTCCAGGCCCTACACCTGGAGCTAAAAACCTCATCAAAAGTCCCTGTTCAAAAAGCATTGGGTACTCCTGTTTTGTCTAGTATCAAACCACCAGCACCTCCTAAGCAGCCAGTAGGGAAAAATTCGGCCAATAAATCACTTCCACCTAAACCACCCACTCCTATGATCACTAACAATCGTGTAGCTAAGTTGAAATCTAACACCTCTAGCAAACCCCAGAATTCTGATGGACTCCCTATCTCGGCACCTAATTTACCAACACCCCCACCTGTGAACCCAAAGATACGTCGCAATATCAGTTTACCACCTGACGCCTGTCCATATGTCAGGCGTCCCTGAGCTTGCCTCCTCAACAACAGAATCTTTTTGGGCTCTCAAAAATAAAGTCTGCCACTGGTTGGATAATAATTATCCATTACCAACAAATATTCATAGTAATATGCTTATGGTAGAGAGAGCCCCATGGGTGGGTGAGAATAAAAAAAACATACAAGGGGACTGTGTTGTTGTGACATTTGAGGACTCGCGTCCGGTTGAACATATATGTGCAGGGCCCCCATGTAACATTAACTCCTCAATTCTAGCTAAACCACTATCCTATTTCTATATGCTTACAGACCATCGTAGTAACAGGTGGAGTTGGTTGAGAGGCTCTAACCAAACGGGAGGAGGAACAAGAGGGGGGCCTTGGTTGGACCACACCTTAAATCATTGGGATGGTAGTAACAGCGGAGGGTGGCCTTTGACGCAAAGAACAACCGGTGGGCGCCGCCCTGCCGTCAACCAGCAAAACGGGATATGGCCTGGTCAACAACCTAACAACCCTAGCCAGTGGGATGGCGGCAACAACAGAGGGTGGAGTACAGTCCCCAGAAGAACTGATAGGCCCCTGTATGGGGCTAACCCCCTCAATGGGTCATGGACAGGTCCACAGTTTAATCCTCCTCCCTTATCTTGTTTTAATCGTTATAGTGGGTTGGAAGCCGTTGATTGACTCCCAGCCTCTCTACCAGGTAATGTAGCTCCGGGGGAAATGCTGGACGATTCAGGGGTTGATGTGGATAGAGCTGGGGAGGGCCCAGTTTATGTGGAAACCTGCAGCCCTAGTTTAAGTGAAGTCAAAGATGACTCTATACATGCAAATACACCGGATAAAGAAGTTTTGAGGGACGCGCTAGATTCTCTAGGGGCTGAAGCTGGTTGTGCTAGGGAGGGCCAAGCACATTTGGAGATCTGTGGCTCTAGTCCTAGTGAAGAGGAAGCGGGTGCCATACACTTAATTACTGTACCGACTCCAGTTATTACTCCTACTAATATTCTTTCCTGGAACATAGCAGGGCTTAAGAAAAACCTTACAATTCCAGACTGGAATGATTTTATTGATCCCTTCCACATTTGCATGTTTCAGGAAACCTGGTGTCTGTCCCCGCAATATAAAAATGGGTACTCTACCTATCACGTTCTGGCAGTCTTCTCAGGGATAGGTCGCCCGTCTGGAGGCCTTCTCATATGGGTGAAAGTAAATTTAAATTATGTGGTCACTATGCACAGTGTCCCCTCCAATGATATTTTGCATATCTCTCTGAAAAGCCCACACGGGGGTATTATACATCTTTTTTGTGTCTATGCAAGAGGGGCACAGGGTGGCCTAACCTCCCTAAAAATAGAGCTGTTAGACACCAAAATATCGGAACTGCCCCCTGGGTCAAAAATCCTAGTGGGGACGATTTTAACTGTACATTTGAACCCCTGGATGATGAGGACATATTGGGTTGGAGCTCGGAGGACTGGAGACAATCTATACCCCCTCTAGTATTGGCTCCCATCAGGAAATGGTCCGCCAGGGCAATCCAGCTGAATGCTCTGGCTTTGGACCATAACTTACGGACTCTTAACGGGCGGACTATCTCTGATCGCAATGGGGCGATGACCTACAATAGGATAGGCTCCCCATCGCGAATTGATTACATCTTTTTAGATGTCCAATCCTGGGCCAATCTTGTAGATATGGAGGTCTAGCAGTCCTCAGATAGCGACCACAACCCGCTGTGTATGGGAATTAATTGGAACAATGGGTTATGTGAGAACGTGGGGCCGAAGTTGATCACCAAGGAGGTCTTTCCTTCCAACTGTAATAGGAAACTAAGATGGGATGTGGTTAGGTGCGAAGAGGGGAAACTTAACTGTATCAAAGAGCTAGGTATGGCCGAAACCTCCCGCCTTGCAGTGATGGATTTGGCCAACCTAAATATTTCGGAGTCGGAATTATTAGCTCAATACCAGAACTTTACAGTAGAAATAGGAAAGTTTTTCCTTAAAATCTCTAAGGGGAACCCACCGGCTGACCCTAGTCCCCCAAAGGCTAATCCTTGGTATACAGCAATATGTAGGAACAAAAGGAAGGCTATTGCTTTAGCTATAAAATCGAAAGACACCATAGCAGTGAGACTGGCCAGGAGGGATTACCAGAGCACCATTCTTCAAGCTAAAAGAAACTGGGAAGAGGACCATTGGCAGCAGCTTAAAATCGCTGCTTATGGAAAGAATCCAGTCATTTTTTGGAAATTAATTAATATTTTAAACCGTAGAGGAGTTGATCCTATCTTAAATCATATTAATGAACAGCAATGGCATTCCCATTTTTAAAAATTATATTTTGATGATATGGCTCAAGCTAACCCAACACCATCACCCTTGTCCCACCTAAGAACAGACTCCCTTCACCCCGCGAGAGGTCCGAGACGCTATTTCTAATATTCTACCAGGCAAGGCACCTGGTCCGGATGGCTTGCCTGGAGATTTATTTTCTCACGACCCTCTAATTTGGGCAGACTTAATAGCTTGCCTAATGAATCTAATCCAGTCAGGCCATCCCGTCCCGGAATCTTGGAAGGGGGCGGAGGTGATCACGATTTACAAAAAAGGTGATAGAGAGGACCCTGCCAACTACAGACCAATTAGTTTAATTGACACCATCCAAAAGGTAGTTGGCAGGGTCATTATAAGTAGAGTAGAGACATGGCTTATGGATGAAGGCGTATTGACACATTTCCATGCCGGGTTCAGGCGGAATGTTGGTGCAATGGACCAGGTGTTTCGCTTCTGTGCGGTTTATTGGAAGTCAGTGTCTATCAAAAAGGGCAACCTCTATCTGGCTTTCATTGACCTTAAAACCGCATTTGATGTTATTCCGCTAAATTATGGGAGGTATTATTGTACATGGGGTTCCCAAGCTATTTGCTGCAATTGGTCATCAAGCTCCATGAGGACAATTTTGCAAGGATACGGTGGGGGAGTCAGGGGCAATTGACAGGGAGGGTATCAGTCAACAGAGGGGTGCGGCAGGGATGCGTGATGGCTCCAACACTATTCTCCCTCTTTATAAATGGGGTGGTGGACCGTTTGAGAGAGGACCCTGCGGATGCGCCTGTCCTTGCTGGAGAAAAGACTCCTTCACTCCTCTTTGCGGACGATACCCTCCTGATGTCCAAGACCCCGATGGGCCTGCAAAAATTGCTTGACCGTTTCGCTCTCTTTTGCAAAGAGCGCGGTCTATCGATAAATACCTCGAAAACAAAACTAATGGTTTTATGTGCAAATAGAAAGGTTAGGAAGGTACACATAACATTGTATGGGTCCCAACTGGAGGTGGTGAACGAATTTGACTACCTGGGGGTTAGGCTATCCAACAATATGTCCTGGGGCTCCCATATATCTAAAATGGTACTTAATCTCAAAAGGGTCTCTGGAGCGATACTAAAGAACCAGCGCCTCTCCATCAGCAGACCGGTAGCCCCAGCGTTGGCAGTCTATGAAGGGAAGGCTGTAGCCTCGGCAGTTTACGGTTCTGAACTGTGGGGTATGGAAAATATTAAGGCCCTGTCATCGGCAGAGAATAAGTTCATTAGAGATATGGTTTCACTCCCAGTATCAACCCCTTTGTTACCATTATTTTTTGACATGGGTAAAAAACCAATTTCTGATAAAATCCATCTTAGGCCACTGTTATTTTGGGTGCAGCTTATAAGGACTCATGAATTAATAGAATATGCTTGAGTGCTGGACGAACTAATATCCCTAAATGCAAACCATAAGATAAAGTGGCTTAACAACCTTAAATTGTTAGCAACAACAATAGGCTTGGGAGAGTCTTGGGCCTCGCAATGTCCACCTGCTAAACAAATTGTTAAAAAATTATATTGGGACTGGGTTGAGGCCAAGGTTCATGTCAATCCCAAATTAGGAACACTGACGTCCTACTTCCTTGATCATAAGCCAACTTGTAAGATGGAACCCTTTCTGGATTTTATCCAGCTACCTAGAGACAGAACTTTGTTTTTGAAGTTGAGATACGGTACTCTGCCTCTCAAGAAATTCATGGAAGGTTGGAAAAGCAACGGGGTGCATGACCTAAATTGCCCAGGCTGTAGTTGCCCGGAGGAAACCCTGGGCCACTTTCTATTTGCATGCATAGCTTATAAACAAGTTAGGAATAAATGGTTGAAACCAGTGTGTAGGGTTTTGGGCGTGAAGGATCACAGATCAGCCATGCGAATAATCCTAACCAACACTGCCTCTATGTATATCGTCTGTGGGGTTGCAAAATACCTCGCGGGTGCTTGGATAATCCGGTCAAGGTTGCTGGGCAATGTATAAAAGCTATTTAGGATGATTGTATTGTTTTATAACTCACTTTTTTTATTTTTCCTTTTTAATTGTTTTGTGCTGTTCTGTTGGAAATGTAATACTTCTGGGTAGATTGTTTTTATGTATTTTGTATGTTTGTACTTTTATGATAAATATCTATTGAATAAAGTATTACAACAACAGCAAGGTACTCACAAGCAGGGTACTACCATAGGTCCGGGCACACGGTGTTTTGATTCTCTTCGTGACTTTAACCACTTTGGTTTAAATGAGGTTTACTTCTAATTTGCTCTGTTGCATATAGGTAAAGAACATGTTTAGGAGGTGCTGGAACCAACCAGTGCCTGGCTCAATAAAAGAAGGTCATCTGCGTACAAATATGTGTTATGGGAAGAGTGCTCAGTTTCAGCAGGTGAACAATGGTAGAGTTTAACACATATGACAGGTCTGAGATATAAAAGCTGAACAGCAACAGGGAAAGCATTCACCCCAGCTTAAGGCTGGTAGTCATGTGTGTTTCCATGAGAATTTAGTGCCATTTTCCAGCTTTACACATAACCAGGTGTATGTGTACAATATTTGAATTGGTCACAGAATGATAACTGGGATCCATCCCGGCAGTAGCTAATTTCTGCCATAACAAGTCACGCAGAACCCTACTGAAAGCCGCCTTAAAGTTGAAAAAGCAGGAGTATGGCGTGGATTTAGAGGCCAAGGCAGATCGCCTACAGATGGTAAGGGCAGTGAGATTTGATAACGTGCCCTGTCATCCACCAAATCCTGATTGTTTCCATTGAATAATGTCTGATGACTCTACACATACTACCCATGCTACTAGGTCTTCCAAGATTAGGCTTGCAAAGTATTTCAGGTCATAATAGTGCTATTAGTCGATAGTTGCGGTAGTGCCTTTCACTACCTTTGTAGACAGGGCGGATTATTGATACTTGTCATGAATCAGCGATCATCTAGTTCCCAATCACTGAACTGTTCAGGTTATTTGCTGAGCATTCTAACTTGGACTTGTAGGCCGTTAGGGCCGGGCCCTGTTTTCTTTGCTCCTTATTATGATGTTTTGTGGCATTCGTAAGTTTTGGTGAAGGATCTCTGAGAAATAGTTGTCAGACTTAGGGACATTGGTGGCTTCACCTACAGGCAGTCTTGCTAAGTTGTGGGCTTTCTCATTGCATTTTTTGAGCAGCAGCGGGGACTACCACACTCGGTTTCCTGTAGTGAAATATGGTTCAGTTCCAGATACTGCTTCTTTATCTTGGATGGGTTATGTAATTGAATTGTGTTACCTCAGGTACTGTAGCCATAGATTTTCAGAGATGTTTCCACTGTAAAAGGCAGTTGGATCCTTATGTAGTTTGTCTATGATTTTCCAAAAGGCTTTTGATTTACTTACTTTACAGGCAGAAGGGATCCTAGACAAGAGCCTTTCCGAGTGGTGCTATTAATGGTGGTGGCAGCTGCACTAGTGGATGTTGTTTGTTGGACCGTACCCTAGATACGTTGATGATAGTGAAGTAGTAAAATGTGATTGTTGGCAGTCTGTAATGTTGACACATGGTGATATTTACTAAGATAATGAGATGGCAATTTCATTGGGGAGTTGGACAGTCCTTATGCCTTCCCAGAGGCTTTGAATGAGTACTGGGTTTAATGAAGACAATGGATTTTCTTTGAGTGGAGAGAACATACCATTGGTTCCTCGATGGAGGAGGAGGAGATGCTTCTATGTGTGTGAGGTGGAGCAATAAATCACGAGAATACTTAGGGGGAATAACAAAGGGACTGGCATTTATGGAGGGTGAGAGAATATATGTTTCTGCCGTAGCTTTATGCACCAGTTGTCAATCAGTGTAACATGAGGCAAATTACCGTACAGGAAAAAGGGAATGCCTCGTCAGCTATGATCAGAATTATTGAACGAGGATCATGAATGAATTAAAATATTTATAACGTGCAAATCCTTGCCTTTTTGTGCATGTTCTCCCATTCTTTTGACTTCAAAGCAAATGGAAAATGGTGAGAGACAAACAAATTATATGGGGAAAACGGTACAAGATAACTTGGGTGTAAAGAGGACAAGCAAGGAAGGTAGAGATCCTTGTATCCTTGTGGTATAAGCAGAGGTGAAAGTAATATCTGAATTTTTTAAGAGAACTCTGAAATGGGGTCAAAAAACGGTGAAGAGCAGGTGGTTATGCATTAAGCTGGCTGTAAAAGTGCTCATTCGAAATGACAAGACTAGCACAGGATATTCTGTCAATGTCATATAATATATAACGATTCCAATTTACTAAACCTACACCTTACGTGGGTTCAGGAGTGGAATTTACATTTTAGAGAATACTATTCCATTCCATTTGAATATTTTTATTTGTCATATTTAACCATAAAAAATAGCACTTTAGAAACAATTAAAACATGATTTATCCCAAAGGTTTTACCCTAAAACAGTATAGTACACAGTAAAAAACCTGCTAAAATAGACAATAAAGGACCCACATATAATATCTCTTAGTTTTTCACCAAGGCAAGGAGTTTCTTATACATTAACTATACATTTATAAAATCTTACATAATCCCCAGATTATATGTAATGATGAATTTTCACCATATGTTCATTTCAACCTAGAGACACTAACTGTGTATTTCACAATATGGGCAACAACTGGATATAAGGAAAAATTGTTTTCCTCAGCCAAACCCTGGTACTGTCTAGGCACTGTTATTGACATGTAAGATTTCCTGATTAAAGGAAGTTGTTAGTAATGTCAAAAATGCTGGCATATGATAAAGAAGGAGCTGCATCAAAGGGCTTGGGCTTTTCTGGTGGCACACAACTGCCTCCCCAAATCAAATAAAATGAGTGCTGTACCCAATACAAATAAGATATCTGTTTGCATCAAGTATGCTACCCCAGAAAATGAAAACAGATGCTTAAGTTGAGAACTTAAACAGAGGGGCGATCCACCAACCACGTAGGCCGGCGCAGGATGTCTTAAAAAGTGCTGAATCCTCCCTCGAGGGCTGAAGTGCGCGGTTCCCCTTCACAGATATTGACAGTGTGACCTCAGCTGCTCTCTCGTTGTCTCTGTAGGGATTACTGCGGCTCCCTTTGGAAGTTGGAGCTAACATGGGGATTACTTTCTGCAGGGCTCAGCAGACAACCACCCCCCACAGTCCCATGTGGGAGAAGAAAGAGAAATAAAACGAGAACAGACATAACACATTTTGTCAGAGAAGGCCGAATGACGGAGAGAGATCTATAGGTGGAGCGATGGAGAGGCACAGCAATGAAGAAAAATAGTGGGGTCTGTGAGGGGGAAACTATTCCCCAGGGTTCAGAAAGGCGAGAGAGCTGCCAAGAATATGAATGTTGCAGGCTTAATGGAATTATGTTTCACCGCACATGACATTAATGTTTCATCAAAATATGAATGGCTATAATATACACCAAGAAAAGGATTTTAGTGCCGGGTGCTGCAGTTATTATCTCGCAGAATCGTATTTATCCTCTGCGCTGTGATTAACAAGGCCTTGGATGCGCGCGGGCTTCTCTGCACTCCAGACGGAAGGACCCGGGGTGAGCGCGGGCTCTCTCGCACCACTTCATGTTCCATTTCCTCCGTTTAGTTACGACTGCGAGGCGCAATTCATCATCGGCACAAAGAGAGGTTATCAAACACTTGTTTCACTAAAAGAAGGAGGAACATTACCCTCCAGAGATAAATCTTTCATTAAACTTTACAAAGACCTAAAGCGGTTTCTGCCCTATCCATCATCGCGCGCTCTTTTTATGCTCTGCTCCCAGATGCTTCAAAGGCAGGCGGCCAGGAGCAGAGCTGATCAGCTCAGGAAGGATGGGGCCTCTCTTCCAGATTTAACATTGACTTTCACCTCAGGAAACCGGGTGAAATTACTGGGATCCTAAAGCAAGCGTCCGGCTTCATCCCGCGCAGCGTCAACTTGTTATTAAAAAAAACACACGTTTTACGAAGTTCAACGTGTAGTTTCACTCAGGTAGAGCACCGATGACAAGAAATTGGGGGCGGGTGGATAGTGAAGACAAAATCCCACATTTTTATTAACGAAGTCCGGCATTATCGTATGCCTTCGAGAATATCGACTTGTTAGAGGACGTCTACTGGGATTTTGTGATGTATTGTGACGTCATTCACCGGATGGCCCCTTTAAGGACTGCCTGGTTAGTTATTGCAGCTCTCCTAAAGAGCCTGACAGTCGGAGGGACTCTTTAAAAAGACTGAGGGGATTTCACTTACATTTTTCTAAATTAATTATAGATGCATGCCTAGGCTTACTGAGATTTCCCTCATTTTAGGCATTCACAAAAACCCCCCAAAGTGTGCTCTGAAATATATGGAAATTGTAGATTTCAGTGTGCATTCCTCTTCATATGCACATACTCCTAAGAATTGTCTGCAGGAGTAGTAATGAAGGATATCTTCAGCATCAAGCAAAAAGTGACAGTTGTCCCGCCAAGGAAGTGATTGTAGTGAGCCACCCAGCTCCTACCATACATTGTTGCACTGCAACTCCCTGGGCCGGGCAGGGAGTGTAAATAAAGTGTGACATCAGTGCTCGTGGCTGACGGCACGGACTGTTCGTGAGAGTGGTCATGTCTGTTATTTCCCTGATCATCTCTTGTCTTTGCCACTGCCACGTGTGTGCCCCTACCCTACTAGCACCCCCGCCCAGAAGCCCTAACTCACATTGGCGACGAGGCATGTGACTGCTGCCCACTCGTGCCCTCTCGACGCAGTTCGGCGTCAGCAGCGCGTGTCCGGAGGTTGGAGGCCCTGTGCCACGAGGAAGGTGCTCTGCGGGCCGAGCGTATGTGGTCCGTCTGCTGTGGTTGTAGTGTAGGCGGCTGGGAACTGCGGCGGAGAGGTGTGGAGCCGGGAGGGCGGCGGAAGAGCGCGTGCTGTGCCCTGCTGAACGCCCGGCTGTCCCGTGAAGGGAGGCCTGCTCCAGAGGTTTTTGACGAGGCACATGGCCCCACTCGCATTGCCGCGCTGAGGACGAAAGGGAGGCCGGACGTGCGGCAGGGGTGAAGCCCAGCTGGAGGTGTGATCGCGGCATCTAAAAGGTGCCAGTGTGCTGCCAGAGAAGGTGGAGGTGGTCAGGAAGGGTCTCAAGGCCCTGGAGCAGGTGTGTTGGCAGTGAGAGTGCTGAGCCCTAGGAGGGGCTGTCCCACGCTGGCTTAGGACAAGTCAGTCAAAGCATAAAGGGGAGAAATATGCCAACACAGGACTTGGGGAGCTGCCACACGGGGCTGAGTGTGTCCAGGCACCCCCAGAGTGACCGTGCAGGACAGTGATCAGCTACAAAAGAGCAGGTCTTCCAGGAGAGGTGAGTGCCCGTTTTCATGACCACTGAGCCTAGGTCAGCAGGGGGGCCTTGAACAGAGGCATCAAGGGACATGTCACAGCAGGTAGCGCCCCGGGCAAATCTGCACAAAGCTCACACATGTTGTTGAAGGCGCTGCCGCCATTTAGTCAGTTGGCTGATCCGGTGACAGCAGCGCAGAAGATGGCGCAAATGAATTGGGCAACTTGAAAGCTAATTCATTGCCACAAGGGAAAAGCACAACGCTGTGAAGTGCTCAACCATGCTACACATGGGCGGGGAGGAGCTCTATGAACTTTTCCAAGATCTTCCGGATACAGGGGATAGCGACGACTATCATAAAGCTGTCAGAGCACTCAACCGACATTTTGACCCTCAGGTCAACCCAGATTTCGAGCACTTCAAGTTGCACCAGGCGAAACAAAAAGAAGAGGAGTCAGTTGACATGTTCCACATGCGTCTAAGGAAGTTGGCAAGCTTGTGCGTGGGCATTGATCGGCCCTTGGAAATCAGAGCGCAACTCATATTGGGGTTCAAGTTATGTTATGTTATATTAATAGAAGCTTGTAAAGCGCACTGTCACCAAAAGTTTCATGGCGCTGATCATGTCCGATGTTGTAGCGGTAGACCGGGTTAGCAAGATTGCACGAATAGCCACGTTTTCAGGGCCTTTCTAAAGCCCAATAAGTTGCAGGTCTTGATTGTGAGGGGGAGGGAGTTCCAGAACCTGGATGCAAGGAATGAAAACCTGCGGCCTCCCTGCCTTTTCAGCTTAATGGTCAGGGTGGTGAGTAAGTGAAGGTGGGCTGAATGGAGATTACGAATAGGAACGTGCTTTGTGATCAGACTACTGAGAAATTTTTGGGCTGTTACAATGGAGCGCTTTAAAGACTAGGCAGCCTGTCTTGAAGGCAGCTTGTTGCGCTATGGGCAGCCAGTGGAGTTTTTGCAACAAGGGCCTGGCCGATTGCCATCTCGGCTGTTTGTGAATTAATCTTGCTGCCTGATTCTGAACCATTTGCAAATGGTTGAGCAAGGCCTGAGGTAGCCCAACATAAAGGGAATTAGAGAAGTCTAGGCGTGAGAGCACCAGCGCTATCACTACCTGGACAAGGGCTGTGTGAGATAGCAGATGAGCAATCTTCCTGATTTTGCGCAATGGAAGAGGCTAGTAGATATCATAGCTCCCATGTGTCCTCTAAGTCAGAGATCAGCGTCGACGACCACCCCTAAGCTTTTCACTGAGAGGGAAGGGGTGGGAGGGGGTCCTAATTCGCTTGGCCCAAAGTGTGGTCCCCAATAAGCTGCACTGTTCACAGGCAGCACCAGTTCCGTCTTGCCCAGGTTGAGCTTCAGCTGAACTGCTCAAGCTCATCTTACGCCAGTCGGGAATATCATTGGATGACATTTTGGTGTTGGCGCGACCTCATGAACTGGCAGACGCAAGAGCTGGGGAAATGGAATCTGAGCTGGCGTGATGACGGGCCGCCCAGAAGCCCCTGTACCCACACCCCATCAAATAAGAGTGCGCGGAGGCAATCCGGAAGTTCAGCTGCCACGGAAGGGAAGGTGTCAGCGGCGGAGGGGAGTACCCCGGAAAAAAGGTTGTAGGAATTGTGGCTTGGAGAGCCACCCACCGAGGGGGTGCCCAGCACAGGGCAAGCAATGCCTGAAGTGCACCAAGTATGGCCATTTTTCCAAAGTCTGTATGAGTATGTCCCATTCGGCAGCAGAGGTAGGCTGACAGAGAAGACAAAAACCCACGGTGTGCACCGTGCAAGACGTGGAAGAGGTGGAAAGCATGTGCCACAGGATGAATGTCACAGAGGAAGAGGAAGAGGATGATGTATTTGTGATATCATAGTCCCGAGGGGCTGTTACCAAGAAACATCCACCCCAATGTGTCAACTGTGGGTGGCAGACAATTGTATCAGAGTACTCATCAACACAGGGGCTTCCGTCAACATCCTCGATACGGCGCAGTATGAGCAACTGGAGCCAAGACCGGCACTGCTCAAGACTAAAGCGAAGATCTTCAACTATGGGGGAGACGTTCCCATTCCACTCCTAGGTGCCGTCGAGGTAGAGGTGAGGCATGGTGAACAAGTGGCACTCATCTGATTCCACGTAACATGAGATGAAGCAGGATCAATCCTAGGATGCCACTCTGCCGAAGATCTGGGGTTAGTGATGTTTGCGAGGCAAGTTCATCAATCGTGCGCCGAGTCAGTGATGGCAGAATTTCCCGAACTGTTCAAGGACCTCGGATGTTTGAAGGGGGTTGAGGTCAAACTCCATATAGATGACACAGTCAAGCCGATGGCCCTCAGGCATCACAGGGTACCATTCCACCTGAGGCCGCTAGTGAAAGCGGAGTTGGAGCAGCTGGAAAGTGATGGAGTCATTGAGAAGGTGTCAAGCCCTACACCCTGGGTGTCGCCGTTGGTGATTGCTCCCAAACCCAAGCAACCGGGGGCAATTTGCCTGTGCGTGGACATGCGTTTGCCCAACAAGGCCATCAAGAGGGAGCGGCATATCATCCCTACTATCGATGAGATCGTTGCAGATATTAACAGAGCCAAATGTTTTTCTAAAGTGGATTTAACTCTGGCTACCACCAATTGGTTCTGGAGGAGGGCAGTCGCTACATCACCACATTCTCGACCCATGTGGGACTCCGGAGATTCAAGCACCTCCGTTTCGGAGTGTTGTTTGCGGCGGAGGTATTCCAGGATTGCATCAGGGAGGCACTCTCAGGTCTGGTGGGCGTCATCAATGTCAGCGACGATGTCCTCATCTTTTCAAGTTCTCTCAAAGAACATCATGTGAAACTCCGGGTGACAATGCAACAGCTCGTAGAGAAGGGCCTAGCTATCCACAAAGGAAGGTGCGAGTTCTAATGAAGTGGAGTTCTTTGGGTACAGATTTTCAGCTCGAGGACTGCAAGTGGATACGGCTAAGTTGGAAGCCATACGAGCCATGGCGGTCCCCCAGAATCAGTCCGAGGTGTGGAGTTTTCTGGGGATGGCCAACTACTGTGGACGTTTCATCTCCCACCTGGCCACTCTTTCGGAGCCATTGAGAACCTTTACGAAAAAGGATGTCAAGTGGCGATGGTCCAGCGAGGAGGCAAAGGCCTTTACCGACATCAAGGAAGCGCTGCTAATGGGAGCGCCAGTGGCGTATTTCAAGCCCGGACATCCAACGGTAGTGGTCGAAGCCAGCCTGGTGGGACTGGGAGCAGACTTGTTGCAGCAGGATGATAGCGAGGAGTGGGTTCCCATTGCGTATGCCAGATGCGCACTTACGCCTGTGGAGATGAGGTATGCCCAAATTGAAAGAGAAATGCAAAAACAACAGTTGATGGACAGAATGCAGAACAATATCATACATTCACCCCAGTACAGAGATCTGGGCCTAAGCCCATCGTTTATTTGCTCACTATGCCATTCCAGTTTGAACCCAGCCATATGCAAATCTTGATCCTGTGCCCCATGGGAACAGTCCAGCCCGAACTGCAAAGCCAGGTCCTCCCTGGACTGGAAACAAGCATCCAAGGACCGGTTTCGGGTTTTCAGCCCTCATCAGCCTGGATATGTTGATTCCAGTGGCATGGAGAACACGGGACTCACGTCTGAGCATACCAGTCCATAGCCATCCGGTGGGCCTGCCAACACTTTGATATCTACCTGTGTGGCCATAAGTTTAGAGTGGTTACCGATCACAAGCCACTGGTACTGCTGTTCGTGGCATGGCCAGAAATAGGGCACCCAGGATCGAGAGGTGGGCGGGACAAATCCAACACTATAACTTTAACGTCAATACCGCCCTACTGCCCTGGAGTGAACAGCGCAGCTGATTACTTGTCCCGGCACCCGATGATGGATCAGCAAGTGGCACCATCCAAAATCAATCAAGGGTCGGAATCCTTCATAAGGCAGATTGTGGACGCAGCATGTCCCTGAGCGCTCTTCATGGAGGAAATCATACAAGCCACCAACGAGGATGTCTGCCTTCAGGCTGTCAAAGAAGCATTGCACAGCCATCAATGGAAGACATTTCTTCAAGGATCAAGTGGGTTGACGGACACAGAAAGGGAGGCAAGGATCGGTCTGTGGAGATGCCGAGAAGGGCTGAGTGATGGCTGCCAAGGTGTAATTCTCAGGGATGAGCGTCTGGTTATACCCTCGCTACTCTGGACGAGGACAGTGGATCTTGGCAATCAGGAACACCAAGTGATCGACAAGACAAAGGCCCGGATTAGGTCCAAGGTGTGGTTCCCTGGTGTTGATCGGATGATCGAAGACAAAGTAAGGGGTGGCCATGCATGCCTAATAACACGGGTGGAACCTCGAACGCTCTACATAATCACCGAGGCACCCAGCACCAAGCCATGGACCAACATAAGCTTGGATTTTGGAAGTTTCCTGGACAGGAGGAACACCGTGCTCCTGATGGATAGCTACTCCAAAGTCCCAGTGGTAGAGTTGGTACACTAAACGGCGTTCAAGACCGTGAGGCCGATACTGAACAAAACGTTCGCTATGTTGGGCACGTCAGAGGAAATCCGCACTGACAATGGACCGCCTTCCAGGGGCAGGAGTACGGAGAGTATCTGAGCCTCCACAACGTCCGTCATTGCTAAATAATGCCTCAGTGGCCTTAGGCCAATGGCGATGTGGAGAGGTTTATGAGAACGCCGAACAAGGTGTTGCGGATTGAAGTAGACCAGGACGAAGACCTTGTAGGGTGCTTACAGGAGTTCCTACTCACGTATCGTCAGACCCTGCATTCCACCATGGGGTGTGCTCCCAGCGGCCTGCTAATGCGGAGAGAAGTGAGAGATGCCGTGCCCACAAGCCTGAAGTGGGAGCCTTTGGTGCTGGACTGCGAGCGTACCCAAGCAAGGTGACAGAGGACCAATGACAAAGCGAGCCTTAAGCGGAAGGCCAGAGAAGGTCAGATTTGTCAGGGCGACTAGGTGGTTGTCAAGAACCGACACCAAGGATCTAAGTTCCTCACACCTTTTGAAAGGGAACCGTGGGAGGTGATACGTCTTCAAAGGTCCATGATCACGGCATGAAGAGGAAGACATCACATAGCCAGAAACGCTTCTTGGTTCAAGAAGGTGGTGGGCCGGGGACCAGGTCGAGCGGAAGAAGAGGATGGTCATCAGGAAAGGACCATACCAATTAGTATGGATGCCACTCGGCCGGCTAAGGTGGAAGAGGCCCAGAGGGACGTGGAAGAACAGCAGGAGGATGAGACGTCATCAGGAGCTACCAGTGAGCCGTCAGAGGGCTCCCACAGCCAAGGAGAATGTCCATACAGGCTAAGGAGCGATCCCCCACCCAGTACCCATTTGATGGACTTCCTATGCTGAAATGACTTTGATGGACGTACTGGGGACTACATAACCAGTAACGAAAAGTTATGTTGTTTGGTTAAGTGTCAATCGTATTATTGGACCACCCATTGGTGGGATGGGATGTAGTGAGCCACCTAGCTCCTACCATACATTGTTGCACTGCAACTCCCTGGACTGGGCTTGGACCAGGGGGTATAAATAAAATGTGACGTCAGCGGTCGTGGCTGATGGCACGAACTGTTTGTGAGAGTGGTCGTGTCTGTTATTTCCCTGATCACCCCTGAGCTTTGCCACTGCCACGCGTGTGCCTTTACCCTACTAGCGTCCCCCTCAGAGGTCCCAACTCACAGTGATGTCACTTCCGTTACTGAGACTTCAGGGCCCCTGAAGACCCTCCCCAGTAGTGACTGGCCATGGTGGGTCACGTGTGTTGTGACACCACCCTGGTCACATGCTAGTCACATGCTCATGGTTCTTCTACGCAGTTAGGACAGCCCTCAACAACCCAGAGCCCCTGAAGATCAGGTTACCATGATGTGATGTAGAGGAGTACGCCTATTTTCTTAAGCTTAGAATACATATAAGGAGCTCCTAAGCAGCCTATGCCAAACCCAGGAGCTGCCCTCCAGAAAGAGGTCATTCGGTCATTATGAAGACACCCTCTGATGGTGATTTGAACACTATCAATAGATATTATCATAGTTTGACAATAGCGGCAATGGAGTAAAATGTGCAGCAGAGCGACCTTTAAGAGGGTGGTCACAACGTCATTAGTTTTGACGAGGAGCTCGGCATTGGTTTCGACGAGGAGCTCTGCCGGTGGTTGGAAACACTCAGCCTCAAGGATTTGCCACAACTGATATCCGCTAATGAGGTCTCCAGCAGCAGCAGCAAAGCCTCGAGAAATGAAGCAAATGTTGGAAACTATTTACTCAACATGGAAGAAGGTGAAGACTCTATAACAGCTCCTAACTCACCAGTCTATGAGGATATGGGGTTTGTGGAGGAATCAGCTCTGGAGGCTGTCGTCGTGCAACAACAGTGCTCAAACTCCAGTGTTGGTTAAGCCTCGATGGACCTCAGCAACTTTCAAGATTTCAGAGTTGCTGCCAAGTCCCATGATAATGATGAGATTAGTCAAAATTGGTATAGACACTTACTTATACTGTGTATATGGCTATATTTATTTTTTAACTAATAGACTGTCTTTCTTTTTTGAGCCATAGAAAGCATCAGCAAAAAGACCTGTGGTAGAGGGGATGTCGACAAAGGTTAACACGGAAGATTTTGACTGCTTTTTAAACAATTTGTTTCAGAAATTATTAAAAGAGGACGCTGTTCATTATTTTGTAGCGCACACTGAGGTAAAAGCTGCTGTTATAGAACATTTTAACTGAATTTTAAGATCTAAGATGTGGAGATATTTCATGGCCTACAACATCAACTGATATTTAAATGTTCTACAGACATTTAAAATGCTTATAACTCCACTTATCACAAAACCATCAAAATGACTCCAGTAGAGGTAATGACCGATAATTCCATAGTGGTGTGGAGAATTGTGTAAGAAACCATTCCGCTCCCAAGGTAAAAACCCTCTTTTAAAAGAAGGTGAGGATGTTAGGGTTTTAAAGTTGAAAGGGGTCTTTATGAAGGACTAACAGCAGACTTTTAGCGACTAAATATTTATAGTGGAGAGTGTGGAGCATAAAGAAGGTATATGTATTTACAGCGTAAAGACAACGATGGCGAAACGGTGTTGGGTGCCATTTACAACTAAGTGTTACAAAAGGTACCGGACAATCCACACAGGATGTAAAGGGTTGAAAGGATTTTGAAACAGTAAGAAAGGGGGGGCTAACAGGCAGGCCTTTGTCAAATGTAATGGGGTGTCCTGAGAAAGTCAATAGTTGGGTACTGGCCTGGTCGCTGCAGGGTGTGTGAGTATGGGGCTTTCTCTGAAGGCAACAATTTGGAGACAACAATATTACCTTGCCATCCAATGTCTCGGAGGACATGTTCCAAGACTATCACATTTTAAATTATACTGTGAAACTAGCTAAGCCTGTTGACCTAAAAGGAGACAGTGAGGTAGCACTAATCGAAATCCAATACCCAAAAGCATGGAATATATTTAAAATGCCCGAAGGCAAATTTACTATAAAGGGTGATCAGGACCCAATAAGCATTCATGCTGGCTTTTCTCCCGGCTATTAGTCCACTGTCACAGAGGTTGTCGAGGCCATCAACAAATCCATAGCCAGCATCGAAAAGTATTAGAATATTCAGCTAGTATTAGATAGTTAGATGTTTCTTAAAGCTCCAAATCGCAATACAGAGTTTTGCCGTTCGAGTTAATTAAGAAGAGTTTTAGGAACAGTACAACATATAAAAAGCCAGGTAGAGTCGGACCCTACATGCCTCGATATTAATGGAGAGTTCTATACACTCTACATAAAGTATAGTGACATTATAGAGTTTCAGTGGATCAGGATCGTTATTCACCATTGTTAAGATGAGTTCAGATGAAGAGGTCAAATAACACAGTGATTAATACTCAATATATCAAACTGACTACAAAGCATTTCTAAAAAACATTTTGACACTATGTCAGTCATGATCTTCGACGATCAATCAGAGGCGGTGTCCTTTAAATATGGGAAAGTTATTATTAAGCTCAATTTAAGACCACGACGCGACATCGAATATTAAGAAATCATCATGAGGATCATGAAAACATATGGCTACCCCGCTCTGTACAGGGACTATTGCTGACACCAGGCTGGGTATGGAGGCCACCATTCTTTCAAGGGGCCCCTGTTATGTAAGCGCAGGGCTTTGAGGTATTTTCTGTAGTTTTTTTTAGAAGAGATATGCCTTTCTTGAGAAGAGGCTATGAAATTGCTAAAGCCCATGTTTAGGCGTAAGCCTCGAACATTGCCCACGATGTGGTGGGAACTATGACTTGTGCTGTCGATGAACACATGAACAAACAACCCGAAGAAGGAGCAGGAGTTGTGTACAGGCCAAGCACAAGTATTGAAAGGAAGTGAAGGTCTTGGAGGCGTAGGAGACAATAGGCTCCCTATAAAAAAAGGAGGCACTCTTCAAAAAGCGCTTGCAAAAGAAGATTCGTAACGCGGAGGAGAGAATCAATGAACCGGAGAATGTCCTCTCGCGTAAATATTTTTTAAAACACAACAACCTGAAACACAGCTTCGCACATTGCGCATTGGGAGAATGCGCCAAATCAGAATTAGACTTGTTTCTCTGAAGCCCACTCAGACCAGTATCAAGAATTGTATCATGAAAGTATTGCCTTTTGCCACTTTGACACTGTTGGCACCTATAGAGTTTTTTGTGCCAGGATCCACATATATGTATCTGGATCTCAACAATACTCTGCTGCATTTTGTTTGTAAAATCAAAAAAGTGGACAATGCCAACATACCGGCGACTGCTAATGTGGCAATGATTGCTTACCCCATCGCAATCCTTTTTAATCAGGTGGACATTACCCTGGGTGATCGACTAATCATGCAGTATTCTAAATTGTAGCTATGATGCCCAGGACGCACAGCTTTCAGCAGGGCTCTTCTACAAGGATACTTATGTGCATTTTGAAGACAAGAAGCAGGACGATGACATTCGAAGTTTTATAAAAAAAGAGCATGCTTTGCCGCAGGCAGTAGCTAGTTTGACCTCCTCTAGTGTACACACTCACACCTTTTCTTCCAAGATAAACTGCTCATCAATGGTAGTAATCTTAAAATCAAACTTAACGGCATCAAGAACTCATTGTGTCTCATCAGCGGGGATGTGAAACAGTATAAACTGGTCATACTGACTACTAGTTTGTTTGTAAATAGAGTGAAAGTGTTCCTAAACATCAGACTGGCTCACATCGAAACTTACAGCTATTGAACGGCAAGTACACAGTTGAAAGAGTAGCTCTGAAGATATTCATCATTCCAGCCAGTACCAGATTAACCCAGCAGCAAAATTAATTTTTCGGGCAACTAAGAAAAATCTTATTATCATAGGTTTTGTCGATAACACGGCTTCTAGTGGTTACTATACCACCAATGCTTTCAGTTTCAAACACTACAACTTCAACTACATGGTGCTGTGCCATTACAGGGCTGTGATTCCTGAAAACTGTACACAACCAGTTTAGAGAGGCACATTTTATCAGGGAATATCTGGGCTTGGTTTCAATAACGGGGAAGCACCAGGAGACTCTGGCATGATCAGACCGCTGACATGGAAGGCGGCAACCACTACAGCTTGTTAACAAAATGGAAATCTAAAAGCCAAAATACATTTTAGTCAGCCCTTGGCTACGAATGTGAACATGGTTGTATTCTTTGTATTCGACAATGTAATTCACATCAACTATGCCCAGCAGATTTTTGTTTGACTATCTTTAAAATATTGTAAAATGGACACTGTTCAGATACAGGATTTCGTAAGCTATCATTAATACTCTGAGAAATTATTTTTAGGTGCTTTTCCAAACTACACTCTACCTAGTGAAATAGTGTCCGAAAGACCCCACATGCTTGTCTTTAACACTGATCCACACTACATGAAAGGAACTCACTGGGTGGCCCTGTTTTAAGATAAAGACAAGGTTGCAGTGTTTGACAGCGCAGCAGCATTCCCAGAGCATAGCATCTATACAAAACCTATACTCAAGTATATAAAAAAAGCTGCTGCAAGGGTGGAGTATAAATAATAAAATGCAGGTAAAGGATTTTCATGCCGTCACATGCAGAGAGCATTGTATATATTTTAGTAGTAAAATGTCTGAGGGTATGATGTTCAGTCCTTTTTTAAATCTATATTCGAACAACCTAGTTAACAATGACAGTATTGGTAGGAAATATGTGAACGAAAACTCTAGGTTTACATCACACACTATTAAAACTGATTAGGCAGTTTGTCAAATCTGTAAAGTTGTGTAACACCTCTGATAATCAATAGTGATTGTCTAAAATAAAAGAATAACAATTTGAAAGCAGACTTAGTAACTTTATTCTAATGTAAGGACACACATTTAAAATGTAGTTAAAAGATGATACAAACACTGTGAAAAGTTAAAAGGTTTATTTACAAAACTGTTTGTTTATAGTACAAGCAACACTGATGAACTTACTAAAGAAATAAAGGAAGAAAAACATCAAAATATTAACTATATCAAAACTATACACAGGTACACATATATATAGATTCAAAAGATAGAAGAAACATCAGACATTTAACCATGTGTTCATTTTGGACATTGTCTTTTTGTTAGGTTTTTAAGTCAGAGCCTCGGTACTCCAGGGAGTTAACCCGGAAATAAAGAGGATCCTGGCATCTTAGGGAGGGGGTTAACAACAACAGGTATTGGAGTATCTTGGGGGATGTAAGACGCATATTTAAAACGTTCAAGCAGCGGCTTGACTTCAGCATTACCAACGATCATCACAGGAATATTGAGTTCCACAGAGGCTAGCAGAAACTGCTCCCAACCTCTAGGCGTTTTTTGGAGCAATAGTTTTTTGGGTTGTGTAAGACTATAAACTCGGTCGTACATGTGGGATCCAACAACTGGTTGGCATTTCTAGATGAACTTGCTTCTCTCATTCCATGTGCTGCCCCTCTGTACCTTTAAACAAAAAAGAGTGCACGTGCTGCTACCTAATTAATTGCCCTAGTTTTTTCAAAACATATGAAATCAAACCAATGTTTTGTGATCAAAAAGTATCGTTTTTTTATTTTTAACTTAAGTCAATTATTCACTTTTGACCTTTTTTGAAAAATCAATTTTGCCAAGTTTATATTTTAAGACCTTATGTACACCAAAGAAAAATAACATGTACTCAAGTTCCTATTTACAACCAACATTCTAAGTACATTTCAAAATTATCTCATTCAAACAATCAATCATACCACTTACATACTACACAAAAATATATATACATACAACAGACAATAAGAAAATATATAAATTATTTTCCAGTTGGAATACAAATAATCACAACAAAGCCATGCGCGTTTCTTATGCTTTACAGAAACCTAACTATGTTTTTTATAACTTTTGCTTTTTTAGTCTACGCAGTCTACGCGTTTCGAACTCATATCAATGTTGAGTTCTCATCAGGACCACAGTCTGTGAAAGAGAAGAAAAAGGTTTCATAGTTTTAGTTTCCTTTCTCAATAATGCACAGCCCCTAACACTACTGCAAGCTCCTTTATCTTACCTCTCGATCAAAAGAAACCAGAGGAAGTAGAGTTATCCCCGTCGACAGCAAACATCTATAATGAAGACATTTATGACACATGGTTAACATCCACTTCGTGTTCTCACTCCAAACATACCACTAGATCACTACCTCTATTTTCACTTACTTTTTAAATGAAAATCCATTCAATAACTTCATAACTTTTTCGGACACGTCATCATCTGGAAATGGGAGTGACGGAGATAATCCAACTCCTCAAAGAAATAATAATAGAAGAGGAGGATTCCAACAACCCCAAGGATTCCAACAGCAACAGCAGGGACCTTTTTTAGCCAAAGGCCAAACAAAACCACGTGGAAAAACACGGTTCACCCCACAACCATGGGAGATGTCGACAAGACGACACAATTACAAGAATTAGTTCCTTCACCGATATTCAATTTGTCAAACAAAATTCTGACATATGAGGAAGAAAAGGTCTTGAAAAAAGGACTAACATTTGTCCCAACCAGACATACAGATTTTGTTAAATTAAAGACAGAGGTCATCGAATTTTGCCGAAAAGTAAGGCTCAAAACCTTCTTTGCTGAGAATATTTACCCACCAACGTTAGAGACAACGGGATTACGCAATAAATCATCTTTTTGCCCGCCAACAAGTAAAGTACCCAAGGAGGTTATCACATTCGAACGGTCCATATTATCTGCTGTGACAGAAATGGAAACGAAGAAAAAATGGATTAAACACAATCTATCCAAAGAAGAGTCACAAGCGTTAACAAATCACAAATCAGACACCTCGGTCATTATAAAGCAGGCCGATAAGGGTGGCTCAATTGTCATTTGGGACAAAGAACTATATATTAAGGAAGTGAAAAGACAACTTAATAAAGAAACCTGTTATCGGAAAATCAACAAAGACCCAACATCTGAACTAAAAAATTAATTACACAAAATAATTGATGACGGATTTGAACAAGGTTTTCTTTGCAAAAAAGAAACTGACTACCTAAAAATAAAACATCCCAGGACACCTTTGTTTTATGTATTGCCTAAAATAAATAAAAACGAAAAAACACCCACAGGACGCCCAATAGTGTCCGGTTGCGAATCCTTATTGGAACCCATTTCCAAGTTTGTAGATTTCTTCTTGAAGCCTTCTCTACCTGAAGTGAAATCCTATATACAAGATACTACGGATTTTATTAATAAGCTCACTACAATTACATTTGACAAGAATTCCCACTGGATGGTGACGATGGACATTATGTCCTTATATACTCAAATCCCGCAGGACGAAGGAATCTATGTCTTAGAGACATTCCTTGAAGAGAGACAGAGACAAAACAAAATACCAACAAGTTTCATCCTAAAACTTGCCGAATTTGCATTAAAAAAGAATTATTTTAACTTCAATGGAGAATTCTTCTTCCAAGTAGGGGGTGTGGCGATGGGATGTTCGTTTGACCCTGAATTAGCTGTGTTGTTCATGTCAAAATATGAGGAGTCGTTTGTCTATAATAACAACCCTTACATACAATGGATATCACACTGGCATCGTTATATAGATGATATTTTTTTCGTCTGGTCAGGGCCAGAGGAGGAACTCAAAAGGTTCCACGACTGGATTAACAACAGAGCACCTACGATAAAATTCAGTATGGAACATTCAAGAAATAAAATGCCATTCCTGGACATAGAAGTGTACCCCTCAGAAGGTGGTTTGTTAACAACACTCTATAAAAAATCTACCGATCGAAATAAGGCCCTGCACTTTCGAAGCAATCATCCACGGAGTTTAAAAGATAACCTCCCATACGGACAATATTTAAGAATCAGACGCAATTGTCAATGCAAAGAAGAATACCTGAGGCATGCGGAAAATCTAACAGCTAATCTACAACAACGTGGGTACCCCAAAAAATTACTGAAAAAGTCATTAAAGAGAGCGTGGTGGACACCACGAGACACCCTCTTGGAAATAAAAATAAAAAAAGAGACTGACAGGATGGTTTTTGTATCCACCTTTTGTCCAAATTCTAACGCTTTGAAGAAGGTGGTTAAACAAAACTGGCATTTGCTACGCAATTTGGACCAAGCCTTCAAAAATGAACCACTTTTTGCCTTAAAAAAAACTGTAGTGTTGCCAACCAATTGGTTAGAGCTGCTTTACCACGAGAAAAAAACTTCAACCTACGGACCATGCTAAGCTTACCACCGATTCAGGGACATCATAGATGTGGGACATGCTCATGTTGTGATACAACGAAAGAAGGATCAGTGTTCACACATAATCGGTTGAGCTGGAAACATGAGAGTTTCTCGAATTGTAAATCACGTTTTGTGGTCTATGGAATTTTTTGCCCATGCAACTTAGTCTACATCGGCAAAACAAACCAAGAAATACGTTTACGGATACAACAACACAAATCAAGAATCCGAAACAATGTGGTAACAGCACCCCTAGTGAGCCATTGACGAGAAAAACAACATAAAGAGACTGATCTAGTTTGGACAGTAATTGCAAAAGTGGAAAATGATGCAAGAGGCGGAGATCTTGATGCAAAGCTGACAAAAATGGAAGCAATGCTAATTGTCTAATTTAACACGGCAATATTAGGATTAAACGAGATGTCAGAAATGTTCAAACTCTGAATCACGGTCCTGACTCTTAAAAATTCCCTATCAAAAATCCCCACTGGACTGACAGCCACTATTTCTGTAAACAAAGACACATGTCGCTATGATCACTCAATCCGGAAAGGGGGTGAATGTAGTTCCCCAACATGATACTTCCAGAACAGATTGAGGTAACGATACACTCTCTGGTCCAAACGACCGGTTTTAACATCATGAACAACAGAGTAAACATCTATCTTCTATTGGTATAAACTACAAATACCAAAATCCACTGGACGGCATTTAAGAAACGATAAGAATTAAAAAATGTGAGCCTGCTTCGAAACTGGAAAAAATGTATTGATTATCATGGCAAACAAGCAAGCAATTGTTATTAAGCACAACCGACATTTTTATAATACAAAACCAGATTCTTGCAACAGCTTTCTTTAGAGCGTGAAAATCATGCATTTATAGAGAACGAGAGGAGACCAAACTACATGCTCCATGATCCTTTGTGGACCCGGAAGCACATTCGATTAGGACGCGGTTCGTCAAAAACAAACGGAGAAGATCTATGTACACTGCCTCGTCGGACTAAGGTAAGGAAACCCTATACCACCAGCACTCAATAAACTGAGTAGGGCGCCAGTCCTCTAAATAGTTACAGTGGGTAACGAAAACACCTAATTGTCTTTCAGACTCCCAGGCGAATGCTCAGAACCCACATTCTAAGAAGCCTGAACCCTCAATTGAGGTAAGCGCTTTTTCTAAAACAAACAAATGCTCACCTCGGACTCTCCCCACAAAGGGTCATTGATTAGTTTTCCTCCCTTCTTCTGCATAAACAGGAACATCGGCTTACCTTACAAACACATTGGGAATGGATTTTCATTTAAAACGTAAGTGAAAATAGAGGTAGTGATCTAGTGGTATGTTTGGAGTGAGAACACGAAGTGGATGTTGACCATGTGTCATAAATGTCTTCATTATAGATGTTTGCTGTCGACGGGGATAACTCTACTTCCTCTGGTTTCTTTTGATCGAGAGGTAAGATAAAGGAGCTTGCAGTAGTGTTAGGGGCTGTGCATTATTGAGAAAGGAAACTAAAACTATGAAAACTTTTTCGTCTCTTTCACAGACTATGGTCCTGATGATAACTCAACATTGATATAAGTTCGAAACGCGTAGACTAAAAAAGCCTGAAATAAGCAAAAGTTATAAAAAACATAGTTAGGTTTCTGTAAAGCATCAGAAACGCGCATGGCTTTGTTGTGATTATTTGTATTCCAACTGGAAAATAATTTATATATTTTCTTATTGTCTGTTGTATGTATATATATTTTTGTGTAGTATGGAAGTGGTATGATTGATTGTTTGAATGAGATAATTTTGAAATGTACTTTGAATGTTGGTTGTAAATAGGAATTTGAGTAAATGTTATTTTTCTTTGGTGTACATAAGGTCTTAAAATATGAACTTGGCAAAATTAATTTTTCAAAAAAGGTCAAAAGTGAATAATTGACTTAAGTTAAACATAAAAAAACGATACTTTTTGATCACAAAACATTGGTTTGATTTCATATGTTTTGAAAAAACTAGGGCAATTAATTAGGTAGCAGCATGTGCACTCTTTTTTGTTTATTACTAGCTTGTGGCAAGCTGTGCTGTTGGGAGCCGAGACCCAGTGGTGGTGTTACCTCTGTACCTTTGACTTATATTTTTTTAAAGTTCTTCAAAATGATGTCTGAGAATGGGGGTGGTTCTTGAGGTATTGCACTGGTGGTGAAGGCTGTTCAGAGTCAGAGGCATATAGAGTCAATTTGTTTTTCTCAGCATTCCACTGCCTTTAATATTTTTTAACGTTTTGAAGAACGCTGGAGTAAAGACCTACCCTTTCAGAATGTTTTAAATCAGGGCAGTTCAAAATGTCTTTAATCTTGGCATCCAGTCACTGCATCTCATTATTCCAGATATTCCAACTGTCGCCCGTAGACATCCCCTCCTGTTCCATCTGCTGCTGTGGAACCAACTACATATTTTGGACATAATCCATCAGTTCCTGGTTAGGAGGCTGGTTACTAGTGGTGTAGCAAAGCCCAACAAAGAACCGATATAACCTCCTGACCGTTTAGCTGTTTCTTCTTAAAAATGAGGGAAGCCCTTTTATTACTGAGCTTCTTGATAAGGTGGTGCTTCTTCTTTAAAACACGGAACTGTCTCTCTGATATAGGGGCATTACCTTTTAGGGAGTTTAGGGCAATTCCTGAAATGACAGCCACTAAGATGTGCAAAGCTTCACACATGAGGGCCTTTCTCTGCTGGGGGCTAGCTGCAACTAGGCAAGTATTCTCGTCGAGCCTCCTGCACAGCAGCTTTAAAATCAGGATAGAAGGCTAGGGTGTTGCTGTCATGTGTGATATCACCTCGCTTGTGGGCCATGCGAAGGACGGTGTTGTGGTCCCGGTAGTTAAGCAAGCGTGCAATGATAGGCTGCGGCGGTGTACCAGGAGGAGAGCGGGCAGCCAGAGAATCTGTGAGCCCTCTCAACAATGAATGCTTGGGGGAAATGTTCATCTCCAAAGATGACTCGCAGCAGATTCTTGATATATGTCTCAAGGCGGCCTGTATTGGTAGATTCCGACAAACCGGTCAGGCGCACATTATTGCGGCGCAATCTGGCCTCCAAGTATTCGTTGCGCGCCTGAATCACCGCCAGCACCTTCTCCATGATGTCGCCTTTGTGGTCACCTGCTGAAGGCCATTCTCCACCTCTGATGTGCGCATTTCGGCTTCACCAAGACGGAAAGCATGTTTATCCAGTTTCTGTGACATGTTATCAATGCGGAGGTTCAAATTGTCTATCTTCCCATCGATTGATTGCAGGCTAGCTTGCACCGCCAGAAGAGTATTGTCTATGATAGAAAGTTGGTCACTGGGGGCCTCAAGTTCTGAATAGGAGACAGCATGTTGTGAGGCTTTGGTGGATTTTTGGGACTCAAAAGTAAGGCACAACTGGCTGTGCTCAGACTTCCCCATGTCGGCGTACCTCTGGTGAGGGTTAAGTCAGAGTGAGGAATGACCAGGCGTGACGTGTCCGGCCAACCACCAGCCACGCCACAGGAGATAGGCCTCGGCAGGGAGGGCTAGTGTGGCATATACAGAGAAGCTCTCCACGGTAGCGCCTAGAGCCGACTGCAGAGTCCTCAGCTGCCCTACAGTCAAGCGTCTAGTCCACACCACCACCTCTGGAGGTCCTGAAAACCGGGAGCTGGCCAGCAGTGATGGAGCGAGATAGAAAACAAAATTTTGTTTAAACTCGCAAAGTCACATTTCCATAACATGAATAAAATTATTAATGATTTGTGATATGTTGTGCTAATACAACCTAGATTAAACTTTACACGTGGGGGGACTAACATGTGTGCTCATAAACGTGCATAAATGTTGCATCTTTTTGTTCGTGCAAAATAATAAAATAATTTATTGTTTTCGTTTTTGTCATTACTAACTGCTGCATATTTAAAATAAGCATGTGCTTGTTTTGCTTATTCTTGTCTGTATGATGTCATTTCTACTATTCTAGGTGCATATGGGTCTCATAGAAAAACGGAGACTGGTAAATATAAACGCTGCTTTATTTGTTTGCAATGGCTAGGTAACATTTTGATTAATCGGGTGGGTTAATTATTTAGTAAACCATGGGGTGGATACAGAATATACTTTATTTCTTACATTAATACTTTTCTTGTGTTTGTTTTATACTAGAAATCATAAGTTGCCTGCTTTTGAGGCCTAACTATTTGAGCCGCACAAAAAGAGCTAATTCATATTTCTGCAGAAAGTCACGAGACGCCCATTCTGAATTAAAACGTTTATTGAAGCTGCATTCACAAAGCAAAAACTGATGAGCTGACATCATTCTGTCGGACATGGCCAAGGTCGAAAGTGAACTTTTTGTCAGTCCTTAACTTGGCATCCGCGGAAGTTGCTCTGAAAAGCTATGGAAGCTGCGAGGATGATCTGTTACAAAGTTGCAATAGCAGGAAGCCTCTGGCTTCACGTGGAAGAGACAATGGTCTTTGTAAGACATGATTTTGTGGAACTTTTTAAGAATCGGGTGACATGTCACTTGTCACTTTCAGCCAATGGGACGTCGAGTATTTCTGAAAACTTTCCTTTGCTAGTTTAGTTAGCGTAGAAAGGTATAAAAAGTCATGCCCTTAGGGTTGGGCTGGCTGCTGCTTTCTGACTTTCCGATGAGGGTGATGTGCTGCTGGACTTTGCGTGGAGCACGTAAGAATCCTCAAAGAACTTTACTTTAATTTCTGTCTATTTAGCTCAGTTAGGGAAATAGGTTTTAGAAATGCTAAACTTTATATAATTTCTTTAAATTGATTCAATTGCTTAAATTGTAATTTTCTTATTTCTTACCATCATGCTTGCTTTAATGCTAATAAAATTTCATTTATAAAACTTACAACTTATATACCATAATCTAGAAAATAAAATCTTACTTTTGACAAACAAGCTGGTCTTGGTTATTTAGAAGTATAGGTTACCATTAGCTAGATCACGTCGCCTATGGTGGTCGTTTAAATGGTTGGGTTTTATTCTAATGACAATATTCTTTCTGCAAATGTATAAATATGTATATAATGTGTAGATAATGTGTATATAGATTTATTCTGACCACCTGATTCAGTAGGCCCAAAAATATATCATGTTCATAAATGGGTCCATGTTTAGTATAGAAATTTGTTTATAGGTTATGAAGTTGGGTAGCGTAATTTATGATATATTTTCTATAGCCCGCTGGATCAATTATCTGGTAGCAGAAATTGATGGTTGCTAAGGAGTAACCAAGGTAACATGTTGGTTGCTAAGGATTGCGTCATGGTATGCAAATAGGATTGATGTTTTAACACTTGTTAAGTTCGTTTTTCGTGCCTATCTGTAAGCTATACCGGTATAGATTGTGTGGCGAGAAATTAGTCACGCAAGCCTTCTGTTCGTTTGTAGTGATATCGCCGAGTATCACAAGAGGTATCGCCGTGTACCATAGTGTTGTCGCCGAGCAGCACAGTTTTAGGGCTAGGTCTGATTCTTGTATAGTGAGGATTTTCTAAGAAATCAAAGCAGCATGAGAATAGGGACAAAGCGCCTTCCATAAAACTCACTGTGATGAGAGTATTAGTTATATCCGAGCTTGAGTGAAGGGTAAAATTTAACGTCGGTGCATGATTATCTATAAACAGGTTAGAGTCCTGTACGGGTACATGTTTCATATCTATAAACAGGTGAGAGCCCTGTACGGATAACGTCGTTATTTTGCTAACGGTGCATGATTTCTATAAACAGGTGAGAGTCCTGTACGGATTTTGTGTGTGTTTGAATTTAGGGAATTTTCCGTGTAAAAGTGCGAGTTTGAGTTGTATTTTATGTTCAAGTGGAACTCTTAGAACTTTCACTTCGCGGTGGGTTCAGAGCAAAGCGAGTTCATAATTATACTTGCTAGAAGGGTGGGGTAAGGTTACTCTACTAACAATTGAATATTATCCTTAGTGTGAATAGCGCCGTCTATTCCGAAGTGTGGATACTTGAATGTATGTAAACTATCCTAATTAGTGAAACGAACAGATGTTGTCTTTATAAGTGATTGTTAAGAATTAATTTACACCGAAAAGTGTTCTTAAAATGGCGCTGTGAAAAGATTTTGTGAAGGAGGGGTAAGCGCCAGGAGTGAGAAACGAGAAACCGCAGCTGCTGTGTACGTCACAGAGCCGCGCTGGGATTGGGTGACCTACGTCACAAGCTGTATTCTGATTGGCTCCTGAGTCTCTGACGGCCTGTGAGCTGATTGGTCCTTAGGAAAATCTCCAAAATTATTGGTCGAGCTGAAAAGTGACGCAGCTCAACTGCCATTGGCTTGTTAGTGTATTTCGCGCACGGATTGGTTGTTTTGCGGAACATCCCGGAAATATTTTACGAACGATTTTGTGAATTAAATTTTACTTTTGAAAATGAGTTATCATTTTAAACATGTTGAGAAAAAGACAACATTATTTCAGAAATTTAAGAATTTATTTTCACCTGACAAGAAAATCGAAACGCGAGGTGGTAAACTACTTCATAAGTATAAAACACCTGCAGCATACATGGAAGGTGAATACGGATATCATACTGTCTTATGGTTCGACAGTTGGAAACGTTATACTAAAAACGATGGTGTTTTGGCTTGGCCTGATGATGGTTCATTTAATGTAAGAGTTTTAAGAAACTTACGAGAGAAAATGAATGCTCTTGTTCCAAAACCGAGACCAACTCAATTTGAAGCTTTAGTTGAGTGGGAAGATGAGATGTATCAGTTACAAAGAGAAGCTAGTGGAATTAAAAGACCTTCTAAAAATCCATCATGGAAAAGAGAAACTCATGAAGATAGATTACGAATGTGGAGACAGGGAAACATGAGTGAAGGATTGTATTTAATTCATGAAATGGTAATGGGTTCTCCTACAGGAAAATCTATGGAAAGTGAATCTGAGGATGCAATTATGGAAGAAATATATACAACTGCTAAAAATAAACAGCCTAATCAGCCTTTGAGACCTCCTAGATCATGGTCTACTCCGGTGGTTTCTACTGAAACTTCACCGAGTGCACCTCCAATTAATGAAGCTCCTAAACTTTATCCAAATAACTGTGAAATCACTGAAACTCCTAGAAGACCAGAATTTGAGAATGCTCGAAATGAGGGTAGACATTTTTCAATGACTCCAAGAGCAAGGGAACCTCCAAAAGAATATACAAGAGAGACAAGAAATGTTGAGGATGATGATTATAATGAATACTTAAGGTCTAAAGAAGAATTAATTAAAAGAATGACAAAAGGCATGGAAGCTGTTACAGTTCCAGTAACAATAGGTCCTGTTCAGCCTGTATTTGAACAAAGAAATACAAACAAAACTGGATTAACTATTCCTTTAAATACAGAAATTCAAAAGCCTGCTGAAAAATTTTATTCAGATTTGACAGAATTAAACACTTCTAGATCGAGAATGCCTGATTTAACTTTCAATGAGGATTTATCTCCAAAAACACCAATGGGTGCTATGTCAGATGTAGGAAGTCCTGAAGTCAGGGTAACTACACCAAAGCTTGATGTGGCCAAATTAAAAGCAAATATAGAAGAATTAATAATTGGAACAATTGGCCCAGATAGTTTAAATTACTATCGGGATGATGAACTACTATTCATTTGCAAAAGTATTCAGTGGAAAACGAAAAATAAATATGATCAATTAGAGGATCTAGCTGCAGAACTTGAAATCGATGTGAGTAAACAAAAGAATTTTGCAAAACATTACAGATTAGATTTCTCAGAAAGCGACATTGAGAGTTTGAACTCAATGGGAAGAATAGTTCACATTAAAGATTTAATTGTCTATATCAAAAAGCTAGGAGAACTGAACAAATGGAGAGTTAAATGGACCAAAAGAAAGGAAGATGAAAGATTAGAAAGAATGTCAAAACAATTTCCAATGAGAGAAGTTGCAGGTGGAGGATATGTTCATGTCCCATGGTCGAGACAGGACATTCTGTTATTCACAAATGACTTTCCAAAATTAAGAGAGAAACCTGTTGAGTGGTACAGGCAAGTCGATAGATTTATCAAAGTATCAAAAGTTCTGTGGATTGATTTGGATGGATTTTTTGACATTGTTGTTCCATCTGATCTTTGGACAGAATGTAAAATATCTATTAGTTGGCCAAAAACAGAACCTGAGCGAATTAAAGAAACAGGTGCCCCAAATCCACTTGTAATGGATTTTTATGAGAAAGTAATTGTTTGGATGAAAAACAAAATTCCACCCAAAGAAGTTGATTGGGTTAAAATAGAAAGAACAGAGCAGGAAACAAAAGAATCAGTTCATTCTTTTTATGAAAGACTACTGTTAATCTTTAAACAATACAGTGGTTATGAAAAATTAGATGAGAAAGACATGAGTCATTTTATCTATAGATTTGTTTATGGACTAAAACCTGAAATTGGAGAAATGATCAGAACTAGTATTGTCGGATGGCAAGCACTATCTATAGATGATATTCTGAGAAAAGCAAAATATTGTAGCGATGAATTAGAAGTAAAACAGAAGAAGTTAAAGGAGAAAGCCATGTGGGCACAGGTAAAGGTAGCTGAGCAACAGATTGCCAGCATGGGAAATAAGAACGCTAATTTTGTACAAACTGGAAATACGAACCAAATACAAGGAAAGTTTAAAGGTAATAATTTCCAAAAGAAATTTAGCCCAAAAATAGAAGAGCTGAAACAAAGATTACCTTGTTTTAATTGTGGCGAAATTGGACATTGGAGGGACGAGTGTCCTCATCCTCCTAGAAACTTAAAGAATCCCTTATTGAATCCACAGATGCAGAATGGTGTTAACGTGCAGCAACAGCTACAGATGCAACAGGGGTTAAATGAATTTAATATTCAGCGACAATTACAACAACAGCAACAACAACAGGTGAATAATCGACAGGACCAGTTGCCACAACCACCTTTTCCGAATTGTGGGGGAGTTCAAAAATATAATCCAAAAGTGGGATTTCAGGGATGTGAACAGGTAATAAAACCACAAAAACAGCAAAAGCAGCAAAGGGTTCAAATGCAAAATGCTTCACAACAATTTTTATTAACAGAAAGCCAAGACAGTGATTCTGATGATTATTGCTGACGGTGCCCGAGAGAGGAGGAAGAGTGTGTTGTTGGAGCCACTCTTGAGGTTGACCAGTCTGGTCCTTATGTAAACGGGAAAGTTAATGATGTAGACATCACTTTTCTAGTGGACACTGGTGCTACTCGTTCTACTGTTAGATCAGTGGAAATTGAAAACCTACCTCTCTCTGGGGATACCATCCAAGTTGTCGGAGTAAGTAATCAGCAAATTAAAACAGACTTAACTGATCCAGTACCAGTTGAAATTGGAAATTACAGAGACAAACACAGATTTGTGGTTTGTAATAGTAGTCCAGTAAATCTATTAGGTAGGGACATCCTATGTAAAATGAATTGCAGAATATATTGTTCTCCTGAAGGAGTTGAATTACAAACAATGGAGGAAGATGGTTTGTACAGAATGACAATGATGATGATGGAAGCAGAAGAAACAAAATTGTTTCCTGCATTTGAAGAAAAAGATTTACCTGAAGAGCTAAAAGAAACAGTGAAATCTGAAATATGGGATTTTACTGGGAATGAGATGGGTCTGATGAAAAACGTAGATCCTGTTAAAATTGCATTGAAGCAGGGAATAGAATTTCCAAACACTCCACAATATAAAATGAAAACTGAGACAATTGAAGGTATTACACCTGTAATTGAAAAATTAATCAAGCAAGGTGTATTGAAAGAAATGAAGAGTAGCTCTTGTAATTCACCAATTATGGGAGTTAAAAAGGCTAACGGAACATTTAGGATCGTACAAGATCTGAGAAAGGTTAATCAAATTGTTATTCCATGTTGTCCTGTGGTTCCAAATCCAGCAGTAATTCTATTTCAGATTCCATATGATGCTGAATGGTACACAGTCATTGACCTTTGCAATGCATTCTTTACTGTTCCTCTACACCCAGACAGTTATGAAATCTTTGCTTTCAGATTCCAAGGTAAGACCCTTGGATGGACAAGAATCCCTCAGGGCTATACAGAAAGTCCTTCAATCTTTAACGAACTGTTAAAAAGATCATTAGAAGATTTAGACTTACCAGGTAGGTCTACGTTGGTGCAGTATATTGATGATTTGTTAATTGCTGCAAAGACAAGAGAAAATTGTGTAACAGACACAATAATTCTGTTAAATCGCCTTGCAGAAGAAGGACATAAAGTGTCCCCAGCAAAACTACAGTTTTGCAAACAGGAAGTAAAATATCTTGGTCACAGAATTGCAAAAGGAAAAAGACAAGTAACAATAGAGAGAATAAAAATGATTCAAGCAATGTTACCACCAAGAACACAAAGACAGGTCAGAATGTTCCTGGGAATGGTAGGTTACTGTCGACAATGGATAAGTGGATTTTCGGTAATTGCGAAACCACTACAAAGACTGACCAAATCAGATGTAAAAGATCCAATTATTCTCAATGATGTTGAAATGGAATCTTTTGAAAACTTGAAAAAGAGCTTATGCCAAGCTCCTGCTTTGGGTATGCCAAATTATGAGAAAGATTTTGAACTGTATTGCAGTGAGAGAGAAGGATGTGCATTATCTGTGTTAATTCAGAGACATGGAAACCTAAAGAAACCTATTGCATACTTCTCTGCAGTTCTTGATCCAATTGCAAAAGCATTACCAGGTTGTTTAAAAGCAGTTGCAGCTACAAGTATCAGTCTTGAACAAAGTGAAGGAATCATTATGGGATTTCCTGTAAAAGTTTTTGTGCCTCATTCAGTTGAAATATTACTGACAAGAGGTAAGACTCAACATTTAACAAGTAGCAGATTGACAAAGTATGAGAAAATCATACTGGGAGCAGATAATGTTTCGATTTCAAGATGTTTGAATCTGAATCCTTCTACATTACTGCCTGATTCTGAAATTGTTGATGACATCGAGACAGAACATGAATGTTTAGATGTCATGGAATTCTGCACAAAACCAAGAAAAGACATCAAAGACAGACCTTTACCTGAATCGGATTTTGTCTATTTTGTAGATGGCTCATGCTTAAGATCCGAAGGTGGTGTCTTGAAAGCTTCATACTCAGTTTGTACAGTCGAAGATGTTGAAGAAGCATCATGTCTTGAAGGAGTTCGTTCAGCACAAGTGGCTGAATTGATTGCTTTAATTCGTGCATGTGAAATATCAAAAGATATAAGAGTTACCATCATTACTGATAGTCAGTATGGGTACGGAGTTGTGCATGATTATGGACAACTCTGGTCACAGAGAGGATACATGACATCAACAGGGTCACCAATTAAAAATGCGGTATTCATTAGAAGATTAATTGAAGCAATACAATTGCCAAAAGAAATTGCCATAGTCAAGTGTGCAGCACACACTAGAGGGACTGATTATATTTCCAAAGGAAATGCCTTCGCAGATGAAACAGCAAAGTACTGCGCAAGGAAAAATTATTCTTACAATCGGAATAGAAGTACAGAAACTGATTCAAATTCATTAATGCTAACAACTATTGTAGAAACATGGAATGAGATTAGAGATTTACAAAACGAAGCAGATGATGAAGAAAAAGACCAGTGGTTAAGATCAGATTGTAGACAACGTGATGAAGATGGAGTGTGGGTTTACAAAGATGGGAGAGTAGTTTTACCAAATTGCATGATTTCTGACATGGCCAGATTATATCATGGTCCTGCACATTTAGGAAGAGATTCTATGGTCAGACTGTTTAAAGAAACATGGTTCAATACCAAATTTAGAACCATTGCAGAATCTTTTTGTCAAAGGTGTTTGTCATGCCAACAAATGAATCCAAACAGAAAATCAGTGGTGGGGACAGGAATAATTGGTCGAGAGGGTGGTCCCTTCACCAGGTTACAAATAGATTTCATTGAAATGCCCTTACACAACTGTTTGAAATATGTACTTGTAATTGTATGCTTGTTCTCAAGGTGGGTAGAGGCTTTTCCTACAAGACATTGTGATTCAATTACAGTAGCAAAACTAATGCTCAGAGAAATCATCCCAAGGTACGGTTTTCCAGTCACTATTGAGAGTGATGGAGGAAGTCATTTTGATAACAAACTGTTGAAATTAATTTGCGAAGCTATGAGTATTGAGCAGAAAATACACTGTGCATACAGACCAGAGGCATCAGGTGTAGTTGAACAAATAAATGGAACTATCAAAAACAGAATTGGGAAAATGTGTCTAGAGACAGGAGTGAAGTGGACTGATGCTCTTCCACTTGTTTTGATGTCAATAAGAAGTACACCAGATAAAAAGACAGGTTTGAGTCCTCATGAAATTTTGATGGGAAGAGTTATGAGGCAAGCTTTTGTACCTGTAGGTAAACTGTTGAGCATAAATGACAGTGCGATTTTGGATTACTGTAAAAGGTTATCTGATATGGTAACTTCTGTATCTAATCAGGTGGGAACTGAAGCACAATCAAATGACAAAGTTTTGACACATGATCTGAGACCTGGAGACTGGGTCAGAACGAAAGTACATCGGAGGAGGAATTGTCTATCTCCTAGATGGCAGAAACCTAGGCAGGTAATCTTGATCACTACTAATGCTGTAAAGTGCAGAGGATTGAAGCGTTGGATTCATCCAAGTCATACTATTCCAATACCAACTCCTGAGAATTCTGATGTTGAAAGTGATACCACAGATGACTCTGATTCTGAAGCAGAAGACAGAACAGAAGGTGAAGTAATTCCAGATTCTGAAGATCGACAAGAAAGTCGACATCTGGAAACTGTGCCGGTGAATGGAAATCTGGCAAGAAAAGACTTAGAAATAATTGAAATAGATTCTGAAGGTGAAGAGAATCTGTTAAAAGGAAAGATAACTGAGGATTCGGTTGTCTATATTGAAGACAAAGAAGCTGAACCAAAAGAAGTTTCAGACCAGGAGAGTATCGAAAGGCAGAGAACAAGCTCTGAAGTAAGGAACAAAAATCCGAAATCTGGGAAGCTAAAGGTAATTGAGGAAGAGGAGGAGAACGAATTACCGAGTACCAGTGATGGAAGACAAAGTGAAGTTCCTGAAGGAGTGAAATTGCCATATAGAGAAGTTCCTGAGTCAATTGAAATTTCAGACTACGAAACTGAGGAAAGTGACGTGGAAGGTGGAAGTGAAAACAGAAAGAAAAGGACTTGGAAATCAGAATCGAATAATTCTGAACCAAAGAAAAAGTACGTGAGAAAAGCAGACTACTGGCCTGGTGGAAGATTGAGAGTCAGATTGATTAAAAAGCCAATAGAACAAGTTGAAGAAATCAGTAGTCAAAAGAGTCCTGGAAAAGAGGTTGGAGTTGGAAGGAAAATAGAAGTGATATCGAGAAAAGGGAAGAGAATAATTAGACCAAACCAAAAATACAAGTCTCCTGAGTGGACTTACTTAGTAATTCCACCTGTTATAGACATATATGATAGTAGTGAAGAAGAAAACGAAATCCAAGAAATTAGTGACAATGATTGAAGTACAAATTTATTAAATTGGCATAAGGCTGAAGAAATCCTGTTAGTTGACACAAGGTCGAAGAAAAACTGTCTAGTAGAAGAAAAACTTATGTATGACATAAGGTCGAAGAAATCTTGTTTAGGGTTATAAAAAGAAAAATATTTTAAAAGGGGGGTGTATATAAATTTTAAAATTTATTTTTATTTTTAATTTTATTTTTGAGGCTAAAACTAACCTAAAAATGCCTTACATTAAGGAGAGCACTTCAAAATGCTCTGTTTTTAAAAGATGCTGTAAGATGACTCTGGTGTGTCTGCTCATTTTAGTTCTGCTCTGGTTGGTACTAGCTGTGATTATACCTTTAGAAATGAATAGAGAATTACACAAAGTTAACTTAACAAGCAAAGCTCTAGTTAGCCAAACTAAACATAGTGCATCTGCTAAAGTAATTGATCATCAACCTAACATTCATCAAGATAAATCAATAGGTGATTTTTCAAGCAATACATTCACAAAGCTTTTGAGTGAATATGTAAAGGTAATGGATGCAAAGGATTGTTATGTGTGCGTTAAGTTACCCGCTTCTGTTTCTGAGGGAGTAACATATAATATGCTTCCTCTCACTTATGCTGTTACATGTAGTGTATTAACTAGTTTATTTTATCAAACTGGTCGTTTAGAATATTACTATTCAAATTATGATGAGATTTTTGCTAATATCAAGATTGATAATGCTTTAAATAAGCATAAGAAAGCTAAACAATTGAGAGAATATTTCCTTGTTACTAATGAACTCACTTATGAGTATGCTTACAAGAATAATCTAACATGTAAATTAAGTGCTGAAGGTAAGAAATTTCTGAATATGGTTGAGGAGAGAAGAGCAATTTATAAGAGAAATGAATTAGTCAAGCAGACTAAGTCATCATTCTGGCAAAAAGAGGATGAGAAACTAAATGGTAAAATGCTTGAAAATATTGCAATTCACATAGACAAACCTGTTAGTGGAAAGCTTTGCATTAGAAGAGATAACACACTTTTTGATAATTATTTTGTAGGTGCAAGCAACTGTGAAGATACTTATCAGATTATGGGAGGTTGGGGATTTAAAGGTGGAAAAGATCCTATCTTTCCTGGAATTTATTTTGTTTGTGGTGACAAAGCCTACTACAACCTTCCAGACCATTGGTATGGAACTTGTTATGTGGGAATTGTTTTTCCTAAAGTGTTTCATGTTGACAGAGATTCAGAAGGATTATTTAAAATCCATAATTATGTAAATAGAGCTAAAAGAGAAACTTTTACTGAAGTTCTGGGAGATATTTTTCAAGCTGTTATACCTTTTGTTGGTATAACCCTAAATGCAGGGAGAATCAGAAAATTGTCCACTATAGTTGATAGATTATCAACTGACACTGCTGATGGATTTCAATTAGTGAATGTTGAAGTTATTGCAATTAGATCCATGGTAATTCAAGACCGTCTTGCTTTAGACATACTCTTAGCAAAAGAGGGAGGAGTCTGTGGCATTTTACATGTCCAACATTGCTGTACATATATACCGGATGAAAGTAAAAATATTGAAATGTATATTAAGAATATTACACAAATGCATTCTGAAATAATTCCTTTAGAAGAAGAAGATTTTACTGGGAAACTTTCAAATAGGTTTCAAGCAATTAAAAACTGGTTTCATAATATCGGAAGTTCAATTCTTGGCAAGATTCTGGCACCTTTGATTATAATTATATTCATTTTTATTTTGACTAAAGTAGGTTGTTTGTTGCATAAAAGAAAGAAGCATTTGAGAGAAAAGAAGAGAATTTATAAACTCAGAAAAGAAGAGGAAAGGGAGATTGAGTTGCAGGAGTTACATAGAGAGCGTCATGTTAATTGCAAGGATTATGCTGAAACAGACTTTTAGGTTTACTAATACAATGAATTTGAATCGATTTCTTATAAATTAAATTTACCAAAATTTTGAGTGCTGGTGTGGTGATTTGTTAATCACCAGATGAGGGAGTTGATGGAGCGAGATAGAAAACAAAATTTTGTTTAAACTCGCAAAGTCACATTTCCATAACATGAATAAAATTATTAATGATTTGTGATATGTTGTGCTAATACAACCTAGATTAAACTTTACACGTGGGGGGACTAACATGTGTGCTCATAAACGTGCATAAATGTTGCATCTTTTTGTTCGTGCAAAATAATAAAATAATTTATTGTTTTCGTTTTTGTCATTACTAACTGCTGCATATTTAAAATAAGCATGTGCTTGTTTTGCTTATTCTTGTCTGTATGATGTCATTTCTACTATTCTAGGTGCATATGGGTCTCATAGAAAAACGGAGACTGGTAAATATAAACGCTGCTTTATTTGTTTGCAATGGCTAGGTAACATTTTGATTAATCGGGTGGGTTAATTATTTAGTAAACCATGGGGTGGATACAGAATATACTTTATTTCTTACATTAATACTTTTCTTGTGTTTGTTTTATACTAGAAATCATAAGTTGCCTGCTTTTGAGGCCTAACTATTTGAGCCGCACAAAAAGAGCTAATTCATATTTCTGCAGAAAGTCACGAGACGCCCATTCTGAATTAAAACGTTTATTGAAGCTGCATTCACAAAGCAAAAACTGATGAGCTGACATCATTCTGTCGGACATGGCCAAGGTCGAAAGTGAACTTTTTGTCAGTCCTTAACTTGGCATCCGCGGAAGTTGCTCTGAAAAGCTATGGAAGCTGCGAGGATGATCTGTTACAAAGTTGCAATAGCAGGAAGCCTCTGGCTTCACGTGGAAGAGACAATGGTCTTTGTAAGACATGATTTTGTGGAACTTTTTAAGAATCGGGTGACATGTCACTTGTCACTTTCAGCCAATGGGACGTCGAGTATTTCTGAAAACTTTCCTTTGCTAGTTTAGTTAGCGTAGAAAGGTATAAAAAGTCATGCCCTTAGGGTTGGGCTGGCTGCTGCTTTCTGACTTTCCGATGAGGGTGATGTGCTGCTGGACTTTGCGTGGAGCACGTAAGAATCCTCAAAGAACTTTACTTTAATTTCTGTCTATTTAGCTCAGTTAGGGAAATAGGTTTTAGAAATGCTAAACTTTATATAATTTCTTTAAATTGATTCAATTGCTTAAATTGTAATTTTCTTATTTCTTACCATCATGCTTGCTTTAATGCTAATAAAATTTCATTTATAAAACTTACAACTTATATACCATAATCTAGAAAATAAAATCTTACTTTTGACAAACAAGCTGGTCTTGGTTATTTAGAAGTATAGGTTACCATTAGCTAGATCACGTCGCCTATGGTGGTCGTTTAAATGGTTGGGTTTTATTCTAATGACAATATTCTTTCTGCAAATGTATAAATATGTATATAATGTGTAGATAATGTGTATATAGATTTATTCTGACCACCTGATTCAGTAGGCCCAAAAATATATCATGTTCATAAATGGGTCCATGTTTAGTATAGAAATTTGTTTATAGGTTATGAAGTTGGGTAGCGTAATTTATGATATATTTTCTATAGCCCGCGGGAGCTGGCCAGCAGCACCAAACCCTACCTTTCAGAGCCAGCTATATGCAGAGCAGGGTAGTCCGGTAGCGAGGAGTGTGGCTCTGGTGCGGTAGTAAAGGCGGCCGCCATTGTGCAGGGCGTCCAGTGAATCAACAGTGGACCATTGTATGCAGCCAGGGAGAACAGTAAGCCAGCAGTGCGTAAACAGGTACTTCAAATGGTAGGGTCCCGGTGCGTCTGTACCAAGGTGGTGGTGTAGTTGAGGGCACCGGTCCACGCAGAGCCGCGCCCCACAGCAGACAGGCGGCAGACTAAGTATGACAGTCCTCACTCCAGACCCCACACGCCGAGTGCCCATGTCACAAACACAGGGCCAGATGCCACAGCAGGGCACTCCACCAGGCCATAGGGATGAATCCATCAGGTTTGCGGAGATGGCAACCAATGCAGCTCCCAGGTGGCGAGGACCTGCCGCACACAGCCTTGGGATCTGGGCTGCTATTCAGAGAAGGCACACCCAGCAGATTGCGCTCAGCACGCAAGCCACCAGCCAGCAGAGCACTCCAGGCGCGTTGCTACACAGCAGCTAGTGAGGCACCGAGACCTGGACAGGGAATGCCACCAGCACAGCCCGCGTCTGGAGCATCACGCAGGGTCGGGCAAGATACTGCATGGGCCCGGCCATGCAGTACATCGATCGCTGGGTCTACCCTCACGTCAGTGTCAACTCCACAGCATGCCCGGCACCAGGCAGGACCTGCAGCCCCCTCCCCAACAGGTGTGACCCACAGTGGAGGGAGCGCAGCACTCTCCGTGCTTCTGCAGCTAGAGTACGTGCTGAGCCGCCACGTTGTTTCTGCCGGCCTTGAGACGCGTCGGCTCGCCCCTCCTCGATTACTTCACCTGCGGGCAAAATCAGCACTTCAAATCACTGGCTCCACACAGCCACGGTGATCTAGGGGATCGATTGCACCAGAGATAACCAGGATAAATGAGCAGATGTTCATCTCGGCCAGCAGAGCTGCTCTACAGAGTGGCCATACTACTTTGCGCTCTCTAGCGCCCCCCCGAATTTTTAAAGGTTTCTGGAGTATAGTCATGTAATTGTAAAGTAAAAATATTTTCTGTTCTTTCATTATAAACTTTTTGATTTCAATTATTTATCATTTTTTATGAAAAAAGTAAACAAAAATTATTAGTGAATATATTAAGGCGTCATTAAGATTGTGGTGAATCAGCCATCGGCAGCCTGCCAGTAGCGGATTCATCGAAATCGTGCAGCCTAATCCCGCCCACCAGATTTCAATGGCGGGCTGAGAGGGTGGCGTCCGCCACGGGTCCAACAGCAGCAATCATAACGATCACTGCTGTCGGACCACACGCATCAAGAGAATGGTGGCGGTGCCTAGCATACACTGTCCGCCATATTATGATGCTGCATCCCTGCCAGCCTGTGTATGGCAGTTCAGCTGCCAGGCTGTTTATGACGGCGCAACCGCTATTCACACTCATGATTATGGGTAGGAAAGGTTTTTTGTTACATTTGGTTTGTTTGTTTCTTTTTTATTTTAATAATCATATTATGTCATATATTTATATGTATGTTTTTAATTTTTAAATGACATAATTATAATTATTAATTTAAAGAAGAGTAGTATGTTGTTTACATGTTTTGTGATTATAAAATGATTATGATGTCTAGCATTGTTTTTTGTTTATAGTATTGATTTAGCAATCATATCTAGGTATTCTAACCCTTTGGAAATAGTCGAGTTTTCTGTTGTAGGTATTCATACATTGTTTTTCTTTGCTTATTGAGTTTAGGGCCTATTTTAGTTAGGGATTGCTCTTGCCCTAGCTCTTGATAGCTCTGTTCTTTTTTGATGGCTTCTATTAAATTGTGTAAGGTTGGTTGTCCTCTTCTTATTGTGGCTTGGAAGGCATTATGCCATCCTTCCACTGCGTTAGTAGTTTTAGCTTTTTGAGCTAGGGTGCTACCATAGATGTTCCTCCAGGGGATTTAGAACTCTGGTTGCCTACGGTGCCCTGACCTTATGTAGCCTTCCCACCCAGGTGCTTTCAAAGTAGTATAGGAAGGGAGTTAGTTTTGTTTTATTTGCTTCGTAGAAAGGGCTTTCAAGAAGTATATTATAATGGTTGACTATTCAGTTGTTGGTACATAGGCCAGGGCTATTAATTTTCTGATTTGATAGGCAAAGTTGCTATTGGTGGCACAATCTATACTTAGGGGCTGATTACGATGCGGTAAGGTTTGGCTCCGACCCATGGTTGGAGCCATCCTTACAGCATTGTAATTATCGATTCGGTTTCTCTTCCAACCGACCCATTACAATGGGTTCGGTTGGAAGGGAAACCCAATCGGTATTCCGGATGGCTTGTCTGCCATCCGGAAGGCCCACAGTAATCCCCCGGCTAGCCCTTTCCGGCCGAGGGATTATGACAGCAGTTTCCCACTGCCTTCTTGTGCCGGCATTTCCAGCATAAAAAACTTTGGGAAACTGCATTGGGGGCCCCCAGCAGGTCCCTCATGGGTGCCAGGCCCTTGAATGGTAGCATAGGAGGCACCAATGGTGCCCCACTGTTGATCCTGCACCCGGTTGCAGGCTCCTTGGGGTGCCTGCCGCGGGTGCCTATATGAACTGCACTTTTAACAATGGGAGCTTGCATTCCGTTCAGAATGCATGCTCCCATTGTTAAATACAGGATTCTGACCAAACAAGATTCGGTCTCATCCTAATTGCAGGTCTGGAACTGACAACAAGAGGTCGTTCGGTTCCAGTTCCTGAACAATGTTGGAGGGACTCCGTTCCCTCTGACATCGTAATCAGGGGCTTAGAGTATATTTTTGTAGGTGTCTCCAGATACTTCCGTTGAAGTGATAATAGCAACCTTGTATTGCAGTGTGTGGGTATATTTTTAAAATTGACTGAATCAAGTCAATGATTATTTATTGTGGGAAGTAGTTGTCGGTATATTGTTTTATTATTGCAAGTAGCTCTTTGTAGGTTGTATTTTGCTTGTTGGGTAGTAGTGCGTGTATGAAGGGGATGGTATACAGTTGGTAAAAAGGCTTGGGGCAAACTTTAAATGTACCATTTATCATCCACTCTTCACAGTTTTTACATTTTATGTATGTTGTTGTTGGTGGCAAAAAATAATTATTCATTATCATGACTTTTATTGTCATGAAGAATGAATTTCCCATCTTTGTGGGTGACCGTGTATTCCGGTAAGATTTCTTTTTCTGCAAAAGTTTGGGGGGTGGGTGGTATTTGAGCATTAGCTCCTTTAGTTCTGGCTATTAATCTTTTTAGAGTAGGAGTGGATGGTAATTGGCCTGTGACATGTTCAGGAACCCTAGTTAATATGTTTTTTAATATTTGGGTACTGGTCTGTTGGGAGCTGGTGCTTGCTTCTCTGATTGTTTCTAGAGCCTCTCTGGCCTCAATTTCTGTCACACTAGGGGATGGTTGTGTCCCCTGACATTACCTAAATTTGTTTGGACTGTTGTGGCTCTCCCAGAGCAAGAATTGGAGTAGTATGTACTACATTTGCAATGGGTTTTGTTTCCTGTTATTGTTTCTTGCGTTTAAGTATAGCCCATGTAGCACAGAAGTAGTTCCCTTTTGTGATGTGATGAACTTTGCTCCCTCTGCCATTTTGTTTGTCTATCTGTGAATACATGTGTGTGTGTGTATATATATATTTATACATATATATATATATATATATATATATATATATATATATATATATATATATATATATATATATATATATATATATATATATATACATATATAAATATGAAGTCTTGAACAGTAAACATGTTTGTATAATTATAATATTTAAAAATAAACTTATATTTGTCTTGGTTTAATTTTCTTATTGGATATTTTATCGATGGTCTTGGTTGATTCACTAGTTTCTTTTTGTCTGTTGGTTTAAAAGGAAAATGTCATTTTTGTTAAAGTGTTACATTTCATTTGATTATTTCATTTATTTAGTTTCTATTTTTATTTAGTTGAGAAAAAAAGTATTATTTTTAGTTGATGAAGTTTATTTAGTTGATGTTGTTTTTTGGAAGTTTGTGGAAGCTGTGCAGAGAAAAGTATTTCTTAGATATATTTTGCTTTTTTTTTTTTCATTAGTTTGTTGATTCATTTATATACTGCTTTGTTTTACATTTTTCTTTAATGTTGATTTTGTCCTTGTTTTCAAATGTGATCGTTGTTTTGAGCTTTTTCGGTGGAGTTTTAGTGAAGTGTAATCTGTGAAACATAAAGGAAAATATTATAGTTTTAGTTAATTTTATTATCTAGATTATTTGGTCTCTATTTTTAATTAGTTGTAAAAAAAACTTACTATGTTTTGTTGACGAAGTTTCTTTAGTTTAAGTTGTTGTTTTGTTCACTTCTGTAGAAGATGTTAAATGAAAAGTATTTGTTAGCTATGTTTTCTTTTTTTATTAAATGTATTAGTTTTAATTTGTTTACTTTATTTGTTGGTTAAGTGATATACTTACTTTGTTATATATTTTTTTTAATGTTGATTTTATTATTGTTTTGGACGTAAATCCTTGTTTTGAATTTTCTAGGTGGTGTTTTAGTGAAGTTTAATCCGTGAGATATAAATGAAACTATGGGGCATATTACAAAGGGCCTTTTCGCCGCTTTAGCGGGACTTTTTCCCGCTAAAGCGGCAAAAATTTCTTCGCCCAATTACCAAGCTGTCGCTAACACCAGTTAGCGACAGCTTGTAGGCGATAGCGAGGATTTTGGGGCCCGCTTTGCATGTCAGCGATAATTATCGCTAATGACATGCAAAGTGGGCATGCCAAAATGTTAGCGACTGAAAACAGTTGCTAACATCACTATCGCCTTTTACCTACAAAGGCGAAGCGATGGAAATATTCGCGCTAAGCGCGAATATCTCTAAAAGCTAACGCCTGCTAATACCAGTTCTTAGCCATGTTATCCAATTGGAGGTGGATAACATGGCTAAGAGCTGTTTCACGCTAATACGTGAATATCGCTGTATTGTCAGCGATATTCACGGATTTCGCCTGATTTTTATCGCTTTTGAGATAAACCTTGCTAATAGCAAGTTATCTCAGCGATAAAAATCGGTGAAGCGCGGCGATAATAATTTTGCCGCTAACCCTACTTACTGATAAATATCGCTGTTTGTAGTTAATAGCCCCTATGTTATTGCTACAGTAAAAACTTTTAAGCCAATTTTATTTATTTAGTTACAAAGTTTTGTTCTTCCCTTTAATGAGAGTTTTTCAAAATAGTTGATTGTGTAGTTCTTTGTCTGTCGGTTTTCTGTCTCATAAAGGTTTGTGCTTCCTCAGTGTTTGTCCGTTACACAGTACATTTTTTATGATAATTAAATTTTTTACTTTTAGAGTGTATAATAATAGGGAGGTTTATAAAGCGCCTGGTTACGCACACCGGCGTGTGCCCGTGCTATGATAAGTGGGAGTAACAGAGACCCCGCAGCACCCGGGGCCAATCTACTGGACAAACAAGTGAGTTTTAAGTTTTCCCCTAAATCTGGACTCAGATGGTTCCAGGTGTAGTTCCCACGGGAGCCTATTCCAGCTTCTTGCTGCCAGAAGCCGGAAGGACCTACCCCCCATGCGTGTTTTTTTTACTTTTACTAACTTTGTAATTTCATTATATTATTGAAAAAAGTTTATTTTTATGTTTAAATGTTATTTTATGGTATAGTTTATATGTATTTTATCGATGTTTGTGTTGTCGCTATTATATATATCGATGTTTTTGTTGTGTCACATTTTATTTGATTGTTATCAATATTTATGCGTTTTTTTATTTTTGTTGTCGATATTCATGTCATCGCATTTTTTTAAAATGATTTTTATTGATTTTTGTGTTATTTCTGTTTTGTGTATTGGGTGTCGATATTTTTGTGTACTATATTGTTGACTTGATAGTTTTGTTGTTTGATGTTGAGTCGATGTAGCAGTGATCCATCAAGTTTTAATGATAGACTAAATGAGTATCAGTATTGACATTTGATTGTTGTTTGGAGATTACATATGGCCTAGCCTTACTGATTGTGGGCGAACCCTTTATTGTTTAGGAGTCCTTTCATGTTTCAACATTGTTGGTAGTGTCTTACTTTCTTTGGTTTAGACTCCTCTCAATTTTTCTTCTATTTAACTACATTTTTAAAAATGCTTCAACTCGCTTTCCATGTTAAACAAAGCTTCAGCTCCTGTGTGTGTGTATATATATATATATATATATATATATATATATATATATATATATATATATATATATATATATATATACGTATATGTATATATAGATATATATATACACACACAAGTAGTCACTTTTGACTTTTTTTTGAGAGAAGAAGAATCCTCACTCTATATGTACAAATTGCTCTTCATCCGAGTTAAGACCATGCAGAATCCTAGTATTTACCATCACAATATATCTAATTTCCAACTGTCTTAATTTAAGTTCTTAGTTTCCACATCTTCTATTCTTTGGAACTTAATCAATTACATAATAAAGCAACTCATTCACATTGTCTCCATGGACCTCATTAATATGCCCCGTGAAAGGATAACTTTTGTCGCTATTTTTCACTGCCCTGAGGTGCGCCATGTGAGTAGTGCTCCATACACATAGTTTTGGACATGAGCATTGTAAAATGTAAACTACATATTCACTTCTGCAGTTATAGGGATAGCACATTTTCCATGGACTCTTCAATACTTGTGATTGGATTTCTTTCTTATTGAAACCATGTTTGCAAACTTGACATTTATGGCATCTGACAAAACCCGGACAGGCCCGCAACCATCCTTCTGTGCCTGCCTCATTAGGGCTACTCACCGCTAGTTCTTGAAGCATAGATTTAGCTTGTCTAAATGTTAGCAGAGGTTTGCTGAATATAGCACTACTTAATATAGGATCACTATTTACTAGATGCTAGTGCCTGTTCATTACTTGTCTCACCACAGCATGAAAGGCATTGTACCCTATGATCGTTCATCGTTCATTCTTGCCTTTTCGGTTTTTAGTTCCTCCTGTCTTTTTCAAAAATAATGACGAATCTCTGGTAATTCTCTCCATCTTGAGTTGGGCTTGATTTAAAACCCGGGTACCTCCCCTCTCTCAAAAAATCTTTCTGTTAATTGCCCCAGCACTTCGTTCGAAGAGGTTAAATCACTGCAATCTCTTTTCATCCGTTGGTGTTCTGCATATGGAATGTCCTGCTTTAATTTCTATGGATGAAAGCTACGTGAGTGCAAGATGGAATTCCCTGCTGTTGGTTTTTTATGTATTTTTGTATGTAGCCTGTTATTTTTCACAAACACCTCAAGATCCAAAAAGCAAACATCTGAAACACTGATGGTGGAAGTAAACTGTAAATTCAAAGAGTTGGTGTTTAGTTCTGACATAAATACCCTAGCTGATTTTTGGGTGCCTTTCCACAAAATAAACAAATCATCAATAAATAATAAACCACCTATTTTCACTTCATAGGGCATATATAACACCTGAATAGCTGTCAAAAATGGGGAAAGGAAAATCCACAGCCTATGCAAAGTGTGTCATGGAAAAAGCGACTGATGTACAAATGTTCCATCACTACAGAGATAAAGAGGATTTGGGAGGTAGTAGAATCGATAGGGGGCTTCATGGCAGTGGCGAAGCCCCTCACGTATTTATTTTAAATATAAATCCCCGGGGAGGTGGTGGTCCTTGGGGCCCACTCGGGCCCCTGCATCTATTGTAATCATTGCCCCTGGGACCTGGCCCAACCAGGGGCTTAAATAAAACACAACGCGGAAGCCCACGCTTCATTTTTTAGAAAATGGTTTGCCTGGATTCGCAGATCCAATGCAAATCCCGCTGAAAATGTAAAATAAAAACTCTTTTTCTGGCCCTGAGCAGGTCTAGGTGGTCAGAGTGTTTTACCCTGCCCCCTTTTCTTAATTTTGAACATTTTTTTTTACCATTTTCCTTGTGACTCGGATCAACCAAGTCATAAGATGGCTGCCAACACTTCCTGGTTTGAAGTGTTGGCAGGAAAGCAGATCTCAGGCTTGAGATTGGGAGGGTTCATGGATCCTCTGCGGCCATATTTGTATATCTGAGAAATATTTACATTTCTCAAGAACTACTGAATGGATTTACACCATTTAACAAAAAGAGTACACTCTGGACAACCTTTCTGCCAAATTTGGTGTGATTCCGTTTAGCAGTTCGGGCTGTAGCTGTGCCAATAGTTTCTAATGGAAGTTAACAAACAAAGTTTACAGGGACGATATAGCTAGGCTCAGATTTCACTCGGACAAAACCAGTGAAATTCAGCTGTTATAGTTAGTTGACCTAACTATAACTCACGCTCCCCACAATGCACTGCTTATAGCCTCTCATGTTACATCACTCAAAAAATGTTCAGTGACATCACTGATGACATCTTAAATGACATCACTGATGACATCATCCACAGAATCATTGACACAACCACCCACACCCCATAGAACATTTCATAGAGCCACTCCCATTCCACACTACCTTTCACAAACCCATTCACAAACCCATACCATTACTTACACACCCACTCACTGATTCATACATCTACACACACATATCCACTCTCTCACCCATGCAGTCACTCAAACACCCACCCAGTCACTAATACAGCCACTCACATATCCACTCATACAGTCACTCAAACACTGAGCCAGTCACCCATTAAGCTACTCACATACCTACACACTCACCCATACAGTTAATCACGCAGCCACCAACTCACCCACAGAGATACACACACACACACACACATTCAAACAGATACCAACACAACTCACTCACCTATACAGTTACTGACACAAGCACACACTCACCCATACAGCCACTCTCACATTCACTTACTCAACCATACAGTCAATTGTATACCCTATCACTCACCTATACTGCCTTTTATGTACCCAGTTACTCACCCATATACCACTGACACATTCACTTACTCACCCATACAGCCATAAACTCACTCTCCCATACAACCCCTCACATATGAAATCCCTAGCCCATACAGCCACTGATTCACCCACCCACTCATCCATACAGGCAGTCACACACACCCTCACCCACCCACACAGACACTCAGACACCCTTACAGGTAATCAAACAATCAATCACACACCCATAGAGCCTCTTTGCTACCAACCGACTGGCTGAAACAGACATTCACACAACCAGTAACTCACCCATATATTCACTGAGACACCTAATCACTCACTAATACAGTCAGTCACGCAGCCACTGAATCATCCATACAGACACTCATGCACCCACTGGTTCACCAACATACCTCGGTATATATATTTAACACTGATAAACTTTTTTAAACATACTCACAGCCATTGGATAATGTCATTTGAGATGTCATGAGTGATGTCAGTAGTGATAAAATGTAGATGGAGATACCCTTTTACTTGGAAAAGGAATGGGTAACAAGCATTCAAAACAACAAATTTCCACTGGGCAATTTCCCTTGTGGTAATTGTAAAAACTGTAGCTTCATAATCAAAGGACAGACAGTGACATATGGTAGCATAACCCATATTCATAAAATGTTTCTGAATTGCAGGACGCAGAATGTTATATATATGATTCAATGCCCCGCGACAAAGCCTATATTGGCGAAACCACCAGAGAGATAAGACTCAGATTAAACGAACATAGATCGGCACTCCATACCAAAAAGCAAAATGCACCCTTGGTAACCCACTGGCATGAAAAAAGACACCAGATTGAGGACCTTAAATGGTGCACATTAGAAGTAATCAGCCTAAATAAGAGAGGAGATGATTTAACAACTAAACGAAAGAAAAGGGAGCAGTACTACATGTCTAGATTTTAAACATACAGAACTGGCCTGAACAATAGAGAGGAGTGGGAAAGAATCCTGTAGAGGGAGAAAGCAGTTCACCCACATATGAGCGAAGTCAGTTATAATATGAAAAGTCCACGGAGGGAAATAGCATAATCTGAATTAAAAGAAATAAATATCCTTTGGTAAAATTTAAGAATGTATACATATGGTAGCCTGCAAATAGAAATTTAAAATGAACTATACAAACGAGTCCCTGTAAAGTATGACACATAGGTTTATTACTATAGTGCCCTCAGGGGATTTATATCACCCAAGGGATTAATAATACTGCAATCAACCATAGACCAATTCATATGTATATATTTGTTGAGAATGATTAGTTCGCAAGAAACAAAACAGAGTAGTATATTGTTTGAGGCTGAAAATAAACTGGGACGATATAAACTCAAAGATGGCCAACAAAGTGAAATGGAAACAAGGGTATCAAGCTAGAAGAAGTAAAGATCGACTGATTACTAATATAATGCAGATCGGGATTAAAATACAATGTAATACAATGATCGCAAAATAAAAAGAGTCTAAAACAAAAAAATAAGGACTGTAAGAAATCAGCCCAGTCCAAAATGGCGCTGAAAAGAAAGGTGGTAACCTAAACCAAAATCAAAACGATTGGGAGAGAAAGAAGAGATGAGGCTCCGAAAATGGTTTAGAACAAACAGGGACGTATATAAATAAAAATAGGTAACAACAGAAGGGGCAGAGCCAAAAATTATTATAATATAAATAACAATCAGATACCTAATGAAACCGAGGTAGTAAAAACAGTTGCTTAACAAATGGTTATTAGATAACAGAGAATTCAAGAAAACCCCCACATATGCCCCATATAATGGTATAAAGCAATAGGGAGAGGCATAATGATAACACCTTACAAGATGGCCCCCGTAAAATAGGCAAAAAGGAGGCAAACAACCATGGACCGCCCTAATGAGAGTTAATTAATTGATAATTGACAATTAGGAGCACTATATATAGGAACCCTGATTCCCTCCAAATTCACTTGCAGAGCGAGAAGGCAGAAGGGGGACACGGTTCAGAATTCTTCTTCCACCAAGTAAGTTGCAAGAAAAACACGTCCTCCCCACATTCCCTTGAAGGCAATCAGCGGTAAGGAGAAGGGACACTAAGGGTATACTTATGTACGAAATAGTAAGAATGGAAAAAAGAATAATGAAATAATGTCTTTTTTAAACAGAATAATACAGCTTTTTTGGGCAAAAGAACCAAGAAGATACATAAAGAGTTGAATGAAAGGTATCTTCCTTATCCTATGCTATATATGTAAGAAAGAGGCACTTGAAGGGTAAAGCAATTCCGAATGGCAATTCGTTTCTCTCTAGCAATAGAACAAAAGAAAAGATAACAATATGCCACAAGAACATTATAACTCCATGTGGAAGTAAATACTCCCTAGGTAAGAGAAACCTAAGAACAGGTTATAACATTAACAACCACAATGTAAAGGGCAAAGTTAATTGATTTTTCTTTTCCCTCCAGCAGGACTTGACTTACCAGCAAGCCCATAAGATTTTTATCCACACAGATGATTGGAGGTCTTTTCAAGACCCAATAGGTATGAGACATTTTCTTATAACAGTTTCAAAAGCTAAATTGTCTTAGCATATGCAGGGATAAGAGCAAAGGTTTTTGACGGGTTACCAAATAACCGGGGATTAATAAGGATACATGTAAGCAGTTAAGAATGGTTAATGTATGAAATGAATAAATAGGATGTTCATAATAAATACTTAAAGAACAGTGATATTAGAAACAATTGTGAAAAAAACAACCCAGTACCTTGTCTAACTGACTGTTATTATACACCTTTTTGTTTAGATGTGTTTTTAAATTGAACATCAATCTCCTGAAGAAGGTGCAGATATTGTAGATCACCGAAACACCGCGTCGACAATTTGTTCATTAATAAATTTTGTGTTTTAAGTGTAATAATTTGTGCACATAAGTTTTGTGATTCTTGAATTTTTAGCAAACATTTTTTTATGAATAATGTGACCATGTGTTTTTAACCACATTAATTGACTCTAGAAATGTATCAGAAATTCAACAGTGAATAATAAATAATATATTTTGAATATTGACATTGGGTTGTGTGTAACTTAACATTTGTATATAAGAATTCATCCAAGTAGTTTTGTAAATTTGGTAACCTGCGCAAATACTCATTACACACTAATCCACCTGTCCCTACATTATATAGTGACTCCTAAGGATTCCGGCTTAAAAAGTTTGGAAAAGGAAATTGGTTGTTTTGAATGTCAGTAGTGATGCCACTGACCATGTCATGAGTGATGTAATACGTGAGGTCATAAGCACTGAATTTTGTGGTAGCGAGTTATAGTTAGTTCAGTTAACTATAACTGCTGAATTTCACTGGTTTTGTACAAGTGAATCCGAATCCTAACTATAAGGTCCTTGTAACTTTTGTTTTTTTAATGAATATATATATATATATACTGAACAAAATAAAAGGTTAAAAGAATGCAAAAATGTAGTTGAAACCTACCGTTTTAAGCGAACAATAACACTGCAATTTACAAGTTATACTTTTCTAAAGTAACTATATCTCATGCCCTAAAGTAACTACATCCTTGCATCCCCACCATACACAGAGTTGTAATCAAGGATGCAATTTCAGATGGTGCGGTGATATTATTTATGATGTCATATAGCATGAGTGATATATCATGGGAGGTTATTAGCAATGTGTGGCAAAGGTGTAAGTTAAGGCTATTTAGTGCAGGTGTTATAGGTACATTGGTCAATGGTATATTTTAAGTGACATTTACACCAAACTATAATGTCCTTTTAATCTTTGTTTTTTTTCACTGATTTACTAATACATCATGTAAGATGTCCATTGCTTTGTGTGGTGTGCGTTTGTGGACACAACCCTCTGTCGGCTCCCAACTCCCTCCACTCACTGCTGCACTCCCTGCAATCCTCCTCAACATTAACAAAAGCTTGGTTTCACCCCGCCCTTTCTAGGTCCACCACCAGCATCCAAAAATATTTTTAAAAATGCAGGCCCCCCGTTCCACTTAATTGCCCACGGGGAGCTATCCCCTCGGTCCGGATATTGGTTTTTGGCCTGTTCTGAGACTTGAAAGAGCAGCTGGGACCATATTGCAAGGGGCCAAAATATATATTTTTGGACAGGGGCAGGCTGGCCTCCCTCCCTAAGCCATTGGAGCCATCCAGGGATCTGATGGCAGCAGTGCCTTGAGGACCCCAATTCCTTTGGACATGGTAGCTCCCTGCCAGCAAGAGTGCCAGCAGGGAGAACTTCAACTCCCTCTTTACACTCATTCCGGCAAGTAACACAGGGTTCCTGCCTAGCCAATTGGGAGTAAATAGGTGTAGCTTGTTTCCACTGTACCTTGAAGGTGCAGGCATGGGAGCCATCAGTGTTAGTAGGGGCCCTTGGGCTCCCCCTAAAACCTCAGGGCAGCAACAGCAGTGGGTGTCCCTGGTAGGCACTGGGACACCCACACATTTTTTTTAAGTATGTGGTCCCCTGGGCTTCGTAATTGCCAAGAGAAGGGTGGTGACTGGGTGAGGGTGCCACAGTCCCCTCTCTACATAAAATGTAATGCAGCCCTAGGGGATGGGGTCTCTGGGGCCTGATAATGGCATAGGGAGGGGACCTGTATGCTTTTCCCCCTTAACTAATAATTAAGATACCCACCCGGCCCAGGCTCACCCGCAGGAGAGTAAACTTGAAATGCTTTTTTTAATAGACTCCGCAGTCGCTGTTCTGCCTATCCTCTGTAGATTTACGGTACTGATCAAAAAAACATTACGTTTTGGCCTTCTGGGACTCCCCGCCCCCACCAGGACCAGTGTACCCCAATCCTGCCCCCTTATATGCTTTTTTGTAACTTTTTTCAGTACAGTGGACTGAGTCCCTGAGTCCTGAAATGGCTGCTGCCACATCTTGGTTGATATGGTAGTAGCTAATCAGATTATTTTAGATCTGCCTGCTTCATGGATACTCCACAGCTTGTACACACATTTGAACTCTAATTTCTTTAAAAAAAAACAGCAGTACAGATTCACATAAAAAGCATGATTTCTTGACCAAGATCTAGCTTTCTTCCAAATTTGGTGAAATTCCTATCAAACGTTTCTGCGTATCACTTTTCAATTTTCCTATGGATAATTTCATGGAAAAACACATTTTGGCACCCCTTTTTCCAGCTCCCTCTTGATTGATCACCATGAAACTTTACAGGAAAGAGCTGAGGTGGAAGTATTTTGGAGAAAGTTACACAAAGGGTGGACAGTTATTAGCAAACCTAAAATACTTTCACATGGAAAGGTGGTCCTAACTACAACTAACTTACTGGGTAAATATAGCATACATTCTTGCTACTTTATCTTTAAATTCAAAAACGTTATTAAAACTAATATAAATAATATATTTTAATAGTGAAAGCCACACTCTAACAAGAAAAAAGGAAACATCCTGAGACTAATAAACTAAGGTTTAGCATTAACCAAGTCAGTTCAGAAGCCTATATCAATACGAAGTACTATTTTGCAGTGCACACAAATGCAATGAAAATGACATTTGCCATACAAATCACAGTGCAGGCATTGGGAACTCTTTTGATTCACAAAGGAAAAGTTGTCACCCCGACTTTGTAACTTTATGCACAAGTTCTTTGAGATCGATCCTGTTGTTTGACAGCAGTGAATAAATATCGACTGCTGAAAGGTGGTAACTTTTTGTATAGCCTAACTTACGTTGTTTGTATTGGTTTGAGGCATTGCGAGGAATAGACCACCACCCCACAGACTTGTGTGTGATGTCCTTAATATCTAATTTCTAAAGTGCTTTGTGGCATTGTGATCCCTATCCCTTTAAGGGGCAGGCATTGCAATGCAAGCACATTGCAAATTTGAATACTGATACACAAAGGTCTGCTGTCTAATGCAGGCCTGTGCCCCAGTCTTCGTTATTGTGCAACATATCATGTCCTTCCATTTCATTATAAATGATGTCAGACTTTGAAAGAGATTGCTTTTCATCATTAGCCATTCTAAACTGAATGCAGCAGAATTAATCCAGATTGATTGGTGGGCTGGCTACTGCATACTGATGCACAAAGTCATTTCAGGTCCTATAAATTTTATCTACAATGTCCTTAAATTGAGGAGCAGAGAGATGCACTGTGTTTATTTTACCAACACATCTGAATTAATAGCTTCTGAAGAGGGAAATGAAACGGAGATTCTAAATTACTAGTAAATCAGGTGGTCTCTTGTAGCTCAATGGTATTCTAATTAGAGGTTCTTGGTGATGGGTTCCTGGAAGGTGGCTCTTGCTGGACACTGGAGTGACCCTGCGTACATCTCTGGGTATTTTCCTGCAAGAACCTGAGCGCATTGTGGTTAGTTTGGTAAGGTTCTGCATGTTCTGCTCTAGGCATGTCTAGTAAGATTCCTCTGAGGCCTCCCAGAGTGAATGTTGAATTCCACAGTACCAGGTGTGCAGTACAACTCCAGTACCTGGTGCTCAGGACAGCTCCAGATGAGATTGGAAGTACAGATAGAGAATGGATTTAATTTTAAGCAAGCTTACTAAGCCTTTGGGCTTCCTTGTCAGAAAATCTATCACGTATGTTGAAAAGTGTGACAATTTTAAAATAATAATACTACTACTAATAATAATAATAAGAAGAAGAAGAATGTTTTATTTGGTGATATTGAAAGGGGAGACCCTTCCTTTACTAAAATACTTTTTTGAGGGAAACGTCATTGCAAGATCCTATTAGAAGACTTATGATGCAACTGTGGATCGCGAACCTTTCACAATACATTTGTCATTTTTGCCATTTGCCTGCAGTTTTAGCTCCCCTTTCTCTCCCTCCCAAGTGGCCTTATCATGTCAAGAAGTCCCAGTCATTTTCACAGGTAAATGCAGTTAATATATAGGTTTTCCCTTTTGAATTGGTCAGAAATAAAGTAAGCAAAATAGCCACAAGATAAGTGTGAAATTGGATAGGTTGAAAGTCAAACTTGCAGTGATACCCAAATCATCCTTTGCAATTTTCTTTAAAATCATTGCTATCGCTGAGATATTCACTTCTAGTACTGTGTCTTATTTTTTGAAAGATTTGGAGTTTTGTCTTATATTGTGTCATGCTTGAGATATCTTTCTATCAATATGACTATTACATTATCCTTATCAGGGGTGCAACTAGACTGGACCTTTGGGGGGGGGGGGCGGACACAAAAAACAATGAAGTCAGACTTAACACTTCAAACAATTGGGAGCGAATTTATCCTCAGCGCCAATACAACAAAACAGTTACAAACTGTGAATTTTAAACATATTGGACAAACCCAATACTATTTGAACAAAAATGATAGTGTGGATTTGACGTTTAGAGAAGGATGACACAATGCATCTCAAAGCGAAGACAATATTTTTTTCATTTTTTGACAGGAAAATCAATGGATAGGGATTTTCAAACTTTGGCAGAAGGCTCATCGGACTTACCAGCATTTTTATCTCTTCTCCGGCCTCTTACTTTTTTTGCTGATTCTGCCCACTTGATTCCTCCTATTCCCTTACACCTAGTTTTTATAGACTACTTACACAGAACTTTAAAGGAGGGGTTGAGAGAAACTATGTAACGAGCAGGTTGAACAGATTTCAGTACAAAGCACATTAAAAAAAATTCATAAAGTTATTTCAAAATGTTCTCCCTTTTTGCCAATTCTCTGACAATTCCTTCATGGAAGGATAATGTGATCATTATGTATTTAATATTGCATATATAGAAAGGTGCTATTGCCTGATTGCTGGCCAAAGGTATGTTTACAGTCTGCTCATCGGGATGCTGCAACATATGCTTGTTACGGCTGCACTCCTGCACAAGTCTCATTAAAACTCAGCTTAGTGGGTTTTACACACCTGGTTGGGTGAATGACTAGCAAATAAAAGGTTTGATTCCTGATTCATCATTCTTTCCTCCAGAAATATACTGAATACCACTCAGTTGGCAATATTATACCATGTTATTTGCCCTGCCATGAATCTCCATTATCTTAAGCATAACATAATTGTTTTAGTTCTCCACATTGAGCAGTCATCATATGTAATGCATAATTGAGCTTCATTCATGCAGTAAGCTACCAAGCTGATGCTTTGTCCTGTGGCTGCGTCACTACAAAGAAATCCAAACATTGTGCCTCGTAAAAACATACATTATAACAACCATCTTTCAATTATCTTCTAAGACCCACAGCACATACAGTATCAAACCCACTCAAATATATTAGTGGTAAATCTTGAATGGGCAATGTGCTTAATAAAATGCATAATTTGTTACAAATGTAATCAGAACGCCTTCTGGGAGAATGATGACAGTCTCCGAAAAGATGGTTCTTAAATGTCTTTTAGTAACTACAGGAAAAAGTGTGATGTAAACATTGAAACAGTAAAACGTGTTGCGCACAAAGACGTGTGTTTTCCTCATGTAATGCTTTTGTTTTGGTAACCTATTATGCTCAAAGTTATGCTGCATTTGACAGCCCCTGGTTCAGTTTCAAAGCAGAGTTAGGGTTCACAAGTATTTTGCTACACCAGAAAGGCATGAAACAGTGGTGCAATACCTATACAAGGTAAGTGCTGCTGTTACGCTGCACTGCCTATCCATAGACACCCTCCCAGCAATTTCTACATCTTTTTGCACCATGAGGAACAGATCGTAGTGATTATTGCTTTTAGGCAACATAGATATGATTCAGGTTGCACATAAATGTTATATATAGAATTCACATAGCCAACCTGTCTTTTAGTATACCCAGAGGTTCTGCTCCAAACGCCTGAGCTATCCCTCATGGGAAAGTGCTTCTTCACCAAAAGACAAGAGCCACAAAACACTATTAATGCTTAATTTATTCCAAAATTGCCACCAGCCCTGTATTTATTACCTGTAGGCATCCACTGAACCCACTGAAAGCATATGCATGTCATACATCACTACAGTACAGAAATAATGTTCATCACAACCAGATGACATACGTATGATCCTGGACAGAGGAGACATGGTGGACCTCAATCTCCTAGAAGTCTCTGTAGGATTTGACATAATTTGCCATCCCATCCTTATTTGATATCTGCAAGAGATTTGCATCCAAGGACACTCTCTCCACTAAATCTGCTCCTTCCTGACAGGCAGAACATAAGCTGCCATCCTGCCTCACAACTCATTGGAAACGTTCAAACTTGTCTGTGGAGTGCCTCAAGGCTTTTTGCTCAGCCCTACCCTCTTCACTGCTTACATGCTCCTTTTATGCAGGGTCATACACTACCACAGCATCAACATCCTATCCTGCGCTGATGACGAGCAACTCAAAAACTCCCTCTCGGACAACAGGATGAAGTGAACTGTCTCAAGCTAAATACTGAAAAGACAGAAATAGTGGTTTTCAGCAAGAACACCTTATGAGGGGACTCCACCAGGATGCCGGCCAACCTTAACCCCACACCCATGCCAGGGACCTCAGGATCATCATTGACATCTAACTGGACATAACTGCACAAGTCACGCCATCACTGCACCCTACTTCCATGCCCTCAACATACTGAGGAAAATCTTCCAATGGCTGCCAAGCAACAACCGAAAGACCATCACACATGCAATAACCGTCATCAAACTGAACAGCAAGAGCACCCTCTATATCAGAATCATCAAGCAACTCACCTGAGGACTTCAAAATATCTAGAACTTGGCAGCTAGACTCCCCCTAAACCTCCCACGCAGTACCCACATCACATCTCACATCACAGAACTCCATTGCTCCTAATACCCAAAGTCCTTCCTTACTCTTTCAAGGCACTACACAACATCTGCCCCACCTACCTAGACAGATGCATCTCTTTCCATAAAACGTCCAGACACCTGTGCTCAGCTGGACTCCCACTTGCATACATCCCACACATACACAGAAACGGATCCAGAGGCCAGGCATTCTGCTAGAGCCTCTTCCTTTTCTTGTGGTCCGCAAGAAGCTGAAGATCAGGCTCTTTGAATAGCCCGGCCCACCCAAGGTGGTGCTATACTCTTACCCTGTTGAAAATGTGCTCTACAACTTCACATATTATAAAACAACAAAGGATAAACAGGGGAACACAGATGTGTGTTGGCCTTTATTACAGATATACTGTTAAGGGGGACTATATGGTAGTGTCACTATTTTACCAATTCTCAAAATTTCCATTGCAGCATGGTTTTCAAGACAATAAATGAGGGCCTGGGGCATTGTAATGTAATGTAATTATTGGTTTAGCGTCATGCGCCGCGTGGAGCTTCTCGCATCACGAGGGGTCCCGGGCGACGTATGACGGTAAGGTTAGATCTGGTTAGTTCTCGTGCACACAACATGTTATGTTATGAATGTATGTCCTCCCGTGCACGGACGTTGGTTGATCATCGGTTAGTTTGTACTGTTGGCTTACCGCTGATCAGACGCTCCGCTGCCGGGTGGAGTTTCACCTATGGAATAAATCCTATTCTTCATCTTATTCGTCTCTGCATCCTGATTACAACATTTGGCGACGAGGATGGGATTTAACTCCACCCTTCCCACGCAAAGAAAATTTTTATTTTAAATTACTTGGATACTTCGTCCTCAAATTGATTGCTCGACGGAGCTCTTCACAAATTACATGACGAAACTCGGAGCACTTCAGCACGTTAAGCGCACAACGCGCATTGTCCTCCAATAGAGTTACAGAGTTTTAACCGACTCCACGGATTCGTTGCATCCTCATTGAAACGAACCTCATCTATTGGTCGGGTAAGAAAGCGCAATAATAATTGGACAGCGCCCTCCAAAACAAACTGAGAGGTAAACATTTCATCGTCGGAACAAGGTACTGTTTATCTCCCGTTTGAAGGGTATTTTCACATAATTCAGAATTGTGAGCGCGTGTCCTTTCAGCGATACGCACGCTATTATTTTACTATTATACTTACCAGCTTCATTTGAACCGCGTATATATATATATATACATGTACATTATTTCTCCGCGCATAATTAAATATGCTAAACAGCGTGTCTCTTCTGCGATACGCACGCTTATATTACTAACTGGCGTGTCTCTACTGCGATACGCACGCTCATACTATTTAAATACATACTACTAACTTGCGTGTTCCTACTGCGATACGCACGCTCATACTATTTAAGTACACATGTACCAACGATACATTCAATAAACGCACGTCAGTTCTTCTACATGCACGTTGCGTGTCGTTACTACAGCACGCATACTATTCATTATAAGGCTAATTGAATTCAGTATTTACTAGGTTTCTGATTATTATTAGCAAAAGATAATCACAAAGATTTAAGATTATTCAAATTAATAATTACTATTAAAAATGTCTGACAATCTGTGGCACCAGATTACTCAACCTCCTCCTTTCCTGAGCAAACCAGGCACACCTAACATTATTTGGTCAGAGTGGTTTGATTTATTTGAGAATCATTTAGTGGCCATCGATGCAAATGGTTATTCTGCACAACGAAAATTCGCATTACTATTCGGTTGCTTGGGTCAAGCTGGGCAACGGATTTTTAAAAGTGTGGTTCCTATTGCCCCTCCTGTTTCGCAAGATGAAAGTGGAGACAACATATGGAATGTATATATCGAAGCTATAGCCAGACTTAAAAAACAATTCTGCGATGAACCTAATGTGATGCTGGAGAGACACAATTTTTATTCCAGGAAGCAGAAGGAGGAAGAAAAAGTTGAGGAATATATTGCAGCGCTTAGAGTACTAGCTATCACTTGTGATTTTGAACCTTCTCCAGATAAATTTATAAGAGATCAGTTTGTTTTCAATTGTAATTCTAGGAAAATCAAACAAAGGATTCTGGGATGTAAAAATCCATCTTTGAGTGAAGTCATCGATTTGGCACTTAGCATTGAACGTTCTACTTTAACCCGTAAGGTAGTAATGGAACCATCTAAACAAGGACCCCTCGGCGCATGACGCTAAACCAATATTTACATTACATTACAGGCATCTCTTAATTTCCTGTAAACTTTTTAGAGGTTGCAAAATATAGAAATGTATGGTTTGGTAACATTTCCTCAGAGTCCAGGAAATCAAGCATTGTGCTGCCACCGTATACTAGTGCATATCCCAGAGATATTGTCAGCAAGAGATATGAACTGCAAGGCTGCAATTGTGCTTAATTTTCTTCTGAAATTATCCACCTGTACTGCATACAATGGGTGCCGATGGGCACCATGAAACCAATGAACAAAAATAAATGTAAATTATTATCACAAGTAGGATCAACCACCTTCACTGACTTTTTTCTTTTGTGAGAGACCTAAAGCATACATGCCACCTTTTTCTAAATCAACATTTCATAGAGTTTGAATATGACAATTTAATCAATTGATGCACTAATGACCCCAGCCACAGTTTTTGTGAATATGTTCGCATATAATTGCAATGCAGAGTCTTATCTAATAGAAGTCTATATTAACATCCATACCTCCATTTTCTTCAACCCCTATGAACACTCACAGTACGGTCCATTTATATCATACAAGAAGTAACAATTGGTTCTTCTCCAACACACAATGTTCCATGTTGTAATAGCCTATGCCCTTACTTCAAACAAAATAAACTCAGTGCTCTGCGATGGTAGGCATTCAAGGGCTTCATTCTAAATAAGTATTGAACCAAAAGATTCCAAATCTTACAAAATTACCTATTTGTCTATAAGTGTGTGTAATTTTCTCTGAAACAAGCTTCTTTCATATTTTGAGAAACTCATAAATAATCTTCACATACGTATTTGTGTTAAAAATAAATTATCCAAAACTAAGATGCAAGAGTTTATATTTGTGCTGTAAGATAAATTCATAATTAAGAAGACAATTGACGATAACAAAGTTGTTTCCAAGTGTAAAACATTTTTAATATGAAATCTGCTCCAGCTCTCATAAATTATCCAAAACTAAGATGCAAGAGTTTATATTTGTGCTGTAAGATAAATTCATAATTAAGAAGACACTTGACCATAACAAAGTTGTTTCCAAGTGTAAAACATTTTTAATATGAAATCTGCACCAGCTCTCATGAGTTTTCATTTTTAAAAAGAAAAACCTCCATTCATTGGGGTTTGACATGGCACGTTTTGTGCTGGTCCAACAACTTGAGGACAAACAAAATGGGGATGGGGTCCAAAAGGTAAAAGAAAAGTGATGTTTCCTATTTTAATTCTTACAAGAAGCTTTTGAAGGAGATAAAAAACTGCTGAACAGAATTACTCCAAACGTGGTAGGGAAGTAGAACTTTACTCAAGGAAGTATGTTTGTTTAGTTTGGTGTAAATCTGTCTAGAGGTTTTTGAGAAATTAGAGAAGTGGTTTTGTAGGCATCAAATTGAGCCAGCATGTGAAGCAAGCTTTGAAGGCTAGACTTGCCTGGACCATTGAGTCATGGATGGTCTATGTACCTGGGTTTGCAAAACGTCTGAAGGCTCCAACTTAAAAAAAAAATCGCATCCAATTGGACAAGCAGCGTTTTCTTCCATTGCCCATTTTGGGTCTGCAATCCTATAGCTGGGTTCACTGACCTAATGTGCTCTCACTTGCTAACTGCAATTTGACCAACAATACTCCAGCTGTCATCACAGGACATGGGGACTCAGTACTGGTATCCTGAAGGAGGGTAATGGGCAGGGACAGCATCTCCTGAGCCGCTGGCTTAGGTGGAGGGCCACAAAGGGAACCCACATGTTATTTATTTGTTTTAAAATGCAATTTTGAAACAAGCAGTTCAGACTATGAGGCAGTGTTTGCGGTCATCCTCAGAACAGCACCAGTGGTCCATGAACTGTCAGAAACCTTGGTAGGACATTTGGTGTGCAAATTATGGCTTGCATTCCTAACAAATACTTATGAATTTAAGAGGGGTTTCAGTTTTAATGTGATTATATTTCTCTCTGTCTGTCTCTCTCTCTCTCTCTCTATAGAAAGCCGCATTTTCAAAAATATAAAATGTATTCGTGACTACTGATGTCACCGCGATGACATCGGTAGTCATGAAGTGTATGTGGTTTATACGAAGTGTTTATATATAGGCATATTCTACAGTGTAGTTAACAGTAGAGCTTTGGTTTTTTGTTTTTTTTGTCCTCATACACCATAAAGGATATTCTCAGAGTAAAAGGTTCGTGCCCCCCCTACGCAGCGGGGGGTGCCGCCTTAAACCACTAAGATCTTGATGGATGCTCTTTCTGCAGATACCCAAAGTGTACCCACCGGTACCGAAGAATTCAATTCAGTTCCTCTATCTTTCAAGGCCCTGGAACTGATCTTAGGGTGACCCATTCTGCAAAAAGGCATAATCATTGGACAAGATCGTTGTTTAGATTCTATGGAGCCATTCGATACATGGAATCCAAAAAAGCTTCCTTCTCTTCCAACCTGCCTTATCTAACTTAAGTGTATGTTTGATTGCCCTAATCCAATCTAGGTATGAAGGTGCAATATTCTTGACCCAAAGTTTGCATATCTCTCTGCATGCCAAAATAATTAAATAAAGAGATAACTTATTTATATCTTGAGGAAGTTCCTCTTAATTCCAAAAAATCCCCCAAAAAAGAAGTAGTATACTAACCTGAATGTCAAACTTAAACAGCTCTTTCATACCTTCTTCTATCATGGCCCAGAACTCTCCTAGAGCAGGACAAGTTAAAAACATATGAAGGTCGTCAGCTTTTACCTGGTTACACTTTGGGCAATGGGGAATGGGACCCTTAGAAAATTTTGCCAATCTAGCCGGAGACCAGTATACTCTGTGAAGACAAAAAAGATGGCTGCCCTTTAAATTGGCGGGAGAGACTGTAATATAGAGTAGATCAAAAGATACTTGCTATATAGCCTGCAAGTCGACATCCGATACGAGTTGATGTTTTTATCCGCCTTGGCTTTCTCAGTAAGAGTTCCTCCAATACGGTCTTAGCGCCAATTTCAGCTGCAATAGCCTGACTCCAACTCTTAATTTTTAAATATTTAAACTTGGATAGATTATTGTCTGTGAGATTGGAGATCTCTTCCCAAGGTAGCAGAACCCCTTCCGGCGTTAATTGACCCCAAGTTCTTAAATTGGCCTCCAGGAGAGGGGTAGTCAATGAGTCTTTGGTCCACTCTGGAGAGCCAGGTGATTCCCAGATCGGAGCAAGAGCAGAGTAATATGAAATACTCAGTGATCTTCTAACTCTAGCCCAGACGTACGCCATGTCTCTCAGCACCTTTAAACGAACCTTCTTATAGAAACGCGGATCCCCAAATTTCAGCAGGAAACCCTGAGCGCCTCCTTGTACCCCCGATAACATTATCTTAAACATATCGCATGTTTCTGTCCTCTCTGGAATGTCGAATAGCGTTACCCCCGCCTTCATTTCAAATCTGGAGCACAGAGCCCTCCTTTGCTTTTCTTTCTACGAAGCTTCTTCCACGCAATCCTTATGCCCTTAGAAGCCCATACAAACGAATTCCATTTAGCTTGAATTTTACTTAGCTTGACTTCTTTAAAAGCTAACAGGATGTTCTGAAACAAGAAAATTAATTTAGGGAGCAGCATCATCTTAATAATATTGACCCTCCCAATTAAAGTCAGGGGAAGAAATGACCAGCTTCTGAGCGATTCGGCAGTTTCTCTCTCAATTTTCATCAAATTTTTATCAGCCAATTGTTCTATTTCCTGCGTAATTTGAACCCCCAAATATCTTATTTCCTGTTTCAAAATTGGAATTGGGGTAGAAGTAGTAATATTCCAAGTCATACATTCAGATTTAGACTGATTGATCTGATATCCATAAATTTGCCCAAACTGATCGGCAGCATTATAAATAAGAGGAATTGCGTTAATTGGGTCTGAGGTATATAACATCATGTCATCAGCATAGAGACTTTTTTCCCCAACTTTTATATTTAAATGGTACAATGCCCTGATCTAATCTAAGTTTTTCAGCCAATGATTCTATATATAAATCAAAAATCAGAGGTGATAGGGGACACCCCTGTCTTGTACCTCTGTTAATTTTTATGGATGCTGGGAGATTTCCATTTATCAATACTCTTGCCGTTGGTGCGTGGTAAAATGCCGATATAGATCTGCAGAAATTCCTGCCCAAATTACACCTACTAAAACTTTCTCCAGGTATCTCCAATTAACGGGATCGAATGCTTTAGTAGCATCTAATGTTATGATCGCCAGCTGCATTTTATAAAGAGAGGCGAGGTCAATTGCACCCACCAATGCTTGCGTCAGATCTTGAATGGACCGCCCTCTGACGAATCCCTTTTGATCAAGATGCAGCAAGCTACCAGCTACCCCATTTAACCTCTCTGCTAATATTTTAGCCAAAAACGTATAATCCAAGTTTAGCAGAGAAATGGGTCTGTAAGATTCGCACTGGAATGGATATGTAGAGGGTTTAAGGACGAGGACAACCGTAGCTTCGTTCCAAGAGGAAGGGATTTTACTAACCCTGGGCGTAGTGTGCGTAGTGGGGCTACGCGAAGCTACGCAAAGTGGGTGAGAAACTATGCCCACCTGGGCACTTTGCGTAGCCCCATTACGCGCCGCATGCCCCCGTCCCCTACATGCCTAATTTAATTAAATGGGCCCCAAAAAATAAATAAAATGCACTTACCTTGTCCGCGGTGTCCCGGGGCTCCCTCTGCTCATTCACGGCGCCGTCTACTAATCAATGCGCATGCGCAGCCGCCCGCGCATGCGCATTGATTAGTAAACGGCGCCGTGAACGAGCAGAGGGAGCCCCGGGACGCCGCGGACAAGGTAAGTGCATTTTATTTATTTTTGGGGGCCCATTTAATTAAATTAGGTATGTTCGGGAGGGCTTGGAGGGAGGGGGGTGGCGGGCAACTTCGCTACGCCCAAGGAGTGGGCGTAGTGTTGCCTGCTTCGCCTACTTTGCAAAGGGCGAAGTAGGCAACACTTTGCCCACTTCGTGGGCGAAGCGAAGTTGCCCGCCCAGGGCTAGATTTTACCTCCATCCTCAAAGATAGATGTATAAAGCAGCTGAAGGACAGGAGAGATTACTGGAGCTAAAGCTTTACACAACTCAGAAGGGAGTCCGTCTGGACCCGGAGCCTTGCTTCTTTTAGATGAGTCTATTGCGCCAACTATTTCTTGCAAGCTAATTCCTCTATTTAAATTCTCAGATGCCTGATCATCGATTTTCCGAGGAGAAAATTGCTCAAGCCATGTCTGAATTAAATCTTCCTGTGGCTCTAAATCTTCCTTATATACTAAATCAAAGTGATTAAAAAAAGCTTTCTCAATATCAGCCCTATTTTCTGAGATCATGCCCATATGGGCAAGCTGGACTCCTTTAATTGAGTTCCTCTTCTGCTCCTTTTTGGCCTTCCAGGCTAGTAGCTTACCGCTAGCTTCCCCATATTCAAAATGGGCAAGAGAACTAGCCTGCCATCTCTTCCTAAGTCTACCATCTAAAGTATCTTCAAGTTGTATTTTACATCTTGACAATTGTTCCTGAATAGTAGAGCTTTGTTAGTGTACTTTTCAAACTCGCCTTCAAACACTATTTTCCGTTTCCAAGAAGACAGCACAGGTCATGATGACGCCGGTCATCGCGATCCCTGCAGAGACCTCGTGGAAATTGAAAACAAAAGCAGACATTCAATGGCCACCCACACATCCAAAATAATAAGTAAAAAATTCCACTCTGAATTTTTCCCAACACATATTACTACATACATCTTTCAAAGCATGTTTAAACTCTTATTTTTCTTTATAAACCATCTTTTAGACCTATTTTCAGTTTTTATGGTTATTCAGGACATCACGATGATGTCATTAACCTCGACGACTGCACCTTTTCCATAAAATGAAAACACATATATGCACACATGTTACGGTATTTTATACACTAGGGGTTTATTACTGTACACTTCAAACTCATGTTTTTCTAGTGTACTTCTTGAACAACCATCTCTAAAACCTATTTTCCATTTTCACAGTGAGGCCAGAGATTTCGATGACATCAGTAATCATCATGATACCGCATGTATGTCACAGAAGCAGAAAGCAAAAGCAGGAATTCAATAGCCACCACCACATAAAAAAATCAAAACTATATAATAAATTCTTCTAACCATCACAGTAGATAACTCTATAAAAACATTTATGAATTTCTCAAAATCTCTATAACAATGTATATTAATGAATTATTGATATTTTTTTATGTTTTTACCAATATTCGCAACAACATTGATATTCACAATGTCCCAGCAATGCTACAAGGAGTGCTGTGCTGCCGGATGTGCCATTACTACAAATATCTTATGCAACTGAAAAAATCTATTTTGCACAAATAACTTTTCTCACATGAGGTCTGAGAATCTCCAACCTGACCCCTTATGTGGGCTTTCACACGGATTTTCAGCCCCGGGAATCGTTCCCTATTGAGAAAATGGCAGCCACAACTTTCTCTTCAGGTTGAGTCCAGCCAATCAGAGCATTCCCACTGGCACATGCATTTGCAATTCATTTAGGAACCACTGCAAAAGATATCACTATAATTCAAAACTCAAATTTCTCAAAAAGTACTGAACAGATTTACACTAAATAAGCAAAAGTCACTTTCTTAAACCGACATCTACTTTTCTGCCAAATTTGGTGTAAGTCCTTTCAGTGGTTCGGGCTGTAAGTGTGGCTAAAGGTTCCTATGGGAATTAACGTTACAAACGCAACCTTATTTCGCACCCCAAGTTCTTGGTCACCACTACACGGATAACCCCAAATCTTCCATAAAATTAGGACCGACCATGAAACTTCTTTGGGAAAATTTCATACAGATTGGTCAAACGACGGCAAAGTTATAGCCAAGTAAAAAAAAATTCTAATGGAAACTAGTTCCTAACTATAACTACCTACTGGTGACCGCAACTGCCCAGTTTCAAGACACTTTAAAATCTACCATCAAAGTAATAGGTCCTTTCTCACGTTCTTTTGCGTGGATCATGTGCCATGAGACAAAAGAAGTGGTGGTAGAGAGAAAACATTGCAGATATTTGAATCGAGATATATAATTGATATGCGGACCAAATCACCAGAAGGGCTTAACAGTGAGGAAGAGTTATGTGTACACTTACAAAGAGGATGGGCCAATAATGAGCAACAGAGAAGATTCAACAAGGGTCGGGTGAAGAAGAAAAAGAAAATAGAAGGATTGAGTGCTAGGTCCTGTTGGGACTAGAGGGGATTGTGAGGATGAATTCATGGAGGATCTCTAGGAGTTCAGTGTTTTGAAGCCCATTCAGGGCACAATTATGATTTTTTTTAAATGGAAAAATGAAATATGGAAACATCATATGATACTCTAATTTTAATTCGATAAGAATTGTGCAGTCAAGAAATGAAACAGTGAAGTGACTGAATATACTGGCACCATGCTACCCCATGCATCAGTAGATTGTATAATTACGATTTAGCACATTATCCTATATTCATTATAAAAGGATGCTTCCCATCAAGAGATTTTGATTGAATTATAATTTATTGTGCCCTATAAGAATTTATCTAATATGAAATGTAATCCCGAAAAATGTAAAAAGAACAATCGGAAATCTTGCATGTTAAAAGATGGCGTGATAATATTGCTGTCTGAACAGAAGCCCGTCTTTGCTGCCTACATAAGTAATCGACATAAAGGTAATGAGAACGCAGCTGCCGTGTACATTGACAAGGTGCACCGCCGAAATGCGTTTGATGTTTGTATGAAGAAATCCAAAGTGAGGATTAAACTTTATTGTTAGTGCTGGTCTTTCTTTTTTTGGAATTAAAGCAGTAATTGTTACGTGAGTCTGCCCTCGCATGACCAGGCACCCGTTGTTCAGTGCAAAAGTGAATGGCAGAAGTAAACAGAGCGTAATATATATATATATATATATATTCACCCTTTATAGTTAGTTCTGCTAACTATAACTTGTGCGCCCGCAATCCACTGCTAATGATGTCACATATTACATCATTCATGACATGGTCAGTGACATCACTGATGACATCAATGATGACATCTCAAATGACATCACTGATGACATCATCCAGTGAATGTGGTTTGGTTCGTTATTTAAATATGTATTATATGTATAGCAATCTGCATTGAAGAATGAGTGGATATATAAATATCTGGATGGAGGATTTAGTAGCAGTGTGATTGACTGTTTACTTGACTAATTTATAGTGTGTCACTAAATAGCCCCCCCACACAGGTTTCTTTATTTAAAATAAAAAAAGCCCTGGGGTGGCGGTCCCCGGGGCTGCTGTGGGACCCCTTTGGGCCCCCCACCTAAATTATTTAATTGCCCTCGGAATTTGGCCACCACGGGGGCTAATAACCAATATAGCACGGGAGCCCATGCTTCATTTTTTTTTCCCAACGGCAGGATCCGTGCACCCTGCCCGGATTTTGCTGATTTAAAAAAAAAAAAATCATTGGGGGGGCCTTGGGGGTCCTTGTGGGACCACCTGAGCAGGCCTAGGGGGTCAGGGTTTTCTACCCTGCCCCCTTTTTGCGTTTTGCGCGTTTTTTATTAGCTTTATTGTGCCTCGGTTCTACCGAGGGACAAGATGGCTGCCAACACTTCCTGATTTGGAGTGTTGACAGCCAATTAGCATGAAGCTTGTGATCGGGAGGGTGCGCGGATCGAGCGCGGCCATAAATATATATGTACTTTTAATTGTGATTTTCTCAGGAACTACTGAATGGATTTACACCATTTAATTAAGAGGCACGAGTCTGAACCAAGGACTGCCTCTTTGCCAATTTTGGTGTAATTCCGTTCAGCAGTTCGGGCTGTAGCCGCGATGAACGGTTCCTATGGAAAATTGCATGGGGAAAAAAAGTTTTGGGACCCCCTTTTTTCTCGTCCCTGCTTCACGAATCACCCCAAGACTCTCAGGATAGGAGCGGACTGGAGCGCCCCACTAATTTTGAAAATGTTATGAATATTCGTCAACCGGCGCCAAAGTTATTCCAAATAGAATGTTGCGAATTTCCTATGGAAAATAGGTCCTAACTATAGCTATCTACTGGCGACCACCAGTAGGTAATATAAAAATATATATATATATATAGATCTAGAGTGTCGCTGGTGTTGATAGTGCTCTATACACAAGAGAGGTATCATTTTACTCTGGAGTCTGAGGGGACTGCTGGGTGGTAGAAAATTTGTGCTGGCGCAGTGATCCCTCACAGGAATGTGAGGAAAATTTGATTTTTTTTTAACAAAATATGAGGTTTGCAGGGAATTCTGGGTATGAAAATGTTGGGGGATCCTCCCAAGCCACACCTCCAAGGACTCCCCTGGGTGTCTAGTTTTCAGAAATGTCCAGGCTTGGTAGGTTTCCCTAGATGGCAGCCAAGCCAGGGACCAAAAACACAGGTGCCCCCCTTTCAAAACCAGGTAGTTTTGTGGTAGATAATTTTGATGTCTCCACAATATGTTTTGAGCTCTTTCCTTTTGCTGGCACTTGGCCCACCCATACAAGTGAGGTACCTTTTTTGGTCAAGAGACCTGGGGGAACGCTGGGTGGTAGGAAATTTGTGTCGAAAATGTACGTTTTTTAGCACAATTTAAGGTTAGCATGCGATTCTGGGTAAAAAAACTTTGGGGAACCACGCAAGCCACACTATCCTGGATTTCTTCGGGTATCTAGTTTTCAGAACTGTCTGGGTTTGGTAGACTTTCTTGGATGGCCGCCGAGTTCGGGACCAAAAACGCAGATAACCCCCTTGCAAAAGCAGGTCATTTTGTGATCAATCATTTTTGATGCCTACAATACATTTTGACCCCTTTCCTGTCGCAAGCCCTTGGCATATCAACACAAGTGAGGTAGCATTTTGATTAGGGGACCTGAGGGAATGCTGGGTGTCTGGAAATCTTTCTGGGCCCAGTAATTACACAACTTTTCCACACAGAAATGTGAGGAAAATGTGAATTTTTGTAGCCTATATTGAGGTTTGCAGGGGATTATGGGTATAAAGCATTGCAGGATCCATTCCAGGTACACGTCTAGTTTTCAGAAATATCTTGGTTTTGTAGGTTTCCTTAGATGGCTGCTGAGCCTGGGACCAAAAACATAGGTGCCTCTTTTACAAAAACAGGTTGATTTGTGATAGATTGAGGGCATTTTCATTTTTATCGCATCTCAGGGGCCATCAAGCAAAACCTACTAAACCCTGACATTTCTGAAAACTAGACAACCGGGGGAGTCCAGGGAGGTGTTGCTTCAGTGGATCCCCCAAAGTTTTTTTACCCAGAATTTCCTGCAAACCTCAAATTTAGCTAAAAAGTCACATTTAGCTCACATTTCTGTGTGGCAAAGGTGTGCAATCACCATGCCAGCACAAACTTCCAACTACCCAGCGTTCTCCTCAGTCTCACGGTAGAAATGATACCTCACTTGCATGGGTGCCAAAAGCAGAGTCAGCCTGATAACTTATAAAATTAAAACTGCCCTCTTGGACCCACTTTTGTTCCCTTCAGTTTTTTGGGTACCAACACAAGTGAGGTATCATTTTTATCATGAGACCAGGGGTGACACTAGGTGGTGAGAAAGTTGTGCCTGCGTGATGATCCAACAACCTTTCCGCACAGAAATGTGAGGAAAGTGTGACCTTTATTAGCTAAATTGAAGGTTTACTGGGGATTCTGGGTAATAAAACATTGGAGGATTCATGCATGCCACATCGCCAGGCGAAGCCTTTTACCACTCCAGGCACAGTATTACAGCTTTGAATTGGTAGAATACCATCCAAGCCAACCTGAAATGAATAAAAGCAACCGCTGACATGTATCATTATAGCTCTTCAGAGAGGTTTAGCTTTGTCCAGACACAAGGTAGCATCCAGTATAAGCAAAAACAATACCATTTCAGGAATAGAGTGATGCATAAATTATACAAAAAGTAAGCAGAGAACTCTGGTAGTTCCCAAGTTTAGGTGGAGAACAGCTCTTATATAGAGCACACTGCAACACCAGCAACACTCTGACTTAGCTCACCTCAAATGTTTGTTTTTCTATCAACATTTTTAAGCATAGGATTGGCATAGTGCCATCCATGCCAAGATAGAAAGTAACGAAGGGGCTTATTTACAAAGAAGTGATGGAGCTCGGCGTTAATCTTCTTGGCTTAACACCACACTTTGCCACTTCTGAAATGCAGTGCTGCACCGTATTTACAACAATAAGGTGCAGCCATGCATTTCTCCTGGTGGTGGCGCTAATTTCAGCTGCCTAGTGCCACTATAGGCACCCTTGCACAATAGTGCATGCCTGAGTTTTGGGGAATTAGTGTTTATGTGCAGGAAGGTGTCCCTTCCTGCACATAAACAACCTTAAATGGTGATTTATAACTTCTATGTGTGCTGTTTTGTGCTAACCCTATGCTTAAAAACTTTGACAGAAAAGCAGACATTTGAGGTGCAGAAAGCAGCACACATAAAAGAATTTTATAAATCCCAATTTAAGGTTCCTGCACCAATTGGTGCACAAGCTTCTATTTGCGCTCTGATGGAAATTAAAAACACAACTTGGAATTAGGGCCTTAGTATAGTCTGTAAAGTTGTAGGAGGTAGGTTTTTGTTATTTTAACAGAGAATTGTTCATGGCTGTGTTGTTATTAGTATGGCCTAGGAGTGCTGTAGGGTACAAGTATATAGTACTGCATTTTAAATGTATTTCAATAAGGCGTAATACTCCTTATGAGAAGCTGAAGATTTTTCATCTGTGAGAATGCTATGGAGAAAGTCTGTTTGTCATGAGACCTACGAGGGATGTGTATATGTTGTGCATGATGTTCAGGAAGTGCTCTTGCCATGCGTTGTCGCTTGAGGTGGATAAGCCAATGGCCTGGTTCGGATCATAGCGGCTGTGCACGAGCTGAGCTCTGAAAACGTTTTTACATGAATCACACAACAAATATCACATCAAAAATGATAAAGTTGTTTAAAATTCAAAAAAGTGTATATCGTTAACATGTAAAGCTTTGACATTACTATGTCACATTATAGCACTGCACTGAGAAGTACTTATTAAAAGATATGAGAAAAAACCCACTACCGAACGTATTTTGAGTTGCTTCACCGTCACCCTTTTCACCGCTGTCATACCGCTATGAAAAGAGTGGCAGCAAAGGGGGTCCTCCATGTGCCCCTGTGCACGGGTGTGCATGCAGGGGGGCACATATTGTGCCCCCTGTAGTTTTACATCCCCAGTTCCTGCACAGGACGGAATGCACAACATGGTGCATTTCTTCCCGTGCAGGAATATGCACTGACATTCCCGCAGTGGTGCTGTTAAAGGCTCACAATGAGCCTTTAAAAACAGCACTGTTGCAGGACTGCCATACCACCCACCCACCAGACCACAGAATTACTTGTAATCTGGTGGGTGGGTGGTGGTGAGTTCCAGCGGTCCTGTGGCAGAGACGTTGTGTGCCTCCTGCCCCCGGAGCGCCGATACTCGTAATAATGCCATTTGTTTTTACCTCTTTCTGTTTTTATGTAATAGCATCTATGGGCCTTACAAACACTGAGATAGCGCTATAAAAATGACAATACAACAAAATAAAACTGTCTAGCTCAATTACATTTTAAAACAAAGGTATGTATTTTATTTCGCTTTTTTAGAAGTTAAGCTGTGATAAGTAACTGCTGCAGTGTGTTTGTCAATAGGGAAAGTGGAGAGATATGCCAATGAGGCCTTTCATCTGCACCCACAACGTTTTTGACACCTTGCAAATGGGCTGAAGATAGGTACACCACAGGAAGCACAAAAAAATTACTTTTAAAACATAAAGCTGCCTCCACTTTTCAAAGGTGTTAGGAAATCTTGCAAAGTACAATAGCCCCAGCATACACGTCTGCTGAAAGAATCCTGTGTCTAGAGGTTGCAACAGTCCGGGCTACAGAGCACTATGGGGGGAGGGGCTAAAGCACTTTTAGCCAATGGGCATTGCACGCCTGGACTGTGAACTGATCCTCTGCTAGGCCAATGGCTGCGCTTGGGGCTATGCCACATGCTGTGGGGTGGCAGTAGGCACTGGCCACATTCCAGACCCTAATGCCAAACTTACAGAGTGCAAAGCCTTTGTCCTGCCGGTTTTAGCTACCCACAGAGAGTCGGTACTAGGCTTGGCCAGAGGACAAGCGCTACCACCAGCCTTGCTACCCAAAGACAAAGAGCTTGTACTGCATGTGTTGGTCACCCTTGAGGAGTTGGGTGCATGCCCTGCACCAAGTCCACTACTGAGTTTGGCCACTTGCAGAGGGATGGGTTTAGGAATATGTGAATGCGCGTTTATTACTACAGTTGTTTTAAATTACAAACGTATTGGACCTACCTTTAGTTTCACTGCATGGAAAAAACGCCATGGCAGAGAAAATATATATGTGTGTTGAATGTTTTACACGTTGAAAAAAAGAACAAAACAAATGAATTTAGTGGAGAAGTAACATAAATGGAAAGGTTTTGACCTCAGCATAATTCATTATTTGTGGCACTTGCTCACGGGCTAACTTTTTATTTGCAAAGTATTTACTTGGATTTTTGGAAGTAACTACAAACCTATGGATTTGTTGCAGTTCATTTCTCACTCATTTCCTTAACTTTCACTTTCAGGGCATGAGTGTCATTTTAGACCTTATGGTAGACCTTATAGTTCTACTATATATGCTACGACATATAGCAAAACTAATCATGTTACAGGACATTGTGTCTGTCCTGTTTATTACAGACCTGCCTTGTAATTATCTGGAGTTGAAATGTTAAGCCTGAAATGTGCAACGGTATTAAGGACCTGATCTGTACTTTGGCAGACGTCTTTTTTGCCATATGATGTAATGCACTTGCAATACGTTGGACAAGATATACGTCAAGTTTGTGATAGAGTGACCCATCCGCCAACCTCTAAATCAGATCCTATGGCACCATCTGAAATCATCAGAAAATATTACTGTAGACGTTTGCTGCTAGAGGAGGCTTGCAGGAGCAGCATTTGGGTCTAAGGGGTCACATGCATGAACACATTTTCCCATAGACACAGAATTGGCAAAACCCTTTGATGCATCTGGCCCTTATAGATGTTTGCTGGTTATTTCTCCAAATTGCTGTACAGCCACAAAGCATAGAAACTATAGGTATAATTAATGGTAACACCGGGCCAGCCATCATAATGATATTTTCTGTACAGGTTGTAAATTGGGGCCCTAACATATTTTCCCCTATTCAGCCATATACAAGTAGGCACAAAAATAAAGTGACTTCCATAGTAATGGTGGCCTATCCTGATCTGTCATTAAGGACCATGGCAGGAAGACTGAGTGATCTTCGTAGGATTGATTAAAACTCGATGTTCTTTTATTAAAAGAAGCCAGGCCTTCCCCTGTTCAGATGCATCACCTAGACAGCTTTATCATCATTGATCACCTAGAAGGGACGAACTGGCATTGACTCATCTATCTCTATCTATCCTGACGTCTGTGAACGCATTTATGGTCTTTGGACTTGATGTTAATACTGCTAATTTATTGGTTTGTAGGTATTAGCAAAATGATATAAAGGCATTCAAGTGTAAACACTGCAGGACGTATGGCAGTATCTTGTTAGACATAGTGTACGTAAAGCTAAAGTCGATGAACCATTCATTTTCTGTACTGTACACATTATAGACCATTTGTCTCAATAACTCTAAAATTACAGCCTGCTGTAGTGGGTGACATTTGTAGGTGACATGTGGACACATGCTGAACGTTCCTGAAGTGTGTGCACATCCTGGCAGAAAGCCTTGATTGGTTTATTTCAACGCTTGGGAAATGCGCTTTTCTTTTTGTTATAAACCGTCTATTTCTAATGCTCGGCGGTGTCTGCACCAGACATTCTTTCTCATTCTAGCTTCCGAGCCCTCTCGCTGAGAGCACCGAAATGAAAAAAGAATCCATTAAATACAAAAGGGAAAGCTTCACTTGTTCATCTCTCGTGGAAATGCATCGCATAGTGTTTCGTGTCAGAAGAGAGATGTAATCAAACCACCTCAAATGAAGTGCAGTGATATTCGCAATGGACGAGCGTATTGTGAGAGGTGTGTATAACCACAGCTGGCCTGCGGGGCCAGTGGGGAGGATGGGCGTGGAGGAGGGAGAGAGTTTCGCTACTGTTCAAATTGAAGTGTTCTGCCTGCCAATTAAATTATATCTCCCTGCTTCTCTCGTTCACATAGTTCATTTGTTAGAGCATGATTGTCTTGGTTTAACTAATTAGAATGCTCCTAACGAGAGCTACCGCTAGTAACAAAAACACGTTTTACTTATTTTCACCAGCCTGGGATGCAATATTACAACACAAGTCAAACATATGAGAGTCTCACTACTTTTGCTACTGTTTGTCTGTTCGCACAATGATTTCATCAACACGTCTTAACAAGTACATCAGGAAAAAGCACACGTCATACCAGCATTTTAGAACCGATATTTTACATCCATCTTTAAAATGTACTACTTGCAAACTCCACTGCATTCAGGAACATTCTGTTGGCACTATAATTGCCCTTCAGAATTTTGTTACCCCAGCTTTGTACTTAAGAGGCATAATTTGGTGGGTTGGCAATGATGTCATGACGCGCTCACGAGCATTAAAAGCTGCCGGCTCAAGATGCTCCGCTGTTTAATGAGAAGCACTTGCAGTACTGACGTCGAACTATTGTCTAACATTTCAGAGGAACATATAGGGCCAGATGTAGCTCGCCAAATACCGGTCGGTAACGGCCGATTTCGGCCGTTACCGACCGATATTTGGGATTTGTAATGTAGGGGGCCATTGATTTACAGAATCGGTAAATTTACCGATTCTGTAAATCAATATGTAGGTGGCACTGTAATCAGTGCCACAGGCCCTTACCGAATCGTTATTTACCATGGAATACTATTCCATGGTAAATAACAAATTCCTGTGTACATGCACATCTGTGCATGTACACCTGTGCCATGTGGCACACAGACATGCTGTAAGGGCATGTATGTGTGTCACATGGCACACAAGCCTGAAACAGGGGTGCAACAGGGTGTCAAAGTGACACCCTGTCCCCCTTGGCAATTCGGTATTTTTACCAATTCTGTAATTACCGAATCGGTATCTGCCATTGAATCCTATGGGCTTCAAGGCCCATAGGAATCAGTGACAAATACCGATTCTGTAATTACAGAGGGCCATATGTAGATAAATGGCATTTACCGAATCGTAAATACCGAATTTTACCGATTCGGCAAATCGGTAAATGCCATGTAGGTAATTATTCGGTATCAATTACCGAGTCGTTATGATTCTGTAATTTCCGAATCGGTATTTACCGATTCGGTAATTGCAATTGATTCCTATGGGCCTTGAGGCCCATAGGAATCAATGACAATTACCGAATCGGTAAATACCGATTCGGTAAATTTACCGAATTGTCAAGGGAGACAGGGTGTCACTTTGACACCATGTGGCACCCCTGATTCTGGCTTGTGTGCCATTTGGCACACATACATGCCCTTAGGGCATGTCTGTGTGCCACATGGCACAGGTGTACATGCACAGAGGTGCATGTACACAGGAATTCGTTATTTACCATGCAATGGTAGTTCATGGTAAATAACGAATTCCTAAGGGCCTGTGGCACTGTTTCCAGTGCCACCTACATCCCATATTACCGATTCTGTACATTTATCGATTCTGTAATTTACAGATTCGGTAAATTTACAGAATTGGTAATTTTCTGGCCCCCTACATCTGAAACTACAAATACGAAATCGGCCGTTACTAACCGGTATTTGGCCACCTACATATGGCCCAGAATCGGTAAATACTGAATCCTACCGATTAAGTATTTGTTACCGAATAATTACCTACATTAGATTTACAGATTCATGAATACCGAATCGGTGAAATTCGGTATTTATGAATCGGTAAATCTAATTTACCTACATCGGGCCCAAAGTCCATATTGTGTATAAATCACAAACCTTTGCACATTAAGGAGCAGGCCAACCATGCTATGCTTTTAGGTACATGGTAGCTAATAAATGTGAAGCTTCTTTATTTCATAGTGAGATTTGTCCCAGGACATTTAAATGTTGATGCAGAGCGTTTGCCTAGAATAAAAGTTGGTTGATCACATGTGAAGGAAGCTCAGTTAGAACGACTTTGTGTAGAATTAGTAACGCTGACTTACATACTTATGATATATAGAAACTAGGGTGAGAATCAGGAGGGCCTGACTGGGGACCCAAAAGCAGCCTTGTCAAAAATGTCCCCTCCGTCTCTTATCGCAGTCTCTCTCTTTCCATCCATTCTCTCTCACTCCTCTGTCTCTTCTCCCTCTCTGGTCACTTTACCTCCAACTGTCCCCTTCTTCCCTCTCTTTATTTCTCTCTTAAAGTCTCCCTCAGCCTGCTGCAATTAACCTTTGGCACGAGGGAAAATGACACAGGAACCAGGAGAGGCCCTGGGTTTTCAAAACCGGCATGCATGGACTCCAGCTCACCAAGGAAATGTCCGATGGAATAAAAGGCCTATCAGGCACGAGAATACATGTAAAGAGAAAATGTGTTATCAAATGGCTGTCTGAAAATATTTGACAGAGGAAAGTAGCACATGATTTTGAAAGCAGAACTAGCAGTGGGCCCTTAAAGTGAGAATTGTGTCTTCTGAAATCAAAGATAGCAAGTTGCCTTAGCTATTAACAGACATATTAGCCAGAATTTACCCGAAATATAGAGTGAGATAGCGTGAAGATGTGGCCCTCCCACCCTTTAACTGAACTAGTGGCCCTGGGGGATGGGTTCCCCAGGGCATAATATGAATTGGGGAGTCTATTGTTGCTGCTCCATGTTCTCTTTGCCTTTCCAAATCCGTCTATTGTTGCTGCCAGGAGCAGATACATAACACCGATCAAAATCAAATGTAATATAAATTCTGTTCAGAATTTGATTACCCTTTGCAACGCTCCACCCAATGAATTTGTGTGTATCAAAGTGTATAACTTTTTTAAATCATTTTTTAAATTGTATTACATAGATAATTTTAAAACCAAAATTGTAATTTTATTGCTAAAAATGTGTTGTTCTCGCAAGAGAACTGAATCAAATAAACTAAAACTTGAAAACTTGAATTGGGGAGGGGGGGGCATGCGGTCACCCTCCACTTGAAAATAAATGACCCTGGGAATGTGGTCCCCAGTGCCTAATATAGGTTAAGGGAGTGGTGCAGCATGCCCCCCCCCTAAAAAAAAAATTCTGTGACATACGGTCCCCAGGGCATAATGTGGCTTGGGGAGATCGGCCATGCAGCCACCTCCCCTTTAAAGCCCTGGGGCTGGGCTATCCAGGGCCTAATGAGGCTCGGGGAGATGGGCCACATGGACCCCCTCCACTTTAAAATACTCAAGGCCCTGGGGGATGGGGCCCCAGGGCCTAATGGGATTTAAGGAGCTGGCCACCTGGCCCTCTTCCCTTTTTTATAGATATGGCTCTGGAGTATCGGATCCCCGGGCCTAATAAGCTTCTGAGAGGGGGTTTGTGCAGCCCCCCTTCCCTTTTTGTTTTATATTTGGCCTCAGGAATGTGATCCTAGGGGCCTGAAGGCCAAACCTATGCTTCACATGGCAAAGGCTGTGCACAACATGCGGCTTGAAGCATGGACTGGCTGCAAAACAGGCTCCGCGGATAACCCCACGCCACGCTTGCACAAAGGTCATGAACGGCATGGGATTGGCTGTCTCCGGGTGACTGCCTGCGGGTAGTTAGATGCAGGGCCTTGTCTGCAAGCCTGCCCGTGTGGCCAGCACCATGCTACATGTGATAAAAGGCTGCTTGATAAAAGCCTCCTGGGGGGTGGAGTATAGTGCTGTGCTTCGGGATAAGAACGGGGGTGCTCGCAGATAGTCTGTGCAGGAGCCCTGGGTGGCACAGCTTCCTACCTACGGTCTCTGATAGTAGTCTCTGCTTGCTTCAGGCACCGTCTTGGGTCATTGGAGCTCGAAATCATTGCGGCTCATTTGTCGGTTTCCCGACATCCCAGAACAGCGTAGCCAAGTTCTAGAAAGGCTGCAGGTGTTCTGGTTGCGGAATTCGCTCTCCAGGTGGGTTTTTGATGCGGCGAAACACCGCTACGGATGTTGTAGCGCGGGTTCACCACAGAGCATCAGCTTCAACCGGCCATCATGGCCATTGGCTCCTCCTCCAACCAGGTAAATGTGTCAGTGAGAACATTAACATTTTGAAAAAAAACTGAGAAATTCACCAGTTATAGTTGGCAGAGCTAAGTATAACTTGCGCCCCCCATCATGTACTTACTTATGACCTCACATATTATAACACTCATGGTATGTTCTGTGACATTATTTATGACATCTGATGATACCTCAAATGACATCACTCATATATATGTATATATAACCAGCCTAAATCATATCAAATTGTTACCAAATAACACTAGGATTGGTGTCTCTAAAGAACATTGTTAAGATGAAATTGCATATGCAACGGAAGATTAATAGATCAGTAGAAATGAGTAATTAGTAGAAAGTGGTAACATTTGATGTGATAAAATGTGGTGGCTACCAAAAGTAAAGGAATCAGAGGTGGCAGAGATGCTTGCAGTACATATATAGTAATCTAGTTGTTTGTAGTGTAAGTCTGTATGCTGAGGTGAAATAAAGGTAGGAGCAGAATGGGCCATTTCTTTTGTGTCACATAAATAGTAATACAGAAAGAAAAGATTTGTATTTAATTTCAAATCAGCTTCTCCTAAAAGAATGGAATGGAAATGGGTTGAGTACAGATGTTGAGCAATATGAATTTCTTGAAATGAAATAATGTTGCTCTCTTGCCTGTTCCATATTCTCCAACATACCCTACTCCAGTATTGGCACCAGCCTGCAGCTTTGCAGTATACCTCCGAACTTGTAGCTCCCACCTATTTCTATTCCAGTGTCAGAACAATGTGCCATGTGCCTCCTGACTTGCATCCATCACATACAGGTACTCCAGTATTGGGACCACGTGCAATGTACCCCTAGACCTGCAGTCTTTTCCTACTGGTATACCAATATTGGGACCCATTTGCAGCTTTGCCATACACCTCCTGGCTTGCTTCCCTCACCTACTGCTATTCTGTTATGAAGACCATGTTCCCCTGACCTCCAACCCTCACTGCTATTCCAGTTTGAGGACCGACTTGCAGCTCTATCATGTGCCTTCTGACTCAAATCAAGGACCACTAATCCTTAGCACTGGGATTTGCTAACTGTTCTGCCATTCACCAAGAATCACTGACACATTACCAAAAGTCACATTATTGAAATGCAAATATTTTGATGCAAAAACTTCGACATCAAAGATATCGATGTTGTATACTTAATTATAAATATACACTATTATGGATACCACAATATGGTAATGCAACTATATCGACTACACAAATATCACACACATATATATTGCAAGTATAGGACATGTCCAAAATATCGAGTACAAAAATATAGACAGCAATATTATTGATTTTACAATATATCGACAACTCACATATACATAAAATCTAGTACTTTTAACACCATAAACACAATATATTACATAAACATACATATCACAATAAATGAAATTAAAACATGTCTATCAAAACAATAACAACATGAATAAATAATAACATAACAACTACACAAATGATAATATTTCTTAACATATACTGGTAACAGAGTCAAACTTTTTATTACATATACTTTTTTTTAAATATAATTAGTTCAACGTCTCCTTCCTCATACAAAACAAACATTTCTCTTGATAAGAGTTTTCCATATAAGGAAAACAATTACCAAACAAAGAAGAAAAAAAATACAAATTAACCAATAGAAACACAGAAGATTGAAATAAACCAATGAATTTCAACAAACAATTAAAAACACACTATATAAGCAAAACAATTAGGGGCCCATTAGAATGTGGCGACCCGCCCGGCATTCTGGTCTGCTCGCCACCCAGTTCCCCCCCGCCTTATTACCATGGCGGGCGGGACCTCGGGGGATGGAAAGACCATCCGCCGCTTTTCCGCCCCGGTCGCCTTGCGACCGGGGCGGAAAAGGTTTAATATGGTGGCGGTGTCTATCAGACACCGCCAGCCATATTAGTATGGGCTGAAACAGATGCCCTAAGGCAGGCGGTCTTCACTTCGGGGGCCCCGTGTGGGCCCCCGAAGTGAAGGCAAGGTGGGGGGTGCACATGGGGGGTACCTGTAGCACCCCTCAGCATTTGCATACACAATGCGGTAGGCACCGCGTGGTGCCTGCGCTTTGTGTATGCAAATGCATACATGCATTTTTAGCATTGTGGCGGGCGCTGCCACAATGTTAAAAATGCAGGATGCGCCCGCAACTGTGGCGGGTGCATCCTAATACCCCCCACGGGACCCCCGCCCTTATGGCGGGCGGTCCCAAGTACCGTGAGGATGCCGGGCAGGCAAAGTCCGCCCGCCATCCTAATGAGGGCCTTAGTCTTCTTTTACACCTTAAACTAAAAGAATTAAGGAAGGGGAAACTCTGTCGGATTTTCCCCACTATCAAACACAGCTTTAAAATCAAGCCTACTACACCTAGGAAAAAGTAAGTAAATTACCATTTTTAAATAAACTGTTAAATTGAAATGTAACACCTATTTCAATTGCTAACTAAAATTACTAATTTATATATTTTATCTCTTTATATGTCCACTACAGATATTACATGAGAAAAAAGATTTCACCTTGCAAAAACAACAGCTAACTAACGAAGTAGGTATACTTTGAAAACCATTTGTAAAATCTCACTAAAAGGCAACTGCACACCCAATATATCCTAAAAGTCTAAACCACCCCATTTTGACTTTTAAACTTTTTTAAAAGTCTTTGTAAAATAGAACAAAAACGTTAATAAAACTATACTCTGTCCTAAACACCAAGACCATCCCATGTAAAATTGTAAAACATGAAATAAAATATGCTTTCTTTTCACAGAGCACTTTAAGCAAACAGCATTTATTGAACAAAGAACATCTCTATTTAACTACAACTAAATAACACTTGGTAAGTAGATTTTAATAATGCATTTGTTACTATTCATATAAGCATGTATAATATGCTTTTTCATATACCTTCATATACATTTTTTATAGATTTTTCCACATCGCAATGACTAAAGATGCCCAATTTATAACATCTCAGAAAGGGAAATTCTTATTGTGTTATAAGGGGTGCGTCTACACCCAACACAAGCAAACAGGCCTTAAAGTGAACTGGAAATGTTCAAAATATTACTCAAACAAATTTTATGGTCGTGCTACTAACAGGGAAACAAATGTATTATATACTAGAGAGCATAACCATCCGCCAAATATTTCTGATATGGAAGTGAGATCCACCCTTGAGAATATAAAAGAATTAAGTAGTAGCTCATAACTTTCTACGTGTTATACTTAAAGAAATGTTACCTAAAATACCCAGAGAAGCAACAGGTCAATTACCATCAATGCTTCTATTAAAAGAACAATAGCTAGGACCAAAAAAGCAACAACACCGACAATACCTACGCCTAAAAATTTTGAAGATGTCATAATTCCCCCAGAATTGAGTGTAACACACAGTGACAAAAGTCCGCCCGCCATCCTAATGATGCCCTTAGTGTGGAATATGCAACACATATTAGCTTTGCATACCAAATAAAACCTCTAATAGCCCTTGCCTATTTGTCAGTGATAGATGTGGCTGAGCACTATAATATTTTAATTGAAAGTCTATTTTACCACCAAAATGAACAAAACATATCTCCCTATCTACATTATTTTGAGGATACCTGGGTTGGGAGATTAAACAGATCAGGCCATAGACATCAACCTAAATTCCAAATTCCTTGGTGGAATGTGTATCTAACTACACTTAACCAAGAAGCTAAAACAAACAATGCAGTTGAGGGTTGGCATAATTCCTTCCTATCTTCTACAGGACGAAATACTCCTACCCTACATAAACTATTACTTGCCGTACAAAAAGAACAAAGCTTCCAAGAACTGAGAATGCAACAATCTGTCATACAATTAAAACCAAAACAATCTAGACAAACTAGTCAAATGCATCAGTACCTCCAACAACAGGTTCAGCTATACCCTTCCACAAGAGGCCTTGAGTACTTAAATATGATAGCTAAAACCCCACTCTAAAACATGTAAACAATTAAAATGTACCATTCACAACAAACAATCTATAAATATAAAAACTAATGTATGTCTATCTGTCTGTCTGTCCATTAGCATTACTACACCATTCATCCAATCGCCATGAAACTTTGGGAAGTTGTTGAGTACACTCCCGCAAAGGTTTCTGCCATAACATTTCTTTAAATATTGGCCCCCTAGGGCCCTCATAATCTTTCGAATACTGACGTACGCACCAGACGGAAAACCAACAAATCGTGTATCCACAAGCACTCGAATAAATAAATAGAATTAAAACACCATTCATCCGATCGCAAAGGTTTCTGGCATACTTTCTTTAAATATTGGCCCCCAAGGCCCTCATAATCTTTTGAATACTGATGTACGCACAAGACAGAAAAACAAAAAATCGTGTATCCACAAGTACTAGAATAAACAAATAGAAGATAAACAGCATTCATCCGATCGCCAGGAAACTTTGGGAAGTTCTTGAGTACACTCCCACTAAGGTTTCTGGCATAAAAATGTTTTAAATATCAGCCCCCCAGGGCCCTCATAATCTTTCGAATACTGATGTACGCACCAGACGGAAAAACACAAAATCGTGTATCCACAAACACTTGAATAAATAAATAAAATTAAAACAGCATTCATCCGATCGCTAGGAAACTTTGGGAAGTTGTTAAGTACACTCCAGCGAAGGTTTCAGGCATAGCATTTTTTTAAATATCGGCCCCCCAGGGCCCTCATATTCTTTCGAATACTGATGTACGCACAAGACGGAAAAACGAAAACGTGTGTATCCACAAGCACTCGAATAAATAAATAGAATTAAAACAACATTCATCCGATCGCCAGGAAACTTTGGGAAGTTGTTGAGTACACTCCCGCGAATGTTTCTGGCCTACATTTTTTTAAAATATCAGCCCCCCAGGGCCCTCATAATCTTTCGAATACTGATGTACGCACAAGACGGAAAAACACAAAATCGTGTATCCACAAACACTTGAATAAATAAATAAAATTAAAACAGCATTCATCCGATCACCAGGAAACTTTGGGAAGTTGTTGAGTACACTCCAGCGAAGGTTTCAGGCATAGCATTTTTTTAAATATCGGCCCCCCAGGGCCCTCATAATCTTTCGAATACTGATGTACGCACCAGACGGAAAAACAAAAAATCGTGTATCCACAAGCACTCAAATAAATAAATAGAATTAAAACGACAGTTTGAAATGTTTTCCATATTAAAATTAATACGTTTCAATAAAAATGATACAATGTAAATGGAATGTTATCATAACGAGTTTCCATGAATTTCCTTTCTTCGGAGATCGCAGCAACGCGCGTCGGGTAAGCTAGTTATTAGAATAAAAACAGTGCACTCTTAATTTAAATCAAAAAATATTTATTTTGTTTAATATGTTATTAATCTATAAAAACATATATATAGACAAAATATTTAAACAACAAAACAACTAAACAACTACAGTATTTAAAATAATATAATTTCCCTCCCACAATTAAAATATTTTAAAAAAATTACCTTTTCTGCTGCTGTAATATGAAAATGCCACATCATCCAAAATAATCCAGGTATTTCACAAACCATAGATATTAAAAATAAAGCCCAACCAAATGTAAAAATACAACTGTGTCAAAAACGTAATCCTCAAGGTAAAAATTGACAATCCAGTATCCATAGAAAACCCGTAAAATAGTAAAAAATGAAGTACCGCTCCATTAAAAACCGGATAATAAAGGAAGTGTAAAATGAATATTAGTTAATATAACTAATACACACTTACTTTTAAACAAAACGCAATGTTCTGTATTTCCAAATTTCTTCGTCATAAAACATAAAAAAGAAAAACAAACATTCCCAATCACACAAATGTACAAACAATACACTTTAAAACATCGCAACAAACATTATTAACATAATATTATTGTAAAAGTAACATAAATGGAAAAATACTAACTAGGCCGCAAATACGAAACACAATGTTAACAATTAATATATAAATAAACCACTAAAAACACCATAACTTCTAAAACACAACCCCACGTACCCTAAGTACAACATTACTACCTTCAAAACAAACTTAAAATAGTTTAATAGAAAAGAAAATTACTCTTACCTTCTCAGACGCGAAGCAGCTCCCAAACGCCAGCTTCTTTCTTCCCAAATGACCAAAGCCAACAACGAGCAGTTACTAAATTAAAGGCCCAAACAAAGATGGCAACTATAAACATTTTTTTTCTTTTTTTTTTGTCCTCATTTGTGCGATCTTGTAGTTTTTAGCAAGCCAGGTCTCCTCTTGTAAAAATTAACCGCCCAAGGTAAAAGAGGCAAGACCATGTCTAAAACTGCCAGCGAATTCTTTAGAATTCTTTTGGATCCAACATCTCGGGCCACTCTGATGGATCCTTTCGGAGTCACGTAACTGCAGTTCGTAAAGCAACTATAAACATATATTAAAACAAATATATACAACTATAAACATATTAAATGAATGACTAAACTATTTATTTAATATTATATAATGGTTTGAAAATTACTGTTGCATTCTAATAAAATACTTACAAATAGGCTTTTTTTTTTAATTGTATTATACATTTTTTATATGATGTAAAATTATAATATTAAATATTATGAAATAATATTATGTAATATTCTAATTATAAAAATGTATATATGTCAAACTAAAATTACTAAAACATTGTATTACTGTTCTTTTTTGTTTAAAAAAGATGTGAATTGTAAATAAAATAAACAACTGTTATTAAGTGTAATCATTATTAATATTAATATTAATATTTTATTAATAATATTAATAATACCATATATTTAGTTTGGTTTTCTAAATTAAACTATTTTATTGTTATGCAAAATTTATTGTAAAATATTTACAGTATATAATGTCAATAAATATTTAACACATTTTGTAAAAGTTGTAAAAATATTCAAATTAACATACAATATGTAATACTAAAAAATATCTACTAATTTACGAAATGTACTTTACAAAATGGAAATGCATCATGCTATATTTGTAAAATATATCCAATTGTGAAATATAATTTTGTTCATTATTAAATCTTTTTTGGAATAATTTACTTGTTAAAAAATACATATTAATAAAATGTATGTTCTCAGTAATAAATGCACACTCCTGCAAATATACATATATATTTTAATTTTATTCCTAATGTTTAATAACAAATATTTATCTGGCATTTCTATGTTTTATCTAATAAAATGTGTTAATAAAAATAAAATGTCTAGTTTTTTGAACTACCTTTTCATTGCTATCAATTTCAATGTACCTAATAAAAAGTTTTTTCATAATTTATAATATATAAAGTAAATCATTTAAATTGAATACTATATATGATATATCTGTTCTTGTTTAACATATAACTAAATATGTTTTAAATAATGTTACCTTAAATAATATTATTATAATTCATTTAAAAAATACCCACCTAAATGATACTTACAACTCCACTCAACATAAACATCCAATACGTTTTTTTATTTAGTTAACTTATTTTACTGTTCCCACTACACTCTGTATTTAATTGTGATAGGTGCTGGACACTAAACTTAATTAATTTACTATTTCCACACCATTCTGTATTTAATTGGGGTAGGTGCTGGACACTAACATTAATTAATTGACTATTCCCATTCCAGTCTGTTTTTAATTGGGGTAGGTGCTGGACACCAACATGAATTAATTGACTATTCCCATTCCAGTCTGTATTTAACCACATGAGCGCTAGCGAAATTCCCCTCCTGTGCTCTTCTTTACAAAAACCCATTATTCATGACGAGCTGGGCTCGTCATGAGCGTAGCAGGAGGCTACCTCATGACGAGCCCAGCTCGTCATGAGCGTCGAAGGGGTTAAATGGGGTAGGTGCTGGACACTGAACTTAATTAATTTACTATTCCCATTCCAGTCTTTATTTAATTGGGGTAGGTGCTGGACACTGACCTTAATTAATTTACTGTTCCCACTCCAGTATTTATTTAATTGGGTTAGGTGCTGGACACTGAACTTAATTAATTTACTATTCCCACTGCAATAACTATTTAATTGGGGTAAGTGCTGGACACTAACCTTAATTAATTTACTGTTCCCTCTTAAGTCTCAATTTATTGGAGTAGGTGGTGGACACTGAACTTAATTAATTTACTATTCCCACTCCAGTCTGTATGTAATTGGAGTAGGTGTTGGACACTACCCTTAATTAATTTACTATTCCCACTCCAGTCTGTATTTAATTGGGGTAGGTGCGGGACACTGAACTTAATTAATGTACTATTCCCACTCCAATACCTATTTATTAGGGTAGGTGCTGGACACTAATCTTAATTACTTTACTATTACCACTCCAGTCTGTATTTAATTGGGGTAGGTTCTAGATACTGACCTCAATTAATTTACTATTCCCACTCCAGTCTGTATTTAATTGGGGTAGATGCTGGACACTGAACTTAATTAATGTACTATTCCCACTCCAATAACTATTTAATTAGGGTAGGTGCTGAACACTAAACTTAATTAATTTACTATTCCCACTCCAGTCTTTATGTAATTGGGGTAGGTGCTGTACACTTACCTTAACTAATTTACTATTCCCACTCCAGTCTTTATTTAATATTGGGTAGGTGCTGGACACTGAACTTAATTTACTATTCCCCCTCCAATAAATATTTAATTTGGGCAGGTGCTGGACACTAAACTTAATTAATTTACTAGTCCCACTCCAATTACTATTTATGACAGCATGAAAACATGACAGCCCTCAAGAACGTCACCCGCACACACCACCAGCTGATCCGCACCACCAAAAGGACAACATTCAAAGAACGACTGGACAACAACACCCACAACAACAAGGAACTCTTCAGCATCGTCAAAGAGCTCTCCAACCCTAGCGCCGGAAACAACGACATCACACCCTCGCAAGACCTCTGCGACTCACTCGCCTCGTTCTTCCCCCGCAAGATCGCGACATACACAACAGCTTCGGCGCACAGACCACGCACCCAACCACCAAACCAGCACCCCCCACCACCAACCTCTGTAACTGTACACCGGTCAGCACCGAAGACACCACCCGCACGATGAACACCATCCATTCCGGCTCCCCAACTGTCCCCTGCCCCCACCACGTCTTCAACAAGGCCGACTCCATCATTGCACCCCAACTCCGGGACATCATCAACATCTCCTTCACCACCGCGACCTTCCCAGAGAGCTGGAAGCATTCCGAGCTCAGCGCCCTCCTGAAGAAACCGACAGCGGTCCCCACCGACCTCAAAAACTTCCGCCCCATCTCGCTCCTCCATTTTCCTGCCAAAGTCATTGAGAAGACGGTCAACAAACAGCTTTTTGCCTTCATCAAGACAAACGGATCCCTCGACCCCTCACAGTCCGGTTTTCGAGCTAACCACAGCACCGAGACCGCCCTCATCGCAGCCACCGACGACATCAGATCCCTGCTTGACAACGGGGAAACAGCTGCCCTCATCCTCCTGGACCTCTACGCAGCGTTCCACACAGTATGCCACCGCACACTAATACAGCGCCTCAACAACACCGGAATCTAAGAGAAGGCTCTGGAGTGGATCATCTCGTTTCTCACCGGACGAACCCAGAGAGTCCGCCTCCCCCCGTTCAGATCTGAGGCCACCGAAGTCATCTGCGGCGTACCCCAAGGATCCTCCCTCAGCCCCACCGTCTTCAACGTCTACATGAGCCCCCTCGCAGCCATCGCACGCCAACACAACCTGAGCATCATTTCCTACGCCGACGACACCCAGCTGATTCTCTCCCTCACCAACGACCCCGCCACTGCCAGAGCCAGCCTACACGAAGGAATGAAAGACGTCGCCGAGTGGATGAAGAACAGCCGCCTGAAACTGAACTCAGATAAGACGGAAGTACTCAGCCTGGGTTCATCCCCCTCCACCTGGGACGACTCATGGTGGCCCCCTGCCCTGGACACCACCCCCAAGCCAACGGACCATGCACGAAACCTGGGTTTCATCCTGGACTCCTCCCTCTCGATGACCAAACAAGTCAACGCCGTCTCATCATCCTGTTACAACACCCTGCGCATGCTCCGAAAGATCTTCTGATGGATCCCCACCGAAACCAGGAAGACGGTCACCCAGGCACTTGTCACCAGCCGACTGGACTACGGGATCACCCTCTATGCGGGAACCACAGCCAAACTACAGAAAAGACTCCAGCGCATACAGAACGCCTCCGCACGACTCATCCTGGACATCCGCCGCCACAACCACATCTCCGCCCACCTGAGAGACCTGCACTGGCTCCCCGTCAGCAAGAGGATCACGTTCAGACTCCTCACCCACGCACACAAGGCCCTCCACGACCTGGGCCCCAAGTACCTCAACAACCGCCTCACTTTCTACCCGCCCACCCGCCTGCTCCGCTCGACCAGCCTCGCCCTCGCCACCGTCCCTCGCATTCGCAGAGCCACCGCCGGAGGACGATCCTTCTCCTACCTGGCGGCCAAGACTTGGAACTCCCTCCCCTTCCACCTACGGCTGACTCAAGACCATCTCTCCTTCAGGAAGCAACTCAAGACCTGGCTTTTCAAGCAGTAGCGGACCCTTCCCCTCCCAGCGCCTTGAGACCCTAACGGGTGAGTAGCGCGCTTTATAAATCTGTTGATTGATTGATTGTGGAATGTGCTGGACACTAACCTTAATTAATTTACTATTCCCACTCCAATTAATATTTAATTGGGGTATGTGCTGGACACTAACCTTAATTAATGTATTATTCCCATCCAAGTCTGTATTTAATTGGGGTAGGTGCTGGACACTAACCTTAATTAATGTACTATTCCCACTCCAGTCGGTATTTAATTGGGGTAGGTGCTGGTTACTGAACTTAATTAATTTACTATTCCCACTCCAAGAACTATTTAATTGTGGTAGGTGTTGGACACTAACCTTAATTAATTTACTATTCCCACTCCAGTCTATATTTAATTGGGGTAGGTGGTGGACACTGAACTTAATTAATTTACTATTCCCACTCCAATACCTATTTAATTAGGTAGGCGCTGGACACTAATCTTAATTATTTTATTATTCCCACAATAATATCTATTTAATTAACAAATGTTCACACTAGTATATACATTTTATAAAACAGTTTTTTTATGTATAACATATTTGATAATTCTGTGCATGAAAATAATTTTTATAATGTATTTACATTTCCCTACATTTAATTAGGTTGTAACATGTCTATAGTATACAATAACATTTATATTTTGATTTGTATAAATCGTAAATGAAAAAAATCTAAATATATATTTTATTGTATACTATAGACATGTTACAACTTAATTAAATGTAGGGAAATGTAAATACATTAAAAAAATTACAAAACACTCGTCACCCTTATACACAATAAATTCAACATCCAAATCATACAATTTCAGTTTTCATTCATAATTAATGTAGTAATTCATAATTATTAATTTAAAACATTTCAAAAATGTTTTTTCCAAAACACTCCACAAACCCTTATCCCCTATAAACCCATCATCCCACGCCTACATTTTATATTGAAATTTAAAATGTAAGTTGTTTTTAATTTTTACAATTTAAACAAAATATTTGTGAATATTTTCAAACACTCCCCACCCTTATCCTCTATAAACCCAAAATCCCACTCCTAAATTTTAATTTCAAAATCAAAATTTAGTTTAAAATTATTTTTATTATTTTTACAATTTAAACAAAATATTTGTGAATTTTTTAAAACACTCCCCACCCTTATCCACTATAAACCCAACATCCCACTCCTAAATTTTAATTGGAAATTGGAAATTAAAAAAAAATTGTACATACAATTAAACATTTATACAAATTAAATTAGTTTTTTAAAAACATTCCCCACCCTTATCCCCTATAAATGGAACATCCAACTCCTAAATTTTATTTTGAAACTTGAACTTTAAAAATAAATTCATACTTAAAATATAAACATTTATGTAAATTAAATTAACTTTTTGAAAACAATCCCCACCCCTATCCCCTATAACTCAACATCCCGCTCCTAAAACAATAAAAAATAAACATTATTATATACATTTCAAACACAATCACTACTTAACATTCACTATAAAATATTTGAAAAAACATACAAAAACTAAGGCCCCCATTAGGATGATCCCATCGGAAAAAGGGACCGTCTGCCTTAAGGGCGTGGGTCCCGATGGTGGCATTAGGATGGGCCCACCACAGTGGCGGGCGCATCCCTCATTTTAAACCATTTTTAGCCACAATGTAAAAAATGAATGAATGTATTTGCATACACGAAGCGGCAGGCACCGCGCGGTGCCTGCTACTTCGTGTATGCAAATGCTGGGTGGTACCACAGGTACCCCTGTGTGCACCCGCCACCTCTCCTTCACTCTGGGGGCCCGCAGGGGGCCCCCAGAGTGAAGACCGCATGCCTTTCCGTGGCGCCATCGCCACCACAAAAAGGCATCTCACCAAGCCCATCATAATATGTCTGGCAGTGTCTAATAGACACCGCCACATATTAATCCTTTTCCGCCCCGGCCACAAGGCGACTGGGACGGAAAAGTGGCAGACGGTATTTCTGTCCGCCGCGTCCCCCCGCCATACTAATATGGCGGGGGGAATTCAGGTGCGGATGGCGGGCGGATTGCCCCGCCAGGCTGGCAGTGGCTACCGCCAGCCTGGCAGGGGCAATCCATCTGACATCCTAATGGGCCCCTAAGTATGGGTGAATTTTGCGGATCTGCGGTTCACAAATTTGCGCGAAATCGCAAAAAAGTCCGCGAATTAGCGGATTTTCCTGCGAAATCGCGGATTTTTTTGTGATTTCCATCTACTCAACTGGAGTACTTTCTCCTGGCAAATCAGTAAGTGCTACCTCATTGGGTAACTCTATAGTGCTTTTCCTACACTGCAGCTGTATAAAGGGCCAGAAGATTTGTCTCCACTGACCATGTGTGCCTGTAACTTTGCCACCGCGTCAAAAGGCGCCAAGGTCCCTTGAGTGAGCTGTCCATCATAGTTGGGAAAGGGCGGGAAGATGTTTGATACCGCTAGTGTGTGGTGCGGGGCTTCTATGCGTGTCAACATGTCTCTTGTGTATAAAGGGTCAGAGAGCGAGCAGGGCAGCAGGTGAGGAGAATGCAGCCTCCTGGTCACAGGAACTACACGGGGATTGCGCTTGAGAAACTCATGGATTCAAAGACCTCCCTCGAGTATTTCAGCTAATTTTCAACGGCAGATATGGGGTGAAAGCACACTTGCCCAGCCTCAACCGTGCTCACTAATGTTTTGGGCTGCTTAAAATGTTACTGAATTTGAGCTTCAACTCGGGCACCTGCTTCATTTATATCTGTAAGTGCTTCTTGTTGAGGTTTAATTTTTGTGACAGGAGCCTCGTGCCAGAATGAATCCTGCCCTACATAGTTATCCACGAAGATGCCACCGTTTTGTGCAATACCGCTACTCAACTGGAGTACTTTCTACTGGCTAATCAGTAAGTGCTACCTCGTTGGGTAAATGATAGTGCTTTTCCTACACTCCAGCTGAGTAAAGGGTCAGAAGATTTGTCTCCACTGACCATGTGTGCCGGTAACTTGCCACCGCGCCAAAATGCGCCGAGGTCCCTTGAGTGAGCTGTCCATCATAGTTGGGATTGGGAAAGGGCAGGAAGACGTTTGATACCGCTAGTGTGTGGTGCGGGGCTTCTATGCATGTTCACATGCCTCTTGTGTATAAAGGGTGAGAGAGCGGGCAGGGCAGCAGGTGTGGAGAAAGCAGCCTCCTGGTCACAGGAACGGGGATTACGCTCGAGAAACTCAGGGATGCAAAGACCTCCCTCGGGTATTACAGCTCATTTTCAACGGCAGATATGGCGTTAAAGCAAACTTGCCCAGCCTCGACCGTGCTCACTAATGTTTTGGGCTGATTAAAACGTTACTGTATTTGAGCTTCAACTCGGGCACCTGCTTTATTTATATCTGTAAGTGCTTCCTGTTGAGGTTTAATTTTTGTGACAGGAGCCTCGTGCCAGAATGAATCCTACCCTGCATAGTTATCCACGAAGATGCCACCGTTTTGTGCAATACCTCTACTAAACTGGAGTACTTTCTACTGGCTAATCCAGTAAGTGCTACCTCGTTGGGTAAATGATAGTGCTTTTCCTACACTGCAGCTGCGTAGGGCCAGAAGATTTGTCTCCACTGACCATGTGTGCCTGTAACTTTGCCACAGCACCAAAAGGCGCCAAGATCCCTTGAGTGAGCTGTCCATCATAGTTGGGAAAGGGCGGGAAGATGTTTGATACCGCTAGTGTGTGGTGCGGGCTTCTATGCGTGTCAACATGCCTCGTGTATAAAGGGTCAGAGAGGGAGCAGGGCAGCAGGAGAGGAGAAAGCAGCCTCCTGGTCACAGGAACGGGGATAGCGCTCGAGAAACTCAGGGATGCAAAGACCTCCCTCGGGTATTAAAGATAATTTTCAACAGCAGATATGGGGTTAAAGCACACTTGCCCAGCCTCGACCATGCTCACTTATGTTTTGGGCTGATTAAAATGTTACTGAATTTGAGCTTCAACTCAGGCACCTGCTTTATTTATATCTTTAAGTGCTTCCTGTTGAGGTTTAATTTTTGGCACACAGGAAGCACTTACAGAGTTAAGGCAGGTGCCCGAGTTGAAGTTAACTTGGTACCCATTTTAGAATGGCGCCAGCAAGCACTCTGGCAGCTTGCCGGCGCCATTCTAAAATGGTTAGAAAGTTAGCTTCAACTCGAGCACCTGCCTTAACTGTGCTTCCTGTGGGGCAAAAAAAAAATCAGCCCGCTCGCGAATTCGCACATTTTTCGGCAATTTCGCGAGATTCCCGAATCGCGAAAATTCGCAAATTTCACGAGTGGAGCGGATTTTGCACCCATACTTAACAAAAACAATATTTTAACATGTCGATATTTTTACTATCGATATTACTAACATCGATATTTACCTACACACCTCAAATCGATATTTACATCAATATACAAAATATCGATATTTCACATTGGGAACTCGATATTTCTGTACATCGCCACAGTGGCGGGCGCATCCAGCATCCATAACATTATGGCAGGCGGTGCACTCAGCACCGCCCGCCACAATGTCAGGGAGGCATGTCGTGCACTTCCATGCACAACATGGCGGGCACCGCGTGGTGCCTGCCATGTTGTGCATGGAACAGCAGGGTGGTACCATCGGTACCCCCATGTGCACCCCCCCAGAGTACTTGGGGGCCCGCAACGGGCCCCTAAAGCAGACTCCGCATGCCTTTCAGGCATTGAAAATTGCCCATCCTAATATGTCTGGTGGTGTCTGATAGACACCGCCACCATATAAACCCGTTTCCGCCCCGGTCGCAAGCCCAGTCGCGGGGCGGAAAAGCGGCGGACGGTTTTTCCGTCCGCCGCGGACACACCAGCCATACTAAAATCGGGGTGGGGGTTCATTCCGACATGGATGGCGGCTGGATCGCCCCCGCCAGGCCGGCGGTGGCTACTGCCCGCCTGGTGGGGGCGATACGCCCACCATCCTAATGGGCCCTAATGACTTTTGGTGGCTGTCCTTTAGTTTAATAAAGTTCAATGTCATATTCAATAGGTGCAGAATTATAAGTCCCAGAATTCAAAGTATTCTTGGCGTAAAAGCCAGAGAATGCTAGAGCTTTGATACAACTAAAATGTTGCTTATTGGCAGCTCTGTCAGAAATACATTGCATGCCTGAATGCTCAAAATTACTTATCCAAGCTACTCAAAACAGCATTTTAAAGAAATAAAAAATGCAACATCAACTAACACTAAATGAAAGGGTACCAGGTTCTGAAGTCTTGTGCAAACAATGCAGCAATTTAGGAGTACTCACTACAATCCTGCATTGCCAACGTGCATGCAGGGCACACCCTTTGTGGCAAGAATTCATGACTTGACCTTTAAGACTTCACAATCAATATAATGTCCACGTCTTCCACCCACACACAGAGAAACAGTTACTGTCATGTGTTTTTATAATCAGTAGAAATATTTTATTTTGACACTCACTAGGGGACATTTTTAATCCAAAATTGTCAACTGAGTGAAAGAACGATTCAAAATGAGGAAATGTGTATTTTTGAAATAATTCAAAACTTTACTTGCAGCGTGGAATACATTCTATTACAAATTGTATCAACTGAGCAAATTATGCTGGTTGCCATTCCAGAAGAATTAAGTCAGGACAAGGTGTTGTCCTTCATTGATGTTGTGGCCCCAATGTTGGCCAATATGGGCTTTTTAGCCAATATGTTGATGCATTATGTATGATGTAGCTCTGTGTATCATCATTGCAAGTATGTTGGCTCTGCTAAAAGGGCACGACTGGCTAAAGGTGTAGACAAGAGAGCTGGTTGAACTTTACAAAGGGTAAGAGTGGTGGTAGGTACTGGTGGTGGTAGTGGTGGTAGTGGTGGTGGTACTGTTAAAGGTGGTTCAGTTAAAGAAAAACTGATCTTAAAGATCAACAATGTGAAAACATATGTACCGCTGGTTTTTGTAATTACTTGTAGTCATTTGTGAGTGGACAAAGAAAGTTGTTTCAGAACATGAACTCGTGATTCTTCCCAGACTGAGAGCGAGCTGACCCAAACTAAAGTCATCTGTGGTGAGCCTGTGCAGCACCTGCGACTACAGCCTCAATCCCTTCCTCTCAATTTCTCAATTCTTAGCCTCTGCTGACTGTTCATTGACCGTTACCACTGATTCTTAACCCATACAAAAACAACTGGCGAGAACACATACAGTGCTTAGCCTATCTCTACACAAGCCTATTCCCATCGCCCTTCACCCACATTAAGATGTGGGGGAAGGAGGAACCAAATGGGTTCAAGGCTGTGCAGAGACCTTTGATGAAAGTTTGACTATAAGGTACACCTGCCTCCTTAGCCTCATGGAGCTCTAAATTAGACACTACTAAAGAAATGTGAGCATAGAGACCAAATGAGTCGGTATGTATTGCATGTATGAGTATGGTAAATCAAAGTTTCACAATTTAATCCACACAAATAGGATACTAATGGAGACCCTGTGAGGGAATGTCAAAAGCCAATAAGCCCAGTGAGACATTGGTGTCATGACTGAAATATGTTGACCGGGGACACAGAAAATACAAATTTTGTTAGTGCATCTCTATCTAATTTTAACTCCCGCCAGGATGTTTTTTGAAAATGAAATTAACCCTCAGGACATCCTGGACTATTTTAAATCTAGGATCCCACCCAATAGCCTAAGATCCGGCTTGGCTATCAAGATTGAGTCCGTCCAGATACACTAGTTACCCTGACGAGGACTCCATGATGAAGCATGCCACTTGGAATGTCGATTCTCAGTGGTTAACTGTATAAATAATCGTGTTTTTTTAAATAAAAGGAGGCTAGCATTATGCATATTCTTTTATTTACCCACTTCTGAACAACACTTTAAAAGCTTCAAAAGAACAAAATGAATATACAATTAAAAAGCACTTCCAACATAACATAAGTCTCCGACATTCCAGGCTCATCCTCTTTTGTTTGCCATCTTCTTTCCATCATCTCCTAATTTTTGTTATCCCTATTTTCTTTCTCTAAGTTTATTGTCCACCTAAACAAAACAATCCACAAAACATCTTAAAAACAAAGTATCTCACAAATGTATTTAAAAGCCAATAGATTTATAATTTAAATACTTTTATTATGTTAATTCTCCTCACCACCAACATAGGTGGGAGGGTGTGATTATGCTAGGCTCTTTGGGTCAGATGTAGGTAGCCAAATACCGGTCGGTAATGACCGATTTTGGCCGTTACCGACCGGTATTTGGCTTTTGAGATATAGGTGGGTCGGAATTTACAGAATCGGTATATTTACCGAATCGGTAAATTTACCACTTCGGTATTTTACCGAATCGGTAAACATACCGATTCTGTAAATCCATATGTAGCTGACACTCCTAAGAGTGCCACAGGCCCTTGAGAGTCGGTATTTTACCCCCCAATCCAATTGGGTGGTAAAATACCGAATTCAGGTGTGCATGCACATCTGTGCATGCACACCTGTGCAATGTGACACACAGACATGCCCTTAGGGCATGTATGTGTGCCACATGTCACACAAGCCTGTACTTGGGGTGCTAGAGGGTGTCAAAGTGACACCCCCTGCACCCTTGCAGGATTCGGTATTTACCGATTCTGTAAATACCGAATCTGTATTTCCCATTGATTCCTATGGGCCAATCAATGGGAAATACAGATTCGGTATTTACAGAATCGGTAAATACCTACTCTTACAGATTCGGTAATTTTTTTACCTACATCTGCCTCCTTCCAATTTACTGACTCTTAAATACCGATTCGGTATGAGTCGGTATTTAAGAGTCGGTAAATCGGATTTACCTACATCTGGCCCTTTGTCTATAATAAAATCACGATTCTCTGTAGAGTTAACCTCTGAGAATCAACATTTTATGGCAAGACAGGCGCTAGCATTATGCATGTTTAAAGTCCTTAAAACACCTACAGAAACATGTTTCAAAGGTCTGAAATATAAATCCCGAAACACTCTATCATTCAACCAATATGCCGCTTTCAAAATCCCGCTCAAACTACCACCAACACCATACATGTTTGATGCCATTGCAATACAAATCAAATGTACTTTGAATTTTTTCAAGATTCAAACTGATTCACACATAAGCTCCTTAAACCATCTACCTATTGTAGCTGTAGAGACAGTTCGATGAGATTTCATGTCAGTTATTACCAACTGAACAATCCTCACACTTCTTAACTCACTTACTCTCGCCTCACATCAACATAAAGATCAACAATGTGAAAACATATGTACCGCTGGTTTTTGTAATTACTTGTAGTCATTTGTGAGTGGACAAAGAAAATAGTTTCAGAACATGAACTCGTGATTCTTCCCAGACTGAGAGCGAGCTGACCCAAACTAAAGTCATCTGTGGTGAGCCTTTGCAGCACCTGCGACTACAGCCTCAATCCCTGTCTCTCAATTTCTCAATTCTTCCCCTCTGCTGACTGTTCATTGACCGTTACCACTGATTCTTAACCCATACAAAAACAACTGGCGAGAACACATAGGGCCCGATTCACAGAATGAACTTAAGACTAAATCCTAAACTTACTACTATTTGGTATTCACAGAATGCACTTACTACTTTCGGGATTCACAGAGTGAACTTACTACTTTCGGGATTCACAGAATAAACGTACTACTTTCGGTATTCACAGAATAGATTTAAGACTACTAACTCTAAGTCCGAAATCGGGGAGTAAATTCCGGCCCGGAGGCGGAGCTTCCGGCTTGGGGGCGGAGCTTCCGGCCCGGAGTCGGAGCTTGCGGCCCAGAGTTGGAGATTTCAGCATGGCAAAAATCCCCACCTCCGAGCCGGAAGCTCCGCCTCCGGGCCGGAAGCTCCGCCTCCGGGCCGCAAGCTCCGCCCCCAAGCCGGAAGCTCCGCCTCCGGGTCGGAATTTACTCCCCGATTTCGGACTTAGAGTTAGTAGTCTTAAATCTATTCTGTGAATACCGAAAGTAGTAAGTTTATTCTGTGAATCCCGAAAGTAGTAAATTCACTCTGTGAATCCCGAAAGTAGTAAGTGCATTCTGTGAATACCAAATAGTAGTAAGTTTAGGATTTAGTCTTAAGTTCATTCTGTGAATCGGGCCCATACAGTGCTTAGCCTATCTCTACACAAGTCTATTCCCATCGCCCTTCACCCACATTAAAATGTGGGGGAAGGAGGAACCAAATGGGTTCAAGGCTGTGCAGAGACCTTTGATGAAAGTTTGACTATAAGGTACTCCTGCCTCCTTAGCCTCATGGAGCTCTAAATTAGACACTACTAAAGAAATGTGAGCATAGAGACCAAATGAGTCGGTATGTATTGCGTGTATGAGTATGGTAAATCGAAGTTTCACAATTTAATCCACACAAATAGGATACTAATGGAGACCCTGTGAGGGAATGTCAAAAGCCAATTAGCCCAGTGAGACATTGGTGTCATGACTGAAATATGTTGACCGGGGACACAGAAAATAATAATTTTGTTAGTGCATCCTTATCTAATTTTAACTTCGTCAGGATGTTTTTTGAAAATGAAATTAACCCTCAGGACATCCTGGACTATTTTAAATCTAGGATCCCACCCAATAGCCTAAGATCCGGCTTGGCTATCAAGATTGAGTCCGTCCAGATACACTAGTTACCCTGACGAGGACTCCATGATGAAGCATGCCACTTGGAATGTCGATTCTCAGTGGTTAACTGTATAAATAATCGTGTTTTTTTAAATAAAAGGAGGCTAGCATTATGCATATTCTTTTATTTACCCACTTCTGAACAACACTTTAAAAGCTTCAAAAGAACAAAATGAATATACAATTAAAAAGCACTTCCAACATAACATAAGTCTCCGACATTCCAGGCTCATCCTCTTTTGTTTGCCATCTTCTTTCCATCATCTCCTAATTTTTGTTATCCCTATTTTCTTTCTCTAAGTTTATTGTCCACCTAAACAAAACAATCCACAAAACATCTTAAAAACAAAGTATCTCACAAATGTATTTAAAAGCCAATAGATTTATAATTTAAATACTTTTATTATGTTAATTCTCCTCACCACCAACATAGGTGGGAGGGTGTGATTATGCTAGGCTCTTTGGGTCAGATGTAGGTAGCCAAATACCGGTCGGTAATGACCGATTTTGGCCGTTACCGACCGGTATTTGGCTTTTGAGATATAGGTGGGTCGGAATTTACAGAATCGGTATATTTACCGAATCGGTAAATTTACCACTTCGGTATTTTACCGAATCGGTAAACATACCGATTCTGTAAATCCATATGTAGCTGACACTCCTAAGAGTGCCACAGGCCCTTGAGAGTCGGTATTTTACCCCCCAATCCAATTGGGTGGTAAAATACCGAATTCAGGTGTGCATGCACATCTGTGCATGCACACCTGTGCAATGTGACACACAGACATGCCCTTAGGGCATGTATGTGTGCCACATGTCACACAAGCCTGTACTTGGGGTGCTAGAGGGTGTCAAAGTGACACCCCCTGCACCCTTGCAGGATTCGGTATTTACCGATTCTGTAAATACCGAATCTGTATTTCCCATTGATTCCTATGGGCCAATCAATGGGAAATACAGATTCGGTATTTACAGAATCGGTAAATACCGACTCTTACAGATTCGGTAATTTTTTTACCTACATCTGCCTCCTTCCAATTTACTGACTCTTAAATACCGATTCGGTATGAGTCGGTATTTAAGAGTCGGTAAATCGGATTTACCTACATCTGGCCCTTTGTCTATAATAAAATCACGATTCTCTGTAGAGTTAACCTCTGAGAATCAACATTTTATGGCAAGACAGGCGCTAGCATTATGCATGTTTAAAGTCCTTAAAACACCTACAGAAACATGTTTCAAAGGTCTGAAATATAAATCCCGAAACACTCTATCATTCAACCAATATGCCGCTTTCAAAATCCCGCTCAAACTACCACCAACACCATACATGTTTGATGCCATTGCAATACAAATCAAATGTACTTTGAATTTTTTCAAGATTCAAACTGATTCACACATAAGCTCCTTAAACCATCTACCTATTGTAGCTGTAGAGACAGTTCGATGAGATTTCATGTCAGTTATTACCAACTGAACAATCCTCACACTTCTTAACTCACTTACTCTCGCCTCACATCAACATAAAGATCAACAATGTGAAAACATATGTACCGCTGGTTTTTGTAATTACTTGTAGTCATTTGTGAGTGGACAAAGAAAATTGTTTCAGAACATGAACTTGTGATTCTTCCCAGACTGAGAGCGAGCTGACCCAAACTAAAGTCATCTGTGGTGAGCCTTTGCAGCACCTGCGACTACAGCCTCAATCCCTGTCTCTCAATTTCTCAATTCTTCCCCTCTGCTGACTGTTCATTGACCGTTACCACTGATTCTTAACCCATACAAAAACAACTGGCGAGAACACATAGGGCCCGATTCACAGAATGAACTTAAGACTAAATCCAAAACTTACTACTATTTGGTATTCACAGAATGCACTTACTACTTTCGGGATTCACAGAGTGAACTTACTACTTTCGGGATTCACAGAATAAACGTACTACTTTCGGTATTCACAGAATAGATTTAAGACTACTAACTCTAAGTCCGAAATCGGGGAGTAAATTCCGGCCCGGAGGCGGAGCTTCCGGCTTGGGGGCGGAGCTTCCGGCCCGGAGTCGGAGCTTGCGGCCCAGAGTTGGAGATTTCAGCATGGCAAAAATCCCCACCTCCGAGCCGGAAGCTCCGCCTCCGGGCCGGAAGCCCCGCCTCCGGGCCGCAAGCTCCGCCCCCAAGCCGGAAGCTCCGCCTCCGGGTCGGAATTTACTCCCCGATTTCGGACTTAGAGTTAGTAGTCTTAAATCTATTCTGTGAATACCGAAAGTAGTAAGTTTATTCTGTGAATCCCGAAAGTAGTAAATTCACTCTGTGAATCCCGAAAGTAGTAAGTGCATTCTGTGAATACCAAATAGTAGTAAGTTTAGGATTTAGTCTTAAGTTCATTCTGTGAATCGGGCCCATACAGTGCTTAGCCTATCTCTACACAAGTCTATTCCCATCGCCCTTCACCCACATTAAAATGTGGGGGAAGGAGGAACCAAATGGGTTCAAGGCTGTGCAGAGACCTTTGATGAAAGTTTGACTATAAGGTACTCCTGCCTCCTTAGCCTCATGGAGCTCTAAATTAGACACTACTAAAGAAATGTGAGCATAGAGACCAAATGAGTCGGTATGTATTGCGTGTATGAGTATGGTAAATCGAAGTTTCACAATTTAATCCACACAAATAGGATACTAATGGAGACCCTGTGAGGGAATGTCAAAAGCCAATTAGACCAGTGAGACATTGGTGTCATGACTGAATTATGTTGACCGGGGACACAGAAAATAATAATTTTGTTAGTGCATCCTTATCTAATTTTAACTTCGTCAGGATGTTTTTTGAAAATGAAATTAACCCTCAGGACATCCTAGACTATTTTAAATCTAGGATCCCACCCAATAGCCAAAGAGCTGCCTTGGCTATCAAGATTGAGTCCGTCCAGATACACTAGTTACCCTGACGAGGACTCCATGATGAAGCATGCCACTTGGAATGTCGATTCTCAGTGGTTAACTGTATAGAGAATCGTGTTTTTGTTAAATAAAAGGAGGCTAGCATTATGCATATTCTTTTATTTACCCACTTCTGAACAGCACTTTAAAAGCTTCAAAAGAACAAAATGAATATACAATTAAAAAGCACTTCCAACATAACATAAGTCTCTGACATTCCAGGCTCATCCTCTTTTGTTTGCCATCTTCCTTTCATCATCTCCTAATTTTTCTTCTCCCTATTTTCTTTCTCTAAGTTTATTGTCCACCTAAACAAAACAATCCACAAAACATCTTAAATACAAAGTATCTCACAAATGTATTTAAAAGCCAATAGATTTATAATTTAAATACTTTTATTATGTTAATTCTCCTCACCACCAACATAGGTGGGAGGGTGTGATTATGCTAGGCTCTTTCAGGTAGATTCATGAAAGACTCGTTTTGCGACTCTTTAATAGCGATTCATAAGGAATCGCTATTAAGGACTTGCAAAACGGGATTCTTGTAGGAATTGCAAAAAATATTGCGATTCCTACATCTTCCTTATTTGCGATTAGCAAATTGCTAATCGCAAATAAGGAATAACTCCCCATTCATTCCTATGGGCACGAGACGATTTTTCTTTCATGAATCTAGCTGATAGTCTTTAATAAAATCACGATTCTCTGTAGAGTTAACCTCTGAGAATCAACATTTTATGGCAAGACAGGCACTAGCATTATGCATGTTTAAAGTCCTTAAAACACCTACAGAAACATGTTTCAAAGGTCTGAAATATAAATCCCGAAACACTCTATCATTCAACCAATATGCCGCTTTCAAAATCCCGCTCAAACTACCACCAACACAATACATGTTTGATGCCATTGCAATACAAATCAAATGTACTATGAATTTTTTCAAGATTCACACTGATTCACGCATAAGCTCCTTAAACCATCTACCTATTGTAGCTGTAGAGACAGTTCGATGAGATTTCATGTCAGTTATTACCAACTGAACAATCCTCACACTTCTTAACTCACTTACTCTCGCCTCACATTCCCTAATGCTCTTCTCTACACACAACTTTGGATGACTATCAAATCTAGGATAGAAAGAAAATCCTGTCACAGTTTTAGTTCTTCTTTTTATCTTTGACAACACTCCCTTCGGATGGTATAACCTACCTGAAACATCCAAAGCCTTTACATCCAAAACCCTTCTAAATTAGATCAAACACAATAATGTAGCCAACTTCCAAGTTAGATGTTTTAATGTCAAATACTTGTTTCCTTGCCAACCTTCAAACAATTTCCATATCATATTTACATCCCTCAGAGTAATATATCTTGATCCTGAAGGTTTCTTTAAATGAATGCCTTTCATAATTCTACCAATCAACTGTCCTTTTCCTATTGATAGACCTTCAACCAGTGAATGACCAGCTGCTATTGCTGACCTATAACAATTGACAAACCCATAACTCAAACCTTCCTTGTACAGGCCAAATAAAAAATTGGCAGTCATCATTTCATCTGCCTGAATGGGATCCAAATCCCTTTCCATGCACCAGTGTAACCAAATGTTTCATGCGCTTACATATTTCTACTTAGTCCCTGGCACCCAAGATTCATATATTAACTCTGAAGCCTCTCCTGATAAATTTGAGAATCTTCGAGATTTCCTGAAATGCTACAAACTAGAAGGTTGAGCACACCTGACTCTACTACAGGATGTTCTCTTCTGTCCACATCTTCTAAAATACCCTTTTTCGCTTTTATGAGGTGTGGCTCTTCTACAGCTAACTCCAACACCAATGGATACCAAGCCTGTGTTATCCAAAAATGTAGTCGCTACAACTAGCTTGCATTTCTGTCTCCTTATCTGCATTAGTACTCGCTAAATCATAGAAAAAGGTAAGAATGCATAACCCTGCATTTCCTGCCAATTCAGACTGAATGCATCCACCGCCATCGCACCTGAAACTGGTCTCCAACTCACATACTTCTTCAACTGGTTGGTCAGTCGACGCAAACAAATCTACTTCTAAAGGACCCATCATTTCCTCTGCTAATTTTAATATCCTCAAATTCCGTCTCCAATCACTGAAATCCCTAAAATATTGGGAATTCCAGTCTGCAACCAAATCTCGCTTCCCTGGCAGATATTATGCAGTTACATCTATTTTCAATTCCAAGCAAAACTTCCAAAAATCCTTGGCTAATTCTGACAATTTCTTTGGCCTGCTCCCTCCTAGCTTGTTTATATATGTCAAAGCTGATATATTGTCGCTGTATCTGTTTCCTGAAACTGCAGACTGCCAACTCCCCAGCTATAAATTCCAACTTCCACCTGTTTCCTGAGAGTCTAATCTGTCTCTCCATCCTAAATTGCTTGCATCGGTTATTAAAACAAAATCAGGACATGTGCTAAAAATTGCATGACCATACCATGCCTGTAAATTTTCCAATGACTAGATCAACTCTTTCTTCACTTCTACATCCAGCTTCAATTTGTCTCCATACCAGTGACCTTTGCTTCGACCCAAATTTCTGACCCTTTGCAAAGTTCTGTAATGTAGGGGATCTGCAATAACTGCATTTATTGTTGGTGACAAAAGACCTATTACTCGCGCCAACTGTCTCAAGCTGACCTTTTCTTTCTTTAACATAAACCTCACCTCTTCCTTTATTAAAATTATCTTTCTCTTTGGTAACTCCAATTTTCTTTACACTGTGTCCACTACAAATCCTAAAAATTCCAACCACTGAGTTGCTTCTAATATTGACTTCTTCATGTTTACCAAAAATCCTAGATTTCTCAATAAACCCTGCACCATCACAATGTGCTCTTTTAGAATCACACCATTCTTATCCATTATCCAAATGGCACCCAGGTACACTATTAACCGTACCCCTTTTTCTCTTAAATAACCAACAACTGTTCTCAAAACCTTTGAGAAGCATCAAGGGGCAGAGAAGAGAGCAAAAAGTAGACATGTGAACTGGAACAACTGACATTTCCATCTGAACAGAAGTTAACGTTGGCTTTCCTTCGCCATAGAAATTGAAAAATAAGCATCCTTCAAATCTATTTTGTCCATCCAATTCTTTTCCATTAAAATATCCCTTACCGGATGAATTACCTCCATCTTGAAATGACTGTATATCACTGAAAAATGTAATTCCCTCAAATATATTACTGGTCTCATCCCTTTTTTCTCTTCTCCACTACAAAAAGAGTACTTACAAACCCTTTTTGTTTCTCAGATACCTATACCATTGCTTTCTTTTGTAACAATTCCCTTACTTCTTGTCCCACGATCACCTTTACTTGTTTTCTTGAACAGTTCTGTTTGTAATTATATTAAATACAATTTCCTGGTTTCCAGAACCCACGCATTTCTTGTTATTTCCTCCAATTTCTTTATTAAAAACCTTAACCTTCCTCCAGTATTTCTCTGGATATAACCAATTGTTCTCTTCGCACTCACCTTGTTGTCCTGCTTGTGTGCCTGTTTGGAACCCTGGCATTCCTCAACCACCTCTGTTCCTTGCTCCTCTACCTCGTTGTGGGTAGAAGCTCCCTGAGTAAGATGATCCTGTTCCTCTAAAATGACCTCTTCCTTGGGCATTTCATCCATGATAATATGGGGCCCTGACATATGGACAGCCCAAAGGTCGCCCCCATCTTCTGGCCCTGCAATATAAATTCCCAATCTTAAAACACCTTCTTCATGGAGACCTGAACTTTGTCAAGCACATGCTTTTCAAAGGACTTAACTAGTCCTTCTCTAAACAAGAGTCCTTTTGAGTCCTCACTTGAGTCCATTTTGCAAAATCTCCCAATTTTGGACTAATCCTGAAGAGAACTGCTTTCCACCTTTCTGCAATTATTCCAGCATTCGTGTTTCAAATAAAACATATAGCCAATTAACTCCATCCTCTCACGAAGTTAATATCCAGTGCTGTCCCGCTGAAATAGGACTCTTCCGCCATGTGAAAGATCCTTGCTACAGGACCTAAACATTTCGGGGAATATTCTCAAGAACGTGTGATAACCATTGCAAAAGTTACTTAATGCAATTTCCAACATTGCAGACTATCACGGGAAAAATATGCTGTGTTAACCAAGCATTCTCAACACGGTGGTACCATGTGATAGTCTCCAGATAGCATGTCAAATGTCCGCCCAGAGCTACATGCCTTTTATTCACACCCCCATGCAGGCCTGGCGTATGCCAGGCGAGCCCACTCCTTTCACGCTTATGGGGGGACGTAACAAGCTACATTTTCACATTCCTCCCCACTGGCTGCGGTGACAAGGTTGTGTCCACTGTCCACTACACTTCATACACCAACGGTGTGTGTCAACATGGATATGTGTGTGGTCTGCATACTTCAGTCTGTCCAGCACATCCACGACACACTTGGCATTGTGTACATTCTCATTCAAGGGTCACTTGCCTCCTTCACACATGCCTGGCGCCCACCTCTTCTCACTTCCTGCTATTGTGTGGCTGTGGAGCCATGTCATGGATGGCTAATGAACATGGCTAGCCCAGGTTCCCACAGTAAGTTGTTCTGTCGTGTCTGGTGGGTGTGCATGTTGTATGTGAGCTTGTGACATGGGCATTTCATGTGTTGTGAGTTGCATGATTGTGGAGTTGTGGTGTGTTCATTTGGTAGTGGCCAACGAGCAGTGCATTTCCGTGGATGTCATCCTGGTAGCGCAGGTTGATGATGGACTGTCAGAAGGTTTAGGGCTCATGCACACTGCCTGGGGGGTTGGCAGCGATGTAGGCAGGGATTCCTCGGTGGTCCAATATTGCCTGGACATTGGTGGGATACATGCGCTTTCTGTTGCGCTTATTGTGTTCAGAGTTGCCAGGGGGCTCAAGCTGGACATGTGTGCAGTCAATTGCCCCCTGGCACGTGTGGGAAGACAGCTGTGGTGTATAAGTCTTGCTTGCTTGCTTCCTGCGCAGTGTGTGGGAAGCAAAGATAGTGGGGTACCAAGCTGATGCTGTCATCCACGACCATTGTGAGGGACTTGGATTGGGGTGGCTGTGTGACTCCTCCGACTCATGCGGATGTTGGTTGGAGGGTACCAATGGCCAACAGGTACGTCACGGCCAGCAACTTGGTCTGCGGGGGGATGTTGGTTGTCCGGTGTGTTGGTACCGTCAGCCTGCGTGCAATGGTGGTCAGGATGTGGAGGATGGTTGATCTTTTGTGCCTGTGGTGGGCTATGACATTCTCTGGAGTTGGGTCTGTGAGGTTGATGCATTTTTGGAGGATCACTGAGTTTATCTGCGCTGCCTCAACATTGGTCAGGGCAGTGGGGGTCCGGAGGGGTGGGGGGTAGTCTTGGGGGTGGTGGCGGAGGGTGTTGCGGCCCTCCGGGGTGTCCGGGCCATATGTTCAGTGGTTCCATTGCATCTTTTGTTCATCAGATGTGGCTATGGGCTGGACAACCTTTTGTGGTGCAGGCTGTGATCCGACTTCACACCAGGTCAGAGCAGGTGTTAGTTTCCTGCTGATAACGCACCTTATCGCATGTTTTGTGAACTTATCGTCAATCTGGCTGGTCGTTGAGAATGTTGCGGAGTAGTGTTGTCGCAGCTCTTTGCTCGGGAATGCCTAATCTGCATCTCATTAGCGATAGTTGCGGGGGTCATCTGTGGCGATGTTTTTGCGGCTACTATCACAGGTAACTGGTGCAATGGGCTGTTAGCACCAGCTTGTGAATGGGCCGATGAATTTATCGTGACTTTGGCTGCGATAAAGTGCAGTTAACTCGGTGATAGCTCCTTGAGAATATACTCCCTAGTAATTTGTCTTTGCAGTGTTTTAAGGACTGTTCTAGTCCTTTGGTAGTATCACAACCCTTCTTAAACAAGTAAGTAATGAGATCAGGATCCAGATTTGGAGTAATAGTTTCATTGACCTCAAAAACTTTTTCTGAACATTCTGCCTGCATGAGATTTCTCTCATTCCTTTCCAAAGGACCACTTATCCTGTGTTTAATATAATCAGCCACATTCCCTAAAGGTCACCATTCTGAACTTCTAGAATGTCTTATTTGAGATGGGTGAAACAAATTCCGACCAAGAGGATCCTTTAATTCTCTCACTCCATTCTTACTAGAATTATCAACATCAGAAAACTCATCCTCATTATAAGATAAATCTAAAATATATTCTTCAACATAATTTGACCCTGGTCTGACCAGGTGGGCTGTCCGCCCTCTCCATTGCAGGGTTAACCTGCCTCTCTGTTGTGCCACTTTGACACCAGATATAGAAGTAGTTCACATTTTCTTCTGCAATATATCTGTATTTTTCTTCTTCTCAGCTCTGAGTTTTGTTTTTTAAAACACTTTCCTCCTGGTCCCCTATTCTAACCTTCCTCTTCCTTGAACAAAGTCCAAAACTCCTCTTCCTCTACATCTTCAAACCTCCTCTTACCTGTCTCTATTAACCCTTTGATAATATCTTCCTGAATTTGCTTTGAACCTATTTCCCCATTTTCACTAATGTTCACTAATGTTCCTTTCTTCCCCTTTATTCTAATTTGCATACTGTTTTTATTTATCTTAAACAAGTTTTTTTCTTTGATTTAAAAAGATTGCGAACTGCTTTGCCTTCTAATTGGCAACGGGCAGCTGAAACTGTCACCTTTTGCCGATCTGATGCGCATTGCCTGGCAACCTCTGTTGCTCATCAATGCAACGTCATAGGTAATGCATACAAGCTCAAACAGCATTAATAGGATTTTTCATTACAATCATTTCTTTTCTTTTTCAAAAATAGAAATATCCCAAAATAAAAAACCTAACAAATCTAGCTTCCTTTAAATTCAAAAAACTAAATCCTCATACTACTACCACTAAATTGGGAAAACATAAAAAACTTTCAAGTATTCAAGCTAACTTTTATATAAAAAGAGTACCTTGTTAAAATGACAAATACATAACACTCAATACCATAAAACTCAGTTTCTCATACAGAAACACATAAGAAAAATATATACTCATCTGCTCAGAAGCAGCAAGCAAAAGAGGATGAGCCTGGATGTTGGAGACTTATGTTATGTTGGAAGTTCCTTTTAATTGTGATTTCATTTTGTTCTTTTGAAGCTTTTAAAGTGCTGCTCAGAAGTGGGTAATTAAAAGGTTATGCATAATGATAGCCTCCTGTCTTGCCAAAAAATCCCAGTGAGTAAGAGCCCTTTTAATATAATAGGGCGATCCCTTTTGTCTGGTATGACGAGATAGGCTAATCATGGTAGGGATTACCTCCTGTTGTTTTTGTGTGGTTAGATGTTAGGGAAGGTCAGAAAACCCTGTATCACTTCTCACTTCCTACATCCTGGAAAATATCACACAGTCCATAGCCATATCATTGACCTGGAATTAATACATTTGCTGTAATGCCTAAGCATGCATATGCATGATTCTTGGCAGCTGGAGGTTGACAGTTGACAGCCACTCACATCTAGACCAAACCTCTGCAGAATTACATGGATGAGCCTGAAAGCTATGCTTTTTCTTGATTGTCCCATACTCACATGATGCCATATAGATGTGTGACTAGCCGAGGTCTTGTTAGTGAGCTAGAAAGATTCTGCATTTGAAAGAAGCACCAAGGTTCTGTGATTGAGTACGTCACAGACACTATTTTCTCGTACTGCAGAGAGCCACATCTGGGGATAGATTTTGGAGCTCTTTGCCTGCCCCTGGACAGAAGAGTGCCGGTGGCGCATTGAGGCTGAAAATCAGGTAGCTGGGGAAAGAAAGCTCTGACAATCAAGGACTAGTAGTCCACTGGCAAGGTGGAATGCCTTGGGGTCCTGTATCTTCGGTTGATCTCCTGCGAGGACTGAGTGACTGTATCCCTCTGCAGCCCATTCAAGTAGCACTGCAATGTGGATGCGTAAGGGCATCACAGCCAATATAACACAGAATGCTGTGGCGGCTAGGAGTCCGACACTGTCAATTTTACCAATGAAAAACACCTGAACTCTCCTTGATGCTCGGCATCAAGACTTTTAGTGACAGCGGCAGGTAATGCAACCCCATGTTTTTCAACAGTGCAGATGGCAAATAGTTATTACCATCCATTATGCATAATTAGATTAACTGCCTGATGCTGTGAAAAAGTGTGTGATAAGTTAAATCAATGTGATAATGCAAAAACAGTAGCCCATTAATGTTAGTCTAACTGCAGCCCATTTTCGTTAGTCTATCCTCTGCTGAGTGGCAGAGGACAGAGCAGCATGCAAATTCTGCTGGACTTATGTAAACAAAAGTATGCCAGAAAATGTTTGAAATACAGAAGCATAGGTATCAGTGGTTCAGCAGCTGCTTTGGCACAGGGGCTCTGTGGCCTGAATTGTCCAATGAGTCCTGAATATTGCGTCACTTTACGATTCTTAAAGTAGTCAGAAAGCCCATTTTTCTTGTTTACACTGGGAATTCTGGCACCAGTACTAAACCACTTCTGAAATATGGTGTTTTAAAGAGTGCTGTGCTGCAGAAGAAACAAACTAAACATGTAATGACATAAATAGTAGGGAGGTAAATGAAAGGACCGCTTACTATGACAGTCTACAAGAAATGCGGCATTTCATTATGTTTGACAAGAGCAGATATGATCCGGATGCCCCAAGACACAAATCCTTGTCTGGTGCAGACCAGTCTGGAGTTGATAACAGGCAGATCGTCACTGCCGGGTCGGCAGTGGCGATCCGCCCCCACATGTCCCTGTGACACCCCCGCCATATTAGTACGGCTGGGGGCACCACCACGGACGGAAAGACTGTCCGCCGTTTTTCTGCCAGTCGGATTGCCAGCCGGGTCGAAAAGGCAGATAATACATCCATATTATGATAGATGCGGGGAAATGCCTTTCCATGGCGGCGATGCCGTTTACCTTCCGCCGGCCATCGTAATGGACCCCTAACTGTATAAGCCTCCTGGCCAAGCATACTCATTTTGGAGCAGTCACTGGCCTAGCAGGTACAAGGACTTTGTAGCTAGTTGACACCTACACTGTATAGACTGAATTGTAATAGTTACAAATTGCATCTCATTGAGCTAGTGCCACAAACAGCTCCTGTTTTCTTATTCTTTGGAGGATTTTACTTAATAAAATGTGCCTTTGCCACCTAAGAGCTCAGCGATAACAAGGGAATTGCCAGTGGTCATAAAGCAACCATCAGACGTCACAGCTGTGACCACTGGTTACTCTAAAATGAGGTCCATATGGGCATCTGTTTTGGAAGCCAGAAAAGTGTCAAGAGATAAAGGAACTTGAATCTATTTTTTCAGAAACCTCTATCCTAAGTGACATCAGTCATTGGATGAAGTTCAAACTATATAAATCCTCGTTGTGTGCTCGAGACGAAACATATTTACAAAAGTATTTATTATTCAACGTAGATCATGACGTTAGACAGACTATATTGTTACTCAGGGTAGGGGTGTGTTTCCTCATAATGCATATAAAAGCTGTTGGTACAATTCCACAGGAATATATAATTTGTGTCAGGGAGGGATCCAGGACCTAAGGCATAATCTCAATATTTGCTTGAAGATTTGTGAGGACAGGTTAGGATTGTCACCTTTTTCCTTGAACAAATCCCAATACAAGATTTTAAGAGTTTTTTATGAAGAGTGACTCTTTCCAGAACTCAGAGTCATGTGCAAAAGTCAATAAAGGATCAATAATCCATAAATCCAAGTGTTAGGATTACAGCCAACATGTGTTTCACCCCCTTTAAGCGTCCGTCGGGCCTGGGGCTTCCTCAGGGTTGTACATACATGGGATCATAACAGACAGAGATCCAAAGTGGGAACATATTTATAAAGAAAGCAACAATGCAGTTGTCGACACACACCACCCGTGGTAGTGCAGTGTGAGTAACGTCAAGTGAAATTGAAATTAAGTATCGAAAGTGGGTTGAGGGAAGATGAAGGGAAGGAAAATAGCAAGTAGGGCATTCATAGCAACAAGGTGAGAAGGAGAAAATTAGTGAAAAGAGTTTTTGACATAAGAATAAATTAGTTTCAGCAACATGTGTGGAATGCGGGTAATATAAATATGGTATGGCAGCACAGGTCATAAGGAGCATTCCAGGACAGAGTCAAAAACAGGGATATACAGTAGGAGGTGAAGTGTAAAAAGGAGTCCAAGTTACGAAGATGCAAACACGTCGTGTATTAGTAGGGGGTCGGTGACAATTTGGACAATGTGAGGCATATAATCGGGGTATGTGAAAGTCGGAGTGGTATCATAATTTATGGGAGGTATTTAAGGAATATAGAGAGTGTCCACCGCAGTCCCAAATTAGATAAGAGTAACAAAAGACAAATTCATTTGGAAACCTTTTTACATACGGAATCGTTTTCAGGTCCGAACCGCTCCCTACTACTCAGTCACAAGCAAACCATGGCGCGCAATGGGGACGTTTCACGACCGAACTAGTACGATGCTCGATTCGGACAGCCGGATCGAGTCGGAGCGTCCAGCTCGCAATAGCTCCCGGAGTCGAACTTCGGGGGTCCGCATCGGACCCCCTGTTACCCGCAGCCTTACGACTCGGACACAGGGGTTACCAATGGGTCTCCCCAACACAGTCAAGTATAGTGCGGATGGCACCGACGCGTACCCACTGTAGAGGGGGCACTTGTCTGCGATGTACCCATTCAGTTAATGGGAGCCCATGTACGCGTCATACGTCCGGCTCCCATTGACTTCTATGGGAGTCCGACCGAACCGAGTCTGACGGCATACGGCTGCATCGTACTCGCTCGGTCGGGCTGCAGGAGTCTGGATTGGTTGGAAAACATCCCGGATCCGGCTTGGTCTGAGTGCTTTCCGACCCAGATCGGAATCGGCCCCCATGATTTATGGATCATTGATCCTTAATTGACTTTTGAACATGACTCTGAGTTCTGGAAAGAGTCACTCTTCAAAAAAACTCTTAATAAAAATTTGTATTGGAATTTGTTCCAGGAAAAAAGTGATGATCTTAGCCTGTCCTGACAAACCTTCAATCACAGTGTCTATAATGGGGAAGGGGTCACCCATTGTCAAGGACAAGTAAAAAACCTCTATTTGGCTCCAATAATTATGGATTGCAAGGGATCCGGACCCAATACCCTCTTGTTCCATATACTCAATATGTGCCCTGCAGTCTCAGCAGCACACTGTTGTTATCTAACTTCATTATATTTTAAGTTCAGCATAACAAGTATAGATGAAATGATACATTTTATAAGGTCTCCCCAAAATGAATGTATGTGTTGTAATGTATTTACTTTTTTAAACAACTTTTCTGAAATTGTTTTAAATGTTTTATATATTTGTACAATTAGCCCTACAACCTGATTCTGGTAACTTCATTTAATTTTATATTGTAGATCTATGTTGGGGTCTTAATTAATAAAAGCATGTGACTTGACAAAGGCATCCAGTTCTGAATTAAAAATTTTATTAAGATCTTTTTGAGGTATATCCTGATGCACTAATAGACTCTGTTGTGAGTAGCAAGATAGAGCATGTCCCTGAAGGTGCTCATAGATTTACTTTTTTCAAGGGCATGAGTAAAGGCACATTCATGATGGAAATGGGAAGGGACCATAAGGATCAAGAGGGTGCAGAGACAAAATATCAAGTAAAAAATATTGAATTGCACAAATAGCATGTAAAAAATATCGTGGGTCAAGAATATCGACAGACAAATTCTCGAGGTCAAGAATATTGATTTAACAAATATCAAAGTGTTTAAAATAGTTTGCAAAAATATAGGGACCCATTATGATATTGGGCGGATCGCCACCGCCGGCGATCCGCCCGCTAAATGTCCCTGGTTCATCCTCGCCATATTAGCATGGCGAGGGGCACCATGGCGGATGGAAAGACCGTCTGCCGTTATTCCGCCAGTGGGATTACCGGCCAGGCAGAAAAGTGACAACATATGGTGGCGGTGACTTGCAGGCACCACCATCCATATTAGTATGCCTACGGTGGAATGCCGTTCCATGGCGGAGACTCCGCCATGAAAAGGCATGCGTTTAAAACTTTTGGGGCACATTGCGGGCCCCTGGGGGGCTGGTGGGCTGCACTTGGGGGTACCTATGGTACCGCACCCCAGATGTAGGCAAAAAATAACTGAGGGAGATTTCCCAAATTTACCATAGGACTCTTGTTAATCAGGCCTAGAAAGAAGGTCAAGTGAACTGTGTGGGTGGATCATGAGTGAATGAGTGAAAGTGAGTGTGCCGGGATATTGGAACACCTTACAGCTGAGTAGTCGCACTCTACGAGTCACCTAATTGATTGATTGATATACTGTGGCTCTAAAAAAGACAAGTCACTGGTAATGTTTCATGGTTTCAGAGTATGGAGGAATCATATGAAGATTAAGAAAATATATCACATTTTTGATGTGGCTAACAGATTTTTAAACAGAAATAAACAGAAGGCCAATGCACTGTAGGTTGTTTCTCCAGAATATTGTTAGCATAATCTCTGGATGTATTTATTCTATGAGCCAGCAAAACAAAATTGACAGGATGCGATACAACATTCAGATATACTTTTCTTGTAATGTTATAATGGGGCAAGACAATGCATACTATGACTATTCATTTTTTGTGTTGATGTGTATGGCACATGCATTATTCATGGAAAACAAATTACACGTTATGCTTACTTTAAGGTCCTTTAACCAATGACTTTTTTCCTTTAGGGCATTCTGCCATTGGCATGATACATGCATGTTGGATCAACCCCACAGATGATTTTTTTACCATCCTTTAAATTTTGTCTGATTGATTGTAGCATTCTTGGGTCTTCGCAAAGTGATTGTTATGCTGGAGTAATCAGAATAATTTCAGATAGTTTGCATTAGTCTTGTTATGTCTAATTACTGAAAATAAAAGTGATTATGCTGCTTGCGTAATTTAGAGTAAATTTTGAAAAACAAATCTATGCAGGAGTACAGGGACAGAGCGCAAACAGGTGCTGGCTTTTGTTATTTGTGTTTCGCTGCATTTAGTGCTATTTTGTTATCGCAAAATGCATCCTCTGGTCTGTTTTGGACTCAAGAGTGCATTTGCAGTAAGGAAAAAGAACTAAGTGCAGGGTTACACTTGTTGAGTAATTCTCCAGAAATGTTTATAATGTTGCTGTAATTTCACTACAGCAATTTACACAACGTATGCCCTTCCCCTAGTTATTCTACCTCCTTTGTGATTCATGAAGTATTATTTTACATCAGTCCAGCAGCATTGGACAGCAAGAACTGGTAAAATCCTAAAATGATGTTAGTCTGTTTTTTTGCACTTTTTCGAACTTTTCACATACTTTTCTCTGCATCAGCTCCCCAATGGAAAAACAATAATGGGCAAAACTGATAGATTTGACATTTGTACTGCGTCTGCATGCCTGATCCGCGTGGCATGCAAACATCAAGGCCCTCATTTACAAAAGGCCTGTGCCGCTGGAGCATCACTTATTATGACGATCTGGTGGCGCACGCCTCTCAATCATATCTATGAGTCGAACCAAAGCCATCCTGTGTTGGTTTGCATGGCCTCATATATACTGTTACAAAGGTACGCATTTTGGCCCATTCACCCCCTTTTTTTGTGCTGAATGGAACTGGTGGTAGTTGACTGACTGGTCCTGGGCTCTGCTAGTCAGGTCCAGGACCAGTGCTATGTTAAACACAAACACATACATTGAGGTACACTGATAATTGGCATGGCCTACCCAGAAGTCCCTAGTAGGTAATAGGCAAGGGGATAACAACTACCTATAAGTCCCTACATATAAAAGGGCATGTCAGTTTAGAGGCCAGCAGTCTTTGTGGCACGTGTAAGTGTGCACTGCTGAGAACCTGATGTCATTTTAAAAGCAGCCCTGCGTTGCAGCACTGCTTTTAAAAGTACAAAATACTGCAAACTCGATTTTGGTGGTATGGGCACTTTAAAAGTGATAATCTATCTTATTTTACATTGTTAGTTCCCCCTAGGGTCTCCTCTAGGTGTTCCAGGGGTGGAGGGCCATGTAACTATAAACAGGGTCCCTATACAATATGCTTTATAAAACCTGCTCACTCAAAGCTGCTCATTTATTTTCACCAGTGTAGGAAATTCACAACAAAGTCAACATTGGTGCTGTGGGCAATGTGCAGTAATAAACAAAATCGTTTTTTTGCATACTAGAAACACCCCAGGGCTACCCAAGCTCTTCCAAGGGTGACAGGTACTATAATAATGAGCAGGGGCGTTACAAATGTTTTATAGACACTGGAGAGGAAGAAATTGCACATTATCTTTTCCCCATTGAAGACAGTTGGCCTCATAGGCTAACATGGCAATATGTTATGGACGCAATAACTATTGCTAGGAGATTGTAAAATACCATTCATAGACTGAACAGAATGGTATTAACCACTTCGAGGCTCATGACGAGCTGAGCTCGTCATGAGCCACGGCGCTCCGGTGCTCATGACGAGCTCAGCTTGTCGTGAGCCGTGGAGCGCTCAGGTGCGGGGAGAATTCTCCTCCTGTGCTGAGCGTTCCACGGGTGGTAATGCACCTGTGACAAGATGAGCTCGTCATGAGCACCAGAGCGCCGTAGCTCATGACGAGCTCAGCTCGTCATGAGCATGCAGGCGCAGTGCGCGCCCCCCTCCCCCCAGCACAGCGGAGGAATAACCCCCGCAGCGAAGGGGTTAATAAATCCAGCAAATTGGCTTTGTTGAATTTATAATAACATGTACAGAAAAAAAAGTAATAAGACTTTCTTATTTGTGGGCCAAATTCCAACCACTAGCCCTCTTCCCTGATTGGCCAGCCCCGAGGAGATAAGGCAAGCTGCCTTGATTAGGTGATAAATAGCCAGGCCAGGCAGAGGCTATCTGATGGAGGGAGCTCTGTGGGGCACAGGAAAGCCAGACCAGGGGGTTGGGCCATTAAGCATCAGCTTCAAAGGAAGAACAGGTCAAGGAAGCCAGTTATCCAAGCCCCCCCTTTTCCTTTATGGAAATAAGCCATAATCTGAGTTTGGTTTAGTTAGCTCTTCCTGCTCTTCTGGAATTTCAGCCACGGATTTTGAGAGAATAGTGCTTTCTGGGACAAGACTATGCCACACTTTGAAGTACCTTGTCATTCTTTGGGATCTCGCCCTCCACCTCATTGGAAAGGGGGGCATTGGTAAATAATGTGAGAGGTGCAGGGACTCTCAGTCCTGCTGATAAAAACTAAAAAAAGAAGGAAGATTGTCCTGCTGGAATCCTGATCTGTACCCAAGGGCCTGCCTTGTGAAGACTGTGATTGCTGCACTATCTGTGACTACAGCTCTGGGGACTTTGCCTTGCTTCAAGAAAGAAGAAGGAGTGGACCATCAGTTGCTATAGGTTAACAGAGCTAATCTGACCCTTCTCAAACCACAGTACCCCTCCTGGAGTGCATCCAGTGTAGTTTTAATGGGTTCACCAAATTCATTGTGGGAATTGAATCCAGGCCTTTCAAGGACCATGTAGGAGATTCCACAACCTTGTGTATGTAATTTGGACCCTGGGAACCCAACAGGAGACGTTCTGGAAAGGGGTCCAGATGTTTGGGAAACATTTTGGAAAAAGCAACATAGGAGGACCACTCGGCGGCGAGGGCCAAACCAGCCACCTTCAACCACGACCTGGCCTGGATTTCAGGTTCTTCAGGCTTGAAGAGCTTTGTAGGTCCCAGTTCCAGGGTTTGACCGGGAGCTCAAGGCAAGTTAAGTCCGCAAACCCTCACAGAATCTTGACTCGTGGAGAGCATTGAGGGCCCCAGGAAGAAAAAACTCCTGAAACGTTTCTGAGTGCAAAGGTAAAGTTTTGGCCGAGGCCTCCTGCGTAGAGTATCTGAGTAGGGCTCCATTGCGATTGACTTAAAACTTTGACTTTGTCTCACTCAAGCATGACCAGATGTCCAGAAGAGGCGCTACTGGTTCCTAAGCACTAGAAAGTATTTATTCTTTATGGTTTTGGTGTCATTTTAAAGATAAAACAGTTCGCTATATTTATAAATTGGTGTAGGTTTGTGTAGTGAGTGTTGTGCTATTTATTCACTGCATTAGTGTTTTTAAGGCTTTACATGTCTGTCTCCTAAGTTAAGCCTTATTGCTTGATGTCAGCTATCAAGGGTTGAGCAAGGGACTAATTTATAGAGACACCATTTAGGACCCAGTACTGTGTTGGGGGCCTTGTAACTGGTGTTAGGTGCATACCTACCACTCACTATAACCCACCCTCCAACAGATATGGAGTAAGGAAATGCTGTGCGAAAAGCAACCTTGTCTTACTCTACGTCAAGGAGGCATTTCATGGTATTGCTGTTGTGTTCCCACTCAACACCTATGCAATTTGACTCTGCCCCAGATTTATAACGTCATGTAAACCTGGGACACCGCCAAAAACATGCGCCTCCCCAGAGCAGGCATATTCAAGAGAAATGTTCACATTTCTCCTCGTTTTTTCCTTTTTGCACCGTGTGCTGCATTCTGCATTCTACTAGGAGAATGCCCCTCGTGATTGTTTTTGTGCTAGAAGGTGCCTCTTCCTTGCAAAAACAATTATGTCAACAACACAGACCCTCTTGCACCATGGTGCAAAGGTGCCTGCATTGGCGCTCGGCTACCCATTGTGTGCCAGGTGAAAGGACATGAATGCACCGTATCTTCTAAATACTATGCATTCCTGCTCTTTCAAATTGGCGGTGCAGCAAAATGACTTGTGGCGCTGCCCTATGACAATTTTTCGTAAATGAGACCCCAAATCTATTGGTGTTGCCAGTGCTTGTCCAAATTGATATATCCCCCAATCTTTAAAAACAATATGAACTGTACAGATATTTTCGAAAAATGCATCTCGGGAACAGAATGCAATGTAACACATTTTCTAAAATCCTCTTATATTGACGTTCTTGATAGTGCTGGGAATGTCAACCAGTTTTCCAATATCACTATATGGTTCTTTCAATTTCTTTCAATTGAAAGAATATGGGTGCAAATCTTACCACCATTGAGATAAATGCCACGCTCCACCAACGGATGAAAACACCAGAATGGCACTGCATGCAGCACACAAAAGCTAGATAATAGCACTCAGAAAGAGCAGATTTATTTTCACACTCTTCAGAATTGAAATAGAAACCAGCAAAAAGGATTTGTTTCTATTTAGTAGGACTGGGGCGTCATTCAGTCTCCTTTCTTAGAAAGGTCAGATGGGCCAAAATAGAGTGTGCAATTCCTTTTAAAGTCGATTTATAAGCCTAGAAAACCAGGGACACGGAAATGCATTTCAGCAGAGCAGAAAATGCCTTTGTGATGAAATCAGAAAAGGAGGCATTCTGACTTGAATTGTTTTTCTGTCGATTGCAGTATTCATTTTAGAATGTTGTATTAGACACTATTACATGCCGGGACACAAACCCAAATAGGTGTTATATTGAAAAGGGATTTTTGGAACACAATCTGAAACAACAGTGATATAACATTTGATATAACATTTGCGTACTGGCAGTGAATTCTCACTTTGTTTAGTAGAAAAAAATATGAAACATATTTTATAATAATTAAGTTTAATCTTTTTCTCCTGCGGGTGTAAATGAAGCAAATGTGTTTATTATTAATTGCATTTTTCTTTATTATTTTATGATAATACCTATTTAGTTTGGTAATTTAAATTAAAACATTCTTATCAACGTCCGACCTTAAATTAATTATTCTAGAAACCTTTTTTGTTTAAAAAAGGAGTATAATCTGCTGATATTGAGTTCTTCTCATTCAGATTCAACAGATAATGAATAACTTCTTCTAGTGACTCATGTTCACAATTACTTAGCAACACGATTCTTCTTCATATAAAGAATACGGTAGACAAAATATGCTCAGGTCTATCAACTTCAGAAAAAGAATGCCACACTTAAAAATTAGGCAAAATTTGAAAACTATCCGGTGATACTCCAGCCATGCAATGCAATTCAAATATCTTGCATATGAAGTTTTTGTTTTTTAGTAGAAAAAATCACAAGAGTTGATCCAAGTTTTAATCTAATAATTTTACAACCACTTATATTTGTTCCAATTGGTTGGTGAGGATTTGTAGAATGTTTGGAGACCCAGCCTAGGGGGTCATTAGTATGGCGGGTGGATCGCCACCGCCCGTATGGCGGTGGCGATCCGCCTACCATAAATTACTGCCCGCTCTCCATTTACCCCCCACCACATTACCATGGCAGTGGAGACCCCGGCGGACAGAAAGGCCGTCTGTCGATTTTCCGCCCGATCGCAGAGTCGACCAGGCGAAAAAGGTGCTAACATGGTGGCGGTGTCTGGGAGACACCGCCATCCATATTAGCATGTCTGCTGGGTTGTGCCTTTCCGTGGCGGCAAGGCAGGTGGTTTTTGCCATTGGGGGCCCGTAGCGGGTGGGGGGTGCACATGGGGGGGTACCTATGGTACCCCTCTGCAGTTCCATGCACATATTGCGCATTGAAGTGCACAGCATACCTTCCTGCGCCCGCCACAATGACAGGAATGCAGGATGCGCCCGCCACTGTGGCGGGCACATCCTAATGTCCCCCACAGGACCCCCGCCCTTATGGCAGGCGGTCCCTTTTGCGATGGGATGGTGGGCGGACAAAGTCCGCCCGTCATCCTAATGACCCCCGAGTCTCTCTAATGATGCACGCATTGATGAAAGTGAGATCTCTGGAAATTAAACCTGATAAGGTATCTTTACAAGCTATCTGCAGACCTTGAAGATGTTTGGCAGTTAATTTTAAAGCTTTTGCGTTTGTGGACACATGGACGAGCGTAGGTAGAGAAATTTCAACAGTGGGGTCGTAATAGAATACTGAGTCAGCACTATGGAATTAGGAGTACATCTTTGCAATGGCACATCTATGCATGTATCTGACAGCTAGACAATCGAGGAGTGTGGAATGACAGGCTCAAACTGCTCTACATCAGTGGCAAGTTAATTTTGTGATTGCAAAATTACAAATATAATTCATTTGCTAAAGCCTTGTAGGTTGAATGTCAAGCTTGAAGAGTATAAGGGATAATATTTGGATGACAATTGGAATCAATGCAGAACCTTTCCACTACCTGTCTCCTTGCAAATTTGGTTGCGAACTGAGGGCCCGATTCACAGAACTAACTTAAGACAAAATCCTAAACTTACTACTTTTGGTATTCACAGAAGTTAAGATGTTGTCTTAAGACAGACTTAAGACAGACTTAGGACAGACTTAAGTTAGGATTTTGTCTTAAGTTTGTCTTAAGTCTGTCTTAAGTTTGTCTTAAGACAAACTTAAGACAAAATCCTAACTTCTGTGAATACCAAAAGTAGTAAGTTTAGGATTTTGTTTTAAGTTAGTTCTGTGAATCGGCCCCCATGACTCATCTTATTGGATAGCTCTGTTAAGTTGAATTTGTTAGAGCTTTAGAGCCTTGGATGTAAAAGAATTGAACTTTCTGTGAGAAAAACCTAACATATGTCTTAAGACTCCCCAAACAGATGATGCTTGTTTTCTAGATCTGCTATTCACGATTCCATTATCACGATGGCGTTTTTAATTATTTTGGAATCTTTTCTATCAACACATATTTTCATACGCTTTTGCACTTAGTAAAGTTTTCGAGTTCTTGAGCTATATGATATAAAAAAAAATTGGTGCCTACATTTTATAACTTCCAAGACTTTATCTGCTTTTCCATTTTCTTCCAACTTTTTTTTTTATCCCAAGGTTTCAGAACCTTGGGAGGCACCTGTTGAGGCTCATATTTACAACAAGGGGTGGTGAGGGACAGAGTCTCTGAATTAAGCAGAATACTCTCACCCAGTCAAGAGATCAGGGCTAGATCCAACACAGTTTTTTAGCTCATTGCACCATCCCAGTTTCAGAACCTGGCTGTATGCAAATGAGTCTGTCCCTGGCCCAGTGCATCATGGGAACAGGGCAGACCAGACTACAAAAGCCAATTCTTACACTGGGAAGGAAACAAGCTTCCGGGGACCGGTTTCTGGCATTACAGCCGTCTTCGGCCCGGCTTGCTTGAATCCTGATGGTGCAATGAGCAAGGGACTCATGTCTGAGTATACCCTTCCACGCTTAGGGTGGACAAAAATATTTACAACAAGGGGTGGTGAGGGACAGAGTCTCTGAATTAAGCAGAATACTCTCACCCAGTCAAGAGATCAGAGCTAGATCCAACACCGTTTTTTAGCTCATTGCACCATCCCAGTTTCAGAACCTGGCTGTATGCAAATGAGTCCGTCCCAGGCCCAGTGCATCATGGGAACAGGGCAGACCAGACTATAAAAGCCAATTCTTACACTGGGAAGGAAACAAGCTTCCGGGGACCAGTTTCTGGCATTACAGCCGTCTTCGGCCCGGCTTGCTTGAATCCTGATGGTGCAATGAGCAAGGGACTCATGTCTGAGTATACCCTTCCACGCTTAGGGTGGACAAAAATATTTACAACAAGGGGTGGTGAGGGACAGAGTCTCTGAATTAAGCAGAATACTCTCACCCAGTCAAGAGATCAGGGCTAGATCCAACACCGTTTTTTAGCTCATTGCACCATCCCAGTTTCAGAACCTGGCTGTATGCAAATGAGTCTGTCCCTGGCCCAGTGCATCATGGGAATAGGGCAGACCAGACTACAAAAGCCAATTCTTACACTGGGAAGGAAACAAGCTTCCGGGGACCGGTTTCTGGCATTACAGCCGTCTTCGGCCCGGCTTGCTTGAATCCTGATGGTGCAATGAGCAAGGGACCCATGTCTGAGTATACCCTTCCACGCTTAGGGTGGACAAAAATATTTACACCCTAAGCGTGGAAGGGTATACTCAGATGCAGCGCACATGGAATACCTCCTTGATTAGAGTTAGGCAAGCCAGCAAATTGCCCTGCTTTGTCTTACTGAATATCTATTAGGCCATGCAAAGTGACAAAATATTCTCTATGTTTTTTAGGTCTTTCACAATCAGGTACTGTTAGAACTGGCTATTTATGGTAGGCTAAGGCTGACGCCAAAGCCAGGCAGAAACCACCATTCTAGTCAGGGCAAGTGAGTCGCACACCAAGATAACCCCTGCTCACCCCCTTGGTAGCTTGGCACGAGCAGTAAGGCTAAACTCGGAGGCAATGTGTAAAGCATTTGCGCCAGCACACAACAGCAACAACATCCTAGGCACACCACAAAATGAACTCCACACAAGGTTATATGAAAATAACTTCTGTATTGTCAAAATCACATCAGATAGAAATCACGCATGTACATTGTGCCAACTGGCACGGGCAATATTCACAAGGGATTATGTACAAGACAGGGCCACATGGGCCACTGTCATAATCAGCACTTAGTAGAAATGAAATAGCACTTCTAGAACTTAGAATAAGTATAGCACAAAATAACAGTTATAAATCACAACCAGTAACTACTGGTAACAGGTAAGTACCACCTACACAACCCTAACCACCTTAGGAGAATGTCACGCAGGGGACCAGGACCTCACTAGGACCACCTGTACTGGAAAGAACAACCACCTAAGAATAAAATACACTTAGGGGCATCAGCAAGAACACATTACACATGATGCATCAGAACACATTCAGAGGTGTAGGGAAGGAAAAACACATGATGTATAAAAACATTCAGAGGTGTAAAATCAAGGAAGACACATGATGCATAAAAACATTCAGAGGTGGCAGACCATAACTCAATAGCGCAAAAACACATGATGCATAAAAACATTCAGAGGTGTAAGATCAAGGTGCGTAATCATATTAAATGCATTACATTTCCTAGCACCATATCACATTGCACAAAACTCACATTAGGCAATTACCATCACATAGATAATCACATTGCGCCTAAATAAAATCACATACCAGCCCCCATCTAATAAAGGGACTAAAGAGCCCTGTGTCCAGAATGTCAGGGCACGCAGCCAATGCAGCACCAGTCAGGGGAGCGTCACCGGCGCAAAACCTAAACGTTGCAGGTGCCCACTACTTGCTGGGCACCTGAGAACAATCACAAGATCTAAACGGTGCAGCTGCCCACTAATTGCTGGGCAGCTGAGAATCAAACTGCGACATGGGCTGTCACTAGCCCCTATAATAAATCTGCGCCCTCTGTTGGAGCCCCACAGGCTCTGAACTGTGCGCGTTGGAGCCACACAGGCTCGGGACATCACACATGCCCCCAACATTGGAATCTCCCCTCTGGGGACTCGTGAACAAAAGGAATGCCCTGTCGGAGCACTCAGGCTCCTAAAACACTCATGGGCCCTCTGGACCCCCACTGGGGTCTTTTAACAAAAATAAGGCACTTTGGAGCCTTCGCGGCTCGAGAGGAAATATGCCCCGTCATTGGAGTCCCTCGGGACTCGGTGCACAAATACAAGAGGCCCTGGAGCCTCGGAGCGGCCCACTGTCAACTGGGGCCGCTCTGAGCAAAGCAACACTGCACCTGCACTCACCAGTGACGGCGGGGCACCTCTCGTGCTGCTTCGCTCTGGGCCATTTCAGCGCTGCGGCGGGGGCAGGCACGGCACTGTGCCTCGCGCCCCTCCTCTCTTTGTCTGCACCACGGAGTCCCCCCAGGCCCGGCTCCACTTACCGGGCGACTTCTTCTCATGGCACGCCAACTTCCAGCGCAGGCTCTACCACTCAGACCGGGACTCTCACTCACTCACTGGAGCCCCGGTGATGAAGCGTCTCTCCTTCCGGTGGGCAGCCAATGGCAGCGCGGCCCACCGAGACGAGCTCCCAACAGCGGCCCAATCACCTCGCGGCTCAGTGGACGAGTATCCGGCAGCCCGCCAATGAGAGCGCGGCGCCTTCGGTTCTTCGGCCACAGCTCCGGCGGAGGTCCTCTGGCGACTTTAAGCCCCGGGCAGCGGGAGTGAATTGGAGGCAAATGCCGGGTGGGCAACGGTGTTTAAGCAAATAATAGATCAAGGTGGGCAGGGGACTTAAAACAAAATCGGCAATCAGAGCGCCTCCAGCGCTAGCAGCAACAGTACAGCGATCTTAAGCGCTAGGGGCAGGAATCAAGCGCTCCCAGCGCTATGGACACAAAATAAAGCGCTCTCAAGCGCTTAAGGGCAAATACAGCGCTCCCCAGCGCTAGGAACAACAAGTCCAGCAGAGTCCTTCAGGGGATGCAGCAAAGTCCTGGGGGGATAGGAAGAAGGTCCAAAGGATCCCAGGGCAAAGCAAAGTTCCCCAATCAGCCCAGGCAAGGCAGAGGGGTCCCCCAGAAGTCCTCCAGGCATCCATCAGGTATCCAGGGGCTGGGCAGGGCCCAGGGATTCCCCTGGGCCCAAGCAGCATCACGCCCCTTGTAGGATTCAAGTCAGAAACAAGAACATTTTTAGAGTGTCACAGCACCCTTTTTATACCCAAAATCCTTTGTCTAAAGGGTGCAGGCAGTGTGAGCACCAGCTAGAACTGGTTATAGGGAACTCCTTTCAGTGTGAGGGGCAGAGGCGACAGTCGCCCAGCATGAGGTGGAGCCAGCATTGTGGCAGGCAGGTACAGCCCTATTCACTCCCAGGGGCTATCTCCTCCCACTTCCCTGGCAGCAGATGCAGCCTTTCATCCACGGGCTGACTCAGACAACCTCCTGGGGCTCCCCAGCCCCTGCAACCCTCAAACCAGACAGTCAATCCACAAGCAGACCCAGGCACTCCTGGAGCCAGGCTCCAGCCAATCACGTGTCAGCAGACTCACTACACATGCACCCACATGTCTAGAAGTGGCACTTCCGCAATATACACATTCATGCCACATACATCATTACGCAGCATTCAATCTCACGAGTTCGTACATACCAAACTCGACCCTGCACTCCCCACACATAAGGAACTACCATGGGCATACATATTCCCCATTCATTCCTATGGGAGGGCAGGTCACTCACCACACATACACAGAGAGCACACGCACTTTACACTGTACCACAGTGAAAAAGTGCGCAGAGGCCTAAAATCACCAACCCAGGTTCCAGAAACAGGCTAGGAAAAAGCAGAAAGTCTCGGGGTGAACCTGCCAAAAGGGCCAGGTCCAACACAACCCCCTTCCAGCCAAAACGCAGGGTAGACCAATCACTCCACTGATGGGCTTCCTTGCTTTGGGCGACAAAACACAGACACGGGCCCGCACGGCAGGGACACCCTCCTGTTTTTCGCCACTCTGAACCCATATAGATTTCCCTCCACAAAAGCTCTCTGGTACTACTAGAATACCCCACTGGTACTCTCTAGTCATCCATAGCCAGGACCAGGCCCTAGGCCATCCAAATATCACAGGTCCTAACCAATCCACAGAGCGGGTGGCAGTAGCCCCTGGCACACAATAGCCATTCTCCACTCTCTCTCTCAGTGTAGCTACAACTACCACTGATCCTTCAACCCAGAGACCACACCCTCAGGCTGACCAGAGGTCACGGGCAAGAATGCCCCACCCTACCTCTACTTCTGGGTTTCCGCACCCTCACAGGGAAGCACTCACCAGAACACAATTCTCCTACCAGATCAGGACCTCACTCCATCACTGGTCTACCACCTGGAAACTATTTCACTTCTGAGGTACAAAGCACACAGCACATTCCCTCTTCAAGCAGGTGGGGGGACACAGCACACAGCAAAGCCCCCTTTCCTCTACCTTAGTGGAAACAACAAACTGCAGGTGGGCCCCAGAACATACAGCAAGGGCAACCCCCTCAGTCTCTTCAGCTGATCCACCTTAGTAGAGATTCCTCTTGACCTGGAAGCTTCCTAATCTCCCAACCTAGGATCTAAACCCTTAGGTTGCATCGGGGTCAGAAGTAAGGACACCGTCCCTCTGCACCCCCTTCCAGAGTTCTGCACCCTCCCACCTTGGAGCGGTACCCCTAGAAGACAAAACCGGTCAGGACACTGAGTACAGATGCCCTTCCCTCCAGGTCAGGCTGAACCTGAACCTGGCCTCCCCCCTCCTCGGGAAACGACCTCCAGAAGCCCCAAAAATGGTCAAGCACTCTAGACGGTCAAATGCCCAGCGAACCAGGACTTCTGCACCCTCCACTTAGGAGCGGTACAGCCCAACACCAGGACCGCCGGAGTTCTGGTTACAGACACTCCCCGTCCTCTAGACACAGGAAGATCTTCCTCAAATGACCTGCAAGTACAGCCTAGGCCTCTGACCTGGCGCTTCCTTAGGGAACCCTCCAGGCCCTGAGACAGGGTTTCGGGCCAACGTGGGACACACCGTCCCACACTCACTCCACCTCCCCTGAGACAGGATGTGAGCCCCTACACCCCTACCATCCTAATGGGACCTAGCTGGGCTACACATGAACCTCTTCACCTACACAGGATCATCAGATACACAAGCCACTACTTTTAGAATCACTCCCTAATGTCTCTGCAAGACATCTAGCACACCGCCAGACATCCACCTTCTTGTCCAGTGCCTCTGCAGGACCTCCTGCACACCACCAGAGGTACACCTCACGTGCAAGCTCCTTAAAAAAAACTCGCACCAACTCCTCCAGTTCAAGACACCACTCACCCACACACTCCCCCTCCAGACTGGTGAGACAGTTCCTCACTGCCCCTGACTCTCAATCTGTACCCCTCTTACTGAGCACCAGGCACCATACTCTGGGAACTGGGAATGGGACTTCACGCACTGGACACACTTAAGATGCCACCACTGGATCCTACCATACTGGGGAATCCAGACACACACACTACACTCAGGGGATAACCACCCTCCCAAGCAAGCCATTTCTCCTCCACACTCCCTTTCTTCCATCTACCCACACAGGGACAGGAAAAGGAATTGGACACTGGACCCAGCAAGGGATTCCTAATCTATGGGAACGTCCCCCTATACTGGCGTCCCGCCCTGTCATTTTCTCTCATCTGCCACAAAACAAAAAGCGCAGGAACACCATCTGAAAATGACACTCTTGAGGAAAAATAAAATCACAAAACAATAATCCCAAACATGTGACTATCTGAAAAATGCAGAGTTTTGTAATGTAGCTAGTTGTCGCTGTGGCACTGCGCAAACGCAAGTATAAATCCGCACCGCTGACCACCAATGTTAGAACTGGCTATTTCTGGTAGGCTAAGGCTGACGCCAAAGCCAGGCAGAAACCACCATTCTAGTCAGGGCAAGGGAGTCACACGCCAAGATAACCCCTGCTCACCCCCTTGGTAGCTTGGCATGAGCAGTAAGGCTAAACTCGGAGGCAATGTGTAAAGCATTTGCGCCAGCAGACAACAGTAACAACAGCCTAGGCACACCACAAAATGAACTCCACACAAGGTTATACGAACATAACTTCTGTATTGTCAAAATCACATCAGATAGAAATTACACATGTACATTGTGCCAACTGGCACGGGCAATATTCACAAGGGATTATGTACAAGACAGGGCCACATGGGCCACTGTCATAATCAGCACTTAGTAGAAATGAAATAGCACTTCCAGAACTTAGAATAGGTATAGTACAAAATAACAGTTATAAATCACAACCAGTAACTACTGGTAACAGGTAAGTGCCACCTACGCAACCCTAACCACCTTAGGAGAATGTCACGCAGGGGACCAGGACCTCACTAGGACCACCTGTACTGGAAAGAACAACCACCTAAGAATAAAATACACTTAGGGGCATCAGCAAGAACACATTACACATGATGCATCAGAACACATTCAGAGGTGTAGGGAAGGAAAAACACATGATGCATAAAAACATTCAGAGGTGTAAAATCAAGGAAGACACATGATGCATAAAAACATTCAGAGGTGCCAGACCATAACTCAATAGCGCAAAAACACATGATGCATAAAAACATTCAGAGGTGTAAGATCAAGGTGCGTAATCATATTAAATGCATTACATTTCCTAGCACCATATCACATTGCACAAAACTCACATTAGGCAATTACCATCACATAGATAATCACATTGCGCCTAAATAAAATCACATACCAGCCCCCATCTAATAAATGGACTAAAGAGCCCTGTGTCCAGAATGTCAGGGCACGCTGCCAATGCAGTGCCAGTCAGGGGTGCGCCACGGGCGCAAAACCTAAACGTTGCAGGTGCCCACTACTTGCTGGGCACCTGCGAACAATCACAAGACCTAAACGGTGCAGCTGCCCACTAATTGCTGGGCAGCTGAGAATCAAACTGCGACAGGGGCTGTCACTAGCCCCTATAATAAATCTGCGCCCTCTGTTGGAGCCCCATAGGCTCTGAACTGTGCGCGTTGGAGCCACACAGGTTCGGGACATCACACATGCCCCCAACGTTGGAATCTCCCCTCTGGGGACTCGTGAACAAAAGGAATGCCCTGTCGGAGCACTCAGGCTCCTAAAACACTCATGGGCCCTCTGGACCCCCACTGGGGCCTTTTAACAAAAATAAGGCACGTTGGAGCCTTCGCGGCTCGAGAGGAAATATGCCCCGTTGTTGGAGTCCCTCGGGACTCGGCGCACAAATACTAGAGGCCCTGGAGCCTCGGAGTGGCCCACTGTCAACTGGGGCCGCTCTGAGCAAAGCAACACTGCACCTGCACTCGCCAGTGACGGCGGGGCTCCTCTCGTGCTGCTCCGCTCTAGGCCTTTTCAGCGCTGCGGCGGGAGCATGCACGGCACTGTGTCTCACGCCCCTCCTCTCTTTGTCTGCACCACGGAGTCCCCCCAGGCCCGGCTCCACTTACGGGGCGACTTCTTCTCACGGCACGCCAACTTCCAGCGCAGGCTCTACCACTCAGACCGGGACTCTCACTCACTCACTGGAGCCCCGGTGATGAAGCGTCCCTCCTTCCGGTGGGCAGCCAATGGCAGCGCGGCCCACCGAGACGAGCCCCCAACAGCGGCCCAATCACCTCGCGGCTCAGTGGCCGAGCCTCCCGCAGCTCGCCAATGAGAGCGCGGCGCCTTCGGTTCTTCGGCCGCATCTCCGGCGGAGGTCCTCTGGCGACTTTAAGCCCCGGGCAGCGGCGGTGAATTGGATGCAAATGCCGGGTGGGCACCGGCGTTTAAGCAAATAATAGATCAAGGTGGGCACTCGATCGGGCCCAAAAATAACAGCCAAGTCCCTTGCGGGGTGGGCACCTGCCAGGGGCATAAAAACAAAATCGGCAATCAGAGCGCCTCCAGCGCTAGCAGCAACAGTACAGCGCTCTTAAGCGCTAGGGGCAGGAATCAAGCGCTCCCAGCGCTATGGACACAAAATAAAGCGCTCTCAAGCGCTTAAGGGCAAATACAGCGCTCCCCAGCGCTAGGAATAACAAGTCCAGCAGAGTCCTTCAGGGGATGCAGCAAAGTCCTGGGGGGGTAGGAAGAAGGTCCAAAGGATCCCAGGGCAAAGCAAAGTCCCCCAATCAGCCCAGGCAAGGCAGAGGGGTCCACCAGAAGCCCTCCAGGCATCCATCAGGTATCCAGGGGCTGGGCAGGGCCCAGCAGCAGCACGCCCCTGGTAGGATTCAAGTCAGATACAAGAACATTTTTAGAGTGTCACAGCACCCTTTTTGTACCCAAAATCCTGTGTCTAAAGGGTGCAGGCAGTGTGAGAACCAGCTAGAACTGGTTATAGGGAACTCCTTTCAGTGTGAGGGGCAGAGGCGACAGTCGCCCAGCAGGAGGTGGAGCCAGCATTGTGGCAGGTAGGCACAGCCCTATTCACTCCCAGGTGCTATCTCCTCCCACTTTCCTGGCAGCAGATGCAGCCTTTCATCCACGGGCTGACTCAGACAACCTCCTGGGGCTCCCCAGCTCCTGCAACCCTCAAACCAGACAGTCAATCCACAAGCAGGCCCAGGCACTCCTGGAGCCAGGCTCCAGCCAATCACGTGCCAGCAGACTCACTACACATGCACCCACATGTCTAGAAGTGGAACTTCCGCAATAGACACATTCATGCCGCATACATCATTACGCAGCATTCAATCTCACGAGTTCGTACATACCAAACTCGACCCAGCACTCCCCAAACTTCAGGAACTACCATGGGCATACATATTCCCCATTCATTCCTATTGGAGGGCAGGTCACTCACCACACATACACAGAGAGCACACGCACTTTACACTGTACCACAGTGAAAAAGTGCTCAGAGGCCTAAAATCACCAACCCAGATTCCAGAAACAGGCTAGGAAAAAGCAAAAAGTCTCGGGGTGAACCTGTCAAAAGGGCCAGGTCCAACAGGTACCTACATATAAAATAAAGGGCATCGTAAATAAAAAATGTATTCAAAAAGTTGTTACTCAGAGGGAAATGCACTGTAGTACATTATAAAACCTAATTTAGTTAATGCACAGCAGAGATCTGTGTGCAACCAGAATTAAATCTTGGTTGGTGCAGTGGAGAATAGTTCATTTTTAGTGCTATGAGGTCTCAGCCAGTGACAGAAAGCACTGAGTATGTAAATCATTATTTTATACTTGCATTGCACTCAGTGAAATATAGACTGATACAAAATGTGTAAATAGTTATACAATAAAATGGTTCTTCCAAAATGTAGATTTTAGGAATACCGGGGCTTTTATAATGCAATTTCTTTTTTAAATAACTGTCACTTCAACTCCTCCTTAGTGGTACTAAGGGTGTTGTAAGTACAGGTATGATTAAAAGCAAACACTTCTCAGCCCAGTTGTTAACTCTTTGCACTACCTCTCAAAAAAACAACTCTTTGTCATCACAAAGCTTGGAGTGATTCATGGGGTCCCAAGCACACTTCATGCTTGCAGATAAACTAATGGGGCACATTCGTATTTCTTTTAGGCTACCAGGCACTCTGGCACTAAACCTTTACACAGCACAGGAGACTCAGATAAAGCATTTACTAAGCGGCATTTGCTTTCCTAGGAGGGCTGTCTTTTTTCCAAAACGAAAGCAAATGTTTTAGAATCCAGACAAAGTGAGGCTGGGGAATGAGCAACCCCCTTCCCTCCACACCCCCCCTGGGGGTTGCACCCAGTACTTTAAATAGGCTGTTACTGTCCAGTACGTAGTACCAGCACTTTTTTATTTTGAGAGGGAGAGTACCGGTACTTCTCAAGAGAAATTCTGTACCTGCACTTCAATTTTTCCATTTCAAGCACTGGTCGAGTCCCACAGATTGAAGATGTCTGCCCTAGGGGGACAAGACAAGGCATTCCAGATTTCACTGGACAGTCCAGGTTTCCCAACACTAATGCTAATTTCTTATATATGTCCCGGTTTTTGGGTCTAAGTACATGTCTTACTGCGCAGCCACATTTTTAGGTATTCTTTCTTTTCAGGAGCATCTGAAGTATGACATAATGTATTTGTTTCTACCATTTATCACAAGAGGAGGTTGCTGCCTGCTCTCAGCAAAAAAACAGAGTGGGGAGGAGGGGTTGGGGGTGTAGGTGGAGTTTGCGCAAGGGGGAGGTCCAGCCATTGATAACCCTACATGTTTGTGTGTGTATCAGCCGCGGTCGGTAGGGGACGGTGACGTGGGGAGGGGGAGGGGCAGGGTGGGGGTTAGTAATGTATGGATAATGGAGGTTTGCAGGTAAGTAAACATTTAAATAAATTGAACGAATTTCTTTGCACGCACAGCATTGCATTTGAGGATGCAGTGCGCGCAACAACATTTGTTTGATTTATTTAAATGTTTATTCACCTGCAAACCTCCATTATTCATACATTACTAACCCCCACCCTGCCCCTCCCCCTCCCCACGTCACCGCCCCGCGGCTGGTGTGTATATACGAGCTGGGCCGTACTGGGAACCACAATTGGCCCTAGCTAGCTGCTCAGCCAGCCCCCTGGTGGTGCAGGCGAGCTGTTTATTAAGGCCGGTTTCGGCATATTTTGTTACAGGGAGCCGATATTGCCAGTTCCCCGTAACAAAAACGGCCCTGCAGGGGCCCAAAACCAGCCCCCACCCTCTAGTGACTAGAGCCTCCGCACAGTGTACTTCGTTGTAGTGCACTATTATAGAGAGCCAGCCTATATTTCCCCATCCTAGTGATCTAATAAGTGTGAAAAAAGGGTTTTTTCAAAGTGCATAAATGATAATATAAGCAAAATGTGTTACAACATTTTGCAATTTAACATAAATCAGTTTAAGGAATTAAATACATGTTTAAGATGCACTAAGGCATGTTTAAACAAATTGGAAAGTCGTGAGGTAGGCAAAGTGCGAGCAATCACAAAAAATGGTGAGAATGGATGAGATAACAAAGGGCACTATAGAAACTCCTGTGATGGTTACCTAAGAAACCTTTGACATACCAAGACCCAGCAACAATTTAGCTGTATTAATACCGCACACCAAGGGATGAACAAACATTGAATTAGCATTTGTAAGATGTGACTAATTGTTCTTTACTAACTAAAATATAGATTATTTTTTATTCTTACCGCTTAAATGTGTACATATTAAATTACATTTCTGTACTAAGGCCCTGTCTCTTTAAGTGAGCTGATATTGTACAAAATAGTTATTCTGCTATAAATATAAATAAAACATACGAACAAATGACGCAATTTGCTTCACAAAGTGGCTGTAAATACATTTTTGGAGAAAAAAATAAGGAGATTTCCTTTGCTAAAAAATGCTGAAATCCAACAAGCAGTATTTTACGTGTGAATTTTAGATCATCTCTAAATACAAAGGTCCTTATTTATGAAGGCCTTGCGCCGCCAGTGCGTCACTTTTTCCCATTTTAAAAGCGGCGCACCGGCGGTGCAAGGCCTTCATAAATAAGGCCCAAAGCTTTTATAGTCGAATGTATGCCTCTTTTTCAATGGGAATTTTGCAATGTGAATTAAATGTCTTTAAAAAAAAAGGTCCGTGAGAATTTGCGATATGGGTAAGCTGAAAACATGAATATTTCATTAAATTGCTTTTGAATTGGCAGCCCTTTTTGTTGGATCAATTGAAATTCAGAAAGTTATGTTAGCTTGAGTAAAAACATTGAAAGGGGTACTTTTCCCACATAATAGCTTGCTTCAAATTAGTTTCCAGGTGTAAACTCGTAAAATTTCATTCCAGCAGAGAAATAAAAGTTATTGATGACAAAGCTATTAAGCTGAAGTTGCCTGTAACAAACAAGCAGGAGGGGATTTAGTGTGTCCCGTAAAAAGCCAGCATCTGGGACCAATGACAAGACCAATAATGTGGAAGAAATGAGAGGTAATAAAGGCAGGTTTTTAATTTATGTTTTTAAGCATCTGTTGCGTTGCGGGGCATAAAGCTTGGGACAAGAAGTGAGACATCGCAGCATCTGCAGCAAGTAAGTAAAATCCCTAAAGCCTTATAGAAAAAAGCAGTTGCTTCTGCTCTTACTTAATTACAACTATTAATGTAAATATGCATATTCATTGTTATTAAACATCCTTAATCTCACCCACTTGGAGTATAAACGATGTATGTGTGGAGGAGAGATGCAAACCTTAGAACTAGAACTCTAAGGTTCCACAGGATGCTTCTTACTGTGCAGGAAAGTCGGCCCAGATACAAGACTTCTAAATACTTGGGGGCAGATTTACAAGAAAGTTCTGCAGTGCGGAAATGCAACCCTTTGGTTGCGCCACGCTGCAGCACTTTCAAAGCACAAGAATGCAACATATTTCCAATAATATGCCGCATTCCTGTGCTCTCCCCCGCGCTGGCGCACAAACAGCTGCCATGGTGCAAGGATGCCTGCATCGTGGGGGAGATTGTTTTTGTGCACAAAGGGGCACCTTCCTGCACAAAAACAAACACTACAGGCATTTTCCTCTTTCAATGCATGCTGTAGAAAGCAGCGCGCATTGAAAGAGGAAAAGAGAGAGGAGAAAAGAAAAAAATCTCCTTGTTGCACCTCGCTACGCCACCCGTAGGGTGGTGTAGCATTTTGATGCATTTCCAAGTTTAGGATTCCTCGTAAATCTGGAAATGTGTCGGGTTTCATAGGTGTTGTGTGGGAACAGCCACAGCAACACCCATCGAACGCCCCTTTCACTCAAAGTGTTGATTGTAAAGGGGCCGTATTTACAAGGACAGGAAAAATCACGCAGGGTGGCTTTTCCTGTCCTTGCAAATATGGAACAATAAAATGCGCCATTGGTGCGACAGAAAAAGTGACACACCGGTGGCCAAGGGGATTGTAAATCTGCCCCTCGTTTTTTACAGTTAAAGGGACCTCCAAGCTATACTTTGATAGCAAGCATCTTTCTCCAGCCAGCTTATTTCTCGTGCGGTGCTGTGAATGGATGTAGAACTAGCCCTATATTTACAACGTATATATAAAAGATGATGCTATTACAATCCATCACTACAATCAATGTAAAAGTATCAGGAGTGCCTCTCACTGAAAGATTGTGAGGCGCGATTGAAAGTACAATAAAAAAAAAGGGGCAAGAAATTACATCACACCAAGCACTATGTTAAATGCTGGACCTTATATCATCTCCTACCTCAGGAAATTCAAGTTCCCAAAACAGTCTTTGAATTTGGCAGGAGGACCAACACTCTATGACCTCGTTCTTCCAGTCTCATATGACCAACCACAAATACCATGACCTTCACTGTGTCTTCCAGAGTTGTTAGAAGGAGAAATATTACTGCTTAACTCATAAAGGACCTCCATTTCCTTCCACTGGATGTGCCCACTGTGATTTCAGGAAACAGCCACTGGTAGTTAGTCTGATTTTTAGCATCAAATCACCATCTTACGTGCCACAATCATAGCCATCCTTCACAATGGATTTTTATGACCTTCACAGCACGAGAGGCATTCCACCATTGCCTATTATTGACATGTATGACACAGCCCTTCACACACACAACTTCATAAAGCTCATTAAACCTGCAAATAAAACCTTACACAATTCTCATCAAACTATAGGATATTAAAGTGTATTTTTTGCCACGCTCTTGTTATACTTTTTCATATACTTAACCGTTCCGCTCAAGTGTTATCTGTTGTTTCCACTTGTGGGCACATCATTGAGCTCATTCAACTACACCTAATCAGTTGAAATGGGATGTTAGCAGAGATACTGTAGTGATTGAGTCATGTACAAGTGATGAGCTTCAGGTAGCTTTATTCAAGATGGTACAATAGACTGTACAATAGACCCCACCAGGAGCAGCCAGCATGCTGCTCAGCCCAGTCAACTGTGAATATTTGACTCCTAACATTCTGTAGGATGACATCATAGCAAGGTTCCACATAGAGAGCAAGAATAACATTGGAGTCAAGATACAACATATCCCCCTTACTTCTATATATAAATAAAACAACAATGAGGGACAAAAAAGAAGAACCAAAGTTGAGGAAAAAAGGAGGAAATCAGAAACAAGTAACCATTGAAATAATAGAGCATCAGAAAAGGAAAAGAGCAGCAAAGCCAAGATATGAGAACCAGAGAGGCAAACCAAGAAATAAGAAACATCCTCCCTTCTGTACACGAAAGAAAAGGAATGAAATAACATTGTCAGAGAAAAGAAGAAAAAGAGCAACATATAACTGCCCCATGACATACCCACTGGCCAGAACAGGAATGTAAGAAGGCATACGAGGAAAAGACCAACAAAACATTGGACAACAGTATGTGGAAAACACAGAGAAAGAGACCACAGCAGAAAAGCAGAGTAAAGCTCAAAATCTGCACGAGACACCAGACGAAGATATCACCAAGAGAACAGAAATGAAAAAAGAAAAAAGGGAAAATGAGGAAACGTATAAGGATAATCCTCACCCAAGAGAAACACCATCATCAATACAAAATTAAAAATATAATGTAAAGACAACAATGTGGAGAGTTCAATAATATAATACCAACCCATGTGTGAAGGTTGGGAGGACTATAACCCAAATGCAACCCTTCAAAAAGACAAAGGATTAGAAGGAACAGTTGGGACTAAGACCCATAGAATCAATAGTCCTTGTAATGTTGACATAGTGAAAACTAAGAGAGGTTGAGTGATGTAAAAAAACAGATATGGGTAGAGACCCATATCATAATGCGGAAGGGACCTAGGGGCCTATTACCAAGGGTGGCGATAGGCAATTATCGCCAGTTTAGTGGCCGTTTTCGGCCGATAAGCGGCGATAGTTCTATCGCTCTATTAGCAAGCTGTCGCTAACTGATGTTAGCGACAGCTTTTAGGCGATAGCCCAAACTGCCAAGCCATTTCTTCCCTGGACCAAAAACAAGCATCCTGGGACTGGTTTCTTGCTAATCAGCCGTCATCAGCCAGGCTAGCTTGAATCCAGTGGCAAAGTGAGCAAGGCATCCACGTCTGGGCATACCCTTCCAACTTAGGGCGAACAGAGCGATACCAACGATGGATTTAGGCCCAGATTGCTGTACTGGGGTGAATGTTTGACATTGTTCTGCATTCTGTCCATCAACTGTTGTTTTTGCATTTGTCACCCCGAGTGGGACGGGTATGTCCAAACATGAGTCCAGTGCTCTCCATGCCACTGGAATCAAGCTATCCTGGCTGATGAGAGCTGAAAGTGCCAAACCAGTCCTAGGATACTTGTTTCCAGTCCAGGGAGGACCTGGCTTGGAAGTTTGGGCTGGACTGTTCCATGGGGCACAGGGTCAAGACTGCTTTGCATATGGCTGGGTTCAAACTGGAATGGCATGGTGAGCAAAAAAACGATGGATTTAGGTCCAGATCTCTGTACTGGGGTGAATGTATGACATTGTTGTTTTTGCATGTGAACACTAGGCAACAGACTCCCAAAAGAAGGTACTAGTGACACACAGGGAGGACGCCTTTGTGGAAATGGTCACTCTCTGTGACATTGTCCTAAAGCAGCAGGAGAGGTGGAAATAAACCCTGGCAGGAACTAGCAAAACACTTTGAATGCAAGAAACATCTAGATAGCAGTGACACTTTGATAGCACACTTCTTCCCCAGACAGTGTGAACATTGATACGTGGTAATTGAACACAATAGATCAGGCTTACCCTCACTGAAAACGTAGCAATGATAATGTGGTTCAAAGCAGAACAGTGACAGGAAACAGTTGTTGTATCTTACTTTGATTGAGTAGGTGATCCCAGTAAATGTGGTAATTGAGAAAGAGGAAGGCATGTAGAGACTTGAGCTGCAGTTGAGAAAGGAGATGGCACTGTTACGTGAGTTATTAAAGAGGTGGTGTGCACACCGTTCATTATTCACTTTTAATCCAACTTTACTGATTCAACAATAAGATGCGTGCATGAACTGGGCTTATGCCTTGCCCTGTTTGACATCGATAGTTAGAACATGTAAGTGGGGAACATACGTATGCTCCACTCCCAGGCGCACTGCTTTCGGGGATACTTCATCCACTTTTGAAATCCATCTGTAATTTACTCCAGTTTACTCCATTTATAATACAAGTTTATCCATTATGTTTTATCATTTTCCTTTTTATATATTCCACATGCATAGTTTCTCTCTTGCATTTTGACTGCTTCCCATATTCAAAATGTGCCCATCCGGACCTCGTTTAAGAATACGATCCCAACACAAATACGTAGAGAATAATGAATTAATGTGAGCACACAGCGCTTTCAAAAGACAGGCGATATCAACGTAATAGCGAGGCTAATTACAGGCGGGGTCGGGAGATGATGAATAGAGAAATGGGTTGACACCTGACAGTAGGTGAGAGAGCGTGAAATACTGTAGATTTATTAGAGTGATGAGGTTTGAGTTAAAAGCTGACAGTGATGCTGTGTTTATTTCTCATTTCATTTTGAGTATTATGCATGGGGAAATGGTTCGAAAGTTTTGTAAGTTAAGATACTAGATACATTTGACGTAGGATGTTCGAGTAATGTTGTCTTCAATGTTTTCAATTGCAGTTACCCCTGACGAAGGGCTAATTTAAGCCCGAAATGCATTGGGTGCCAATAAAGTAATGCTGTTTTGGACAAATCTTGTGTTGGGATCGTATTCTTAAACGAGGTCCGGATGGGCACATTTTGAATATGGGAAGCAGTCAAAATGCAAGAGAGAAACTATGCATGTGGAATATATAAAAAGGAAAATGATAAAACATAATGGATAAACTTGTATTATAAATGGAGTAAACTGGAGTAAATTACAGATGGATTTCAAAAGTGGATAAAGTATCCCCGAAAGCAGTGCGCCTGGGAGTGGAGCATACACTGTTACCTGAGTGGCACTCAAGAAAGCAGCTAGGCTGGTGCACACATAAAAAATCACACCTCTTCACTAGACAGTGTAGACAAAGATGTGTGGCGCTGAAGGCAGACGTTTTTGAATTACAGGCTTACCCTCACAGAAAGAACAGTAGAGACAGTTAGAGAAAATGGGGAGTAGACACCCAAAACTGTAAGGGCAGCTCTTGAAGTAGCACTTCCCCAGATGCACAAGAACAACTAGCAAACTGCTGTGGGCGACCGATGGGAGGTCACTGGTGGGGTCAGGATGCCAGTTGGGGTAATTCAACTTGAGGTGCAGTCGGTTACTCTATTTTTGAAGTTGCTTCAGGTTCTTGAAGAGGTGATAGATGCAGGTTTGCTTCAGGATCATCGCCAAAATCTTGTAGTGATTGAGTCAAGTACAAGTGATGTGTTTCAGGTAGCTTTATACAAGATGGTACAAAAGACCATACAATAGACCCCACCAGGAGAAGCCAGCATGCTGCTCAGTCCAGTCAACTGTTAAGATTGGACTCCTAACATTATGTAGGATGACTTCATAGCAAGGATCCACAGAGAGAGCAAGAATAACTTTGGAGTCAAGATAAAACAGATACTCTTGGGAACAGAGTGGTAAACCAATAACCTCCCTTTCAGTGTTTCCAAGATATATATTTTTCTGTTTGGGCTAACTGAATGATTTTTTAACCAACATTCTAGCAAGCTCTCCCTGAGAATTGCATTTTGGTGGTATGGAGAGGTCTTCCCTTGCACAAATTCACTCTCCTTTAGGAATTTCATTATTTATTTATAACTGCAACAAATTATCGTCATTGGTATTCACGACCTAGTTAGCAAAATGCTTCTTTGTAAAGACTTACCTTAAAGGTGTGATGACACCATTGGTAGTAGGTTTCAATATCAACATTATTTGACCCACTTGCTATGGTATTATGCAAGGACTATGACAGACATGTTAGCAGGTAAGCTAGCCATTAGGCCAAGTAAATCTGAGTTGTGCATCCTCAGAGGCTTCCAATCATTTCTTCTCTGTCAAAGCTTTAAGTGCACTCCTCTGCTCTCCCATCCATACAACAGCCATGGAATTTTCATCCTTCTAGCTATCATCTTTGCATTCCTTGTCTGATCATGCTTATGATGAATAACCAAGACAGACAATTAAATTGCAAGCCAAGTTTCAAGTTTATTTATTTTATGATTTGGAACTCAAATGAGATCCACATAAAAGTTGAAAACAGTTCAATACATTTACATACAATCATTAATCCAATACATAATAGCAATATGCATTTCCGATCTTTTAATATAAGACTAAAAAAGTTTTAAAGAAGTAAATTTTTTTATAGCAAAACATTTCATCAGGGGAATTATGAATGGCATCAAGAAAGGAAATAGCAGAAGAAATACCTACTTGAAGACAAATAGGTCTCAGCCACTTGCGCCTAAACGCAAGTAAAGCCGGACACATAAAAAGGACATGATTAATATCCTGATTAGATTTATTACAAAGATCACATAAAGCTGAAGAGCTGTACCATCTGGGCATCAAAGAATTCCGCGGTAGTAGATCTTGCCTCAATAAGAGAAAGAATCGCACACCCCATGGTGTAAATTCCAGGTGACTTATGGTTGGGCTATTCTCATTTGGCAAGAATCTGTAGACCGATGGGGACCTTTTTTCAAAGTACGTGATTCCCTGTCCAACCTGAAGCTTAGTTCCCAAGAAGCTGACTTCAGGATGGATTTTAACTGATGTGTGGATAAAGTAAATAAAACCGATTCATCAAGTTCAAGGAGATCAACTGCAGTTCTAAAATTTTTTACAATTGTTGAATATTCTTTAAGGTTTCCAAGCAACTCTGTTTTTATGATATATCTTAAAGTGCCTGGGTCCCCCTGTGCAATATAAAAAACCCAGCGCACTATTCCTGCTAAACCTTGAGCCCAACTACTACGTAGGCCAAATTCCATTCTAAGTGCGGCTGTAGAGCACGCAGTATTAACCATAGTAAGACTACGCAGAATTTTGCCTTCCGTAGAGTTTAAGAAACCCCAAGTTTTTAAATCTACTATTTCCATGCCGTATAGTAATGATGCAGGAATTTTTGCACGATAGACTTCCAGCAGGATAGCAAAATGCCGTCTGCCAGTAGCCTTATATAGAGAGACTAGACTTTTACCTTGAATAATTGTTTTCCGCGTATTGTTGGCTATGTGAGCCTTCTCACTTAAGTTACCCATAACAGTTTTTCCGAGGAAGACCACTTCCAATCTTTGTCCACCTACGGACCATGGGAAATTCGCGTCTTTCAGCTTTTTTCTACCCGTCATGCACATTACTTTGCTTTTTGAGATGTTTATCTGTAAGTGGTGTGCTTCTGCGTAATTATGGAGAGCGTGCAGACGGTTATTTAAGCCAGATTTGCAAATCTTGCAGACACATTACCTACTCCTCTTGCTAAAGAGCTTTTATTTGATGCAGATTAAAAAAGGGGCTACCGCTCAAAAAGGCTTCATATTTCTGGATTTACAGACATTCCACATAAACTCCCTTTTGACCCGTGGTTATTTGACCTCAGCACCGCTTACCTTATAAGAAGCAAATGCAATTGTACTCTCCTCTGTACCAGTTTAAGACATCATCAACATGAGCAGGTTGGTCTGATCAGGATACTTCCCCACAATCCAGATCCGGGTCTTACGCTGCCCCAGGTAAGGGTGACCATTTTCTGAAGTCACAGTGTTACCTCAACTGGAATGCATGGTAGATAAGTGTCTTCGAGAAGCTACAACCTTCTCAGGAGGAAAGAACAATGGTGTGAAAAACCTCCTTGCTAGAGAAAGACTTCAATGGACTGAACAAAATTTGGAATTATGAACTCAACAATGGAATTCTTCTGGAGCAAAGAGTCAGGACCACCAAATGGAGGCAGCAAGGAAACAGCTGAATGAATACAATTTTTCTGCAACACACCATCCAATCAAACTGAAGCTCCCTACATAGCAAAAGAACAGGAAATGGAAATGACATCTAACATCACATGAATGGAACAATAATGGATTGGGAAAATTAGGAAGAAACAAAGGAAGAGTAGAAAAGTAGAGAGAACAAAAAACTGAAGTGGACTAGTTGTTGAGTAGCTTTAAAGGGCAACTACAAACACTTGGACAGATGACATTTTGGAGCTGGAGGGGTTGGCAGAAGCAATCAAGAGATTAAAAGAAAGGGAGAATGCATCCGCAAACCTGCAGCTGTGGTCTTCTTGTGGCATTTCATGATGCCCGGGAACTGCGGAACCACATGGGTTATCTCAGACTTAGAATGTCCTGATGGTTGATATGCAAAAACTGCAACACAAGCTTGTACCTATAGTAAACATTACCTTTTCAAATGACTGCAAGGATAGACTTTCCTTTTTATACTATGCATACTTGGTTCAATTGGCAACCCCCAATAATGTCACTACCTTTCTTACCAATGTTTCATAGATTCAACCTTCTCAGTATAACTCCTAAAGAATTTAGAACACAAGTCACAAACGCTGAGAGATAAGAAGAAACCTCTCCCTGTTGTAAAGTGATGGTGTCTATAAAATAGAAAAGAATAAGATTGTTTTAATATTAAATGTGGAAGACCCCAGAGTAGCATAAGCATATCAGGAAAGAACCATGATTCTTAATCCTGTATGAATAAGGAATATAAAGAGATGACATCTGGCTACACAGTGATCCAATTCATGAAGCCCCCTGTCTCCACACGCCTCTCAACACTTGCAAAGATGACATTCTTGAATTAGTTTCATTCACTGGTAATTACTCTTGCAACATTCAATCATTTTTCCCAATATGTCAATCTAGACAGAGACCAGCCATGTAGAAATCCCTTTGAGCGACCCATGACTCTTCCAGGTAGGTCGCTCCCCCTCCACACAGCACCGCCTGTGCCCGTTCTCTCCCTCGCTGCCCCCATGTCTCTCTGCCCGGTTTTTCCTTCTGCTCCCCTCGCGGCCCGTGTCTCTCTGCCCTGTTTTGCCTTCTGTTGCCTAGCTGCCCCTGCATTTCTGTGACCTTTATGCTTCTGTGCCACTTGTTTCCCCCCGTTTTTTGTGACCTTTTCTGCCCTTTCTTGTGACCTTTGTGCCCTCTGTGCCACTCGTTTCCCCCCGTTTTTTGTGACCTTTTCTGCCCTTTCTTGTGACCTTTGAGCCCTCTGCGCCACTCGTTTCCCCCTGTTTTTTTGTGACATTTTCTGCCCTTTCTTGGAACCTTTCTGCCTCTGTGCCACTCGTTTCCCCCTGTTTTTTGTGACCTTTTCTGCCCTTTCTTGTGACCTTTCTGCCTCTGTGCCACTCATTTCCCCACATATTTTGTGACCTTATCTGCCCTTTCCTGGGACCTTTATGCCTCTGTGCCACTCGTTTCCCCCTCAATTGTTGTTGCCTTTTGCCTTCTGTTTTCTTCGTCGCCCCATGCTGCTGCGTCCCCGCCCCACTGAGTGCCCATTCGCTGCCCCCACCTCCCGCCTCCCAGCTACCCCACCATCCCACCTCCCCATATAGGCCGGCTGCTGCACGGTGAGGAAAGCGACCCTTGACCCTTTCCAGGTAGGTCGCTCCCCCTCCGCACAGCACCGCCTGTGCCCGTTCTCTCCCTCGCTGCCCCTGTGCCTCTCTGCCCGTTTTCCCTTCTGCTCCCCTCGCTGCCCCCGTGTCTCTTTGCCCGGTTTATCCTTCTGCTCCCCTCGCGGCCCCCGTTGTCTCTCTGCCCGTTTTTGCCTTCTGTTGCTTATCTGCCCCTGCATTTCGGTGACCTTTCTGCCTTCTGTGCCACTCGTTTCCCCCCATTTTTTGTGACATTTCTGCCCTTTCTTGTGACCTTTTGCCCTCTGTACCACTCGATTCCCCCGTTTCTGTGACCTTTTTGCCCTTCCTGTGACCTTTTTGCCTTCTGTGCCACTCGTTTCCCCTGTATTCTTGTGACCTTTTTGCTCTTTTTGTGACCTTTCTGCCCTCTGTGCCAATCATTTCCCCCTCAATTGTTGTGCCCTCTTGCCTTCTGTTTCCTTCGTCGTCCCTCACTGCCCCCGCAACTGCGTCCCCTGCGGCTCCGCCCCCCGACTGCCCATTTGCTGCCCCCACCTCCCACCTCCCAGCTGCTCCTCACTCCCACCTCCCCACACATGCTGGACGCAGCGTGGTCGCGCCGCTGGCGCACAGCAAGCCTGTCTGTGCTAGCCCGTGCCTGGACCGCACCCAGTGCCGGAACCCCTGGCCCCCGCACCCGCCACCATGTACGACGCCAGCACTCTGCACGCTCTCAACCCCGGACGGACCCACAACTGCTTCAAGGCCGCCCCGAAACACACAGACGGTCCCTTCACCTGCCGGAACTGCAGCTACACCAGCCACAGAGCCGACAAACCACCCGCCAAGAAAGACCTCAACCACCTCCGATGCATATTACTGATCACCTGCTCTGCACGCAAACATGCCTTCGAGCTCTGGGACCTGCTCAACACAACCTCCCAGACGTCACCTTCCTGACAGAGACCTGGTTGAACAACTCCTCCGCACCCGACATCACCATAGCCATCCCAGACGGCTGCAAGATCACCCGCAGAGACCGCACCAATGGAGTCGGAGGAGGAATCGCCATCGTCCACAAGAACAGAATCAGGGTCTCGACTAGAACCGACGACGCACCCAGCACCGCCGAACACATGCATTTCCGGATCCACACTGACCCCCAACTCCACCCTCAGAGGCACCCTCGTCTACCGACCCACAGGACCCCGCCCCCAGTTCAGCGACTCCATCGCCGACTTCATAAGCATGCACGCCCTGACCTCCACCGACTAAATCCTCCTCGGAGACCTGAACTTTCACCTTGAGAACAACAACAACAACTCCACACCCTGATCGATAACTCACCAACCTCGAACTGAGACAACTCGTCACAACGCCCAGCCACTCCGCCAGCCACACGCTCGACCCTGTCTTCTCCTCAAGCCCGCACATCTCCGTCAGCCACACCACCGACCTTCTCTGTACTGACCACCGCTGCATCCACTTCACCTTCCAGAAACCCACCACCCACCACCGTACCCAACAGATCCCCCGCCGCTGCTGGAGCAAAATCACCGAAGACCAACTACATGCAAACCTTGCTCTCAGCCCACCCACCGAACCTTCCAACACCGACGTCGCTGGATTGAGGACTGCGCCAACACCCTCACCCCGCTGAAGAAAATTCCCACAGAGACACAAGCAAGAGGGCCAGCTGGTTCACCCCAGAACACCTAGATTCCAAGCAAGCCTGCCGGAAACGAAAGAAGAAATTGCAATCTGAACAAAGTCAGGACTGCCACGCAGCACACAAGGACACCGTCCGCAACCACCACCACCTCATCAGGACTACCAAGAAGACCTCCATCAGAGACCGCCTCAACAACAAGGCACACGACAGCAAGGAGCTCTTCAACATCGTGAAGGAACTCACCAACCCCAGCTCCAACACCAACGACATCCCACCATTGCAAACCCTGGGCGACTCCCTCGCCACCTTCTTCCACCGCAAGATAACAGACATCCACGACAGGTTCAACACCGAGACAGCCCCAACAGACAACAACACAACAGACCCTCCGAACAGCATTGACCACATCCACTTGCTAGCCTGGAGCAGCGTGAGCGTCGATGACACCATCAAGACCATGAGCACAATTCACTCCGGCTCACCGTCAGACCCATTCCCGCAGCAAGTCTTCAACAAAGCAAGCAGCTTCATCGCACCCCACCTAACCAACGTCATCAATCTCTCCCTTGAGACCGCGACGTTCCCAGAGAGCTGGAAACACGCCAAGATCAACGCCCTACTCAAAAAACCCAAGGCAGACCCAAGAGACCTCAAGAACTTCCGACCCATCTCTCTGCTCCCCTTCCCCGCCAAGGTCATCGAGAAAATAGTTAAAAGACAGCTAACCCGATACCTCGAAGAGAACAGAATCCTGGACCCTTCCCAGTCAGGTTTCCGCAGCAACCACAGCACCGAGACCGCCCTCATCACCGCCACCTACGACATCAGGACCCTGCTAGACAACGGGGAGACTGCAGCATTCATCCTCCTAGACCTCTTCGCTGCCTTGGACACCGTGTGCCATAGCACACTACACGCACCTCTCCATGCTGCAGGGATCCGATACAAGGCTCTGGAATGTACAACCTCCTTTCTCTCCGGCAGAACCCAGAGCGTCCGCCTCCCTCTGTTCCGTTCCGAAGCATCCGAGATCATCTGCGGCGTACATCAAGGATCCTCCCTCAGCCCGACACTGTTCAACATTTACATGGCCCCGCTCGCACACGTCACCCGACAGCACGACCTCAACATAATCTCCTACGCCGACGACACTCAACTGATCCTCTCCCTCACCAAGGACCCCATCACCGCCAAAGCCAACCTCCATGAAGGAATGAAGGCCTTTGCCGACTGGATGAAGATCAGCCGTCTGAAGCTGAACTCGGACAAGACAGAGGTCCTCATCCTCGGCTCCAACCCGTCAGCCTCGGATGACTCCTGGTGGCCAACGGCACTGGGGGCAGCCCCGACCCCCACTGACCATGCACGCAACCTGGGAATCATCCTTGACTTAACGCTCTCAATGACCAAGCAAGTCAATGCCGTCTCCTCCTCCTGCTTTAACACCCTCCGCATGCTCTTCAGCTACAAGTATCTCTCCTATGTGTAGCCCAGTCTATTAAATTGGAAACTTTTGTTTGGTTTAATCAATACATGCATACATATTTATTTAAAAGTATGTATCTTCAGAACTCCTCAGCTGATGTTTGAGGAAAACTGGTTGAAATTCCAAAATATATTTGAAACTGATACTTGCATTATAAATCATGCAGCATTGGTTAAACATATTATAATTTTATTTTATTGGTCCCACGGGCATTGCAGCTATGGCTGTTGATTACCCATGTTGAGGCATTCCTAAATGATAAACCGAGGGCCATATTATCAAGAAAGGACAATAAATTATTGCCGCTTTTATCGGCAGGAAACTGCTGCTAAACCGGCGATAATGGGCTTAATAATATGCCCTTGTGAATTCTCATAGAAGCCAAGGTTAACACCAGAACCTGCTGATAAAAGCGACGATAAGGTATCGCCCTTTCTTGATAATATGGCCCCATATTTTTACATTTCTGTCGATCTATCGATGCACCAAGGTCATCACTACTGGTAATCTGACCAGAAAAAAACACTAATATTATCTTGTCTGTTATGGTAACTATTACAACACCGACAATGTATGTTAATAGATTGAGAGTATTGTTAATAAGCATAAGTAGCTCATATTATATAAAAGGTTGGAGATCCTTGGTTGTTGCTTGAAAACGATTATCAGGTGCTGCAAAAAAAACGCACAGTAACTGAGGTATTCAAGATATACTCCTTTATTTACAAAATCCTACAAAGGATTAAAACATTATTGGGCATTCTGTTAGAGCGCAATTGGAGGAAATGGTGTATTATTTGTATGTCCCAAACAATTAGATTCATTGCCATCGTTTACAATGGTCCCACGCAAATCAGCAAAGATATTCTGCTTTTTTACAACCATTCTCTGGCAGTGTTCTTTACTCATCTCAGAAAACAGATATTTAATAACAGCTCCATTCTTCAAAAGAAGAAGCTTTTGAAACTTTCTATAGGTTTCAGGCTTAAAATGTATAGTTTATTTAATCCAGTACTTTGTGAGCTCCAATCCTAAAGAATACTTTCCAATAACACAGTGTTTACAGTGTTTGACACTGACTGTTTGTATTTGTGTGTATGCATGTTTCGCCTGCATATGTGGGCATGTGGTTATTTACCTGCATCTCTATGGGGCCGATTCACAGAACTAACTTAAGACAAAATCCTAAACTTACTACTTTTGTTATTCACAGAAGTTAGGATTTTGTCTTAAGTTTGTCTTAAGTTTGTCTTAAGACAGACTTAAGACAAAATTCTAACTTAAGTCTGTCTTAAGTTTGTCTTAAGACAAACTTAAAACAAATTCCTAACTTCTGTGAATACCAAAAGTAGTAAGTTTAGGATTTTGTCTTAAGTTAGTTCTGTGAATCGGGCCCAGTGTGATTATGTGAGAGTCTGCCTCAGTGTGTAGATATACAGATATCTTGACATTGTTTGAATCCATATTGGTGTCTGTATGTATGCTTTTATAAGTATGTCCGAACACAACGTACAACAACACGTGACCTTTACAACAAGAATGTATATTCCCAGATTGAGCCAGTTATATTGGTTTATGCAAATGCTTGTTCATATCTGCTCCTTATGTTAATCTTTTCCCTCCACCTTTTCCATATTGGTGTTATACAAGCTTACTCAAAACTTCCAGAATTCAAACCTGTGAGATTATTTCTCTGCATCAACTTCTCTGACCATTTAACTATCTTGATACTCCCAACATATTCTGTCTTTAACATATGTGCTCTCCCTTTTCTGGCACAGGGAGTCAAAATAGAGAAAGGATGAGATAAGAGGCTTACGTTGGGAGGCAAGTTTCTGCTGGCACATTTTCTTTTTGACTGCATGGGCTTTAGGGGACATTAGCATCTGTCTGTGGAAATGGCTGCCAAAAGCAGGAGAATCAGCTGGTGTCTTAGTGAAGTGGCAACATTAAAATCTAGAAAAAATCAGGTTCCAGAGAATGATCTTGTTTAAAGTTGCCAGTGTCTATGAATTGCATTTTAGGGTGAAAATAAGTTTACAACAGATCCTTTCTAGATTCTAAAATATTGGTACTTTATTGCCATTAGGGCAAATATACATTGTTAGTAGTACTAGATGCCACGTTAGGACTTAGAGGTATATAAACAAGGGGCGGCGATAATATTATCGCCGCTTTAGAGCCCGTTTTTGGACGAAAAGTGGCGATAATATTATCGCATTAGCAACAAGGACAAGCTAGCGTGTGTATCCTTGCTTTAGCGCCCCTTGTCAACTTGCCTCTAATTGCATCGTTAATGAGATGCAAAGGAGGCGTACCTCACAAGACACCCTTGGGAAAATATCGCTAACCCAGCTTCGTCATATTAACAACAAAGGTTAACAATATTTAAAATCACGTTAAGTATGCCTTAATGCAGGAATTTAATTTCTGTTACATGCCTGACTAAGGCATACCTATGCGTTGTTAATACAGCACTAGCATGATGATAATGATCTGCGATAGCCGCGATAACAATCCTAACGCTAAGAGCGGCCAGCGATAATTATCGCAGCCGCTTGTTGATATACCCCTTAATGCGTGATGTTCTACCCTTACATTCGAAAAAGTGTGTCTTAGTACTTTCACTATAGGTACGGGCACAGCACACGAGTATTGTTGAAGAGAGTGATGTTACCTATATGTGATTGTGTTGTACTTCTACGAATGAGATAGATGTTGTATCAAAAGCCATTTTCACTAAAGAAAGCCGAACACAGTGTCAAGCAAAGCATCGGACAATCTAGGGGTTCATTATTATTTAAAACAACATTCATTGTTGTAACAGTGCTTAAATAATTGTTTATTAAAACTTTGATTCATTTGGCATTCTGCTTTTATTAACAAACTCCTGAAAACTTGCTGAATCAAAATAATGAAATGTCAGGAATCCAACATGGAACTTTATTTAAACCTAGGGCCCCATTCACAGAACAAACTTAAGACAAAATCCTAAACTTACTACTTTTGGTATTCACAGAAGTTAGGATTTTGTCTTAAGTTTGTCTTAAAACAGACTTAAGACAGACTTAAGACAAACTCCTAACTTAAGTCTGTCTTAAGTCTGTCTTAAAACAGACTTAAGACAAAATCCTAACTTCTGTGAATACCGAAAGTAGTAAGTTTAGGATTTTGTCTTAAGTTAGTTCTGTGAATCGGACCCATCGCCTCTAGTTGGACATCTATGATTATTACTTAGTAGTGAGGGTCAGTAAACCAGGACATAGTCTGAGGGAAATTGAGTTATTGGTTAAGAGGTGTGGAAGCAGCCCTCAGGTAACAACCACAATACTTTTAGGGTAAAACACAAACAGTCACTAAAGTAACCTGTGCTCAACCCTCATGGAGTTTGGCACTACGTGGTCAGGCTTAATTTAGAAGCAATATGTAAAGTATTTATGCAGTACACAAACAGTAAAAAAGTGAAAACACAACAAAAATAGCAAGCAAATTTAGATAATTGTCATAAATAAAATGATACCAGAATGACAAATATCCTATCAGTAGAAGTGAAGATATTACATTTAAAAAAATTTAAGTGAATATAGTGCCTACAAGTACAAAACACTACTCGAGGTGATCTAGTCGTGCTAGACCAGGGGAAAGTCAAAAGTTCAGGTCAACCTTGATGGCACGCAGACCGGATACAAGAGACCAGGTTAGACTCCTGGTGTCACTCTTGGATAGCCCGGGATAAAGGCAAGCATGACCAATCTTCTTTCTCAGACTGCAAGGTGGTCTTTCAAGCAGCAGGGCAGTCCTCTGACAGCAGGGCTGTACTTCTTCTGTAACTGTCCCATGTCCAAGACTGCTCAGAAGAGTCACTCTGGAGGTCCAATATTTATACCTGGTGCCAGCCTTTCTGACGAGGCACTCCCTGTCTTACTCTCACATCTGGTTTTTGAAATTCCTTCCCCTTCCCATGTCAAAGTCCCAAACTGTCTGGGATGACAAATGAAAAGTTAGGCCTGGTGTCAGGGTCCTTTATGTGTGAAAGAGGCAGAACACTTTGAAGTGTAGTTGTGGTTAGGTACAGGTACTCTCCTACGCATTCTGTCAGGATGGCTCATACTATCCACACCTAATCCTCCTCTGTGTTACTTTCTGGAATCAATACACAAACCCCAACAGCAGAGCCATTCACAGTCATGTGACCCAGGACACTGACGGAAGGCACAAATTGTATTGTATTGTATTGTAATTGCATTTATAAAGCGCTTACTACCCCTGACGAGGCGTCAAAGCGCTTTTTCGGCGGGTAGCACGCTACTCTGGGACCCATAGAGGATTAGTGTTGAATTAGTACAGTGAAACATGCAAGTACATTTTAAGTGGTGGATAGGTTAGTCAGTTATTTGGATTTGGAATGATAGCAGAAGGATAGCGGAGGAAAAATGTTTGTAGTTATATAGTGCTTGTTGACGCACGCTATTAATGAAGCCAATAAAGAATTAGTGGTGAATTAATATGGTGAAATATGAAGTAATTTAAGTGGTGGCTATTAGTCAGTTATTTGGAGTGAGAAGAATAGCGGATGGATAAAAGGGGAAGAAAGATTTGCATATGTTACCCCTGATGGGTGTTGAAGCGCTTTACTGGCGAGTAGCTCACCACTCCGGAATCCATAAAGGATTAGTGTTGAAAATTAGTATAGTATGAATATGAAGTAATTTGAGTAGTAGATATGTTATTCAGTTATTTGTGCAGTATATTAGTATAGTTGAATATGGAATATGGAATTTGAGAAGTGAACATGTTAGTCTGTTAATTTTGATTGAAAAAGGATAGTGGAGGGATAAAAGAGTGAAGGATTTTTTTTTAAGTCTTAGCAGTAGGAAGAGGCTTTTGGATGAGTAAAAAGGAGTTTTGGAGGGAAGGAGTCAGAGGGGAGAGTTTAGAAAAAGGGCAGCATTTCTGGCCCTAGTCCCGACCAGTCTCGAACAAGCTAAAACAGGCAACTACCCTTGTCCTCTCCGCCCTTAACATGATCAAACAGGCAACTACCCTTGTCCTCTCCGCCCTTAACAGGATCAAACAGGCAACTACCCTTGTCCTCTCCGCCCTTAGCCTCAACGCCCGGGCTGAGACGCCCTAAGCTTGGCCTTTTTTGTAGCCCTAGTAATCAGGTGACCCCTTCAGCCAATGGGAACCCTAGCAATAACACTATCCAATCACAACACTAGCCCTAACATCTAGAACCAATAGGAGACCAGGACCTTGGAGCCAATCTTAGCCCTAGTCCAAGCACCCAATCAGTTACAAAACCCTGATATCTACGTCCAATGAAGGCCTAACCCTACTCTAAGCCCCACAACAGGTGCAACAACCAATCACACCAGAAGCCCTAAATAGCTACTTCCAATTAGAGGTCTAACACTAGCCCTAATCCGACCCTACTCCCAACAACCAATAACATAGGAAGCCCTAGTCCCTACTTCCAATAGAAATTCTAACCCTAGCCGTAGTCCCAACCCTGCAATGATTGAATCACAGACTGAGAAACCAATCAGAACCCTCAAATACCCAACCAATGAGGACATTAACCCTAACCCAATAGAAACACCAGATACAACCACCAATCAGTGTACACATGTTCCAACCACTAGCAAACCATATAAGGTCCCAGCAACCTCAGACAAGGTTTGCTGGACAGGGAGTTGGAAGCTGCTTGCTCCTGTTCAGAATCTCCTAGGAGACAGACAGGCTCAATCCACAACTTTGGACTTCTGCAGGTAAAGGCTTCACTAACTCGAAATCTAACAATACTGTTTGAATAAAGCTTTACTCCCCCTGCTGGCCAAAAAACGAAGCGCACAGGCTCCAGTAAATACAGTTTAAACAGCTCACAGAAGCACCCTCTGATGTAGAAAATGCCTGTTGCTGGGGGGGGGGCAGGGGGGCTGGCCTCACTGGCTTGTGAACACAGAATGGTGGCTGGGGTGCACTGTTTGAGCACACAGGCCTAAGCACAGAGCAAAGGAAAAATTTGGAGGGGAAACATGCCAAGGCATGTAGATTTTAGGTACATATGTCCTACTGTTTAAATGCAATTCACCCTGCCCTATGAGACTTTAGGGTATAGCTGAGGGGTGAGATATATATTAAAAAGGGAGTTCTGGGTTGCTCAAAATGTTTATTTTGCCAGGTTGAAAAAAGGATTTTACGACTGTACGACAGGCTGGAGTGGCAGCCTGAGACATATTTTAGAAGCCTACTGTAGTAGGTGGCACAATGAGTGCTGCAAGCCCTCTAGTAGTATTCAATGTACAGGTTGTGGGCACATCACATAGAGTACCTTTTACTAGAGACGTACAACCAAATTAATTGGGCCATTAGGAATAGGCCAATTTCACCATGTTTGAAGGCGAGGGCCCAAGCACAATTTCACTGCTTAGCAATGGAATAGTGCACAAAGTCCTAAAGCCAATCAATAAAAAATTTGCAAAACAAGCGGGGAAAGCAAAAGGTTTATGGGAATACCATTCCAAAGATGTCAGGTCTACCAAATAGCAAAAACAGGAACACCTTCAAAGAAATGCTGAGAGAAGTTCTTAGCTTCCATTGGTGCTTTGAAGCCAGTGAGAACAAAGAATTGCTTAAAATGTAGCAGGGTTAATATGTGGTCACTGGCCATCACAGAGTAAATCATAGGGCATGGGCATGGTTATATGCAAGGTGGGTGGGTGGTTGTTCATCAAAACTTGTAAAGGCAATAACCTGTTAGGTCCAACTTAAGGTTTCAATAATTTAAACCTGAACTCTTTGAAAGCTAAGGCACAGAGCAGACAGCCAGAATGTAGGTAAAGCATAAGTCATTTAGAAATAACAAAACAGTTAGAAAGTCAAAAATACAACATAAAAACATCCCACTCCAATTTATAAAGATAGAAAAAAAGAAAAAAAACACTAACATGTAAAAAATCTAATTGAGATAGGAATTTTTAGAGATGTCAGAAAAAAGGTGTTGGGAAAACATGAAGAAGCATTAAAAAGTACCGTTTGCTTATGACCGAGACCTACAAGCAATTTCAGGCCAGCTGCAATGGAACATGGGCCGGATACTCCAAGCAGGTTCGCCGTTCTCCATATATTTACCTTCTGACTTAGTCTTTGAAATTGAAGTCAGAATTCTCCATCAGTATAAGGCAGCAGGCTGCATCCGTTGAAGTTGGGGCCATTGGCATTGGCTGGAAAAGCTCTAAACGGGAAATGCCAAATTTCAAAACTAGGGTAGTCCTCTTGTCAGGCGTGTACTTCAGCCCCCTTGGTCCTGTCAAGATTTCCTACCAGGGAACTTTACACTAAAGCTGGATAGACTTGCTTCAAGAGTCCACTGATTTTGATTTTCAGGCATCAAAATGCTCCAAGTGAGGGCAACCTTATTTCCTTGTCCAGTAAGGTCGCCCCTAGGATGGAATGGCTGAGCAGTTTGGTCCCATTCACATTTTCATAGAAATGAGAAAATGTCTTTTCTGGATCACAGCAAGGTTCCCGGTACCTCATGGACAACACTTAGGGTTAACAACACAATGCAATAGAAGCCACCAGCAAGGTCCAGTTCTCTTCCACTTTCTACTCATCACAGCCCACTTCAGGAATAAGCCCTCTTGCAGCTTTTTATGTCTCTGTAGCCATACAGTAGGACAACTAAATAACCTTGGAAGTCCTGGATATTAGTGAGAATAGGTCAAGCCTTTCTTGTACAGGTTTTAGACATCAGGTTCAGTCCTCTTCTCTTCTTCTGCAGGTTCAGAGAGTATTTTGCTGGACTGTTGGTCATGTGAGACAAAAAAAGGATTTATTAGCCAGGGCGTGTTATTGACTCTTGGGCATTTCCTAACCAGTAAGGAAACGTTCCTGGGGACAACCCTGCTGACTTTTGCAGCACATGCGGCTTTCCTTATTACTAACTATCCTACATTACACTATTTCAAGGGAATTCCAAGATGGTATTGATCTTATTAAGCGGGTATCAGGTGCAGCATTGGTAGAAAATGCTCTGTTTATTAATTGGCTATACTATTAGGTCACTTCGGCAAGTATACATATATAATATTTCCAACTAGTGTTGACAAACTTTTGATGACGGGTGCTACCATGAGGTGAGGGTGGGCTTACAAATAATGTCCAAAAACAATGAGAATGGAGCACCCACAGGATATCTTAATATTTATTCACAGCAGATGCATTTTGACGCATTGGAGAGACATGAGTTTCTAGAAATGGGATTGCAGCAGAATGGCCATGTGCATCACTGGCAAGAACATTGCATTTGGTGTTTATCCCATTTGGAGAGATGTCTATATATCGGGTATTGTGCTTTACATCTATTTGAGAAAACGCAATCACAAGTATTAGAATTGTCACATTAAAATGATGTCTCTAAACATTGATAAGTGGTTAAGCAGTTGAACTCATGCATATTGTCCATTTTCTTAACCAGTGGGATTGATCCTGAGTCTTTATAAACAGCATGCATTCATGTTGACTTCAACAAAATTATCGGCATTGAAAAGCAATGTGCCAGGTATATATATATAGTCCAGTCAAAAGCGTAATGCCGAAACACGTAGACTGTTCTTATCTTTGCACTAAAGGTGAAATAAATATTTAAAAAGACGACACTTGCCTGGGTCTGTTCTTCATGTTGCCGGTCGTGCAGCCGGGATGACGGGAGATCACTATAGGTATTTGCGTGTTCGGTGTCTGGATCAATGCATCACTACTGACGAGACCCCTCCTGAGCCCCGTACTTCTGCTGAGCACTACATAACAGTGTTTTTTCTTGAGTGTCCGTAAGTATACTGACATTTATTCACATCGCCTGATTTTTGCCACTAACTACCACTCACAGAGTCCTGAATAAAGCCCCGACACCACTGTTTTTGATGGGCTGAAACATGTAGACCTTAATTTGACAACTAGGAGCTAATCCCTCCACTAGTTGCCACACATGTTTTTAACAATATCCTGGGCCGTCAAGAATAAATTCTGCAGACAAGGATTCCCAGAGATATTTTTTAAATCAGACCTCACATACAACACATGATACCCGCTCCGCTGTAATCAGGCGCGTAGAACAACTGGGCGGCACTCGGCCACCCGGTTGGGACCCCAATGATGAAGCATGACATTAACTAGGTTAATGTGTGAGGGGTCTTTTTTTAACACCTAATGGGTCTCAGAGACAGCTAACCACAAAAGTGAGGTCGTTTAAATTCCTTTTCTAGTGGGTAGTCTACTTCAATAATATTCATCAGGTAGGAATCAGTGATATGCTAACCAACCTATTCGCACATAGGTCACTTGGCAAATTACTACACCAATCGCAAAAATACTGGTCGTAAATTGAGGACAACATTTTGTGACCAGTTGGACGTGCTCATGGCTCATGCTTCCTAGCGTCTGTCAGATTCTGTGCGGATTTGTCTCAAAGTTATTTTACCCTGCCCTCTTTTTAACTGCCCCCACCTTTACGAATATGCCCAAATTCAAAAACACAATTAAAAATATTTACATACTAAGGGTCTTATTATGATTTCAGCAGTCCATAGATGGCCAAACACTTGGTGGCGATAATCCCACCGCCACATTGCTGGACCGCCCGCAGTATTATGACTGCGATGGTCGGACCTCTACAGGACCGGTGTGACTGACAGGGATCAAGAATGCCACGGCAGTTGCACAGCTGTCAGGAGCACTAATATGCTGGTGGTGCTTCTGTTGCACTGCCAAGCATATTAGGAGTACCCTGTCCACTGCCCTTTTCAGGGCTGTGAGCCTGCTGTGAAAAGGGTGGGAAAGAGGCAACAAAGCGGCCCCTTAGCATGACCACATGCCAGTCTTGCGCCTGGGGGTGCAGCTGTAGGGGCCACCTATAGTGCACCCCTGGTTTTGCACCCCCAGTTCCTGCATGCTGCAAGTAAGTGCAGCCGGCGCTCTAAGAGTGGCAGTCTGCATGTCAGGCTCTTTAATGATCCTGACAGACCACCATCTTAAACCACCTCATGAACACCCACCAGACCAGGATTTACCTCTTGATCTGGGGGGTCATCAGCACCATGGCTTTGATGGTTCTAAAGAGGACGGTGCAACCAAAGTCGTGATAAGGCACTAAGGAACAGATGTAGGTAAAATCAAATTTGCGAGTCCTTAATAGCAAATTTTACCGATTCGCTATTAACGACTCGCAAAATTGAATGTAGGTAGGAATCGAAATAATATTAGCGATTCCTTATTATTCCTTAATAACGAGTAGCAAATTGAGATTTGTTAATAAGGAATACCTATCCATTTATTCCTATGGCTAGGAGGCCCGTAGGAATTAATGAGAAGATATTCACTATTTGCGATTCGGTATCAAAGAATCGCAAATAGCGGGAGCTATTTCAAGGGTGCCAGGGTGTCAATAGGACACCCTGTTGCACCCCTGAAATGTGCATGTGTGCACATGTGGTGCACATACATGCCCAAAGGGCATTAATGTGTTCCACATGGCACTTTTAAAAAAGCAAAAAGGTGCTTTTTAAAGGAAATCGCTAATTACCACCAACTTGAAGTTGTGGTAATTAGCAATTCCTTAAGGCTGAAGTGCACTTTTTTTTGTGCTACTTACATTGCATTTAAGGAATCACAATTTCCAATTCATTAAATAAAAGAGCAAAATAAGGAATCACAATTTCTGTGAATTTCAGCGTTAGTGATCGGTATTTGGCCACCGACATCTGGCCCTTAGTCTCTACCAAATGTCAGGCATATTGCTCAAACAGTTGCAAAGTTATATGCACATTAACACATGGCTTTTCCACTGACAAGATGAGTAAATGTGTTAACTCTTTCCAGTTCACATGTCACCTTTGTCAAATCCTTTTATCCCAAGAGCTAGAGAATGATTTTACACCAGTTCACAAAATAGCAACCTTTCAGAGTAAAGTTAAACGTTTATGCCAACTTTAGTGTAAATCTGTTCAATAATTTTCTCTCTATCTTGTGGCAAAATTACCGAAGGGAGCTAAAATGGGGAATGATATAGATTTTCTTGCCCGTACCATTTTTGCTTGGGGACAGGTCTGTACAAACATTGGCACAACCAATTTAGAAGTATTCAAGTTTCATGAAAATCTGTCTAATGGGTCCAAAGGTATAGACAAAACCAAAAATGCCTTTTCAATTGAAACACTGTCCCACACAAAACCACTGTGTAAAATATATATGCTTGCTTGAGGCACAAGTTAACTTATATATACTGATGAATTTCAGTGTTTTTATTTACATTAGCTCATGTCTCATTCAAACAACTAACTGTAACATATCTTTAACCATTGTTTTCTTCAGAAAATATGTCATTGTCTTCCAAAACATTCCTATGTTCATATTAGGGAGCTGTTAGGAGGAAAGAGGTACACTGAATAAACAATCATGGAAAGGAGATACTGTAGTTATGCAGCTGTCTCTCTAACTATTTTTACTCTCTTTAAAATATATGACACCACAATTAACTAAGCTCCTATACCTCCATTCCCATTGTTAAACCACTTATTTCATATCTGCTTTACCATTTCAATGCTCATTTATTTCAGCCTACTGCTCAGGAAAAGGCTTTAATTTCAATGGCTCTTATTACAACACAATGGAGTGCTTCACTTTTGTCTTAAATACAAAATGTTTGAACTCTGTGGTGATGCTGCTGTTGATTACTAGAGAGTCTATTGACAGACTGTTGCTGGTTTTCAAACTACTATGCATGTCACAGAGTTTTAGTGAAATTGATGAAGAAGATATTTGAGAATTCACAGGAAATGTGTTCTCCTTTCCGTTTTCTAGAGCATTAACCAAAATTCCTACGACAAAATGAAACTCCTCATTTTGTTCATTCACTGCAGTATCCTATGTTGGAAATTCCTTTCAGTTTTACAGCATTGATTCCATTAAGATGGCATTCAGGTGTGTCGCACATTTGACATACATAGGGCCCGATTTCGACCTCATTAGGAAACCCAACCGTACGACTCGGATCCGGAGGGCTTTCCAAGCGAGACGTGCTCTGTGAGTCCGCACGATCGAGTATGATGCTGCCATATGCTTACAGACTCAATTCACTTGGACTCCCATTGAACTCTATGGGAGTCCATGTAGATGCATACACAGGCTAACATAGCAGAAAAGGGGTGGGTTGGAAAAAAGCATACACCCTGGGCAGGCACCCCATGGTGCCAGCCACACTGTGCATGCCTGGATCAGGGGGAGCGATGGGCACACCCTGTGACATAAGGGGGACCTGCAAAGGCCGCCCAAAGTATGTTTCTGAGCCTTTTCGTCTCCCTGAGACCAAGACGAAGCAGCTGTTCGAATCGTGCATCGTACTCGCTGGGTCGGAATACGGCTCAATGGCGCAGCACAATTCAGCTCCAAACTAGTCGTACGGAGAGGTTCGGGTCCTGGAAATGATCCAGTCAGCGTGTATGCGATCTTAGCATTGTACTTGGTTATTCAGACCTGTGTACAATTCGGTCGTAAGCAAGGGCTACGAATCGGATCTGGGAAAGCCAAATTCGATTCAGAGGTCTTGTTCATTAGAACACTGTGGTGAAGCTGCAGATGAAAAATGGGGAATCAGCCAACACTTTACTCAGAATTTGGCCCTGATTTAAATGTTGTTGGAAAGAGCACTTCATCACAACTGGCTCAAGAGTAGACTTTGTGCCAACCTGAAAATGCGCTCACCTCGTTAGTGTTGGGTGGACCTTCAGAGTACAGATGCCAGAGACTACTCATCTCCATCACCTGCACACCCACCTTAAAGGCTCGACAGAGTAAGAGCCATCAGAGAATTGGCCATGTGTCCACCTGCTGTATTTGCATTGGACAGACACATGGCCAGCTTTCACTGCCCATCACAATCATCAAAAATGATTTGATAAGGGGCATTGAAAACTTTTTAATAACCCCTACTCCGTGGGAGAAAGCTCCCATGGTGAGAGGGACATTGTTTTTATTAATTTTCAAAAAAAACATTTCGTCTTTTCTTTGAAAATAAAAAACAAGTTGTGAGTTTGATGTAATGCTGCATCGTGTTTTTTTCTTCATTTTTTGTTTTTTATTGAGCAAGAAAAGATACAGGTCATACAGCAGAAATAAATACAGTAATGTGCAAACCACAAGTAAAAGACAGATAAAACATTTTGCTATACATAAATCTTTAAATAATTCATATTACAAATACTTGCAGCATCATAAAACATTTTTTATCAAATCATACAATAAATATGCACTACTTTTATCTATACAACACCTTTGGCCTTTTACACCAATATCAGTAAATTGCCATACTCACGTTGAGGAAGAAACAGAAGAGTATCCTGCCCATACAGCCTTAAATCTACAGAATCCACTACTCTCTTTGCGTATGCCTCCTTAAACTAGTAGGTCTGATCCAACTTGGCAATCCACTGCCCCATTGTTGGTACATTAGAAGATCTCCAATTCTGCAGTAACAAGGACCTAGCTACCGCTACTGCAGAGGAGATAAAATATTGTTGATATTTTGTGTGAGAAGTTGGCCTGGCATATGCTGTCCACTATTCTAGTGGGCACCTTGCACCAGTCCAAACGACCCTTATTGATGGCAGGTTAAAGAAAACCTTAAGAGAAAGCTATCCTAGTGGTAGCTGTGGAGAGCAGCCTTCAGGCTAAGTCTTGAAGGAATGTAAAGCAGCTTGTTTTACCAGTCCATAATCTTGTTAATGACCAAATGAAAGGAGAACCACACCAGGTGCTGCAGTGGTCCTTTATGAGGCTAGAGGCAAAAGTACATTCAGTAAAATTAATAGCACACAGTAAATTAGCACCATATACGTTGAGCCCTAGGGGTGTACCAAACCATATACCAATAAAGTGGTATAAGAACCTCCACTTGCATAGATACAAGGCCTAGAGCCTTCAGAACCGCTGGGGCCATCAGGAACCACCCAAGGTAGTAACAAGGGGGACCCACGGGGGACGTGTACAGTGTGTGAACACAGCCGCGAATCACCTTTAACTTCTATGGGGAAAGTCGCTGTTGGAATTTCAAAGATAAAGGACACCTAGAAGAGGACTTGGAGGAAACCCCTTTTGTAATAGGAGGTTCTAGAGTCAACACCCACAGGAGCACCAGAGTACTCAAGTTACCTCACCCAGGAAAGCCGAGTGCATTGGTGTCTTTTCGTGTCGGGTTTCATCGTCATTTTCAATGGCGATCTGCTTCAAAGTGCTGCTGGCCTCCAAGGGGAAAGTGTCCAGAGAGATCTAAGCCTGGTTTGGAGATGTAAAGAACCTGAAAGCAGAGGGGGCAGAGTCTGGGTCACTTGCCAGTGACCAGGAGGACAATAGGCGGATGCCCACCGATGTCGGGTGATCAGGTGAAGAAGGTAACGCTTGACTCTTCAGCCAGGAGGTCCTGGAGATGTTGATGATGACAAGGAGCTGGATTCGAGCTGTCCCACGAAGGATGTCGAGTGCTGCGGTGTCGGTGCCCAGATTGGACCCGATAAGCCTTGGCAACAGCAACCCACGCAGAAAGCAGAGATATGCTTTGGTGCAGACCACAAGGTCTGGACGACTCACCACTTGGTAGGGAGTCAGGGCACGTCTGGAGCAACCAGGGAAGCCCAAGGAAAAGTAGAGTTACCTTCGAGGGGACCCACTAGTCAACGGACCAGGGATCGCGAACGAACCTCATCTGAAAATGCAAGAAGCGGGCTCACGGAACACTCATGGAGTGTAGGCACACAATCTTTAGTACAGATGATGCTTTGTGTTTGGGCTACAAGTAACCAAAAGCACAACTTCGGGAAAGGTCTGAAAGTTAATGCATTTAGCAAATGTACACGGTGTCCAGGGTTCCGGTTCCATGTCACTCATGAGGGCTGTGGATCTCAGCTTTGCTGAGGACTCGGGTCGGCCTTCGGGAAGTCTGGAAATCCTACACCTGGGATGCAGGTACTTTGGAATCCAGCTGGAGCTTCGAAGATGCATACCAGCAATGCTTCGTTGGTGCCTGTTTGAACAGGGGAGTCACTTCTTGACTCCAAGGGAGATTTTTCTGTCCTCTAATCGTTAGTAGAGCGTCGAAATTCCAGGATTCTGTTTCAGAGTTTCGTCCAGGTGTAATCTAAAGTCCTGTTGCCAGGCGTCCCTTACTTATACTAAAAAAAGTGGTTGGACATACCCTGAGGACCCACTTATGAGAGGGTTTGGAAAGAGGGGTGCCTATACCCATTTCCTTTGTCCAGTTTCACACCAGAGCAGGGGGTGAGCGTCCCTGCCACCTGTTTGAACTGGACAATGCACAGGGACACCAAATGTGCCCCCAGTGCAGACTTTCTGGCATGCTCAGAGTGCACCTACCCAGCCCCAATACACTAAGCCTGTCTGGGAGGTGGTTACACCTCCCTGTGACAGGAAACCTATTGTCCAGGCCTCCCCTGCCGGAGTTTCGTCCAGCAGCAGGAGGTCAGACACGTGTCTGTGGCTGCAGCATCCATTTTGTGATGCTAGGGCTCATTTAAACTGTTACCGGCAGACCACTGTGTACATATCTCTCCCTCTAGAGGATGGACTGGCGGGGGTTAGGATTCCAAAGTGTTTGACACCAAACACGACATGTTTTGATGCAGCCATTCCAAAGTGAGCATTTACCGTGAGGTTATAATGCACTTAAGAGTATATGGTCTGGCTGCATCACAGAGCAGGTTCAGAGAATAGATTCTGAACGCTGCAGAGCACTCTGCCTAGGAGTGACTGATAGGTTTATATGTGTCATTTTGGAAGACTTCCCAGGGGTGGCATAATACATGCTGGGGAACCTATGCCCTTAGGACCTAAGGTATCATGTACTAGGAACTCACAAGGGTACCCCAGTAACCAAACTTGAGTGTACCTAGAGTGTACCTAAAGTGCATGCAATCATTTTAGAGAGGAAGCAGCTAGGCTGGGGTCCTGGATAGCAGGGCCCCAGCCAGACTAAAGTCGAAAAACTGTGAAACACCATCAAAAAGTGGGGGTAACCATAGTAAGCAGCTCCTACTCCCCTACATTTTGAAGGCTGTAGTCCCGACTGGTAAAAGCCAAATAGGGCCAACCGTGTTGATGGAAGAATAGGCCTTGCCATGCAGACACAGATAAACGTAAAAACTTTCCACGATAAGTGTTGTATATGAGGGCATGTAAAATATATATAACCCCAGTCACCCACCCCCTCCATCTTACATCTAAAACATTGATTCTGGGTGGCTGGGGACATTTTATGCAGTTTCTGAGGTGTATAATATAACAACCATCTAGATAGGAAAAACATCCGCTTGAAATTAGCTGCTCTTAAGGATTTATGACCAATATCACTCATTAGTTTCCATGCTTTAATGCTAAAGCTACAGCCTGTTTCCTGTGTAATTTTTTACAGCATATCCTCCGTGAGCTTGTTATCTGCTCTTTGACTTAGCATATGATTTAAGATAAAATGATCATATATTGTTGCTAGTTGTATTGTCTGACTAATCAAAGAAGGCTGATAATGTGTAGAGAAGTGGGGTAGCGTTAGCCCCCCCATGCTTAGTATCTAATTGAAGAATAGATAGGTTTAGCCTAGCTTGATTTTTTTGCCCATACAAAATCCAGGATAATTTTATCTAGTTCCTCAGAATAAGAATTTGGCACTTTTAGAGGCAAATTCATAAACAGGAATACAAATAAAGAAAGTATTAACATTTTTAACTAGTGAAACTCGGCCCACTAATGACAAAGGTACTAACGTCCACCTCTCTAAAAGCCTTTTTACCTTCATAAGGGTCTTTCCATAATTTAACTGAAACAATTGGGTAAAATCAGCTGTTATATACAGCACCAAGTTGCCCTGCTCGCAACTGGGCTACTGTAGAGTTAAAAAATCACCTCTGTTTTTGCCCGATTTAGGTGTGTAAAAACCTGAATTTCCTCTAATGCACCCTGTATGTTAGAACTTTCAGCCTTCAAATATAGAATCATATCATCGGCGAAAAGTTTAATTTTTGCCATGCAAGTTACCGGGGCTAAAATGAATGGATTTGATCGCTCTTTTATGGCGAGTGGCTTGATTAAAGAGAGAATAACATTGGGGATAAGAGGCATCACGGTCGGGTGCCGCACCTGATTGCCACTTCTCCCACCTGTTCCACATTGATTATTATCTTTGCTATGGCCCCTTTATATATTCCCTTTAACATCACTATCAAATGGGAATTAGAGCCAAACTGCCCTAAATTAAAGAACAGGGTCTGCCATTCAATAAGATTGAACACTTTTTTCTGCGTCCATTGTTAAGTTTGCAACCTCCTCCTTGTTAATTGAGAAATAAACTATTCGTGCATTAAAAAAAAGTATTAGCTGCCATTGATCTACCTGGAAGAAATCCTGTTTGGTCAGCACGGACCACTTGTTCGGCAAGCACAGCAATCATATTCGCCCACATTTTCATAAAAATATCATCAGCATTTGGTAGGTTTATAGGGCGATAGAAATTAGGGTTGGCTGGATCTTTATCTTTTTTAACAATGCTAATCATAACTGACTCCTTAAATCGTTTAGAAATTGGTACCCCTTCCATAATTTGGTTGAACAATGCTACTAAAAATGGGGAGAGTTCCTCTAAGAACACCTTATATACTTCTGCAGGAATGCCATAATTTCTTCTACTAGCCTTCCCATTAGCCATCCCTTTTAGTGTTTCAGATCATTCTATAGGCTCAATAGGCATATTTAGAGCTACAATATTGGCCCTCGTAATTTGTGGAAGCTGAAATGTGGCAAAATACATTTCTAAATCCTGTATGTCGAGTACCTGTTCTTTGGCATATATTTGTTTATAATGATGAAGAAATATTTCGGCTATCCTAACTTTATCTTCTATCATACCTGCAGTGATCAGATCTCTTATTTGTGTAATTATTTGCCTATTCTGCTGTACTTTAGTAGACCATGCTAAATATTTGCCTATAAGCTGGCTTTCTTCCAACACTTTCTGTTGGTAGGCCTTACTCCCAGTGATAGCTTTTAGTCTAAATAGATTCCTTAATTGGTTGTCCGCTCTTGCCAGTTCTTGCAGAAGTTGTTTTCCTCATGCTCCCTTATGCACACTGAATTCAGCTCATTCCTAGCCCGTTCCACATTTTTTTGTAGAGTTTCTATCTTGTGTACCCTCTTCTTATAGGTGTTAGCTTTATATGAGATAACCTATCCTCAAAAAGAGGCCGTAAAAGCCTCTCACACCATAAAGCAGGGGGCCGAATTTAAACTCTCCTAAAACAAGCATTGAAAATGCAATAGGTCTCGCAATAACGCGAGTCTGAACTATTAGCATTGTAAATGATTATGCCCTTTATTTTTGCGTTCTGGTTTTTGGAACATAAATAAAAGGCTTTGCCATTTACAAGGACTATAGCTTAAATTTGCATTAAAACGAGACCTATTGCATTGCAATGGTGGTGGTGCTGCTGAGTTTTCTCTAAATCTGCACCCACAATCTGCACCCACAATCTGCACCCACAATCTGCACCCACAATCTGCACCCACAATGTGTGAGTGGCGTTGCGTGTGTGAGTGGCGTTGCGTGTGTGAGTGGCGTTGCGTGTGTGAGTGGCGTTGCGCATGCGAGTGGCGTTGCGTGTGCAAGTGGCGTTGCACGTGTGAGTGGCGTTGCGCGTGTGAGTGGCGTTGCATGTGTGAGTGGCGTTGCATGTGTGAGTGGTGTTGTACGTGTGAGTGGCGTTGCGCGTGTGAGTGGCGTTGCGCGTGTGAGTGGCGTTGCGCGTGTGAGTGGCGTTGCGCGTGTGAGTGGCGTTGCGCGTGTGAGTGGCGTTGCGTGTGTGAGTGGCGTTGCGCGTGTGAGTGGAGTTGCGCGTGTGAGTGGAGTTGCACGTGTGAGTGGCGTTGCGTGTGAGTGGCGTTGCGCGTGTCAGTGGCGTTGCACGTGTGAGTGGCGTTGCGCGTGTGAGTGGCGTTGTGCGTGTGAGTCGCGTTGCACGTGTGAGTGGCGTTGCGTGTGAGTGGCGTTGCGCGTGTCAGTGGCGTTGCGCGTGTGAGTGGTGTTGCGCGTGTGAGTCGCGTTGCACGTGTGAGTGGCGTTGCGTGTGTGAGTGGCGTTGCGTGCATGAGTGGCGTTGCGTGCATGAGTGGCGTTGCGTGCTTGAGTGGCGTTGCGTGCGTGAGTGGCGTTGCGCGTGTGAGTGGCGTTGCGCGTGTGAGTGGCATTGCGTTGCATGTGTGAGTGGCGTTGCGTGTGTGAGTGGCGTTGCGTGTGTGAGTGGCGTTGCGTGTGTGAGTGGCGTTGCGTGTGTGAGTGGCGTTGCGTGTTTGAGTGGCGTTGCATGGGTGAGTGGCGTTGCGTGGGTGAGTGGCGTTGCGTGAGTGAGTGGCGTTGCGTGGGTGAGTGGTGTTGCGTGGGTGAGTGGTGTTGCGTGGGTGAGTGGTGTTGCGTGGGTGAGTGGCGTTGCATGTGTGAGTGGCGTTGCGTGGATGAGTGGCATTGCGTGGATGAGTGGCGTTGCGTGGATGAGTGGCATTGCGTGGATGAGTGGCGTTGCGTGGGTGAGTGGTGTTGCGTGGGTGAGTGGCGTTGCATGTGTGAGTGGCGTTGCGTGGATGAGTGGCGTTGCGTGGATGAGTGGCGTTGCGTGGATGAGTGGCGTTGCGTGGATGAGTGGTGTTGCGTGGATGAGTGGGGTTGCGTGGATGAGTGGGGTTGCGTGGATGAGTGGGGTTGCGTGTGTGAGTGGTGTTGCTTGGGTGAGTGGCGTTGCGTGGGTGAGTGTGGTGTTGCGTGGATGATAGTGGGCTTGCGTGGGTGTGAGTGGCGTTGCGTGTCTGTAAGTGTTGCTGTGTGGGTGAAAGTGGCACAGAGCCTTTGATGTGGCCTGGTGCAGGAGAAATGCTGCTGCTGCTAATTAAATACAAGAGCGGCCGGGAAACACAAGTACGGCCGGCCACATAATTAGGGGAGGAGAAGCCGCACAGCACACGCTGGGAGAAGCCCTTTGATGTGCTGTGCGGCCGCGATGCGCGCTCTGTGCTGGGGGAGGGGGGAGGGCCATTAGCCTGAACTCGCGGCAAGATCAAACGAAGGGTGGGAGGGACATTGAGGAACAGGAACAGATGGCCATGAAAGTGTATGGGCCAAAAGCGCGTGCCTGTACGTGCACTCGAAGAAAACGCCACGAAAAAAAGCGGTGGTTTGACAATCAGTTCGAGCACTTGAATTCTCGCAATTTCCCATTCCTTCGGAATGGTAAAGGACGAGACCTAAAAACAGCTGTATAATCTTCCGTGCTTCTGCAATCCACACTAAATTCATAAATAGAGCTTTATCAAACTGCCACCTGGCTTTATTACTTCGCGACGTTCCTAATAACGGGTTTGATTCACAAAAGTAATCTGAGACAAAATCCTAGCGTTAAGACTTTTGGTATTCACAAAAGGCATTTAGTAGTAGTAGTAAAGTTAGGATTCCTAACTTTACTACTACTAAACTTAGAAAAATCCTAACTTTATGACTTACGGTGCTCACAAAAAACCATTTAGTATTAGTAAAGTTAGGATTCCTAACTTTAATACTAATAAATGCCTTTTGAGAATACCTAAAGTCGTAAAGTTCGGATTTTGTCTCAGATTAATTTTGTGAATCAGGCCCTATATGTACAGGGAGACTATTGAGTGATCTGAGAAGGAATTAGTAATTATCTCTGATCCTTTTCTTTCTAGTTGCTTGTTTATCAGAAAGAAGTCTATTCGTGAAGCTGTTTTAAACCTTGCAGAATAGCATGTAAACTGAGTAAGGTCAGGGTGATCGGCGCGCCAAAGACCTATAAGGGCAAGATCTTCTTTCAAAATCGTTATCAGTTTCAAGGTCTTTGGTTTTAACTGTTGCTTAGCCTAATTTGAGGTGTCTAATCGTAGTCTTGTATAAAGTTAAAGTCCCCCATCATAACTATGGGGCGTTGGGCATTCATTAATACCTCATAGATCTGTTCTAAAGCTTTGACATCGTCAAAGATTGGCCCATAATAATTCTTTTAACTTTGATCCCAATCCATCTTGCCACATCATTCAGATCACTTATTTTATCTCCCAGTCCAATCAGCTCAAAAACAGAAAACCCGACTCCCCAGACTGCCCTATTAACTGATGCAAAATATACTTGCGAACAGCTGCAGTCGGTAGTGGGAGTACCTTCCGGCCGGTGACGTGGGGAGGGGGAGGGGCAGGGTGGGGGGTAGTAATTTATGGATTACGGCGCTTTACAGGTAAGTAAACATATAAATACATAAAAAGAATTTCGTTGCGTGCACTGCATCTCCAGTACTATTGTATCTCCGTTAGCCATTTCAACCAATTTCAAATTTTATTAAGAAAAAGTGCTATAACAGTACAAAATGTAATATAATAGAATAAAGTGCTTAAAGTGCTGTATAAAGTGCAATGTAGAATGTAAGATTGATAACTGCCTAAACTTAATATTATGCGGGGGATACTTAATAGGATAAACTAAATATACAAGTTCTACACAGGTATATGTATTTCCAACAAATCCCTTTACCCACCACCCCCACATCTCTGGCCCCTGGGTATCAAGGTTTTGTTCCTTGAGACATTGTTAATACCACAGCATGAGCTTCCTCAAGGGTGGTACATAGATGGACTTGACCTTTAAATAAAACTTTCAGTTTGGACTGTTGGATAATAGAGCCTGCACTCCTGCACTCTTAAGCTGACTAATCAGTCCAACAAACTCTTTACGCCGGCAAGCTGAAATCACTGACATATCAGAGAAAACTCTCACCCTAGACCCATCAGATAGCAAGATTTATTTTCTCTGAATTGCCTTACTTACAATGGCCTCTCTTATAAGAAAATCCGAAAAATTTACATTCATTGTCCTTGGGTACGTTGACCCTGCTAAGCAATGTGCAGGAACCCTATGCACCCTCATTATAGTAAGATCTTCCAGCACCTTCTCAAGTATATGCTCCTTATTCATTGTTTCCATGTAAAAGAAGGGATTAAGCTGGCCATTTATATTCTCCTTGTCTTCAGGGATTCCTGTAAAGCGCAGATTTGATTGTTTCGCATAGTTCTCCATTTCATCAATTTTCAGTTGTGCGGACTGCAGTTTCTTATTTTAAAGTAGCAATATCATTGTTGTGACTCAGAGAATGGGCCTCAATATCTGATACATGTTGCTCAAGTTCTTTCAAACATCCTGGAATCTGCTGTACCATGCCTTCAGTATAGTCTTTGGTGAATGATGACAATTTCTTGTGCCTTCGCATTTTTACACTCTCTTATTTCTGCAAGAATAGGTAAAAAAAACTGTTGAAACAGGTATATTGAGGGCTGGCTATCCCTATTCTCAGTTAGTTCTATCAATATCTCATTAGATTGCTGGATTCTGATGGCTCAAGGCATTGTTAGCTCCTGTTGTCGGCCCCCCGAGGTAGTCCCTGCAATAATCCCTTGGTGCCTGCTCCATCAGAGCCTTGAGAGAGTACAGCTAGGGTCCTTCCTACTGCCATTTCCCCCATTAAATTGGTCTTTTTCGATGGCAGGATTTCCACTAGAGCCCCCGGGTCACTGGTTACTTCGCCTGTCTCCCATCCTTTTGAAAGACAGATTGGGGCCTCCAGCACTACTTTAAGACTTTTGGCAAATAACGGATAGTCCTTATGGGAATTGTCAGGCTCATTTTCCCCAGCAGAACCAATAAATGACACTGTTGGCAAAAACCCAGTGCTATGCATATTTTTCGAACTGCTAGTAGCCTCTGTGGAGTTTATATAATTTGGGGCTAATTCTAAAGGAGGCCCTAATGAGCCCAGTAGAGAAGAGGAGTCCATACTAATTGACAGAACGGGGGACAGCTGCTCCATAGATTTATCTATATTTCCACCTTTTTTGACTGAGTTCTTCTCTCTCCTCACTCCCAGAATACACGTTTGCGCTGCCTTCCTTTTTGGCCTCTGTACCACGGATGAAGGGCTTAAAGCAGAGGCTGAAGCTCCAACTTCTGCTCCTCTCAAAACCATTTGTCACATACTTTAATCATCCAGTTAGGAACAGTTTATCTCTCGCTCTATTGTTTAACTTAATCTGTCAAGCAAGCTGAAAAAGTTCTGGTATGTATTCAGGGCCGGACTGGCTACCGGGCAGTTGTGTGTGCTGCCGAGCAGGGAAAGGATTTCTCCTTGGTGTGAGCTCATTTCGTTGATGGGGACCTGCGTGCGCTTTGTAATAAAAAAAGCAAAACGAATTTCGTTTTGCACACACAGGTCCCCATCAACGAAATGACCCACCTGCTCGGCAGCACACACAACTGCCCGGTAGCCAGTCCGGCCCTGTATGTATTCACCAAGTGTACTTGCAGCTACATACTCACAGGGACTCGTAAGAAAGTGCTGACGGCCGTAGAAGGAGAACTCAAACTGTGGGGGACTGCCGACGAGGTACAGTCAGTTCAAAGGGTATGCATACACAGAGACTCCCAGCTGGGCAGGACCGGTCTCTCGCGATGACTCCTTGACAGGAAGCGACCCCTTTACCTCAGCAAGATGCCTGGCAGCTCTCTGCATTCTGCTCCAGTTCGCTCTGCTCTCTTTACAGTTCTTTGCCCTGCTCTCCTCCTTACAGCTACCAGACCAACTGCCTTCACCCGTAGTTTACCACCACCAACAGCAACTTTATCTCTAGCTCCATGGAGTTTCACAGCTAGCTCGCGTTTGGCAGTTTCGGCATACGTGCATGTGACCTGACGCGTGGGGGTGGAGCTTAGTGTGATCAGCAGCTAGGCATTGGGCTCACCCTCCATGCTCCGTCATGTTGCCAGAGCCACCCATCAAACTTACAATGCATTTGCCTTACAAGGAATTGCCATGACTGGAATTGAAAGTGATGGCCACAGACTTGATGGAGCGAGATTTAGAATTAATTTTATTTCAACTCGCGAAGTCACACTTTCATAATGAAAAATAACTCTATTAACGTTTTGTGCTGTGTTTGTACTAATTCAACCTAGATTAAGTCACATTACACGCGGGATATTAACATGTGTGCTCATAAATGTGCATTATTGTTGCATCTTTTTGTTCGTGCAAATTAATAAATTAATTTTGTCCATTTGTCACGTTTTAACTAATTGCGGCTGTTCTAAAAGTGGCATGTGCTTATTTTGCTTTCCTTGTCTATGTGATGTCACTCTATTCTCTATAGGTGCATAAAGAATTTTGTTGGATTTAATGAAGACTGGTAGATATAAATGCTGCTTTATTTGTTCGCTTCAGCTAGGTAATTTAGACTAATGGGTTAATAATTAGCAATGGTGGGTGGCAACAGAACAAGTTATATTTCTTGCATTAATTATTCTTTTGTGTTTGTGTATATACTAGTTAACGATAAATTGACTGCTTTGGGCCTAGTTTACTTGAGTTTACTAAAAACTTCTGCACGGAGCATGAAAAAGTCCATTCTGAGAAAAGTTTCCATCACTGTAACAACGTTTGGCGAATGCTATGTGGCTCTGACAATTTCCTAGTCGGACAAGGCCAAGGCCAGGAACCGGCAGGAGGAACAGGAGGAACATTTGATAACTTTGCATCCGAGGAAGCAAAATGACATGATGACAATTTTATGCAAGAAAATGTTGCAACCTGAGGAAGCCTCGTTGTTTGTATGTTAGAGACAATGGACTCTAAGAAAGTGACGGAACTGATTTTGAAAAAATGAGGTGACACGTCGCCTGTCATTTCTGATCCAATGGGACTCCGAGTTTGCAGAAAAGAATTTCTTTTACTAAGATTAGCTTAGCGTAGAAAGGTATAAAAACCCATTCCCCGTGGAAGGGTTATGCTTGCTTGCTGCTTTGCTGACCTTTGGATGAGGGTGTCGTGTTGACGGACTTCACTTGGAGCACGTAAGAGCCCTCAAAGACTTTACCTTTATTTCTGCAAATAGTTAGCTCAGTATGGGACTTAGGTTTTGAAGATGCCAAACAAATAATTCCATTTGCAATAATAAATTTCAAATATATGATGCTATTGATTTTTCTTTACAATGATTCTAATAAAATTGCATTAATAAAAATTACTTTTATAAATTCAATCAAATAGCTAATGAAAATCTTACTTTGAGAATCAAGCTGGTCTTGTTATTTTCATAAGTTCAGGTTACCGTTAGCCATATGTGGCTTAATAGATAGTGGGGTTTATTAATATGATGTTTTCATTTTCCGCGGCTGTATATAAATGTATATAATTTGTGAATAGGTTTATTAGGCCACATGATTCAGTTGGTCAAAATATGTCATGTATAATTAATGGGCCTTGTGTTTGACTTATAAATCATAGTGTATATTGTGGAGTTGGGTAGCGTAGCTTATGACATATTTCCTTTGGCCGCTGGATCAATTTCCTTGGTAGCAGAGGATGGTTGCTATGGTAACCAACATACTATATGGTAGTTACATGGGATCGATGTCTAACATATGTTAAGTTCGTTTTCGTGCTATATGTAAGGTTTTTTCCAGCAGCGTGAAAATTCCTTGTTGTACCGGTACAAAATAGTGTGATGAGAAGGTAGTCACACAGCACATTTGATCTGTTTCAGAGTAGTGGTATTGTCGTGTATCACAAGTGTTGTCGTCCTGCAACACAAGTTAGGGATAGGTGTGAGTGTTGTATAGTGAGGATTATCTAAGAAATTTGAACAGCATGAGTATAAGGACAATGAGCCTGTTGTAAAACTCACTGTGATAAGAGTAATAGTATATATTCGAGCTTGAGTGAAGGGTAAGATAACGTCGCTTATTTTACTAACGGTGCATGATATCTATAAACAGGTGAGAGTCCTGTACGGATTTCATGTGTGTTTGATTAGGGATACTTTCCGTTTGAAAGTGCGTAATTGTTTTGTAATTGTGTTCACATTAAACTTTGAATTGTCACTTGGATGTGCATTCTGAGGGAAACGAGTACATCATTACTTGTTTGAAGGGTAGAGTAAAAAGATTACTTTATCGGCGAGTGTATATTCTGTGAGAATAGCGCCGTCTATTCCACGCAAAAGAATTCTAGTACGATTGAAATTCTATCACTTTATTAGAGAAACAGACAGATGAGTCTTTCTGGTGGTTTTTGAATTAATTTTCATTGAAAAAGGCATTCTTAAAATGGTGCTTTGACATTTTTTTGTAAAGGAGGGGTGAGCGCTAAGAGTGAGACACGAGAAACCGCAGCAGCTGTGTACGTCACACGGTTCGCGCAGTGATTGGGTAGCATACGTCACAGACTGTGTTCTGATTGGCTCTTGTAACTCTGACGTGCTGTAAGCTGATTGGTTCTTCGAGAAAGCACAATTTCTATTCGTTGAGCAAGGCGGTGACGTAGCTCAACTCTGATTGGCTTGTTGGTGTGTTTCGCGCACGGATTGGCTAGTGTTACGGAACATCCCGGCAATATTTTACGATCATTTCCATTTATTGGATTTGGTTTGAAAAATGAGTTATTATTTTAAACATGTTGAGAAAAAGCCTACAATGCTTCAGAAATTTAAAATTTTTATTTCACCCGACAAGAAAATAAAAACGCGAGGTGGTAAATTGCTTCATAAATACAAAACACCTGCAGCGTATATGGAAGATGAATATGGTTATCATACTGTTTTGTGGTTTGATGTCTGGAAGCATTATACAAAGGACGACGGTGTTTTGACTTGGCCAGATGATGGTTCATTTAATATAAAAATTTTAAGAAATTTGAGAGAAAAAATGCATGATCTTGTACCAAAACCAAGACCTACTCAATTTGAAGCTTTAGTTGAATGGGAGGATGAGATGTTTCAACTACAAAGAGAAGCGAGTGGTATTAAAAGACCTCCGAAAATACCAAGCCATAGACGAGAAACGCATGAAGATAGAATGCGAATATGGAGACAGGGAGACATGTGTGATGGTCTCTATTTAATTAGAGAAATGGTTTTAGGATCTCCTAGTGCAAAAAGATCTGAAAAGAAAAATAATGTTGTCACAGAAAGTGAATCTGAAGATGCAGTTTTAGAAGAAATTTTTACTTCTAATAAAAGAAATGAACCTCTGAGACCTCCTCAATCATGGTCTACTCCGATGGTTTCTACTGAAACCACACCCAGTGCACCTCCGATTAATGAATCTTCCAAATTGTACCCAAATAATTCTGAATCTTTTGAAATTTCAGAAAGATTAGAAACAGGAACAAATGCTGATGTTTATATTGGAGGTAGACATTTTTCAATAATTCCAAAGGAAAGAGAAGCCCCTAAAAATTTAATGAGAGAAATCAGAGATGAGGAAGTTGTAAATACTTCAGAATATTTACGATCAAATGAAGAACTAATTCCACAAATAACTAAAGGCATGGAAGCTGTGACAGTTCCAGTAACGATTGGTCCTGTTCAGCCTGTTTTTGAACAGAAAGAAAATAACAGGACAAGTTTAACAATTCCTTTAAATGCAAAAATTCAAAAGGTTGCTGAAAAATTTTATTCAGATTTATCTGAAATTAATCAAGAAAAAACAAAAATGCCTGATTTAACTTTCAATGAAGGTTCTTTTAACAAATCACCAATGGGTGCAGAATCTGATGCTGAGACTTCTGAAAGAAGAGGGTCAAATTCAAAACTTGATGTTGCAAAATTAAAAGCAAATTTAGAGGAATTAATAATTGGCACAATTGGTTCTGACAGTCTAAAATGTTATCGTGATGATGAATTACTGTTCATTTGTAAGAGCATTCAGTGGAAAACAAAAAATAAATATGATCAATTGGAGGAACTGGCAGCAGAACTTGAAATCGATTTAAGCAGACAAAAGAATTTTGGAAAACATTACAGATTAGATTTTACAGAAAAAGACATCGAGAACTTGAACTCAACGGGAAGAATAATGCACATAAAAGATTTGATCGTTTACATCAAAAAGCTAGGTGAATTGAGCAAATGGAGAGTGAAGTGGACAAGAAAGAAGGAAGATGAGAAATTGGAGAAATTATCCAAACAGTTTCCAATGAGAGAAATTGCAGGTGGAGGTTATGTTCATGTCCCTTGGTCGAGACAGGATATTTTGCTTTTTACCAATGATTTCCCAAGATTGAGAGAGAAGCCTGTTGAATGGTATCGACAGGTGGACAGATTCATCAAAGTTTTAAAAGTTCTGTGGATTGATCTGGATGGATTTTTTGACATTGTTGTCCCATCAGATCTCTTGACAGAATGTAAAATTACTATAAGTTGGCCAAAAGAGGAACCAGAGCGAATTAAAGAAACAGGTGCTCCAGCTCCTATAGTGATGGACTTTTATGGAAAAGTGATTTATTGGTTAAAACAAAAGATTGCTCCAAAAGAAGTTGACTGGGTTAAAATAGACAGAACGAATCAGGAACCAAAAGAGTCAGTTCATTCATTTTATGAAAGATTACTGTTGGTTTTCAAACAGTACAGTGGCTATGAGAAATTGGATGAGAAGGATATGAGCCACTTTATTTACAGATTTGTTTATGGTCTTAGACCAGAAGTTGGAGAAATGATCAGGAATAGTGTTGTCGGATGGCAATCGCTTTCAGTTGATGATATTCTGAGAAAAGCAAAATACTGTAGTGATGAACTAGAGGTCAAACAAAAGAAGTTGAAAGAGAAGGCAATGTGGGCACAAGTAAAGGTGGCTGAGCAACAAATTGCCAGTCTTGAAAATAAAAATGCAAATTTTGTTCCAAACCAGAACCAGAATCAGGGTCAAAGAAAATTTTAATTTAATAATAATAAAAGGTATAATGCTAAAGTTGAAGAACTAAAACAGAAATTGCCTTGTTTTAATTGCGGTGAGATTGGACATTGGAAAGACGAGTGTAAAAAACCACCCAGAATCTTTAAAAATCCATTGTTAAACCCACAGATGCAGAATGATGTTGATCTGCAGCAACAGCTACAGCTACAGCGTCAGTTGAATGATCTAAGTCTTCAGCGACAGCTACAGCATCAATTGATTCAGCAGCAGAATCAAATTCCACAACCTCCCTTTCCAAATTCTGGGGGAAGTCAAAAGTATAATCCAGGTGTGGGATTTGGAAGAGATGATCAGGTAATTCGGACTCAAAAACAAAATGCGCAAAATGTTTCAGGACAGTTTTTGTTAACAGAAAATCAAGGAAGTGATTCTAGCGATTGCTTCTGACGGTGCCCGAGAGAGGGGGAAGAGTGTGTTATTGGAGCCACTCTTGAAGTTGACCAGTCTGGTCCATATGTAAATGGGAAAGTTAATGATGCAGACATCACTTTTCTAGTGGACACTGGTGCTACCCGTTCTACTGTTAGATCAGTGGAAATTGAAAACCAACCTCTCTCTGGGGAAACCATCCAAGTAGTCGGAGTAAGTAATCAGCAAATTAAAACAGACTTGACAGATCCAGTGAAAGTTGAGATTGGAAATTTCAAAGACAAGCACAGATTTGTGGTTTGCAACAGCAGTCCAGTAAATTTACTAGGGAGAGATATATTGTGCAGGATGAATTGTAGAATATATTGTTCTCCTGAGGGAGTTGAATTACAAACAATGGAGGAAGATGGTTTGTACAGAATGACAAAGATGTTGGTGGAAACTGAAGAAATAAAATTGTTTCCTGCATTTGAAAAAGAAAATCTACCGGATGAACTAAAAGAGACAGTCAAAGCTGAGATTTGGGATTTGAATGGAAATGAGATGGGTCTGATGAAACATGTCGATCCAGTTAAAATTTCAGTGAAGCAGGGAATAGAATTTCCAAACATTCCTCAGTACAAGATGAAGGCAGAAACAATTGAGGGTGTAATTCCTGTAATTGAAAAATTCATTAAACAAGGTGTTTTAAAAGAAATTGAAAGCAGTCCTTGTAATTCACCGATTATGGGAATCAAAAAATCAAATGGAACATACAGAATTGTTCAGGATTTGAGAAAGATTAATCAAATTGTCATTCCATGTTGTCCTGTGGTTCCAAACCCAGCAGTCATTTTATACCAGATTCCGCATGATGCAGAATGGTATACTGTCGTTGATCTTTGCAATGCGTTCTTTACTGTTCCATTGCATCCAGAGAGCCAGGAAATCTTTGCTTTCAGATTCCAAAATAGGACCCTCGCATGGTGTAGAATTCCTCAAGGGTATACAGAGAGTCCTTCCATCTTTAATGAGTTGTTGAAGAGATCTTTGGAAGATCTAAATCTACCTGGCAGATCGACATTAGTGCAATACATTGACGATCTGTTAATTGCAGCAAAAACAAGAGAAAATTGTGTGACAGACACAATAGTACTTTTAAATCATTTGGCAGATGAGGGACATAAAGTGTCTCCTGCAAAGTTGCAGTTTTGTAAACAGGAAGTGAAATATTTTGGCCATAGAATTGCAAAAGGAGTGAGACAGGTGACAATTGAGAGAATCAAAATGATTCAAGCAATGCAGCCTCCAAGAACACAAAGACAGGTCAGAATGTTTCTAGGAATGGTTGGTTACTGTTGTCAATGGATAAGTGGATTTTCAGTAATTGCGAAACCACTACAGAGATTGACAAAGTCAGATGTAAAAGATCCAATTGTCCTTAATGAATCTGAGTTGGAAGCTTTTGAAAATTTAAAAAGAAGCCTATGTGAAGCACCAGCTCTAGGCATGCCAAATTATGAGAAAGATTTTGAACTATATTGCAGTGAAAGAGAAGGATGTGCATTGTCTGTGCTAATTCAAAGACATGGGAATTTGAGAAAGCCCATTGCATATTTCTCAACAGTTCTTGACCCTGTTGCAAAAGCCTTACCAGGTTGTTTGAAAGCAGTTGCAGCAACAAGTGTTAGTCTGGAGCAAAGTGAAGGGATCATAATGGGGTTTCCTGTAAAAGTCTATGTTCCCCATTCAGTTGAAATACTCCTAACAAGGAGTAAAACACAACATCTGACCAGTAATAGGTTGACTAAATACGAGAAAACTATTCTGGGAGCAGATAATGTTTCTATTGCAAGATGTGTGAATTTGAATCCTTCCACATTATTACCTGATTCTGAAATTCTTGATGAAAAAGATGTGGAGCATGAATGCTTGGATGTTATGGAATACTGTACCAAGCCAAGGCAGGACATTAAAGATGAACCTTTGCCTGAATCAGATTTTGTCTACTTTGTTGATGGCTCCTGTCTGAGAAAAGAGGGAGGTGTTTTAAAAGCAGCATACTCAGTCTGTACAGTTGCAGATGTTGAAGAAGCATCATGTCTTGAAGGAATTCGTTCAGCACAGGTGGCTGAATTGATTGCTTTAATTCGTGCTTGTGAATTGGCAAATGATTTGAGAGTTACCATAATAACTGACAGCCAGTATGGGTACGGAGTTGTGCATGATTATGGACAGCTCTGGTCTCAGAGACACTATTTAACATCAGCAGGGTCACCAATTAAAAATGCAGTATTTATTAAAAGACTAATTGATGTCATACAGTTGCCAAAAGAGATTGCTGTCGTGAAATGCGCAGCTCACAAAAAAGGTGAGGATTATATCACCAAAGGCAATGCTTATGCAGATGAGACGGCAAAGTATTGCGCAAGAAATGGTCGTGCATTTAATCGGGAAAAAAGTAAAGAAAGTGATTCAAATTGATTAATGCTAACAACAGTGGTTGAAACATGGCAGGAAATCAGAGATTTTCAAAATGAAGCTGATGAGGAAAAAGACACATGGTTAAAGGCAGAGTGTAGACCACGGGATGAGGATGGAGTTTGGACTTACAAAGATGGCAGAGTAGTTTTACCAAATTGCATGATTGTTGACATGGCCAGAATGTATCATGGCCCTGGCCATATTGGAAGAGATTCTATGATCAGACTTTTTAAAGAGACATGGTTTAATACCAAATTCAGAACAATTGCAGAATCTCTTTGTCAGAGGTGTTTAACTTGCCAACAAATGAACCCAAACAGGAAATCAGTTGTAGGTACAGGAATCATAGGTCGGGAGGGTGGTCCTTTCACCAGATTACAAATGGATTTCATTGAAATGCCCTTACACAATTGTTTGAAATATGTTTTAGTGATTGTATGTTTGTTTTCAAGATGGGTAGAGGCATTTCCAAAACGTCATTGTGATTCAGTTACAGTGGCAAAATTGCTTCTTCGAGAAATTATCCCGAGATATGGTTTCCCTGTCACTATTGAGAGTGATGGAGGGGGACATTTTGACAACAAACTTATGAAATTAATCTGTGAAGCATTACACATTGAGCAGAAAATACATTGTGCATACAGGCCAGAGGCATCTGGAGTTGTTGAGCAGATTAATGGAACAATTAAAAACAGGATTGGAAAAATGTGTTTAGATACAGGTGTAAAGTGGACAGATGCTCTTCCACTTGTTTTGATGTCTTTGAGAAGTACACCTGATAAAAAGACAGGTCTGAGTCCTCATGAAATTGTAATGGGTAGAGTCATGAGACAAGCTTTTGTACCAGTGGGAAAATTGTTGAGCATTAATGACAGTGCTATTTTGGAATATTGCAAAAGACTGTCTGACGTAGTGACTTCTGTGTCTAATCAGGTGGGAACTGAAGTACAATCAAATGACAAAGTACAGACACATGATCTGAGACCTGGAGATTGGGTCAGAACAAAAGTTCATCGGAGAAGACATTGTCTAGTTCCAAGGTGGCAGAAACCTAGACAAATAATTCTGGTAACAACGAATGCAGTGAAGTGTAGAGGATTGAAAAGGTGGATACATCCTAGTCATACTATTCCAATACCTACTCCAGAAAACTCTGATGAAGAGAGTGATACAACAGATGATTCAGATTCTGAAGTAGAAGGTGAAGAAATTCCAGATTCAGAAGATCGACAGAGAGGTCGACATCTGGAAAATTTGCCAGTGAATGGAGATTTGACTAGAAAAGATTTGGAAATCATTGAAATAGACTCTGAAAATGATGAAGATCTGCTAGAAAAGAAATCAGCAGAAGAGTCTGTCAAAGAAGTAAATGGAATAAAGATTGCTAAAAAATTTGAAGACAGAGAAGCTCAATCAATAGAAATTTCTGACCAGGAGGGTATCGAAAAGCAGGAAACAAACTCTGAAAGAAGGAACAGAAAACCAGAAACTGGGAAGTTGAAGGTAATTGAAGAAGAAAACGTAGACGAATTGCCAAGTACCAGTGATGGAAGACAGAGTATGGTTCCTAACGGAGTGAGACTGCCGATTAGAAAAGTTCCTGAGTCAAGAATCGAAATTTCTGACAGCGATTCCGGAGAAAGTGATATAGATGGTCAAGAGGGAAGTGTGAGAAAAAGATCTTGGAAAACAGAAACAAATGTATCTGAACCGAAAAGAAAGATCTAGAGAAAAGGAGAATTGTGGTCAAGTGAAAATGGAAGATTGAGAGTCAGGTTGATTAAAAAGTCAAAGGAGCAGGTAAACGAAATTTCTAGTCAAAAGGACCCTGAAAAGAAAGCTGAAAAAGGGAGGAAAATAGAAGTAGTGACTAGAAAAACAAAAAGAGTTTTGAGACCTAATCAAAAATATAAGTCTCCTGAGTGGACATATCTGATTATTCCTCCTGTTATCGAAATAAACAGCAGCAGTCAGGAGGAGGAGGTTGAGGAAAATAGTGACAATGATTGAAGTAATAATCTATTAAAAATTTTGGTTTTTATTTTTGGCAAAAGGCTGAAGAAATTGTGTTAGGTGACACAAGGTCGAAGAAAGGTTGTCTAGTGGGAATTAACTTGTGACATAAGGTCGAAGAAAAGTTGTTAGAGGGTTTTTAAATAAAAAAATATATATATATATTTTAAAAAGGGGGGTATATATTTTAGTCTGGAATTTAGATATTTAAACATTTTGTTTTCTTTTTATTACCTCTTTGAGATAAGATTTTCCAAAAGATGCCTTATGCTATGGAACGGAGTACTTCAAAATGTTCCATTTTCAAGAAATGCTGTAAGATGACTCTGGTGTGTGTGCTCATGTTAATTCTGCTCTGGTTAGTTTTAGCTGTTGTTACTCCTTTTGAAATCAGTAAGCATTTGTACAAAGTCAACATGACAAGCAAAGCTTCAGTTAGTCAAAACAAACATAGTGCAACAAATATAGCGAACAAAGTTATTGATCACAAACCTGAAATTCATCAGGATAAATCTGTTAGTGATTTTTCAAGCAATACATTCTCAAGGCTTTTAGGAGAATATGTTAAAGTAATGGGCGTCAAAGATTGCTACATCTGTGTAAAATTACCTGCTTCTGTTTCTGAGGGAGTGACATACAATATGCTTCCTCTTACATATGGTATAACTTGCAGTGTGTTAGCTAGCTTATTTTATCAGACTGGTCGCTTAGAATATTACTATTCCAATTTTGACGAGATTTTTGCGAATTTGAAAATTGAGAGTGCTTTGAATAAACATAAAAGAGCTAAACAGATGAGGGAATTTTTTATTAGTCACTAACGAACTCACCTATGAGTATGCTTACAAGAATAATTTAACTTGCAAATTAAGAGCTGAAGAACAGAATTTTCTGAATTTGGTTGAGGAGAGAAGGGCGATTTATAAGAGAAATGAAATAGTCAAACAAACTAAATCCAAATTTTGGCAAAAAGAGGATGAGAAGCTTAATGGCAAGACTTTTGATAATGTTGCAATTCACATAGACAAACCAATTAGTGGTAAGCTTTGCATTAGAAGGGATAACACGCTTTTTGATAATTATTTTGTAGGTGCTAGTAATTGTGAGGACACTTATCAAATCATGGGAGGTTGGGGATTCAAAGGTGGCAAAGATCCAATTTTCCCTGGGATTTACTTTATTTGTGGTGACAAGGCCTATTATAATCTTCCAGACCATTGGTAAGGGACATGTTTTGTTGGGCTTGTTTTCCCAAAGATGTTTCATGTTGACAGAAATGCAGAAGGATTGTTCAAAATCAATAATCATGTAAATAGGTATAAAAGAGAAAGTTTCACAGAAATTTTGGGAGATATTTTTGAAGCAGTAATACCTTTAGTAGGTATAACCTTGAATGCAGGGAGGATCAGAAAATTATCCACAATTGTTGACAGATTGTTAACTGACACAGCAGATGGTTTCCAATTAGTGGATGTTGAGGTCATTGCAATTAGATCTATGGTGATGCAAAATCGCCTTGCTTTGGACATACTCCTAGCAAAAGAGGGAGGAGTCTGTGGTATTTTACATGTCCAGCACTGCTGTACTTACATCCCGGACGAAAGTAAGAATATTGAGATGTATATCAAAAACATCACAGAGATGCATTCTGAAATAGTTCCCTTAGAAGAGGATGATTTTTCAGACCGACTTACAAAAAGATTCCAAGCTATTAAAACCTGGTTTCAGGAAATTGGTAGTTCAGTTCTTGGCAAGATTCTAACACCTTTGTTTGTGATAATATTTATAGTAATTTTGACACAAATCAGTTGCATGTTACATAAGAGAAAGAAACACATGAAGGAAAAGAAAAGAATTTATAAGATCAAAAAGGAACAGGAAAAAGAAATTGAGCTACAAGAGTTACGCAGAGCTCAATATGACAGTTGCAAAGATTTTGCAGAAACAAATTTTTAGAAATACTAATACAAATGAATTCGAACCATTTTCGGTTTGTCAAATTTTTTCTACATTTTGGGTGTGGTGTGGTGATTTGTTAATCACCAGATGAGGGAGTTGATGGAGCGAGATTTAGAATTAATTTTATTTCAACTCGCGAAGTCACACTTTCATAATGAAAAATAACTCTATTAACGTTTTGTACTGTGTTTGTACTAATTCAACCTAGATTAAGTCACATTACACGCGGGATATTAACATGTGTGCTCATAAATGTGCATTATTGTTGCATCTTTTTGTTTGTGCAAATTAATAAATTAATTTTGTCCATTTGTCACATTTTAACTAATTGCGGCTGTTCTAGAAGTGGCATGTGCTTATTTTGCTTTCCTTGTCTATGTGATGTCGCTCTATTCTCTATAGGTGCATAAAGAATTTTGTTGGATTTAATGAAGACTGGTAGATATAAATGCTGCTTTATTTGTTCGCTTCAGCTAGGTAGTTTAGACTAATGGGTTAATTATTAGCAATGGTGGGTGGCAACAGAACAAGTTATATTTCTTGCATTAATTATTCTTTTGTGTTTGTTTATATACTAGTTAACGATAAATTGACTGCTTTGGGCCTAGTTTACTCGAGTTTACTAAAAACTTCTGCACGGAGCATGAAAAAGTCCATTCTGAGAAAAGTTTCCATCACTGTAACAACGTTTGGCGAATGCTATGTGGCTCTGACAATTTCCTAGTCTGACAAGGCCAAGGCCAGGAACCGGCAGGAAGAACAGGAGGAACATTTGATAACTTTGCATCCGAGGAAGCAAAATGACATGATGACAATTTTATGCAAGAAAATGTTGCAACCTGAGGAAGCCTCGTTGTTTGTATGTTAGAGACAATGGACTCTAAGAAAGTGACGGAACTGATTTTGAAAAAATGAGGTGACACGTCGCCTGTCATTTTTGATCCAATGGGACTCCCAGTTTGCAGAAAAGAATTTCTTTTACTAAGATTAGCGTACCGTAGAAAGGTATAAAAACCCATTCCCCGTGGAAGGGTTATGCTTGCTTGCTGCTTTGCTGACCTTTGGATGAGGGTGTCGTGTTGACGGACTTCACTTGGAGCACATAAGAGCCCTCAAAGACTTTACCTTTATTTCTGCAAATAGTTAGCTCAGTTAGGGACTTAGGCTTTGAAGATGGCAAACAAATAATTCCATTTGCAATAATAAATGTCAAATATATGATGCTATTGATTTTTCTTTACAATGATTCTAATAAAATTGCATTAATAAAAATTACTTTTATAAATTCAATAAAATAGCTAATAAAAATCTTACTTTGAGAATCAAGCTGGTCTTGTTATTTTCATAAGTTCAGGTTACCGTTAGCTAGATTTTATCGCCATATGTGGCTTAATAGATAGTGGGGTTTATTAATATGATGTTTTCATTTTCCGCGGTTGTATATAAGTGTATATAATTTGTGAATAGGTTTATTAGGCCACATGATTCAGTTGGTCAAAATATGTCATGTATAATTAATGGGCCTTGTGTTTGACTTATAAATCATAGTGTATATTGTGGAGTTGGGTAGCGTAGCTTATGACATATTTCCTATAGGCCGCTGTATCAGACTCAACAAACATCTCTAAATACGGTGGCTGGAGTACCGTCACCATGGCGGGAGAAAAGTACTTTGTCATGATGACACTAATTACTCCATCCGCCTAAATTTAAATTGGACACTTTGGGCTAGTCTGCCATAGATACGGATATGAGACCGGCGGCCTACAAGGCGACCTCCCCACAATCCTGATCACAATGCATCTGCCACCTCGGCCGTCGGATCACCTATATTTTGCATTGTGGCAGGGATGCTCTCAGCAGCCCCCGCCACAATGCAAAATAGAGGGTGCAGACACATTCCTGCACTACGTGCCAGACACCCTGTAGTGCCTGCCACATGGGGAAGGGATTTGTAGGGGGGCACCATAGGTGCCCCCAGGGTACACGTCCCTGCACCTGGGATTGAGGGCCCCCAAATCCATTTCTGCCATTTGTTTTGCTGTGGGTTGTCCACATCAAAACAAACGGAGGAAAGGGATATCATAATCCCTAGGCATCGCCGCAATGTTGGCCAATGGTTTTGTTCCGACAGGGGGTCGGAAAAGGACCGCCTGTCAGTACCGTGGTGGTCGGTCTTAACGAACAAGGGGCAAAATATCAGTATGATGGTGGAGGGCCTGCCACCGACCGGCTGACGGTGGACCCCTTTATTCTCAAATAGCTGATGAAGATAGCATGAACTTTAAGAAATTGTGCTTTTAATGTGCTCTCATTTTAGCTTCTGGCTCACACTTCAAACCCTTATGAGGAAATCATGAGTGAAACCAGTTTCCTCTCAAATATTGTTATCAAATCCTACCACAGGGTTAGCATTTTACACTGAGAAACATCACCCAGTAGCTCACCAGAATTTTTCTTCTCAATATTCTTCTGCACAATGATCCACACTACCATTACTGGTTGATTACCAACACTTTGTCCCACTTTCTGCCAGGCTGATAGAGTCTGCTAAAGACAGTGTTTTCATCTGCCGGATGCTCCTCCAAATATAATTGCTCACTTTGGTAAATATTCCTGTTACATTTTAATATGTATTTTTAATAGTCAGAGTTAGTGACAAGAGCACCACCATAAAGGAGCTTGCCACACCAAACTTGTGCTTTTTCCACCCCATTCAGTGGTGAGGGAACTATAGGTTTTCTAATGACTGAACCTCAGCTGGCTCTGCCAACTAAAACTCTTGAATTAGTGGCCACATGCCACTGGGCCAACATATCACAGTCACCATTACACCACCCTATTTAAGACAGGGTGACTGTCTCTGATTTTTTTAGTCGGGATGCCCACAGTGGTACCAGACAGGAGAATTTCACAATGGCACTTAAAAGAGGGAGAAAACTCACTGCATATAAGAGCTATTGTTTTTATTCTTTTGTTTTACTGGGAAAAATTCCACTTTGGAAGCTGGCTTCAATTAAACAGAAAACTATGCTTAGTTGAGTCAAAAAATGGTGCTCTCTCGGAAATCTGCTTTGACTTCAGGGCATAATGCTTACTGAGAAATACAGTGAAAGTAGTGCAATATCTTCCAGACGGGCAGGAATGTCTAAATTCTTTTTGAAGTGTGATACTCAAGAGAGTCAGCTTTGTAAAACTCAGTTGTTTTGTGATTCTTTTTATTGAGTGATCTCTATTTTCACAATTTGTTTGCAAGAACAAATTTCCTGGAACCCGTTCCTTCTTGGAAGACATTGTTTCCCCAAGCAACTATTCTGCGAGAGAAAGCTATGCAGTCGACGTACTGAAAATGGGAAATTATTCAAGGTACTAGTAGTAGCCCAATAATCAAGATCTACATGAGATTTTACTAATTTAATAAAAAATATGCCCAGCCTATGCCGCAAAGATTCGAATGTACACTGTCGGGCACAGTTTACTCTGCCTTTTGGTCTTGAAACCAGCAGACAGCTGCTGATTTCGGTCATTATAATAAACAATTTCAAAGTGCACTATATATAATTGTTTAGCACTGCAGGGACTAGAATGTGTTTGGCCTGTTCTCATAATAATCCTTTATTATGGTCCATATGAGTCCCCATTGCTGACTTTCGATCGCATTTTGTTTGGTCATAAGTGCACACAATGCCTCTTTGCAGCAGTTTAGCACCAACAAAAGTGGATTACAGTGAATCCTAGCACTTCCACTAATGTCCGATGTGAGTATGGTACTAGAATATCATGCCATAAATTTCACTTGACGAAAATATTGTGTCCTAAATATTTGCAACCATAACCCCCATTGGAGTTAATAATAGAACATTTAGATTAATAAGGATCAGCATTACTCTTTTAATTGTATTTAGTCTAGTAATATTTAATTCCGGGACAGAGAAAATATACACTGGAATGTATTTTTCTCTACACTAGATATACGGGCAACTCAATGGGAAAACATGGCCAACCTGTAGGAAGAACCTAAAGTTATCCAGGGCTTTATCACATAGAATGAACACTGCAAATGCAAATTTAAGACACAGTGGGGCCTTTCCCATATTAAAAGTGATGCACTTGCGGCGCAAGGGCCTTGTAAATAAGCCCCAGTATTTGTCACAGTTGTCGGATGACTGGTGTCTTAAATAGGCAAAGAAATGCAGCTCAGACTGTGATAAATGGTTGCTTGTCATAGAAAAGTTAAGGGCATATGCTTATTTTGGGTGGATATGTAGTAGTATATGCTGTGCATCCAAAGTAAATTACATAGCATACCCACAATAGTATATACAAAGCAACATACCATCAGCGTCAGACTGGGACAGAAATTCGACCGGGGCACCACAATAAAATTGGCCCCATTAGTGAATTAGATACCTGAAAAAGTAGCCCATGTTTGCAAGCTGGGGCAGTTTTGAACTTGTAAGGACATGCTGCATAAGTTGTTTGCGAGGCATTAAACACTGCATTGGGGGTCGATTCCGATCCGTTAAAATTCTCCGTCCGTATGACTTGCATCCGGAGCCGTTTCCGTGCGACTCGTACGGACGCCGTACGACCGGACGATTCCGATCCCGATCGGGCGACCCGGACGCGATTCGTACGGTCCACGTCGATTCGTACGGAAAAGCGCACGATCACCTACACACCGTACGGCGCGTACCCCCTATGATCGCAGGGGTATGCGTCGTACCCCTGCGATCATGGGGGTACGTGTCGTACACCCAGCGTACATGGGGGTATGTGCCGTACACCCGTACCCCCATGATCGCAGGGGTACGGCGCGTACCCCTGCGATCATCGGGGGTACGCGCCGTTCCCGGGGGGGCTGTTCCGTACCTGTTTCGGGGCGAACTCTGACTGTACGACAGTTTCCAGCTCCCATAGAAAAAGGGTCGTACGGAGTGTACACAACACGGATCGTACTTGCCGGGTCGTAAAAAGCAGCCGCGAAACGTATGAACGTCGTGTACAGCGGCTTCCGAGGGCAATTCGTACGGGGATTTCATTTGTACGGTCCCTGGTACGATTCGGACGGATAGCTGCATCGGGTATGGATCGTACTACATCGTTCGTACGGAGACGGTTACGGGTACGATTCGTATGGAAAAAAATGCTCCGTACGAAGATTCGGAACGCTTTTTACGGGATTGGAATCGACCCCATTGTGTTGAGCTTGCTGCAGGCAACCAGTTGAGAAGACCCTAAAGCAGGCCAACAAACAAGGGAAAAAGCTGCTCACACATTGACCTGTCAGACTAGTCAATCAGACACTGCTTGATTGCCCTATAGGCCAGTCTGACCCTACTTACTAATACAAATAAAATGTAAGAGGGTACAAAGCAGCAAAATAATAAAAATAGAGCAAGTCTCAACAACCACAAAATAGAACCAACCATAATCAGAACAAAATGACAAAAAAACAAAGAGCAAATATGCACAAAAAATGTTTTGGTACACATTGCCACCTCCAGATACATGGTATCATTATAAAGGTGGCAAAACGTGTTTGACCCAAGCACTGCCTAAACCTTTTTCTGAGGAAATGAAACAGCACCATTCAAAAATGCTTTGTGATCTGTTTTTTATATGCAGCAAGGTCCTGTATGTGCACTCTAACTGACATTCTGAGTATACAACATTGTCTATTTTTTGTGCTGTCTTGGTGCATGCACTGTCCTAACTTTGCCAACTTTGAACACTGAAACTATTGCGGTAGTGAGCCAACTTCCCGTCTCAAGACAAACTATAAATGTGACTCATAGGACCCCCAAAGTTTGAAGCAATGAATTAAAAATGAAATGCAAACAAGTTTGCTGTCATTGATTATTCTTTTGATGGCAGTTCCATCATTCTCCATTAGCATTGAAGTACCATCTCTAACATACTCAAGATGACCATTCACAGAAGTAGAATCCATTTATACAATCAAATGGTTTCCATTGCCCATTGCATTTGGGCCCACAATTCCTTCATCAGGGGTTATTATAACAAAAAGACATATGTGCATAGTACAATGGGAACAAACAAATGTGACTGGCATGTCTTACAAGTTAAAAAATAGTGTAGTGGAACAAGCGCAACCTCAACCCATTAAAACTCATCAAATGATACCTCAGGGCACTATATGGAGGGGGCAGGCTTAGCTCGCTCCCTAGCCTGACTTCTACCATAATAAAGGTTCTGCAGGAGACATTAGCGAAATTGGTTTGGCGGAACAAAATAATGTGAGCAACCGCGCTGTGGGATTCTGCAAAATTGGGTCTCTTGGTGAAACAAAGATGCTTTGGCAAATGGGATTTGATCGGCATCTCAAAAGTTGGGAAGTTATGGGTGGGGCGAGATGTGCTTCCCTTCACTGACATTCAAAGAGACTATCTATCAACTGGCACACTCAGAAGTTTTCGAATAGTTACAAGTCATACACGCTTTGAAGAGTGTAGTGCTGAATGGGGAAAAACTCACATAATCTTCCCCATTGGAAGACGACTACATGGATAAAAAGGGAATATCACTCACCTACCTTAAAATCCTTAATAATTCACCTGAGCTTCTGACCATACTCTGGAAACACTGGGAGAGAGACATGGGACATTTGGAGGAAGAACAATGACAGGAGGCTCTTGCCTTCCACAGGGAGGTGGCTATTAAATTCCATTTTAAACTAATACAGCTCAAAAGTTTACACAGATCATACTTTGCCTGCACTACACTAGTCAAAATCAGGAAGGTCGAATAAGTGCTCTGCCCTCAGGGATGTGAGGAGGAAGGTGCCTTTATCCACATGTTGTGTTACTGCCTGGTATTGCAATACTACTGGGAAAAGATGATGTCTTATATTCAGAAGATATCTATTATTAAGGTATCCAAGAATGCCTCTGGATAACTCTAGGATTTATGGTTGCTAGGAGAAACATTGCCTAAGTAAACACTGACCCCTACACTGAATAAATGGGAAACAAACACGGACTGGTGCATGCTAGAGCAGAGGACAGTTTATGAGAGCCAGGGCTGCCCCGGTAAGTGGACAAACATGTGAAGGTCTCAGGGGTCGCTCTCAAAATGTACAAATGGAGAAAGAAGACCTATTGGATGGCGGGAGAAGATAGAAATGTTATTGATTGTAATTGTTGACCTATTCTATTCAGCTCGAACCATGGGTTTCAAGCTAGGTGTTTTGTTGTATTGTCACTACACTGCACTGTCTATTTTTGCAATAAATAGGTATTAAAAAACACTCATCAAGAGGACGCGCGAGCGCATCAAACAAGATGGCCACCGCCGTCGGAGCTCCGTGAATCAAACGGCCCGTTTTTATTAAAAACGACAAATTTTGTGTTACAATTTAAGCGCAAATGAGAGCGCTTGCATGCTGAACAGTCTCCTTACCTGTGTGGCGCTTTTTGGGCATTATTCTTCATCGGTAGCCTTGTTTCCTGCCTCCTGGTTCCTGCTCCCAGCTTTTCACCAAGGTACTGACTGCTCTGTCTGCTCAGGGGAGGATTGTCTTCCAGGAAAGGGCCTGGCTTGGGTCTAGCCACGCCCACAGTTCAAGTTAGCTGCTGCACCTGCAGTTTTCAAGCATTTTTCAGTGTTTTCCTTATTTATTAATAACCCTGGGCGTAGTAGGCGTAGTGGGGCTACGCGAAGCTACGCGAAGTGGGCAAGAAACTATGTCCACCTACGCACTAGCCCCACTACGCGCCACCGCCTCCCTCCCGCCCTCCCTAAATACTACCCGCCTCCCTCCCGCCCTCCCTAAATACTTAAATAACCTTTTTAAAAAGAATAAAAACCACTTACCATGCGCATTTTTTCATGAGAAATGCGCATGCCCGGGCAGCCGGGCATGCGCATTAGTATCCGAGACGGCGGCGCGATTACGATAGGGAGCCCCAGGGACGCAGCCGACAAGGTAAGTGGTTTTTATTCTTTTTAAAAGAGTTATTTAAGTATTTAGGGAGGGCGGGAGGGCGGGAGGGAGGCGGGTGGCGGGCAACTTCGCTACGCCCACGGAGTGGGCGTAGTGTTGCCTGCTACGCCTACTTTGCAAATGGCGAAGTAGGCAACACTACGCCCACTCCGTGGGCGTAGCAAAGTACTACGCCCAGGGTTATTTATTAATTCATTTTCTCCACATTTGTGAGTTATTTTCCACATTTGTGTGTTATTTACAACCAATTGTCGATTTTTTTACCTCAAAATGGAACTAAAAAATACAGTCAACAATAAAAGGAGACATCAAGTTTCTCCTCCTCCTGTTAAGTCTAAAGTGGTGGAGTCTTCTGAACCTTCTCTTTCATTAATTCTAGAAGAAATTAAAGCATTACATCTTAATACTGATACTATTGCCTCAGAAGTTAAAAATGTCCGTAAAGATATGGCCTCTCTGTCAATGAAAATTTCTGACAACTCCATCAAATTTCAGGATAATAAAAACAAAGTGGACGCTTTCACACCTTTAGTGGCTAAAATACTTCCTATGCATGCTCAGCTGCTGGATATGGAAAATCGAAATAGGCAGTACAACCTTCGTATTTATAATTTGCCTAAAGAAGTTGAGAGTTCTAATTGTCGACTATATCTGGAATCTCTGCTTCCTGGTCTTTTGAATATCAAGTTTCCAGAAAAATTTGAAGTGGATAAAGCCCATAGAATCCCCTCACACCGTAACCCTCGACATACTAAACCCAGGCAAATGATATTCAAAGTACTGCGTCATCACCATCTTGTTTTAATACGGAAAGCTGCAAGAGAAACTCCCTCACTATTGGTGAATGGTAACAAAATGTTTATTCTCCAGGACTTTGCCAAAGAAACGGTTGCTATACATAAGGAGTTCTCTGCTTGTCGTCCACAGCTCAGAAGCCTTGGCTTCAAATATGGATTTTTTGATCCTTCCACGATGCGCATATGGAAAGACAACTTTTCCAAATCCGTTCAACGTCCTGAAGAACTGAAGCATTTTCTTGATCAGCAAGCTCCGCCGTCAATGGATACTCATGATCCTAACACTTGACTCTTTCTAGTATGAGATTGCTTGACATATATATGCACAATCTTATATTTATGGGCTTCAACGGTTCTGGCCATGCTTGTGGAACGGGTGTGTGTTTCTATGTCTCTATTTATGTTTCTTGTTTGTTCTTTTCTCCCTCTTTTCTTTTTCTCCTATTCATTTCTTACATATAGAGTTTCTATTTCCATCTATATTCCAACTATGCTTTTCCTAATTTCTTCTCGTTTCAGTTCCTTTTTCTCCTTGCTTCTTATTTATAATGGCTAATATTCACAATATTAAAATTATTTCTCTTAATGTGAAAGGCTTGAGACACCCAGTTAAACGCACAAAAAATCTGGATTACCTAGGTAGTTGCAAAGCTGATATTTGTTTTGTGCAGGAAATTCATGTTGATGATACAATATTACAGTATATGAGTAAAACGTGGGTTGACACTATTGTATCTTCTCCTGCTAAGAGAAAGAAAAATGGGGTTGCTATTTTCTTTGCAAAAAGATTACACTGTCAGGTTTTAGGTACAATTTCTGATTCTGAAGGTAGATATATCATAGCCAAAATTTTAATTCATGACTCTACTCTATTTTTGCTCAATATTTATGGTCCTACGGCGGATGATCTCACTTTTTGGTCTACTATCACTACTGAAGTTTTAAAGTTGGGTAAAGTTCCATAGATTGTTGGGGGAGATTTTAATGTTATTGCAGACCCATGGTTGGATAGATTATCTACAACTAGATTTCGTCCTCCCAAGGTGTTTCATGCCTTTAAAGCCTTTCTTCATACCACCAAATCAGCTGATATTTGGCAACTACACTTCCCTACTGAAAAATGTTTTACTTGTTTTTCCAACGCTCATAATTCTCATTCTAGGATTGATTATTTTTTAATTTCCCCATCTCTTATTCAATTTGCAACTATCCCAGTCATTGGTACTATTGATATTTCAGACCACGTTTTAATTTCTTTTGTTTTAAATGTTTCATCCACTTTCACTAAACAAACTAGATGGTGTATGAATACTGGTATTGTCCTCAATGAACATCATAAACCTAAATTATTACAAGATATCCAAGACTACTTTTTGTTAATCCGGAAAACTCTACTTCTATAGTTAATAGATGGGACGCTTTTAAATTTATATTAGAGGTACTACGATCTCTATTATGGCTCATGAGAATAAACTAATATTAAACATCTAGAGAAACAAATAGCAACATTCGAGCAATTATTTATTACATCCAATGATCCCCAATACAAAATTAAGCAACAAAAACTGCGATATGAATTTCATGCTATCATCAGTAAAAGAGCTGGTGTTCAACTTGCTAAGTCAAACGCTCAATTACGTTTTAACTCCAACAGGTCTGGGAAACTCCTTGCAAACTATTTACGCATTAAAAGGGATGAAACACAAATTACCTCCATTCATGGTCCTCAAGGTAAGATTGCATTGTCCCATAATGATATTCTCAAAGAATTTCTAGATTTTTATTCCAACTTATATAACAAACCAGATCTTTGAGATAATTCATTAATTGATGCCTTTTTAAATACTTGTGATTTACCCCAAATTTCTCCTTCAGATAGACTTGGATTACATTTGCCCATCACTAATGATGAAATCCTGAATGCCATCAAATCACTTCCAAAAAATAAATCTCCAGGACCTGATGGTATACCTGCTGAATTTTATAAAGAATTTCAACCTCACCTTTTACCTTATTTATTTAAACATTTTTCATATTTTGCCTCTTTTGGAACCATTTCAGGCTCTTTTACTGATGCTTTAATTATTGTACTCCCAAGCCTGATAAAGATCCTACCCTAGTCTCTAATTATCGTCCTATAACCTTAATAAATCAAGACTGTAAACTATATGCTAAAATCCTTGCTTCCAGATTAGCTCCTGTCCTTCATTCAATTATTCACCCAGATCAATCTGGATTTATGAAAAATAGATACTCTGCTAATAACACAAGAACTCTACTACATGTTATTGAACAGAGTCCTACCCTTCTTGTTCCTGCAGGAGTTATGGCTTTAGATGCAGAAAAAGCCTTTGATAAAATTCACTGGCAATTTTTATTTAGAACTTTATTGTTATTTAATTTCGGTCCCTCTTTTATTCGTATGATTTCAGCATTATATTATGCCCCCACTGCTCGATTATTTATCAATGGCCAAATTTCTACTCAATTTTCCCTTTTTAGAGGAACACGACAGGGTTGTTCCCTTTCCCCTCTTTTATTTCTGTTAGGAATTGAACCTTTACTCAATTATATATGTCATTGTGATGATATTCAAGGTATTACAATTAAGGATGTTACTATTAAAACTTTAGCTTACGCGGATGTTGTGTTTTTGTTTATTAGTAATCCAATTTCTTCTGTCCCGTCCTTATTAGACATTATTACCAAATACTCTGTAGTCTCAGGTTATAAACTTAATGTTAGTAAAACTTAATTTTTCCCTTTGAATGTTCTTTGTACCTCTGATATGTTACCTATAACAGATATTATTTGGCAGAAAAGCAAGCTGAAATACCTAGGTATTTTATTTTAATCGTCCTTACCTTCAACGTTAAAATTAAATACTAATTTTATATCTGAATATATTAAAAATAAAACTTCTAGATGGCCTTCCCTTCATCTCACCTGGTGGGGGAGAATTAAATCTATAAAAATTAATATTGCTCCGAAATTTTTTTACTCCCTTGCTATTCCCCACTCAATTTCCGCTAGAATTCTATAAAGATATTGATAAATTGTTAGCCCAATTTCTTTGGAACAACAAGCCTCCTCGAATTGCTTACAAAAAATTGAAAATGCCCAAATGTCATGCAGGATTCGCCCTTCTTGATTTTTATCTTTATCATAAAGCTTTCATACTAAAACAAAGTTCCTTATGGTTTAATGCCTCTCCTGTAGTTAAGCCCTCTATTTGGTTTGATATAGAAAAATCACTTGTGGATCCTTTCCCATTACCCTCCTTATTAACAATGTCTCATAAATCTACTGTTGTTGATTTAGATTCAAATATTGCTTCACCCTTAAGTTCTACGATGAATTTATCACTATGGCATAGTGCTCTTTACTGAACAAAAATGTCAATTGCTGGACTTCATTGATTAAAGCGGGCATTTTCTAACTCAAAGGGATTTCTTCTATGATTACAACTGATTTGGTGATTTATCTTCATCTTCATGCTGTTTCTACGTCCTCAAAGGCAGTTTCTATTTTGTATAAAAAAATGCTACTTCAATCTGTACCAATATTAATATAATTTCAACATTTTGGAACACTGAACTTTCAATTTCTATATCTGATGACTCTTGGAACATTATTTGGATCAATAGCATTTCTGGTTGGTTACCGGTGTCTCTTTATCAAACAAATGCATATATTTTGTTTAATTCCTTATGGACACCATTACGTCTGTATCGTGCTAAATTACTCCCATCAGATATTTGTTGGCACTGTAATTTACGTCTTGGGTCATTGCATCACATGTTATTTGATTGCCCTATAATTTTGACATTTTGGTCTGAAGTTTGGGACGTGATATTGAAAATATTACCTATTCATGATGTTTTTTCTTACAAATTGTTAATTTGTAAATCAGTTGTACTTACACATCCTCTTAATGACTCTGAGGCAAAGATGTTTAATTTCTTGATTTCAGCTGCTTTAAAATCAATGGCTTTTTGTTGGAAGTCCGCTACTTCTCTCTCTGTTCATGCTTGGTGGTCATGGATCATCTTTACAAGAAGAGGTGCTCAATTATCACTACAAGGAGTTAATCATAATCCGCTCTCTTATCAATCCTTTTGGTCACCTATAGATTCATATTTGCTGTTATGATCATCTTTTTTCATTGTTAATTTGTTTTTTCTTCATAATTTGTATATGACCAATATTGCTATGTTAATAGTAACTCTACATTTCATATAATATGATTTAATATGTCCCCTCCTCCTCCCCCTTTCCCTCCTCCCTTCCATGATTTTATTTTCCCTCTGATTGATTATTCTTTTATTGTAATTTATTGATATATTATAACTTGTTCATAGTTTGTCTTACTCAATGGATTGGATTTTATTGCTATTTCATATATTTTTGTATTGTCTATTTATGTCACTTTTGAAAATTCAATACCATTATTCTGAACTTAAAAAACCACTCATCAAGTGGTGAAAAACATTTTATCATCATGTTTTTATATCACAGATTGTGCTCAATATGAGTCGACACCTCAAACATACCCCTCTTAATAAAAAACATCAGAAATATAAAATTCCTGCAAGTGAAAAGTCACATCATGCTCTAAGCATGCTGTCATGCTTTATCCACAATATTTTGGAGAATTAAAAAGTGCATTCCTATACATGCATTGACCTCAAAGCACCAATATGGAATTGTATGGGCGCAAGTTGGAAAATTGTGCCGGCATGAGTACTAGCTTACATATCTCACAGTCAACATCAGTGAGTGCTTGATTCTTGTGGACTCCAAATCTATCAATATACGATCATGCAAAACCGACTGATCTGAAAGTGCACATGCACTTACCTGAATAGCTCAACCATTACTATTTTAATGCCAGTAAATGTAAAAACGTCTCCTAGCACCTGACATACCACGTGTGCTCTCCCGGAATTGAGAGTGCATACCCTGGAATTTTAAGGATGAATCTGTTCTGCCTCCATTCCATCTAATCCCTCTAATATCCCTAAATCCATTTATGCACACTCAAAGAGTTAAGTTTTTGGACTTATTAAAAAAATTAGAGCTTCAGGAGCAATGGAACCTGACAAAATTCCTATGTTTAACTGCTGTCACATGCAAGGAAAGACTCCCCCATTCATGGTCTGGTAGTATCCTAATTAAACTATATAAAAGGGTCTTAGACACATTCCGGGTAACTACAGGCAAATAGCTCTATTAGATGCAGTCGCGAAAATATTCACATGCAGTATTTTAGTCCATCTCACTGACTGGGTGGTGGAGGAATAAATTCTCCCTATAGAACAAACAGGATTTAGAAAAAAACGTTCCATCCTGGATAACATCAGTATGTTGAAATTATTCGAAGAGCAGTACACTTTATTTCGCAGATCAAAAGTATATATGGCATTTATAGATTTCTCAACAGCCTCTGATAAGGTAGACCAACCATTACTTTGGAAAAAATTGCAAAAAATGAGGGTGCCTGCTCCCGTTATCGCTAATTATTACCCTCCACTTGCATACGTGGCGGTAGGTGCTATAAGTGGGGAATCAGGGTGTATCAGCAGTAATACCCACAGAAATCGGCCTAAAGCAAGGCTGTTTACTAACCCCGCTTCTCTTTTATCCATATTTTGCAAATTTACTTGAATGCTTTTCTCCCCTAGAAGGAGATGCACCAAAGATAGGCGGCCTCCCTTTTGCCTGTCTTATGTTCGCAGATGGCATTGCAATTATCGATTTGACTCCCAATCGGCTGAATAAGAAGTTGATGTCCCTGCAGAAATAGATTGTGGCTCAGTTTGTGAAGATAAATGTTCCTAAAAGTAAAATTCTGGTCATGAAATGTAGTAGGAACAGTAAATGATATAATTTTAACCAGAGAATTGGCTCCGAAAATCTTGAGATTATGGATTCTTATCTCTGCCTGGGGGATGTAATAGCGGGCAGGACAAACACTAAGGCACATATTGAACATAGCGCTTTTAAAGCTACATCGCATAGAAATTGCTTACGCATATTTTATAGCGCAATGAGTCGAAGACACTCTTTACATTTGTTATCAGTTTTTAAAGCACAAATTCCTTCCACATTATTATATGCTATTGAATCTGTTTCGGTAGAAGATTGGAGTTTCCTAGATAAGATGGACGGTCAGATTTAATGCAAACTATGTATTTTTGGCACCCTGCTCCCGACACCCCCTTTCAGATTTGAATTTGGTTTGGTAAATTCATTTGTTCAAGGCTTAGCCAGGGTAATACGATGGGGATACCGGTTAAGGAATAGTGAGGTGTACACCTTAAGGGGTTTACTATATCAAGAACTCTTCGGAAGAAAAAGACGTAAATATTCCTTCTCTCATGACTTCACCTTGGTGCTGAAAAATTTCAGTGCAAAGGAGGAGTTAGTGATTCTTCTCCCGCTTTTAGAATTTAAATCCTTTTTTAAAAGCATGAGTTGTATGGTTAGCTACCGGAGAGATGTCAAGTACTGTAGATCAAAGGAAAGACTGAAGATAATAGTGACATCAAGTACCCCGAGAGCTGCTCAGAAATATCTATATAGGAATTTAGACCATGGTATTCGCTGTTAGCTAACTTTATGCTGCATGAATCTTTTATGATTAAATGATGTAACAGCAAATTAGCACTCCTTTATGAAAATTGGGATAAACTGTAACATATGTAACATATGTAACATGGGCGTTCAGAATTTTGTTTGCCCAGCTTTGTTACTGTATCATCATCAATGGTTTCGACCAATGTTTACACAGAACATCAAAGGCATATCATCAGTCCGCGAATTTCAAAACTATTTAATTTTTTTAAGGTGTTCCTGAAAATATTTTGCAAAAAACACAGTTGATGGACAGAATGTAGAACAATGTCATACATTCACCCCAGTACAAAGATCTGGGCCTAAATCCATCGTTTTTTTGCACTCCACACCACCCTGGGTTAGACACTGGCTATATGCAAATCAGCCCTGACCCTGTGCCTCATGGGCAGAGTCCAGTCCGAACTACCAAGCCATGTCTTTCCCAGACCGGAATCAAGCATCCAAGGACCTTCATCAGCCTGGATAGCTTGACTCCAGTGGTGTGGAGAGCCTGGGACTCACGTCTGAGCATACCCAGCCCTCTCGGGGTGAAAATTGCAAAAAACACAGGGTCAGAGCTGATTTGCATATAGCCAGTGTCTAATCCAGGGTGGTGTGGAGTGCAAAAAAACGATGGATTTAGGCCCCGATCCTTGTACTGGGGTGAATGTATGACATTGTTCTACGTTCTGTCCATCAACTGTGCTAATCATCGAGGGACTCTGTTGCTATTGTTTGCTGGCCAAGTGCTTCTCCCCTTCATCTCGAACCCACTCCTCGCGGCCCCCGCTCCGCGGGCGCCGCTCGAGGCTCTAGACTTTGGGGACTTTGTATCCAGGATAGGAGCCGCCTACCGCCGCTGTTTCTTCCTGCGGGACTGCGAGGACCAGCGGGCGCTGCGCTCAAGACCCGCCGCAGCTGGTCCTCTTCCAGCCCACATCTTACCTGAATAAAGGAGCAGAGCGCTGTGAGCACTGCGTACTGTGCTAATCATCGAGGGACTCTGTTGCCATTGTTTGCTGGCCAAGTGCTTCTCCCCTTCATCTCGAACCCACTCCTCGCGGCCCCCGCTCCGCGGGCGCCGCTCGAGCCTCTAGACTTTGGGGACTTTGTATCCAGGATAGGAGCCGCCTACCGCCGCTGTTTCTTCCTGCGGGACTGCGAGGACCAGCGGGCACTGCGCTCAAGACCCGCCGCAGCTGGTCCTCTTCCCGCCCACATCTTACCTGAATAAAGAAGCAGAGCGCTGTGAGCACTGCGTACTGTGCTAATCATCGAGGGACTCTGTTGCCATTGTTTGCTGGCCAAGTGCTTCTCCCCTTCATCTCGAACCCACTCCTCGCGGCCCCCGCTCCGCGGGCGCCGCTCGAGGCTCTAGACTTTGGGGACTTTGTATCCAGGATAGGAGCCGCCTACCGCCGCTGTTTCTTCCTGCGGGACTGCGAGGACCAGCGGGCGCTGCGCTCAAGACCCGCCGCAGCTGGTCCTCTTCCCGCCTATTTCCCTTCAATACCAGTCAGTGCTAAACGCGCAGCGGGACGCGCACGGGGCTAAGCGCGAAGCTAAGCCTGGGCCAAGGGCGGGCCCGTTTAAGCCCGTTCAAGACCGGCAAAGACTGGACTGGGCCACCTTATTGTTTCATCACCTGTATTACCTCTTTTGAGTTGTTAACGTGTACATTTTTATTCTGTTTCGCATTACTGTAACATGTCACCAAGAGGGACTAGGAGCAACAAGGCTTTACGCACAGCCCAAACCACCGGCCCAATCGACCAGTTTATTGCTAAAGCAAATGACGCCATTAATCAAGGCGTGTTACTCCTAGAACGGAGGGTCTCACAGGACTTAAACGCCGCTAAGCGCTCCTCGTTGGGCTTACTGGCTGTAGCCAGATCCCCGGTTAACCCTCCGGCTCCTGTTACACTTCTGCTAGACCATGTTGACCCCCATTTAGTTCCAGCTACAGTGGACTTATCAGTCTCACTTGAATTATCAGCCCTTCATCAAACACAATTATCTTCCTCCCTGGAGCAAACCCCGGCTCTTTTTACTAGCCCGAGCCGGGTGGACCCCATTTCAACTACAATACGGGGAATTAGGGAGGGTGCAATCCCCAAGACCAAAAAGATAAAGAAGAACCCTTCTCACATTAGGAGTCCCCAGCTTAATAATAACTCCCACACTGGGTCTACAAAAACATCACATCTCAATCTTCAATCACTTCCTGTCTCCCACTCTGGTAACCAACCAGCTCCACCGTCCCCCGAAGGGATTAATATCCCTACTGATACCCAAAATCTTTCTTCGTCCTCACTAAATTTCAGCCCTCATCTTAGTCCCAGTGCCAACGTAGACTGTAGCAGCTGTCCTTCTGAGCTAAAGACTGACCTTCTTGATAACATTGGGGCTTTATTCAAATCCTACCTCCAACCTCTTGAGCTTATTCTCATCAACATAGCGAAACAGCTAGATGTCCTATCCTCTTCACTTAAACCTAGTATAGGGCCCACAAAAGTTCAAACCCCGGTCCTTAAGTCTACTACTCGTCCCCCGATAGCAGCAAACAGCGCTACCACGGTAGCAGCAACTAAAACCAAACCTCCAACACCCATAATGCCACCACCAAAGAGGCCAAACGTTCTTCCCTCAGCAGCTTCCACTGTTCCTACCCCTGTCCCTCTGCTAGCTCAGCCTATTGTTCGGTCCAATAGACATTCGACCACCTTCGGTCAACAAAATGCCATTCATAGGTCTAGGAGGAAGGGAACTCCTCCCATTCATCTTCCCCCTGAAGCAACTCCTTTCGTTGTCATTTTGACGGGGGTCCGCGAGCTGAATCCAAGCTCAGAAGAACCAAATTGGTCCCTTAGAAATAAGGTACTTCATTGGTTATCTACTAATAGGCCCCTTCCCCCCTATTCCAATAATAGAGGTGCGTCAGTTCGGAGAGTCCCCTGGTTAGGAAAAGTACATAAATCTCTCCCGGGTGATTGTGTTATCATCAACTTCGAAGACCCCCATACGGTAGAGCACATTTGCTTCTGGGGTTCACAATACACTTCCGATGCTATTAGCACTAAAAGACTCTCTTTCTTCTATCCTCCAGTTCAGCATCATAATTCTAGGTCTGAGTGGAATTGGACCCAAGTTGGTAACTGGAACAACAGCTGTGATTGGAACAACAGGCCGAGGTATGGGGTTAGTGACGCAGTTCCACCTTTTGGTTGGTCTGGCGTCCCATTGTCCAACAGATACGATTGCTTGGAAATGGTAGATTGACCATCACATTCCACCCTTGATGTAATCCCTTCCCTACTCTTCCCAATAGTCAATCTCGAACAACATGATTCTGTGCAGTCCCCGGTTTTACTGACTAGTCCTATTCCTTCTCCTACTGCAACAAACCCAGATATATTAATTTCAGATGTATTATCTATTCCATCCAATACATTCTCCCTTCCTCGATCTCCATTTTCTATGAAACCCGTAACTACCTCCCCTTATCATCAAATTACTAATTCATCTGCTTCTTCTTCACAGTTGCCTTATAGTTCACCCATACTCACAACTCTTCATAAATCGACTACCACCAAGAGGTCTGTTCCAGTTATTCAACTTTCTGTTCTATTCTGGAACGTGGCGGGCCTCCGCTCAAAACTGAAAATTAAATCATGGTTGGCCCTTGTATCTTCCCATCAAATATTTTGTTTACAGGAAACATGGGCCCTAGACCCGATTCATTTCCAGGGCTTCATTACATATCATTCCCCTGCTAGTCCCACTACTCATGGTAGATCCAAGGGGGGTTTAGCGGTCTAAATGTGCAACACCTTACCTCTGTTGAAATCTTGTGTATTACATTCTACCCTGAACTTCCAAATTATATTGGCTGAATTCAGTAAAGGCACTGTATATTTTTTCATCAATCTCTATAACAACCTCAGCCCTTTGGATTGTATTAAGTGTGTGAAAGAAATCTCCTCTGTTATTAACGAATATCACAGTAACCATCTAACATCTGTGTGTCACACAATTTGGGGGGGGGGATTTTAACGCTCCATTGTGTCCCAATCACCAGAAAGGTATTTGCGGCTTGCAGGATGAAAATGATTGCCCTCTAACTCACTTCACGCACTCCTGTGTAGGTAATGCTTTGAATGACAGTCTGTCCCTATTGGAACTTGAGTTTGCCAATGTTTTGGTTGACCCTCCAATTGATTTTAAGCCCACCTTTCACGGAAGGGGTATGCTGAGCACCATTGATTTCATTCTATGCTCAACAGCGTTAAGGGGTAATCTCCAACGGTTTAATACTGGCACTGATATCTCAAGTGATCATTTCCCTAACAGTATCACTCTGTCCATCCCAAATGGCGTTTCGCAATTCACCAAGACCAGCCACCTAACCCAGCAGTCACTGGCCATGGACAGACTGAACGGCTTTTCGGTAAAATGGTCTAAAATAGATCCTTTAGCTACCAGCGCCAAAGTTATTTCCAAATCTCTCCCCTGGTTAAACAACTGCCTCGCTGAGGATTCCTCTCCCCAGCTGATTCTAACCAGCTTCCTTGAGATTTTATCTGTAATACGTTCTGTGCTACATCGTAACCATAAACCTGGTATCCAAGGTTCTCTGGGATGGTTTGACACAGCCTGTCGTAAAGCCCTATCACCTCTAAAAAAGGCTACAAATAGTTCCACCAGAATTCCATCTGAGATAGCGAAACTTAGAAAGGACTATAAGGTGGCCCAACAGAAATGCAAAAAGGCTCTAAAAAGTAATCTATGGGCCCAATTGCACGCTAGCTGTCTATCTAAAGACAGCTCCCTGTTCTGGCGCATCATCAAATCACCATTCTTTTCTGACGCCAACAGCCCTCAACATCTAGATGTGGCAGTCCCCGCGGAGGCTTGGGTGTCTCACTTTTCTAAAATATTTGGGGGCCCCTCCGACCCCGCCCTACTAGAAAGCACTTTAGCTGACGATCACGATGGGGTTTCAGTATTCCCCATCGATCTGCATTGTAGTCTAGGCGAGGTTTTGCACGCGCTAACACGCTCCAAAACTGGTAAAGCACCTGGCCCCGACGGTGTCCCTTCGGACATCTTCACTAACAACATTGAACTGTGGGCCCCAGTTGTTACTCAGGTGTTGAAGGCAGTCCCGACCATTGGTCTGTTAGATTCCTGGTCCTCCTCTATATTGTTACCGATCTTTAAGAAGGGGGATCGTAACAACCCTGGCTGCTACAGACCAATTTCCCTCCTGGACTCTCTGGGGAAAGTCACAGGGCGTCTGCTCCTGGATCGCCTCCAGGTCTGGGCATCTGAAAATAACATCCTGACCGATCTCCAGTACGGGTTCCAGGAGGGACTTGGTACTATTGAACAGGCACTAAATCTTTCGCTATTGATAGGTAAATATGTCGGTGCAAAGCGTGGTAATCTATACTTAGTTTACGTCGACCTCAGCTCCGCATTTGATTGTGTGATTCACTCTAAGCTCTGGTCTATCTTAAGTGACCTTGGTGTGGACCCACCCCTTCTTAATTTCCTGCGCGAGCTATACTCCGATGCTACCGCATCTGTGAGGTATGGGATGGCTTGCGAATTGACATCTTCATTTCCCATCACGAGAGGAGTAAGGCAGGGTTGTGTCCTGGCCCCCTTCTTGTTCAACCTATATACCAACGGGGTTGAGAAGGCCATGTTGAAGGGTAGCCAGGACCTTCCCTCTATCAATCGACGTCCAATTCCCGCGTTATTGTATGCGGACGACTCCGTTATCTTAGCCAGGACTTTATTACAGCTTCAAAAGCAACTGGACAAATACAATCAGTTCATGTCCTCCCTCGGACTTAAAGTAAATAACAGTAAGACCTATGTTATGCACTTTGGTTCCAAGGTCAAACACCCTAAATCCATCTACCTAGAACAGGTCAGGGAATACCTATACTTAGGTATCCAAATGGATGATCAGCTAGCCTGGAAACAGGCTGTGGCATGCAGAAAAATGCTCTTTCAGCGAGCAACTTCAGCCCTGGTCTCCTTCTCGCGTAAACTAGGCAAACCTGCTCCTAAAGAGCTGCTCAAAATCTTTCAAGCAAAATGCCACAGTGTGGCCACCTATGGTGCCCCCATTTGGGGCCATGTGCAGGTAGACTCTTTACAAATAGTCCAAAACGGGTTCATAAAATACATCTTGGCTCTACCCCAGAGCGCTTCAATATACGGTTCCCACGTTGAGCTGGGCATCGATTATATAATCGACTCCATCAGATGCCAGCCGATATTACTATGGCACCGTATTTGGACAAACCCCAATGCCATCTTACCCGTTCCCTTATTCAAGATTGCCTCTCCCTGACAAATTGGCAAAGAATCCCCTGGTTAGCTTTTGTCTTTAATTTCTTAACGGATTTGAACTGTGCTTCCTATTTCTCAGAACCATCATCTCTGTGTGATATCAGCAGAAAGGCGCTGAAAGCTCTCTGTTTGAACCATCTGAGAGATCTCCGCCTTACCACAGAGATGCTGAAGCCTAGCAACGTGCATATTTTGTCTTTACAATCCTCCCTTGGCATTCAGCCCTATTTATCTTTCTTTTTATCCAGTTTTGAAAAATTTGTTTTAACAAGATTTCGCTTCAACTATTTATTTCGCCTTGTCACCTTTCCCACAGTACAAAATTGGTCGCACGAATTGGCTCACTGCCCGTGTGACGGTGTATCCTTACAATCTAACATCCATAATATTTTGTTTTGTCATTTCTACGTCCAACCCCGTAAACGATGGATTATTCCCCTTTTACGAACTATGGGGTTGAGAACATGTCGCCCAGCTTTTCTGGCATTGCAGATGTTAGATACACCCCACATTGCTAAATGTGTAGCTCTTTTTTTGAAATCTTGTATAAGAACTCGCTGTAAGATAGGGCTAGTTACACCATGAACCGCTTAATCTTTATCTAGACTACCTTTATGTAAATTGCAGTTTTCTTATGTTTTAACTTGCATGTACTTGAAATGTGTTCTTTTAATTTTTATTCGATTGTTTATATGTACTTTTTATGATTTAACTTACTGTTAATCGAATAAAAGTCTTTGATTCTGATTTAATTATGTTATTGTAATTTGTCTATTCCGTTGTTGTCAGGTACCCCACAAGTTACCTGTTTTTTGCTGAGAGATCTCGCAGAGACGACATGAACTAACGCCCCCACGCCCACCTTACCCCGCTCCAGATCAAACAACAAACTAGGATGAAGATGGGAGTGGGGAAGGTAGTTAAAAATGGCAGGATGATGTCAGGAAGGTAGTAGAGGACGTCTCTCTGTTTGGATGAACCGTGGGCACCAGCTGGACAGGGAAACAAGGGAATCTCTGTTACAATCAGTGCACCCAAACCTGCTACCAGTCACTAACACACACTCATGCGGAAACAGCAGTTACCTCAAATGTGGAAATCATTGGATCTGCTGCCATAATAGTAGAATGAAAAGAAAAGCTGCCACAGTACTAGCACTCCAGCCCAATGTAATGAAAAAGAAAGCTGCCACGGTCACTAGCGCTCCTGCGCAATGTACAACAAATTCACAAGCGCTCCAGCGCGATAAAACAAAACCCCCAAAACAATAAGCACTCCAGCGCTGTAGTCAAGGCAAAGGAAAACACAACAACAAGCGCTCCTGCGCGAGGGGGCAGGGTATAAGGCAGAGGCAAAACAAGCGCCTCAGTATTTCAGGGCAAGGCAACTAGAACTAGTGCTCCAGCACGGGTAGGCAGAGTCACGGGTAGGCATACACACATCAGTGCTCCAGCGCGGGCAGTGTGGGCACAACAATGAGCGCTCCAGCATGCCAAAGCAGGAATTCAAAGTCACGGTAGGCACATACAATAGCGCTCCAGCGTGGGCAGTGTGGGCACAATAATGAGCACTCGCTCAGCGCTCCAAAGCGGGAAGGCAAAGTCACGGCAGGCACACACAATAGCGCTCCAGCGCGGGCAGGCTGATTTCCTGGAGAAGCGTCCTGGAACTAGGCAAGCCTCTGGCAAGGACAGGCGTCAATGCAAAGCACCGATCCGGGGAACGCCTCTGCTGAAATGCGGATTCCCCCGGAAGTGCCTGTTACATCATAGCGGTTCCTAAATTATGGCTAGCCTGCCCAACTGCCTGCTAGACTCAGGAACGCACTACTGCAATTGATTTACAAACTGCTTAATGAAGGTTAAACACAATTTAAAACACAAGCTTTAAATTATATTCAATTTATTATCAGTACTGTGAACTCAACCCATGCTTTTGGTTTCAATATCTAGGTTGTAAAAAATCGACACAACTGTAAGTATTTTGTAGGGGATTGATAAAAATAATAACACTCATTTCCCATGGGTATGGAGGTTGATCTGCTCATTGTTTTACATCTGTATAGGACATTGGAGGATTGTCATACTAGTCAGACACCCAGATGGCTGTTTGCTTCTGCAATTTTGAGAGAGTAGTATACTTGAAGGTTGAACACATGGGTGCCTTTATTGGTGGGGGCTTTCTCTTTATTAGAACTGGTTTCTCACTATATACGCCCAACACGTTGATTTCAACAGATTATTGTAGTGTCATGATATATTATATAACCGGAGCTGTTTTGATATTAACAGTATCTTCATGAACATGGAAATGTTTGATCTTGTAAAATTTCACTTATGGATCTTTAAATGTGCTGTTTTATTTGATTTCTATTATGTTTTGATTTACAGTGTTGCCCCTGACGATGGGACAATGACAACGTCCCGAAATGCATTGGGCCATCACCAACTTTATTGTTTGAAGAAATTTATTGTATCTTAAACTCATGTTTCATGATTGTTTCATGTTTCATTAAGGACATTTTTGTTTGGATAAAGTATAACATATAAGATGATTCTTCTTCTTTTATGAAGAATAAAATGAATAGAATGTTACTTGTGTTTTAAATTTTGTTTAACCTTCATTAAGCAGTTTGTAAATCAATTGCAGTAGAGCGTTCCTGAGTCTAGCAGGCAGTTGGGCAGGCTAGCCATAATTTAGGTTCTAAAGTTGAGTGCTTAGGTACACTCTGTCAGGCACTGCACACTGATCGAAATAATATTGTGAAACTTGGTTCCAATATAATTCAAACTTAAGGAGTGCTCAGACGACCTATAATAGTTATCATAGCGGTTCCGGCATGAAGGCTGAACCGCTAACTGGTAGAGAACTCGGAAGTGAGGAGGATTGCTTCCCGCATGAGCCAAATTTTATGTGCACAGAGGCACCTGAACAACCGAACCATGACAGTTGTAATGGTGATTATTCTTATCCATATTCTGTTTATTCTTTGCCTTTGTCCTTTTCCGATTTGCCTTTGCACGTACTTCTTTGCTGCTTCAGGGAGAACCTAGAATTGGTAATGAAGGATTTCGATATCTTCTTTAATAGATTAATTGGTATATGAATTGCTGCTGCTATATAGCTATAATTTTCTTTTTATGATGAAGTTTTGGTTTAATTGAAGTGATTTTATTGAAATTTTCTAATAAATATTGCTGATGTACCTTTATTTATTGTGGTAAAGAACCAAACATGTACTTCAACATGCTCACTGTGTAATAATTGTGTGTATATATTTATGTGGACCTGATTGGTGATCCTTATCTTTAAAAATATATTGAATTGAAATTGAATTGGATACCCTGGACGGGGCTCATCTAAAAGGGCATGTCCCATGCAACAGAAAGTGTGGAAGGACTACCCTTCATCGCTTGTACTAGCACCACTGCAGGATACTATGTTTAGCAATGACAATACATGATTGTGAAATAAACCCACGTTGCAGGGAAAAAAAACATGCTTAACATAGAATATTCAAAAGGACAACAAAAATTAAACCTACAATAAACCAAACCAAATAAACTATACAGCATAAATAAATGATGAACCAGTGAGATCCACTGTTGTATGTATGTATCAAAGTGTATTCAGGAACGATACAATGAATAACATCATCACTGCAAGTATCTAATGAACAAACTCAAACAAAAACTATAAAACAAGCTAAATTGAATCTGCAACATGCAAGTGCCTCCAGGTGAAACAGTATTTGCTAACTTTACTTCATTAAACACTACGAGATTCATAAATTGTAACAACCAAGCCCCACACATAACTCAAAACATAAAATCATAAATGTTAAAAAAAACAGTGGAAAAAATAAAAAAAAATAATAATATGAAAGGCATCTTAATGCAGCTCATTCAATGCATCATCACTGTTACATAAACATACATTTTATTAAAAAAAACAGGAATATTCAAATTTGTCACTCATGACATGAAGTTGTATAGTATCCATTTTCTTTATCCAAACAAATTCTGTTTTCAAATGTCTTTTGCAGTTATCAACCCCAAGCTGAGGTGCTACCACTTCTAAAATCTGAAACCACAATTGTGATATTTTATGTCCTGTATCAACCCAATGGGTTGCTACACTTGAGTTCTTATTCGTATTTTGGATATTGCTCTTATGTTTTGTAATCGCATATAGCATGCCACATGGGCAACTAGCAACCCGCTAGCAGGCAGAGGAGAAATGCTGACAATACAGACAGTGAGCGAGTGAGACAGTCCCCATCTGCCTGATATGTTCCTCACGCCTGACCATGATCAGTGGGGTCTGTGCATCCTTACTAGGCTGGACTCTCCTCCTCCATGCCCGTAATGTGCTGAGGGCCGTGGGTGCTGGAGTGAGACACTAAGGTGCTAGACCAGGGCTTTGGTAGGTGACCTGCCCCCACCCTTAATGACCAGGAGAGCAACCTGTCAACCTGAGTCCTTCCACTGCAAATTGGTGCCACAACCAAGGTGCAGGGGGAGAGACACAAACTTACCTGACTCCCAGCTGGCGGGAGGTGTGTTGACACCCCTGAATAGAAGGGCAGTACCCTGGACTCCTCCCACTTGAGTGACACTCTACTTATAGGCTGACCATCTGATGTGCCTGGAGGCATAGGCGTACTGGTGTTCATAGAGCAGTGGAGATTATGGTGAGGAGGCCACAGCTAACACCCACCATTAAACCCCATTGCATGGGGATACTCCACCCTCATACCAGGGCCAAGCAATTTCCCCCAGCATCAGATGCTCAATGGGGAAGGAGAACTCCATGGCTGCCCTCACAATGTCTGTGAGACTGGATAAAGTGCTTGAAGCCATAGAGCACTCTAGGGTCACCATGAAGGGCAAATTTGATGCTCTGGCCACGGACCTTAATCTTCTCAAGGATGACCACAAAAGCTTGCAGATAGGGTTACTAAAGGAGAGAAATCCCTTTTAGTTCTTTGAACGCTTACGAATGACCACCAGGGAGCCCTGCATGACCTCCACAGCTGCGTGGCGCAACTGAAAAGCCGGGTGGACAACTTGGAGGGCAGATCCTTGAGGAGCAATATATGCAAACTGGGACTGCCAGAGGGAGCTGAGAGACCAGTCACCAGACATCATCGCTCGACTAGAGACCAGGTTTAAGTGCTTTGCCATGCCCTCCGACCTAACACCCTTCTTCTCCTTTGAGAGGGCACATTGTGTCCCAGCACTCCACCCGCCACCTGGCCCCCACGACCTTTACTGGCACTATTCCTGCACATCAACGACAAAGACGTGATACTTGGTGCCGCCAGGCAGAGCAGGCCTCTCCGAATAGAGGAGAAGCATGTCATGCTGTTCCCCAACTACACTTGGGCTGTGCAATGCCAGCGCTCATCTTTCACGGAGGTCAAACAAAGCCTCACACAGATAGGAATGCAATACTCACTGTTGTTTCCAGCATGCCTCCAAGATAATATTCGGAGGTGATACCTCCTTCTTCACTGACCCAGCTGATGCGTCTGACTGGATTGCCCAACACTCAATTGGAATAAAGCTTTCAGAGACTAGTCACATCCAGCGGGCTCATGGACCCTGGAACTGGTGCTGCAAGTGGAGAGGGGTTGCATCCCATTCCGGATTCTTGTCCTGAGGCCTCTCGTCTGCCTCCCTTGATTTGCAGCACAATATTGCTGAGTGTCGGAGTGCTCTACAGGCTGCAGCAGATTAGGCCCTACCTCAGTTGCCTCCGAGGACCAGAGGGGCCCCCACAGCTTCTCTTTCGAGGATGGTCACAGTGACTCAGGCACATCCCAGACTAAATGTTCTCTTCTAAGTGCCCCCTGTGCAGTCTCTCACCTCTCTTATACAACTGATAGTGCCATGAGCTGCAAATCCAAACTGAATTGGTCCAGCACATTTCATTGTCCCGGCCCCCTACCTACTTAATTCTACTGGATCCACATGGGCCATACACAATGGTTGCACACAGCGCATGACTGGCTCCCCGCCTTGTTACAATAAAGTACTTGTGCCATGCTTTGTTTGGACATACTGCTTGTTGCAGTAGGTCCCAATGTTGGGATTGTGTCCCTCACCAGTTATTTTCCTACTTCCATCCCCTTTTTCCCCCTTCCCATTCCCACACTGGGTGCCACTATACTTTGGGGGCTGTTACCCTTCTGGCAGGAGTCGGGCTGCAAACATGCTTTCCATCCTAGCATTCCCCACCACATCCTTTTCATCATACTATGACCCCTACCTCTGAAGTCAGATTCCTCACCCTGAACGTACTAGGCATGCACACAGCTCGTAAGCTACATGGTGTACTCTTATCTCAAGTGTCAGAAAGCACAGATGGCTCTACTGCAAGAGATGCAAGCGATGGGATCCTTCTGTGCCACCACTTACTTGCCATTCGCATTCAGGACATTAATATGGCTGCAGCCTCATACTAGCTTTCAGGAAACCCACAAGGTTGTTGACTCTGAGGGGAGAGTCGCATTACACGAAGGACTACTGGATGGTCAGTCAGTGCTTATTGGAAGCATCTCTGCACTCATATTGAGCAAAAGGAAATTCTGGGATACCTCATTGGGAGTCTTGGCCTAATTTACAGGCTCGCCATGGGTACTAGGAGGAGATTATAATTGTGTGCTTGTCCTCTCCCACCTGCCTATTCCTAGTTCCTCACCCTATGTACAGATGGAGCGCTTCTGTGCCTGGGTGCAACATTGGGCACGTGCAGATGCCTGGAGAACCCAGTACTCTATGGCTAAACTGTACTCATTTTACTCTATCCCACATAACCTGTATGTGTGTGTTGACCGGTTATTGTGCCATAGCCCCCCTAGTCCAACGAGCGGAATACCTGGGGTGGGTCCTGTCATAACCCAGCCGCACACCCCATGGCCCTCCAATGGTGGGCCCTCCCACCCCCTGTTCCTATTTGGTGGCTGCTGATGCTATTGCCGTAAAGACCCAGTGGTCGACACAAGCAGGAGGCACATATACACCACTACTTTTTTTTTATTCCCACATGGCATCCACCAGAATGCTGGAATGGAACATCTTTAAGGTAGTCACCAGGGGAACGTGCATCTGGCAGATAGTAGGGTCTGACGTGCACTCAAACGAGACCTACAGGCGGTTGAGTACAAGCTTTCTACTCTTAGCAAGGCGGCAAATGCTAACCAAGTACTTGTGACCCAACTGGCGAAGGCAGGAACCACCCATGAGGCACTGCTAGCAGGCCTCCGATGGTACAACTTCAAGGTATATGCTGCCAGGGTGCACCGAGAAGTGAACAAAGCAGGAACACTCCTGGCATGGCTTATCCACCCACCAGAATTCTGATGCTAGTCCCATAACAGAAGTGCCACACCCTCCAGTGTTGCGGTCCATGCCCAGACAGACATTTTGCAGACCTTCTACAACTATTACACTGAGGTCTATGGAGCCCCATGACATGAATCTTTATGGTTTATAAACCAATTCCTCACTGCCCCTGTTCCCTTCTCAGATGAAGGCTTCCATGGACTCAGAGATCATACCGGCAGATGTGAGACAGAAGATCCAAGACCTGGCCTATAACAAAAGCCCAGGGATGGATGGCCTGCTGTTGGAATACTACAAGACTTTCTTAAACTGCTGGTGCCCCAACTGATGACAGTGTACGAAGCAGCGCTCCAAAAAGGTGAGCTCCCTCATTCACTCCACAAGTCCCTTCTAGTCTTGATTCCGAAACCAGAGAGAGAACACACCCTACTGGCCTCCTATAGACCAACTGCTCTCCTGACAGCAGAATAAGGGATCATAGGCAAAATATTGGTGGACAGCTATGCCCGCTCTGGTGCACCTGGACCAAAATGCCTTGTGCCTGGTAAGAGCACATCCCAAAACATCTGTCACCTGTCCCAAATACAGGATCGGGTGAAGGCCCTCTTCCCCTGTTCCGCCTGCCTGATCCTGGATTTGGAAAAGGCGTTCAACACTCTGTTTTGGCCCTACCTGCTCACAGTGCTCCATCGCATGGAAGTAGGACCCAAACCCGAGCCTACACCAAGCTACTATGCCAAAACCCCCACCTTGCGGATGCGCCTAAGGTGTCACATCTCAGCCCCCTTCCCTGTGACTTGGGCACACATCAGGGGTGCCCGCTCCCCCCCTGCTGTTTGCCCTGGTGATGTAACCTCTGGCGGCAAGCTTGCAGGGGAAGGAAGAGATTGGGGCATTCCCCTTGTGGGAGAGTCACAGTGCTTCCTTATATGCAGATGAGCTCCTTCTTTATCTGGGGACATTGCGATTGACCTCGGACCTCTCTGGGCCACGTTGTCGGATTTCGCAGTTGCAGCCGCAGTTGCAGACTGACGATTTCACCTAATTAATTGGGTGAAATCGTCAGTCTACCCTCTTAGCCCTGACCTCTCCCCATGGGAGGTGCATGTTGGTGTCTCCAGCCTCGCCTGGCAGAAGCAAATGCCGCAATATCTGGAAGTACGCATATAACATACCTCTCAGGATCTCTATGAAGGTAACCACATCGGAACGCTGGTGGGCATATGCTTATCAGTGGGCTACAAGAAAAACTCTTCCCCTGGCTCCTATAGGGAAAATTGCATTAGAAAAAAGGGTCCTCCTTCCTTGTCTTCTTTACTATTTTGCCAATCCCCCAGCCGTCCCATGAAGCTTATTTCCTGGTGGCGAAGCTCCAGGGGTTTTCTCGCTGGACAGAGGGCAGTATCTGAGAGAATCCTACTCTGACAGCATACCATTGCCGCTGCTGACAATCCGCCAACTGCTCCTACTGGAAGCCCGGCCCGCCTCAACCTATTCCACACAAGTAACTATTGCAAAGGCCTGTATGCTCCGCATTCATCATCTGTCCTGAGGACCCCCACTATTTACTCTGTTGCTGCCGCTAGCCTGCTTGCCCTAGGGCGGGGATTATTACACCACCCGGGAGATACAGGTCTGGATGGACCACTTGCTTCTGGAGATAGATTCCCTATTACACGAAGGCCAGCTTCTCCCCTTTGACCAACTGGCAGAGGAGGGGAGTTCCCTCCAGGGCAGTTTCCTGCTCCATGGGCGAATCATACTCAACTGCCTACGCCTCTGGGACTTGTCCAGTGGGGATCCTGCAACCCATCTATTATTTCATGCAGTATTAAGTATGGACCCTGGATGACATCTTATCACCTGGATATGTAAAGCCATCCATGAACTGACCTCTGCCCCACAATCCCACTTGCGATATGAGTGGGAGGATGAGTTCAAGAGGCCACTGCACAACAAAGAGTGGGAATGCACCATGGAATTCCCAAAGAATTTGTCCCAGAACTCCCACTTCAAAAATATATAATTTTACGTATTGTACTGCACATATCTGACACCAGCGCATCTGTAGTGTCAGTACTCTAAGTAACAGTTCACCTGCCCCCGCTACCAAACAGTACAAACTTCATTCAATATTTTTGTAAGAGTTTGTCCAAAGTAGGTATGTTGGCGATGGGGCAGTATTGGTGGGGCTCAGATTCGTTGGAGTTGGGTTTCTTTAAGATAGGGTGACCTGCCCACTTTTGAGGCAGTCAGGTAAAGCGCCTTGGGTGAGTGAAGCATTAATTATCATAGTCCAAAGAGGGAGTAGGAGGGGAATTGACTCATTTAAGAGTTTGGAAGGGAGGGGATCTTTGAAGTGGTTGAAGTATTTAAAGGAGGTCAATAGATTTAGAGTGTCAGTCTTATCATGGGTCTTAAAGCTAGCCCAGGTGGCGCTGTTTTTGTGTGAGATTATTCGGGCATGATTGAAAATCAAATGGGGCATCGTGTAGGAGGGGGGCAAGTGGAAGTAGTTCAAGATTGATCCAGATATCACTAGGGATTTGAGTAGTTTTCGCAGAGAAGAAGGCAGCAAAGATTTCACACTTAGGAAGTGCTTTGTTGTTGGTGGCAGTGGGATCATTTTTGCAGGTTGATTAGTTTTTGGTTAATTTCAAAAAATGTTCTGTCGATTAGATGCTGTGTCTCATTGATTTTGGAAGAACTTTGCTTTAGAGTTCCTAATGTGCCTATTGTAGGTGCTGTGTAGTTGATGCAGGGATATGAGGTTGGCCAAGGAGGGGGGTGTCTCCATGCTCTTTCTGCGCATTTGAGGAGTTGTCGCTCTTTGTTCAGATTACAATTGAACCTTGGGTTGGAAATTTTCGAAGGGATTCTTTTTAGTTGTTTAGAGGTAAGTGTGTCCATGATTTCGGACATGGAATTGATGTAGTAGTCAGTGAGGTCGTGGGCATTTGTTATGGTGGAGAGCAGGAGCAGGTTCACGTTACTAAGAGATGAAATAGAGTGTGAGTTAATGTTATGTGTGTTGCGGATCCAGTGTTTGGCATTATTTGGTTGGCCCTTGGTTGTGATAGCTTTTATGTTTAGGGAAAGAGTGATACAGTGGTTATCTCTCCAGTCACACAGGAGAACAGAATCAACTTGTAAGGTGTTCTCTTTTGTTATGATTAGATCTAGAGTGGTGTCTTTCTTATGAATTGGGCTGTTGCAAGCCTGGACAAACTCGTGGTCCAGGAGGAAGGATTTGAAACTGTTTAGGAGCAGGTCATTGGAAATGTTCCAGTGAATGTTGAATGAACGTGCGATTATCACCTGGCGGGTGATAACATGTGTGGAGAGCACACTTTGAGTTGTTAGAGGTGGAGATGTGGATCATGAGGTATTCGCAAGAGGGCAGAGATGTAGTGTGTGATTGTTTCACAGAGAGAGAGAATATGTATATACAGGTTAAGCCACCCCCGAACGACCTGAGAGGTCTAGTCTAATGATGTCATAGCTGGGGGGAGTTAAAATGTCCAGAATGGGATGGGAGGAATCATGTAAACATGTTTCAGCAAGCATGAGGATGGTTGAGAATAAGAGTGGAAATGTCAGCCCCGTGTTTGGAGTCTGAGTGGTAATTGAGTATTGTGCAATTCAGGGATGCATTAGAGGTGGCCGAGGATGAGTGAGATGAGAAATTCAATGAGGTTATTCTTGATAATAAGCCTACTGCTGGGGCATGCTGTCCTGATAGTGTGAGTGATGAAAGCCTCGATTTCAGCGGCAGGTGCATGGGTGTACAGGTTGAATAGTTCCCTTAATAGATGCATAGTTAGATTTCTTCCAATAAAAGTATGCTCCTTTTTCTTCAATGTATAACTAAGTAATATATAGTTGTATGTGTGGTATTTTATACTTGTGATATAAACAGTGCGTGCAGAAACGTACATGTAAACAGGGCTGTGAAAAGGAGCTGTGCTGGATGACCCATCAAAAGATTTCTGACAATCCTTGGACACTAATAGACCACATACTTTTAATAGTCACAGGCTGGCCCTATTTAAGATGATGACGCTGCCATGCCATTAGTGCATCTTGCAGAACTTATACTATCAGGTTCTTCCGGAATTTGTTCTGATGGTAGAGGCCGATCTGCGATCCCTGTTGTAGAGCAGGGGTGCTCCACTTACAGCTTTACACAAATTCCAGAGGGGAATCAATGAGGGAGAGTGGCGGTCCCTGATATTAAGAAATTTTGCTGAGCTGCCCAGTTGGTCGCTGTGAATGGCTTGGTGTTTGGGGATCAGACAGAACTGGCATACAGGGAGGACAGAATGGCATGGAGCCAAAGGATACTTCCCCTTATTGTATGATAAAAAGTAGGAATGAGGTCTCTCAGTCCACACGCGAACTGTGGTAAGGGTCTGGCGAGCAGCAACAAAATACCTGGGTTGGGCGGGTAGATTAAAGAGATGACTTTGCTCTAGGATAGGGATCAGCTTCGCAGGGTGGGGGAGCTGCGTAGCTTTGATAAATGGGAACTACTTGGCCTGGAGAGACTGGGTGATGTTCGGTGAGTGCAGGCCTATATCACATTCACCGCCTTACAACAGGAATATGTCCTGGGGAAAGGAGGATGGTTGCGATGTCAGCAATTGGGACACGCGCTTTGGTGCCATATTTGCATTGGGGAAGAGCTCGTAGAGGCTTCCCCCTAGAGGATCGCCTGCTGATGGACCCATTCATTGAGAAAGCGATATTGCTAACATATAAATAAGTAGTGATCAACTCCCCAGACCCGCTGGGACGGCTTAGAGCAGCATGGGAGGGTGATCTTGGCCTACTTGATGATGAAGACTGGGTAGTGGCTCTACAAGGCCGGAGAGAGGTGGCAATACGCTCCTGCTTCAAGCTGATTAAGATAAAGATTTTACATAGAATATTTATTATACTACTCAATACTAGATCGGTTGTGGCACGCTGATGATATTTTGTGTCAATGGAGTTGTGGGATTAAGGGTACCTTCTGTCACCTACTGTAGGAATGTCCGGTAATACACATGTACTGGCTTGACATTAGGAGGATTATTGCTGAGGTGGTGGGGGTGGAGGTCCCAGTTGAGGTGAATCGGTTCTTGCTACTAACTCCTGGTGACAAGGCTTTGCCCAGATATCAGAGACTGGGCTGGCGCTGGCCGCGGTGGTAGTAAAGCGTAACATAGCAAAGAGCTGGGAAGCATCTTCTCCACCGAGGGTGGCAGATTGGAAAACTGACTTAGACTGGTGTTGGCAAGCTGAATATACAATATATCTGAGCAGGGGGTGCCCATGGAAAAGGGGAAAGATCTGGGGACCTACCAAGGTTTATAAGGAGGGATATGTAGGAATAAGAAGAGATTGCTACGACATTGTGCTAATGACTCCGTCAGCGATTGTCCACTGATCATTGCACTGATGAAATGAAAATTCACTGTAAGATGTGTCCTTGATATATTATTTTCTGAGCACTATGAAATGAAAAAAGTTTTTATTAAAAAACAAAACACAAAGAATAAATCTTAAAATTGTGCACAATCCCCGAAATAAATTGCTTTCTCAGACAAAAAAAATAAGTAAAAGTCACAGGCTTTGCAGTTCCGAATAATTAACCGTGATATTTATGCAAACAGGAATGGCTGGTAAATGTTCATTTACCATTTATTCTTCCTCCTAATTAACACTATGAGGTGACATGATATCTTCAAACTCGGTGGTGTCAATTTGTTGTTGTGTTTTAGTTTGGTCGGTGGGGAAATGCGTTTTTCCGGCGGCTTTCTGTGGCTGGGGTGCCTGGGTTTTGTGGTGAATTTGCTTATTTGAACTGTAGGCATCACATTGTTTGGAGGAGTAGCAGGCACGTATTAATGGCCTGAACTCATACCATATGTGAGGGGGCATCATGTCTCAAGACATTTCCTAACACAGGTAACATTGTTCTTTTATGGTTTTTACATGGAACAAACTTCTGTCGAATTCAACTTCAACACTGGGCCAAAATTCAAGGGATTTTTGGTGCATGAACACAGTCAATATTTTAAAGTAAACCATAAAATGCAGACTTGTCTAATAACCCTGCTTAAAGTGCATTATCTTGAGTCCTTGCCCAAGCCTCCTCGAAGCAGAGTGCTGCACTGTTCCCAGGTTAGTCTCCACCACATAAATACTCACATAGACAGAGAGGTATCTTATTTCAGATCAGGGAAGCATGAAGACATTGGATTGGATGTGGAAGCTCTTGTCTGTTGTTTGTTGTTTGTTGGCTGGGGGCCACAAAAATTAACACCTACTTTGTGCTGCAGAACCTGGATACCCTCAGGGGTGATTTGCCGCGCTCTGACAATCCTGAATGATTGCTGGGTGACATCTTGTCAACAAGCATGTCCATCATATGAGCAGCGATAAGATGACTTATTATGAGTTTATTGCATGTCATTGAGTGTTCTTCATGATGTAAGGACAAGCATTGTGCCATGTTAGTGGCTGATAGCTTCCTTCCTCTGGCTGCAATACCATTGAAAGTGCCAGAACTAGGCCTGAAGCCCAGGGAAGACCCTATTTATACAGTAAGTAGAATCTTCATCAAGGTTAGTTCAGCCTGTCTGTACTTTAACACAGCATAAGTAATGCAATCGGACACTGATAGCAAGTGCAGCGCTTCTTCCACCATAAGCTTGTCACCTTGTGGCTCTAGTGTTTCAAAATGTGCTTATTATAAGCAAGAAATGTGCTTAATATGATGAAGGATGGACATATTTTAGCCCATTGTCACTATTTTTCTTGAGTAGACCCTTGTTGCATTTTGTGGTCTGGTCTAACTCAAAAATGTTTGAGTTTTGAGCTTCTTCAAAAGCTGGACAGCCAATGAGAGACAGGCTTTGTGGGCTCCTTGCTATTCATTGGCAGATCACAGGTTAAGTGAACGGATCAACTGCTTAACCATGTGGAGGTAAACTCTGATTCACTAAAAAAATAATAGAACTCCAGGGTACATCAAGATCTAGGCTCCCTAAGAGCGGGAGATTTCCTTCTGCACTAGAGCACGCCCTTATATCTTTTAATGACTGCCTTGTATGCTTTTCGCTCACTCACAATTTATCTGCAAAGAGTAATGAGTATTTGTTTTTAGATGCATGCTAAATTATTTTTCGTGTATTTTCGGACTTTGGTAGTTTTGCGATTTATCTCGTAGAACTTTTTTTACAAAGAGAAAGTTTTCTCAGGGTTGTTTCAGAACTGACCTTATTACCACTCCTTCCCCTCTTTTCCTTTAGCTTCTTCTGATTTCTGTGACTCCCTAACTGCGCATAGACTCTACTTTCATTGGCACTGCACAGGTCTTACGCTGACATGCAAGGCTACAAACTACCTGGGCCCTCTTCTGTTCCCACTACCTTCCACCTTGACCACTCTATAAAGCCCAGGGTTGCTATGAGGGTGGTGACTGTGATGCACTTCTCAACTGTCGGTTTTGTCATTGTTGCAATGCCACTACCTTTGCTACAATGCTTATATGTGTTTAGTGGAAAGCTGGTACTGGCTGCTACTTTGCAGGATGGCACATTGCTACGTGTGGCTGGGCATGCATTACTGGACATATCACACCAATTTTACATAGGCCAGAGCTGTGACCTTACATCATGCATTGTCTTTTCTTTCATCATCCTTTACCACCGACGTTGGTGTCCTAGGTGGCTTCAACATGGCTCTACCACTTTGACTGGCTTATCTTTTGAAGTTCCTTCTCCCACTTCCTTGAATTCTGCTCTTCCACCTCCCGCGTCCTTGAATTCTGCCCTCCCACATGCCCTCCCACTCTTCTTGTTTCCTTTGTTTCTTCTGCTTCCAATTGCGCTTCACACTCCTCCAATAGAGCCATTAATTATTGCTTGAGTGTACTGAATAAATATTCAACAACTACCATCCAATACAGGTACAGTACAGACAGTAGCATATTAAGATTAAGTAACAGTAGCGCAAAGCACATATTTTTGGATACCTATTAAGTATCTTCTTTCTGTATTACACTAGCTTTCGAACATCTTTTCAAAACGAACAAATCCCATCAATAACATGGTCGGTGCTTGGGTGTGTTTGTTATTTTCAAGAAAGATGCATTTTAGCATTGCTTTCTCTAATAACTTGTTTCTTTAGATGTAATAAAACAAAATATCTCTCTACATGGTTGTCGTTTTAGGTCTTTTAAAGAGCAGGGATATCTGGATCATTGTTGCTAAAAGTAGATCCAGATCAGGTTTAAGTGCAGATCTGTGTAGGTTGTAATCCAACTAAATGGCCTTACAGTCACTAATGTTGCTAAAGAGATGCTGGTGTTAGCATTATGTGTAGGTTAATGGAATAAATAGACACTATCAATTCCCTCTGCATATTTAGTTCAACCGTTAATGATTTTTGCATTATACTTTGTCTTGAAAGATCATATTGTTGAATTAAAAATACCTACTTTTTATGAATTTGCATTTGCACTATCACCTATTACGAGCCCTTTGTTCATGGCATGGAAGTATGAAAACTAGACGCTCGCATTGCACACAGCACCTTCTGCAAATTTGCACTTGCACTAACTCTTTAAATGAACTCGATTCTGACACCACGGACTGTTATTTCTCTGGCATAAAGTTTGCAGTATTTGAAATGTATTAAATGAATTTGTAGTTGGCGTTGCAGAGGTATACGGTTGCTGTGTCATTTGCACTTAATTTCACCCGTCATAAATCCGCATTCATACCAGTGCCTGAAATGCATTGAATTTAGTTTTATAGAATTTTTTTTATCACCTCTTCTAAAAGGGTTGCATTATAACTATTTGGTTGTTATGCCATGCCATAGTGAATATTGTATTTGACCATACAATAAACTACTGATTCATTCTTAACTACTTAAGGTTGTTATTTACACCTCTGTTTTTTTCATTTTTACTTTTTTCGCACTTGTTTATCTTGGTGTATTTTGTAGCAGGTGAGGGATCCTGCTGCTGCCGTTTGACACCGGATGTATTTGCACGTAATCTGCGTGCCATGCAGGCCCGTGGGGAGTTAATAAATGGGAGTAAACCGCTCAGGGTTCATCTCTGATACAGACCAAAGGTGTACGAGAGTGTTCCATGTGCCACGCTGCGTATTGCCTGTGCAAACACCCTATTGGGCACAAGGAGGTCACCACACTGGCAACAAGTGAGCCGTGCCCCATGCTCTCCCATCAGTGAACTTCAGCGCTCCCCACCCGCGGACATCAGGACACGCTACCGGCCGGCGGTGGACCTCGCTGCTGCCACTTGTGCCGGCGATCCTGCTGCAGTAACAAGTACCCCCCCCCCTATCTGGAAACAGCTGCTGAGAGCAGGAAGACGTCCCAGGCCACTGCATCACCGCTTGCTGAGTGAGCGAGCCCCGACCAGTGCAAAGTCGCTTGTGCTCCCGTGAGACTCCCTGCCTGCAACACCAGCTCAAGAAAGGCATGAAGCAGCACTGTAGCCAAAGCCCAGGGGAATGCCTAAACATAGACCTCCATTGACCATGAAGGAAGGAAGAGAAGGAAAAAAAGAGGAAACGACTCAAAAGTAATGAAAATGACAGGGACAAAAAGGAGGGCAGAAAGAATGGACAGAGATAAGAGATAGAAAAAAAAAATATCACAATAACAGAAGAACCTCTGACAGACAAGGGTCAAGTCAGTTAACGACCCCAGCAAGCCCCTGCAAGCCCTACAACGACCCTACAGCATGTGTAGACTCAAGAAAACTACTGGACGGCGCAGTCGAGGCAATATCCAAAAGTAACTCCCCATGGCACATGTAGTTCGCGACCCGCTCCAGCACAGGCCCCCAGCACAGTACGCCCTCACCGGGGTGCTCCCACCCTTTCGGTGAACTAGAGGACCCAGTGACAGTGTCCCCACGATAGAAAATCTGGATCGAGTGGCTCGAAAATTACTTTGTCGCCACAACAGAGGCTGAAGGAGCTGTCAGGTGTTCACTGCTCCTCCACTATGCCGAAGATTAAATATTCCAATTTTTCAAACACCTACCAAACACAGGTATTGCCACAGACTAAGACACAGCAATGAGAGCACTCAATGCCCACTTCGACCCACAGCTCAACCCAGTTCAAGCTGCGCCAAGCCCAACAAGGGAAGGAGAGTCAATTGATACCTTCTATGTCAGGCTAAGCGAACTGGCGAGCATCTGCACAGCAAGGAGATCAGGGCGCAAGCCATCCAAGGATGTTAAGAAAAGGTACTCAGAGGCCTAATTCTGCGCCAACCCAACATAGCCTAGAAGATATCCTGATCTTGGCGCGAATCCACGATTTGTCGCAATCAGAGCCAGCTGAATGGACCATGCCCCCACATGAGCTCAGGAAAAAAACAGCGAATATCAAGACGGAGCGCCCTGACGCAATCCGGGTGAGAAACAGAAGTGACATGAACAGAAAACAGAAATTCTCAACAAACCAAGTCAAAGTGTGGGTACTGCGGCAGTGAAAAACACCCTATTGGTGAGTACCCCGCGCAGGGTCAGACCTGCGCCAACTGCGGAATCCCCAACCATTTCGTGGTGGTCTGCCGGAAGTAGTCCCAAGAAAAAGACGCCAGAAGTCAAAGACCACTGTCAAAGGCGGTAGGCCAGCTATCCATCATGAACATAGCACAATAGGACAACCCCAAGGGGGCAAGGAAATCATAGAGATGTCTCGAAGACTCCTCTCCCACAGAAGAAGAGACCTTTCTAATTTCCTTCATGCAGGAGCTGAAACACCACCGGGTACCGCAGCAAACATGTATCATCCAGTTAGCTGGATCTGAGTTCAAAGCTATCATTGACACAGGACGTCAGACAACTTGATGGTGATCCAGCAGAACAACTGTCTTTGACCCAGGCCACCCCTAACACACTCCCAAACCAGGATCTTCATCAACGGGAACCATTCCCAGCTGCCTCTCAAAGGGCGTATGTCTCTGCCCGTGAGGACTGAGGTGAAAGAAGTCATGACGATGATCCACTTAATTGACCAATAGGGAGACACCTTGATAGGCAGCCACACAGCCAAGGACCTGGGTGTAGCATCCTTTGCGAGGAGTGTCCGGACACTCCAAGTTGATGACCTACTAGATCAATTCTCTGAGTTATTCCCTATCAACACATCGATTACACAGGTGGCAATGAGAAACCACCGCGTCCCATTCCACCTCAGACCACTGGTGGAAAGAGAACAAGGGGTGATGGAGAAGGTGTTGGGCCTGACCCCATGGGTTTCCCTGATGGTGATTGCAGAGAAGCCCAAACAACTGGAAAAGATACGGCTGTGTATCAACATGAGGTTACCCAATGGCGTCATCAAGAGAGAGGGACACATCACACCCACCATGAGTGATATTGAATGTTTTCCCCGGACCGGAAACAAGCTTCCGAGGACCGGTTTCTGGCATTCCAGCCGTCTTCAGCCCGGCTTGCTTGAATCCAGTGGCAAAGTGAGCAAGGGACTCACGTCTGAGCATACCCTGCCACACTTATGGCGGCCAAAAGCGGTACAAAAGGGGGTGGTGATGGACGGAGCATCTGAATTAATCAAACACTCACACCCAGTCAAAAGATCTGTGTTTAATCCATCACCGTTCTTTAGCCCACTCTGCCACCCCAGTTCAGACATGGCTATATGCAAATCAGTCTGACCCTGTGCCTCATGGGAACAGCCCAGCCCGAACTGCCAAGCCATGTCTTCCCCAGACCGGAAACAAGCTTCCGAGGACCGGTTTCTGGCATTCCAGCCGTCTTCAGCCCGGCTTGCTTGAATCCAGTGGCAAAGTGAGCAAGGGACTCACGTCTGAGCATACCCTGCCACGTATGGCGGCCAAAAGCGGTACAAAAGGGGGTGGTGATGGACGGAGCATCTGAATTAATCAAACCCTCACACCCAGTCAAAAGATCTGGGTTTAATCCATCACCGTTCTTTAGCTCACTCTGCCACCCCAGTTCAGACCTGGCTATATGCAAATCAGTCTGACCCTGTGCCTCATGGGAACAGCCCAGCCCGAACTGCCAAGCCATGTCTTCCCCGGACCGCAAACAAGCTTCCGAGGACCGGTTTCTGGCATTCCAGCCGTCTTCAGCCCGGCTTGCTTGAATCCAGTGGCAAAGTGAGCAAGGGACTCGCGTCTGAGCATACCCTGCCACAATAGAAACCACAGCAATGGAGCGCACACCGCTAGCCCCTCCTCCGGATCGCCCCTCGGGACTCTGGTACTTGTAGTTCAATAGTGGATCACCCAGGTGGGTGCAAGTCGGTACTTGTTGGACTGATGAATCTCTAGACCCGATACATGTCCCGGGTTTTTGGGTATCGCCCGAGACATGGCTCGGGTTTCGGGATAACTTCCCTCATCAGTAGAGAAATGGTTAGGGGTGGAGGAAAAGGCCGCCAAACAACAGTCAATGGCCTCGATGCCCGAACAGGCATGCAGGGCAGCATCCAGGAGCCCGTCGGCTCAAAGCTCAAGGGAGCCAATCAATAGAAACCACAGCAATGGAGCGCACACCGCTAGCCCCTCCTCCGGATCGCCCCTCGGGACTCTGGTACTTGTAGTTCAATAGTGGATCACCCAGGTGGGTGCAAGTCGGTACTTGTTGGACTGATGAATCTCTAGACCCGATACATGTCCCGGGTTTTTGGGTATCGCCCGAGACATGGCTCGGGTTTCGGGATAACTTCCCTCATCAGTAGAGAAATGGTTAGGGGTGGAGGAGAAGGCCGCCAAACAACAGTCAATGGCCTCGATGCCCGAACCGGCATGCAGGGCAGCATCCAGGAGCCCGTTGGCTCAAAGCTCAAGGGAGCCAATCAATAGAAACCACAGCAATGGAGCGCACACCGCTAGCCCCTCCTCCGGATCGCCCCTCGGGACTCTGGTACTTGTAGTTCAATAGTGGATCACCCAGGTGGGTGCAAGTCGGTACTTGTTGGACTGATGAATCTCTAGACCCGATACCCTGCCACACTTATGGCGGCCAAAAGCGGTACAAAAGGGGGTGGTGATGGACAGAGCATCTGAATTATTCAAACACTCACACCCAGTCAAAAGATCTGGGTTTAATCCATCACCGTTCTTTAGCCCACTCTGCCACCCCAGTTCAGACATGGCTATATGCAAATCAGTCTGACCCTGTGCCTCATGGGAACAGCCCAGCCCGAACTGCCAAACCATGTCTTCCCCGGACCGGAAAAAAGCTTCTGAGGACCGGTTTCTGGTTTCAGATGTGGGTCCCGGGGTCACTATGTCACTGGATTCAAGCTATACTGGCTGATGAGGGGTGATGCCCCGAAACTGGTCCCAGGATTCAAGTTTCCAATCCAGGGAGGACCTGGCTTGGCAGTTTGGGCTGGACTGTTCCCATGAGGCACAGGCTTGAAACTGATTTGCATATGGCTGGGTCTAAACTGGGGTGGCATGGTGAGCAAAAGAACACTGGATTTAACTCAGATCTCTTGACTGGGGGTGAATGTTTGATTTTATCTGCATTCCATCTATCATAAGTGTGTCTTTTGCATCCAAAATAACCAAGTAAGCAGCGAGTGGTGCAATGAACAGGCTAGGATACAGCATTGGGCCAGGCCAAGATCACTGCAGCCCGGAGATACCGTCATCCTCAAGGACCGCCGCACAGGGTTGAAATTCAGGACCCCAAATGAACCTGGACAGTCACGGCGAACAATGGCACACAGATGGTGGCCCCGAAGGGTCCTGAGGAAATAACACAAAATATCTCCTGGTTTAAAGAGGTTACACAATCTCCCTCTGATCCAGACCTGACGACGGAGGAAGACAACAGCAGATAACAAAATTATGTTTCAGAATGCTTTTAAAAGATTAGTTAACTCTTCATTTAAATGTTCTCCCATCTCAAAGTGTTGCTTTTGCACACAGCAGGCATCTTGCTCCCAGTGGCTGGTAGACACAGTGCCATATTTATAACTTAAAAGTGCATAAAAATGTTCCATCAAGTGTAGAAAAATGTTCCTTACTTTGAATGTTTTTGCTGAACATTTTACTACACTTTACATTTTTCCCATGTAAAAAGAAATGGCTATATGTTTGTTTTATACATGTAGCAATGCCACCTATGGTGAAAGGTATGTCCTGTACTACAAGGACATACGACTCAGGCTCTCAGTCACCCATAAACATCTATCCCATTCGTTCGCACACATGTTTATACATCCCCACAGCAGCCATCCTTCATAAATCTGTTATGGGAGGAAAATGAAACAAAGGAACACCTAAAAAAAATACAGGTAAAAGCAATGCAAGCCAAACTGTTTGTCTGCCCCCAGAGAGACCCAAGTTTCATTAAAGCTAAATGCTCTGTGTTACCTACCTTTGAAAGATCACAAATATATCACAAACTATGTAGGAGTCAAGTGAACAACACACACAGTTCTAATGATTATTAAAAGATGATCCTGTATTGCCATATTTGGAATTGCATCTGCATTCCTTTTGAACTGTCCCTCAATCTTGGGTGCCTGGTGAATGTGGTTCTGTAAGGTAAGGTGAGTGTTATGTTGCTTTGCCAGTTTGGAGCAGGAATAGAGGGCCTGCATATTGTAAAACAAAAAGGATATCATAGAATCAAAGAGAAAGAAAGACGTTAAACTTCATAAGGGGTGCACCGAGAAGATTTAGAGGCAGCACAAGAGAGAAGAGGACTCCTTTATGCACTCATTCATTTTATGACTGATGTGTGAACAATTTTGCTGAGAGCAATTTTACAACTACCAAAAATCACACAAAAGTGGGCGCACGTAACTATCTATATCCGGCTGATCAAACTAGCAACGGTCATGATCATCAATTCATTATCATAAATCATAACAATAATATGCATCCTAACAGCACATGCATAATGTTATGATCATTTATGACCACATGTCTGTCTCCAGTTACCTAAAACCACAGGGCCCCTACCCAACCACCACTTAGTTTCATATTTGTAATGGTTTCCTTGTAATGCATGCGATGTAATGGATGTTGCATTGTAAAAGTTTTGTTGTAAGGGTAGTGCGTTGTAAAAGTTGCGTTGTAAAGGTTGTTTCCCTGTGATTAATATTGAATGTGTGTCCTTGCTTTAAAGAACATGAACATAGATATATGTTTTACAAAAAAATGTGAAATCCTCTGACGCGGGATTGAACACAGATGGTAGAGTTCACGAAAACTGCATATTCTTCATCTATTTCCTACCAACACCACTATACATCAGGGAGCTATTCAGTTATATGTTTTTCTCTTTACAGTATGATCCATTTACAGTAATTTATTGAACCCGATCTGCAGTCATAGGCAAAATATTGTAAAGGAAATAAAGCTTTGTGACATTTCATATTATGCCTTGAAAGGCATGTACATATGTTTTGGGAATCATGTTCTTTTCCATTTAATAGTCTACATGTATATATGTGAACATGGGCACTCACATATGGGTGTGGGTGTCTTTGAGTGTCTGTAAATGTGTGTGATATCAATATCATTTCTCTAGGATGATGCTTCACTTCTCTCCAATCTTACTTCACTTTCTGCCCTACATCTGCATTTTCTCTTAATCACCACCTCCCCTCATTAAATGCTTTTCATTGTTCACCTTTCCATCTTTCCCTTCCACTCTACTCTCACATGCTCCCCACTGTCTGCTTTTCTTCCCTTGCCTTTCTCCTCTTTTCACTTTTCCTTCTCATCACGTTCTACTCTAATCTTGCAATCCCAATCTCTGCTTTCCACATTTCTCTTCACATTGTCTACTGCATCTATCTTTGCCTTTAGAGAAGCTTGCAGCTTTGGCTACACTGGAAAGCGCAGACTGATGGGTAGCGTAGCTGAAATTATGCTCCCAGTTCATCGTTCGTGCAGTTTATACTGCGCATGACATAACAACACACCTGCCCTTGCCCCACCCTGAAGACCAGACACTGGGGCGCGCCAAAGCAAGCACACTAGCAGCATGCACCAAATCTGAATGTATAGCTGCACAAGCCTCGCTCGAGGCTGGGGCTTTTTAATGGCCTGTGCACAGTGATGGCTGTGCATGGGGGAAAAATTCAATAGACCCGGCCCTGAGAAATAGGTGCCGGTGCTCAGCACCTGAAAGCACCTGCACAAATTAAGCACTGGAGCCAACCAAACCATCATACACACTTAGAGGAGTGCAAACCACTCCTCACTCTGCTCCAGCAATACTGAGCACATCCCTCTACCTTAAACCCAAATAACCACGTTAATGACCCGCTACCATCCCACTGCCTCGCAGCTGCATCCCAATACATTGTTCCTTGCTGGACTGCAATAATCCTCTCTCCAGCAGGGTTTGATTCCTGATCCCTTGAAAGCCGGCCATGTCCTCCCTATTTTAAAAAAAACATCAATTTATCCAGCCTCCCCTGACAATTTTAGACCTATCTCCAATATCCCGCTATTAGCCAAGGAATTGGAGAAGTGTGTGCAACAGCAACTATGTCAGCGCATCAAAAACTTCCACCTACTTGATGACTTCCAATCAGGATTCAGACCGGGGCACAGCACTGAAACTATCCTCCGCCTTCGATGCGGTCAACCATGAAAAACTACTCGAACGCCTCAACCTCAGGATGGGTCGGGATGGTGTGGTCCTAGAATGGTTCAGGTCCTTCCTCCACAACCGATCTCAGAGATTCCTCATTAACGGCAACCTATCAGCTCCCACCCCGCTCACGGTTTGAGTCCCCCAAGGTTCAACCCTGTCCCCCACCCTCTTTAATCTTTACTTAGATCCACTCACCGAAGTTCTTCGTACCGCCAACATCTCCTACCATATGTACGCGGACGATACCCAAATATACATCAATATTTCTTTGCTTGAGGAGATCTTCTCTCTGAATGAGACCCTGAAACTGACTGTCCAATGGCTAGCCACTAACCAACTCAAACTCAACGCAAAGAAAACTGAATTTCTCCTAATCTCCTCTTCAAAAGCCAACCCGGAGATTCAGATTTGGATCAAGGCCATCACAACCCTAAACTGCTAGCCACCATTGTGGACTCTGCCAAATCCCTGGGCATAATCCTCAATGGTAACCTGAACATGCAAGACCACCTTAACTCAAAGGCTAAAACAGCCAGATTCCACCTGAACTACCTATGGAAGCTGAAACTTTTCATCGATGCTCCTGTCTTTAAAATGGCAGTTCAAGCTGTAGTCATCTCCAGACTGGAATATGGATGTTCCACCCTTACAGGATTACCCAAGATCTCCTTAGCACCTCTAAAAGCCTGCCTTAACGCGGCCGCCAGACTACTCACCGGCACCAGGAAATTCAACAACATCTCTCCACATATGAAAGCGCTGAACTGGCTCCCTCCAGAGGCCAGAATTCAGTTGAAACTGGCATGCATTACACACAAGGCTCTATACACAAACTCCCCTGCTTATCTGGCACAGAAACTAGCAGTATCTGGAGGAAGCCTCTTACTCCAACCTGCCTTTTTTCAGAAAAAATGAACCTTCAAGAGGGCGTTCACTGGGGCAGCACCAATAATTTGGGGCTCTTTCCCACCCGCCATAAGAAGAATCCCTTCTCAAGCACATTTCAAGAAGGAGGCCAAAACCTTCCTCATGGGTAAATTCCTTGTCTAGGGCCTGCCCTTAACCACCACAATGTGCCTGATGAATTATTTAAGACTATCGCTTCTTCCCCAGATCACCAATTCTCCCCGTAGAGAAAATGTGGGGTCTTTGTTTTTACTGACTCTAACTATGATTGTAACCATACACTTGTATCCCCTTTTTTCCCCTATGTTCTCAGCACCCTTGCCAAACTTTTTGTATATTTCTGAATAAAGCGCTCTGATACCCTCACGGGTCAAGTTCGTGCTCTATAAAACACTAAAATAAAAAACTAAAAAATAACCCCCCCCGACCTGGCTCTGAGTCCCACATAGAAAAATAAAATGATAATAAAGTCCTATTATTATCATTTTATTTTTTGCACTGCTGAAATAGCTGTGGGGCAATGCTCCTCTGCCTTAGCTCAGGAGCTGCCACTGATTGACAGGCTTCTTGGCTTAGCTGCTTTGGAGCACCACGTGTCAGTTGGGCTGTTTTACGGTATGTCTTCTTGGCATTACTTCTGAGTGCCAGTCATGAGTTTCTACGCAGAACCAGGGTCGAGTTCAAGAAGACAATTGCTCTGTGTTGCTTAGACACAGCTATAATTTAGTTCAGACCCTGTCCATTGAGGATCAACAACTTTCCTTTTAGTTTAGATATGTTCCAGGCCAGATCTACTTACTTTAGTAACTCTTTCTATTGAGACCTTCCTAATCCATTATGGAAAATAACACTTCTTGTTCTCTCTCTGCTTACTGTTCCAGGTGATTTCTATTTCAGAGTATAAAATGTAACTAGTCAGTCTGATTCATGCAGCGCAACTGTATCTCTGGACTCATTGCCCGTTCCAGTGTTCTTCCGGTTTCCTTCTTGCTTGTGCTATATATGTATGCTGCTCTTGATCTGACTGTATTCTCAGAAGATTTTTTCTATTGTTTATTTTTTCCTTCAAGACCTTTAGTTTTGTCAGTCTGCTACCATTTACACTTTTCATCCAGTTACCATTCTGAGCTCACAAGACCTGCACTTGATCTTATAAGTTGGCCATAATCTAAAAAATAAATTGGCCCATGGAACAAAGCTTGTGGTCAATATTCCATGAGGAGTATGTGTCTGTGTGAAAGACTTTTAAATTTGAGTGGACAAACAATTAAAAAAAATTTTATTGTTGGCCTAAGCGGCAAGTAACACTGAGTTTTCATGAAAAATTTCAAGTTTTTGATCTAATGTATTTTTATTAATGTAAGGTGATAGGTGTCTATTAGGGTTAATTTAAAGATGAGTATACAATGGTGACTGGGTATTTCAAATGTTTTATGAGAACCTTTGTACACATAGGGGTAAATTCTGTCGCCAAAACATCACCACGGATGAGAGCGACAACTAACGCTAATGAGATGCAGAGTAGGTGTTCCGGTGCAAAAACACACAAAGACACCACTTCCTAAGATACTCAACGACCAGCCAGATCCGTGATGCCATCCAAAAACAGACAATAAGGCGCATTAGCAGCAGGGATTGAACACCTGCCTTTTACTGGTGTTAAGCAGGATGACAACCTGCAGTGTGAAAGGGAGCCCAGCCCAGAGCCACATCTGAAGACAAACACATGTAATGGAGCCACTGATCATGCAACTCGGATACCCAAGAAGGCTACAACACCCACCTCCACCACCCCCAGGATCCCACCCCCCGGACTACTCCCCCCCGGACAACCACCTAGGCAGTGCAGAACAAGACAGCGGACATTCCTAAAATGCACCATCCTCAGAGACTCAACGCCAGAGGATGCTATTGCCCTCTACAGACTCAAAAGGACAACCATCCTATGCATCCTGACCCTCATTGCCCACAGGCTGACGGTACCAACACAGAGGAGAACCAACATTCCTCTGCAGATAAAGCTGCTATGTGCCGCACCTGTTGGCCTCTGGTACCTCCAGTCCCAACCAACAACTGCCAGAGTCAGAGGAGTCGCACGGCCAGCCCTATCAAACTTCCTCACACATGTCTTGGATGCATGTCCACAAAAGCAACGGTGAGTTCGTGTATCCGGACCACACGCTAGTTAAACTTTGCAGTGTTCCTGCACAAACAACTCCAACGCCAGCCGTTGCTTGACACCTCTGTGCCCCAAGTCCAAGATTGTAGTCACTGAAATGGGGGTGCACCAGGTCATGAAGTCCAGTAGTCAATAGTAGTGTAAAAACTGTTCTTTATTACAAATACATAAATCAACAATTCCCAAAAAATCAGCCAAGGCGTTTCATTCCCAACGGGGAATTTCATCAGGGCAACTTTTGGATTTAATTAACTGCATATGCTGTGGGGACTCCCCAATGCAATCCCATATTCCGAAAGTCAGCATTCCAAAACCTGTTGGATAAATGGTGACAATGGTCAAGCGTCCGTATAGTCACAAAGGCAATTTGGTACAGTGAATTGTACCTGGACAAACCGGAATGCTTACAGGTATGATTAATCCTGCATAAAAAGACTGTAACAGAAGTTCATGTGGTCGTAACCTTCGTAGGAATGAAAAGGAAGGTTACGACCACATGAACTTCTGTTGCAGTCTATTTATGCAGGATTTATCATACCTGTAAGCATCACGGTTTGTATCAGCTTGATACCCCTGCACTTCCCCAACACTGCACAGGAACAGCTGGAAACAAAGCAAGGGAGCTACGTCATAGCCACCTTCCCACACGTGTTGGCCCAATTGACAGCACACATGTAATACTTGTGCCCCCTGCCGACACTGCACACAATCACCGCAACAGAAACCACATGCATTCCATCAATGTGCATGCAAAACTGGACCACCAGGGCCTGTTCACCAATGTTCCCAGGCAGTGTGCATAATTCCTACTTCTTCCGCAAGTCCATCACCAACCAGCGCTTTGAGGATGGAACCTATGGCAATGCACTGCGTGTGGGTTAATACCAACTTAACACACCACGTGCCTCAACTCCACATTCATACAACTCACAACTGTGGGAATGCACACATAAAAAAATCACATACAACAAGCGAATCAACAAGCCCAACTACCAGACACAACAACACAAGTAACTGTGGTAACCCCGGCGAGCTATGTTGACAAACCATCCACGGCATGGCACCTCTGCCACACAATTGCAGAATGTGGGGAGAGGTGCAAACCAAGTATCTGCGAAGGAGACAAGTGACCCATCAATGAGAATGTACACAATGCCAAATGTGGCGGTGATGTGCTGGACATTCTTCAGTATGCAGAGCACCGACATGTCCATGTTGTCATACACTGCTGTTGGTTGTAATATTGTAGACAGTGGACACAAACAGGTCACCTCAGGCAGTGGGGAAGACCATGGACATGTAGCTTTGTTGACCACCCCTGTAAGCATGAGCGGAGTGGCCTTGGCTGTTGTATGTCATGAATAAATAGCCTGGGGCTCTGGGCGTGGTTCAGTTCAGGGATGGTGTGGCGGGATGGACGATAGCACGAGAGATTTAGATCTGGGTAACAGTGGTTTTATTGATTTCAGCAATCGCCTTCGCGGCGTTACATTTCGATAGTATGGTAAGGGAGGCTCAGTGTCTCGACGCGCCGGGGAACTTCTCTCCTTTCGTTGGTCCGCGCCGTTTCTTCCTCCCTCCCGTGGACTTCTGGGAGTTGTGGTCCCTCTCGAGTCCGTCGTGGCCGCTGTGTCTCAGGAAATAAACAAGAAAGAAGAGACCCGCTTTAGTGGAATGCTCGGGTTCTTCTAACGTGCATAGGGGAAGGGAGTGAGGACAAACACACGTGCATCCGAACCCTTCCTCGTGCCGGTGGTGCGTTGTGGGGATTTGGGGAACAGTGAAGGGAGGTCGCTGTCGGGTGCTCTATGGAGGTTTAAGACCTCTTCTCCCTGCCCAGCCCACGATACGATCACGTACCTGGCTGAGCCACACTTCCCTCGAAGCGTGGCTGGGCGAAGCGCCTTGTCGTTGGCCTACTGGCTCTCCAGTCGGTGGTCTCGCCTCCTCGGTCGCTTCTCCACCGGTCTCTTGCTGCGCGCCTTCCGTGCCTTCACTCCTCCGTACAACTCCGCCTCTGCCTCACGCTTCCTCTTCCTCTCCGGGTGTCGAACACACTGGAGTCCTGGGGGAGCCGGTATTTACTTCCATCGTCCAGCTGACCAGGGGGCGTATCCGGGCTCGAACTCAGCCCAGTTAAAGAAACAGTCCCCTTCGTTTTCTTGTGGGGCTGTCGGAGTGAGTGCATGAAGTCTCCCCCTTCCAGTCTTCAGGCCGCTGCATTGGAGAAAAAGACGGGTCAAGACATGGAGGGGGTGTAGGTGAGGGAGGACCCCCCTCCGCCCCGTCACAGATGGCCACCAATGTAACTATTGCGTGCGTCTCTGTGTCTGCCATATCCTGTCCATAGGCCTACACACACGTGGCCGACCACCTTCAACAGACAGATTTACAGTGGAGACGAGGTGGCTACATCCTGGGACTCTGGGCATGGTTCATTTATGGGCTGGACAAGTAAGTAACTAATGAGTGTGTCTCTGTTGTAGTGCCAGCGCCACCCGAACCGCAGTCGGCAATGTTGCATTCTGTGACTTCAAGTCCCACAACATGAGCAACATGGACGTAAGGGGGAATCACTGACCCTACATACATCCATACTTTCTTCTTGAATGATCATAGATATGACGCATCTGAATGTTTATTCACATTCAGTGGAGTGTTGAAGCTGGAGCAGTACTGGACCATGCAAACCCCACTTCACATTGTTGGCCCGTGCAGGGCCAGCCAGAGTCTTTTAGAGAATGACAAGTTCATCGGAAGAGGAAGAGTTGAGTCCGCAGTCGAATTGCTGTGTCATTGGTAACCAAACAGAATATGGCAGTCCATGTCGAGGTCAAAGGTAAGTGGCGCAGATTGTATCGGGGGACAGTGGAAGGTGATGATGCAAAGGGCAGAGCCAAGAAGGAGCAGGCCATATGGCGGAGATGAATGCTACTGCGTCCTTCGTACCACTGAGGCAGAATCTTCTGCATCTTCATCCTCTAATGTGTCTTGTGCCTCACATGTGGGTGGTGTTGTTTTGTCTGCATTACTGTGTGGCAGTGACAAATCAGGGGCCGTCGGTGGAATGTCTGCCGCATTGTATGGCGCTGACACTTCAGGGGGCAGAGATGTGGAAGGAGTGGTAGCAGCAGCATTCATCTGCACCAGGACTTGTGGCAGCATGCCATGATGAGGGTCTGCAGGGCATGGAAGAACCCAGCTACCTCTCGCTGGTGTGCAGCCATGGCAGCCATTCTTTCAGCCTTTGACCGCTCTATGTTCTCCATGATCCTCCACATGTGTCCCAACTCCCGGCTGACATCAATCTGACTAGACAGTTGTTCTTGTCTCCGAGTCAGGACTCCAGTGATGTCAGCCATGGATCATTGGATAGCATGGAGCAGACTGTGGGTGTCCGTTAGTGACTGTGAGTGGTCCCTGATGGGACTTAGACACCAACGTATGGCATCTAGTTTGGCTGCCATGAGGTCAAACCCCAGCCCAACACATGGCGTTGGAAGGCCATGGGTTGTTTGTGGGGGTTCTGGGAGACAGCCATGGTGGTGGGTGCTTCCTGCTGTGTGGCCTGTGCAGGGGGTGGGGTCTCCTCGATGCAGCTTGACTGCCCGGCTCCTAGAGGTGGGGTGCCAAAGCTGTCCATGAGCTCTTGGAGGGCATCGTTTTCAAAGGTGTGGAGGTCCTCTTTGTCATCAGTGAAGAGATGTTCGGTCTGCTCTGCAGGAGGTGTTGATTGTCCCTCTGCAATGTGAAGGGGAGATGCAGTTTAATATTGTGTTCACATGTATGTTGACGTATTGTACAAGTTTACATACAGACTGCATGACAATGTACATTGTGATTGTTTGGGAGGAGCTGCCTATTTGATGCGGAACAATGGACATTTCGACAACATCACGGATGTGTGTTTGTACTTGTACATTGTCATCTCACAATTTCCTGCTATGCCAAATGTGATTGGCCAATTTCTACACACAAGCGACACCAGTTGTGTCCTCTGTTCTGTTGTGCATGTGTTGCAGTTTGTACCACATTGTTGTCAATGTTGATGTGCTTTGCATGTTATGTGTGTGTGCTGCATTTTGGGAGAGTCGCCACTGCAGCTCTGATTTTGCTGCCCCTTATCCCTTTCAGACGGTGTTCCATTGACTTCTTTGATTATACAGTGCTGAGAATTTTGCATACTTGGGTACATTGGGCTCTTGGTTGGATATGGGAGTCTGGGGCATGGTTTGTCCGCAGATGTGTTGTTGACGTCAGGGGTTATTTTTGCATGTGGATGTGTCAGAGTGTGACCTGCCCCTTCACGGATGTGGTCCACAATCAGCCACCTCAGTGTGGTGGCGTGCAATATGTCATACTATCTTGACTGCAGCAATGCTAATTGTCATGCAGTGTTACTTCCATTGTCAGGGTTGCTCACAGACACGCCGCTTTGCTGGATTTGGCACATATGCATGGGTTGGTTGTGAGATTGGTGATGTGTGGGAAGGGCCCCATCTGGGCGCATAGTTGACGGGGGCCTACTTGCTGCTTCTAGGGGTGCTGTAGTGTGCCAAGGGAATGAGGGACATGCTCCAGAGTCATTGTGGGTGTACACTGTGCAATACTTAATTGTGCATGTGTGCCATTGTGGCCCTCTCCCCCCATCCCTGGTTATTACTCACCCTGTTGCTGTTATGTCTGGTCATGTCGAGCAGTGTCCGGTCCCCCAACTCCTGCCACCGTCTTCACACTGATGACTGTGGACACCATCTCTTCCATCTCATCCAGTTCCTCCTGCAGTGCTGCCTTCTGGTTGTTGCAGAGTTTCTGCTTGGTTTTGCGCCTCACATCATTCCAGCGTCTCTTGACCTCTTCCATTGTCCTCCTCAGCACTCTGACTGCATTCACCTTGTCCACGATGGACTGCCATATTCCATTTTATGTTGCCAATGACACAGTGGATGTGACTAACAGTATTTGATGGTGTTCTACCACCTCCATTATCAGGATCCGGTTTTCCTGCGGACTGAACCGTGTCTTCCTCTTCTTCTTCTCCTTACCCTTCCCTGACCCTGAGGTCCCAGGCTGGTCCTCCGTGGGGCTTGTGGGGTTCTCGTTGTCCTCTGTACTTGCTCCGGCTACCTCAATTGTGCTTCGTAGTTGTTTTGGTTTTGTTTGTGTTTTTTTTCTACTTTTATAGTGATTTTTCTCATCTGACGTGTGTGAATTGCAGGCTTGTCGCTGAATATTGCAGATTTTTTTTATCGTGCTTGGCCCCTCGCAACTTTTTTCATGTTCGGTTTAGATTTTTATCCCCGTTCCGGTGATTTTATCGCTGACATTTGATACATTATCGGGACACTATCGCATGTTACCACAGTGTTGTGAATAGGACCTTAACACAGAGTTATTTTCCCGCAATAGATATGAAACATTGCATCATTAACCTATTTTGGTGAAGATTATCGCACGTTCTTGAGAACATCCCCCATATTTTTTAAGAATTGTCACATCACACCAGATGGTGACAATCAGGGCCCGATTCCGATCTCGGTCGGAAGGGCACCGAATCGGGTTTGGCAGTAGTGGATCCGATTCGAAGGTTGAATTTCCATTCGAGTCTTACACGGGCCCGGCCGTCGAAGTACGATGCGAATAAACACAAAATCTCCATCTGAATCGTTTCCTGGTCCGAACTGCTCCGTATGCCTCGTCCATAAGCAAACCGTGCTGTGCAATGGAGGTGAATTCCGACTGAGCCAGTACGATGCTAGATTCGGACAGCCGGATCGAGTCGGAGCTTCCAGTTCACAATAGCTCCCGGAGTTGTACTTTGGGGGTCCGCATCAGACCCCCTGTTACCCGCAGCCTTACAACTGCAACAAGTTATCTTATTTTACAAATTCCTTTATTTTGATTTCTTTTCTTCACAATGACCGCAGTAGCCAACGCGTTTTGTCCTGCTTGAGGACTTCTTCAGGGCTCAAATGAATCGTCTTCTCGGTGAATACCCTTTTTCTTATCAGTTCTAGACAACAGCTCAAAATAATGGTTCTGTGTAACTGGTATTTCTGAAATCCTTAGATAGAAAAAACGATTTCAAAAGTTGCTTGTCACCCTTTTCTATGGATATTTGTAAATGCTCCGGTTTCCTGTAATTAAAAATGGACGATCCAAAGTTAATGACTCCCTAGCCCCTCGGTCCAAAGCTTTGCCATATTATGTCAAAGAAACCCCAATAGGTTGTATCCAGTTCTGGTAAACTTCTACATTTGTACAACGCGATCCGGGAGGAGTGTCCCACTTTCAGTCTGCAAACAGTCAAAAGACTGTTTGCAGACAGAAAGTGGGACACTCCACCTGGAAGAAGTCCTCAAGCAGGATGAAACGTGTTGGCTACTGTGGTCATTGTGCAGAAAATAAATCAAAATTAAGGAATTTGTAAAATAAGATAACTTGTTGAAATTGTACACTTATTCTATACTCGTTCTTGTGTGCTGATCAAATCTCACATCCTCTGTATACCAGGTCCAACCTTACCACTCTCAAAAGGGTGTTTCCATTAAGAATAATTCAAGAACTCCTTCTATCACCTTGGTGTTTTAACGGTAGACACCCTAAGTCCTATAGGTAAATCAGACATCGGTACTGTGCTCACTATGCCATAGGACTAGGCAATACCTCACTGAGGAGATCTAAGTAAGTCAAAATTGGTCTGTGGTTACATGTGTTCCTGTCTGGAACAGACATGGCATGGCACTTTGGGCTAAGTGTTTTCTATTGGAGCAGGACCAAGACTATTTTGCATAAGGTTGGTCTTTGTATACGCTGTCCCAGTGGGCAAAAAACTATGGTCTGGAATACTGTCTGAAGCAATTGCCAGTAGCTGAGATGAATTCATGCATTCCTTCCATCACCTTTTTTAAACATTTCCTATTGGCATGTTTGCCAAAGTGGAGAACTGCCCATAGTGCAGAGAAAATTATATTCTTAGATGTAATATGCATAATAGCCTAAGAAACGCTTTAGAGAAAGAAAGTATCCAAAACCTGAGTTAAGATATTTTCCTCCATTCATGTAATTCCCAATGCAAGATCCTATGCTGCAAGAATCACAGCACCAATACTCCAACAACATATCTATTACTTTATCAAAAATCAGAGACTATTCTGTTACCACCCACCTACAGATAAGGTATGAATTCTCCTATGAATGGAACTAAGGGTGTTTCCTAAAGACTGACACAATGCATCTTTTATTTTTCAATGGGACAATGTTTGCTAATAAACCAGTGGGTTGTTTTTCAACAATAGTAAGGTGCACCAGGAAAGAAGTCAATGTTCCATTTGATTTTTCCATCCTCTTCTTTTATTGATCATATATACTATACAAGTTAAAATCCAGCCTATGCGTTTCGTTCCATGTTACAAAGGATCTTCATCAGGGATGAAAATAATCACATAACAAACTACATAAATAGGTGTATATATATATATATATATATATATATATATATTACCTACTGGCGGTCGCCAGTATGTAGTTATAGTTAGGACCTAGTTTCCATAGGAAATCCGCAACATTCTATTGGGAATAACTTTGACACCAATTGAGGAATTTGCTTGTAATTTTCGAAAATTTTAGCCAGCTCCGCTGCGCACCTTCCTTGAAAGTCTCGGGTATATTCGTCAAGCGGGGGCCGAGAAAAAAGGGGGTCCCAAAACGTGTTTTCCCCATGTTAATTTCCATAGGACTTTTAGACACGGCTACAGCCCGAACCGCTGAACGGAATTACACCAAACTTGGCAAAATGGTAGAGTCTGGTACGCAGATCACGCTTTTGGTTAAATAGTGTAAATCCCTCCAGTAGTTGAAATCAATTATAAATCTATAAGCGCGCACCATGCGCGCACCATGCGTGCACCTTGCCGTGCACGAGCTTCATGCTGATTGGCTGCCACTGTCTGTCAACACTCCAAAACAGAAATGGATGGCAGCCATCTTGTGCTTCAGTAGACTGAGGCACAAGAAAGCAGAAAAAAAGTGTAGAACTCAAAAAGGGGGCAGGGTAGAAGCACCCTGACCCCCTAGGCCTGCTCAGGGGGTCCCACAGGGAGATGTCATCAGTGATGTCATGAGTGATGTCACTGACTATGTCATGAGTGATGTAATATGTGACGTCATTAGTAGTGCTTTGCGGGCGCGCCAGTTATAGTGAGTACAACTAACTATAACGTGGGAATTTCAATGGTTTTGTATGAGTAAATTGTCCAGCTAACTATAACTAATATAAAACCTATGGTTTTTTCAATGAATATATACATATTTATATATCATGGATCCATTAGACATAATTAAACAAACTCATCATACACATGGTTATACTAACAAACATAGACAAAAGCTGTTTCCCTATAATATATAAGTAATCCACATATAAATATTACAAATCCTAGGGGAGGGGGGAGGTATGCAATGCAGCAAGGCAAGTAATGGATGTTAATGTCAAATGTCGTATGTCAAATGTCAAACATTCTTGTATAGCGCACAACTCACCTTGAGGTCTCATTGCGCTAGCAGCGAAAGGACGATAGGACAGACAACAATCCGAGACTAATTGGCTACTGGGGAAAAAGCCAAGTTTTAATTTTTTTGCGGAAACATTTGTGATCAATTGTGGATGAAATATGTGCAGGTAATTTATTCCATAGCATGGGGGCAAGGTATGAAAAGGAGCGGCCACCGTTGCGCTAGGTTCGAATGGGGGGGCTGAACAAGGTAGAATTTAGAGCCTGACGTTAATGATCTTCCCGGTGTATACAATTTAAGTTTGTTTTTAAATAGAAAGGGCCAGCATCATACATTGTCTTGTGGGCAAGACTTATAATTTTGAGATGGCATCTCTGTCGGACTGGGAGCCAATGAAGGGTCCGCAGATTAGAAGTGGATGGAGATCTGTGGGGAAGATTAAGGGTAAGCCTAGCTGCAGTATTCTGAAGAATCTGGAGCTTGGAAAGCAGATTTTCATTCAGGGCGGTACGGGGCGTTTCTGTAGTCTAAACGACTGATGATAATACCCTGCACCAGCGGTTTTCTTGCCTCAATGGGTAGCCACTTAAATATCTTGCAGAGATTGCGCATGATTCCGTAGCCGACCCCTAAAACCTGATCGATATGGGATTTCATAGGCAGAGAGCTGTCAATGGTGATGCCCAGGTTTCGTACTGATAACTTGGGGAAGGGACACGCTCCTAATTCTGGAGGCCACCAATCATGCAACCAGAATTCCTCAGCTCTTCCAAACAAGATAATTTCAGACTTGTTGCTGTTTAGTTGTAGCTTGTTTGTACTCATCCATTCATTTATTTGGGTCATACAGCTCTTAAAACCAGATCGGGTGCCGACATAGTCAAAGACACAGGTGAGGAGCAATTGGGTATCGTCGGCGTAAGACACGGTCTCAAAGCCTTATGAAGTAATGATCGCCGCTAATGGAGTTAGATAGAGGTTGAACAACATGGGGCTTAGAATTGAGCCCTGTGGGACCCCAACAGTCACTGGATGACTACATGAGGTTATGGTGTCCACAGCAACAGAGGTGGATCTGTCTGCCAAGTAACTCTCAAACCAGTCAGAGGCTTTCCCTCTGATTCCCATCTCCCACAGTCGATGTTTCAGTATACTGTGGGAGATGGTATGGAAGGCGGCAGACAGATCTAAGAGAACCAAAACAGCTGATTGCCTTTTTCCAGAGTTAGCCTTATGTTGTCAACAATCTCAACAACAGCTGTCTCGGTACTGTGAGCGGCCCGAAAGCCAGACTGTGAGGGGTCAAATATACCGTGTTTCTCCAGCTGGGCGGTGAGTCGTTTATTGACTAGATATTCTAGTACCTTCTCGAAGTAGGGTAACAGAGAGATTAGGCGATAGTTGGCCGGAAAATTGAGGTCGGCCAAAGGTTTCTTAAGAATTGGCTTAATTTGAGCCTGTTTCCATCTTGTTGGAACCTTGGCTTGCTTTACCGACATGTTGAAGATTTGGGTTAAGGCCGTAACAAATAGGGACATGATCTTAGTACAGGCTCAAGGAGGAAATGTATCAGCTGGGGAGCCAGATCTGATCTTAACCAGACCTTCCAATACTTCGGTGGTGACAATGGGTTCAAATTCATTTAGCAGGGGGGCGGTAGTTATTACCAGAGGTGGAGACGTCGTAGGTACAAACGTCAAGGGCATGACATTAATTGAATGATGAGAATCTGGGTCCTGATGAGGGAAGGAAGAATAGATAGTTTTGATTTTGTTGTGAAAGAAAGAAGAAATAGAGTCAACACACCCTTGAGTAGGAGAGAATGAAGACTGTTCTACCCATGGAGAGGTGAATTCCTTAAACATTTTATAAAGTTCCTTGCTAGAGTGAGCAGCATTATTTATTCATTGAGTTAGGTTTTTTGTTTTTTTTACTAGTTTGATATTTTTTTACATAGTTAAGATAGTACTGCCTATAGTTCCCATGATCTTTGTCAGTTTTGGCTGTCCTTCACTGACGTTCAGCTGGTCTACTTGGTTGTTTATCAATTTTCAAAGCGGCCGTAAACCATGGAGATGCTTTACTTTTTACTTTAACTTTGGTCAACGGGACAGCTTTGTTCAGTGCAGCTATAATGGATGTTTCCAACATACTTGTGGCCTGTTCTACTGTGTCTTAGTTGGAAATCTGCTGTGGCTTGAAATGGATTAGGAAAACATCTGGGGTGAGTTTACGCCAGGGTCGAATTAGGGTGTCTCTCTTCGGCCCTAGTTTCCTATCGAGGTTGATGGACATACCAAACTTTAAAAGTTCATAATCATGGGAATGGTGGTTTAATTGTCAATTTATATGTGTTTGTAAATATTAGATCCAGCGTGTGCCCAGCTAGGTGCGTCAGGCCGTCTGACTGCGTTAATCCTAAAGTATTCATTGCTTGAATTAAGTGGCAGGTATTGGGGTCCAAGGCTAGTTCCGCATGATAGTTGAAGTCTTAGACTAATAATAAATTGTCCACTGCCAGTACGTTAGTTTTTGGACCTGGGGTCTATAAACCAGGGCTCCTCCCCAGGTTTCAGTGTCAGGAGTTTCCAACCTAAATATCAGTATTTCTAGCATTATAGAGGTGGATGACTCTATGACATTGATCGCACAGGGGGCTTTAGTAGCAGCTGCAATGCCACCTCCTCTCCCAACCTCCCTGTCTTGTCTAATTAGGTGGTACTGAGGGGGAAAGGCTAAAGTGACATCGGGATAGGCCTTGCTATGAAGCCATGTCTCAGTGATGAAACAAATGTCGGGCCTTTCAGCTTCCAGAAGGCTCTAAAGTTCTAGTGCCTGCTACGGTATAGATCTTGCATTAGGATACAATGTCGTTGTTTAGAAATTGCTTTTGCTTTTGCATCAGTAGGACCAATCGAAGTGATTTTACACGGAGGTGCTGGTGTTTTTAAGCAATTCAGGGCAAGAGGTTGGTAACTGTGGGGGAATTAGCTCTTTGCGGAGAATGTACATAAGTCTGAGGGTCTGAGGGATTTAAGAGTCGCAACTCCTCACAAGAGTAGCGCAGCATAGTGTCTGGTGAACTCACCGGGACGTAGGAGGTTGATTTGAGCAGGGGTCTTGGCGGCTGGCAGCGGTCAGGCGCAGACGGGCCCAGAAGGGCTTGCCTTTGGCGGGCCTTTGGCGCGTCGCTGCGTGCGGGTGCATAGGCACTAGCACGAGCTGCTGGCAATCTCTATTGTCAGAGTGAAGCGTTTCGCTGTGCGCGTCCGCGCCCTGCTCGGGTTTAAATGGCAGAAGGGAGCGGGGGCATTGTTATGACGTTATCCACAATCAGGTGCAGAAGAACATAGTCTCAGGTCCCTCCGCTCAAGCGGCACTTGCCGTGGTGGAACGGGGACTCGCTGATCTTAATTAGCAGGTACGTAGTGCAAATACAAAGTTCACTGTCACTGAGTCAATACCAAAACTTAGAAAGGGGTTTCTTTAAAATACAGAACATTAATCAAAAGTTAAAAAATTTCCTGGCATAGGCGCTAAAGCGAGCTGCAGGCAATCTCTATTGTCAGAGTGAAGCATTTCGCTGTGCGCGTCCGCGCCCTGCTCGGGTTTAAATGGCAGAAGGGGGCGGGGCCAGTGTTATGACGCTATCCACAATCAGGTGCAGCAGAAGATAGCCTCAGGTCCCTCCGCTCAAGCAGCACTTGCCGTGGCGGACCGGGGACTGGTTGATCTTAATTAGCAGGTACGTAGTGCAAATACAAACTTCACTGTCACTAAGTCAATACCAAAACTTAGAAAGGGTTTTCTTTAAAATACAGAACATTAATCATAAGTTAAAAAATTTCCTGGCATAGGCGCTAACGGGAGCTGCTGGCAATCTCTATTGTCGGAGTGAAGCATTTCGCTGTGCGCGTCCGCGCCCTGCTCGAGTTTAAATGGCATGAGGGGGCGGGGCCAGTGTTATAACGCTATCCACAATCAGGTGCAGCAGAAGATAGCCTCAGGTCCCTCCGCTCAAGTGGCACTTGCCGTGGTGGACCGGGGACTGGCTGATCTTAATTAGCAGGTACGTAGTGCAAATACAAAGTTCATTGTCACTGAGTCAATAACAAAACTTAGAAAGGGGTTTCTTTAAAATACAGAATATTAATCCTAAATTAAAAAATGTGATCGCATAGGCGCTATCACGATCTGCTGGCAATGTCTATCATCAGAGTGAAGCGTTAATGGGAGCTGAATTGATAATCTTGTGTTTAAGGGATGCATTAGGCCGATATATGTAAGATAAATGCAACATAGTTACATTGACGTAAGTAGGTTGAAACTATGACGGTAGATTAACTGCACGTAGGCAACATGGGTGCCTAGTAAATCTTTATATATGACTCTTTCGGCTTCGGATGTCAATAATAAATACATTACCTGATTAAAGGGTGAACACTGTATATCAGGCTCACTGGTTTTGGTTAGAACCTACTGATAGGAGTATGAATTGTGCTGGGTATTTGAAGAAGCACAAATTTGGATATACAAGTTTGCCGTTATGGGTCTATGCCCAATTTTGATGTCAGCTGCCTGGGAGATCAGATGCCTAGGTAGGGGGACCCTTGGATTTGTTAACTTGGCTGAAAAAAGGCTTCCAATGTTTCCCTTATATAGGTATCAAATTTGGGATGTGATATTGTCCCTTGTGACCATTTGTGACCAGAAAAAAATGGTACTGCAAAGAGGAGCATGCTTCCTAATATGTGGTGATAAAGTGCTACAAATGACATATATGACTTCGACACAATATTACTCTTGAGGTGACAGCAACCCTGCATGGGCAAATAAATTGGAAGATAAGGGGACATGTGTGATCTGCTACATGGATTAAGATTTGGAATCTTGGTAGGCCACATAGTCATCCTTTTGGTCTCTACATGCATACATATTTTCCATAATGAATGGAAATCTTAACAGGCAATTTTACAATGTGGAAGTTAGTCTAAGTACATGTGTATGCGTGGTGTTATTTTTGTATTTTTCTCCTTTTGTATGTACACTTAATTTTTTCCCCCTAGGATTTGTAATATTTATATGTGGATGACCTATATATTGTAGGGAAACACCTTTTGCTTTTTTTTTTGTTTTGTGTCAAACCTATGCACTAGGTCCAATTTCAAAGGGATTCATAAAAATCGGAAAGTGTTCTCTAATTATTGTCTATGATTGTTAGTATAACTATGTTTGTGAAGTGTTTGATAAGTTTGTTTAATTATGTCATGTGGATCTATTTCATATATATATATATGCCTATTTGTGTAGAGTTTATTTGATTATTTTCAGCCCTGATGAAGTTCCTTTGTAACATGAAACGAAACGCATTGGCTGGATTTTAACTTGCATAGTATATATGATCAATAAAATAAGATGACGGAATAATCAAATGGAACATGGACTTCTTTCCTGGTGCACCTTCCTATTGCGGAAAAAAATCTAGTACTCAACAGCAGCAAGTGCCAGAAGAATTGTGCATAGAACACTCACTTTGATATATTTGATAGAGGTGCAACATTTGCAGCCCGCCGCTGAAACCTTTGCTTGTTTAAACCAGTGGGATGTGCCTCCCCAAAGAAATATAGATATTTCTCATGACGAAGGTGAAAAAAACAGTTGGGATCCAAAAAGCAAATTTAAGGAGAATGGTAGCTTTGACCACATTGACCCTCACATTATGAATATTGTCAGGAACGAGATTATTAATCCAGGGGTTACCAGCCCAATTAAGACATTCTGGTTAGGACAAAACATAATTCTGAGAGAGAGGCTATTGTCCTGCTAGCTATGACATGAACAGTAAGCATTCCCCAGAAAATTGCTATTTAAGTTCAATCGGCACCAACAATTTTAAAGAATCAAGAACAACAAAATAACATTATAAAACCAATTGAGAACAATAGAACAATGCCATGAACAAAATGACATAAAATCATTAAAGACATTTAAGTGGAATAAACAATATAAATTTTGCAAGTTTTAAGGCACAAGGTGCCTAGAAAAAGGAAAAAGATGTTTGAGTACAACAGTTTATGATTTGGCAGGACCTAGGTGTGATTTCAGACTGACAATGATGCAATGGAGGTAAAATACACCGAGGGGGTCATTCCAGTAAAAATTGGTACCTTCAGCCTTAGTCTTCAGCTGCTAAGAAATGTCCTCCTTGTCAGACCGGAAGACCCTGGCTCCTCGGGTCAGGCTTGTGGGCATCAGGTCAATCTATAGTCAGGACTTCTGCAGGGCCCAGTCCTATGGGATCGACTGGTCCCTCTTAAAATCTGGAGCTTTTCTGCTTTTTGTATCCATAAAGCTGGTTAACAAAAGGCCAAACCCTTGCCCCTTGGAGAGTAATTCATTCCCTTAGTGTTAGCAGGCTTCAAGAGTTCTTAAGCTTTAGAGGAGTGTGTTCCTCTTCAGATGTGGTCTTCCCAGGCACAGGAATGTTTTGGGGAGTAAGGGACTGAGGTGCCAAAACTATATCTTGTGCACTAGCCTGTGATTGGTGAAACTCTACAACTCAGTCCTCATTTTTTTCTCGTACTTTCTACACTTTTATTTGCAACAGTTCCTCACAGTTCTACTGTACAATTACCCAGGAGACACTGTTTTAACATGGAGGAAACCATCAGCCAACAGGGATGCCTATTTTCAGCTCCTTAGCTACTCCCCTATTTCGTTGAATTTTCTTTTCATTTGACAGGTACAACACTGGTTTTTCTTCCTAACGTGATAGGATTATGGTTGTCTGGGAAGATCCTTGCAAGGAAAAGTAGAATAGCTCCTTTGCATCTCTAAGTCAAAGGAAGTAGTGAGAAATCTGACTATTGGTCTGCCAACTGTTCCAGCCTACTCCCAGCAAAGGCAATGTTTTTTAGTCCTAGCGGTCTAATGAACCGCAGAACTGGTTTAAAGCCAGTTCTGCTAAGCTGCCTAAAGTACATTTTTACAAAATTGTTTTCCAATTAAGTTAAGAAAAATTTTATTTCACCATAATATCAGATTTCTCAAATTAATTTGGAAATAACTTTGAAGCATTTATCTGGCATTTTGCCAAGCAGAAACAGGAAATAATGATATTAATGTCATCTAGGTCTGTCAAGGAAATGTCAAGCAAGGAGCCACGGTAAAATAGATTTGGACTGTCATTTTACTGGGAGAGCACACTAATCCTAATATGTTTAGTGACCTATTTTTACATATTAGACCCAGCTCTGCAGAAATACATGGCATATATTATGGGTGACTTAGAAATATATATAAGTAAGATTTCCCTACATGGCTAAGGCACTTTCCCTTACGTATCATTGTAGTTGATTTAAGCTGTAGCCCAACCACATCAAAGTGTTGTTCTGGCAGACTATATATTTCTTACATATGTGGTTGTCGTGAATACACACCATAGCCCACATATGACATTTACTTTGCCATAGGTGTATTTTAAGGACCATTTGCAATGGACTTACAGGTAAGTTAAGTTCCAATGTATAGCACATGTGTTTGGGGGAATAAATAGTGCTTTACTACTGTTTAGCAGTGAAAAAGGAACTAGAGTCCAAAAGCTACACAATGAGGGTCCAGGAAAAGGTGCAGAAATCTTGGGTTACAATGCAGAAAAAAACACATTTACAACAGTTAGACATTTTTTATCCTGTTTTATCGGATCTGAGGAATTTTTTCAAGTAGGTGCTAGAGTGTTCTTTAAATGAGTTGTTAGGGGCATGTACTGTAACAACTTTAATATCTTACTTTTTATTACAAGGGTGTTAGGCAACACAGTGGAAGTTTTTGAATATTTCTAGTTCTTGCTTGTAGGAAAGTAGGATCTGCTTTTATGGTTACTCCCTCTTTTTGCCTGGTGCTCAGCTGTTATTGGCTAGTCTGAATGGGATCCTGCCAATCAGGACCCTAGTCTATCTGCTTTCATCCTTAAATTGTTATGGTTAGTACTTAGGTACATCCCAGATTGGATACTAGGGTCCCTTAATCAGTCTCTAGTATTTGGTACTAAGGTACCAAGGGCATAGGTACCCCAGAGATCCCCCACGGGCTGAAGCATGCATTGTGCCACCCATGAGAGACCATTCAAAACACAACTACAGCCCTGCCATTGCAGGCTGTGTAAGCTGGTAATAGCACGACTCACGAAAGTTATAGGTTTCCTATATCTAGGGTAATTGCACTTAAAACCTATAAGTCACCCCTATAGCAGGCCTTATCAATACTGATGGCAGGGTACTTGATTCTAAGTGTGAGGGTGCCCCTCCATGAGCAGGACACCCCTACAGCCTACGGAGTCTATTCTCCTGCGATGTAAGTGAAACAGCCATATACTATATAGAGGTGCACCGCGTAATTACGCTATGACCATCTCGAAATTGGCTGAAACGAATTCTATCATGTTTGGTATCAAACATGTTGGAATATACCACCACACCATAAAAAGTGTGAAAGGTATGATTCCAAGCAATGGAAGAACCCTCAATTAGGCTCTCAGTGTTCCCAGTGCCCGCTTTCTAGACCTGGACAGCACAAAATGGCTGCTGCGGACCAGGGACACGATTCTGCCCTCAAAATGCTAAGACAAGCTCGAGCAGGTGAAGGCATAACAATAGGCATCCTGTCACAGGGAGGTATTACCACCTCCCAGACAGGATTTAGTGTATTGGGACCGGGTGGGTGCACTTGCCAGCACCACTAAGTCTGTAAGTGGGGCACATTTGGTGTCTCCATGCATAGTCCAATTCAAACCAGTCTTGAGAGCCGTTGCCTCCTGCCCTAGCATGAAACTGGACAAAGGACATGGAAGTAACCTCCCCCCAGTCCAGACATTCCCCTGGGAGGGTCCTATGAATTGTCCCAACCCTTTCTTTAGGGTACTTAAAGGCTTACCTGGGTGTAGGTCCCTGGATTCATTGTGGGACAAGATTTAGATCAGCCAACACTTTTTCTTCTACCATCTGGGCGCTCTGGAATTCGCTGGACTTTTAGGCTCAACTTCCTCTCCCTACAAGTCTGCTGCATTGCCTGTGCCTGTGCACTATACAGGAACCTTCCATGTCCTGTGGGCATCAAAGACACCTGAAGGAATCTCCCTTTAAGTGAAGGAGTCACTTCCCTCAATTCGCAGGCACTGCAGCTAAGTTGACTGGTCTGTTGACCCTGAGCTCCTCTGGACTCTGAAAGGTTCTGCAATAGAGGTTGTAGTTTTCCCCAGCTCTCAAGGCCTGCCCTCTTACCAAGTTTCAGACCAGTATCCCTTGTGGGGGCTGCGATACTGGAACCCCTGTGTACAGCATCAACCTCCAGTTGCAAAGGCTTGTTGGCTTCCTTCCACCAAGATCTTCAGCCTCCATGTAGCCCCAACCTCAAGCACCTCCAGTGACCAAAGTCTTTGTCCACACCGCATAGTTTGCACCATGGCCTGCATCTTTTAGTGGGCTGCTCAAAGTCCTCTTGTGACTCCAGTGCCTCCATCCTGTGGGTCCGGTTAAGGGTCACCTTTGTTTCCTTTGGGCTTCCCTGATTGATCAGGCCTGCCCTTACACCCCTGCTTGTGGCAAGTCTCCTGGCCCTTGCTGGTTCCGACATTGCACCGTATTCGACTTCTGCATTGGCTGCATTTGCCAAGGCTTGTTGGTGCTCCAGCCAGACACCAACCCCCCAGCACTCAACACACTTCACACCTATGCACCCTGCTCCTCAGGTGTAGGTAACGTGAGTACTAAGGTATCCACAGATGGGGTGGCTCTCCAACCTTCTGTCTTCCACAGGAATTCTTCAGGGTTTGGTCCCCCCTGGGGTCCACTGTGTATTCTGTGCTATTTACTGCATTTGTTCGCAAAGTATTGTGTGCATTGTGCCTTTCTCTGGGTAGGAGATATTTATATGTGTTAGAGAATATTATATAATAAATACATATTTTCATAACTACCTTGTGTGGTTCTTTTTCACTTAATCTATACTATAAGATTGCATTCTGGTAAAACAAGCTGCTTTGCACTCCTTCTGCACTAAGCCTGCAGGCTGTTCTCCCCAGCTACCTCTTAAAGAGCTTTCTAAGGTTGTTTAAGACCTCTTAAATCACCATAAAGGTTGTCTGGACTGGTGTAGGGTGAGCACTTACATAAATGGAGATCATATACCAGGCCAGCTTCTCACATTGTTAGAACACTCAAGTCAAGCTCTTGTCTTAAGCCAGGGCGTAGCTGTCTGCAAAAGGATCAAATATAGATGACTATATGACAACGTTCAAGAGTTTCACTAATTATCGGCCAGTTGCTTCTGCAAGATGGTTTATATCAAAATACTGTTCTTGAGGTATTATACGGAATTTTTTATTGATCTAAAAATGAAGAACAAAATCACAGTTGCTTTATCATTTACTAATAGAAATCACATTCTACACACAGAAATAGATTTTTTTTACCATTATTTGAATAAATGTTGATCATTTTTGCATAGGACTTATCCCTAGAAATACATTTTTTGTCAGGAATAGCACCTGCACTTCAGAACCTGTTCCAATGCAGGATGATTTGCCATGGCTGTGAAAAAAGCTTTAATTTGTTTCTGAAGAACTGAAATTCGCAAGTAGGAGTTGCAGAGTCTAATGCTGTTCCTATTTTTGGAGAAACAATTATGCTCATCTCTTTTCAGGTTGGGAGGGTGTTAACATGTGACCTGCATACAGAACATCACAACAAATTATGTATTCTAGATGAGAGCATTTCAGAACCTTATACAATTTATTGGGAAACCAAACTTTATGAGCAACTGAATGTAAAGCAGTGTAGGAAGTAAATTGCCGGCAAGTGACTCACAGTATAATTACTTTGGGTCACCGTAGTGTTGATATTGAGCAAGTCGATTACAATATGAATAACAATACATTTATGTATAAAAGCGAAATTGCATCTCTATTAATGAATTCACCCGTCAAGAACTCTGCATTTTCCTGACTCAGAAATGCATTGCTAGGCAGGCTCTGACACCCAGGCCTGAGGTCACTGATTGGTGGCACATAGCCAACAGACAGATGCATGACAGGAAATTCCAGCTCCATCCCACAGATAGGTACTGGGAGATTGGCCACAATAAAGCACACATGGCGGGAGGGGTATGTGCTCCACAACTACTGTAATGTCAGATGGCACATAAAGTTAGGAACATATAGCCAATCAGGACATAACACACACAATACATGCAGTGATCACCCAGGTCCTGCATAGAGGTAACAAAATTAGAGAGCAGTCTTTGTAAGCCCAAAGATGTTTTTTCCATGAGGAAAGCATCATCCGCATAGAGAAGGGCCGGACTGGGACGATGGCCAATTTTTGGTAGTTCCATACATTTGCTGGCCAATTCACTCCCTAGAATATTGATCCGTAAGGTGGATAAGAAAGGAGCAAGCACACAGCCTTGCTGCACCCCTCTCTCTATGCAAAAGACCTGTGTGCACTCACCCTTAATACGATAGGGAACTCTGGCCCTAGTACCTGAGTATAGTTCTATAGTTCCCTTAGAAAATGGATAAAAGATGTCTCTACCCCTAAATCAGTTCAGATGTTTTACATCTTGTTTTGGCTTAGCAGATAAATATTCTCCTGTTTCTATGAGAAATAGGGGCAAGACTGATTTGCATATGGCTGGGTCTGAACTTGAGTGGCAAAGTGAGCTAAAGAACAATGATGGATTCAACCTAGATATGTGACTTGGTGTGAGGGTATAAAAAGTTTCAGCACTCCATCCATCATCTCCTTATGTTTGCTTTGTTCACCCCAAGTTGGCAATGTATGCCCTGACGTGGGTACCTTGCTCACTTTGGCACTAGATTCAAGCTAGCCTGGCTGATAAGGGGTGGTACCCCGAAACCAGTACCGTGATGCTTGTTTCCTATCCATGGAAGTCCTGGCTTAGCAGTTCGGGCTGGACTGTTCCCATGAGGAACAGGGTCAAGGCTTATTTGCATTTGGCTGGGTCTGAACGGACGTGAAGTGAGCTAAAGTACGATTATGAATTCAACCCAGATCTGTGACTAGGGTGAGTGTTTGAAAAGTTTCAATGCTCCAGCCATCATCTCCTTGATTTTGCATATTAATTGCTTCGGGAAAGCTTCAGGTTAAACCTGAGTATAACCCAAGGTAGAACCACCCCTGGTAGCTAACTCAATATTATCAACCGCAGCCAAAGTTTTACTTAATGATTGGTCATGAGGTAATGAGTTAAAGGTAAGTTGGATTCTCTCATGATAATGGTCACTTATTGAGATGCCTTGAGTAACAAATTCATGATCTCTGGACAAAAAGTTACTAGAAAGTAGGACAAAATCTATAACACTATGCTGGCCTCTGCCATTGAAAGTAGGTTTAAATAAAACAAGGAGGGAAGAAACCTCATCAGAGAATGCCAAGTCATATTTTAATAGTGCATCGTTCAATTTTTCCCAATAACAATAATATGAATAATATGCTTGCGCAGAGTTTTTACTATTAGTTAGTGCACAGACCCTTTTAGAAGGCAAATTATACAAATATATGTTGAAATTGCCACCCACAAAATTTCCAGTTCCTTTTGATTTCCTTTGCATAGCAACCCTAGGTTCTTATCTAGGTGTCCGAGAAAAATGGTAATATCAGATGGTATGGTAATAATATGAATATGTATCCCTGCTAATAAACTAGTGTTGGGGCCTTTGCGAACAAATACCTGAAAAGAATGAATTGTGTGCCACAATTTGAATCTTTGTAAAGGGTAGATGATTAGATATATAAGTACAAATGCCACCCTTTGGTCTACCATGACTAGATGAAATGGCAGAAAAGTGGCAGGTTCTGTACCCATGAATATTAGCTGGGTACAGCAACTAAGCCTTCTAGAAATATAACATATGGAACCTAGCAATCGAGCCATTCTGTATTATTGACACAGTACTTGGAACTTAGGGTGGTACCACATGTGCCCCGAGGCCACGTAATGAAGGCCAAGGGGGGATGGAAGCCCTGCTAGGGGCCCCCAAAGACCATTTCCCACCACATTTTCATGGCGGTTGGACGTCATGAAAAAGCTGCTGGAAAGGGACATCATAATCTTTACGGTGGTACCTGCCTTGGCACTGCCCCCATTGTAAGGATTATTGTCTGACCGCGACCCCAATGAGCTACTTGAGCTTGTCAGAGGCAGCAGTATGTCCCTTTAACTGAGGCTTTCTGACCGCTGGCAATCCTAATCCTCAGATGTCGGAGGGGCCACCACCGACTGCCTGTTGTGGCGATCCGCCCAACAGTATAATTAGGCTCTAAAACAACAAGACTTACCCTGGAGTCACCATTAAAGCACATGCAAAGCAGGTCCCCACACAGCTAAAAAAACAAGAATGTCAGGCAAACTCGAAGGGGCACACATTTCCCTGATCAAAAGAAGGAACTTTTCACATTAACACAATCAAACATATGAGGACACACATACAACTCACATATTCTGGTCAAAAGAAAGACAGGAGAGAGGAATTATTACACCTATGGGCCATCTTTGAGTAGGCCTTGAGTGATATTCCTACATCACAGTTAGAAAGCAAAGTGTCAGCACAGCCCTCGCCATATGCAGGAATAGATCCAATCCACCAGTAGTAAGAGCAGGCGGGCTCCCCACCGAATGACGAATGGTTAGGCCTGAGCATGAGAAACCACAAAGCCAACACACCCAGACAATTCCAGTGCAACCCAAGTCAGGTGGAAAAGCTCCCAGAAGCTCAGATCCTTGTCCATCATGTCCAACACATGTGACCCAAGCCACACATAGGACACGCACTCCCACTGGTTCAGGCGAACATACACAAGTCACAGGGAGATTTGTGGCAGTTCTAGACGTTGATACAGCTAGTGGGGGTGAGGATAGGAGCCCCAGTCCCCCACGAACCGATGATGAGGGTGAGACAATAGAACTTGTTCTGTCAAACAAGGGAGAAAGAAGGGAATGAATGCTCGAGGCAGAAGAGGCACATAACCACACACGCCTCACAATGTCAGCAATGGACGGAGTACACAAAGAACCAGTAGTCATGGTACTTGTGAACAATACCCCCATACAACTTTGTAATAGATACAGGGGTGGCAAGATCATGCCTAAGGGAAAGAATGGTCCCCATACCAAAGGAAAACCACAGTTATACAAGGGTGCGGTGTCAAGGATCCCCTGCACAAAACCCCTTGAACTAGAGATGGGGTGAATCACGTGACAGGACAGCTAATATAGCTTCCTTCTTCCAGACTAATCTATTAGTATGAGATTTGCTGACCAAACTAAAAATGAGCATTCTGTTTTCTGACCACGGGACCATGGCCTGCTCCTCCCCAGGGGCCACTACCCTAGGAACTGTATCATTGCAACACCCCCACATCATAAGTATACAGGCAAAGACACCACCTACCAACCAGGCCACATTTACTGAGGCGGTCTTGGCATACATGGGATAACTTTTGGATATCTGCGAACTTGTTGTAAAGAGAGTGCATCACACACAGTCCCACCTAGTTGAGACAGCTAAAAAGGCAAAAGCCTTGATAGCTAATAAGGTATTTGAGGAGGAAGAGAGTAGTGAATACACTACACACATGTCTGCTGGGTCCCCTGGGACAAAACAAGAAATGGTGGCAAGGCCCATGGGGATAATGACCATAATCGCTAGAATACATGCGCCTGTTGAAATGCTGAGTTCAGACGATGCCACCACCACAGCACCTTTCGTGTACCTGGGGTTGAAGAAGACAAAGCTGTCTTTTGCTATGTGGTGCACTTGCAATGCCTAGGGACCCTTTTCTGCTATTGAATATAATACCAAAACGCATAAATATTGTAAAGAATGCTGCATGTAAGGGAGGCAGAAACCTACCACAGGCAATTGTCCCCTCCGACCGCATGGGGAGGAAGGCTAAGTATGAGATCTGTGGGCAGTCACACACACCCACCATTTAGCGTTCCACGATGATGACCCCAAACAGGAGCAAGCCCACTGAGATACTTCTAATTTGGTCCAACACAAATTGAAAAAGATCACCCTCGGGGACCGAGTTGACAGCGAGTGTGCAAATGGCACCGACCTTGAAAGGAGCTCCACCACAAAATTCCGGAGAGTTTCAACCTATCCATTGCTGCAGAAGCCATGGAGGTTGTCAAAAATCAGACTCTAGGGAATTCTACTTTTGCTACAGGATGGGACACCAGGGAAATAGATGTTGGTTAAAAGTGTACTACGAACAGAGATTGATGGGGCAGGGCCAACCACTGTAAAACCCCACGAATGTTCACCCACAAAGCCAAGCACAGGGAAACCCACAAGCATCTGACATTTAGCTACAAGGAGGTCAGTCAGCCTCCGCACCCCACCAAAAGTATCAGGGAGCTGGTGAAACAAGTGGCAAGAGCAACCACGGGCAGGGAGCCCAGCACAACAGGGACCGGGGCTGCAGCCTCAGCAGGTAGAAGTGCCTGTCTAGGGAGGCAAACACTTAACACAAACACCCGAATATGAAGTAAGATAAAACCACTGATTTACCTACATCCCTAAATAGTTTACCAAACCAAAAGAAGGACCAATGGCACAATATTGGGAATACTAACTTTACTGGCACCAAGGGATTTAGGGCCACTCTATGTGTTCTGTCGACCGGGTATTCTCATTAAAGTGCACCATTAAGGGAGACCAATGGAGCCAAGGCCCCACTCTGCTGCTGATCCAGTAGGGTGGGGTTGGATGGCCACACCCCAAGGGGAGGACAGTCTGAGGAGGGAGTGGGGCAGCTCCCAAACAAAGTACTTAAAAATCAGGTACCAAGGTCCCCGTGTCTAAAGTCAATGGGGCAAGCTCCAATTACCAAATCAAAAGCTCCCCATTCTATGGCATCCAACCGGGCTCTGATGTTTCCTACATTCCATGTAGCCCCAGCAGCACCTCCTAAACCAGAGGTCTCCACTCAATGGAGGCTACCCTTTTTTTTCAGTTCTAGGAAAGCTGTCCCCCAGTGGCGGGAGCCAGGATTTCCGTAGGATTGGGATAGTGATTATCCCACAGCCCCCATAGTACATGCACAAGAACCAATAAGTTGCGAGGCATCCAAATGGTGTCAATTCAGTTGCGAGGTTCGCCAGAGTAACTAGGCATCCCAGAGCTGCTGTGGCAGTTCCGGTTCATTATCAGCATCACTAGGCAGATTTCAGTGAGACTTCTTGACCATAGCCCGGGACTCTCCACGTTCTTATGATCCAGGCTTTCTTTTTTCACTTAAGTCTTCCAAATCACCAAAGTCTGGCCACCATACCATATCCCTCCAAAATAGTGGAAGGGATATGGTATGGTATGGTACCAGAAGCGTGCCCACTTGTTAGAAGCTCCTAGCCACAAGCCACGAACAACAGGTCCAAATGTGCTGAAAGGAAGCAGGACATGGTTCTGAGTGAGAGGGGCTGCCTGGGACAAGTGAATTCCTAGTGTCCAACACAGCCCCAGGCAAGAGTAGAAAGCAGAATGTGCTCATCCCTGTATCAGGCCTAGCAACTAACTAATGCATCAAGACATAATCCGGGGAAAAGCAACTGCCCCTGACCCCAGACACCACAAGAAGGCATAACCAGGGGCTAAATGGGGGCTACGGAACACCTTTCCGACCCCCTTCACCTCTGGATAAATAAGGTATCATATTCTGTGAGACCTAGGGGAAATGCCAAAAAAACAACAAAAGATGCCCAAATGTTAGCCCAAAAGAAGTCTCTAGAGAAAGGGTGAAGTCAAGATATCTGGTGCCACAAGGAAAGGCCAACTTGCACAGCACATGCTGGGAACTGAGAGACACACGCACATGATCCTGGGGCATGTTGCAAACACCCAACAACATTGTCACACCGCCTCCTAGAACAGTCATGATCACTTGTCGGTTGAGAGATGCAACCCACATCCAAGGCAGCCCATTCACACACCAGGAGAGACATGCTCTTGAAAAACTGATGGCACCCTTAGTACCTGAACTTAAAACTGATGTGATTCATCCTTATAATCAACATCACTCTAATTAGTTCTCCTTGGTCCCCCATGGATCTTCGGTCTGGGGGTATCGTGTCAGTTTTCCTCATGTTCTTGTTTTTATGTAGGTCCCTGCAGTTGGAGAATTCCTGCTGTAAAAATGAAGTCTCAAATAGGGTAGGATGCAAGTAATCAGGAAAGTAGTTATTGTCAAAAGTGAGCTCAAAGAACAAAAGGCCCCCAATAATGTAATTGTCATGAAGTATGGGTTAGATAGTGTCGTTGAAAATTCAACTAGAGGGGAGAATGTTAATATTGAGAAAGTTGATGTTGATATGAATAACAATACATTCATGTATAAAAACGAAATCACATCTTCATTAAAAAATGTGCCTGTCAAGAACTCCACATCCACCTCGACTCAGAAATACAAGGGCAGTCTCTGGGACACAATACTGAGCTCACTGATTGATAGGTGGGGTGGCATATAGCCAACAGACACATGCATGAACAGGAAATCCCAGATTAATCCCACAGATAGGCACAGCAACACCACAATGGTCTAGGGAGATTGTCCACAATAAAGCACATGGCCGAAGGGGTATGCAGGCACCGAAAAACACCATAAATGCAGACACCACATAAAGTTAGGAACTTATAGCCAATACGGACACAGCACACACAGTGATCATGCGTTCCCCATGCAGCACATCTGGACTCATTACCCACTGGCATCATTGGGCCCGATTCACAGAACTAACTTAAGACAAAATCCTAAACTTACTCCTTTTGGTATTCACAGAAGTTAGGATTTTGTCTTAAGTTTGTCTTAAGACAGACTTAAGACAAACTTAAGACAGACTTAAGTTAGGATTTTGTCTTAAGTCTGTCTTAAGACAAACTTAAGACAAAATCCTAACTTCTGTGAATACCAAAAGGAGTAAGTTTAGGATTTTGTCTTAAGTTAGTTCTGTGAATCGGCCCCAAAGTGTCCATGCAAGGTCTAGGCCCACCTGAATTTCCTATCAGATACATTCATTTACAACTCCGAGACACCAGTTCACATTCATTAACAAAAAAGGATCACCTAAACTGTTATGGCATTCAATTAATTGTATAAAATCCCATTTTAGATCAATTGTAAGTTGAGACACTCCTCTGATCCTATGCCTGTGGCTGTTGACCCATCTACACCGTTAAATTAAGCAAACTATTTTGCCAAATACCTCTAGTCTCTTGATTTTTTCAAGGTATTCCATATGCAAGCAATACTAGAATTAGAGTCAATAGGAACCTGTACTTTTGGTGCCTGAATACTCACTGTATGAAATGTGGTTATTAGCTGCGAAGCATGTGACTCAGTCACAACCAATAACTATGGAATTTTCTCTTTACTGGGTACCAAGTACCCAATTATAGCCCTTGACTATTTCAGGGTTGTGAAACAGAGCTGCCCAAGACCTACACAGCGGCCTGTACACTTTCTCCCTGCTCCATCACTCTGCAGCTGTTTTTTGTCTACTCCTGTGATGTTGTCTCTGTGCATTTCTGTGCTGCTGTCTCCCTGTTCCCCTACTTGTGCTGCAGTTTCTGCCACTGACCACCATCTGAAGTGATCACATAAAGTTGGTACACGGTCATGGTTTCCTTTGTCCAAACAGAGATGTGTAAATGAGAGATTTGGTGAGGAGGTGCACAGTGCAAAGTCTGCCTCAGGATGGCATCCTGAATGGTCTTTGAAAGGAGTAGAAATGGAAAACGAGTAGGAAAGATATGATTTGCCATCCTTTGTGTTGCGGACCAACAAAATGTAAAACAAACAAGGAAATTGGAATCTATATCTAAATCTATATATTCAGTATGGTAGGATGGTAAACTCTGAAGCCACATTTACTAAGAAGTCACGCAGTGCAGTGTAGTTGATGAAGTTACTTCACTGCATTGCATGAAAGGCGGAGAGCAGAACATCGCCATATTTACTAAGATGTAGTGCTTTTCTCTCTCCTGTGCTGGCGCACTTTTGGCAGCCATGCGCTAATGAAGACACACTTGCACCATGGTGCAAGGGTGTCTAAGTTCTCTCGTTCATAGGTTTTGTGCTGATAGGGATCCCTTCTATTACAAAAACTATGCTTTAAGACTTTTCCCACTTTTATGTGTGCTGTACAAGGCTTCCCTCATGCAAAGTTTGAAATTCAAGGAGAAGTGAAAACATTTCTTATTGTTGCTCCTGCCTCATGGAAGCATATAATTTTGGCACAAATCTTTGTCTATAATCCATACTAATATCATAAAGAGAGAGCCCAAACCTTTGAGGCGGGTAATCTCAGTAACCACAGCACCAATCACAACACCCAATACAGCGTTGGAAAGGGCAGTTGCAGCAGAAGGACATAGGCTATGCAGACGGCCACCATATATTTTTTTTTTTGCAGAGTTTTATATAGCGCAAACTTAACCCGAACTGAATCAGGTATCAGAGCGCTTTACATATCACCAGTTACATTACATGAGGACACACATTCATTTTTGTTAGGCACGGGTAGATTAAGTGATTTGCCCAGAATCACAGGATGTTTGGTGTTGTTACCAAGACTCGAACCCAGATCACCAGATCCGAGGTCGAGCGCCTTAGCCCTTAGGCCAACTCCTCTATACATTTAAAAGGTAAAAGAACCGTGCCAGCAAAGTTGTCCCTTGTGGGCGTGTCTGTGTTCTGCTGTGGGCGTGGGCTGGGGGCGTGACTAATGCTGGGGGCGTGTGGTACGGCCATCACATCGTGGGCTGTGGCGTGTGATGGGGGCCTGACAAATGTTGGGGGCGTGTGTCCGCCCTTCATGCCATGTGAGTCGTACATACAAGCGCCAATTACGTTGCTGAGCAGCATCAAGGGGCACGCTGGGGGCCTGAGAAACGCTGGGGGCATGTGTCCAGCCTTCATGCCATGTGAACGCAATTGCGCTGCATCAAGGGGCACGCTGGGGGCGTGAGAAACGCTGGGGGCATTTGCTACATTCCGCCCTTCATGCCATATGGGTCGTACATTAATCAGAAGATCTGCTGTGGCCGTGTGCTGGGCGTGACAAACGCGTTCACCTGGAGGCCTGGTAAGTAACGTTACTGCACCCTTTCCTGCGCACTGTTACTGAACTCTCTCATTCAACAAAATTACACGCGCCTGCTACCATCAACCAGGGCTCTAGCCGGGCTCAGGCGGCGGATCAGTACACTAATTACACGCGCCTGATAACATCAACCAGGGCTGCAGCCTGGCCTCAAGCGGGGGAACACGCAAATGAGCGTGTCTGCGGGGACAATTACTGCAGCCTCTCCTACTCGCTGTCACTCAACTCTCTCATTAAATGGATTTACCTACGGCTGATAACTCTCTCATTCAACACCTGCTAACATCAAACAGGGCTGTATCCGGGCTCAGGCGGCGGATCACTACACCAATTACACGCACCTGCTAACATCAACCAGGGCTGCTGCTGGGCCTTCTCCGTCCCTATTCTAATGAAACAAAAAATGTTGTCTACCGCGAGATTTTAAAATAAATTGCCCTTGCCAAATACACACATTACACACATTCTATTTCATACCCGGTCAACGTCGGGACGGGCTGCTAGTTGTTTGTATAAAGAGATTTAAATCAAAACCCGTGGCTAGTATCTGAAGGCAGTGCATTGAGATGCTTTGTGTTACTTTGGGATATGATCCAATGCAAACCTGACAAAAAGCATTAGCAAATCTATTCCCAGGGTTTGCCTATATACCAGTTATTTGTGTCTGTCTTATCATAAAAGCACCATCTAGGTTGCCAATACTGGTCTGGTGCAAGCCTACCTGTGACCATGTGGATCTTTAATCCTTTCAGCCTTAAAAAAAAAGGTAAATAATTCACAGAGCTTAACCACATCTATTGTTTATGTATAATATTAAGAACCATCATTTAACATTTTTCAGCAGTTGCAATAAAAACAGAAACTTTTTTTTAACCCTAACCAACTTTCTTAAAGGATTGGTTAAAAAGCTAGCTGGTATTTTTGTATTCATTGTTCTACACAGTATTCTGCAAAATGTTCTATGTTTTTATATGCTCGCGGCAAAGCACCAGGAACCACTACAGAATCACAAATTAGCATTCAGGGCATACTGCCCATGAAATACAGCTTTCCACCTGAATATAAAACTGAAGGTGAAGGGAGGAAGGTGCAGTGTGAGTTCGATGATTAAGGACTTAGAGTGATTCTGTTCAAAGTCTAGACTTTTAGAGCAAAAAAGGCAGTTGTAAAGCTCATTCGGGATTGTACAGCACAGGCCTATTCCGCATTTCCTCAAGAGAGGTAGCCTGCTTGCCTCTTGCCGGTGACTGTGAGAAAGGGAGAGATAAATACATATTAATAACTGGCATCCTGCTTTCGTGCTGTCAGGAAGACAGAAGGGCTAAGGAGTTAGGTGTTAGTAACTCTTTATGTCTTTTTAGCATTTTCTAACCATTGATTGATTGGCTCAGACCAGTTTGGAAGAAGGACGGCTTGATGTGTGTCATATTTGTGGTTGGTACATGGTGCAGGTTTATGGTGTATCAATGGGGTTGAATGTATCACTGCCAGAGGCCCTAAACAATATCAAGATGCAAGCAAGTAGCGAAATGCATTATCTTTTTACAGAAATACATAATGGGTTTGATATAGATAATTTGATTGGCGTTAGAATAATGCAAAGGAGCAATTACCAGTATTCCAGCAACAGTACATAACAGTGTACATAGTACAAATGAAAACATAAGGATGTTATAATTATATGAGAAAGCAACATAATCCCAAATGTAGAAAATGATTAGCAGATTGTTGATACGATTACAAGATATTATTAACAGAATGTTACAAAAATATAAAAAGAAACATAACACTAAGGAAGGAAGACAAAATGTAAAAATACAACAAAGAAGGAAAAGGCTAAAAAAAATAGTCCTGGATTAATATTCTTAAGAAACAATAAGAAGTCTTAATAAATCATATAAGATATCAAAAAAGAAGTAAATATAGATGAGAAAATGTTATAACATATTAATCTATAAAGACAAAGGCCATATTATGAAGTTATTTGCTGTTAGATATGTACCACATGTAGCTGGCATCCTAGAGGACTCTAATGCAGTCTATTATTGCAGGCCCCATCCATAATATTGACCCTACTCTGTACGAAGATCTCATTGTCCTAATCGTATAAAGGGTGATGATTTAGACAATAAAAAACAGATCTCTGTCCCTTGTGCTGTTCTGGGCCCAGTTAGCAATCGGGGCCTGGAACATGCTATGTAGGCCGCGCACGGAGCTGCAAGGAATGATGCACACACTCAGATCCTGATGTGGCGCAGGAGGTTCACTGACAAAATATCCATGTTAAAAAAAAAGAAGTAACAAAATATTGATGTAAAAATGTAAAATGCAAATATATAGACTACCTATACTTAAACAGGTTTAAGTGCAATAATATTGAGAAAAAAATACAGATGTAAAAAATATAGTTGTACAAAATATCCAATTTTATATATATATATGTATAATATAAAATAATAAATATTATATGTGGGTTAAATAATAAACTTAATATAACAAAATAAAGTAGATTTAATATATTGTTTCAAAATATAATAAATAAAATTATTTTAAAAAAAGTTAAACACACATACATAATAATTCATATATATTTACTTTAAAACAATTAATAAACTATTACTTTTATTTTATTTAATATTTTTTAAAATTATATAAAAATGTACAACAAAAAAGAATATTTATATACATGTGTGTGCCCAATAACATAAAATCTCATTCAAAAAAACATTCTACTATAAATTAAAACATTGAACTATTTAAAAATCTTCAAACTTACATTTCCCACTCCTGTAAGTGCAACAGTAGGGAATGTGTTGGATAGTGGAAGTGTACAAATTTCTATATCCACTCCAGTGAGTGTAACAGCAGGGAAAGGGTTGGATAGCAGAGGGGTAAAAATTACTATTCCCACTGCAGTGAGTGCAACAGTAGAGAAAGTGTTGGATAGTGGTGGGATAAAATTTACTATTCCTACTCCAGTAATTGTAAAAATAGGGAAAGTGTTGGATAGTGGAGGGGTAAAATGACTATTCCCACTCCAGTGAGTGCAACAGTATGGAAAGTGTTGGATTGCAGAGGAGTAACAATTAATATTCTCACTCCAGTCAGTTCAAAATTGAAAACAAACTAAATGTTAACAAAAAAAATATTGTAAAAGCAAAATAAATTTAAAATATATAAATATGTTACACATTCAAATACAAATATATTTCATTTTAAAATACAAAAACAAAATAATGTTAAATACATATAAGAAATACCTACACTTATATTTAATAAAATATCAAATAATCTCCAAAAAAATAACTATTTGTAATTAAAAAACATTTTGAAACAGAAAACATTAACCATGACATACATTCACTATTTTTTATTTCCTACCCTATAACACCACCCAATTCACAACCCACACCTAATTTTTTTTAAAAAGTACTTCCTCAACTAACATAATTATTTACCAATAAAAGAAATATGATTAATTAAACAACGAATGAAAACTCATAAAAATGATTTAACATCCAACACTTCACTCCTATAATTCCCACAACCCACAGCTAACATTAAACTGTAAAACAATAAACCACACAACTAAAACTTATTTCCAATTAAAAAACTAATAGTATTTGGAAACTAATTACAAAGTAAGTAAAATTAATTTACTACCCACACTGTATCCCTATAACTATTAAAAACACACACAAAACATATAAACAAATACCCTGATTAAATATAAATTAAACAATTAATATTAATGATCAACTAATTTTTAATTCATTAAACAAAAATTACTTTCCACCAATTACCACTTTAAGGCCCACAACCCACACCTAAAATTAATTACACAAATTCCATATTTAATTTTCAATTAATTAATTAATAATAATTAACAACAAATTATTAATTAAACATAAATTACTTCCCAACCTTTACCCCATAAACCCCACAACCCACACCTTAAATAAACACACAATTACCATAATTAATTATCAATGAATGAATTAATATAAATTGACAACTAATTATTAATTATTTAAACATATATTACTTCCCATCCTTTACCCCCATAAACCCCACAGCCTGCACCTAAAATTAATAACACAATATCCATAATAAATGTTCAATCAATTAATTAATATAAATGAACAACTAATTATTAATGAATCCAAAATATATTACTTCCCACCCTTTACCTCTATAAATCCCACAACCAGCACCTAAAACAAATTACAAAATTACCATAATTAATTATCAATTAATTAACTAATTAATATTAATTAACAACTAATCAATAATTACTTACAAATACATTACTTCCCAAAATTAACTCTGTAAAATCTAAATTAAATAAATAAAAAATAATCATTAATTTATTATAATTAAATTACTTCCCACCCTTTTCCCCTATAAACCCACAACCCGCTACGGAACTAAAAAATGCAAAATGTAATTAAAATATATTTCATGACTACTAAAAATGTAACACCTATATTAAAAAACATAAACAATACTTATCCCAAAAAACATACATCACAAAGATATTGAGTTGGAAATATCGTGATTCAGAAATATCGACAGCTTGGCCACGATATTCTTGCTGTCGATATTTCTTAATCACGATATTTCCAACTCGATATTTGTGTAAGTCGACATTTTAACTCAATATTCTGTCTTAACACCGCTCAGGACGGTCTACACACACCTCTGCCCATTTATTATGCCTGCATTCACATGACTCCAGGTAAAACCATGCAGGTACTCCCAGGCTTGTGTGTAAACTCCACCACCTCTTCCCAGCCTGACACATTACACCCCCTTCTAGACTCACAGGATTTATAGAGTGGTTAACACAAGATCTACAGCCAGAATGGGAATTGCTCTGACAGACTAAATTATAAATGCTAGTTACCGGCAATCCATCTCTCATAGTTTCTCCTCCATCACACTACTAATACTACCTAAACAAGATAAGCGCACATCTGTGGTTGCTCGACATCCAAATGTTTCATACATAGTTTCACATCAAATGCAAGAATACACTTTATAGACCTGCATTGGAATTTGAGGTTCTAAATAAATGTTACAATACAAAAAATATCTATTGTGCCTGGGATAGAATTTGCTGCTACTGCCAAAAAATAATAATAAATAAGGTTTCTCCGGGGCCCACTCAGAAGCAGTTAAATATTTCAAGAGTATGCCTTCAGAGTTGCTTTGCAAACTTATAGCCTTTTATCCATTTTATTTTTGAATTGTCTTGGGAAGCACCACTTCAACCAGTCCTTAGAAGACATGGGCCAACTTGTGCACTCAAATTCAGGATACGTCTTTCCCCATCCTTTCTACATTCCACCCACTGCCTCTGCCGGTGGCTTCACCAGCTAGGCTCAGAGCAGAGAGATCCTGTTTGCATGCACCTGAAGTATGAATTTTTTATGGGATATTTCTCCTAGTTAGGACTTGATGTTAAGACAGTACAGCTCAGAAACAGTGAAACGGTTGGGTTCTTTTTGCTTCTGGGCAGGGCTGGGTATTTCTGTGGACTGAAGTTCTCAGAGGCTAAGAGTGGTTCAAGAGAGAGAGAGAAAGGGTGAATAGGTGGAAAAGAGAGATTGTGCAAGGAGACTAAGACAGCGAGTTGATTTGAGCATTTTGCTAGGGATGTTTTAGGTTTCATATTCTGGTTCTGAGTTGTGCAGTATAAAATATGCAGTAACCAGGATAAATATTGTGTTCAGTGAATTCTCTTTACACATTGCATGTGCATAAAAAAGGCACTCTGCTCCGTGCTGATCCAGCAAAGTTCATCCTAATATCGCCCCAGATCCGCAGTTAGGTGTTCCTTTGGATTTAGCAGGCCCGGAGCTCTGCCAAAAATGTAAAACTTTAAGCATAGAAGTTTCTCTTGTTTATTGCTGTGATTATATGTTTTAGACTGATCCCTCATTTTACTACTTTCTCCTTTCGTGATGGCTTAAGTAATATTGATGACCGTTTTGGATTATGCAGCTGCTGGAGTTGTGCGTCAATGTGCAGGCCAGACAAACCTCGCCTCGGGCATGTTAGCAAGGGCGGTATCGCCACTTTAGCGGCACTCTTTGCTGCCAAAGCGGTGATATTACTATTGCCCTATTAGCAAGCTGTTGCTAACAGCAGTTAGCGACAGCTTTATGGTGAAAGCGACCGTTTTGGTGCCGCTTTGCATGTCAGGGATATCTATTGCTAATGACATGCAAATTCGGCGTTCCTCCACACAACTCCTTGGCAAACACTCGCTAACACAGCTTCAGGATATTAGCAAGGCAATATAACTTAGCCATCTTTAACATGGGAGGTGGATTGCATGGTTGAGTCCATGCCTGCTTATCAGCAAGGTTTAATATCGACTTGGAGATACACATTTCTAATAACGTGCTATCTCGATAATAAAATCCCGTGATATCCGGCGATAAAAAAGATGAACGCTAGGGGCCCCATTAGGATGTCGGGCGGATCGCCACCACCATGCGGGCAGTGGCGATCCGCCCGACATCCTTCCCCACCCACCACCCATTACCCCCGCCATATTACTATGGCGGGGGGGGACTGCGGCGTACAGAAAGACCATCTGCCGATTTTCCGCCCGGTCAAGGAGTTGACCGGGCGGAAAAGGGTTTCATATGGTGGCGGTGTCTGTTAGACACCGCCATCCATATTAGGGTGAAGGCGGGGACATGCTGCTGCCACAGAAAGGCATGCGGGAATGTCTTGTAGGGTCCTGTTGCGGGCCACCAGGGACTCCGGGGGGGTGGGGGTGCACATGGGGGGTACCTATGGTAGCCCCCTGCACTTCACTGTACAACGTGACAGGCACCACACGGTGCCTGTCACTTTGTGCATTGAAGTGCACAATGTGCATTTTTAGGATTGCGGCAGGCGTATTTTTTTTAGCACCGCACTTTGCAATGTTAAAAATGCTGGCCAGTGTGGCGGGCGCATCCTAATGGCCCCCACGGGACTACCACCATTATGGCGGGCGGTCCCATTTTACGTCGGGATGGCGGGTTGACCTAATGGGCCCCTAGGTTGCTAATATGCCCTTAAAGTGACCTCTAGAATAGAGTCATAGGGGCATAGGGGTGCTTTGCTATAAATATCGCAAAGCGCTCTTGGTGCTGATTTTTTATCACCGAATATCGCAGGATTTTATTGTTGAGATAGCGCGTTATTAGCAATGCGTATCTCCAAGGCGATATTATATCCAGCAATAGCTGTGATAACATGCTGTATCGTGAGAAAAAAATCGATGATTTCCCTGTGATACTGCGAACCTTGCTGATAGGCAGGCATGGACTCAGCCATGCAATCCACCTCCCATGTTAAAGCTGGCTAAGTTGTATTTTTAGCAGGTGTTAAAAACCTGTGATAAATGGGGCATAGCTCGGCTTTCAAGCTCGCATCGCGGGTCTTGTGCAGGCTTGTTAATATCCCAAAGTTGTGTTAGTGAGTGTTTGCCAAGGAGTTGTGTGGAAGAACAGCCACTTTGCAGGTCATTAGCGATAAATATCGCTGACATGCAAAGCAGCACCAAAACGGTCGCTTTTGCCATAAAGCTGCCGGTAACAGCTGTTAGCGACAGCTTGCTAATAGGGCAATATAAATATTGCCGCTTTAACGTCAAAAAGTGCTGCTAAAGCGGCGATACCGCCCTTGCTAATATGCCCTTTTTTTCATTTAGGTAGTGAAAGTGAGAGCACATACTGTTTGCAGTTCCTTGGCATCAGGGAAAGTGACATCACAGGACCTTTGATACCACTGGAAAAGGATCAAACTTTTTTTACTCTTTACGTGTTTGATAAACATAGATTTACAACAGCCAAAATAGGCCAGCTCATAAAACTGCCAATAGCCAGTGGCAGAAACGAGGCCCTAAAGCTAACTTCAGTGTTGTAAAGTAATGCCAGATAGTTGTATCTTTGGAACGCCATATATTTTCAGGCTTTCAAAAAACATTCATACTGTTATGTTGTCGAATTCATGTTCTTTTTTTAATGTCAGTTTCATGTTCTTCGTCAAAAAAATTATGGCGGACATTTAAAGCTCGCCATCTTGACTTTGATCAAAATTTAAAAAAGACAACACACTGCTGAAAGGTTCAAGCGTGCCTCATCAAAACACACTTTTAAAGGGACATTTAATAGTTCAAAGTACCTGCTGTGGCACCTTGTTATGCTTAATAAAGGCATGCCCTTACCGAAGTTGAATACTACATTTAGTGGTTAACCTGTCTTTTTATAGCATTCGAAGTCTATTTTATGCCAATTTTAGTATTCGGTAGTATTCTTTTTGTGAAGGCTAGTGCATGAAGACTACTGATATGTGAGTGATACTTCTTGAACACTAACAGAATAGTAAGCAAATACTTATTTGCTAATCATATAGTCTTCATTTACAATGCAGAACATTTACTGAATACAAACAATTTGAATACTACTGGACTACTATTAACCTTCTACTGCATGCTGAATCGTAGCAGATCGTGTACCTATGATGTCCAAAGCATTTTGTTTCCAAACTGTTAAAGCTAAACCGAATGGTATGGCTAGGTTAATGATATACCACAATATCAACAAATAAATAGGTACACTAGCAGATACTTCCCAATTACACATGCATATGTGGGAGGATCTCACAACTTCCTCAATTAATATATTAGTATGAATTAATGGTCAAAGTATTCCAGCACTTATGACCATTTTTGTGCATATGAGTATTTGGTTTAATTTTCAACAGTCCAAAGATTAAAAGTATATGGGTTTTTATCAGTAACACAATGAACAATCTCCACATACAATGACTGAGACGCATAGAAGCCCACCTTGTCAATGAAAACTCTTTAAACTAAATGGTTAGCTGAAATGTAATTTTCTTAAGCATATAAATTTGATAGTAGCACACTCATCACCAGCAGGCTGGACTACGGGAATGCTCTCTATGCCGGAATCAAAAAAATCTCTACTTCACAAGACTGTTCAGAACGCTGCAGCCAGACTCGTCCTCAGCATCCCACGACATGATCACATCACACAGCATCTCCACTGGCTTCCCATCAAAAAAAGAATTACCTTCAAGCTGCTCGCACACGCCTACAAAGTCCTCCACAACACCGTACCCCAATACCTCACCGAAAGAATCTCCTTCTATGCCCCCAGGAGAAACCTCCGCTCGCTGACCTAGCCTTTGCCCGAAATACCCCACATCCTCTGAGCCAGAACGGGTGGCAGGTCCTTCTCCTCCGTCACGGCCAAGACCTGGAACGAACTTCCCCTTAGCATCAGTTGAAGGCCCACACTGCAAGCAGGAAGAGCTTCAAGACCTGCTGGCTGTTCAGATGACATATAACATTGCATGCCGAGTCAGCAGACACCTCACCGAAAGTATCACATTTAAGGACACCACCGGCACACCTGAATAGTCTGCATGCAAGTCAATGCAGAACCATACACAGCAGCAAGCTGCCATTTCAATTCAAGGACTCTGTGGTTCCATTTATGGTTTGCATGATGGCGCAAGCGCACAGAGAGTGCTTAGCCCTTGACCCTTGCTTGTACTGGCTACCAATAGTACAAAATGCTGTGTCTCTCTCCCTTTACTTCACAGAGCATCTCAAAAGGAGTAATTCTGAAATCTGTAAGTTACGCACTGTGAAACTATTGCATGCCTAAACATTTCTATGAAGGATGTGAGGTCCCCAATTCCTTGCCATACATCCACCATTGACTTCAATTTTGGTCTAAGGGCACACTTATTAAAAAAAAGACACTACATTGGTGGGCAACCCAGAAGACAACCTCAATTTACTCCCTCATCTGATCTGAAGAAAAGAAACAACCCCCAAAAAAACAACTCCGCTGAACTCTGGCATCGAACTGCACCTGTGACGTGCTAAGTGTCCGGGTGGGACCCCCAATGAAAAAGCATGAAACCAACCAAGTTGGTGAGGGAGGGGTCTTTAAAAAAAAAACAACTAAAGGCGTTTTCCACACTGTGTGAGGGACGTCTTTAAGGAACAAGGGGCCAGATGTAGGTGGCCCAATACCGGTCGGTAACGGCCAAAATTACCGAATTTCGGCCGTTACCGACCGGTATTTGGTGTTTAAGATGTAGGGGAACTTAAATTTGCCGATTCGGTAAATTTACCGATTCGGTAATTTTACCGATTCGGTAAAATACAGAATCTGTCAATTTACCGAATCGGTAAATCTAGATGTAGGTGGCACTGAAAACAGTCCCACAGGCCCTTAAGAATTCGTTATTTACCATGAAATACTATTTCATGGTAAATAACGAATTCCTGTATACATGCACATCTGTGCATGTACGCCCGTGCCATGTGGCACACATACATGCCCTTAGGGCATGTATGTGTGCCACATGGCATGGCACACAAGCCTGAATCAGGGGTGCAACAGGGTGTCAAAGTGACACCCTGTCCCCCTTCTCAATTCGGTAATTTTACCGAATCGGTATTTACCGATTAGGTAATTGCCATTGATTCCTATGGGCCTCAAGGCCCATAGGAATCAATGGCAATGTCGTGTATTTCTATAGGTTCTGATTCGATCCCCCTATTCCTGACCCTATTCTGGTTAATCTTACTAGCTAGTTAACTAACAGTCAGCCCATGAGGCAAGAAATCCCCCATGATGCAGATACCGTTATCTGACGCAGTCACACTACGGCACAGGAACGTGTTATCTGATTAGGTCATAACGCTTGAGATCTAATTAGACAAGCGACATTCCTCCAGCCCCTGATAAGGCATACGACGTTCTCATAACAAATCAAACCTATGACAACCTGGATAATCCGTGCGGCCATTGTTTTGATTTCACAGAGAACTTTAGTAAAGAATGTGCTAACGAGCAAGTCGTATGACATCTTTATTGACGTACCTATGTCCATCCTTACGTCAATCTCGGCACCTTTAAGGTATAAATATTGCCGACCTTGCCCTATGCAAACACACGCGTGGTGACAAGACGGAGCAGCCATACTTGCCGAAGCCGAGAGCAGAAGCAGACCCCGCAGGCAGCAGCCCCGCCTTCCTGACGCGCTGAGAGACGCGCTGCTATCTCAAGCCGAGAGACCCAGCACCGGCGCTTCTGGGCAGCCCTCGCAGGCAGCCTGGAATATCGAGAGCAGAGAAAGAGATACCATTCCTCATTCATCCTAAATTCCAGGTACAGAACTGAATAACCCCTCCTAGAGAATTCTTTAGTTATTCACTTGGCAAAAACAAACTTAAACTAAACTGTAACTTTCTATTCCCGCCCACGCATTAGACTTAGGTCAGGTACACGGGGTAGGCGTATTTAGAAACACCAGTTGAGTACGTTTAGTCAAATGTATATGTGTATGTAAATATATTTTAATCATTTTAAACATCATATGGCTCAGAAACCATATCAATGTTTTTACAGTATTATTTTATACTATTGCTTCTAATGTATGCACTTTACTTAACTATAAGTATTGCAATAATATCGATCCATTTCTCTTGTACGAGAAAAGAGACTGATCAATAAATAACATCTTTTATTGAACACGCCCGTCTCTTCCTTTTCTCTACATTCTGATGAGACTAAGAATGCACGTACTGACTGAGTAAAATAATTGCCTTGTGCTCACACGACTCTTGAGATTGACTCTTGATTAGGGGAGAGCAAAGTTGTCATGTTCTATGGTTGTCAGAAACTAAATCCCTTCTTGTCTAATCAGGGGAGTTAATCCTTCCTTGAACATTCGAGAAAGTTTCTAGCGAACTCTGAGCTTAGCTGGCAAACCCAAAAATTAAGTCTAGTATCGACAGTAGTAGACCTAGTTAACGTCTGGCCTAGGCCTTTACTGCTGTAGGCACTATTCCAATGCGCAGAGCCTATTGGGAAAATAGGAGCTACACTACATGGCGCCCAACGTGTTTGGAAAGGGCGATAAAACTAACGTAAGACATTTAGAGTAACTCAGTCGTGCTTTCTCACTCAGACCCCTTTTCCCAAATACTCCAAAGACGTCTGGAGTGGGTGAAAGGTTATTATATCCTCCAAAACCTCGCAGGAGGGAACTCCTATGTATGGTTCTTGGTCTAGTCAACGTTGAAGGATAAAACAGTTCCAAAATATTGTGCATCTAATCTCTGTTTCCATAAAGAAACCTGATCTGCAAACAAAAATAATACCATCCTGTCAGTAAAATGGGAGACAGCGATGGAGAAAGAGAGGCAATTAGATTAGCTACTGAAATAGCAGATGCTGATGCTACCATGCAAGCAGCAGACGCGGATATAATACTTATTCCGGTCATTAAAAGGAGATCTATAACCTTAAAACTTATAGAAAATGGACTGACACCTAGAGGTGGCACAGTCATATTCGTAATTGAGGGACACGAATATCGGCAGACAGAGGTATACTATACATGGATACATTTTCCAGCAGCAAATGCTGTAACAAAGTACTTCCACTATTACAAAGTAGAGGAACCTCCTGAAACGTACACTCCTTTCGAGGAGGTGGAAGTACCACTCAAATTCCAAGAGCATTTGCTCTTATTTGATGGCGCCCTAATACATAACAATCACATTACAAGGCTCGGTCCTTTAGGAAGACCAGGAGCAACGTGGCCGGTCCTAGCCGGATACACACCACATCCAGACATCGAAAGAATGCCTGCAGCAGAGCTATTAATACAGCTAAAACAACTACTAAAAATTCATAGACAATTAGTTCAGTATGTAATGCGGACTTCAAAAATTCAGCCAGCGATTAAAATTCCACAGCTGACCCCTCACCAGGGGAACACAAATAAAATCACACCACAGAACATCCAATCCTGCCTAGGTAAAGTTCCAGCTAAACGGGAACAAATACCATTCTGGTTGGCACAGAAAATTACCCAAATAGAGGCGGTGTTTCCTGACACCACCCCATTAGAAAAACACAGGATTCTGACTATATGTCTCCCAATGGGAATCGCACCACACATTGAGGACTGTGACACTTGGGGTACAGTCTTTGCTTCCATCTATACAAAAACGCACGGTGTTCCATCCATTTCGGTGATACCAGATGTGCTAAAACAAATTCAAGATGAATACGGTCCAGAACCTGCTTTAACTCTTGGTATGAAATTACTGAAAGACTTCAAGCAGGTCTCGGCTATATTACTAGCCAACATAAAGGGTGAAGCAGCAAACGTGGCGATCCGCCAGAGGTTAAAAGAGACAGATATAGCAGACCAACCAGCTGAAATTGCCAGAATCATAGAAAAATCCTATGAAGAACTAGGCAGAGATAGTCTAGGTGGAATACCAGTAAAACCGCAACTGACTACAAGTCCAGAAAAAATATTTTTTAATAATAATTCACCAAAAAAGAACTGGGATGGAAATAAACAATCCAATCCTAAAGAAAAGAAATTCCAGTCCAGAGGAAGGTCTCCTAGGCGAAGAGAGAAATCTCCGAACCCGAGACAAAGGTCACCTCAGAGTGAACCCTCTGGGAATAGATATAACCTTAGAAATAGGGATAATATTAAAAAACCTGATAGATATCAAGACATTGATACACGTCCCTCTCAATCTTTTCAGAATTCCTCGCAGAAATCGGAAAGAAGAGGACGATCAGAAGAGCACGCCAAGTCCAAAGACAAGGAACCTGCTCAACTGAAAAAGAAATCACAATTTCCAAAAAAGAAGGTAGCCAGTATCAAGGTAGTTAACAATGCCGAGAATACTGAGGACACAACTGAAAAACGGAGAATGGGCTCAGACAATGCTAGACAGCGCAGCAGAGGTGAGCATAGCTCGCAAAGTCCTTATGAATCATCTGGAGACAGTGGACACAAATGAATACCTTCAAGTGGAAACTGCAGATACCAGAGTTAGCAAGCCCCACAAAATATACGAGATAACATTACGTATAGAGGGAGATAAGACTAGGAAAATAAGGGGACTATTTTGGGATAACCTATCCAAGGGCTATGACATCCTTCTAGCTGAAAAAGACTGGCCACCAGAGTTTGTCAGGGAGTGCCCTCATGGCGAAGAAGTAATTATGCCTGCCTTCTCGAATCAAATACCGATTCATAAAAAATATACACTTGCTAGAAAGTGGGCAGTGGCCTTAGCACCTGCTTTATATAAAAATCATGTAGGATGGGATGAGGATTCTCCTCCTCACAAAGTCCAGTTAAAATCACAACCTACTGCACAAAGGCAGTACCCAATTAAGCAAGAAGCTAAAAAACAAGTAAATGAAATACTAGATCAGCTAGAATACCAAGGGGTGATTGAAACTTGCACCTCACAAATGAACAATCCTTTATTTCCGGTCTCCAAACCAGACAATTCGTACCGTCTAGTTTTGGATTACCGACACCTTAACACATGTTGCAAAACTTTTGCAGTGCAAAACTCACACAGTGCTGCACTAATGAATAACATAGTGCGCAAAAAATACAAAACAACCTTGGACATCTCCAACGGATTCTTTTGTCAAAACATAGCACCAGAGAGCAGATATTTAACTGCATTCTCAGTAAATGGCACTCAAAAACAATTCTGTCGGTTAGCCCAGGGGTACAAGAACAGCCCGGGGGTATTCTCAGCGAAGAGTAACAGAATTACTACAACTATATGATGATGAAGCATTATCTTATGTCGATGATATTTACTTAACAGATGATGACTTGGAAACTCACTTGAAAAGAGTGAACACCATAATACTTGGTTTCGCTGCAGAGGGTTACAAATTCAACTTCAAAAAGTCCAGAATTGCCCATCTGACGGTCCTATTCTTAGGATATGAGTTATCAAGTGAAGGCAAAAGCCTGGCAGACAATTTCCTAGAGAAATGTGCCATAATCCAAGCTCCTAAAACACTAAAAAACCTACAGTCAATTCTAGGCTTCCTAAATTTCGGAAGAACTTACATTGCAAATTACGCAGAAAGGGTCAAACCCCTTTACGATCTAATTAAACCAGACTTTAAAAGATCCAGTTGGACTCAAGCACACACAGAAATTTTGAGATCCTTACAAACAGACATGCTAATTAAAACAAAATTAGAAACCCGTGATAATACACGCAACCTTGTGATCCGAGTCATCCCAGGGAGATACGGATTCACATACCTAACCTCTAATGAGGGAGATAAGGTACCAATTGCATTCAAATCACATTTGTACACAAAAGCTGAACAGAGATTCAACAACAAAGGAAAAATTGTTCAAGCAGTTCAAACCGCAATAGCTAGAGAAAAAGACATAGCTGACGGTAGACATATCACAGTCAGAACAGCAGAATCAGCTTTTGAGGCATTAACAACACCGTGTAATTTACCAACAACAACATTGGATCCAGAATGGTTACAATGGGTAAATTCAATCACAACGGACAAAGTATATTACTTCTTTGATCCAGAACTAGAAGAATTAAAAAATCTAAAATATGAAAAAACGTATCCTCTGCCAATCGACATTCTGCCTCTACGACATTACGCCTGTGTAATCTATACAGACGGACATGCTCAACCCTCCGTTTGGGGAGAACATGCATACAATCCCACATGTGAGATTACAAAAGAAGTGTGGCACGGAGGTAAACTAAGACCTCTATTAACAAAATCACACTCAGTAGAAACTAATTCAGAACTACAAACTGAAATATTAGCTTTGAAAATGGCGCTAGATAATGCGGATCGCGAATTCCCGACGCTTATAGTGTCAGATTCATATTTCTGCGTCAAAGCATATAACAAGGATTTGCAGACCTGGATTCAGAACGATTACAAAGATGACACGGATGCACCAATAAAGCAGAGACTGCTCTGGGAACAGGTAGCTCTTTTGAAAAAAGAACTACCAAAGACTCACGTGACACACTCACTGAGTCACCAGCGTGATGGCGTTCACGTTGTAGGGAATTCATTGGCTGAAACAGCCGCAGCGGCAGCCAGTAAACCGGCTCCCATAGATCGAAAAAAGCGTACATTAAAATACATTGACGGCGAAACATTGCTGGCAGTAAAAACGTCATCAAAAGGCGACTGCTCGGCGTTACCGATCAACTATCCACTCAATTACACATACATCATAGATGCAAACTCCATTCCTTTTGCTCGAATCCCTGGAGTGGGGGATAGAGTGATTCCAAACATGGACAGGAGAAACTTGTTAATCGCAGACGCACACATGGGCGAGGGTCTCAGACACCTTAAATTAAAGGATTCTCTGGAAGAATTACAATCACGGTACTGGTGGCCAGGCATGAGCCTGCACTACACCATGTTTGTAAAAAACTGCCCAAACTGCAACAGAGATCGCAGTGGGGAGAGAAGCAGTTTAATACCTCGTCGTATCAAGGCAGATAACATCACCACTAAAAAGAATGGCTTGCGATTAACATATACAGGCTAGTTCCCACTTATAATGTAGATCCACAGCACTCGGCTGACGTCCGGACTGTTATACAAGATTTGCGAGTCTAAATGGCATATACGCTAAGAGCATGCTACGTTCGACCGTTTTTTTTCTTTTTCTCAGGCAATCCAGCCTGGGGGGGGGGGAAGAATGGCCAAATGAGCACAGCCCAGCGGGAATCTTCTCACTTCCTTCCTGAGGGTATGGGATGGTGTAAAGAAAAAACCAAGACAGAAAGCAATCTATAATAGAAAGGATATTAGGTTCGGGAGCTGGGTGGGTCAAACATCTAATAAGTGTCCAACGTAGTCTTAATAACTTGCCAAGAAATTCTCTGAAGGGATTCAGTCCGTACGAATTATTATTCGGAACTAGGATGTTGATCTCTGACCTTGATAGTCAGACTTCAGTGGTAACAGAAAAAAGCTTTGATGTCAAAGACCGTTTGGCTATTTTGCAGGACTTAAACAAAACAAGAAAAGACCTGAGCAACATACAGTTGAAAGAACAGCCAACGACCACTGAAGAATCACCACCTGTCCCAGCAAGACCTGTCTGGATTCCAAAAGTCGGGGATCTAGTCAGGGAGAAGATCGCGGTAAAGAAGGAATTTGGGCCTTCTTACAGAAAAGCAGTTCCTGTATTGTCTGTCAACGGGACAAGATCAGTTGTACTACCGCCACTTGCTGGAAAAAAGGAGAACCGAGTTGTATCCATCGACCTGGTAAAACCACAACATGTGGCCGATAACAAACAGTAGGCCAAGTGGACTCCCAATAAGTAGCAGAACACCAAGGTTTGCTACCAGTACAGAGGTCCTATCAAAGAGGCTCATCACATTCGAAACACCTACGGAAGAACAACAAGGACTATGCAACAATGCAATAGAACTTAGACCTCTGAAAACCCAAATAAAGACATTTAGCAGAGACACACCAATCTATACAGAAGTACCAAGTGAAAATGCGAGAAACAAAAATCCTGAACCAATTGGAACAATTGACAGAACTGCATCCGGTTACTTCATCAACTTCGATGATTCCTCTGACGGCTTCAGCGAACAAAAGACACAGCCATCATCAAAATCCTTTAAAGACAAAGCTAAGGAATTTTTGAAACAACTGAAAGAAACATATCTAGTTTCTCCATGGATTGAATTTTGGGTGGGTTTTGGTGCATTTATCCTCATACTTTGGCTCATCATGGTATTTACCTTGGGACGCTTCATTGAGGGAAAATATGCTAAAATGGACACAGCAAGTCAGAACATCAACTTGGTCCTCAAACCACACACATCTTCACACGTCGAGAAAAGAGAACTTTCTTCAGAACTTTCTTCAGCCAACTTCACAGCAATTCCAATATCTGGTGGGGTAGCCTGGGACAACACTGACTATGAAATTTATGGTCCGGTCGAGATCCTGAAATATCCACACCAAATCAAGATCTCCTTGAGTGACTTTGCAAAACCAAACTCATTTGCTGATGATTGGGACTTTGAAAGTATAAACAATATGATGTCTGACTTAGTAATGTCTGCTAAATTTACAAAACATGATTATTTGCAGGGTTCTACAAATTATGACAGCATGTACTGCTATAACCATTATGGTAACCATTTCTTGCATAAATCTGCACAACCTAGAAATGTTTTAAATTTTAATCAATGGGAACATTGTGCTACACCTCCAAAAGGGAGCTCTAGAACCGTGTATGGCAAATATTCATATTTTTCAGGTTTTAACATAACTAATGCTGAAACATTTTATTACAAATTGTCAAACAAGACAGGGATGAAAACCATGATAACCAACACAAAATTGATATATTCAGATTCTTTCTTTGAAAAAATGAATACTTTTGGATTTGATTATTGGGACAAACATGTTGATTTGAAAAGTGTTTGGGGCACAAAAGAATGGCAAGTACAGGGTATAGAAGCTTTGTTTAGAGCCTGCATGATCCCAGAACAAATGATATTTTTAAATGACACCGTTCAACAAACCACCTGTCTTGGCTTAGCCAAAATCAAAGATTTAAATAACCTGTCTATTCCAAAGCCAACAATGTTTAGCAATAACTCTGAAACAGATGAAGAAATAGACATAAACCATATACTTAACCAAAACAGAACACATCCTGATTGGAAACAATGGTTGATCTGGCCCACAGATACAAATAACTGTCAAGATAGATTCCTGAATAAAACACAGGGTTTCAAAATGACCAGGCCAGACCCTAGATATCCCCAAAGACATCACCCAGGGATAATAACAACCTACAGTGTGGGCAAATTATGCCTTCAATGGCTACAAACTTCCACACTGCCTGAAATTAAGCAACACCTAACTTTACTTACTGATGGTGCTGACTTGCGTGATTTCATAATGGGACCACGCAAACAGCGTCAAAAGCGTTTCATAGCAGCCTCTGTATATGCAGCATACAATGAGGCCTGGAAGGTTACTCAAATTGAAACAGCAGAAAGAATACGGGAAATTGACCGTATTAATTTGGAAAAATCACTTTCTGTAGTGGACAATGGGTTAATGACTCTGTCCTCCAGAATTTTTTCATTGGACAGCATTGTGTCTTCAGCAATCGATATATTATCGCAAGACTTACTGTTATTACAACATGGTCAGTCACAATTGCGTTCTATTGTACAGCTTGGCTGGACGTTACAAAATCTGCGTTCAGGCTATGTGCCTTGGCGTTTAATCAACACAACGTCACTATTCCAAATCTTTAACCTTACTGATAGACAAATCGGTATGGCTCAGAAGGGTGCTGATTATACAATCTTGAGCATTGAAAAACTAGAAAGATTACCGTTGACAATGTCAGAACGACCTGTCAGTGAATGGATAATCCACGGAATCATAAATATTCCAATCTCAACCTTCAGGTTTCAATACTGCCAAAAATATATACAGGCTGGCATGTACGAGAAATTGGGAAAGGGGTACCTTAAAACAACATGGAACCTGCCCTATTCACATGCATGTGTCAGTAACAAAGGACAGAAAGTGTTTCTTAGTGGCAACAATTGTGCTATGTCACTAAGCGGCACGCTTCTGTGTAACGGTATTAGTTTGCACGGAGCCTGTGAAGGGAATTCATACAACCTTTCATGTCACCAGCAAGGCGCACCTGCAACTGAAATAGAACCATTCTTTCAAAGACTCTATAATGGGAGTTACATTCTTATTGTAGACCGCAGATGCTGTAGTCTTATGCCCGGGACTCCTTATCTCGTCACTACGACGGCGAAGGTCAAGTGCTGTGGACGTTCTTTGTTTCCCAGCTCCTTTCCAGACAGGGAGGCAAGGGCATGGCCCAGTTTGAAAATTACTTCTATTCGAATAGACACTTTAAGCAGAATGAAAACAGTGCTTCTTCAGACGCCTACAAGGCTCACGTCATCTAAAGAAACGTATGATCTACAAGTCGCAAGGACGACTGCAGAGATACATACATTATTATCAACTAATTCCCCCGTACATTTCGCGGAAATCCTGAGCGAAATCTTAAATATTTCTGATACCACAGGGGTCTCAAAGGTATTTAAGACAGTATTTTCGATGGCATTAACACCATTCAAAGCCATACTGGGTATTTTTCCAGACTTCGTCCATTCGATTTTTGGCGGACTTCCCCTGATCCTAGGACTAATTGCAGGAATCCTATTCCTAGTCCTTATTTTTCGTTATGGCAACCCATGTCACAGATCAAACTCTCGCGACAATGGAAGATACGATCCTAGCCATTGGATACCGGGACCGGATATCAAAAATCCTGGGACTATCCCGGCTTAGAGACCTAAACATGACTTGGTTTCTATCATTTCGACCAATGTGGCAAAGGTGTGTTTTACCTGTACTAAGGTGTCTGCTATGCGGAGAAGAATGCGTGTTAGACACCTGTCTGACGCTACAATCGGATGCGCCGGTGGATGCAGATACACTGTTGGTTCCTACCAAGGTTCACGCACTGTGCTGCCCTCAAAGGCTGCCAATTCTGATGACGGCATTCCTGGAATCTTCACCACTGCGATTGAAGAGTAGTGAAGTTCAAGATGAAAGCAGCATCGAACAGGTACGACCTTCTGTCAGCAATGCAAATCAGAATGTCAATGGAGACAATCATGCGCATGAATGCATGGTTACCCCTATTTCCGACTTAGAGGAACTTTCCCATGAAGCTGTTGACAGTTTTTTCGAAAGCCTGAATGATATGATGTTCTCTCCGGAACAGAAATAGAGACTTTTGAGTAAACTCGCACACGGCGTTCCCTGAATTCGGCCTTCAACTTCAAAATAAAGTCACATGAACAATTACAATCCAGTTCACGGACAGCAACTTTTTTCAGCAAGCCCCTAAAATATTTTTCTATATATTTTTTCCCGGGACACTGATTTTCTGCTTAAAGTAAGAGACTATTCCTAGAGAACTAAGATTTCTATTTTAGATACGTTATAGACTTTATAGACTTTAGCTGCCCGCTGGTATGTTCGCAATAGATTTTATGTGATGAAATGGTTTCGACTTTTTTTCTGTATAGCCATATTAAGAGCCATTTCATGTGTATTTCTCATATACCAACAATCAATAATGCATAACAATGCGTGTTCACTTTTGCATCTAATTCATAGCTTAAGTGCATACAATATATATGACTGCAATTTTTCAGTATATTTGAAAATTTCGAAATGCATTTATGTATTTTGGGGTGGTAAGGTATACACTATACTCTATAGTATGTTGTACTATGTTATACTATGCATAGATTAGTAGATATGACCATAGTTAGCGTGGAGTGGGTGTCGTGTATTTCTATAGGTTCTGATTCGATCCCCCTATTCCTGACCCTATTCTGGTTAATCTTACTAGCTAGTTAACTAACAGTCAGCCCATGAGGCAAGAAATCCCCCATGATGCAGATACCGTTATCTGACGCAGTCACACTACGGCACAGGAACGTGTTATCTGATTAGGTCATAACGCTTGAGATCTAATTAGACAAGCGACATTCCTCCAGCCCCTGATAAGGCATACGACGTTCTCATAACAAATCAAACCTATGACAACCTGGATAATCCGTGCGGCCATTGTTTTGATTTCACAGAGAACTTTAGTAAAGAATGTGCTAACGAGCAAGTCGTATGACATCTTTATTGACGTACCTATGTCCATCCTTACGTCAATCTCGGCACCTTTAAGGTATAAATATTGCCGACCTTGCCCTATGCAAACACACGCGTGGTGACAAGACGGAGCAGCCATACTTGCCGAAGCCGAGAGCAGAAGCAGACCCCGCAGGCAGCAGCCCCGCCTTCCTGACGCGCTGAGAGACGCGCTGCTATCTCAAGCCGAGAGACCCAGCACCGGCGCTTCTGGGCAGCCCTCGCAGGCAGCCTGGAATATCGAGAGCAGAGAAAGAGATACCATTCCTCATTCATCCTAAATTCCAGGTACAGAACTGAATAACCCCTCCTAGAGAATTCTTTAGTTATTCACTTGGCAAAAACAAACTTAAACTAAACTGTAACTTTCTATTCCCGCCCACGCATTAGACTTAGGTCAGGTACACGGGGTAGGCGTATTTAGAAACACCAGTTGAGTACGTTTAGTCAAATGTATATGTGTATGTAAATATATTTTAATCATTTTAAACATCATATGGCTCAGAAACCATATCAATGTTTTTACAGTATTATTTTATACTATTGCTTCTAATGTATGCACTTTACTTAACTATAAGTATTGCAATAATATCGATCCATTTCTCTTGTACGAGAAAAGAGACTGATCAATAAATAACATCTTTTATTGAACACGCCCGTCTCTTCCTTTTCTCTACATTCTGATGAGACTAAGAATGCACGTACTGACTGAGTAAAATAATTGCCTTGTGCTCACACGACTCTTGAGATTGACTCTTGATTAGGGGAGAGCAAAGTTGTCATGTTCTATGGTTGTCAGAAACTAAATCCCTTCTTGTCTAATCAGGGGAGTTAATCCTTCCTTGAACATTCGAGAAAGTTTCTAGCGAACTCTGAGCTTAGCTGGCAAACCCAAAAATTAAGTCTAGTATCGACAGTAGTAGACCTAGTTAACGTCTGGCCTAGGCCTTTACTGCTGTAGGCACTATTCCAATGCGCAGAGCCTATTGGGAAAATAGGAGCTACACTACAGCAAATACCGAATCGGTAAATACCGATTCGGTAATTAACGAATCTTAACGATTCGGTAATTGTTACCGAATATTTACCTACATGGCATTTACCATTTTGTAAATACCGAATCGGTAAAATTCGGTATTTACGAATCGGTAAATGCCATTTACCTACATCTGGCCCAAGGTAGCTTACTCAATGGAGTTTCACCTGTGGCATGTTCATTTTCAAGCAGGAAATACATTTCTGGAATTTCACATTGATTGGACTTTTGTTCTATTTTTTTCTGCATATGGCCATCTTACATTAATTTAGTAAACCAACTCGTTAATTTTTGTAAAGGCTTTGGCCAAAAGCGCCATCATAATTCTAATAAACAAATAAATAAATAAGGAAATAATACAGTTTCAAACGTCAAGTGACATAAATTAAGCCAGATTTGTGAGCCATATTCCTTTCGCCATGCCTTCCTTATAGTCAAGTACTCAACCAGCTTTCATTCATGACAATACTGCCCACTTGTGTAGCGCCTGCACTTTCACTATTTATGTTTCAAGATTCATCACTTTCATCAGCAGTCCACCCATATCTAATGAAACATTTTCTGTAGAAATTGTACATTCACCAAAGAATGAGCCTGATATGCTAGGTGGTTCGGAGATTAAGGACATGCATTCTCTATTGTGAGGTTCCACACATGCATCAACTCTTTCCTGTATTATCAACATTCAGTTATGTCCAAACTGATATTTTTGCGGTGCCCAATTAAAAAATTTGAAATGGGAGTGCCTACGAAGCCCAAATTGAACAGATCAGCACTAGATCACAGCCCAAGCAGAAAAAAAATTCAAAGCTGTGAGGCTTATAGATGACAAAACCGGAATATTGCAATTGATTACAATATATAACAAGAGCTAGACACCGCAGATTCCAACTCTGACATATCCACTCTATTTCCGCTATTTTTGGCCTGAAATATATAAGCCACTTTAATTTTTTTTCCCCAGCAGCTGATTTTAACCACTGTTGCTTCTTTTGAAAGTCTGGTCTGCCCTGTTCCCATGATGCACTGGGCCAGGGACAGACTAATTTGCATACAGCCAGGTTCTGAAACTGGGATGGTGCAATGAGCTAAAAAACGTTGTTGGATCTAGCCCAGATCTCTTGACTGGGTGAGAGTATTCTGCTTAATTCAGAGACTCTGTCCCTCACCACCCCTTGTTGTAAATATTTTTGTCCACCCTAAGCGTGGAAGGGTATACTCAGACATGAGTCCCTTGCTCATTGCACCATCAGGATTCAAGCAAGCCGGGCCGAAGACGGCTGTAATGCCAGAAACCGGTCCCCGGAAGCTTGTTTCCTTCCCAGTGTAAGAATTGGCTTTTGTAGTCTGGTCTGCCCTGTTCCCATGATGCACTGGGCCAGGGACAGACTAATTTGCATACAGCCAGGTTCTGAAACTGGGATGGTGCAATGAGCTAAAAAACGGTGTTGGATCTAGCCTAGATCTCTTGACTGGGTGAGAGTATTCTGCTTAATTCAGAGACTCTGTCCCTCACCACCCCTTGTTGTAAATATTTTTGTCCACCCTAAGCGTGGAAGGGTATACTCAGACATGAGTCCCTTCCTCATTGCCCCATCAGGATTCAAGCAAGCCGGGCCGAAGACGGCTGTAATGCCAGAAACCGGTCCCCGGAAGCTTGTTTCCTTCCCAGTGTAAGAATTGGCTTTTGTAGTCTGGTCTGCCCTGTTCCCATGATGCACTGGGCAAGGGACAGACTAATTTGCATACAGCCAGGTTCTGAAACTGGTATGGTGCAATGAGCTAAAAAACGTTGTTGGATCTAGCCCAGATCTCTTGACTGGGTGAGAGTATTCTGCTTAATTCAGAGACTCTGTCCCTCACCACCCCTTGTTGTAAATATTTTTGTCCACCCTAAGCGTGGAAGGGTATACTCAGACATGAGTCCCTTGCTCATTGCACCATCAGGATTCAAGCAAGCCGGGCCAAAGACGGCTGTAATGCCAGAAACCGGTCCCCGGAAGCTTGTTTCCTTCCCAGTGTAAGAATTGGCTTTTGTAGTCTGGTCTGCCCTGTTCCCATGATGCACTGGGCCAGGGACAGACTAATTTGCATACAGCCAGGTTCTGAAACTGGGATGGTGCAATGAGCTAAAAAACGGTGTTGGATCTAGCCCAGATCTCTTGACTGGGTGAGAGTATTCTGCTTAATTCAGAGACTCTGTCCCTCACCACCCCTTGTTGTAAATATTTTTGTCCACCCTAAGCGTGGAAGGGTATACTCAGACATGAGTCCCTTGCTCATTGCACCATCAGGATTCAAGCAAGCCGGGCCGAAGACGGCTGTAATGCCAGAAACCGGTCCCCGGAAGCTTGTTTCCTTCCCAGTGTAAGAATTGGCTTTTGTAGTCTGGTCTGCCCTGTTCCCATGATGCACTGGGCCAGGGACAGACTAATTTGCATACAGCCAGGTTCTGAAACTGGGATGGTGCAATGAGCTAAAAAACGGTGTTGGATCTAGCCCAGATCTCTTGACTGGGTGAGAGTATTCTGCTTAATTCAGAGACTCTGTCCCTCACCACCCCTTGTTGTAAATATTTTTGTCCACCCTAAGCGTGGAAGGGTATACTCAGACATGAGTCCCTTGCTCATTGCACCATCAGGATTCAAGCAAGCCGGGCCGAAGACGGCTGTAATGCCAGAAACCGGTCCCCGGAAGCTTGTTTCCTTCCCAGTGTAAGAATTGGCTTTTGTAGTCTGGTCTGCCCTGTTCCCATGATGCACTGGGCCAGGGACAGACTAATTTGCATACAGCCAGGTTCTGAAACTGGGATGGTGCAATGAGCTAAAAAACGGTGTTGGATCTAGCCCAGATCTCTTGACTGGGTGAGAGTATTCTGCTTAATTCAGAGACTCTGTCCCTCACCACCCCTTGTTGTAAATATTTTTGTCCACCCTAAGCGTGGAAGGGTATACTCAGACATGAGTCCCTTGCTCATTGCACCATCAGGATTCAAGCAAGCCGGGCCGAAGACGGCTGTAATGCCAGAAACCGGTCCCCGGAAGCTTGTTTCCTTCCCAGTGTAAGAATTGGCTTTTGTAGTCTGGTCTGCCCTGTTCCCATGATGCACTGGGCCAGGGACAGACTAATTTGCATACAGCCAGGTTCTGAAACTGGGATGGTGCAATGAGCTAAAAAACGTTGTTGGATCTAGCCCAGATCTCTTGACTGGGTGAGAGTATTCTGCTTAATTCAGAGACTCTGTCCCTCACCACCCCTTGTTGTAAATATTTTTGTCCACCCTAAGCGTGGAAGGGTATACTCAGACATGAGTCCCTTGCTCATTGCACCATCAGGATTCAAGCAAGCCGGGCCGAAGACGGCTGTAATGCCAGAAACCGGTCCCCGGAAGCTTGTTTCCTTCCCAGTGTAAGAATTGGCTTTTGTAGTCTGGTCTGCCCTGTTCCCATGATGCACTGGGCCAGGGACAGACTAATTTGCATACAGCCAGGTTCTGAAACTGGGATGGTGCAATGAGCTAAAAAACGGTGTTGGATCTAGCCCAGATCTCTTGACTGGGTGAGAGTATTCTGCTTAATTCAGAGACTCTGTCCCTCACCACCCCTTGTTGTAAATATTTTTGTCCACCCTAAGCGTGGAAGGGTATACTCAGACATGAGTCCCTTGCTCATTGCACCATCAGGATTCAAGCAAGCCGGGCCGAAGACGGCTGTAATGCCAGAAACCGGTCCCCGGAAGCTTGTTTCCTTCCCAGTGTAAGAATTGGCTTTTGTAGTCTGGTCTGCCCTGTTCCCATGATGCACTGGGCAAGGGACAGACTAATTTGCATACAGCCAGGTTCTGAAACTGGGATGGTGCAATGAGCTAAAAAACGTTGTTGGATCTAGCCCAGATCTCTTGACTGGGTGAGAGTATTCTGCTTAATTCAGAGACTCTGTCCCTCACCACCCCTTGTGGTAAATATTTTTGTCCACCCTAAGCGTGGAAGGGTATACTCAGACATGAGTCCCTTGCTCATTGCACCATCAGGATTCAAGCAAGCCGGGCCGAAGACGGCTGTAATGCCAGAAACCGGTCCCCGGAAGCTTGTTTCCTTCCCAGTGTAAGAATTGGCTTTTGTAGTCTGGTCTGCCCTGTTCCCATGATGCACTGGGCCAGGGACAGACTAATTTGCATACAGCCAGGTTCTGAAACTGGGATGGTGCAATGAGCTAAAAAACGGTGTTGGATCTAGCCCAGATCTCTTGACTGGGTGAGAGTATTCTGCTTAATTCAGAGACTCTGTCCCTCACCACCCCTTGTTGTAAATATTTTTGTCCACCCTAAGCGTGGAAGGGTATACTCAGACATGAGTCCCTTGCTCATTGCACCATCAGGATTCAAGCAAGCCGGGCCGAAGACGGCTGTAATGCCAGAAACCGGTCCCCGGAAGCTTGTTTCCTTCCCAGTGTAAGAATTGGCTTTTGTAGTCTGGTCTGCCCTGTTCCCATGATGCACTGGGCCAGGGACAGACTAATTTGCATACAGCCAGGTTCTGAAACTGGGATGGTGCAATGAGCTAAAAAACGGTGTTGGATCTAGCCCAGATCTCTTGACTGGGTGAGAGTATTCTGCTTAATTCAGAGACTCTGTCCCTCACCACCCCTTGTTGTAAATATTTTTGTCCACCCTAAGCGTGGAAGGGTATACTCAGACATGAGTCCCTTGCTCATTGCACCATCAGGATTCAAGCAAGCCGGGCCGAAGACGGCTGTAATGCCAGAAACCGGTCCCCGGAAGCTTGTTTCCTTCCCAGTGTAAGAATTGGCTTTTGTAGTCTGGTCTGCCCTGTTCCCATGATGCACTGGGCCAGGGACAGACTAATTTGCATACAGCCAGGTTCTGAAACTGGGATGGTGCAATGAGCTAAAAAACGGTGTTGGATCTAGCCCACATCTCTTGACTGGGTGAGAGTATTCTGCTTAATTCAGAGACTCTGTCCCTCACCACCCCTTGTTGTAAATATTTTTGTCCACCCTAAGTGTGGAAGGGTATACTCAGACATGAGTCCCTTGCTCATTGCACCATCAGGATTTAAGCAAGCCGGGCCGAAGACGGCTGTAATGCCAGAAACCGGTCCCCGGAAGCTTGTTTCCTTCCCAGTGTAAGAATTGGCTTTTGTAGTCTGGTCTGCCCTGTTCCCATGATGCACTGGGCCAGGGACAGACTAATTTGCATACAGCCAGGTTCTGAAACTGGGATGGTGCAATGAGCTAAAAAACTGTGTTGGATCTAGCCCAGATCTCTTGACTGGGTGAGAGTATTCTGCTTAATTCAGAGACTCTGTCCCTCACCACCCCTTGTTGTAAATATTTTTGTCCACCCTAAGCGTGGAAGGGTATACTCAGACATGAGTCCCTTGCTCATTGCACCATCAGGATTCAAGCAAGCCGGGCCGAAGACGGCTGTAATGCCAGAAACCGGTCCCCGGAAGCTTGTTTCCTTCCCAGTGTAAGAATTGGATTTTGTAGTCTGGTCTGCCCTGTTCCCATGATGCACTGGGCCAGGGACAGACTAATTTGCATACAGCCAGGTTCTGAAACTGGGATGGTGCAATGAGCTAAAAAACGGTGTTGGATCTAGCCCAGATCTCTTGACTGGGTGAGAGTATTCTGCTTAATTCAGAGACTCTGTCCCTCACCACCCCTTGTTGTAAATATTTTTGTCCACCCTAAGCGTGGAAGGGTATACTCAGACATGAGTCCCTTGCTCATTGCACCATCAGGATTCAAGCAAGCCGGGCCGAAGACGGCTGTAATGCCAGAAACCGGTCCCCGGAAGCTTGTTTCCTTCCCAGTGTAAGAATTGGCTTTTGTAGTCTGGTCTGCCCTGTTCCCATGATGCACTGGGCCAGGGACAGACTAATTTGCATACAGCCAGGTTCTGAAACTGGGATGGTGCAATGAGCTAAAAAACGGTGTTGGATCTAGCCCAGATCTCTTGACTGAGTGAGAGTATTCTGCTTAATTCAGAGACTCTGTCCCTCACCACCCCTTGTTGTAAATTCTTTTGAAATATGGACATGCACGCCACGGCTATCAAAACACGAGCACGTCATGAACACATATGTGAAGTCAGGGCATGGCTATGAAAATGAAGAATACAATAGCTGATTCTTTGTAATACAAATTTAAATGCTTTATCATACGAATTGTCAAATGTAAGTGGATCAAAACACCTGCACCAGAGGAATGAAACAAGTTATAAAACAATTGCCTGTGTTTTCGTTGAGGCTGTAGCTTAAGAACATATGCATTCTCAGGAACATTGGAGTAAAAAGTACACTTTCAGAATACATGTAAGAATATTGTGCATACTCTCCGAAATGTAATTCACGTACTCGCCAGTGTGGGTTAACCCGCTGGATAAGCAGGCTCTGGCAATTACCTCCAATCCTGTTGACCGCGCACAAAACGGCTGTGCATGATTGGGCAATGGACTAGCAGCAAGTGCGTGCACTGCAAGCACACTTGCTGCTGACGTAGCTGCAGTGTACTGGGTCCCCGGGCCGTCAATCGGGAAGCGCGTGAAAGCGCTACCAATGACGGCCCTGGCAATTAAATTGTCCAGCCCCTCCGGCGCTATTTTCAAATGCTGTCATGACGCGGGCGATCTCTTTAGAGTTGCGTGTCGATGTGCACCACAGAGATCATGGAAGTAAGTTAATGTGCCCTGCTCACTGTCGGAGTGATCGTGAACGGTGCATGCATGGGGCTTAAAGCGGGTGGTGAGTGTGGGTTAATTTATGAGCCTTACATTTTTAAAGCCGCGATTTCAAGTTGGTCGGATGGGCCCTCTCCTTAAAATCCCACATTGTAGATAACGCCCACTCTGTGTTACTGGTGACCAACCGTCCGTAAATTTCACGGACAGTCCGTAATTTTGGCCGTCTGTCCGTTGTCCGTGAAGGAATCTTTAAAGGACGCCATTTGTCCGTCATTTTAGCAGGGCACAGGTCCCACCACCCTAAAGCCGGCACAGCTTCCACCCACCTCCCTTCTTGACTCCAATGCTGTTCCAGAGCTCAGATACCCTGCAGCATTGGAGAGGCACAGCGGGACGGCACCCGTCACACCTCCAGCCCTCGATGAGCTGTTAAGAGGTGCTTGAAGGTGACTGCGAGGGAGGGCTTCAGGAGCAGGGGCATCTATTCAGATGCAAACAGCCCTGAATGCATCATGTCTCTGCTATTTAGAGGGGGCTCACACATTCCATTTCTGCCCAGGGCCCCAAACATCCTAGACTCGGCCAGATTACACCCCTGATTACACCGAGGCAGCACGTGCTTCTCTTCACCGAGCTTAATTACGGTTCTCTTCACAGAGCTTAATTACTGTCACTAAATTGTAAGCAAACCTCGGTTCTTTGAACATGCAGTCTATAATGTAATACAATAAAGAAAAGGCACAATCGCACCCACACTGATTAACAAAGTATGGAGGACAATCAGTTCTCTAAGAGTATCTCCTGTAAGTACTGTACATCACAGTGGGGGATGGCATTTTGGACAGAGAGCCTCTTGTGCAGGAGGGGGCGAGGAGCCCAAGATGATACTAGAATACTGCATGCCCACCCCTGTGCCCACCCTGGTGGATCCTGTTCCCCCTCCTGTGATGGCTCTTGTCCCCCCTGTGGTGGATCATGTCTCTGCCCTGGGTGGCTTCTGTCCCAGTCGTGAAGTTCTTGCTGGGCCTCTTCTCAAAAAGGCTCAGCTCAAAATTGATATGGAAAGGTGGGCGAGTAAGTAAGTGAAGGGATGGCTGGATGGCTGGATGAATTAGTGAAAGGGTAAATGGATGAATGAAAGAGGATGGATGGATTTATGAATGAGGGGAAGGATGGATGAGAGAAAATGTAAATAGCTGGATGTATGGGTGGAAGGGTAGATGGATGAGGGGAAAGATGGATGAGGGGAAAGATGGATGAGGGGAAGGATGGATGGATGGATGAGGGGAAGGATAAATTGATGGGAAGGATAAATGGATGAGTGGAAGGATGGATGAAAGCAAGGATGGATGAGGGGAAGGAAGGATGGATGAGGGGAAGGAAGGAAGGATGAGGGGAAGGAAGGAAGGAAGGATGAGGGGAAGGATGGATGAGGGGAAGGATGGATGAGGGGAAGGATGGATGAGGGGAAGGATGGATGGATGAGGGGAAGGATAAATGGATGGATGAGGGGATGGATGAAAGCAAGGAAGGATGAGGGGAAGGATGGATGAGGGGAAGGATGGATGAGGGGAAGGATGGATGGGTGATGAGGGGAAGGATGGATGATGAGGAAAAGGATGAATGGATGGATGAGGGGAAGGATGTATGGATGAGGGGAAGGTAAATGGATGGATGAGGGGATGGATGATGGATGAAAGCAAGGAAGGATGGATGAGGGGAAGGATGGATGGATGATGAGGGGAAGGATGGATGGATGAGGGGAAGGATGGATGGATGAGGGGAAGGATAAATGGATGGATGAGTGGAAGGACAAATGGATGGATGAGGGGAAGGATGGATGATGAGGGGAAGGATGGATGGATGAGGGGAAGGATGGATGGATGAGGGGAAGGATGGATGGGGGAAGGATGGATGGATGAGGGGAAGGATAAATGGATGGATGAGGGGAAGGAAGGATAGATGAGGGGAAGGATGGATGGATGAGGGGAAGGATGGATGAGGGGTGGGTGGAAGGAGGGAAGGATGGATGGATGAGGGGAAGGATGGATGGATGAGGGGAAGGATGGTGGGTGGAAGGATGGATGATGAGGGGAAGGATGGATGGATGATGAGGGGAAGGATGGATGGATGATGAGGGGAAGGATGGATGGATGAGGGGATGGATGGAGGGGAAGGATGGATGGATGAGGGGAAGGATGGATGGATGAGGGGAAGGATGGATGGATGATGAGGGGATGGATGGATGAGGGGAAGGATGGATGGATGAGGGGAAGGATGGATGGATGAGGGGAAGGATGGATGGATGGAGGGGAAAGATGGATGATGAGGGGAAGGATGGATGGATGAGGGGAAGGATGGATGATGAGGGGATGGATGGATGAGGGGAAGGATGGATGGATGGATGGAGGGGAAAGATGGATGAAGGGAAGGATGGATGGATGAAGGGAAGGATGGATGGATGAGGGGATGGATGGATGGATGATTAAGGGATGGATGAATGGATGAGGGGAAGGATGGATGGATGAGGGGAAGGATGGATGGATGGAGGGGAAAGATGGATGGATGAGGGGAAGGATGGATGGATGAGGGGAAGGATGGATGGATGAGGGGAAGGATGTATGGAGAGGATGTATGGAGAGGAAGGATGGGTGAGGGGAAGGATGGATGATGAGGGGAAGGATGGATGATGAGGGGAAGGATGGATGATGAGGGGAATGATGGATGATGAGGGGAAGGATGGATGGATGAGGGGAAGGATGGATGGATGAGGGGAAGGTTGGATGATGAGCGGAAGGATGGATGAAAGGATGGATGAGTGGATGGTGGGTGGGTGAACGGATAGATGAGTGGATGGTGGGTGGGTGGATGATGGGTGGGTGGATGAGTGAAATGGTGGATGGATTGATGGATTGAGAAGTGCAAGGGTGAATGAATAGACGTATGAGTGAAAGGGTGGATGTAAGGATGGATGAGTGAGTGAATGGGAGGGTTGATGGACAAAAGGATGAATAGATGTGTGAAGGAGTGAAATGATAGATGGATGAGTGATAGGGTCAATAGATGGATTCATGAGTAGATGGATGGATGGGTGGATGGAAGGAAGGTTGGCTAAGTGAAAAGGTCGATGGAGAGAGAAAGGGAGGATGGATGGATGACTAAAAGAGTGGATGGGTGGAAGGATTAGTAAGTGAAAGGATGGCTGGATTGGTAAAAGTGTAAATGGCTGGATCGATGAGTGAATGGATGGATGGGATGAAGAGTGGATGGATAAGTGGATGGATGGATAATGGATAGATGAGTGAAAGGATGGATGAAGGGATGGATGAGTGAAATGATAGATGGAAGGATACATGATGGATAGGTTTGCAAATGGTTGAATATGTTTGGAAATGGCTGGGCTTACTTATATACTATTGTGCGACCTCTGAGGTGTCTGTAAAACTTACCTATTGTCCTGAACTTGTCTCCTGAATTTTGACCCTTTGTCCTGAATTTTTACACTCACCGTCCTGAATTTGCAGCAATGCCAGTTGGTCACCCTATGTATTGCTCGCAACTAGTTGTAAAAAAGTGTCTAACAATACCCGGAAAGTAAAGGCAGGCGCCTTCAAAACCAGACTATACATTTTAACACAGAGCTGGCTTCTAGGCGCTGTTGATGCCAAGGTCCTGAAAAACCTCAACTATGTGAAACATTGAGGACTGTTGTGCTATTTGCATGCTGTGCGCCCTAGTAAAGTCTGTTCGTAATATAGTGGGAAAAAAATATGGGTTAGAATGTTTTTTTTCCTGTGCTAGCCACCGTTAGATGCTGGTCAGGCGGAGTCTTGGTGCAGTGCAGTACATTGATTATTTCACAACATTGGAGACCAGGAGTTGTTTATGCAGTTTTTCGTCCTTATTTCCCCCAACGCAGATCTTGGCCTAGTTTTGGTTTCGGTTACAGCCTCGGCTTTCTGCCACTCACCTGCCACGTCAACACATTGGGCCCGTGCAGATTCAGGTGGTGGCAGAAAGAGGAGGATGTAACCGGAACCAGGACCGCACTCCTCTCCTCCGCTGGTCATGACCTCTCAGCCGCTCTCACTCAGAGGCGGGGGCAAAGCCTCTCCAGTTAATCGGTGGATGCGCTGAAGATTGCTAGTTTTGGGCTGTTTTGCTGTGGCTCTCCACTCTTCTAAAATTCCTTTGCCTCCTCTGCCGAAAGGCGACTGCGGTGCTTTTTAAACTATCTACCTTTTGTCTGATGACCTTAACTTTCAACTTGGGAGAATGTTCCTTGTCGTGGGTTGGAGCAACGCAGGGTTGGGAAAAGTGAAACATCGCTGCCAAGGTTCGTTCCTGAGAGTGACATTTTTATAATTTCTGTGTAATTATGAGTGACATTTCAACAAATATAAGTGACACTTTCTCGCAAGAAAACCAAGCAATGAAGACGAAGGAAACATAAATATGAGACATTGCACCCATTTGAGCTTCGAGACTATCTGAGGGGTACACACAATCTTCTCCTTAACCCGTTCCGCGCTCATGACGAGCTCAGCTCGTCATGAGTGACGACGCTCGTACGCTCATGACGAGCTGAGCTTGTCATGTAACGCGTTTTTAAAAAAGCGCAGCGCGCAGCGGGAAAACCGCTAGCGCGCATGCCGTTAAATAAGCATAAATTGTACCTACCAGCTTTCCACGTTGCTACAAGAATCGATTCCACCCATTAATCACTGTTTTGCAAAGCATACCAGGCACAGAAGGAAAGATGTTTAGTCCAGAATCATAGTTTGGGTAAAATGAAGCCAGGATTAAACTCATGATCATCTAGCTTCAAAGACTGAAACTGGCTGCTGACCGCGAATCTGCTCAACACTGAGAAGCTGATTATTACGAAATAGTAGGAAATACAACCTGTGATGAGCATAGTGTCATGTAGGAGACCTCAATGAGAATATTTTTTATATATAGTGTTTAAGAGCACAGTTTTGTCAATGCTGTGGAAAAAAATGCTACTGTTGCCCAATAAAGTACTGAATTTAAAAACAATGGGACTATGAAATGCCAAGTTGGCACCCGACCCAATATAAAACCGAACCAAATACCAAGTAACCATGCCTCTTTGACTCCAGTTAACAAGTACCGCACAACCACAGAGGGGCCCCAGATTTTAAAAGTGCTATAAGACCATACTCCTGTTATTCAAGCACTATACAAATGCACATAACATACCTTGAGCAGTCGTCCTCATTGTATGCTTAACTCGCTGAGCCATCTTGTCACCAATACATGACCACAGATGTTGCAACCGAAGGACGTGGTTCACTCTTTTGTTCGTAGAATGAATTCATAACGGGGGGCACTGACTTTGAGTGTCCCACTGTAGAAGGGGTCCCATAGTTGTGCCCAGTTCATATGCTGTGGTATGGAGAACCTGAAGGCCTTGTGCAGGCTTTCATTTGATGGGAATTGGCATCTACCAATCAAAAAGGGAGGGGGTGGTCTACCAATTTAGACTGTTTTCTTAGCTATTTAATCCTGACCATTATGATAAGCTATACGTTTTGCACTTACCACTTACACTATATATTTTTTAAAAGGCAAATGTTATTCAGTAGTCAAAATGCTTTCCCGTGTGTCTTCCTTGCGTACCGTTAGTGCAATTTTTAATTAGAACAGCAACAAGAACAGAAACATCTCCCTGTGATCTGTGTGGCAGTCTTGGTGTTATTTTTAGGAAAGCGCAAAGCAGTCGAATAATTTAAAAGGGAGCAACGTTGAGTCATTAATTTTAAGCAAACCAGGGACAGAGATGACAGAAAAGATAAATGATCAATTCTTTATGGATTTAAAAAAAATGTACCACATCTACTGTTTAGAAATGATGATTAGCCAAACTTACCTTCTATATTAATAATGTTTGAATTTTGCTGTTTGGGAAAACTAATCAGCAGTTCTGCAAATGTGCCTGATTCCTGGAGACACCGATCACAAGGATCACATGAAAGCAATAATAATTTTTCATGCCAGGCACTCCTAACACTTGCAGTCATTCATGAAAGCATGCTTCTTGTTATGAAAATGCCAGGCGCTCTGATGCTTGGCAGGGTGTCATGTGGCGCTATAAGCATCAACATAACCAGCGTTATGCCCACATGAAAGCATCGCTAATCAGCTGTTGCTAAATTGTCCATATTACCTTTTTTCCAAATACCAAGCAAATGTGCTGCATTTGCAGTAAGATTTGAACATGAATTTAATGCCTGTTACCTCTTTCATATTAGGACAATCCATGTGCGCCTAAAAATGAGGTCTTTTGTGTGCACTCTGTTCAATAAATGATCAGTGTATTCTATGTACCAGACACCTTTTCAAGGCACTTAACGTATTTGAAAGAGTCCCACCACATCCGAACTTCCATGCTTAATTGTTGCAGGTGGTGGACACCAGTACTCATATTTTGGGATTCAAAATGTATTTTTCATCATATTTTGATCAAGAGCAGCATAAAGAAACACAGATAAAGGAGTAAGACTTAGCGAAAGCAAAAGTGACAAAGAAAAAAAAATACGAAAACGAACATGCAAGAGTAAGTTCCCTCTGACCCAGGCCTTCAACATGAACAAAGCTGTCGTTTCCAACTGTACCCACATAATGAGGTATACACACAGCCATTGCTAGCTTTGCATTCACCTGCATAAAGTATGATGGACCGTAAACAAGCATCCTGGGACCGGTTCCAGGGTAACACCCCTCGTAAGCCAGGCTAGCTCCATGCAGTGACAAAGGGAGTAAGGGACCCATGTCTGGGCATACCTTGCCAACTTAGGGCGAACAAAGCAACCATGAGGAGATGATGGACAGAGTGCTGAAACTTTTCAGACACTCACCCCCGTCACAGGTCTGGGTAGAATCCATCATCGCTCTTTAGCTCACATCACCACCCTAGTCTATCAGTGTCCGCTTTGTGAGTGTGGTGAATGAGCCATGTCTGCATGTATAATTTACTAGGGTTAATAACAGGGTAGATGCATTCCTAATAAGTTGCTGCCTGTTTTTAGATTTTCAGTGTGAGGGTGTGTATATTACAGTCTAATATGTAGCATGAGTTTCTAAGATTACATAGGAGTATCAAACTGGGTGAGTTATCATATCTTTCTGAAGGCAAGAAAAGGTGTTTTGATAAGAGGCTAGATTAGATAGTTTAGAGTATGTGAATGTGGTTTGATGCCTGATGGCATATGTGTGGGCTTCTCATGGCATTTGGGAGTGTATTATAGTGTTTGTGGTTGTATGATTATGTATGTCTGCTGATATGCTTGAGTGTCAGTGTGAATGGGTGTCTGTGGGGTGCAGGTGGTAAATGGAACTGAAGACACTGACTGAAGGATATGCTCATGACAGAAATCAATTGACCTGACTGTTCCCACCTGTTAATATATATTTTTAATATAACCACTTTTATATTTATTCTACAGAATTTGTTTGGGCTCTTTGCAAGGAGCGCCACTGGAAAGTCTCATATAATGACCAACGGATCTTTAACAACAAGTGCACTAATGCAAGACTGAAATTTTCACCACATCAAACTTTATAAGCTTTGTTGATTTAGATAGCAATTACAGGTTCAGATGCATGAGATGGACTGTTAATATTTGTCAAGTTTTTTCTAAATCTATTCTGATAATTTGATAGACAATTACTCCATTCAAATGTGATGCAGACACTTGTACTACTGATGAGCTTATAAACTTTGATTTAAAAAGCAATATATCTAAAAGTGCCGATGCCAAGAGATGGACTGGTTATATTTGTCACGTTTTTTTCAAATCTGTTCTGATAATTTGATAGACTATAACTCCATTCAAACATCTGATATTTACATTTTTACTAATAATATGGTTTACTATTGTTACATTATAAGTTCAACCAATCTGCAAGTTTCTTCTATCAATAAAATGTCATCTCGCAGTCAACCTTCACCTCGGTAAGAACATTTCACAAGTGAATGCCATAAAAACTTATACAATGTGTTTAGCAAACTGTTTTTCTAAATTATAACATTAATAGAGTCTGGTGGAAAATCAACACAGGAGGAATTAGAACAGTTAAGGTTTTATCTGGCGACTAATTCAATTATGCACAATTGTTCCTTCTGGGTAATCTGAAAACAAACGCATGTTCCAGGTACACATCATAAAATGTTTGCTGAATGTATGACTAATGAGTTTGTAACAGTCAGATTATAATCATTGAGTCTTAAAACATGTAACAAATAACATTTAGTCTGAATGGCCCATAAGGCATCATTAAGAGAAGCCCTGTGCAAGCAATCAAATCAATCGCATTACTATAAATTAATCAGAGTGAATGTGACTAGTGTTCAAGTAACATTCACTTTAAATTCTACTAGTCGTGCTTGAGTCTTCACAATCATTGCCGTTAGTATTCAGATATTGCTCACAAAGAATACCACTAGTCTTCAAATAGTGGTTTCTTAGTATTCAGATATTGCTCACAAAGAATACCACTAGTCTTCAAATAGTGGTTCGTTAGTATTCATATATTGCTCACAAAGAATACCACTAGTCTTCAAATAGTGGTCCGTTAGTATTCAGATATTGCTCACAAAGAATACCACTAGTCTTCAAATAGTGGTCACAATCAATGAGACTAGCCTTCATTTTGCTCTTGAAATAGCACAAGAGCTGCAGATAAACACTAACTGAATACTACTAAACTTCAAATACTATTCTTCTAGAATACTACTAGTCTTCTTTTAGCAATCAATTGAAGTGTGCATCATGTATTTGAAGGGTAGTTGAGTAGAACTAGTATTCCTTCATTAGCATATTTCGGCTTGTGGGCATACTACTTAGTCTTCATGCATACTAAATGAATACTACGTTTTAATGGTAAATGAATACCACTGTAAACACTGAAATCACACTAAATGAAGAGCTTCCATTTTGGTGAGGGGCAGGCAACTCTCCAGGTGCCCATGAAGCCATGAACATTAATGCACTTTCAGCTTGATTGCTTCACTTGTGCGCTTCTATCAAACTAATATAAAGGTATACAAGCCATTGCCTTGCCAGCAGAAGCTTGTAAGACAGCTGCAGAATGCAAAATAAGTCTAGGAACCAAAAGCTTTCACCCATATCTTGAAAACTGTAAATAATACCTCTCGGTACGTCTGACAAACGTTGAAGTGTACTGAAAACAACAGCAAATTCAAAGTGATGTTTTGTGCTGGAGATTTTCGGCTTCAGATCTGATGTAAACTGTGGGAAAACAAGTTATATTAATTCATTTCCGCAACCCTCTGGCCTGCAGTGCATGCATAAGGATGCCAGTACACTTGATATAGAGAAGGTACTGCAACAGAGCTTAGTTGTTCATTGCCAATTATACAGGATGTGGGAGGTCACCAAGGCGTGAAGTTATGAAGAAGAATAGAAGGTTTTGCAAGGAATAGTAACCTATTGGCTTTAACAATTCCCTCTTTCATCCAACAATGCTTCAGAGCCTTCCAAATGGGGCAGCTCCTTCTAAATGCCCCCCGCTCCTCCCCATAGAGATAAGACCCATCCACTCCATCACTGAAAGCAAATCGACATTGAAAGTCCTCTTCTGAGATCTTGGGAACTCCATCTCCAAACCAGCTCCCCACACCCCAACAAGTAATCCACCACTCCCTCCATAGTGGCTTCCCCTTAAAGTGACAATTCTATAGGAGACGTGAAGAGAGAGTGTGAGTAAGGTTGGAGCAAAGTAGAAGCCGTATCGTCATAGTACTTTAGATTCAAGGGTACACACCACCTGGCTCTGGGTGCTCAAGCCAAGCACTGCCCTGGCCTAGGGATCGCACAGCAAGGTATCAGGGAATCTTCATAAAGAGAGATAGCTCTGTGCCCAGCACAGACCCACAAGGCCTTCTCCATCTTCTGTCCCTCCTTATGGCACTGACTCTTTGAGATGACTCTCCCATTTGGTGCTGTGATGTTCTCTGCATTCCTTAGGTTGAGTACTTTTCAGCCTGAACTAAATGATCTTCCACAAGTTGCAGCCTATCAAAGTGTGGTACTGTGATAAAGTGAATCATTAATTTGTGTAGATGAGAGTTCACCACAACTAATAAGGTCTCTATAGTGCTAGGTCCAGTTAAAGCTTTCAGTAATTTAAACTTGAGCACAACCTCTGGTAGCTTTGGCGCAGAGAAGACAGACTTAACTTAGGAAAATGTATACAGCATTTAGAAGTACCAAAACAGTTAAAAAGTCAAAATCACACTACACAAGAAAATCCCACTCCAATTTATACAAACAGAAAATGAGCAAAATGGCACCAACATAGCAAAAATCTAATAAGGGGAACCAGAAATATGAACTTCTAATTTTAGGTTAATATACCACCAAAAAGCGCAAAGTGCCAATGGTAGTTAATAGTCGCCAAAGATTAGGACCTAGACACAATTTCAGGCTAAGCCAGCCATAGGTTTTACCTTTGGACCCTGACCCAGTTTAATAAACAGCTTGTGCTTAGTTTGTGTCACAAAAGTTCACAAACCTGTCAAACATTTTTTGGGAGGGGGATTTACTTTCCAGCACAAAACTTGTTTTGCGCTGGAAATTTGCCTCAAAGTAAGTCAAAGCAATGCAAAGCAGGTCCTCATGCCAGCTCTCCTTGCAACAGTTCTTCTGTCCAGCAGTGCAAAGCAGGTTCTCGTGCCAGTGGGGCAAATTCAAATTTCACGCTCAGGCAAGTCCTGTCTTTGGCCGGATACTTTTGGCACCTGGAACCCGTGAAGGTTTCTACTTCTGACTTACGGACTAATTTAGATTATAGAGTACTGATTATACTTTGCCAAGGCGATGAGAGTATTTATTTTTATGATGGCGTACCGGGCCTCTGAATATTGAGTTGCCGCCAATCCCACTGTCATGGTGGTTCATATCAATGGCTTAAAAGTCAAAACATGACGGCTGCCTCCCAACCTATTAACAAGTTTTTGTTTCTTCATAAACAAAATCCAGAATCAAGTTTTGCTTTTTTTTAAAATAAAAAACAAATTACCCACACACTATGGGAGTTTTAGAGGCCTGGGGAAAATATAAATTAAGCCAACACAATTCAGTTAATTTTGGGAATTTTCCATTTGATTGTTAAAAATTCTTGATATTCATTAAATGATGTCATTATGCTACTTTGCGTAATTAGGTGCCATTTGTGGAAATGATTTACAGCCTATAACATACTTTGTGATAAAATGTATTGTGAATGCATGGGAACATGAGAATGCAAGAGATTGTTGTTCTTTGTGCTCTTGTTTAAATGCATCATTGTGCCAAAACTTGGTGTGAGGATGCATTTCACCCTAAAATGTAGTGTGAAATTACAGATTTGCATTTAACCTAATTGCACATACTTTCTCAACATTTGTTCCGCAAATTTGCATGATTACTTGAAAGCAAACTATTCACATTTTTGCCACAGTCCCTATTGATTCTTCCATAATATGGGGGTATTTTAAATGTTACAGTTCCTTAGTGCCACATTTTTCAAGGTAGAAAGGTAAGATAAAAACTGGCCGTTCAACCACCTACTCTAATTTGTCCAGGCAGCTGAATGGTCTAATCTCCAATGGCCCTCTAGAGGAGTATGCCAGCGACAGAAGCACAGTCAGAATCAAGTGTGGGTACCTTCAGTTTAGTGGTGAGGTTACTCTTTCACTGTTGCGGAGGAGTACCCTCTCTGCCAAACTCTAAATCAGCCCATTGTCTTTTTTCAGTGCTCATAATCTTCCAGTGGGGCAAGGCTGTGGGCAAGAGCCAAAGGGGGCTTCAATAGGAAGGGTACTGTGTCTGTGAGGGTGCACTGATATCCCAAAAAAGAGCTTGTATGCCCACCTAGAGGTGAGGCCAGGATAATGAGTAGCTGGGTGCTGCTCTCCCCCAATGGATTTAGAGCCTGCCTGAATGGGAGGGCAAAAGAGATGACCCATGCAGCTGTGACCTACATCTCTGTGGGACAGGGGAGGCCCAGTTGAAGTAAATTAAGTTCCTGGGCAATGTTCAGCTGGTCTTCCTGCTACAGGAACAACACACCTCCCTCCACCTAGGTTTTGTCTCTGCTCTAAGAGCAGTCTTCACACCTCTTCCTTCAGATCTATTCGTCAGCTAGGTGAAAGTTAGAGGCAACCACAAATTAGCTGCCAGGAGCTTTAGGCAGTGAGGCACTAACATTCGAAAAGTTATATTCCCTAATATTTATCAAAAATGTGACATGACTTCATCATTGAGCTGGGCTTTTAATTAGTATTAAAAATAGTACTTGGATCATGTTTCTGTCTTTCACTAGCCTGAAATAGCAAATGTAATACTACATTTTGCTTTTCACGGTTTCTGGTGGCCCCAAAGATAATTAAGGGTTCTAGGACTCTATTCTCAGGACCAATAAGCGAGGAAGCTGCTCACTGCTGCGGGAGCACCAGGGAAGTTCTCCCGCATTGGTGGTAGCAGGAGAAGTAAGGCTGTTGGTGACCACTCAGCATGGAGCTGTGTACTGGGAGATGGTTAGGGTTGCGAGGGCCTTTGGGATCCCCCCACAACACATCCTGTCTCTGGTAGTCCCATAAGCATAAGGGATAAGGCAGCATGCTTTAAAAAAAAGCAAGCTCATACAATACTCACTCCTCCATAGAGGGGGCACTTCATAATGCTCTGCGGGAATTAGTTTGCATTAGGATTTCTTTAATTGTGGTGGTTGGCCACAGCACCACCAACGTCATTAGAAAATATTCTGAGGGCTGCAGGAGCGTATTACCCCCGAGTAACATTTGGAAATTAACCCTATGGGCCCGATTCACAGAATGAACTTAAGACTCAATCCTAAACTTACTACTATTTTGGTATTCACAGAATGCACTTACTACTTTTGGTAGTCACAGAATTAACTTACTACTTTTGGTATTCACAGAAGTTAGGACTTTGTCTTAAGTTTGTCTTAAAACAAACTTAAGACAGACTTAAGTTGGGATTTTGTCTTAAGTCTGTCTTAAGTATGTCTTAAGTTTGTCTTGAGACAAACTTAAGTCAAAATCCTAACTTCTGTGAATACCAAAAGTAGTAAGTTCATTCTGTGAATGCCAAAAGTAGTATGTGCATTCTGTGAATACCAAAACAGTAGTAAGTTTAGGATTGAGTCTTAAGTTCATTCTGTGAATCGGGCCCTATGTCTCCCCTCCCAGTTTAAAGGAAGCATGACCTGAGCAGACATTTAAATCATATTCAGAGCATTCCCAAGGGTGTTTCTTCTCTTCTATAGCCTGGGATTGCAGTAAATTCAAGTATTTGGGTCTGTGACACATGTTATGCTGTTTAAAATGTTACATCAAAGTGGATTTTAATGACAATTATTGCATTTAAACATAATTAGGGATTGCAGTGATTAATGGTGATTTCTAATTTGTGGTTATCGGTCTTTATTCTTAACACCTTGATCGAGGCGCGAATTCTGCCGCGGTGCTGGTGATTTATTGAGTGGGCGGGGTTCGGACAGCCCCTGGCCGTCTTCAGCACATGCCCACTGTAACGCCGGACGGCTGGGGGCCGTCCAATGCATGGAAGGGGTTAAATTAATTTGCAGTATTTAGCAGTGTGTTTTTGATAAATGTACTGTTCTTTTTTCAAAGAAAAAGCACTGACTGTGCAATCATTTATTGCATGCTATTATTGCTAGCCATCCAGTGATGATTACTCACCCACACCACCTCCTCTGAGTAAGCCTTGGACTGCCCTGCTTTCCTACCCTGAGAGAGTCAAGTCCTATAATGTGGCACTTGGTTCCCAGTAAGGAGAACTTGAGGACCTATTACTTGTGCAGGCGCCACTTCCTGCCCAACTAATAACCCGGTTTCTCATAATGTTCAGTTCTAAAATAAATCTTGTTTGAAAGTAATATCTTGGCTAACCTTCAGTTGAGACTTGGTTCCCAGCTCACAAGAGAGATTAATGCAGTAAGGAAATTATGAGGCACCCCATATACTATAGCTTCGAAAATCCAACTTCTTTTTCTTCCTCCCAAATTGTAAGAAACTGGATTGCTGGCACTCTCCTGGCTTCCATTCCCAGATTAATGGACAGGTTGAGCATGTAAATGAATGTCTGGAAAAATATATTTTTCGATCTTTAGGTGTCACTAAAAGGATTACTTATATTATATAGGCACATCAGTTTTCACAATAGTAATATTATTTACAATGCTAATAATTAGTCACTGTAAGAAATGTGGTCACTGGTTGAAGACTCTTGAAACCCTACTCAAGCAGCAACCACAAATCTTGCCAGGGTGAAACACAAGTGAACCCCAAATTAACCTAAGCTTAACCCTTTAGCTTGGCACAAACGTAGTCAATTTTAACTTAGAGGCAGTGTGCAAAGTATTTATGTAGCACTTCAAACAGTAATAAAGTGAAAACAGAACACAAGACAAATCCTAAACAAATTTCTAAAAATAGAGTAACATTTTAAATGAAATATTTGACACCCAAATGACAATAAAATCCAATTGGTAGAACTGGAGATAAACAATTTTAAAGATTTAAGTAGAAATATCGCTTAAAAGCACAAAGTGCCAACTGTGGATATCTGGTCAGCCTGGACCAGGAGAAAGAAAACTTCCAGCTGTTCACAATGGAGTTCAGGCTGGATACAGGGACCTAGTTAGGCCCTCTGAACAAAGGACCTTAAATCTTGGCTTCCGAGAGTTGTGAGGTCACATATTAAAGATGCGACATACAGCAGCAGTTACAATAAGCAGCAGCTGCAATATGAGGTCCTACGTCAAGAAAATGTCATGCAGTGGCATTTCTGAGGAGTGACAGGCTGTGATGTGAGGTCCTGCATCTAGGATGCATCACTCAGCACGTGTTCCAATGATCTACAGGGTTCTGGTTTGTGGATGCATCACATTGAGGCAGATGAGATGCAGAGATGTGAGGTGATGCGTCATGCTGCAGTGGTACTGCTAGGACCCCAACTGGGCTGGTAGAGCCCCTCAGGCCCACTTCCAAGGGTCCAGAAATAGGGGGGCAACACATGGGGTGCAGGACTCACAGCAGGGGCAGTGTTTAGATACATGGTTCAAGGTGGTTTGATCCTTTTCTGTCCCTGAGGCTCTGATCATGCGGCCAGTCCTGAGGCTCTGATCACGAGGCCAGCCAAATAGTCCTTGGAGTTACTCTGGGTTTATAGTGCAAGACCAGTCTTTCATCACTCAGGCTGCAGTGCAAAGGGTAGCAGTGTAGCATGGTAGCAGAGTCGCTGTTCTCTTTGCAACAGAGCAGCACAAAAGTCCTTAGTTTCAACAGGTCCAAAGGTGTACAGAAAAGTTGGGCCTGAGGGTCCATTATTTATACTTGGTGCCAGCTTTGAAGTAGGAAAGGGATCTGGAGGCTTCCACCTCTAAAGATGTTTGGAATTTCCTGCCTCTCTCACCTGGCACATGACTAGTGTGAAACCCTTTGTGAGTGTACTGAGGCAGGGCCTTTGTGATGTGTAAGTATGGTAGGTGACAGCTCCTCCCCCCTAGTCAGTTAGAGATGGCCCATCCTGACAACATCTAGTCCCCCTTTGTCTCATTGTCTGAGAGTAATACACAAAAAACAACTGCCAGATACACCTAGTCATGTAACCTATGATAGAGGTGGCAGGTGCCAAAGAGTTGGAACAAGCAAATGGCAACTTTCTAAAAGAATGAGATAAAGGGGTTGGGCCTATTTAATCAGCTAGGTTGGGCAACTTTAATATGTCGGAACAAAATACACCTTTGCTGATAGTTAATCAGTCAACACTATTTTTGCATGATGATCAGGCAATTTAATTGTCTTGACCTTGTTTTTGATTTCTAGGCTTTTGTGGCCAGATACTTCAAAAAAATGTTTTGCCATTCCCTAGTTACGAATCTCTGTGATTCTCAATTAGGGAATCGCAAAACGGCATGCATGAAAGTATGCAGAACACTTCCTGCGATACCTAAGGGGTCGCAAATTACCTACCTATTGAATATTAATGAAGTAGGTTGCCATTTGCAACCCCCAGGGAAATCACACTGATGGTGGCCTGCTGAGATCAGCAGACCACCATGTCTGTGATTGCTTTTAAATAAAACAATCATTTTTTATAAAGCAGCCTATTTTCCTTAAAGGAAAACGAGATGCTTTACAAAAAGAAAAATGAAAAGTTTTCTTTTCCTTTTTTAAGAGCAGGCAGTGGTCCGTGGGCCCACTGCTTGCTCTTACAAATGCATTTACAAACATTTACAAAGGGGGAGTTATCCCTAGGGGACCCCTTCCCATTTTCAAACGTCTTACCACCTACTTGAAGTAGGTGGTAAAATGCAAATGTTCTGCGACCGCATTCACAGTCACAAAACATCCATGCATACTGTTAGGATTCGCTATTTGGAAGGGACGCCCTAAGCATGCACCTTCCAAAAAGCGAATAGCAAACCCATTTGCAAAATTGGATTTGATGCATCGCAAAAGCATTTATTGCACTAGCAAATTGGCCGATTTTGAGAATCAGCCCGTTTGCAAGGAGAGAAATGCTTCATGCATCTGGCCCTTGGTTTTTCATATGAAACAGTATACATACACGCTGTTCAAATCAAATCCATTAGACAACATTACCATACAATTTTCAATGTTTTAAGCTCCTCTGTTTGCACAAAAAAATCAATTACAGACCACAATCTTTTTTCTTTGAACAGAAGCACTCCAAATTTTAAGCATATACCGGTTGTGGGACAGCAATTAATTACTAAGGCTCCAATGTCACTTTTAGGATTGCCTAAACTTATGTGTAAATCTTACCCAAACTCTCCAGTTCATATGAACTGGCGAGTTAGGGGAAGATTTACAGGACGTCAAGTCTGTAATTAGTCTTTTTTGTGCAAACAGAGGGGCTTAAAACATTGAAAATGGTATGGTAGTGCTGTCTAGTAACTATGAACAATGTATAATGTTTCATATAAAAACACTTCGCGCGAGGCAGTCATTAATTTTGCTGCCGAAACCTGTTAAAGACCCGTCCTTGTGTGGTTCATACAGGCCCCTGTTTTTATTAAATTTAGATTACAAGATACTCGCAAAAATGATAGCAATACGCCTAGCCCTGCTACTAGACTAGATAATATCACCGGTGCAGTCCGGCTTTGTGCTCACCGGTCTATGGCATTAAACCTTAGAACCCTTTTTTGCCACTATAAATAGGATTGACCCACAAATCCCCACTGCAGTGGTGTTGTTGGACACCGAAAAGGCGTTCGACTCATTGGAATGGTCCTTCTTCCTAGCTGTTATGAGGAAGATGGGCATGCCTAAGGGCTTTATTGCACTCACCGCTCTGCTTTACTTCTCTCCCATTGCCCGGCTTAGACTGAACGGACCATTCTTCCCCCAATTTAGTCTTACCCGAGGCACCAGGCAGGGTTACCCGCTGTCACCATTGCTGTTCATTATTGCCTTGGACCCGCTAGTCAGACACCTGCAGGAGAAACATATGCATTGCGGCCTCTAGTTTACAACAACAGCCCTTATTAATATCACTTTACGTGGACAATGTTATCCTGTACATGCGTAGACTGCAAGAAAATTTAGAGCATCTCATTAGAGAAATAATACGTTTTGGCGGCTTCCTCGGGTTAGCCATTAACTGGTGTAAGTCCGAGATCTTTCCGCTTACATAGTACAACTAAATGGGATTCTGAATATCCACCGAAATGGTGCGAGGGAACCGACAAATATCTAGGGATCCTTCTGCACTTAGAGGCCTAGCAGGTGATCCGTCTGAACTACGGACCAGCTGTGCACGCTCTGGAGCAACTAGTGGAGATTTGGATTCAGCTACTCCTTTCGTTAGCTGGCAGGGTGGTGCTAATCAAAATGATAGTGCTCCCTCTTGTACTTATTTCAAAATATACCCATCCCGCTCCCTAACAATTTGTTTCTTACACTGATCTCGCTTCTCATTAGACTTGCTTGGGGCTGGAAGCATGCTAGGGTCAGCTGGGATGTTTTGTCTCTCCCATATGAGAGAGGTGATTTGGGTGTCCTGAATTTTCAGATTTACTACTTGGCCACGGAGTGTAACTTTGCATACTCATGGTATCACCTGGGTGCACAAATCCCTTACTCTAAGCTTGAAGCAGACTTAGTCAACCTGTCCCCATTAAACACTATCCTTCCAAAAGGGTTCCCTAGAGACCCTGTTGATATACAAACGGTCTCCATGACCAGTTGGGCATGGCGTAAACTGGCTACTATTTCCGGGGGACACAGGTTATTTTCTTGGGCCATAAATTCACACCTAATAGACTCCGCTGCGCACTCCGGGTGCTGTTGCCTGAATTTCCATTAGAACCAGAATATTTTCTACCACTGATGACACTGTTCACTAGCGCACAGGGAGACCATTTAGTTTCCAAATTGCACAGAATCTCTATGTCACTATTGTCTGCTAGAGACACTAGACTTCGAGCGGCTTGGGAACAAGATCTAGGGCACCCTACAGATGACACGCAGTGGGCTTTCTGTTGTTCACAAATCAAGGAAGCCTCATTGAATAGCAAGCAAAAGTTGCTACATTTCAAGTTCTAATGGAGGGCTTACATGTCTCCAGTGAAACTTCACACTATCGATCATTCTCAACCGCACACATGCCTGAAATGCGAAACATTGCACACTGACTTTGCCCATATGACCTGGAATTGCCCGAAAATTGCTACATATTAGAGGGGGGTGTATCTTGCATTGAGTAAGATGACTGGTCTAGACCTAATGCCCACGCCACAAGTAGCTCTCCTGGGTTATGTTCGGTACATCTCCAAACAGCTGCGACGATACACCTCAATAGCTTAATTGCTAGCAGTGGTCTAGGGGAGCAGATGCGCTCACACTGTTAAGGCACGTGTAAAAAACCTTGTTTATTGCAACACCAACTGTGATCTGTTTTCCACTACTCTGCCTGCTACCTCTAGACCTAGAGACATATGGGGTCCCTTGAAAGCCTATCTGCTAGAAATCCCTCAACCCTCTTCACCGCAAACTCTATCTGGCATAGTCCCCACAGGAGTCGGTTGATGAAACTAATCTTACATCTCTATGAGACTGCTAAGCCTCCAACTGGTGTAAAGAAATCGCATAACAACGTAACGTAACAGATGTTTAGACAAGTTTGCAGTGGACGTTTAGCTTAGATGATGGAAAGTGTCAACTGTACGTTCTGTTAATTTCCTTTTTATGGTATAAAAGTGTTGTTTTGTGTACATGTACCTACAGATTGTTATTATTGGAATTGGTAAATATTTTTTTTTTTAAAAACAGCTGTCCAGACATCTGGGTTAGAGAGGTTTAAAATGCGCTTCTTTAACTGGCCATTACAAGATGGCCAGCCAAAGAGACATGCCCATTTTAAAGCGCATAGCACCCTACAGCCTCTCAGCAGCAATGGTCCTACCACTTCCTTTCACTCAGTTCATGACTGATCGGTTACTGAAAAAGAAAATGGTAGTAAATCAACTAATGCCATTTCATTTTTCTGCTCTGGCCGGGACTTTTTCATGTGAGGTGATGCTCCTTCACTCAAATGGAGGAGACACTCTTGAACCCTGCACCTGGCCTCCGCCAGGTCAGGTCAGGTCAAATGTTTTTTATAGAGCACAGACTTATCACTGCAAGGTCTCAAGGCGCTTGAGCAGAGAATAACAGTTGAACAATGCCGAAGAGATGTTCCAGACAGCGTCAGGCATTATTTCGGGAACAACCATGTTTTGCCCAGATGACCTGGAATTGCCCGAAAATTGCTACATATTAGAGGGGGTGTACCTTGCATTGAGTAAGATGACTGGTCTAGACCAAAGTAAGTCCCAACCCCTCATGTGGTGCCGCCATGTCCTGGATCCTTGGAAGTGGTGTTAGAGATGCTGCTCTACCCTAACACTAAAAGTTGGCACTTATAAAATGTTTCAACAAAAACTGCCCTGAGAACTGACCGAAGAACAAGACCTACCTGCCAGCCAATCCACCCAAGATGTATCGCCAGTCTGCCTGACTTCATAGTAGCTCATGGTACATTTGTTTCTGCAGCAGCAAATCCTTTTTCAGCTGGATTTTTCGGTGACGGTATCCGGCATCATGAAACCCTCTCCGGCTACAATCTGCAGCTTGTTCCCACTGAAGATGTTTGATTTCCAAAATGTTGTCTTAGTCCTTAGGTTGACCGGCTCCCTAACTACCTCATCTGCCTGAAAATCCCTTGTGGCCTTGCCCAGCAGTTCCCCGGTGAAAACGACTCCTCCTCGGGCACAACCTGCTGCATTTTTCCCTCTGAGCTTTACCTTTTCAGAACTTTTCTTCAGACGATTTCTTTTAAATTTGAAGGTAAACCGAGACCAAGCCCAATATACCTCATGTATCTAACCTGCCCTCCGTAGTGGTCAGTCCTACTCTTTTAACTTTTCCACAGTCTCATGTGACCTGATACCCGCAGTTGGCACTTAGATGTTTAAGGCACTATTTTACACACAAAAAATGAAACATTTATAATTTTACTTCTACTGATTTAATATGTTTTGGTGTCATCAATTTATTAAAAATTCCCTCCATTTTTCTAAATTAGTTTTTTTTTAATGTTGTGCTTTTATTTTATTGCTTTTTTTGTGTTGCATATATACTTCAACCTTTGTCTCTAAGTTAAGCCTGGCTGCTTCTTTGTCAAGGTACCAGAGTTTAAGTACAGTATCATTTCGGACCATTTGTGGTTCACCCTGACAAGGTTTGTGATTGTTGTCTGAATGGGGCTTCCAGCCCCCTCAACCATTCCCTGGATTTCTTACACAGCCTGAATAAATTCTGCACAACTGTCTTGAACATATCTAGGGGCAGCCACTAGCCTTTTCGAATCACCAATTATTAACCTTAAGGGCAGGAACCCCTTAATGACAGATCGACCAAACATGTGAGTGCAGTCGGGATTAGGCCAACGGGTGAACACTCTATTGTAAGAGCAAGTTCAGTCACAGGATACTAATGAACTCTGTCCTATCTGAAAAGTCCTTTGATGTTATCAACACTAAGCTTCGGACATGAATGTTCTGCATAGAAGACACCTTGATTAAACAGCAAGCATGTAGTGAGATTTCCTAGAGCCGTCACCCACCTGCCTCAAATGTCAGGTGATACCACACAGCATCAAAGTGGAGGAGAAGTAATTAAACGTTGAGCACTTTGGTCCTTAAAATGAGTTTCAATATAGAACCAAAATGTCTCAAGCTGTAGAGCTCAATATTAGTACCTTTGCATAGCCTTGATAATGATTGATTGTTGAACAAAAGACCAACAGTAAAAGAGACAGACCTCTTCCCAGCTTCTTCAATGGACCTTAGTCTCGGCCCCTGCTGACTGGAATCCCTTCTCAGAAGAGGTTACCACATGAGTGACAGTGAAGAGCACCACATACACCAATCCAGCAAACACAGCTTCATTGCATTTAGAATTCTCCTGTCCAGTCCAAACTGAGAGATAGCTGCTCTAACAAACTGTCTTAGATATAGCTGGTGCTTTGATCTGAAAACAAGGTCATTTGGTGCTCAACAGCACCAATATCGCTAAGGATATTCCACTGAGAAAGACTTTATACTGATTAACTTCTACCTGGTTGGTACAAAATAACATAAATATGCAAACTATATTTGTTTCTGGGCTGAGCTTTTGGCACCCTGTAGTACTATTACACTGCAACCTACTACTCACTGAGCCTTTCCTCTTGTCGTGTCCATGTTCACCCTTTTGGCAAATGCTTCTGTATCTGCTTTAACGTCAAGGTCACGGGAAATTGAAAAAAAATATTAAATAGCCATGGCTGTATCCTCTATAGCTCTTCAAAGCTAAACATCCCTATGTCAATGAATGCTTGCTTGATACCAAAGGCTAAGACTAAACGTCTCCTTTTTGGCAATCTGCAAACTTCAGATTAGACTAACCACCTTCAGTTGGGCTCTACGTATTCTGGTAGTTTAGAGATGGTCTCATACAAAGTCACATTTGGACATAGTCATATTTTCATGCATACAGACTTCAATGGTCCCCCACAAATTCATCTGTGCCAACGTCTTGGGATTCTGATTTAAGCAGTAGCGGTCGGTGGTGGGAGTAGCTGCCGGGCGGTGACGTAGGGAGGGTGAGGGGCAGGGTGGGGGGTAGTAATCTGTGGATTACGGAGTATTACAGGTAAGTACACATATAAATAAATAAAACACATTTTGTTGGGTGCACTGCATCGCATTTGGGGATGCAGTGCGCGCAACAAAATTCGTTTTATTTCTTTATATGTTTACTTACCTGTAATCCTCCGTAATCCATAGATTACTACCCCCCACCCTGCCCCTCACCCTCCCCACGTCACCGCCCGGCAGCTACTCCCACCTCCGACAGCTACTGACTAAACTATTAGACATGTAGGTGCTTGAAATTTCTTTGGAGTAAGGCATACTCCATCAGTCATCCATGATTTAATAGAGTTGTCAAAATGACACTCAAGCATTTTTTATATATTTCAAAATTAATGTTTTCCTAGTCACCACAGATGCATCTCAGATTGCTTGTGTTGTTTTAATACTATCGACCCTCTTCCCTTGCATACCTATCCATTAGTTCCTTTTATATTTTTAAAAATGGGCAACAAGGTTTGCTTTCAATTTTATACTATTGTGGGACTACTCCACTCATTTAACATCTGCTTACAAATTATACTCCTACTTCGTTTTCTAAATTTCAAGACGATTTTGTGATATTCTGGACATGTTTTGAAGGTCTATGCCTTTATGAACGATGGTTGTTATTTCACCTTTATTCTTATTAATTCTGGGATTAAAAGTGCAAAATCATAGCATGCTTATATGCATTTAAATGATTTGTTTTATGTTAATTTGCTTTCACGGACTATTGACTTGATGTATGTGTGTCTATGTTAAGATGCTATGATATTTTATATGGGATTTCTTCTATAAGTAATAATAATTATAAAAATCATTTAGAAGTAAACTGATTCCATTTGTATAAGTAAATTGGAAAGGATGGTATAAAACACTGTCAGTAGAAGTAATGTTTATAAGATGTTAACCATGTGCAATATTAACAGGCAAAATTGCCCAATAAAATAAGCAACTCAAAATTAAATTTCATTTTTTAAGATGAGTTTCTTGATGCTGATGCTGTGTGGAATTTGATTTAAATGAGCTGTGTGCATGAGAAATTAAATTGCACAATAAAGATCTTTGGAAATGTTCTCAATTGGATACTGCAGAATTGTGGTGTGTTCCGCTTAACAGTTGCAAACGGAGGAGGGTGGCAAAAGTTGAACACGTGTTGGAGGAACATGATTGGCTACTGCTTGGACCACCAGCTTTCTTTATGTAAGTTTTTCATGAATATTGCTCATGCAAACAGTAGTGAACCCTCCAGGATGCATAGAAAAACTACTTTTGCACACTATCACCCATTCTGGGAAATTCAACCCATCCTCCTAATGAGTAATAACAATCCCCCTAAATCATGCTACTCTGCTACAATAGGCTCAATGCAGAGAATTAAGTAGATCTCCAGTTGTCACGCATCCTGTACTCTAAAAATATTGTTTAATCATGGTGCCCACCCAGTATATACACATTTTTGTCAGTTTGACTGTAAATGTCATATCTATGTTTGCTAGAAATCTCCCTGTATGTATGTGTTCTACCCAGGCTTTATTTTAAACACCCGGGCCTGTGTTATCCGCCCCCTTCTGTAATACAGAGAGTGCTGTCGCACAGGTTGCGTCAGTGTTATCATGAGAGGGCGTTCCCTAATTTGAATGGGGGTGTGACCCCATGCAAATGAGGGAATCACTTTGGTTCTGCGCCCAAGCCGTATTACCGACGTGAAAACAGAGGCAAACAAGCCTTTAACCCCTTCAGCGCGCATGACAAAGCCAGCTCGTCATGGGCGTTACCTGCACTACGCGCATGACGAGCTGGCTTTGTCACGTAACGCGGGTTTTTGAAAAATCCAGCGCGCAGCGGGAAACCCCGCTAGCGCGCATGCGGTTAAGAGGTGAACTGAAAGTGCGCCACAAAGATGACGCACTTTCATTGCACCTCCGAAAAGCATCCCCCTGCAGGCTGGTGTAGTCTCCTGTATTCTCAATCATACCTATGTTTTTTTCACTCAGATTTTTCTTAGGAATGTCAAATAAGCCCAAGGAACATGCCTGCTGTGTTAAAATGGCATCTCCTTTCTGCCTTTGGGAGCAGGCTCAGAAACATGATAATGGCCTCTACGTTTTGACAAGAAAGGTAGGTGGCACTCATTGCAATATATTTTTATAACTAACATTGTAAGCCATCCACACAAAGTAAAGATGCCATGGCCAGCATTGCAAATTGTGCCCCGGGGACGCAAGGAGCGTGTGCGTCTGCTACGAGTATCTCCTGGGAACAATGGTATTACAGAAGGGGCTGCAGAAGCTAGTACAACCCCAAATGTGGCTTACTTTCAGGGCACCTCCTAAAGGCAGCACTCTGGGGGGAGAAACGGGGTCACCTGGACCCCTCAGACATCCCTCTGCAGCTGAGTAGAGTAACTCATTGCACCAGCCAGCAAGGTTATCTCTAATCCCCTCAAGAGTGCAGGTGGGCCGCATGCCCAGTGAAACAGGGAGCAGCTTTTAAATAGCTGATCAATATTTCACTTGAATCAGCTACCCCCAGGGCAGCACAAGTTTGTGGCTGTCCTGAGGGCAGCGCATTCATTCTAATATGGCGTACTTACCTTGTTTGCGCAGGGCGCATCTTTTGAAAGGTGCTCAATGGTGCAAACAATGAAAGTGCACTGCATTTGTCATACGGCCCCTGGTGACTAATTAACCCAATATGTCATAGAGAAATAGGATGAGTTTTCATTTACAGAGGCACAAAATATAGCATTGCATAGAATTTATATATTTTAATGACTGCAGCAACATTCGGAAATTGATCTCTGGATATGAACTTGCAATAAAATAATTGCTCTTTCCTGATAGGGGTTTAAGAGGCATTAGAAATAGGGGTGGGGGAAACATTTTGCTCCACTGGTGGAGTTTTGCCCACTCCATCTTGAGCACTGACTTCCACAAAACTCCACCGAGCGCCTGGGAGGGGAGTTTGTGTCTCTCACGCAGCTCACCAAAGGTAAGGTGACTTGCTAGTCCTCCTCCCAGCAAGATTTTTCAATGCCGGCAGTCACGGAAGGGCACAATCGCTCACGTTGAGAAATCTACTGCTTGCATTGAGGAAGCTGCTGCTTCAGTAGAATGTCTACTCAAGTGGAGGAAGGAGCAGCACCCTCCAGCATTGGTTGTACGGCTTTATAACGCGTGCTTTTACACCGCGTGCCGTTACAACGCGGTTTTATCAACGCAAGTCGTTACCACGACTTGCGTTGAAGGGGTGCAGACTTAGGGATTTTTAAATTTACTATTCTAACACCAGCCTACGTACAGTAGGGAAGGTGTTGGATAGTAAATTAAAAAATTCCTTGTCCTTCAGCGCCCTCCAGCGCAAGTCGTGGTAACGACTTGCGTTGAAAAAACCACGTTGTAACGGCACGCGGTGTAACAGCCGTGTCATAAAGGCTATTCCCCTCCAGCACTGTGTGCTGTTAGCGCTGATTTTACAGCACATGACAAACTCACAGCGCTTAAAAGCAGTGCGTGCAGCGTAACTTAACAGACTCCACCACTGGCGGAACTCCACAGAGCGTGGTGGAGTTTTTCCGGCATTTCTTGGAGTTCTGCAGAGAAGAACTCTGCGAACTCCACCCAGGATTTATTTGGCAGCACCAGATTTACCCATGTTCATTCACCTCAGTGTTTTGTACAGGGCTTATTTACAAAATACAACTGCTTCAAGTGAGGAATCCTGATTCTCCCAGGAAAGACTCATCAAAATAAAGACCAGTAAAGGGGGAGAGAGAATGAGTCCAACAAGTCCTTCAACGACAATAACACTGCTAACTTTCCTGCCCGTTGTATGTATGGATACCAGACCTACATAGTGCACCTCCACCAGCAAAGCCTTTGAGATGATAGAATTGGAAGTGAGGTGGTAGAGTTTCCCATGCACTTTGAGGTTGAGAAAAGCAATTAGTTTATGGGTTGGTGGCGAAGGACTTGAAGCTTGGTATGATCACTGATCCTATAAGTCTTTTATAGTGCAAAGATATCAGAGGTGTTCCTGCCACAAGACGCAGGCGCAAAGTGAGAAATTTATTATTTTTTAATTAACCAGGGCATGGCTTGAAGAGGGATCGATGAAATATTGGACAATAGTCTGTGACTACGGTCCCAGATCGCACCTTTCAAATACTTCCACCAGGGGGACAGCTCCTCACAAACATCTTGTATTTTAGCAAAATATTGAAAAAGAAACAAGACAGACACACACACAGGCACACAATATAGAAAAGAATTACTTCTGACTGAGTGGACTACACAGGGTTATAAGAGCACATTCCAGTTGAACAAACTAAGAGTGGGATGGACATTTCCGTTCCGCCCATGGAATGGGTGGAAATTTGCACTTTCCGCCTTCCGCAAAGAAGACGGAAAAACGAGGCAAATTTCCACCCATTTGCGGGCGGAACGGAAGTTGGCCGCCCGCCCGCCTCCCGCTTCCCGCCCGCCTGCCTCCCGCCTGCCTCCCGCCTTCCGCCCGCCTCCCGCCCGCATTATTAAATTAAATTAAAAGGCTAAATAGAACTTTAGAGCAAACTTACCTTATTGTGCCGCATCTTCTTAGAACAAACCCAACCATTCAAAGGGAAGGGCGAACAACAATCATGATTCCATCACACCCGTAATTTGGTAAAACGTAATCAATCAGTCACTTTTACAGACCACTTAAGTCAACCCACTGCCTAATCATTTTTTCACCATATCAGGGAATGTGTTTGTTACTTTACCTCCCAATTTTGAGGAAGAACTACTTCAGAAGAATAGAGAAGATCTAAGGGCAGAGCATCACTATATTCAGTAAGCTCTATGAAAGCAGTACTACACTTGCCTCCAGATGTGTTTCTAGGCATGTTTGTATAATTGAAGCAGGAGCTCAGTACACCTACAGTCGACTTCCAGGTCTTACCTGCCCACAGGACTGGACTGGGAACCCAAAGCAGCCCTGGCAAATTTTGTTAGACCATCCCCGGTACGGGTCATACTAAACGCAGGATGCTCACCTTTAATCTACAAGTGGGTCCTTTGGGGAGATACTCCCCTCAAGTACATGTGGGAAAAAATGGCACATTTTTGTGCATACTAAAACACAGTTTTTATTTTATTTTCAATTTTATTAGCTTTTAAAGTATAGTAAATGATGATTTTACCGTGTAAGTCTGTTCAATGATTCCCTCACTATCAACCTTCAACAGTGCTTTACAGCTCTCCATTGACCCTCTCCATAACCCCTCTCTCACATATATTTCATTTGTTGGATACTGAATCTCATACCAATGTAGGCTGTCGGAGCACTTTACATCACACACACATACAGGGACAATGAATGATACGTATAAAGACCAGTGTATAGAATATGTTACATTAGTCAAGGTATAATATGTACATCATCCATACTGGTTAGCATTTTTATGAGTGCTTGGTCTGGAGAAGCACAAATTCAGAATTCAGGGGCAGATTTATGTTAACTGGCGCATCCCCAGGGATGCGCCAGTTAACATGCGCCACAGTGCGCCACTGCTCCGCCACCCATGGTGCACCGCATTTATGATGCGGCGCACCATGGTGCAAGGCAGTGAGGATGCGTGACGCATCTCTCGGCTTACGGGTGGCGCATTGCAGGAGTCATGTCGCACGTGCGACATGACTCCTGCAATGCACAGGAGCCACCTATTGAATGCATGCTGCGTCACCCTTACGCCTGCTTCAAGCAGGCGTAAGGAATTGACGTAGAAAGTGACTGAGTGAAATCTCATAGATATCACTCAGCCACTTTTAGGAGGCGTTCCTGCGCAGGAACGCCCCCCCCCCCAGCGCAGGAACGCCTCCTCATGGCGCAGGGCTTTCCAACGTGACGCATCTCTTAGATGCATCACGTTGTAAATAGGGCGCATTGTTTGCGCCGCCGTTGCGTCACATATAGTGACGCAATTGCTGCGCAAGGAGGCGCAAGGGCATCATAAATCTGCCCCTCAGAACGTAACACAGTTGTTAAGGTTGGCTTTACGAATAAGAATTTATTTGTACACAAACAAACCCTTTTTAGCAACATTAGGATAAAAAGTACAAAGAAAAATACAACTTTCTAACCTGCACCATGCAGTTTGCATGCAGCTCTTTAATGGCAGTTCATAGGCCACTGTGCAAGATTGTGAGTGCACCTTTTGAATTGCAGTGACAAAAGCAGCAATTGATATGCCATGCACATAACATTCTGTTGTGTGATCTGCAATAGGCATGATGCTGAGTGCTGATCCATTTAATTGAATCAAAGTGATATAAAATGTTCCATTAATAAGGACAAAATGATAAATAGGCAGACAGTTATACATTAGAAAATTAGTTTAATGAAAATGGAGATAGATAGTAGTATGTGTTTTATGGCCCCAGACTTACCTGACCAATGGGTTATAGAGAGCTGAATTCATGCTACTGGATGTCTTCTGCTGTGGTGTGATAGGTGAAGCATAGTGTAGATATTGTGTCACTGCATAAGTGGGGAGCGACAAATACAGCATATTAAAATATCTTGACACAAATACTGTCAGGCTATGGAACCAAGTTAGAGTCAATTCCCAAGTGACAAGTCCCGGGAGAAAGATGTCAAATAGAGTCACACATTGATATGAGAGATATTTAAGTACTGTAAAAAACAGACATAATACTCTGTGATAGGTTGTAGTAGGAACATGGTTGAATTCAGAGTGTGTCAGGAGATTTATACATATACTTAAAAAATGAAGAATGGAAAATAAACTATACTTTGCATGACATAAGGACACAAATGCCCATAGTTCCATTGTTGAGACATGCTGAGTATGAGGTCCTGATTGTGTTTATAGAATCACATTTTCAAAATCCTCAAATTATGCAAAGTGAGAAATCAACAGACAATTTCCATGAAAAGGAATGCTACAAGAAGAAGACAACTGTTGAGAGCTGTGGGGGCAACAACTACTGAAAGTTGAAGAGCATCCCGGAGGAACCCGGGGGAATCGCTGAGTCTTGGTGATTGGAGATGAGCACTTCAGCTGGTAACTGGCAAATTAAATGGCTGCTAGGGCAGTGCCATGGACTAAGACTTAACGTTGGTGCACTGGAAGGGAGAAAGAAGGAGGGAGTCCCAGAGGTAGAGGAGAGTGGAGTGGAAGTGGGGCTCGCAGATTTCTCCTTTTCAGCGCGGCTAGTGGCTTTTGAACTCCCTCTCACAAGAATCCTTCCTGGGCGGATGCTAATAATAATAAAGGAAAGCGGGACTTTAGAGGTGTCAGTGTGGCCCGATTGGGTTAATTGCCCCCTTTGAACCCGGAGGCTCTTGCCTTTGCTGTAGGTGAAAGAAAAAATGGGAAAGCATTTAAAAATAACAAATCTAATGACCTAAAGTGGACTCAGCTGCAAGCCTGAAAGCCAAAACACGACTAGCACAAGCGAAGAAAGCATCAGCAATGGCAAGAGCAGGGTATAGTAGAAAAATACAAACCGACTCAAATAAACACTGTAACTCGGCGAATTCAGAAGAAGAGCCGGCGGAAACCAGCCAAGACTTTGGAGCAAGGGAAGCAGCATTAGAGATTGAGGATGGAGAGCCAGTGGCTAGTTCACATCTACAGCAAGAGTCGGGCCCGCTCGAAGAAATAGCGGAAAAAAGAAAACTTAGCAACAATGGCTCGGGAAGATGGAAAGAGTAAGGTGAGTTCTCCTTCCTCACAAGATAGCAGAAAAGACAAAATGGTCAATACCAGCAAGCAAACTACGAATGAGTATTTGTTGTTTTCCACAGCCAAAATACCCCTTGCAATTCCAGTTCCAGCTGTTCTATTTCAAGGACTTCCCATGAAGACACGATTCATCCACTCACAGGTAGACCAAGCATCGGCAGATCAATCAGTTACCCTGGATGAAATTAGTGAGCATAGTTCTCATCAACAGGCTGCCAGCCTTTCTAGGGAACAGCGGCAGGTCTCACTATCTCCATACCCCCACAGCCATGTCTACTGTCGCACTTGCAGCAACAACAGCAGCTCCAGAGGCTACGTAAGATGGGATTGGAGGCATCAAGTAATGAAGCAGGGTTCCTGAAAGAAACCGAAGGACTCCACTTCATCAATACAAGCTCAGGAAAAAGGAACTCTCCCGCAATGCAACATAAAAACTATGTTGAATCTCATCTCTGACGAAATAAGTGAGATCAAGGTCACACAAGCCAATGAGATAGCATCCCTTCATCAACGCTTCCCAAAGATCGAGGAAGCAGTGGGAAGTCTGCCGACAAGGATGTAAGAAGCAGAATCAAGGATCACACACCTCGAGGATCAAATGACTACAATTCAAAAACAGGTGACTGGGGTCACTAAAGAGAAAGGCTCCTTGGAAAGTAAATTAGAGGAGCTTGAGAACCACTCACGGTATGCAAATGTGTGCATAGTAGGGGTCCCAGAAGAGAGTGAAGGGTAGAAACCCCTTCAATGGATTGAATCTTTCATCAAGAAGAGCGTACACCCAGAATTTACAAACGATCTCACCATAACTAGAGCACATCAGGTCCCTTCACATATCTTGCCAAATGCAAAATTCCCTCAAGCAATTTTGAATAACTTTGCCAACTACTGCATCAAGGAGTAGATTTTATCTAAGGCAATCCTGTAGAGACAATTTTCAACTGATGGTGTTTCTAACTGTAGAATATTTGCTGATATGTCAGCAGCAGCCACATGTCGGTGAAAAGAATTTGTCAAATTACTCTATCTTTTTAAAGCACAAGGTGCACAAGTGTCAATAGCCCTACAGTCAGAATTAAGGGGCAAGTTTCACATGTTTGCAAATATAGAGGAAGAAGCGCAAGACCTCTTGAAAGAAATCTCTTCTATAAAATAGATAAGAAGTATTAAAATGTCAGGTAAGGGGCGGCTGCAGGTGGGCGGAGGCATGGGTCACTGAGGGTGCAGCACCAAGGCACCCCATAGAGCGGTATGTGGTGAGGATGGAGATGAGGTGGCGGACCCTTGTCCCTTCTCCTGGAGAGGGTTAGCTACAGGGAGGGATTGGGTGCCGATGGGTTCTAGGAGCAAGGGGTAAAAATCGAGCAGAGTCATAGGGGTGGGATGGCGGAAAAACAGTGTACTGTGCTGAATGGATTATTGCCATATTTAAGCATGAATCTCAGAAATGAAATTTAAATGTTGGATAATTTCGATCAATGTGAACGGTGTTCTAAACAAACAGAAGTAAGGAGGGATAATAAGGTGGCTAGCCTCATTTTTACCTCAAATCCTTTGGCTTCAAGAAACTCAATTAAAAACAAATATTCCTAAGCTTTTATACCTAAAATGTTCTCTGAAGTTTTTTTTGCATCAGCAGGGTTGGCACCAAGGGGGGTCGCACATATATTTTAGTCCCCGTGGATTGGCAATTCTTCCAGGTACAGAGGGATCCACATGGTTGATTGCTTAATTATTTCGGTCCAATAGTTGATGACCCAGTAGCTATGGTAAAGATCAGTGAGAAACTGAAAGGGGCTAAAGGGCAAACTATTTTTGGTGGTGATTTCAATTATATTCTGGACTTGACAAAGGACACCTCGAATAAGACTAAAAAAGTAATACATTGTATTACACAAGACTACCAGCTAATAGATCCATGGCATAGAGCCCATTGTAAGGAACAAGTATATACTTGTTATTCTCGACAATTCCAGTCAGCCTCACGCATTGACTTTTTTTTTATATCTCATGTCTTGAAATATTCAGGATCAGAAATGGTGGCTTATTCTTTTTCAGACCACTTGTTGGTCAAAGTTGAAATAGAAATAGATGAGGTTAGAGGGACGAGATCCAGGTGGCAGATGGATCGACTCCTTCTTTCAAATCAACTATGGCTACTGGATACGAGAAAATTGATATTTTAAGTCAATGAGTGTACAGCGGATCTTTTTTCAGTCTGGGGGGCTTTTAAGGCCACAAGTCATGGGGAGCTGGTTGCCTTTATGACCGCACAGTCCAAAACTCATAGGACTCATATAGATCAACTCCAGTCGGCGGTTGATTCTGCCTTGCTTCAGAAAAACGCATCTTTAAGAAGAAACAAGACAGGGCAAGGGCAGCTTGGTTTTTAAACCAGTGTCTCAAAATGGCCCGTGATCAAGGATTGAAAGAGTTTGAAATGCGTTGAGCCTGAGCTTGCTTCAAAGAGCAGTGCGTCTCATTTCTCTGTGGTGGAGTTGTGAGTTCAAAGATTAAGACGTCGGTAGCCGGGAGATGCACCACCACAGATTGTAGCGTTTACATGAGGCATGGAATGGAGCCTCTGAATGTAATCTTTGGAGATTTTATTAGCACAGTAATATTCTGGAACTGATGCCTATATTTTTTTTAGCACTATAATTATCTATTTTAGGAGGATTGAAGGATAATTAGGCAGCAAACTCGTGGTCCCATAATGCATCATGACGCTCACATGAGAACAATCATAATCATGCTAATGAGGGAGTATAAGGCTCACATTTAACCAGTGTCTCAAAATGTTCCGTGATGAAGGACTGAAAGAGTTTGAAACGCGTTGGGCCTGCACTCGTGATTTTACCTTGATTGCGGTTAATTTGAAGAAAAGTTGCTTCGAAGAGCAGTACATCTCGTTTTCTCTGCGGTGGAGTTGGAAGAGAATATATATACATATATATATATATATATATCCCACAACCATCCCCCGAAGAAGGACGCGGAGGCCAAGGGGATTACAGGTCACACAGCACATTTATTTCTCCTCCTGCAATGGCGGCGAATGCATTTCGGCATTTACTGCCTTCTTCAGCGCCCAGCACTGCAGCATGTCCCGTTACCAAAATGTTCCTTCCTGCTTGCAAATATGTACCAGCTGTTAGCGCCCCTCCCCCTAATGTGATCGACACATCCTGTTTGAGTCCTTTGTGCAATACATGACTCCAACTCCCAGCAGGCACTGTATCGGCACGACCGGGTGGATGGCATGTATATATATATTCACTGAAAAAACCATAGGTTATAGACCATATATAGTTAGGAATTAGCATTTAAAAAACCTTATTTTACTCACACAAAACCATTGAAATTCCATATATAGTTAGTTGCACTAACTATATATTGCGCACCCGCAATCCACTGCTGATGATGTCACATATTACATCATTCATGACATGGTCAGTGACATCACTGATGACATCACTGATGACATCTCAAATGACATCACTGATGACATCACTGATGACAACATCCAGTGACTATGTTTCTGTAAAGTTAAAATATGTCTTACATATTGAAGAATGAGTGGATGTATAAGTGTCTGGACGAAGGATTTAGTAGGTGCATGACTGAATGTATGAGTGAGTGATTAAATGTGTCTCACTGAGTGCATGGGTTAGTGACTAAACTGTCTTAATTTGTGCATCATTATGTCTGTTGTTCTGTAAACTGCTGCATGTGTTGATCAGTAGCTATATGAGTAACTATATGGGTTATTGATTGATTGCCCAAGTATTTGCATGGGAGACTGAGTGTGTGTGTGGCTGGATGGGAGGTGTGTGACTCTGTACAGATCAATGTGTACTTGTATCAATGATTGTATAAGAGAGTAAGTATGTGTTAGTATATGGTTGAAAACGTAAGGTGCTCTATGTTTAACTGTATAGAGTAGAAAATGGAAGTGTGATTGATTCTTTACAGGACTGACTAGGTGTGTGAGTAACTCCATGGATGAGTGGCAGAGTGTGAGTGTCTGTATAGGTGTATGAGTGCATATGATTGTGTTGTAAACATGAGTGATTGTATGTATGAATGATTGTATGGGTGAATGAGTGAATGTGTGTGTAGACGTAGGAATCAGTGAGTACGTATGTAGTAACTAGTATTGGTGTGTCAATGGTTTCAAAAATTATACTCTGTTTTTAACACTGGGTGAAACAGAGGTTATATTAAAATGTGAGGAGATGCATTGTATTGTCACATGAATGATATCATCAGTGATGTGGTCATTGATGTCAAATGAGATGTCATCAGTGATGTCATCAGTGATGTCATTTGAGATGTCATCAGTGATGTCATCAGTGATGTCACTGACCATGTCATGAATGATGTAATATGTGACATCATCAGCAGTGGATTGCGGGTGCGCAATATATAGTTAGTGCAACTAACTATATATGGAATTTCAATGGTTTTGTGTGAGTAAAATAAGGTTTTTTAAATGCTAATTCCTAACTATATATGGTCTATAACCTATGGTTTTTTCAGTGAATTTTCAAGGTTTTGTAAATGCTAATTCCTAACTATATATGGTCTATAACCTATGGTTTTTTCAGTGAATTTCAATGGTTTTTTAATAGCAAATATCATAAGCTGTCGAATGTCAAGTACGTGGTAAGAATTTTTTTTTTCGTGTTTATGCACACTGATCTGCTTTGATTGCTGCCCCCCACCCCTCATTTCTATTAGGAGTACTCTCTCTTTGCAGATAGTGAAGGGTAGTTAACGCAGCCCTTTCCCCCTTTGTAATCCGTCGTGCCTGCTTCTCTCTCCATTTGATTGATTGTTCTCTTTGGTTCATTCTCTATTTACAAACAAGCACAGAGTCGCAATACTCTGTTTAGTCTTTGCAGATAGCGAAAAATCGTGTAAAAAAACAAAAGGAATCGAGCAAAATCAGTAGGCCACTAATGGGATCTCTTTTGACCTCGCTAAAATAGAAACATTAGGAACAACCTGTTGAAAATAGCAATGCGTATGTATATAAGCGGCGTTCATTTGTGTTCACAGTACCCCTTGTTGATTGTTTCAATCGAGCATTGAATTGTTCGAAGTTAATTCTCTTAACGATCTTCTCTACCTGCAAACGAGGAAGAATAGGAATATTCTATCTCCCTTTGCAGATAGTGAAGGGTAGGTAACGCAAGCCTTTAACACGTCGTACCTATTTCATTCCTCATTGATTGATTGATTGTCCGAACATTGACTGTTTGGGAATTAGTTCTTTTTGGAGGTATTCCCTGTTTGCAAATAAACGTAGGAAAATCTTTGCAAGTAGTGAAAGGGTACGTAATGCGGACCGTTCTCCCCCGTTGTAATCTGTCATGCCTATCTACTCCCCACTGATTGATGCACCTTTTTCACCCGGACCATTTACTAGAGATACGTCATCTGGCCCGACCAGAGAGCACCCCTAGTGAAAAGGACATATGCAATAATAACGAAGTGATCACTGTATCCTGTTAACAGAAACTTTACCATGAAACAACCTGGAAAGAAAAAAATAGGAAAACGAAAATCAGTAGGCCACTGATGAACATGAACTTTTATTAAACAACGAACAAAGAAACGATAACATAACGTAATGATAAAACCTATTAATGTCCTAGAAACAAGAAAACGTTAAAATATGCCAGTGGTGAGAGACCAGAAAAACAGTAAGAGAAACCAAATCACCCCTCGCTGTCCCACCGCCTGCCACGCCAAAAAATCGATAGACTAGGGAAAATGCAAGTCAGTAGAACATCCACCCCCACTCTGGAAACTTCCAAGGTGGGGCAGGGTTCCGGCTACGCCCAGCCGGGAGCAGCCCATATAAGGCAGGTCCTGCTGCCACGCCTCGGCCAGGAGATCCTAACGTAGGGTGTAGCCGGAGGAGAGGCCGAGACCAGCGGGACCCGGCCAGGGGATTGCCTTTACAACGCTGAACAGTTGCAGGGGGGGGGAATGTCTCCTCGACCCTCCCCTCTCTCTCCCAGTCCGGCCGCGGTGGCCCTTGAGAGTTGCAGGTAGTCCCGCCACATGCTCTTCCGGTCCGACCACCAACGGTCGGGGGGCCGAGGCCGACGGGATCCGGCTGCAGCCGATAAACCAAGAAACCCGTTCATGGGGCCAGAGCCAGGGGCGTCCGGCCAACATCCACCGGAAGCCCGGCCCGAAGACGGACGGGACACTTCTTTCTTTTATAATGGCTGCGACAACACTGGAGGGGGATGTCTTGCACATGCCTCCGACCCCCCCCTCGTCCTCATCGCCTGGTCCGGCCATAACAAATCTCAAGCGAGACGCCGTGGGGTGCACTGGGAGGGAGAGACGGTGCGAACAGGCCTCTCCCGCCTCCCCAGGTGGAGGCTTCCCAGCTGCACCCTCAGCGCTCCAGGCGGTGGCATCCTAACAACTACAGTGCTGCACAGTTTCGGAACGACCTAGATAACGGTTCTTCCACTGTGGCCATGCTGCAACGTCTCGCCCGGCAGGGTGGAGCCCGTCCGCTCATGTGACCCCGCGATCGCCGGTAGCTGCCGAACTCTCAAAATGGCGGTCGACCTGGCAAGAGCGGGCCCAACATAAAGAAATGGCCCGGTCACTGGTTGACTCCACCACCGTAGTCCTCCACGACCTTGAAGATTCTAGAGGAGCCGCGGGAGTCTCCGACCCCCGATGGGGAATGACTGCCATGATCGCCCGTGGAGTGACGAAACTGTATCCGCGGGACGTCGGCGCTCCCATGCTGGCGCCGGCCTCACTTTGAATTACTACAATCCTGCAGACCTCACTTCCGGTGAAAGCACAGTGTGACCTGGTAGGAAAAATTATTGCACCCCCTCCCCTTTTTGACTGATAGTTCAAACCACCGATCCTTTCCTTTGCCCTTTTAACGGAACTTTGGACTGCCTCCCCCTCTTTTACATTTTCTAGAGAAAACAAAACATTAACCACTACATTAGCATAGCAGTTGACACCAGAACTGTTTTCAAATTGAAAACCAACAACATCTTCAACAGAATCCTTTTTGTTTCTGCTGTGACCCTGCTACAGCACAGGCATTGTCCCCAGCAGTAATTCTGCAATGCCGGTAAGAATAGCTGTGGTGCCTACTGGACTCACTCACCCCCGCGGCGCCCCACGCCGTTTTTTGCTGGGCGGCAACTTACTAGACATCACTTTCGTGCCATCTAGATTTCAGCGCGTTCTGCTGCCTTGGAACTATTCGCACAACAGACCGCTACTGACAAGAATATTTCATTATTGGTGCTGTCAATTTCAATAAATCTATTGGATAATTAAAAAGAAATTGCCACGGTCTCTTCGTTGTTTAAATGTTTTTACTGTTTTTGTTTTGTTGTATATATTTATATGTTATTAAAGTTTCATATTCCTACTACTTTGTTGGAGTGCTATATATTTTTAATGTGACACATAATTGTAAAAACTTTGATGTACAAAGAGTCATTCCTGGAATCTTCCGCTTCAGGCTCGGTCCCCTCCCCAATCACAATACAGGATGGTTTTCAGATAGTAGGAACGCGTGTGCTGTGACGGATCACATCGGGTGTGGGCCTTGATCTACTATAACTCCTTTGAAGAGGGGTGATTCTTTACAGCTGGGGCCATAAACTACATCTGCAGGGCTAGCTGATAGCCTAGGACCGGCCTGGACATTCGGACACAGAGGAAGAGGAGTGTCAGAGGGTGCGGTAGTGAATAGGGCGAAAGGGAGGTGTCGGGCGGGCACAGAGTGTGATTCTCAGGGAAGAGCAGCGCAGATGGGGGAAGGTTTATTGCCCATGCATAAGACAGAGAGCGGTGGTGACCAGTGCCTGGGGGAGATGCTTACGAGGGTGAGGAGCCATGCTACGAATCGACAGCGTGCAGAGAGTGGGTCTGGTCAAGACATCTAAAATGGCTGCCGTGCACGACAAAAGTGTGGCATTTCAAAAAAGGCAAGATGGCGCAGACAATGTTTTTCAACACTTCCTCATTTCCTTCGAATCGAACGTTAACAGACGTTGGGGCATATTACCAAAGTTAAGCGATATTTATCGCTAACGATGCTTACCAACCAATTTTTTACCACTAAGCATCGTCAGAAATTATCGAAGATAAACCTTACTATTATCAAGGTTTATCGCAAATGCGATAATAAACGGCCGCAATGCATGAATATCGCTAAAAACTCAGCGATATTCATGCATTACCGAGCTAATACTCTTAGCCATGTTATCCACCTCCCATTGGATAACATGGCTAAGAACTGCTCAGGGCAGGTGTTACTTTTTGGAGATATTCGCGCTTAGCGCGAATATCTCCAAAAGTTGGTAATAGGAGATAGATATCTTGCATGTTGTAATGCAAGTTATTGTGGTATATGGAACTCATACCATAATCTCTCAGGAAAGCAGAAACTGATCCTTTTGGGACCGCCTAAAAAGGCCTAGGGGGTGAGGAGTACTCTACTTTGCCCCCTTTTCACGTTCCGAACTATTTTATTTTACTCTCTTCTGTAATTACACAAAATACCAGCGATAAGATGCATCGGAGACACACAGTGAGAGAAAGGAGGCCGGAGATGAAGAAGACATGTCAAATACACATTGGAGATAATATAGTGGCAGAAGGGAAGTAAATATGAGTAAACTTACCATGTAACATAAAAATGTTGCACTCTATACTATAAGTCTCATTTTATACTACAATCACTTCGCTACAACCTCATAAATTAAAAATAAAAATGAATAATGTCTCAAACAATTTTTGATTTCTAAATATAAATTTATTCTTCAGAATTTTCTAAATTTGAAAGAACTAGTAACATGTCCTCATCAGTAATTTCCTCTTCAATCATCTCATCTGGAATCTCCTCATTAAAAGTCTGCAATGATGATTCTTGTAACTCTATGGTCTCCAAACACTCGATAAATTCGCCATCAAGAGATTGATCAAAAAAATCATTCAAGTCATCTCCTCCTTCTGACAATATTTCATTATTGGTGCTGTCAATTTCAATCAATGTAGTGGAATCATTCAAGTCATCTCCTCGTGACAATATTTCATTATTGGTGCTCTCAATTTCAATCAATGTAGTGGAATCATTCAAGTCATCTCCTCCTTGTGACAATATTTCATTATTGGTGCTGTCCATTTCAATCAATCTAATGGAATCATACAAGCCATCTCCTCCTTGTGACAATATTTCATTATTGGTGCTCTCAATTTCAATCAATGTAGTGGAATCATTCAAGTCATCTCCTTGTGACAATATTTCATTCTTGGTGCTGTCCATTTCAATCAATCTAATGGAATCATACAAGTCATGTCCTCCTTGTGACAATATTTCATTATTGGTGCTCTCAATTTCAATCAATGTGTTGGACAATTCAAAAGAAATTGCCACGGTCTCTTCATTGTGAGCCATTTTATTTTGAAATTGCTTGCTGTAAATTGCAGAAATAAATAATCACTTTCTTTTATCGTCTTTAGTAATACATAATATAAAACTAACTTTATCAAGTATTTAGTATAACAGAAGGACTGCAAATAAATAACAGAAAACATTTTTCAAATTATCTTCAAGTGTACAACATAGTTCCCCATACAAATTAACAACTCACCTTTTTAAAAGTAGCAGAAGTGTTAGTACTGTGTAAATCAAACACCAGAAATTCACCACCAAAAATTCCTCACAAATGTACCTCAGACAGTAGTATCACAAAATGGCTGTGGTTTCCTCTCATTTGACATATATACATAACCAATTAACTTTCATCACACACAAATACAAAACCAAAGTAACATTTTAATTGGTTCTAAATTTCAACACTTTCAAATGTGTTTTCCCCATGCAATTTTCCATAGGACATTTACATACGTCTACAGCCTGAATGGCTGAACGGAATTACACCAAACTTGGCAAAATGGTACATCAAACCTAAGAGGTCAGGAAGGATCTACTATGCCCCCTTATGGTCATTTCCCCCTTCGCTTTGGCCTCCTCTTGTCTCTCAATCCTACCGAGGGACAAGATGGCGGCCGCTACGGACTGTTTGGAATGTTGACAGACGCCGGAGAACCAATCAGCTTCGCAAAGCTCCGTAACGCGAAAAGTACGCGAAGCGGAGCGCTGTTACAGATATATATCTTTTTTTCAACGTTAATTTCTCAAAATCCACTGGAGCACATATATTGAGACCTAGCAAAGGCACATCGGGCTACCAGTCCCTAATATTTTGCCAAGTTTCGTGCAAATCCATTCAGCCGTTCGATTATTATTATTTTGTTTTTTTTTTGCCCCGCGGGGCCCTTTTAAAACCTCCACATCAAACCTAGGGGGTCAGCGAGGATCTACTATGCCCCCTTATAGTTATTTCCCCCTTTGTTTTGACCTCCTCTTGTCTCTCGATCCTACCGAGAGACAAGATGGCGGCCGCTACGGACTGTTTGGAATGTTGACAGACGCCGGAGAACCAATCAGCTTCGCTTCACAAAGCTCCGTTGCGCGAAAAGTCCGCGAACCAGAGCGCTAACCGGTCCGCTGTTACAGATATATATCTTTTTTTAAACGTTAATTTCTCAAAATCCACTGGAGCACATATATTGAGACCTACAAAAGGCACATCGGGCTACCAGTCCCTACAATTTTGCCAAGTTTCGTGCAAATCCATTCAGCCGTTCGGGCTAAAAGTGAGGCCAACCGCCCTATGGAAAACTCAATGTTAAAAACACGTTTTGGGACCCCCCTTTTTTCTCGGCCCCCACTGGACGAACCCCCCCCAAATTTTCAAGGGCTGCTCAGAAACAAAATGTGCCATTTTCCTGAAAATTTCAGCCGATTCCGTCCACAAACGCCAAAGTTATTAGACATAGAATTTTCAAAAAACCCATAGAGAAAAAATCCTAACTATATATACCTACTGGCGACCGCCAGTAGGTAATGTATGTGTATATATATATCCAAAACTTTCAGGTCACGCCAACTTCAAGGAGACCCACAGGAAGATGAGTAAAGTGTCCTTTATTCAATTAACAGATGACTTGCCAGCAGTCACTGCGCCCCCCAACTGACATCTTATCATACAGGCCAGACGCGTTTCAGGATCTTGTGTCCTTTCTTCAGTGGCAGGCAGAAAGAAGTGAGAGGATTCGCTCTGCGCACGCACCTTATTTCACAACACCTGCCCTGGTAGGTGTGGCTCACCTGGAGCCTCCCGGTGTTTGTAGTCAGTGCGTTAGTGTTGCCCAGTGGGTGCGCCTTTCACACTCTCAATGATGCGAAATTAAAACTCAAGTAAGACGATGTTCGGTCGAAGGGCCATGGCTGCCCTGCTTTGTAGAAGTCCATGACACTTGTTCAAGCTCCCGCCCTGAACGGCAACTTGAACGCTTCCTCCCAATATTTCCGCTTCAGACATGAGGCTGGAAAGGGCCCGACTTGCGGTGGGTCTTCCTCACGGCTAAGCAAGCCGTACAAATCCAAAACTTTCAGATCACACCAACTTCAAGGAGAACCACATGAAGATGAGTAAAGTGTCCTTTATTCAATTAACAGACGACTTGCCAGCAGTCACTGCGCCCCCCAACTGACATCTTATCATACAGGCCAGACACGTTTCAGGATATTGTGTCCTTTCTTCAGTGGCAGGCAGAAAGAAGTGAGAGGATTCGCTCTGCGCACGCACCTTATTTCACAACACCTGCCCTGGTAGGCGTGGCTCACCTGGAGCCTCCTGGTGTTTGTAGTCCGTGCGTTAGTGTTCCCCAGTGGGTGCGCCTTTCACACTCTCAATGATGCAAAATTAAAACTCAAGTGAGACGATGTTCGGTCGAAGGGCCGTGGCTGCCCTGCTTTGTAGAAGTCAGTGACACTTGTTCAAGCTCCCGCCCTGAACGGCAACTTGAACGCTTCCTCCCAATATTTCCGCTTCAGACATGAGGCTAGAAAGGGCCCGACTTGCGGTGGGTCTTTCTCACGGCTAAGCAAGCCGTACAAATCCAAAACTTTCAGGTCACACCAACTTCAAGGAGAACCACAGGAAGATGAGTAAAGTGTCCTTTATTCAATTAACAGACGACTTGCCAGCAGTCACTGCGCCCCCCAACTGACATCTTATCATACAGGCCAGACGCGTTTCAGGATCTTGTGTCCTTTCTTCAGTGGCAGGCAGAAAGTAGTGAGAGGATTCGCTCTGCGCACGCACTTTACTCATCTTCCTGTGGTTCTCCTTGAAGTTGGCGTGACCTGAAAGTTTTGGGTGTATACATATATATACATATATCCCAACATAGTCTTTTGGCATTCCAAGCCTCTTTTCCACGGCGGGCAAACACGGCCGGGACGCCATTCCCCAATATTGTTACGAAACAGATGTTTATTAAAGCAAACGAGTGCCCAACGCATTTCAGAGTTACCTCACTCTGTAAACCCAGCAACCTGCACCTAATACATAACTTAAAAAAATATAATTATTACACATTTAACAGATTTATTAATCAGTTAAATAATTAATTAATTATTGAATATTGATTTATTATAATGAATTAACTTTCCATCCTTCACCCCAAAAAACCAAGCAATCACTTACAACAGTATAAGTTACTATTAACAATTACATTAAAACGTTTACATCATTTAAAATTACATTGTATATTCCAAAGTATTATTAATAATTAACCAAAGAATCATAACACATAAAACTAATATCTAACACACAAAGATAATTAAATAACGAGTTTTTTTACTACTATATTGAAAATGATGTTAACAACAACGATATTATTGAAAACAATATTACTTACCTGTAAAATCAATATTCTTAGCAATGATATTTGTGCATCATGATATTTTTGTATCACAAATTCTTTTTTTCAATATTTCTGCAACTTGATTTTTCTAATCCGATATTTTTACCAAATACCTTTGGGATTCCCTAGAAAATGCAGACCGTACCTCTGATATGTGCCAATAATGGAGGGAATACATTCATGGCAGGTGTGCGATGGAGATGGGATCAAGGCCCACCTCCAGAAAGAAACGCTGACACATTTCTCTTGGAAAATCTTTCCTCCGTCCACCTCCTATCATCCTTCAATATCTGATTTAGATCCCCCACTGTACATACCGCCCCCCCCCCCCAATGTATTTAGCCTGCCAGCAACCTTCTACTACATGGTCTACTTCTCTGCTCCTGTGAGGGTGTGTGGAGCCAGATCATGTAGTTGCTTGTAGTGATTCACTGGAAAGAAAAAAAAAGTTGTGTTTCCCCATCAGTGAAGTTCCTCTTCCTCTTGAGAGGGCTGGGCAGCTTTTGGGATGATGTAGTAGGTCTCTGGTGACATCATGCAGTACAAGGGGAAGAATTGCAAAAAGAACAGATGATGGACAGAATGCTGAACAAATCAAACATTCACCCCCAGTCACAGATCTGGGTTAAATCCATAATTTTCTGCTCCCCAAACCATTCCAATTTGTACCCAGCCATATGCAATTTAATCTTGACCCTTCTCGTCATGGATAGAGTCCAGCCTAGGTCCTCCCGTGATCAGAAACAAACATCCTTGGACCAGTTTCAGGGTATCAGCCCTCAATAGCCAGGCTAGCTTGAATCTGGTGGCATAGTGATCACGGGACCCCAGATCAGGGCTTACCGTTCCAATTTAGGGCAGCAAATGCAAAAAGAACAGATGATGGACGGAATGCTGAACAAATCAAACATTCACCCTCAGTCACAGATCTGGGTTAAATCCATCATTTTTTTGTTTGCGTGCTATTCCAGTGATACTCAAAACCGGTCCCAACATGCTTGTTTGCGGTCCAGGGAGGGCCTGGCCTGGCAGTTCAGGCTGGACTATTCCCATGGGGAGCAAGGTCAAGACTGATTTGCATAAGGCTGTGTCCTAACTGGGGTGGTGTGATGAGCAAAAGAATGATGGATTAAACCCAGAGCTGTGACTGGGGTAGAATGTTTGATTTGTTCATCATTCCGTCCATCATTTGCTCTTTGTACAAGGTGAAGTGGGTTGGGTCCAGTATGTTGGCTGTATTTTTATGTGATTCTAGAGTTAGGGTCTGATTATGAGTTTGGAGGTCCTCTTGTAGGACCAACACCACTGTGCCACAGGAGGACCGCCAAGCCTGTTGTGCACCCGCCCACCAGATTCCAAGTAGAATCCAGGGTGAGCGGGCAGTGTGGCTGCATTCCCAAGGCTGCGGCATTCTTTGGCTGAGGATTACAACCAGCAGTTAGGCCGCCACTGTGGGGTCGCTTCCACGTCACGTGGACTGTGTGGCATGCACCACGTTGTGCATGACACAGTGCACGCAGGAGCATGGGGCACTTTTTGTGCCTCCTGCTCTCACCCCATGGGAAAATTTGCCCAAGGGCCCTGTTGTGGGCCCCTTTCCCTACCACTCCACCAAGCATTTCTTGGTGGGTTCACTGCCATTAAATGCTTGGAGGAGAAGCATGTTGCAATTTACTCAGCGATGTTGGCATCAGCTCTGCCACAAATTCGGCCTCCAGTCCGCACGGCCGTGGGATCCTGGATCCTGCCGTTGGCGGCAGTCCTGTGTCAGTCTGATGGCCACACTCCTAAAAGAGTGGGCACAAGGGTGGCGGTGGTCAGACCACTACTACAAGTACCAAGGTCCCAGGATGGCCGTACTCGTAATAAGTCCCTAAATACTTGCCTTATGTATGATATTTCACTCAGGTAAAAAGATGCTTACCTATGCTTTGCAATTTTAAGTTTTATGTAGCGTGAGCAGAGATATATGCCTACTCATCAGTGAACTACACCTACACGTGAATTCCTAATAAACACCCATTAACTGACTAGTGGGAACTGTATGGTTGTAATTTGTCTTCACTCCTCACATAACTCTACCATTGGGTGGAAAAATCTGGCCAAATTTGGTAGATAGAGTGTTTGGAGCAGGCGTTGGGAAGCATCTACATGTGTGGAGATCACTGCACTTTGATTTCTTTACACGAATAGTAGGGATAGACATAAACGTAACAAGTGCAATTCTTTCTAGTGTAATTGCTGAAAAATTACTAGTGTTTATGCGTAGTTGTTTGAGAAGCATAATGCAGCATTTAGGTCTATTGCTTTAGTGTATAATGTACCCTTGCATCCACAATGGGCAAAAGGATGCATTTTGCACTAAGAAAATAGCGCTTAATGCCACAAGAAACTAACAGCAGTAGCCAGAAGCCACTCCCTCTCTTAGTTCTCTGTTCCTAAGCTCCTGCAGTCCCAAAGGAATTGTGTAATTTTGGTAGTTTCACATCACAAGAATAATGTGTAGTTATGTATTTTCTCTGATTGCCAAAATCTAATTAAAATCCATCCCAGCCCAATTTTTCTGAGCACCCATGTTTTTAGCTATGGCCACAGGCAAGTCCAAACTCACGCAATGAGGATACACATTAAATTTAATATGCGGCCTCCTGCATGCTAATTAAACATGCAATGATCTGTGATTGACTTTTAAAAAAATGAAGAAACTTCCTCAATATGTATGACTGCATATAAATAAGACATTTTGAGTAATTGTCAATGCGGAAATGGTTGCTGGGATTTCTCGTTTAAGTATAGTAATTTCCTCCTTTGAAAGTCGTGATTGAGTCGTCTTCATTTTCAATACAGTTCATTGAGGATGTAAGATCTTAACTGAGAAACAATTTCGAGGTTATCCCATACGGACAGTCTGATTCAACATTCACTAACCAATTAAAAAAGCATTAAATAGAAACCATTTCCACATAACATTAACAGAATAAACAAACACAAAAGGAGCTAATCTCCATGCATTTATTACAATCATAATTCAAAGGCACCACCTGATATCTAAAAAAGAACAGCTTACTTGAAAGAAGGCAAATCATTTTGATGATTCCTTCTCATTGTAGTCTATTATTTATCTATGTTTTGTAAAACTTAGAAGATAACGGGCAAAATATTATTTCTTACAGTATTCTGAAAACATTTCCAGATATTGCTTGATTCTAGCAAGCTACAAAGTAAATCCTGTTCTGCAGATCAAGGCTAAGGATGACTCCCAAGGAGCTCACTAGTTCATGTAATTTATTTTTATGGGTTTAAACGTTGAAACCATAAAAGCGAGGCAAATAACATTTCACTTTGACATGCACAAGAGTAAAGAATTGAAAACATTCCCAATCTCCCTGAAAAAGGCGACCATTGCCTTTCCATTAATCTAATCAGGAGTTTTACAAAACATTCACAAAATGTTAAAAAAGTAGGACAATCACACAATGTAAAATGAATAGTGTTCACATGTGTGCAATGAAAATCAGAACACAACTTACAATGTAATAAGTAATAACACAAGATGATTTAGTCCTTATCAATCTTTGACATATAGCCTTAGATTACTGTAATGTCCTTCAAGTTGTTAGCCACAATTATTTAACTCCTGAGTGCCAAGGACCCAGAACCTTCATCCCCCACAAGGTGGCATGCTTCATCATGGGGTCCGCTCCTCACGTGAGACAGGTATTGGCCATGGAATCAGCCTGAGGTCTCATAGAATAGCTAGTGTGCCTTCTCTTACTCTTTTCGGTAGGTAGCAACCAATCACCTGTGGTTTTTGTTACTTAGAAGTGTCTATGAAAATTGAATCAAAATTGTGTAGTGGCTTTTTTAGCCCAGGTTTTAGGTGTACCCTGCACGGACAAGATTAGAACAAAGCAGTATTAGGGAATTCCAATGTTGTTGACGTCAGGGGACTGTATTCATTAGTCTCAGACCCATAGGTTCAATGTCACCCCTTAACTCTGATCCTAGTTCGTTATGGTGGTAAAGAAAGATAAGAGCAGGAAAGGGTGTAACCTGCATGAGAGGAAGTTAAAACAAGCATTTGCAATGCATAAGGTCTCGCATTAGGAAAGTTTGAGCTATTGGTATTGTAAATGACACATTTTTAATTTATGTGTTGGTTTTGAAAATAGCAAAAATAATAGCTTTGTCATTTACAATGCCAATAGTTATAACTTGTGACACCTATAGCATTTGTAATGCAATATGTGTTGTATTCACGTAACTTAGATGCTGTGGTGATGCGATAGATAGAGTGAGGGCGATAGATAGATAGAGTGAGGGCGATAGATAGATAGAGGGAGGGCGATAGATAGAGTGAGGGCGATAGAGAGATTGAGTGAGATAGATAGATAGATAGATAGATAGATAGACAGATAGACAGAGTGATGGCGATCAGTATCTAGATAAATAGATAGATAGAATGAGGGTGATAGATAGATAGATAGATAGATAGATAGATAGATAGATAGATAGATAGATAGATAGATAGATAGATAGATAGATAGATAGATAGATAGAGTGAGGGCGATAGGTAGATAGAGTGAAGGCGATAGACAGATAGCGTGAGGGCAATAGATAGATAGATAGAGTGAGGGCGATAGAGTGAGGGCGATAGATGGAAAGAGAGAGAGTGAGGGCGACAGATAGATAGGTAGAGTGAGGGCGATAGACAGAGTGAGGGCGATAGAGTGAGGGCGATAGATAGATAGATAGAGTTAGGGCGATAGATAGAGTGAGGGCGATAGATAGAGTGAAGGTGATAGATAGATAGATACAGTGAGGGCAATAGATAGTGAGGGCAATAGATAGATAGATAGAGTGAGGGTGATAGATAGATAGTGAGGGCAATAGATAGATAGAGTGAGGGTGATAGCAAGATAGAGTGAGGGCGATAGATAGAGTGAGGGCAATAGATAGATAGAGTGAGGGCGATAGATAGAGTGAGGGCGATAGATAGAGTGAGGGCAATAGGTTGAGTGAGGGCGATAGATAGAGTGAGGGCGATAGATAGAGTGAGGGCGATAGATAGATAGATAGATAGATAGATAGATAGATAGATAGATAGATAGATAGATAGATAGATAGATAGATAGATAGATAGATAGATAGATAGATAGATAGATAGATAGATAGATAGATAGATAGATAGATAGATAGATAGATAGATAGATAGATAGATAGATAGAGGGAGGGAGGGAGATAGATAGTGAGGGCAATAGAAAGATAGATAGATAGATAGATAGATAGATAGATAGATAGATAGATAGATAGATAGATAGATAGATAGATAGATAGATAGATAGATAGAGTGAGGGCGATAGATAGAGTGAGAGCGATCGATAGATTGATAGAGTGAGGGCGATAGATAGAGTGAGGGCGATCGATAGATTGATAGAGTGAGGCCGATAGATAGATACATTGATAGATAGAGTGAGGGCGATAGATAGATAGATAGAGTGAAGGCGATAGATAGAGTGAGGGCGATAGATAGAGTGAGGGCGATAGATAGAGTGAAGGCGATAGATAGATAGATAGATAGATAGATAGAGAGATAGATAGAGAGATAGATAGAGAGATAGATAGATAGATAGATAGATAGATAGATAGATAGATAGATAGATAGATAGATAGATAGATAGATAGATAGATAGATAGATAGATAGATAGATAGATAGATAGATAGATAGATAGATAGATAGATAGATAGATAGATAGATAGATAGATAGATAGATAGATAGATAGATAGATAGAGTGAGGGCGATTAGATAGATAGAGTGAGGGCGATAGATAGATAGATAGAGTTAGGGCGATAGATAGAGTGAGGGCGATAGATAGAGTGAAGGCAATAGATAGATAGATAGATAGATAGATAGATAGATAGATAGATAGATAGATAGATAGATAGAGTGAGGGCGATTAGATAGATAGATAGAGTGAGGCCGATAGATAGATAGATAGAGGGCGATAGATAAACAGATAGAGTGAGGGCGATATATAGATAGAGTGAGGCCAATAGGTAGATAGAGTGAGGGCGATAGATAGATAGCGTGAGGGCGATAGATAGAGTGAGGGCGATAGATAGAGTGAGGGCGATAGATAGATTGATAGAGTGAGGGTGATAGATAGAGTGAGGGCGATCGATAGATTGATAGAGTGAGGCCGATAGATAGATACATTGATAGATAGAGTGAGGGCGATAGATAGAAAGATAGAGTGAGGGCGATAGATAGAGTGAGGGTGATAGATAGAGTGAAGGCGATAGATAGATAGATAGATAGATCGATAGAGTGAGGGCGATAGATAGATAGATAGAGTTAGGTCGATAGATAGAGTGAGGGCGATAGATAGAGTTAGGGCGATAGATAGAGTGAGGGCGATAGATAGAGTGAAGGCGATAGATAGATAGATAGATAGATAGATAGATAGATAGATAGATAGATAGATAGATAGATAGATAGATAGATAGATAGATAGATAGATAGATAGATAGATAGATAGATAGATAGATAGAGGGAAGGAGGGAGATAGATAGATAGTGAGGGCAATAGAAAGATAGATAGATAGAGTGAGGGCGATAGATAGAGTGAGGGCGATAGATAGATTGATAGAGTGAGGGCGATAGATAGAGTGAGGGCGATCAATAGATTGATAGAGTGAGGCCGATAGATAGATACATTGATAGATAGAGTGAGGGCGATAGATAGAAAGATAGAGTGAGGGCGATAGATAGAGTGAGGGCGATAGATAGAGTGAAGGCGATAGATAGATAGATAGATAGATAGATAGATAGATAGATAGATAGATAGATAGAGTGAGGGCGATAGATAGATAGATAGAGTTAGGGCGATAGATAGAGT